>NC_051328.1:22856209-25356209 GCF_015220235.1 Choloepus didactylus | reverse complement strand
CTGTTGATGAAAGAATGTTAAAATACTACTAACTGTAGTATACAGTTTGCAATAGGTATATAGGTTTTCCTATATGTCTCTCTATTATTAACTTCTAGTCATACTGTCATACATTTATTCTAGTTCATGGAAGAGATTTCTGATATTTGTATAGTTAATCACGGACATTGTCCACCACAAGATTCACTGTTTTATATATTCCCATCTTTTAACCTCCGACTCTCCTTCTGGTGACATACATGACTGAGCTTACCCTTTCCACCATCTTCACACACCTTTCAGCACTGTTAGTTACTCTCACAACATGCTACCATCACCCCTGTCCATTTCCAAATGTTTAAGTTCACCCTAGTTGAACATTCTGCTCATAATAAGCTACTGCTCCCCATTCTTTAGCCCTGGTTCTATATCCTGGTGACTTATATTTCATGTCTATGAGTTAACATATTATAATTAGCTCATATCAGTGATAATCTGCAATATTGCCTTTATGTGTCTGTCTTATTTCACTCAATATAGGCCCTCAAGTTTCCTTCATCAAACCATTTCTTTTAAGACAGTTTTGTTCACACACCATACGTTCTGTCCTAAGTAAACAATCGTTGGTTCTCTATATAGTAACATAATTATGTATTCAGCACCATCACCACTATCTATATAAGGACATCTCCATTTCTTCCACAAAAGGAGGAAGAGTCAAAGAAGGCAGAGAGACCAAAGAAAAAGAAAAGAGAAAGAGAGAGAGAAAAAAAGCAACAACAACAACAACAAAAACATGACAGTGAGAAAGCAACAAAAGAAAAGACAGGTTTAACCTAAAGTAGAATAAAGAGTCACACAATATCACCAATGTCAGGAATCCCATGTCCTTCCCCTATTCCCATTCCCCATATGCATTTAGCTTTGGTATATAGCCTTTGTTTTATTAAAGGAAGCATAATACAGTGTTTCTATTAATTATAGTCTCCAGTTTGCATTGATTGTATTTTCCCCCCAATCGTACCCTATTTTTAACACCTTGCAATGTTGACATTCATTTGTTCTACTTCATGTAAAAACACATTTGTACATTTTATTACAATCATTGAGCACCCTAGGTTTCCCTGAGTTACACAGTCCCAGTCTTTATCCTTTGTCTTTTGTTCTGGTGTCCCACCTGGTCCCAACCTTCCTCTTTCAACCACACTCACAGTCATCTTTGTTCAGTGTACTTACATTGCTGTGCTACTATCTACCAAACTTGTTTTCCAAACCTCTCACTCCTGTTTTTTCCTTTCTGTCTGAAGTGCTTCCTTTAATGTTTCCTGCAGAGCAGATATCTTTTTCACAAACTCTGCCATTGTCTGTTTGTCTGAGAATATTTTAAGCTCTCCCTCATATTCGAAGGACAGTTTTGCTGGATATAGGACTCTTGGTTGGTGGTTTTTCTCTTTCGGTATTTAAATATATCACACCATTTCCTTCTTGCCTCCATGGTTTCTATTGAGAAATCTGCACATAGTCTTATCAAGCTTCCATTGTATGTGATAGATCACTTTTCTCTTGCTGCTTTCAGGATTCTCTTTATATTTGACACTTGATGATCTGATTATTAAGTGTCTTGGAGTATGCCTATTCAGATTTATTCCGTTTGGAGTATGCCACGCTTCTTGGATCCATAATTTTATGTCTTTCATAAGAGATGGGAAATTTTCATTGATTAATTCCTCCATTATTGCTTCTTCCCCTTTTTCCTTCTCTTCTCCTTCTGGGATACTAATGACATGTACATTCCTGATATTTGTTTTGTCCTTAAGTTCCTGGAGACATTGCTCATATTTTTCCATTCTTTGCTCTATCTGTTCTTTTGTGTGTAGGCTTTTCAAGTGCCTTGTTCTCCATTCCTGAGCATTTTCTTCTGCCTCTTGAGATCTGCTGTTGTATGTTTCCATTGTGTCTTTCATCTCTTGTATTGTGCCTTTCATTTCCATAGATTCTGCCAGTTGGTTTTTCGAACTTTCAATTTCTACCTTATGTATGCCCAGTGTTTTCATTATACAGTTCATCTCTTTTCCCGTATCTTCCCTAAACGTTTTGAATTGACTTAGTATTAGTTGTTTCAATTCCTGTATCTCAGTTGAAGTGTAAGAAGTGAAGTGTAAGAAGTTCCTAACTTCGTTTTTCGTAGTGTAAGTTGTAGTTTTCTGTTGTCTAGGCATGGTTTCCTTGGTTACCCCAATCAGGTTTTCCCAGACCAAAATGGGCTCCAGTCCCAGAAGGAAGAACTATTCAGTATCTGGTTTCCCTGAGGGTGTGTCAGAAAATTGGTACAACCTGTGAGGCCTCGGGTCACTGTGCTTTTCTATCCAGCAGGTGGCACCTGTCAGCCTGTAACTCCAGACTGGTGTAAGAAAGTGTGGCCCATGGCTGTTTTCCCCCAGGCTCTAGGGTCTGGTTCTGAATGGAAGGCGGGTAGTAGATCTGGGCCCCACCCCTTTCCTCTTAGGGAAGATAGACCCGTTAGGGAGAGGTCATTAGTATTTCAATGGTTTCTCTCTGCCTGTGCTATCTCCACCTTTGTCCGAGTCAGAGTACTGGGAACCGAAAATGGCTGATGCTTTCTACACTGAGCCAAAACATGGACAGAAAGTCCCCTTCAGGGCTAGTCCATGGCCATCCTCTGGCTCTCCAAGGTCAAGTCTTCACCCAAAGCCTCTGTCTGCTTGTTGGGGATCCATATCGAGCGGTCCACGCTTCTTAATTAAAACCCCAGTTGGAGCTCAGCTGAATAGCATTTGCTTTCTCAGAGAGAGCTGCTCCCTAGCTCCACAAGGCTTTGCATCTCAGGCCATGGTGGGAGGGAGCTCCCAGCTTGGATCCACAGTTTTTACTTACAGATTTTATGCTGCAATCTTGGGCATTCTTCCCAATTCAGGTTGGTGCATGATGAGTGGACGGTCATGTTTGTCTACCCACAGTTATTCTGGATTATTTACTGTTGTTCCTGGTTGTTTGCTAGTTGTTCCAGGGGGGTTAACTAGCTTCCACTCCTCTCTATGCCACCATCTTAGATCCTCCTCCCTTGAACATTTTTAAAAACAAGTACTTTGTAAGAACAGGCAATGAGACACTGATGCCCCATAGAAATCAGTCTGAGAGATGACTAATTCATGCCTTCGCTGAGTCTTTCACAGCAAACTCTTTTTTTCCCATTTTAAAAAAGCCACACAAACTCCAGCCACTAACCACATAAACTCTAAGTTATTTGCTAGATACTTGATAACACTGAGGGAAAACGTCAAACATTCTTGTCAGGGGAAAGCATGAAAAAAGTTCTGACTCTTACAAGTTAACTTCAAGGTAAGATTAATTATTGATTAGCAAAGCCTGGATATATAATGATTGCTATCAATATTTTAATACTTTCAGTGCTAATTTTGTTCTTACCATCATGATTTGTCTACCAAAGAAGCCTGAGAGATGTTTACTTTCAGTGAGGTCTGCTATAATGATCATCTTAAGAAGGTTTCAAATATTTTGAAATGCTTTGAAGCTTCCTCCTCTTTAATTTCTAATATTAAACAAACTGAACAAGAAAGATTCACATTTCATTCACGCAGATGAACTATCGTACCATTTTCAGCCAGCTCATGAAAGGTTAGATTGCTAGTTTCTAAACATTATATTTTCAATCCCCACCTATAAATGCTGCAATTCACATGGCATTCAGACTTGTGTTTTGTCATAGGAGTTTTGCAGTAATTCATAAAACCTCAACTTTATAAAATTAGAAATTTACTTTAGCAAATAGCCCAATTCAACCTAACTCTTCCCTAGAGCCAAGACTGCAGAAAACCCTACCTTAAAATGTATCAGATTTCAGAATCTGATTTTTGACTTTAAAGGTCAAAAATTAAGTATGTCACAAATATAGTGTGGACAAATAAGAAGAATTTAAAACTCTGCTTTAGCTCCTCAGAGTCCACTACCCAGAGGGAAAAGATGCTGACAAGAGCATCAGCTCAAGAAAATCTCAGACTCTGAAGACAACCTCCAAATTGCCTCAGGGGATAAAGCCAAAATTGCAATGGCTAGTACCAAGGCTCCATGGCAGCTAAGGAGACAGTCAACAAGGATTTCGAACTGCCCAGGGTATTTAAGGACTAGAGGGGCTATTCTGGGGACAGTACTCACTAGGGAAAGAGTCACACTAGATATTTAAAAATAAAATAAAGTAAAATTCTGTGTGCACAATCCCCATGTTCTCCCAGACAGTAGCCACAGATTTGTCCACATGTATTTTTAACATCATACACCTGTTGCTTCTGTACATCCTCCTGACCCCCACCTACGACCAAGTACTTCAACCCTATCAGTGATACTGTCATGTCCCAGACAGTAGCTCTGTCCTATCAAGCGATTTCTGTAAATCTTGTAGCCATCTACACACTGGGTACCTGCTAGGGAAGTAGATACTGTCCAGCCTGCCACTGCCAGGAACCTGGTCATCATCCTCAACGCTTTCTCACCCACCACATCTGAACAATCACTAGATGCTACTGATACCCATCGCATCATGTCACTCTCCAACTTAAAATGTTTCAGGGGTCTCCCACTGTACTCAAGATATTGGCCAAGCTCTCCATCATGTGTTCAGGATTCAGCCCTCGCTTATTTACCCAGCCTCATCTCTCATAGTTCCTATAAAACTTAACTCCTTCCAGTATCCCAGAAACCCTGGTTCTTTCTCACCTTGGAACTGTCTAAGTGTAGTCTAGTCTCACCTTGTGGGGCTGAACTAATTCTCTTCCAAGATATGACAAGCCAGACAGACATAGCCCATTATGTTTTGTTCATGAACAAACCTTTTTCTTAGTACTCTAACATTACTCTTTCATTGGAGACAAAATTTCTAGGGACAAGAATATTCATAATCTAGCCACAGAAATTCGAATTACCATTTATTGAATACCTACTATGTCCTCGTCACAATTCTAAACATTTATTTGCACTAACTTATCTAATCCTCAGAATGATCCTATGAGTCAATACAGTTATTATTCCCACTTTATAGATGAGGAAACTGAGACAGAGAGATTAAGCAAGATGACAAAGCTACTAAGTGGGGGAGCCAGGATTCAGACTGGGACATGTAGTTCCAGAGCATCGACTCTTAACTACTAAACTTGAATGCTGCTCCAGAGATAGTCAGGGAAAACAAACTATGTCTGAATTTATGATAGATAATGGTAAATGCACATCAACTGACATTAATAAAAATCTTTCAATTTCATGGTTTAGCATAGTTGTGATGACCAATGACTGATACCCATCGCATCAGTCTGCAAATCTAAATGGCTCTGCAAGAACCTTTATAATGCAAACTTTATATCCACCTAGCTCAGTTTGCACTTCACCAGGGAAAATTTTCCATATTATATTAACATTTTAGGCCAACTTTGAGAAATAATAAAGTGGAAATATCACACTATAGAATTATGCTGCTAACCAAAAAACTACATACTTAATGTTACAGAAACGTGGGTTCCCAATGCTTTGAAATCTAAATTATGTCATTTTACCATTTATAGTTTATTAACAAAATTAGATGCAGTCTTTTTTTTATATTAACTGCTGTATATTTTTTCTGATGTTAAATCAATATAGTTTCCATTTTTCATGTAAGAGAAATTTAGAAAATTAAACACATCAGACAAACGGTCATAATGCAACCATAAATTGAAATCTGAAAGATTAAAATTATGGCTATTATTTATCATGCATATTTGCATCCCCAAATAGTAAAAGTCTTACTTGCTTGTCTTAGGTTCCTATAAGTATAAAAGTAAAATATGGATTAACAGATTGGCCTTTTCCCTCTTCCAGAAAAAATATTTAATTCCTGGACACAGAATAAGTGGTCAATAAATACTCGATTGACTGATTCCTGTAATAAGCTTGTTTAGTTATGAAAACATCTGATACTTAGAATTATAAGTAGTGAGGAAGTAAAAAGCTCAGTAACTACTTAATGTCTAGTTACAGTGAACCTTATTAAAATCATTTGAAGGTTAGGATAAAAAAATAAGAACATTTTAGCAATTAATTGGCAAACTAGCTTTAGTAGTGCAGAGCAAAACTATTATGAAATAGCTTTTCAAAAAATATTTTGAAATAGCAAAGGCAATTTTCAAAGTAGCCTTTGTGTACTTGGTTATTCTTTCAATTACACACATTTATTGAGCACACACCATGCAGAATACGGAAGTAGCTGCTTGGCAAACACCAGTGAATGAATAGATCTAGTCCTGTGGAGCTCAAACCCCAGAGGGAGGTTATACCATCACACAACAAGAGTCTCAAGATGGTAGGTCACCTTCACGAGATTAAACTACGAAACCATGAAGTCACTGAAATGCATCTCCCTACCTTTCCTTTCTGTACCTCTGAAAGCTCCTTAAGAATAGCCTCTTACCACCCCCACTTAGGCCTGGTCTCTATAAGAAGTATTTACTCCAAAACCATCCTTTTCTCTTATTCCAGATTCAAATTCCATTTCCTCAATGCTCAGTACTTAGCTCCATGCATTTTTTATGATGATGTTTTTTACAAAGAGGAATGACTCACTGATTGAAAACTTCAGGCAATAGCATAATATGTTACAGGGAATGTGGGTTTATTTGGAGGAGAGGTTTATCTGGGTCTGCAAGATTCTACTTAGGGATTTCTGCCTCTGAAGGCACATAAGGTTGACTATGAATGGCATCACCTTTGGGAAGAAGCCACAGCCAAGAATGTTTGGCAAAATGAATGTTCCAAAGGGCAGGGATAGTGAAATCCTTAAAGAAGAGTAGGATAGAAAATTCTGAAAGGGCAGATCATAATCATCTAAAACAAAAGAAGGCCAGAATAATATTTCCACTTATCTGAAAAGTACTCAAATATACAGCTCAAATGTTTGGTCCTAACATCCTGTCCTTCAAACATCCTGTAAATCCATTTCAACATAACACCAGGATCTTTAAATACCAAATAATTTAAAGTCAATAGAAGAATTTATATAATGCTCTAAACTGAAAACTTGCTCTGTTTTTAATATGAGTCTTGTTGCTTCTGTTAGAAAATGAACAAGTAACTCTTTGAAGCCTTACCATGTTGACAGTGGCATTGCACCTTTAGGTCCCTCAGGTGTCATGAAGTCCTGGGACGGTAATAAGCCAAGGCCATGTCTCAAGTCTGAAACATGTCACAAACAGAAAAAAAGGCCCCTTGGACTGTCTTTCCTTGATTTCCCTGACTGATCACAACTTTGCCAACTACCATACAGCATCACTAACATGTCCAGGATTTTATTTTTCCTGCAATAAACCAAGTAGGGCAAAGTTGTACACTGAGCACAGGATAGCCACTAGATGGGCAATCAGCATTAGCTCTTGTGAGATTCAGCCCTTTTTTCTTAAAAATAACTTGTAGGAAAATGTTCTATTTCCTCACAAAGGTAGTTTTCCTCCTACTTACAAATGTTTGTTGATCTGAACAAACTCTTGCTTTGTTAACAAATTAAACAAAAATGCTTTTAAAGTTCAACCATAATGAAATATTTCATCCAGACTTCATTATTTGCCATTTCCATGCCTCCTCTTCAGAATTTCTGAGTACTCCCCCACTTGCACCAAAGGGACAGATGAAAAATCTGTTCCCAAGCTACTTTTAGAGAAGTAAAAACTTGGAAATTCACTCTGTAGCTAAGAAAGCCTATCATTATAGCTTTTTCAAAGACATCCTGTAAATATCCAGAATTGAACAAAGTAGGCAAGATTTTTAAAGAACAACTGGGGTCTTACTTTCAATATCAGTGAAAGCATGGCTCTTTTCAATGGCTCCCCATTGCCATCCAGATTGCCTTACCATGGTTTGCCTCCTGTCCCCCACCCCCACTTGAAGACTGCATCCTCCTATATGTTTGCCCTGAATTATCCCAGTGGTAATAAACATCAGTAGGTATTTTAATTGTCCTCTCAGTTGTCTGTATCCCTTACTAGACTGGAAACCACTTAAGGGTAAAGATTGTTTCTCTGTCACTACTAGGAATGATGTACCTAGCATATAGTGGACACTTAAACATTTGTTCTATGAATGACTTCCTCCCCTAGAGATGATGGACAACAATAAAACCAGGTAAGTTTTAAAGGAATTGAAAGACCTAAGGTCCAGGGAGCTTCGAATGCCACAGAGTCAATTTCCTTTGCAGGTACCAAGAAGTTAATTGGGTTGGTAGTTAAGGGGTGGGAATCCAGTGGTGACTCTTAACAAGCCTAGAGATTGACCCAATTGTCAATCGTGGTGTTCTTAGCGTGAAAAAGAAGTTGCCCTATAGCTAATCTAAAGACCTAGAAGTAGAGATAAGCACAACAGGGAGAGATCAATTATTCAAAATTTGAATTTTCAAATAATTTAGAGACCAAATGTGTTACCTGATAGACTAACCTTATAATTCTGAAAAGCCACATACCCTGTTGGCTGCTACATAATGAGGCATGCCTTCACATACCATTTGGGGTTATTGCAATTTTTTCTTCATTTAAAATTTGTAACCAAGAACTGACTCTATAGCTTATGCTTAGCTGGGGGAGGACTTAGAACTATTTCAGATAGGAGGAGGAAGAATAATAACGAGAAAGGAAGAATAAATAGTAGAAGGAGGTAAATGGAAAAGAAAGAGGAAGGAAGGGGAAGAAGGATCAGAAACAGGAGTACAAAAAGGCTCACATCTACTTAGGGTGACCTCGGTCATTATTAGATTGTTTGCAGTATCCTCCAATTTGTTGCTGAAGATGAGATTGACCTCACTTTACTGACATGATAAATCTTCAGTGAAATACCAAACCATGAGCTCAGATAAAGAGGAAGAGGGTAATGGTAGGTGATGATGGTAGAGCTTAGCATGGCCAGGCACCATTCCAGTACTTTACAAATATGTGCTCATTTGACCCTCACAACTGCCATATCAAGCAGGTTCTATTATTATTCCCATTTAACAGATGAGGAAAGTGAGGAACAAAGAGGGAAAGTAAAAGCACAATGGTCACACAGCCAGGAAGTGGCAGAGCCAAATACTCACCTAGGAAGTCTGCTTGCAAAACTCTCATCCACTGAACTCTGCTGTAATAGTTTTCAATGACTTAGATTGGGTCTTTCGTAAAAATGCAGATGCTTACTGCAGATAAATTAATTTAAAACCTCCACTGTGGCAACCAAAAAAAAAAAAAAAGAGCAAATATGAAGCAGGAACTCTTAAATAATTTTTAAAATTTCATCAACGTTCTAGAGACCCCTTTCTATAATTTAACACTCTTCTTTAGATCACTGATTGTCATTTGAAACCTCAAACATGGATGAAGGTGATATCTCTGAGGAAAACATTCTTTTGGCTCCATCTTTAGTCACAAAGATTTAACAAACATTGCCAGAATAACACACTTCAACAGTTTCTATTATCATATAATCTCCGTGCTCAAAACTCTCGAGGAATTCCCCATCATAGTGAGTAAATGTTTCAGCATGGTAAATGGTGTCCTCCATCAATCTACTCCCTACCTTTCCTATCTTGCCATCCCCTTTTTTTCAGTACAGTCTTTTTTATCTTCAGTAATATAAACTTATTCTTCTGTTTTTCTCATGGTCCTTTGCTCACTTGGGATACCTCTTCTCCTTTGCATCAATTTCAAATCCATAATCTACAAATTTATTTCATGCAAAAAGCTTGTTTACCCCAATTTAGATGGCTCTTCCCTATCTATGCTATTTTATAATAGTAGAGATGTTTCAAGTCAAGTAACTGGTGTTCTACTAAATAGGTTTTCTTCTCTCTAAGGAAAAAGATCATGTTTTCTCCTTGTTTGTCTTTCTCCAAAGCACTCAATATGCATTGTTCATACAGAAAATTAAATTGTTGCAAAAGTGAGCAAGTCAAAAATGAAATAAAATTTTATGATACATGAAAACAACAAAAGACTGAACAAAAAAAATTAGCCAGGAAAGGAAAAATAGGGGATAAATGGTAATATAAAAAATGATTAAAAAAAAATTAGAAACACTTTTTCTTCCATTACTTATCAATGATAAAGGAACAAAAAGTACTTGATAAACTGTCATGTATATGGAAGTACTTAATTTGTGTTACCAAAAGATGATTTAGTTAAATACCCAATGACATAGTGTAGATCACTGGGTCTCAAAATTTTGTGTACATCACAATCAACAGGAGGGCTTGTTAAACGCCTAGTTCATGATTCAGTCAGTCTGGGGAACTGAAAAGAGTAGTTTCTCTTTTGAAGCTAGTTTTGTTCCTAATTTTAAAATATTAAATAAATATGTATATATAATAACATATGTAATATAGTATTTATAACAAATACATATAAGTACTAAATAAATAGTATTTATTATTCTGCTTTATTGATAGCACAATCAGCCTTATTTTAAACATGATGGTGATTTTAAGAAAGGTACCATTAAATGCATGATCTCTGTTTTAGGAGCTATCAAAGCAGAAAAATCTCCAATTGCTGAGTATTCAGGTTTATATTCTTGGTAGAGGTGATGCTGTTCCTGGTCTGCAAACCTTGCCCTGTATTTATTTATTTATTTTTAACAAATTACCAAGTGATACAGATGCTGCTGGTTCAAGGACCACATCTTGAGAACTCTGCTTTGGATCTTTGTTTTGTTGATTACAGTAAGGACACTATGCCAGTTTGAATGTATTATGTCCCCCCAAAACGCCAATATCTTTGATGTAATCTTGTGTGGGCAGACATGTCAGTGTTGATTAGATTGTAATTCTTTGAGTGTTTCCATGGAGATGTGACCCACCCAACCGTGGGTGATGACTCTGACTGGATAATTTCCATAGAGGTGTGACCCCACCCATTCAGGATGGGTCTGAATTAGTTCACTTGGATACTATATAAGCTCTGACAGAAGGAGCAAGCTTGCTATAGCCAAGAGGGACACTTTGAAGAATGCACAGGAGCTGAGAGAGAAGCTGCAGCTTACAACAGATATTTTGGAGACAGCCTTTGAAAGCAGACTTTTGCTCCGGAGAAGCTAAGAGAGGACAAACATCCCAAGAGCAACTAAGAGTGATATTTTTGAGGAACCGCATCCTAGAGAGGAACATCCTGAGAGAAAGCCATTTTGAAACCAGAACTATGGAGCAGACGCCAGCCATGGGCCTTCCCAGCTAAACAGAGGTTTTCTGGATGCCATTGGCCATCCTCCAGTGAAGGTACCCAATTGTCGATGCATTACCTTGGATACTCTATGGCCTTAAGACTGTAACTGTATAACCAAATAAACCCCCTTTTATAAAAGCCAATCCATTTCTGGTGTTTTGCATCCTAGCAGCATTAGCAAACTAGAACAGACACCAAAACATGAAACTGGAAATGTCAGTCCAGAGGGGCAACCCCTCCTTGCACCTTATGCAAAGATAAAAACAGACCCTTTTCTTCTATTAGACTCTTCTCTCCACCAACATTCTTTCCTTTTGAAAAGCTGGGAATTTAGGAAGACGCATAATGTATTTAACAGTTAAGTCCATGTAAACCAAACAGTGTTAGTAGTAGCTGATGCTGTCCTTCACTTTTAAAGAGAACTCAAAACAGGGCTTCAGCTAGATCTCCTTATGGCAGTGGGATGCATTTAATTGGAAAAAGATTGCAGACAGGAAAAGCAGCATCTCTACCCAGGATATAAATCCAGATTCCCTGATACTGAGCGATTGGTGATTTTTCTATCTTTATGGCTCCTAAGTTAGAGAACTTGTCGTGTTCAATGATATCTTTCTTAAAATGATCATGTCTAAAATAAGGCTGGTTATGATGACAATAACACAATAATATATATTATTTCTAAAAATTAGGAACAAAAATAACCTGTGAAAGAGAAATGACTCTCTTCAGCAAGAGAAAATAATTAAATTCAATTCATAGGTTGACTGGTTCATGAAGTCACAAAAATTGGAGCATAAATTTCTACAGAATATATATAGTGCATGGAGATCATAATCTATTGAAATCTATATAGGTGTATCTGTTTACTCACAGCTATGATTTAAGAGAACACTACGATATACATCAATGAAATTTCAGTTCATATTATCTTAGCTAGAGAGTCAAGACTGAGTAGTTTACAACTACATTAGACCCTTGAGATGTGTGGATCCCTTAGTCACCATTTTCCTATGATTTATTCAAATGAATACAAGTATATAAACAAGTTACCACAGATTGAAATGAAAATGTATGTTTTTATTAATAGTCAAGTGAGAAGCACTCCTGAAACCTGCCATATTTATCTTTTAAAGGAAGATTCTGTTTTTATGAAATCCTTTGCCAAAGAATAAAAATCTAAAGTTTTTCTTAGAATGTTTCACCTCATATAAAAAATTTTTTAAAAAATGTATCTCACTGTTGCAAGGATTCAGTTACAATGCATCAAATCATGTGTCCCATGCTCCCCATGTACACACAGTATCTCTCACACCATAACCCAGTAAGTCTGCAATAGAGCACATAAAGTAATCATTCTCCAAAATCAGAATTATGATATTCCACAGAATTTTCACTATTGGAAGCAACATTACTTACTATTTCTATGTGCATTTCTGCAAAGAGATATAAAAAAGAACAAACTCCAACAGTTCTAGAAGTTCCACTTAGAAAACTGAATCCCAATGACAAAACTCACCCAAGATTTACAAACAAGAGACTGAAATACCCAGACTGGATGGTTGACATGAGTTTAGACAACAAAAATTACTTAAATTAGCATTAGTGCTCACAAAAATATGCCTAAAAACAGCTGCCACATTTATATAGTAATAAATATTTTTTCCAACTGTTTCTTTCTGTATTACACATTAAAGCAGTTTCACAAACAATGGTTTGGTTTTCCAAGGTCGGCTTTTCTTAAGTCTTGGAAAACAGAACAGAAAGAGAAAGAATAAAAGCAGAGGATGGATGAATAGACCAGTGAAGCCAAACAGAGTACCCAGGAACAGACACCCACCCTTCCTGTTTATGAAAACTTGACTAATGACAGAGCTGGTTCTTCAGCCAAATGGAGAAAGAATGGAGTACTGAATGAATGGAACCGGGTTAATTGATTATCCGTTTGGGATAAAAATGAATTTGGATCCTTTCCTTACACCATACATAAAAAACAAGCCCAGGTAGATTAAGCATTTTACCAGAAAAGGCACAACTTTAAAATTATTAGGAGAAAATTTGGGAGAGTATTTTTAGACTTCGGTGTAGGAAAAGAATTCTTAAGATATAAAAACTCAAATCATAAAGCAAAAGATTGATAAATTAGAACATATTAAAATAAAGAACTATTCTTCATCAAAAGATACCATAAAGAGAATGAAAAGGCAAGCCACAGAACAGAAAAAGATATTTGCATTCTCATAATTGACAAAGAATTCATATCCAGAATATATAAGAAAATCCTATAAATAGATAAGAAAAAGACAACATAGAAAATTGGGCAAAAGACATGAAGAAGCATTCTTCCGAAGAGGAAACACAAATGGCCAATAATCATATGGTATGAGTCTCAATGTACTAGTAATAAAAGAAATGCAAATTAAAACCACAGTGAGATACCATGTTGTATCAATAGACTGGTAAAAAATTGAGGAGTCTGGTGGTTTCAAGGACTGGCAAGAAAGTGCAACAATGAGAAATGTTAAACACTGCTAGTGGAGACATAAACTACTATTACCATTTGAGAAAATAATTTGGCATTTTCAAGTCATGTTCAAAATGTTATTACTCTAGAACCCAGAAATTCTCATGCTGGATACATGCCCTAAAGAAATTCTTATACATTTGCAAAAACAGCAGTGATAAGAAAAGCAAAAACTGGAAACAATCCAGCAGGAGATTGTATAAATAAACAAGCTATATTCACTCAAAGAAATATTTTATACCAATGTAAAGGAATGAAATATAGCTACATGCAACAGCATGGATGAATCTTAGAAATATAAATTTCAAAGAAAAATGCAAGTTGTAGGAGAATACCTAAAATAGGATACCATTTTATAATGTTTCAAATTAAACAAAATTAAAGAATATACTTAGGGACATATACATACAATCCTTACATAACATAAAGTGGTAAAACTATTTTTTTAAAGGGGGTGAGATAATGAGGCAAAAAATTAGGATGCTAGTGACTCTGGCAGGGAAGGAGAATGAGTCCAAAGGAAAATCCTTTTAAAAATGAACTCTGCTTATTTAAATAGCAAAAAGTTAAAAATCAAACATAGTTCTTTAAACTTCATTTGCACATATTTGAAATGAGGCAGAGGACATCCCTGGGGCCACACAGGGTGAACCTTTGTGTTCTTGGTTAAGCAGACTCCAGCCTGAGAGATCTGGCCTTTTTTCATGCCAAACCCATAAACACACCTCAGGAAGTCACCCTTCGCATGTCAGAACTGAGAGTGAAGCAAAAGATACCGTCTCTAATGGTATCTGGATAAGTAAGGGGAAGTCAAGCTGCCTCACTCCTACCCTAGAGCCTCATAATTCATATTGCTATTGAAATTAAGCTGTTCATTATAATGGTTACTCAGAATGTCAGACCCAATGGGCATCATCGCTGGGAGGGAAAGGAGGAAGAAATGCCAGGATATGTACATAGAGATGCTATAACAACTATAGGTAGAGAAGGAGAGAAGCCAACCATGATTAAGTCTATGTTTTCATTCCAGTATCAGAAACCTTGCACTATGGGATTTGTCTTCATCACCATGTAATATTTTTTGTACTATTAAATACAGTCCATGGTTTAACTCAGGGTTCACTATTTGCATTGTACATTGTACATGAAATTTTTAAAATTTTTATTCTAATAGCATACATACAACCTAAAGTTGCCCCCCTTTTAACCACATTCAGTGCCATTAAATATATTTACACTGTTGTGCTACCATCTCCACCATCCATTACCAAAATTTTTCCAGTGGCACCATAGTAATTTTATACTTCACAGTTGTCCTCTGTTTTCATTTGAGTCATCCCTGAAACCAGATACCCCATCTACTATCATTTTAGTTCCATTTTATTATTTTTTCACATTTTTAAATGCTTATTTTCTTCAGAGAATATTTGAATCCCATTTTTAAGGTCAGTGGTTTAATAGCAATTGGACATTTCTGGGATAAGTACCGGGGAGGTGGAATTGAATCAGACATGGTTCCTGCCCTCAAGTCACTTACACATTTAGCAAAGAATGGTGCTCCAGTGCTGGTAACCAAAGTAGTGTACATGGTGTCCTAGCAACATAAGTGGGCTGGGGGAGAGGCATCAGGTGAGAAGATCAAGCCTACATATAAAACGTGAGCCAGAAAAGAAGGAAACAGCAGCAAAAAGAAAGCAAATGCTGAAAGCCAAAAATATAAGTCACTATGAGTGGAATCTGACCCTGATGCTAGGGATTGTTAAAAATTTGCTGTTACCTCTGCTGGAAGTTATTTCTGTCAAAATGTCACTTATGTTACTTACTCTTCTGGGTACTAAGCCTAACAAAATTCAATATGATGAGTTAACCTGAGTGAGCTTATACTCTCTTTGTTTGAATGAAATGAATCTGATGAAATTAACAAACAGTAAGTGCCTTTTATGTGTCAGGCATTGGACTAAAGACACAAAAACATCAAGACATGGCCTCTGTCTTTAGGGAGTTCAAGGCAGCATATCCACTCTTTTGAGAATGAATATACTGTGCAATTAGGTAGGAACCTACTTGCTGGAATTACAGTGCTACAACAAACACAGGAAAAAGCACATCATAAGATTCATACGTAAAATAGTGCTTTCTAATTCATCGCTAACCTTTAGTGAAAGGGACAAAGTGTGAACTGTCTACAAATGAATGTGCATGAATACACACACATGAAATCCCCATATGACTTACCAAAGCAACTATTACTTATATTTGAACCTGTTTTCAAATGATTAAGTTCCAATATATTTCACCAAATACATATTTTTTAATGTAGGCCCCCAAACATTTTATTTTGAGCTTTATTTTTGATGTTACAGAAGCAGCAGGGGGCAATCTAACTTAGGAAACCTGCAGTGATGTGGTGAGGGCTAAAGCAAGGCTGCATTCTAGAGCTGTTTGGGAAAAAAAAAAATCTCCATTTGGCTGAATACAAAATTTGATATATAGGGAAAGGGGAAATATACATCAGCGAGAACATAACCATGGCAGTAAAATAACAGGTGAAGAGTCTACTCTGAGATAAAATAAGATGAAACAAAATGAAATAGGTATAAAATAAAACTTAGAAAAAAAATCTCTCATACAGGCTAAGAGAATCCTATGAAGGCATAGAGACACACTGTGATTTTTGTTTTAACTTTGCCTGCAGGCACTTTTGAGTCCAAATAACTGCAGATCTGGGAATAACAGGTGTTTATTGATTTCTTTGTGATTCTTCTTTTTTTTTTTAACTAACCCCCCGCCCTCCTTTTTTTTTTTTCCTGTGGTACTGGAACAGAAAGACATATGTATTCCATATGTAACACTTTAGAAAATGAAAGGCAACAGAAACACTGAACAGATGTAGAGAGTAAGGACCCACTTTCCCCAATACAGCTTAATGTCAACATAACAACTGCTTTCCCTATGTTATTCTAAAAAGAAAAGGCACTAAGATTTCCTTATAAAAATATTAACTGACAAGAAGCTTGAACGTTAGCATGGACATCTACACTAATCAGAAAGTAACAACATTAGGTTTCTTTTTTCAGTTTAATTCTTCTTTTTAAATATCATACAATCATTAAAGGACAAGCAATAGTTTGGTTTTACTTGCTTTTGATGCTTAAAGGAGAAAGGAAAACTACTTTGCTTCCAATAACACCTATTTTTGTAAAACCTTTGATTGTTGAGCTAGAAAACACATCATGGTTGATTTAGTCTGATACATAAAATAAAGTTCAAAAGACAAAAACGTGTCTATATGAAGAATTACCATAATCTGTCTTTTTATTTATTTATCTGCAGGCTGCAGCCTCCCATTCATCAAATCAGGTTAGGTCCCTCATGTTTCAAGTAACTAATGTTTAGAGGACAAAAGAGAGCAACACTAAAATAAAATACGTATATTTTTATTTTTCCCAAATTTTATGAAAAAACTTCATAATCTCTCTAAGTGCTAAGTTTAACTTTAAGAGCAAAAGATATTACATCTCAAAGGACAAAACATTCTGAAGCAGTAACAAAGGAAGGACAAATTAGAAGTTCAACTCTGCTGATATTTTGCAAAAGATCAAGAGGTTTGGACTCGAAAAGGGAAGGGAAAGAATGGGTAAAAGATGGTATTTTCTGAACCCAGTTTGTGAGGTAAATGGAAAACAGTGAGAGGGACCTCATAATAAAGAGAAGGGACTTGGGGGAAGGAGGCAGAGAAACAGCACACAGAAGAGAGAAAGGAAGAGTTTGAGAGGTCTTGTGAAGTCAGCAGGAAGTCCTGTGGTTCTAAAGATGAAACAAACTTCTCTGGGGAAAAAAATTTGTTTAAATATTCCTACATATGTCAAATGGTGAACTTGGGCAGCGAAGGAACTAATCCAACACTGCAGGGAAGACTAATGCCAGACAGTACTAAGCAGCAGTGAAAAAGTACAGCGGCCTGTGAGGAAGAATTCATTGTTCAAGAATTACAGTTGCATAAGGACCCAGATTTTTTCAAAGGCTGCAGCAGCTGCAGTCTGCAGATGTAGTTGAAATAACACCCTGAGCAGGAGGTACATTCCCCTATGGCATGACCATATTTTCTATAGCAATAATCCCATGTCCATAAAAGGAACAAGAGAAAGAAAGGGAGAGAGCAGGACAGGAGATGGATACAATCCCATTCAAGGGGAAAAGGCAGGGTAATACAAGCAGATTAAACAAACAAAGAAAAATGCAGGGCCTCTTGCTTATTATTACTTTAAATGTTTATAGAAGGTATTTTTATACCCATCAGTTGGCATTTTTGGGAATTGGTGGAATGTGTTAGTATATTAAGGGGAACAAAAGACAAGACTACTTGTGTCACTGATTTAAACACAAACAAACACAGACACATTCCCACTCCCCCAATTTGGCTGCAGCTTCTTAAAAACACACAGACACACACACAAAAAGCTTCCTTCAAATTATGCCATTCCAATTTCCTTGTAGGCCTTACTGTTCCTATGTTTTTCTGTGTCTCCTAAGTTACCCAAGTTACCTAATGCATGCACAGTGTGAAACATTTTTAAATGAGTTAGTCTTTATTGAATTATGATTTCCAGCAGACACCAATAACAAAATTCAAATTGCTCCAGCAGACAAGAATTTTTAGAGTGCTGGGAGGTAACCAGGTTTTTAAGAGAATCTTAAAGAGCCACCCACCAAGTGTGTGTAGTAACTGGGTACTGCTTGATGAAATACTTCAAATAGTTAATTAGATTTGCCAAGAAAAAAATCAGTCGTTAAGAGCCAACACTCTAGGAGATACAGATGATAAGGAACTGTTATTGGCACACCCAGGGTGTAGTCAAAAGTAAAGCTTAACAAAATCAAGTTTGCAGATTTTCATCGCACTGTCTCTGCAGTCAGCACAATGCAATTAGCAATATATCAAAAGGAGGGAAAAGCGACTTCTGCCACCATGATTTCTTTTTCCTCAAGAATTTCTTCAGCCTGCTTAAAAGACATTTTGCAGACCAGGAATAATAGAGACACTCAAATTCTATCAATGGTTGCATCGCCTATGAATACCTGTGAACTGAATTTGCTCTGTTTTGTTAACCATTTATTTTGTCTTTACTGGATTTTCAAAGGGAAATGTGATAATCCCACTTTTCTTCAGATGCTCAACAGGATGTTTAATCTAATAAAGCCATTGCAATGGAATGGATTAAAACAACATGGAGCAGTAGTAATTCGGGACCTGTGAAAGAATTTTAACATTCAAGCACTGTGAGCTCAATCTTAAAAATGTTTGTTATTGGCAGAATAAAGTAGAGTGTCTAACTAACATCTGCTTTTCTTCTTTAAGTGTCTCGCCATTGCTTCTGCTTATATTAGAATGCGATAAGACCAACGGCTGGAGGCACCAGTCACTGGGTCTGTGAGGATTGTACTTCATCATGAAAACTAAACTTGAATTCATAAAAGTATCATCTTGCAGAAATATCTAGGAGTAGGAATAAAATACAAATTAAATTAGAATAGGGATTTTTAATGTAAATATTATGAGGTATTTCTCCCCAAAAGTGAAAGGTGTCTTCCAAAAGAGGTGATAGAATTTACGTAGGAATTTAAAAATTGAACCAATGTGCATAAACATAAGAGCTAAAACCATAAAGCTCTTAGAAGAAAACATAAGGGAAAACATTCGTAACCTTGGATTTGGCAATGATTTCTTACATAGGATACCAAAAGCACAAGCAACAAAATTAAAAATAGATAAAACAGAAATCATCAAAATTAAAAACTATTTTATGCCAAAGGGTATTATTAAGAAAGTGAAAAGACAAAGTACAGAGAAGGGGAAAATAATTGCTAACCATATATTTGATAAGGTTTTAATATCCAGATATACAAAGAAATGCTACATATCAACAACAAGGACAACCCAATTTAAAAGTGGGCAAAGGACTTGAATAGACATTTCTTCAAAGAAGATATACAAATAGTCAATAAGCACATGAAAAGATGTTCAACATCATTTGTCATCAGGTAAATGCAAATCAAAACCACAATGACATACCATTTCACACTCACTAGGATGACTATTATTTGAAAAACAGAAAAGTGTTGGTAAGGATGCAGGGAAGTTGGAACCCTTGCACATTGTTAGCACGATTATAAAATGGTGCAGCCACTGTGGAAATTCAATTTGGCCATTCCTCAGAAAGTTGAATGAAGAATTAGCATATGACCTGCCAATCTCATTTCTAGATGTGTACCCAAAATAACTAAAAGCAGGGACTCAAACAAATATTTGTACACCAATATTCATAGCAACATTATTCACAATAGTCAAAAGGTAGAAGCAACCCAAGTGTCCATTAATAGATGAACAAACAAAATGTGATATATACATATAATGGATTATTCAACCATAAAAAGGAATGAAATTCTGATACACACTACAACATGGCTGAACCTTGATTACATCATGTTGAATACAATAAGCTAGACAAAAGAGGACACAGTCTATGACTCACATATGAAATACCTAGAATAAGCAAATTGATAGAGACAGAAAGCAGATTACATGTTATCAGGGGCTGCAAGGAGCAGGGAAATGAGGAGTTATTAATAGGTGCAGAGGTTCAGTTTGAGGTGATGAAAAACTTTGGTAATGATGTTGGTGATGATAGCACAATATTGTGAATGTAATACCACTGAAATGTACACTTGAAGGTGGTTAAAATGAGGAATTTTGAGTTGCATACATGTTACCACAATGAAAAGCTAAAAAAAAAATTAAACCAATGGTTCCCAAACATGTTTTGTATAGGGACATGACATCCCAACTATAAAATGTATGTTATACCTCTGATCTCCATTTTTTTTTCAATGTGCTAGGATTTTTAAATTGTTAGAAGGAAACAGTTCAGAAATAATCAGCTAGCAATCACACTCTTCTATATAGTATAGGAATACAGACCAGCACTGTGCAATAGAAATATAATGTGAGCCAAATATTTTCAAAAAACCACATTAGAAAAGTAAAAAATAGAGTGAAATTAATTTTAATATATTTTACTTAACCCAATGTATCTAAAATATTTTACCATATAATCAATATCAAAAGTATTAATTAGATATTTTATATTTTTTTGTACTAAGTCTTCAAAATTCAGTGTGTATTTTATACTTGTAGCATCTCAGGACTAGTCACAATTGAACTGCTCAACAGCTAGCACGTGGCTAGTGGCTATCCTAATGGACAGTGCAGCTTCAAACATATAAAGGAACTATAATGAGCAGGAAGCAAGGCAGACACAGAATGATGTGCTAACTGGGCAGGAATGGCAGAAGATAAGTGCTGTACTCCCTTTCTTGTTCCTCTTTTTCTGTCCTCATCCCCAACCATGGGGGTTTTCCAAAGGTCCACCCTTTACACCACTGCCTTTCTTTCTTTAGACTCTTGCTCTTGGTGAACTGAATCATTCATTAATTCATTCATTCAACAAACCTTCACAAAGTGCCTACAATGTGCCAGGTACAGTGCTAGGTGGTGAGGTTGTAAAGATAATTAGATGAATCCTTGCCCTCATAATAGAACGGTGGGGTATAAACAAGTCAATGCATATTTATAATTTAGTGTGATGAGGGTTGTAATAGAGGATGTTAACAAGGATGTATTCCTGCTTAAGAAGAGCTGACTCCAATGGGATGGAGAAGAGGCAAGGTGAAGGTAGGAGAGCGGATTGCAGCTTAAATGCTACCTCCCTAGAAAGTCCTTTCCTGACCATTCAATACAAAGTAGCAATCTTTACCCACTCCCCAGTCACCCTCTATTGCATCACCTTCTTTTCTTTTCTTTGGAGCACATATTACCATCTAAAATTATTATTCACCTATTTGTTTTTCTGGCTTACCTTTTATCTTCCTTTCTAGACTGCTCCATGACAGTAAGGATCGTAGGGCTCTTATCCACCTTGGACAGAGTCAGCAAGGCATCAATAGTATTCCTTTGATTGATCCTTCCATACATACATACTCTCATCCAAAACATGGCATCTCATTTCAAGACATACATAACTCTTACTATCTAGTCAACAATTCCCAACTCTCTCCTCTAATTTGTCCTAAACACCACCAGATTAAACCACTTGAAATACTGATTTCCTTACATCGATACCCAGTTCAAAAAGCACCATTCTTTCTAAGAAAATGTCCAATACCCCTATGAGGCAATCAACATTTTCTCTAATCTTGTAATCAAAGTTTCTCTCTAATCTGGCCCCATCATAACCTCTCTCATATATTCTGCAAAAAATGGCTTCCATTCTGGTGATATGGAGAAACTAATTGGTGTTAACTTTTTCCTACTACTATAAACTCATCAGCAAAAATTAAATAAAAACAAAGCATTTTCCCCCTTCCTTTCCTTCATTCTGCTTAGACAGCTAGCCCAAGTGTTCTTGATGTCCTGTGTTACTTTAACCCCAGGTGAGAACTGATTCCCTGACAAAGAGATAACAGGTTTTACAGGTGGCAGCACCTTGAAGGTGACAGACAAGCTGAATGAAATTCTATGACCCAAAGTCAATGCCACAGAGTTGGGAAGGAATAGATATCACTAGGATAGTGGATCTTCTCAGAATAGCCTCAGAGTATGGCCTCAGTAATGGCTATGATGGATCTGGCCAGAACCTCTTCCCTATTTGTGCTGGATGGCAAAATCCCTGGGCTATTGATACAACCCAAGGGAGACTGGATGAAAATGGATGTTGAGCCTCTCACAAACCCTGGCCAGTGGAGACCTAATTTGATTTGATAAGGATGTGGAACAAGTCATCCTGTTATGCTGTCCTCCAAACAAATCATAAGCACTCCCAAATTCCAAGGTTTTTCCCTAATTCCTTTCCTTCTTTGCCCCTGAAATGCTGGGCATTTCAGGAAACAGGCTGGTTATGCTCTTGGAATGAGGGCAGGGGAGGGGAAGAATGCCTTTTTATATTATTTTATCTTTTGCTGATGAATCAATAGTAGAATAAAAAGTTAGCACTAATAGCGCTAGCTGACATTTCCCAGACACTTTAGAAATGTGCCCCCCCCCCCTCCACATTAAGCACAAGAACAAGTAGTAGCTAAACACTGAAAACAGAGGGTTAGGCTACCACTCCTGGTAACACCTCATCCTTAGAGGTTTCTGTTCTAAGCACAGCACTGGATACTGATTTTAATCAGATTCAATTGCCTAAGAATGTTAAACTAAGAGAAGGGACTCTGCAAAGAATTTTCCTGGTTTTAACATCTATAAAGCCAAGAGCAAGAACTAGATAAATTTTAACCATAAACATTCTATAATTTTGATCTGTTCACTCCAGGTTCCAAACCCTGGAGCAACAACTAAGTATTTATTACCTATTTTATTAATTATCATCATTAATTAAATAACACCTGTAAAAATTACTTAACCACTGAGTGTATGTATTGCCTCCTTAATTAGAATGTAAGATCCTCGAGCATAATTCAACAGAAATATATTAAGTACCACTGCATTCAAGGCATAATGTAGGGACAAATTTTTCTTCCTAGGTGGTTGGCACATTACTCCACACAACTACAGTCATTTTCAATAAGAAAGATTTCTCTACTCTGTTCTGTTTCAATTTTAGAATTTGTTTTTTCATATGTACAGGCTATTTTGTGTAAAGTATGGATAGAGCTTGGAAGTGATCCAGAAAACAAATGAACACATCTGCTATATCAAGATTTCTCTCAGAATTTCTGGAGTCCATGAAATGAGAAAATCTCTGGCCTTCACTACCCGTTGTTCTCCTAATTTTTTTGTGTGTAAACAAAATCAATCTTTAGCAGGGTCTAATATGGAGGAATGTAATACTCTTCTAGCTTAACTGCTCATTGGGAAAAGATTCCCAGTGTGGGTTCCCCTGATAGCAAGCCCTGAGAAGGCAAGGACTTGCATACAGATGTTTTATTTTGGAGGTGATCTCCTCAGGAAGCACAACTGAAGGAACCAGGGAAACGAGATAGGGGACAGAGAAAAGCCCAAAAAGGATGTGTTTATGAGTTAGAATTGCCTTAGGCAACTGGGGCTCAATCCTGCCAGGGTCCCTTTGAGCTTTCATGAAGATCCACACTGTCCCACCAAGGCATGGAAAGGATGGAGATTGTATCTACTGACTCATATCTCTCATTAGTTGAGGGCTGTCCCAAGCTTCTGGACAGCTGAGCACACAACCAGAGAAAGCCCCAGGCAGAGAAGCAGAGAGACAGCGGAGTTGAAGTGGACACTGTCACTATACATGAGAACTATCCACAGTCACTGCAAATGGACATGGCAGTAAGCCAAGAGGACGTAGCACAGGGGGCTAACCTCACTCACTACCCACATTAATCTTTCTTAACCACCACAGTCAGGCCAAAAGCTCAAGACACCTAGTTTCTACTCATGTTTCTATCAGTGTCTTACTGACTTCAGATTCACATCACTGTACCAAGCGGGATATGATGATTTTTACCATAAGGTACAGGGAGGTTTAGAGATGTGACTGAGCTTTCACAGTTGGTGGGGTTCAAGTCAGGTTGAGTTCAGGTCATGAACTCAAATGCCATCAACAGCTTTGGCTTTTTGAGCATAAAAGTAGGGATAAAGGCACGATGTGAGTCTGATGGCCCCAAGGTAGAGGCCTAAGTGTGGCAAAAAGGTGAGTGTTGAGGGAGGTCTTGTCAAGACCATGCAAAGTTCTGAAGATTCCACTTAACTCCTGCTGACTCTACCCCTTCAACTAATTATTAGTAATTGGCATTTTAGAAACCAAGCTAATTACTAATAATACAGTTGTTCATGATCCCTGCCCAGGGGGAGCCACAGCCTGGGGAGGGAATGCAGAAGATACATACAGCTGAACAAATTTATAATTCTAAATCTATAGAGCTATCTAGACCCTTAAAAACTATTTATTGTATACTGGGAATCCTACTAGAAGCCATAACTGATGGCTTTGTTAATAGTTAACTGCAAAACTAAAAACATAATGGCAAGGCATCCAGCGATGATCATACAAGAGGTCATCAGAAAAAAATTACCCAACCATTTTCCATATTTACCTCCCAGGATTTGCTTTTCCAACCTTGTTGCTTACAATGGCCACCTTGGAATGTTTAATCCAGAAGACAAAGCACTACCAAAATTGACTCCCGTTTCAGAAACTATATCCACACACTAGCTAACCTGTGAGTACAAATAAGAATACTGGCTATGTCTGAAGCACATGCTAAGATTTAGCCACCACTAACTTTCATTGTTTATCAGAGCATAAATCTCATGAGGCCATCCAAATAAGAATACATTAAATAACCTGACAACTGCCTAAATGTCAGCTTAAATTTACAATAATACTCAATACTTGTTGCAAATTTCAAAGAGAGCAAACACCCTTCATTGCAATTCACAGAAATTTCTCGTCACAATGATTTTCTATCACTGTGTACAATCATAAATTTTCATAATACTATCAACACTTTAAAGCGATATGATATTTAATTTGAGAAACTTCTGTCCACAGGGGTGGAAAATTTCTCAAACTCATCATTCAAAGGTCTTTCTTTTCCCCTAGCAGACAAGAGGGAAACACAGGGTTTTGTTTTGTTTTTTCCTTTATCTGGCTTTGAAATAGCCTACTGGTCACATTAAGTTCTCCTAGAGGTAAGAGCTCCTCCCATTCCTCTAGTTTTCAACAATGTCTTAAAAGATATTAAAGCAAAAACAAGTGCAGGCCATGACAAATGCAAGCTGGAAATAGTATAGATGAAAGCAAAACTATTAGCAGTTATTTCCTTTCCCTCTTTCATGGATGGAGAAAGAGAAAGGAAAAAGTAAATTTCTGCATTTGGATTAGTTCTGGTGAGTTTAACCATCAAGCTTGATCCAATTAAATGAAACCTCTTCTGGTTAGCTTGAGTAACAGTTCAGAAATCATAAAATAAATTAGTTACTTTCCATATAAAGCAACGGAATGATCATTTGGGCATTAAATTGAGAAGGCTCCACTTATTCACTCTAAATAGGTTCAAATCCTGGTTAGCTTCAACTAATAGTTCAAAATCAGATTCAAGACAGGAGTTTCAGACATACCAATGACTACTGTACAAAATCTTTGAGGAAGGCCGTATATTAGTTTCCTAGCTACTAAGACAGGAATTCATGGCTCACAGTTTCAGAGGCTAGAAGGCTTGCTTCCTCCTGAGGTCGGTATCTTTTGGCTAGTCAGTAATCTTTGGGGTTCCTGCTTTTCTGTCACATGACAATGAACATGGCAATGTTTATCCTTTCTCCTCTGGGTTCCGTTGACCTTTGCCTTCTGGCTGCTCCTGTGGCTTTCCTTTTGGTGTCCAATTTATTGTGCCTATATTTCTTTCAGCCATATTGGATTAACATCCAGCCTCATTCAGTATGGATACCCTCAACCAAAAACATCTATAAGGATCCTATTTACAAATGGATTTGCACCCACAGGACTTGGGTTGGGACCTGAATGTGCCTTTTGTAATGGACATGATTCAATCCCCAACAGACAGCTTTTCTAGGAACTATTTGTAGTTAGAGAATCATTGCTTTAGATCAGAGGTGCTCCAACTTTAGCACACATCAGAATCATCTTGGGCTTGTTAAAACACAGATGACTGAACCAGAACCAGAGTTTTTAATCCCATAGGTCCGAAGAATTTGCATTTCTTACAGGTATCCCAGGTGATACTGATGCTGCTGATGTGGAGAATAACACTTTGAGAACCAATGTTTTGGATAGTATCTAAGAGTCTTAATCTAGTGTAATAAATTTTCAAATTCATTAAGTTATAGATGTGATTTACTTTAATTATCTTTTATAAGACAGTTCAGACACTCAAATATTCATTAGCATAAGAAACAATGACAGAGTAGTCAATATTTGTCTTAAGTTGGATCTGGTTTGAAATCCTTTTCAAATGCCATTTTGTGAATTATTTTAAGAAAGTGAATCATCATTTAGATAGCATACATCTTTGCAAATGCATGTATTCAAATATCAGAGATCAAAACTGGAAAACCATGTTATTTAGTAATTAACATCTAATCATAAATGGCATATTTATTATAAAGAAAACAATGAATTTCGATTGTCTGAGACAAGGAGTATAGTTGCTAGTACTTATGGCTGCCTGAATGATCATCTGTTCTCTTCTATAATGAAAAGAATGTTATAATTATTCAAATATGGTACTTGTGGAATAATCACTGTAACTCTTGAAGCTTACAAACTGTGACATTTACATTCTGAGTTAGTATTCAAATCAAGTCTTAAAGAAATAAATGAACTCTCTCCCAATCACTATGTCAGTATTTAAGAAGCTGCTTCTAGGCAAATTTTAGTGACTATTTACTACAATGCATGCTGTGTGGTTAGTTGTAGTTCAGAGAAGAATGACTCAAAGTAGCACAAATCCATGAAACACCCCATCAACACACCAGTGAACTTTTTAGTAAAACTGTTTTACAAACTTGATGTGTTTTGAATCGTATCTATTTTCACTTTAAGTAACGTAATTCCCATATTATGTTTAGATTCCCTACTATTCCCAAAGATATAGAAAATAAACTTTTAAGTAAAAACTGAACATTCTTATTATTTAAGAGGTAAGCCCCTCTAAATAAACTGTATCCTCTTGTTATTGGCTCTTTTTCACTTTTTACCTGTCTCAGTTGCTTTCCATAGCCTCTAACTGATGTTTCCAGTCAATTTCATGACTTCCATTCAGATTCAAGGCTTGTCTCACTAATATCTTTGGGTGTGGTCTCTACATGAGTAAACTTGGGAAATTTTGCTATTTGGAGATTGATTATAAAGAAAACTAAAAATACTAAAGAAAAGAGAATTATGAAAGGTTTATGGTCCTCATTTAGTTTTGACTTTGGCTTTAAGAACCTGATACACCTGTTATCACTTAGAAAAAACATCACTAAAGGAAAGCTAAGGAGGGAACCCAGAGAGGAGATGTATCTCCACAGACAATTCTGTTACAATGAATATGCAGTCCAGTGAACTGGCTTTTATAATGAATTTTATAAATGTGCACACACACATTTACTTGACTGCTCATTCTTTCATCATAATGGGATTGTTTCTCTAACTTACAGTGCTCTAAGTGCCTTATATCCCCTAAGCTCAAACCAGTATTTTCAAATGGATTTTTTAATGAAGATAATATTTTTTAAAATTTATGAATTGTTTTAACTGCTATGACTCTATATAAAATCAATAACAGTTTCTACTTGGTGCCAACCAAGATGGCGTTATAAGGACTGGATTTGCCCTCCTACCTGAAACAACTCCAAGTGGGACAAAATATATAACAGCCATGTTCAAGACACTGGGCATCATTCAACAAAGGACAGTGATCCCTGAGAAATGGGAAACAAAGTAAGCCCTACAATTGCTGCAGCTTATTGCCTGGAGAGAGTTGTCAGGCAGCACTCAGTGATTCCCTGAGCTAAACAGACGAAACTGAGTGTCTGATGACATCAAGTTTGCTAGAGTTCTCAGGGCAGAGCACCAGAGAGGAAAGAGCTGCCCAGAAAGAGAATCCCAGAGATTCCTCCTGGAGCTTTTAGCAGACCTTCCCAGTACATGTGTGGGAGAAACTACCTGAGGCTAGGGAAAGAAACATCTGAAAGGATTAGATGGAACAGAACTTGGAGCTCACACTGCCTGTTCCCACCAGCCGGACTGGGACACCTCATAATTCAAGGGGCATTGGGCAGAGGACTCAGAAGGGTCTTGCCTCAGAGTGGGGTTGTGGGAGGGGGGTAGCGGGATCCTAGACTAAACACAGCTCTGGTCCTGCCTAACAAATCTTAAACGTAAGACACAAAAGGATCAAACTGTTTCCAAGTAACTTCACTATATCCCAGAACAGACCTCAAGAATATTTCCAGGAATAAAAAAATAACCCACACCCAACAAAGTAAAATTCACAATGTCTGCATTACCAGGCATGCAAAGAAGCACAAAAATAAGGTACATAATGAAGAGAAAATCAATCAATCAAAACCAACCCAGAACTAAAATCAATTGAAAAATGCTTTCTATGGCAACAGAGACAACTGAGGGATTAATTTCAGACTAGACTCTCATGGGAGCACCTGCAACCAACTCATTTTTTCAGTGTAAAATTTTATCTTTTTTGAAAAACACTGAAATCCCTCAACAGAGCAAACCTACTAACCTACATAACATACACCATCTCTACACCATAAAAATTAAAGAATAAACAAAAAAGTGGCAGGTGGGATCAAAATGTCAAAACTTGGAAGAACTCCTTCAAAATACTGATGGCCACCATATGCTGGGGTCACTCACAATGGCAAGTGTTTCCTGAGAAAATTGCCCCTGTCCTCATCTGAGTGAAGTCGCCCACGCTATACATCAAGTCAAGCAAACAAGTGCAGATTGTTCCTCTTTCTGCAGAAAAATGCCTACTTAAGCACTATGCTGTGTCCGGGTTCATAGGTACTCAGGAATAAGCAATCTTATGATCATTCTCTTGTTCACTTTTCCTCTTCTAACAAACAGAATCAACCAAGATAAACTGTGTCCTTTTGTGTTTCACCTTTCCTCAAGATCAGTAGTTCTCAACCTCTAGCTTGTATCAGAATCCCCAAAGGGCTTGTTGAAATACAGATAAATGGGCCCCAACACCAGAGTTTCTGATGCAGTAAGTCTGGGGTGGTACCCGAGAATTTGAATTTCTAATAAGTTCCAAAGTGACGTTGATGCTGCTGATCTAGGGACCACACTTTGAGAACCAATGCACCAAGAAAATATGTAGAGTCTCTCACCTTTTGAACATGGACTTGAAGGAGGGAACCATGAATCAAAATCTTTAGTAATGCTGTACTCTTCAGAGGTTATCTCTGGTAACTCACAAGATGCCAGGAGCTCACTGGAAAAATATGCAAACCTTTCCATTTAAAAATAAAAGTTGCAGTGTCAAGCTGATTGTTCTCATCTCTTTGGATAATGTTCTCTCCCCCAACCCCATCCCTCCAATCCCTCATTCCCCCATCAAGTAAGGAGAAAAAGTAGGATGCCGTGTTTGAGGGGCTGAAATTGGTATAAAACTGGGATGTTGTGCTTGGATAAGAGTTTCTTTGTTACCTATATAATTATTGGTCCAAGATATAAGCATTTGAGAAGTTTGAGGTACCACACAGGCACTAGGCTCTCCCAAGGATTTCATGAATAAAATAAGATCTGTTGACTGCTGTCTTCTTTTAAATTAGTCCAGGAACAACAACTACCACATTTTATCAAATTTGGATTCATCAAACTATTATTTTATGCAGCACCAAGAAAGAAAAAAAAAGCTATAAACTGTGGTACAAACCATCAATTGTAAGATGCATCTTGATTTCCAAAATGATAAAATATGATCTTAGAATCAATAACACACAGTAACAAAAAAAAATGTACTCCCAACTTGGTAATATTTGGGACCATTTGTAATATGCTATCATTCTTCCTTAGAGAAGCCAACATACTGATTAATGTTTTAATGGTTATGGGGGCCTATATAATATCAAAAGAGGAAATTCTAGTAAATCTTTAGTTTTATAGAGACATAATTTTGAAATAATATAGGTTAAAGTTGCTTTTCTTATATTTAATTCTCCAAAGAGAAAACAGAAAATAACAAAATAATGAGCCAAAAAATGCATTTAAATCCCTTCTCCTAAATAGTTTTGAGAATATTTCTTTGTATCAGTGTGATAACAGAGTTTGGCTGAGGATAAGGAAGAACTCATTAGGATGAACTATAATGAAATTGCCATTTTTATAGGCCCAAAATGACTTCACATCAGCAATTTCATATACCTGCTATTTTCTCATGGTGGGAAGAATTCAAGCCAGATGATCCCTGATCAAGGAGGATGTTACAGAGTAATTTATGCAGGATTATGAGAAAGGTGGACTAAGTCAGCCCTAAGGTCTATTTAAACCATAAAGTCCATGAATTTGTGAATGTTTTATGCAGAGTCCTCTTTCAGGCTAAATCAGAAGAGGTACTTCTCTCTGCTTCTTTAACATGTGTTTACTCTCTCACACTGCTTTGCAACTATTTACTCATTTATCTCTGACTATAGGATACCTGAGGGAAAGTGATTTGGGCATAAAGGGGGTGGGTGACCACATAAGGTTGGAGAATTTATAGACACAAAAGATATAAAATGAAAAAATTAAAACTGGCTGCAGGAGATAATCATTGTTTTTCCTAACTATGGGCTGAGACCAAATACTTAAGTCTTACTTGAAGTATCTTTAATGATAGAATTTGGGCAAATGGCTGCAACTATAATTTTTATATTTATAAGGTTATTATTATAACTCTGTTCCTTGCCCTTTTAAGAGCTTTGTGGTGGGATTAACTAATTAATCTTTGTGAAGTACTTTGAGTTCCTTGGAGAAAAATACTACACGAAAACAAAGAACTAGTATACTGCCCATACGCATTATCACCATGTTATGACTACTAACTTCCCTCTTTATAAAACTGGATTTCTAAACACACATAACAAGCTGTAGTTAGTAAATTCAACACCATAAAACAAATGATTATGGGTTTTTTTTTTATTTAAATCATGCTGTTGGGGCTAATTTTGCCAATTTGAAGGTTATTCCTAAAAAACCAAAGCCTCATTTACACTGCTAACTAGCTCTTTAGTACATCCACAAATAGAACATATTACATTCCTATCATCTAACAACTTTCCCATTAGCTACAGTAAATGCTCTGCTCTTTCGTTACCCATCAGTTCCCCATAGAGTTATAGGTTATAAGTTTAATCATTTCATTTGCATATCCAGCCGAGGTAAATTAGAAAAAGTCACCACACTCATTACACTTTATTGCATTACAAACACAGATGTCTGTTTTTCTAGACCCACTTAACCTTGACCTAAAGAAAGAGATTAGAGTAATACAGTGAGCAAATATACACTGTTCATTTGGTTTCTCACATCTGAACTACATTCAATTTCCCAGGAAATAAGAGAATTTTAGTTTTTGAATTAACAGGGTAACCTTGAAAAAAATCACTATAATCATATACTGTTTTCCTTAGTTATAAGTCATTTATTAAAAGGCCTTTAAATATTATTTCTCTGGACAAATAGACATAAGCAAATTGTCTCTTGTGCTGGTTTGAAGCTGTTACATACCCTAGAAAAGGTCATGTTCTTTTGGTCCATTCCTGGGGGTGCAGACCTATTATGGTTAGGAACTTTTGATTAGATTCTTTCAAATGAGATGTCACCCATCCCATTCAAGGTGGTTTTTAATCCTTTTTACTGGAGTTCTTTATGAGGGATTAAGAGAAAAACACCCAGAGAGAGCCAGAGAGAGAAATGTCCAGAGAGATTGGAGAGAGAAAAACACCCACAGAAGCTGAAAGAGCCAGTGAAGCAAAACCTGAAAGCAACAAAACCCAAGAGAGAAGGACCAGCAGACACAGGCCATGTGCCTTCCCATGTGACAGAGGTGTCCCAGATGCCAGCAGCCTTTCTTCAGAGATGGTATCCTCTTCATAATGCCTGAATTTGGACATTTTCATGGCCTTAGAATTGTAAAATTGGAAGCTAATAAAACCCCTTTGTAAAAGCCAACCCATTTCTAGTATATTGCATTTCAGCAGTGATAGCAAACCATAACATCTCTGTATAGAGGAACTTTGCTACATTGAAAAAAATAATGCTTTTTTCAATAGTAAATAATATCCAACCACCACTGGCTTAGCGTTAAAGCCAGTGAATTCATCTCTCCAAATCATATACAAAAGGCCAAGGAATAGGCACCAACAGCTCTCTGGAGGCATTTGCCTTCATCGCTATGTGGTACGCTATGTCCCACCACTAGCACTCTTCCAACTCCCTTATATTGCCGCTAGAAGGTTGCTTCCTGGGACTGCAGCACTCATTACAACAAGACATACAAGTTTTACACACACCAGTGAAAGCACATGGTAAAGAAGGAAAGATCTTCTGTTTACTATGTGGCAAATCTTTGATTAGAGAGCATCATACCAAATACAACCTTATACACAATTAAATAAAGCACATTTGTATGTGTAACTTATTGGTAGCTGTAGTCAAAAATTCAATTCAAAACAAAACCTGGATGACGTCATCAACATGGTGAAGTAAAGAGCTACTGAAAACCTCTCCCCAGAGATTCAGCATAGAAAGGGGCAATCCTCACTTGTTCGGTACTCTGGAGGAAGGTATAAACTGCAGACGGATCCCATAAATGTTGAATCAAAGAAAGAGAAAAATATCAGGTAGGAAACTTCCATCCTAGACCAGCCAGTCCTCTTCCCTCCACCTCACTCAGTGCCACGCAACTTGGGAAGTACCCAGAGGCAGCAGAAGGGATCCTCCCCATCTCCGACTGTGGACACAGACTATAAAATCTCTCACAGCAGTGAGACAGATCCCCACCTATACCCAGAACCAAAGACCACAGGGACCCATGGCAGGACTTAAATCACAGGGGAGGGCAGAATACAAAAGGGCAGCAAGGAAGAGCTTCCAAAATGGAGGATCAGGGAGGGAACCACAAAATGTTCCCTAAGCAGCAGGTAGCCAGGTAGAAACTACCCAATATCAACTGTCTGGGGTGCTGGGGGACAAGGGAGGACATTTCAAGGCCCAGGTCAGTGAGGGATGAAGAGTCTGAGAAAACATGGACAGAGACTGTTTCCAGTCCGGGGCCCTGGTGCCCATCCCCCACTCTTGAGGAAAACAGTGTCTAGGGGCCCAAACCTTGCCTGGGGAGGTGCCTACAGACTGAGGCACCTGGAGGAATCCTCTGCCACAAGTGAAGTGGGGGACATGGCCCCAAATTGAGCAAGATTTGGGCCAGTGAAGTGAGGACACAGGAACCCCAGTTTCATCTCTGCCCAGTCAGATGCTGACAGGGCTCTAAGAAGCAAACAGCTTCTGAGGATGATTAAGTCACTGAGCAGTGCTATCTACTGGGGAGGCTGAAAGTGCAGGGGAACTGCCGGACTTTTCAGGGCCTCTCCAGACCCTATCTCAGGCCCATTGGAGCTGGTCTACATACCCTGTATGGGCACCCAGCCCTGTTTTGGTTGAGAAATACAGACAACCCAACCATCAAAGCAGTGCTTTAATACAAACCCAGGCAACAACTAAACCCTAGATAAGAGAGAGAAATTGACCTTCAGAATAGACCCATCAAGAAAATCAGATGACCAGATATCAGCAAAAAATCAAAAGGCACACTAAAACTCAAGAAGAAATGATACAGTTTAAGGAACAGATCAAAAAGCTGGAGGAGATACGGAATCTGAAACAACTAATAAAAAATGTGCAAACAAATATCCTGAATCCATTCAAAGAAACGAAGAAAAATGTGTATAAAGAGATAAAGGATATTAAGACACTAGAAGAGCATAAAGAAGAATTTGAAAGAATACATAGAAAAAATAACAGATATTAAGGAAATAAAGGATACTGTAGATGAAATGAAAAATATACTGGAGATGGACAACAGCAGATTTGAAGAGGCAGAAGACAGAAACAGCAAGCTAGAAGACAGACAACTGAATTTGAACAGACAAAAGAACAAATGGAGAAAACAATGGAAATTTTTGAGCAGGGTATCAGGGAAATGAATGACAACACAAAGCATAAAAATATAGGCACCATGGGTGTCACAGAAGGAGAAGAGAAGGGAAAGGGTCCAGGAAGAATATTCAAAGAAACAATGGATGAAAATTTCTCAATCCTTATGTTCTAGTTTACTATTGCTACCATTATGCAAAATACCAGAAATGGATTGGCCTTTATAAAGGGGGTTTATTTGGCTACAAATTTACAGTTCTAGACTGGCTGGTCTAGGATGGAAGCCTCATACCATCTCTGACTGGGGACACAGACTATAAAATCTCTCACAGCAGTGAGACAGAGCCCCACCTATACCCACAACCAAAGACCACAGGGACCCATGGCAGAACTTAAATCATAGGGGAGGGCATAATACAAAAGGGCAGCAAGGAAGAGCTTCCAAAATGGAGGATCAGGGAGGGAACCACAAAATATTCCCTAAAAGCAGCAAGTAGCCAGGCAGAAACTATCCAAATCAACTATCTAAGACTGAGGCAGCTGGGGGAATCTTCTGCCACAAGTGAAGTGGGGGACACGGCCCCATATTGATGCCAACTAAGGCATCAACAAGGGGATGCCTTCACTGAAGAATGGCCGATGGTGTGTAGAGTACCTCCAACAGCTGGGAAGGCACATGGCCAGCATCTGCTGGTCCTTTGCTCCCAGGCTGTGTTTCAAAATGGCTTTCTCCAAAATGTCTCTGGGCATCTCTCTTAGCTTCTCTCAGCTCTCTGCTTGGTTCTCTTGAGGCAAATTCTGGGCTTCATCTCTTAGCTTAGCATCCCCAACATCCTTCTGTCTGCATCTCCAAGCATCTCCAAGCATCAGCAAGCATCTGGATCTCTCCAAAAGTCTCTCTCAGCTGCTCTGAGCTCCTTCTGTCTGTGAGCTCTCTTATAGGACTCCAGTATTTAATTAAGACTCATTCTGATAGTCAGGGTTCACATCTCCATGGAAATAATTTAATCAAACATTTCCACCCTAATCAAGACTAATATGTCTATCCCCACAAGATTGCATTAAAAAACATGACTTTTTCTGGGGGGACACAATGTATCCAAACTGGCACACCTTATAAAAGACATAAACATACAAATCCAAGAAGTCCAACAAACTCCAAACAGAATAAATCTGAATAGACTCACTCTAAGACACATAGTAATCAGACTGTCAAATGCTAAGGAGAAGGAGAAAATTCTGAAAGTAGCAAGAGAAAAGCAATTCACCATATACAAGGGAAGCCAAATAAGACTAAGTGCTAATTTCTCATCAGACATCATGGAGGCAAGAAGACAGTGGCATGATATATTTAAGATACTTAAAGAGAAAAACTGCCAGCTAAGAATTTTCTATCCAGCAAAGCTGTCCTTCAAAAATGAGGGAGAGTTTAAAATATTCACAGATAAACAGAAGCTGAGAGAGTTCATTAATAAGAGATCTGCCCTAGAAGAACAACTAAAGGGAGTCCTGCCAGATGAAAAAAAGACAGGAAAAAGAGATCTAGGGGAGGGCACAGAATTAAATAATATTACTGAGGGTAATATAAAGGATAAAAAGAGAGAGAAAAATAGATTTGACATATAAGAACCAAAGGATAAGATGATTGAATCAAGAACTGACTTTACAGTAATAAATTTGAATGTTAGTGGATTAAACTCCCCAATCAAAAAACACAGATTGGTAGAATGTATTAGAAAATATGATCCCTCTATATGCTGTTTACAAGAGACTCATCTTAGACCCAAAGATGCAAATAGGTTGAAAGTGAAAGAATGGGAAAAAATACTCTCAGCAAGTAGTAACCAAAAGAAAGCTGGGGTAGCTATACTAGTATCAGACAAAATAGACTTTAAATGAAAAAAACTGTTATAAGAGATAAAGAAGGACACTGTGTAGTATTAAAAGGGACAATTCAATAAGAAGAAATAACAATCATAAATATCTATGCTCCTAATCAAGGTGTCCCAAAGTACATGAGGCAAACACTGGCAAAACTAAAGGGAGTAATAGACAACTCTACCATAATAGTGGGAGACTTCAACATACCAGTCTCTCCAATAGATAGAACAACTAAAGAGAGGATCAATAAAGAAACAGAAAACCTAAATATTATGATAAATGAACTAGACCTAACAGATATATATAGAACAATGCATCCCAAAACATCAGGATACAAATTCTTCTCAGGTGCTCATGCAACATTCTCAAGGATAGACCATATTTTGGGGCACAAAACATTTCTTAAAAAATTTTTTTAATATTGAAATTATACAAAATACTTTCTCTGATCATAGTGGAATGAAGCTGAAAATCAATCGCAAATGGAGAACCAGAAAATACACAAAAGTTTGGAGGTTAAACAACACACTCTTAAACAATCAGTGGGTCCAAGAAGAAATTGCAAGAGAAATCAATAAGTATCTTGAGACAAATGAAAATGAGAACACTACATATCAAAACTTATGGGATGCAGCAAAGGCAGTGCTGAGAGGGAAATTTATAGCACTACTAAATGCCTACATTAAAAAGGAAGAAAGAGCTAAAAATCAATGACCTAACTGAACAACTGGAGAAACTGGTGAAAGAACAACAAACTAATCCCAAAACAAGCAGAAGAAAAGAAATGAAGTTTAGAGCAGAAATTAATGAAATGTAGAATAAAAAAAATTAGAGAGAATAAAAATAAAAGTTGGTTCTTTGAGAAGATGAACAAGATTGACAGACCCTTAGCTAGACTCACAAAGTCAAAAAGAGAGAAGACCCAAATAAACAGAATCAGAAATGAGAGTAGGATAATTAACATGGATCCCGAAGAAATAAAAATAATCATAAGAAGACACTATGAACAACTATATGCCAACAAGCTAGACAATTTAGAGGAAATGGACAATTTCCTGGTAACACATGAACAACCTAGACTGATTCAAGAAGAAATAGAAGATCTCAACAAACCAATCACACGAGATCAAAACAGTCATTAAAAACCTCCCAACAAAGAAAAGAACAGGACCAGATGGCTTCACAAGTGAGTTTTACCAAGCATTCCAAGAAGAATTAGTAGCATTCCTGCTCAAATTCTTCCAAAAAATTTAGGAAGAGGGAAAACTACCTAACTCATTCTAAGCCAACATTACCCTAACACAACAGCCTGATAAATATACTACAAGAAAACTACAGACCAATCTCTCTAATGAATATAGATGCAAAAATCCTCTAAAAATACTTGCAAACTGAATCCAACAGCACATTAAAAGAATTATATACCATGACCAAGTGGGTTTTATTCCAGGTATGCACACAAGAAAATTCATTAATGTAATATACCACATTAACAAATAGAAAAGGAAAAACTACATGATTCTCTCGATTGATGCAGAAAAGACATTTGACAAAATCTAACATCCCCTCATGATAAAAACACATCAAAAGGCAAGAATCCAAGGAAACCTCCTCAACATGATAAAGATTACATATGAAAAACCCACAGCTAACATCATATTCAATGACAAAGACTGAAAGCTTTCCCTCTAAGATCGAGAACAAGACAAGGATGCCCACTGTCACCACTGCTATTCAACATTGTGCTAGAAGTTATAGACAGAGCAATTAGGCAAGAAAAAGAAAAAAAAAACATCCAAATTGGAAAGAAAGAAGTAAAACTCTCACTATATGCAGACGACATGATCCTATATTTAGAAAATCCAGAAAAAAAAACAGCAATGCTACTTGAGCTAATAATCAAGTTCAGCGAAATGGCAGGATACAAGATCAATATGCAAAAATCAATGGTGTTTGTATCACTAGAAATGAGTTATCTGAGGAGGTGATCAAGAAAAAAATTTCCATTTACAATAGTGTTCCCGTTTGCTAATGCTGCTGTTATGCAAAATACCAGAAGTGGATTGGCTTTTATAAAGGGGGTTTATTTGGTTACAAAGTTACAGTTGTATGGCCATGCAAATGTCCAAAGAAAGGCATCAACAGTAGGGTACCTTCACTGAAGAACACTGATGGCCTCTGGAAAACCTGTTAGCCAGAAAGGCATGTGGCTGGCATCTGCTTGCTCCTAGGTTGCATTTCAAAATGGCATTCTCCAAAATGTCTCTCTAAGCTGCAGCTGCTCTGAGGTCCTTCCATTTGTGAACTCTTTTATAGGGCTCCAGTGATTAAATCAAGATCCACACTGAATGGGCAGAGCCACACCTCCATGGAAACATCCAATCAAGAGGTCACACCCTAATCAAAAAGATTAATTAATCTACCCCCACAAGATTGCATCAAAGAATATGGCTTTCTGGGGGACATAATATATACAAACTGGCACAAAAGCAACTGAAAGAACCAAATATCTAGAACTAATCCTAATCAAGGATTTAAAGGACATGTACATAGAAAACTACAAAACATTGCTAAAAGAAATCAGAGAAGACCTGAATAAATGGAAAGACATTCTATGTTCATGGATTGGAAGGCTAAATGTCATTAAGACATCAATACTACCCAAATTGATCTACAGATTCAATGCAAAACCAATCAAAATTCTAATGAACTACTTTGCAGAATTGGAGAAGCTAATTATCAATTTTATTTGGAAGGGTAAGGGGCCTTGAATAGCTGAAAAATAGGGAAATCTTGAAAAGTAGAATGAAGTGGGAGGTATCATGCTTCCCGACTTTAAAGCATATTATAAAGACAGGGTGTTGGTCAAAACAGCATAGACATATAGATCAATGGAACTGAATTGAGAGCTCAGAAATAGACTCCAGTTGATTTTTGATAAGGCTCCAAGGCCACTCAACTGGGACAGAAAAGTATCTTCAATAAATGGTATTGGGAGAACTGGATATCCGTAATCAATAGAATGAAAAAGGACCCCTATCTCACACCCCATTCAAAACTGAACTCAAAATAAATCAAAGAGGAGGCGGGGCAAGATGGTGGAGTGGTGAGGTGTGGGTTTTAGTTACTCCTCCAGGGAAGTAGGTAGAATGCCAGGAACTGCATGGACCAGACACCGCAGAGCAATCTGACTTTTGGGCATACTTCATACAACACTCACAAATGCGTGGAACAGCTGAGATCAGCAAAATCTGTAAGTTCTAGTGGCCAGGGGACCTATTCCCCTCCCTGCCAGGCACAGTCCCGTGGGAGGAGGGGCCATCAGTGCTGGGAACCAGGAGGGAGAACTACAGTTGCAGCTCTGATTGAAAACTCAGACTTAGTTGATCAAAAACGCCAAACATAAATAGACTGAGACCAGACTAGAGAATCTGGGAGCAGTTAGCCCAGCCAAGAAGAGATAGGGCTAGCAAAAACAGCAAACAAAATAAAAATAAAAATAAAATAAAACAGAGACTTTTTGGAGTTCGGGTGAACATAACATGGAGAAGGGCAGGGCTCAAACAGAATCAGATGCATATGCAAATCCAGAGGGCAAGAACCCTTTTCTGAAGAGCCGGTTTCTCCACTTTCTTGATTGTTCCTTACTGGCCCTAAAATCCTTGACTCTGAGCATTTCAATAGCCCATTAGATCTGCAAGGAGGGCCCTTCTTTTTCTTTTTTTTTTTTTTATCTTTTTCCCTTTTTCTAAAACAATTACTCTAAGAAGCCCATTACAGAAAGCCTCAGAGACTTGCATTTTGGGCCCAGGCAACAGCAGAGCTAAAATAGCTCTGAGGGACAAAGCAATAAGGCTAGCGACTGACAAAATTTGCTAAACATCATAACTTCCCAAGAAAAGGGGGCCGTCCCCTTACAGCCATCTTCCTGGTGGCCTGGGAGCACTCCTGCCTTGCATCAGTGCCACAGCCCAGAGCTGCCCCAAACAACCCAGTGTGATGGGAAGTGTTTCCAGCAACACTCTCACATGCCAAAATATCTGGTGTGGACAATAGCCTTTCACGCACCCGCAGCTAATTGTCCCAGAGCTGGGAAAGTGGGGCTGTGTGAAAAGGGGAAAATTAACACGCCCCATACAGCCATCCTTTCAGCAGGCTGGGAATGCCCCTACACAGCCTTGCAGCCCAGAACTTTCCTTGTGGGATGGTGCTCACCTGTGACATAGCACAGTCTTCCCTCAGCAGAGGCCCTAAGAGGGAACAGCTTGGAAGAGTACCCACTAGCAAGTCCGAGGGACCATATGCCAATACCAAGGACTTGTGGGTCAGCAGCAGAGACAAACTGTGGTGACACTGAACTGAACGATTAGACTATTGCAACAGTTTTAAATCTCAAGGAACAGCTGGGAGATTTAATTATTAAAGCTGCACTCCCTCCCTAACCTCTCAGACACATCCCGTACATTCAGGGTGGGCAGCACCAACTACACATGCAAACTTGGTACACCAACTGGACCCCCACAAGACTCAGACCCCCACTCACCACAAAGACAAAGTTGGGGAGAACTGGCTTGAGAGGAATAGGTGGCTCATGGACGCCACCTGCTGGTTAGAGAAAGTGTACTCCACCAAGCTGTAGATCTGATAAAAGAGATAAGTTTGAACCACCCTACATATCCTAAAAGAACCCTATCAAGTTAAGCAAATGCCAAGAGGCCAAAAACAATGGAAAATGTTAAAGCATATGAAAAAAACATATGATATGGATAACCCAAACCCAAACACCCCAATCAAAAGATCAGAGGAGACACAGTACATGGAGCAATTAATCAAAGAACTAAAGACAAAACAATGAGAGCATGGTACAGGATATAAAGGACATAAAGAAGACCCTAGAAGAGCATAAAGAAGAAATTGCAAGAGTAAATTAAAAAATAGATGATCTAATGGAAATAAAAGACACTGTCAACCAAATTAAAAAGATTCTGGATATTCATAGTACAAGACTAGAGGAAGCTAAACTGTGAATCAGTGACCTCCAGGACGACAGAATGGAAAATGAAAGAACAAAAGAAAGAATGGGGAAAAAAATCAAAAAAATTGAAATGGACCTCAGGGATATGATAGATAATACAAAACATGCAATACAAGAGTCCTTGATGTTCCAGAAGAGGAAGAGAAGGGTAAAGGTCTAGGAAGAATATTCAAAGAAATTGTTGGGGAAAACTTCCCAAACCTTCTACACAACATAAATACACAAATCATAAATGTCCAGCAGACTCCAAATAAAATAAATCCAAATAAACCCACTCCGAGACATATTCTGATCAGATTGTCATATACCGCAGAGAAGGAGCAAGTTCTAAAAACAGCAAGAGAGAAGCAATTCACCACTTACAAAGGAAAAAGCATAAGACTAGGTAGTGACTATTCAGTGGCCACCATGGAGGCGAAAAGGCAGTGGCATGACATATTTAAAATTCTGAGTGAGAAAAATTGTCAACCAAGAATTATTAATCCAGCAGAGCTCTCCTTCAAATTTCAGGGAGAGCTTAAATTTTTCACAAACAAATGCTAAGAGAATTTGCTAAAAAGAGACCTGCCCTACTTGAGATTCTAAAGGGAGCCCTACCAACAGAGAAACAAAGAAAGGAGAGAGAGATATGGAGAAAGGTTCAGTACTGAAGAGATTTGGAATGGGTATCTTAAAGGACATTAAGATAGAGAGGGAAAAAATAGATCTGACAAACACAAACCAAAGGATAGAAAGGCTGATTCAAGAAATGCCTTCACAGTAATAACATTGAATGTAAGTAGATTAAACTCCTCAATTAAAAGATATAGATTGGCAGAAGGGATCAAAACATATGAACCATCAATATGTTGCATACAAGACACTCATCTTAGACACAGGGACACAAAGAAATTGAAAGTGAAAGGATGGAAAAAAATATTTCATGCAAGCTACAGCCAAAAGAAAGCAGGAGTAGCAATATTAATCTCAGATAAAATAGACTTTAAAAGCAAGGATGTTATGAGAGACAAAGAAGGCCACTATATAGTAATGAAAGGGGCAATTCAACAAGAAAAAATAACAATCATAAACGTTTCTGCATCCAATCAAGGTGCCACAAAATACATGAGACAAACACTGGCAAAACTAAAGGAAGCAACTGATGTTGCCACAATAATTGTGGGAGATTTCAACACATCACTCTCTCCTATACATAGATCAACCAGACACAACACCAATAGAGAAATTGAAAACCTAAACAATCTGATAAATGAATTGGATTTAACAGACATATATAGAACATAACATTCCAAATCACCAGGATACACATTCTTCTCTAGTGCTCATGGAACTTTCTCCAGAATAGATCATATGCTGGGATATAAAACAAGCCTCAACAAATTAGGAAAAAAAAAACTGAAATTATTCAAAGGACATTCTCTGACCACAATGGAATACAATTAGAAGTTAATAACCATCAGAGACAGAAAATTCACAAATACCTGGAGGTTAAACAACACATTCCTAAACAATCAGGGGGTTAAAGAAGAAATAGCAAGAGAAATTGCTAAATATACAGAGGCGAATGAAAATGAGAACACAACAGATCAAAACCTATGGAATGCAGCAAAAGCGGTACTGAGGGATAAATTTATAGCACTAAATGCATACATCAAAAAGGAAGAATGAGGAGGCAGGGCAAGATGGCGGCACAGAGAGGAGTGGAAGCTAAGTAGTCCCCCTGGAACAACTACAAAAAACCAGAAACAACTAGTAAATAATCCAGAATAACTGCAGGGGGACAAACGAGACCATCCACTCATCATACACCAACCTGAATTGGAAGGAATGCCTGAGAACACAGCATAAAATCTGTAAGTAAAACCTGCGGATCCAAGTCATGAAACACCCTCCCCCATAGCCCGAGCTGCAAAGCCTCGTGGTGCCAGAGAGAAGCTCTCTCCCAGCAAGCGAATATAGCTCAGCTGAGCTCCAACTGGGGTTTTAAGTAGTGAGTGGGAACTGCTCACTACAGGTACGCATCCTCAAAAAACAGACAGAGGCTTTGGGTGACGACTGAACTTGGAGAGCCGGAGGGTCACCTTGGACTGGGTCTGAAGGGGACTAACTGTTTCTTTTTTGGCTCAGTGGAGAAAGCCCCAGTCATTTTCAGTTCCCAGGGCTGTGAAGCGGAGAAGGGTGGAGAAAGCACAAGCAGAGAGGGAGACAATTGAAATGCTAATGACCTCCACCTTAGGGGTCTGTCTTCTCTAGGAGGAAAGGGGTGGGGCCCTTTCCATTCAGAACCAGACCCCAGAGCCTGGGGGAATACAGCCATACCTCCTCACACCAGTCAAGAACTATAGGCTAACAGGCATCACCTGCTGGGCAGAAAAGCACAGTGACCTGAGGCATCACAGGGTGGAGCAATTTTCTAAGACACACCCACAGGGAAACCAGATACTGAATATTTCTTCCCTCTGGGACCTGAGGCTGTTCTGGTCTGGGAAAACCTGATTTGGATAACCAAGGAAACCATGCCTAGACAACAGAAAATTACAACCTACACTAAGATAAACAAAGTTATGGCCCAGTCAAAGGAACAAACGTACACTTCAACTGAGATACAGGAATTTAAACAACTAATGCTAAATCAATTCAAAAAGTTTAGAGAAGATATTGCAAAAGAGATAGAGGCTGTAAAGGAAACACTGGGCATATATACGGCAGAAATCAAAAGTTCAAAAAACAACTAGTAGAATCTATGGAAATGAAGGGCACAACACAGGAGATGAAAGACACAATGGAAACATACAACAGCAGATCTCAAGAGGCAGAGGAAAACACTCAGGAACTGGAGAACAAAACACCTGAAAGCCTACACGCAAAGGAGCAGATGGAGAAAAGAATGAAAAAATATAAGCACTGTCTCCGGGAACTCAAGGATGAAACAAAGTACAATAATGTACGTATCATTGGTGTCCCAGAAGGAGAAGACAAGGGAAAGGGGGCAGAAGCAATAATAGAGGAAATAATTAATGAAAATTTCCCATTTCTTATGAAAGACATAAAATTACAGATCCAAGAAGTGCAGCGTACTCCAAACAGAAGAGATATGAATAGGCCTACACCAAGACACTTAATAATCATATTATCAAATGTCAAAGACAAAGAGAGAATCCTGAAAGCAGCAAGAGAGAAGCGATCCATTACATAAAAAGGAAGCTTAATAAGAATATGTGTGGATCTCTCAGCAGAAACCGTGGAGGCAAGAAGGAAGTGGTGTGATATATTTAAGATACTTAAAGAGAAAAACCGCCAACCAAGAATCCTATATCCAGCAAAGCTGTCCTTCAAATATGAGGGAGAACTCAAAATATTTTCTGACAGACAATGAGGGACTTTGTGAACAAGATACCTGCCCTACAGGAAATACTAAAGGAAGCACTACAGGGTGATAGAAGACGGGAATGCGTGGTTTGGAACACAATTTTGGGAGATGGTAACACAACAATGTAAGTACGCTTGACAAAGGTAACTATGAACACAGTTGAGAGAGGAAGGTGGGGAGCATGTGAGACACCACAAGAAAGGAGGAAAGATAAAGACTGGGACTGTGTAACTTGGTGGAATCTAGAGTATTCAACAATTGTGCTAAAATGTACAAATATGTTCTTTTACGAGGGAGAACAAGCAAATGTCAACCTTGCAAGGTGTTAAAAATGGGGAGGCATTGGGGGAGGGATGCAATCAGCATAAACTAGAGACTGTAACTAATAGAATCATTGTATCATGCTTCCTTTAATGTAACAAAGGTGATATACCAAGGTGAATGCAGATAAGAGGGGGGGATAGGGGAGGCATGTTAGATACTTGACATTGGTGGTATTGTCTGATTCTTTATTCTACTTTGATTTAAGGTTATTTTTCCTTTTGCTGCTTCCTAGCTGTCATTTTTTTTTCCCTCTTTCATTTGCCTCTCTGCCTTCTTTGACTCTCCCTCCTGCCTTGTGGAAGAAATGTAGATGCCTTTATATAGATAGCGGTGAAGGTGGTGAACACATAATTGTATGACCATGCACAGAACCATTGATTATTTACTTGGGATGGAATGTATGGTGAGTGAACAAAACCATATTAAAAAAAATGGTTCAATGACAAAACCTCGAGGGCAATATACTGAGTGAAATAAGCCAGACACAAAGGGAAAATTATTGCAGGGTCTCACTGATAGGAACTAATTATAATATGTAAACTCATAGACATGAAATATAAGGTACCAAGATATAAGACAAGGCTTAAGAATGGGGAGTGGTTGCTTAGTATGAGCAGAATGTTCAATTAGGATGAACTTAAATGTTTGGAAATTAACAGGGGTATTGGTAGCAAGATGTGAGAATAACTAATAGTGCTGAATGGTGTGTTAATGAGGTGGAAAGAGGAAGCTCAGAGTCATATATGTCACCAGAAGGAAAGTTGGAGGTCAAAAGATGGGAATGTATGAAACTGAATCCTATGGTGGGCAATGTCCATGATCAACTATACAAATATTAGAAATCGCTTCCATGAACCAGAACAAATGTATGACAATACAATTAGAAGTTAATAATAGAGGGGCATATAGGGAAGAACTATATACCTATTACAAACTATATATTACAGTTAGTAGTATTTCAACATTTTTTCATAAACAGTAACAAATGTACTATATCAATACTACGAGTCAACAATTGAGGGGGGTTGGTTAGGGATAGGGGAGGATTAGAGTCTCCTTTTCTTTTTTCCTTTTTTCATCTTTCACTTTATTTCTTGTCTGGAGTAATGAAAAGTTTCTAAAAATTGAACAAAAATTAAGTGTGATGGATGCACAGCTGTATGAGGGTACCAAGGGGCAAGTGATTGTACACTTTGGATCTTTGGATAATTGTATGTTATCTGAACAATCTCAATAAAAATGAAAAAATAAAAAGGAAGAAAGTGCTAAAATCAAAGAACTAATGGAGCAACTAAAGAAGCTAGAATATGAACAGCAAATCAATCCTAAACCAAGTAGAAGAAAGGAAATAACAAGGATTAAAGCAGAAATAAATGACATAGAGAACAAAATACAATAGAGAGAATAAATAACACCAAGAGTTTGTTCTTTGAGAAGATCAACAAGATTGACAAGCCCCTAGCTAGACTGACAAAATCAAAAAGAGAGAAGACCCATATAAACAATAATGAATGAGAAAGGTGACATTACTGTGGATCCCAAAGAAATTTAAAAGATTATAAGAGGACACTATAAACAACTGTATGGCAACAAACTGGATAATGTAGAGGAAATGGACAATTTCCTGAAAACATATGAACAACCTAGACTGACCAGAGAAGAAATAGAAGACCTCAACCAACCAATCACAAGCAAAGAGATCCAATCAGTCATCAAAAAACTTCCCACATATAAATGCCCAGGGCAAGATGGCTTCACAGGTGAATTCTACCAAACTTTCCAAAGAGAACTAACACCAATCTTACTTAAACTAGTTCAAAACTCCGAAGAAAATGGAATACTATGAAGCTAACATCAATCTAATACCAAAAACAGGCAAAGATACTACAAAAAAGGAAAACTAAAGGTCAATCTCCCTAATGAATACAGATGCAAAAATCCTCAACAAAATACTTGCAAATCGAATCCAAAGACACATTAAAAAAATCATACACCATGACCAAGTGGGGTTCATTCCAGGCATACAAGGATGGTTCAACAAAAGAAAATCAATCAATGTACTACAACACATTAACAAATCAAAAGAGAAAAATCAAATGATTGTCTCAATAGATGCTGAAAAAGCATTCGACAAAATCCAACATCCCTTTTTGATAAAAACACTTCAGAATGTAGGAATTGAAGGAAACTTCCTCAATATGATAAACAGCATATATGAAAAACCCACAGCTTGCATAGTACTCAATGGTGAGAGGCTGAATGCCTTCTCTCTAAGATCAGGAATGAGACAAGGATGCCCACTGTCACCACTGTTATTCAACATTGTGCTAGAAGTGCTAGCCAGGGCAATCCGGCAAGACAAAGAAATAAAAGGCAACCAAATTGGAAAGGAAGAAGTAAAACTGTCATTATTTGTAGATGATATGATCTTATATCTGGAAAAATCCTGAGAAATCGACAATACAGCTACTAGAGCTAATAAACAAATTTAGCAAACTAGCAGGATACAAGATTAATGCACATAAGTCAGTAAAGTTTCTATATGCTAGAAATGAACAAAGCGAAGAGACACTCAAGAAAAAGATACCATTTTCAATAGCAACTGAAAAAACCAAGTACCTGGGAATAAACTTAACCAAAGATGTAAAAGACTTATACAAAGAAAACTACAAAACTCTACTAAAAGAAACAGAAACGGACCTTAAAAGATGGAAAAATATTCCATGTTCATGGATAGGAAGGCTAAATGTCATTAAGATGTCAATTCTACCCAAACTCATCTACAGATTCAATGCAATCCCAATCAAAATTCCAAAACCCACTTTGCACACTTGGAAAAGCTAGTTATCAAAATTAGTTGGAAATGAAAGTTGCCTTGAATTGCTAAAAACACTCTAAAAAAGAAAAACGAAGTGGGAGGACTTACACTCCCTGACTTTGAAGCTTATTATAAAGCCACAGTAGTCAAAACAGCATGGTACTGACACAAGGAAAGATATATTGATCTATGGAATCGAATTGAGAATTCAGAGACAAACCCCCAGATCTACAGCTGACTGATCTCTGATAAGGCCCCCAAAGCCAGTGAACTGGGACATAACAGTCTTTTCAACAAATGGGGCTGGGAGAGTTGGATATCCATATCCAAAAGAATGAAAGAGGACCCCTACCTCACACCCTACACAAAAATTAACTCAAAGTGGATCAAAGATCTCAATATGAAAGACAGTACCATAAAACTCCTAGAAGATAATTTAAGGAAACATCTTCAAGAACTTGTATTAAGGCAGCATTTCCTAGACCTTACACTGAAAGCACAAGCAACAAAAGAAAAAATAGATAAATGGGAACTCTTCAAGCTTAGATGTTTCTGTACCTCAAAAGAATTTGTCAAAAGGTGAAGAGGCAGCCAACTCAATGGGAACAAATTGTTGGAAAACATGTATCTGACAAAAGACTGATATCTTGCATATATAAAGAAATCCTGCACCTCAATGACAATAGTACAGACAGCCCAATTATAAAATGGGCAAAAGATATGAAAAGACAGTTCTCTGAAGAGGAAATACAAATGGCCAAGAAACACATGAAAAAATGTTCAGCTTCACTAGCTATTAAATAGATGCAAATTAAGACCACAAGAAGATACCATCTCACACCAATTAGAATGGCTGCCATTAAACAAACAGGAAACTACAAATGCTGGAGAGGATGTGGAGAAATTGGAACTTTTATCCATTGTTGGTGGGACTGTATAATGGTTCAGCCACTCTGGAAGTCAGTCTGGCAGTTCCTTAGAAAACTAGATATAGAGTTACCCTTCAATCCAGCAATTGCACTTCTCAGCATATACCCGGAAGATCTGAAAGCAGTGACATGAACAGATATCTGCATGCCAATATTCATAGCAGCATTATTCACAATTGTCAAGAGATGGAAACAACCCAAATGTCCCTCAACAGATGAGTGGATAAATAAAATGTGATACATAACACACAATGGAATACTACTTGGCAGTAAGAACGAACAATGTCGTGAAACATATGACAACATGGATGAACCTTGAAGACATAATGCTGAGTGAAATAAGCCAGGCACAAAAAGAGAAATATTACATGCTACCACTAATGTGAACATTGAAAAATGTAAAATAAATGGTTTATAATGTAGAATGTAGGGGAACTAGCAATAGAGAGCAATTAATGAAGGGGGAATGATAACCCAGTAAGAAGAGATTAGCTATCATGGGTAAATTTAACATTCTGAGAATGCCCAGGAATGGCTATGGTTTGTTAATTTCTGGTGGGTATGGTAGGAACAAGTTCACAGAAATGCGGCTACATTAGGTTATTTTCTTGGGGTAGAGTAGGAATGTGTTGGTAGTAAAGTAGTTATTTTAGGTTAGTTGTCTTTTCAATACTCCCTTGTTATGGTTTGTTTGGAATTTTTTTATTGTATTTAAAAAAAATTTTTTTATATAGTTAATAGTTAATTTTTTAAGAAAAGAGTTAATTAAAAAAAAAACGAAAAAAATTTGCAGAGCCCCCCTGAGGAGCTGGTGGAGAATGCAGGGGTGTAGGGCTTCCCCACCTCGACAGCTGCTGATGTGCTCACAGGTGGTTTGATAGGCTGAGCCCTCTACCACGGGACTTGCCCTTGGGAAGACTGTTGCTGCAAAGGAGAAGCTAGGCCTGCCTGTAATTGTGCCTAAGAGTCTCCTCCTGAATGCCTCTTTGTTGCTCAGATGTGGCCCTCTCTCTCTAGCTAAGCCAACTTGGCAGGTGAAATCACTGCCCTCCCCCCTACGTGGGATCTGACACCCAGGGTTGTAAATCTCCCTGGCAACGTGGACTATGACTCCTGGGGAGGAATCTAGACCCGGCATCCTGTGATGGAGAACATCTTCTTGTCCAAAAGGAGGATGTGAAAGGAAATGAAATAAGCTTCAGTGGTAGAGAGATTCCAAAAGGAGCCGAGAGGTCACTCTGGTGGGCACTCTCATGCACAATATAGATAACCCTTTTTAGATTCTAATGAATTGGGATAGCTAGCAGTAAATACCTGAAACTATCAAACTACAACCCAGAACCCTTGAATCTTGAAGATGATTGTATAAAAACATAGCTTATGAGGGGTGACAATGTGATTGGGAAAGCCATATGGTCCACACTCCCCTTTATCCAGTGTATGGATGGATGAGTAGAAAAATGTGGGGAGGGAAGGCACCCAGTGTTCTTTTTTACTTTAATTTTTTCTTTTTCACTTTAATTTTTATTCTTATTATTTTTGTGTATGTGATAATGAAAATGTTCAAAAATTTAAAAAAAAATGAATCAAAGATCTAAATATATGAAGCAGTACCATAAAGCTCCTAGAAGAAAACATAGGGAAACATCTTCAAGATTTAATGATAGGTGGGTACTTTCTTAGACTTCATACCCAAAGCATAAGCAACAAAAGAAAAAACAGATATATGGGAACTCCTCAAAATTGAATATTTCAGTGCTTCAAAGGACTTTGTCAAAAGGGTGAAAAGGCAACCAACTCAATGGGAGAAAATATTTGGAAACCACATATCTAATAAGTGTTTGATATGTAGTATATCTAAAGAAATACTACAACTCAACAATAAAATGACAGACAATTTAAAAATGAGCAAAGGACATGAATAGAGACTTCTCCAAACTGGAAATACAGATAGCTAAGAGGCACATGAAGAGATGCTCATCTTCACTAGCTATTAGGGAAATGCAAATCAAAACCACAATGAGATACCATCTCACACCTGCTAGAATGGCCACTATTTAACAAACAGGCAACTACAAGTGTTTGGAGAGGATTTGAAGAAATTGGAACACTTATTTACCACTGGCGGGAATGGAAAATGGTACAGCTGTTGTGGAGAATGGTTTGGTGGTTCCTCAGGAAACAAAGTATGGAGTTACCTTATGACCCAGCAATCCCACTACTTGGGATACACCCAGAAGATCTGAAAGCAGGCACGCACACCAATGTTCGTAGCAGCATTATTCACAATTGCCAAAAGATGGAAACAATCTAAATGTCCACCAACAGATGAGTGGATAAACACAATGTGGTATATACATAATACTGTGCTGGTCTGAATCTAGTAGGGACTCCAGAAAAGCCATGTTCTTTTAATCCAATCTTGTAGGGGCAGACCTATTGTGGGTGGGACCTTTCAATTAGGTTGTTTCCCTGGAGATGTGACCCACCCAGTTGTGGGTGGAACCTTTTGATTAGATTGTTTCCATGAAGATGTGTCTCTGCCCATTCAAGGTGGGTCTTAATTGTTTACTGGCATCCTCTATGAGAGGATAAAAGGCTGAGACATTTTAAAAAGATTTCAGAGATGCTTAAAGAGAAAACGCCCAGAGCAGACACAAACCCAGACATTTGGAAATGCTAAGCTAAGAAATGAAGCCAAGAGTTTGTCCCAGAGAAGCTAAGTGAGAACCCACAGACACTTAAGGAGAAAGCCATTGGAATCAGAAGCTGAAAGCAACACAACCTGGGAGCAAAGGACCAGCAGACGCCAGCCATGTGCCTTCTCAGCTGACAGAGGTGTTCTGGACACCATCAGCCTTTTCCTAAGAGACAGTATCTACCTCTTGATTCCTTAATTTGGACATTTTCATGGCCTTAGAACTGTAAATTTGTGAACTAATAAACCCCCATTGTAAAAGCCAATCCATTTCTGGTATATTGCATTTCTGGCAGCTTTAGCAAACCAGAACACATGTGATGGAATATTATTCAGCAGTAAGAAGGAATGAAATCCTGAAGCATGTGAGAACATGGATGAACTTTGAGGACATTATGTTGGGTGAAGTAAGTCAGACACAAAAGGACAAATATTGTATGATCTCACTTATGTGAACTAATTATAATATGTAAACTCATAGACGTAAAATATAGAATACAGGTTACCAAGATACAGAATGAGGCTAAAGAATGGGGAGCAGTTGCTTAATATGTGCAAAATGTTTAACTAGGGTGAACTTAAATGTTTCGAATTGGGCAGAGGTGATGGAAGCATATTATCATGAGAAGAATAATTAACAGTGCTGAATGGTGTGCAAGTATGATGAAAAGGGGAAGTTTAGCCATGTATGTCACCAGAAGGAAAGTTGGAGGTTAAAACATGGGAATGTATAACATAATGAATTTTGTGGTGAACAATGTCCATGATTAACTGTACAAATATAAAAAAGTTCTTTCATGAACTAGAATAACACTAACACAAGAAGCTAATAATAGAGGAGTAATGGGAAAAAATGTACCTATTGCAAACTATGCAGTATAGTTAACAGTAATATTTTAGTACTTTTTCATCAATAGTTAAGAAATGTACTACACCAACACTATGAATCAATAATATGGGGGATAGGGGTATGGGAGGATTAGGGTTTTTATTTTTATTTCTTTTCTGGAGTAATGAAAATATTCTAAATTTGATCATGGTGATGTATGCACAACCATGTGATGATACTGTGAACCAGCAATTGAATACTGCAGATGGTTTTTCTGTTGTGAATATATCTCAATAAAATTGCATTTAAAAAAAAAAAGCTGAGAAAAGAAAAATTAAAAAGGCAATCTCTATTTTCTCCATAAAGCATTAATGGAAACTCCTTAATGTAGATTTGGTAAAACAGATATTTTTCCAGAAGGGCATGCTATAATAGTTAAGAATCCCTTACCTAATAAGGGCTCAAAGCAAAAGAGCAGCTACAGACCAACAACTATGAATCTTTGTAATTTAAAACAGAAAACTATGTTTTATATCCCATTAAACAGTCATAAAAGTTACTACACACAGTCATAGAAGAAACTATGTATGGTAAAATGCACCACATAAATATATTACACTGTCAAACTAAAACTGTGATGCTAATACTTAAAAAATTTAATTAGGAATTTTACTTGCCTTTTCAGAATATAGAACAGCTTTCCCCATCCTAAAATGGAAAGGGTTTTTTTTTTTTTTTTTTTTCTTTTTTTTTGTGCCATGCTTACTATTAAAAACACTACTGCAATTCCACCACCCAGGTAGAAATAATGCTACCATCTTACTATTAATGTGTCCAGATTATCTTCAATGCACTCATTCCATACATACATGTATATAAATGTATACATTTAAAGAAAAAAAAAACAAAATAATCCTGTATACAGCTCTTTTTCACTTATTATATTAAAGACATCTTTCCATGTTAAAAACAACTTTTAATGTTTGCATTATTACACTGTATCCCTGTTTGATTTACATATACATTTTTCCTAATTTTATACTATGATAATGCCACAATAAATCTTTTTTTTAATTTAAAAAAATCAAATGAAGAAGTGTCTTGAAGGCAAATGTTAAAATCAGCAAAAACAATATGTATATGATGTTTAAAGAAGAAAGAAGACCTTTAAAGAATATCAGCCTCTGAAGCAACCAAAGCCAATTAAACCGTTTACAAAAGCTATGAAAGTCATGGAAAATACTTTGCTTCACTCTCAAGTTAAAATTGCATAAGAAGAAGCTGCGCTTAATGGGATTGCGTAAAAGAATGTTCTTGTTCATGGGAATTGTATATGTGAATTATAGTGTTTGTTCAAAGATGTGTGCAGCTTGCTCTCATATGTTTAGAAGACAGAGCAATAGATGATGGATGATAGATAGGGAGGGAGGGAGGGAGGGAGGGAGGAAAGGAAAGAAATAGCGATGTGACAGCATGTTAAAGTTGGTGGATGGGGTATCGGGGGAGGGGGTCAGGGTATGCTGGAGTTCTGTGTATGGGGTTTGTATTGTTTTTGCAATTGTTTATATAACTTTGAATTTATTCAAAATAAAATTAAAAAAAAAAAATTACATAAGAAGATATGTGAGGCACATATGCCCAAAGAGAGTTTCCTTCAGTAAAAACACACAGAGAGGCGGGGCAACATGGCAGACTGGTGAGCTGTATGTTTTAGTTACTCCTCCAGGAAAGTAGGTAAAAAGCCAGGAACTGCGTGGACTGGACACCACAGAGCAATCTGTCTTTGGGCATACTTCATACAACACTCATGAAAACGTGGAACTGCTGAGATCAGCGAAATCTGTAAGTTTTTGCGGCCAGGGGACCCGCGCCCCTCCCTGCCAGGCTCAGTCCCGGGGGAGGAGGGGCTGTCAGCTCCGGGAAGGAGAAGGGAGAATTGCAGTGGCTGCTCTTATCGGAAACTCATTCTACTGATTCAAACTCCAACCATAGATAGACTGAGACCAGACACCAGAGACTCTGAGAGCAGCCAGCCCAGCAGAGAGGAGACAGGCATAGAAAAAAAACAACACCAGAACTCCAAAATAAAAGCAGAGGATTTTTGGAGTTCTGGTGAACACAGAAAGGGGAAGGGCGGAGATCAGGCCTTGAGGCGCATATGCAAATCCCGAAGCAAAGCTGATCTCTCTGCCCTGTGCACCTTTCCTTAATGGCCCTGGTTGCTTTGTCTATTAGCATTTCAATAACCCATTAGATCTCTCAGGAGGGCCGTTTTTTTTTTTTGTTTTTTTTTTTTTTAAATCCTTTTTGCTTTTTCTAAAACAATTACTCTAAGAAGCTCAATACAGAAAGCTTCAAAGAATTGAAATTTGGGCACCTCAAGTCAAGAGCAGAACTAAGAGAGCTCTGAGACAAAAGGCAATAATCCAGTGGCTGGGAAAATTCACTAAACAACACAACTTCCCAAGAAAAGGGGGGTGTCCGCTCACAGCCACCATCCTGGTGGACAGGAAACACTCCTGCCCATCGCCAGCCCCATAGCCCAGAGCTGCCCCAGACAACCCAGTGTGACGGAAGTGCTTCAAATAACAGGCACACACCACAAAACTGGGCGTGGACATTAGCCTTCCCTGCAACCTCAGCTGAATGTCCCAGAGCTGGGAAGGGGGAGCAGTGTGAATTAACAGAGCCCCATTCAGCCATCATTTGAGCAGACTGGGAGCCTCCCAACACAGCCCAGCAGCCCAGAACTGCCCTGAGGGGACGGCACTCACCTGTGACATAGCACAGTCATCCCTCAACAGAGGACCCGGGGTGCACAGCCTGGAATAGGGGCCCACTTGCAAGTCTCAGGAGCCATACGCCAATACCAAAGACTTGTGGGTCAGTGGCAGAGACAAACTGTGGCAGGACTGAACTGAAGGATTAGACTATTGCAGCAGCTTTAAAACTCTAGGATCATCAGGGAGATTTGATTGTTAGGGCCACCCTCCCTCCCCGACTGCCCAGAAACACGCCCCACATACAGGGCAGGCAACACCAACTACACACGCAAGCTTGGTACACCAATTGGACCCCACAAGACTCACTCCCCCACTCACCAAAAAGGCTAAGCAGGGGAGATCTGGCTTGTGGAGAACAGGTGGCTCGTGGACGCCACCTGCTGGTTAGTTAGAGAAAGTGTACTCCACAAAGCTGTAGATCTGATAAATTAGAGATAAGGACTTCAACTGGTCTACAAACCCTAAAAGAACCCTATCAAGTTCAGCAAATGCCACGAGGCCAAAAACAACAGAAAATTATAAAGCATATGAAAAAACCAGACGATATGGATAACCCAAGCCCAAGCACCCAAATCAAAAGACCAGAAGAGACACAGCACCTAGAGCAGCTACTCAAAGAACTAAAGATGAACAATGAGACCATAGTACGGGATACGAAGGAAATCAAGAAGACCCTAGAAGAGCATAAAGAAGACATTGCAAGACTAAATAAAAAAATGGATGATCTTATGGAAATTAAAGAAATTGTTGACCAAATTAAAAAGATTCTGGACACTCATAGTACAAGACTAGAGGAAGTTGAACAACGAATCAGTGACCTGGAAGATGACAGAATGGAAAATGAAAGCATAAAAGAAAGAATGGGGAAAAAAAATTGAAAAACTCGAAATGGACCTCAGGGATATGATAGATAATATGAAACGTCCGAATATAAGACTCATTGGTGTCCCAGAAGGGGAAGAAAAGGGTAAAGGTCTAGGAAGAGTATTCAAAGAAATTGTTGGGGAAAACTTCCCAAATCTTCTAAACAACATAAATACACAAATCATAAATGCTCAGCGAACTCCAAATAGAATAAATCCAAAAAAACCCACTCTGAGACATATACTGATCACACTGTCAAACATAGAAGAGAAGGAGCAAGTTCTGAAAGCAGCAAGAGAAAAGCAATTCACCACATACAAAGGAAACAGCATAAGACTAAGTAGTGACTACTCAGCAGCCACCATGGAGGCAAGAAGGCAGTGGCACGATATATTTAAAATTCTGAGTGAGAGGAATTTCCAGCCAAGAATACTTTATCCAGCAAAGCTCTCCTTCAAATTTGAGGGAGAGCTTAAATTTTTCACAGACAAAGAAATGCTGAGAGAATTTGCTAACAAGAGACCTGCCCTACTGGAGGTACTAAAGGGAGCCCTACAGACAGAGAAACAAAGACAGGACAGAGAGACTTGGAGAAAGGTTCAGTACTAAAGAGATTCGGTATGGGTACAATAAAGGATATTAATAGAGAGAGGGAAAAATATGGCAAACATAATCCAAAGGATAAGATGGCCGATTCAAGAAATGCCTTCACGGTTTTAACGTTGAATGTAAATGGATTAAACTCCCCAATTAAAAGATATAGATTCGCAGAATGGATCAAAAAAAAATGAACCATCAATATGTTGCATACAAGAGACTCATCTTAGACACAGGGACACAAAGAAACTGAAAGTGAAAGGATGGAAAAAAATATTTCATGCAAGCTACAGCCAAAAGAAAGCAGGTGTAGCAATATTAATCTCAGATAAAATAGACTTCAAATGCAGGGATGTTTTGAGAGACAAAGAAGGCCACTACATACTAATAAAAGGGGCAATTCAGCAAGAAGAAATAACAATCGTAAATGTCTATGCACCCAATCAAGGTGCCACAAAATACATGAGAGAAACATTGGCAAAACTAAAGGAAGCAATTGATGTTTCCACAATAATTGTGGGAGACTTCAACACATCACTCTCTCCTATAGATAGATCAACCAGACAGAAGACCAATAAGGAAATTGAAAACCTAAACAATCTGATAAATGAATTAGATTTAACAGACATATACAGGACATTACATCCCAAATCACCAGGATACACATACTTTTCTAGTGCTCACGGAACTTTCTCCAGAATAGATCATATGCTGGGACATAAAACAAGCCTCAATAAATTTAAAAAGATTGAAATTATTCAAAGCACATTCTCTGACCACAATGGAATACAATTAGAAGTCAATAACCATCAGAGACTTAGAAAATTCACAAATACCTGGAGGTTAAACAACACACTCCTAAACATCAGTGGGTTAAAGAAGAAATAGCAAGAGAAATTGCTAAATATATAGAGACGAATGAAAATGAGAACACAACATACCAAAACCTATGGGATGCAGCAAAAGCAGTGCTAAGGGGGAAATTTATAGCACTAAACGCATATATTAAAAAGGAAGAAAGAGCCAAAATCAAAGAACTAATGGATCAACTGAAGAAGCTAGAAAATGAACAGCAAACCAATCCTAAACCAAGTACAAGAAAAGAAATAACAAGGATTAAAGCAGAAATAAATGACATAGAGAACAAAAAAACAATAGAAAGGATAAATATCACCAAAAGTTGGTTCTTTGAGAAGATCAACAAGATTGACAAGCCCCTAGCTAGACTGACAAAATCAAAAAGAGAGAAGACCCATATAAACAAAATAATGAATGAAAAAGGTGACATAACTGCAGACCCTGAAGAAATTAAAAAAATTATAAGAGGATATTATGAACAACTGTATGGCAACAAACTGGATAATGTAGAAGAAATGGACAATTTCCTGGAAACATATGAACAACCTAGACTGACCAGAGAAGAAATAGAAGACCTCAACCAACCCATCACAAGCAAAGAGATCCAATCAGTCATCAAAAATCTTCCCACAAATAAATGCCCAGGGCCAGATGGCTTCACAGGGGAATTCTACCAAACTTTCCAGAAAGAACTGACACCAATCTTACTCAAACTCTTTCAAAACATTGAAAAAAAATGGAACACTACCTAACTCATTTTATGAAGCTAACATCAATCTAATACCAAAACCAGGCAAAGATGCTACAAAAAAGGAAAAACTACCGGCCAATCTCCCTAATGAATATACATGCAAAAATCCTCAACAAAATACTTGCAAATCGAATCCAAAGACACATTAAAAAAATCATACACCATGACCAAGTGGGGTTCATTCCAGGCATGCAAGGATGGTTCAACATAAGAAAAACAATCAATGTATTACAACACATTAAAAACTCGAAAGGGAAAAATCAATTGATCATCTCAATAGATGCTGAAAAAGCATTTGACAAAATCCAACATCCCTTTTTGATAAAAACACTTCAAAGGTAGGAATTGAAGGAAACTTCCTCAACATGATAAAGAGCATATATGAAAAACCCACAGCCAGCATAGTACTCAATGGTGAGAGACTGAAAGCCTTCCCTCTAAGATCAGGAACAAGACAAGGATGCCCGCTGTCACCACTGTTATTCAACATTGTGCTGGAAGTGCTAGCCAGGGCAATCCGGCAAGACAAAGAAATAAAAGGCATCCAAATTGGAAAAGAAGAAGTAAAACTGTCATTGTTTGCAGATGATATGATCTTATATCTAGAAAACCCTGAGAAATCAACGATACACCTACTAGAGCTAATAAACAAATTTAGCAAAGTAGCGGGATACAAGATTAATGCACATAAGTCAGTAATGTTTCTATATGCTAGAAATGAACAAACTGAAGAGACACTCAAGAAAAAGATACCATTTTCAATAGCAACTAAAAAAATCAAGTACCTAGGAATAAACTTAACCAAAGATGTAAAAGACCTATACAAAGAAAACTACATAACTCTACTAAAAGAAATAGAAGGGGACCTTAAAAGATGGAAAAATATTCCATGTTCATGGATAGGAAGGCTAAATGTCATTAAGATGTCAATTCTACCCAAACTCATCTACAGATTCAATGCAATCCCAATCAAAATTCCAACAACCTACTTTGCAGACTTGGAAAAGCTAGTTATCAAATTTATTTGGAAAGGGAAGATGCCTCGAATTGCTAAAGACACTCTAAAAAAGAAAAACGAAGTGGGAGGACTTACACTCCCTGACTTTGAAGCTTATTATAAAGCCACAGTTGCCAAAACAGCATGGTACTGGCACAAAGATAGACATATAGATCAATGGAATCGAATTGAGAATTCAGAGATAGACCCTCAGATCTATGGCCGACTGATCTTTGATAAGGCCCCCAAAGTCACCGAACTGAGCCATAATGGTCTTTTCAACAAATGGGGCTGGGAGAGTTGGATATCCATATCCAAAAGAATGAAAGAGGACCCCTACCTCACCCCCTACACAAAAATTAACTCAAAATGGACCAAAGATCTCAATATAAAAGAAAGTACCATAAAACTCCTAGAGGATAATGTAGGAAAACATCTTCAAGACCTTGTATTAGGAGGCCACTTCCTAGACTTTACACCCAAAGCACAAGCAACAAAAGAGAAAATAGATAAATGGGAACTCCTCAAGCTTAGAAGTTTCTGCACCTCAAAGGAATTTCTCAAAAAGGTAAAGAGGCAGCCAACTCAATGGGAAAAAATTTTTGGAAACCATGTATCTGACAAAAGACTGATATCTTGCATATACAAAGAAATCCTACAACTCAATGACAATAGTACAGACAGCCCAATTATAAAATGGGCAAAAGATATGAAAAGACAGTTCTCTGAAGAGGAAATACAAATGACCAAGAAACACATGAAAAAATGTTCAGCTTCACTAGCTATTAGAGAGATGCAAATTAAGACCACAATGAGATACCATCTAACACCGGTTAGAATGGCTGCCATTAAACAAACAGGAAACTACAAATGCTGGAGGGGATGTGGAGAAATTGGAACTCTTATTCATTGTTGGTGGGACTGTATAATGGTTCAGCCACTCTGGAAGTCAGTCTGGCAGTTCCTTAGAAAACTAGATATAGAGCTACCATTCGATCCAGCGATTGCACTCCTCGGTATATACCCGGAAGATCGGAAAGCAGTGACACGAACAGATATCTGCACGCCAATGTTCATAGCAGCATTATTCACAATTGCCAAGAGATGGAAACAACCCAAATGTCCTTCAACAGATGAGTGGATAAATAAAATGTGGTATATACACACGATGGAATACTACGCGGCAGTAAGAAGGAACGATCTGGTGAAACATATGACAACATGGATGAACCTTGAAGACATAATGCTGAGCGAAATAAGCCAGGCACAAAAAGAGAAATATTATATGCTACCACTAATGTGAACTTTGAAAAATGTAAAACAAATGGTTTATAATGTAGAATGTAGGGGAACTAGCAGTAGAGAGCAATTAAGGAAGGGGGAACAATAATCCAGGAAGAACAGATAAGCTATTTAACGTTCTGGGGATGCCCAGAAATGACTATGGTCTGTTAATTTCTGATGGTTGTAGTAGGAACAAGTTCACTGAAATGTTGCTATATTATGTAACTTTCTTGGGGTAAAGTAGGAACATGTTGGAAGTTAAGCAGTTATCTTAGGTTAGTTGTCTTTTTCTTACTCCCTTGCTATGGTCTCTTTGAAATACTCTTTTATTGTATGTTTGTTTTCTTTTTAACTTTTTTTTCATACAGGTGATTTGAAAAAAGAAGGGAAAGTTAAAAAAAAAAAAAAAAAAAAAAGATGTAGTGCCCCCTTGAGGAGCCTGTGGAGAATGCAGGGGTATTCGCCTACCCCACCTCCATGGTTGCTAACATGACCACAGACATAGGGGACTGGTGGTTTGATGGGTTGAGCCCTCTACCATAAGTTTTACCCTTGGGAAGACGGTTGCTGCAAAGGAGAGGCTAGGCCTCCCTATATTTGTGCCTAAGAGTCTCCTCCTGAATGCCTCTTTGTTGCTCAGATGTGGCCCTCTCTCTCTGGCTAAGCCAACTTGAAAGGTGAAATCACTGCCCTCCCCCCTACGTGGGATCAGACACCCAGGGAAGTGAATCTCCCTGGCAACGTGGAATATGACTCCCAGGGAGGAATGTAGACCTGGCACCGTGGGACGGAGAACATCTTCTTGACCAAAAGGGGGATGTGAAAGGAAATGAAATAAGCTTCAGTGGCAGAGAGATTCCAAAAGGAGCCGAGAGGTCACTCTGGTGGGCACTCTTATGCACACTTTAGACAACCCTTTTTAGGTTCTAAAGAATTGGGGTAGCTGGTGGTGGATACCTGAAACTATCAAACTACAACCCAGAACCCATGAATCTCGAAGACAGTTGTATAAAAATGTAGCTTATGAGGGGGTGACAATGGGATTGGGAAAGCCATAAGGACCAAACACCACTTTGTCTAGTTTATGGATGGATGTGTAGAAAAGTAGGGGAAGGAAACAAACAGACAAAGGTACCCAGTGTTCTTTTTTACTTCAATTGCTCTTTTTCACTCTAATTATTATTCTTGTTATTTTTGTGTGTGTGCTAATGAAGGTGTCAGGGATTGATTTAGGTGATGAATGTACAACTATGTAATGGTACTGTAAACAATCGAAAGTACAATTTGTTTTGTATGACTGCGTGGTATGTGAATATATCTCAATAAAATGATGATAAAAAAAAAAAAAAAAAAAAAAAAGAAAGTACCATAAAACTCCTAGAAGATAATGTAGGAAAACATCTTCAAGACCTTGTATTAGGAGGCCACTTCCTAGACTTTACACCCAAAGCACAAGCAACAAAAGAGAAAATAGATAAATGGGAACTCCTCAAGCTTAGAAGTTTCTGCACCTCAAAGGAATTTCTCAAAAAGGTAAAGAGGCAGCCAACTCAATGGGAAAAAATTTTTGGAAACCATGTATCTGACAAAAGACTGATATCTTGCATATACAAAGAAATCCTACAACTCAATGACAATAGTACAGACAGCCCAATTATAAAATGGGCAAAAGATATGAAAAGACAGTTCTCTGAAGAGGAAATACAAATGGCCAAGAAACACATGAAAAAATGTTCAGCTTCACTAGCTATTAGAGAGATGCAAATTAAGACCACAATGAGATACCATCTAACACCGGTTAGAATGGCTGCCATTAAACAAACAGGAAACTACAAATGCTGGAGGGGATGTGGAGAAATTGGAACTCTTATTCATTGTTGGTGGGACTGTATAATGGCTCAGCCACTCTGGAAGTCAGTCTGGCAGTTCCTTAGAAAACTAGATATAGAGCTACCATTCGATCCAGCGATTGCACTTCTCGGTATATACCCGGAAGATCGGAAAGCAGTGACACGAACAGATATCTGCACGCCAATGTTCATAGCAGCATTATTCACAATTGCCAAGAGATGGAAACAACCCAAATGTCCTTCAACAGATGAGTGGATAAATAAAATGTGGTATATACACACGATGGAATACTACGCGGCAGTAAGAAGGAACGATCTGGTGAAACATATGACAACATGGATGAACCTTGAAGACATAATGCTGAGCGAAATAAGCCAGGCACAAAAAGAGAAATATTATATGCTACCACTAATGTGAACTTTGAAAAATGTAAAACAAATGGTTTATAATGTAGAATGTAGGGGAACTAGCAGTAGAGAGCAATTAAGGAAGGGGGAACAATAATCCAAGAAGAACAGATAAGCTATTTAACGTTCTGGGGATGCCCAGAAATGACTATGGTCTGTTAATTTCTGATGGATGTAGTAGGAACAAGTTCACTGAAATGTTGCTATATTATGTAACTTTCTTGGGGTAAAGTAGGAACATGTTGGAAGTTAAGCAGTTATCTTAGGTTAGTTGTCTTTTTCTTACTCCCTTGTTATGGTCTCTTTGAAATGTTCTTTTATTGTATGTTTGTTTTCTTTTTAACTTTTTTTTTCATACAGTTGATTTAAAAAAGAAGGGAAAGTTAAAAAAAAAAAAAGAAAAAAAAGAAAAAAGACAAACAAGGAAAAAAAAAAAAAGAAGATGTATTGCCCCCTTGAGGAGCCTGTGGAGAATGCAGGGGTATTCGCCTACCCCACCTCCATGGTTGCTAACATGACCACAGACATAGGGGACTGGTGGTTTGATGGGTTGAGCCCTCTACCATAAGTTTTACCCTTGGGAAGACGTTTGCTGCAAAGGAGAGGCTAGGCCTCCCTGTATTTGTGCCTAAGAGTCTCCTCCTGAATGCCTCTTTGTTGCTCAGATGTGGCCCTCTCTCTCTGGCTAAGCCAACTTGAAAGGTGAAATCACTGCCCTCCCCCCTACGTGGGATCAGACACCCAGGGAAGTGAATCTCCCCGGCAACGTGGAATATGACTCCCGGGGAGGAATGTAGACCCGGCATCGTGGGATGGAGAACATCTTCTTGACCAAAAGGGGGATGTGAAAGGAAATGAAATAAGCTTCAGTGGCAGAGAGATTCCAAAACGAGCCGAGAGATCACTCTGGTGGGCACTCTTACGCACACTTTAGACAACCTTTTTTAGGTTCTAAAGAATTGGGGTAGCTGGTGGTGGATACCTGAAACTATTAAACTACAACCCAGAACCCATGAATCTCGAAGACAGTTGTATAAAAATGTAGCTTATGAGGGGTGACAGTGGGATTGGGAATGCCATAAGGACCAAACTCCACTTTGTCTAGTTTATGGATGGATGTGTAGAAAAGTAGGGGAAGCAAACAAACAGACAAAGGTACCCAGTGTTCTTTTTTACTTCAATTGCTCTTTTTCACTCTAATTATTATTCTTGTTATTTTTGTGTGTGTGCTAATGAAGGTGTCAGGGATTGATTTAGGTGATGAATGTACAACTATGTAATGGTACTGTAAACAATCGAAAGTACAATTTGTTTTGTATGACTGCGTGGTATGTGAATATATCTCAATAAAATGATGATAAAAAAAAAAAAAAAAAAAAAAAAAACCTAATGTGTAAGCAAAGCATATGAAATGATATTATTCAGAAGTAAATTACATCCCATATGGGAAAACACTAGAAAGACACCAAAATCTTAACACTGGCCATTGAGAAATACGAGGACTTTTTCTTCTCTACTTTTCTGCAAATTTCAAATCACTACACAGAGCATAAGTTACTTCTGTAATATAGAAATGCAATAAACAGGGAGATGAGAAATTAAAAGTACTTGGGGACTCCCCCCTACGTGGGACCCAACTCCCAGGGGTGTAAATCTCCCTGGCAATGCAGAGTATGACTCCCGGGGATGAATGTGGACCCGGCATCATGGGACTGAGAGTATCTTCTTGACCAAAACTGGGATGCAAAATGAGACAAAATAGTTTCAGTGGCTGAGAGATTCCAAATGGAGTAGAGAGGTCACTCTGGTGGACATTCTTATGCACTATATAGATAACACCTCTTAGGTTTTAATGTATTGGAATAGCTAGAAGTAAATACCTGAAACTACCAAACTCCAACCCAGCAGTCTAGACTCCTGAAGACAATTATATAATAATGTAGATTACAAGGGGTGACAGTGTGATTGTGAAGACCTTGTGGATCACACCCCCTTTATCTAGTGTATGAATGAGTGGAGGAATGGGGATAAAAACTAAAGCACAAATGGGGTGGGTTGGGGGGATGATTTGGGTGTTTTTTTTCACTTTTATTTTTTATTCTTGTTCTGGTTCTTTCTGATGTAAAGAAAATGTTCAGAGATAGATTGTGGTGATGAACGCATAACTATGTTATCATACTGTGGACAGTGGATTGTATATCATGGATGATTGTATGGTGTGTGAATGTATTTCAATAAAACTGAATTTAATTTAAAAAAAAAAAAAAAAAAAAAAACACACAGAGAGAGGGAACCACGAGAGGAAAAACCAGAAAGAAGAGGTAGCAAGTAAAGCATATTAGAAAATATTTAGATTGCAAATTTAATTTAAGTAGCATATGAGAAATGTATGCCCAGAAAGAGACTTACATGGATGACCAAGTGAAGACCTGGGTAGAACATACAAAATTCTGTTCCATTTTTACAGCACTGACATCTTTACTGTGAAGCTAATGAAGTTTGAGCTTCAAGGCCCCCAGTTGCAAGGCAAAGCCCAGGAGGGACCCTAGCAATATGTTTTGGCAAAATTTGCAAATCCAAGATATTTTAAACCATAATTAATTGAGACAGTATTTTGTTCCATTCTGACTTCTCTGTCACACTCCCATTGTGTCAGCCACCATTAGAGTGACTGCAGGCATTTTTGTTGTTTGGTTAAGAGGAAGTTGAGTTGGGAATACATTGCTTGAGGTTTATGGGATATAGTGATGTGTTTCAAAGACCCTCACATGTACAGTTAAAATATTGCTTGACTTTCCAGAAGAATGGCTTCCAGAAATTACCTTATTTCCTGCTGTACCTGTTCACCTGGCTGCATGATAAAAAGAGGCAGAGTCAGGGGTTATATCATGATATAACGAGGTTGGAAAGGTATCAAACCAAAAGCTAGTTTGCTAAAAAATTCAGATGTATCAAATTTTAAGCAGAGGATTCAGTTTCTAAAACATGTGGTCAAGATAAAATCCCTTTCTTGTAGGAATGATACAGTAGATACAGTTTTAGAAACACTATTTTTTTAAGGGAAAGCTCAAATAAACCATTTTAACTATAATTTACAAAGATGTATTGTAATGTTTTAATAAAATAAGGGAGAAATTACAAACTCCTGATGTGGCTGTACCTGAAGGGTATCTTTTGGTCTCTTTAAATTAATTTTTTTTAAATGAACGTTCACACAGAAATGGAATATTTAACAAAGGATATAAAAATGAGTGTTGAAATCAATTGAAATTATTCTGACATCAAGAAAAGAATTGAATCAAAAAATTGGGGGACTGATAGAAAAGTTTTGGTAATGGATGGTGGTAATGGTAGCACAACTTTGTGAACATTATTAACAACACTGAATTATGTATATGAATGTGGTTACAAGGGGAAATTTTAGGTTGTATACATGCTACTAGAATAAACACACACACACAACACCTTCAACAGAAACAGTGTACCCTAGGTTAAACCATGGACTGTAGTTAATAGTACAGTTATAAAAATGTGCTTTCATCAATTGTAACAAATGTACTACACATATGCAAGTTGTTAATAACAGGGTAGTATATGGAAACTCTGTATTTTATGCATGATTGTCTGTAAACCCATAACTTCTCTAGTTACAAAAATACATCACAGCGCCTCCTCTTGGGCCTGGTCTCCCTCGGTGTCTGTGCATTCCACGAGCTATCAGGAACCATGGGGAAGAGGGACAATCGAGTGGTACTGCTAAAAGTGTGACATGAAGTTACAAAAGAAATCAGAAGGTCTATATGAACCCAGTAGCAATGGCCAGATCCAGGGGTCCAATCCAGTCTTCAGGGTCAACGATACAAGATTATCTGAATCGACCAAGTCCTAACGGGGAAGAAGTGAAAGAGCAAATAGAAAACAAAAAGAAAGTCTCCAAGGCATTGGCTGAATTTGAAGAAAAAAAAAATGAATGAGAACTGGAAGAAAGAACTAGAAAAACACAGGAAGAAATTATTAAGTGGGAGTAAGAGCTCAGCCAAAAAAAGAAAAGAAAAATTCTGGTAGGTGTTCATCTTCTTCTTCATCAACCTCTGATTCTTCCAGCAGTTCTTCAGATTCTGAAGATGAAGATAAGAAACAAGGGAAAACAAGAAAGAAAAAGAACAATTCACATAGATCTTCAGAAAGCTCCATGTCAGAAACTGAATCTGACAGTAAAGATAGTTTAAAAAAGGAAAATAAGTCAAAGGATTGGATTCAACTAAGAAAGAAAAGGACAATAAAAGATTCAGGAAAAAAAAAAGAAAGAAAAGGAAAAAAAAAGAAAGATGCATCCTGAAGATAAACCTTTATCACCTGAGTCCTTGTTAGAATCAGATTATATTGAGGAGGTATGAGCAAAAAAGAAGAAAAACAGTGAAGAACAAGAAAAAGCAACAGAAAAAGAAAAAGAAGCATAAGAAACATAGGAAGAAGAAAAAGAAGGCTGCTAGTTCAAGTCCTGATTCTCCATAACATTAAGAAAAATCAGGATTCCCTTAAAGAGAAAGTGCAATGTCTAAGGAAATTTCAGCTGTGAAAACTATGACATATTTACTAAAATGCATGATTTTTCTTGTTTTTAGGCAGAGATTGGCAAAATATATAAAAAAGCATAACTCAACTATATGCTGTTTACAAGAGACTCACCTTAAATTCAAAGACAGGTGTATATTGAAAGTGAAAAGATGGAAAAGAGTATACCATGCAAAAAGTGAGCAAAAGAGAGCTGGGAAGCATAATACTATCAGATAAAGTAGACTTTACATAAAAAACTGTTATGAGGGAAAATGACTGTCACAATATACTGCTAAAGGGGTCAATTCAATATATATATATATTGAAAAAAAAAAAAGAATAAATGTGGATCCCTAAAACTCACAACAAAAATAAAAATTAATTCAAAATGTATCAAAGACTAAGCATACACACACACACACACACACACACACACACATGAAATGGCAAAGCCCCAAAATATATGAAGCAAATACCGACATATTTGAAGGGAGGATAAATAAAGGTCAACATTAACAGTATGAGACTTTAATACAGCACTTTCAGTAATGGATGAGCATCTAGACAGAAGATCAAAAAAGAAATAGAACACTTGAATGATACTCTAAACCACTAAATCTAACAGATATATAAAGAAAACTTTACCCAAAAGGAGTAGAATACATATTCTTTTACAGTGCACATGGATCATTCTTCAGGACAAACCACATGGTAGTTAACAAAACAAGTCTCAATAAACTAGAAAAATACTGAAATCATACAGTGTATATTCTCTGACCAAAATGCAATGAAGCGAGAAATCATTTACAGAGGGAGAACTGGAGGATTCACAAATATATGAAAATTAAATAGTAAAACAATTGGCACAAGGACAGATATATAGACCAATGGAATTCAATCAAGAGTTCAGAAATAAACCCTCACATCTATGGCCAATTTATTTTTGACAAGGGTGCCAAGTCCACTCAGTGGGGAACAAAAAATCTCTTCAACAAATGGTGCTGAGAAAAGTGGATATTCATATGCAGAAGAACAAATGTGGATCCCTAAAACTCACAACAAAAATAAAAATTAATTCAAAATGGATCAAAGACTAAGCATAAGAACTTAAACTATAAAACTTCTAGAAGAGAATATGGGAAAACATCTTCAGTACTTCACATTAGGGAATGGTTTCTTAGACTCTTACACCAAAAGCATGAGCTACAACAACAACAAAAATAGATAAATGGGACTTCATAAAAAAAAAAAAACTTTTGTGTATTAAAGGGCTTCATCATAAGAAAAAAAAAAAAAAAGACAACCCAGAGAATGGGAGAAAATATTTAGAAACCTCAAAGAAATTAGGGTATAATATCCAGAATACAGAAAGAAATCCTACAAGTCAGAAATAAAAAGACAAACGACACAATTAAAAATGGGCAAAAGACTTGAATAGACATTTCTTCAAAGAAGATATTTAGGTGGCCATTATGCTCATGAAAAGATGCTCAACATCATTAGCCATTAAGGAAATGCAAATCAAAACTACGAGACACCATTTCACACCAATTAGAATGGCTACTATTAAAATGGAAAATAACAAATGTTGGGAGGATGTAGAGACATGGGAATACTTGTTCCTTGTTGGTGGAAAATGTAAAATAGTGTAGCCCATGTAAAAAAGTTTGGCAGTTCCTCAGAAAGTTAAGATTATATTTAATAGGAATATCTTACCAACTCTACACTAATATTAGGGATGAATAGTTAGCAGCTGATAAGAGCTCTGGGATGTACTATGTTATGATAATTGCTTAAAGTTGAGAGCAATGATGATCATACAAGTGAAGATAATTTAAGAAAACGACCATTTATCTTGGAATAAAATATATATTAAGTGAAGTTAGGAATCTACTACTTAATAAATTAAGCCCTTGACTTGAGGCTTGCTCTTGTGAAATTTAGAGTTGTAAATAGCAGGCTGAGCTCTCCAATAATTATGCCTAAGAGGCACCTCCAGAGAACCTCTTTTGTTGTTCAGATGTTGCCTTTCTCTCTCTAAGCCCAACTCGGCACATATATTCATTAACCGCCCCTTGCCCCCGCCCCACACACACACAAGGGACATGACTCCCAGGGGAATGAATCTCCTTGGCAATGTGGAACATGATTCCCAGGAATGAGCTGGCCCTGGCAGCAAGGGGCTGAAAATGCCTACTTGACTAAAGGGGGGAAAAAAGAAAGGTAACAAGTTGAGGTCACAGTGACTGAGAAATCCCAAATGGAGTCGAGAAGCTATCCTGGAGGTTTCTCATATGCAAGCTCCAGCTAGACATCCCAAATGGCCACAGTATTCCTTGCCCTTATCAAAAGTAGTCCCCAAATACCTAGTTCCATACCTGAGATTCTATAAAAGATTCATCACTCACTAAGTTTTATCTTTGAGAAACTTAAATCCACCCATGTTCCTATACCAGATAAGTCCTAAAACCCAGAGGTAACAGACTCTCTAAGATCAACAGTCAGATGCAGCCCCTTTTCCCATACCATAGACACCCCCTTGCAATATAAACAAGTTAGGGTGCTCATTGCCTAGACACCCCTGAAGATGGAGGAAGAGATTAAGCAAGAGGAAGAGATAGCAACAAACAAGATAAGATTTAACAAAACTATGAATACTGAAACTTTATATAATTATCTTTTTTTGGGTGCTGGGGTGTTGGAATGACTGGAAGGCAGTAAATGACGTGGTAGAACTGTAGCCTATAGTATACTTTGGGACTTGTTCTATAGTTACTCATTGAATTGTGCCTGGAAGGTCTTCATCTTTCTGTATATACCTTATATTGCCTAATAGGAAAGGGACTGAGACTGTGGAACTGTCACCCATAACAATTTTTTAAATTACCTAAGTAACTGCTTGTTGAGCTATACATCGAGAGTTGACACCTTTCTCCATGTATGTTATATTTTACAATAATGGAAATGGCTGAAATTGTGGAACTGTGACCCATGATATTTTTGAAATTTGCTCTCTAACTGCTTGTGAAATCATACTTTGAAAGTTATCACTGTTATGTATATATGTTAAAGTTCACAATACAAAAAAAAAAAACATATACTAGTATAAGACAGCTGGAGTGTCTATTTTAAAGTTAGGCTTCAATAAAAAGAATATCACCAGGGATAAAAGGGGACATTACATAATGATGAAGAGATCAATTCATCAAGGCAAATCTGTGGTAAATACATATGTGTCTAAAACAAAACTTCATATTAATGAAGTAAAACTAATAGAGCTGAAAGAGATAATTCCACAAATAAAACTGGAAACTTTAGCATTTCTATCTCAGTATTTGGTAGAACTAGTAGACAAGACATCATTTTATAAAGAAATAATGCCAGTCCTCCACAAACCCTTCTCTGATATGTGTGTGTCTGTGTGTGTGTGTGTGTGTGTGTAAACAATCTAAAAAAAATTCCACCAAGGATGACAGGTAGAGAGAGCATTCTGGGAAGAGGGAACAGTATGTACAATGGCATAGAAGGTGATGGAGCATAGGACATACAAAAAAATAATTATTAAATCATACAAAAAGTAGTATTCATTAAAGGAAGAGATAAATGTTGAATAGTAGTAATGAATACAGTTTGGGATTATTTGATTAAATTAATGAAGAGGAGGGACTCAAATGAACACAATTACAAAGAATAAATTTCTTGCTAATTTGACAGGAAGTTCTGACATTAATGAAGATACCTTAAAACTTACAATGTACCCTGCAACAAGGACATAAAGAACAAACTGGTTAATGACTGTTTTCAATTCAAAGACAAAGACAGTCAATTCCTGAGAAAACTTGAAATGCCTTGAAACCTCACAATTCATATATAAAAGTGGCTTGGTAACAATTTTCCAAATTTTGAATCCTAAACAATCTTAAAAATTTATATAACATTAACAACAAAGAGTTAGGACACTAAAATAAATTTTTATAAGTATCAATAAAAAATCAAATTTCAATCAACCATGCTAGAAGAAAAAAAAGACTAAATTATCTTTCTGTTCTCTCAATAGAAAGCAATATTTTAAAAACCATTGTCATGTCAAGAGTATGTAGCCAAAAATTGTAAGGAGAAAGTATGATAGAGGCCTGTCAGGTGGTTAATTAATAAAAAATATGTATCATTTTCCTGGATCTTGTGGTTTTGTTGTATTTGTCCACTTTTTAAGCTTTGTAATTTGGTTGAGATTTCTTTTCTCAATATAAATATTTGCTTTCATGCTTAATTTTTTACTCATTTTGTATTTTCTTAAGACAGCCCTAAAAAATATATAAGCTATAGACCCTATAAATCCAGGTTCTCCCTCTGTCTCAAGAGCCCATTCTATTTCACATGTGAACAGGAGGCTGCAGCAAAGGGTTCACAGTGAAGCAAAGTTTGCCCAGGTGGCTGTGTACATAACCTTCAGGGGACAAGAAAGAAAAATCAAGGTGAAACTTCCTCATGAAAATGAAGACTGGCCTCCCATCTCAGTGGATAGACCCCTCCCAAAAAGAAACTACAGCAAATCTTGCCTTTGCCTAGAAGTGGGCAGTTATTGTGCTCTCTCAATTACTGCAAGGTGGATTCTCAGCTAAATATACAGAACACTGTGTTTGAAGGATTGTATGCAAGCCATCTAATTCAGGTTACATTAACCCCCAGAAGCACATCACTTTTCTTTATTAAAGAAACACTAATGCACACACACACACAAAAGTATACAGGAGTCAAACCATCAAGCTTCATTTTCCTAGTTCTGGATTTTTCTTCAGGTTGAAGTCTAATCTAGTCTTCAACATTTAAAAAAAAATCATTAGGTCCACAATTTTGTTCAGTACCTATAAAATTTCTTTGGTTCTCACATTTGCTACTTTTATACCTCACTCCTTTTGTCTCCCTAAAATCCCTCTCTGGTTTCCTATGATAAGACTTACAGGATACTAAGTCTTGTACCAATGGCAAATTCATTCTGAATTCTTCTACAAATACAGATTATTTGGGGGATATAAAGGAAAGGGTTAGAATATAAACTTTACTTTAGGCCAGCTGGTTATTATTTGGCCTGCCTTGAAACCCTTTATTCTGAGCAACAAATCAGTCTTTATCCTCAGAACAGCAAAAGACTCTCAGATGGAAAACAGTGAACACTTATGAGTCCCTTGTTGATTTATTTTTGCAAGAGATTTGGTTAGTTTTTACCAGCAAAGAATCTTAAAATCACACTTCTGAAAAGGACTCTAAGAGGTCATCTCGTGTACCATACTGTAAAAAACAGAGCAGCACTTAAAATAATCAAAACAGATAGTTCCAGTTCTTAAAATTTTTATGGGACAGTAGTTTCTCTCCAATTCTTCATTGGTTTCAACAGCACTGTGGCTGAATGAAGATCTATAATGCTTGCAAACTGATCAATACTCCCTCGACTTCAAGAACACTATAAAGATGTCTATATCACAACAACTGGCTCAAAATTAAGACAATGCACATAACTCCCAAAAGGAGCGTTTCATCTTCATGAAACATTTAATCAAATTAGTCATCAAAAATATGTACCTTTATAAGCTTGGACCAATAGTAATATAGGCAGAAACAACAGTGAAGTGGTCTCTCCTAAACGTTGTTTTAAAATCCCTACACTGTTGCTCTCTGTGTTTTTGTCCCCTGGTGCTCACAGTTCCGTTAGTATGCCATCATTCTCATTCTTCATTCTCCTATTCTACAATCATAGATGGTAAGATGCATTCAAGGTTTGTTTTACTTTTTGTTATTTTCTTGTTTATAATCCCATCTAGACAGCTAGAACACAAGGTAACAAATACCCAAAAAATTGTTGGCATCGCTGTTTTCACAATAAAATTAAGTATTAAGCTACATTCTACCAAGAGCTAGCGATTCCTCTTTAAAGATAATTGAATAAATTAGTAGAACTTTTAGAGCCATATCAGATTTTAGAGATCATCATTTAACAGATAAGACTGAGAGGTTAAGTGATTTACTCAGTGCCACTCAATGAAAAACCAGGATAATAACTGACCCATTGGGGAGAAAAATTCTTATACTATTAGATTCAAATCAAATTCTGATAGGTGGGTGGATGTCAATGCGTCTAAAGAGACCAGTAAATCCAAAGGGTGTCTGGGAAGAAGGGGGGGAAGAAGAACGAACAAGGGGAAGCTTTTGGTTAAAAAATGAAGAGAAAAAAAAAAAAAGTTTCATAGGAGGCAAATATGTTTCCAAAAAATTTCAGTGGTAGTAACTAAGTCAATTTTCATCTCAAAACAAGATTTTGGAAGAGTATTTTTTGCCTTCACAACTCTAATTCCATGAGTCATAATATATTTAAAGACTTTCATCTATCCATTCATCCATTCAACAAGCTTTAAATCAATGCTACAACGAATGCACTGTAGTAACACAAAATGCCACTAGACACAAAATGTTAGCAGTTCCTGTAATGTTTTTATGTATGACATATAATGATGGGGACTACGTTGGTTTGCCACACTTTTTTTCCCAACAACTTTTGCATATTTCTCAAACTCCAGTATTGTCTTTACATAAATTTCCACAAGATTAATTAACTAATATGCTTAAGGACCACATTAACTAACACTACTCTTAAGATATAAATAAGAAAAATACTTTCGTGTATATTTCAAATCATAAACAACAATGTTCTAATTTGAATATAGGTTTAGGTATATGAAATAGAAATACTTTGTATTCTTGCATTATTGTGTAAACTGAGTCTAATTTAAGGTAATTTATTTGTAATTATTTTTAGAATAATGTCTTGAATTTATTTTTAATGGCCAACAGAGCTTTGGAAAACTCAAAATGGTATGGGCAGAAAGGGCAAGAAAAAGACTAAATTATTTTTAAAAGACAGACAGTGACTAAAATGGTCACCTAAGCCATGGGGTATTCTCTTTATCATTCTTTTTCTCCTCCGGTTAGGAGGTTATCAACCTGTATCCTGGGGTGAGTATGCACCAGTTACAACAATGGGACCAATGAATGAAATAAAAATTAAAAATTAAACATATTCTGACAACGTAAGAATCCTAACAGTATTTTTAACAAAAAATGAAAGGTAGAAACATTTTCTTCATTTTAATTTTTGAAACACAGTGATGGGAGAAAACAGCTGGGTCTATATAAACCAATACGAGCAAAAAGCAAAGGGGCTTTGTTTTGATGCATATTCCTCCATTCTTTATTCCACACATAGCATTATGAAAAAAAAACATTTTAATGTCATCCAGGTGGGCACTCTCCTTTAACTAGTATTTAGAAAAATGGATTTTGGGGGGGAATTGTTGCCCATTCTGTTTCAAACTAGAACTGCATATCCAAGAGCCATGTCCAGTTTTTCACAAGCACAGTACTAAAGGGCAAAAAATTAGGAAACGGCACCAACTTTCACCAATGATGCAATTTCAGAAGTCCTGGATTTGAACCACTTTACTTGGCAAAGAATACCTCCCCCCTAGGTAATCAACCCTGCAGTCTATAAAGTCCCGTAGTTTCCTGGATCTACTTTCTAGCTATGTGACCTTGGATACAGACTATCTCTCTCGGCGTCAGCTTCCTCATGTGTAAAATGGGGACAATAATAGCACCTCATAGGATCAGGAAGAAAAAATGAGTTAAGATATGTAAAGGACTTAAAACAGTGTCTAGCACACAAAAAGCACTATGTAAGTTAGTGCAATTTTTATCACACAAAGATAAAGGCCAACTTCCCACATTGGTAACTTGCTTGATAAAGGACCATTTATTGACCACCTTCCCTTCCTTTTCTCACTTTCCCAGTGCTTACACTGTCTCAGAATCTACTTCTGGGGAACCCATATTAAGACAAGCACATTTTTATCATATTTTAGAAAATTCCACAGAAAAGAAAAGAGTCTATATCATGTTAGAGAGGTTGACATAATTAGAACACACTAGTGAGAGCATAAAACAGATGATATCAGTTTGTTTCTTAACCTTTATGATCTGTGTGTATCCTGGCCTTTCAAATCAATAAGGAAAGATGACTTAGCTCAATGAATCAGTATAACTAGGTAATCATGGAGGTGTGGGTGTGGGGGGGAATAAATTAGATCTCATCGCATATCTTACACCTCTACAAATGTTAAGAATATCATCTTGATATGGAGAAGGCCTTCTAAAGATAGAAGCCTCACTTCTGCAGCCCAAAAACAGCTCCCCAGCAGCAATGGAAATGAGGGGATGGAATGAAAAGAAATCATGGAAATAGGAGCTATGAGGTTTGCACATGGAGGACATGAGATAAGTAGGAGTTTCAGGGAACTCAGTGATCTTGATCTTGGATGACAGATTAAACAACCCGTACAACATCATCTCTGATCATCTCACTCCCATGCTTCAAAATCTCCAAGGCTTTCTACCCTATATCCAATGAAGTACAAAAGTCCTTTAATTGAATATTCAAGGCCATGTGAAATTCAAGACCCTAACCTATTTTTCAGCCTCATAACATTCCCTAGTGTTTCTAATCATAGCAATCTTTGCATTGTTCTACACACACAGACATGCTTTCACACAAAATGTGTCCTTTCCTACCTCCCTGCTTAGACTGCTGGGTCCTCTACTTAGAGAGACTTCCCTTTCCCATCCCAGGTTCATCTCAGAGACATGGTTTTTCCATATCCAGGGAGGTGCTGGTGAGTGTTTAACAACCAGCCTTGGTTGGGAAGCCCTGAGTTGTAGTGTTGGCTGATTACCGTGGTGTAAATACTCCCACCATGGCTGAATCAAGCTATCAAGTAATATTAACCAGCTGACCAAACTTCTGAAAATTTAACAATAGGCTACAGAGAGCTAGTACAAGCTGACTATAGCATACCACCTTTCCTATTTCTCCCTCTTCCACTCAACCCCACTCCCAGCACACAGGGCCCCTGCAAACTTTCTCCCCTGAGTGCTTGGTATTTCAATTGCATTGTTCTCATCATATCTCCTGAAGAAATCCCTTTCTAACCCTACATATGAAAACTATTTGAGGGCAGGTTCATTACTTTATTCCTTCTAATAACTCCTACAGAACTTGAGTAAGGGAGTCTGGATGATGGAGTTCTGAAGCATCAACTTCCCAGGGACCAGATGAAGGTGGACAGAGCAGAGAACTGGTCTGGAAGGGCAAACAGAAACTGGCACAGAGGAAGACAAATAATGACCCAAGGCAGAAAACAAGTGCCACAGAGAATCTTCTGGAAGAGTTTTTATCTGCTCAGAAAAAAACGGTATGGATTTATGTTTTTCACCAGAAAAGAATAGTCTGTTTCCTTAACTGCTTGATTCTGCTCACCTACCCATTAGTGAATCACAGAAGGGATAAAAATAACTCCAGCACTTTTGCCTCCTGCTCTCTATTTTGTCCCAAAACATGCCATCTGGGCCTCAAAACTTGTGGCAGATTGAGTTACGTACCCCAGAAAAATAAAACGTTCTTAACTTTAATCCATTCCTATGGATGTGAACCCATTGTAAACAGGACCTTTTGAAAATGTTAATTTTAGTTAAGGTGTAGCCAAGTGAATGAGGATAGGTATTAATTCTATTCCTGGAGTCCTTATACAGAGAAAGTCATGGGAAGGAGTCAGGAGCTGGAAGTCTGCAGGAACCCAGAAAAGAAAGGAGAGGACACCCCTATACAATGGGAAAGCCAAGGAACTCAATCAACCAGAATGCTACCAATTCTGGAAGGAAGCAAGCCTTCTTACCTCTGAAATTGTGAGTCAATAAATTCCTATTGCTAAACCAAACCACTGTCTGGCATTTGTCACAGCATTCTGGAAAGTAAGACAATACCCAAGGAAATGTCTTGTCCTATAGGAACTGAATCCCATTCTCTCCAGTGTCCTAATCCCTAAGGAAGTGTTACTCACTTAGAATGTGAAATCCTTGAGGTCAAAGGATGATGTCTTCTTTGTTCTTTGTACCCAGCAGGCATTCAACAAAGGTTTAGCGAATAAGCATAAACAATGTATACATAAAAAAAAAAAAAAGGCAATGGTTTGGATTAATAGAAGAAATATTTGTTAATCACATTATATCCTTTTCAGTGAGCCAAACTTGAGACTCTTACCCAGAGACTAGACTTAGTAGAAAGAACACCTGTTTGCCCCAAACCTAAACACTAAGATACCCGTGAGTTCTCCATATGCTTGTTATTAGGATGATAGTCCTCATCTCAAATGGCATTCATTCATTCCTTTGTTCTGCCAATATTTATCTAGTAAATTTTACTGACCAGACTCCATGATAGATACCACTCTCTCCCCAGTATATAGATTTGTACCTAATACCCAGATGAGCTCAATAAATATTTGTGGAATGTGTGCATGATATTAGACAAACATAGTCACATGGAATTATAACTTCCCTGAGCTGGTTTCAGATCTAAGCATATACTTGCTGCACTAAGAACAAACCTCTTTTTCTTGCAGAGCAAGAGACTAGGCATCATACACTACTTATAATTAACCAAGAGAAAAGGCTAGCAGCAATATATGAAATGTGATCAAATTAATGAGCCTGATTTTCCTATGTGGATTGTTAAATCAGTCTCATTATTTTGTGGCCATACATTATGCTGATGGCTTAAAAACTCTATTAGGTTACCAGTGGTAGAAAAGAAAATAAAAGATGCCATGTTGGACCCAAGAGAATGAAAGGCCAGTCACCTTTCCTTTCTTTCATATCAGAAAATCTGAGTTCCTACCTAATCTAAGGCAACATCATAAGCAAAAAAAAGTACAAGCTGCATTTTTTTACATAGAAATTTGGGGAAGCTATTTCCCCAGTTCTAAATGTATTAAGACATACAGAGTCTATACAATTTTTAATTAATTACAACCTGCTTTCCCATCACATTTCTAGATTCTACCTAACAGGTAGTGGAAATTTATATTCTGAAGGCCTAAAACATATTCCTGTTCAGCATTAGTGGCTATTACCCAGCATCCCCTGCATAGGGTTTAGCCTGCCCAGGGTAGTTGTGGGAAAAGGGGGTGCACATCAGGTGACAGGGTGGAAAACAGAAAGCAAATCCTCAGGCGCTAACAAGAATACAGGGAACTCATAGAGGAATTAAAAGTAACCCATACCAGGAAACCTAGGGAAATAATCTATATATAGAAAGAAATTCTATGTTTGAAATCCATTCACACTGGCAAGGTCAACAGAAAAATTTCAATGTAAATAACAAGAAACCTTAAATGCACACTTCCTGAATGCTAAAGCATTAGGGGCAGAAACTAAGCAGAGGTTCTGCAGTGGCCAAATGTTGCCTCTTATCACAGAGACCGGCCATTACAGAGGAAGCCCTGAGACTGCAGTCTATGATGACTTGTAGATAGAGGCCAATCAGATACCCCTGCAAGAGATTTTTTTTTCCTATTGTCCTTGTAGTCCATTTGGATTGGATGATCTGGGGGAGTTATAATTTATGGTTTGCTTAACCTCAAAGTTGAAGCACAATTTAGAGGGATTAATTTGGCTTTTTCCCTTCCAGAAGCATCTTCCCCTTTATAATAAGTTTCTGTCATGGGCAAGGTAGGGACAATCGCTCAGAAGCAAATAAGAAACAATGGCAGCAAGGCCACAGCACCGTGTGGTTTTATGCTATTCTGTCTCTATAAAATCTTCAATAATTTGTTTACGACTCCCAAATTCAACAATAGTGTGCAAATGCAGTTCCACTTATGTTAATGTGCTCTTCCTTCTCTCATATCAGATTCTGAATAAAAATTAGGCAAATACTCTGTTTTGAAAATATATAAGATGTGTACTTGCTGGAGGTGGGGGGGGAACCTCCAAATGCATCTCCTATCAACCATATTTTTTTAAACTTAATAACTTAAGTGAACTGTTAGTGAAATTACAACCTGCTTGTGACACAATAAATTTACAACAAAATTCATTCCATAAATTATTCAATTCCATGACTACAGTCAAGGAGAGAAATATCACCAGGAGCAGGCAATTAGCATGTGAAAGGAAAAACCCATCTCCCCACTGAAACAATCACTGTCAAAAGCTTCCTACTGGAGTTTTTGTAAAAATTACCATTAAGAGTACACATTTAAGGCTTTGTAGTTTCTATAAAAGGGCTAAGTATTTGATTTACATTAGATTCATTTGTTCTTTCTTCAACTGTCTTCTACAAACTATAACTGCTTCAATAAATGCTTGCTCAATCAAGTGTGCATTAAAACAAAAGAATTTAACTACAATAAAAGTGATGAATCAGGGCCAGAAGTTAACTTTTCCTTCCTTCATATATCTCACTACCATGTAAACAAAGCAGAAATTTACATTTGATGTTCCTCAGGGGGATATGATAGGTTTGCATTTTGTGGTTGTTCACATTTGTAGACTCTTGCAGAAATCATTTTAGGTCAGAGTTGCAGAGCAAAAGGGTTTCAACCAAACAAAACTTGTCAAAATTTTCTGTGAACAACATCTCCATGTAAAGGAACAGGCAACTCACAGAAGATGGCCCTAGTAGACTAAGGAAAAAGAGTTCCAGGATCAAAATGGTCTCCTGAAATTGGGACACAAATTCCCACCTGTTGGTATTTTTAGCCAGCAGCTGGGGATAGTACCTACCCTGCATGGTAGCCATTTTTCAATATATTTAAGGAGGAGAAGTTGTCACCATTTTTCTTAAACAATAAAAATAAAAAGTGGCTGTCCTCACATATTAAGACATGTTGTTTTCATTTTGACAGAGATGCCTTGGATTCTGTTTTTCTTCAAGGATTGTTCTTTTTCTCATAAGGATTGTGTGGTAGGCACGATAATGGGCCCCCAACTATGTCCACACTCTAATTCCTAGAACCTGTGACTATGTTACACAACATGACTTAGGGGAATTAAGGTAGCAGATCAAATTGCAGCTACTAATCAGCTGACCCTGAGGTGGGGAAATTAACCTGGATTATCCAGGTGAGCCCAATCCAATCACATGAGTCCTTAAAAAATGGAAGAGAGTCAGAAGAGTATGAGAACAATGTGATGTGAGAAAAAGCTGACTGGCCATTTCTTGCTTTGAAGATGGAGGAAGAGGTCATGAACCTCAAGAAGCTGGAAAAGGCATGATAACAGATTTTCCCCTAGAGCCTCCAAATGGAACACTGCCCTGTTGACACCTTGATTTTAGCCCAATGAGACCCATTTCAAACTTCTGACCCCTTGAACTGTAAGATAATAAATTTGTGTTGTTTTTAGCCAGGAAGTGTGCAGCAATTTATTATAGCAGCAATAGGAAACTAATATAGAGTTTTTAAACCATACTCTCTATTCTGAAAGGTAAAATGGTTTGGAGAAATGAAAATAATATGCAAATTGTTAGTGTTTGTTAATAAAGGAAATGGAAAAAGGAAAGGCTTAAAAATTATTTTTATATAATTCTTAAAATTACATAGAAAGCAATTCCATTTCCAGCTGTATACCTCAAAGAGTTGAAAGCAGGGACTCAGATACTTGCACATAAATGTTCACAGAAGCAGTATTCACAACAGCCAAGAGATGGAAACAACCCAAGTGTTGATCAATAGATGAACAATGAACAAAAGGTGGTCTATGCATATAATGGAATAAATTCAACCGTAAAAAGGAATGATACATCCTACAACATGGATAAGCCTTGAAAACATTATGCTCAGTAAAATAAACCAGAATGAAAGGACAATTGTACAATTCCACCTAGATAAAATAAAGCAAATTCATAGAGAAAGTAGGTTGAGCTGAGGGTGGGGTGGGGAATGTGGGAGTTATTGCTTAACAGGTACACAGTTCCTGTTTGAAATGATGAAAAAGTTTTGGTAATGGATGTTGGTGATGGTAATACAGCATTGTGAATGTAATCAATACCAATGAATCATATACTTAAAAAATGGTTAAAATGGGAAATTTTATGTTTTATATATGTGTATTTATATAATATATAAACACAACAAAAATTTTTTAAAGTACATTGGAAGGAATAATTTGGATGGGCAATTGTGTTTTCATTGCTGTTACCCTTCTTCCATTTATCAGAAAAGTTCTTTGGTATTTATGGGCAGTTCTTCCACCAGAAAAATACTTTGCCCTATATAAAGCAATTCTTTCTTTCTTGGATAATACCTCTTCCTCATCTATTGTCCTGTCCTCTAAGAAGGCTATTTGGTTTGTGCTTTGTTACAAAGAAGCCATCTTAAAAAAAAATCTTATGTATAAGGTTAAATTCTTGATATATTGTCCAGCATGGAAGAAAGCGGACATAGAATTACAGGATAGCAAAACTCAAAGAAGCTTTAGTGTGATCTAATTTAACTTCCTTATTTTCTCAGAATAGCAATCGGATGCAAACGGTGGAATTAATTCCCAAAGTTGTACAGGTGGAGTAAAAGTAACGCAGAATACTGGCCCAGACCTTGTTCCATAATGCCATCTGCATGGGTTGTTCAAATTCACTCCTTCGCTCAGCCAATACATATTCACTGAGGGTTTACTCACATGCTGGACACTGCGCAACGCGCTGAGAACACAATAAGGAATAGGACTGATATGGTCTCTGTTCTCATGTAATTGATAGTCCAGTGGGAGGAAACAGACAATAAACAATAAAAAATAAATGGACCAACAAATAAATAACAAGTACTATAATGAAAATGTAACAAGTTAATATAAAAGAAGGGCTAGGAGCCATCTCAGATTGACTGATCAGTGGAGGCCTCTCTGCAGAGAAATTAATGACAAAAAGGAGCCAATCAGAATGGAGAAAGAGCATTCCAGGTGGAGGGAAGAGACAGTGCAAAGCTCTAGAGTAGGATTGTATTAGCTAGGGTTCTCTAGGGAAACAGAATCAATGAGAGATATCTATAATATAAGATGTATAAAAGTGACTCATGCAACTGTGGGTATGCACGAGTCCAAATTCCTTAGGGCAGTCAGCAAACTGGCAACTCCAATGAAGATGTTCAATGAACTCCTCAGGAAACAAACTGGCAACTTCGAAGAACTCCTCAGGAAACGCTTTGCTGGGCAGCCAAAGAAGAAGTGAAGGTCCTCTATCTGTCTTGCTTTAAAGTCTTCACCTGATTGATTGGATTAAATCCAGCCAACTGCATTTTCTCATTGTGGAAGATACGCCCTTCACTGATATCAGCAGTCACAGATGCAGCCAACTGACTGATGATTTAATAAATCAGTCTGCTAGTTTATTAATCAGCCACAAATGTCCTCGCAGCAATGGTTAGGCCAGTGCTTGCTTGACCAGACAGCTGGGTACCATCACCTGGCCAAGTTGACACATGAACCTAACCATCACAAGGACATAGCTTAGCCTTTTGAAGGAATCCATGAAGGCCATTTGGCTGGAGCTTGGGCATGAGGGTGAGATGGGCAGATGGGTAGAGCATGTTTAAAAGATAGACAGGTTCCAGATCAAGCTCTGACATCTCTTTGTGCCACATGTAGCTATATTCTTCTGTATTTATATATGTGTTGATTTGTGTTTGGGAATATGAAATGTCCATAGGGATAAATTTGTTTAGTCCACAAAACACCTACTATAACTGAGTAAATATGAACTTCAACCTATCCCCCACCTTCATGGAGAAGGGTTGGTTTCAAAAAACTCAAAGTAACAACTGACAAGTCTGTGCTAGGTTTTATGAAGTGAAGATTCACAAGGATACTGAAAGATAGATGGACATGAAACAATCTCATCTAAAGGGAACTCAGACAATCTCTAGCATGGGAGAAGCCTATTAGTAGTTATTGAGCACACACTATGTCCCAGGCACTTTAGTATTACTTTATCTAATTACTACCTTTAATGCCCCACTAGACAATGTAATATAAGAAACAGTTGGAAGTTAAATAACCAGCTCAAGCCTGCACACTCAGAAAGAGAGCTGAAAATTACATACTGGTCTGTCCAACTCCAAACATCATGCTTTTTCCTTTTGCCATCTACCACCCACATTGAGCTCAAACTACCAATGAGACCCTGGGCAATACACATCACCTCTAAACAACTTACTCTCCTTTTATATAAATAGACAGATGAGGACCAGATGATCTCAAAACTCCCTCTAGCCTCTAACATTCTCTGAGTCCCTGATTCTGCTAAATCAGCAGGAACTGCCCTCACAGGTTCTTGCAGCCCCGGAAATTTACTCTTCCATAAGTAGGGCAGAAGGTGCTACCTAACAATCAAAAATGCTTCCTTCCATCTTGAAGTCAGCCTGCATGCGCCAAACACCAGAGAATCCAAATCTACCTCCCCCAGCTGGTGAAGAAAGGATAATAATGGGAGGATTGGGAGACAGGTATTAATTGATGATTTTCCTGCTCTCCTTTACTTCTTCTTTTCCAAATGAACATGAACCTCCACATCCAAAAGACTCAATCTCAACAATGTTTGTGTGTTGAGGAACTCTAGTGAGGAAATTGCATTCACAGATGAACTTTAAATCCAGCTCTCTGTACCTCAGAATGCCATACATTTCCCTATACATAATGGGCTTACCTTCTTCTGTTCAAAGTCAAATGGAGCAAACATAAAATTTGCTTTTAAGAAACAAACTATTTCAGGTCTCTAAATTGTCTGCCTTCGAGACTTTTCTACTTAAAAATAAAGAAAACATTCAATGGATAATGGGCAAGTCAGTGAAATTTTAAGATTCTGCTTGTAACTAATGATTTATCCTTGAATACCAAATAAATGACTTGAATACCAAATAATACTCTGGAGCAAAAAAAAATGTGAATGTAAAGAGTCATTATTTTTAAAATATTAAACCATTAAGAATAAAATGCATCACAATTAAAGAATCAGTTCTGGCTATTCCTTAGGCAATACTGTAACTAAAAAGACCCAGCCCTCTTCCTATGCACTGCTTTTCTTTATATGTACAGCACCCTGGGAAAGTCATCTGACTGTTATGAGTCACCATTTGTAATAGACAGTTGTTTCTGCTCGCCCAGAATCTTGCATCCAGATTTTCCTTTAGAAATTACCCCAGTCCAATCCTGTACGCCTGTGGTTTGGAAGTAGCTGACTCTACCTCTAGGTCCATGGACAGGTACATGATCCATGCCTTGCCAATCAGCCTATTCCATCCCCTTAATTACAGTAATGGGCACATAACCCGAGTCTAATCAGAGTTATTCACTGGCTCATTGCCAGAGAGTCCAAGACAAAGATACACTTTCCTCTGGGAAGGGCATGTCAGCCGGGAGCTGCTGGGAGCCATCTTGCCAATGCAGGCAAGAGCTTGCAGAGAAACAGATCAACACAGAAGAAAGAGGAGGAAAACAGCTGTGAGAGTTTTGATGACACCCTTGTAAGTTTTGATGACATCCTTTGAACTCCTAGATCCAGTTGTGACTGAAGACTACTTGGACTTTTCGGGAAGGAGAGTCAATACATTTCTTTTTAGCTTACATTGATTCAGTTTGTATTTTCTGTTGCTCATAACCAAAGAAAAAGTCCAATATTCCACTTTATACTACAATGTTAATATAATTATATCCTTCAATCAAAAAATTCCATGAAAATCTATCTGCAAAGTGTATGTATAGAACAGAAACACAATCAAAGTCTTAGAGAGTCAGTGAGAGAATCTTTTTCTACCAAAAGAAAACGTGCTTATAGAAATATTCCTAGGAGGAACCACACGGGAGTGGTTCTTATCTCTAGAACAGAAGAAAACTTCAGCAATCTGTTTTTGAAAACTAAGTTCCTCTATTCCTGCCCCCACTCTTCATTTTCAGTTTCAGTATGTCACTGGCACTTCATGCTTGTGATACAGCATGTGGAACTCCATGGGGATAAATATCTAAGAGACTAAATGCATTTTATAAAACGTATCCAAATTATGTGTAAATATAATGTGTGGTCCCATGTATTAATAAAAAAATCCTCTCCTGCCAGACCCTATATGCTTTATCTTTAAATAATTGCACAATTTGGCAAAATTTGTTTTTCCATTCTTCTAGGGAACAAAAATGTTACAGATCAGTAATCATTAGTAAATCTAGCCATAAAAGCAATCTGAATCTGGAGGCTGTAACAAGTGGAAAGATCAAAACCCATCAGGAAAAAAATGGGCTGACATAGAAATAAACAATAGTGAGTACACAATGCCATGAAGGCAAATCCCACCTAGCCCATCCAGGGGAATATTTAAGGAGATAATGGAGAGAACAGACGGGGAATGCAGTGGACATAATCTGCATCGATAGCCACAGTAACATGAAATATATTACAAGATGACAATAATGACACCATGCATGTATTATGAAGTGCTATTCTCTGAGAGTCTCAAAGCACTTTGCCAACTCTTAGGTCAAATTCTGATAGCTTCAAGTGATATTTAAAGGCATGGTTCCTATTTTTCCCATATTATAGGTCTGAGGCACACAGATTCTGAGAGGTCAGCTGTGCCAGAGGTATGTTATGGCACATCTCTGCCAAGACAATAAAGAGACAACCACTGGAATAAAAACTTACAGGGGAGAGGGAGAAAATATTAACCCTCAAAGCAAAGGCATTGGTTTTGCTCAACCATTATTATGGCATATAAATGACCGAAAGGAAAAAAGATAGTTTTATTACCATATTCCTGTAGTGACCACAAGAGACTGCAAAACTTTGGATGTACTTTTTTTATAAAGCAATATTGGACTTTATTTATATTAGACTAACGTGATATGAGATTTGGGTTTCCTGTTCAAAAAGGAAGTACTTACTCTGAAAAAAAAAATGTATATAAATGTTCAGAAAACCTCATAAGGGTGATATGATCAGCATAAGGATGTATGATCAATCGTCCATGAAATAAATGTGGGCCACTGTGTCTATCCTATGGTTCAGAGTAGAATAGGAATTTAGAGCTCCTGAGCAGGAAATTGTTTACTTGCATGCCAATTTTCTGAGACCCATCTTGGAACCACCTTACAGAAAGTGAAATGGAAAAGCTGTGTGACAAGACTGAAATGATGAAATACTGATATTTCCACTATGAAGGAAGATTGGAAGTAATGCTCACTGGAGAAAGATGGTTCCAAATGGATATAAATGAGGTTATTAAGATGCGAAAGAGGATTGTGAAGGGAGGGCAGTTACCAAGGAGGGGCATTAAAGTTGATTTGTGGGAACGGCCACAAGTTTGAAACAGCATGAGAGTCAAATGCTATGGGCCAAGACAGGTCACCAAAACCTAGATTTTAGTAGTCTGTTTAACAACTCAGTTTTATAAAATTGTTTTACAATACTACTCTATGCATCACTTAATAAAATTTTTTAGTTAATATTTCAAAATTTATTAAAACTAGTGGGTCCCACGCTATTTAGAAACCACGGTACTCTTTGACTATATACCTACAATCATATACTCCTAATTATTTGGTAACTATTTAATAAAACTTTGAAACACAAAGAAAACAATTACTACATTTTCACAGCCTAGGAATACACATCAAATTTTATTATTTAAAATACATTAAAAACTACTACCCATAGATCATCTAAGAAACATATTTCCAAGGGCAACAAAAACTCAAAGGAGTGACTTCTCACATTATTGTAAGGTTTAAATGTCATTTCTAAGACACATTTGGGAAGAAGAACAAATTTATAATACTCTTCTGTTGTTAGGTGGCCTTGATAGGGCTCCAAAACTCCTGCAGGCCCAGGGGTGCATTACCTCCATCTTACCCATGGGGAGGAGAGACAAGTCCAATGGGGTCACTATGGCACATTCAAGCTCCACAGCTTAGCTCTAGCCCCATAGTAACTCATGTTTGTAATTCACATTGCTTTCCTAAAGTTGAGCTCCCCCTCTGCGGCTTAGGGCCACGCCCAGACTTAGACATGCCCACAGTCTACAGTCCTGACCCCTAAGTCCTGCCATGTTTGCCCAGATGGTTGGACTGGGCTTCTGCCTTTGCACTCCTGCGTTCCAGGCTGAGCACTGCCTTGTTTCCTGAATGCCTGTCCAAGACCTGGACAACATGACTAGTTCTCACCTGCCCCTCTACCTGAAGCATAGACTTGCCCTTCAAATTACTAACACTGACTCTGGCTCTACATCAGCATAGGCTCCCTGGGACCAAGAGATGAAAAGTGGCCAGAAGCATTTTAGACAGAGTGGTCAGGAGGAAAGATGCTGTGACACAGGAGGGGATCTACATGCTAAAGTGACTGATGGGAGTTCATGCAGCCCACTCAGCAAGGGAACTTCTTAAAAAGTCAGCCCAGACATCCAGGAAGATAGCAGAGTGAATGAGGTGGAGTGGGCTTCTCCTCTGTGAAAGAAACCAGAGAGGGACCAGATGATGCCAGGGACCATGTTTTCAGGGTATCACCTGCCATAAAGGGACCCTACAGTATGTGGTGGGGACATGGGAAAAAAAATGTGGAGAGATGGTGTCTCAAGGAACAGGGTTAGTTTGGCTGGACCGCCTCCTGGGGCCAGCAGCTAACCCTAAAGTAAGTAAAAGAAAAGAAATAACAAAGATTAAAGCAGAAATAAATGAGCTGGAGAATGAAAAAACAATTGAGAGTATAAATAAAACCAAAAGTTGGTTCTTGGAGAGAAACCCTAAACTGGGGCAGAGCAAGATGGTGGCATAGAGAGGTGTGGAATTTAGTTAGTCCTCTAGAGCAATTAGTAAATAACCAGGAACAACCAGTAAATAATCCGGAACAACTGCTGGGAGACATCCGTGAATAGGCACGTATCATACACCAGCCTGGAATGGGTGGAACAGCTGAGACTGTAGCACAGAATCATAAGTAAAGCTCCACAAACCTGGAACTGGTGCCCCTCCCTCCTCAGGCATAGCAGGCTGAGCTGAAATACTTCCATGTGGAAAAAAGAAATAAGTTACAGGGAAAGTAATTCAACCAAGCTTCAATTGAGGTTTTAATTAACAAATTTTGACTAAAGAATACAAGCTACAAGCACAGATAATCCCAGACAAAGCAGGAAAGGAAACAGGTTCCTTCCAGCAAAGAGGAAGCAGGGATTATGGGGGGAAAAACATAAATAAATAAATACAAAGGCTTTTGGAGATGGCTGAGCTCAAAATAGTATAAGACGGCTGTCTCAAGAAAAGGGGCACAGAGAACTGGGTACCATCTCTGGTAGACTGGCAAAACTGAGGGGCTGGGGACTGGCTCTGAAAAGGGGCTTTCACCCCTTTTCCTTTTTTTTTTTTCCTCTCTCATGCTAAGCAGCTCATTAAAGAAAGCCTCAGGCATTTTTGATTGTCAGCACAGACTCAGGCAAGGGTGGAGTTAACAGAATCAGAAAGACAAAGGAGGAATTCAAGTGAAGAAGATAACTCCCTAGGGGGTGTATCTTCCCTAAGAAAATGGGGAGGGGTGGGACCAGCTCAAGTGGCTGCCCTCCCTCAGAGAATTCAGACCCCAGGGCCTGGGAGAAACAAACAAACAAACCAGAAACAACTTAAGTTTGGCTTTGGATACCCTCTGCCCCTGGCCAGGACAGGGTCCATTGATAATTAAAGGGACCACACCTCTTCACACCAGTGGGGAGCTGCAGGCTGATAATCACCACCTGATGGGCAGCATAGGAAAAGCACAGAGTCTACAGGCCTCATGGGAAAGTCTGTCAATTTCCTAGGATTCATTCTCAGGAAAACCCAATATTGAATACAGCCTCCTCTTGAGACCTGAGCCCTGCTCACCAGGGAAAATCTAATTGGGGTAATCAAGGAAACCAGATGCCTAGACAACAGAAAACTACAAATCATACTAGGAAAAATGAAGATATGGCCCAGTCAAAGGAACAAACTTACACTTCAACTGAGATACAGGAATTGAAACAACTAATTAAAGTTCTTCAAATAAATATGCTAAATCAATTAAAAACCAATTCAATGAGTTGAGGGAAGACATGGCAAAAGAGATGAAGGATATAAAGAAGACATTGGGTGAACATAAGGAACAACTTGAAAGTTTGAAAAAACAACAACCTTTGGGCATGAAAGGCACAACACAAGAGATTAAGGACACAATGGAGACATATAGGAGCAGATTTGAAGAGGCAGAAGAAAAGACTCATGAACTGGAGAACAGGACATCTGAAACCCTACACACAAAAAACAGATGGGAAAAAGAATGGAGAAATATGAGCAACATCTCAGGTAACTGAGAGACAACATGAAGTACATGAATGTACATGTCATGGGTGTCCCAGAAGGGGAAGAGAAAGGAAAAGGGGCAGAGGCAATAATGGAGGAAACAGTCACTGAAAATTTCCCATCCCTTACAAAAGACACAAAATTACAGATCCAAGAAGTGCAGCATACCCCAAACAGAATAGATCTGAATAGACTTATGCCAAGACACTTAATAATCAGAGTAACAAATGCCAAAGACAAAGAGAATTCTGGAAGCAGCAAGAGAAAAGCGACCCATCGCATACAAGGGAAGCTCGATAAGACTATACGCAGATTTCTCAGTAGAAACCATGGAGGCAAGAAGGCAATGGTATGATTATTTAAGATACTGAAAGAGAAAAATTACCAACCAAGAATTTTATAACTGGCAAACCTGTCCTTCAAATATGAGGGAGAGTTTAAAATATTCTCAGAACAAGACACCTGCTCTACAGGAAATACTAAAGGGAGCACTACAGACAGAAAGGAAAAGATAAGAAAGAGAGATTTGGAGCTGGGGTTAACAGTAACATTATAATATGCTCCCGTTAAATGTAACAAAGTCAATATACCAAAGCTAAATGTCTGTGAGAGGGGGCAGTAAGGGAAGGCTATGGGATTCTTGGTAGTGTTGTTGACTGACCTTATTGCTATATTTTATTTTTACTTTTACCCTTTTTATTATTCTTTTGTTTCAATTTTTTTTTGAGTAATAAATATGTGTGAGTGCTAATTGTGGTGACAAATGCACAACTATATGACAATACTGTAAACAATTGATTATACACGTGGATGATTGTGTGGTATTTGAATATATTCCTATAAAATTACAAGGAAAAATAATAAACAGAGGGACACAAGTACTGGAGAGAACGTGGAGAGAGAGATGCATGTATTCACTGTTGGTGGGGAAGTAGAATGGTGTAGCCTACCTGGCAGACAGTGGTGGTTCCAGAAGAAGCTAGGTATGTGGGTGTCAGAAGGTCCTGCAACCTCATTATGGGGTATATACTTAGAAGATCAGATAGCAAGAACACAAATGAACATTTATACACTGGTGTATATGACAGCAGTAGTCACGATTTGCAATGGACAGAGGTGGCCTAAGAGTACACTAACTGATGAATAGAATGGTGAACTGTGGTGTATGCATACAATAGACTACTGAGTGACCACAAGAAGGAATGAAGCGTGAGATGCAACAAGGTGAAGGGATCTTGAGTATAGCATTTTGAGTGAAGTACACCAGAAACGAGAGGACAAACATTATAATGCCTCTCTAATATGGACTAACTATAATGTGTAAACTCTGAGAACTGAATCTTAGAGCACAGCTTATCAAGGGAACACTTATTATAATGGTCCCTACATTGTAAGCTCTTACAGCAGTCACGTCTATTCCTGAGTTGTAATGGTTATCTCCAAATCCTGAGATGCTGAGCTTCTTATGTATAACCTGGTTGGCCTCTGGAACTTTGGGTATCTGTGTGGCACCCAAGACTCGGAGCTAGAGCTTAGCAACTATGAATGTCAGTATTACCACATACAGCAACTGTTGAAAGAGCTGAAAAAGAGTTCAGACTTCAATTAGAGATATGAATGAAGAGGATCTGGTTAGGACTAAGGCAAATCAGGACCAAGGATAAAGGATGATACTGACTGGATTTTAAAGCTATAACTTTTGTGCGAGAGCAAGGGAGATGTTTACTTGGTGCAGGATCTGTTTTCTGTAGCACACTAGATAATTCAACTTGTACGATCAGTTTGTTTGATCACCATAGGTGCATGGAGCTGTGAATGGGAAATGGGATTTGGTGAGTTTGTAAAAGCTGGGATGAAATCCTGATACATCCAGATGATATGGGCAGAGAGTAAAAGCGTATTTGCAGGAGCCCCCCGAGGAACTGGGGGAGAAATGCAGAAATGTTGGACTTCCCTACCTGGATGATTGCTGATTTTCCCACAACCGTTGAGGACTGCCAATTTAGTGGGCTGAACCCTCGATCTGGGGGCTTTCCCTTGTGAGGCTAGTTGTTGCAAGGGAGAGACTAAAGTTACTCATCATTGTGCCTAGGATTCCTCCCCCCCAAGAGAGCATCTTTGTTGCTCAGATGTGGCCCCCTCTCTCTCTAAGCCCATTTGGCTGGTGAATCACTACCCTCCCACCTATGTGGAACATAACACCCAGGAGAGTAAATCCCCCTGGCAACATGGAAAATGATTCCTGGGGATAAGCCTGGACCCAGCACTGTGAGTTTGAGAGGATCTTCTTATCCAAAAGGGTGAAGAGAGATGAAACAAAATAAGGCTCCTGTGGCTGAGAGATTTCAAATGGAATTGAGAGGTCACTCTGGAGGGTATTCTTACGCACTATATAGATATCACTTTTTAGTTTTAGTGTGCTGGAATGGCTAGAGGGAAATACCTGAAGCTGTCGAACTGCAACCCAGTGACCTTGATTCTTGAAGATGACTGTGTAACTATGTAGCTTGTACAGTATGACTGTGTGATTGTGAGAACCTTGTGGCTCGCACTCCCTTTATCCAGTGTATGGACAGATGAGGGGGAAAATGGGGATAAAAATTAGATGAAGTATAGGGTGTGATGGAGGGAATGGAAAGATTTAGGTATTCTTTTTTTCTTATTTTAGAATAAGGAAAAGGTTCAAAAATTAATTCCAGCAATGAATGCACAAATGAATTATGGTTCGGTGAACAACTGACTACACTGTGGATGACTGCAGGGTGTGTGAATATATCTCAATAAAACTGCATGTAAAAACAGTAAACGAACAATGAGGGAGGTGGGGAATGGAAAGTTTTGGCTGTTCTTTTCTATTTTAATTTTAATTTTATTTTTTTGGAGTAATGAAAATGTTCAAAGATTGATTTGGTGATGAATGCACAATTACATGATGATACTGTGAACAAGTGATTGTACACTTTGAATGACTGTATGTTATGTGATTATATCAACAAAATTGCATTTAAAAAAGGATGCAATAAAATCAGTAATTTTAATAACAATATCTATAAGCAAAGAGGACCTCTTTAAAGGTCTCTCCACTAAACAACCCAGTTTTGCACAGAGAGCTTTGCATACTATTTCATAGCCTTAATTACTTATATCAACAAAAAGAGAAGGATGAAAATAAATGAATTGCATATTCAAACCTTTCCAAAATGTAGAAAAGAGCAACAAACTAAGCAGAGGAAAATAGAAAAAATTAATAAAAATTACAATAGAATCACTAAATTAGAAAATAGAAAATCATCAAACATAGATAAGTAAATAAATATGCATGTAAACAGGTAATTTGGGGAAAATCAGTTAAATAAAAGATTAATTAGCTAGCTAACCTGCTATTATTAAGAAGAAAACAAGATAGAGAACCTAAGATGGCTGCTAGGTGAGACAGGGCAAAAAAACACCTCCGTGAAAAATACTAGATAAAAACCAGAAAGTGACCCAGAACACCGCTTCCAGAGTAGCACCAGCCAGACACGGTCTGCTAAATCTACAGGGACCGTGCATTTGGTGAAACAAGGAGTCTGCATTCTGAAATGAGTGAGTCGGCTGAAAGTCCCTCGGCCACGCTGCAGTGTGGGGAAGTGGTGGGTTGGCGTTTAGAGATGGACTAGTTCTTTAAAAAAAAAAGAAGCCCGGGAGCAGCTGCAGATACAACGGGAGCAGGCTAGGCTAACACCTCAGTGTCTGGCATGGAGGATATCCCTTCCCACACCCACTGCTGACTGTCTTGGGCCCAGGGGATGAAAGGGGAGCCAAAAGGAGAAAAAAACACACAATTTGCAGCCATCTCCCCAGTGGGCAGGGGCACTCCTGCCCGAGGCTGAAACCACAGCACAGAGCCACACCAAGAAACCCAGCGTGACAGGGAGTCTTTCCTGCAACACCGCTCACACGCCACGATATCAGCCATGGACAGTGGCCTTTAATACACCCACGGCTGACTGTCCCAGAGCTGGGAGGGTGAAGCTGTGTGGAAAGGGGGAAGTTAATGCGTCCCATTCAACCATCTTTGAAGCAGGCTGGGAATGCCCCTGCACAGCCCAGCATCCCAGGGCCACTTGTGACGTGGCACGGCCCTCCCTCCCTCAGCAGAGGTCCTGGAAGAGCACAGCAGGGAAGGGGGAACCACTCAGAAATCCCAGGGAACCTACGCCAATACCAAGGACTTTTGGGTCAGCGGTAGAGAACAGCCTTAAATCTCCGGGAACACCTGGGAGGTTTGATTATTAAAGCTGCCCTTCCTCCCTAACCACTCAGACACATGCCCCTCATTCAGGGCGGACAGCACCGACAACACACCCAAATTAAGGGCACCAATTGGACCCCACAAGAATCAGATCCCCACACAACACAAAGTTGAAAAGAACTGACTTGAGGGGAACAGGTGACTCACGGATACCATCTGTTGGTTAGTTAGCTAAAGTGTATGCCACTAAGCTGCAATTCTGACAAATTAAAGATCAAGTAAAGCAAATGCCAAGAGGCCAAAAACAACAGAAAATATTAAAGTATATGATAAAAACAGACGATATGGAGAACCCAAACCCAAACAGCCAAATCTAAAGCTCAGAAGACACACAGTACTTAGCACAATTAATCAAAGAACTAAAGACAGGCAACGAGAACATGGCACAGGATATAAAGGACATGAAGAATAGCATGACACAGGATATAAAAGACATAAAGAAGACCCTAGAAAAGCATAAAGAAGATATTGCAAGAGTAAATAAAAAAACAGAAGATCTTATGGAAATTAAAGAAACTGTAGGCCAAATTAAGAAGACTCTGGATACTCATAATACAAGATTAGAGGAAGCTAAACAACAACTCAGCCTCCTTGAGGACCAAAGAACAGAAAATGAAAGAACAAAAGAAAGAATGGGAAAAAAATGGAAAAAATTGAAATGGATCTCAGGGATATGACAGACAAAATAAAACATCCAAATTCAAGACTTATTGCTATCCCAGAAGGGGAAGAGAAGGGTAAAGGTCTAGAAAGAGTATTCAAAGAAATTGTTGGGGAAAATTTCCCAAACCTTCTACACAGTATAAATATACAAAGCATAAATGCCCAGCGAACTCCAAATACAATAAATGCAAATAAACCCACTCCAAGACATATTCTGATCAGACTGTCAAATACTGAAGAGAAGGAGCAAGTTCCAAAAGCAGCAAGAGAAAAGCAATTCACCACATACAAAGGAAACAACACAAGACTAAGTAGTGACTACTCAGTGGCCACCATGGAGGCGAGAAGGCAGAGGCATGACATATTTAAAATTCTGAGAGAGAAAAATTTCCAACCAAGAATACTTTATCCAGCAAAACTCTCCTTCATATTTGAAGGAGAGCTTAAATTTTTCACAGACAAACAAATGCTGAGAGATTTTGCCAATAAAAGACCTGCCCTACTTCAGATACTAAAGGGAGCCCTACCGACAGAGAAACATCCCAGGTCACCGGGACACACATTCTTCTCTAGTGATCACCGATCTTTCTCCAGAATGGACCGTATGCTGGGACATTAAAACAAGCCTCAATAAAATTAAAAAAAAAAAATGAATTTGTTCAAAGCACATTCTCTGACCACAATGGAATACAAATAGAAGTCAATAACCATCAGAGACTTGGAGAATTCACAAACACCTGGAGGACAAAAATGAGGGGGAGATGAAAACATTCCTGGATAATCAAAAGCTGAGGGGCTTCATCGCCAGTAACCAGTCCTATAAAAAATGCTAAAGGGAGTTGAGCAGGCTGAAAGGAAGGGACACTAAACAATTGACTGAAACTACATGAAGAAATAAAGATTTCAAGTAAAGATCACATGGTAAATATAAATACCAATACTACTGTATTGTTGATTTATAACTCCACTATTTACTTCCTACAGGATCTAAAATACATGAATTGTAATGATAAATCAGTGGTTTTGGACTCAATGTAAAATATGTAATTTTTGACAAGAACTACATAAAGGTGGGGGAATGATGGAATATAGGAACATAGTTTATGTGTCATATGGAAGTTAAGTTGGTATTAAAGAAAAACAAGATTGTTATAGATTTAAGATGTTAAATTTAAGCCCCACGGTAAACACAAAGAAAGTATCAGAGAATATGACCATAGAGATGAAAAGTAGAGTAGTGGTTCCAAGAAGTGGGGGAAGGGGCAATGGGGAGTTAAGAAATGAGAGTAGGGTTTCTGTTTGGGGTGAAGGGAAACTTCTAGAAATGGATGGTGGGAAGGTGAGAGCATTGCAACATTCTAAATGTGATTAATCCCACTAATGGAATGCTAGGGAGGGGGTGGAATGGGAAGATTTAGGCTATATGTATGTTTTCACAATTGAAAAAAAAAAAAAAAGACAGTCTTAATAGATAACAATTAAATGCCAAAGATGATCCTGGATGGGATCTGAGGATGAAGGAGATGGGCTCAAAGGGACACAGATGGGACACAATAAAAAAAAAAAAAGGAAAATACAGAATGTAAGCTTTATATCAATGTTGAATTTCTTGAACTTCTTAGCTGCACTTAATGAGATTGCATAAAAGAATGTTCTTGTCCATGGGAAAGGTATATGTGAATTATATTGTTTGTTCAAAGATATGTGCAGCTTGCTCTCATATGTTCAGAGGACAGAGCAATAGATGATGGATGATAGACAGGGAGGGAGGGAGGGAGGGAGAGAGGGAGGGAAAGAAAGAAACGGTGGTGTGACAGGATCTTAAAGGTGATGGATCGGGGTATCGGGGGAGGGGGATCAGGGTATGATGGAGTTCTATGTATGGGGTTTGTACTGTTTTTGCAACTGTTCCTGTAAGATTGAATTTATTTCAAAATAAAATTTATTAAATTAAAGAAGAAAACAAGAAATTCACAAAATAAAAGGCAAAAAGGAAAAAAACACAAAACAGAAAACTTTATGAGACTTTTGTACAATTCTACATAAATAAATTTGAAAACCCAGATGAAATGGATCCTTTCTAGGAAATATTTTAAAAATCTCAAGTGATAGAAAGTCTAATAAACAAATTTCCATAGAATAAATACTGTCAGTTGTCAGTGACTCAACCCCACAAAAGTACAAGATTAGGCAGTTCCACAGGGCAATTTTACAAGGAAGTTCCGACAAATATTTAAAAGTTAGACAATTCTATAGTGCTATTTAAACAGTTTCAAATGTAAAATAGTAGAAAGCACTAAAAATTATTTTTAATGAAGGAAAAATAGCATTGATAAAGTCTGATAAAGACTGCAATAAAAAAACTACAAATACTAATTATGAAAAAGAATGCAAATATCCTAAACAATATATTAGTAAAAAAAAATTCAACAGCACATTATGACCTGGAATAAGTTTGTTTGAGGAATGGAAGGATAGTTCAACATCAGGAAATCTGGAAAATACAATTCATCACACTAACATATCTAAGAAGAAAGATGATATAACCATAACAGTTGTATACGTCTTAGTTTGAATTCCCCCAAAAGCAAAACCTGAGGAAAGAATTTTGGCACAAGTTGTTTATTTGGGAGATGATCTCAGGAAGCACATGAAGGAAGTAGGGAAGTGAACAGAAAAGAAGGAAAACTAAGGAAGGGTGTATTAAAGGTTAACATTGTGGGCAAGTGTGACTCAATTTCACTAGGGATCCTCTGAGAGATTCTGTGGAAGACACCTCTGAATTGTTTCCCTGAGGAGCAGGGAATCTGGAGTTGAATTCCAAATCTCATTGGTTAGGGGTTGCTCCTAGGGGAATAGCTCCACCAATACACAGTCTGTCCTGCACAAGGACTGAGAACATTCTCCCACAGCTAAAAAAAACACTCAAACACAGAGAGGCCAGAAGCTTGCAGTATGGATGGGAACTGTCTGCAGGTGAACTCTGGGGCAACCAATGGGGGATTTCGGCAAGGCCAGTGCAAGCAAGCGCATACACACATATACACATGCACAATCATCCCGGAGTCCATCTTCTGACTGAATGGAGAAACGTTGGAGGTGTTCTTGCTGAAATTAGACACAAAGATGCTCCCAATCACCCCCTATACTTAACATGGTGTTGAAGCAACACAATTAAACCAGAGAAAATTAGAAGCGTAAGATTGGAAAGAGGCAAAGCTATCTCTGTCTTGAAATGATGTGATTTCATACCTGTAAACCCAATAAATCAACTGAAAAACCACCACAAAATGTAAGATAATTCAGTAATTGGCAGTATGTGAAATTTATTAAAAAGAAATCAGGGAGTGACATCATCAGCATGGCAACATAAGGCATCCACTGAAAAACCCTCCCCAGAAATTCAGTGAAAAATGGGACAAGTCTTATTTGCATAGAACTCTGGAAGAAGGTAGAGACTCGAGAAGGACTCCACAAACACTGAATCAAATAAAGAAAAAAACATCAGGTAGGAAACTTCTGTTCCAGACTAGCCAGTCCTCTTCCTCCCCCCTCACTCAGTCCCACGCAGCTTGGGAAGTGCCCAGAGGCAGCAGCTAGGATCCCTCTGACCTCACACCAGGGACACAGACTATAAAATCTCTCTCCAGCAGTGAGATCCCCGCATATATCCAGGCATAAAAATTAAAGTACAGGGCAGAACACAAGCCACTGAGGAATGCTGCATACAAAAGGGCTCCAAGGAGGAGCTTCCAAAATGCAGGATTAGGGAGGAAATGGAAGAACCTACTTCTTCCCCCAAAGCATCAAGTAGCCAGACAGAAACTGTCCAAACCAACTGTTTGGGGATCTGGGGAACAGAGGAGGACAAGTACAATGACCAGGGAGGTGCAGGACAAAAAGACTGAGAAAACATGGGAAGAGGCTGTAATTCCAACCACAGCTTCTGGTGCTCATCCCCCATCCTTGATGGAAGCAGCAGCAGGCAGCCTGATCCTTGTCTGGGGGATGGCTGCAGACTGGGATGGCGAGGAGGTCCTCTGCCCCAAGTACAGTGGGGGACACAGTCCAAACTGAGCCAGATATTGGCCAGCAAAGTGAGCTCACCACAGCCTCAGCAAAACCTAGTCAGATATTGATGGGTACCACTACAGTTTCAGCTGCTTTAAAGAAGGAATAAGTAGCCAAAGAGCACCATCTGCTGGGCAGGCCAGAAAATGCAGAGGAATAAAAAGGGTCTTTTGGAGTCTTTCCAGACCTTATCCCAGGGCCCATTGGAGCTGGGCTACACCTGCTTAGACAAGAGTGAGAAACTGACCTACAGAATAAACCCATAAAGATAATCAAATTATCAGATATCAGCAAAAAATGTCAAGGCATACTAAGACATAGGAAGATATGGCCCAGTCAAAGGAGCAAATTAAAACTTCAGAGGAGACACAGAATTTGGAGGTAATCAAAAATGTTCAAACAAATCTTCTAAACAAATTCAATGAGATAGCTAAAGAGATAAAGGACATCAAGAAGACTCTAGGTTACCCTATACAGAAACAGTTAAAGAAGCTGAAAGAGAAATCAGACTTCAATTAAAAATATGAATGAAATGGACTTGGTTAGGACTAAGATAAATCAGACTAAGGGGTAAAGGATGATATTGACTGTGTTTGAAAACTTCAACTTCAGTTGAGACCAAAGGAAGAAATGTTTATTTAGTGCAAAATCTATATTTTCTGTAGCACACTTTATAATTTAATTTGTATGGTCAGTTTATTCAAATACCATAATTATTTGGAACCTTGAATAGGGTGTGAGATCTGGTTGGTTTTTACAGGTTAATGTGAAGCCCCAATACATCCGAGAGTAATTTGGACAGAGAATAAAAATGTATCTGCAATGCCCCCTTGAGGAACTGAGGAAAAATATGGAAATATTAAAATCTCCACCTGGGGAATTCCTGATATTCTCACAAGCATTAGGGACTACCAGTTTAGAAGGCTGAGCCCTCGATCTTGAAGCAGTACCCTTTTGAAGCTTGGTACTGCAAAGAAGAGGCTAAGCCTACTTATGATTTTGCCTAAGAGTCACCCCCAGAGAACCTCTTTTGTTGCTCAGATGTAGCCTCTCTCTCTAAGCCACCTCAGCAGGTGTATTTGCTGACCACCCCACCACCACCCCCCACCATGAAACACATGATTCCAAGAGGTGTAAATCTCCCTGGCAATGTGAGACATGACTCCCAGGGATGAGCCTGGACCTGGCATTGTGGGATTGAGAAAATCTTCCTAACCAAAAGGGGGAAGAAAAATGAAACAAAATACAGTTTCAGTGGCTGAAAGATTTCAAATGGAGTTGAGCAGTCATTCTGTAGGTTACTCTTATGGATTATATAGATATCCCTTTGTAGTTTTTAGTATATTAAGGAATAGCTAGAAGGAAATACCTGAAACTGCTGAACTCCAATCCAGTAGCCTTTATTTGTGAAATTGATTGTATATATTGCTTAATTGGTGTGACCACATGATTGTGAAAACCTTGTGACTCACATTCCCTTTATCCAGTGTATGGATAAATTAACAGAAAAACAGAGACAAAAAGTAAAGGAATAATGGGGGGTAAGGGGATGGGATGTTTTTGGTGTTCTTTTTTACTTTTATTTTTGCTCTATTTTTGGAGTAATGACAAGTTCAAATATTGATTGTAGCGATGAATGTGAACAACTGATTGTACACTTTGGATGACTGTATGGTATGTGAATATATGTCAACAAAATTTCCTGGAAAAAAAAAAAAGACATTAGGTGAACAAAAAGAAGAATTTGAAAGAATACATAGGAAAACAACAGATCTTACAGAAATGAAAAGCACTGTAAATGAAATTTAAAATATGCTAGAGAAACAACAGATTTGAATAGGCAGAAGAAAGGATGAGTGCGCTAGAAGATAAAGCAACTGAATTCAAACACACAAAAGAACAAATGGAGAAAAAAATGAAAAAATTTGAGCAGAATATCAGGGAAATGTTTGACAACACAAAGCACACAAACATATGCATCATAGGTATCCCAGAAGGGAGAGAGAAGGGGAAAAGGCCAGGAAGTATATTTAAGGAAATAAATGGCTGAAAATTTCCCAACCCTTATAAAGACAAAAATATTCAGATCCAAAAAGCCCAGTTTATCCAAACAGAATAAATCAGAATAGACACACTCCAAGATGCATACTAATCAGACTGTCAAATGCCAAAGAGAAAGAGAGAATTCTGAAAGCAGCAAGAGAAAAGCAATGCACCACATATAAGGGAAGCAAAATAAAACTAAGTACTAATTTCTCATCAGATACCATGGAGGCAAGAAGGCAGTGAGTGGTACAATATACTTAAGATATTGAAAGAGAAAAATTTCCAAACAAGAATTTTTTGTTCAGCAAAGTTATCCTTCAAAAATGAGGGAGAGTTTAAAATATGCACAAATAAACAGAAGCTGAGAGAGTTTGTTAACAAGAGACCTGCCCTACAAGAAATACTAAAAGGAGTTCTGCTAACTAAAAAGAAAAGACAGGAGAATGAGGCTTAGAGGAGAGTATGGAAATGAAGACTATCAGTAAGAGTGACTAAAAGGATAAAAAAGAGAAAAAATAGACCTCACAAATAAAAGCCAAATGATACTGCCTTTACAGTAATAATGTTGAATGTTAATGGATTAAACTCCTCAATCAAAAGACACAGATTGGTACAGTGGATAAAGAAAATATGATCCATCTATATGCTATTTAGAAGAGACTAATTTTAGACCCAAAGACACAAATAGGAGGTTGAAAGTGAAAGTATGGAAAAAGATATTCCACACAAGCAGTAACTAAAAAAAAAAAAAAAAAAGCTGGGGTAGCTATACTAATAGCAGACAAAATAGACTTTAAATGAAAAAAAAAATGTTATGAGACAAAAAGGACACTATATTAATAAAAGTGGCAATTCAACAAGAATAAATAACAGTTCATAAATACTTGTGCACCTAATCATGGTGCCCCAAAGTACATGAGGCAAACACTGGCAAAATTCAAGGGAGTAATAGACAACTCTACCATAATAGAAGGAGACTTCAACATACCATTCTCTCCAATAGATAGAACAACTGAATGGAGAATCAATAAAGAAACAGAGAACCTAAATAATATGATAAATGAACTAGATCTAACAGACATATATAGAACACTGCATCCCCAAATAGCAGGCTACACATTCTTCTCCAGTGCTCATGGAACATTCTCCAGGATATACCACATGCACATGCTGGGGCATGAAACACACAGTAATAAATGTTCAAAGATTGAAATTATATGAACTATTTTCTCTAATCACAAGAGAATGAAGCTGGATATCAATAACAGGCAGAGAACTGCAAATTTAACAAATATATTATTGAGTTAAACAACATGCTATTAAATAAACAGTGGTCAGAGAAGAAACAGCAAGATAAATCAGTAAATATCTTGAGATGATAGAAAATGAGAATACAATGTAACAAAACTTATGGGATGTAGCAAAGGCAATGGTGAGAGGGAAATTTATAGCCCTAAAAACCCACATTAAAAATAAACAAAGAGCTATAATCAAAGACCCAACTGAACACCTGGTGAATCTAGTTAAAGAACAACAAACTAATCCCAAAGCAAGCAGAAAGAAAGAAAGAACAAAGATTAGAGCAGAATAATGAAATTGAAAATAAAAAACAATAGAAAGAATCAATAAAACCAAAAGTTGGTTCTTTGAAAAGATCAACAAAATTGACAAACCCTTAGATAAACTGACAAAGACAAAAAGAAGGAAGATGAAAATAAATAAAGTCAGAAATGACAGGGGGGCCATTACCACAGACCATGAAGAAAGAAAAAAGATCAAAAGAGGATACTATTAACAATCATACACCAACAAATTGGACAACTTAGATGAAATGGACAATTTCTTAGAAACACACGAACAACCTACACTGACTGGAGAAAAAAACAGAAGACTCAACATACCATTCACAAGTAAAGAGAGTAAATTAGTCTTCTAAAACCTCCCAACAAAGAAAAGAACAGGATCAGGTGGCTTCACTGGCAAATTTTACCAAACATTCCAAGAAGAATCCAATTCTACACAAACTTCCAAAAAACTGAGGAAGATGAAACACCACCTAATTCATTCTATGAAGCCAACATCACCCTAATACAAAAGCCTGATAAATATACTACAAGAAAACTACAGACCAATCTCTCTACTGAATATAGATGCAGAAATCCTCTATAAAATACTTGCAAACTGAATTCAACAGCATGTTAAAAGAATTATACACCATGACCAAGTCGGCTTTATTCCAGGCACACAAGGGTGGTTCAACACAAGGATATCAACAAATGTAATACACCACTTAACAAATCAAAAGGGAAGAATCTTCATGACTGATGCAGAAAAGGCATTTGACAAAATCCAGCATCTTTTCTTGATAAAAACATTTCAAAAGGTAGGAATCAAAGAGACTTCCTCAACACAATAAAGGGCATATAGTGATACCTCGGTACTCATCATTAATGGGTTCCGGGAGGCACGATGAGTACTAAAAATGATAAGTACCAAAGAAATTTTTCCCATAAGGAATAATGTAAATAAGTTTAATGCATTCCCAAAGACAATGACATTTTTAAGGCAATAAGTAAAAAGATACGGTTGTATATCATTACTTTACATGATAAATAAACCTAAAAATTAATAGATACTTAGATTAAATAAAATAAAAACTTCACTTTACCTGTACTGAGAAGAGTCCTTGGCCTAATGGGATGGTGGGAGGAGAGTGGTGAGGAGGAGAGGTTACATGGAGTGATGCTTGGAAGGAGAGTACCCCCCCCCAATAGAACATTGGGCACTTGCACTTCAAGTGTTCTTTCTCTTTTCTGCCTTGCCTTTTTCCAACTTTCACCAGAGGCTCTGACACACTCTTTGTCACCTTCACTAAAAACATTTCCAATGAGGACTGCTTCTGGCTCCTTTTCAGAATCCCTCAAAAATGTGAAATTGTTTGGTCATTCAATAAATTCACATTTCTGCTTGCCAGCGCTTTGTCCAGATGGTACTTCTCCACAAAGTTTTGAACTTCTGCCCATTTTGCACACATTTCTTTTATCCAGGAACTGGGGGCATCCTCCCTTATCTCCTCCTCACCAGAAGAAATCTCTTCAGCCACCTCCTGCTGCTGCTCCTTTTATAGTTCCTGCAGCTGCTCAGTGCTGAGCTCTTCATGGTGTTCCTCCACTAACTGATCAACATCAGCCTTTTTTATCATTTCTTTATTCTTAACGATGGTGGAGACCATTGTTCTAGGCATACCGTATTTCCTAACAAAATCAGTACTGCAAATAGCACTCTCATATTTGCCTATTGTTTCCTTTTTTTGCTCAACATTAGTGCAAAGTAATTTTCTTTTCTGTTCAGTGCTATCAATGCTCATTTTCTTAGGACCCAAGATGAGAAAAAAAAAAAAGCACAAAAATACACAAAATGACCACAGAAGCTAAGATAAGACTGCAAGGGGATGTGCACAGGGCAAGAGCTACTGTGACTAACATGTGACCCTTTGTTTCAGCTGGAAAAGGTAGCAAGTCATGGGGCAACTGATGCTTGTGTGTTGGGTACCAAACAAATGACAAGTACCGGGACAAAATTTTCATGTCAAAATGAATCGATACCAAATTCAATGAGTTTTAAAGCAGTCAAGAACTGAGGTACCACTGTATATGAAAAACCCAAAGGTAACATCATACCCAATGAAAAAGCTTTCCCTCTAAGATTGGGAATAAGATAAGGATGCCAAATGTCACCACTGATATTCAACATTGTGCTAGAAGTTCTAGCTAGAGCAATTAGGCAAGAAAAAGAAATAAAAGGCATCCAAATCTGAAAGGAAGAAGGAAAACTTCCATATTTACAGACAACATGATCCTATATTTAGAAAGCCCCGAAAATGCCCCAACAAAGCTACCAAAGCTAATAAACAAGTTTAGCAAACTGGCAGGACACAAGATCAATATGCTAAAATCAGTAGTGTTTCTAGACACTAGTAATGAGCTATCCAAAGAGCTAACCCAGAAAAGAACTCTATTTACCATAGTAACTAAAAGAAACAAATATCTAGGAATAAACTTGACCAAGGATTTAAAGGACCTGTACACAGAAAACGACAAAACATTACTAAAAGAAATCAGAGAAGACCTAAATAAATGAAAAGACATTCTGTGGTCATGGATTGGAAGGCTAAATGTAGTTAAGATGTCAATTCTACCCAAATTGATCTACAGAGTCAATGCAATACCAATCAAAATTCCAACAGCCTACTTTGCAGAAGTGGCAAAGCTAATTATCAATTTTATTTGCAAGGATAAGGGGCCTTGAATAGCCAAATATATCTTGCAAAAGAGGAATGAAGTAGGAGGACTCATGCTTCCTGACTTTTAAAACATATTACAAAACCTCAGTGGTCAAAACAGCATGGTAAGGACATAAAGATAGACATACTGATTAATGGACTCAAACAGAGAGTTCAGAAATCGACCCTCAGGGATCTACAGTCAATTGATTTTTGACAAGGCTCCTAAGTCCACTCAACTGGGACAGAATAGTCTCTTCAATTAACAGTGCTGGAAGAACTGGATATCCATATCCAAAAAATGAGAGGACCCCTATCTCACACCCTATTCAAAAATTAACTCAAAGTGGATCAAAAATCTAAATGTAAGAGCCAGGACCATAAAACTCCTGGAAAAAAACATAAGGAAACATCTTCAAGATCTAGTGGTAGGCAGTAGTTTCTTAGACTTTATACCCAAAACACAAGCAACAAAAATAAAAATAGAAAAATGGGACTTCCTCAAAACTGAATACTTCTGTCCTTCAAGGACTTTTGTCAAAAGGGTGAAAAGGTAGCCACCTCAATGGGAGAAAATATTTGGAAACCACATATATGATAAGGGTTTGATATCCAGTATATATAAAGAAATCCTACAAGTCAACAAGAAGACAGACAACCCAATTTAAAAATGTGCAAAAGAACAAATAGACATTTTTCCAAAGAGGAAATACAATGGCCAAAAAGCACATGAAAAGACACTCATCTCCACTAGCTATTAGGAAAATGCAAATCAAAACCACAATGAGGGGCAAGATGGCGGCATAGAGAAGAGTGGAAGCTAAGTAGTCCCCCTGGAACAACTACAAAAAACCAGAAACAACTAGTAAATAATCCAGAATAACTGCAGGGGGACAAACGAGACCATCCACTCATCATACACCAACCTGAATTGGGAGGAATGCCTGAGAACACAGCATAAAATCTGTAAGTAACCTGCGGAACCAAGTCATGGGACCCCCTCCCCCATAGCCCCAGCTGCAAAGCCTCCTGATGCCAGAGAGAAGCTCTCTCCCAGCAAGCGAATATAGCTCAGCTGAGCTCCAACTGGGGTTTTAAGTAGCGAGTGTGAACTGCTCACTACAGGTACGCAGCCCCAAAAAACAGACAGAGGCTTTGGGTGACGACTGACCTGGGAGAGCCGGAGGGTTGCCTTGGACTGGGTCTGAAGGGGACTATCTGTTTCTTTTTTGGCTCAGTGGAGAAAGCCCCAGTCATTTTCAGTTCCCAGGGCTGTGAAGCAGAGAAGGGTGGAGACAGCACAAGCAGAGAGAGAGACCATTGAAATGCTAATGACCTCCACCTGGGAGCTCTGTCTTCTCTAGGAGGAAAGGGGTGGGGCCCTTTCCATTCAGAACCAGACCCCAGAGCCTGGGGGAACACGGCCATACCTCCTCACACCAGTCAAGAATTATAGGCTAACAGGCATCACCTGCTGGGCAGAAAAGCACAGTGACCTGAGGCATCAAAGGGTGGAGCAATTTTCTAAGACACACCCTCAGGGAAACCAGATGCTGAATATTTCCTCCCTCTGGGACCTGAGCCTGTTCTGGTCTGGGAAAACCTGATTTGGATAACCAAGGAAACCATGCCTAGACAACAGAAAATTACAACCTACACTAAGAAAAACAAAGTTATGGCCCAGTCAAAGGAACAAACGTACTCTTCAACTGAGATACAGGAATTTAAACAACTAATGCTAAATCAAATCAAAAAGTTTAGAGAAGATATTGCAAAAGAGATAGAGGCTGTAAAGGAAGCACTGGACATGCATACGGCAGAAATCAAAAGTTAAAAAAAACAACTAGTAGAATCTATAGAAATGAAAGGCACAACACAAGAGATGAAAGACACAATGGAAACATACAACAGCAGATCTCAAGAGGCAGAAGAAGACACTCAGGAACTGGAGAACAAAACACCTGAAAGCCTACACACAAAGGAGCAGATGGAGAAAAGAGTGAAAAAATATGAGCAACATCTCTGGAAACTCAAGGATGAAACAAAGTACAATAATGTACGTATCATTGGTGTCCCAGAAGGAGAAGAGAAGGGAAAAGGGGCAGAAGCAATAATAGAGGAAATAATTAATGAAAATTTCCCATCTCTTATGAAAGACATAAAATTACAGATCCAAGAAGTGCAGCGTACTCCAAACAGAAGAGATATGAATAGACCTACGCCAAGACACTTAATAATCAGATTACCAAATGTCAAAGACAAAGAGAGAATCCTGAAAGCAGCAAGAGAAAAGCGATCCATTACATACAGAGGAAGCTTAATAACACTATCTGCGGATCTCTCAGCAGAAACCATGGAGGCAAGAAGGAAGTGGTGTGATATATTTAAGATACTGAAAGAGAAAAACCACCAACCAAGAATCCTGTATCCAGCAAAGCTGTCCTTCAAATATGAGGGAGAGCTCAAAATATTTTCTGACAAACAGACAATGAGAGACTTTGTGAACAAGACACCTGTCCTACAGGAAATACTAAAGGGAGCGCTACACGGTGATAGAAGACAGGAGTGTGTCGTTTGGAACACAATTTTGGGAGATGGTAGCACAACAATGTAAGTACACTGAAAAAGGTAACTATGAATACGGTTGAGAGAGGAAGGTGGGGAGCATGTGAGACACCACAAGAAAGGAGGAAAGATAAAGACTGGGACTGTGTAACTTGGTGAAATCTAGAGTATTCAACAATTGTGATAAAATGTACAAATATGTTCTTTTACGAGGGAGAACAAGCAAATGTCTACCTTGCAAGGTGTTAAAAATGGGGAGGCACTGGGGGAGGGATGCAATCAGCATAAACTAGAGACTGTAACTAATAGAATCATTGTATTATGCTTCCTTTAATGTAACAAAGGTGATATACCAAGGTGAATGCAGATAAGAGGGGGGATAGGGGAGGCATGTTAGACACTTGACATTGGTGGTACTGTCTGATTCTTTATTCTCCTTTGATTTAAGGTTATTTTTCCTTTTGCTGCTTCCTAGCTGTCTTTTTTTTCCCTCTTTCTTTTGCCTCTCTACCTTTTTTGACTCTCCCTCCTGCCTTGTGGAAGAAATGTAGATGCTCTTATATAGATAATGGTGAAGGTGGTGAACACATAAATGTATGACCATGCAGAAAACCACTGATCATTTACTTGGGATGGAATGTATGGTGAGTGAACAAAACCATATTAAAAAAAAATGGGTTGATGACAAAACCTCGAGGGCAATATACTGAGTGAAATAAGCCAGACACATAAGGACAATTATTGCAGGGTCTCACTGATAGGAACTAATTATAATATGTAAACTCACAGACATGAAATATAAGGTACCAAGATATAGGACGAGGCTTAAGAATGGGGAGTGGTTGCTTAGTATGAGCAGAATGTTCAATTAGGATGAACTTAAATGTTTGGAAATGAACAGGAGTGTTGGTAGCAAGATGTGAGAATAACAGCGCCGAATGGTGTATAAATGAGGTGGAAAGGGGAAGCTCAGAGTCATACATGTTACTAGAAGGAAAGTTGGAGGTCAAAAGATGGGAATGTGTAAAACTGAATCCTGTGGTGGGCAATGTCCATGATCAACTGTACAAATACTAGAAATCACTTCCATGAACCAGAACAAATGTATGACAATACAATTAGAAGTCAATAATAGAGGGGCATATAGGGAAGAACTATATACCTATTACAAACTATATACTACAGTCAGTAGTATTTCAACATTTTTTCATAAACAGTAACAAATGTACTATATCAATACTATGAGTCAACAATTGAGGGGGGTTGGTTAGGGATAGGGGAGGATTAGAGTTTCCTTTTCTTTTCTTTTCTTTTTTTTTTTTTCATCTTTCACTTTATTTCTTGTCTGGAGTAATGAAAAGTTTCTAAAAATTGAACAAAAATTAAGTGTGATGGATGCACAGCTGTATGAGGGTACCCAGGGGCAAGTGATTGTACACTTTGGATCTTTGGATAATTGTATGTTATCTGAACAATCTCAATAAAAATGAAAAAATAATAAAAAATAATAAAAAAAAAAAACACAATGAGATGTTATTTCATACCTACTTGAATGGCCACAATTAAAAGAACAGAAAACTACAAATGCTGGAGAGGATGTGAAGAAATAGGAACACTTATTCAGTGATTGTGGGAATGTAAAATGGTGCAGCCACTGTGGAAAACAGTTTAGTAGTTCCTCAAAAAGCTCTGTATAGAGTTGCCCTACAATCCAGCAACCCTGCTACTTGATATATACCCAGAAGAACTGAAAGCAGGGGTGCAAAAGCACATCTGCACATTGATGTTCACAGCAGCATTGTTCATAATTGCCAAAAAGATTAAAACAACTCAAGTGTTCATCAACCGATGAATGGATAAACAAAATGTGGTATATATGCACAATGGAATATTATTCAACAGTAAGAAGGAATGACATCCTGAGGCATGTGACAACATGGATGAACCTTGAGGACATTATGTTAAGTGAAATAAGTCAGACACAAAAGGACAAATATTGCATGATCTCACTGATAAGAACTAATTATAATATGAAACTCATAGACATAAAATCTTGTAAATAGGCTAGCAGGAGATAGAATGAAGCTGGAGAATGGAGAGTGGTTACTCAGTATGTATAGATTTTTTTTTTTAATGTTCACAGCACCTTTATTTGTAATAGCCAAAAACTGAAACAACTCAAATGTCCATCAACGGGTGAATGGATAAACAATTGGAGTCTATACATAAATATGAATGCTACTCATCAATAAACAAGAATGAACTACTGATTCCCACATCAACATGGATGAATCTCAAAATAATTATGCCAGACAGAAAGGAGCACATAATGTATAGAATTTTTAATTAGGTTGAAGATTTGTTTGGAAATGGACAGAGGTGATGTTAGCACATTATTGTGAATATAATTAACAGTGCCGGATTGCACGTGAAAGCAGTTGAAAGGGGAAGTTTAGAGTCATGTATGTCACCAGAAGGAAAGCTAGAGGTTAAAACATGGGAATATATAACATAGTGAATTTTGTGGTGGACAATGTCCGCGATTAACTGTACAAATATAAAAAAGTTGTTTCATGAACTAAAACAAATGTATGACACTATTACAAGGAGCTAATAATAGAGGGGTATATGAGAAAAAATGTACCTATTACAAACTATGGACTATAGTTAACAGTAATATTTTAATACTCTTTCATCAATAGTAAGAAATATACCACATCAATACTAGGGATCAATAATAGGAGGGATATAGGTTATGAGATGTTTTGGGTTTTCTTTTATATTTTTATTATCATTTATTATTTTTATTGGAGTAATTAAAATGTTTTAAAATTGTGGTGATGAATGCATAACTACATGATGATACTGTGAGCCACTGATTATATACTTTGGATGGATTGTATGGTATGTGAATATATCTCAATAAAATTGCATTAAAATTTTTAAAAAGCAGGAGAAGCACTGAAATATATCTGAATATGATTAAAGGGGTAATGTCAGATTGCATACATGGTAACAGAATAAAAATATTTTTAAGTAAATATAAATAAATCTATATAAAGAGAAACAGATTAGTAGTTATGTAGGGCTAGGGAAGGATGGAAGGATTGAGAGGTGACTGCTAAGGGTTATGTGGTTTTTCTTTTTGAAGTATTGAAAATGTCCTAAAATTGATTGTGGTGATAAATGCACAACCCTGTGAATCTACTAATAGCCACCAATTGTACATTCTAGATGGGTTGTATAGTATATGAGTACATCTCAATAAAACTGCTTTAAAAAAGAAAAAAGAGAAAGAAATTTTAAAAAATAAACAATATCCTTTAAATAATGAAATAACAATTAGAAGAGATAATGGAAGAGAAGAGCCCATTCACAGTTAGAAACAAGTTTAATAAGAAATGTGCAAGACCAAATGACATGAGGAAAACTTTTAACTATTACTGAAGAACATAAAAGTTGTATGAAAAAGAGATACTACATTCTTGGAAAGTACAACTCAAGGCTAATTTTCCTTAAGTTAATTTAACACAACCCAATGAAAACTACCAACATTTTTTTTTCCTTGCAACTAGGCAAATTGATTCTAAAATTCATAAGGACAAAAAAACCCATAAGAAATAGCCAGATAAATAAAATGTGGTATATACACACGATGGAATACTACACAGCAGTAAGAAGGAACGGTGTCGTGAAACATATGACAACATGGATGAACCTTGAAGACATAATGCTGAGCGAAATAAGCCAGGCACAAAAAGAGAAATATTATATGCTACCACTAATGCGAAATTGAAAAATGTAAAATAAATGGTTTATAATGTAGAATGAAGGGGAACTAGTGATAGAGAGCAATTAATGAAGGGAGAATGATAACCCAATAAGAACAGATAAGCTATCGTGGGTAAATTTAACGTTCTGGGAATGCCCAGGAATGACTATGGTTTGTTAATTTCTGCTGGGTATGGTAGGAACAAGTTCACAGAAATGTTGCTACTCTTGGGGTAGAGTAGGAACATGTTGGAAGTAAAGTAGTTATTTTAGGTTAGTTGTCTTTTTCTTACTCCGTTGTTACAGTTTGTTTGAAATGGTTTTTTATTGTATGTTTTTTAAAAAAAATTTTTTGATACAGTTAATAGTTGATTTAAAAAAAAATAGTTAATTTAAAAAAAAAAAAACACAAACAATGAAAAAAATATGCAGAGTCCCCCTGAGGAGCTGGTGGAGAATGCAGGGGTGTTGGGCTTCCCCACCTCGATGGTTGCTGATGTGCTCACAGACATAGAGGACTAGTGGTTTGATGAGCTGAGCCCTCTACCACAGGACTTGCCCTTGGGAAGACTGTTGCTGCAAAGGAGAGGCTAGGCCTGCCTATAATTGTGCCTCAGAGTCTCCTCCTGAATGCCGCTTTGTTGCTCAGATGTGGCCCTCTCTCTCTAGCTAAGACAACTTGAAAGGTGAAATCACTGCCCTCCCCCCTACATGGGGTCTGACACCCAGGGGTGTAAATCTCCCTGGCAACATGGTATATGACTCCTGGGCAGGAATCTAGACCTGGCATCATAGAATGGAGAACATCTTCTTGACCAAAAGGGGGATGTGAAAGGAAATGAAATAAGCTTCAGTGGCAGAGAGATTTCAAAAGGAGCTGAGAGGTCACTCTGGTAGGCACTCTTATACACAGTATAGATAACCCTTTTTAGGTTCTAATGAATTGGAATAGCTAGCAGTAAATACCTGAAACTATCAAACTACAGAACCCAAGATTCAGAACCCTTGAATCTTGAAGACAATTGTATAAAAATGTAGCTTATGAAGGGTGACAATGTGATTGGGAATGCCATATGGACCACACTCCCCTTTGTCCAGTGTATGGATGGATGAGTAGAAAAATGGGGGTTTAAAAAAAAAAAGGCACCCAGTGTTCTTTTTTACTTTAATTTTTATTCTTATTATTTTTATGTGTGTGATAATGAAAATGTTCAAAAATTAATTTTGGTGATGAACGCACAGCTATAATGGTACTGTGAACTACTGATTGAATGCTTTGTATGACTACATGGTATGTGAATATATCTCAATAAAATTGAATTAAAAAAAAAGAACACAATCTATTTTTTTCTTTTTGAGAGCTGGTATGCCACAAAAATGTAAAGTGTTTGATTAAAAAAAACAACAAGAAGAAGAAATAGCCAGGAAAACTCTGAAAAGGGGGAGAAATGGTGGGAGAATTGAACTACTAGATGTCAAACACAACAATTAAAATTGATGCAAGTGGAACAGAATAGGAAGTACAGAAAAAGACCAAAATATATACAGGAATTTAGTATATAATAATATTAAATCTCAAATTGCTGAGAAGAAAAAGGACATTTTAATATATTATGTCAAGACCACTCGGTAGCAATTTGGGAAAAAAGATAAAATTGGTTTCTTACTTCACCTTTTACACAAATATAAAATCCAAAAGGATTAAAAGTTTAAAAGAAAAAATGAAGTACTAGATAAACAAGAAGTTTCAGATGAGATGGGAAAGGCCTTTATAAATAAGCCTCCAAATTCCAAAAGCAATACAAGATTGTTGAATTTCGATAACATCCAAATCCTTCGGCAAGCCAAAAAAACACCATAAGCAAAATTACAAGTCAAGTGACTAATTTAGGGGTGAAATTACAATTTACATTGTAAAGACTAATCTCCCTATTATATAAAGAGTACCTAGAATTCAGGGAGAACTAAATCAACAATCCAAAATAAAAAAGGACAAAGGACATAATAGGCCTCAAGAAAAAATACAAACAGCCATTAAACCATATGAAAAAAAGTCTCAAGCTTGCTCCTAGTAAGATAAAGTTAAATTAAAACTCCACTGAGATACCATTGATCACCTTCCAGATTGGCAAAAATTCAAACATTTGTCAACACTCTTGGTTAGTGGAACTGTAGGGAAATGGGCACTCACACATTGCTGGATGAAAAAGTGAAACGGTACAACTCCATGGAGTGGAATCTTGCAATCTCTACCTAAACTAAAGACGCATTTACCCTTTAGCCCAGCAATCCAATTTCTGGGAATCCAGCCCACAACTATATCTGCACACACATAAAAAGATGTATGTTGAAGATTGTTCATTACGGCATTATTTCTAGTAGCAAAAGATTAGAAACAATCCATCTGTCCATTAATAGTGGGATTGGTTGGAGAAACTATGGGTACATCTACCCAAAGACATACTATGCAATTGAATAAAACAATGAGGAACATCTCTACTTACTGACGTGAAATGATCTCCAGGATATTTACATTGTGTAGTGAAAAAAAAGCGAAATGCAAAGCAATCCATGTATTATGCTACTTTTTATGCTGCAAAGGGGAGAGGAAAAGAAATATACATTTGCAATTGCTTTCATTTGAACAAAGATCCACTAAAAAGATAAACAGGTATCAAATAGGAATTGTTACCTATGGAGGAAAGAATAAAGGAGGGAGCAAGTCTTCTCTGAGAGTAACTTTTTATATTTTGATTTTTTAATTACGTAAATATATCACCTACAATTAAAAAAAATAAAAATTTAAAATATTCCTAAGAGAAAAAATATATAACCTAAAAGGAAATAACAGTGAAATTGACATCAGATTTCTGATGGAGAAGTGTTCTGAGAGAAAACAATTTTGAACCTGAAATTCTACAGTAGGTCTAGTTATTTTTCAAAAGAAGGGCATTTTCAGATATCTCCGACTCAATTGTACCATATATGAACTCTCTCATAACAAGAATTTTTCAAGAATATACTCCAGAAGAAGAAAAGAAAGACAGATTCTGAGAGAGATACTGGATATAGAAAGCAAATGAGCAAAGAAAAAAATCAAATAAATTGTGGATTAAACTTTTTTTTTAACAATTTGAAACTAAAATCCTGGGAGGAGATGACAGAGAAAGTGGGAAGTGAGGGAACTATAAGCACATCAAGATTTTCATCTTTTTCAGGGACAGAGTAGTCTACATGATGATAGAAAAATGCACAATAAATACATGTGTTAAAATTATAACTAGCAGAGGAATAGAAATTGGAAGCATAACTTACAAACCACCAGTAGGGGGAAGAAAATGAAACAAAATAATCCAATCAACTAAATATAGGAACAAAGGGGAGAGAAAAAAATAGGCATAGTATGACAGAAAATGAATAGAAACATAAATAAGGTGACATAAGAAAAACTCCACACATACTGGAAATCAAATCTGGATGAAGGATTATCTATTAAAAGATGTATATTTTCATATTGCAATAAAGAAGCCCATAGGCTATTTTTTGAGGCATATCTAAAAGAAAACAATGCAGAAAGGGGAAAGATAACAGTATAAGGAAAGATATATCAAGCAATTCTTCATATCAAGAAGAAACAGAATCTTAGGCAAATGCATTAAAAGGATAAAAAAACATTTGCCAAGAAGATGTAAGACATGAACAGTTGGGCACATCTAACAGCACAGATTTCAGGAACCAACAGATAAAACAGAGGAACAAAAAGTAAGAATATAGAATATTTGACTAACATAATTAACAAGCTTGATATTATGGATATAAAACAGAACATTGAGCACAATAAAGAAACATTCATCCTTCTCAAACAGCCTGAAGCACTCACAAAAAGAAAATTGATCATGTATTAGGCCATGAAGAAAAATCTCATCAATTCCCATAAAGCAGAAATCATTTAAGCCATATTGATCACAATGAAATAAAATTAGATTCATCCTCAAAAAGCAAAAAAAAATACATAGATTTAGATACTTTAAAATTCCCTTGGGAATAACTAACTCTTAGGTTTAAGAAAAAAATCCATACAGAACTTACAAACTATTTAGAAATGAATGACAATGAGACAATTGTTAAACCTACTGGGTTTTAGGTAAATCAGTAGTCAGAGGAAAATTTAAATGTACTCAATGACCCTGCTTTCCCACCTTTAGTGTCTTCCCCAAAGAAACATTTCCACTTGTGCACAAAGACATGTACAAAGATTTTTATTGCACTATTGTTTGTCATGGTTAACTATTCCCGTATTAATGGACACTTAGGTTCTTTTCAGATCTCTCTAGTTCTGTGTTACAGAATATGGTGCAACAGCTAAAGAGAATGAAGTAGAGCTATAGGTATTGAAATAGAAAAATTTCCAAGACATAAATGTTAAGTAAAAAAAGCAAAACGGAGAAAAATCTAAATACTACGATACCTTTTATGTTAGAATAATTTAATGAAAACCCAAACTAATATATTTCTACATTCATATATCTGTTATACAGAGGAAAATGTCAGCAAGGATAGACATTGAACAGTGTGTTACTATCAAGGAAAGAATGATCAAGGGGGACATTCAATTAACTGTACTGTTTAACTGCTTTTATCATAACAGTATTTGTCTAATAGAAAAAGAAAAGTTATCCATGCAAATGGTCCTAAGATAAGCATATCTGACCCTTCTCTTATAGACAAATTTTTCAGGAATTATTCAGTCAGCTTGTATAACAATTTTTGCCCAGACAAGTTTTTCCTTATAAAGATAGTTTCTTTTAATTTAGAACCCGGGGGGAAAGTAAGACATTCGATGATTTTCTCTAATGTGTTTCATTAGTTACATCATTTCACATCTCTAAACTATTAGACTAGAAAATCAGCTAAGATAGAAAAGGCAGAAGACAGAAATGAGGCCCAATTTTATAAACCCTATTAATTGTTTAAGAATTCTGACAATACCATCTGCAAAATAAATCTTCAAAGCCCTAAGTTCATCAGTGTTAATACTTTATAAACCCTTGTACCTTAGGCTCAGCCTTAAACACAGGGTCTCTTTTAAGAGAAAAACTCATCAATATCATTAACAGTTTAAAACAGGAGCCAAAATGGAAACTACAAACATAAGAATAAAATAAAAAGTTACACAAAAAGTGCAAGGCAAAAAATGTGTAGCCCATTTCTACAGCTATAGAACAAAAATATTAAGATTTCTTTCACATACATTGGTTGTTAAAGAGGTGAGGGCATATGAATAAAAAAGTTACTCTAATTTAAACAAAATTAATAAAGAAATGTTCTGCATGCTTTTTCCCCTGTTTCTACTTCTAATCATTTATCATGCAAATGAAAGCAGTAATGGAAAATGTAAAGAAAACAAATTCTGCAATATCCTGAAACTCGTATCCAGCAAGAGATAAGATTGAATATCAGAAGGAAGGGGCCTGAAATTAGCTGTCTTTACAATAACTGGGAGGGAAAACTGTTTTATTTAGCCTGGAGGGATTTTTTGTAGCAAACTGACTAAATTAAAATCCAGTCTATTAAATCCAGTATCATACTAGAAAATGCCTTTTCCTTGCACTTTTAGATAAATTTTCATTGATCTCATTTTACGCATGATTACATTTTTAATGAGTTGTGCAATATTTCCAGGCTAATTTTAAATCCCCTCTCTTCTCTCCCCCTCCCACCCCCACTTACTGCCTGCTGGATTAACATTTCTGATAAATTGTTGGACCAGAAAGAAGGAGCATAACCAAGATGAAATAAATTACTACCATTTTTTTTTGCAGCTCTAAAGCAATAATAGGAGAATACAAATGTCCACTGTATAATTATGCCATATCTCCCAATTCAGTTTACAAAACAGTTATTTTATTTTTATATAACAGGCATGTTGCCTTGTATTCTTTAAAAATGAACTGAACAGTGCACAGTCTATTAGAATAAAAATATTTCACCCCAACATTGATCAATTATATTTAGTGTTTGGGAACCTGGAGAGGGATGGCCAAAAGAGTGACTTCGTGAACTAAAGAATATCATGACAATCAGAAAAGCTACACATCAGTAAATGGTTTTAAAACTGATATTGCTTAAATAACTTCCAAAGCAAAATACAAAATAGAACTGTACAAAATGCCCTAAGCAACATGTTCCTGTGTGAGACAGGGAGCCAGGAGAGTAACCCCTACATAGTTTCCCACATTGAGAAAGTAAGGAACAGTCATTCTTCCCTATTTGCATCTTCAGGCCTATGTTCCAAGAGGAGAGATGATTTGATGAGAGCCACTGGAACTCCAGCTTATGTTCAAGAAAAGAGTCAGAAACCATTAAAACCAGGATCCATGACCAAGATCTTTGTAAGAGTTCTTAAACAGCTGTGATTTCCCCCATATTAGCTATTTTTGTAACTCCCTGATTCCTTGTGACGACTAGCAATAAAACTTTGTAAACAGAATACACTTTCTTATTCAAGGAGAGATTATAAGATTAAACAGAAGATAATTCAGCTATATGGTGCTTAAAAGAGACAAACTAGAAAATACGGACCTTGAAAGATTGAAAATAAACCTGTAGAAAAAAAATTTTCCGGGCAAAAATGCTAATCAGAAAACCTTGTTAAATTGTATTTTGAAAGCTATCACCTTTGTTTATATGTTATATATCACAATAAGGAAATAACTGAAACTGTGAAACTCACAACAACTTTGGAAATTTCCTGTGTTAACCTCTTGTTAAAGCATACTTGAAAGATATTACCTTTTTTGTATATATGTTATATTTCACAATAAGGAAATAACTGACACTGTGGAACTGTAACCTATAATATTCTTTGAAATCTGTTCTCTACTCATTAAATTTCACTTGGAAAGTTATCACTTCTATGTATATATGTTATAGTCTATAATAAAAAAATGACAAAAAATAGTAGAGTAGTAATTTTAGGTAATTTTAGTCTCAAAGAAGAAAATTTTTTGAAGTTTTAGATGGAATAAAAGGAAAAATCACAAGATCATACACACAAATTATTAACTCATATGCTACTAATACAATATAGCCTTTAAATGTAAAAATCCAAAACTGGCAAAATTATAAAGAAAAACTGATAAATCCAAATTTGTATGTGGTTTGAAACACATCTCTATCAAAAATGGAAAGATTATATGTAGAAAACTTAGTAGGAATAAAGATACTTTGACAACAAAACATATAAGCTTGAGCTAGTACATATACTATATAGAGCACTACACCCAGAAAACAAATAATGCACATTTTTTAGTATATATGAAATATTTACAAAAATTGGTCATTTACTTGGTGACAAAGTAAGTCTCTACAAACGTCCAAAACCTGATACTATAGGAAGCACATTATTTTACCACAATTCAGTTTAGATAGCCACAATAAAAAGTTACTTTAGAACAAGAGCAACATATTTTAGACATTCTGTTAAATAATCCATAGATTAAAGACAACACAATGAAAATTATAAAATATTTAGAACTAAACAACAATGGAAATTCTCTATGTCAAAATTTGTGGTAGCAGCCTGTGCTGGTTTGGATATATTATGTCCTCCTGAAAAAGTCATATTCTTTAATGCAATCTTGTGGGGATAGACATAGCAGTGTTGATTAGGTTAGAATCATTTGATTGAGTGTTTCCATGGAGCTGTGACTCAACTGTGGGTGAAACATTTGATTACATGGGGAATGGACCCTGCCCATTGAGGGTGGGTCTTGATTTAATCACTGGAGTCCTATAAAAGAGCTCACAAACAGAAGGAGCTGAGAGAGACATTTTGGAGACATCCATTGAAAGGAGAAGCTTGCTGATGCCAATGCTTAGACATGCTTGGAGATGCAGACAGAAGGACATTAAGCTAAGAGATAAAGCCCAGAGTTTGCCCCGGGATATGCTGAGACAGGAGCCCCAGGTGCTTAGAGAGAAACATCCTGGGAGAAAGAACCAAGAACACACGGGAGCTGAGAGAGGAACTGGAACGCAACCCAGGATCAGCAGACGCGAGCCACATGACTTCCCAGCTAACTGAGGTTTTCCAGACGCCAACAGCCTTTCTTCAGTGAAGGTATACTCATGTTGATGCCTTAATTTGGACATTTTCATGGCCTTTGAACTGTAAATTTGTAACCAAATAACCCCTTTTATAATAGCCAATCAATTTCTGGTATTTTGCATAATGGCAGCATCAGCAAACTGGAACACAGTCAAACCAATAATTAGAGGAAAATATATAGTCTTGAATATGTAGATGTGATAAAAATAAAATTTTCAACTCAACAAACTACAAACGGGACAAACATATGAAACCTTAAAAAGTATAAAGTAGAAAATAAAAACAAGAGTAAAATTAACTAAAAAGAAAAGCACAATATAAAGTATCAATAAAATAAAACAGAACATAAAATACACACACCTCTAGCAAAACTAATAGAGAAAAGGAAAATGGTATGCTGTAAGAAATGAGAAGCAGTTCATAATCACACAAAGAATAGAAAGAATATAGCTAACAAATTTAAAAACTTAAAAGGATAATTTTATTTAAATATATATAATTTCCAAAACATACTTAAAAAGAAATTTTTAAAAGCCTGATTAAGTCAATTTCCATTAAAGAGATAGAATCAGTAATCAAATGTCTTCTTCCACAAAGACAACATGCCTGGATAATTTTATAGATGGGTTTACCAAACAATAAACAAAGCAAAAGCATGTGATCATCTCAGTACACTCAGAAAAAGATCCGCTAAAATTTAACACTTATTCATAGCTTTAAAATAAATTTCTTAGCAAATCAGAATTTGAAGGCAACCTGCTCAATCTACTAAAAGCTGTATATCAAAAAACTACAGAAAACATCTCATTTAGTGGTGAGACTTTAGAAGTATTCCTATTAAGGTCAGTAACATAGAAAAAATGCCCAGTACCACCTCTTTTATGGAACATTGTACTGGACATCCAAACCTGCACAGAAAGTAAAGAAAAATAAAAGAGAGATATAAGAATTGGAATACAAAGGATAAAACTTCCCTTATTTTCAGACAGAAAAATCCAAAAGAATATGCCAATAAATTATTATAACTAAGAGAGATTTCTGAAAGGATTCTAGATATTAAAACCAATACATAAAAATTCAATAGCATTGCTATACCAGAAATAACCAATTTGAAATGTAATGATCTTTGAAAGTAGAATATAATATTTATGAATAAACCCAACAATTATGTACAAGACCTCTGTAGAGAAAAGTTACAAAGCATCATTGACCAAAATAAAGAAAACCTGATTAGGTGAATGGATACATACTATTCTCATGCAATAGAGGGCAATATCATTAAGATATCAATCTTTCAAATTTATTTATGAATGTAACACTGTTTCTAACAGTGATTTTAATGAAATTTGGCCAACAGAACCTGAAATGTCTATAAAGGAACAAAGGACTCTATAGAATAAAGAATATTATGTTTACTATAAAGAATTATATTCTTGTTTTCTCAAAACTCTTAAATTTTTTTTATTAGAGCAATTGTAGGATTACTGAAACGACATGCCAAGTACAGAGTTCCCATACCCATCTCCTATCACAGTTTTCCCTGTTATTAACATTTTGCATTAGTGTGGTACCTTTGTTACAATTGAAGAAACAATATTATTACATTATGCTATTAAGTATAGCCCATAGTTCACAATCAAGTTCACTTTGTGTTGTACAGTTATATGTTTCTTTTTTTCTGGTAATTTATATACAACCTAATAGTTCACATTTTATCTGCTTTCAAAACTCTTTTTAATGACTAGACCCATTAGAATGCCTGGAAATGTTTTGAACACTCATGTTGTAGACTTTCTCAAAGTCCACCAGGTAGAATGAATGGTGCTTTGCAATCAGGTGGTATCTGTAACATGAAGCTTTAAGAGATGAGAATTGTGTGTTTTGAGATAGCCAGTGCAATATACAACATAGTGGTGCTTAAAAAGTTCATACCTTGGCCTAGACTATCTCCAAAATGATTTTTAAAAATTGACATTGTAAATGTTTTAAAATGCATCCCTACTGTATTTTTTTCACAAATGCACGCACCTTTTCTGTAAATTTTTTTTAATAATTCAATTTTATTGAGATATATTCACATACTATGTAGTCATACAAAGCATACAATCAATTATTCACAGTACCACCATATAGCTTTGTGTCCATCACTAAAATTAATTTTTGAACATTTTCATTACCACACACACAAAAGTAATAAGAATAAATATTAAAGTGAACAAGAACAATTAAAGTAAGAAAGAACACTGGGTGTGGTTTTTTTTTTTTTTTTTGCCCCCATTTTTCTACTCATCCATCCATACACTGGACAAAGGGGAGTGTGATCCACATGGCTTTCTCAATCACATTGTCACCCCTCATAAGTTACATTTTTATACAATTGTCTTCAAGATTCAAGGGTTCTGGACTGTAGTTTGATAGTTTCAGGTATTTACTGCTAGCTATTCCAATTCATTAGAACCTAAAAAGTGTTGTCTATATTGTGCTTAAGAGTGCCCACCAGAGTGACCTCTCGGCTCCTTTTGGAACCTCTCAGCCACTGAAACTTATTTCATTTCATTTCACTTCACATCCCCCTTTTGGTCAAGATGATGTTCTCCATCCCATGATGCTCGGTCCAGATTCCTCCTCGGGAGTCATATTCCACGTTGCCAGGGCTATTTACACCCCTGGGTGTCAGATACCACGTAGGGGGGAGGGCAGTGATTTCATCTGCCAAGTTGGCAAGAATTATAGTCTATAATAAAGAATAGCCTATCCTGACTTAACGTGCACATAATTGAAAAGTGCCAAAGAAACTTAAACTCAACCCTCTTCAATGATACAGCTGTATACTAAGAATCAATTCCAAATGATTACAATCACTTCTCTTCAACACTCTTTTGCCACCAGAAGCCATCTGACAAGAGCACCAGAACCTGTTCTACTTTAGAAAGTGTTATTTGGTACTATCAGAAAAATAATGGAAGAAAGATTCCTCATCAATTCACCACTGCCATGTGATTTGGAAAAATCCATATGAGTATCTACCTTTTGGCAAGTCTTTCAAATGTCTCATTATAATGTTACCAAAAACAATTTTTGGTAAGTGCTTCACATGGTTCTTCAAGTGGATTCATACCCCAAAAAAAAGGTTTTCATTATCATTGAAGAGACAAATGAGGTGAAAGGATGCATTACAAAACCCTGGGTATAATAGCAACTCCTGTTATTTTTTCAGAACTGCTATGTCCAGGCACTTCATGAAGCTATTAATATGAATTTTCTCATTTAATTCTCACAACAACCCCAAAGAAGCAATTATTATTATCTGTATTTTATAAGCTAGAAAAATTGAAGTTCAGAGAGGTGGTGGGATTTACTGACGCTTACATTGACCATAAGAGGAGGAGTCAGTTTCCAGCACCAGCACCCTGAGATCTCTTGGGGATACAAACTAAAATTGGAGGCTCCATCCCTGCCTCACTTTTCCTATGGCTCCTGGTCTCCAGATCCCAGCACAGGCGGCAGACACCAAGCCAGGGATGCTTCTGCCTGGAAAATGCAGCCTCTGGGCTGCAGGGAAATCCATGGTGAGATGAGTGGCCAGGGGAAGTTAGTAGGGGGAGGGGACATATGGATGAAGGGCAGGGGTCCAAGCATGGCAGAAGTAACCGTGTCTAAATTGGGACTATCACCAGTGAACCTCACACAGAAGCCTCTGGCCCAGGCTCTCCCTCCCCTCTTCCTAATCTCTCCTTGTCCTCATTCATCCCTCATTCAGCTCTGGGCAATCCTGCCCCTCAGCAGGTCCTTTCCAGCAACCCAATGCCTAATTCTTCTCAAGCACAATACAAAGCACAATAAGGGAAACACTGCTGTATGCAATGAATATCTATCAAAGATTTTTAAGTACAGAGTGGCCTGATTCAACCTGCCTTTAACAAATATGAAGTGGGGGAGTAGGGACGTGACTGAAAGGAAAAAGCAGAAGGCAGGGAGATCAATTACTTTGCCCTCATAATAATCCTTGTGGTGGGGGGAGGAACGGGACAATGAAGGCTTAGATACTGAAGTGGCAGGGAAAATAAAGAACAAGGAGCAGAATTGAAAGCTAAGAGGCAAAACAGTGGGAGAGACATTGGTGTAAGGGGCTGAAGAGTTCTTGACGTAGGTTTCCAGCTTGAGCAACTGGGTGGCTGCTGGTACCACTAAAGGTAAGAAGGAATAAAGGAAGAGGTGTGTGTGTGAGAAGATAATTGGTTGGGTTTGGGATGCAATGCCTATGGTTCAATCTGTTAGAAATGACCATTAAGCAGCTGGAGCTCAGGCAAAGCCCTGACCCAGAGATAACAATAACCAAAGCCACAGGAATGGATGGGCTTGTGTGGCAATCAAACAGAAGACGAGAAGAGTCCCTGGGACAGAAAACTCAAGCACCAGCCTTTATGATGCAGGAAAGAACAGGGAAAATGAAGGTGAGAGCTGAGTGCTCAGAAAGGAGGGGGACCAAGAGAATGGGGTCACAGAAAGCAAAAGCAGGGAGACCTTCCAGGAGGGCATGAGCGCCAACAAGAAACACTGCTGAGAAGTCAAAGAAGGATAAAGAATAAAAGAGGCCTGGGATTTAGCCATCCAGAAGTTAGTCCTGACCTTGAAAAGGGACATATTCAGCAGAATCCAGTGTCAAAACCAGACCTCAGGAGGTTGCAAAGTAAATAGGAAGGAAGAGAAAATGGCAGGTACAGATAACTGTTTCAAGAAATTTCTGGAAAAAGGGGGGAAAAAAGAACAGGAACTTAAGTTGGCAGACTTGGTGGTGGTGGGGAGATGGGGCAGTTGTGGGGGGTGTTATTCATTTTGTTTTGTTTTGTTTTTTTTTTTTTTTTTTTTTTTTTTTTTTTTTTTTTTTTAATTCAATTTTATTGAGACATATTCATATACCATGCAGTCATACAAAGTGTACATTCAGTTGTTCACAGTACCATTATGTAGTTGTGTGTTCATCACCAAAATTAATTTTTGAACATTTTCATTACCACACACACAAAAATAAATAAGAATAAAAACTAAAGTGAAAAAGAACAATTAAAGTAAAAAAGAACACTGGATGCCCTTTTTTTTTTTTTGCCCCCATTTTTCTACTCATCCATCCACATATATATATGTTATATTCCACAATAAAAAATATGATTTAAAAAAAAAAGGCCATCTTAAGTCTATGGATAAAAGCAGAAAGAAAAGGAATTGGATTTTCATGGATCTCTCCAATCCTAAGATTCTCACAGATCTGGAAAATCAGAAAGCAAACAAGAAGTAAGGATAAACCAACCTATTTCTATATATATTTCCTTGCACCTCTAGGAAATATAAGAAGTTTTTTGTTGTTGTTGTTTAATCTCAATATAGTAGCATTCATTTGTTTTTTTTTTTTTTTTTTTTTTTTTTTTTTTTTAAATCATCATTTTATTGAGATATATTCACATACCACGCAGTCATACAAAACAAATTGTACTTTCGATTGTTTACAGTACCATTACATAGTTGTACATTCATCACCTAAATCAATCCCTGACACCTTCATTAGCACACACACAAAAATAACAAGAATAATAATTAGAGTGAAAAAGAGCAATTGAAGTAAAAAAGAACACTGGGTACCTTTGTCTGTCTGTTTCCCTCCCCTACTTTTCTACACATCCATCCATAAACTAGACAAAGTGGTGTTTGGTCCTTATGGCTTTCCCAATCCCATTGTCACCCCTCATAAGCTACATTTTTATACAACTGTCTTCGAGATTCATGGGTTCTGGGTTGTAGTTTGATAGTTTCAGGTATCCACCACCAGCTACCCCAATTCTTTAGAACCTAAAAAGGGTTGTCTAAAGTGTGCATAAGAGTGCCCACCAGAGTGACCTCTCGGCTCCTTTTGGAATCTCTCTGCCACTGAAGCTTATTTCATTTCCTTTCGCATCCCCCTTTTGGTCAAGAAGATGTTCTCCGTCCCACGGTGCCAGGTCTACATTCCTCCCTGGGAGTCATATTCCACGTTGCCAGGGAGATTCACTTCCCTGGGTGTCTGATCCCACGTAGGGGGGAGGGCAGTGATTTCACCTTTCAAGTTGGCTTAGCCAGAGAGAGAGGGCCACATCTGAGCAACAAAGAGGCATTCAGGAGGAGACTCTTAGGCACAAATACAGGGAGGCCTAGCCTCTCCTTTGCAGCAACCGTCTTCCCAAGGGTAAAACTTATGGTAGAGGGCTCAACCCATCAAACCACCAGTCCCCTATGTCTGTGGTCATGTTAGCAACCATGGAGGTGGGGTAGGCGAATACCCCTGCATTCTCCACAGGCTCCTCAAGGGGGCACTACATCTTTTTTTTTTTTTTTTTTTTTCCCCTTGTTTGTCTTTTTTTCTTTTCTTTTTTTTTTTTTTTAACTTTCCCTTCTTTTTTCAAATCACCTGTATGAAAAAAAAAGTTAAAAAGAAAACAAACATACAATAAAAGAGCATTTCAAAGAGGCCATAGCAAGGGAGTAAGAAAAAGACAACTAACCTAAGATAACTGCTTAACTTCCAACATGTTCCTACTTTACCCCAAGAAAGTTACATAATATAGCAACATTTCAGTGAACTTGTTCCTACTACAACCATCAGAAATTAACAGACCATAGTCATTTCTGGGCATCCCCAGAACGTTAAATAGCTTATCTGTTCTTCTTGGATTATTGTTCCCCCTTCCTTAATTGCTCTCTACTGCTAGTTCCCCTACATTCTACATTATAAACCATTTGTTTTACATTTTTCAAAGTTCACATTAGTGGTAGCATATAATATTTCTCTTTTTGTGCCTGGCTTATTTCGCTCAGCATTATGTCTTCAAGGTTCATCCATGTTGTCATATGTTTCACCAGATCGTTCCTTCTTACTGCCGCGTAGTATTCCATCGTGTGTATATACCACATTTTATTTATCCACTCATCTGTTGAAGGACATTTGGGTTGTTTCCATCTCTTGGCAATTGTGAATAATGCTGCTATGAACATTGGCGTGCAGATATCTGTTCGTGTCACTGCTTTCCGATCTTCCGGGTATATACCGAGGAGTGCAATCGCTGGATCGAATGGTAGCTCTATATCTAGTTTTCTAAGGAACTGCCAGACTGACTTCCAGAGTGGCTGAACCATTATACAGTCCCACCAACAATGAATAAGAGTTCCAATTTCTCCACATCCCCTCCAGCATTTGTAGTTTCCTGTTTGTTTAATGGCAGCCATTCTAACCGGTGTTAGATGGTATCTCATTGTGGTCTTAATTTGCATCTCTCTAATAGCTAGTGAAGCTGAACATTTTTTCATGTGTTTCTTGGTCATTTGTATTTCCTCTTCAGAGAACTGTCTTTTCATATCTTTTGCCCATTTTATAATTGGGCTGTCTGTACTATTGTCATTGAGTTGTAGGATTTCTTTGTATATGCAAGATATCAGTCTTTTGTCAGATACATGGTTTCCAAAAATTTTTTCCCATTGAGTTGGCTGCCTCTTTACCTTTTTGAGAAATTCCTTTGAGGTGCAGAAACTTCTAAGCTTGAGGAGTTCCCATTTATCTATTTTCTCTTTTGTTGCTTGTGCTTTGGGTGTAAAGTCTAGGAAGTGGCCTCCTAATACAAGGTCTTGAAGATGTTTTCCTACATTATCTTCTAGGAGTTTTATGGTACTTTCTTTTATATTGAGATCTTTGGTCCATTTTGAGTTAATTTTTGTGTAGGGGGTGAGGTAGGGGTCCTCTTTCATTCTTTTGGATATGGATATCCAACTCTCCCAGCCCCATTTGTTGAAAAGACCATTATGGCTCAGTTCGGTGACTTTGGGGGCCTTATCAAAGATCAGTCGGCCATAGATCTGAGGGTCTATCTCTGAATTCTCAATTCGATTCCATTGATCTATATGTCTATCTTTGTGCCAGTACCATGCTGTCTTGGCAACTGTGGCTTTATAATAAGCTTCAAAGTCAGGGAGTGTAAGTCCTCCCACTTCGTTTTTCTTTTTTAGAGTGTCTTTAGCAATTCGAGGCATCTTCCCTTTCCAAATAAATTTGATAACTAGCTTTTCCAAGTCTGCAAAGTAGGTTGTTGGAATTTTGATTGGGATTGCATTGAATCTGTAGATGAGTTTGGGTAGAATTGACATCTTAATGACATTTAGCCTTCCTATCCATGAACATGGAATATTTTTCCATCTTTTAAGGTCCCCTTCTATTTCTTTTAGTAGAGTTATGTAGTTTTCTTTGTATAGGTCTTTTACATCTTTGGTTAAGTTGATTCCTAGGTACTTGATTTTTTTAGTTGCTATTGAGAATGGTATCTTTTTCTTGAGTGTCTCTTCAGTTTGTTCATTTCTAGCATATAGAAACATTACTGACTTATGTGCATTAATCTTGTATCCCGCTACTTTGCTAAATTTGTTTATTAGCTCTAGTAGGTGTATCGTTGATTTCTCAGGGTTTTCTAGATATAAGATCATATCATCTGCAAACAATGACAGTTTTACTTCTTCTTTTCCAATTTGGATGCCTTTTATTTCTTTGTCTTGCCGGATTGCCCTGGCTAGCACTTCCAGCACAATGTTGAATAACAGTGGTGACAGCGGGCATCCTTGTCTTGTTCCTGATCTTAGAGGGAAGGCTTTCAGTCTCTCACCATTGAGGACTATGCTGGCTGTGGGTTTTTCATATATGCTCTTTATCATGTTGAGGAAGTTTCCTTCAATTCCTACCTTTTGAAGTGTTTTTATCAAAAAGGGATGTTGGATTTTGTCAAATGCTTTTTCAGCATCTATTGAGATGATCAATTGATTTTTCCCTTTCGAGTTTTTAATGTGTTGTAATACATTGATTGTTTTTCTGATGTTGAACCATCCTTGCATGCCTGGAATGAACCCCACTTGGTCATGGTGTATGATTTTTTTAATGTGTCTTTGGATTCGATTTGCAAGTATTTTGTTGAGGATTTTTGCATCTATATTCATTAGGGAGATTGGCCGGTAGTTTTCCTTTTTTGTAGCATCTTTGCCTGGTTTTGGTATTAGATTGATGTTAGCTTCATAAAATGAGTTAGGTAGTGTTCCATTTTTTTCAATGTTTTGAAAGAGTTTGAGTAAGATTGGTGTCAGTTCTTTCTGGAAAGTTTGGTAGAATTCCCCTGTGAAGCCATCTGGCCCTGGGCATTTATTTGTGGGAAGATTTTTGATGACTGATTGGATCTCTTTGCTTGTGATGGGTTGGTTGAGGTCTTCTATTTCTTCTCTGGTCAGTCTAGGTTGTTCATATGTTTCCAGGAAATTGTCCATTTCTTCTACATTATCCAGTTTGTTGCCATACAGTTGTTCATAATATCCTCTTATAATTTGTTTAATTTCTTCAGGATCTGCAGTTATGTCACCTTTTTCATTCATTATTTTGTTGATATGGGTCTTCTCTCTTTTTGATTTTGTCAGTCTAGCTAGGGGCTTGTCAATCTTGTTGATCTTCTCAAAGAACCAACTTTTGGTGATATTTATCCTTTCTATTGTTTTTTTGTTCTCTATGTCATTTATTTCTGCTTTAATCCTTGTTATTTCTTTTCTTCTACTTGGTTTAGGATTGGTTTGCTGTTCATTTTCTAGCTTCTTCAGTTGATCCATTAGTTCTTTGATTTTGGCTCTTTCTTCCTTTTTAATATATGCGTTTAGTGCTATAAATTTCCCCCTTAGCACTGCTTTTGCTGCATCCCATAGGTTTTGGTATGTTGTGTTCTCATTTTCATTCGTCTCTATATATTTAGCAATTTCTCTTGCTATTTCTTCTTTAACCCACTGATTGTTTAGGAGTGTGTTGTTTAACCTCCAGGTATTTGTGAATTTTCTAAGTCTCTGATGGTTATTGACTTCTAATTGTATTCCATTGTGGTCAGAGAATGTGCTTTGAATGATTTCAATCTTTTTAAATTTATTGAGGCTTGTTTTATGTCCCAGCATATGATCTATTCTGGAGAAAGTTCCGTGAGCACTAGAAAAGTATGTGTATCCTGGTGATTTGGGATGTAATGTCCTGTAGATGTCTGTTAAATCTAATTCATTTATCAGATTGTTTAGGTTTTCAATTTCCTTATTGGTCTTCTGTCTGGTTGATCTATCTATAGGAGAGAGTGATGTGTTGAAGTCTCCCACAATTATTGTGGAAACATCAATTGCTTCCTTTAGTTTTGCCAATGTTTCTCTCATGTATTTTGTGGCACCTTGATTGGGTGCATAGACATTTACGATTGTTATTTCTTCTTGCTGAATTGCCCCTTTTATTAGTATGTAGTGGCCTTCTTTGTCTCTCAAAACATCCCTGCATTTGAAGTCTATTTTATCTGAGATTAATATTGCTACACCTGCTTTCTTTTGGCTGTAGCTTGCATGAAATATTTTTTTCCATCCTTTCACTTTCAATTTCTTTGTGTCCCTGTGTCTAAGATGAGTCTCTTGTATGCAACATATTGATGGTTCATTTTTTTTGATCCATTCTGCGAATCTATATCTTTTAATTGGGGAGTTTAATCCATTTACATTCAACGTTAAAACCGTGAAGGCATTTCTTGAATCGGCCATCTTATCCTTTGGATTATGTTTGCCATATTTTTCCCTCTCTCTATTAATATCCTTTATTGTACCCATACCGAATCTCTTTAGTACTGAACCTTTCTCCAAGTCTCTCTGTCCTGTCTTTGTTTCTCTGTCTGTAGGGCTCCCTTTAGTATCTCCAGTAGGGCAGGTCTCTTGTTAGCAAATTCTCTCAGCATTTCTTTGTCTGTGAAAAATTTAAGCTCTCCCTCAAATTTGAAGGAGAGCTTTGCTGGATAAAGTATTCTTGGCTGGAAATTCCTCTCTCTCAGAATTTTAAATATATCGTGCCATTGCCTTCTCGCCTCCATGGTGGCTGCTGAGTAGTCACTACTTAGTCTTATGCTGTTTCCTTTGTATGTGGTGAATTGCTTTTCTCTTGCTGCTTTCAGAACTTGCTCCTTCTCTTCTATGTTTGACAGTGTGATCAGTATATGTCTCGGAGTGGGTTTTTTTGGATTTATTCTATTTGGAGTTCGCTGAGCATTTATGATTTGTGTATTTATGTTGTTTAGAAGATTTGGGAAGTTTTCCCCAACAATTTCTTTGAATACTCTTCCTAGACCTTTACCCTTTTCTTCCCCTTCTGGGACACCAATGAGTCTTATATTCGGACGCTTCATATTATCTATCATATCCCTGAGGTCCATTTCGAGTTTTTCAATTTTTTTTCCCCATTCTTTCTTTTATGCTTTCATTTTCCATTCTGTCATCTTCCAGGTCACTGATTCGTTGTTCAACTTCCTCTAGTCTTGTACTATGAGTGTCCAGAATCTTTTTAATTTGGTCAACAGTTTCTTTAATTTCCATAAGATCATCCATTTTTTTATTTAGTCTTGCAATGTCTTCTTTATGCTCTTCTAGGGTCTTCTTGATTTCCTTCATATCCCGTACTAGGGTCTCATTGTTCGTCTTTAGTTCTTTGAGTAGCTGCTCTAGGTGTGTCTCTTCTGGTCTTTTGATTTGGGTGCTTGGGCTTGGGTTATCCATATCGTCTGGTTTTTTCATATGCTTTATAATTTTCTGTTGTTTTTGGCCTCGTGGCATTTGCTGTCCTTGATAGGGTTCTTTTAGGGTTTGTAGACCAGTTGAAGTCCTTATCTCTAATTTATCAGATCTACAGCTTCGTGGAGTACACTTTCTCTAACTAACCAGCAGGTGGCGTCCACGAGCCACCTGTTCTCCACAAGCCAGATCTCCCCTGCTTAGCCTTTTTGGTGAGTGGGGGAGTGAGTCTTGTGGGGCCCAATTGGTGTCCCAAGCTTGCGTGTGTAGTTGGTGTTGCCTGCCCTGTATGTGGGGCGTGTTTCTGGGCAGTCGGGGAGGGGGGGTGGCCCTAACAATCAAATCTCCCTGATGATCCTAGAGTTTTAAAGCTACTGCAATAGTCTAATCCTTCAGTTCAGTCCTGCCACAGTTTGTCTCTGCCACTGACCCACAAGTCTTTGGTATTGGCGTATGGCTCCTGAGACTTGCAAGTGGGCCCCTCTTCCAGGCTGTGCACCCCGGGTCCTCTGTTGAGGGATGACTGTGCTATGTCACAGGTGAGTGCTGTCCCCCCAGGGCAGTTCTGGGCTGCTGGGCTGTGTTGGAAGGCTCCCAGTCTGCTCAAATGATGGCTGAATGGGGCTCTGTTAATTCACACTGCTCCCCCTTCCCAGCTCTGGGACATTCGGCTGAGGTTGCAGGGAAGGCTAATGTCCACGCCCAGTTTTGTGGTGTGTGCCTGTTATTTGAAGCACTTCCGTCACACTGGGTTGTCTGGGGCAGCTCTGGGCTATGGGGCTGGCGATGGGCAGGAGTGTTTCCTGTCCACCAGGATGGTGGCTGTGAGCGGACACCCCCCCCCTTCTTGGGAAGTTGTGTTGTTTAGTGAATTTTCTCAGCCACTGGATTATTGCCTTTTGTCTCAGAGCTCTCTTATTTCTGCTCTTGACTTGACGTGCCCAAATTTCAATTCTTTGAAGCTTTCTGTATTGAGCTTCTTAGAGTAATTGTTTTAGAAAAAGCAAAAAGGATTTAAAAAAAAAAAAAAAAAAAAAAAAAAAAAAAAAAAAAACGGCCCTCCTCAGAGATCTAATGGGTTATTGAAATGCTAATAGACGAAGCAACCAGGGCCATTAAGGAAAGGTGCCCTGGGCGGAGAGATCAGCCTTGCTTCGGGATTTGCATATGCGCCTCAAGGCCTGATCTCCGCCCTTCCCCTTTCTGTGTTCACCAGAACTCCAAAAATCCTCTGCTTTTACTTTGGAGCTTCTCGTGTTGTTTTCCTTCTATGCCCGTCTCCTCTCTGCTGGGCTGGCTGCTCTCAGAGTCTCTGGTGTCTGGTCTCAGTCTATCTATGGTTGGAGTTTGAATCAGTAGAATGAGTTTCCGATGAGAGCAGCCGCTGCAATTCTCCCTTCTCCTTCCTGGAGCTGACAGCCCCTCCTCCCCCGGGACTGAGCCTGGCAGGGAGGGGCGCGGGTCCCCTGGCCGCAAAAACTTACAGATTTCGGTGATCTCAGCAGTTCCACGTTTTCATGAGTGTTGTATGAAGTATGCCCAAAGACAGACTGCTCTGTGGTGTCCAGTCCACGCAGTTCCTGGCTTTTTACCTACTTTCCTGGAGGAGTAACTAAAACATACAGCTCACCAGTCTGCCATCTTGCCCCGCCTCCTCTCTGTTTTGTTTTAATTTGATTCTAGAATCAGAGCAAAGAGAAAGAGCCACACACACACAAAAGAGAAGGGGCTGCAAGCAAAAAAGAGAGAAACACTTTCCACTTTCTGGAGCAAGATCCAAGAGACATGAGAGAGGGTGGGTAGAAGGCTGGAAAGAAGGAAGGTCACACTAATTCTGAAGCATCAGATAAAGGGGCAACAAATGAAGAGAACAGGCAGGATTAAGAGGGGAAAAGCTGAAAGTGTGACAGACAGTGATGCCATATGCAAGGTATAAATTGCTGTGCCTTTCAGAATGGGGAGACAAAGTGAACAAGATTAATTAAAATTTCCTATTTCAGACTGGAGGGCCGAGACACTGAAAGTCAAGTTTCTATAGTTAATTAACTTCCATAACAGATTTCTGTAACCTGTGTGGATGATCAAGGCAAACTGCAAAGTCCTTAAAATGGTTTAGATATACCACAGCCCAGCCCTGAGTGAGCCTTGGAGTAGGTTCAAGAAAATGGGAGAGAAGCAACCTAAATGCCAATGGCTTTAACCCATCACATGTCATTTTTCAGTAACTTTTAAAACTCTCTACTTTTCCATCACTTTGCTTTCAGCCTAATGAAAACGCAGCTTTGATCCAAAGAAAAGGATTGCCTCTAGATTTATTCTGCTGGTTAAGAGATTCAGAGGCAATTACTGATTCAAATTTTTATCATTGCCTTTTAAAACTTGATTTAGACATATTCTGTCCATTGTTCTAATGTTTTAAGAAAGTCCTCCTAGCTTTCTGGTTTTTAATTAGACTTTTTTTTTTTTTTTTTTTTTTTTTTTTGACACCAGTCATCTCTTATGGAGTTCTGAAGCATTGTGTTTTCTACCTACAGAAAGTTTGGGGGTAAAATTTTATTTTCCCTTCTAGGTTTTATTCTCTGTAGCTAAAGGCCCAAGGTAATTTTTCCTTTGTATTTTTGTGAGGCTTCTTTCAACATGTATTAACAGGCATCTGGAGGTCTAGTTACTAAATTGAGGGTCTGTGGCTCTTTCTAAAAAAATAATAACTGAGAGGTCAACCAATAACTGAAAGACACATTTTAGTAAAAAAAAATATGGTGACAGTTCCTAGATATAATTTAGGAGGTTTCTTTCCCTGGGCAGTTTCCTTTGTGAAGGAATAAAATCAATTAGTTCTTATTATTCACAAAAAAATCTAAAATTATAAATCTAAGGTTCCTACTCCCAAGGCCCCTGATCCAATTCCTCCCACCTACAAACAGTCTCTTACTGCAAGCATGTGGAAGTCTGCTTGAGGGCTTTCTCTGGCCATTGGAGGTACCTGGAAGTACGGCGGGATCAATTCCCTGGGGAGCCACCCTAACCAATGACAAATAAAGTACAGTGCATAAATACCCTAGCTTCTTCACCCCTTGCGTGGAACACATCCTATGCAGTTTCTGCAGGATCCTCAGTGGGATTAAACCCCAGTTTAACCCCAGTGGGATTAAACCCCAGTTGCCTCACTGGTAATCTGCTAGCTCACTGTATTGGTTTCCCTAGGGCTCTTCAGCTTTGAGTGTAAGTAGTTTGTTTGGAAAATGAATCCAGGAAGCTCTAGGAGGGGAGTGGGGAAGTGAGACAGGGAAGGAAAGGAAACCAATACTGAGAAAAAGCAATGGACAGAATTTAGCAAAAAAGCAAACAGGACTACACAAACATTCTACAGGCATGTGCAAATGTTTCCAAGATAAAATATTTCAAAGTAACCCCATAAATAACAAAAAACTAAGTCATTATAGTAAAGTCAGACTTTGCAAAGTTCACTAAATTAAACCATTTATATATATATATATAGGATCTTTTTAGATGATAGGATATTAGAATAGCTAGAAAGAAATAACTGAAATGGTGGAACTGTAACCCATAATATTCTTTGAAATTTGCCATATAGCTACTTGTTAAATTGTACTTTGAAAGTTATCACCTTTCTGTATGTATATATCTTACGTTTCACAATAAGGAAATAACTGAAATTTTGAAACTGTAACCCTTAACATTCCTTGAAATTACCTCTACAGCTACTTGTTAAATCGTACTTTGAAAGCTATCACATTTCTGTATATATGTCATATATCACAATAAAGAAATAACTGAAATTGTGGAACAGTAACCCATAACATTCTTTGAAATTTGCTTTCTAACCACTTGTTAATTCACACTTTGAAAGTTATCACTGTTCTATATATACATTAAATTTCACAATAAAAAATGCATTAAAAAATAAATGAAGATAGAGTGTAAAACAAACAAACAAAAAAAAGTAGGGCCAAGGCAAGAAGTCACCATAGCCAATCTGTTCTTGAATCTTGTCAGCTATGTACTCCTAAAGAGAGAGTGCATTTGACTAATAGACTTTAAAATGGTTTTCCTTCTTTCCAGAGCTCCAAAGGAAAACTATCAACACTTGATGATATATGTATGTGAATCAACAGTATATATTAACATTATAGTATTGTTAAATAAAAAGTTTGGCCAAATTTGGTTAAATCTCAGAGAGTTTTATTAATTCATGAATTGAGGAGATTACAGTTGCCACCAGGTAGAGGGGAATTCCACTGAACAAAGAGAGCAATAAACTTTTAGAGACAGAACAAGGAAGTACATGGGAAGGAAATCTTCACTGGTTAATGCAGACTACATTTCCTAATACTGTTTAGAGCAAAGCCTCACTTGGCAATAAGGAAGTTAGCTGGCTTTAGAATAGGAAGCTGATGACAGCTGGTTGGCTGATTTAAATTCTGTTTTTCTGGGAGAGCCAGGCATTTACAGGAAATAGAAACTTACTTATATTTTTGGTTTTGTTGTCATGGGACTCGGCACGGACATCTCCAGGCTGGGCCTATTAGATTTTATCAGTTATATAATGTAGTAATTAGTAATAAATATATTAATTCAGTTTAAAAATATTCAATCAATATCTTATTGCACTAGCAAAGCACTACTAAAATTACAATTTTCCCTAAAATCAGCTTTACGTGAGACCCTTAATTTCCTTAATGAAGACAATTCCCAATTACCAGTTTGTTTTGTTTTGATGTTCTCATTGAAATAATTAACCAGAAGAAGTTAAAAATTCCTGAAGTTGTAGTATTCATTATCTCTTGATTACTTATACTGTGTACAACCCAGCAGAGCATGTTTTAGGCTAAAACACTTAAAAAAATCATTTGCACTGAAGTATATGTGAAACACAAATGCAGAAAGAATGGTCCACTCCTCTAAGGCTATTTGCACCTATCTAATATGGAAGGGGAAACATGGATATATTCAAAGCAGATGAAGAAACGAAGAGAAAGCTGAATATATTGCCTAAAGTATTTATGAATTAACTAAACATCAAAGATACCCAGTTTTCAAATAACATGCACAATAGTAAATACTGCTGCATAATCTTTTCCATTAATGTGATAATGAAAAATAGACTATAAAATTCTGTACTTAATGTTACCATTGATTCTAAAATAAAGACATGAACTGTACCTGTGGATACATCTGAGCGTCTTAGATAGTACTGTCAACCCAGTTTATCTGGTGCCACACAATTTAGCAACTAATAATACAATGTCTTAGGTAATCGTTTCACACAGTTCTTGCTAACTAGATTGAATATTCCTCCATATTACCAAATTTTCTTACACATGTATCAGGTGCTCAATTCCTCTTGAATGATAAGCATGTTTACCTAAATTGGAGGTTTCTACCCTAAAAATATATTGCCTAATTTCAAATTCTCCATTTCATTTTGTTATTTTAATGCCAAAAGTTGATATTTGTATCTCAGGGACAAATCATATCCAAATAATTCATTGACACTTTCAGTTAAATTTTCCAAATATTCAAGTACAACTTAAAATTTTGTTTTGATTTAGAAAAATATCAACCTGTTGTGTAAATGAATAGTTCAGACAATTATTGAGGGGGCAAGCTCTTTTTTATTAGTTGCTCTTTTTATTTTTACATATGAAACATATGTCTAAAACATATATTAACATTTTAAAATTGAAAAGAAAGTGACTACCAATGAAACTCTCACTTGGCCACTTATGGACCCCTTGAGTGCTCCTCCCCCATTGCATTCTCTCCTCTTCCTCCAAGGGTAACATCTACCCTAACCCTTATTTTGCTCTTTCCCTTGATTTACCACCTGTGTGTATCCCAAAGCAGTATACTGTTCAGTTTGTCTACTTTGGCTCATCATGTAAACAAATACATACTCTATGGCATCATTTAGTGATGTGCTTCTTTTGCTCAATATGGCTCTTCCTCCAAATCTATTCCAAATATAGCAGCCAAACTGGTCTTTTTTAAATAGCAGGTGCTACTCTGCTCAAAACACTGGTATGGAGAAAATATTTGGAAAACACATATCTGATGAGGGTTTACTATCCAGAATATACAAAGAAATCCTACATGTCAACAACAAAAAGACAATCCAATTTTTAAAACAGGCAACAGACTTGAACAGATATTCCTCCAAAGAAGATATACAAATGGCCAAAAACCACATGAAAAGATGCTCAACATCATTAGCCATAAGGGAAATGCAAATCAAAACCACAATAAGATACCTTTTCATACTCACTAGAATGGCTACTCTCAAAAAATTGGAAAATTACAAGTGTTGGAGAGGATGTAGAGAAACAGGAACACTTATTCATTGCTGCTGGGAATGTAAAATGGTAGAGTCACTGTGGAAGACAGTTTGGTAGTTCTGTGGAAAGTTAAATATAGTATCACTATATGATCCTAGCAATCCCACTTCTAGGTATGTACCAAATGAGTTGAAAGCAGGGACTTGAACAGATATTTGCACACCAGTCTTCACAGCAGCATTCTTCGCAGTTACCCAGTGTTGGAAGCAACCCAAGAGTCCAACCAGTGAATAGATACACAAAACATGACACATACACAAAATGGAATATTATTCATCCATATAAAGGAATGAAGTCCTGATATATGCGACAATGTGGATGAATCTTGAAGAAAGCATGTTGAGTGAAATAATCCAGATACAAAAGGAAAAATATCATATGGTCTCACTTTGAGACCATATAATATTTAGAGTAAATAATTAGAATAAGTAACTATATGAAATAATTAGAGTAAGCAAACTCAGAGGCAGAATCTAGAATATAGGCTACCAGGGGACAGGGTGGGGGTAGGGAATAAGGAGTTAAAGCTTAAAACATACAGAGTCTCTATTTGGGACAATGGAAAAGTATTGGTGATGGATGGTGGTGATGGCAGCACAACACTGGGAATGCAATCAACAGCACTGAAATATATGTATTTGAATGTGGCTAAAAGGGAAAATGTTAGACTGTATATATTGTCCTAAAATAAAAAAAAAATTTTTTTTTTAATCCATGGAAGTACACAACACAGTGAACCCTAAGTTACACCATGGACTATACTTAACAGCATAAATATACAAATGTGCTTTTATCAATTGTAACCAATGCACCACACCAATGTAAAGTGTTAGTAATAGGGTGGTATATAGGAATCCTGTATTTAATGCATGATTTTTCTGTAATCCTACAACTCCTCCAATAAAAAAAAAAAATTTGGTCTCAAGAAGGAATCATGTAAACACCTAATTGAAGCACAGCTGAAATTATGGTAGAGGGTAGATTGCAAAAGGTATTGGTGAGAGTAAATCACCAGGAACAACTAGAAAATAGTCTGGAACAACTGATTGGGGGACATCCATGATCAGACAACATTGTACGCCAGTCAGGAATGGGTGGAATGGCTGACATCACAGCACAGAACTGTAAGTAAAGCTCCCCAAACTGCGGAGATGGTGCCCTCCCCCACACAGCATGACAGCTGAATTGCAAAACTTCACTGTGGGAGAAAGAAGCAATCCCTGCTGGGAAGAAGGGAATGTAGCTCAACCAATCTCCAATTGCAGTTTTAATTAACAAATCTGGACTACTGAATACATGCTATGAGCACAGATAAGCAGGAAAGGAACCCAGAGGTTTATCCTGGCAGAGAGGAGGTGGGGCTGATGGAAAAAAATGTATAAATAAGTAAAAACAGAGCCTTTGGAAGTCCACTGAGCTCAGAATACTGGAAAAGGGCTGTGTCGCAAGAAAAGGGGTACACAGAACTGGGTACCAACTCCAGTTCTTGCCTGGTGAACTGGAGGGCTGGGGACTGGCTCTGAAAAAGGGACTTCTTGCTTTTTTTCCTTTTTTCTCTCTCTCATTCTAAGTAGCTCATTAGAGAAAGCCTCATACATTTTCAACTGCAGCCCTGACCCAGGCAAAGGTGGAGTTAAGATAGAGAGTCAAAGGAAAAACTCAAGTGTAAGAGACAATTCCCTAAAGGGCTTATCTTCCCTAAGAAAAGGGGTGGGGGAGGGCCCAGCTCAAGTGGTGGCCCTCCCTCAGAGAACTCAGACCCCAGGGCCAGGGGGATGGGGGAATAAACAGCAGAAACAGCTTAAGGTTGGCTTCTGACACTCTCTGTCTCTGGCTCAGATATGGTCCTCTGAGAATTAAATACATTGCACCTCTTTATGCTGGTGGGAAGCTGTGGGCTGACAAGCACAGGATAGGAAAAGCAGAATCTAGAGGCCTCACAGGAAAGTCTGACAATCTTCTGGGTGTCACCCTCAGGAAACCTGATACTGAATAGGGCCTCCTCCTAAGACCTGGGACCTTCTGATCAGGGAAAATCTGACTGGGGTAATCAAGGAAACCAGATGCCTAGACAACAGAAAATTACAGTCACACTACGAAGAGCAAAGATATGGACCAGTTAGAGGAACAAACCTGCACTTCAACTTTGATACAGGAATTGAAACAGCTGACTATTAATCAAACAAATCTCCTAAATCAATTCAAAAATCAAATCAATGAGTTGAGGGAAGATATGGCAAAAGAGATGAAGGATATAAAGAAGACATCGCGCCAACATAATGAAAAACTCGAAAGTCTGAAAAAACAATTGGCAGAACTTATGGGAAGGAAAGGCACAATAGAAGAGATGAAAAACACAATGGAGACATACGAAAGCATATTTGAAAAGGCAGCAGAAAGGATTCACAAACTGGAAAGCAGACCATCTGAAATCCTACACACAAAAGAGCAGATAGGGAAAGAATGGAAAATATGAGCAGGGTCTCAGGGAACTGAATGACAACATGAAGCACGCAAATATACATGGCATGGGTGTCCCAGAAGGAGAAGAGGAGGGAAAAGGGGCAGAAACAATAATGAAGGAAATAATCACTGAAACTTTCCCATCTGTTTATGAAGGACATAAAATTACAGATCCAAGAAGTGCAGCATACCCCAAACAGAACAGATCTGAATAGACAGACTCTAAGAAACTTAATAATCAGATTATCAAATGCCAAAGACAAAGAGAATTCTGAAAGCAGCAAGAAAAAAATGATCCACCACATACAAAGGAAGTTCAATAAGATTATATGCAAATTTCTCAGTAGAAACTATGGAGGGGAGAAGGCAGTGGTATGATATATTTAAGACAATAAAAGAGAAAAACCGCCAACCAAGAATTCTGTACCTGGCAAAACTGTCCTTCAAAAATGAGGGAGAGGTAGGTTGAAGTCTCCTAAGATGCCCGGTGGGCTTAGGCACAGGGAGCTGTGAAGGGGGCGTGAAGAAGCGGTGAGGGGAGACCCACGGCAGGCCTGAAGAAGAGAGGCGGTCGAGCCCGCCCTCCCTGCATCATGCTCATAGAGGATGTGGATGCCCTCAAGTCCTGGCTGGCCAAGTTACTGGAGCCGATATGTGATGCTGACCCTTCAGCGTTAGCCAACTATGTTGTAGCATTGGTCAAAAAGGACAAACCTGAGAAAGAATTGAAAGCCTTTTGTGCTGATCAACTTGATGTCTTTTTACAAAAAGAAACTTCAGGTTTTGTGGATAAACTCTTCGAAAGTCTTTACACTAAGAATTACCTTCCACCTTTGGAAACAGTTAAGCCTGAGCCGAAACCTCCAGTCCAAGAAAAAGAAGAAATTAAAGAGGAGATATTTCAGGAACCAGCAGAGGAAGAACGAGATGGCAGAAAAAAGAAATATCCTAGTCCCCAGAAGACTCGTTCAGAATCTAGTGAACGAAGGACACGTGAGAAAAAGAGAGAAGATGGCAAGTGGAGGGACTACGACCGGTACTATGAGCGGAATGAATTATACCGTGAGAAGTATGACTGGAGAAGAGGCAGGAGTGAGAGCCGAAGTAAGAGCTGAGGCCTGAGTCGCAGTCGAAGCTGAAGTAGGGGACGCAGTAAAGACCTGGACCCAAATAGGAATGTTGTGCACAGAGAAAGATCAAAATTTAAGAGTGAAAGGAATGATTTGGAGAGTACCTATGTGCCTGTGTCTGCACCACCTCCGAACTCTTCTGAACAGTATTCCTTGGGGGCACAGTCTATTCCCAGCACTGTAACTGTGATTGCACCTGCTCACCACTCTGAAAACACAACTGAGAGTTGGTCTAATTACTACAACAATCATAGCTCTTCCAATTCTTTTGGTCGAAATCCACCACCAAAGAGGCGATGCAGGGATTATGATGAAAGAGGATTTTGTGTACTTGGTGACCTTTGTCAGTTTGATCATGGAAACGATCCCCTGGTTGTTGATGAAGTTGCTTTGCCAAACATGATTCCTTTCCCACCTCCTCCTCCTGGGCTTCCTCCTCCACCGCCTCCTGGAATCTTAATGCCGCCAATGCCAGGACCAGGACCAGGCCCTGGACCAGGACCAGGACCAGGACCAGGACCAGGTCCTGGCCACAGTATGAGACTTCCTGTTCCCCAAGGACATGGTCAACCCCCACCTTCTGTTGTGCTTCCCATACCAAGACCACCCATAACACAGTCAAGCCTAATAAACAACCGTGACCAGACTGGGACAAGTGCAGTGCCCAATCTTGCACCAGTGGGAGCAAGACTACCTCCTCCTTTACCCCAGAACCTCCTTTATACAGTATCAGAATGACAGCCCATGTATTCTCATGAACATGGTGCTGCTGCATCTGAGCGACTTCAGTTGGGGACACCGCCTCCTCTGTTGGCAGCTCGTTTGGTGCCACCTCGCAACCTCATGGGATCTTCCACTGGGTACCATACCTCAGTCTCTAGCCCCACCCCTTTGGTCCCAGATACATATGAACCAGATGGTTATAACCCAGAAGCTCCAAGTATTACCAGTTCTGGTAGGTCTCAGTACAGACAGTTCTTTTCAAGAACACAGACACAACGCCCAAACCTGATTGGCCTAACATCTGGAGATATGGATGCAAATCCAAGAGCTGCTAACATTGTCATCCAGACTGAACCACCAGTTCCTGTTTCAATTAATAGCAACATAACCAGAGTAGTTCTTGAACCAGATAGCCATAAAAGAGCTATGAGTGGTTTGGAAGTGCCACTCACAAAGAAACCTTGGCTGGGAAAGCAAGGGAATAACAATCAGAGTAAACCAGGATTCTTGCGAAAGAATCAGTATACAAACACCAAATTAGAAGTTAAGAAAATCCCTCAGGAATTGAACAACATTACCAAGCTCAATGAACACTTCAGCAAATTTGGAACTATTGTTAATATCCAGGTTGCTTTTAAGGATGATCCAGAAGCAGCCCTCATTCAATATCTCACCAATGAGGAGGCCAGGAAAGCCATTTCCAGCACAGAAGCAGTTCTAAACAACCGATTCATTCGAGTCCTATGGCATAGGGAAAATAATGAGCAACCAGAACTGCAGTCTCCAACACAGCTGCTCCTACAACAGCAGCAAACACTTAGTCACTTGTCACAGCAGCACCATCACCTGCCACAGCACCTTCATCAGCAGCAGGTGCTCGTGGCCCAGTCTCCTCCATCAACGGTACATGGAGGTATCCAGAAGATGATAAGCAAGCCACAGACATCAGGTGCATATGTTCTTAACAAGGTTCCTATTAAGCATCGCCTTGGGCATGCAAGTGGTAACCAGGGTGATACAACACACTTGTTAAAGCAGTCTGGTGTTGCTGGAGAGGATTGCCAGATATTTTCAACTCCAGGCCATCCAAAAATGATTTATAGCTCCTCAAACTTAAAGACACCTTCAAAACTTTGTTCAGGGTCTAAATCTCATGATGTTCAAGAAGCTCTTAAAAAGAAACAGGAAGCAATGAAGCTACAACAAGATATGAGGAAAAAAAGACAAGAAGTGTTAGAAAAACAAATAGAATGTCAAAAGATGCTAATATCCAAGCTAGAAAAAAACAAAAATATGAAACCAGAAGAGAGAGCAAATATAATGAAGACTTTGAAAGAGCTTGGAGAAAAGATCTCACAATTGAAAGATGAATTAAAAACATCTTCTGCAGTCTCTACGCCATCTAAAATGAAGACAAAGACAGAGGCCCAGAAAGAGCTGTTAGATACTGAACTGGACCTCCACAAGAGACTATCCTCAGGAGAAGATACAACAGAGTTACGGAAAAAACTCAGTCAGTTACAGGTTGAGGCGGCACGATTAGGTATTTTACCAGTGGGTCGAGGAAAGACTATGTCCTCTCAAGGTCGAGGAAGAGGTCGAGGCCGTGGAGGAAGAGGAAGAGGCTCACTAAACCACATGGTAGTGGACCACCGCCCCAAAGCACTAACAGTTGGGGGATACACTGAGGAGGAAAAAGAGGAATTACTTCAGCATTTCTCAGCTACAAACCAAGGGTCAAAATTCAAAGACCGTCGACTACAAATATCATGGCATAAACCTAAGGTACCATCTATATCCACTGAGACTGAGGAAGAGGAAGTCAAGGAGGAGGAAACCGAAACTTCAGATTTGTTTTTGCATGATGATGATGACGAAGATGAAGATGAATATGAGTCTCGTTCATGGCGAAGATGAAATCTGATGCGAGCTGTATAATTTTTAGGAATATTTGTTTAGAAGAACAACTTTTTAAAATTATTTAAAGAAGTCAATGAGCCAAAAAAAATTTTTTATTTTTCTTTTCAACGCAGTAGGTTTAAGGACAGCAAGTTTGCTATTTAAACACATCTCATAACTGTACATGATATTAAAGCACCAAAGGCCTAGTGACTTTTACACAGTTGTGAAGATCCACAGGAATGACATGGATAATCTCTAGAGCCTTATTTTCCACACCACCTGTTTTTGTTCCTATTGGTGTTGGATTATGATGTAAATGACAGGGTGTTCAGAAATTTTATTTTGGATTATAATCTGCTGATAAAATTTCATTAAATGTCAAAATCGCCTGGAATCTCTTAACTCTCAGCTATTATGGATGGGTTGTCAGACAGTAGGAGTTATTTTTAATTAAAATACCCTTTTGCTTTCAAGAGTTGTCTTGTAAGACAAGTACAATTTATTTTAATTTTTTTTTTTTTTACTGTAGAGGAGCCCAATTTGTATTCAGCAAAAATTTTTTTCGATGTTTTTATATGCAGTAGTACTATTTCAGTGTAAATCACAACAGTTTCTTTGTGTTCTCAAATGCTGTAAGGCAATAGAAGCTAGCTCTGTGGTGTTTCCATTTTCTCATAATTTTAACTCTCGGACTTCTGCTACTGAATCATTAGTTTGCTTTGATACCTAGTGAGTATTGGTTCAGTTGGTCTTTTTTTTTTAACTTTCTCAAAATGTAAAAAATTTCAGCTATTGCCCACTTCTCATCCCTCTTTTCTTTACTAATAGGCCTGACTTGCCCAGTATGGAGATAAGTGATTCATTTGGGCCACCAAAAGTCAGTCCCCAATAAAAGGTTTAAATCAGCACCTTGATATGTAAGTCATGTTTTGGTGAGAGTAATGAAAGGATTTGGGGGGGGTGGGGGGGTAGTCACCGGCTTATTTTTCTCTTTTAAAGCTTCAGTTTAGTTATAATTACACAAAAGTTAAAAGGTGTCTGAAATTCTTTTCCTTAATTTAAACTACGATAGTGAGATGGCTGGGGTGGAATGGGGTAGGAAGGATGGGTATGCTAGTAATAAATGAGAGTCATAATTTGACTTTGATCAGACAACCATTTATTTTCATAATTTTGTAGTTTGTTGCTATCCATGAACATATGCATCCCTTCGTAGACAATTTCCTTCACTGTGTGCATTTTTACTGTACACTGTATAGAGTAGAATATCTGTTAAGTAAAATATATATGTAAATTTATGTCCCTGTGTTCTAAATGTTAGATGAAAAAGCAGAGGAGCAACACTACACTATACTGGCCCCTGGGGAAATAAAATGATTAATGTACATAGGATGCCACTTTTTTCAAGGATGTGTTTTTATATATGTGTGGTATGAAAATATGAAACTTCGTGTTGGCTTCAGAAAGTTCTTGGTGATTACTATGTCAATGATTTTGTTTCCTTAGGTAAAGACTTTCTCAAAATAGAAGCTATTCACTAAGAAACTTAAAACCATCAGGACTCTAGATTTACTTAGCCACAAGAAGTTAAATCCCACATTCTGATCATCTTTTCTCCTACATATTTTCCTGGAATGATGTGTCAAACCAGGATCATTTTTAAGTTCATGTATTTTCCCTTCATAATAATGATGTCTTCCTCTTTCTAGGTTATTATTATATTTCTGATAACACTTAAATAAGCTTATAAAAGAAGGAAAACATTAGAATGGGGTACCTAGAATAAGCAATCTTGCTCCTTCCTCCTCCATCATCTCTAATGAATTTTCTTGTTGTCTGTGGCTCAGTCAGTATATATTTTGGAAGATTCATTGTGGTGAATATTTTGAGTCCTGACAGTTTAAACGTGATAGAGGGAACAAAGGATTTATATATTTTTTGTACAAAGTTTTTTCTTAAACTGTATAATTTTGTAAATAATTTGTTTGGTTTTTTTGTGTGTGTGTGTACTAAAACTACCAGCGTATAGATTTCAATAAGAATTGTTGTATTTTTGTATTTGGAAACTTAAAATTACAGTAAATTAATGGAGCTGTAAGAAAATTTTCAGTAGACTGACAATTCTTCAGAATGAGATTTCCTTTTCATATGATTTTTTTAACCTCAAAATTTACATCTTATTCTAGTACAGAGTTAAGGATTTGTTTGACATTTTAGTTATTGGGGGGTGTGATAGAGAAAGGTATTAAATGAAGAACAGAGAGATACTTTTCTCAAGGTTTGAGGCCTTTTGTATAAAACTTGGTTTTCAGTACAATTTAAACAGACACTATGAAGTGTCCTTTCTAAGACTTTTAAAACATGCTTGGCTCTCAAAAATGAATTTAAAATAAGCTAATTAGAATATTAGAAAATTAAGTAAGAGCATAAAGTAGTGAACATATATATGTTTTTCCATTGGGGTTTTTAACCCCCACCCTCAAATCCCCAAGTGTTAAGAACTTCTCTTAAAGCAGGTAATTACCATGATTTGTTTTCTTGGCATCTTCATTTACAGAAATAACATATGCAGCATCTGAGGCAAAGTCTACTGTTCTTAATGTGCATGACATTATAAATATAATAATATAAATAGCTGATCAACAATAATAAAAACCACCAGTCTAGCTAGGTCAGCCTGATTTACTGGTGGCTTACTGCCCAAGCTTAAAGAGGTAACCCCAGGAATATACAGAATTTCCCTCAACCTTTTTATGTTGTAACATTGGGAAAACACTGTCACCAGCTAAGATGATAAATTGGAGAACACAGTCCTGTTAGGGGGATAAAAGGTCCATGATCATGGGTCATTATTTCAAAAAGAAAAAAATCATGTGAAAAGGAATAGTGGTTTCTCTTGATGTATAGTATGCCTGTATTATAGTTTTTACAAAATTGTGAACTTGTGTAATAGTATAATAGGAGATATTGTTGAATTTCTAACTGTTTATACATTTAAATTCCTATATGTAATGTTTGTTTTATCGATTACAATCTGAATTTCTAAGAAGCATGTTGACTTTTGCAATAAAGATGCAATATGGAATGGTTCACAATTGGAAAAAAAAGAAAAAAGTATTATGAAATTAAAAGAATTTGGAAAATTTATGAACCATTCCAAAAATTATAACAATCAATCACCAAAAGAGCTGTAATTCTGGCTTGTTGTGGAAAGAAAGAAAATGCATGTGTATGCTTGCTTGTGTGAGAGAGTGAATAGTGGATATGTATGTGTGTTTTATGTTGGGCTCAATGTACATGAGAGAATGTCAGTCAATATGAAGTTGGGTTCTAAAGGCACTGGCCATTAAATATTCAGTAAGTAACTTCCTCAGTGGTATTCTTGAGAATGAAAGAGAAGTGTATTAAAGTTTTACCTGTATATAATAAAAAAAAAAAAAAATGAGGGAGAGAGAAACTAAGATGGTTGCTAGGTGAGACAGGGCAAAAAAACACCTCTGTGAAAAACACTAGAAAAAAAACAGAAAGTGACCCAGAATACCAGTTACAGCGATGCGCCTGCTGGACAAGGTCTGCTAGTTCCACAGGGGCCACATACTTGGTGAAACCGGGAGTTTGCATTCTGAAACGAGTAAGCTGGCTGGAAGACCCACAGCCGGGCGGCAGTCTGTGGAAGCCAGGGTTTGGTGTTTGGAGACTGATGGGCTCTTTCAAAAAAAGAAGAAAAAAAGGGAAAAACCCAGGAGCAGCTGCAGTTGCGATAGTGGGGACCACACAGTAAAACACAGCAAGAGGGGGCTGGGCCAGCCTCTCAGTGTCTGGCCTGGAAGATAGCCCACTGCAGATACCCTCGGGGCCAGGGAAATGGAGGAGAGAGCCAGAAGCAGAAAGAAACCCCGCAGCTTGCAGCTGGCTCCCCGGAGGGCTGGACAAACTCCTGCCCAGGGCCGTGCCAGTTGTCCCGCAGCTGGGAAAGAGGAACTGTGTGAGGAGGGGGGGTTGAGACACCTCATTTGGCCATCTTTGCATCAGGCTGAAAGCGTTCCGGCACGACCCAGCAGCCCAGGGCTTCCCTTGAGGGACAGCGCACACTGGTGACGTAGCACAGCATTCCGTCAGCAGTGGTCCTGGAGGATCGTGGCTGGGCAGGGGGGACCCGCTCCGAGAACCCAGGGACACTAGACCAAGTCCGGTGGTTTGTGGGACAGCAAGAGAGAGGGTCTGGGACTGAAATGAAATGAAGGCTTAGACTCTTGCAGTGGCCTTGCATCTCTGGGAACCTGGGGGATTTGAATATTAAAGCTGTCCTTCCTCCCTGGCCATCAGTACACATGCCCCACATTCAGGGTGGACGGCTCCAGCAACACACCCAGACTGAGTTCTCCAACTGAACCCCACAAGAATCATTTCCCTACACACTGTGGGAACAAGGTGGAGAACTGACTTGAGGGGTACAGGTGACTCACAGATGCCATTTACTGGGTAGTTAGAGAAAGTGTACGTCACCAAACTGTGTTTCTGGAAAATTAGATTGGTATTTTTTTTTACAACTTGAAAGAACCCTATCAAGCAAAGCAAATGTCAAGAGGCCAAAAACAACAGAAAATCTTAATGCATATGATAAAACCAGATGATATGGAGAATCCAACTCCAAACACACAAATCAAGATATCGGAAGAGACACAGTACCTGGCAAAATTAATCAAAGAACTACAATTGAGGAACAAAAACATGGCAAAGGATTTAAAGGACTTCAAGAAGACTATGGCCCAGGATATAAGTGACATAAAGAAGACCCTAGAAGAGCATAAAGAAGACATTGCAAGAGTAAATAAAAAAGCAGAAGATCTTATGGAAATAAAAGAAACTGTTGGCCAAATTAAAAAGACTCTGGATATTCACAATACAAGACTAGAGGAAGCTGAACAACATCTCAATGTCCTAGAAGTCCACAGAACAGAAAATGAAAGGACAAAGAAAGAACGGAGAAAAAAATAAAAAAAATCGAAACGGATCTCAGGGATACGATAGATAAAATAAAACGTCGAAACTTAAGACTCATTTGTGTCCCAGAAGGGGAAGAGAAGGGTAAATGTCTAGAAAGAGTATTCAAAGAAATTGTTAGGGAAAACTTCCCCAACCTTATAGACAATATAAATACACAAAGCATAAATGCCCAGCGAACTCTAAATAGAATAAATCCAAATAAACTCACTCCAAGACATATTCTGATCAGACTCTCAAATACTGAAGAGAAGGAACAAGTTCTGAAAGCAGCAAGAGATAAGCAATTCACCACATACAAAGGAAACAACATAAGACTAAGTAGTGACTACTCAGCGGCCACCATGTAAGCAAGAAGGCAGTGGCATGACATATTTAAAATTCTGAGAGAGAAAAATTTCCAACCAAGAATACTTTATCCAGCAAAACTCGCCTTCAAATTTGAGGGAGAGCTTAAATTTTTCACAGACAAACAAATGCTGAAAGAGTTTGCCAATAAAAGACCTGCCCTACTTCAGATTCTAAAGGGAGCCCTACCAACAGAGAAACAAAGAAAGTAGAAAGAGATATAGAGAATTTTAACAGACATATATAGTACCTTACATCCCAAATCACCAGGACACTCATTCTTCTCTAGTGATCATGGATTTTTCTCTAGAAGGGACCATAAGCTGGGACATAAAACAAGCCTCAAGAAATTAAAAAAAAAATTTGAATATACTCAAAGCACATTCTCCAACCACAATGGAATACAAATAGAAGTCAATCATTTTTTAACTGTAACTCCACTATTTACTTCCTACATGATATAAAATACACAAACTCTAATGACAAATCAGTGGTTTTGAACTCAATGTAAAATATGTAATTTTAGACAACTATATAAAGGTGGGGGAATCAAGGAGTATAGGAACATAGTTTATGTGTCCTATTGAAGTGAAGGTGGTATCAAAGAAAAATAAGATTGTTATGGATTTAAGAGGTTAATTTTAAGCCCCATAGTAAACACAAAGAAATTATCAGAATATAACCATAGAGTTGAAAAGTAGAGTATGGGTTAAGAGAAATGGGGGAAGGGGCAATGAGGAGTTAAGAAATGAGTGTAGGGTTGCTGTTTGAGGTGAAGGGAAATTTCTAGTAATGGATAGTGGGAAAGAGCATTACAACATTCTAAATGTGATTAATCCCACTAATGGAAGGCAAGGGACGGGGTGGAATGGGAAGATTTAGGCTGTATATATGTTTCCACAACTGAAACAACAAAAAAAAAGACAGTCTAAATAGATAATTGAATGCCAAGGATGAACTTGGATGGGATTGGAGGATGGAGGACAGGTGGCTCAAAGGGACACAGTTGAGCCATAAGGAAAAGGAAATATAGAATGAAAGCTTTGTAACACTGTTGAATCTCTTGTACTTCTTAGCTGCACTTAGTGGGATTGCATAAAAGAATGTTCTTGTTCATGGGAAGTGTATACGTGAATTATAGTGTTTGTTCAAGGATGTGTGCAGCTAGTTCTCATATGTTCAGAAGACAGAGCAATAGATGATGGATGATAGGGAGGGAGGGAGGGAGGGAGGGAGAGAAATAGCGATGTGACAGCATGTTAAAGTTGGTGGATTGAGCTATCGGGGGAGGGGGGTAAGGATATGATGGAATTCTGTGTATGGGGTTAGTATTGTTTTTGCAACTGTTCCTATAACTTTGAATTTATTTCAAAATTAAAAAAAAATTTTTAAGTAAACTAACAATTAAAAAAAAAAATGAGGGAGAGAGAGGGAAGATGGCAGCATAAAGAGGAATGGAAGCTAAGTAGTCCACCTGGAACAACTAAAAAAAACCAGAAACAACTAGTAAAATAATCCAGAATAACTGCAGGGGGACAAACAAGACTATCAACTCATCATACACCAACCTGAATTGGGAGGAATGCCCGAGATCACAGCATAAAATCTGTAAGTAAAACCTGCAGATCCAAGTCATGAGACCCCCTCCCCCACAGCCCGAGCTACAAAGCCTTGTGGTGCCAGAGAGAATCTCTCTCCCAGCAAGCAAATATAGCTCAGCTGAGCTCCACCTGGGGTTTTAAGTAGCAAGTGTGAACTGCTCACTGCAGGTACGAATCCCCAAAAAACAGACACAGGCTTTGGGTAATGACTGACCTTGGAGAGCCGAAGGGTCACCTTGGACTAGGTCTGAAGGGGTCTGTTTCTTTCTCAGCTCAGTGGAGAAAGTCCCAGCCATTTTCAGTTCCCAGTGCTGTGACTCAGAGAAAGGTGGAGATAGCACAAGCAGAGAGAGAGAGACCACTGAAATGCTAATGACCTCCCCTAGGGGGTCTATCTTCTCTAAGAGGAAAGTTGTGGGGCCCTTTCCATTCAGAACCAGATGCCAGAGCCTGGGGGAATACAGCCATACCTCCTCACACCAGTCAAGAATTATAGGCTAACAGGCGCCACCTGCTGAGCAGAAAAGCACAGTGACCTGAGGCATCACAGTGTGCACCAATTTTCTAAGACACACCCTCAGGAAAACCAGATACTGAATATTTCTTCCCTCTGGGACCTGAGCCTGTTCTGGTCTGGGAAAACCTGATTGGGTTAACCAAGGAAACCATGCCTAGACAACAGAAAATTACAACATACATTAAGAAAAACAAAGTTATGGCCCAGTCAAAGAAAAAAACGTACACTTCAACTGAGATACAGGAATTTAAACACTAATGCTAAATCAATTCAAAAAGTTTAGAGAAGATTTCGCAAAAGAGATAGAGGCTGTAAAGAAAACACTGGGCATACGTAAGGCAGAAATCAAAAGTTCAAAAAAACAACTAGTAGAATCTATGGAAATGAAAGGCACAGCACAAGAGATGAAAGACACAATGGAAACATACAACAGCAGATCTCAAGAGGCAGAAGAAAATACTCAGGAACTGAAGAACAAAACACCTGAAAGCCTACACACAAAGGAGCAGATAGAGAAAAGAATGAAAAAATATGAGCAATGTCTCCGGGAACTGAAGGATGAAACAAAGTACAAGAATGTACGTATCATTGGTGTCCCAGAAGAAAACGGAAAAGGGGCAGAAGCAATAATTAATAAAATTATAAGAAATAATTAATGAAAATTTCCTATCTCTTATGAAAGACATAAAATTACAGTTCCAAGAAGTGCAGCGTACTCCAAACAGAATAGATCTGAATAGGCCTATGCCAAGACACTTAATAATCAGATTATCAAATGTCAAAGACAAAGAATCCTGAAAGCAGCAAGAGACAAGCAATCCATCACATACAAAGGAAGCTTAATAAGACTATGTGCAGATCTCTCAGCAGAAACCATGGAGGCAAGAAGGAAGTGGTGTGATAAATTTAAGATACTGAAAGGGGAAAACCACCAACCAAGAATCCGATATCCAGCAAAGCTGTCCTTCAAATATGAGGGAGAGCTCAAAATATTTTCTGACAAACAATGAAAGACTTTATGAACAAGAAACCCGCCCTACCGGAAATACTAAAGGAAGCCCTACAGAGAGATAGGAGAAGATGGAAGTGCGTGGTTTGGAATACAATTTTGGGAGACAGTAGCAGCAATGTAAGTACACTGAACAAAGATAACTATGAATACGGTTGAGAGAGGAAGGTTGGGAGCATGTGAGACACCAGAGAAAAGGAGGAAAGATAAAGAATGGGGCTGTGTAACTTGGTGAAATCTAGAGCGTTCAACAATTGTGATAAAATGTACAAATATGTTCTTTTACAAGGGAGAACAAGCAAATGTCAACTTTGCAAGGTGTTAAAAATGGGGAGGCATTGGGGGAGGGATGCAATCAATGTAAACTAGAGACTGTAACTAACAGAATCATTGTATTATGCTTCCTTTAATGTAACAAAGGTGATATACCAAGGTAAATGCAGATAAGAGGGGGGATAGGGAAGGCATGTTAGACACTTGACATTGGTGGTGTTGTCTGACTCTTTACTCTACTTTGATTTAAGGTTATTTTTCCTTTTGCTGCTTCCTAGCTGTCATTTTTTTTTCCCTCTTTCTTTTGCCTCTCTACCTTCTTTGACTCTCCCTCCTGCCTTGTGGAAGAAATGTCAATGCCCTCATATAGATAGTGGTGAAGGTGGTGAACACATAAATATATGACCATACAGAGAACCATCGATTATTTAATTAGGATAGAATGTATGGTGTGTGAACAAAACCATATTAATAAAAAAAAAAAAAAAAAAACAGGTTGATGACAAAATCTCGAGGGCAAAATACTGAGTGAAATAAGCCAGACACGTAGGGATAAATATTGCAGGGTCTCACTGATAGGAACTAATTATAACATGTAAACTCATAGACATGAAATATAAGGTACCAAGATATAGGACCAGGCTTAAGCATGGGGAGCGGTTGCTTAGTATGAGCAGAATGTTCAACTAGGATGAACTTAAATGTTTGGAAATGAACAGAGGTGTCGGTAGCAAGATGTGAGAATAACTAATAGTGCCAAATGGTGCATGAATGAGGTGGAAAGGGGAAGCTCAGAGTCATATATGTCACCAGAAGGAAAGTTGGAGATCAAAAAATGGGAATGTATAAAACTGAATCCTATGGTGGGCAATGTCCATGATTAACTGTACAAATATTAGAAATCTCTTCCATGAACCAGAACAAATGTATGACAATACAGTTAGAAGTTAATAATAGAGGAGCACATAGGGAAGAAATATATACCTATTGCAAACTATATACTACAGTTAGTAGTATTTCAACATTTTTTCATAAACAGTAATGAATGTACTATACCAAAACTACGAGTCAACAATTGAGGGGGGTTGGTTAGGGATACGGGAGGATTCGAGTTTCCTTTTCTTTTTTTCTTTTTTCATCTTTCACTTTATTTCTTATCTGGAGTAATGAAAAGCTTCTAACACTTGAACAAAAATTAAGTGTGGTGATGGATGCACAGCTGTGTGAGGGTACTAGGGGCAACTGCTTGTACACTTTGGATCTTTGGATAATTGTATGGTATCTGAACAATCCCAATAAAAATTAAAAAGGAAAAAAATGCATAGGAGAGATAGCATACAAAAAAATCCTTATGGAATGTGATTGCTATAAAACAAAGTTCACAGGTAAAAATATACGTATTTTACTGAATAACATAGTTAAAAGAAGAAAATGATTGCATGAGTTAGTGAAGTTTTAGAGCAAAAACAAAAAAAAAATGAGGGAGAGTTTAAAGTATTTCAGATAGACAGACCCTGAGAGAGTTTGTGAACAAGCTACCTGGTCTTCAAGAAATACTAAAGGGAGCACTGCAGGCAGATAGGAAAAGACAGGAGAGAGGTTTGGAGAAGAGTGTAGAAATGAAGACTATCAGTAAGGGTAAAAAGAGAGAGAGGAAAAAATAAAAATAAAATAAGATATGACATATAAATCCAAAAGACAAAATAGTACACAGTATACATTACGTTGAGTGAAATTAGCAAGAAACAAAAGGACAGATACTGCATGGTCTCACTAATATGAACAAACATTGATGAGGGAAATTTGAGAGTTGAGAACACAGATTATCAGAAGATAGAAAGAGGTTAGAGATCAGGCATTTGATGCTGAAGGAGTACAGAAATTTCAACAAGATTGATTATATAGATCCAGAAATGGAATGGATAGCAAAATAGTGTGTGATTGTAACACAATATTTTACATACTCTGAACAAAGAGGAGTGTGAGTACAGTTGATAGAGGAAGGCTAATGGCATTTATGACACCAGAGGAAAGATAGAAGATAAAGACTTGGATTGAATAACTTTGCAAAACCAATGACGGTGATTAAATATACAAATAAGAATGTTTTTAAATGAAGGAGAACAAATGAATACCAACATTGCAAGGTGTTGAAAATTGGATGGTTTGGGGAAAAATACAATCAGTGCAAACTAGAGTCTACAGTTAACGGTAACATTGTAAGATGCTTCCATTAATTGTAACAAAGGCTATATACCAAAGCTAAATGTCTGTAAGAGGAGGATATAAGGGAGTGATATGGGATTCTTGGTGGTGTTGATGTTGTCTGACCTTTTCATTGTATTTTCTTTTTATTTTTCTTCTATCTTTTGTATTTTTATTCTTCATTTTTTTTCTTCTTTTCCTCTTTCTTTGGGGGAGAGATGGAAATGTCCTCATATAGATTGTGGTGGTGAATGAATAATGATGTGAATATACTGGGAATCTTTGATTGTTTACTTAAGGTGATTATATGGTGTGTGAATAAAACTGTTAAAGAAAAAAATAAACAGAGGATACAAGTGCTGGAGAAAATGTGGAGAGAGGGATGTACCTATTCCCTGTCAACAGGGAAGTAGAATGGCGCAGCCCAGTTGGAGGGCAGTGTGGTGTTTCCATAAGAAGCTAACTATGGGATTGCCATATGGTCCCACAACCCCATTATTGTGCATATACTTGGAAGAACTGAGAGCAGAGACATGAGTGGACATTGCACACTGGTATTTATGGCAGCCATATCCACAATTCACAATGGATGGAGGTGGCCTAAGGGTACATCAACTGATAAACAAAATGGTGAATTGTGGTGTATACATACAATGGATTACTGAGCCGTGGCAAGAAGAAATGAAGTTGTGAAGTATATACGTAGGTGAATGGAACTTGAGGACAGTATGTTGAGTGAAATAAGCTAGAATAAAAAAGTCAAACATTATAAAGCCTCACTAATATGGACTAACTATAATGTGTAAACTCTGAGAACATAGGTTATCAGGGGAAGGTTCCTACATTGTAAACTCTTAAAGAAGACACATCTGTTCATGAGTTGTAGTGGTTATCTCTAAATTCTGAGATTCTGAGCTGTTTGTGTATAACCTGGTCAGTAAACTTCGGGTATCTGTGTGATACCTGAGACTTACAGCCAGAGTTCAGCAGCTATGAATGTCAGCATTACCCCATACATCAAATGTTAAAAGATGCTGAAAAAAAGATCAGACTTCAATTAGAGATATGAACGAAACGGACTTGATTAGAACTAAAGTAGAACTAAGGTAAAGCAGACTAAATGGTAAAGGATGATACTGACTCTGTTTTAAAACCTCAACTTCTGTGTGAGACCAAAGGAAGAGATGTCTATTTTGTGAAAAATGTATACTTTCTGTAGCATGCTATATAATTTATCCTGTATGGTCAGTTTTATTCAAACACTATAATTACATGGAATCTTGAATAGGGGTGAGAGCTAGTTGGTTTGTACAAATTAGTGTGAAACCCCAATACATTCCAGAGTAATTTGGGCAGAGAGTAAGGAGTACATGCAGGGCCGCTTGAGAGCCTGGGGAAAAATGTGGAAACATTAAACTTCCCCACCTGGGGAATTCCTGATATTCTTACAAGCATTGGGGACTATCAGCCTCAATCTTGGGGCTTGCCCTTATGAAGCTTGTTACTGCAAAGGAAAGGTTAAGCCTACTTAAAATGGTGCCTAAGAGTCACCCCCAGAGAACCTCTTTTGCTGCTTGGATGTGGCTCGACTCTCTCTAAGTCCACTTGACAGGTATACTCACTGTCCTCCCCACTATGTGGGACATGACTCCCAGGGATCTAAGTCTCCTTGGCAATGTGGGACATGAATCCCAGGGATAAGCCTGGACCTAGCATCGTGTGATTCAGAAAGCCTTCCTGACCAAAAGGGGAAAGAAAAATTAAACAAAATAAATTTTCAGTGGCTGAGAGATTTCAAATGGAGTCAAGAGTTCATTCTGGATGTCATTCTTATGCATTATAGAGATATCCCTCTTTAGTTCTTAGTGTACTAGAATAACTAGAAGGAAATACGTGAAACTGTTGAACTGCAACCCAGTATCCTTGATTCTTGAAGATGATCATATAACTATATAGTTTATATGGGGTGACAGTGTGATTGTGAAAACCTTGTGGCTCAAATTCCCTTTATCCAGTGTATGGACAAATGAGTAGAAAAAAAGGGGGACAAAAAGTAAATGAATAATAAGGGGAAAATGGGGTGTAAGATGTATTGGGTGTTCTTTTTGACTTTTGTTTTAATATTTATTTTTATTCTTATTTTTTGGAGTAATGAAAATGTTCAAAAAATTGATCGTGATGATGAATGCACAACTATGTGATGATACTGTGAACAACTGATTGTACACTTTGGATGACTGTATGGTATGTGAATATATCTCAATAAAATTGCATTTTTTAAAAAAAGTTATTGGTGTAAGTTTCACCCTTTACAGTGGTCTTGACATTTGAAAGATGAATAGGGGTTCACCAGGTGGAAAAGTAGGTGAAAGATATTCCAGAAAGAAGGCAAAGTTTATGTGAAAACCCAATTGGGGCTTGGAACTGAAAGAAATGCCCTACTTTATCAGAGATAAACTCAAATTGCTCTGGTCCAAAAGAATCCTCTATCCCCAGAATGATCACTTTTCTCCCTATCTTTATAAAACAGTTTACAACAGAGGTTCTCCACTCGTCCACTGCTCACTTACCGTCATCCCTCTTCCTGCAGAAAAACAACAACAATAAAAAACCCACACTGCCATGGCTCAACTCACTCAGGGTAAAAGCAAAGTCCTTATAATGCCAGCGTGGCTCTCCGTGTTCTCGTACAGAGTTACCCATGCCATCTAATCTCATTCTAGCCACACTGGCCTCCTTGCTAGGAGTGCTCCTGCCTCATGCCTGTGCATTGGCTGTTCTTTCTGCCTGGAAGGCTTTTCCTCTGTGGCTCACTCCCTTACCACCTTCTCAGTGAAGCCCAGCTGGCATCCCTATTTAAAACTGCAGACACAACAAGCACTCTCTGTGCTCACCAGCAATTCCTGCTTCCCTTTTATTTTCTACAGCACCTATCACTGACATTCTATTTATTTAATAATTTACTTATTAAATATGTTTGTTTTTTGTCCTCTATCCCCACTAGAATGTAAGCTTCATTGGGGTCTCCAGCCCCAGTACAGTGCTTGCTTCATAGCAATAAATAAATATTTTTTTGAATAAACGAATGAATGTTATGTTTCTGAGATCATTCATATCGATGGGCACAGAGTTGTGGTTCCTTATTTCACATTTCCACTGCATGAATACCACAACTCAATTACCCAATCTGCTGATGGGCATTTAGGTCATTTTCAGATTTTGTTCTTTTGTCTAGTTCTTATGAACAATGCTACTTGCCTTTCATATAAGTGACTCTGGTGCACATACACAGGAAGAGCTTTGTAGATCCTCTTCAATAAAAGTTTGATTTCTATTTCTATTTCTGCTTTTATGTTTATTTTCTTTTTTGTACTTTTACTGCATTTAATTAAGATGGAAGCTTCTCTTTAAATTTTATATTTCCCTCTTTTCTATTCTCGCATTTAATGCCATAATTTCCCTCTAAGTTCTGCTGTAGCCTAGCTGCATTCTATTTTTGACATTTAATATTTTCATTGTAAATTAATTCTAAGTATTTTCTAATTTTCATTATGATTTTCTTACTGACTGTGAAATTGTTTAGAAAGCTGTTAATTTCCTAACATACATTCTTTCAAGTTTTTTGTTATTGATTTCTAATTTCTTTGTAACAGCCAAGCATATTTTTCCTTGCTTATCTGTATTTCATATCTATATATATTAATCTTTTCTCTCTTTTCCTTTTCTCTATTATTTCATGTTGGTGGTAGATACATTCACAATTTAGTATTTAGTTTACAGGATACCCAGGTGTGATGGTTATTGAGTTAGAAAAGAAATTAACATCACCTGGAGAAAGATTCAGTTACAAGATTTCAACTCTTCCATTTTGGAGAAAAGGTAAGTACATCTTTGGACAAAAGATGGTCTCAATCTGTTAGGAAGTAGCACAAAGTTATTTCTAATATTGTTGTATGGGTATTTCATTATGGGTGTATATGAATGCTGAGTAGCAAAAGGTATGCCAAAGTGTGTCTGTTGTCCTTTGCTTGCTCTTCAGTTATCTCTTCTGTCATTCCAGGGTCGGAAGCCTGCTATTACATTTCCCAGATCCCTTCTCAGGTGTCTTCTTGTTTCGTTCTGTCAGTGGGAGACACTACTAGGAGACTGGCAGGCAGAAGGAAAGAAGCAGCTACTTTCCCTGCCCCTGGCCTTTAGCAGTCCTTCTGGCAGTGATGGCATCTGCAGCAACAGCATGGCAACAGCACCCCAGAATCACAGCAATCATCACTTCTGTGTGAGGGTATTGTCATTTTGTCCTTGTAGCCCTTCTAACATCTTTGCAACAAATTTTCAAAACTCTCCCGTTTTGAAATATCCAAAGTGGTCTTTGGCTACTTATTGAACACTAATAACTTCATAGTTTTTTTTTATTATTGATTGCATTAAAGTCAGAGAATGTAGACCATATGATCTGAATGCTTTGAAATCTGCTGTGACTTAAGTTTAAGGTTCAGAATAGTCAGTTTGCATAAATGTTCCATGTGTGCTTGAGATGAGTTTTTTTATATGGCCATTAAATCAAATTTGTTAATCATGTTGCTCAAATTTTCTATACCTTTACAAAAATTTTGTCTAAATGATCTACCAGTTATAGAGAGATTATTGTTGTTTCATCTATTTCTCCTTGTAGTTCTTCCAATTTTTGCTTTATATATTTTGAGACTTTATTAGGTGCATAAAAAATCTTAATTTTTATATTTTCTTAGTGATCACAATATTTTATAGTCAAGAAGAAGAAATACTTCTCTTTAGCTTTAGTAATGTTATTGCCTTAAATTTTTTTAAATGCAATTTTGAGATATATTCCCATAAAATACAATACTTCAAAGTGTACAATCAGTTGTTCACAGTATCATCATATAGTTGTGCATTCATCACCACAATAAATCTTTGAACATTTTCATTAATTCAAAAAATATAATAAAAATTAAAATAAAAAAGAGCATCCAAAACATTCCATTCCCCTCCTCTCCCGCTGTTCATTTACTTATTTTTAACACTCATTCATTGTTTTTTTAACTTTATCAAAAAATTAAAAAACAAACAATAAAAAAAAACATTTCAAACAAAACCAGAACAAAGGAATAAGAAAAAACAAATAACCTAAAATAACTACATTGCTTCCAACATGTTCCTACCCTACCCCAAGAAGATAAACTATAACCCAACAAAGGAATAAGAAAAACAAATGACCTAAAATAACTATGTTTCTGCGAACTTGTTCCTACCATACCCCCAGAAATTAACAAACCATACTTGTTCCTGAGCATTCCCATAACATTAAGTTTACCCTCCATAACATACCTGTTTTTATTAGATTATCGTTCCCCCTTCACTATTTGCTATTGCTAGTTGCCCTACATTCTACAATATAAAACATTTATTTTACATTTTTCACAGAGTTCACATTAGTGGTAACATACAATATCTCTCTTTTCGTGTCTGGCTTATTTCACTCAGCATTATGTCTTCAAGTTTCATCTATGTTGCCATATGTTTCACGACCTGTTCCTTCTTACTGCCGCATGGTATTCCATCGTGTGTATATACCACATTTTGTTTATCCACTCATCTGTTGAAGAACATTTGGATTGTTTCCATCTCTTGGCAATTGTTAATAATGCTGCTATGAATGTCGGTATGAAAATTTAAATTTTATCTGATACTAATATGACTCCACAAGCTTCATTTTATTTGGAAGCTTCCTGGTATACTGTTTTTCATGCTTTTATTTTCATCCTTTCTGCATCCTTCTGTTTTAGATATGTTTCTTATTAATAGTGCATGGTTGGATTTTGCTTTGCTTGGTTTAATACAATCTGCTAATTTTTGTCCTTCAATTTAGTCCATTTATATTTGATGTAATTATTGGTAAATTTGTATTTACATTTACCATGATATTTCAGGTTTTCTATTTGTCTCTTCTTTACTGTCTTGGTTTTTTGGAGGGAGTTTCTTTTAGGTTAATTTTTTTTCTCTTTCCGTTTTTTTCCTCTTTCCATTTTTTCTCTCTACTAATTTAGAAATCATATGTTTTATTTTTATTCTTTTACAGATTACTTTAGAAATTACAATATGCATATGCACTTATCAAACTTAGAAGTTCAATATTTTTAACTCCTAAAAGCAACACAGGAACTTTAGAACACTTTAATCTCAGTCACCCATTCTTGACTTCCACTCAGACTGAAGTTTCTATTGACACAGATAATATGGATTCAGGCCACAAAACCCCATTAGTGTTGACTTCTGAGTCCAAATGGACATCTCTGATTGCTTACACACAAACACATTCTTTCATTGCCAAATTTCAAGAGAGTCTCTATCCTTGCAGTCCAGGGAACAAAGGCAGTGGCTGATGGATTTATTTTTTATTCATTTTCACAGGGAGGGTGTTCCAGTTTGCTAATGCTGCCATTATGCAAAATGCCGGAAATGGATTGGCTTTTATAAAGGGGGTTTATTAGGTTACAAAGTTACAGTTCAAAGGCCATAGAAGTGTCCAAACTAAGGCATCAACAATGAGGAAAGGCCAATGGCATCCAGAATACCTCTGTTAGCCGTGAAGGCACATGGCTGGCATCTTTTTGTCCTTTGCTCCTGGATTGTGTCTCAAAATGGCTTTCTCCAAAAAGTCTCTGGGCTTCTGTCTTCACTCCTCTCTCTCAGCTCCCATGCATCCTTGTTTCTTTCTCCCAAGGCATTTCTCTCTAAGTATCTGGGGGTCCTCTGTTAGCTTCTCTGGGGCAAACTCTGGGCTTCATCTCTTAGTTTAACATCTCCAAACATCTTTCTGTCTGCAACTCCCAAGCATCAGCGTCTGTGCTGGCTCTTAGCTCTCTTAAATACTCCAGTGAAATAATCAAGCTTCACCCTGAATGGGTGGAGTGCACAACTCCATGGAAATAATTCAGAGTTCTCACCCACATTTGAGTGGGTCACATCTCCATGGAAAGATTCAATCAAATGTTTTCTCTTCTATGGTCCATTACAGTTACACACTGGCACTGAGCAGATAGCCCTGTGCAGTCCCCAGACAGTGTTAAAGTAGTGGTTCTCAAAGTGGACTGGTCTCATCAATATTATCTGGGACCTGCTGAAATGCAAATTCTTGGGACCCACCCCAGACCTACTGAAAAAGAAACTCTGGATTAGGGTCTAGCAATCTGTGCCTTAACCAGCTCTCTAGGAGATTCTGATGTCCACTCAAGTTGGAGAGCTAGAGAGAGAATTACTTATCTTCTAACTACTTCTTAGTAATAAAGTTGGCTAGATTCCTGAATCCACCTTCCTGCTGAAAACAAAAATACCATGTGATCTTTTACAGAAAAAGTTTGCCCATCCCTACAATACACATGCGATAGAGAACAGAGTAGTTAACTTCATTTTGCATTTCAATGGCCAAAGAAGAATATAATGCTTCCAGCTAAAAACAAAAATACAAAAATGAAAAGAGTAGAAGTTTGATTTTTATAATATACAGATTTATAACATTTCCCCTTCTTAAAAATATTATTTTTCAATGGGCTACTCAAAAAATGAAATTAAAGAAAAAAATTCTTGAAAATAACTTTAGAGGAAAACAGTTAAAATCTATTTAAGAGGCATTTCAAATTGAGCAGTAATTTGACAATGTAATCTAATATCTATATAGTCAAAGCTATATAATAAAAGAGGAGAGAAGAAGCCAGTAATGACTCATTTTGGGAATTACAGCTTCCATCTCCTAGGCAGTTCTTCCCAAAAAGATCCCAAAGTTTTCACAATTTATTTGTACCAGTTGATATATGTAGGACATTTTCTAGCAAAACAGAATAGAACTAGATTCTTATTTTTAAAAATGCAGGATTATAGTATGTATATGGCCCAAAATAATCTAGTAAGAGTTTCCCAAGCTTTTATAACTGATTATTCTCTATGACACTTTCCCACTTTATTTTCTGCACAGCACCACAATCAGGAAGATTTAGCTAAGCTTTACTCTGTAGTATATAGTTTTACAATAGCATGTATGTTATTTTTCTCAAACTGTACCCTTCCATATTCACATCCCTTAAAACCCTTCAATGTCTTCCTAGTGTACTTAAGATCACAGCAAAACTTCTTTGTATGGCTTACAAGAATTTTCATGATGTGCTCCTGTGAAAAACTGGCTGACTCAAAAATTATTCCTAACCCCCTTCTCCCTTTCCCACCTCCACTACAGAGACTACAAATGCAAGTGCTCACCTTCCCAGCCTCTTTAGCAGCTAGAAGTGATCATGTGACACAATTCTGACCAATGAAATATAAAAACATATATTTTTTTCCCTGATAAAAGGAACATAGGAGGATGGTACCATCCTTTTTCTCTTCTTCCTTGCTTAGGTGTGAAGATAATGCTTGAGCTGAGACAGCTACAATATAACCATGAAAAATCAGAGAAACATAAAAAAGGCCAATGAAAACTTTGGTGAGCTACCAAACCAACACCAGCAGTAATCAACCTCTGGGGCACCCATTTTTGTTTTGTTTTGTTTTGTTTAGTATATTACCATTTTAATACTGAAAAGGGAAACAAGTACACATACACATATGCTGGCATATACATGGAATATTTCCAGAAGGATACATAAACTTTGGTAATTTTAGTTGTCTCTGGAGAGAACTGCAGGACTGGGGTCAAGGGTGGCCACACTGTTGAAATTTTCCCCATGTATGTATGTAATCAATTTACAACAATAATTAAACCTTCTTTGGGAAAGGTGGAGACATATTCTAAATATCTGAGTGAAACTCAGTAAAATTTCAACGTGGAAAATCTCATCTTTTCTCATATCCTCTCTCAGTTCTCTGTCAATCTCCAACTTCATGATGACTGAAGCCAGCCGTTCCAGCTTGTGAGAGCTGATTGTGCAATTTTCAGGAATACTGTGTGGTAGTTGTTAAACCTTTAGTAGCTTGAATTCAGCTGTGGTGGGAGTATTTACACCACGGAAATCAGCAAGCACTATAAATCAGGGCTTCTCTCCCGAGCGATCTACCAGGATACCAACATGCCTGGAGCTCTCCGCCGTTCCAGATCCCATCTGTGGGGCACCCATTTTTGAGAGATGAACGAAAAAAAAACAGCAAAACTCTATTTCTTTAAGCCATGGTAAGTAGGATTTTCTATTACTCACAGCATACAGCATTCCTGATGATACAGGTTGCTGCCTCTATTTTTATCCCCCTGCTTTGCTGGGCTACACCATAATTCTAATCAAAGCACTTGACCCTCCAACCATCCTCAACTACCTTCATTTCTCACAGTGCTCCATGTTCTGTCCCCTGATTCTTTGCAAGCACTCATCCTTTGTTGGGACATGTTCCTCATTCTTATCTGGCTACTTGTTCTTATATATAACCTCTTCCAAGGTGCCTTCCTTGACATCCCCCCTCCCTCCGGCAATCCCACTTCTAGGTATATACCGCAAAGAACTGAAAGCAGTGACTCAAACAGATATTTGCACACCGATGTTCATAGTGACATTATTCACAATTGCCAAAAGATGGAAGCAACCCAAGAATCCACCAACCGAAGAATGGATAAACAAAATGTGGTATATACACATAATGGAATATTATTCAGCTGTAAAAAGTGAGCGAAGTTCTGATACATGTGACAACATAGATGAACCTTAAAAGACATCATGTTGAGTCAAATAAGCCAGACACAAAAGGACAAGTATCATATGATTTCACTGATATGAAATAATTAGAATAAGCAAACTGGTAGAGTCAGAAACTAGAATATAGGTTACCAGAGACTGGGTAGGAGTAGGGAATGGGGATTTAATGCTTAAATTGTACAGTTTCTATTTGGGATGATGGAAAAGTTTTGGTAATGGACAGTGGTGATGGTAGCATAACATCGTGAACATAATTAGCAGTACTGAATTATATATTTAAATGTGGTTAAAGGGGGAAATTTTAGGTTGTATATGTTACTAGAACAAAAATTTTAAAAAAACTATGACTATACAAGACGAACAGTGAATCTTAATGTAAACCATGGACTACAGTTGTAGTACAATTATTAAAATGTTCTTTTATCAGTGTTAACAAATATCCCACACAAATGCAAAGTGATAATCATTGGGTGTTATGTGGGCACTTTGCATTTTATGCCTGATTGTTCCATAAACCTACAACTTCTCTAACAAAAAAAAAAAAAAAAAAAAAAAAGACAGTTTAGGCCAGATGAACTTGTCTCTTTGCTAGTACTTCCCCAGGATCATCAGCCCAGGCAACTACTTTTCCTTTTACTACCTGTTTCCATATCCTAGTTCCATGGTTTGGAATAAGAAGCCTGACTCTGACTTCTTAGTTAATTCAGTGATCTACTTGGCCTCCAGTCTTTGGCCTAAGAACCTCAGACTTCTGATCAGCTCACACAAGCACACTACTGACTTCGCATCACCCACTGCTTTCGGAATAATAGACAGTCCATTGGTAACCTTGCTCCTAAGGATCTCCCAACAGCCAGTTGGTTTGATTCTTTATTCTCTCCTATGCCTGCCTGCCCCAGACAACAGATTTTTCCCTAACAACCACTGAAAGGGTCTCTGACAGTTTATCTCATTACTCCAGATGAATTCCACGTTCTTTGATTCTATGTTCTATGAAAATACAGAATCATCATCCTTTATATAATCATATTCCCTTAAAAATGTAACAATAATGTTTTCTTTAAAAAGAGATGAGTATGTTGGAAACACCACTGACATTAATTATATTTCTGTGGGTTACAACCATTCAAGTCAACTCAACTGAATGACAACACTGGGAGCAGATAAAGGACAAAACAGAAACAGAAAAAAAAAACTGTAATCTTCCTATTAATATAAAGGAAAAGCTAGACAACTGTTTTTCTCCCAATTAAGAACAAGTCTATAGACCACAAAATAAAGTAAAAGGCTATGCATCCACCCAGGTAAAACATACACAACACAGACAGAAAAAACAACTACTACCACCTCATTCCCCTGAACTCCACCACAAAATTTAACAAATTGGATATCTAGAGAATTAACCTAAGAATGGAGACTCATCAGAAAATGACAATTATATAGGGTAATGGGGATATTGCCATTCCAGACAAGAAAATTAACTAGAGGGCAGAGAAAATAACTGAAGTCACAAAAGTCACAAGATGTAAAGAAATAATTGAACTCAGTAGGAAATGATTCTGAAAAATAAGCAGAACTGAATGCCAAGAACAAAAACATACAAAATATAATATAAATGTTCTGTGTCCTTTTCAAGATACGGCTTTCTGTTTTTTTATTCTTTTAATGGGTCCTAGTTCCTATTAACTTGAAATTATCTAAAATCCTCTTCAAATGGGGTTATTAATAATGTTGTCCATCTACAAGGAGAAACCTTCATATACAAATATATACATTTCAGCTTTCCCTCCTGAACTTTGTGGAGTATGTTAAAGGTAGATGTCATGATGTACTGCTAGGATCTAACATCAAGGGATATGCCTGTTCATAGACATTTTTCTTTCTCTTCTTTGGAAGACAGTAAAACATGCTGAAGCTCACTATACTTTATGTTTGAAATAAAATGCAAGAGACAGAAAGGAAAAATTGTAAATAATAGCATTGATTAAGAAATTTAACCAATGTCAATAATTGTTCTTACAGCCTACAGGGATGCAAAGATGGTGTCATTTACCCCTCTGTTTTACCCTGTATCTTTAATGTATTGCATTAAAAATGCTGATCAAGGACTGATACCTGTCCTTCTTTATCATCAATTGTCTTAACCTTTTGCATAATAAAACCTTGTTGTATACATAGCTTCCTATGCTCTTGCAGGATTCTGGGACTGAGACATATAGTTGTTCATGTATGTAGCCTATAGGAGATTTAGTACTTGTTGAAACTAAGCATGGTTCTCTTTATTATTTTTTATTCATTTTATTGAGATATATTCACATACCATGCAGTCATACAAAACAAAGCGTACATTCAATTGTTTACAGTACCATTATATAGTTGTGCATTCATCACCAAAATTAATTTTTGACATTTTCATTATCACACACACAAAAATAATAAGAATAAAAATTAAAGTGAAAAAGAACAATTAAAGTAAAAAACAACACCAGGTGCCTTTTTTTTTTTCCTTCCCCCATTTTTCTACTCATCCATCCATAAACTAGACAAAGGGGAGTGTGGTCCATATGGCTTTCCCAATCACATTCTCACCCCTCATAAGCTACATTTTTATACAATCGTCTTCGAGATTCATGGGTTCTGGGATGTAGTTTGATAGTTTCAGGTATTCACTGCTAGCTATTCCAATTCAGTAGAACCTAAAAAGGGTTGTCTATATTGTGCGTAAGAGTGCCCACCAGAGTGACCTCTGGCTCCTTTGGAATCTCTCTGCCACTGAAGCTTATTTCATTAAAGGATAGCATAAGAACCTCTGATTATTTGAAGTTCATTATAAGACAGCCCTTCAGTCCTTACTTCACTTTTATTACCTTCTTGCTCTCAGGGAGTTTCCCTAACCCTTTTGTTGCCTGGGACCTGTAGTAGATTCTTAAGAAGGTGAAGGATGGGACACACAACCAAATCAACTGGTAAAAGGGAGCTTAGTGCAAACTCTACCAGGGAGCGCCACATTTACATTTCCCCATCCATGGACTCTAGACATACCCATGATATGTCCAATGTAATTAACTTTTTCCTTTAATTGGGGATTTTAGTTCACCTACATCTATAGTGATTAGCAACACATTTGAACTTATGTCTACCATTTTATTTTGTATTTTCAGTTTATCTTTTTCTTTCTGTTTTTTAACTTTATTGAAGTATAATATACATACAGAAAAATACACAAATCAAAAGTGTATATATAAACTGAACAAATCCATGTAACCAGCACCCAGATTAAGGAACACTAACTATGTCATCAGCATGCCTGGAGCTCTTCCCCTTTATGTCTCCTTCTAGTCCCTACCTCACCTCCATAAGAGTATCAAATATCCTGATTTCTAACAACATAAATCAGCTTTGCCTGTTCTTCAACTTTATTTAAATGGGATCATAGAATATAACATATAGTATGTACTTATTGTGACTGGCTTCTTTCACTTAATGTTATATTTGTGAAATTCATCCATACTGTTGCAAATAGTTGTAGATAGTTCATTCTCCTCACCATATAGTATTCCATTGTGTAAATATTTATTTATCCATTCTATTGTTGATGGCCATTTGGGTAGTTTCCAGTTTGGGCCTTATGAGTCATGCTGTTAAAAATGTTCCTAAAAATGTATTTTGATTCATATTAGCATGTATTTTGGTTGGGAATATACTGAGGAGTAAACTGCTCATTCATAAACCATGTATGTGTTTAGCTTTAGTAGATAATGCCAAACGGAGTTCCAAAGCAGCCTTACCAATTTACATTACCACCAGCAATGAATGAGAGTTCCAGATGCTCCATATCATCACCAACACTTGGTGTTTTCCATCTTTTAAATTTTATCCACTCTGTTCAGTTTATAGTGGCATTCCAATGGGTTTTTAATGTGCATTTCCCTGAAAATGAATAAGTTTACTATCTCTTCAACTATTTATTGGCCATTGGGCACATCTTTTTTGAAAATTGCCTATTCAAAACTTTTCCTCATTCATCTGTGGACTTTTTACTTATTAATTTATAGTTCTTTATACACTCTGGGTATCAGTCTTTTGTCAGATATGTGTTGCAAATTTTTTTTACCACTCTTTTCATTCTTAATGATATCTTTTGCTGAACAGAGTTCTTAATTCTAATAGAGTTCAATTTTTTTTTTTCTTTTATGAAGAGTGTTTGGGTTTGGGGGGCGTTTTTTGGTTGTATATTAGAACTATGTGCCTACTCCAAAGTTGCAAAGATGCTCTCTTATATTTCCCTCTAAAGTCTTTATTATTTTACCTTTTACATTTAAAATGAAAATCATATGTGTGGCATGAAGTAGAGGTCCAAATATATTTTCCCCATCCAGATATCCAGTTAAACAACAATATTTATTGAAAAGACTATAATCAGGTGACCTTATACACATAGGTCTGTTTCTGGATTCTCTATTCTGTTCCATTAGTCAGTTTTATGAATAACTTAGTATAAACTCTGAATGTGTATGGTCCACACTGTCTTTACTATAGTTATGATGCATATTGTCATATCTGAAGTATAAGACCTACATGTGTGTCATTCTTCAAGATTGCTTTTGCTATTCCTGGCTCTTTGCATATCCATATGAATTTTGGAATAAGCTTGTGATTTTCCACACACAAAAAAATCTCTTAGAATTTTTGTCAGAATTTTGTTGAATCTATCGATTAATTTGTGAGGAAGTAACATCTTTTCTCTTGAGTTCTCCAATCAATGAACATGACATTTACCTGGTTTCTCTTTTTTCATGAGAAATAATTCACATACCATAAGATTCACCCTTTTAAAGGTTAGACTCCAACATTTTTTAGAATATTCACAAGGTTATACAACTATCACCTCTATTCAATCCCAAAACATTTTCATCACTCTAAAAAGAAACCCCATATCCAGTAGCATTCATGCCCCATTCCCCCTAGCTCCTGGCAACTGCTAACCTACTTTTTGTCTCTCTATATTTGCCCATTCTAAACAATTCATATAAAAAGAACCATTATGTGACCTATTGTGGCTGGCTTTTTTTCCATGTAGCATAAGGTTTTCAAGGCTCACTTATGTTATAATGTGTATCAGGACTTCATTCCTTCCTATGGCTGAATAATACTCTACTGTATGGATATATCATATTTTATATATCCATTCATTGGCTGATGAATATTTGAGTTGTTTCCACTTTGGGGGCCTTGTTAATAATGCTGATATGAGCATTCCTATAAAAATTTTTGTGTGAACATGTTTTCAGGTCTCTTGCATATAAATCTAAGAGTAGAATTACTGGGTGATATGATAACTCTATGTTCAACTTTCCCAGAAACTGCCTGTTTTCCAAAATGGCTACACAATTTTACATTCCCTTCAGCAATGTATGAAGGATCCAATTCTTCCACATCCTTGGTAATACTTGTCATTGTTCATCTTCTTTATTATAGCCATCCTAGTGGGAGTGAAGTGGTACCCCATTGTGGTTTTGATCTGCATTTCCCTAATGACTAATGATGTTGAGTAACTTTCTGTGTGCTTACAGGCCATTTGTATATCTTCTTTGGGAAAATGTCTATCGAATCCTTTGCCCATTTTTAATTGAGTTATTTGCCTTTTTATATTTTAGTTGTAAGCATTCTTTATATATTCTGAATAATACATGTTTATCAGATAAATGTTTGCTATTATTTTCTCCCATTCTTTGTTTCGTCTTTTCATTTTCTGGATAGTGCCCTTTGAAGCACAAAAATTTTTAATTTTGATGATGTCCAGTTTATCTGGTTTCTTTCCTTGTGCTTTAGGTGTCATATGTAAGAAAGCATCAATTAATCCTAGGTCATGCAGATCTCTGTTTTCTTATAAGATTTCTACAATTTTAGCTCTTACATATAGGTCTTTCATTCATTTTGAGTAATTTCTGTATATGGTATGAAGTATGAATACAACTTCATTCTTTTGCATATGATTATCCAGTTGTCCCAACACCATTTGTTGAAAAGACAATTCTTTCCCCCATTGAATTGCCATCACACCCTTATCAAAAATTGACTGTAAATGCCAGGGTTTATCTGGCAGTCTATCCTAGACTCTCTATTCTGTGCCATTGTTCTATATATCTATTCTTACACCAGTCTTGACTACTGTAGCTTTCCAGTAAGTTTTAAAATTGGGAAGTGTGAGTCTTCCAATTTTTCTCTTCCTTTTCAAATCATTTTGGCTCTTCAGGGTCCCTTCTATTTCCATATGAATTTTAGGATCAGTTTGTCCATTTCTGGAAAAAAAAATTCCTGCTAGGATTTTGATAAGGACTGTGTTGAATCTGTAGATCAATTTGGGAAGTATTGCGTTCTGAATACTAAGGCTTCCCAATCCATGAAAACTGAATGTCTTTCCATTTTTTTAGGTATTATTTACTTCTTTCAGTGATGTTTGTAGTTTTCGATGTTGTCTTGCACTTCCTTTGTTAAATTTATTCTTAAGTATCTTATTCTTTTTGATGCTATTGTACATGGAATTGTTTTCTTAATTTTAGTTTGACTGTCATTACTAGTGTATAGAATTGTAATTGATTTTGTGTATTGAACTTTGTGTCTGACAACTTTGCTGGAAAAATAGCTCTAACAGTATTTTTGTGGATTCCAGAGGATTTTCTGTATTCAAAATCACATGAACTTTGACTAGAGATAATTTTCCTCTTCATTTCCAATCTGAATGCTATTTATTTCTTTTTCTGGCCTAGTATCTTGGCCAGAAGCTCCAGTACAATGTTGAATGGAAGTTGCAAGAGCAGACATCCTTGTCTTGTTCTTGATCTTAGGGAGTAAGCTTTCAATCTTTTACAATTATGATGTTAGCTACGGGTTTTCCCTTTACTCTTAATATTCATATTTAATGGATTTTTTTCCAAGCAAGTCTAAGCCATGCAATGGATATATTTACTACTAAGTCTTCTGAGCTTGCAATTGTTGGGCTAATTGCTAGGGATTAAGGAGGTAGAACTTAAATGTTATTAAACTACCAGATTTATGTATTAGTCCTTAGTCATTAAGAGGGTAGAATTTCACAAAAATTCATTCTGTGAAAGGATGCTAGATAATGCTCTATAAGCATCACTGTCTGTCCTGTTGGGCAAGCCAGACATCTACATCTCATTCTTAACACCTTCCTTCCCCTTGCCCTTCATACCAATCTTTGAACAGGTCTCATCAATTTTAATCTTTTGCATCTATCCACTTCTATCCACCTCCACCATCACCACCATAATCCAAGCTGCCATTATCTCTTGCCTAGATATGGGCAATCAAGTCCCAACTGTCTTTCCACATCTCCTCTCGTACCCCTCCTATCAATATTCCATCCTGTAGCCAGAGTGGTCTCTCTGAAGCACAGCAATAAACACATCATCTCCCTGTTTAAATACCTTCCAAGGTGTATCTGTGGATCTGTGTAACTCAGATAAAGGTCAAAAACTTCAGCAGATCCACAAAATCATGCAAGTCAAACCCTGCCTGTTTTATCTATCTCCTTTGGTTCTCCAAGCTCCAACTTACTGGCTCTTCTACTTCCTCAAGTGAAACAGGTTCACTTCCATCACAGGAAGTGATTCTATCCATTACATGATGTTCTGTCTGCTAGTAATGTTCAATATACAGAGTGTGGTATGAAAAAGTTCTGCTAGCATTAAATTACCTGTGCAGAGTACCTGAAATTCAGTTGTCAGATTTACTCTTTTCACTTCATTCATTCACTCATTGATGTCAGAATAAAAACAGGGAGTAGAGAACCAGCTTCATAACTGATATTTATATATAACTTAGTACAGAAGTAAACAATTTGGGTCCATGAAATTCCCAAGGCCCAAAATGCTGACATAATAGCCCCATCCCTGTAGGATAGGAATCTTAATCTTAATTTTAAGAATACAAAAACTTCTATCTTAAACTTCCTCATAAGGCATACTAACCTCTTTTACAGGTGTTAAAAAATGATCTGAAAAGACATACTGAAAAGAAGATAAACACAGCAAGGGAACTCTGGGTGATAGGTTAAAGGGAATAAATAATCCCACTGGAGAGCTAAAGATAAATATCAACTGTTTTGCCATTCTGCCTAAACCTGGCCAACATAAACAGTCTCAGGATTGGTGATTCTAAAATAACATTTATAGGATTTCTTATATTATAAAAGTGTCACAAAAAGGAAAACACATTCTTTTCAAATGCAAAAGGAAAATTCACCAGTATAGTTATCTGGATCATAAAACCAGTCTCAATAAATATCCAAGAATTGAAACCATGCAGAGTATATTTTCTGACCATAGTAGTATTAGTCAGACTAGTAGACTTAGCAGATTGAGAAAGCTAAACCCAGGCCGGCAGCAGAGTAATCTAATTTCAGCTGTACAACTCAAAAAGGGCCCAGGAGAAGCACTAGGTACCTCTGAAGGTTGGGTTTCAGGGTATTTGAAAGTTTGTATAAGAGTTATCGTTCCTACCCCCACCCAGCACAACTAAGGTTTGAATACCTGCTCCACCATTTATCACCTGCGTGACCCTGGACAAATTCTTTAACCTCTCTGAAGCACAGTTTATACATTCAGAAAATGAAAGTGCTAGTAGTACTTCAAATTAATACATGCAAAACCATCAGAACATTGCCTACCAAATAGTAAATTCTGAATAGAGATCAAGTATTAATATGAGTTCCAGAAAAAGAAAACGGAGGGAATGAAATTATCAAACTATGTTATAGAAATTGTTCATAACTAAACGACATGAGTTTTCAGATTAAGTAGGTCCAGCTGGTATCCAATGTACATCATCTACTGAAAAAAAAAAGACCCAAAAACTTTCCAAAGACAGGTCTCTTAAAAATAATTAAACGTTAGAATTACATTTGACTTCTCAACAGGAACTGTGGAAGCTAGCATTTCCCTCAAAAATTCTGAGGGAAAAATAAATTTTCAACTCAGAATTCTCTACTGAGCCAAATTATTAATCAAATGGGGGTGTAAAACATTTTCAGACATGCAAGATCTCAAAAAATTTACCTCCTATGCACTATTTCTCAGGAAGCTACTAGAGTATGCTACACATGAAAATGAGGGTTTAAATCAAGAAAGAGAATGACTTAGAATACAGAAGATAGGGGATCCAACACAAAGGATTGGTGACAGGAATTCACAGGATTATGTTAAGGGAAGTCCCAGATTAACAGCTGAGCTGCAGGCTTGGAAAGCAATCAGTCCAGACTGCAAGCACAGTGATGGAAATTTCCAGAAGGAATGTCTAAAGAAAGAGAAATGAAACTGAGAAATTATTTGCAGAATTTAAGCATGGTTTGCAACTCAACCAAGAACACAGAGCTGAATTAGTGATAAGTATATATGAAATAAAACCAAAAAAATATATAAAATAGTTACCAAATGTAATGGTTAGGTTCATGCGTCAACCTGGCCAGGAGATGGTACCCAGTTATCTGGTCAAGCAAGCACTGGCCTATCTGTCACTGCAAGGACAATTCATGGACTTAAATCGTCAATACGTTGATTGCATCTATAGCTGACTACCTCTGCAGTCAGCTAAGGGGTGTGCTTCCACAATGGGATGTTTAATCTAATCAGTTGAAGGCTTTTAAGGGGGAGGTGATAGCTTCAGCAGTCAGAAGAGAGCTTTCATCTCTACTTCAGCCAGCCAGCCTCTCCTAGGGAAATCAACAGAGACCTTCATCAAAGTGCCAGCTTGCAGCCTACCCTAAGGAATTTGGACTCCTGCATCCCCACAGTCATGTGAGACACTTTTATAAAATCTCATACTATTTACAGATATCTCCTGTTGGTTCTGTTTCCCTAGAGAACCCTGACTAATACACCAAATTCAGGCAAAACAAAAGCTTAAACAAGCAAGATAATGTTAGTATAGCAAACAAAATGATTCAGCTGTGTCTAATATTTATGTAGTCATGATAATGAAAATTATGATTATTGATTTAACCAAACATGACATATCTATAGTGGGAGATCAGAAGGAAGACAACAGTCTATGACTATAGGGCTGGGAGTAGGAGAAGATACAAGAAAACTAATTTTTATTAACATTATTATGAAGTCCATTGATGATATCTAAAAAGGAAAAAAATCAATTGCAGCATAGATAAAATTTTTGAAATTTATTGCCACTCGTGAACAGGCCTCAGGACTAAGGAGGCCTATAATATGTAATATGTAATGTTATAGGCCTTGCAATAATATGAATTCAATATGTAATGTTATGTGCTTTAATTAAAATAAATTTTAAATGATAAAATCAAGTATAGGGATGGTCAAAGATATTCCAGACAGATAGAAAACAAAGTAAAGCAGAAATAGAAATAATAGTAGCAGTAAAATTGAAATATAAATTTAAGTACTAAATAAAATTAGGAGGAAAATTATGTTAAAAGTAGGCATAATTTTCAGATGATTTAATATTCAAAGACTTGTGCTCACCAAATATAGAAGGCATATATATGATGAAAAAGTATGAAAAAATGCAAATTTAATTACACTTGATTATAGGGCCTTAAGATTGTCTCTGTTTACTGCCTTGAGAGGGTTTCTAGGACATAGTGCAGGAAAGAGAAACCGAGGTATAGCCTGGTGGACCCCTGAGTTGAGCAGACCTAGAATTCTATAAATAGTAAAAATATCTTTGAAAAACAAAGCCAAAATAAAGATTTTTTTCAGGTCTACAAAAGCTTGAAAAATTCATTAATAGCAGACCCACACTACAAGAAATGTTTAAAGAAACACTTCAGATAAAAGGAAAATAATACCAGATGGGAATATGGATCTACACAAAGGAATGAAGATAACCAAAAATGGTAGCTACATAGGTAAATATGTAAAATTTTTTCATACTATTTAAATCTCTTTAAAAGATAAATGACCTTTTAAACAAAATCAATTGCAATGTAGTATGGGATACATAACATACATAAAAGTAAAATTTATGACCACAGTAGCACAAAGGTCAGGAAGAGAGAAATAGAAATATGCTGTTGGAAGGTTTTTATGCATGAAATGGTATGATGTCACTTGAAAGTAGACTGATAAGATGTAAACTACAAACCTAAAACAACCACTAGAAAAAAAAATGTTATAGCTATTAAACAACAAAGGAGATAAAATAGAATCATAAAAAAAACATTCAATTAATCCAAAAGGAGGAAGAAAAAGGGAACAAAGAGGAAATAGAAAGAATAGAAAACAAATAGTAAGATAATAGATTTAAACCATACCAGAAATCACATTAAATATAAATGGTCTAAATCAAATAAAAGGCAGAGATTGTCAAATTAAATGTAACAGCAATACTAAACTATATTCTGCCTACAAAAAAACAAACATTAAATACAAAAATATGTATAAATTAATAATAAAGGATGGAAAAAGTATACCATACCAACACTAATCAAAAGGAAACTAGACATTAGGTACTGACTAGAAAGGAGTCCAATGAGGTCTTAAGGCATGATGATAATGTTCTATTTCTTAATCAGAGTGTGGTTACATGGGGTGGTTGAAATTGAGAAAATCCATTGAGCTGTACACTTATAATTTGTATATTTTTCTATCTGTATTATATACTTCAATAAAAGTTATGTCAAAAAAGAAAACTGGAGTAACTATATTATTATCAGACAAAGAAGATTTCAGAGTAAATATCATAGCTGTATAGGAGTCAATTTATCAAGGCAACATAATTATCCTAAACATTTGTTCTTTTAATAACACACCTTCAAAATACATGAAGCAAAAACTTTGGCAATAGAAAAATATAAAATTATAGTTGGAAATTTCCATACCCATCTCTCACTAATTGATAGAACAAGTAAACAGAAAATTAGTAGGATTTAGAAGTCTTGAGCAACATAATCAACCAACTTGGTCTAAATGACTTCAACCAACAACAGCAGCATACACATCCTTTTCAAGTGCATTTGGTACATTTTAAAGATAGATCAAATTTGGGGCCATAAAACAAGTATCAATAAAATTAAAAGGATTCAAGTAATAAAAAGTATGTGCTCTGTCAACAGTGAAAAGGCATTAAAAGGAACACACAAAAATAAGATGTTAGGAGTTAGCTGTAACAGCAAGCCCTACTTAACTTAGGCAGACATGTGCTCTGAGTATGAGTTAGAGGTGAGTGCTATGCATTGTTCTGCCTGGTATATACAACAGACCAATATTTGTCCTCTCCCCTCCCCATCCTGAAGACCATCTTTGCTTTCATCTCCCTGACACTCCACCCCTGATACCCCAAGCTCAAAATAAAGTTCTTCTCAGGGTCTGTTCCTTTTAGAAAGTAAGGAAGACATTCTTTCACATGCCAGTTGACTCTCCCCACAGTTCAATCTTGTCTGCAGCACATTTTACAAAAATTTCTCCAAGTTTCTCAATGTAGTATTGTATCCTAGTTTTCAACACTGGAACAACTTTTTCTTTAGTTGCATATTCCTTTGGTCATTTCAATGAGAATTTGGAAGGAATAGCTAAATGCATATGCTCAAGTAACTTCCTTATATCATAAACCCAAATGTCTTTTTAATACACTATATAAAAGAAACATTTTAAAGCACCAAAAAAATAGAATTTCAGAAACTTTTCTTGGTTCATGAAACTGCGTATCAGTTATTTCTCTAGATAATTACCTTCAAACATCTACCTAAGTAAAAAGGCTTCCCAATATATTTGTACCAGAAAAAAAGTCCATAGAGTTAATAGGCATATTCTTCCTGCATTGCCCTAATAAAAAAGGGACTGATGGATTTCCAGAATTGTAAAAATATCTGGGAAGCTGAAAGTTAAGGAGAGAGACTTGGGGGAGATGGGGGTGAGGAAGAGAACAAGAATGAAATTAGTGACAGAATCAAATAGCTAAAGTCCTTGTTCAATCATAGCCATAAAATGTGTGCAAACACACACACACACACACACACACACACACACATACTCATCTTACTTCTGTATTAAAATTCATAAAGCAGCCAGAAGCAGGAGCACCAATAAATTCTTCTGTATAAGCAGAATTTTTTAATGGCTCCCTGAACACTAATAACCACTGCTCTCTTATGTGTACTTGACTCTGTTTAACCTTTTTCTGGTGCTTTTTAACTTTTCCAAGTCAGGTACTAATAGGGAACTAATGTGGGGTTTATTTTCCCTATAGGAATAGCAAAAAGAGCAGTGCACATTATCGTAATTACACAAGTCCTTCCAGCAATAGTAGGACTTTAGATCAAAGCCTGTGCATTATAGCTCAAGAAAATAATTTAATAACAATTGCAAGACTAAGCAATCTTGTTTTTAAACATCAGATATTGCAATGAATATTAGTCATGGAAAAAAAATACTCTTGGCAAGCAAGTGACCCAGCAGGAGAGAAAATAGACATCCTTTCAACAATGGCTAAGTTGCTGTTGACCTCGGCAGCAAAGATTCCCTTGCAACGGCCGAACATCACAGCCTGCCATTGATGAAGAATGGCTAGAAACATGAACCCTTTTTATCTTTGGAAGACGAATTTTGAGGAGGTTCTCACTGCTGGAAATAATAAAATCTAAGTGGATGGGGTAGGGACAATGTTGTATTTCCATTCATATTAACCTCACATCTCAATATTCCAGGTTGCTCGTGAGTTGTTAACTTAAAATGTATTCAAACATATTCCAAAACTCAGCATTTCTGCCTGTTTTATCTTCATTTAGGATTTTATTATTTTTCTGTCACAGAGTACCTTGGAGATGCTGCAAATACTTCTATGGTTGGAAATGAACAAGATAGCTTAAGATTTTTTTCCCCCTGACCTTTTAGCTGCTGGATACTTTTCAATTCTTTTTTTCAAATACAGAGGACACTCCAGCATCCTGACACTACTTTAGTTATGATCCTGTTGAATTAATTCACTTTCTGCTGAGCTTCTGCAGAAAGAGGAATTTATCTGACACCAGCGGAGAGAAGACAAGGAAAAAATTAAGGGAGAATGAATAAATAAATATTTTAAACAGAAGAGAACAAAGTGAATGGCTGTATGTGGATGCATGTATATATAAGTGAGGGGACTTAAGTAAAATTATATAGGAAGAGCAGTGTCCAGGAGCCAACATGTATTCCTTTAAAAAAAAATTAGGAAAGGAAAGAAATGGGAATTTGTTGGTCTCCAGTGAGATGTAGCTACCTGCCTTTTTTTTCCAGTTTCAATTTATACACCATCTTAAAATAAGAACTAGGTTCATCACCTCTCTCAGCTGAATAAAGACACGTCTACTGAGAAGTACGTAGTAATAAGAGTCTGGCTTCCAACGTTAGCCCAGTATTTTCATCAAAGCTGCAATCTGAAGTGTGCTTGAGCCAACATAGTTTTAGTCATTGATCTGACATGCTAAATATGTTCACTAAACTTAGAATGTTTGCACTCATAATTATTTTCAGGCATATTTATACAAATGAACTTGGATAATTTCTGCCTCTTTTATCTAAAGTTAAATAGGAACACTAAAGTACCCTTTCTTAAGATAGGTATCTGCAGACGGAAAATGGTGAAACATATTTTCTTCTGATTTGTTATTACAGGATAAATGAACTACTATGATTGGAATAAGCAGGTATATCTAGCAAATAAATTCTGAAATATTTCTAGGGTTATATTTTCAAAGGTGCTTTAAAGAGATCATTTATAATATGATAGCCAAGAAGGAACTTGTAACTAGAGTACTCATAATGATGCAATCAAAAAGATGAAAATATTTGGCTAATTAGCCAGCATGATTTTAACTTATACCTCTCATTTCCCTAACTCAAATATTTATGTAGTAAAAACTTACAGCAAGCCAACACAACTATAAGGAAAACTTCCCTCTCACCTCTGAATGTAATCACTAACAGCTATTAAAATTGAGGAATTAATTTTTATGGCCTTTCCTTACCCCTCTCATTCCCTGATGCAGATGCTAATTAATATCCTAAAAGTGAGCAGCAGAAAGTAAAAGGTAGCAATTTGAATTATCCAGAAACTACATAAATATTTTGGAAATAATTGAGTTAGTGACTATTCATATAGCTCTAGGTCAACTTTAATTGAGATGATGATGACAATAATAAGGGCCTCCATTTCTAAGCACTCATCCAGGTGCCAAACACTGACTTTTGTGTAATTTTATTATTCCCAATTTATAGATGAAGTAATTGATCCTTGGAGAAGCTAATGATTTTGTAAGGTCACATAGCCAGTAGCCAGGGTTTGAATGGAGACCAGTCTGACTCCAGAGATTATTCCCTTATCCACTACACTTACTTCCTCTCTAATACTAACATATCCTAAGCCAAGGTAGAGAAGCATATGATTCCTATTCACAAGTGTTCCAATATTAATGTAAATAGTTGGTCTCCTGTGCATCTTGGGGTCTTGTCAGTCTAAATCTCAAAGAATAGTATTTACAAAATCTATTCTAAAGCATCATATTTCCAGCTGGACCACTAATATCTCCAAACATTGTGATTTTCACTTACATGTTATACCTGGAAAATCATCACTGATAGCATCATCTTCAAAAATGAAAAACATTAACAAGAAGGCTAAGTAAGCTATTTTCTTCAAAAAAAATTATTTCTTCTACTGCCAAGAAGTGTAAATTTTTCAAAACATTGACACTTTTTCAAATCCCGCTACAGCAATTCTGTATTCCTTATTAAACAGCCAGCCTTATAAAGGGCAGGCAGAGTTTCCAGCTCTACACAGTATAATAGTGATAATTATACCTTGTGTTTCTATAGTGTCTTTTCTCTAAGGAGCTCCAGGTTACTGGATTAACTCCACCAGTTTCCCTTGCCAACACATTTCCAAATACAGCATTACCTTTTATTACTGTGCATTATAAGGAGAGAAAAAGTATTTGAAGTACAAATAGTATGTTAAAGAATCAACAAATATTGATTATTCCTAATGCAACCACATTTCACGAAAAAATGTATATATTTTAACACATATTCAAGCCCATTATTACGATATTCTTGATTTTTTTTTTTTCACCTGACTAAATTACTTTCCATGGCTAATGGTTACTGGTGAAGTTTTAATTATTTGAATGTTTGATTAACACATAGGGAGATAATCAAGTTGGCACTTTTATATATAGATTTATTATGAAATCTAATATTGAGAAATATTTCTGAATTTGGACAAGCTCTTTTCTTTTATTAAATGGCATCTTAAGAAAACACCCTGTATTAAGAGGAAAAAAATGACATATACATTCTGAGGTATCAGGGCATTTCCTTGCAATAAGCCAGGCTTGTGACCTGTGAATGTAATAATTACATATTCGCTTCTACTACAAGTATCCCCGCATCATACTGAAATATCCAAATACTTTAATTTGCTTACCCTGTGCTGATTCAGTGACCACTTCCTTCTTAGGAAAGTGAAAGCTATTCAGAGAATCAACAACAACTTTTAACTTCTTAGAAAATATTACAGTTATATGAACGAAATAATGTGACTGATCCACATGGTTTCTTTCATTCTTTCCAGAAATATCCATGCAAGTTGGATCCAGACAGCCAGATGTGGAGTATTTACTTTTGTGATCTCATTGTTTATGACAGTCAAGTCAAACAAAAACTTTTCTGTGAATCAACCCCAGTTTCCCAGTTGCTTAGTAGGAATGCTCCTGTAGACATTTGTTGTAAATAGTTTGACCACATTTGTCACATGTCTGGAACTTAGTTCAGAGACAAAATGGGGAGATGCAGCATATGGGCTTAAAATTCACAAAGTTCTCTTGTGAGGGGAAAGATTAGAATTTCATGATCACAACAGAGGAAGTTGTTAACTCAGCAATTCCAGACAGCGTGTCCTGCCAAGCAGTGGAGGGTGAACTGGAGGAGACAGAAGGGGGTAAAGAATAAAAATATGAGAGCAGAACATCAAAAATTTAAAATAAGTGATAAAGTGAAAGTTAAAACAATGAGTAGATATTATATATATATATATATATATATATATATATATATATACATACACACATATATACATACATACACACATACAGACAGACATATGCCTGCAAAAAAGTTATCTGGTAAGAATCTCCAGTTAGAGTTAATCAAGGCATTTCATTTCTTCCCCATAAAAAAGAAATTTCTAGGACAAAAAGCTGATTTGATATATATTGTTATATCCAAAATTTGCAAATATTTAAGTTCCCCCAGGTACGAAGTAGTATGCTAGAAGTATTTGTGAATGCTAAGGAAAAATAATAAATTTAAAACCACCTGTACAAGTACTGCTTTTCAAATTGGTAAGTTTACTATACCATAACAGCAGATCAATTCTCCATTTTTGGATTTACTGAATATAGCAAGATCAGGTATTAGCAGCACAGGTTATAATATTACCTTAATTTTATTCTGCTAATGGAAATGAGTGACAATGATTGGTCTACATTCTCTTGTCCCAGCTTCCTTGTGACAAATAGTATAACATTAACTCCATCAAATTCTGTTACAAAGTACAAACACTAACTACATACACAGAATATGGAGAACTCACCACAGTCCCACAATTCAGTTTCTCTCCTTTCTTGTGAAAGTATTATCAATGCTGTCACAATTAAGAGCAGCAACATATCTCTTGGACCTAATGGCATACCAAATTAGGAATATACGTACTATTCAGAGGTGAAGTTTTTCTTCAATATCCAGTATACAAAAGAAAACATACAATTTTTCAAAAGGGTGATTATCATGATAGTCTTAAAAAGCTCTCTATTCTCCAATGGTGTTAAAATTATGACAGTTTTTCAGGATTACTTCTGGGGGTAGATTGTGCTTCCAAAGATGGGCACAACCATATCTCTCATTCCACATACCTTTTGCAATGTGACCTTTACCACTTTCCATCAAGAGAGTCTATTTCCCCTCTCCTTAAATCTGAATTTAAATCACAGGACCAGTCCAGACATGATGGAAGTGACCTTGTGCAACTTCAGATAGTGGGGCTTAAGAGATAATGCAGCTCTTGACTCACCTCCAAGATGCCCCTTCTTGGAACCCAGCTGCCATGCAAGGAGCAAGTGGGCACAGTTCAACCAAGCCTAAGAATATGCTCGTCATGCCAGAGGTGGTTTGAAGTAGGGAGGACCACTTCATATCCCAATGGCTATAAGCTTTAATGCCTAAAGTATTCTTCACAGATAAAAAGTATATCAGTGTTCTTAAAGTTAAGCTAAGGCTATCTGTATTAAAAGGGCCCAATCACCTTTTATTTGAATCAGGGAAATTTGTAGAAGAAAAAGCCCTTTGAGTTTAACAAGGCTGGGTCTGAATCCCAACTTTGCCACATTAGATGGCAAAATGAGAAAAATAATGTGAGAATTCAATGAGATAATATAAGGTAAATGTTAAGGCATTAGGCAAATATGAGAAATTATCATTCAATATGCCATTCTACATGTAGTAAGATGGCATTCCCAAAGGAAGTGGTCTAGGATGCTATACTCAGCTTTCAGTAAGCGTGAACTTAGGTTGTGAGTCTCCTAGAAGTAGGGTGCAGAGTCTAAGTGCAAGAGACTCAGCAGGCACTGGCCTTTGTGTATTCATTCAATAATTTTTAACTGAACATCTATGATGTAGCTGGTATTGTTCTAGCCATGGGGATGCAGCATGAACAAAGCAAAGTTTTGCTCTCTTGGAGTTTTTCTTTCCATGGCTAGAGACATGTATCACACAGATAAGTGCTAAGAAAAAAAAAATTAAATTGAGATAAGAGGATGGGCAGCAACAAATGGGGAATTAGCTATTTCAGGGAAAGCCTCTCTAATAGACAAGATGAAATTTGTGTGCTTTGAACAAAGATAGGGAGCAAACCCAGCACATGTGTGGAGAGATATTCCAGGCAGTGGGAACAGCCAGTACAAAGGCCCAGAGTGGGGACCATGCTTGATGTGCCTGAGGACCAATCCAGAGGTCAGAGGTAGGTGATAAGGGTGGAGAAGCAGTGGTGCTCAGATTAGGCAAAGCCAGGTAGACCATGGCAACAACTTTAGATTTTATGCTGAGTTAAAGGAGATACCAGAAGAGATTTTGAGCAGAGGAGAAGCATAACCTGATTTACCTATTGAAGATATTATTCTGGCTGGATGTAGAATATAACATGGAAGGGAAGCAGAGCCTATATAGAAAGCAAGTACAGCAGTCCAGGTAAGAGGCAATGCAGCCTGGTCTAGGGTTATAGTCAGGAGGTGAGAAGTGGCTGGATCCTGGATCTATTGCAGTGTTAGAACCAACTGGATTTGCAAATAATTGGTAGCAGTGAATGGGAAAAAAGAGAACAGTCAAGAGAGAGATGGATTTTACTAGAAAAGAAAAGGATTCTTTTAGGTTTGATTTGCTTAAAGGTTTAAAAAAAAAAAAAAAGGTGATTTTTAGCATTAAGTTTTCAACGTCCTAACCCCCCGCCCCCTGCAGAAATGCCAGAGATATTTTAGAAATTATTTAACTGTCATAAAAATGTACTGATTTGGGGAAATATTATGAGATGCATAAAAGCAACTCAAATTCTATTTTCTCTAGTTAAAGCTTTATAACCAAGCACAGCTGCAAACTGCCCAGGCATAATTATAGCTCCACCTGGCAGGCAGGCTCCTCTGTTTGAAACATAGCATTGCATTAATAAAATGAAAGAATGTGTGAAATTGTATTTTTAAACAGTTGAAATGGAAGGAGACTCATAGGTAGGAGACTCTCTTTTCTAGGTCAAAACTTAGTGTGTTGAAATGACACACCTGTCACACTTCCCGTCCTGGCAGGCACGTGTGTGGCTGGCTTTACTATGGAGTGTTCCAGAATACATGGGGCTTTCATACTGTAGACACTCTCGTAATTTCACAGCATTCCAGGGAAGGAAAAAGCACAACCCTCGGGCACCTTTATTGTACTTATATTCTGCAAAGTCTTTGTTTTTTTCAGACTACCGGATTACCAAAAAGCAGCATTCAAAGGAAATGTATGCAATTGAAAATTGTATTCACCAACACCCAATCCTTTCTCATTTATTCAGTTATTTGCATTTCACTATACTATTAAATTATTGCATTACTAATTAGCATCCTGACTCCCCCAAAAAACGACATCTTCAACTCCTCCTGGAACTACCAACAAAACCCAAGTACTTTTTTTACAAAAGTAAATATCCATGTTTGCTCTCTATGCAAATATGTTATCTTATATTGTTTCAACTTAACCATCTTACAGATAAGAATAGCTTTTCTACCTAGGCTCTACTGTTATTTACCAAATAACATACCTTCAAAACAAGTAAACTAAGATGTTTTTAAGATATAAAGGAAGAATTGACAAACTACTATAGTAAGTCTTTTTAATATAGCTCTCAAAAAAACTGAATAAGTAGACAAAAGCAAGTAATGTTTATGAATACCAATTTAAGAATTGATTTAATAACCCTACAGAATTCTTTTCAAATGCCCATTAAACACATTTTAATTAATACAGTGGTAAACCAAAAATAAAATCATATAGACCACATCCTCTGACTAAAGGGCAATGAAATAAATAACAAAAGGAAAGTCAAAATTCTAACTACTTAGAAATTTCTAAACACTCTTCTGAGTAACTCAACTTTCAAGAATGAAATTACAGATATTTAGAAGTTAATGATGATTCCCACTAAAAAGAACCAGAACTTCTTGGAGAAATGACAGATTCCAGACCTGGGTCAGGAATTGTACAAGATAAGCCTGGGATGTCTTGTATCAGAAAGCAAGAAAGCTATCAAAAACTACGAGTGTCAGGCAAAAGGACCTAAACTCAATACAAAGGGCCTCCCACTCACCAAAGATGAGACAACGTGAGCATCAAAAAAGTAATGACTACAATAGATTAAAACACAAGAAACATTAAAACTTGTGCATTTGTAATACTTTTAAAAATGGTCACTTCTTAAATACCTGAAACTATCAAACTGCAACTCAGTAGCCTTGACTCTTGAAGACAATTGTATAACTATGTAGCTTACAAGGGGTGACAGTGTGATTGTGAAAACCTTTTGGATCACACTCCCTTTATTCAGTGTATGGATGGATGAGTAGAAAAATGGGGACAAAAACTAAATGAAAAATAGGGTAGGATGGGGGGAATGATTTGGGTGTTCTTTTTTACTTTCAGTTTTCATTCTTATTTTTATTCTTTCTGGTGTAAGGAAAATGTTCAACAATAGATTGGGATGATAAATGCACAACTATATGATGGTACTGTGAACAGCTGATTGTACACCATGGATGATTGTATGATATGTGAATATATCTCAATAAAACTGAATTTAAAAAAAATTTATTTTTAAATTTTTAATGGTCACTTCTGGAGATTTCTAGAGCACTAACTCGTTATTCTGGAAAATGGTAAATAAAAGATTCAAGTATTTATTCTGCCTTTTTCTACGAAATTTATTTCAGGTAAAAATTTAGTTGATATAAAGAAACAATAAAATTGAAAATCATTTTGTAAGTCCTCATGAAATAATGTAGCTGGGCAATAATCATCAATGGCTGCTAAAACCATTAGGTAAGACTTAGGGAAGTTTATAATGGATGGATTGGTCAGCAAATACCTGAGCCCACTGATCAATCTTATCACAAGAAAATGAACAGACATTATGGGTCTCCTGATATGATGTAATAGGAAGTGCACAGCCCCACCTCTGAGAGATTTGTGCCAAAAATATTAAACTCAAACCTGAATCTAATTAAACCTTTAATTGTAACCAGCAGTTTATAGGAAATACAGGGATAAACAAACACATTAAGCAACATTATGGGAGTACAATCAGCCAAATACAGAATTAGGAAATTTTGTAACACAAATGCCCATTTCCTTACAAAAACAAAAGAAAACAAAACAAAATAACAAACAAACAAAAAAAAAAAAAAAAAACAGAGCAAGGAGGAGGAAAGACTGTTTTCTGATTGAAAAAGACAGATCAACCAAATGCAATGTGTGGACCTTATTTGGAGATAATAATGTTTACTTAAGAGTCTTAATCTTCTAGAGACGCAAATAGAAGTACTTACAAGTAAAATAACACATCTGGATTTCCTTTAAAATAATCTAGAAGACTAAAGGAGTAGGGTATGAATAAATAAGATCAGCCATATTTCTTGAATCTGGTAGTATAAGAGTGGGGCTTCATTATATTAGTCTTCCTACTTTTGCATGTTTGAAATTTTTCACAATAAAGTGTTTTTAAAAACACTTCTTTTTAAAAAGAAATGTATGACAATGAGAATACCATATGTCAAAATTTATTAAATGAGGCCAAAGCAGCATACAGTGGAAGGTGTCTTAAGTTAATTTTTTAGAACACAAGAAAGACAGTAAACGAAATAGCATTTATCTCTAAAAGTTAGAGGGAAAAAAAAAAACAAATTAAGGCAACAAAGTAGAAGAATCAATCAAGATAAATGGTAAAATTAGTTCTGAAAAAAGAGTAGACTTGAAAAATAAAACCAAAATCTGTCTTTTTAAAACACCAACAAAATAAATCTCTGGAAGTATAACTAAGAAAATAAGAAAGAACCCAAATAAACACTTTAAGAATGAGAAAAAGACATAATCACAAACATGAAAAATTTTAAACATAAAATAGCATAATTAATATTTGGTTCCAACAGAACCTAGATAAAACAAATGATTTCTGCTATAATAAAAAAGACTCAAATTAACTCAAGATATAACATGTAAACATACTAATAACCACAAATTAATAGAAGTGGTAGTTTAAGATCTCACTCCAAAAAGGCATCCATCCAGATGGTTTTAGTCATTCATTTAAAATATCAATTGAACATCTAACATACCAAACACTATTCTTAATGAATGGGGATTGAGCAGTAAAAATTGTAAAAAAAATTAAAAAATCCTTTGCCCTCATGCAATTTACATTATAGTGGTGATTGGGGAATGGAGGGTAGGATATGGACAATGACAGGATAAGGAAGTAAAATACATCATATGTTAGATGATGTGATAGGCTAAATGATGCCCCTCCCCCCCAAAGATGTCCATATCCTAACCCCCAGAACCAGTGAATACGCTCTCTTACATAGCAAAAGAGACTCTGCAGATGTGGTGAAAATAAGAATGTTGAACTAGGAAGATTATCTTGGATTATCTAGGTGGCTTCAATGTGGTTACAGAGGAAGACAGGAGGGTCAGAGTGAGAAAGAGAGCAAGACAGAAATTAGGAGAAAGAGGAAAACATTTATAGATGCTATGATGCTGGCTTTGTAGAGGAAGGAGACGTAAACCAAGGAATTCAGGTGACCTCTAGAAGCTAGAAAAGGCAGGAGAAAAGATTCTCCCTTAGAGCCTCCAGAAGGAACCAATGTTGTTAACACCTTACTTTTAGAATTTCCAACCTTCAAAACTGTAAGAGAATAAATTTGCATTCTTTAATCCAGTAAATTTGTGGTAATTTGTTACAGCAGCAATAGGAAACTAATGCAGATGGAAAAAAATTAAGCTGGACGATGGGCCTGCCATAGGATGCAATTGTTATGAGGTGGTTAGGGTGAGTCTAAATTCTAACAAGCCTCATTAAGTAAACTGTTCCAGGGCATAGAAAAAATAAAAATAACAAACAAATGGCAAATAAAAGCATGAAAATTTATTTGGTTTCACTAGTAAAGAAATGGGAAACAATGAAATACTGTTTTTGTTTAAAATATTGTCAAAACATTAAATGCTTAGAATCCAGCATAGGTGAGTGTGTAGGGAAAGGGCAATTTCATAGTTTCTAAAGAATTTTAAACTTACACAATCTTTTTGAAGTTCAGTTCAGTGATTTCTATCAAATTTTAGGCATGTCCTTTTGTCCAGTAATACATTTCTAAGAATCTATCCTACAAAACACATTTACACTAATATCAAAGGAATACGTGGTGTTCACTGCAAAGATAATAGAAACAACTTAAATTTCTACCATTTGGGGAATTGTTAAATAAATTTCAATATATCCATACAAAGGAATACTATACAACCATTAAAAATTAAATACTGCATAACAACCTAACCAGAAGTATGGCAGATTTCTATATACTAACCTGGAAATAAATTCTCAGCACATTATTAAGTGAAAAACTAAAGCTGTATAACTATATACACACTATATTCCCTGTGACAGGCAGGCTCCTAAGGCAGCCCCCAGTGATCCCTATATTCACACCCTTGTGTGTTTCCCTCTTCTTGAATGTGGACAGGACCTAGTGGTTCACTTCTAGTGAACAGAATATGGAAAAAGTGATGGGATTAGGTTACAAAGAGAAGATGGCTTCCTTTTGCTTACCCCAGTGAAAGCCAGCTGTCATGTTGAAAGCTGCCCTAGGGAGAAGCCCATATGGCAAAGAACTGAGGGAAGTCTCCAACTAACAGCAAGAAACTGAGGCCTTTGGTCTAAATACCCACAAAGAACTAAATCCTGCCAACAACCACAAGTCAGTTTGAATAAATTCAAACAATTTATTCCCAGTTGAGCCTTCAGATGAGACTGTAGCCCCAGACAATACCTTTGTTGCAGCCTCATGAGAGATCTGGAGGTAAAGGACCAAGCTAAACCACACCTAGATACCTGACCCACAGAAAATGTGAGATCAGGATTTCTTGTTTTCAGCCCTACGTTTTCAGGAAATCTTTTACACAGCAATAGATAACAAACCACATCCCATTTTTTTATCAAAAGAATCAAAACTACGTATGTGTATGTATGGGAGGGTTGGGGGATGATGTTGTATGGGGCTAGGGAAATATATTCAAGAGGAACATCCAACTACTAAGGAAGGTTATTTCCAGGGCATGGAATTAGTGGAGAGAGAAAATTATACCTTTTAATTCCACATTGTTTGAATTTATTACAGCAAGTACATATCACTTTCATAGTCTAAAAATATTTTTTCTTGAAATTCTTCTGCATAATTAGCACACTACACAAATACCATGTTCTTCACACAGCAGCAATAGTGAGGTACATTTCTGAGTCACTTTGTCAAGCATGGTGATGGATTTTCACTGATCCATTCACATGCTTATTCTCTTTCAACAAATGTATTCTTTCAAAGGCAGACACTCCACCAATGAAAATGAGCAAAACTAATTGACCCTTCCAGGAGCTAAACCAACCTCTGGTTTTGTTGGATCAAAGAGTAAACTTTTTAAAAAGCAGATTGTAAGTAACATTACTTCCAAGTCCAGTAACCCAAAACCTCAAAGATCAGAATAACTTTTTCCATATTCTGAACAACTTCATTCTCCCCATTTCAGGAAATGGCACCCCCATAGCCAAGAAACCTGAGGGTCATATATTGTTCCTCTTTTTACTTCACCAACCACATACACTCAAACAAGTCCAAAGGAACAGAATACATCTTGAATCTGACCACTTTTCTCTATTTTTATTGTTGTTACCTCAATCCAAGCCACATCATTACTCTCCTAGACCACTACAGTAGCTCTCTTACTGGTCTCCCTGCTCCCACACCTGCTGCCTATAAATCATTCCTCATACAAAGGCCAGCAGGATCTTTCTTTTTTTCTCTTTTACTTTTTATTTTGAAATGATTTCAGGCTCAGAGAAAAGTTGCAAGAATAGAAAAAGAACAGAGTCCCTGTGTACCTTTCCCCAAGTTCCCCAGAAGTAATCACATTTGCTTATCATTCATTCCCCATCCCCCATGCATGCACGCAAACATACACATGCACACATTTTTCCTGAACCATTTGAGACATCCTTTATCCCTAAATACTTCCAGGTGCATTTCCTAAAAATAAGGACTTTCTCTTACATAAATAGAGCACAGTTGTCAAAATCAGGAAATTAACATTGATACAATTCTATTATCTAGTCTACAGACCTTATTCAAATTTCACCAATTGTCCCAATAATAGTCTTCTAAAGAAGTAAATCATGTCACTCTCCTGCTTAAATGTTCCAATGATTGTCATTATAATAATATCCAGATTCCTTACTTTGGTCTATAAGGCTCTGTACATTCAGGCTTCTGCCTATCTCTCTACCTTCATCTCCTAAACACTCCCCATATCTCACTGTGGTCAAGGCCTAAAGGTCTTCTTCCTTTTTCTCCAATACATAATCTAATTTCTACCCCAGGGCCTTTGCAACTACCATTGCCTCTGTCTGAAATGGTCTTCTCCACAGATATTCAAGGGCTGACTCCTCATCTTTCAGGTCAAGCATCTCTGCCTTATTGACTTTATGTTACGTTGCCTTCCTCTCCTTGTATGACTTTTAGGAGAAAAAGTAGGGAAGATAGAATTCTAAACTGTTACCATGTTCCAAAAAGAATCCTGAAAGATTGACTTCTCTGTGCTTTTTCTGTGCTTTGGTGTATGTTTTATAGTATTCAAATTACTTAAAAATGCTAATCAGTATATAGCATATATGGAATATTCAAATTAAGTTAAAATTCTGTTCTTAAATCTCTCTAGATAAACAGCAATGTATAGTACCAAATGGTTGTTCTTGGATATTTGCCACAAAGTTGTCATCATTAAAGTAATAATGATTTTTCCCCTTTCTTCAACATATTAACAGTATAAAGGAATATACATCATAGACCAAATTCAAGCTTACCTACAATTCAGTAATGAAGTTGTCTGATCTGATTCTAAGGACATAAATAAATACTTGGTTCATTAACCATATATAATCAATGTTAATGTGTGGCTAATGCATCTGTATACTAAGGGATGTCCTAAACCTTACTTGGAACCAAAGCAGCCACTTAGAATCATGAAGCCAGTACCTTAGGGCATCATGTGAATCCTAAAAATGACATGACAAGAATTGGAAAATGATTATTGCTATTATTTAGGGCTTTATGCTATCTCTCTTTAGTGTAATCCTGTGTTGGCAGACAGCAGTCTTCCTCCTCCCCAAACTCAATGTCACAGATTACACGTTTGAATAAAATATCAATACCCCACATTATGCAGGGTAATGGGACTCCATCATCTAATATCACTACAACCAAGGACTCTCATTGTCAAATTCTCCCTCACTATTCATAGCTGAAAGAAACAACAGATTTAAGAACTTGCCTGAATTTTCAACTAAAACCCACTTGATTTCAAGGTGACAGAGTATGTTCTTAAGAGCTGTTACCACCTTGGGTAATTATAAAGCTAGAGAAAGGCTGCAAGAGGGAACAAAGGAAGATTAACACCTCTTCGTGTTGATGCAGTCTAACTCAAACAGGGTCACTGGTGACCCAGAATGAAGAGAGCTGCTGCAACCACAGCCAGTTGGGAAGAAAACTGAAATAAGGTGAAAGTGAGGAAACATTTATTAACAATCAAAAGCAAAGAGCTTGTTTTGTCTTTTTGAAAGAAACAGACATTTGTGGCTAACTACTGATAGAGTGTCTGGAATACTGTCAGGGTCACAACTGCAAATAGTGAGTTGGTTGGCAATATAAAAAAGTACAAAGAACAAAGGTATAAAAGTAAACAAAAATATCGTTGAAATGTAAAACACAAAGAAATTGGAACAGGATTCCACATTTGGCCTTGGCATATGCACGGGGTCTGCAGAAACTAATTACCAAAGCTCTGGTGCTACATTCTTCTTGTTTCCTGAAGACTTGGGCCATTTAATTTAAGTACTCCTTTCAATTTAGTTCAACTCAGAAAATACATTCTAAACCAATGATCTCCAAACCCTAACCCACTGGGATAGGGGAAGAAAATGTTACTATTTTTTATATTTATTTTTATTTAGCTCTTTTGAAATATCTATATTGTGGATGTTATAAAATATATACACTACATTACAGCAATAGTACATGTAAATTACTAAATGCATGAACAAGCCAATAGTGAAGGTTAATTATCAAAACACTTACTGACAGCAGTATGTGATCAAGAAAGTACAGAGATTCTGATTCAGTAGGTCTGGGGGGCCCAGGAATATATATTTTTAACTCCCCAGTGGATTCTGATTAGCACATTTTAGTATATTAATTGTTTTTAATCCTCACAACAAGTCTACCATTAGGTTGTGTAACATGCTAAGGCAGATATTATAATCATCCCCATTGTACAGGTGAGGAAAGTGAGGCAAAGAAAGGTTAAGTAATTGCCCAAGTTCCCACAGCTAGTGAGTGAGGGAGGTAGAATTCGAATCCAGGCAGTCTGGCACCAAAACCATCGTTCTTAGGCACTACCCTACATAGTCTAGAGACATTAGGAGACTGTGACCAACCTAAAATAATGTTAAGGAGGGAACACCAGATAATTTAAAATCCCAGGTAGAAGAGATGGATGGGCTTCCAGGGGGAAACCTCACCATTCTGGACAACGCCCTAGCATGGAGTTCCTCATTCATGAGTACCAACACATACTCCCAAACAAAAATCTTCACATATGTTGGTCACATTTGCTTGGCTTCATGAGATGGGACTATTCTACAAAGACAAAGATAGGAAATAAGATGCAAAGATTGCTTCAATAAAATATTACCCAACCAGATCAGTTCACTGTCATTTTATTTTTTATAGAAGCCTTTCACCGTATGGAACTAATTATCACCATCTGCCATTCCATACTTCTATATCCTCTCTAGCAGCTCATTCTTCAATAACTCAGTTGCTTCCTCCCTTTACATTTGTAAATGCTGTTGACTATGGATAAAATCCATGTTTACTTTCTATTCAAAACCCCATAGGAAAGCTTGTTTTAATCATCCACAGATGTTGCATTCAGTTCTGCTTAGCTTGGCACAGAACATCAGAGAGAAATAAAAGAAAAATCGTTATTTTATATTTCAATTGTAGATTGTTACAGACTAAATAAAATGCCAAATTGTTATTGGAAACAACACAGCCACTGTAATAATGATAGTCGACATCTCATTTTTACAATTATAATTTTTTCTGGCATTTAACTCAAGATGGTTTCCATATTTTAAAAAGGGCTTTTTTTTTTCCTTCTTCAAATGAACCTGCACTGAAGCCATAGAACTTTGAAATTACTTTTAATACATTCTTTTACATTCAAGAAATATTGAAATTATTGCATGATAGTGATTAGACTTTTAAATACTTTCCACCCTTCTGGAGTCACTTTTTGATACATGTTATTCTTTTGAATTCCTTTATAAACAACCATTAACCCAAAGACCACTTCATATATATCTAATACTTCTGTGAGTTAGTTCTTCTTTAGTTCCCTTTTATTTTTGATTTTGTAACTAAAAGCAATTGATATATAAGCAGTCACTAAGAATTATACTTACAATTCACAATTTTTTTTGTTCTTTTTTTTCACAATTATTAAATGTAGGGGGAAAGTCAGCTTTTCTAGTGAAAAAAAGTATCTCCATGAACTTGTAGTAGATTCTCTACTCATTTCCAAACACTGCAACATGATTGCTAATTTCCTTGTAACCTACTCTTCCAACCAGCCCAAAGCTCACCTGATTCACTCACTGATACCCTGAAATTTTCTGAGGTGCTTTCTAATTTCTTTCCACTGTATTATTGCTATGAATCAAACTACTCTCTCCAATACTTGAGTCCAAAATTTACCATACATTTACCTCTTGCTAAATCCAGCCAGTCACATGGCTTCTTCAGAAGCATTTTGTTTAAGTTATATTTACATGGGAAAAAAAAAAATGTGCTCAAATAAAGATGTTCCCAGAATGGGCCAACTGGCTTGAAGAGAGGGCCAGTTACAACTATGGCTCCTTGCAAACATTTCAATATACATTATGAAAACTCTGGTTTGAATGTGCTTATTTTGTTTTGGCAGAATTCTATTTTATTACCCTCCATATGTTTATTTAGGCTACAGGGGTCAAAGAACGTGTGGAGAAGAGTGAATATATGAGGGGGAATGATTGAGATGGTGCCTAAGAGAAGTTACCAAATCAAATAAAATGTTTTAAATCAAAGCAGCAAAATAAACAGGTTACATAACTATATTTTTCTATGTTAAGTACCAACTATTTTGAGAACAGCTCTGAATTCTATGCTCATAGTGAGAAAGAATATTTACTTTCATAAATTATCTGACCTACGAGCTATATACACTTATGACCCAACATCAAAGAACAATTAACAAATCCATTAAAGACCTTAGTGTACTTTTTAATGTCATGGTCATGTCTATATTTAGTTTTACTAAGATCCTCTTCTCTCAATTAAAACTGTTAGTAGCAATGACTAACAAGTTTTTTATTATCATTATTATTATTATTTTACAAGTATTTCAGTTCAGAAAAGAGACTAACACTTAGTCATTCTTTGCTGTCCAGACACTGTAATCAAGACTCCAGGGTTCCTGTTCTAGTTTGCTAATGCTGGAGAATGCAAAACACCAGAGATGGATTGGCTTTTATAAAACGGGGATTTATTTCGCTACACAGTTACAGTCTTAAGGCCACAAAGCGTCCAAGGCAACACATCAGCAATCGTGTACCCTCACCGGAGGATGGCCAATGGCCTCCGGAAAACCTCTGTTAGCTATGAAGGCAGCTGGCATCTGCTCCAAAGCTCCGGCCTCAAAACGGCTTTCTCCCAGGACGTTCCTCTCTAGCAAGCTTGCTTCTCTTCAAAACATCACTCCCAGCTGCACTCCCTTTCCTCTTTGAGTCAGCTCATTTATATAACTCCACCGATCAAGGCCCACCCCGAATGGGTGGGGCCAAGCCTCCATGGGAACATCTCATCAAAATTATTTCCCACAGCTGGGTGGGGCACACTCCAAGCAAATCTAACCAACACCAAAACTTCTGCCCCACACAAGACCACAAAGACAATGGCATTTGGGGGACACAATACACTCAAACCGGCACATTCCACCCCCTGGAACCCAAAATGGCATTATCTTTCCAAATACAAAATACATTCATTTATCACAAAAACTTAAATCATTTCAGTAACAAAAGTTAAGTACAAAATCCCATCAAAATAAGTTTAGGCTTGGTCAGTTCTAAGGCATAATTCCTCTCTAGCTGTGGATCTGTGAACCTAGAACAAGTTATGTGCTTCCAATATACAAAGGAGAGACATTCATAGGATAAACATTTCCATTGCCATAAGGAGAAACAGTAAGGAAAACAGGGTTAACAGGAGCAAAACAGTTCCTAAAACCTGCAGGACAAACTCCATTAGATTTCAAAGTCTGAGAGTCATTTACAGAACGACGTTGCATCCTTGGGGCTTGAGAGAGCGGGAGCCTAACCCTTCCTAAGGGCCTTTTCGGCAGCCCTTTCCTCTCCAAACACTTAGGTGAGTGCTCCAATATATCCACACATTGGGGAGACCACCTTCTCGGCCCCACCCTCCTCAAACATCGGGGCAGCTCCCGGATTCCCTTCCATCTCCGGGGCACACGCTCAACCCCTTCAGAACAGCGTGGTGGCAGCCAGGCTCTCCCCAATTCCCTGGGAATGTGCTCCACCCTCTTTGGGGCTTGGGGTGGCAGGACATTTCCTGAGCAACGAGGTGGAAGGCCCGCCCTCGACCTCCAGGGCAAACTCACCCTTTCCCTGCGTGTGGGCAGCTCCGCTCTCCCAGCCCGAGACCTCCTGACTCCAGACCTCAACCTCCATGGCTCTGTCTTTGAAGAGATTTTTCCTTTAATTTTTCCCTTGTCTGTCTCCTCCAGTCCAGACCGGCAATGGCTCTGTCTATAAAGATCTCGCAAAAATTCTGTTGGCTTTGCATGAAGCATGCAGGGGTCAAAGCCATCAGACAATAGGACTTTCCACAAATCCTTTCTGCTTAACTCCTTTTCCAATCTTGGCTTGTACTGAAATGGCGGCTGGGTTCCATGTTTGGTTCCATCCTCACGTTGGGCTGTAGCTTCTGGGATTCCACCCCCTGGAAGCCTGTAATTTTCCAAGCCATCAACTTCTGGTTTCTTTGAACCCAAGAGTTCAGTTCTAAGTTTATCTCTCTCTGCTCGCATTTTACTATAAGCTGCAAGGAGAAGCCAGGATATGTCCTCCACACGTAGTCTGGAGATCTCCTCAGCTAAGTATTCCAAGTTGTCGTTTTCAAACTCTTCCTTCCATCCAAAACCAGGACTCAATTTTGCCAAATTCTGTGCCACTTTAAAACAAGGACCACCTTTCTTCCAGTTTGCAACAACACATTCACCATTTCTGTTCAAGGCCTCATCAGAAGTATTTTTAGAGTCCATATTTCCACAAAGAGTCCTTTTAAAGCAGTTTTGGCCTTTTCTATCAAGCTCCTCACAATTCTTCCAGAATCTTCCCCCTATCCATTTGAAAAGCCGTTCCAACATGTTTGCTATTTGCAAACACAGCAGCAAAAGCACCCCACTCCTGGTACCAAAATCTGTTCTAGTTTGCTAATGCTGGAGAATGCAAAACACCAGAGATGGATTGGCTTTTATAAAACGGGGATTTATTTCGCTACACAGTTACAGTCTTAAGGCCACAAAGCGTCCAAGGCAACACATCAGCAATCGTGTACCCTCACCGGAGGATGGCCAATGGCCTCCGGAAAACCTCTGTTAGCTATGAAGGCAGCTGGCATCTGCTCCAAAGCTCCGGCCTCAAAACGGCTTTCTCCCAGGACGTTCCTCTCTAGCAAGCTTGCTTCTCTTCAAAACATCACTCCCAGCTGCACTCCCTTTCCTCTTTGAGTCAGCTCATTTATATAACTCCACCGATCAAGGCCCACCCCGAATGGGTGGGGCCAAGCCTCCATGGGAACATCTCATCAAAATTATTTCCCACAGCTGGGTGGGGCACACTCCAAGCAAATCTAACCAACACCAAAACTTCTGCCCCACACAAGACCACAAAGACAATGGCATTTGGGGGACACAATACACTCAAACCGGCACAGTTCCTATGAGTCAAAGACGACAAATTGTAATCTACCACCCCATAGTATAAACAAAACTGTAATTCATACAGTAGCTGAAGAGTCCTTCCTGCTAAAGACTTCTGTCACCATCTGCACAGTAATGGCATGAAAATCTTATCTACCAAACACAAGTTCTCTTAAAGAAAGAAGAGGATTGTACTACCAAATGCTCACTTGCATATGTAATATTGGATGATCCTTTTATGAACAAATATAGTCAGACAGTTGCTATGAATACATGGTAGAATAAAAACAGAGTGGTCAACCTTCTAAGGAAATCACGATTAAAAAAAAAAGCAGAGGGGGAAAATAAATATATTTTAAATCTATAGGAATAGGGCCATTATATTTTATAGCATGTTGAAAGTATAATTGAGTTTGTTTTTAAAATTCCAAACACAAAGTTTTTAATCATCTAAAACACAGGCAAAACATGTACTATTCTTTGTGGGTTGATCAATCTAGAAAATGTCAAGAAAGTTCCACTCACTGCTACAAAAAAAAAAAAATTAAAGAATTATTATATTCTTAATCTGTGAATGTCACCTACATAATGCTGTATTTCCTCAAATCTAACATGCCAGTGATAATAAGCATACTATTATTTTATTTACCAAGAAAAAGAAAATTAGCTGTGTCAATTAAACTATGACATGCCATCAACTGAAAAACATCCCAATTTCAAGATATTAAAATGTAAAAAAGCACATATTAGATTTGAAGAAACACAGTAAAAACCTTTCTATATAGTAATATAGAAATAAAACCCACAGTAGAATACATGTATTAGAATACTGAACATATAATAAATGCTCTAAAGACCAAAAAAAAAGAAATCATATAGATAACATGGAAAGTCAATTTATCTATATAGATTCAGAAATTTGTATTTTCCAATGCATTTTTTATTGTAGCCTTGCATATTTATTTATAGCAACTTTACTGCTTTTTGCTGACCAAAGTATAAAATGCTTGTAAATAAAAAAGAAAAATTTTAGAAACTACAGAAAAATATAATCCTGATAAAGATCCAGCCTGATTTTGATCTATAATGACACAGACATTGTTAAAACAACAAAAAAAAAAACCTCTCTTCTATTTCTCTTGTTTTCTCTTTGCTACTAGATAGTCCCCTCCCACACTCACAGCTGCTGTTGTACTCGTTGCTTGAGCCCTCCTCAACCCCTGCACTGCTCACTCACCAGGCTCAATACTGCCATCTGATTCCTCTGGAGAAAGTAGAAGGGATGGGGCTGGTTAGAATTCAAAGACATTAGGGAAGATGGCAGAGTGGTGAGTTATGGGATCTAGTTACTCCTGCAGGGCAGCTGGTAAATAGCCAGGAACTGTAAGGAACAGCCATTTCAGGGACTTCTCTGACCAGTTACACATCATACACCAATGTGGAATGGGTGGAACAGCTGAGATCACAGCAAAAACCTATAAGTTTCCCCAACCAGGAGGCTGGCACTCCTACCCTCCCCCTGCCCCAGGCATGGCAGACTGTCTTCGAGCTGGTTCCTCAAGGGAAAAAGAAACAATCTGTGCTGGGAGCAAAGATGGGGGCTCAACCCAGCCCCAACTGCAGAATTAATTAACAAATTTGGACTGCTGAATAAAAGCTCCAGGCACAGAGAAACCAGGAGTGGGCAACAAAGGAGCCAGGAAGAATCCATCTGGCAGAGAGGAGGCAGGGCTGAAAACAACAAAAACAGGGACTTTTGGAGTTGCAGGTGTTCAGAATACTGGAAAAGGGCTGGGCTCCAAGAAAAAGGAGCAATAGAGATAGGTACCAACTCAGGCTCGGGCTTCCAAACCCAGGGAGCTGGGGTTCAGCTCTGAAAGGGGTTTTTCTTTACCTTCTTCCTCTTTCCTCCTCTTTCCTCCTTCTTCCTCCTTCTTCCTCCTCCTCCTCCCTCCTCCTTCCTCCTCCTCCTTTTCCTATCTTGATCTCTGACTCTTTATCTTTTTACTTTTCAATAGCCCATCAGAGATCCTGCTTCAGAAATGCCCTGGGTAAGGGCAGAATTAAGAATTAAAGTTGTCTCAAAGTAACAATTCAGGTGAAAGAGATAATAGACTAAAGGGCTTATCTTTAAATAGTACATAACAGGACAGACTAAACTTGGGGGCTGGGGAAAGGCTTGAAAAGTGATTTCGTTGTGGGTGGTGCAAGATGGCGGCATAAGGAGGTGTGGAATTTAGTTAGTCCCCTAGAACAACTAACAAATAGCCAGGAACAACTAGAAAAGAGTCTGGAGTGACTAATTGGAGGACATCTGTGACCATACAACATCATACACCAGTCAGGAATGGATGGAACTGCTGAGATTACAGCACAGAACTGTAAGTAAAGCTCCCCAAACTGAGGAGCTGGCACCCCTCCCCCACCAGCATGGCAGGCTAAGTTGCAAAACTTCACTGTGGGAACAAGAAGCAGTCCCTTCCAGAAGCAAGGGAATGTAGCTCAACCAATCTCCAATTGCAGTTTTAATTAACAAATTTGGACTACTGAATACATGCTATAAGCACAGATAAACCTGGAGCAAGCAGGAAAGAAAACTGGAGGCTTATCCTAGCAGAGAAGAGGTGGCACTTATGGAAAAAAATACATAAATAAGTAAAAACAGAGTTTTTTGGAGTCTACTGAGCTCAAAACACTGGAAAAGGGCTGTGTTCGACAGAAAGGGGCACAGAGAACTAGGCACCAGCTCCAGTTTTTGCCTGATGAACTGGAGGGCGGGGGACTGGTTCTGAAAAGGGGATATCTTGCTTTTTTCCTTTTTTTCTCCCTCTCATTCTAAGTAGCTCATTATAGAAAGCCTCAGGAATTTCAATTGTCAGCAATGAACCAGGCAAGGGAGGAATTAAGATACAGAGTCAAAGGAAAAACTCAAGTGTAAGAGACATTCTCTAAAACACTTATCTTCTTTAAGAAAAGGGGTGAAGTGATATCCAGCTCAAGTGGCTGCCCTCCCTCAGAGAATTCAGACCCCAGTGCCTGGGGGGGGGGGGTGGGGAACAGAAAGAGTTTAAGCTTGGCTCAATCCCTGGCTGGGACAGGGTGCACTGAGAATTAAATACACTGCAACTCTTGATGCCAGTGTGGAGTTGCAGGCTGACAAGAGCCACCTGCAAGGCAGTAAAGGAAAAGCACAAAACTAGAAGCCACACAGGAGAGCCTAACGAGTTTCTAGGACCCACCATCAGGGAAATCTGATACTGAATATAGACTTCTATGGAAACCTACACCTGTCTAGTGTGGGAAAATCTGACTGGGGTAATCAAGGAAATCAAATGCCTAGACAAAGAAAATTACTAATCACACTAGGAAAAACGTACATATAGCCCAGTCAAAGGAACAAACTGACAATTCAACTGAGATACAGGAATTGAAACAACTAATTATTAATCAAACAAATCTCCTAAATCAATTCAAAAATCAAATCAATGAGTTCAGGGAAGATATGGCAAAGAGATGAAGGATATAAAGAAGACATTAGACAAACATCAGGAAGAACTTCAAAGTTTGAAAAAAACAATTGGCAGAACTTATGGGAATGAAAGGCACAACAGAAGAGATGAAAAACACAATGGAGATATACAAGAGCAAATTTGAAGAGACAGCAGAAAGGATGCATGAATCAGAGGACAGGCCATCTGAAATGCTATACACAAAAGAACAGATAGAGAAAACAATGGAAAAATATGAGCAGGGTCTTAAGGAACTAAATGACAACATGAAGCACACAAATATACGTGTCATGGGTGTCCCAGAAGGAGAAGAGAAGGGGAAAGGGGCAGAAACAATAATGGAGGAAATAAACACTGAAAATTTCCCATCTATTATGAAAGACATAAAATTACAGATCCAAGCAGGGCAGCATACCCCAAACAGAACAGATCCAAGTGGACTGACTCCAAGACACTTAATGATCAGATTATCAAATGTCAAAGACAAAGAGAGAATTCTGAAAGCAACAAAAGAAAAAAAGATCCATCACATACAAATGAAACTCAATAAGACTATGTGCAGATATCTCAGTAGAAACCTGGAAGTGAGAAGGCAATCGTATAATACATTTAAGATACTGAAAGAGAAAAACTGCCAACCAAGAATTCTATATCCGGCAAAAGTGTCCTTCAAAAATGAGGGAGAGTTCAAAATATTTTCACACAAACAGACCCTGAGAGAGTTTGTGAACAAGAGACCTGCTCTACAAGCAATACTAAAGGGAGCACCACAGGCAAATGGAAAAAGACAGGAGAGAGAGGTTTGGAGAAGTGCATAAAAAATGAAGACTATCAGTACGGGTGAAAAGAGAGAGAGAGAGGAAAAATAAAAATAAGATATGACATATAAAATCTAAGGACAAAATGGTAGCCAGTAGACATTATGTTAAGTGAAAATGGCCAGAAACAAAAGGACAGACACCGTATGTCTCACTAAAACTGACTAACATTGTTGAGGAAAATTTGAGAGTTGGGAACACAGATTATCGGGAGATAGAAAGAGGCTTGAAATTGGGCAATTGATGAGTACAGAAGGTTAAAAAAGATTGACTATATAGATCCAGAAATGGAATGGATAACATAATAGGGTGTGATGGTAACATGATATTGTAAGTACTCTGAACAAAGATGTGTTTGAATGTGGCCAAAAGAGGAAAGCTAGGAGCATGTATGACACCAGAAGGAAAGATAGAAGATAAAGACTTGGACTGTATAACTAGAGAAACCTAGAGTAGTCAATGAGGGTGAATAAATGTACAAGTATAAGAATGTTTTTAAATGAGGGAGAACAAATGAATGCCAACATTGCAAGGTATTGAAAACTGGACGGTATGGGGAAAAATACAATCAATGCAAACTAGAGTCTATAGTTAATGGTAACATTGTAAGATGCTTCCATTAATTGTAACAAAGGCAATAAACAAAGCTAAATGTATATGAGAGGGGGATATAAGGAGGTAATATGGGATTCTTTTGTATGTTTATTCTTCATTTTTTTCTCCTTTTCCTCTTTCTTTGGGGAAGAGAGAGAAATGTCCTCATATAGACTGTGGTAGTGAATGCATAATTATGTGAATATACTGGGAATCATTGATTGTTTACTTTGGGTGGATTGTATAGTGTTGAATAAAACTGTTGAAAAATAAACAGAGGTTACAAGTGCTGGAGAAAATGTGGAGAGAGGGATGTACCTATTCCCTGTTGGTAGGGAAGGAGAATGGCATAATCCAGATGGAGAGCAGTGTGGTGGTTCCACAGGAAGCTAACTACGGGGTTGCCATATGGTCCTGCAATCCCATTATTGAGGATATACTTGGAAGAACTGATAGCTGGGACATAAGTGGACACTGCACACTGGTGTTTATGGCAGCCCTAGTCACGATTCACAATGGATGGAGGTGGCCTAAGAGTACGTTGACTGATAAAGAGAATGGTGAACTGCAGCGTATACATACAATGGAATACTAAGTGGTAGTAAGAAGAAATGAAGTTTTTTGAGGTATGCACCTAGGTGAATGGAATATGAGGACAGTATGTTGAGTTAAACAAGCCAGAATTGAAAAGACAAACATTATAAGGCCTCGCTAATATGGACTAACTATAATGTGCAAACTCTGAGAACTGAATCTGAAAGCATAGGTTATCAGGGGAAGGCTTATGGTAAAGGTCCTTAGATTGTAAGCTCTATTCTATTACTGAGTTGTAATGGTTATCCTTAAATTCTGAGATGCTGAACTCTTTGTACATAACCTGGTTGGTTTCTGAACTTTGGGTATGTATGTGACACCTGAAACAGAGCTAAAGCTTGGCAGCTGTGACTGCCAGTATTATCCCATGTGACAACCATTTAAAAAGCCTAAAATAGAGTTCAGACTTCAATTAGAGATATGAATGAAGCAGATCTGGTTAGAACTAAGGCAAATCAAGCCAGAAGGTAAAGGACGATATGGACTGTGTTTTAAAACTTCAGCTTCTGTGTGCGACCAAGGGAAGTGATGTTTATTTGGTGCAAGATCTATATTTTCTGTAGCACACTAAATAATTCAACTTGTATGGTCAGTTTGTTTGAACACCATAAGTACATGGAGCTTTGAATGGGAAGTGAGATCCGGTGGGTTTGTACAGGTTGGAGTGAAATCCTGATATGTCCCAAAGTGATTTGGGCAGAGAATAAAAACGTATTTTCGGGGCACCCCTGAGGAAATGAGGAAAATGCAGAAATGTTGGGCTTCCCCACCTGGGTTATTACTAATATTCTCACAAATATTGAAGGCTACTGTTCTAGTTTGCTAATGCTGCCGGAATGCAAAACACCAGAGATGGATTGGCTTTTATAAAAGGGGATTTATTAGGTTACACAGTTACAGTCTTAAGGCCATAAAGTGTCCAAGGTAACACATCAGCAATCGGGTACCTTCACTGGAGGATGGCCAATGGTGTCCGGAAAACCTGTTAGCTGGGAAGGCACATGGCTGGCATCTGCTCCAAAGTTCTGGTTTCAAAATGGCTTTCTCTCAGGACGTTCCTCTCTAGGCTGCAGTTCCTCAAAAATGTCACTTTTAGTTGCACTTGGGGTATTTGTCCTCTCCTAGGTTCTCTGGAGCAAGGGTCTGCTTTCAAAGGCAGTCTTCAAACTGTCTCTCATCTGCAGCTCCTGTGCTTTCTTCAAAGTCTCCCTCTTGGCTGTAGCAAGCTCGCTCCTTCTGTCTGAGCTTATACACTGCTTCAGCAATCAAGGCTCACCCTGAATGGGTGGGGCCACACCTCCATGGAAATTATCTCATCAGAGTCATCACTCACAGCTGGGTGGGGTGCACCTCCACAGAAACACTCAAAGAATTACAATCTAATTAACACTGATAACGTCTGCCCACACAAGATTACATCAAAGATAATGGTGTTTGGGGGACACAATACATTCAAACTGGCACAGCTACCAATTTATTTGGCCAAGCCCTTGATCTGGGGGCTTTCCCTTATGAGGCTAGTTACTGCAAAGGAGAGGCTAAGCCTACTTACAATTCTGCCTAAGTGTCTCCCCCAGAGAACCTCTTTTGTTGCTCAAATGTGGCCTATCTCTCTCTAAGCCCACTCAGCAGGTAAACTCACTGCCTCCCCACCCCCACCACCCCCACCATGGGACATGACTCCCAAGGGTGTAAATTCCCCTGGCAATGCAGGACATGACTCCTGGGGATGAGCCTGGATCCGGCATTGTGTGATTAAGAAAGCCTTCCTGACCAAAAACGGGAATAGAAATGAAACAAAATAAGGTTTCAGCGGCTGAGACATTTTAAATAGAATCAAGAGGTCATTCTGGAAGGCATTCTTATGTGAGATATATATATATATATCCACATCCCTTTTTAGTTTTTAGAGTGTTTCAATGGCTAGATGGAAATATCTGAAGCTGTCGAACTGCAACCCAGTGGCCTTGATTCTTGAAGACAATTGTATAACTATGTAGCTTACATGGTGTGACTCTGCAATTGTGAAAACCTCGTGGCTCACACTCTCTTTATCCGGTGTATGAACAGATGAGTAGAAAAATGGGGACAAAAATTAAATGAAAAAAAGGGTGGGATGGGGGAGACGGAATGCCTTATGTGTTCTTTTATACTTTTTTGATGGGGGGAGTAAGAAAAATGTTCAAAAATTGATTCTGGTGATGAATGCACAACCATATGATGGTACTATGAACAACTGATTGTACACTGTGGATGACTGCAGGGTATATGAATATATCACAATAAAACTGTATTTAAAAAAAAGACATTAGGAGGGAGAAGGGGCAAGATGGTGGCATAGAGAGGTGTGGAATTTAGTTGGTCCCCTGGAGCAACTAATAAACAACCAAGAACAACTAATAAATAATCTGGAACAACTGCTGGGGGACAACCGTGACTGTCCACACATTGTACACCAACCTGGATTGGGTGGAATGGCTAAGATCGCAGCAAGAAACCTGTAAGTAAAAACTGCGGAACATGCCGGGAGCCCCCTACCCCCATGGCAGGCTGAACTACAAGACCTCGCTGTGGGAAAAGTCATAAGGCAAACAAGTTAACTGAATTCCAAAAACAGACAAACCTTTCCAAAGAGAGATATCAGCCAAAATTTTAACTGAATCCTTAAAGGGCAAGAGTAGGCCTGCATGTCAATGTCAGAAAGCTAAGAGTCCCAGACATAAGGGAAGCTTCTGCTCACAATCTCTGTTCCACAAGCCTCCACCAGGTACTCATATTCATGAAAAGATTGGGGGCAGGAGAGAAAACCTGAGAGAACCCCCCTTTGATGGCACATCTGCTGCTGCACATAAGCATTAAGCCCCATCTGCATTCCGGCACCCTCTTCTCTTATCATGCAAAAGCTTTAAGTGGCTGAATGAGGTAGAAACAAACTCTCTACCCCATCCTACCCTCAAGTCCATGCAAAGGCCAAAAGTCAAAATCCTCTGCCTCCGGGGTGGGCCAGGAAACCTTCTCAGGCCCAGGATTCTACAGTGATCCTAAGGTGAGCTACGGCTGGGAGAGAGACAGAAAATTCTCTTCTACCTAAGACTAACCATAGGTATAAGTCAGAGTTTAGCTGCCATGGAGAAGAGGGGAAGGAATTCTGAGAAAACCCTAACCCCAAGCCCCAGCTACCAGAGCCTACCTAGGCTGAGTCTAGACCAGGACAGTAAGAATCCCTCCATCCCTACCACAAGCCTAGCATGAATTAATAAGCAACAGCAGCCCACCATTGGGGAGAAGCAGGCATGTAAAGAGAAACCCTCTGTGGGCTCATACAGGCAGGGCAGAACACGAACACTGAGGAAAACACTCTCCAGCTCCCCAGGCCCCACTCTAAGCAAAAATTAAGAGCAGCAACCACTGGGGGAATGTGAAGCCAGTGATGAACTGAAGGTAACTGTAGCAACAAAATAAAATAAATAAATAAATAAACAAACAAATCCAATCCAATCCAACTCCTGAGTACAGTATACTGATTTAACCACCACAATAACGGCATGACTGAAGAAACATGTCCATAACCAAGTAAAAATACTATTTACTTCTGCTCATTTGTTCTTTTACATACTATATCTTGCCTACTATGTCTACCCTATGTCTAGACACAAAAAAAAGCAAGATAAAGCGATCGGTTGTTAAATGAAAAAGCAATCAACATGACCAAACACAGAGATGACCTAGGTATTGGAACTATCAAACAGGGACTTAAAAATAATTTTCATTTATATGTTGAAGGATCTAATGGAAAAGATGGACAAAAAGTATGTACAGTTTGCACATTTTAGCATAGATTTGGAATCTATAAAAACTAGTCAAATGGGAATACCAGAAAATATTTTTAAACCCACAATATTAGAGATGAAGAATTCTTTTGATGGTCATATTAGCAAAGAGAACAGCTGAGGAAAGAATCAGTGAATCCAAAGATAGATTAATAGAAAGCATCCAAACTGAAACACAAAAAGAGAACAGAATGAAAATAAATTAAAAAAATAAAAACAGAACAGAGCATCCAAAGAGCTGTGGGACAATATCAAATAGCCTAATTTGTACGTCACTGAAGTCTAAGAAGAAAAAAAAGAGATAGAGAAAATACTTGAAGAGATATTGGCCCAGAATTTTTCAAAGTTAGTGAAAATTAACAAACCACAAATCCAAGAATCCCAGAGAACCCAAGCAGGGAGTTTACCTTTAAAAAAAAAAAAAAAAAAATGGAAAAAAACTACAGTAAACCGAGGTAGAGTCAATTGTTAAATTTATTCTAACCTTCATCCATACTCTTAGCTGCTTCTTCCCTACTGACCTCAGCTTTACTTTCTGGCCTCACAACTGTCCCAGCCCATCTGAGTTTCTGTGATAAATTTATTCATCTTATGGCATGTCCTCATCCATGAACTGCCTTTGTTCAGACAGGCTTTCTGAACCCTGACTTCTTTAGTTTGACCTCAAAACTCTTTTCATAAGCTACATTCCAGGTTCTGACAAGGAGCAATCTCTAGATAAAGCCAAAGTAAAAAGTCACTACTAGATATGCAAATATTTTTTATTAGGATCATATTTAAGGGAAACACAACAGATTCATACCACCAATATCTATGAAATCAAAGAACATAATTCCATAATTATTAGTTTAACTGAATGTTTAAATAAATGTAAGTTTCAGCCTACCAAATTCCCACATAAGTAAAATAATTACTTCTTGAGGAGTCGGGCAAGATGGCGGCATAGAGAGGAGTGGAAGCTAAGTAGTCCCCCTGGAACAACTACAAAAAACCAGAAACAACTAGTAAATAATCCAGAATAACTGCGGGGGGACAAACGAGACCATCCACTCATCATACACCAACCTGAATTGGGAGGAATGCCTGAGAACACAGCATAAAATCTGTAAGTAAAACCTGCGGAACCAAATCGTGAGACCCCCTCCCCCATAGCCCGAGCTGCAAAGCCTCGTGGTGCCAGAGAGAAGCTCTCTCCCAGCAAGCGAATACAGCTCAGCTGAGCTCCAACTGGGGTTTTAAGTAGCGAGTGTGAACTGCTCACTACAGGTACGCAGCCCCAAAAAACAGACAGAGGCTTTGGGTGACGACTGACCTTGGAGCCTTGGACTGGGTCTGAAGGGGGCTATCTGATTCTTTTTTGGCTCAGTGGAGAAAGCCATTTTCAGTTTCCAGGGCTGTGAAGTGGAGAAGGGTGGAGACAGCACAAGCAGAGAGTGAGACCATTGAAATGCTAATGACCTCCACCTGAGGGGTCTGTCTTCTCTAGGAGGAAAGGGGTGGGACCCTTTCCATTCAGAACCAGACCCCAGAGCCTGGGGGAACACGGCCACACCACCTCACACCAGTCAAGAATTATAGGCTAACAGGCGTCACCTGCTGGGCAGAAAAGCACAGTGACCTGAGGCATCAAAGGGGGGAGCAATTTTCTAAGACACACCCGCAGGGAAACCAGATACTGAATATTTCTTCCCTCTGGGACCTGAGCCTATTCTGGTCTGGGAAACCTGATTTGGATAACCAAGGAAACCATGCCTAGACAACAGAAAATTACAACCTACACTAAGAAAAACAAAGTTATGGCCCAGTCAAAGGAACAAACGTACACTTCAACTGAGATACAGGAATTTAAACAATTAATGCTAAATCAATTCAAAAAGTTTAGAGAAGATATTGCAAAAGAGATAGAGGCTGTAAAGGAAGAACTGGACATGTATACGGCAGAAATCAAAAGTTCAAAAACCTACTAGTAGAATCTATGGAAATGAAAGGCACAACAACACAAGAGATGAAAGACACAATGGAAACATACAACAGCAGATCTCAAGAGGCAGAAGAAAACACTCAGGAACTGGAGAACAAAACACCTGAAAGCCTACACGCAAAGGAGCAGATGGAGAAAAGAATGAAAAAATATGAGCAACGTCTCCGGGAACTCAAGGATGAAACAAAGTACAATAATGTACGTATCATTGGTGTCCCAGAAGGAGAAGAGAAGGGAAAGGGGGCAGAAGCAATAATAGAGGAAATAATTAATGAAAATTTCCCATCTCTTATGAAAGACATAAAATTACAGATCCAAGAAGCACAGCGTACTCCAAACAGAAGAGATATGAAGAGGCCTACGCCAAGACACTTAATAATCAGATTATCAAATGTCAAAGACAAAGAGAGAATCCTGAAAGCAGCAAGAGAAAAGCAATCCATTACATACAAAGGAAGCTTAATAAGACTATGTGCGGATCTCTCAGCAGAAACCATGGAGACAAGAAGGAAGTGGTGTGATATATTTAAGATACTGAAAGAGAAAAACCACCAACCAAGAATCCTGTATCCAGCAAAGCTGTCCTTCAAATATGAGGGAGAGCTCAAAATATTTTCTGACAAACAGACAATGAGAGACTTTGTGAACAAGACACCTGCCCTACAGGAAATACTAAAGGGAACACTACAGGGTGATAGAAGACAGGAGTGTGTCGTTTGGAACACAATTTTGGGAGATGGTAGCACAACAATGTAAGTACACTGAACAAAGGTAACTAAGAATGCGGTTGAGAGAGGAAGATGAGGAGCATGAGAGACACCACAAGAATGGAGGAAAGATAACGACTGGGACTGTGTAACTTGGTGAAATCTAGAGTATTCAACAATTGTGATAAAATGTACAAATATGTTCTTTTGCGAGGGAGAACAAGCAAATGGCGACCTTGCAGGGTGTTGAGAATGGGGAGGCATTGGGGGAGGGATGCGATCAGCATGGACTAGAGACTGTAACTAATAGAATAATTGTATTATGCTTCCTTTAATGTAACAAAGGTGCTATACCAAGGTGAATGCAGATAAGGGGGGGGATGGGGAGGCATGTTAGACACTTGACATTGGTGGTATTGTCTGATTCTTTATTCTACTTTGATTTAAGGTTATTTTTCCTTTTGCTGCTTCTTAGCTGTCATTTTTTTTGTTTCCTCTTTCTTTTGCCTCTCTACCTTCTTTGACTCTCCCTCCTGCCTTGTGGAAGAAATGTAGATGCTCTTGCTTAGTATGAGCAGAATGTTCAATTAGGATGAACTTAAATGTTTGGAAATGAACAGGGGTGTTGGTAGCAAGATGTGAGAATAACTAACAGCGCCGAATGGTGTGTGAATGAGGTGGAAAGGGGACGCTAGAGTCATATATGTCACCAGAAGGAAAGTTGGAGGTCAAAAGATGGAAATGTCTAAAACTGAATCCTATGGTGGGCAATGTCCATGATCAACTGTACAAATACTAGAAATCACTTCATGAACCAGAACAAATGTATGACGATACAATTAGAAGTTAATAATAGAGGGGCATATAGGGAAGAACTATATACCTATTACAAACTATATACTACAGTTAGTAGTATTTCAACATTTTTTCATAAACAGTAACAAACGTACTATATCAATACTAGGAGTCAACAATTGAGGGGGTTGGTTAGGGATAGGGGAGGTTTAGAGTTTCCTTTTCTTTTTTTCTTTTTTCATCTTTCACTTTATTTCTTGTCTGGAGTAATGAAAAGTTTCTAAAAATTGAACAAAAATTAAGTGTGATAGATGCACAGCTGTATGAGGGTACCCAGGGGCAAGTGATTGTACACTTTGGATCTTTGGATAATTGTATGGTATCTGAACAATCTCAATAAATATGGAAAAAAAAAATAATAATTACTTCTTAAAAACTAGTACCACTCTAAAGACTAGGACTTGCCAATGTGCTCTTGAAAATAAGTATGTTGCTCCTAAGAAAACTCCAAGGATCTGAGCTTAGAAGATGAGAAACACTGGTGTATCCAATCAAGTTATTTGACAATACCTCAAACCACCCACCATGGGTATAGTCTCCACCTCAAATTATCTTCCTCAGTGGCTCAATTTGATACATCCCTTGAACCTTATCGCACCTCTCTCAACTTTTCAGTCACTGATCTTGTTACTTATTTGTCAACTTCACTCCTTGGTGCCAATGTACACCTTCATCCTTCCTAGTCATTGCCTTGGTTCCTGGGTCCCCATTCCAACAATATATTTGCATAAATGAGGCAGGACAATGAATGTCCTCCCTCACACATAGGCACTGTCATGGACAGTGCTTCCACACAAACCTCTGTTTCAACAACGTCTATGCAAATATCGTTGTTCCTTTCTTTCTTCTTGAGTTTGCTAGTATTTTCAGAATATAACCTCTTATTGAAAAATCTGAAAGGATAGGTCCCCAAAATTAGGATAATTACCTGGATCATTTAGTTCTAAATTATTCAGGTAATTTATAATTTTTTAAGTGTAGGAAATCCCCAATAATTACCTGAACACTACTTCCCCTTTGCTAAGAGAAACCTGATAAAATATCACCTGTCCGTTGGTCACCACAGAGAAGTATTTGCTCTGTGTACCTCTGCTTTTCTTTGGGCATTGAGGCTGTCCATAAAATACATATAGCTATGATTATTAACAGGTAAGCAAATCTATTTTATTGATGGGTTCATTTAGTTCCCTCTATGACTTAGAGTGAAGAGGACGTCTGAAAAACTAAAGCACTGAAGTCTAGATGCCTTGAGCTGTTTGAACATACATGTGCTGTACGAGTCACAGGATGCCTAGAGAAAGGCTGTCTCTAATATATTAGCAACATGTCTAAGGTTTGGAAAGAATCTTAAAGATCTCCACCTCTAAATTATGGGCACCATCAGGGCAGGGACCAGGGTTGGCTATGCTCACCATTTGTAAGCCCAATATCTATACTTTGCCTACAGTATTGCAGATACTAAAAAAAAATTTAGTGATTTCTCAGCAATAAAAATTAATGATACATAAAACAACATGGGGAAATCTCAAAAACATTATGCTGAATGAAACAAAAGAAGACACATGAAAATCTAGAATAGGCAAAACTAATCCACAGTGGAAAACATGTCTTATAGGGTCCTGAGGGCAGACTTTGGTAGAATGAATTATCTAACCCCATCACACATATGCTCCCTTCTTCATCTTAACCCATATCCCTGCATGTGTGAACCCATTGTAAATAGAGTCTTTTGAAGATGTCAGATTTAGTTAAGGCATGGCCAACTGAATCAGAGTGGCTCTCAATCCATATTAAAAGGAGGCCTTATAAAGAGAAGCCAGAAAGAAAAGGATGCTGCCATGTGACGGGAGGCAGAGATACAAACCAAGGAACCCCCAAGGATTGTCGACAGACAGCAAGAGACTGGTACAGACTTTGGGAGAAAGAAACCATTGCCAATATCTTGATTTTGGACTCCTACTAGTTTAAAAACTGTGAACCAATAAATTCCTGTTAAGCCAAAACCAGTTTGTGGTATTTGTGATAGCAACCTGGCAAACTAACAGTTTTTGTTTTGGTAATGGATGGTGCACACGTAATTTTTGCAAATTACAACTTTGCAAATGTAATTAATACCACTGAATTGTATACCTGAAAAGAGTTTAAATGGGATATTTTGTGTTGTATATATGTTACCACATAATTTTTAAAAATATGTAAAGATACATGAGAAATCAGGTATAGTAAATGTTAATAAGAGAGCCTAGGTGGTGAGTATCGAGGTGTTCTTTCAACGTAAAATTCTTTCAACTTTTTGTACGTTTGGAAATGCTCTTAATAAAATGTTGAGGGGAGGTTCATACAAAGATATTCCAGAAAATATATTTAATGAAATGAAACTGAATCTCCCCTAAGCTTCCATCTGATGCCTGTATTCCCTCCTTAATGTTTTCATCATTTAGATCAGTGATTTCCAAATGTTGCACATTGGACGAGCTGAATCAAAATTACATAGAGAGCTGATAAAAACACAGATTCCAAGTGACACTGAGACCTACTAAGTCTTTTTAACAAGCCATTCACCCAGTCTGTGACCAGACTTGGGGGTGACACTGTTGGATAATGTACAAATACTTCCAGATTAGAAAGTCCACTTTGGGGTTGGCATACTTCATTTCTGGAAAGTTCTATTCAAATTTTTTTTTCCTCCTTGAATTCTACCACCCTTCTTTCCTATTTCTTATTTCTGGAGGCCATAGACTAAATCTCTCTTTTGCATTATTATAACTATAGCTTTCATTATTAATGCACTTACATTGCATTATACTCTGAATACATTATCTCAAGCAGCTGTTTGAATTTCAAGTCCTAGTATTTTGCTGCACTGTGAATGAGTTTTTCAGATCCTTTTCTAAAAGTAAGTTTTGACAGAAGTGAACTCTAAACAACATAAAAGGGGGAGTCTGAAACCATATGAAAACAACCTTTGCTTACTTCCTGGTTCTGGCTAACAGCCTAACTTACAGGGGTACAGTGTGTTCTTCTATTTAGCTGCATAAGAGACTTCAAATGACCTGGAAACCATGGTTTCCACTATTTACAATTTAGACATGTTTGACTGAAATTTAAAATTAATCCTTTCAGCTACCATATTGCATGGGCTAAAAAAATATTTGTATAATATCTCATTGTAAAATAATGTCATCTCCAAGTCTGTTTAATTTTGCTTTTTTGAATAATATGTTCAAACATTCCTGCTAAATGCAGAACTTTAAACAAGCTGAATTGAAAGATTTTTTAATAAGATTTGAGAGACGAAATCCTCAAGTTACCTGTGTTTCTCTCAAGTTCACTTGAGATTTGTGAATTTTACAATTTTTAAATAGAAGTAGCATTGTACTGTACTATGGATTAGATAAACAGTTTAACTATTCGGTTGCCATTAGTCCATTCATCACAAGCATTGGTATTCTTGAGTACTATGTATTTTTACATGAATGTGATGTTTTATTAACATATTCATAATATGATGTTTTGTTAATGTAATCATAGTGTTTCTTTAACTGCTAATTTCAAAACTGGAGATCTTTAAATTTCCAGGTTGTCTAGCCACTCCTAGGTTGAACCATGAAACTCACATTTTGGGGTATCAAAAATGCTCAAATATTGGCAATTTCATATGGTTCAACCTAATGCTAACTTAATTTTTATTTTAAAATAAAGCATAAGTGCTGTCCGTGATACTACTTCTGCCTCTCACTGGAACTATTCTTAAACATTTTCCTGTCTACTATGAACTAAAGTATAATTTTCTATTATGTATATTATTTTTCAAAATTTTGAAAACTTAGACCTAATCTCCCTCTAAGACAATGGCTTCACCATTTAGACTTTCGGGAAACCAGAAGTTTACAAAGTTAAATATTTCATTCAAAGGTACGGTGGAGATAAAGGTGGTTTCTATTCTAACTATCCTTTAAATTTTACTTTGAGGGGCTTTAATGATTTTTTATATAGAAAGTGCTTATAATTCTCTGTTGGTATGACTTGGAGCCCTAAGAAACCCCCCAAAATTCAGCACCTGCAAAGATCAAGAATCAACAGTATGAAAGAATTTTATATGGTAAATAAAATATTCCCATAAAGATATTTACTTTTTGAGTAACATCTAGATATCAAGAAGAAAGTGTGGACAGAGATTCCAGAAAAGAGTTATATTTCTTTTGTCAATATAAAAAATATTAGCAGTCTAGAATTTATCACAAAATATTCTTTTAACAAATGCTCGTGATTTATAGTCTCAAACTTGGATTAAAGATTTTGTATTTTGCATCTTTTGGTGACTAATTCTTTCCCAGACTTTACCAATATAAAATACTTTTCCTCTTCTGAGTTCCTTGCTATTACCATTCATTTGGCCCTCATGCTGCCTCATCTTGTTTTTCATCTTATTTATTATTACAAATAAATGTATATAAGTACATACATACCCATCTACTATATGAACATTCTGTAAGGAAAGAGAATGTCTTAAATATCTTTCTCTCTCAGAGTCTTGCATAATGAAAACATTCTTTCATACAAGAACTATCTCTTTGGTTTAAATCAACAGTTTTCCCCCTTGATCTATTTAGTTACCCTTGTCTGCATCTTTCCTATTTCAATTCTACTGGTGTTTCTAAAGGGACTATGACCAAACAATATATAGTGGTCTAGGTATAGACACATAATGGTTTTACTTCAAATCTACAACAAATGATAAATAGATTCATGCACTTTAGGTAGCATTCTGCATAACCTCAAAATGTTTATAAAAATTAATTAGGCATTAGCCCAAAATACCTAATGGCCATTTCAATTGTTCCAGGTCTCAATTTTAGTAATACAAAAATATTTAATAACATTAATTTTTCAGACTATGTTAATAGGATCCATTTTTGGATTGACTGACTTCACTAGAAAAGTTCTTTCTCTGTGGGGAGATAAAAGCCTGGGAAATTCAAATTTTTGATACATGACTTATTAGTTATCCTTCAGATGAACACACAAAATATTTTCTGCCTTAATTTCTGAGTATTACTTTTGAGTAGAATATAGGCAGTTTTCCAAGGCTAAACTCTAAGGCAATTATCCAGATAACTAAAGTTAAACATCACAATAATCATAAATAATTGAAATAGTCTAGATATTGTCTAGATTTGAAATCAAGGGCCTGCAGCTCAATTCCTGGTCCTGTCACTAATTTTGTTGGGTGAACTTGGATAAGTCATTTAATCTGAGTCTGTTTTCTCATATCTAGAGTGAAGAAACTTCTACGACCTGTCCATCTACTTGCGAAACTTTTAAAAATAAAATTAGATCGTTTTCTCAACCCGGACACCATTGACATTTGGGGACAGATAATTTTTATTCCAATTCTGTGCACTGTTGGATGTTTAGCAGCATGTCTGGCCTCTAGGTGTCAGTAGCACAACATTCCCAATTGTAACAACCAAAAATGTCCCCAAACCTTGCCAAATGCCCCCTGGGGTTTAAAAAAAAAAAAAAATCACCCCTCATTAAGAATGACTGAATAAATTATTTGTATGAAGCCTTTATTCACATATCAAGGATCCTACTATGTGCTGGATCTGGTAGCCAAATCAGATAAGATGAATTTGTGCCCTCAAATAATTTGCAGCCTATTAGGGAGATAAACAAGCAAATCAATGATTACAGTGATAGAAGTTTGGGAGCCCCTGGGGGGAGCATGAGGGTAGAAACATTTAGACACTGAAGAGTAGAAGCTACAGAAAGTGGTGACTAAACAGATATGGGTTCTTACATTTGTCAACAGTACACTTACCAAAAGAAAATCCACACCACAGAAAACGGTCACAAAATAAATATCAACTTCAGTGTAACTGCTTTAATTTTAATCAGTGGGGGAACACAGACAAACTACTTCGTTTTCTTCTATTCAGTTTGTACTTCTATCACCAGAATTATCAAGACCAACAGGGCTCCATTAATTCCCAACCATAATTGAACTATCAAGGTCTGTAAAAACAAGAGGAACATGGAAAGGGACAACAGACATCATTTATGTTTTATTTATTTCATTCACCAAAAAACACATTATTTTTACATGATCTAGAGAGTTTTATTAAATATCAACTTTGAAGGACCAAGTCAAATGCATCTGTAACAATGCCAAAAGAAAATCAAACCTAAACCAGGTCAAGAAACTGCCTTTCCCCCCATGACACTGGAGATGTGTAGCTTTTCAGAATATTATCTGCATGTGAGGTCCTCATAGAGGTGACTCAATTAGCTCCCCCTCGCTGTGGTACAGCAGGGCAAACAACTATCCCATTATCTCATGGCACTTTCTAGTTTGGGTGAAAGCAGGAAAATGCAGTTTTGAGACACAGAATATAGCATTCATTACAGGAACACTAGTTAAAGGCTGCTAATGGGACCCTTTGGCTTCTCATCCCACAGAGGTATTTGGAGAAGGTCCATGCATCTAACCACAGCCATTTCAGATAAAATTCTCTGTGCAAATACGTGCTATCTAACACCCCAAAATATATAAAAGCCCTCCTGGTTTTAGAGTGTGTAAGCCCCCAACAATGGAATTCTGTCTGGAAATATCAAAATTCAAGTAAAGATAATTTTTTAGTGGATCAAAAATAGAAACCATTATTAGAATATAAAAACATTTTAGTTGTTTGAAAATCCACATTTCTAAGAAAAGCAGTCTTACTAAGTGACATTTGCTCAATAGGCAATTTTCCCCATTTAATTTTCATAAATGGATCGCTTTGAAATGTATTTCCCCTACCAAAGACTACACGTTAACAACAAATGATACAACATCTTCAAATTTTAATTAATGTCAAGAGCTTTATATTGCTTCCAAGCAACCTACAGAAATGTTATTAATAGAATTTAATTTGGAGGGGGGTAGGCATTTGTTTTCTATTTTTAAAAAGGTGGTTCTAAAATTCTGGCCCTGTTAACATCATTTAAACATTCCTGTTCCATGCCTAAATATAATAAATTAAATTAGGATTTTAATTGTGCCCATGCTTTGTGGTTTCTGGCAGTACAAAAAGATCCTCTATGAATATACAACTCCCCTCAAAAAAATCCCACTGAGTGATTAATTACTAGTCTGGAAGATATGAATATGTCTCTCAATAAAGATAGTATGGAGTGCTGGAAGCTCTGGCCTTATACATCTCTGTAGGGAGCCTTTACTTAGCAGACATCTTCTTAATTCAAACAAGATTCTGGCACCAGGATCTACAAACAGCTCCACCATGATACACTGTTCATCTATTGAACAGTATATCTATTTCAATTAGCATATTTTGTACATGCACATGATCAGAAGGAAATTGGACAAAGTTATTGTTTTTATCCATAAATATATAGCATGTTCAAGGTGTCTCTGCTTCTAAAGTAACAAAGAACTGAGAACAATAGAAAATAACCTTGAGTTTTTAAAGAATCATCTTTATATATACTACTATTTTAAGTTAGACTCTGATTTACTCGCCCTCCATTATGAGTTAAAGTTTTGGTCAGGAGACTACAACTTTATAAGTGAAAACATGAACTGTGGTCTATTTGTGCCTGAATCTCATCTCTACTGTCTGAACAGAGAAGCTGTCACGAAGTGACAGAAGCTTAGAGAAAGTGAGAGAAGCTTAGAGAAAGAATTTATCAGCCACCTGCCCTTACCTCCAAATAGTAAAAACAAAACAACTGATAGAATTCTCAGAAATGTTTCTACAAAGCCAAAATAAAGTTAGAGGAATTACATCCATCATTTAAACGAGAAATTGCAAGCAAGTCAACTAAATTGAAAATAAAGATTAATATAAGAAATCTAGACTAAAACCTAGCTCTTTTAAGTTAGAGAACTATCATGTATAGCTTTTTGAATCACTACTTCATATTCATGATTATGGCAATTATTGTTAGAACTAAACACCACATCTCCTGCACCCTTTCATTGTATTAAAAAAAAAAAAGACAAGCTCACCATTCCTCATTCTGGCCAGCCTAAAAATCCTGACATCATTTTCCTAACAGAATGAAAGAAAGTTTCCTCTCAAAGCCAATATACATTCTAGCATAAAAGGCAAAATCATTCATACTCAGGCTTCTACTCTCCTACTATTTATATTTTACCTTTCCTTGTTATAGTTAAGATTTTGATCATAATCAAACATAAATGAGAATTAAATTACTCAATAAACCTGAGTCTGAATTAGAGTTCTGCAATAGACTGCAAAAATGGCCACAATATTTTACAGCTCCTCCCATCAAGACATAGAAGAGGTTTTCCCACCCCTTACATCTGTGCTGGCCTTGTGACTTGTTTTGACCAAGAGAATGCAGCCAAATTGGCAGTATACCAGTCCAGAGCCTTGGCCTCAAGACGTCTTACAGTGCCCACACTCAAACTCTTATAACTCTAGGACCACCAGGGAAACAAACTCAGGTTAGCCTGTCAGAGGCTAAGAACCCATGTGTGGAAAAACCTCAGCCTTCCCACCTGTCCTAGATGCAGCCGTCAAAAACTGAATAGCTCCAGACAATCTATCAGCTGACCACAAATGCATAAGCAAGCCCAATGAAGAGCAGCCAATTTTGATCCAGACCAGAAGAACTGCTTGGCTGAGCCAAGCCAAACCTGTCAGTGTGGAAAACTGAGCTAAATAAATGGCTACTTTTTAAAACCACTAAGCTTTGGGGTGGTTTGTTAAACAGAAATGGGTAACTGATACAGATTCTATAACCCCGTAACTAAATCTTCTCCAGTCTTTAAGCCCTGATTCAAGTTTCCCATTATGCTCATAAGGCTTTACCAATTACCAGTGTACATATTGTTGACCCGGTTCTTTTTGAACCCTGATACTATTTTTTTTCTGTAACAAAATTTAGCACTTAGATAATGCCCTTTATTATTTTCTAAGGTATATTTAAGTATTCCTGATACACAAACAAATACCCTGAAGGCAAACACCAAGTTTTATATTTATTTTTTATTATCCAACACTCTAAACACATTGTAGGTTCAACATATACGTGTTGGTTTGATTTTAACATAGCTGGAGTTTGCAACAAGACCTTTAAACTTCACTTCTATACTTTCCTTATTTGTAAAATGCAAATAAGATTAGCCTGTTTTACCATAGGGGAGATCAAGTAATTTTTAAGCTTTCACATCTGTTCTGGTTTGCTAATGCTGCTGTTCTGCAAAACACCAGAAATGGATTGGCTTTCATAAAGGGGGTTTATTTGGTTATACAGTTACAGTCTTAAGGCCATAAAGTGTCCAAGGTAAGGCATCAACACTCGGGTACCTTCTTATAATTACTTCTTATAATTGTGCCTAAGAGTCACCCCCAGAGAACCTCTTTTGTTGCTCAGATGTGGCCTCTCTCTCTAAGCCAACTTGGCAGGTGGACTTGTTGCCCTCGCCAGTATGTGGGACATAACTCCCAGAGGTGTAAATCTACTTGGAAACATGGGACATGACTCCTGGAGATGAGCCTGGATCAGCATGGTGGTACTGAGAAAGCTTCTTGACCAAAAGGTGGAAGCGAAATGAAACAAAATCAAGTTTCAGTGGCTGAGAGATTTCAAATGGAGTTAAAAGGTCACTCTAGAGGGCTTTCTTAAGCACTATATAAATATCCCTTTTTAGCTTTTAGTGTATTAGAATAGCTAGAAGGAAATACTTGAAACGGTTGAACCACAATCCAGTATCCCTGATTCTTGAATATGATCGTATAACTATATAGCTTATATGGTGTGACTGTGTGATTGTGGAAACCTTATGGCTCACACTCCCTTTACCCAGTGTATGGACAAATGAGTACAAAAATGGGGACAAAAAATAAATGAATAATAGGGGTAGAAGAGGGTTATGGGATGTTTTGGGTGTTCTTTTTTACTTTTATTTTATTCTTATTTTTATTTTTAGTTTTTGGATTAATGAAAATGTTCAAAAATTGATGGTAACGATGAATGTACAACTATATGATGATACTGTGAACAACTGTTGTATGCTTTGTATGGTATGTGAATATATTTCAATAAAATTTCATTTAAAAAAAAAAGAAAGGCACATGGTAACAGTGGCCATTCAAATGCTTCTCACGTAACAGAAACTTGGGTCCAAGGATCCATTTGGTCCAAGTAGCAAACAGACTGAGCTACTCAATGTGTGAACAAAATCAAATTTCTCCGCCTGCCAGGATAAAGAGCAGTGTCTAGACTGTGGATTAACCAGGATAATGTCACTCCATGAGTTTTCTTCAAAAACAAACATCTGTGGCCATCCATTGGCCATATACAAGTTTTTTTCCTATTTGGAGGGCCCTTTAGTGATTTTAGGCCTGTTACAAATTCACACAAACCAAGTGATTGACACAAGACATTGAGGTATGTATGTATGTATTACAAATATGCCACAAACCTAGATCAATTGTATTCTCCCCATAGAGCCAACTTTATATACAAAGAATGGACCAAGGAGGAGTGGGAAAAGTTGCAGGGAAGGATATGGTGCCTTTAAGCTTGTGAAAGCTTTATTGAACAATTCTGGTGGGATGTACTGATAGAAAATTCATGTCTACTTTTTATCTGTTTTATATATTGGGTTTCTGCATGATATTTCTTGAAGAATGGATTCCATTGCTAAAGAGTGTAAACATTAATAAAGAGAAGGGATGGCTAATGCTCTTATCAGCTGTGTAATGGCTATTGTTTCCTTGGAAGTCAGTCAGCGACATTCATGGCTATGACTGATCAAGGTTTCCTAGCCAGCTCTATCCAGTGTTTTCTAAAGGGTCTAACTTCTACTGTAAGAGAGTCATCCTAATTAAAACATTCACCCCAAAACTCCAAGTCTAAATAGCTGGAAACCATTTGAGCATTATGATAGACACAAAGAGAATATAGGGTTTTCCAAAAATGCTAAGCAATCCCTTTGGAATAGAGGCCCACATCAGGAGGCAACAGTAATTATCAATATAGGCACCAGACCTGAGCTGACTGAGTTCAAATCCCAAAACCACTCCTTACTAGCTGTGTGGTCTTGAGGAAATTATATAATCTCTCCAAGCCTCAGGATTTTTTATGTGTAAAACATAAACTACATAGAAGTACTCCGAGGATTAAATGCCTGCAAGGTGCTTTTTGCTGAGACTAACACAGAGTTAGGCTCCTCAAATGTTAGCTTTTATATTATTACAGTAGGAACAAAGATTTAAAGATTAAATAAAAGGTGGTTTGGAAAAGAGAAAGCAGTACAACAGGGAGAGAACATGAGGTGAACAGAAAATGAAGAAGTTTGAAGAGGGGCATATGGGACTAAAGGAGCCTTGTGCTCTGCTAAGGGTTTGGGCTTTATGTGATAGGCTATGGAGATCCATCAGAGGTTGTTCAGTAATTCATTGTTCAAATAAAAACTACATTAAGAGCTCACATCATGTCAGTTTAAAAGACACAGAGACAACCAGCTATAATACCAAGAGATGAGGGTTATAATACAAGTATGCACAAAGTACTATGGAAACACAGAGGATGAAGTGACTAAGTTTGCAGAGTAGGGAAGGATCTTCTTAAAACTAACAAGTTGGCCAGAGAAAGGATTGTTGTCCAAAAAATACCTCCACCCACTGAGGAAGTTTAGAACAGCTGGAATTATAAAGTATTTGCACCTCCAAGCATCAGTTGGGCTTTGTGCCAGTTTGGATATATTATGTCCCCTAGAAAAAGCCATGTTCTTTAATGCAATCTTGTGGGGGAGATATTTTGAAGATAGCCATTGAAACAGACTTTTGTTCCAGAGAAACTAAGGAAGGACAAAACGCCCCAAGAGCAACATTTTGAAGAATGCACAGGAGCTGAAAGAGAAGCTGGAATACAATCCAAAATCAGCAAATGCCAGCCACGTGCCTTTTCAGCTAACAGATGTTTTCCAGATGCCAATGGCCTTTCTCCAGTGAAGATACCCTATTGTTGATGACTTACCTTGGATACTTTATAGCCTTAAGCTTGTAACTTTATAACCAAATAAACCCCCTTTATAAAATCCATTTCTGGTATTTTGCAAAATGGCAGTATTAGCAAACCAGAACAGGCCTAAAGTGATGGACCCTAAAAATCAACTTCAAAGTTCCACTGGCTTCTTAAGGCACAGAGAAAACCATTCACATTCAAGGATAGAATGATCTGTGCATCCACAGATGGGAAGAAATAGGATGAGAATTACAAAAATTTCATGTAGTATAATGTGTAAGGGGGTCTGGCTTGCTGAATAATGGCCCCCCAAAGACATCCATGTCCTAATTCTAAGACCCGATGGATATGTCACCTTACATGGTATAAGGGACTTTGTAAATATGGTTGAATTAAAGACATTGAGAGGGAGAGAGAAAGGACAATGGAAGCAGAGGTTGGAACAATGTACTTTGAAGATGAAGGGGCCACAAGAAAAAGGAATACAGTCAGATTCCAAAAGCTGAAAAAGACAAAGAAACAGATTCTCCACTGGAACCTCCAGAAAGAACACAGCCCTTCCAACACCATGATGCTAGCCCGAATTGTAAAAGAATAAGTCTGTGTTGTTTTAATTCACTAAGTTTATGACGATTTATTACAGCAACAAGAAACCAATACAGGGGTGTGCTAGTTTGGATGTATTGTGTCCCCCAAATGCCATGTTCTGTGATGCAATCTTGTGGTGGCAGATGTATTTAGTGTTGATTAGATTGTAATTCTTTGAGCGTTTCCATGGAGATGTGACCCACCCAACTGTAGGTGATAACTCTGATTAGATAATTTCCATGGAGGTGTGGCTCTGCCCATTCAGTGTGGGCCTTGATTAGTTTACTAGAGCACTATATAAGCTCAGACAGGAAGAGCGAGATTCCTACAACCAAGAGAGACACTTTGAAGAACACACAGGAGCTGAGAGAGGAACTGCAGATGCAGTATGAAGATGGCCATTGAAAGCAGACTTTTGCTCCGGAGAAGCTGAGGGGGAAAACGCCCCAAGAGCAACTAAGAGTGACATTTTTGAGGAACTGCAGCCTAGAGAGGCACATCCTGGGAGAAAGCCATTTTGAAACCAGAACTCTGGAGCAGTCCAGCCACATGCCTTCCCAGCTAACAGAGGTTTTCCAGACACCACTGGCCGTCCTCCAGTGAAGGTACCTGATTGTTGATGACTTACCTTGAACACTTTATGGCCTTAAGACTGTAACTCTGTAACCACATAAATCCCCTTTACAAAAACCTATCCATTTCTGGTGTTTCGTGAAAAGGTAGCATTAGCAAACCGGAACAAGGGGTTTTCCTCTAAACACCTCAAAGCCTAAGCAAACATTATTTTATCAGTCCTCTCAACATCTTAGAGAAAAGAAAGAAAATGGAGAAAGAAGCAAGAGCAACTCATCTAAGACTAGAGCAAATAAATCGAGCAGAAAAGAAAACACCAAGTTTAATATTCAGAGGGCTACATGATCCTCTTGACTCCAAAGGTACAGCTCTCTGGAGGCTCCCAAACTTCATTTAAGTGAGAGGTTCAGATCCTGCCCATAGCAAAGCCCAGGCATTTCATTTTGGTGGTTTCTCAGGATCTCCATAAAAGACAGTTTGGTTTGGTTATTTGTTAGGGTTATTGTCACAGCCAAATAAAATCCATTCTATACAAACTAGTACTAACTGGCACCATAGCCAGGGATGTCCAGTCTCCCTGACTCCAAATAAAAAGAAAGCATACTGATGTTAGCCACAGAGATAAAGAGATGATATTTCCCTGGAGTAGACAAAGTTTGTGCTAATGATTAAGGGAGAAAAGGGATAAGCAATGTCAGGAAGAGAACACGTCAGCATCATTCACTCCCCCAAGCAGATAAACAGACTAAGGACTCTAGGGAATGCCAAACTTAATTTTTGCATCATTCTCAACTTGCAGATCCTTTGCAAATACATTTAAATGCTATTATCAATAACATCACCTTCTAAAATAAACATTTTTTCATTTATGATTTTTTCCCATTTTGCCCATGTGAAATCTGTAAATTAAACATACTCCAGGAGATGAAGGAAACAGGGCAGACAATCTCCAGCTAAGAAATTTGAAAAAAAACATATAAAAAGGAAAAAAAAAAATCAACCTTTGATGAAATAATTGCTTCTGCTGTTATTTTTTGCTATTGCTTCAGAAATGTTTTCGCTCTCTCTTCCTTTCTTGTCCCTATAGCAAGGTGTCCTGCTGTTGTGCAGATGAAAGGTCCAGTCTCTTTAAAATTTCATGCAGAGCTCTTCACAACATTGAAGCTTTAAAGGCCCATGGCAAATTCAACATATTGTTACCCTTGATGGAAGAAGACAAAAATCACATGCAAAATCTACTGTATATTCATTGTCTGCAAATACCATAAAGTTGTAGCTTCCTATATTTCACTAACCAATATGGATATGTATATTCTGATTTCAGTATTTAGAAACACAAAAGGTGCACATGGTGTGAGTATTGTAGCAAAAATCAGAATGAAAATCTTCTAAGGTTAGACTAAGGTCCTAGGCTGTGTGAACAGTTTTATTCATAGTTTTCCTAAATTGTTTTAGATAGGTGAAGCATATTCAATGACGCCAAATGATACAAAGAAGGAAAAAGAATCCTCTAAAACTTGTGTATATCATGGGGTTCTTTGCCCTAAGTCATTTTTATTTTTATATGTCTATAAGGAAAACATGGGGGTAGCTGATTTTTTATATATATATAAAATTATCTCAAAAAAATATTAAGAGCTAAAATTAAAGATACTGAATGGAAAACATGGTGATCTCAAAACAAGTTTATCAATTATGACTCTTTAAAGTTTAATTGTAATGAGTAAACTATCTGTACCTTAAATTCACAAGCTGGACATCAGATACACATCTAAATTTTAGATGTGCATTTTATTATAGCCACATTTAGCCAGATTCATTCATTATATTCATTCGTTCTCTTATTTCAAGCATTTATTGGATATCTACTGCATGCCAGACATTTTGCTAGATGTGAGAGATGCACAAACAGAAAGATGTGGTCCCTGCCTCCAGAGAGATTATAGTACAGTGGATACATTAAAAGTAAGTGTAATAAGGCCTCAGAATTTCTATGTGGAAGTAGGTCTGGGGTATCATGGTAGCATAAAGAATATATGATTGGTTTCTCCTGGACGAAGAGAAAAAATTATATACAGGAGACAGCCCTTGACCAGAGGCTTGGAGGCCAGCTAGGTACAATTGGAATAAACTAAGGCAATGGTAGTAAAGACGGGGAAGAGGGGACAATTTCAGAAAAAATCAAGAGTAGAAAATGTACAGGGCTTGGTCACTGACTGAAACCAGAAAACAAGAGCATGAGAGGAGTGTAAGATGAATTCCAGATTCCTGTTATTAGAATGAATGAATTGGTAAATGTCACTTCAGCAGTTATTTACTACCTAATATGTATCAGGCACAATTATAAACACTGCAGACACAGAATAAATAAATCACAAAAGAACCCAGTTCACCAAACTTAGAGAAGACAAACAGAAAACTAGTATGCAAATGAATAAGTAACATTAGGATAGATAAGTGCTCTGGAGAAAGCAAAATAGGGAAATGTGGAAAGTAGTTACTTAGGATGAGTGGGAAATTTTATACTGGCGGTCAAGGAAGCTCTGTCTAAACATGGAATACCCGAATCAAGACTTGAAGACTGAGGATAAAGCCGTGCCAATATCTGGGATAAGTCCATTCCAGAAATAAGGAAGCACAAGCACAAAGAAAGCCTCTGGGGAAGGGACAAGTCTGGAAGAGAAGGCCAAGATGACCACAGCATGATGCTCAAGATGAAAATCACAGAGATAGGCAGTGCCAGATTACCTATGACCTTATAGCCAACATAAAGAATTTGAATTTTGTTTTAAGCAGAATGGAAAAAAATTGTGTAGGTTTTAAGCAGAGGAATGACAGAAGATGATTCGGGAAATAGATTAGGAAATAAAAAGAATCAGAGAGTCCAGCTCAAAGGCTCTTGCAATGATCTAGACTGGAGATGATGCTGGTTTGGACCAGAATGTTTGCAGTGAAGGTGAGAAAACTTGGGCAGCTTCAGGGTCCCTTTTGGAGGTGGGGCCTGCAAGTCTGACTAAGAGACCACTTATAAAGGTTGAGGAAAATAGATAAGGCTGATGCCCAGGTTTTGGCTTTAAGGACTGGGTGGATAAAACAGCTGAGATGGGGAAGACTTCAGGGAGCAACAAGTTGTAGAAGGAGAATCAAGAATTCTGTTTCGGACATATTAGATTTGAGAAGCCTCTTACAGTAGAGCTATCAAGTAGATGGTTGTGTATATGAGACTGGAACTTGGATGAAAGGTCACGGCTAGATACTAAATCTCTTTCCATATGAAAAGATAAAGTAACATGGTTGAATGAGATGAACCAGTAGACACAAGATCCCTGAGGCTCTCCCACACTTTGAGGCCAGGCAGAAAAGGAGAAGCCAGCAAAAAGACCAAGAAGCAGAAACCAGAGAGTAGGGGGTAAACCAGGAATAGAGCAAGATGTCACAAAAGCCAAAAGGAAAAGCACTTGAAAGGACATGCAAGTAACCATTAGTTTTCATTTCCTAGCACTAAAGCATTTACCATACAATCGGTTAGCTTAAACAACAGGGATTTATTGGTTCTTGGTTCTGAGGCTAGGAGAAATACAAAATCAAGGCATCAGCAAGGTAATGCTTTCTCACTGAAGGCTGTGGCATTTTGGGACTGGCTGCTGGCAATCCTTGGGGTTCCTTGGCTTCTGTATCACACGATGATGCACCTGGCAGCATCTTCTTGTTCTTCCAGGTTCCGTTAACTTCCAGCTTCTGGCTGCTTCCTGTGGCTTCTCTTCTATCCATGTCGAATTCCCTTTGACCAAAAGGATTTCAGCCATATTGGATGATGGCCCATCCTCATTCATTGTGGGCACACCTTAACTAATGATGTCTTCAAACGTCCTATTTAACAAATGAGTTCACACCCACAGGATCAGCAGGTGGGATATGAGCATGCCTTCTGTGGGGGACATGATTCAATTCCCAACACCACTGGACTTGAAATCATTGAAACTTTGAATGAACGTGAGAGTTTTGGTGGAGTTGAGAAGTTTCTTAGAAAGAAGTTCTCACCAACCTCACAAGCAAATACAGAGCAGAACTGGAATAGGGATGCAATTCTTGCGGAGGGCACACTACTTCCTTTCTCACTTCTGCCCTGACAGTAGAAGACAAGCTTATGACCCCTTCCCCTTTAGTAAGTTTTCAAAGATTCATTAGCTGCTCATCATATTAGCAGAGGTGGCCAGGCCTTCAGCCAGGAACTTGTTGGGGACCAAGACTCCCCAAAGGAGAGTGACAGAGAGAATCCCAATTACCACAACTTCTGAAGTCCAACAACATAATTGGTGTGTATTTATGAGACCTACTAAATCTATATATATGTATACACACACACACACACACGCACACGTGTCCCTCCCCAGAATGGCTCTTAACTCATAGTCTCCACTATGGAAAACTTCCATTCATGTCAGCTTCAACACCCAGCTCAAATACTACTCCTAAAAATTAAGAATTAAGGCATATGCAGGACTGACCCTTCCTAAGCCTCTTGTTTATCTGAGCTCTATTCATATAAACTACTTTATAATGGAACCCTCTGGACCTGTGCAGTGTGTTAGCCCTCGGTGTCAGTGCTATATTTTTAACCCAAATCTATTTGACTCTAAAGCCTGAGCTCCCTGCACTGTACCAAGCAGGGGTAAAACCAAAGGTACAACTCTCCGGTTACAGAAATTAAAGATTCAGCTGGATTAGGAGGCACTTGACTTTCTCAAGGCTCCTGAAATCACCCACAGAGGAGGAGTGAGGCAGCAGAAATTTCATTAGAGTTCCTTGGGCCCTAGTTCTGACCACTCTACCAAGAATAAGCTGTGTGGGAAAGTCACTTCCCTTCTCTGGGCCTCTAAGTCCTCATCTGCCATGGGGAGGGTTTCTAACATAGCTGACTACTTTTAAGAACAAGACTGTCTACATGTGCTCATGCATATTTACATAAAGATCATTTCAATCAAATGTATACACACTTAAGGAACAGATAAATATTTGCAATGAAACATTACCATCAAGGCATTTTAAAAGCATACTCTTCATGTTTATAAATTTCTACCTTGTCCTCTGTCTTCAAAGTAACAACTTCCATTTAACCATATATTTAGTTTAGTTTCAAATAAATTTTAGCTTCAAATCTATATCTTAATCTTGCCATCTCAGAAACATTTTTTTTATTTTCCAGTGATACTTTAAAACTTCATTGACATTGTCTTAATTATGAAATTTTTCTGTCATTTTTGTTTGCTTTTTTCACCCTTTTTATAGTTACTGGAAGAAATTGTAGGAACTATCCCCATGCCAATCAGTGGTTTTATTACACAACAGTACAAATTATTGCATCTCTATCACTATTTATAAATATCAATATCTAAGCAGTGTATGTCTTTTACTGAAACAACCCATAGATGGCTGGGTGTGTGTGTGTGTGTGTGCGTAAATTTCATTTTCATGAATTTTCAAAATTTAGTGTTTGACTAAAATGTCCAAAGATAATCAGTTTAGTCAAAATCAAATGTTAAAGCTGGTCATAATAATGACCATGTATTAGAATGATAATATATGGCAAATGTTACAAGTACTACAAAATTTAGGGAACTACCATACAGCTCCAATATTTAGCTGATAGATAAATCTATGTGATGATAAAATTCTGGGTGGAAGACAAATATATAAATTCTATTTTTTTTTAATTTATTGAGGCTTGTTTTATGTCCCAGCATACGGTCCATTCTGGAGAAAGATCCGTGATCACTAGTGAAGAATGTGTGTCCTGGTGATTTGGGATGTAAGGTTCTATATATGTCTGTTAAATTTCTCTATATCTCTTTCTCCTTTCTTTGTTTCTCTGTCGGTAGGGCTCCCTTTAGTATCTGAAATAGGGCAGGTCTTTTATTAGCAAAATCTCTCAGCATTTGTTTGTCTGCGAAAAATTTAAGCTCTCCCTCAAATTTGAAGGAGAGCTTTGCTGGATAAAGTATTCTTGGTTGGAAATTTTTCTCTCTCAGAATTTTAAATATGTCATACCACTGCCTTCTCGCTTCCATGGTGGCCGCTGAGTAGTCACTACTTAGTCTTATGTTGTTTCCTTTGTATGTGGTGAATTGCTTTTCTCTTGCTGCTTTCAGAACTTGCTCCTGCTCTTCAGTATTTGAAAGTCTGATCAGAATATGTCTCGGAGTGGGTTTATTTGGATTTATTCTATTTGGAGTTCGCTGGGCATTTATGCTTTGTGTATTTATATTGTGTAGCAGGTTGGGGAAGTTTTCCCCAACAATTTCTTTGAATACTCTTTCTAGACCTTTACCCTTCTCTTCCCCTTCTGGGATACCAATGATTCTTAAATTTGGACATTTTATTTTTTCTGTCATATCCCTGAGATCCATTTTCAATTTTTTCAATTTTTTTCCCCATTCTTTTGTTCTTTCATTTTCCGTTCTGTGGTCCCTGAGGATGCTGAGTCATTGTTCAACTTCCTCTAATCTTGTATTATGAGTAACCAGGGTCTTTTTAATTTGGCCAACAGTTTCTTTTATTTCCATAAGAGCTTCTATTTTTTTATTTACTCTTGCAATTTCTTCTTTATGCTCTTCTAGGGTCTTCTTTATGTCCTTTATATCCTGTGCCTGCTCTTCTTCATGTCCTTTATATCCTGTGCCATGCTCTTGTTGTTTGTCCTTAGTTCTTTGATTAATTGCACCAAGTACTGTGTCTCTTCTGATCTTTTGATTTGGGTCTTTGGATTTGGGTTCTCCGTATCATCTGGTTTTATCATATGCTTTAAGATTTTCTGTTGTTTTTGGCCTCTTGGCATTTGCTTTACTTGATAGGGTCCTTTCTGGTTACAAAAAAAATATACCAATCTCTAATTTGTCAGATCTACAGCTTGGTGGCATACACTTTCTCTAACTAACCAGCAGGTGGTGTCCGTGGGTCACCCATTCCCCTCAAGTCAGTTCTCCCCAACTTTGTCTTTGTGGTGCATGGGGATCTGATTCTTGTAGGGTTCAATTGGTGCACTAAGTTTGGGTGTCTTGTTGGTGCTGTCTGCCCTGAATGTGGTGTATGTGTCTGGGTGGGTAGGGAGGCAGGGCAGCTTTAATAATCAAACCTCCCAGGTGTTCCTGGAGACTTAAAGCTGTTGCAATAGTCTAATCCTTCATTTCAGTCTCACCACAGATTGTCTCTGCCGCTGACCCACAAGTCCTTGGTATTAGCGTAGGGTCCCTGGGATTTCTGAGCAAGTCCCTCTTCTCAGCCATGCTCTTCCAGGACCTCTGCTGAGGGAAGGTTGTGCCACGTCACAAGTGCGCACCGGCAGTCCAGGGAAGCCCTGGGCCTCCAGGCCATGCAGAGGTGTTCCCAGCCTGCTGTAAAGATAGTTGAATGGCGCATGTTAATTTCTCCCTTTTCACACAGCTCCACCTTCCCAGCTCTGGGACAATTAGCTGTGGGCGCGCTAAAGGCCCTGCCCACAGCTGATATTGTGGCATGTGCACGGTGCTACGGGAAACACTCTCCATCACGCTGGGTTACTTGGCACAGCTTTGGGCTGTGGGTGGGGTCCCGGGCAGGAGCGTCCCCCACCCACCAGGGAGATGGTTGCAAGGGGCGTGGTTTCTTTCTCCTTTTGGCTCCCTTCTGCCCCCCCTGGCCCCGAGACAATCAGCAGTAGGCTTTCCTCCACGCCAGACACCAAGAGGTTGGCACAGCCCACTCTTGCTGTGCTTCACTGCATGGTTCTCACCGTGGTAACCGCAGCCGCTCTCGGGTTTTTTTGTTGTTGCTTTGTTTTTTTAAAGAATAGTCCATCTCCAAATGCCAACCCATGATTTCTCCACACTGCAGCGTGGCCGCTGGACTTTCAGCCAGCTCACTCACTCGTTTCAGAATGCAGACTCCCGGTTTCACCAAATGCACGGTCCCTGTGGATTTAGCAGACCTTGTCCAGCTGGTGCATTGCTGGAACTGGTGTTCTGGGTCACTTTCTGGCTTTTATCTAGTATTTTTCACAGAGGTATTTTTTTGCCCTGTCTCACCTAGCTGCCATCTTAGGTTCTGGAAGACAATTAAATAAAGACTCCAAAGATAACTTAGATATTAACTGAAAATCTGATGAATTTCCAACTACAACAAGTAATAACAGCTTCTGACTTTCATTGCTATGAGATCCCAGACAGAGTTAAATGGTTTACATCCATCATATACATTAATTCTCACAACTCTTTTTGCCCCCTCAACTTTTCACTACTTAGTACATATAGGAACTGATGAAGTTTGTCCCACTACTGCAGGCCTGAGGTGACAGGGATTTCTGTTCGAAATGCACACATGTTGAAAAAGTTCTACCTACAAAATAGATACTTTAATTGCCCCATATTATAGATGAGGATGCTGGGGCTTGAGGCATTAAGCAACTTGTCCATGGTCTCACTACTGGTAAGTGACAAAGCTGAGACCTAAAGCCAAGAAATCCACAAGCCCATATTTTAATCACTATACTCATTGCCTGGTAGTGGGAACATTTATCAAAAATCTTCCCATCAATAAACAAAAAAGTCAAGAAACAACTCTTAAATACCTAGACTTCTCTAAAAATGATGCCCTTTTAGAAAGCAAGATCATTTATGTTGTTTTTAGTCACTGAATTTAAAAAACAGAACACTACCGCCATTTCTCCAGGTCAGGATTCTGGCAAAGTTGAGCCTTGGAGTTTGTGTTGAAATATCCTGTAGGGTCTTTCTCTACCTAATTTCTCCCAAATCTTTTTGTTTCTATTAGTAACATATCAAGATTAACAGTTTTGCCCCCTATTAAGCTAACAACAGAAATATATTATATAACTGATATAGTCCTGCAAAAGTACCGTTCACATACAAACAGCTTATACAAAGCTATAATTAAATAAGGGGCTAAATAGTTACTCTGTATTTGGAAGTTATTCATACACTAGAGAACACACACTAAAAGGATCACAGAAATAGAAAGTACCTTCATGTTACAGCACAAGTAGGGGAGGAGGAGAATTCTCTCTGAATAAGAAATCCAGGTTTATTTTATTTTAAATCATACCTTAGAGGATTAAGGTTGCTTTTTTAATCTACTTGTGCATAATGATCTCTCAGATTAATCAAACTGCTTAATAGATGTTATTATTAATTAGACATGTCATTGCTTCAGGCTGAAAATTATTGGAAAATAAAAAGTAAAGGTCTATATTCCAAAGGCTCATAACAAAAAGATTTCCATTTCTATCACCGCACATCTTTTTCAGTTTCAATTCTCAGTGGCAATTCCTCAACTGACTCAGTATTTGTAACCCTAACATTCAGAAGTGTTTCTCACTTAAGAGATAACTGAACTAGGGCTTGCCTTTTAAGATATTTTCTGTTATTTATAAGTCAATTACATTTTTTTAGGGCATGTGGGTTCAAAAGAAAATTGTTCATTATTGCTAGATTTTTATCATGTCCCACTAGGGGTTTCAGTCAGGGCTGAGACATAGGGGAGAACCACTGGGTCATCAGTTTTTATTCATCAGGCTGACGTACTCCAAAATATTCTCATTTACAACTGGTCAGCTCTTACAGGTCACTAGTGTCTCCTCCTCATCCCCACAAACCCCTTGTATTACATCTGTGCCATTCTGGCCACACAGGGAAACTCTACTGTTCTCCCAATAGGTCAGGACTCCTCAGGGCTCTCTCAGGCACCCTATGCAGAAATTTCTTTTACTCGACACTAGGTTAGGTGCAGGGAAACTCCTAGAATCATAATGCTTTCCAGTGTTCTTGCCTAGAAAAGAAGACACAGGTATCCTATGTCCCCAGATTCCCCAAGCTTATGTTGTGGACCTGTTGTCCATCTACCCTCATCCTCCCCCTTCCACCTTTAACCTCCTGACTCTACACGTGCAAGCAAATGACCAAGCTTCCTATTTGTTAGTGAAAACAGAGACTAGCAGAGCTAAACGTCCTCAATTTCGGACATACCTATCAAAGAGTTTCCCAGCTGTACAAAATTAATCTCTTCACTTGTATCCTGTATCTCATCTGCATCCCCTTCTTCAGGAGCCTCCCTCTGTCAATCATTTGTCTCCTCTGTGTCTTCAAGCTGTTCCTTTGATTCTTTCCCCTATGCTTATAAAATAAATATGTGATTGCCTTTAAAATACATATACAACATCAACAATGAGAACCACATACAAAAACAAACTCTCCCTAGACCCTTTTAATTCTCATTTTCCCCTAAGAAGCTAAGCTTATTCAAAAATTAGTGAGAAGAATATTCCAGGCAAAGACAAGAGTTTGTAGAGTGGTAGACTCTGGGATGGAAAGGAACATGGTCCTTCAAAAAACTTAAAGTTTAGGGTGGGTGGAGAGTTGGAAGCAAGTGGCAGGTAGATAGGAAAGGGCTAGGTCACAGGAGCTTTGTGAGGCACATAAAGGACTTTAACTTTGCTCGAGTTTGTTGTAACGATTAAGTAAGAGTATGTTCACTAAGTGTGTGCCTAGTGCATGTTAAGAAAATGTAACTATTACTATCTTAAAATACATGAACCTGACTCTTCTAACTTCATTTGGACACCCTCTGAGGCTACAGAAGTGAGAACAATCCTTTCTTACTTGGCTTGAAGGCTAACTTGGTATGCAGGATAAAGACGAAATCATTCAAAACTCTAGATAGAAGGCTCTCTTGGGAATGTGTGGAAACAGTAATGAATGGACAGAAGATATGTGTAGCAAGATCAATGTGCACTACACATAAATAGGCAAAAATGAAAAATATAACTTGCTTTGAAGTTCCTCCTCTAGAAAATGGAGATTGGATAATTGCAGAGAGAAATAGGACTAAAATTTATCAAAGATAACTCGGTCTCACAGGACAACTAAATGCAAAGGTGATCCTGGACTGAATGCTGTGCTGGGGGCAAAAATGTTATAAAGAACATGGTTGGGAGAGCTGATGAAATTGGAAAATGCACTGTAGATTGCATAGAAGTATTGTATCAATATTAGACTTCCTGAGTTTGGTGTCACTATGCAAGAGAGTATCCTTGTTCTTAGGAAATATATACAGAAGAACTGGGTAAAGAGGTATGTTTTATGCAACCTACTCTCAAATGATTCAGAGAAAAAAATGTGTGTGTGTAAATATGTATGCATATATATAGTATCTATCTATCTATCTATCGAGAGAGAGAGAGAGAGAGAAAATGATAAAGCAAAAGTGGTAAATTGATATATCTGAGTAAAGGGTACATGGGAATTCTCTGTACTATTTTTTGCTACATTTGGGGGTTTGAGGGTGGGCCCCTGAACTGTCCCCTCTGGACTCTCACCATCCTATAGCCTCCACAAAGATGCCTCTTTCCCTCCCGCAGTGCTGCCTGAAGTCCTCAGCTGGTGGAACTTATGCTCTGTTCTGCTTGCACTTTGAGGGTCCTGTGAGATTTTCCCCACTCTGCTGACTTGGACCCATCTCAGCCCTTGCTTCTTGCTTCTTGCCTCTCAATAATGCAATAGAATAGAAGCTTTGGGATTAGAGAAATCCCTTTCTCTCTCTACAAAGCCTGACTCTCAAGACTACTGCCTCACTGTGACTTCCCCCAAACCTAATTTGATGGTTAAAGCTGAGCAGCAGCTTGGTTGTTCTGGTATTTCACCTTTCCCTTGACTTTCTGAAACCTGTGCTTTATCCTGGAGTATGCTCAGGGCATCTTCATTTACAGGAATAAAAAACACATTGCCAAATACTTTCATAAATGTAGCTTTTCCATATGTTTTCCATTTTACTAAACACTTTAATTAGGTCCAAGCTTTATTTTCCATTTTTCTCTTTTATTTTCTACTTCCCTAGGTGGTGGAACCATAGTTGACACTATCAGCATAAAAACTCAAGATCCTTGCTGGTCATCACTTACATTCAAAAACGGTTATACTAAAAATAAATAGATATTTCTAGGAAAAATGAAGTTAATCAACAGACAGAAGAAATTTTACTTCTAGGTTAACTTAAAATATCCCACAGCCTCTCCCTTTGTATCCTGTTTGTATGTACAATTTTATGTAAATTTATTGAACATTTTTTCTTAAAAACTAACAAGGCCTGAATAATCTTACAGAGCAAATAAAAACTCTCTTCCTATGAAACTAATGTAAAAAAAAAAAGGCAGTCCAATATTCCCAAAACGATAATTTTTTTCATAAAGCACAAACTGCTGCAGAATTTTTTTTATTGAAAAAGAAACTTTCATTACATTTTTGAGTGACTAGGACTAAAGAGTTTATAATGAAACTTTCTTGGAGATTTAACATTATAATTTATCATGACTCTAAAATGTGCATATGTATATTAAATCTATATTTTATAAGATTATGTATTTTGAATTATACACAAAATAGATAAATGTACATATCCTAAGATTAAACTTTACAAATCTACTCATATGTATATTCTGTCTTTTTCTTTTATAAATATTCTTTTTGTATTCATACTATACCTGATCACAAGGTAACCCAAAACACATTTACTTTAATAACTTTTACACATTCATAAATATTTTTAAATCCCATAAATGTTTAACATTAGTATAGCATATCAAAGTACAGTTCTTTTCTCTGTAAATAAATCATTTCTAATCTAAAGACTTGGGCTGGGGGACTGGGGTGGGGGGTGGTGCGGGGGAGTTGTGGAGCAACGCAAATCTTTCTGGGCAGTGAATCAAAGGACATTCCCAGACATTAACTTTTCTTTCCAAATATGAAAAACATATTAAATATATATCTTGTTATAAGATGTTTTCCTCATGTTTCCTTTGGATAAAGTCTGTTTAGTGCATTCCCCTTCATATTGTGCTATGGAATTCTTAGTCAACTTTGTGTCATTTTTCCCTCTGCAAAGGGCTGCCTGTTTATCACTCACTCAACCAAGACTAACCACATTAAATTCAGGCAAAAAGGAGTTATAACGTAAAAGAAAAATGAAAAGAAAAATATATATACATATCATACATAATTAAATATATACACACACATATACTGCCTATTTCACTACTTCTAATGAAAAACAGCTTCCACCCACTGTCTGTGTTTTGAAAAGAAGATAGGCTATGAAAAGAAACATAACACGTTCACAGAATTGAAGCAGACTGCTAGGACTGCTAAAAGTTCTATAGTTTAAAAATTGTTAAACCCACATGGCCTTCTGTCCATGTAATTAGAAGTGCATCAGTAAGAGATTTCTCAAGTAAACCTGTCCTTAAATGAATTGGAAAACAAAAAAATCAAGAGAGAGAATCAACAAAACCAAAAGTTGATTCTTGGAAAAAGATCAACGAGATTGACAAACCCTTAGCTAGACTCACAAAGTCAAAAAGACAGAAGATGCAAATAAATAAAATCAGAAATTAGAGGGGCATCATTACCAAGAACCTGAAGAAATAAAAAAAAAAATCTTAAGAGGATACTACGTACAACTGTGTGCCACCAAACTAGACAACTTAGGGAAAAGGATAATTTCTTGGAAACACATGAACATCCTATACTGACTCAAAAAGAAATAGAAGACCTCAACAAACCAATCACAAGAGATTATGGCTTCACAGGGGAATTTTATCAAATATTCCAAGAAGAATTAACACCATTTCTTCTCTTCCAAAAAATTAAAGAAAAGGGAGCATTAGCTAACTCATTCCATGAAGCTAATATCAAATAAACCTTTCCTAAAGCTGCAGACTGTCATAGTACTTAAAGGAACAGATTTAATGACTTGTTTGTTTCTGGGGAGGCACAGCACAACAAACAGCACAGGTGAGTGGCCACATTGCTTGTATTTGTGGTATAGGATTAGTGATATTTGTTACACTTGCATTTCACAAGCACAGAAAGTCTCCATATTACTTCTGTGTGTGATATCTTTTTCACATCTTTTTGCCATGCTTATCACTAGGTTATGCCAACTGAATATATCTGAAGCTATCAATAATTTTTCTGCATAAACATCCTCTTTGAATCAATCTTTTGCCACCTGCATTGTTCCACCTCACTTCATTTCAGCTGCACTACTTTGAGAGGACAACTGCCACTAAAAACATGGCACTGAAGCAATCATTTGGCTCTGTACGCACATTTAATTTCATGCCCTACAGGGGGGTGGGGGGAAAATCACTAACGGCCTTAAACAAAAATTGAGTCTTTAATGCATTACTATTTTACACAATTTATCTTTCAAATAGTCTATTCGCTCTTTTTTAAAAAAGGGACAGAAAAAGTTCAATTGGTACTGGGTATTCAAGGGGCTTTCAACCCCCAAATCTGAGTCATACAAATATTTTCCCAACTGATTTTTCGAATGCTTCACTCACTGTCATCCCAGCAGTCAGACCTAACATAATAAAGCCAATTCTGTTGGGATCTCCAGAAGACGGAAGCATTCAGTTTTCAATATCACAGATTTAGATGAGTTTTGTAGCATGGCCTATAATTTAAATCTCATAGGACAAGGACAAAAGAGGGTTGGGGTGGGGGCTAGTGGGAAGCAGAAAAGAATAAAAATTAGCATGAGCAGGAGAATATATAAATGTGTTTGTGTGATCAGGACAGGCCTCAAATCTATTATGTGATTTTTGTTGTCCCTTGACACAAGCACTATTTTCACATCGGCAGAGATACCTAGTGAAACATTGGTCTTTTCCTTTCCCCCACCCCGTGTACATAGTAAGGTTATAAAATCATGAGTTAGTCAAAACGCACTGCCTCAGGCACTGATAGCAGTAGCACAGCAAAACTAAATCCCACAATTAGAGCCTATGAATAGGATCCAGAAAGGAAAAAAGTGGTGGGCAATGCTGAGAGCAACTGCCGAGAAAATAAACATTTAAAAACATCAACTCAAAGGGGGAAACTTTATATTCTAAAATGTACAGAAGATAAAGTAAAAGACTTCTTCCAATAATTTTTTTTGAAAAATTATATTTACAGGCCAGACTTTCCTGCCCTCTTGTGGAGAAAATACAGAGCTCTCTATAGGTATAAATATGATGATGGCTTTTTAAAAGTTGTTAATGGCTTCTACCGTGGTATGTGCGATTTACTGTCATGGCTGGATCCCCTGATGTTCACAGAACTTTACTAGCTGTTAAATGGTGTGCCAAAATAAAACATAAAATCTGAACAACAAAGTAGAGATAAATCAGGTATTTTACTGCAAGAGATAAGGAAAAATTTGTGGTTAGTTCTGAATAATCCTTGAAGTCTAAATAAATATACTTTAAATAGGAATTTAAAAATTAAATAGGAAAAGAGAGAGAAAGAGAGCTGAGTATTCAAAGCAGTCATCAGAAAGCCCTGGCCCTGTTTCCATCTCTTCATTCAGAGAATGGATGTTATTTCTCTCCCTCAGGCTACTACTGGGCATTATTCTGGGCAGGACCAACGTGGGACAGATAATACACACATTCCATCAGCAACTGCTGTAAAATCAAAGAATTACCAAGTTGCTTTAAGTTGTTTCTTTAAAAATCTTTTTTAGAAGTCAGTTTAAAATAACAGGAGACAAGGAGTGGAGGTCCTGATCCCACATTCATTGCCCAACTCCAACACCCAGCTCACACTGTGGTATAGGCACAAAGCTGCCCTGGCCACACTCAGAAGGATTCTAAATTTCATTTATCATGTGTTGTGAAATTATCATATAAGATGTGCTTCAGCAGGATCCAAAGTTGTTGATTTTTGTTTTTTAAGGGAATTTTGTAAGTAAGGAGGAAAGGAAAAACTCATTAAGACAGAATCATGGAAAATGTCTTATGACTTTTGAAAGGCAATATGATCTGTTGTGGACAGAATGGACAGAATGTTTTCCCAAGTTATAAAATACTCAAGTGTTCACTGAACACTTCCTAGCATGGTACTAAACACCAGGGCAACAAAAAGAAATAATAAATCATGATTCCTGCCTTACATCACTAAACTTTTTACTAAGCACCGACCATGTCCAAGGGCTTGGTCTATTTGGGGACACCAGGAACATGGAACAGCTGAGTAGCCAGGCCCCAGTGGGCAATACAGATGGTAATAAATAGATGAGAGAGGACAGTCCGGAGCATCAGAGAATTCCTGGGGAGGTTAGGAGAGAGAATGAAGAAAGGAGGAAGGGAGAATCTGCTCCATGGAATACAAATTAGGGATGGTTTATAAAAGGATCAATGTGTTAGATTTTGAAGGACACTGAAGACATGGGTCTCTAAGTGAAAAAATGCATGTTACAAAAAAGACAAGATAGCCCTGCCACAATCAAGATGGCAGAGTGAGAAGTTTCAAGCCTCTGTCCCCCTACAGAACCTTTGAACAACCAGCAAAAACATGCAGAAATATCTTTGTCAAAGCTCCAGAAAACAGTTAAAAGACTGCAGTAACAGTGCGAGTGCCAAATAAAGAGAAAAGCTATCTAAAACCTGTAGGATCTTGTAATATCCTGGCTGATCCCTTCCCCAGCCCTCACTAGCTCAGCATGCAGCCAGCCCACACTCCCAGTGTGGATCCCTGGCTCGAGTTTCAGAGGGAGCAGAGTAGCCCTCGTGCACATATTGGCAGCATGTATGTCTGGCCCAATCTGTCTGGTGGTGGCCTGAGGGACTGATCATCCCAGAACTTGCCCTGTGTGTAAAGCTCTTCTACAGAACCCTGTGGGAGAGCAGTCAAGTAGTTGCCTGGGGTAAGGGATTGCAAGCTGTAGGATGTACAGTGCATTGTGCAGGACCATAAGGAAACTGTGTCCTAGGGAAGAGGGGACATTCAGAACCTTGTAAACAGGGGAATTCCTGGGGCCACATACACGTGCCCAAGACAAGAAGCATGAGCAGAAAGGATCAGGGCAGTACCTACACTTTAGCCTGGAGCTATTCTCTGTGCTCACTGTGGATAAGCCCTGAAAGAGAGCCTTGCACAGGTCAATCTGCAAAGAAAGACTGAGAAAGACATTTTCCTTTTTTTTTTTAAATTTTATTCTATTAGCTCTGAAATTCAAGAAAAGCTTTGTCATTACACTAACTGGATACAAGCTTAAGGAACAGACACTTCAGAGTCAAAATGCCAGTGATAACATGAAAATATCAAAATGTCCAGGTTTCAACAAAAGATTATAAAACATACAAAGAAACAGGGAGCAATGCCCCAGGCAAAGGAGAAGATTAAAGCCTTAGAAATCATCGTGGAGGAGGATTAGACCTGGGACATATCAGAAAAGGATATTTTTTAAATGGTCCTAAATATGCTCAAAGAGCTAAAGGAAAACATGAACAAAGAACTAAAGGAAATCAGGAAAACAAAAGATGAACACAAAAAGAATATTAATAGAGTGACGGAAATTATGAAAAGGAATCAAACAGATGAATGTGTACAAGAGGGGGATATAAGGGAGGCATATGGGATTCCTGGTAGTGGTGTTATTTTCTGTCCTTACTGTTATATTGTATTGTACGACACTTTATTTTTCTTTTTATTATCTTTTTTATTATTCACCAAAAAAAAAAAAACTTTTGCATAGTAATCAAAATGTTCAAGTGCTGACTGTGATGAGAAATGTCCAACTATATGATACTGTGAACAACTGATTGTACACTATAGATAATTGTATGTTATGTGAATATATATGTATAAATTTGTAAGAAGAAATATAAATAGGGGTAAAATTGCTGGAGAATACATGGAGAGAGGGATGTACCTATTTACTGTTGATGAGGAGGCAGAATGGTGTAGCTTTCCTGGAGGTCACTGTGGTGGTTCCACAAGAAGCTAAGTATGTGGGGGCCACAAGGTCCTGCAACCTCATTATAGGGTATATATTTGGAAGATCTGACAGCAGAGACATGAATGGACATTTGCACATTGGTGTTTATGTAGGCAGTATTCATGATTTGCAGTGAGTAGAGGTGGCCAAGGGTACATTGACTGAGGAACAGAATCATGAACTGTGGTGTATGCATACAATGGAATATTTAGCAACTATGAGAAGAAGTGAAGTTGTGAGACACCCAAAGAGATGAATGGATCCTGTAGACAGCATTTTGAGTGAAGTATGCCAGAAACAGGCAAACACTACAATGCCTCACCAACATGGACTAACTACAATGTGTAAACTCAGAATTGAATCTTAGAGCACAGTTTAATAGGGAAATGGTTATTGTGATGGTCCTTAGATTGTAAGCTCTTATAGCAGTCAAATCTACTCCTGAATTGTGATGGCTATCTCCAAACTCTGAGATGAAGCTTGTCACTGCAAAGGAGAGGCTAAACCTGCTTACAATTTGCCTAAGAGTATCCTCCTGAGTGCCTCTTTGATGCTCAGATGTGGCCCTCTCTCTCTCTCTCTAACTGAGCCACCTCAGCAGGTGAACTCACTGCCCTCCCCCTTACATGGGATGTGACTCCCAGGGTTGCAAATCTCCCTGGCAACACAGGATATGACTCCCAGGGATGAATCTGGACCTGGCAGCATGGGATTGAGAACATCTTCTTGACCAAAAGGGGGATGCGAAATGAAATGAAAGAAAACTTCAACGGCTGAGAGATTTCAAATGGAGTCGAGAGGTCACTCTGGTGGACATTCTTATGCACTATATAGACAACACTTCTTAGGTTTTAATGTGTTGGAATAGCTCAAAGTAAATACCTGAAACTACCAAACTCCAACCCAGTAGCCTTGACTGTTGAAGACAACTGTATAACAAGGGATGACAGTGTGATTGTGAAAACCTTATTGATCACACTCCCCTTATCCAGTGTATGGATGGATGAGCAGAAAAATGGGGACAAAAACTAAATGAAAAATAGGGTAGGATGGGAGGGATGATTTGGGTGCCTTTTTACTTTTTTTTTTTTTTATTATTCTTATTCTGATTCTTTCTGGTGTAAGGAAAATGTTGAAAAATAGATTGGGGTGATGAATGCACAACTATATTATGATACTGTGAACAGTTGATTGTGCACTGTGGATGATTGTGTGGTGTGTGAATATATCTCAATAAAACTGATTTAAAAAAAAAAAGGAACCAAACAGAAATGAAAAACAGAAAGAGAAATTAAAAATGCCCTAGAGGGGTTCAACAGTAGGTTGGAGCTGGCAGAAGAAAGGATCAGTGAACTTGAATATGAGACAATGAAATCAATAGGTCTGGAGAGAAGGAAGAAAGAATGAAGAAAAGTGAACAGAACCTGAGGAACCTATGGGACACCATCAAGCATACCGATATATGCATTCTGGGAGCCCCAGATGAATGAGAAAGAGAGAAAGGGGCAGACAGACAAGCAAAGAAACAATGGCTGAAAACTTCCCAAATTTAAAGAAAAACATGAAGATACATATCCAAGATGCTCAATGAGTTCCAAACAGAATAAACCCAAAGAGATCCATTCCACAGCCAATTATAGAGCTTCAAACGCTAAAGATATAGAGAGAATTCTGAAAGCTGCAAGAGAAAAATAACATGTCACATATAAGGGAGCCTCAGTAAGATTAAGTACCAATTTTTCATCAGAAATCATGGACACAAGAAGGCAGTGGGATGACATACTTTAAGTGCTGAAAGCAAAAAACTACCAACCAAGAATTCTACATCTGGTAAAACCTGGGGAATTCCTTATACTCTCACAAACATTGGGAACTACCAATTAAGTAAGCCAAGCCCTCAATCTTGGGGCTTGCCCTTATGAAGCCTGTTACTGCAAAGGACCTAGACCAACCTTTAATTGTCCCTAAGAGTCACCCCCAGAGAACCTCTTTTGTTGCTCAGATGTGGCCTCTCTCTCCAAGCCAACTTGGCAGATGGACTCGCTGCCTTTCCTTCTATATGGGACATGACTCCTAGGAGTGTAAATATCCCTGGCAACATGGGACATAACTCCTGGGGATGAGCCTGGACCTGGCATCCTGGGATTGAGAAAGCATTCTTGATGAAAAGGGGGAAGAGAAATGAAACAAAGTAAAGTTTCATGGGCTAAGAGATTTCAAATGGAGTCAAAAGGTCATTCTGGAGGTTATTTTTATGCATTATATAGACATCCCTTTTTAGTTCTTAGTGTGTTAGAATAGCTAGAAGGAAATACCTGAAACTGTTGAACTACAACCCAGTGGCCTTGTTTCTTGAAGACAGTGTATAACTATATAGCTTATACAGTGTGTCCATGTGATTGTAGAGAACCTTGTGGCTCATACTCTCACACTCCCTTTATCCAGTGTATGGACCAATGAGTAGAAAAATGGGGACAAAAAAGCAAATGAATAATAGGGGGTGGGCGGGGAAGATGATTTGTTTTGGGACTTCTTTTTTACCTTTATTTTAATTCTCATTTTTATTTTTATTATTTTTTGGAGTAATGAAAATGTTCTACAATTGGCTGTGGTGATGAATGCACAACTATATGATGATAGTGTGGACAATTAATTATACACTTTGGATGACTGTATGGTATGTGACTATATCTCAATAAAATTGCAAGAAAAAATGAGAGAGAGATTAAGACATTACAGATAAACAAAAGATGAAGGAGTTCATCACCACTAGACCAGCCCTATAGGAGAAGCTAAAGAAAATTCTGCAGGTTGAAAGAAAAAGACAAAAAACAATAGATTGAGGTTGCATGAAGAAATAAGGACCTGCAGTAAAGGTAATGACAGGGATAAAGAAAGATGCCAGTACTGTTGTAATGTCGATATGTACCACCACTTTTTACTTCCTACAGAATCTAAAAGGCAAACACATAAAATGTAATGATTTATCAGTGGTTTTGAATTCATCACGATAAACATGTAATTTGTGACATGAACTACATAAAGGTGGGGGGGACAAAGAGATATAGGAACATCACTTGTGTTTAGTATTGACATTAAATTATCAAAGCAAATGAGATTGTTACAGATTTAGGATATTAAATTTAAGCCCTATGGTAACTACAACAAAAATACTGGAGAATACACAAGCTCATAGAGACATAAATTAGAGTGCAGGTTGCCAGGGGCAGGAAAAACAGGGAATTAATGCAAAATGGGTATAGGGTTTCTGTTTGCAGAGATGGGAAAGTTTAATAATGGACGGCAGTGAGGGTATCCCAACATAGTGCAAGTGATTAATCCCACTGAATGGTGTGCTTGGGAGTGGTTGAGATAGGGAAGTTTATGTTGTATGTCTGTTGCCACAATAAAAATTTTAAAAAAAAGAAAGCAACTAAAGAGACAATAACAATAAAAGGCAACACATGATCATGGATGGGATCTAACAAGGGAAGAGAGAAGGCCCTAAAGAACCTTATTGAGACATATGAAAAACTGGAATATAAACTGTATGCTTTATATCAACGTTAAATTTGGAATATAAACCACAGACTTTCTATCAATGTACACTTAATAACTGCACTTAAGGTGAATACGTAAGTGAATATGCTTGTTCTTAGGAAATGTGTAGTATTAAGGGCTCAAGGAGCATGATGCACCTATGCTCAAGTGTTCAGAAAATGGATTGATAAGTAGACAGATGGACAAATAGATAGATGGATAGATACATAGATAGAATTATATGGCAAAATGTTAAAGTTGGTAGACAGGGTCTCTGAGGGAATGGGGTACACTGGAATTCTCTGTATAGGAGCTGTATTTTTTTAACAGTCTTGTAAGTTTGGAAGTATTTCAAAATTAAAAGTTTAAAATTAAAAAAGGAAGAAGACTTTTTCACAGGTAGAATGAACCATATTAGCAAGAGATTTTGGGGTCTATGGGCAACATTTTGGTAGACGAATCTGAAGAGAGTTTCCAGTGATCTGAGTATGAAGATATGCAAGGAAGGGAGTCCATCCAGGCAATTAATAAAGTGATTCAGGCTGAGCTAGAGGAAGGCAATGAATCCAAATATTTCAAATATTAATTAAATATAGTAACTGGTTGTCTATAAGGAAGAGAACAAAAAAATATCTGAGGTTTAAGTTCTGTGGGGATGGAGGGACATGCCATTGACAGAATCAAGAAATTGGGTGAAAAGAAAAATTCACATACATTATTTTCACTGCCATTTCCCAGGGAAGACTTAAATGCTGCTTTTTAGGGTGGTAATTTTCCTTCCATTTTTCTTTAAACAAACTTGAAGCCACATCATAGTTTCAAATATAAAAAGTTTTCAAACTGCCTATAAAAATGATTCAGGGGAAACTAAGATGGCGGCTAGGTGAGACAGGGCAAAAAAACACCTCCATGAAAAACACTAGATAAAAACCAAAAAGTGACCCAGAACACCGGTTACAGCAATGCGCCAGCTGGACGAGGTCTGCTAGTACCACAGGGGCCGTATACTTGGTGAAACCAGGAGTCTGCATTCTGAAACGAGTCAGTAAGCTGGCTGGGAGACCCGCAGCCATGCAGCAGTGTGGGGAAGCCAGGGGTTGACATTTGGAGACCAACTGGTTCTTAAAAAAAAAAAAAAAGGGAAAAACCCAGGAGTGGCTGCAGTTGTGACAGTGGGAACCACGCAGTAAAACACAGCAAGAGGGGGCTGGACCGACCTCTCAGTGTCTGGCCTGGAGGATAGTCCACTGCAGATACCCTCAGGGCCGGAGAAATGGAGGAGACAGCTGGAAGCAGAAAGAAACCCCGCAGCTCACAGCTGGCTCCCCAGAGGGCTGGATAAACTCCTGCCCGGGGCCATGCCCACAGCCCAGAGCTCCGCCAGTTGTCCCGGAGCTGGGAAGAAGGAACTGTGTGATGAGGGGGCGGTTGAGACGCTCCATTCGGCCATCTTTGTGTCAGGCTGAAAGCGCCCCTGCACAGCCCAGCGGCCCAGGGCTTCCCTTGAGGGACGGCGCACACTGGTGACGTAGCACAGCATTCCCTCGGCAGAGCTCCTGGAGGATCGCAGCTGGGAGGGGGGCCCTGCTCAGAGAACCCAGGGACGCTACGCCAAGTCCGGTGGTTTGTGGGACAGCAAGAGAGAGGGTCCGGGGCTGAACTGAAATGAAGGCTTAGAGTCTTGCAGTGGCCTTGAATCTCCGGGAACCTGGGAGATTTGAATATTAAAACTGTCCTTCCTCCCTGGCCACCTGGACACATGCCCCACATTCAGGGTGGATGGCTCCAGCAACACACCCAAACTGAGTTCTCCAACTGAACCCCACAAGAATCATTTCCCCACACACCGCGGGGACAACGTTGAGAACTGACTTGAGGGGTATAGGTGACTCACAGATGCCACCTGCTGGTTAGTTAGATAAAGTGTACGTCAGCAAACTGTGTTTCTAAAAAATTAGATTGGTATCTTTTCTTTACAACTTGAAAGAACCCTATCAAGCAAAGCAAATGCCAAGAGGCCAAAAACAACAGAAAATCTTAATGCATATGATAAAACCAGACGATATGGAGAATCCAATTCCAAACACCCAAATCAAAAGATCAGAAGAGACACAGTACTTGGCACAATTAATCAAAGAACTACAATCGAGGAATGAAAACATGGCAACAGATTTAAAGGACATCAAGAAGACCATGGCCCAGGATATAAGCAACATAAAGACCCTAGAAGAGCATAAAGAAGACATTGCAAGAGTAGATTAAAAAATAGAAGATCTTATGGAAATAAAAGAAACTGTTGGCCAAATTAAAAAGACTCTGGATATTCACAATTCACTTTTCCACCATCTGCACAGAGAATATAAGGTTTGGGGAAAAGATCTCCGACTTCTAGTTGAAATGATCTAATTTTTGTGTACTTTATTTTTACTCTTTAAAACAGTATTTATCACATTTTGCCTTATCTGATAGTTGTTTATGTACTTGTCTCCTTCCTCTTATAGATTAAAAAATGCTTGGGATCAGGGACTAAGTTTTCTTTTCTTTGAATTCCTTGTAATACCTAGTACAACACTAGGCATGCATTAGGTTCTCAATAAATGCTTGCATGAAGATGTGTTGAGAAATTATTGTCATCGTTATTCATGTGACTTTTCTGGGTGTTTATTTATGAAATACCGTAAATTCTGATGGCATCAAGGTAGACAATACTGTAGCTGAATCACGAAAGACAAAACTAGAAAGGTAAACGTTGGCCATTATTGCAATGGGCTTTTATTGGCAGATAAAAAATCACTACGGGGAGAAATACACTTTGGAGGTGGGACAAGATGGCAAGGGGTGAGGTGTAGGTTTTAGTTACTCCTCCAGGGCAGTAGGTAGAAAGCCAAGAACTGCATGAACCAGACACCACAGAGCAATGTGACTTTGGGCATACTTCATACAACACTCATGAACACGTGGAACAGCTGAGATCAGCGAGATCTGTAAGTTCTCATGGCCAGGGGAACTGTGCCCCTCCCTTCCAGGCTCAGTCCCATGGGAGTAGGGACCATCAGTGCTGGGAACCAGGAAGGAGAACGGCAGTTGCAGCTCGGATTGAAAACTCAGACTACTGATTGAAACTCCAAATATAGATAGACCGACACCAGACACCAGAGAATCTGGGAGCAGTCAGTGCAGCAGGTAGGAGACAGAGCTAGCAAAAACAGCAAAAAAAAAAACCCAAAAAATAAAAACAAGGACTTTTTCAAGTTCTGGTGAACATAAAACAGAGAAGGGCAGGGCTCAAACAGAATCAGGCTCATATGCAAATCCGGGGGGCGAGGTCCCTTGTCTGAAGAGCTGGTTTCTCTGCTTTCTTGATTGTTCCTTAATGGCCGTAAACTCCTTGTCTCTTAGCATTTCACTAGCCCATTAGATCTGCAAGGAGGGCCCTTTTTTTTTTAATCTTTTTCTCTTTTTCTAAAACAATTATTCTAAGAAGCCCATTACAGACAGCCTCAAACACTTGCAGTTTGGTCCCAGGCAAGAGCAGACCTAAGATAACTCTGAGGGACAAAGCAATAAGTCTCGTGGCAGAGAAAATTTGCTAAACATCACAACTCCCCAAGAAAAGGGGGGCATCCCCTTACACCCATCTTCCCAGTGGGCTGGAAACACTCCTGCCCAGCACCAGCGCCACAGCCCAGAGCTGCCCCAAACAACCCAGTGTGATGGGAAGTGTTTCCAACAACACGCACACACACCACAAAATCATGTGTGGACAATAGCCTTTCATGCACCCGCAGCTAATTGTCTTGGAGCAAGGAAGGCGGAGCTGTGTGAAAACAGGGAAATTAACACACTCCATTCAGCCATCCTTTCAGCAGACTGGGAATGCCCCTACACAGCCCTATAGCCCAGAACTTCCCTTGGGGGATGGCGCTCACCTCTGATGTAGCACAATCTTTCCTCGGCAGAGGACCTAGGAGGGCATGGCTTGGAAGAGGGACCCACTCACAAGTCCCAGGGACCACATGCCAGTACCAAGGACTTGTGGGTCAGCAGCAGAGACAAACTGTGGCGAGAATGAACTGAAGGATTAGACTATTGCAACAGCTTTAACACTCCAGGAACACCTGGGAGATTTGATTATTAAAGCCACCCTCCCTTCCTAACTGCTCAGACACACACAAACTTGGTGCACCAATTGAACCTCACAAGACTCACAACCCCACTCACCACAAAGACAAAGGTGGGGAGAACTGGCTTGAGGGGAATAGGTGGCTTATGGACGCCACCTGCTGGTTAGTTAGAGAAACTGTACACCACCAAGCTATAGATCTGACAAATTGGAGATAAGTGTTTGTATCAGCCTACATATCCTAAAGGATCCTATCAAGTTAAGCAAATGCCAAGAGGCCAAAAACAACGGAAAATTTTAAAGCATATTAAAAAACCAGACAATACGGATAACCCAAAACAAAACACCCAAATCAAAAGATCAGAGGAGAGACAGTACTTGGAGCAATTAATCAAAGAACTAAAGACAAACAATGAAAGCATGGCACAGGATATAAAGGACATGAAGAAGGGCAGGCACAGGATGTAAAGGACATGAAGAAGACCCTAGAAGAGCATAAAGAAGAAATTGCAAGACTAAATTAAAAAAAATAGACAATCTTATGGAAATTAAAGAAACTGTCGACCAAATTAAAAAGATTCTGGATACTCATAGTACAAGACTAGAGGAAGCTGAACAGCAAATCAGTGACCTAAAGGATGACAGAATGGAAAATGAAAGAACAAAAGAAAGAATGGGGGAAAAATTGAAAAAATTGAAATGGACCTCAGGTATATGATAGATAAAATAAAACATCCAAACATAAGAGTCATTGGTGTTCCAGAAGAGGAAGAGAAGGGTAAAGGTCTAGGGAGAGTATTCAAAGAAATTGTAGGGGAAAACTTCCCAAATCTTCTAAACACCATAAATACCCAAATCATAAATGGCCAGCGAACTCCAAATAGAATAAATCCAAATAAATCCACTCCGAGACATACTCTGATCAGATTGTCAAATACTAAAGAGAAGGAGCAAGTTCTCAAAGCAGCAAGAGAAAGCAATTCACTACCTACAAAGGAAACAGCATAAGACTAAGTAGTGGCTACTCAGCAGCCACCATGGAGGCAAGAAGGCAGTGGCATGACATATTTAAAATTGTGAGAGATAAAAATTGCCAACCAAGAATTATTTATCCAGCAAAGCTCTCCTTCAAATTTGAGGGAGAGCTTAAATTTTTCAGAGACAAACAAATGCTGAGAGAATTTCTTAACAGGAGACCTGCCTTACTTGAGATACTCAAAGGAGCCCTACCGACAGAGAAACAAAGAAAGGAGAGAGAGATATGGAGAAAGCGTCAGTACTAAAGAGATTCAGTATGGGTACATTAAAGGACATTAAGAGAGAGGGGGAAAAATATATCTGACAAACATAAACCAAAGGATAGGATGGCTGATTCAAGAAATGCCTTCACAGTAATAACATTGAATGTAAATGGATTAAACTCCCCAATTAAAACACATAGATTGGCAGAATGGATCAAAAAAAATGAGCCATCAATATGTTGCATATAAGAGACTCATCTTAGACACAGGGACAAAAAGAAATTGAAAGTGAAACAATGGGGAAAAAATATTTCATGCAAGCTACAACCAAAAGAAAGCAGACGTAGCAATATTAATCTCAGATAAAGTAGACTTTAAATGCAAGGATGTTATGAGAGACAAAGAAGGCCACTACATACTAATAAAAGGGGCAATTCAACAAGAAGAAATAACAATCATAAATGTTTATGCACCCAATCAAGGTGCAACAAAATACATGAGACAAACATTGGCAAAACTAAAGGAAGCAATTGATATTTCCACAATAATTGTGGGAGACTTCAACACATCACTCTCTCCTATAGACAGATCAACCAGAGAGAAGAGCAATAAGGAAATTGAAAACCTAAACAATCTGATAAATGAATTTGACTTAACAGACATATAGAACATTACATCCCAAATCACCAGGATACACATTCTTCTCTAGTGCTCACGAAACTTCCTCCAGAATAGTTTCACATGCTGGGACATAAAACAATCCTCAATAAATTTAAAAAAAAATTGAAATTATTCAAAGCACATTCTCTGACCACAATGGAGTAAAATTAGAAGTAAATAACTGTCAGAGACTTAGAAAATTCACAAATACCTAGAGGTTAAACAACATGCTCCTAAACAATCAGTGGGTTAAAGAAGAAATAGCAAGAGAAATTGCTAAATATATAGAGATGAATAAAAATGAGAACACAACATATCACAACCTATGGGATGCAGCAAAAGCAGTACTGACGGGGAAATTTATAGCACTAAAGACATACATTAAAAAGGAAAAAAGAGCTAAAATCAAAGAACTGATGGAGCAACTGAAGAAGCTAGAAAATGAACAACAAACCAATCCTAAACCAAATAGAAAAAAAAGAAATAACAAGGATTAAAGCAGAAATAAATGACATAGAGAACAAAAAAATAATAGAATAAATGACACTGAAAGTTGGTTCTTTGAGAAGATCAACAAGATTGACAAACCCCTAGCTAGACTAACAAAATCAAAAAGAGAGAACATCCATATAAACAAAATAATGAGTGAGAAAAATAACATTACTGTGGATCCTGAAGAAATTTAAAAAATTATAAGAGGATACTATGAACAACTGTATGCCAACAAACTGGATAATGTACAGGAAATGGACAATTTCCTGGAAACATATGAACAACCTACTCTGATCAATGAAGAAATAGAAGACCTCAACCAACCAATCACAAGCAAAGAGATCCAATCAATCATCAAAAAGCTTCCCACAAATAAATGCCCAGGGCCAGATGGCTTCACAGGGGAATTCTACCAAAATTTCCAAAAAGAACTGACACTATCTTACTTAGAGTCTTTCAAAACATCAAAGAAAATGGAATACTATGAAGCTAACATCAATCTAATACCAAAACTAAGGAAGGATGCTACAAAAAAGGAAAACTACAGGCCAAACTCCCTAATGAAAATAGATGCAAAAATTCTCAAAAAAATACTTGCAAATCAAATCCAAAGACACATTAAAAAAATCATACACCATGACCAAGTGGGCTTAATTCCAGGCATGCAACGATGGTTCAACATAAGAAAATCAAACAATGGATTACAGCACATTAACAAATCAAAAGAGAAAAATCAAATGATCATCTCAATAGATGCTGAAAAAGCATTTGACAAAATCCAACATCCCTTTTTGATAAAAATGCTTCAAAAGATAGGAATTGAAGGAAACTTCCTCAGTATGATAAAGAGCATATATGAAAAACCCACAGCCAGCATAGTACCCAATGGTGAGAGACTGAAAGCCTTCCCTCTAAGATCAGGAATGAGACAAGGATGCCTGCTGTCACCACTGTTATTCAACATTGTGCTAGAAGTGCTATCCAGGGCAATCCAGCAAAACAAAGAAATAAAAAGCATCCAAATTGGAAAGGAAGAAGTAAAACTATCACTGTTTGCAGATGATATGATCTTATATCTGGAAAACCCTGAGAAATCAACAATACAGCTACTAGAGCTAATAAACAAATTTAGCAAAGTAGTGGGATACAAGATTAATGTACATAAGTCAGTAATGTTTTTATATGCTACAAATGAACAAACTGAAGAGACACTCAAGAAAAAGATACCATTTTCAATAGCAACTAAAAAAATCAAGTACCTAGGAAGAAACTTAACCAAAGATGTAAAAGACCTCTACAAAGAAAACCACATAACTCTACTAAAAGAAACAGAAAGGGACCTTAAAAGATGGAAAAATATTCCATGTTCATGGATAGGAAGGCTAAATGTCATTAAGATGTCAATTCTACCCAAACTCATCTACAGATTCAATGCAATCCCAATCAAAATTCCAACAACCTACATTGCAGACTTGGAAAAGCTAGTTATCAAATTTATTTAGAAAGGGAAGATGCCTCAAATTGCTAAAAACACTCTAAAAAAGAAAAACGAAGTGGGAGGACTTACACTCCCTGACTTTGAAGCTTATTATAAAGCCACAGTAGTCAAAACAGCATGGTACTGGCACAAAGATAGACATATTGATCAATGGAATTGAATTAAAAATTCAGAGACAGACCCCCAGATCTATAGCCAACTGATCTCTGATAAGGACCCCAAAGCCAGTGAACTGGGACATAACAGTCTTTTCAACAAATGGGGCTGGGAGAGTTGGATATCCATATCCAAAAGAATGAAAGAGGACCCCTACCTCACACCTTACACAAAAATTAAAAAGTGGATCAAAGATCTCAATATAAAAGGCAGTACCATAAAACTCCTAGAAGATAATGTAGGGAAACATCTTCAAGACCTTGTATTATGCAGCTACTTCCTAGACCTTACACCCAAAGCACAAGCAACAAAAGAAAACATAGATAAATGGGAACTCCTCAAGCTTAGAAGTTTCTGCACCTCAAAGGAATTTGTTAAAAAGGTGGGCAGCCAACTCAATGGGGAAAAAAATTTTGGAAACCATGTATCTGACAAAAGACTGATATCTTGCATATATAAAGAAATCCTACAACTCAATGACAATGGTACAGACAGCCCAATTATAAAATGGGCAAAAGATATGAAAAGACAGTTCCCTGAAGAGGAAATACAAATGGCCAAGAAACACATGAAAAAATGTTCAGCCTCACTAGCTATTAGAGAGATGCAAATTAAGACCACAATGAGATACCATCTCACACCAATTAGAATGGCTGCCATTAAACAAACAGGAAACTACAAATGCTGGAGAGGATGTGGAGAAATTGGAACTCTTATTCATTGTTGGTGGGATTGTATAATGGTTCAGCCACTCTGAAAGTCAGTCTGGCACGTCCTTAGAAAACTAGATATAGAGTTACCCTTTGATCCAGCGATTGCACTTCTCGGTATATACCCCGATGATCTGAAAGCAGTGACACGAACAGATATCAGCACGCCAATGTTTGTAGCAGCATTATTCACAATTGCCAAGAGATGGAAACAACCCAAATGTCCTTCAACAGATGAGTGGAAAAATAAAATGTGGTATATGCACACAACAGAATACTACACGGCAGTAAGAAGGAACGATGTCGTGAAACACATGGCAACATGGATGAACTTTGAAGACATAATGCTGAGTGAAATAAGCCAGGCACAAAAGAGAAATATTATATGCTACCACTAATGTGAACATTGAAAAGTGTAAAATAAATGATTTATAATGTAGAATGTAGGGGAACTAGCAATAGAGAGCAATTAATGAAGAGGGAACGATAACCCAATAAGAACAGATAAGCTATCATGGGTAAATTTAACATTCTGGGAATGCCCAGGAATGACTATGGTTTGTTAATTTCTGATGGGTACGGTAGGAACAAGTTCACAGAAATGTTGCTATATTAGGTTATTTTCTTAGGGTAGAGTAGGAACATGTTGAAAGTAAAGTAGTTATTTTAGGTTAGTTGTCTTTTTCTTACTCCCTTGTTATGTTATGGTTTGTTTGAAATGTTTTTTTATTGTATTTAAAAAAAATTTTTTTTTGATATAGTTAATTTTTTTAAAAAAGAGTTAAAAAAAAAACAATGAAAAAAATACGCAGAGCCCCTTTGAGGAGCTGGTGGAGAATGCAGGGATGTTGGGCTTCCCCACCTCGATGGTTGCTGATGTGCTCACAGACTTAGGGGACTGGTGGTTTGATGGGCTGAGCCCTCTACCATGGGACTTGCCCTTGGCAAGACTGTTGCTGCAAAGGAGAGGCCAGGCCTGCCTATAATTGTGCCTAAGAGCCTCCTCCCAAATGCCTCTTTGTTGCTCAGATGTGGCCCTCTCTCTCTAGCTAAGCCAACTTGGCAGGTGAAATCACTTCCCTCCCCCCTACATGGGATCTGACACCCAGGGGAGTAAATCTCCCTGGCAACATGGAAAATGACTCCTGGGGAGGAATCTAGACCCAGCATTGTGGAATGGAGAATATCTTCTTGACCAAAAGGGGGATGTGAAAGGAAATAAAATAAGCTTCAGTGGCAGAGAGATTCCAAAAGGAGCTGAGAGGTAACTCTGGTGGGCACTCTTACACACAATATAGACAACCTTTTTAGGTTCTAATGAATTGGAATAGCTAGCAGTAAATACCTGAAACTATCAAACCTACAACCCAGAACCCATGAATCTTGAAGACGATTGTATAAAAATGTAGCTTATGAGGAGTAACAATGTAATTGGGAAAGCCATATTGACCACAGTCTCCTTTGTCCAGTTAATGGATGGATGAGTAGAAAAATGGGGGGAAAAAAAAAGGCACCCAGTGTTCTTTTTTACTTTAATTGTTCTTTTTTACTTTAATTTTTATTCTTATTATTTTTGTGTGCATGGTAATGAAAATGTTCAAAAATTAATTTTGATGAACGCACAACTATATAATGGTACTGTGAACAACTGAATGTACACATTGTATGACAGCATGTATGTGAATATATCTCAATAAAAATGAATTTTAAAAAAATCATTACAAAATTCTACAGGCAAGGGAAGAATTCTTTAACAGGATTTTGGCATGATAGGATATGACCTGCATATAATTCAGCAAGTACAGTTAATAATGTGCTTGGACGGGGGGGAGACCAAAAAACTATTGCAATAGGTGAAGCAGTGATCTGTCTTAAGTAATCATTATCAGGGTTGTAATAGTGATAAACAAGTGAACTGGATAATCTAACATTGCCAATTACCTACCATAGTTCTCAGCAGTAAACATGAGTGCAAACAGGCTGACTTCCAGTAGCATTTAAATAAGTAGACACAAGCACGCCTCCAGGCTACAGTTTCATTGGAATTCCCAATACCCAGGTCAGTCTTCCAACGGAGCTGCCAAAATAAATGGACATAACCTCATAGCAGAGTTCAAAATTGAGCCAGTGAGGTCAATCCAGTACATAATGTTAGTGAACTTTAATATCCTAGCCTAAACTAATATTTCATTTTTATAATAGCTAGTCTTTTAAAAGAATATAAATACTGCTTATTGGTTGAACTACTATCCTTGCATACTATCTGGCGTTTTTCTCTCCATCTAGGATTAAACCCAAAAAATGAAAGTAATCTACTTATTCCTGGTTATTAGCCTATGCCCAAAGCTACCCATTCAATTCTTAACTATGACTCCAGATCAGACTATCACAGTCATTAGACCCATGGGATAGCATTGCTCTACAAACCAACAATTAATTTTTTAAATACACATTTGCTGAATTACATACAGGTAAAATCCCTTCACAATGAATTTAATTACAATAAAAAGATGTGGAGAAAATATGTATCTCGAGAGAGATGGTCTACCAACACAATGATTTTTATACCACAGAATTATTACTAATCCTTGCCATAAAATAATTGTTTCTGTTGAAGGGGTTCTAGCTCCTTCCAATACAAAAGAGGTAGATTTTCTTTGGCTCTTTTATTCTTTATCAAGAAATAATTACCCTTAAAAAATAAATAGATCATATGAGAGCAAGGTAAATTTCAAATCAGTTAAAATTAGAAACAAGTTACTAGTTTATCCCTATAAAATTGGTAATACGTATTTTAATAATAATCAGCTTTATGGAGGATGTGGAAACATGAACTGGCACTATCTTTCTGGAGGGCAATTTGACAATATCTATCTAAAGTAGGAAAATGTGCATACCCTTTGATTAAGCAGTTCCATTTCTAGGAATTTATTCTAAGGATAAGGAAATAATAATAGATAAATGAAAAAATTAGCTTTAAAGATGTTCCTTGAAATGTCATTTATAATAACACAATACTGGAAGCTACGTATATATCAAAAATATCTAATTATTTAAATGAATTATAACATACCATCTAACAGAATACTATGGAGCTATTTAAAATGATGTCAAGAAATCTGTCATAATATTGAAATAGAGCAGATTACAAAACAGTTCAGAATGAGTCTGCTTTTGTAAAATATACATATTTGAATTTTTAATATAGAATAAAAGATTTAAAGAACATAAACTAAAATAAGAGCATTGGTTTTCCACAGTGATAGGTTACAACTATTTTTATTTTCTTTTAATTTATCCATAATTCTAACTTTTCTTCAATGAATACTTACTATTTTATAATTAAAAAAGGAAGACAGCAAAAAAATAAACAACACTACCTTTCAGCTGCCTTTTTCCCTCCACTGCTCATGTGTCACATCCTTCAGAAAAACCTATCTTAACTCTAAAACTAACCACCAAAAACCAAAATACAAATACAAACAAAAAATACAATGGAATTGTAATCTAATGCTATTTAATTTCTTCTGCTTGATATACAATGCTTATTTTCATTAGCTTACTCATAATAGCACATCTATCTTCTTTCTAATTTCTACAGATAAACTTTGTAACCCCCAGTCTCACACTCTTCATAACAAATTCTAATACAAAAAAAAAATAACTTGGACTGCTAATATTTACAATAGAAATTGACCTTTAATATTATTTGCTTGTCAAATCTGCATAGATAGGAAGTCACTGTTGAACAAAAACAATGGCAATACTTTTGTAAATTATGCCTGTCACATTGTGAGAAACAGAAAAAATTGAGAGGATGAGTTGTTCTTTTAGAGCATGAACCTAAAAAGCTTGTCCTAACGATGCCCCTGGTGCAGAGTAACTTTTAAATTTTTCTCTGTGCCATTGAAAAAATTTGATGTAAAACTCAGGTAAAATATTAATATTTCAACGCTGAGGCTAAATACTTTGACATGAATATTCATAAAGGCCTATTCTGAATGAAATCTCAATGAGTTTAGATTTTAAATGCTTTAATCTTTTACATAATTCAGAGACTGGGCATTCCATAAAGAAAGGCAAGAATTCTGTCAACTGGCAGGCCATTAAGTGCAGATCTGAACATTCCACTACAGCAATATGCATGACACACAGACACACAGACACCTCTCATATTCCTACAAACTTTCTCAAAGTCCTAACCTGGCTTTCTTTTTTCTTGTCTTTTGCTGGTAATGAAGGTAAGTGTGATTGATCACTAGGAAAAGAAAAGCAGGGGTTACTCCCTGAAGCTGCAGGCCTCTGTGCATGTCCTCTTCAAGTTTCCCAGGGGACTTGGAAGAGAAGGAGAGGAAAGACAGAAAAGGAAACATGAGCAAGGTCATCTCAGGACTGATGGATTTGCTTTATTGAAGGTCTCCCTCCCAGGATGACTGTAGGACTACCCTAAATTACAGGGCTCCAGGTCAGCGTCCTAGTTTATCCTCCTCTGCAACAATTGTTCTTGGTCTCCTGGTAGTAATTTCCACCTTAAGTAAAAAGGAAAGCAAAAAGGATTGCTCAAAGAACCCTCTTTAGCCTTATGGTACAAAGCCTGGAGCTCCATAGACATAAGCCAGAGATTAAAAAAAAGAAAAAAAAAAGTAGAAATAATAAGTTCAGAACCAAAGAGATACAAAATATAAAAATTAAAATTAAGGATGAACTGCCCAAAGAACTGAGTCGGCCATGATCAGGACCAGCCTTAAATCTATTAAATGATTTGTGTTGTTCTTTGACAAAAAATGCCTTAAAAGGTGTAAATAAAAGAGAAAAAGTTATTAATATGGTACCCCTAGTGATGAAGTAATAGAATAAAATTTAATAAACATAAAATGTAGGCCTAGGGTAAACCTCACAACACATCTATGATTTTGTAGAAAAAGCAACCCCATGTGATAAGGTGTTTTTCCCTCTGAATGACTAAACGTGGCTGGACAAATCAGCAGATAATATTGTTTATGGAATTATCCTGCCTTGACTTTCATATTCTATGTGGCCAGATAAATAAACCATCTGAAGATTCTTCCTACATCATAGACCTGAGATGCACATTCCCTCTTTTCTCACATCCAGCATGTTAATACTCAATGCATAGAAGCACCTCCATTCATATTCCTATCCCTCTGCTATTTCAACTTGTAAAGGATTTTGTATCGCCATAGACATACATGTTACCATAGACACAAACGTCTATGGAAATAAATTTCAGCAACTGACTGAGGCAAACATACCTCCTCTCAAGAGATTTTCTTGAGCCCTGAGTTCTGTTTTATGTTTTCTGCCAACTCCAAAGTCTGCAGCAGTACTTTCCAAGAAAAGCAGAGAGCCGTGTGCTTCTGGTACCAAAGACAGGTCTAGATGACAAAGAATGAGGTAACCTAGAAACACAAGGAAACAGGTACAGGGGTGGGGTGAGATGGAGTGCTGGGGCATATTTGGGCAATAAAGATTTTAAAAAGTACCTACTACACACCAAACTCCATAGATACAAAAGTGAGTCTTTGCTCACCGACTAGCAAGGAAACAAGTGAATATACAATTAACTATCACATAATGTGATTACACTAGAATAGAGATAAGAACACAAAGGCTAAAGATGAAGTTGTGGCAGACAAAAAGGGTGCTAAGCAAAGAAACTAGTAAACCTAAGTCCAGTTTAAATAACTGATTTATAATTTAACAATTTAAAATGAAAAGCCAAGATAAATCTTAACACAGAATGTAGTTGGAGGAGGAAAAGGGAGTAGAAGTATGCTAAGATTCCTGCCTGACACACGAGTAAAAGACATACACAATTAGTTTTAAGCATTGAAAAAAATTTAAGCTTGAACATGAGTATTAAAAGACACTCTAGAAATTATAGGTGATTTTCTAAAACGCCAGAGAAAATAACAAACAAGAAAAATTGGAAGAAAAAAACTTATTCAACAAAAAGAAAAGAGAAAAATGTCACATGGCAAGGTGATGGGCTATTGCTTCTGTGATTAGATTGTGAGACTGTGACTTCTATCATGTTATCAGACTCTCTCTTGCTTTCTCAGCTTGAAAGCTTTGAAGAGGCAAGCAACCATGCTGAAAAGGAACACACAGCAAGGAAATGAAGGTGCCCTCTGACTAATCGCCAGGAAGAAACTGAGTCCTTCAGTCTAATCGTCTGCAAGAAACTGAATCCTCCAACAACCACATGAGCCTAGATATGAGACCTTGCACTGGCTGACATCTTGACTCCAACCTTGTGAACACCCCTGAAGAAGAAGATCCAGGCTAAGCCATGTCTGGACTCCTAACCCACAGGATATTGGAGATAACAAACGTGAGTTATTTTATGCTGCTTTAAAAAAAAAAAAAAAAAAACACTCAAAGTTACATCCAGCTGCAATTTGACTTGAAAATGCAGGCTTTTATCCATAGTGACAATGTTCCAATCTAAAAGCCAGTTAGTTTAAAGTGGAAGAGTATAATCATCTCAGGCTAGGCAACTGGTAGTATCTACCACAGAAGAAGAAAACCGATACAGCAACATTAATATCAGATGATACAGAGCTCATACAGAAAGCAGTAAAAGAACAAAAAGATATTTCATATTGCTAAGAGAGAAAATCTGCCAACAAGTTATAACAAATATAATCCTTTACACAGATAACAATAGAGTTTTGTATTATATATAATAAAATCTGATAAAAAAAATTGAAGGGGAAATTGACAAAACCACAGTCAGTGGAGACTTAAATCCACCTCTTAAAAATCAACACAAATAGATTTTTTTAAGTAAGGATATAGAGAAATTGTCTAACATGATTACCAAGATTGACCTATTAGAGAGAAATAGGATTTTGACTCTAACAAAAAAAAACATATTTTCTCAAAAAACAAAGAGAACATTCATTTATTATGCCAGAAGGAAATTTTTCAAAAAATTCTCCAAAGCGTAAAACACAAGTCAAATTAATTGATTATAATTATAATGAAATTTGAAAACAACATCCAAAAGATAGTAAAAACAAAAATCTAGACGTTTGGAAATTTTAATAAGTCCTTCTAAATGATATCCAGGTTAAAAAGGAAAAAAATAAAATTACAAACTGTTTTAAAATTAACAATAAGATAATTGTGCCTAAGAGTCTCCCCCTGAGTACCTCTTTGTTGCTCAGATGTGGCCCTCTCTCTCTCTCTAACTGAGCCACCTCGGCAGGTGAACTCACCGCCCTCCCTGCTACGTGGGACCCAACTCCCAGGGGTGTAAATCTCCCTGGCAACACAGGATATGACTCCTGGGGATGAATCTGGACCTGGCATTGTGGGATTGAGAGTATCGTCTTGACCAAAAGGGATGCAAAATGAGACGAAATAATTTCAGTGGCTGAGAGATTTCAAATGCAGTCGAGAGGTCACTCTGGTGGACATTCTTATGCACTATATAGATAGCACCTCTTAGGTTTTAATGTATTGGAATAGCTAGAAGTAAATACCTGAAACTACCAAACTCCAACCCAGTAGTCTGGACTCCTGAAGATGACTGTATAATAATGTAGATTACAAGGGGTGACAGTGTGATTGTGAAAAGCTTGTGGATCACACTCCCTTTATCTAGTGTATGGATGGATGAGTAGAAAAATGGGGACAAAAACTAAATGACAAATAGGGTGGGATGGGGGGGTGGTTTGGGTGTTCTTTTTTTACTTTTATTTTTTTATTCTTATTCTGATTCTTTCTGACGTAAGAAAAATGTTCAGAAATAGATTGTGGTGATGAATGCATAACTATATGATCGTACTGTGAACAGTTGATTGTATACCATGAATGATTGTAAGGCATGTGAATATATTTCAATAAAACTGAATTAAAAAAAATTAACAATAAGAATGCATATTACTTGTCAAAATCTGGAAGTTTGGCTAAAGCAGTAATCAAAGAAATATTTTATACCTCTAAATGTATTTAATAAAAAAATATTGAAAATGAAAGAGCCAATAACTATAAAAACAACAAATAAGCCTACAGAAAGAAGAATTTTTAAAGCAAAATTTAAAATAAAAGTGAAAAAGCATTACTCAATACCAATTTGAAAAAAATAAAATGGATAAAACTTTGGTAAATTTGATCACGAAATAATACATATATACCTAAATAAATGCAGAAATAACACCAATAAAAACTTTAGGAATAAGACATTAACCACATCTTCTACCCTTCTTTTGGTTTCTTGAAAAAGCCAACTTAGTCCTATCTTAGGCCTGTATTAGTTTTCCATTGCTGCTAGAACAAAATTACTGCAAACTTAGTGACTTAGAACAACACAGATTTATCATCTTACAGTTCTGGAGGTTTGAAGTCCAAAACAGGTTCCACTGGACTAAAATTGAGGTGGCAACAGGGCTACATTCCCTTCCCGGATGCTCTAGTGGAAAAATTCATTTCTTTGCCTTTTCCAGCTTCTAGAGGCCACCTGCATTCCTTGGCTCATATGGCCCCCTTCCGCCACCTTCAAAGCCAACAATGGTAAGAACGGTCTTTCTCACAGCACATCACTTTGACTTCTGCCTCCTCCTTCCACTTTTATGGACCCTTGTGATTACACTGGGTTCATTGAGATAATCCAGGATAATCTTCCCATTTTAAGGTCAACTGCTAGTAAATTTCATTCCATTAGCAACCTTAGTTTCCCTTTTCCATATAAGGAGGTATTTTCACAGGTTGTTGGGATCAGAACATGGGCATTCTTGGCAAGGGGGATTATTCTGCCTGCCATGGGGCCTTTGCACCAGTCTTTAGTTCTGACCTGAAGTTCTGTCTCCAGATCGTGGCCCAGCCAGCTTCTTCTTATCATTCAGGCCTTGGATAAAATGTGACACCAACCCCCACCCAGACAGACCTTTCTAACCACAAATTCTCCATCACCTCCATTTACTTTTCTTCACAGCACTTATTTTGCATATTTTTTGTTTAAAAAAAAAAAAAAGAATCTAACAAAAAATCTACTCTTATCCCACTAGAACATAAGCCCTTTGTGAGCAAGGACCTTTATTGTCCCCCATCTCCAGCTCTAAGAACACTGACTCATAATCTATCTTTAGGTGAGTTGTGGGGGGAAGGAGAGGTTTCTCAATATATCAGCTTTTGATTTCATTGTTTTTCTCTATGGTTTTTCTGTTCTCTATTCATTGACTACTGCTCTTATCCTTGTTATTTCTTTTTTTCTCCCCTACTTAATTTTAATTTTTTCTTCTTATCTTAGTTTCTTAGGTGGACGTTTTTTAAGGTGAGGTCACTGAATTAAGACCTTTCTTCTTTCCTAATACAGGCATTTAGTGCTGTTTCCTCTAGCATTGTTTCAGTTGCATTTCACAAATTTTGCTCTTCTGTGTTTTCCATTTCATTCAGTTCAAAATACTTTCTAAATTCTCTTTGATTTCTTCTTTGACCCATGGCTATTTAGAAGGGTATCGTTTCACTTCCATATATTTGGGGATTTTCCAGGTATCTTTGCTTTCTTGATTTCTAAATTAACTCCACTGAAGTCAGAGAACCCACTTTGTGTAATTTGAATCCTTGAAAATTTATAGAAACTTCTTTTATGGACTATAATAAGTTCTAACTTGACAAATATCTTATGTGCAATTGAGAAGTATATGCATTTTGCTGTCGTGGGGTGGCATGCTCTATAAATGTGAATTAGGTAAAGTCGACGGATGGTGGTGTTCAAGTCTTCTATGTCCTTACTGATTTTTTGTCTCCTTGTTCTATCAGTGATTGAGAGAGAAGTGATTATAATTGTAGATTTGTCTAGTTTTCTTTGTATTTCTATCAGTTTTTGTTTTGTATATTTTTAAGCTCTGTTACCATGTACATAAATATTTAGGATTTTTATGTCCTCTTGATTAACTGACCCCTTTATCATTGTGAAATAACCCTCTTTATCTCTGGTAATATTCTTTGCTCTGACATCTACTAGTCAGACTGACCAGGAGAAAAAGAGAAAAGACAAATTATCAATATCAGGGATAAGAGATAACATCACTACAGATTCTAAAGATATCAAAAGGATAATTTAAAATATGGACAACTTTCTGCCACTAAATTCAATAGCTTAGATTACTGGGCAAATTCCTTGAAAGATACAAGAAAAAATAGATAACCTTAGTAACTCTATATCTATAAAAGAAATTGAATTTGTAGTTAAAGTCTTTCTTACAAAGAACACTCAGATTCCAGGCGGTTTCACTGGTAAACTTTACCAAACATTTAAGGGAGAAATAGTCTAAATTCTGCACAAATTTGGAAAACAATGGAAAAGAAAAGGGCTCCTTCCCAACTCATTTTATGGGGTCAGTATTATCCTGGCAAAACCAGACAGACATTGCAAGGAAAAAAAAGTACAGACCAATATCCTTCATGAACATAGATGCAAAGATTCTTAAAATTTTAATGAATTAAATACAGCAATACATAACATGGTCAGGATGTTTTATCTATTTCATTATTCAAAAATCGATGTAATTCAAAAGACATGCCTGAAAAAAATAAATAGGTCAGGAGGAGTATAGGGGGGAAATACCCCTAAGTAAACTATGGACAATAGTAATAGTACTACTTTAATAATTTCTCATCAGCTGTAACAAATGTAGCTACTGTTAAAAAAAAATAGAATTATACAAAAAAGTGTTATCAATTGTAACATATTTTCCACACCAATGCAAGCATTGGTGGTGGGGTGATATATGGGAATCCTGTATTTTTTACATGATTGTTCTGTAAACACACAACTTCTCAAAAAAAAAAAAAAAAAAGTAATTCACTATGTTTAACTAAAAACCTATGATCTTCTCAAGAGAAGCAGAAAAACCATTTGGTAAAATTCAACAACCATTCCTGATTTAAAAAAAAAAAAAATCTCAACAAACTAAGAATAGGAGAGAATTTCTTCAATCTGATAAAGGCCATCTATATAAAAACCTACAGCTAGCATCATGAATAATGGTAAAAGACTGAATACTTTCCCCCTAAGATCAGGAACAAGGCAAAGACCTGCCAATTCTATTCAACACTGTATTGTAGGATCTTAGACAGTGAATAAGGAAAATAAAAAAAAGGCATCTAGATTGGAATGTAGAAGTGACACTATCTTTATTCACAGAGGGCATCATCATCTATGTAGAAAATCCTATAGATTCTCCAAAAAGATTACTAGAACTAGTAAGTGTGTTTAGTATGGTTACAAATTATTAGCAAGGTCAATACATACAAATCAGTTGTATTTCTACATACTAGCAAGGAAAAAAAATCAAAATAAAATTAAAGAAGCAACGCCATTTATAATAGCAAGAAAAAATGAAACACATAGAAATAAATTTTATAAATGAAGTGCAAGACTGGTACACAATAAAACACTGTGAGAGAAATTAAAGAAGATCTAAATAAGTGAATAGATACCACGTTCATGGACCAAAAGACTCAATATTGTTAAGATGCTAATTCTCCCCAAATTGATCTTAGATCCAATCCAAACCCAATCAAAATTCCAGCAGGTTTTTTTGTAGAAATGATACAATGAAATATAGCAATGGCCATCTCTAGCACCCAATTTATGGTGTTGAAAGTCAGTGTTTGTTAATGACAACTCTAGGGCTGGGGTGGGGCAGGAAACGAAGAAAATAAGCCTAGAACATATCTTGTTATTCTGGATAGCAGGAAAACTATCAAAGATTAACAGCATTATGCCATAAAGACTCAGGAGTCAATTTAAAGAGGCTTCTACTAGCCAAAGTTATGAGTTCGTAACAACATATTTGTTTTTAAAGAAACAAACTGGTCACTCTCAGAGGATTATAGGGAACCAAATTATTGCCTTGAAACTGATACATAGCAGAAATGAATCAAGCATTTATCCTGTATTTCTTATTTGAGTGAAACAGATGAGGGGATGTAGCTCATAAAAAAATATATGCCCAATGAATTAATGAATCTAGGTTTTAAGCATGAATGACCACTAACATCACAAAAAAGTACAGACATATGTGCCTCCTAATGAAAGATCACCACCACCTACAGTTTTGCCAAAGAAATTGTGCCTGAATCCAATCAAGCCTAAGCATTCAGGTGCCAATTTGCAAGAAACCCAAAAGACAAGAGAGGCACGCTAAATTGCACCACAGGTATGCAATCACAAAATCCAGATGTAGGAAGCCACAGGTCAAGCAGCCAGAGTTCTTCAATAAATAAATTATAAGGAAAACAAAGAGAAGGGAAACTTCTCAATTGACTTTTTAAAAACATTCAAATTTATTAAATGAACAAAAGCCCTTATAGTATATGGGGATGTACCCTTGAGTAATAAAACCATAAGGGGAAGTAGGAGGCTGTGTTCGGGATGGAGGACGTGGAGGTGCTTCTGGAATGGCTGGCCAAGTTCAATTTCTTGACCTGGTTGGTGGTTACAAGGGTACTCCACTTCATGATGATTAAGTCATACATTTGTTTGATGTGACTTTCTATATCTGCTTTACCAATAAGAATTCTTAATGTAATTACCTAAAACACAGAAATTCTACTTCTACAAAAATATTTGAATGCATACAAGCGTACAAGAACATTTACTAAAGTGTTTTTTTGTTTGTTTTTTTTTTTCCATGAAATTGAATTGAGGGTTCAGAAATAGAACCTCAAACCTCTGGTAAATTTATTTATTTATTTTTCCAACTTTTTTTTTTTAATCTTCATTTTACTGAGATATATTCACATACCACACAGTCATACCAAACAAATCGTACATTCGACTGCTCACAGTACCATTACATAGTTGCACATTCACCACCTAAATCAGTCCCTGACATCTTCATTAGCACACACACAAAAATAACAAGAATAATAATTAAAGTGAAAAAGAGCAATTGAAGTAAAAAAGAACATTGGGTACCTTTGTCTGTTTGTTTGTTTGTTTCCTTCCCCTATTTTTCTACTCATCCATCCATAAACTAGACAAAGTGGAGTGTGGTCCTTATGGCTTTCCCAACCCCATTGTCAACCCTCATAAGCTACATTTTTATACAATTGTCTTCGAGATTCATGGGTTCTGGGTTGTAGTTTGATAGTTTCAGGTATCCACCACCAGCTACCCCAATTCTTTAGAACCTAAAAAGGGTTGTCTAAATTGTGCTTAAGAGTGCCCACCAGAGTGACCTCTCGGCTCCTTTTGGAATCTCTCTGCCACTGAAGCTTATTTCATTTCCTTTCACATCCCCCTTTTGGTCAAGAAGATGTTCTCCATCCCACGATGCCAGGTCTACATTCCTCCCCGGGAATCATATTCCACGTTGCCAGGGAGATTCACTCCCCTGGGTGTCTGATCCCACGTAGGGGAGAGGGCAGTGATTTCACCTTTCAAGTTGGCTTAGCTAGAGAGAGAGGGCCACATCTGAGCAACAAAGAGGCATTCGGGAGGAGGCTCTTAGGTACAATTATAGGGAGGCCTAGCCTCTCCTTTGCAGCAACCGTCTTCCCAAGGGTAAATCCTGTGGTAGAGGGCTCAACCCATCAAACCACCAGTCCCCTATGTCTGTGGGCATGTTAGCAACCATCGAGGTGGGGTAGGCCAATACCCCTGCATTCTCCACAGGCTCCTCAAGGGGGCTCTACATATTTTTTTCCTTGTTTTTTTTTTTTTAACTTTTTTTTTTTTAAATCAACTGTATGAAAAAAAAAAATTAAAAACATACAATTAAAGAACATTTCAAAGAGACCATAAGAAGGGAGTAAGAAAAAGACAACTAACCGAAGATAACTGCTTTACTTCCAACCTGTTCCTACTTTACCCCAAGAATGTTACCTAATATAGCAACATTTCTGTGAACTTGTTCCTACTATATCCATCAGAAATTAACAGACCATAGTCATTCCTGGGCATCCCCAGAACATTAAATAGCTTATCTGTTCTTCTTGGATTATTGTTCCCCCTTCCTTAATTACTCTCTATTGCTAGTTCCCCTACATTCTACATTATAAGCCATTTGTTTTACATTTTTCAAAGTTCACATTAGTGGTAGCATATAATATTTCTCTTTTTGTGCCTGGCTTATTTCGCTCAGCATTATGTCTTCAAGGTTCATCCATGTTGTCACATGTTTCATGACATTGTTCCTTCTTACAGCTGTGTAGTATTCCGTTGTGTGTATATACCACATTTTATTTATCCACTCATCTGTTGAAGGACATTTGAGTTGTTTCCATCTCTTGGCAATTGTGAATAATACTGCTATGAACATTGGTGTGCAGATATCTGTTCGTGTCACTGCTTTCCGATCTTCCGGGTATATACCGAGAACTGCAATCGCTGGATCGAATGGTAACTCTATATCTAGTTTTCTAAGGAACTGCCAGACTGACTTCCAGAGTGGCTGAACCATTATACAGTCCCACCAACAATGAATAAGAGTTCCAATTTCTCCACATCCCCTCCAGAATTTGTAGTTTCCTGTTTGTTTAATGGCAGCCATTCTAATCGGTGTTAGATGGTATCTCATTGTGGTCTTAATTTGCATCTCTCTAATAGCTACTGAAGCTGAACATTTTTTCATGTGTTTCTTGGCCATTTGTATTTCCTCTTCAGAGGACTGTCTTTTCATATCTTTTGCCCATTTTATAATTGGGCTGTCTGTACTATTGTCATTGACTTGTAGGATTTCTTTATATATGCAAGATATCAGTCTTTTGTCAGATACATGGTTTCCAAAAATTTTTTCCCATTGAGTTGGCTGCCTCTTTACCTTTTTGAGAAATTCCTTTGAGGTGCAGAAACTTCTAAGTTTGAGGAGTTCCCATTTATCTATTTTTTCTTTTGTTGCTTGTGCTTTGGGTGTAAAGTCTAGGAAGTGTCCGCCTAATACAAGGTCTTGAAGATGTTTTCCTACATTATCTTCTAGGAGTTTTATGGTACTTACTTTTATATTGAGATCTTTGGTCCATTTTGAGTTAATTTTTGTGTAGGCGGTGAGGTAGGGGTCCTCTTTCATTCTTTTGGATATGGATATCCAACTCTCCCAGCCCCATTTGTTGAAAAGACCATTATGACCCAGTTCAGTGACTTTGGGGGCCTTATCAAAGATCAGTCGGCCATAGATCTGAGGGTCTATCTCTGAATTCTCAATTTGATTCCATTGATCTATATGTCTATCTTTGTGCCAGTACCATGCTGTTTTGACTACTGTGGCTTTATAATAAGCTTCAAAGTCAGGGAGTGTTAAGTCCTCCCACTTCGTTTTTCTTTTTTTAGAGTGTCTTTAGCAATTCGAGGCATCTTCCCTTTCCAAATAAATTTGATAACTAGCTTTTCCAAGTCTGCAAAGTAGGTTGTTGGAATATTGATTGGGATTGCATTGAATCTGTAGATGAGTTTCGGTAGAATTGACATCTTAATGACATTTAGCCTTCCTATCCATGAACATGGAATATTTTTCCATCTTTTAAGGTCCGCTTCTATTTCTTTTAGTAGAGTTATGTAGTTTTCTTTGTATAGGTCTTCTACATCTTTGGATAAGTTTCTTCCTAGGTACTTGATTTTTTTAGTTGCTATTGAAAATGGTATCTTTTTCTTGAGTGTCTCTTCAGTTTGTTCATTTCTAGCATACAGAAACATTACTGACTTATGTGCATTAATCTTGTATCCCACTACTTTTGCTAAATTTGTTTATTAGCTCTAGTAGCTGTATCGTTGATTTCTCAGGGTTTTCCAGATATAAGATCATATCACCTAATAAAAAATATATTTACAGCCTCCCCCTCCCCAGCCCCGAGGATCTGAGGGAAGGTGCGGATGTGTTGGACATCCTCACCTGGACTGGTGTTGATGTTGTCACAAACATTGGGACGGACGGTTTGATGTGCTGAGCCCTCGAGCATGGGACTTGCCCTTATGAAGCTCATTACCACAAAGGAGAGTCTAAACTTGCATGTAATGGTGCCTAAGAGTCTCCCCCTGACTACCTCTTTGTTGCTCAGATGTGGCCCTCTCTAACTGAGCCATCTCGACAGGTGACCTCGCTGCCCTCCCCCCTACATGGGACCCGACTCCCAGGGGTGTAAATCTCCCTGGCAACGCAGAGTATGACTCCCGGGGATGAATGTGGACCCGGCATCATGGGACTGAGAGTATCTTCTTGACCAAAAGGGGGATGCAAAATGAAACGAAATAGTTTCAGTGGCTGACAGATTCCAAATGGAGTTGAGAGGTCACTCTGGTGGACATTCTTATGCACTATATAGATAACACCTCTTAGGCTTTAATGTATTGGAATAGCTAGAAGTAAATACCTAAAACTACCAAACTCCAACCCAGCAGTCTGGACTCCTGAAGACAATTATATAATAATGTAGATTACAAGGGGTAACAGTGTGATTGTGAAGACCTTGTGGATCACACCCCCTTTATCTAGTGTATGGATGAGTGGAGGAATGGGGATAAAAACTAAAGGACAAATGGGGTGGGATGGGGGGATGATTTGGGTGTTCTTTTTTCACTTTAATTTTTTATTCTTGTTCTGGTTCTTTCTGATATAAGGAAAATGTTCAGAGATAGATTGTAGTGATGAACGCATAACTATGTTATCATACTGTGGACAGTGGATTGTATATCATGGATGATTATATGGTGTGTGAATGTATTTCAATAAAACTGAATTTAATAAAAAAAATAGACTGGGGTGATGAATGCGCAGTATGATGGTACTATGAACACCTGATTGTACACTTTGGATGATTGTGTGGTATGTGAATTATCTCAATAAAATCGAATTTAAAACAAAACAAAAAAAAAGATCATATCATCTGCAAAAAATGACAGTTTTACTTCTTCTTTTCCAATTTGGAAGCCTTTTATTTCTTTCTCTTGCCGGATTGCCCTGGCTAGCACTTCAAGCACAACAGTGGATAGCAGTGGTGACAGCGGGCATCCTTGTCTTGTTCCTGACCTTAGAGGGAAGACTTTCAGTCTCTCACATTGAGTACTATGCTGGCTGTGGGTTTTTCATATATTCTCTTTATCATATTGAGGAAGTTTCCTTCAATTCCTACCTTTTGAAGTGTTTTTATCAAAAATGGATGTTGGATTTTGTCAAATGCTTTTACAGCATCTATTGAGATGATCACCTGATTTTTCCCTTTCGAATTTTTAATGTGTTGTAATACATTGATTGATTTTCTTATGTTGAACCATCCTTGCATGCCTGGAATAAACCCCACTTGGTCATGGTGTATGATTTTTTTAATGTGTCTTTGGATTCGATTTGCAAGTATTTTGTTGAGGATTTTTGCATCTATATTCATTACGGAGATTGGCCGGTAGTTTTCCTTTTTTGTAGCATCTTTGCCGGGTTTTGTTATTAGACTGATGTTAGCTTCAAAAAATGAGTTAGGTAGTGTTCCATTTTCTTCAATGTTTTGAAAGAGTTTGAGTAAGATTGGTGTCAGTTCTTTCTGGAAAGTTTGGTAGAATTCCCCTGTGAAGCCATCTGGCCCTGGGCATTTATTTGTGGGAAGATTTTTGATGACTGATTGGATCTCTTTGCTTGTGATGGGTTGGTTGAGGTCTTCTATTTCTTCTCTGGTCAGTCTAGGTTGTTCATATGTTTCCAGGAAATTGTCCATTTCCTCTACATTATCCAGTTTGTTGCCATACAGTTGTTCATAGTATCCTCTTATAATTTTTTTAATTTCTTCAGGTTCTGCAGTTATGTCACCTTTTTCATTCATTATTTTGTTTATATGGGTCTTCTCTCTTTTTGATTTTGTCAGTCTAGCTAGGGGCTTGTCAATCTTGTTGATCTTCTCAAAGAACCAACTTTTGATGATCTTTATCCTCTCTATTGTTTTTTTGTTCTCTATGTCATTTATTTCTGCTTTAATCCTTGTTATTTCTTTTCTTCTACTTGGTTTAGGATTGGTTTGCTGTTCATTTTCTAGCTTCTTCAGTTGATCCATTAGTTCTTTGATTTTGGCTCTTTCTTCCTTTTTAATATATGCGTTTAGTGCTATAAATTTCCTCCTCAGCACTGCTTTTGCTGCATCCCATAGGTTTTGGTATGTTGTGTTCTCATTTTCATTCGTCTCTATATATTTAGCAATTTCTCTTGCTATTTCTTCTTTAACCCACTGATTGTTTAGGAGTGTGTTGTTTAACCTCCAGGTATTTGTAAATTTTCTAAGTCTCTGATGGTTATGGACTTCTAATTGTATTCCATTCTGGTCAGAGAATATGCTTTGAATAATTTCAATCTTTTTAAATTTATTGAGGCTTGTTTTATGGCCCAGCATCTGATCTATTCTGGAGAAAGTTCCATGAGCACTAGAAAAGTATGTGTATCCTGGTGATTTGGGATGTAATGTTCTGTATATGTCTGTTAAATCTAACTCATTTATCGGATTGTTTAGGTTTTCAATTTCCTTATTGGTCTTCTGTCTGGTTGATCTATCTATAGGAGAGAGTGATGTGTTGAAGTCTCCCACAATTATTGTGGAAACATCAATTGCTTCCTTTAGTTTTGCCAGTGTTTCTCTCATGTATTTTGTGGCACCTTGATTGGGTGCATAGACATTAATGATTGTTATTTCTTCTTGTTGAATTGCCCCTTTTATTAGTATGTAGTGGCCTTCTTTGTCTCTCAAAACATCCCTGCATTTAAAGTCTATTTTATCTGAGATTCATATTGCTACACCTGCTTTCTTTTGGCTGTAGCTTGCATGAAATATTTTTTTCCATCCTTTCACTTTCAATTTCTTTGTGTCCCTGTGTCTGAGTCTCTTGTATGCAACATATTGATGGTTCATTTTTTTTAATCCATTCTGTGAATCTATATCATTTATTTGGGGAGTTTAATCCATTTACATTCAATGGTATAACCATGAAGGCATTTCTTGAATCAGCCATCTTATCCTTTGGTTTATGTTTGCCATATATATTTTCCCCCTCTCTCTATTAATATCCTTTAATGTACCCATGCTGAATCGCTTTAGTACTGAACCTTTCTCCAAGTCTCTCTGTTCTTTCTTTGTTTCTCTGTCTGTAGGGCTCCCTTTAGTATCTCCAGTAGGGCAGGTCTCTTGTTAGCAAATTCTCTCAGCATTTGTTTGTCTGTGAAAAAATTTAAGCTCTCTCTCAAATTTGAAGGAGAGTTTTGCTGGATAAAGTATTCTTGGTTGGAAATTTTTCTCATTTAGAATTTTAAATATATCGTGCCACTGCCTTCTCGCCTCCATGGTGGCCACTGATTAGTCACTACTTAGTCTTATGCTGTTTCCTTTGTATGTGGTGAATTGCTTTTCTCTTGCTGCTTTCAGAACTTGCTCCTTCTCTTCTGTGTTTGACAGTGTGATCAGAATATGTCTCTGAGTGGGTTTATTTGGATTTATTCTATTGGGAGTTCGCTTGGCATTTATGATTTGTGTATTTATGTTGTTTAGAAGATTTGGGAAATTTTCCCCAACAATTTCTTTGAATACTCTTCCTAGACCTTTACCCTTTTCTTCCCCTTCTGGAACACCAATGAGTCTTATATTCGGACATTTTATATTATCTATCATATCCCTGAGGTCCGTTTCAATTTTTTCAATTTTTTTCCCCATTCTTTCTTTTATGCTTTCATTTTCCATTCTGTCATCTTCCAGGTCACTGATTTGTTGTTCAACTTCCTCTAGTCTTGTACTATGAGTGTCCAGAATCTTTTTAATTTGGTCAACAGTTTCTTTAATTTCCATAAGATCATCTATTTTTTTATTTAGTCTTGCAATGTCTTCTTTATGCTCTTCTAGGGTCTTCTTGATATCCTTTGTATCCCGTACTATGGTCTCATTGTTCATCTTTAGTTCTTTGAGTAGCTGCTCTAGGTGCTGTGTCTCTTCTGATCTTTTGATTTGGGTGCTTCGGCTTTGGTTATCCATATCGTCTGTTTTTTTCATATGCTTTATAATTTTCTGTTGTTTTTGGCTTCTTGGCATTTGCTGAACTTGATAGGGTTCTTTTAGGATTTGTAAACCAATTGAAGTCCTTATCTCTAACTTATCAGATCTACAGTTTCATGGAGTACACTTTCTCCAACTAACCAGCAGGTGGCGTCCACGAGCCACCTGTTCTCCACAAGCCAGTTCTCCCCTGCTTTGCCTTTGTGGTGAGTGGGGGAATGAGTCTTGTTGGGTTCAATTGGTGTACCAAGCTTGCGTGTGTAGTTGGTGTTGCCCGCCCTGTATATGGGGTGCGTTTCTGGGCAGTCAGGGAGGGGGGGTGGCTCTAACAATCAAATCTCCCTGGTGATCCTGGAGTTTTAAAGCTGCTGCAATAGTCTAATCCTTCAGTTCAGTCCTGCCACAGTTTGTCTCTGCCACTGACCCACAAGTCCTTGGTATTGGTGTATGGCTCCTGAGACTTGCAAGTGGGCCCCTCTTCCAGGCCGTGCACCCCGGGTGCTCTGTTGAGGGATGACTGTGCTATGTCACAGGTGAGTGCTGTCCCCCCAGGGCAGTTCTGGGCTGCTGGGCTGTGTAGGGAGGCTCCCAGTCTGCTGAAATGATGGCTGAATGGGGCTTTGTTAATTCACACTGCTCCACCTCCCCAACTCTGGGACAATCAGCTGAGGCTGCAGGGAAGGCTAATGTCCACGCCCAGTTTTGTGGTGTGTGCCTGTTATTTGAAGCACTTCCATCACACTGGGTTGTGTGGGGCAGCTCTGGGCTACGGTGCTGGCGATGGGCGGGAGTGTTTCCTGTCCACCAGGATGATGGCTGTGAGAGGACACCCCCCTTTTCTTGGGAAGTTGTGGTGTTTAGTGAATTTTCTCAGCCACTGGATTATTGCCTTTTGTCTCAGAGCTCTCTTAGTTCTGCTCTTGTCTTGACCTGCCCAAATTGCAAGTCTTTGAAGCTTTCTGTATTGGGCTTCTTAGAGTAATTGTTTTAGAAAAAGAAAAAAGGATTTTAAAAAAAAGGGGGCCCTCCTCAGAGGTCTAATGGGTTATTGAAATGCTAAGAGACAAAGCAATTAGGGCCATTAAGGAAAGGTCCACAGGGCAGAGGGATCAGCTTTGCTTCGGGATTTGCATATGAGCCTCAGAGCCTGAGCTCTGCCCTTCCCCTTTCTATGTTCACCAGAACTCCAAAAATCCTCCGCTTTTATTTTGGAGTTTTTTGTGCTGTTTTTTTCTATGCCTGTCTCCTCTCTGCTGGGCTGGCTGCTCTCAGATTCTCTGGTGTCTGGTCTCAGTCTATCTATGGTTGGAGTTTGGATCAGTAGAATGAGTTTCCGATAAGGGCTGCCACTGCAGTTCTCCCTTCTTCCTGGAGCTGACAGCCCCTCCTCTCACGGGACTGAGCCTGGCAGGGAGGGGTGTGGGTCCCCTGGCCACAAAAACTTACAGATTTCACTGATCTCAGCAGTTCCACGTTTTCATGAGTGTTGTATGAAGTATGCCCAAAGTCAGATTGCTCTGTGGTGTCCAGTCCGCGCAGTTCCTGGCTTTCTACCTACTTTCCTGGAGGAGTAACTAAAACATACAGCTCACCAGTCCACCATCTTCTAAATTTATTTTTGACAAGGCTTCACTAAAGTGTTTTAATAGCAATAAATTGGCAATGTTCTAAAATAAGAGAATCATTACTAACCAATAAGAATGAATAGTATGATATCTAGGTAGAAGAGAACCCTATCAGACAAAACTACTTATTTCCATGTATACATATACAAATAATGTATACAAATGTATTCATGTATGTAAATGCATGGATATAAATGCATTGTAATTATTTTATGATATTTGTTTTTCTTATTCCTTTATTTTGTTTGAAATGTTTTTTTAATTTTTTTATAGAGTTTTTAACAAAAGTAAAATATAATAAATGCCTGGAAGAATACATAAACTGACAATTGTTATCTCTTAGAAGGGGAAATAGCATTGGGGGGTGCATGTGGGAGGTCATGTAAGACCATGTCAAAAGGAACTTTTGCTTTATCCACATTGTTTGAATTTTACATCAATGTATCCATGGAGTTAAAAATAGATGTAGAGAGGTGGAGCAAGACGGCAGCATATGGAGGTGTGTAACTTAGTCAGTCCTCTAGAGCAAACTAGTAAATAGCCAGGAACAACTAGTAAATAGCCTGGAACAACTGTTGGGGCACATCCGTGAATGGACACACATCATACACCAGCCCAGAATGGGTGGAGCAGCTGAGATCACAGCACTGAACTCTAAGTAAAGCTCCCCAAACTGTGGAGTTGGCGCCCCTTCCCCACCGGCACAGCAGGCTGGCTTGGAACACTTCCCTGTGGGAAAAAGAAGCAATCTGCTAGATGCAAGGGAAGGTAACTCAACCAAACTCCAATTGCAGTTTTAATTAACAAATTTGGACTACTGAATACAAGCTATGAGCACAGATAAACCTGAAACAAGCAGGAAAGGAAACCTGAGGTCTCTCCTGGCAGAAAGGAGGCAGGACTGATGGGGAAAAATAATACTAATAAATAAATGAAAACCAAAGCTTCTGGGGACAGTTGAGCTCAGAATACTGGAAAACAGCTGTGTCCCAAGGAAAGGGGCACATAGAACCAGGTACCAACGTGGTCAACCAGTGAAACTGGAGGGCTGGGGACTGGCTCTGAAAAGGGAAACCCTTTATTTTTTCTTTCTCTCTCATTGTAAGTAGCTCATTGAACAAAGCATAAGCATATACCATTGTCAGCACTGACCCAGGCAAGGGTGGAGTTAACAGAGTCAGAGACACAAAGTGAATCAAGCGGAGGAGATAATTCCCTAAAGGGTGTATCTTCCCTAAAAAACAGGGGGGGCTGGGGGTGCAGAGGGTACAGCCCAGCTCAAGAGGCTGCCCGCCCTCAGAGAATTCAGACCCCAGGGCCTGAGGGAACAACAACAAAAAAAACAGAAACAACTCAAGCTTGGCTTCTGATACCCTCAGCCCCTGGCCAGGACAGGTCTGCTCAGAATTAAAGGTATCATACCTCTTTACACTGGTGGGGAGCTGTGGTCTAACAAACAGCACCTGCTGGGCAGGATAGGAAAAGCACAAAGTCTAGAGGACTCACAGGAAAGTCTGACAACCTGCTGGGTCTCATACTCAGGGAAACCTGATACTGATTACAACCTCCTCTTGAGACCTGGGCCTGTCTGGTCTGAGAAAATATGATTTGGGTAATCAAGGAAACAAAATGCCTAGACAACAAAAAATTACAAGTCACGTTAGGAAAAACAAAGATATGGCCCAGTAAAATGAACAAACATACACTTCAAGTGAGATATAAGAGTTGAAAAAACTAATTAAAGATGTTCAAATAAACCTTCTAAATCAAAACACTAAGCTAAAGGAAAATGTGACAAAAGAGATTAAAGATATAAAGAAAACACTGGGTGACCATAAGAAGAATTCGTAAGCTTGAAAAAAACAAATGGCAGAACTTACTGGAATGAAAGACACAATAGAAGAGATGAAAAACACAATGGAGACATATAACAGCAGATTTGAAGAGGCAGAAGAAAGATTCATAAACTGAAGGACAGGACATCTGAAATCCTACATGCAAAAGAACAGACAGGGAAAAGAATAAAAAAATATGAGCAGCATCTCAGGGAATTGAATGACAATATAAAGTGCATGAATATCCATATCATGAGTGTCCCCAAAGGAGAAGAGAAGGAAAAGGGGGCAGAAACAATAATGGAGGAAATAATCACTGAAAATTTCCCATTTCCTATGAAAGACACAAAATTACAGATTCAAGAAGCACAGTGCACCCCAAATAGAATAGATCCAAGTAGACCTACTCCAAGATACTTAATAATCAGATTATTAAATGCCAAAGACAAAGAGAATTCTGAAAGCACCAAGAGAAAAGTGATCCATAACATACAAGGGAAGCTCGATAAGACTATATGTGCATTTCTCAGTAGAAACCATGAGGCAAGAAAGCACTGGTGTGATATCCTTAAGATACTGAAAGAGAAAAACTGCCAACCAAGAATTCTATACCTGGCAAAACTGTCCTTCAAAAATGAGGGACAGAGAAAACCTAAGACGGCGGCTAGGTGAGACAGGGTGAAAAAACACCTCCGTGAAAAATGCTAGATAAAAACCAGAAGTGACCCAGAATACCAGTTTCAGCAATGCACCAGCTGGACAAGGTCTGCTAAAACCACAGGGACTGTGCACTTGGTGAAACTGGGAGTCTGCATTCTGAAATGAGTGAGTAAGCTGGCTGAAAGTCCCACAGCTGTGCTGCAGTGTGGGGAAACCAGGGGTTGGTGTTTGGAGATGGACTAGCTCTTTTTGAAAAAAAAAAAAAAAAAAAAAAAACAGGAGCGGCTGCAGTTATGACAGTGAGAACTGTGCAGTGAAGCATGGCAGGAGCAGGCTGTGCCAACCTCTCGGTGTCTGGCATGGAGGATAGACCACTGCTGATTCCCTCAGGTCAGGGGGGCAGAGGGGAGAGCCAAAAGGAGAAAGAAACCATGCTGCTTGCAGCCGGGCTCCCTGGCGGGCTGGAGACACACCTGCCCAGGGCCATACCCACAGCCCAGAGCCGCACCAGGAAACCCAGTGTGACAGGAAGTGTATCCCACGGCACCACACACATGCCACAATATCGACTGTGGACAGTGGCCTTGGCTGCAACCACAGCTAGTTGTCCCGGAGCTGGGAAGGCGGAGCTGTGCAAAGATGGGGATGGAGACACCCCATTCAGACATCTTTGCATCAGGCTGGGAGCGCCCCTGCACAGCCCAGTGGCCCGGGACTTCCCTTGAGGGATGGCACGCACTTGTGACGTAGCACAGCCTTCCCTCAGCAGAGGTCCTGGAAGATCACAGCTATCAAGCAAAACAAATGCTAAGAGGCCAAAAACAACAGAAAATCTTAAAGAATTTGATAAAACTAGATGATATGGAGAACCCAATCCCAAACACCCAAATCAAAATATCAGAAGAGACGCAGTACTTGGTGCAATTAATCAAAGGACTACAATCAAAGAACGAGAGCATGGCACAGGATATCAAGGACATGAAGAAGAACATGGCACAGGATATAAAGGACATAAAGAAGACCCTAGAAGAGCATAAAGAAGAAATTGCAAGAGTAAATAAAAAAATAGAAGATCTTATGGAAATAAAAGAAACTGTTGGCCAAATTAAAAAGACTCTGGATACTCATAATACAAGACTAGAGGAAGTTGAACAACAACTCAGTGTCCTAGAGGTCCACAGAACAGAAAATGAAAGAACAAAAGAAAGAATGGAGAAAAAAAATTGAAAAAATCAAAATGGATCTCAGGGATACGATAGATAAAATAAAATGTCCAAATTTAAGACTCATTGGTGTCCCAGAAGGGGAAGAGAAGGGTAAAGGTCTAGAAAGTGTATTCAAAGAAATTGTTGGCAAAAACTTCCCAAACCTTCTACATAATATAAATACACAAAGCATAAATGCCCAGCGAACTCCATATAGAATAAACCCAAATAAACCCACTCCAAGACATATTCTGATCAGACTCCCAAATACTGAAGAGAAGGAAGGAGCAAGTTCTGAAAGCAGCAAGAGAAAAGAAATTCACCACATACAAAGGAAACAACATAAGACTAAGTTGTGACTACTCAGCGGCCACCATGGAAGCGAGAAGGCAGTGGCATGACATATTTAAAATTCTGAGAGAGAAAAATTTCCAGCCAAGAATACTTTATCCAGCAAAACTCTCCTTCAAATTAGAGGGAGAGCTTACATTTTTCACAGACAAACAAATGCTGAGAGATTTTGCCAGTAAAGACCTGCCCTACTTCAGATACTAAAGGGAGCACTACTGACACAGAAACAAAGGAGAGAGAGAGATATAGAGAATTTTAACAAACATATATAGAACATTACATCCCAAATCACCAGGACACACATTTTTCTCTAGTGATCACAGATTTTTGTCCAGAATTGACCATACGCTGGGACATAAAACAAGCCTCAATAAATTAAAAAAAAAAATTGAATATATTCAAAGCACATTCTCTGACCACAAAGGAATACAAATAGAAGCCAATAATTTTTTATTTGTAACTCCACTATTTACTTCCTACAGGATATAAAATACACAAACTCTAATGACAAATCAGTGGTTTTGGACTCAAGGTAAAATATGTAATTTTTGACAACTATATAAAGGTGGGGGCATGGAGGAGTATAGGAACATAGTTTACGTGTCCTATTGAAGTTCAGTTGGTATCAAAGAAAAACAAGATTGTTATGGATTTAAGAGGTTAATTTTAAGCCCCACAATAAACACAAAGAAATTATCCGAGAATATGACCATAGAGATGAAAAGTAGAGTATGGGTTACAAGAAGTGGGGGAAGAGGCAATGGGGAGTTAAGAAATGAGTGTAGGGTTGCTGTTTGAGGTGAAGGGAAATTTCTAGTAATGGATGGTGGGAAGGCAATAACATTACAACATTCTAAATGTGATTAATCCCACTAATGGAATGCTAGGGAGGGGGTGGAATGGGAAGATTTAGGCTATATATATGTTTCCACAATTGAAAAACAAAAAAAGACAGTCTAAATAGATGACAATTGAATGCCAAGGATAATCCTGGATGGGATCTGAGGATGGAGGACAGGAGGCTCAAAGGGACACAGTTGAGACATAAGAAAAAAAAAAAAAGGAAATATAGAATGTAAGCTTTGTATCAATGTTGAATGTCTTGAACTTCTTAGCTGCGCTTAATGGATTGCATAAAAGAATGTTCTTGTTCATGGGAATTGTATTTATGAATTAAAGTGTTTGTTCAAGGATGTGTGCAGCTTGCTCTCATATGTTCAGAAGACAGCAATAGATGATGGATGATAGGGAGGGAGGGAGGGAAAGAGAAATGGTGATGTGACAGCATGTTATAGTTGGTGGATCAGGGTATCGGGGGAGGGGGGTCAGGGTATGCTGGAGTTCTGTGTATGGGGTTTGTATTGTTTTTGCAACTGTTCCTATAACTTTGAATTTATTTCAAAATAAAATTTAAAAAAAAATGAGAGACAGTTTTAAATATATTCAGACAAACAGACACTGAGAAATTTTGTGAACAAGATACCTGCTCTACAAGAAATACTAAAGGGAGCACTACAGGCAGACAGGAAAAGACAGGAGAAAGAGGTTAGGAGAAGAGTAGAGAAATGAAGATTATCAGTAAGGATAAAAAGAGAGAGAGAAAATAAAAATAAGATATGACAATTAAAATCTAAAAGACAAAATGGTAGACAGTAGACATTATATTGAGTGAAATTAGCCAGAAACAAAAGGACAAATACTGTATGGTCTCAATAATATGAACTAACATTAATGAGTGAACCTTGAAAGTTAAAGTTGAGAATACAGGTTATCAAGAGATAGAAAGAGGGTAGAGATCAGGCATCTGATGCTGAAGGAGTACAGAATGCTCAACAGGATTGATTGCATACATCCAGAAATAGATAAAATACTGTGTGATAGTAGCACAATATTGTAAGTACTCTGAATAAAGATGAGTGTGAGTACGGGTGAAAGAGGAAGGCTAGGAGCATGTATGATAACAAAGAAAGACAGAGGACAAAGACTGGCACTGTACAACTTAGTGAAGCCTAGGGTGGTCAATCCTGACGATTAAGTGTACTAATATAAGAATGTTTTTACATGAGGGAGAAAAAATGAATGTCAACGTCACAAGTTGCTGAAAACTGGATAGTATAGAGGAAAAAATACAATCACTGGAAACTGGAGTCCATAATTAACAGTAACATCGTAATATGTTTCCATTAATTGTTTTTTTTTTTTTCCCCCATTAATTGTAAGAAAGGCAATATACCAAAGCTAAATGTCTGTAAGATGGGGATATAAGGGAGTGGTATGGGGTTCTTGGTGGTGGTGTTGTATAATCTTTTCATTGTATTTTATTTTTTTCTTCTGTCTTTTTTTTAGTCTTCATCTTTTTTCTACTCTTCCTCTTTCATTGTGGAAGAAATGGAAATGTCCTCATATACTTTGTGGTGGTAAATGTGTAACTATGTGGTTATACCAGGAAATATTAATTGTTTACTTAGGATGGATTGTATGCTGTGTCAATAAAACTGACTAAAAAATTTAAACAGAAGAATACAAGTGCTGGAGAAAATGTAGAGAGAGGGATGTACCTATTCCCTTTTGGTGGTGAAGTAGAATGGTGCAGCCCATCTGGAAGGCAGTGTGGTGGTTCCGCAGGAAGCTAAGTATGGGATTGCCGTATGGTCCTGCAACCCTGTTATTGGATGTATACTTGGAGGAACTGAGGGCAGGGATGCAAATGGACATTTGTACACAGTTTCGGCAGTATTCACAATTCGCAATGGATGGAGGTGGGCTACGGGTACACTGACTGATAAAACAAATGGTGAACTGCAGTATATACATACAGCGGAATACTGAGTGGCAGCAAGAAGGAATGAAGTTGTGATGTATGCAACTAGGTGAATGGACCTGGAAGACAGTAGTTTGAATGAAATAAGCCAGAAATGAAGACAAACATTTTAATGCCTCACTAATATGAACTACCAATAATGTGCAAACTCTGAGAATTGTATATGGGAGCATGGGTTATCAGGGAAAGGCTTATATAAAAGTTCCTAGATTGTAAGTTCTTACAACAGTCACATCTATTTAGGAGTTGTAACAGTTATTTCTAAATTCTGAGATGCTGAGCTGTTTGTGTGTGATCCAGTCAGTCCCCGGAGCTTTGAATGTCTGTGTGGCACCTGGGACTCAGAGTCAGAGTTTGGAGCCGTGAGTATTGGCATTGCCCCATGCAGCAACTGTTAAAGAGGTTGAAAAGGAGATCATGATTTGATTGGAGATATGAACAAAATGGACTTGGTTGAGATTGGGGTAGATCAAACTAAAGGGTAGAGGATGATATTAACTGTGTTCTACAACTTCAGCTTCTGTGTGGGGCCAAAGGAAGATACGTTTATTTAGTGCAAAAGCTATATTTTCTGTAGCACACTATATAATTTAACTTCTGTGGTCAGTTTTATTCAAACACCACAATTACATGGAAACTTGAATAGGGAGTGAGATATGGTTGGTTTGTACAGGTTAGTGTGAAGCCCCAATACATCCCAGAGATATTTGGGCAAAGAATAAAAAGTATTTGCAAAGTCCCCTGGAGGGACTGGGGAAAAATATGCAAATATTAAACTTTCCCACCTGGGGAATTCCTGATATTCTTGCAAGCACTGGGGACCTCAGTTTAGTAGGCCAAGCCCTCGATTTTGGGGCTTGCCCTTATGAAGCTTGTTACTGCAAAGGACAGGCTAAGCCTACTTACAGTTGCACCTGAGAGTCACCCCCAAGGAACCTCTTTCATTGTTCAGATGCAGCCTCTGTCTCCAAGCCAACCCAGCAGGTACACTCACTGCCCTCCCCACTATGTAGGACATGACTCCCAGGGGTATAAAACTCCCTGGCAACATGGGACACCACTCTTGGGGATGAGCCTGGACTCAGCTTCATAAGATTAAGAAAGCCTTGTAGACCAATAGGGGGAAGAGGAATGAAACAAAATAAAGTTTCAGTGACTGATTTCAAATGGAGACAAGAGGTCATTCTGGGGGTAACCCTTATGAGTTATATAGATATCCCTTTTAAGTTTTTAGTTTATTAGAATAGCTAGAAGGAAATACCTGAAACTGTTGAACTGTAATCCAGTATTCTTGATTCTTGAAGATGATTGTATAACTATATAGCTTATATGGTGTGACTGTATCATTGCAAAAATCTTGTGGCTCACACTCCCTTTACCCAGTGTATGGACATGAGTAGAAAAATGGGAACAAAAAGTAGATAAACAATAGGGGGGAGGAGGGATATGGGATGTTTTGGGTGTTCTTTTTTACTTTTATTTTTATTCTTATTTTTATTTTTTGGAGTAATGAAAATGTTCAAAAATTGATTGTGGTGATGAGTGCACAACTATACGATGATACTGTGAACTACTGTACACTTTGGATGATTGGTAAGTGAATATATTTCAATAAAATTGCATTTAAAAAAAATAGATGTAGAGCAGAGAGCAGTCCAGAACCAAGTCTGCGGTGGCGCCACTGGCATGTAGAAAATGCCACCAGAGGGCGGGTTAGGATGGCACCTCCGTTGAAGGCACAGCCCTAGCTCCCAAACTCCCCACTCCACATCAGGAATAACACACCGGATACTTTTGGGGGGAACCTGGATCAATGGCCGGCAGCACCTGTAAGGGCAGCTTAGAAATCTTGGGAAAGACCTTGGAGAAGACCTTAGAAAACATTTTGGCCACAAATGTAATAGAGAAGTCTAAATTACTAGATTGCCTTTGAGGTTATTTTAAAAGTTTTGAGTTGTACAACACTTCATTATTTTACTTCACTGGGGGATGACGACTCTAGCAATGATTACTTCAGAGTTAGCAGTGTTACAGGATTCAACTAATGAAATTACTGCCCATTCAGATGCTGGCAGCGAACATGAAGAAACAGAGGTTAAAGGAAAAAGAAAAAGGGGTCGTCCTAGTCAGCCTCCAGATGCACTGAAAACAGACCATCACTTTTCTGGTATTCCTGCTGAAAATGCATAACAAATCTAACCACAGGAAAACATCTGACAAACTGAAGAACATTCTACAAAATAATAACTTGTTAATACTCTTCAAAAATATCAAGATCATGAAAAACAATGAATGAGTGAGGTATTGTTCCAGACTGAATGAAAGTAAAGAGACATGATTCTAAATACAATACGTGATCCTAGATTAGATAATTTTGCTATAAAAGACAATTCACCAATTGGTGACATTTTCTTGGGGTTTGTGGATTAGATGGTAGGATTGTATTAATGTTAACTTCCTAATTTTAATGGTTGTACTATAGCTATGTGAGAGAGTGCATTCTGGTGCATCATATTTGTGTTTTATTCTCAAATGTTCAGAAAAAATGTATGTGTATATTTATGTATGTGTATATATATAAATACATAAATATATAGATACATAGATACAAATGTGTATAGAGAGAGAGAGAGAATGATAAGGCAAATGTGGAAAAGGTTAAAAACTGGGGAATCTCAGTGAAGCATGTATAGTGGCTCCTATAGTATTCTTGAAGGCTTTATGTAAGTTTGAATAAATTTCAAAAGGGAAAGTTAAAAACAAGATTGTAGAATTAATTGTGAATACAGTCTCTGTAATGCATTGCTTTGTGTTCTGAGAGCAACAATTGAATATGTGACACCTTTGAAAGTTATGAGATGAACTATTTTAGGCACCAGATGTTTTATTTTATGTGAAAACTGAAGCATCAACCTATCAGAAGTCTCTTCCCCCAGTGACACTGAATTATATAAATACCTAATAACCAACATGTATTGAGCATGCATTTTGTGTCAGGCACTACTTATATAATCTTTACAATAATACTATGAGGAGATATATACTATTATTCCTGCATATCAGAGAAGGAAACCAAAGAACAGAGGATTAAGGTACTTCCCTAGCCTCACCAGGAAGTTGCTAAGCCACATTCAAAACTGGAATTTTGATTACCCAGTCCTTTCTCTTAACCACTTCTCTGTACTTCTTCAAATAAATAGTTGCTGAACAAAAAAATAAACCATGAACTACAAACTCACTTCGTTGTATTGGTGAAATATTTAAGCTGATTAGTAACTGAGCCATGCCTCAAGGGCTGCTCATTTTTGCCGTAGACGTGCATATGGGTTTGTTCTTTTTGTTGGTGGTAGGAAAGTGGTGCAGGATCTGGATCTTTTGGTTTTTATTCAATTAAAACTTACATTAAGTATACAAATTTTAAGATTGCACACAGTTCTAATGCTTTTTATTTATAAATCCATGTAATTATAACCAATGTTAAGATTTAGACCTTTTTAGCACCCCAGAAAAGCCACCTTGTGCTCTTTCCATTCTGTATTTTTCCTAGGAGTTCCAACTTTTTTGACTGTAACTGCCAAGACAAGTTTTGTCTGATTTGAACTTTATACAAATAGGTTTATTGTATTCTTTTTCTATCTTTCATTCAACATTGTGTCCAAGAAGCTGTGTTTGCATCCTCAGTAAATTGATCTTTTTTATTGCTATTCAGTATTCCACTATATGAATATTCCTCAGTTTATTTACCCATTCTACTGTTCATAAACATTTTTTCTAGCTTCTGGCAATTATGAATAAAGGTACTACCATCACTCAAAAAATAGATGTAAAGGAATAAAAAGTTTTTTAAAAGAATCAAGAGAAGACCTAAGTTTTGTTTATTAATGATAATTACAGCTATAAATTATAGAGAACCTACTCTTGCAAGGCACTATGTAAAGCCCTTGACTTAACATTACTGCATGTAATCCTTACAGCCACTGTGCAAATCAGGGAAACTGAGGCTAAGAAAGATTAAGTTGCTTGTCCAAGGCCAAACAGCAAGGCTGTAGTGGCAGCAGAAATCTTAATTAGGTTTACCTGCCTCCAAAGCCAAAGCTTCATCAGGGACTAAGGCAGAGATACAGGAAGAGAAGCAGGTTTGGGGGGAAAAGAGGGTCTGAAAATGTTAAGTTGATGGTACCCATGGTGTCTCAAGTGTGGACTATTCTGACTGGGACTGGAGATTAAGGTAAGGAACTCAAGAGAGGAGACTTTGATGCTGTACCGGTTTGTAAGTATTGTGTCCCCCAGAAAAAGCCATGTTCTTTGATGCCATCTTGTGGGGGCATACGTATTAGTGTTGATTAAGTTGGAAAGTTTGGATTGCATTGTTTCCATGGCAATGCACCCCACCTAACTGTAGGTGATAACACTGATTGGATAATTTCCATGGACGTGTGGCCCCACCCATTTAGCGTGGGCTTTGATTCCTTCACTGGAGCTCTATAAAAGCTCAGACAGAAGGAGCAAGCTTACTACAGCCAAGAGGGACACTTTGAAGAATGCATGTAAGCTGAGAGAGGAGCTGAAGCTTACAGAGACATTTTGGAGACAGCCTTTGAAAGCAGACTTTTGTTCCAGAGAAGCTAAGAGAGGACAAATGCCCCAAGAGCAACTGAGAGTGGCATTTTGGAGAGAAGCTGAAGCCTAGAGAGGACCGTCCCGGGAGAAAGCTATTTTGAAACCAGAACTCCAGAGCAGATGCCAGCCACGTGCCTTCCCAGCTAACAGAGGTTTTCCTGACGCCATTGGCCATTCTCCAGCGAAGGTACCCGATTGTTGATGACTTATCTTGGACACTTTATGGCCTTAAGACTGTAACTTTGAAACCAAATAAACCCCCTTTATAAAAGCCAATCCATTTCTGGTATTTTGCTTAATGGCAGCATTAGCAAACTAGAACAGATGTCATTGGCCGTTCTAATAGTTATCCAAGCTCTAAGGATGGATAAGATCATTTAGGGTAGTTACGTAAAGCAATGTATGATTTGCAGGGAGAATATTTTCAACAATTGTGTTCTTTATATCACCAATTTCTTCAATCAACAAGTGTTAATTACCCATTCTGCTGGACACAGTGAGATGTACAAAATGTTTTCTGCCCTCAGAGAGATTATGATCTAGTTTGGGAGGTATGATAGTTAATTTTACATGTAGCTTGGCTAGGTTACAGTGCCCACTTGCTTGGTCAGACATTGGCCTAGATTTTGCTCTGGAGATATTTTGTAGATGGGATTAGCATCCATAATCAGTTGACCTTAAGTAAAGGAGATTACTCTCCAAAATGTGGTGGACTTCATCCAATCAGTTGGAGACCTCAGATGCAAAGAACTGAGGATTCTAGGAAGAATAAGGAATTCTGCCTCAAGACTACACTTGAACTCTTCCCTGAGTTTCCAGCCTAAGGAATTAAGACTTCATCATCACTCTTACTGGAATTTCCAGCCTCCAGCTTGCCCTATGGAATTCTACTTGCCAGCTCCACAATCACAAGCCAATTCCTTATAATAAATGTATCTCTGTGTGTGTATCTGTGTGTGTGTGTATACACACACACACAGATACACACTCACACACACAATGACACCCACATGTATACTGTTGGTTCCATTTCTATGGAGAATCCTGACTGATACAAGAGGGAAAATAAGGTTGGAAGAGAAATGTTAAATGCTAAACCAATGGTAAAGTTCAAACAGGACTAGAACAAAGGAAGAAGGTTTCAAGGGAGTAGTTAATATGGATAAGTATGGCACTGGGGTTCTAAAATATAGGGATTAGCTCTGGAGAAGAGAACAGGAATATCTTCTGAGACTGCTAGAAAAAATATGAAAGGAAAACCATAGGGATTATGAAATAATGTGATAAATATAGGACATATAATCCTACTGGATGGTCTAATCTACTCTTAAATTAGAAGGTCAAGTAACATACTGATAGTGACCGAAAGTTATTTACAGCAGGTATGAACAGAAAAGAGCAGAAGGACGAGGCCAAAGCTCAGTGTATCCTATTATTGACGGCATGCTAGAGTTAGGGGTAAATGTGTGTGTGTGTGTGTGTGTGTGTGTGTGTGTGTGTGTGTGTGTGTGTGTGTGTGTGTGTGTGTGTGTGTCAGGGAGGAACTAGAGAAATGAAAGCCTGATAAACTGCAAATGGCAATATATCTGTAATAGACCAAAGGTACTGGAAAGAGCACCAATGAGATGGGTAATCATGGAATTATACCAAATAGATTGGGTAAAACCAGAGACTTAGAATGATTGAAGATGCTTAGTAAAGGGCAGAGGACAGCAAGATGGGTAGGGAGACTGGGCTGTGGGAGAAACGGCAAGAAAAGAGGATGAGATCCAAAGTATTCATTCAAAAACATTTTCTGACTACCTACCAACTGCCCAGCACTGTAGAGGAGTTCCTTAGAATGACAAGGGCAGGAAGTCATGATGGTCTGGGGCTCTAATGTGGTAAAACTGAAGATCCTGAAAACAAAGCGGAACAGGAAGAATGACTTGACATCAACAAAAGATTGATGTTAAAGGGATAAACAAAGATACAGAATAATAATGACCAAAGTAGGCTTTTTTTGTATTTTTCATTCCTTTAAGCTCAAAGGGATACAGACATATCGTCAACTGTGTTAATTCCATCTCTGTATTACTAATGATGCAGTGTCTTGCCATTCAGATTCAAAGCTAGAACGGCTGAGTTAGTTACCAGTATATTTTTTTAGTGCTGTTATATTTCAATACTGCATTTAAAACAACCAAAAAAACCACTTAAATAGATATCCCATCTTATGGTTCAGATCTTTTGTCCAAGAAGCCCTATGCCCACGAATGTGCCTACTAAAATATAGCATGCCACAAGAAAAATTCATTAGAAAGTACGTGAGCATTTTACTAATCATCCAAGAAGGGGACTTTCTGAAAGTGCAGTGACAGAGGTTATAGTCACTTCCCTCTGTACATGTGCTGACTTCTGCTGTCTGTTGTTCTCATTTGTCAGGTTTCTTAACATTCCTCTTAATAGTGTCTCCATTTAGTCCTCCCAAAGGGATATCAGCAATTTTTGGAAGCAGGAGGAAAATTCTGTCAATTCTGCATAATGACCAAAACAGAGTGATTGAATTACTTAACTGAAGCCACGTAGCTTGTAACAGGATGCACATTAGTCCCTGTACACTGTGCAAAGAAAGGTGGTGGTGAGGGGGGTGGATTTCATGTAGACAGTATGAATAGAAACCAAATCATTTTGATCTTTCTGTTTGCTTTATTTCTCCTAACTCACACAATCCACAAGGGATTTCCTCAACTCTGTAATAGTTAAAGGGGGGGGATGGGAGATACAAAAGGTAAATAAAACACAAGTACTTAAAAGCCTTGCATATACGAAATGAAACGAAATAAAGCTCACTGGCTGAGAGATTTCAAATGGAGTGTAGAGGTCACTCTGGTGGACATTCTTACACACTATATAGATAAACCCTTTTTAGGTTTTAATGCATTGGAATAGCTAGAAGTAAATACCTGAAACTACCAAACTCCAACCCAGCAGCCTTGATTCTCGAAGACGAATGTATAACAATGTAGTTTACAATGGGTGACAGTGTGATTGTGAAAACCTTGTGGATCACACTCCCCTTATCAAGTGTATGGATGGATGAATAGAAAAATGGGGACAAAAACTAAACGAAAAATAGGGTGGGATAGGGGGTATGATTTGGGTGCTCTTTTTTACTTTTATTTTTTATTCTTACTCTCATTCTTTCTGGTGTAAGGAAAATGTTCAAAAATAGATTGGGGTGATGAATGCACAACTATATGATGGTACTGTAAACAGTTGACTGTACAGCATGGATGATTGTATGGCATGTGAATATATCTCAATAAAGCTGAATTTTAAAAAAGCCTTGCATGTATATTAGAGGTTTACAAACACAATTTATTAGCCCACAGAATTGTCACCATTCCTTCCCTCACCTGTTGGCATCAGCAAAGCTGCAGCTAAGGAATGTGTAATTGCAGTTATGGGATACATGGTGCCAATGTATTAGTCAGATTTTTCAAGGTGGCTAACTTTGGGGATATCCTAAAAGTTCAGTCCCCAATCTATGGGTATGTACTTATATGCCTGGTTGATGTATGAAGTGTCTCAATGCAGCCTAAGGCTCAAGAGCCACAGATCTAGATGCCCACACTGGTTCTTGACCTTTGAAGAAATTACTGTGTCATCTGGAAGACGCTGGGGCTGAGTTACCTGACCCTGGATGCCTCTCAGCACTAAATAGATGATGCTTTTATCTATTGCAGCTTCCATCCACATTATTGAATCCATTGACAAGAATCAAGCTAAGAGTGATAATAGCTGAAACTAAGATGGGACATTTAAGAATATAGCAGAAGTCCTATTATCTAATTCAGAGCTGGTGATCCACAGTTTAAAAAGAAAAAGACTAAAGGAAGGAAAATAATTTAAAATAAATCCATATCTTAAACATTTAATTTTAGTTTAAAGCTTAAATATACATTCATTTAAAGACTAATAGCAGATTTTTGTTTGTTAATTTGTTAGAGGAGGAAACACTATTTTCAAACATAGTTCCTTCATTGTTTATCATACTGTTGACTGTTGTGGATTCAGGCTGTGGAACAATATACAACTTTTTTGGCCACAGCATGAGTACTTTCTGCCTCTGGATTTGTTGTTATCTTTTTCTTCATCTGTAGCTCCATGTTTTCTTGTCATGGCATACATGATTTCTACATCATTCATAATTTCATTTCCAATAAATTGTCATCCTCAATCCTTCATTGTATGCATCTTCTTAAATATCCCTGGAATCCTTAAGTTGTCTGAGATCAGCTAGCTAAAACTATGTCCTCTGTTTCTTGTACATTTGGATTTTCTGTAGCAGTTATAAACTTCAGGCTAGTTTTCTCAAGATGCAGTATATATTAACCTGGAAACTCTGTTCTACTCTAATGCTGCTGTCTCAGTTTGCCAGCGTTATCACAAATACCACAAACTGTAATTTATTGGCTCCTAGTTTTAAGACTATAAAAATCAGGATACTGGCAAGGCTTGCTTTCTCCCAGAGTCTGTAGCATTCTGGTGCTGGCTGCCAGTAATCCTTGGAATTCCAAGGCTTGTATCTTTGCCTCCCATCACATGGCAATGCCCTCTCCTTTCTCTGCTCTTCGCATTTCCACTGACTTCCAACCTCTCTCTGTGCCCTTCTCTGACTCCAGCTTCCAGTTTCCTCTCTTTATAAGGCCTCCAGTAATTTGGATTAAAAACTACCTGATTCAGTTGGCCACACCTTAAGCAAAAAGTAACATCTCAAGAGGTCCTATTTATAAAGGGGTTGGTACCCCCAGGAAGTGGATTAAGATTATGTTCTTTGAGGGATACATAATTCAATCTACCACACTACCTTATAAATAGTGTGGGGACTTTTAGTAATTGTTGCCTATATTTTCATCTTCAATTGGTTCCAAAATAGAAGCCAAAAAATCTGTTTTATTTCTATAACATTCTAGAATTCCTTAATCCATTGACTGGACCAAGGGTGTTACATTTAATGAGGGAAACATGGCCTTAATGTCTCCTTCAGGGTCCTCAAAATGGGATGTGAAGGAGTGAAAACTAGAAGGAACAGTTTTTTTTAGTATTTTTCCCCACAGTTTTTAAAAATATAAAACTTTAAGAAAAATTCTTTGTTCAGTGTTCAACCATGACAAGTATTATGAACAGTAGTAAACTGATAAAGACAAACAATTCATACTTTTAAATGCTCTAGGGTCTGTTGGTTGGTCAATAATCTAATGTGGCAATTTTTAAAAATGATCACTGATGTGATGAAGATACCTTAATTGTTCCTTGCTGTCCAAGCCATCTATTAGCTGCTATAAAGTATTTGCTATCACCAAACTTTTGAAATAAAAACACAACTTTCTCTATCAGTGTAAATCTACCAACTGGACTATCACCCTATCTTTCTTGCATGAATTGCACTCAATATACACTATCTATGCTTTCCAGTATAGCAAGAATACAAAGGCACTTGCACAGCACTATAAGAGCAGCACATTTCTAGATTTGTGGTTTTTTCCAATTTTGAACATCTAATCTGACAGCATTTTTAGATAGATTTTCCAAAGTATTCAACGTAAATTTTCACAGAAACAACTCTCTACTTTTATACTCTTAGTTCACCAGCTAACATAATATTTAACAAAATCACATAGTTATCAAGTAAAACTAGCATAAACAAGTTTGGGGACAATTTTGATCTTGGTAAGTATACAACTCAAAATGATGGGAGCAAAAGTGCTTAAAAACAGCTGCAAGTACTCATCCTGGGGTGAGCACTAATTAACAGGATTCACAGAGGTGATGGTTACATTCGGATCAGTTGGTACCTTACCCTTGAAAATTAGACTGTGTTTCTACAAATATACCACTATCCCCCCAAAAAATATTTGAGGGCCTAAGTTATAATTTGGGAGCCACTATCAATAATTTGGGTCCTAAGGTACATTATCCAGGTAAACCCTGAAATAAAATACTTATCCTGGGCTGAGTTAAGAGTGAGTTTTGAAAAGGAATGGAGTGAATCAAACACATGCTATTATGGTACTTAGAATACAACCCACAATCAAAGTGATTTGGGGAATGATACTGAATTGACATTTTAACTCAAGGGAGAATTCATTCTTTGGGACTAGATGTTTCAAGACAGAAATAAACTGTGCAAAAATATGTTAATGCACTAGATTGAGGAAGTCTGAAATACTCCCAAGCAAAGTTGTTAACTCAAGATCCACATTTCATCAGAAATTAGAGTTGCTTTTGCACGAATAGAAATGGGGGCTCAGATTACTAAAAGGTTTCTGCCTTACCAGCAAGTCAACATGTACAGAGCTCTATTATATGCCCAGGATGTTATATATCTATGATTGTATATAGTTTCTCTCACTTAATCCTCCTAATTACCCTGCCAACTGGGTTTTCCAGATGAGAACATAACACTTACCCAGCTGTACCCCGTTAGCCAGAGTCTGGGCTAGGGACCCAGATCTACTTGAATTTGAAGGCCCTCTGCTATGCTGCCTCTCCATGAGGCTCAACCCCTCTTCAAAAGTTCCTTCTAGTGTCACCAACAAGGAACTCTCAAACCACCAATGATCGCCTGATGAAAACCAAAGCCATTTGCAAAATTTTAATAATTTTCAACTGTGGGAACTTCTAAAAATTCCTGAATGAAAGGTAAATTTGGGTTTGAACTGATGGGCTCAAATGAAAGTCCACAAAACTAGCATACAAATAAAACCACTTGTGTTCCAAAGCATATGAGAAACTAAACAAAAAGAAACGCATATAGCAAGTAGAAACCTTACCAACATTATAATAGCCCGTTTACCTATAGAGATTTTAATTAACCCATATTCTTACTTGTTTTGTCACCTTTTTAGGCAGTAGTAATCACTGTGGCATCACCTTTGAATCTATGGAAACTCTAGAAAGATGTAACTTTACTTTTGGAGTCAATATGATAGTTTGGGATACTACTGGAACATTTTAAAAGACAAAAATTGGATTAAAATATCAGAAATATGACAAAAGAAAAGGTAGATTAACCAGTGCTTTTCCTCCTGCATTTTTTAAAAGAGAATAGACCACAAAACCACATTTCACCAAAGCAAAATTATGAAGAAGTTAATCTTTTTTTCTTTAAAGCTAAATTCAAAAAAAAAATGTTATTTCTGTATCTTTGCAAAGAAAACCCACATGGAGAATTCTTAGGCTTAAAAATCCACACAAACTGATTCCATTGTTAATGGGGTTTAAAAAAAAGTTTATGTCTGTATATGGAGTTCCTCCCAAAGCAGATCCTGAGATAAGGCTGCAGGTAGTATATCTGAGAGGTGCCCCAGAAGGTACCCGTGAGGAAGTGGGAAAAAGGAGAAAAGCCAATAAAGGGTTTGCCAGTGAGTGAGTTACCTCTATGGACACTGGGACTTGATTTTGCAGGAACCCTCTGAGACGCTCCAGGAGATACACCTCAGAATCACACACGAGGGGACCAGCAGGTTGGGGCATTTATCTACCAATGCCAACTCCCACTTAGCTGAGAATTGACCATGGGGTCAACTTCACCTACCGCCTTCTAAATTGCACCTCTGCCAGACCAGCAAGCTCCAGCAGTGCCAGAGAAAGCTCTCAGGCAGGGAAAAGGTAAACAGGAGAGGACACTTCACATGGAAGACTCCACTTACAGGAAACTGACCTCAGCTGCCAGCAAGTGCAGGTGAGCTGGGACATTAACAGTGCCTGCTACAGCTGGGTATGGGTTCTTGAATTTCCTCACCTCAAATGTGGAATCTGTTTTTCCACTGTTCAACACAGACCAAACCACTTACAAAGATTGGGCCTACCCAAATATCACGCCTCACCAACAGAGCTAACTAGAGAAGCTGAGTAACTCTCCCACTGCAAACAACTGAAAATGTAATTTTAAATAAAAATCAAATGCATAACTGAACTGATAAGAAAAGAAGGATACCCCACCACCACCACCACCACCAGAGACCAAAAACAAAGTGGAAGCAGAAATACAGAAATATAAACCAGCACCAACGTCTGCTTTGGTCCTGCGAAACCCTCGTGACCTCAACTATTTGCTTTGGCTGCAAGTGTGTGGAGGACAGGAGACCAAGCCTACGGCCTTCCCTAAATGAGCAACCTAATAGGAGGCACCCACCTCCACCCCATAAAATTAGAACACCAGAGGGTTACTTCCTCCACAAAAGAGTGCCTAGAAATAAATCTGCCCTATGGAAGGAAAATTAGCTGTATTGATCTTGGGACTGGGAGTATCTATTCAATATTTTAAAATAAACAGAACCAAATAATTAATTAATTGACTAATTAATTAAACCCTAGAAAGCCAAATAATATTTATCAAGAACATTTAAATAATATTTTCTATTTTAATTTTAGAAATATTAATTAGGTCCATTTAGAGTTGTTCACTATCCAAGATTAATAGGGACAACCTGGAAGTTACAATATTTTAGAGTGCAGTTTCTCAGATTACATGCTTCAGGATATGAAATTCTCCATTTTCCACCTTAGAAAATGATCACTCAATTTACCACTAAATGACATAAACCCATGTATAGACACTACCCCAGACTCTTGACCTTGAGCTCCTTACCATTTCAACTATAACATCAATCTTTCCCCCAGCTACCCTGGGGGAAATGGATGACCTGCTCAAAGGAAATTTTTTAAGTTATCACTGGATTTTAATTATCCATTCCATCTCTTGTGTAACATTACCATTCTCAAAAGTCCCCACCATCATTAGTTCTTTGACTAGTATTTTACACTGTCTGCCTACTGTTGTAAAGCATCATTCAAGGTAATGTAGGGACAGATAAAAGGAAGTACCGGAGGCGGGGCAAGATGGCAGACTGGTGAGCTGTATGTTTTAGTTACTCCTCCAGGAAAGTAGGTAGAAAGCCAGGAACTGCGTGGACTGGACACCACAGAGCAATCTGACTTTGGGCATACTTCATACAACACTCATGAAAACGTGGAACTGCTGAGATCAGCGAAATCTGTAAGTTTTTGCGGCCAGGGGACCCGCGCCCCTCCCTGCCAGACTCAGTCCCGGGGGAGGAGGGGCTGTCAGCTCCGGGAAGGAGAAGGGAGAACTGCAGTGGCTGCCCTTATCGGAAACTCATTCTACAGATTCAAACTCCAACCATAGATAGACTGAGACCAGACACCAGAGAATCTGAGAGCAGCCAGCCCAGCAGAGAGGAGACAGGCGTAGAAAAAAAACAACACGAAAAACTCCAAAATAAAAGTGGAGGATTTTTGGAGTTCTGGTGAACATAGAAAGGGGAAGGGCCCTGAGGCGCATATGCAAATCCCGAAGAAAAGCTGATCTCTCTGCCCTGTGGACCTTTCCTTAATGGCCCTGGTTGCTTTGTCTCTTAGCATTTCAATAACCCATTAGATCTCTGAGGAGGGCCCGTTTTTGTTTTTTTTTTAATCCTTTTTTCTTTTTCTAAAACAATTACTCTAAGAAGCCCAATACAGAAATCTTCAAAGACTTGCTATTTGGGCAGGTCAAGTCAAGAGCAGAACTAGGAGAGCTCTGAGACAAAAGGCAATAATCCAGTGGCTGAGAAAATTCACTAAACACCACAACCTCCCAAGAAAAGGGGGGTGTCCGCTCACAGCCATCATCCTGGTGGACAGGAAACACTCCTGCCCATCGCCAGCCCCATAGCCCAGAACTGCCCCAGACAACCCAGTGTGATGGAAGTGCTTCAAATAACAGGCACACACCACAAAACTGGGTGTGGACATTAGCCTTCCCAGCAACCTCAGCTGATTGTCCCAGAGTTGGGAAGGTAGAGCAGTGTGAATTAACAAAGCCCCATTCAGCCATCATTTCAGCAGACTGGGAGCCTCCCTACACAGCCCAGCAGCCCAGAACTGCCCTGGGGGAACAGCACTCACCTGTGACATAGCACAGTCATCCCTCAACAGAGCACCCGGGGTGCACGCCTGGAAGAGGGGCCCACTTACAAGTCTCAGGAGCCATACGCCAATACCAAGGACTTCAGGGTCAGTGGCAGGGACAAACTGTGGCAGGACTGAACTGAAGGATTAGACTATTGCAGCAGCTGTAAAACTCTAGGATCACCAGGGAGATTTGATTGTTAGAGCCACCCCCCCCCCCCTTCCCTGACTGCCCAGAAACACGGCCCATATACAGGGCAGGCAACACCAACTACACACGCAAGCTTGGTACACCAATTGGACCCCACAAGACTCACTCCCCCACTCACCACAAAGGCTAAGCAGGGGAGAACTGGCTTGTGGAGAACAGGTGGCTCGTGGACGACACCTGCTGGTTAGTTAGAGAAAGTGTACTCCACGAAGCTGTAGATCTGATAAATTAGAGATAAGGACTTCAATTGGTCTACAAATCCTAAAAGAACCCTATCAAGTTCAGCAAATGCCAAGAAGCCAAAAACAACAGAAAATTATAAAGCATATGAAAAAAATAGACGATATGGATAACCCAAGCCCAAGCACCCAAATCAAAAGACCAGAAGAGACACAGCACCTAGAGCAGCTACTCAAAGAACTAAAGATGAACAATGAGACCATAGTACAGGAGACAAAGGAAATCAAGAAGACCCTAGAAGAGCATAAAGAAGACATTACAAGACTAAATAAAAAAATGGATGATCTTATGGAAATTAAAGAAACTGTTGACCAAATTAAAAAGATTCTGGACACTCATAGTACAAGACTAGAGGAAGTTGAACAACGAATCAGTGACCTCGAAGATGACAGAAGGGAAAATGAAAGCATAAAAGAAAGAATGGGGAAAAAAATTGAAAAAATCGAAACGGACCTCAGGGATCTGATAGATAATATGAAACGTCCAAATATAAGACTCATTGGTGTCCCAGAAGGGGAAGAAAAGGGTAAAGGTCTAGGAAGAGTATTCAAAGAAATTGTTGGGGAAAACTTCCCAAATCTTCTAAACAACATAAATACACAAATCATAAATGTTCAGCGAACCCCAAATAGAATAAATCCAAATAAACCCACTCCAAGACATATACTGATCACACTGTCAAACACAGAAGAGAAGGAGCAAGTTCTGAAAGCAGCAAGAGAAAAGCAATTCACCACATACAAAGGAAACAGCATAAGACTAAGTAGTGACTACTCAGCAGCCACCATGGAGGCAACAAGGCAGTGGCACGATATATTTAAAATTCTGAGTGAGAAAAATTTCCAGCCAAGAATATTTTATCCAGCAAAGCTCACCTTCAAATTTGAGGGAGAGCTTAAATTTTTCACAGACAAACAAATGCTGAGAGAATTTGCTAACAAGAGACCTGCCCTACTGGAGATACTCAAGGGAGCCCTACAGACAGAGAAACAAAGAAAGGACAGAGAGACTTGGAGAAAGGTTCAGTACTAAAGAGATTCGGTATGGGTATAATAAAGGATATTAATAGACAGAGGGGAAAAATATGACAAACATAAACCAAAGGATAAGATGACTGATTCAAGAAATGCCTTCACGGTTATAACGTTGAATGTAAATGGATTAAACTCCCCAATTAAAAGATATAGATTTGCAGAATGGATCAAAAAAAAATGAACCATCAATATGTTGCATACAAGAGACTCATCTTAGACACAGGGACACAAAGAAACTGAAAGTGAAAGGATGGAAGAAAATATTTCATGCAAGCTACAGCCAAAAGAAAGCAGGTGTAGCAATATTAATCTCAGATAAAACAGACTTCAAATGCAGGGATGTTTTGAGAGACAAAGAAGGCCACTACATACTAATAAAAGGGGCAATTCAGCAAGAAGAAATAACAATCGTAAATGTCTATGCACCCAATCAAGGTGCCACAAAATACATGAGAGAAACACTGGCAAAACTAAAGGAAGCAATTGATGTTTCCACAATAATTGTGGGAGACTTCAACACATCACTCTCTCCTATAGATAGATCAACCAGACAGAAGACCAATAAGGAAATTGAAAACCTAAACAATCTGATAAATGAATTAGATTTAACAGACATATACAGGACATTACATCCCAAATCACCAGGATACACATACTTTTCTAGTGCTCATGGAACTTTCTCCAGAATAGATCATATGCTGGGACATAAAACAAGCCTCAATAAATTTAAAAAGATTGAAATTATTCAAAGCACATTCTCTGACCACAATGGAATACAATTAGAAGTCAATAACCATCAGAGACTTAGAAAATTCACAAATACCTGGAGGTTAAACAACACACTCCTAAACAATCAGTGGGTTAAAGAAGAAATAGCAAGAGAAATTGCTAAATATATAGAGACGAATGAAAATGAGAACACAACATACCAAAACCTATGGGATGCAGCAAAAGCAGTGCTGAGGGGGAAATTTATAGCACTAAACGCATATATTAAAAAGGAAGAAAGAGCCAAAATCAAAGAACTAATGGATCAACTGAAGAAGCTAGAAAATGAACAGCAAACCAATCCTAAACCAAGTACAAGAAAAGAAATAACAAGGATTAAAGCAGAAATAAATGACATAGAGAACAAAAAAACAATAGAGAGGACAAATATCACCAAAAGTTGGTTCTTTGAGAAGATCAACAAGATTGACAAGCCCCTAGCTAGACTGACAAAATCAAAAAGAGACAAGAACCATATAAACAAAATAATGAATGAAAAAGGTGACATAACTGCAGAACCTGAAGAAATTAAAAAAATTATAAGAGGATACTATGAACAACTCTATGGCAACAAACTGGATAATGTAGAGGAAATGGACAATTTCCTGGAAACATATGAACAACCTAGACTGACCAGAGAAGAAATAGAAGACCTCAACCAACCCATCACAAGCAAAGAGATCCAATCAGTCATCAAAAATCTTCCCACAAATAAATGCCCAGGGCCAGATGGCTTCACAGGGGAATTCTACCAAACTTTCCAGAAAGAACTGACACCAATCTTACTCAAACTCTTTCAAAACATTGAAGAAAATGGAACACTACCTAACTCATTTTATGAAGCTAACATCAATCTAATACCAAAACCAGGCTAAGATGCTACAAAAAAGGAAAACTACCGGCCAATCTCCGTAATGAATATAGATGCAAAAATCCTCAACAAAATACTTGCAAATCGAATCCAAAGACACATTAAAAAAATCATACACCATGACCAAGTGGGGTTTATTCCAGGCATGCAAGGATGGTTCAACATAAGAAAATCAATCAATGTACTACAACACATTAACAAGTCAAAAGGGAAAAATCAATTGATCATCTCAATAGATGCTGAAAAACATTTGACAAAATCCAACATCCCTTTTTGATAAAAACACTTCAAAAGGTAGGAATTGAAGGAAACTTCCTCAACATGATAAAGAGCATATATGAAAAACCCACAGCCAGCATAGTACTCAATGGTGAGAGACTGAAAGCCTTACCTCTAAGATCAGGAACAAGACAAGGATGCCTGCTGTCACCACTGTTATTCAACATTGTGCTGGAAGTGCTAGCCAGGGCAATCCAGCAAGACAAAGAAATAAAAGGCATCCAAATTGGAAAAGAACAAGTAAAACTGTCATTGTTTGCAGATGATATGATCTTATATCTAGAAAACCCTGAGAAATCGACGATACAGCTACTAGAGTTAATAAACAAATTTAGCAAAGTAGCAGGATTCAAGGTTAATGCACATAAGTCAGTAATGTTTCTATATGCTAGAAATGAACAAACTGAAGAGACACTCAAGAAAAAGATACCATTTTCAATAGCAACTAAAAAAATCAAGTACCTAGGAATAAACTTAACCAAAGATGTAAAAGACCTATACAAAGAAAACTACATAACTCTACTAAAAGAAATAGAAGGGGACCTTAAAAGGTGGAAAAATATTCCATGTTCATGGATAGGAAGACTAAATGTCATTAAGATGTCAATTCTACCCAAACTCATCTACAGATTCAATGCAATCCCAATCAAAATTCCAACAACCTACTTTGCAGACTTGGAAAAGCTAGTTATCAAATTTATTTGGAAAGGGAAGATGCCTCGAATTGCTAAAGACACTCTAAAAAAGAAAAACGAAGTGGGAGGACTTACACTCCCTGACTTTGAAGCTTATTATAAAGCCACAGTTGCCAAAACAGCATGGTACTGGCACAAAGATAGACATACAGATCAATGGAATTGAATTGAGAATTCAGAGATAGACCCTCAGATCTATGGCCGACTGATCTTTGATAAGGCCCCCAAAGTCACTGAACTGGGTCATAATGGTCTTTTCAACAAATGGGGCTGGGAGAGTTGGATATCCATATCCAAAAGAATGAAAGAGGACCCCTACCTCACCCCCTACACAAAAATTAACTCAAAATGGACCAAAGATCTCAATATAAAAGAAAGTACCATAAAACTCCTAGAAGATAATGTAGGAAAACATCTTCAAGACCTTGTATTAGGCGGCCACTTCCTAGACTTTACACCCAAAGCACAAGCAACAAAAGAGAAAATAGATAAATGGGACCTCCTCAAGCTTAGAAGTTTTTGCACCTCAAAGGAATGTCTCAAAAAGGTAAAGAGGCAGCCAACTCAATGGGAAAAAATTTTTGGAAACCACGTATCTGACAAAAGACTGATATCTTGCATATATAAAGAAATCCTACAACTCAATGACAATAGTACAGTCGGCCCAATTATAAAATGGGCAAAAGATATGAAAAGACAGTTCTCTGAAGAGGAAATACAAATGGCCAAGAAACACATGAAAAAATGTTCAGCTTCACTAGCTATTAAATAGATGCAAATTAAGACCACAATGAGATACCATCTAACACCGATTAGAGTGGCTGCCATTAAACAAACAGGAAACTACAAATGCTGGAGGGGATGTGGAGAAATTGGAACTCTTATTCATTGTTGGTGGGACTGTATAATGGTTCAGCCACTCTGGAAGTCAGTCTGGCAGTTCCTTAGAAAACTAGATATAGAGTTACCATTCGATCCAGCGATTGCACTTCTCAGTATATACCCGGAAGATCGGAAAGCAGTGACACGAACAGATATCTGCACACCAATGTTCATAGCAGCATTATTCACAATTGCCAAGAGATGGAAACAACCCAAATGTCCTTCAACAGATGAGTGGATAAATAAAATGTGGTATATACACACGATGGAATACTACGCGGCAGTAAGAAGGAACGATCTCGTGAAACATATGACAACATGGATGAACCTTGAAGACATAATGCTGAGCAAAATAAGCCAGGCACAAAAAGAGAAATATTATATGCTACCACTAATGTGAACTTTGAAAAATGTAAAACAAATGGCTTATAATGTAGAATGTAGGGGAACTAGCAGTAGAGAGCAATTAAGGAAGGGGGAACAATAATCCAAGAAGAACAGATAAGCTATTTAACGTTCTGGGGATGCCCAGAAATGACTATGGTCTGTTAATTTCTGATGGATATAGTAGGAACAAGTTCACAGAAATGTTGCTATATTAGGTAACTTTCTTGGGGTAAAGTAGGAACATGTTGGAAGTTAAGCAGTTATCTTAGGTTAGTTGTCTTTTTCTTACTCCCTTGTTATGGTCTCTTTGAAATGTTCTTTTACTGTATGTTTGTTTTCTTTTTAACTTTTTTTTCATACAGTTGATTTAAAAAAGAAGGGAAAGTTAAAAAAAAAAAAAAAGAAAAACAAGGAAAAAAAAGATGTAGTGCCCCCTTGAGGAGCCTGTGGAGAATGCAGGAGTATTTGCCTACCCCACCTCCATGGTTGCTAACATGACCACAGACATAGGGGACTGGTGGTTTGATGGGTTGAGCCCTCTACCACAGGTTTTACCCTTGGGAAGACGGTTGCTGCAAAGGAGAGGCTAGGCCTCCCTATGGTTGTGCCTAAGAGCCTCCTCCCGAATGCCTCTTTGTTGCTCAGATGTGGCCCTGTCTCTCTAGCTAAGCCAACTTGAAAGGTGAAATCACTGCCCTCCCCCGTACGTGGGATCAGACACCCAGGGGAGTGAATCTCCCTGGCAACGTGGAATATGACTCCCGGGGAGGAATGTAGACCTGGCATCGTGGGACGGAGAACATCTTCTTGACCAAAAGGGGGATGTGAAAGGAAATGAAATAAGCTTCAGTGGCAGAGAGATTCCAAAAGGAGCCGAGAGGTCACTCTGGTGGGCACTCTTAAGCACAATTTAGACAACCCTTTTTAGGTTCTAAAGAATTGGGGTAGCTGGTGGTGGATACCCGAAACTATCAAACTACAACCCAGAACCCATGAATCTCGAAGACAGTTGTATAAAAATGTAGCTTATGAGGGGTGACAATGGGATTGGGAAAGCCATAAGGACCACACTCCACTTTGTCTAGTTTATGGATGGATGAGTAGAAAAATAGGGGAAGGAAACAAACAGACAAAGGTACCCAGTGTTCTTTTTTACTTCAATTGCTCTTTTTCACTCCAATTATTATTCTTGTTATTTTTGTGTGTGTGCTAATGAAGGTGTCAGGGATTGATTTGGGTGATGAATGTACCACTATATAATGGTACTGTAAACAATCGAAAGTACGATTTGTTTTGTATGACTGCGTGGTATGTGAATATATCTCAATAAAATGGAGATTAAAAAAAAAAAAAAAAAAGGAAGTACGGTATCTTTTCTCAAGGAACTCCCAATGTAGGGAGGAAGACGATTGATATTAATCTACTATTCATCATACCAAATTTTCGAACCATTGAAGCCAATATTCCTGTAAAGCATTAAGTTCCGATTGTTAAATGAAACTGCACAAGAGATGGAAAGTGAACAGTATTAAAGAGAGGGACAAGACAATACTATTTTGAAACATGTATTAAGGCCTGATAGCAACACACAACGGGTAAGCCATCTTTGGACAATACCAGTACAAATTACCACCAAATGACAGGACATAACTATCGAAGGTGAGAAGGAAATACACAACAGTGGTTAAAAAGAAAGTAAGCCCCCTCTCATCTTTCCTGATTAGCAGTCTCCTTCCCTTTCGACTGATCCTATCTGTTGAGAGACAGAAAATAATATTGGTTGAAATGATCTACAAGTTTTTTAATTTAATTTTTATTTTTCATCAGTATGTACATATGGTTTAAAAAGTCAAATCATACTATAAGGTTTATTAAAAAAAAAAGTACTATTACCCTCCTATTCTGTTCCTGTGTTAGTTATCTATTGCTGTGTCACAAATTACCCCAAAACTTAGAGGCATAAAACAATGAACATTTATTATCTCTCAGTTTCAGTGGGTTAGGAATTCAAAAATGGCTTAGTTGGGTAGCTCTGGCTTAGGTTCTCTCATGAGGTTGCAGTCAAAATGTCAGTCCCAGCTATAGTCATCTGAAGACTTAAGTAGGGCTGGAGGATCCTCTTCCAAGATGGTAACTCATATGCCTTATTTCCTCAGCATGTATTCCATAGGACTGTTGGAGTGTCCTTACAATATGGCAGCTGGTTTTCCCCAGAGGGAATGATACAAGAGAGCCCTCATGCCTTTTATGACCTGTCTGGGAAGTCACTGTCATTTCTGCTTTATTTTATTCATTAGGTGAAAGTCACTAAGTCTAGCCCACATTCAAGGAGAGGAGAAATGAGCTCACCTCTTAAAGAAGAGTTTTAAAGAACTTGTGAGCATATTTTGAAACCATCACACCACCTCAAATTCCAATTCCCCAGAAGCCAACACTTGTCTTTTAGTTGTTTCTTATAATATCTACATCTGTACTTCTACCTCTAAAGTCTTTATACAATAGGTTTTTTTCCATTTTAAATACCATCTATTTTCTTTTATGGAAGATGAGGATTTATCACCCTTATTAATACCACCACCTACTTACCCCAACACATACACCACACACATTTCCTCTTACTTCATATAGTTGTATCGTAATTTTGATTTAAATCAGTAGACAGTATTTAAGTGAACATAATCATGTAAATATCATTTACAGCTGAGCTGCACGATGTAGTTCATTTCACTTCTTTCTAGTACAATTTATTGGTTCCCCTAGAGTCAATAATTGCCTTATTTTCAAATTTGCTTAATTTTCTATGGATCCATCACAAATTCATACTTAAACTTTCTAAAAGAACTCTTAATCTCCTCTCAAAATGTTGAAACACATTAGGTAATCTATCAATTGAATTTTTTTATTCAAGACATTTCTCCTGAAGCCCTTTACCTTCCAGTTCCAATCTAGATTGGTTTCCCCCTAAACTATCATATGGAATTCCCTTCACCATTATACTGGACATTGCTTTTTCTCATCACCTGTGATCCATATTCTCTTTGCTGGATCCAATACTTTTCTCTTTCATGATTTTTTCCCCTTGTTCTGATGGCATATATTCTTATCTTCAAGTAACTTCCTATGAGCAGAGGTGACTTGGGATATAAATGTATATAAATGTTATGTGACCTTTCATGTCTGAAAATATCTTTATTCTACCTTCACACTTGATTGACAGCTTTCTGAATATAGAATTTCAGTTTGGAAATCACTTTCATTCAGAATTTAGAAGTCATTCCATTGCCTTCTAGCTTCCAAGGCTGTTAAAAAGTGTGAAGCCATTTCAGTTCTCTATTTATTTATCTGTTTATTTCTTTTATGTTTTTAGGATCTTCATTCCATCCCTCATATTTTGAAAATTTATAGTTATGTACTCGGCATGACTCTTTTTCTTTCCTTTTAGTCATTGTCCTAGATACTAATTAGCCCTTTCGATCTGAATTTGAGGGTCCTTCAGATTTTGGGATTTTTCTTGTGTCATTTTTTATAGCTTCCTCAATCCTGTAGTTTTCTCCACTCACTTTTTCTGGAACTCCTGTTAAGTGGATGTTGAGCCTCCTGAATGGATCCCCTAATTCTCATTTCTCTTTTTCTTGTCATTCTATTTTCCAGGATATTTGCTCAATGTTATCTTCCATCCCTTCTACTACATCCTTTTTTACATCTTCTGTTTAATTTTTATTTATTAATAACAATTTGGTTTGTTGGTTCTCTCTCTCTCTCTCTCTCTCTCTCTCTCTCTCTCTCTCTCTGTAATTTTCCTATCTCGAACTGGTTCCTTCTTATACTAATTTTATTCTCTGTCTTATTTTGCAGCCATTTCTCAAATGTCTGGTGATCGTTAGCTGTCCAGTCACATTTAAAGAGTGGGTATTGAAAAACCAGTTGGAAGATCCATGAGTGGCAGGACTTTCTGGCTTCAAAGATGATCAGATGGGGTCATTTCATTAAGAGACTCTGAAATATCATTAGCTATAAGTCTTTTCTTTGGGACCAGTTTCCCCAGAGAAGAATTCTCTAACTCCAACTAGTAGCAAATACACTTGTCCAGGGCTTTCTGGAAGCTGTGAGTAAAGAGAATGGGGATTTCACCCATTCAGCATGCAGATTTCATCTTAATCTCCATTTTCATTTCAGCACCATCAGCCCACCCTCAACTGTGCCTGGGATCCCAAAGACCAAAGGTGTGGTTCATCCTCTCCAGAGTAACTTCCATTCTCTTGACAGGGAGGAGGACTCACCTGCTGAGTGGAGGAGGAGCCTCAAAGTGCTCCTTTGACAGACTTTGAGCCAATCCTGCTGCTCTTCTCTGCAAGCTCACCTTCAGAGGTCCTTTTGCCTCAAAGGCCAGACCCTTTCTGGGGTTCTTGATGAGAACTGGCCAGATCCCAGGTTTCTCTGTTTTTCTAAATTAATTACCACTTCTCCATTTGCTTTTTGCTTCAAGGTTTGGATGGCATCTCCTGTCTTCTGAGTCTCCTCTCTCATTCTCTTTGTCTTCTTCACTCCTTCATTGCCATTTTAACAGAGGAGGGATTTTTTTAACATTCCCAAAATTCTCAATTCCAAAATTCATCCAGACCCAAGGCTCAGAAAGGATATTGAAGACCCTAGTCCACACACATGTTCCCTCCTGAGTAACATGGCAAGGAGGGGCAATAGAGACAGAAAACTTGGAACTCACTCCTTTATCATAAGTCATATTATCTCAAACAAATCACTCAAACCTTTTGTCCCTCAGTTTCTTTGTCCATCAAATGAAGGCAAAAGTCAATAAAGCAACCCTTCTTGATGCAGACTTTATCTAAGAATCAACTAAGAGGCTGACTTCATTAAGAAAAGAAAGTATACATGAATTCTAAAATTCCAAATTTTCTTATTTAAGATATAGATCTGAAATAGTTGGCTTCTTCCCCCAAGAATTCCATATAGACAACTAGAGCTAATGGAAGCATGAACAATGTAACACCAATCAGAAGGTTTTGCCCAAGAGGCTTTCTTGACTAGTGAAGCTCATTAACATTAACAGCAGCTGTGAGTTCATATCCAAACAGGAAAGTGCCTCATGGAGTAAGATTACACTATCTACTCTATGGGCTCCATATTCTAGGGAATATGTATTCTAGGGAAGAAAGCATTAACTGTATTAACATCACTTCATTGTTAATGAAGTTCTTCCTCAGCATTTCCCTACCCTCACCCTCTTTTATAAAGGGAGAGCTTTGAACTAAATATCTCCTAAATATAGGAGCTTATATGGTACAAGAGGAATCTTATAAGATTTAACAAAGGTCTATGAATAATGAAACTTTATATAATTATATATACATTTTTGGATGCTGGGGTGTTGGGATGGCTGGAAGGAGGTAAATGACATGGTGGAACTGTAGCCTATAGCATCCTTTAGAATTTGCTCTATAGCTGCTCATTGAATTGTACATTGAAGGTCTTCACCTTTCTGTATATACCTTGTATTGCATAATAAGGAAAGAACTGAAATTGTGGAACTGTAACCCATAACAATTTTTTAAATTACCTATATGACTGCTTGTTGAGCTGCACATCAAGAGATGACACTTTTCTGTATGTATGTTATATTTTACAATAATGGAAATGCTGAAAAAAGAAACCCTAAGTAATATTCAAACTGCTGTACCTATTCATTTTAACCTGATATATCAGTGCAGCTGAGTATGATGGCCACTAGCCTTGTGTGGCCACTGAACACTTGAAATGTGAGTGATCCACATAGAGATGTGCTGTCAGTGCAAAATACATATGGATTTTGACAACTTAGTATAAAGAATATAAAAAAACTCATTCATATTTCTAACAATGATTACATATTGAAATGACAATATTTTGTGAAAATTGGTTTAAATAAAATATATTATTACAATTTTAAAAAAGAGAAATCTTAGATGTTTTCATAATAAAATAGCTCCTCAAAAAAAAAAAAATCCTAAAACATAATTTTGTTTTATCCTAAGGAAAAAAAATAGTCATTTTACATTTCTGTAAAATCTAATTCATCATTATTAAATTACCAGATTACATGCACAATTAAACTTATTTATTAAACAAGACATATGCCAACAACTTTGCATTAATCCTCTAAACCATAATAGCAGATTTTCAATTTTAATAACATCATGCAGCTAATACTCAAAGGACTAATTTTAAAAGTAAGGGCATCTGGTAATTGAAACTGAAATTATACAATTAAGCACTTGAGTAATTTAAACATGAACATAAGTGTCCTGACTGTGTTGTTCTTGGCTTTTAGTCAAATTCACTAGTGCCAGTTAGACTTTATCACTCTAATTATTTCTGCTCTGTATCAGATCTTTCTAAATAGAACCTGAGACTCATTTGAGGTATTATTTTTATTCCTGTGTCTTTTCTGATTCAAAAATAATTCTTCTAATTAAAGCTTCACACAGATAATCAAAAACAACCCACAGTTACTTATCAGGACTCCAGAGAAATTCTGAATAAACATTTTATATGTATACCTATTCTCAGAAAGAGATGCAAAAGAAAACTTTTAATTTAAAAAAGAGGGTATCCAGTGATTATATCTGGCTTTTCAAAATATTTTTAAATAATCACCTCTCCCTTTCTTCCCAGTACCCCTTCTTTCCATTTCCTCCACCCAAAACATATGTCTTGGGCCAATCTCACGTTAGGAACCCTCTAAAATAAGACAGGCTGACCCTCAACAACGAATTGGAGAAAACAAGTTCTAACCTGGTAGAGATCACCTCTGTGATTTTTATTATAGGATTAAGACTTTGGGTACTGTAAACTTACAGTGGAATTTAGAAATATTACTTCTTAAATGAATCATAAAAAATCATCACATTTTTAAAGGTGAAAGAATAACAGGAAATGTTGTGAATATCCCAAAACAAGGCACAGGGTTTGAAATAGGAAGAGGTAGGCAAACTGCTTCTGGCTGATAAAGGGAGTAGATATAATGTAGTCAGTTACCAAGGAAAATTGGCATCCACCATTAAGACCTCATCACAGGAAGGGTTTCAGCTGTGGGGGTTGGTGTCTCTTTTCTCCCTCACCCGATCCCCCTGCCCGGAGGCCCAGGTAGAGTCGATATCCCTGACGAGGAGTACCTGTGGTTTCCCGGGGGGCTATCGCTCAACAGTGCTGTGGTTTCCTCCAGCCAGGCCAGCAAGGGGAGCTCAGGTGCCTTTCAGCATGTGAGACCCAGCACTCATCTCCTGCTCCCCTCAGGCCTTCAACCCAGCCATGGCTGAGCTGATCCAGAAGAAACTACAGGGAGAAGAGGAGAAATATCAACAGCTACAGAAGGGTTTGAACAACAAGCAAGAACTGGCAGAAACATTTCTCAAAGCTCCAGAAAACAAAGGACTGCAGTAACAGAGTGAGCGCCCAATCAAGAAAAACACTACTTAAAAGTGGTAGGATTTCATAATGCTGGGGCTAGACCCTTCCCCAATCTCTCCCTAGCTCCACAGAGCCAGCATGTGTTACCAGTATGTAGCCTTGTGCTCCCAGTATGTAGTCCGGGTTTCAGACAGGACACAGGAACCCTAATGAACATACTGGGAACTTCTATGTCTGGCCGACCCAGAATTTGCTCTGTATATAGAAGGTGAATCACTGAGCTCTCCTACAGAATGCTGTGGGAGAACAGTCAAGTGACTGCCTGGGACAAGGGATTGCTGGTTGTAGGACAAGCAGTATAGTGTGTGGTACTTCGTATGGTGAGGAAACTGTTTCCTAGGGAAGAGGGGACAAAAGGAATTCCCATGGCCACATGTGCATGCCAAGACAAGACCTTGTGCAAAAAGGATCTGGGCAAGTTCCTACACTTTGGCCTTAAGTTATTTTCTAAACTCAATTGTCTGGATAAGACCTGAAGGAAAGCATCTGCACCAATCAATCAGCAAAGACTGGGAAAGGTTTTCTTCCTATCCTTTTTTTTTGTTAGCACCTGGCATTCAAGAAAAGCTCTGTCATAGCACCAGCTATATACAAGCTTAAGGAACAGATGCTTCAGAGTCTAAATTCCAGCAATAACACATTAAAATATCAAAATGTCCAGGTTTCAACAAAAGATTGCAAAGCAAACAAACAGGAAGCAATGGCCCAGGCAAAGGAGAAAAAGAAACATTAGAAACCATCAATGAGGTGGAACATACCTGGGACAGACCAAAGAAAGACTTTTTTTTAAAGTGGTCTTAAATATGCTCAAAGAGCTAAAGGAAAACATGAACAAAGAACTAAAGGAAGTCAGGAAAACAATAGATGAACACTAAGAGAATGTCAATAGAGAGACAGTACTTAAGAAAAGGAACCAAACACAGCTGAAGACCACAGTAACAGAAATTCTAAATTTCATAAGGGGGTTCATTAGCTGATTGGAGCTGGCATGAGAAAGAGTCAGTGAACTTGAAGATAAGACTATTGAAATCATCCAGTCTGAGGAGCAGAAGGGAGAAAGAATGAAGAAAAGTGAACAGAGCCTAGGAACATTTGGGACCCCATCAAGTGTACCAATATATGTACTGTAGGCATATCAGAAAAAGAAAGAGAGAAATGGACAGAGAGAATATTCAAGGAAATAATGGCTGAAAACTTCCCAAATGTAATGAAAGACATGACTATACACAACCAAGACACTCAAACTCCAAACAAGCTAAACCCAAGTAGACCCATGCCATGGCATATTACAATCAAACTGTCAAATGCCAAAGATGAAGAGACAATTCTGAAAGCTTTAAGAGAGAAGCACATGTCACATACAAGTAGCCTCAGTAAGATTAAGTGCTGATTTCTCATTGAAAATAATGGAGGCAAAAAAGCAGTAAGATGACATATTTGAAGTGCTGAAAGCAAAAATTCCAACCAAGAATTCTTTCAAAATGAGGGTGTGATTAAGGTATTCCCAGATAAATAAAAGCTGAGGGAGTTCATCACCATTAGACCAGCCCTACAAGAGATGTTAAAGAGAGTTCGGCAGGTTGAAAGGAAAGGAGGATAGAAAATAGACTGAAGTTGTATGAAGAAATAGAGACCTCCGGAAAGGGTAAGACAAGGGTAAATGTAAATGCCAGTACCATTCTATTTTTGGTTTCTAACTCCACTTTTTACTTCCTACAGGATCTAAAAGGCAAATACATAAAATGTAAAAAGAAATGAATGGTTTGGGATTCATAATATGTAAACATTGTAATTTGGACAAGAACTACATAAAGACGGGAGACAGAGGGGTATAGAAACATAGTTTGTGTGTACTGTTGAAGTAAAGTTGGTATCAAAGCAAACAAGATTGCTAAAGATTTAGGATATTAAATTTAAGCCCCTTGGTAAGTATAAAGAAAATATCAGGGAATATGCTAGCACATAGAGACAGAAATTAGATTACAGGTTGCCAGGGGTAGGGGGAATAAAGAATTAATGCGAAATGAATGTAGGGTTTCTGTTTGGAAAGATGGGAAAGTTTTAATCGTGGAAGGTGGCAATGGTATGGCAATATAGAGAATGTGATTAATCCCACTGAATAGTATGCTTGGAAGTGGTTGAGATGAGAAAGTTTATGTTGTATATATATTCCTACAATAAAGAAAAAGAACAAGCAACTAAAGAGACAATGACAATTAAGTGCAATACATGATCCTAGACAGGATCTAATAAGGGAGGACACCAGGCTCAAAAGGACATTATTGGGACTTATGGAAAAAATGGAACATAGACTGTAAGTTTTATATCAAGTTTAAATTTCTTGTACTTGATAACTGCACTTAAGATGATTACATAAGTGAATATCCTTGTCCTTAGGAAATGTACCTGGCAGTATTAAGGGTTCAAGGAGCATGATGTATGCAACCTACACTCCACAAAATGGATTGATAAATAAATAGACAAGTGGATAGATTTAAAAAAAAAAAAAAAAAAAAAAAAGACCTCATTGCCACAACTAAGTAGAAAGGCACAGAATTTGGGAGAAGGACATTTCAAGTTCAGGGAACTCTACAGGTCAAATACAAGGAACAAAAGAGCTAATTTAAGTTCCAGTATGTATGACTGGTATCTAGAGTATGATGGGTGAGCAATAAAGCAGGTAACTAAATGAGTAGGCCCTCTGTAGATCACAAAGGGCCTTCGATTTCAGGCTAAGGCAATGGCACTGACCTTTTATTCTGAGGAAATGGGAATCCACTGTAGGATTTTTTTAAACAGGGAATAGGCATGATAGAATTTGCATTTTAGAAGGTTACTTCTGACAGCAAGATGGAAATTCAATTGGGGCAGGCTAGAATTTGTTACAGTAGCCCAGTACAATATTTTTCAGTATTACAGTAGTCCAGTACCACAGTTTACAGTATTAGAGTAGTCCAGTGCAGTATGTTACAGTATTATAATAATCCAGGCTGCAATGAATGAACTGATACAGCAGCAATAGGAAAAAGAGAAAGGACTAGATCTCAAGATATTTAAGAAAGAAGAGATACTTAGTTTATGGTGGCCATTTGGATATGGTAAATGAGGGAAGGAAGGAATCTAGTTTCTGATTTAGGACATTCCAGAAAGGGTATCCCTGTTCTGGCTTTGTGATGCTGACTCCATAACCTTTTGCCTCCTGGGGTTCCTTACCCCCATCAATTATCCCTTTTTACTTCTAAGACTCTTTTTCCCACAACCTGTAAGATACTCAAGCCTCTCCAATCTCAGGAAGCAAAGATTTATTGTATACCCACTCTGTGCCAGTCAGTCCTTGAGTTAGCTGGAGGAATTCAGGGCAAGGTAAAATTGTTTACCCCAGTCCCCTCAATCTGTTTTCAGGGCTGATCAAAAATGGCAGGCCCTTTCAGAAAGAAAAAAAAAAAAGGCTTTTTGTTTAGAAGTAGCAATGCCAGCCTCTGGTGTTGAGTATGTCTATCTGGGAGAGGATATGGCTAGTGATGAACAACATGTTAGTGATACTCTTGGACACAACATGACATGGCAAGTCCCTGCCAAAGATGCTTGTCTGGGGGAAGGCCAAGAGGTCAAGGGGTGTCATCTTAATAGGCTGGGTGTGTCATGCAATAGTCCCACAGTGCGCTGAGCTCAGTTCTACATTTCCTTCATCCAGTAAATATTTCTTATGGGCTTATCACATAAGATAAGCTAAACACTGGGGAAACACTTGTGAGCAAAACAGAATCAATTCCTGCCACCATGGTACTTAGAGTGGAGGTTCCTACATCAATACCTACAGTTCTGCCCTCCATAAGCAGAAGCCTGCCCCCCACGGGCCTTCTGTCTTCCACAAGGGTGTTACTTCAGAACAGTTTAGTTCTCAAGAGTTCATTACCCCTAAATGAGGATCCACTTATTCGAAAAGGGACCCCACAATACTTACACGCATTAGTATTTTTGTAAAAATGGGTTGATCTTTCACCTGCTATTCTGTAATCTATTTATTTGCCATAAAGATGTATTTACATTAAAACTAATACATCAAAGGTCAGAAAGAAAGATGCAAAAGACTAATTCTCAATGGCTTCAAGTTTGCTAACACTGGGAACTAATAGTCTTCCAGTCAAGTCAACTGTTTTAGTTTGCTAAAGCTGCTGAAATGCAATATACCAGAAATGAGCTGGCTTTTAACAATGGGAATTTATTGGTTTACAAGCTTACAGTTCTAAGACCATGAAAATATCCAAATCTAGGCATTAGCAATACAATATCTTCTTCCTTAAGACAGGCCACTGGGGATCCAGGACTCCTGTGTCACATGGTGAAGCACATGGCAGTATCTGCTGGTCTCTCTCTTCTCTTCCAGGTTTTGTTGCTTCCACCTTCTGGCTTCAGTGGCTTCCTCTCTGTTTCTGTGGCTTCCTTCTCAGCTTCTGTGTCTTTCTCTCTCAGCTTCTGTGGCTTTCTTCTCTGGCTTTATCTCTGTTTCTTTCTCTGAATTTCATCCTCTTATAAAGGACTCCAGTAAGAGGTTTAAGACCCACCTGGCCATGCCTCAACTGAAATAAACTAATCAAAAGTTCCCACCCAGAATAGGTTTACACCACAGGAATGGATTAGCTTTAAGAACATGATCTTCTGGGGTCCATAAAGCCTCCAAACTATCACATCAACAATGACCCACACAAGGCACTAGGAAATCAGGCTAAGAGAAAGACAACAAAGGGAAATGAAATGAGACGGTATGAACTGCAACGGATTAGGATTTAGGCAAATGATTTGAGAAACAAGCATGAGCAAAGAAAAGCCAAAAAGAGAGCAAGATAACAATAAAAATATCTTAGAAAACAGATGCTACAGCTCAAGATCAGAATCGTTCTAAGGGTGTAGGCAAGTCAGGGCCTTCAGATAAAGAGGGGTCCCTTGTTGGAGATGGGAAGGGAAAAAGAAAGGAAAAAACCTTTACCAAATTATGCTCTTGGACAGTCATGAGCAACCTTTTATAGCATAGGAGAAGTCGACAGAAACTGAAAATGTTTATGGGGCACTTTTTAAAAAAAAATACAAAATAAAAATAGCTGAATCTAGTACTGTGGGAAGAAACGTGCAAATGCTTATAACTTAAGATTGCTTACTTTATTGAATAGAAAAATGTCAAGAAAACTGGCTCTGCTTTTCAGCCACCAAATTCCAACATTTGTGCCTTTTTGAAAGGTAGAGATACAGAGGCAGCTTTCTAATCTTGCATTTTGCAGTGAGATTGAGAGCAACCTGGCAGAGCTGAGGAGACCTCCAGCACCCTGAAAGCTGTGGGTTGCTCATCACTGTCCTAGTTACTGTGCTAGGCAATTTACATACCTTATCTCATTTAATCCCAGCACGATACTAAATTTTGGTCCAACATCATTCCTATGTCATTGGGTAAGTGTGTGACAAAAGATGGAATATCTACCAGTTCTACACATAGTCTATAAACACTTAACTATTGTTCCACATAGACGAATCACTGGTTTATTTCAAATACCCCTAGTCCAGTCCACCTTGATGAGCAAATGAGCAACACATTTTAACATAAAAACACATAGAGTGCTGGAATGTTACATTTTAAAAAAAAATCCTTTGGCTACATAAACACCTGCAAAGATTTCAGATTACAAAAACAGTCCAGCCAAGAAGGACTACAAGCCACTCAAATTTATTGCCAAGCAAATTGTAAAATCACTTTCAGAGACACATTAAGAAACTAAAGTCTTCCACGATTAAATATACTTTCAAAAAAATCCCTTCCACAATTAACATACTGCAGTATTTTCCATGTTGCAATACCAAGGAACTAAAGATCCAAAAGTTTGATCACAGTTATATCTAAAGGATAAACCAGATAGTTAATTTATTTTAAGAACTTAGGATAAGATCCACACAATTTGACATTCACTTCCTCATTCAAAGGTCATTAAAATGCCTACGTCAGATCTGCTGCTTTCTTTTAAGAATGCTGAATTATAAACCCAGTAAGTCTAAAAGCAGGTCTAATGTAATCTACAAATGACCTTACTAAGTCTTTCTACATCAATAAAATATATTAATTGTATTATTTTATTTAAGTCCCCAACTTGCTGTAATGTATTAACATATTAAAATTAACTCTGCAGGCTTTAATCATTTCACCTTCTAAGCCAACTTACCAGGACAAATTTGATAAAAGTATAGTACCCCCTTGTGGTGTTACCTTCATACCCCACTAGGACATTTTGTAATATATTTTTTTAAATCTTCTTCCACTAAGACCAGTGAATAACGAATTAACCTTTTTTAAACTCTAATAAAATCCTGAGAAATTAAAGGGGCTATCACCAGACTGTGAAAAACGATGAGGCAGGATGGCATTTCAATAAAATAAAAATATTTAGAGCCATATATATTATTTTTCACAGAAAAAAACACTTTTAATAAATATTTCCTATGGACTGGTCTCTACAGACAAATTAAAGTACACAACTCTGAAATTAACCATTGGGTTTTAGTTTGCCTTGCCAGCAAATTCAAATAACTGAAGGGGGAGGAAATGTGTTTTTTGAATGGTACACCAATGTAAATTCTTCATAAATCAGGAAGGAAGAAGAAAGTTGATAAAAATTTAAATGCAATGATTTTTGCCCTTATTATTCACCCAACTTTCTTCTAACAGATCTGATTTATGTTTATCACTGCCATTGTTTCTATATATTCTATTTGTATGATTACTTTAATTTTTATTATTTAAAGTTTATAATATCATTTAGCAAAATGAGCAAAAGTTTTGGGCAAACTCTTAGAAACAAAGCTTTTCCTGACTTTATTTTTCCTAATCTTAATTTGCTGTTCTACCCCTCAAAAATTCCCCCTATTCCCATCTCCTGGTTTTCTCACTAATTGATTTGCATTTATTCCTAGCACAGGCTTTTTTGCAATAATGCAAGGAATCATGGGATAAATGAATGAGAGAGAGAAAGAGAGAGAGAGAGAGAGAAGACTCTCCACAATATTCACAATATTCTGAAGATCCGTAGAATAACTCCGCTTAGGTTAGAGGTTCTTATAAGAGATCCTATGATCCCACTAGAAGAAACATATTTAATCCACCATCAACAAAACGGCAACTTCATATTCACAGATTGTCCAAGTACTTTAGTAACTAGAGAATCAAACCATACGTTTTTCAGATTAGTTCCACTTTGAATTCAGCAGTACTGTAGTTTACCTCTGGTTCAAGCCAGTAAGCAACTCTGATTTACAATGAAGATATCAAGAAGCTTTGTTTCAATTTAGTTCAGGTTCAGGCTCAATAAAATAACAGTTCTAGTTCAGTTCAGGGAAATGTGGAAGTGTATTTACTAGTTTCTGATTCACATTGTCTTGGCTTCTTGATTATAATTTAAAATAAAGAACACTAAACTACACTCAGTTATGCAGGCAACATTTTTGAAGCCCTTACTATGTTCCAGGCACTATCTTGGATGTTGGAATACAAAAAAATGAGTAAAGTAAAATTCCTGCCTTAAAGAAAAGCATAGTCTAGCTAGGAAACATTCAAGTGAACAGGTATAATGATATGGAGAAGGCTGCATTATCATAAGAGCTACAGTAAGAATTTCTCATAGGAGGCATTACCTTGGTTTGGAAAATGCTTTGATGAGCCTCTAGGAGTAGGGGTTCTGCCAAAGGCCACCCTAAAATAACCACATATGGTCATTAAACCTTCCAGTCAGTGGGTCCTGTTTTCCCTCTTCTGGGTTGAGCACCACCATGCAGTTGGAGGATTGAAGTGAAGCTAAGACAAGTTGATCTGCATAATTGAAAACGGCAGTTGAAGATCCTGAGGATGCAGGCAGATGTGCAAAAGAGAAGACATAAGCAGGCCAGAGCCACGATGCACAGCACCAGGGAGCACTATGGATATCATACTCTGTGTCAATGGTACCACCTAGATTGAATAACTCAGCAGCCCTGCAAAAACCAGAGCAACTGGGCACTGCCAGACTGAAAAAGAATCCCCAGTGGCTGAGAAATGTGGGGAAAGAACAAAAATGCTTAGAAGGGATTTCTATCATTATTATTGCCTTGGAGTATGATGTAAATACTCCTTCCACCTGCTCCCAAAATCAACTTTTCTCTTTATACTTTTATATAAGTGAGCTTAAATTTTTACTTTTAGTTTTTATTTATTTAGTAGGTGGTGATAATGGTTATCATTTGAGGCTTTGTTGTGGTGGCAACTGCTTTCGTTTGTTAGCTCAAGGCAGAGCCGAAACCTGCATCCTGGCAAGCATGGGGTATAAACTGATAGTGATGATGCTGGACCCAAAGGACAGGGGGAGAGGTGATATCTGAGTTACACAAAGTTATAATTTAAAAAGTAATAAAAGCTAAAACAGAGGTGCTGTGAGAGAAGATAAAAAGGACTTGCTTTGCCTCAGGGAAACAGAAGTATCACTGAGAAAGTGACCTTTAAACTGAGTCTTGAAGGATGAATAGCAGTTATCCAAGAGAAGAAAAATGGAGAACGGCATTCAGCAGAGACAACAGCATGAGCAAAAGGAGGGCATTTAGGGATAGCCAAGGAACTAAGTGTGGCTGGAGGAGAAGGGCATTCCTATTCTCTTCTCTGCCATTAGTCAATTTGTTCAGAGGGACTGTCAGTGAAACCTATCAGTTACACACCATTTACATGTCTGTGGGAATAGATGTCCCCATCTAGCTTCTACCCCATATTTCTATTTGATTTAACAAAACTTCTTGAAAAAGACTTGCTATCTCTCTGTAGAGAAACATTCCTTCCCTTCCCATTCCCTTCCCATTCTTCCCATGGCTTCTCTGTAGAAAGAGTGTTTGTCCCCATCTTATTGACTTTGGGCTTGATCATGACTTATTTTAAACAATGGAAGATGGACAGAAGTGACATTATGCCAGTTCCAAGCTGAGGCTTTAAGAGGTATTGTGTATTTCTGCCTGTCCCTCTAGAATGTCTGCCCTCTGCCATGAGAAGAGCATGTCTCCACCGAACCACAGGTTCCAGAATGAGAACACACATGGAACAGACCTGAACCCATCTTGTACCTGAAGCAGAGCCTCCACAGCCATGAACAAGATCCACGAACAATAAATAAGTGTTCATTGTTGTAAACAACTGACATCTTGAAGTTGCTTACTATGCAGTATTATTGTAGCAAAACCTGACCAATAGGCTTTCATTTCTCAATTCATAGCCATTTGATTTCTGAATGTACCATGAAACTTCCCTTACTAGAGAACATCATGTTGGTTAGAAACATTTAAAATTAAAAGAAATAAAAATAGGAACATTCCAGCAATTGCACTTCTCGGTATATACCCAGAAGATCAGAAAGCAGTGACACGAACAGATATCTGCACGCCAATGTTCACAGCAGCATTATTCACAATTGCCAAAAGATGGAAACAACCCAAATGTCCTTCAACAGATGAGTGGATAAATAAAATGTGGTATATACACACGATGGAATACTACGCAGCAGTAAGAAGGAACGATGTCATGAAACATATGACAACATGGATGAACCTTGAAGACATAATGCTGAGCAAAATAAGCCAGGAACAAAAAGAGAAATGTATGCTACCACTAATGTGAACTTTGAAAAATGTAAAACAAATGGTTTATAATGTAGAATGTAAGGTAACTAGCGATAGAGAGCAATTAAGGAAGGGGGAACGATAATCCAATGAGAATAGATAAGCTATTATGGGTAAATTTAACGTTCTGGGAAGCCCAGGAATGACTATGGTCTGTTAATTTCTGATGGGTATAGTAGGAACAAGTTCAAAGAAATGTTGCTATATTAGGTTACTTTCTTGGAGTAGAGTAGGAACATGTTGGAAGTAAAGTAGTTATCTTAGGTTAGTTGTCTTTTTCTTATTCCCTTGTTATGGTCTCTTTGAAATGCTCTTTTATTGTATGTTTTTTTTAATTTTCTAATTTTTTTATTTTTTATACAGTTGATTTAAAAAAAAAAAGTTTAGAAAAAAAACAAGGAAAAAAATATGCAGAGCCCCCTTGAGGAGCTGGTGGAGAATGCAGGGGTAATGGCCTGCCCCACCTCGATGTTTGCTAATGTGCTCACAGACATAGGAGACTGGTGGTTTGATGGGTTGAGCCCTCTGCAACAGGACTTGCCCTTGGGAAGACTGTTGCTGCAAAGGAGAGGCTAGGCCTCCCTATAACTGTGCCTAAGAGCCTCCTCCCGAATGTCTCTTTGTTGCTCAGATGTGGCCCTCTCTCTCTAGCTAAGACAACTTGACAGGTGAAATCACTGCTCTCCCCCTACATGGGATCAGACACCCAGGGGAGTGAATCTCCCTGGCAACGTGGAATATGACTCCCAGGGAGGAATGTAGACCCAGTATCATGGGATGGAGAACATCTTCTTGACCAAAAGGGGGAAATGAAAGGAAATGAAATAAGCTTCAGTGGCAGAGAGATTCCAAAAGGAGCCGAGAGGTCACTCTGGTGGGCACTCTTACGCACAATATAGACAACCCTTTTTAGGTTCTAATGAATTGGGGTAGCTGGTGGTAGATACCTGAAACTACCAAGCTACAACCCAGAACCCATGAATCTTGAAGACAATTGTATAAAAATGTAGCTTATGAGGGGTGACAATGGGATTAGGAAAGCCATATGGACCACACTCCCCTTTGTCTAGTTTATGGATGGATGAGTAGAAAAATGGGGGAAGGAAACAAACAAACAGACAAAGGCACCCAGTGTTCTTTTTTACTTTAATTGCTCTTTTTCACTTTAATTATTATTCTTGTTATTTTTGTGTGTGCGGTAATGAAGGTGTCAGGAATTAATTTTGGTGATGAATGCACAACTATGTAATGGTACTGTAAACAATCAAATGTATGATTTGTTTTGTATGACTACATAGTATGTGAATATATCTCAATAAAATGAATATTAAAAAAATGAATGAAATGGAAAAAAATAGGAACATTGATCATCTAAATATCAACTGAGACAACTTCTTAGTCCTTTTTTTTAATTCAAACGTTTCATCTACTTGCCCTTGGAGGCTGCTTGGTATAGTTGTAAAGCTTGTGAGATCTAGAATCAGATTATCTGGGTTCAAATTCTTCTGGGTTTATCATTTACTTGCTTTGTGACATTTGGTAAATTACTTCTCTGTATCTCAATTCTCTCATTTGTTAAATGTGATAAAATAATATCTGCCTCAGACTTGCTGAAAAGATTAAATTAATAAAAGAGCTTAGAACACTGTATGACACATAGTATTCAGTTATGTTCACTATTATCACTTGTCAGACAACACTCCGTAATACCTATATGTTCAGTTTCTTCTGTCACTCTCTACCCCACTCCAAAATCTCCACCCATCCCCAAAGCTCCTTCCAGGGATCTGTTCCAAGCCCTCTCCTCTTTTCACTCTGAACTTTCTCCCAAGATAATGTCGTCCACCCCCATGGCTTCAGCTATACTTACTCAAATCACGACCTTCATCCCGGACCCCTTCCTGAACTCCAAAATCACATTTACTACTGCCTATTAGACACCTCTGGGCTTGACCTCGGAGACTCATGGTATAGCCCTACATCAGCTGAAGATGACTGTCAGAAAAATCAGAATTTCATCCAAGTAAATATATTTAGGTCTTCCATAGTATCATAAAGATAAATGACACTAATGTCTAAATGAAATCCCAAACGCATTCTAAAGTCACGAAAGGTAATAACAATGGCAGCAGTAGTAGTAATGTTTATTTAGATCTCTTCTATACAAGTACTTTTCTAAATGCTTTATGTGTATTAACTCATTTACTCTTCTTGGGAATTCCATGCTCTAAGTACTACTATTATCCCTATTTGATAAATGAGGAAACCAAGGTACAAGAAGCTTCTTCTGTGTCACACAGCTGGAAATGGTGTGATTTGAAACCAGACAGGCAGTTAGACTCTAGAGTCCATACTCTTAACCACTATATTTTACTTGCTCCCAGTATTTCTTATTTAGGCCTAATTTCTCAGATATTGAAACAAGCACAAAAATTAATGATGATAATAATTATAATAATAACAGCTAACATTTTGGGGCCAGGCACTATTCCAAATAAAATGCTTTATACACATTCACTTATGAGCTATGATATAGGTATTGTGCCCATTCTACAAATGAGACAACTGAGGCTCAGAGAGAGAATGAGTAACTTGTCCAAAGTCAAGCAGTAGTAAGTAGCAGAGACAGGATCCAAATCCCAGCAATCTCATACCAGAGACCATCATCTTAACCACTCCTGCCTCAAGAGATGAGCACTAAACTGCCTTCTCAGGTAACAGTTTTGCATTGTCTCTCCTGTGCTGAGCAATAATATGGTGTATACAGTTTGAAGAAGGCTCTCCAGTTCTAGTTCCCCTGAGGCTCTCTCTCCGTCTATCTCTGGAAATGTGCAGGTCTCTAGTCTCTGATCTCCCTGGACAAAACTGCTCCATTCTTGTGGTTTCCCTTCCACCACAACTTTGCTTTTCATCTGTCTTTGATCTGCCATGGTGCTGGCTCGGGCCTCTAACCCACATGACCCTTTAGCTCGCTAACTGGCTACAGTTTCTGTGTCCCTGAATCAGATGCCTGGGAGAGAAAATTGGATTGGTTGCTGGCCAGGCAGTAGAATGGCTGACTTTGATGAAGCATCCATCTCTGAACCAGTTAGCAGTGTCGGATGGGAGTTGGATTCATGTTGTGAAGGGAATGAGAAATATTTAGCCTAGAAAATAAAAAGTGACTTAAAATGTGGAGAAACTATATATTCTTCTCCAGCTTTCCTTTAATTTTCAGAGTGGTCACCTCCACATCACTGAAGTGTTAAAGCAGGCACAATTAGGAATGTGTAAAGAGATTGCACTGATGAGGTGGTGGCTTTAGATGACCTGTCAAATCCCTATGGGTTTATGAAAAGTTAAGGATTAGCTGAAAAATGTACCAAATGTACCTTAAATAAGTATTTCAAGTGCAATTCAAAACACCAGCTTTCAGATTGTTTGTTGCAGTTTCTCAACCCCATCAGGAAATGCACTTAGATGGAATTTACAAAGGCACAAGAGGCAGCAAGACAGACATTGCACAGCAGAAGGGAACTCATCAATCCCACCCTTTGGTGACACTTGTCACCCTAATGGTTGTGTGTTCTTCCTAATAAAATAAAATTAACTCCACCCACCAGAATTGCAATTAAATAACTAATTAATTGTCTCTGGATTTCTTGAATTTCTCATACTCTGTGGGGTCTACAATGGCCTGTGACTGAATTCTAATCATTGAACATTTATCTACTACCTACCATGCACAATTGTGTTAGGGGCTATACTAGACCATATGCAGAAACAAAGGTAAGAAAAACAGGGCCCCTAACTTCCAGGGTCCCACCAGCCATGGAAGGAGAGGATTCACTAAGAAGAAAATGTAGACTGTGGCAAGTAGAGTGCAGTAGGAGAGAAGGAAGGGGAACTTTTTATTCTGTGGAAGAAGAATACACAGGGATTTGGGAACCATTCTCTGAAGTGATATAATATAATCTGGACCTTATAGAATGGGTAGGATTGCAACAGTTACAGTTAGCATGAGAGTATTCCAAGTAGAAAGTAGGAGCAAAGGCACAGAAAAAAGCTAGTAGAGGGAATATTTGGAGAATAGCAAATAGTCTGAAGGCTAGAAAATGGGAGTGTAGGGAGAAGAGAGACAGGGAGGAAAAAACTACCGGGAATAATGGAACATAAGTTTGGTAACGTAGGCTGGAGGCCTTTGACACAAAGATAATTTCAAATGAAAAAGTCCTCTACAATCGTTATAATGAACTTCAAAACAAGTCCTCTAAACATCCAAGTTAAAATGCACAAATTAACCATGATGTGCCCAATATTTGATTTTAATTATAGACTCAAAATCGAGTAGGAAGACTCCTGAAAGAGCATATCCCTGCCTTCAAGAAATATCACACATAAGAAATGGAGCATCCAAGGCAAAGGCAAGAGGTTTAAAAAAACCTTTTCTTGGTCAGGAACAAGGCTCTTGATTGCCAAAAATGCCTCTCAAACAACCTCACCATTCCCACATGTGACCCAGCCCTGAATAACAGTCTCTTTCTACACTCCCTTGCACAAGCAACGATAAATATGTTGTGCCTATCAACCAGCACATTTAATTCAGCAGCAGTACTTAAATCTGCCTCTCATTTTCCTACCACTTGACTGAAATTCCAGAGGAAAGCGTTATTGTTAAACAGCAGCAAGCATTATTCTCACAGCAGTGCATGTTAATAATAATTCAGTGCAGTGTCATGGAAGGCTGTAGGCTCCTAACTGAATTTATTTGAAAAATAAAGTTTGTTTTTTTTTTTTCCCCAAAGATCTTTACTTAAGTCAGCATGGAACTCTTGTAAAGATAACTACCAATAAGTCACAACTACCCAAGGAGCAGTCTTGTTATTTTTTTAATTCACTGCTCACCATGACAACATAATAAATACACCTTTAGAAGTTCATACATGCCCAGCTATCAAAAATGTCGTAGTTCCTCCTTCATGGCGCTCCCAGGCATAAACTTCAACCCATTTTTTATTCTCAGAAATTCTAGCAAAACATCGATTTTCAACTGCAAGCTACTACTAACAATTTTGTGATAAGTTAGCAAAACAAGTCTTATTTCATAATCCAGTAATAATTACAAACCTCCTTTTTTATTAAAAAAATAAAAAAGAAAACCATCAAGCCAATATGATTTTGACATCTGTTTTTCCAATTTTTGTTTGGAGTTCTGTTAGATGTGATGGTATCCTTTCATAAATGACTAATAGGAAATATACAAGACTAATAGGAAACACAACTTTATGCAACTTTGTTGATGGTTGGTTTCAGTTAACAGCTGGTCTTTAAACTACCCAACATGAAAGCATACATTTTAGGAGGAAAATGACCCCAAAAGTGCTTCATAAAATAAAGCATTTCATTTTTCAAAGCTTTTGGATTATTGAAGAGGCTATCATACTGAAAGGCCCCTAGAGATTTGTTTTGTTTTGTTTTTAAATAGAGAGAAAGTTAAAAGTTTCCACCTTTAATATCAGAGACTACAGATTTTACAGTATAATAAGGGTCAGAAATAAAATGCAATTCCCTTCACCTCTGTAAAAATTTATTCCTTCAAACAGTGCAGTAGGGACCTCAAATCATAGCAAACAATTATGATGGATTTTCTGCAATGGTGCCCAGCCATGCAAATTAGTCAAAGCACCAGGCTTTCATATACTCTAGCTGGTAACAATGCTTCTCTCTGCTACCCAACAGCTTCTCCCTCTTGGAGAAGGGAATAGTGTAAGGAGAGCATCAAGAAACATGGTATTCAATTTCCCACCCTCCTCCAAGCAGATGCAGTCCTTTCCAAAGGTACACAGCATATACCATAAAGTACATAAAATACGTGACTTTTTTATTCAGATGGTTGGGTGGTGGTGTTTTTTTTAACTTCTCCATCCCATATCTTCCATAACAACGGATGTGTTTAAGGTGTGAAGGGAGATAACTTTGCTCTGAGAAAAATATTAGGTGGATTCAGGGAGAGAGTCCAATGGCCAGTATCTCTTTGAAAATGAAAAACCATCTCTGCCTGGTAGCTGCCTGTTTGGACTCATCTCTCTCTGTGAAGCCTGCCAGGCCTTCACATACCAGAGGTGGTTTGCCTTCTCTCCAGCAGGGATAATGGGCTTTTCAGCACTTTTGCCAAATTACTGACAGGAGGACCTACTTACCCTTCCCATTAAAAGAAACTGATAGTGACAGGAACAAGAGGATAACTTTAACCACTAAATTATACATTGCAAAGAATGGATGGTTAAATGAAACTCCCACATAATTCCACTCCAAATTTCTTCCAGCTAAAAGTTTATAAGAACAGCCAACAAGACACAAAAGGGCTTGAGGTGAATTTCTTTTTCCTGGATTTTTCATGTCCTCTGCCTTATTACCGCCCTGTAAACATATTCTTGTAACATTAATATCCACATAAGGAATATAGTTAATTATTGTATAATTGAGAAATGCCAAAAGATCTTTACTTGAGCACACTTGTCTTTTTTGGAGACTAGATTAACCATATAACTTGCTCCATTAGGAACAGCATTCACAATTTATCATTTGTGCTCATTTTCACATAAGTATAAACACATAAACATTTTCTAGGGTTCCAAATCATTGACATTTTCCTACTAATCTTTGTGCCCAACCCACTGTCATGCACAGGTGAGTGCTTAATAAATACTATTGGATAATGGATGAACTCAGTTACAGAATATTCTAAAATGCTCCATTTTTTAAGTCTCCCAAAGAGCAAAGTTATTTTAGTCTCTATGTCCAGCTAAGTTAAAAGCCTGACTAATGCATTTCAAAAACCTACAAATGTATAATCAGTGCTCAGAGACACCCTGAAAGTTTAGGTATCACACCTGCCTGCCTAGAATATAAAATGAAAAATCAAATACAAAGTGAACTGATATAATGTGTACTAGAATTGGTTTTGCTTTTCAGCATCAAAACTCAGATGAGGCATTCTTTGATACAGCAAGAAAGTTGTGTTTCAAAATCCAAATGTTACAGTCTTTACTAAAACAAATCCAAGAAAAATCACATTATTTAACATTCCCTTTGACTCCCTTCCAAAAGGAAAAAATGCCCCCCCACACACACACACACATACACTCAAAACAGTATTCAAAGTAAACTGGAAATTAATACTACAAATATGTTGGCAGCTAACTATTGTGTGCTCAAGGTAAATGCTTAGCACAGTCCGCAGCCAGGTATTCCAGGTGAATCATCAATGTTTTCATGTTAACAATTTATCATTAAGTGCAGATAGGGTGGTGCCCAGCTGCCACCCGAAAAGTCGGGCATACACAAGCTTAGAGAACAGGGAACAGGGAATGTGTCTTGGTTATAGAACAAAAGAACTCGTTTTATCACTTGCCTTTACCGCTGGAGAAAATGGCTCCTGGTGTGCTGAACTCCATGATAAATGTGCCCCCTCTAGTTCTTTATTGCCTCTGTAAATCACAGGACTGACAGCAGTTAATAAGAAAAGCTTTTGAGTGGTTTTGAAGTTTTGCTTTGTACAAATAAAGTCTCATATTAAAGATTTTGCTAGTCCTCAAGGTGTAGCAAAAACAGTAACATAGAACTTCCCTAATTTTAGCTGTTTGTCTCCTTTTTTTAATTTTCAAAACAAAAATGAAAAGAAAGTCTTTCAGCCATGCACAGAAGAAAAATAACAGCAGATAGTTTACGCACTTCATATACTCACACAGAGTTGCTGGTTCTATTGCAATTACAATCTCTTCTAGTTTTTATAAGCTGGATATTCAGATAAATACCAGAAAAGATACGTGGTGGAAAGAAGGTCATTACAGTAGATTTATTATTAAGTTTCAGTTGATAATTATATGCTTTACCTCTTTTAGCCAAAGCAAACTTTGGTTCAGTGTCAAGAAAGAATTCTAAATTCTCTTGACTTGATCAGCTACCCATTCAATCACAGCTCTTGGGATCCTGAAATTGTGAAACCATATTTCAGAATATAATTGACATTAAGAGGAATAACAATTCTATCTTACTGTGTAGCCTTTTTCCCCAAGGAGCTCAAAATACACTTTGCCACAACAGCCTTAGAAAATCCCAAAAGGCAGGTTTTATTATCTGTTCTTTCTTGGGGAGGAAGCCGAGGAACGAAAAGCAAGAAATGTTTTTTCCTGATTTTTCTCTAACTCCTCCACAGAGTCAAAAACAGGACTTAGAGCCAGTATTCTTCTCATATGACCCCATTTAATTTACAGTTCACAAAATAAGAATGTTGAGTGCATTTTCCTCTGACAATGTCTCCACTGCAGAGTAAAGAAGGGTTAGTAATCCATATAAATTGACTGAATAACTATCTGTATACTAGAAGAAAAAAAAAAAAAACCATAAACTGGCCAGTTTACGTCTGGGGTCCGGCTTCACTTTGCCCTTAAGCAACAAGAGCAAATAAAAATTCAGCCTTTCAAATTATTGTTGGTAGGCATAAAGTTAAAGGGGCAAGACAATAGCTAATTTTAATATCAGTTTTCACAGCATTCTGATTAAGTACACATTTCATAGCAGTGTATACCAGAACAAAACATTAGAATTTCATTAGGTGACATTTCACTGAAACAAATTAGAACTAATGTTCCAGTGGTTTTGTTTCCTTTCCATGGTTTGCCATATCCTGGTATAACTCTGACCAATTCTTTCTGAAACAGATTTTCTTAACCCACCCTCCTCAGTGAATACAAGTGAACAAGAATCTATATTCTTTCAGAGCTCCCTGTTGAGGTTTCCAATCTGAAAAGGTAGCCCTGGAAATCATCTGTGGCAGTCAACACAGTCGAGCTTGAGCAGCTCAGACTCAGTGCCAGTTCTTGAACTGCTGGAGGCAAAAGACAGAAGTGCAGTTATGTCTCCACTGTCATCTCCCTGTTTCCAAAGACAATTCCATGAGGCCAGAGCTACACATGTGCTATGAACTCCTATTCAATATTGAGGCATTTCTCTGGAAGGAAAACCTGGATTATCAGGATGAATTCCCTTGAATCTCTGTGTTTACCAGAGGAAATCTGGTCAAGGTCCCTGGAAGTAAAGGACTCAGGTCGAGGAAGTCTGAGCTATCCAAATTTAATACAGGTGTGGCCAAGTGAAAAAATTCAATTCAACTTTCCTGTAGATTTAGAGCACACTTAACATTTAAGAAACTGGCCAGATAGAATGGTTACTAAGATCCATGGATGTTTTCCAGATTTCCTGGGAGTTAGAAGATAAGACAAGACCAGCACCAGACTATTTTAGAAGGCAGTGGACCATCTTCTGAAGATATTGTGGCTCTGGACAGAGCTGGGTGCAAATCCAGCTTGGCCACTTTCTAGCTTTGTGACCTTGCAAGTAATGTCTCTGAGACCTTTTACATTAGTGCCTTTAAATGTATCTCATAGGATTGTCATATGATCAGGTTTATAAAGTGCTTGTAAAGTATCCCACACAGAAGGCACCCAGTAAATCACTCCTTAATTTATTCAACAAATATGTGCCTAACACACATCGTTTCATTTAATCCTCACTACCATGGTACAATTGGCTCTTATGTAAAAAGAGAGCCAGTTTAAGAGAGCCCATTCCAAAAAGGGTCAGGGTGAGCTCAACAGAAAGAGGCTAGAGATGTCTCCTGGAACACACAGCCAGAGCACCTGCAGCCAGTCATGCCCAAAGGAGGAACCCAGAAAACAGCCTCAAGAGAACCAGCTGTAAACATCTGTCAACACCAGAGACCACCACCAGCAAATCAGACTAATTAATATTTGCCAAGTAAAGACCTTTCCTGTCCCTTGCTCCTCCTCCCTGCCCCTCCCCAGCTCCACACCTGGGGGTGCAATGTCAAGAAAGAGACAAACCAGAGAGGGAAATAAAGAAGGCAACCCATCCCCATCTCTTACTGTACGCTTCTCAGCTTGAAGCCACTACCGAGCTGAGGAAGAGAGTGGCTTGAACTTTGAATGAAGGTTAGACTGTTACATTAGACCGGTCATTTTTATTACTAAAATGAGACTGTTTTTATGGCTAGAGGTAATCAGAATGCATTTTTTAAAATCTTAAGAGTAACTGGATGTATGGATGGATAAGTAGAAAAATGGGGGGGAAAAAAGGCACCCGATATTCTTTTTCACTTTGTTCTTTTTCACTTTAATTTTTATTCTTATTATTTTTGTGTGTGTGGTAATGAAAATGTTCAAAAATTAATTTTGGTGATGAACGCACAACTATATAATGGTACTGTGAACTGAATATACGCTTTGTATGACTGCATGGTATGTGCATATATCTCAATAAAAATGAATTAAAAAAAAAAAAAGAGTGACTGGAAAAGCAAAGGAACATGCCTGAGATTTCTTCCAGAGGCAGGCAAAGAACTGGCCCACAGGGTAGGTTCAACATGGAAAGGGGGAAACAGTTTGTTCACACCCTATGGAGACCCACTCTTTCAACACACTATTTCCAATATAAGTTATATTCGCCTATAAAACTATTGTAGCAGATTGAATTATGTACCCCAGAGGGAAAAAAAAAAAAAAACATGGTCTTAATCTTAATCCATTCCTGTGGGTATGAACCTGTTGTAAATAGGACCTTTTGAAGGTGTTATTTTTAGTCAAGGTGTGGCCCCACTGAATCAGGCTGGGTCATAATCCTATCACTGGATACCTTATAGAGAAGACCACAGGGAGAAAGCCAAAAGGGAGGAGTAGAAGCAAAAGTCAACAGAACCCAAAAAAGAAAGGAGAGGACGTCACCATGTGACTGGAAAGCCAAGGAGCCCCTAAGGATTGGGAGCCAGCCCCAGGACGCCACAGTCTTCAGGGAGAAAGCATCACCTTGCTGACAACTGATTTGGACTTCTGTAGCCTCAAAACCATGAGCCAATAAGTTCCTGTTATTTAAGTCAACCCATTGCATTGTATTTGTTTTAGCGGCTGGGAAACTAGGAAATGAAAATAAGGAAATAAGCACATGACAATCAGCTAAATTAAAAACTAATTCTGAAATACTTATTGTTGTTAAACCTAAAAACGGTTATTAATTGCTGACATGGAAGTCTATATGTATAAAAATTCTGAATGAGTTTCCATTGTGAGTTTCCATGTGGCTCTACTGTAACAGAAGGGGATTAGTTTAGTCATTCAATCTGGATATATTGGACAAGAAAAATCTATAAAGCTCCAAGTGAAACAGAAATCATACTTTAAATAAATCACACTATTTCATGATTTATTCAAATTATATTGACAGTCACTCAGTTTATCTAAGACTCCCCTTCCTCCTCACCAAAAAATAGCTCTCCACATAAGCTGGTCATTAGAAAAACATCAACCCATTTCTTCACTTTCTCTTAACACAAACCTAACCAAAGACACGAATAAGAGGGCTGTGGGTCTTGAGAGGGAAAGGTTTTTGTACTCTTTGCAACAGAGTTTAAGAATATTAAATAAATTATGGATTCTAAATGGAATAGAAAAGAACAGTTGAGGAATAGCCCACCAGGGCTTCAGAGGTATCAGGAATAATCTGATCTAAGCTGAGCAGTGAGAACATTTTATTTATTTCATTGTTCTTTATAACTTAGACATACACACACATGCAAACACATAATTGTATATTAACAATTCATTTAAAAATGTAAAACATAGGAAACAGAGCAAACAACATCTCTGTTTTGAAAAGGTTTGCTCAAAATTTTTCAAAAGCAGAGTACGCTTTTATATTGCTAGTTTCTCTACTCCTGAAGGCTCATCTCCAACTGTTCAATATCTATTTCAAATGACACCTCCATTAGGCCTTCCCTGATACTTCCTCCTCCCACAGAGGAATTCATTGCTCCTCTGTATGCTGCCACAGCTCCTGACCTGTCTTCCAACTCTTACAGCAGACATGCATTGCTCGTGACCACCTACATTTCTCTGCGGAAAAGGAAAGCATTGTCTCCATGTTCTTTACCTCTCTAACACCTCCAACAGTATCTTGCAAGTAAAATAAACTCAATACTGTTTAAATTATTTTATATTAAAACAAACTTACATAATTTTTAAAATAATATAGAATAATCAATAATGTTACAATCAAATTTGGATTCCAGACTTAAATAGATTAATTCTACAGTGATGCTTCCAACATCCCTAATATATTTGAAATGACACCTATCAGCATTTTAACTAGTTTTCTTTCCTTGCTGGTGAATAATTGCCACAACTGTAGATATGAGCTCATTGGAAGGAATGAAAAGAGCTCTCCCTAAGATCACTTAATAGTCCTATGCATAATTATTAATTTCCTCTAGAAGCTAACATTTGCTAAAAGAAAAGGAAAGATTCTATTAATGATCAAAACACTTGACTTTCTGGACCTATTCCATTTAATGGGGAAAACTCAGTTCTCTGTACTTGGGTAACTGCCAGATGGTCTTTTACCGGGAATCATTCTAAACTTCTAATCACAGTTCAACAACCATCTACCAAATCATATAAAGGTATTCATATTTGCCACTCTGCAGTTACATTACACCAAATGTCAATGCAATCAACTCATTAGCAGGCTTGGATCAAGTTCCTGTGTTCACTACCTGCTTCTTCACCTCTTTGATGAAGCAGTATATGGACCATATTCCCTGTCTGTATGTCTACCAGCTGATTGGCTCAGTAACACAGCTAATAAAAAACCAAATGAGTAGAAGGAATTGGCAAAAACCCCTCTGAGCACCTCAGTTCCCTCTTATGAAGAATAGCAATATACTATAATCTAGCAAGAAAAGCAAATGACATTACAAAATTGCTTAGAGAATCATTTTAACCAAAAGTCACAAGAGGTCATTAAAAAGCACTGTAATTGCCCCTGGATCACACTTTGCTATCATTCTTCCACCTTCTTTGCTACCTGAGATTTTAAATCTTTCTTGCTGCTGTAAAAGCCATACACAAACCTGAAATATAAGATTGTCACATGCAGAATCTGAATGCTAGAGGTCAGCATAGCTTACTAGTATGCTGGTCCACTGCTCCAAATTTTATATCTTTTCTGTCCCTCAGTTATTGCCTGACATGATTTAACAACTGTAATTCCTTATTTAACGATGTCAAAGGTTTTTAGGAAATTGACTGTATTTCACCAACGATATATTTCTTCTTGATTACAGAGTGGTTAAAATGATTTTAAACCAAGACAGCAAAATAAAGCAGTAATAAAATCAATAAAAGGTGCTTAAAACATTCCTTCTATTAGGTAATGGCATTTAAAATATCCGTAGCTTGTAATGGCACTTAGGATATGCCCAAAAATCAATGAGCTAAATTACTTATTGAACTAGTTAATTTGAACATTGAGTTTTTTATGTATATTGATAAAATGGGCTACAGAATATCCTTGGCAAGTAGCAATACCACGTTAGTGGTCAGATGTCTCCCTCTGCTGGAAAAACAAATTAAATGATTTCTTCCAGCCACAGAACAAAAAGATAAAAAATTAAAAGATGTAACCTCAGATAGTCTCCACAAATTTGTGGGAATAATACAAAATTATTAACGGTTAAAAACTCACACACACTTCTTTTTAAAAACTTTGTCATTAACCTGGAATTTGGTATTTTATATTCAATATCAAATAGCAGATGAACCAAAATGGAATTATTTCAAAACTCTTTCCTTAACTTTCTAACCATTATCCTAGGATTTTTTGTATATTAGAAATAAGACTCTAAACACCTTGAATCCTTTCTCTTCGATGTACAAAGGGGCAGGTTTGAATTTTAATGAAAAAAATATAAACCTATGCTCAAGGAAAAGTCTATATTCTTAATTTAATAAAAATCAAGTTTGAACTATGTCTTGCAAATAAAGGTTCTTGAGAACTTGAGGTTTGAATCCACTAACAGCTCCATATCCCTCTCCCTAAACGGGATGGAATAAGAGTTTCCAATACTATTATGACCAGAATATTTTTTCAATTTGATTTTTCTCAAACATCTACTATTTAAACTGCTAAGTACTTTATTGAAGACTCTTCACTTCAATTCCTCCTGCTGCCAGTTCAGCCCTAAGCAGGTGTTAAGAGTTTTGAAGTTTGCCTCAAGATTTTTTAACTCTAACTGTAAAGGAGAGCTTCAGAAATTATGATAAAAAGGTGTAAAGAGAGAAATGAAGGTGAAGAGGTTATCTGACACTGACTTAAAATTGTACATAACACCTTTCAAACAATTACCGCCACCTGGAATATTCCATTTTTGGTTTTGAATGGTTTCATCTATAGTAGACCATATAATTTTTTCTCTCACATTTCAACACATTTCAGTTATATTCTAAACCATGGGCGTATTTTTAAATTACATGCACTGGCAGGAGAAATTTTTAATCAAAGAGCTTTACTCATTTTGTACAGGTTTGGTATTGTTTTGTGTTGTTTTGCTTTTGGGTATATGGAGATAAAATAGGAAATTACAGAAAATATTGTTGTTTCTAGCATGCTGAAAGATCACTGGCCAACATTTTGTCTATGTACTGTGTAACATACTGTGCACGTTACTCGATACAGTTAACAAGTATCTGACTCTTGTTAGATACTAAAAAAAGATGACTAAGCTGTGGTCCTTGCCTTCACACATACCCTAGTGTAGAAGATACACATGTCAAATGAACTGTTACTATCAAGTGTGATGAATACTGTAATAGAAATATGGACACAGTGCTGTGGGAACTCAGAGGACAAGGGTACCCAAAAGACAAAGAAACTAGCTCTACCTGGGGAAGGCAAGGAAAGCTCCAACAAAAGGGATGAAATTCTGAGTGAGATCCTCGAGCAAGACGTAGAAATTCTCCCAGTGTATAAGGGGATCAAGGGGAAGGGCAATTCAGGGAGAGGGAACTGGATGTGCAAAAAGAAAAGCAAATAGTTTGGAATCACTGAAAGGGTTGGAGTTTCAGATTGGTTTGGCGGGGGGTGAGAGCAGGAGAAAACAAGACTCAGAGGGGGTTGGTTGAGGCCAGTTGGAAACAGACTTGGATACCTTCCTAAAGAGTTCAGATTTTATCCTGTAGTCACTAGAGAGGTTTTGAAGGATTTTAAGGAAGTACTACCGTCCACTCTTACCCCTGAAGAAAAAAATTGCCAGCAATGTGAAAGATGGCTTGAAGATCATGGCTGAAGGTAAGTAAGAGGTTCCTGCAGTGATCTTGGTGAGAGCCTGCATAAGGCAGAGTGAATATCAAGATAAGAACAAAGTGCAAATATTTCAGAGACTTTGAGAGGACGTCAGTACTAATGAAACCTTACCTAAACAAAGGTAACTCCTACTTCTCTTTTGATGTCAATTGTCAAAAATAAGAAAATTTCGTATTGTATATGAGTGTGTTCCTATTTTTAAAACAAACTTTTGCCCTTTCCTGTTTTGGGTAAAGCAAAAAATTACAAATTTACAGTTCACAAGCATTGCTCTATTCTTACATAGTGTACACCAGCTTCAAATTGCTTCAACCTGCTTTAAATTTCTTTTTGACAGTTTTTCTAGTTGCTTAAAATGATCAACTTTAACTGAATAAGGTATGTGTGCAGGTGTCCAAAAACGGAAGGCAAGGACATAGCTGAAACTGGTTGCCACATGTGAGATTATGATTGTGGGTATTTTATTTTCTTTCAACAACAGTTATTTAATATTGTTGCCTCAGCTTTTCAAATCAAAAATAAATGCGTCTTTGATGTAGTGGCTTGAAGAAAATAAGTAAAGGAAAAATATCTCTGTCCTTAAAGAAGATGAAATGCTTCAACTGTTTTCAAACCCTGTACTTGTTTTGACAGAACACTACATTCATAAATATGCATCTAAAAGTCAGGTAAAAGTGAGAAATAAAAGAAAAGCACATTTAATTTTATACAGCCATTAAGAATGACCCTGAAAAGAATGAGAATGGACACAAAGGACAAAAGTGGCCTTGAAGACATTTTAAAACATTAAGGAGATGAAACTAGTTGTTTGCTTATTTATTTTAATTTAATGACTTTTTATTAAAGCTGAAAGAACGTGAAATAGAAGGAAGAGGTAAATTTGAAATAAAGGCCTTTTAAAGCTCAAGCCAAAGTAGCTCCCAGGGCTGAATGCTGACCCCTGGGTTTTCTGTTTGTAGTCAACTGTTTTAAGTGTTCCTGTGCCAATCTTAAGTATCTTGTTTTAATCTAGCAGCCCCTAACACTGATCCTGAAAGAAAATTAACTCTTCAGATGGGAGCTTTCCTACAGTCTCTGCACTGCAGTCTCTCTGGGCTGCATCCAAGGTAGGTGAACTGTGCTCCATTACAGCTGTCTTATAGGCCTTCAAAGTACAATAGAAAATGATTTTCTAACATATTTGTACTATGCTAGGGTTCCTGTGGAGAGTTCTGTTTCCTGTAATTCTTTTGGTTCTTTTTAATTTGCAGTTAAATGAAATATGACAACAACAACAGCCATAAAGATCATACAGATACACAAGGTCAACACCTAGGGCCATCACTTGTTAATGCATAAAAGAAGGAAAAGCTCTTTAAACAAATCAAGTCTTTCTGTCAACAATTCACCATTTGAAAACGAAAAATGATCATACATTTTAGAAAAAGGAATTTTAAAAAACATTTTCATAAACTAAAAATACCTGAGGCAAAAGATAAGGATAAGGAAATACCCAGTAAATGCAAAAGATGGATTTCAACTCTTATTACACTGGGTTAATTAAAATATAAAAGCCAGGTAATAAAAATACAAAATTCTTATAATCAGTTATAAAATATAATAATGAAGATGATCCAGTACTCTTATAATAACCAAGTGTAACATCTATTGAGTTCTAACTAGTTTCCAGGAACAATGCTAAGCTCTTTAGATGACAGGACAGCCTTGCTGTTTTTGCATGTCTGGCCTTCATTCCCCCTTCTGGTTACAACACCCCTTTCTCCTCCCCGATTCCATATGGTCCTGAATCCATCCCCATACAAATTGATCCCATATTGGTTAAATTAGAGAACATCAATCTCTGGGCACAGTAGTTATGTATCCCATGTGTGCCAGTTTGAATGTATTATGTCCCCCAAACACTATTATCTTTGATGTAATCTTGTGTGGGCAGATGTTATCAGTGTTGATTAGATTCTAATTCTTTGAGTTTTGCCGTGGAGATGCGCTCCACCCAACTGTGGGTGACGACTCTGATTGGATAATTTCCATGGAGGTGTTGCCCCACCCATTTGGGGTGGGTCTAAGTTGAGTCACTGAAGCCATATAAATGAGCTGACAAACAGAACAAACTCAGTGCAGCTGTGAGTAACACTCTGAAGAGGAGCTACAGCCAAGAGGGACACTTTGAAGAATGTGCAGGAGCTGAGAGAGGAACTGCAGATGAGAGACAGTTTGAAGACGGCCGTTGAAAGCAGACTTTTGCTCTAAAGAAGCTAAGAGGGGACAAACGCCCCAACAGCAACTGAGAGTGACACTTTGGAGAGAAGCTGCAGCCTAGAGAGGAACGTCCTGGGAGAAAGCCATTTTGAAACCAGAACTCTGGAGCAGACACCAGCCACATGACTTCCCAGCTAACAGTCTTTCTGGATGCCATTGGCCATCCTCCAGTGAAGGTACCCTATTGTTGATGACTTACCTTGGATACTTTATGGCCTTAAGACTGTAACTTTGTAACCAAATAAACCCCTTTTATAAAAGCCAATCTGTCTCTGGTGTTTTGCATTCCAGTAGCATTAGCAAACTAGAACACCAGGAAAAGTCAATCAAATTTCATGAATAAAATTTTGGAGAGGCAGGTCTTTCTCCCCTTAAAAATGTAAACCAGGGGCTACCTGTGGTCCTCTGTTTCCCTGTCACTGAAATGAAACTGGTCTGGAAATGGAGCCAAAACACTCAAGGAGGCTGCAAGTTAGATAGAGAAACATCATGTGAGCCCCAGATCCAGCAAGTGCTGTTGGACTTGCCAGTTGCATGGGATCATGGATTTCTTTACGCTTCAGGTGGTTAGAGCAGGGCTCCACTACCTGCAATCAAGAGTGACCTGGCTAATACAAGTACATTAGTACACTTATCCCTTTTAAAAATATCCTCTTTGACAGATGAGGAAACAGGGAACATTAAAATGCACAGGTTGTCTGATTCTGGAGGCCACACTATTAGCCACTATGCTTTACTACCTTGCTAATATGACAACCTATTTTCAAGTGATTTCTACCACCACCACTAACAACAACAACATCAATAATAATAAATAACTATAGAAAATGTAAAACATACAACAGTAAAAAAGTGAAATACACTACTCATTATCACCACTCAAAGATGATCACTGCAAACAATTTGGTGTATTTCCTCCCAGGCTTTTTTGTGAAGCATTATCTAGTAATATTTCATATTAATATTTGAGGATTCACAGAGTACTTTTTTAAAACTGGTACTTTATATTTTTCTTACATTTATTAAGTACCCCACATCATTGTACACTATGAAAATAAGTAGTCATAAACATAAAACTCCACCTTTAAAGAGGTTCATTTGTAAGCAAGGCACTGTAGACTGCACACATATAGGCGTATTTTAAAGGAAAATATTAAAAACATTCAAAATCAACTGAAAAGTCAGCACAGTTTGAATAAGGTTTCTCAGCAATACAAATATTAACTTACCTACATTCCTGGAAAGAATAAAATGTAAAACATAAAATTACTTGAAGTTTCTAAAAACAACAGCTTTGAAAAATATACTTACTCAACAAGTAGGAGCTGTTACATGTCTGGCACCAGCCTGTTTGAGATACAAAGATGAACAGTATAAAATCTCTACCTTTAAGGGCCCCTCAGTTTATTGGGTGAACCTGAAAATAAACAAGGATCAAGTAACACAGGGGTACAAAAACAGCGCTTGTGCAAAGGGCTTGAGTCTAACTTTCCTGGGGGCTGAGGACTTCACAAAGGTTCCTAAGCTGAGACTTAAAGGATGAGTTATGGGTTCCCTAAATAGACAAGAGTAGGATACACACTGAAGGCAGACAGAAAACATATGCTAAGGTACCAAAGCATGAGCGAGCCTGGCTCTGCGCGGGAATCACACCACGGCTGACGTTTAGGCAGTGTGGAAAGAAGATGAAAGAGTGCTCAGGGGCCAGAAAGTGATGAACCTCTTAAAACACTTGAAGGAACAGGTGCCAACTGACCAATTAGATTTCTGCGATAAAGGAATGGAAAATCTAGAATGACATCTGACAACCAAGTTTCTGACTAGGCCACTTGGGATGGTGGGGGTATCCGCTAAGTTATGGAATTCAGAAGAAGGAGCAAGTCTGGGGGGAAAAATAGCAAGTTCAATTCTATCCTGCTTAATTTGAGGTATCTATGGGACATGAGGGTGGAGAGGTCCTGTCGGCAGAAGCCTGCCCAGATTTGGATTTCAGGAAAGAGTTCCAAACTTAAAATATTTTAATCAACTGCCAATTATCATCAACCAGATTGTGCATGACCATAGATAATTCATAATCCATATGAAATCTTAGCAATGCAGGGTGGCTCACCGAAGTTTCCCACAGAAATTAGAGTTTTTTCCTCAACCACGGTAAGCTACATCTTGTTTCCATGTACTGCCTTCAGTAAGGAAAAAAAGTACAGGGTTTGGGGATTACTTACTGATGTGGAGGTCATAAACTTAACTCACATTTAACTTGTCACTCGAATGTGCAGCGAACTTGTATTCTTTTCATTTTGTCTATGACTAATCTGGATTCTTTCACTAGCCTCTACATGCTGGTTAGCCTAGGAAAAATCACTTTCTAAAATTAAATGTTCAAACTGGTTTAAGTTAACCCCTTTAGAATAGTTTCCATTACTTAGCTGGCTCCATCCTTAATTGCCATCTTCTCCCTAAGAAAGAGTGCTGGCATTTGGGCAGAGAGATGTGAGGTTTATATGACTTGTTGGCAATGGAAGAAAGAGGCCCCAGTCCTCATGCTGGTCCTTGAATATGCACTGGACAGTGTCTGCCAGTCTCTGACGCAAAGTCTCTTACTGCCTGATCGCTGGGGGCACTGCTGGCCTCCAAAGTCCATTCCTTGGCTGCTGCATTTGTGCCCCATTCTTTTGGCTAGGCTATTCTTAGAGGTGTTCCCAATATGACTGGCGGTAACTTGACCCCTATGAGGTGTGGCTGTGACTTCCCTTAGGGCTGTCTCAGCATGCTGCCCTGATGAACTCAATGCAGAGATCCCTCCCCATGATGCTACTTGTGGGTCGTGTCTATGCCACATCAGAACCAACAGTGTCTCAGGCTGCCAAACCTCAAGGCCTTCCATTCCACAGCCCTAAAGGTGCTTGCAAATCAATGTGGCCATGTCCAGGTAGATGCAGGGCAAGCTAACATCTTCCTGAATCCCAAACAAGGCACAAGGCAGGAACTCCTCCCTGCCCTCTCATCCAGCACACCTCTGCACTCTGTGCCAAAGCCCAATGAAGAAAAAACTAAAACAAGTACTTCTAATCACCTTATTCTCCTTCCTTCAGTTCCCTTGGGATGAAAGGGAGTGGGGTTTTCTTTTACCTTCCTTATATCAAATCCTCTTTCTTCCTGACTCTAGCTTAACCTAATGTGAACAGGGAATTTCCTTACAAATTAGGAGGACACTATGAACTGAGATATCCAAGGTAGGTTGTTATAAACAAGGACGATACAAAGAGTTAGAAAACTATCTCTTGAGCAAATGTCCTGACTTCCAGAGCTACTGGCTTATTGAGTAATCCCATTTTGCATGTCAAAGGTGAATATTACCTCTTTCTCACCAAATTCACTCTATACCAAATACTAATCTGACCCACACTCTCTCCACAGATGGATGCCTCCCACAGACTAGAGCAAATATTTGGTTTAGAAAAGACAAAATACAGAAAGCACATTAAGAACTGTTCAAAGATTACCTCCATTACTCCATACAATATAGCTTCCTCCATTCAAATAGATATACAAGCTCATTATAACATAATCATAGTCCAATACACATTTACACACATATCCTAAGAATGATTTTTGCCTTGTGAACATATATTACTAACAAAAATCCTACTTTTTCATCCCGATGCTTTTTCTACATCATCAACTTTGATTATAATAAAGTAGTAGAATGTTTCAATTATTTTCTTAAATTTATTTTGAGGGAATAGAAGTATCTAAAGTACTACTTTTAGGAAAATGTAATTTTTTTTTAAATGACCAACAGAGGCCTTAGGAGTGTATCTAATTTGTAATGGGCAGGGAGCTATTTTTAGGCAGTTTTTGTTGAATACTTAACACCATTACATATACACATAAACATAAAATCAACATTTCAGTAGCCATTGCCTCAGGCCTTTACCATGTTTCTCCCGCCACAAATATTTCTAGGAATTCTAGGAATTGCTGCCTAAGCACATAAACAAGTTCAGACAGTTATCCTGTGGTATCTTTGGTTTTACTTTTTCCTGCTCTGGCCCCCGTCTACTGTCAACTCCATATCCCACAGGTCAGCTGACACTGCTAGATACCACCAACTCATGGAGTTTCAGGTCTCCTGCCACCACCATTGCTGAAGCATTGATGCCTCAAGGGCCAAAACTACAAAGTGGGTAAGAAGGCTTCTCTCCAGTTTTGTGGTTACACTCTGTTAAAGAAATACTATAAGCAGTGTTGCTACTTGTGCCCAAATGTCTCATAGAGTTTTTATAACCAGCCCTTTCAGTTTTCTCATAAAGTTTACCCAACATGGTTTTATGAGTCAGAAATAAGTCCATGAGGGGCTGAACTGAAAGCCAAATCCAAGTGGCAGATTCCTGCTACCCAGAGAATCACTTTCCTCTCTCCAAAGACGGAGGTCTTTTTTTCTGGACCAAACTAGTCTCTCTGACTCTCCTCCTAAGATGGTTTCTGTAAGGTAGCTTGGTTTGAAAGACCGGCAATGAAGCCAAATGGCAGGCAACAAAGAAAAGTTGTATTGAGAGAAGCCTCAGGGCGGCCCCAACCAGCAGAAAGGGTCTGCTTTGGAGGGAAAACCGCACAGTCAGGTGGTAGAATTTCTTTTTATAGGGCTTTCTGCCAATCAGGGGGTCACATGGGGTCTGGGAAATGTAGGGTATGTGAGCTTTGGCCAATAGGGGATTACATATAGTTTATCTTGTAACTTTGGCAATGCTTGGTTTGTACATTTAAACAGGAGAGGTGGGGAGGGAAGGAGCAAGATGTGGAGCGAAGTGAGGGAAAGGAAGGGGGGCAGTGATGGGCACAAACAGAAGTTGTGCAAAAATGTGCAAAATGGGGGCAGCAACACAGCCTGGCTTTACAAAAGAGGGAAATGGGGGAGAGGCTCAGGGCCTGACCTAACAGGTTCCATTCCAGGTTTTTCTCAGTGACTCATGCAAGTAGACTTCTGGTGGGTCTACCCTAGTTTGCCAGACATTCCCAGGGATGTCTGAACCCCAGCAATGAATACAGCTTAGGTTGAAGGTAGTATATCCGCCATATACTTTTTTCCTTCCAAATCTAATAAGATGACAAATAGATGCTGCAAAACTCAAGGTATTGTTGGAATACCTGGAGGGCCATCATTTCTTGTTCTAGACCTAACAAAAGATAAGAACTCTTTCAAGATGTTGTGGTATATAGTGGGTGTTCTAGTTTCAAAATGGCTTTCTCCCAGGACGTTCCTCTCTACACTGCAGTTCCTCAAAAATGTCACTCTTAGTTGCACTTGGGGTATTTGTCCTCTCTCAGCTTCTCCAGAGCAAGGGTGCTTTCAACGGCTGTCTTCAAACTTTCTTTCATCTGCAGCTCCTGTTCTTTCTTCAAAGTGTCCCTCTTGTCTGTAGCTCCTCTTCAAAACATCACTCACAGCTGCACTGAGTTCCCTCTGCCCGTCAGCTCATTTATATGGCTCCACTGATCAAGGCTCACCCTGAATGGGTGGGGCCATGCCTCCATGTAAATATCTCATCAGAGTTATCATGGACAGTTGGGTGGGGTGCATTTCCATGCAAATCTAATCAACACTGATAACATCTGCCCACACAAGATTACAACAAAGATAATGGCATTTGGGGGGACACAATACATTCAAACTGGCACAGTGGGTAACTCCCTAAATTGAAAGACAAAGATAATCCAAGGAGAGAAAAACATATTATTCATAAACTCATCAGATACTCTTAGAGTTAAGAAGACAAAGCAACAGTTCAAATTCAATGGACAAAAGAAGGTCAATTTCTTTTAATACCCTTCTCCTGCATTTCTCTGAATGAATTCATCCCCCAGTAGTGGCTATAATATAAGGGATGATTTCAAGTCAGTTCCATTTTTTAAAATAGGGCAACATGGAAGATACCTTAATTATTTCCAGTGGTCTTCTTTCAATTTTTATATCTTATCACCAAGATGATCTTTCCTTTAGACTTCAATTCATAAGCCTTAAGAAAAGTCAAAATCCCTTAATCCTTTATCTTCTGGTAACCATTAAATCATTCAATAACAAAATTATGCTCCTTCCAACTAATTCCATAATAGATACATGTCTACCCTGTGTTGAATAGCAACATATAAGAAATGAAACAGGAACGTCTACTTTGAATCAGGCACTAAATACTGGCAAGCATGCTTTAACACATCATAAAAGGAGAACTGACTTAAATTTTCTTAATCTAAAAATTCTGTTATCTTAGGAAGTAACAGCAATCATCTGATAGCCAAATCACAATATTAAAAGAAATGAAGAAAATTCCAAGCAATGTTCCAAAAGATTGGGAGAGTATAAGTATTGAAAATGATGGGTAGGACCCACAAAGAATACGAAAAGCTCCCTAATCACACTGGAAGGAGGGCGGAACGAAAGTCTCCTGGTCAATCTTCAGAAATGTGGAGGTCAGGACTCCCGAGCAATTGTGGGACTCGACCACAAAACGGATAGCTAATTATGTCTATATCTAATCATGAGATTGAGTGATGAAAATAAAAAATGACAAGTGCTATCAAGTCCAGTAGCCCCAAAACAAAGAGGCACAATGGCTGCTACTACACTCTGAAATCAGGTGCTTCAAAACTTTCAGACAAATTTTCCATTTAGAAGAATACACACCATACTGTTAATAGTGATTATATCTGGGTGGTGCGATTATGGGAAATTTTACTCTATAAGGTTTATATTTCCATACTACTTGCTTAACAATGAGTGAGCATTACTCTTGTAATCACAAACAAAAAGTACATTTTTAAAGTCTTTATTTTTAAAAAGTAACATTAACATTTCCCCCAAAAAAATTATGGGTCACCAAAGGTTTGTAACCCAGAACATGTGATCACATTTCCTAAAATATCTCTGAAAAAAATCAGTTTCCCTTTACTACATGTGCCGGTTTGAATGTATTGTGTCCCCCAAATGCCATTATCTTTGTGGTCTTTCTTTTTGGTGCTGGTTAGATTTGCTTGGAATGTGCCCCACCCAGCTGTGGGTGGTGACTTTGGTGGGTTTCTCCCATGGAGGTGTGACCCCATCCATTCAGGGTGGGCCTTGATCAGTGGAGCCATATAAAACATGCTGACTCAAAGAGACTGAACGGAGTGCAGCTGTGAGTGACGTTTTGAAGAGGAGCAAGCTTGCTAGAGAGGAACGTCCTGGGAGAAAGCCATTTTGAAACCAGAACTTTGGAGCAGACGCCAGCCACGTGCCTTCCCAGCTAACAGAGGTTTTCCGGACGCCATTTGCCATCCTCCAGTGAAGGTACCTAATTACTGATGTGTTACCTTGGACACTTTATGGCCTTAAGACTGTAACTGTATAGCCAAATAAACCCCCTTTTTATGAAAGCCAATCCCTCTCTGGTGTTTTGCATTCTGCAGCATTAGCAAACTAGAACACTACAAATCTAATAAGTGACCTTATATAATAAATGTCTACAATGAGTCTATAACCAAAGAAAATGACCATATCTGAATACTGTCTAGTTCCACAAAAAGCTTCAAGTTTTCTGAGCGAGGATGATAATACATTCAAGCAATAAACTTGAGTTAGAGGAGAAAAGTGGTAGAAAGAGTGCAGATGGTGGGAACCTTGAAGTAATTTTTTACTCATTTGCTCCCTCATCTTTCACAAACAATCACCAATTCCTCCCCATTTTGCTATGAAATGTATCTATTTACCCGCCCCCCCCCCTTTTTTTTCTGTTCCCTCTGCCACTTCAGGTTTTTTTAACCTCACACGAAATTACTTGAAATGCCTCCTACCTGGTCTTCCCTAATTCTAGCTCTCCACCTTTGAATCTATTTTGCTTGCTACTGTCAGACTAACCTTCCAAAAATACATCTTTTATCACATCACTTTCTGGTTTACAATAAAAATCCATGGTCCTACCCAGCCAGTTCAAGCTTCATTTCTCACTATATCCTCAGCTCTGCTCAGGACTGCACAGTCTCTTCACTTTCTCATTGGCCAGAGCAAGTCACATGGCCAAGCTCAGAGACAATTTTGGAAGAAACTACACCAGAGCAGGAATGCTGGGAGACATGAATGCTGGGAAGCATTGTTAATTGTGGTTACCAGACGGATAATGACAAGTAGTTTCCACTTGGGCTGAGCACACCTCCTGATATCATATGTATTTATATTTAGTATAGGGGCTTTGCATTTTATTTATTTACAGTCTTCCTCCCTGACAAGACCATAAGTCCTAAGAGAACAGGCCCTTTGTTTTATTTCTTGCCTGAAACAGTTGCTGGCACAAAGCTAGTACCCAATAAATATTTGCTAAATGAATGACTGTTGAGAAAAAATGTTTATAGAAGAGTGCCAAATTTAAAGTAGAGAAGAGTCATATAAAGTGGAAAACTATAGCATTCTATACACAGCCTTGGGAGAGCTTTAGCCATTTCCAGGCTGACAGAGGCTAGGGTTGGAAAATGTAGCTGGGCCTCTGAACAAATGGAAAGGGACCATTATGAAGAAATCAAATCTATTATATGCAACTATTAATGATGATGTAGATCTAGATGTGCCATAAAGAAGGGTGTTAATGATGCATTATCAACTGAAAAATAGCTAGTTTCAGAATTTTATGTAGAGTTAAATTCCATTTGCATATGTTTATTAAAAGCAATACATACAGGCCTGAAAGGTTCATTTAAAAGAATTTCTTGAAGGATTCACCAGAAACTGGTAACTGGTGATTAGCTAAGAGGAAAGGAATTGGGGAACAGAAGAAAAAAAGAGGGAGATTTGAAGTTTAGAAATAATGTTTTATTAAACTATTCTCTCTACACTTGTGTAGGTTTGAAACAGGTTTAAAAAAAAAAAAAACAGTCTGGGGGCAGAGTGGAGTATGGAGATGGGATAAATTCAAAGTAGGAGAAGAAAGACCAGCTAGGAAGCTAATGCTAAAGTTCCTGTAAGAAGTATAACAGTTTGGACTATGGTTAACACTGGTGTTCTCTACACGGCAAGATTCCAGGTGATTTTAACTTATTTCTCTTTTTGTTTATCTGAATTTCCTCATTTTTCCACGTGTAAAGGAATAATCTTTTTATGTTCAAAGTCAATTTCATATTGCTTCTATACAACTTGCTTAGTTTATATAATCACAATGTCAATGTGAAATCAAGCATAACCACTTTCTAAAATTTAAAATTCAGCATCTTAAAAAAATTAATCCAATTTCTTTGCTTCAGGGTGGTACAGTCAGGAGCATAGGAAGTAGAATCAAAGAAACCTGATTTGATCCTTACCAGCCCTGTGTCTTGGAAAGGTCACTTCAGATGTCTCAGCCTCTATTTTTTTCCAATTTGCTCATATAATTAATTATTCATTCATATAACAATCCCTGAGTGCCTCCTATGTGCCAGGTACTTTTCGAGACAAGTGAACTAAACAGGAACTTAAATTATAATGCAGAAAAACAAAGAACAAAATAAATAAATTCTACAGACTATTCAAAAGTGTTAAATACTCTAGAGAAAACTAAAGCAGAAACAGGATATACAGAGGGGAGAAAGATGGAATTTTAAATAAAATGATCAGGAAAAGCTCATGGAAGGAGTGACACGAGCAACAACTTTCAACTGTAAATTAATAAAAATACCTGCCTCTTAACAGCGTTATAGGCCTTAGGAACAAAGTAGTGGCTTCACAGAAAGCTTGTTAGAAGTGCAGAACCTCAGGTCCCATCCCAGACCTACAAAATCAAAATCTATATTTTAACGAAGTCCCCAGGTAATTTGTAAGTATATCAAAGTTTGAGAAAGAGAAATTAAAAGGATTAAATGTTTGTGAGTGCCTGTTAACAGGACTGCCATATTATAAGAACTCAATGGACTCAATCATTTTCTTTCCCCTAGCATGATGACACTTCTATCTTTCTGGCTATAATTCAAAATAAAGATAACATTGAGCTTCTCTTTTACTAATTACAAATAAAAATATGTACCTCCACTCTACTTAATGGTGAGTAAAGCAGAAAACCTGAGGAGAAAGCCAAGTTTTTAGAAAAGAGGAAAGGGATATTTTCGCGTGCCAGATACAGGAAGAATCCTGATTACATTCAAGTCACAGTCCCTCTGGCTGCTAAATCACAGTCTAATCTGTGGGAATGATTTTCACTACGGAGAATATCGTATTCTCTGACATTTAGCGGCAAGGAATCAACCTTAAAAGGGTGAGAAGCCGGAAAAAAAAAAAAAATCACAAGTCAAAACACAGGAAGGTAAAAGCTCCTTAAAAACAGTACAAACAATAAGTAAATTCAAGTTGCTGAAGTATTGTTTTTGTTGAAACAGTAACAAAATGAAACATATAAAGCTGTATGAATTATTACTATAATTTGCCACCTTCTGCAAATTAGCTTTACTGTCTTTGTGTTCTACTTTCTTTCCGTTGCCTTTCTTCTCTTTTCTAACTAAACATAATAAGGAAACATACTTCCTTATTACCGTCCCTCTTTTCTTCAACACTTATATACATTTTGATTGGAAAATCAACTTATATGGTCTGACTCTAGGCACAAATTGCGTTCTTCTAACTCTAATTACACAGTAAGTAATACAAAGACAGGTGGAAACTTCAAGGTGCCACATGATTATCTGTCAAGGGTCTATTGAAAAGATTAAAGGGAAATTTCCCGACAACAAAAACGATAAATGATGAGATAATTTACCGAATCTACATCAAGGGCGAGCCCTAATGCTAGAGATTTGAAGTTCCTCAAAGAAATTCCGGTGGGTTTTCACTTGAAGCAAAGGTGAACTTTTTCTGGGTGGTGGAAATACGACTTACTACTATTTACTTTTTTCTTAGCATCTTTCTATATTCTTCAAATGGGATAAGATGAGGAGGAACTGAGGCAAAAATGCTGCTACAGGTGGCTGTGCAAGCCGAATACTGAGATAAAACTTTATCAGTCCCCAGTGTCCCTTTAGCTTTGAAGACCCAAAGAAACTCGTAGTCCTCGGCCAGTGACCCACGGCGGCCCTCTGTCCCGCCCCCGCCCTTTTCTGGTCCTTCTCGGGCCCTTTTCCAGCACTTTTCCCCTCCTCAAAATGACGGCCAAAGTGACAATCCCGGGACGACAAGCGAGGCACTCTGGGAGCGGAAAAAGGGAGGCGCGCGACGTCGGCGGAGGCGGAAGAGGAGGGGCCTGGCCCGGAGGAGTCGTGGGAGCTGCTTCTGCTGCCGGTGTTTGGCGGGTCGCTATAAGCTGGGCCTGCCGGGCGGGGTGTGTCGTGATGCCGGAGCTGGCCGTGCAGAAGGTGGTGGTCCACCCCCTGGTGCTGCTCAGTGTGGTGGATCACTTCAACCGGTGAGTCGCTGGCGTGGGGCGGCCTAGCAGACCCGGCGGCGCTGCCGGTGCTGAGTCACAGGCACGCTGGGGACTGCGCGGGGGATGCTAATTTGGCGCAAGACATACGGACGTGTCGAGAGACCCAGACCAGCCCCTGCTTACGCAGCTAGAGTCATCGAACATCGCGCTCCCCTGCCTCCAACCCAGGGGTCACTTCGGGCCGTGGGCTGTCCGTTCCTTTTCCTGATGTCCGGATGACTTCAGAATATAGGGGCGAGCTTCAGTTAGCCTTGACTCCCTATTCTTCGTGGCCGTCGTCTCGTCCGCCCTTTTTCACCAAAAAGACGTGGTGTCTCGTACGAAAGCGCTTCCGATTCGCCTGTCTGTGCCCTTGAAGGTTGGCACCGAAAGTATGGTCTCAGCGTCCCGAAGGGCTTCCTGGATGGGCTGTGGTTTTAACTTGTGTTTCTAAGTGAGAGGATGTTCTAAAAAGCAGAGGTGTCATTTTTTTGTTTTAAAGAGTGAGGATAATTGGAGATTTGGGTATTAATAAGGCAAGAAAATATCTTGCAGTAATCCTGATAACCTTTTTGAAGATGTTCTTCCGGCATCCCTGCTTGTTATCCTGCTAGACCTGTTGCACATGTTCGTAAGTTTTACAAGATAATTACTTGAGTTGGCAAATGTAAAGAACCAGTTCAGAGTATTTGCTGTAATCGCTAAGTGCCCATTCTCCTGTAACTAATTTTGAACAAGTCCTAATCCAACCAAAGGCAAAAACAAATTCAAGATTCAATGAGGTTTAGGGTCCCTCATTCAGTTCCATTGCTTTGTGGAATTCTCAGCCTAACAGGATATGCAGGCTTTTTCCCTACTGTTTGGTAGTTAGTAATTTTCTTCCACGGGACACTAGAGGTGCTAATGGGATGAGCACGATTTCCAGTCTATTCAATAAACTCAACAAACACTTAAGGCATACTGCAGGTAGACACTATTAGTTGCTGTGTCAGATAACAAATAAGGGGTTGTAAAAACACGAATGGACTTTTGTAGACCAAAAGAAAAGCCCATGAGTGTGGAAGTTTTCTTTGAAGTGTGGACACCCAGCGCCTACGATTTGGGGGGAAAAAAAAAAAAGCAAGATACCAGGAATCTTAAATCCTTAACTTTGGTACAAACCACAAATTTAGTAAGCATTTATAAATTTGCTAAAGTTAGTAATAAGAAAAATAATTGCACTCAAACCAATGTGAAACCAGCACCTGTAAGGAAATGTAGTTCATTTCACAGTGGCTTTTGTCTTTCCTTTGAACGTAGAATTGTATTGTGTCTGTGTCTCATATTTGCTCATGGTTAAAAGAATTCTACTTGAAGACTGTGCAGTGAGATTACGTAAGTGCAACACTCTTAGCTTCTTAGGAGAAAGTTACTGAGAAGGTTTTAAATGGAGAAGAAATTCTAAAGTATGATTCATTCATCCCTCTCAATTGTGGTTAGTCACCAGCTCAGTTCTGACTTCTGCCTAATTAAGCCAATTATAGAGGCCAGAAATGACACATACATGCCTCTGGATCAGAATTACCCTAGAGAGTACAAAGAATTATTCCTTAGTGGAGCTTGTAGATGTGGAGTAGATGCTCCAGAGAAAGGTTGGCAGTTTGGAAGCCAGGCCACAAAGCTTGTTCTGCTCTGGCAATTTTATCCCTGAAATGGTTTGAGGATAGAGAAAATGGAGAAAGTATAACACTTTAAAACCCTAAGATCTGGGAATTGTCATTTTCTCCATTTTAAATTTCTATAAAGTTTGGATTTTTTCCAAACATATATTACTTTGCAGTCAGAGGTGAGTAAAAATTACCGGTGTCCATTAGTATAAAATTTGGAAAGCAAATGAGCTTGGTTTTTTGTTTTGTTATGTCTTTTTTTTTTTTTGGGGGGGGGTAAGAATTACCCATTATATTTATTAACATTTAATATTAAGGGACTAACCTAACTCTTATTTGTGTGGTGGGATTAGTTCCCAAGTGAACTGACAGGTGGTATCTGTACCAATGATATTTCCCAGAGATGATTAATTGTTGGGTCCAGGTATCTGTGTGTGCCTATCCAGACTGACCATCTGTTTTCTCCTTCAGAATAGGCAAAGTTGGAAACCAGAAGCGTGTTGTTGGTGTACTCTTAGGGTCATGGCAAAAGAAAGTACTTGATGTATCCAACAGTTTTGCAGGTAAAAGATAAATTTTACAAAATTTCTCAGCATGATTAAAATATCAAATAACTTTAAAGAAACAACAACAAAAAAAAAAAAAAACACTTGTTTTTGTTGCTAACTACAACCCAGATATTGTATTTCAGAATTGCCAAAGTACCCAAAAAGGGGTCTAAAAGCTGTACACTAAACCAGATGGCAAATGTTGTTTATTTGCTCACAGGCCATACAGTCTCTGTTGCACCTGCTCAGCTCTGCTTTTGTAGCAAATGATAAAGCTTTGTTTATTGAAAAAGCAGCAGATGTAGTTTGGAAACCCCTGCACTAAAAAATTAACTGTGGTAATGGGAGGTGCAGGAGGGGAGATGGGGGTATCTCTTTTACTCTATCATGAATCTTTACAAGAACATATCCATTTATTACTTGTATAATTAAGGCAACAACAATGAAAGAAAACAAAATCACTAAAGTGACCTCCAGATAGGACCAACCAATAATGTAAATTGCCAAATGGGAAATACTAAGAGGTAATGGGGCTTATATAAGCAAAGTGAAGAGCATGTATCCATTTGAAGGGGGCAGGCCCTATTTGGCTCTAGTCAGTTGATGCCAGGTCTTGTGATTATTCAAGAGAAGCTGGAAATCTGGATCTTTTATGTGAAATTTCCCAATTTATCATGAGGACAGCTCAAAAAAAAACCTTTTTGATACTGTTTAGACAAACCAGAGATGTGTGGATCAGTTCTGGTCTACAGGTCTTCATGTGACCTTTACTCAAGATTTCTATCTAGCATCCTACGCTAAATATTACATTTTTTTCTCTTTAGTCCCTTTTGATGAAGATGACAAAGATGATTCTGTCTGGTTTTTAGACCATGACTATTTGGAAAATATGTATGGAATGTTTAAGAAGGTCAATGGTAAGTCTTGATTTTTTTAAGGAAGGGTTTGGTATATTGATTTGTGTGTGTGTGTTTTTTTGTTTGTTTTGTTTTGTTTTTTAACTATCCCCTTTTCTTTGTTTAATGTCAAGGGGCCTTTCACTTAGCTAAACTTAAGAAAGATTAATGTAGTAGAGGAATGAGGTAGAATAAATGAAAAACTAGAGTAGCAATTTAATGCCAGATAGACCACCTGGGTTTTGAGGGTAGCGCACTCACCCTCTGTGATAGAAAAGCAGAGAACTATCAAATAAAATCCACCTGCCCCTAGAGCTTTAGTACTACCAGGGTAAATATCTCTCTCTCTCACTTGGATTGTTTTCATTTTATTTCACTGCAGCAACCACATTCCTTTGGAAATGTTTATTCCCACAACACTCAGTTACAATCTGGTGACATGAACATGCATTTGTTTATATATTGCCTTTGAATTGTTTTCTAGTTGTTTCATGTAAGACTGGTCTCCTGAACTAGTGGGATATAGATGTTTCTAGTGTCCCATGCTGTTTATTTTCTGAGAATTCTGTCTTTGAGTTTTAGATCTCAATAAGTATGTTGGGGGTTAAAATAGATGATTGGGGTTTTCAGAAAGGTAGAGGACATAACTACTGATGTTCCTATCCTTTTTAAAGGAATTACATATCTTCATATAACAATTAAAACTCACTAATTTTTCCCTACCCAGCCAGAGAAAGAATAGTTGGGTGGTACCACACAGGCCCTAAACTACACAAAAATGACATCGCCATCAATGAACTCATGAAAAGATACTGCCCTAACTCAGTAAGTGCCATTTTTAAAACTCTTCATTGGTAGTCTGTGCCACCTAACTCAAGCTAAGAGCATCCTAGGAAGGATTTGGGTAGCAAAACAACTGCTTTTTCTCTATAAGTTTGTTGTGATAATTTGTAGTGTTCTGTTTAGTATAATGTAAAATAATATATTTGGTAAATAACAGTTAAATACCTGCCAAGTAGCAGGTATGTGAATTATCTTGCCTAGTCCTCTTAATAACTGCATGGGGTCGTTATCCTCTTTACAAATGAGAAAACTGGGGCTCACAGTGGTTAGAAAGGTCTGGTAAGTGATTTGTGGGGTTGCAATTGAAATGTTGGCTGTCTTGACTCCATTTTATGCTTAATCACCTCAAACTACCACCTCTCAGCTTTGTTAATGGATGGGGGTGAAGAACAGAGCAAGTGATGAAATTAATTTGAAATGTAAACTCATTTTTGATGAAAACTCTGGCTCATTTCTGATTTGATAAATGAAATGTGGTTCAGTAATCATCAGAAGAATGGCTACAATAATCCCTTCTGCATTGACTGGGGAAATTTATTAAGATATGTTTCTCTGTCAGGTATTGGTCATTATTGATGTGAAGCCAAAGGACCTCGGGCTGCCCACAGAAGCTTATATTTCAGTGGAAGAAGTTCATGATGTAAGTTATCTTGCTAAGAGCCCAGGAGATTATATTTGCCACTTATTGGGTGGTGGTTTTTCTATTTTCAAGTCAACATATCCTTTCTCTCTATAACGAAGAAAAAGTTGTTGATTTTTTTCATCAGCTTGATCTGATCTTTATTGCCCCTTGAGGGTTTTTTCCTAATTATTTTCTTTATTACTAACAATACATAATCATTGTAAGAAAATTTGGAGAATTCAGGAAAGCATAAGTAATAACATTTGTAATGCCTCAATGCAGAGATAATCATAAACACTTTGGTGAATATCCTTATAGGTCCTTTTAATTTTTAGTTAGAGCAGTTGGAGGTTTACAGAAAAATTATGCATAAAGTACAGAGTTCCCGTGTACCCTCCTCACACACACAGTTTTCATATCAGTGAAATCATACAATATTTGTCCTTTTGTATCCAGCTTATTTCACTCAACACGATGTCTTCAAGGTTCATAGATATGAATCTTACATATATCAGAACTTTCTTCCTTTTCATGTCTGACTGTTCCATTGTATGTGTATACTACTGGCCATTCAACAGTTGATACATACTTAGGTTGCTTCCATTTTTAGGCAGTTGTGAATAATTTTGCTATGAAAATCAGTATGCAAATATCTGTCCATGCTTTCAGTTCCTTTTGATATATACTGAGTAGTGGAATTACTGGGTACATGATAATTCTGTATTTAACTTTCTGAGGAACTGCCAAGCTGTTTTTCACATTGGCTACACTATTTTACATTTTCCACCAACAAGGAACAAGTATTCCCATGTCTCCACATCCTCCCCAACATCTGTTATTTTCCATTTTAATAGTAGCCATTCAAATTGGTGTGAAATGGTGTCTCATTGTAGTTTTGATTTGCATTTCCTTAATGGCTAATGATGTTGAGCATCTTTTCATGAGCTCAGTGACCATTTGAATATCTTCTTTGGAGAAATGTCTATTCAGGTCTTTTGCCCATTTTTTTAATTGGGTTGTCTTTTTATTTCTGACTTGTAGGATTTCTATTATATTCTGGATATTAAACCCTAATTTCATATAAGGTTTCCAAATATTTTCTCCCATTCTGTAGGTTGTCTTTTCTTTCTTGATGAGGCCCTTTAATACACAAAAGTTTATTTTGATGAAGTCCCATTTATCTTTTTGTTGTTGTTGCTCATGCTTTTGGTGTAAGAGTCTAAGAAACCATTCCCTAACGCAAGGTCCTGAAGATGCTTTCTCTTCTAGAAGTTGTATAGTTTAAGTTCTTATGCTTAGTCTTTAACCCATTTTGAGTTAATTTTTATAAATGGTGTGAGGTTTAGGGGGTCCACATTCATTCTATTGCATGTGAATATCCATTTTTCCCAGCACCATTTGTTGAAAAGATTATTCATTCTCTACTGAGTGGACTTGGCACCCTTGTCAAAAATAAATTGGCTGTAGATGTGAGGGTTTATTTCTGAACTCTCGATTGAATTCCATTGGTCTATATATCTGTCCTTGTGCCAATTGTTTTACTATTTAATTTTCAAATATTTGTGAATTCTCCAGTTCTCCCTCTGTTTCTGATTTCTGGCTTCATTACATTGTGGTCAGAGAATATACATTGTATGATTTCAATATTTTTTTAATTTATTGAGACTTGTTTTGTCACCTACCATGTGGTCTGTCCTGAAGAATGATCCACATGCACTGGAAAAAAAAAGTGTATTCTACTGCTTTTGGGTAAAGTGTTCTTTATATGTCTGTTAGATCTAGTGGTTTAGAGTATCATTCACGTCTTCTATTTCTTTTTTCATCTTCTGTCTAGACGTTCCATCCATTACTGAAAGTGCTTTATTAAAGTCTCATACTGTTAATGTTGACCTTTATTTCTTCTCCCTTCAAATATGTTAGTATTTGCTTCATATATTTTGGGGCTTCGCCATTTCATATAGATATATTTATATTTATGTATTTTTATATATATATATAATTGTTAGGTCTTATTGAATTGACCCCTTTATCAGTATATAGTGACAGTCATTTTCCCTCATAACAGTTTTTTTATGTTAAGTCTGCTTTATTTGATATTATTATAGCTCTCCCCGCTCTCTTTTGCTTACTATATGCATGGTATATTTTTTTTTCATCTTTTCATTTTCAAGTTAACTTCTGTCTTTGAATTTAAGGTGAGTCTCTTGTAAACAGCATATAGTTGGGTTATGCTTTTTTATGTATTCTGCCAGTCTCTGTCTTTTAACTGGAGAGTTTAATCCATTTACATTAAAGTAACTTTTTTATTCTGCCATTTTGCTATCTGCTCTTCGTAAGTCTTAACACCTTTTTTGTCCCTCAATTCTTCCTTTAATGCCTACTTTCATATTTATTTGATTTTTTTAATTGTACCATTTTGAGTCCCTTCTCATTTTTTTCTGTATGTGTTTTCATATATTTTCTTTGTGGTTACCATGGGACTTAAATTTAGCATCCTATGTCTATAACAATCACATTTGATTTGATACTGACTTAACTTCATTAGCATTATATACACTTTTCCTGTTCCATTCTATTTCCCTACCTTTTTGTTGTACTTGTTACACTTTATAACTTTATACATTGTATGTCCAAACCCATACAGTTATTATTATCTTTTATGCATTTGCATTTTAGAACCTTTAAGAAGCAAAAGATTGAGTTACATACCAAAACTACAATATAATAGTACTGGCATTTATAATTGTCCCTATGGTTACTGGAGGTCTTTACTTTACTGGAGGTCTTTATTTCTTTATGCTGCTCCAAGCCACTGTCTAGTGTCCTTTAATTTCTGTTTGAAGAAATACCTTTAGCATTGCTTATAGGGCAGGACTAATGGTGAATAACTGTCGGCTTTTGTTTACCTGGTCTTGCTGGATATAAAATTCTCAGTTGGCATTTCTTTCAGCACTTAAAATATGCCATACGACTGCCTTTTTGCCTCTATGGTTTCTGATGAGTAATCAATACTGACTTCTGTTGAAACCCCTTGTACATAACTTGTTGCTTATCTCTTATACCTTTCAGCACTCTCTTCTTGTCCTTAGCATTTCCCAGTTTTACTAGTATGTCTCTTTGAGTTTATCCTGTTTAGGGTTAGTGGACTCCTTGAATGTGTATGTCCACATCTTTTGTTAATTTGGGGGAGCTTTCTGACATTATTTCTTTGAGTATTCCTTCTGCCCCTTACTCTCTTCTCCTTCTGGGACTCTCATAATGCATATATTGGTACACTTGATGGTATCCCACAGATTTCTTAAGCTCTGTTCATTTTTTTTTTAATTCTTTTTTCTTTAAAATTTCTGTCTGTTGAGATTCATATTGTTCATTTATTATTTTCCTGATATCCTTGAGTTTTTTCACTGTTTCCTTTATTTCCTTAAACAGCATATTGAGGATCACTTTTTTTTTTAAGTGTTTGTCTAGTAGTGCTAGGAGCAACCAAAACAAACAAATCAATGCAAAAAACACTTTTCACAGTTTTTGCAAATTTGGCTCTGCCTTGGGTGGTGGTCTCCTTCAGAATTTAGCCTTCCTGTTAAGATCAGCCCTTAGGCAAGTGTGAATTACAGGGTACTGTCTTTTTTGAGCCTTTGTCTTGTCCTGAGCTTTGGTCTCTCATGGCCTTAGGAAGTGTCCCCATTTACAGGAATTTGAATGCCCCCTCTATTCCCTATGAAATAGATTTTTTCACCCTCCTACATGCTCTTTTATATGACTTAAAGCAGGTAATCTTTTGCCTTAGCTGCTTTGACTTTATTGTAACGTTTCTTTGACTGTCCTACAAGCTCTGGGACAGTGAGCCAGGGATAAGTTTTCCTGATTCAGTCTTTCAGGCTGCCACCTGATTGACTGGCACCAACATACAGGCACCACAGTATATGCACAGGGGTTACTCTTTTCCCTCTGAAACAGGGCCAGCGACCCACAATGGGAGCACAGGCTAGCTCCACACAGTGCCAGGGAGGGGAAGGGGAAGAAGGTGAGGGAGGAGCCAGCCAGGGTGCCATGATCTTCACCTACCATTTTTTTTTAATTCAGTTTTATTGGGATATATTCACATACCATACAGTCATCCACAGTGTACAATCAGTTGTTCACAGTACCATCATATAGTTGTGCATGCATCACGACAATTTCTGAACATTTTCCTTACTCCAAAAAGAAGAAAAGAAAAGTAAAACAAACACACGAAAAGCATTCCATCCAACCCTATTTTTCATTAATTTCTGTCCCCATTTTTCTACTCATGTCCATACACTGGATAAAGGGAGTGTGGGCCACAAGGTTTTCACAATCACACAGTCGCATCATGTAAGCTACATAGTTTATACAATCATCTTCAAGAATCAAGGGTTGTAGTTCGACAGTTTCAGGTATTCTTAAAAAGGGATATGTATATAATGCATAAGAATGCCCTCCACAGTGACCTCTCAACTCCATTTGAAATCTGTCAGCCACTGAAACTTCATTTTGTTTCATTTCACTTCCCCCTTTTGGTCAAGAAGATTTTCTCAATCCCACGACACCAAGCCCAGGCTCATCCCCAGGAGCCAAGTCCCATGTAGGGAGGAAAGCAGTAAGTTTACCTGCCAAGTGGGGTTAGAGAGAGGCCACATCTGAGCAACAAAGAGGTTCTCTGGGGGAGACTTAGGCACAATTATAAGTAGGCTTAGCAAGTAACAAGCAGTAACAAGCTTCATAACGGCAAGCCCCATCCATGATCAAGGGTTCAGCATACTATATTGTTAGTCCTCAATGTTTGTGAGAATATCAGTAATAACCGAGGTGGGGCAGTCCAACATTTATGCATTTTTCCCCAGTTCCTCAGGAGGGCCCTGCAATTACATTTTTATTCTCTGCCCATATTACTTTGGGATGTATCGGGTTTTCACAGTAATCTGTACAAACCTACTAGGTCTCACTTCCTATTCAAAGTTCCATGTAATTGTGTTGTTTGAATAAACTGACCATACAAGTTAAATTATTTAGTGTGCTACAGAAAATATAGATCCTGCACCAAATAAACATCTCTTCCTTGGTCCCACACAGAAATTGAAGTTTTTAAACAGTCAACATCGTCCTTTACCTTTGGCCTAATTTGCCTTAGTCCTAACCAGATCTGCTTCATTCATATCTCTAATTGAAGTCTGAACTCTTTTTCAGCTTTTTTTTTTTAGCAGTTGTGTATGGTATGAGATAATACATTCGTAGCTACCAAGCTCTAGTGTGTTTCAGGTGTCACACAGATATCCATCTCAGAATTTGGAGATAACCATTACAACTCAGGAATTGATGTGACTGCTATAAGAGCTTACAATCTAAGTACCATTATGATAAGCATTCCCCTTATAAGCTGTGCTCTAAGATTCAGTTCTTGGAGTTTACACGTTATAGTCCATTTTAGTGAGGCATTGTAATGTTTGGCTTTCCATTTCTGGTGTACTTCACTCAAAATGCTGTCCTCAAGATCCATTTACCTAGTTGCATGTCTCACAGCTTCATTCCTTCTTGCAGCCACTGAATATTCTATTGTATGCATATACCACAGTTCAACATTCTGTTCATCAGTCGATGTACCCTTAGGCCACCTCTGTCCATTACAAGTCGTGAATACTACTGCCATAAAACACCAGTGTGCAAATATCCATTTGTGTCCCTGTTCTCAGATCTTCCAAGTATATAACCTATCCCATAATGAAGTTTTAGGACCTTATGGCACCCACGTATTTAGCTTCTTGTGGAACCACCGTACTGTCTTCCAGATAGGCTACACCATTCTACTTCCCCACCAACAGTGAATAGGTACATCCCTCTCTCGACATTTTCTCCAGCACTTGTATCCCTCTGTTCATTTTTTTCTCCTGCAATTTTATAGAGGTATGTTCACATACCATATAATCATCCACAGTGTGCAGTCAGTTCATGGTATCATCATATAGTTGTGCATTCATCACCACAATCAGCCCTTGCTCCAAAAAAAAATTTTTTTAAAGAATAATAAAAAAGATAAAAGAAAAAATTAAAATAACAATACAACAGTAAGGTCAAAAAACAAGACCACTACCAAGAACCCCATACCCCGTCCCTTACATCCGCCTCTCATAGACATTTAGCTTTGGTATATGCCTCCCATTTTTGAAGCTGTGTTTTCTTGATTCAGCACTTACCCAGTTACTGTAACCCTTTAAGAAAGTGACTCAGCCAGTTTTTGCTAGTTGTTGAAAGATTCTGTGGGGGAGTGTCTTAGGCCACCCATTTCAGTGTTGACCAGAAACTCAGTGGTGCCTCTCCCTTGAGTTTTTGAAACACCAAATTTTAGAGATAGAACTGTGGAAGTCTTTTACAAATGAAATTGAGATCCATAGTAGTCACGTCATCATGCAGAGACAAGTCACAGCAAGATGAAAGAGAAGCCTGGTGAGCTTAGTCTTAATCTAATGCAGTTTCCACTGTTGGGCCTCTTCTATGCCAATGTTTAGGCCTCTTCTGTGCCAGTGTTCCTTACTCCTTGAAGATTTTCAATCCCTGTACACTAGCTCATAAGTTTTCAAAATGAATAAGTCAAAGCTGCCAAGAGATAGATGGCAAGACCCTTCTCTGTGATTATTTGACACCTGAATGTTCAGCTGCTTCAGCTCTGCAGCATCCAGTACCTATTGTATGACACATTTGCTTGTGCTTTGGATGTAGAAATAAAGAGCTGTAAGAATAAAGCTTTTCACTATTTCCAAGAAAACTGAACTCAAGTTGTAGCATTGGACTTGATGTAAGAATGTATGTGTGTTGTGTTATGAGCTCAAAATATTTCCACTCAGGGTCTCTAGTGAAGAGTGCAATCTTAAATTTTTTATATTCCATTTAAATATCTGGAAAAAAAAGATGGTTTAGCTTTATTCCCTGCAAATTTTCCTTGCACTGAACTCTATCCTGTTTCCTTTTTGCCTTACTACCAGGGAACTCAGATCCAAATTTATTGCCCAGTTACAATAAGGCTTTCATTCCTTGTCTTGATACAGTTGTTGGAAGTTCATTTTTACCCTTCCTTTGCCAAAAGGCTTTGACACCGATTACACACAAATACATCCACACCTCATGCAACAGCAAGCTTTTGTTTTAATAGAGGACAAAGAAGACATAAGGATAATGTTATAAGGTGAAAACAGAAAAGAATTAGTACTTGAAAAGGCATGTCATGTAATTCTACAGGATTGCTAAAGGTTCTGGCCTTCCCAACTTTCCAAGCAAAGAGGAAAATGCCATTTGCAGGATTCACACTGTCCAGAGTAAAATAGTAACTGCTAACATTTAGAGCACTTACAGTAAGCTAAGTGACCTGCCCAAGGTTCTGCAGCTCCCTTACCATATACATGGCAGAGCCAGACTTTGAACTCAGGCGGTCTGACCACAGCACCTGTGCTCTCACTGCTGCACAGTATTGCCTCATGGATATTGTACAGCCTTCATAGGAGATGTACGGTCTCTTCTGGCTCTAAGTCTGAGAAAAATTTCTCTGCAGTCCCATTGAGAAGTCATTGGTGATACAATGAGTCACATTCCCAACATCACCCAACTTCTCCTTTGATTAGTGCAGACTATCAGAAAGCCACTTGTTCTTATGTATTATTTTGACATTCTAGTATCATTTGATCTAAGGGACAATAGATTGTTGAAAGTTATGTTTTCTGGCATAAGCTTGCCTAAAGTACAAATGTGCTATATATAGCCCATTTAAAAAAAACTTATTTTATAATGAAGCTAACCAAGACTTCATTGAGTATCTGTCCCCATGTGGACTTGAGGGACTATCAAGATTTTCCTCAGAAAACATTTTAGTAGCCACTACAGTATACGAACAAGGATGTGGAGTAATGCCCCAGCATACTCGTCATAGAACAGGGCCACAGCAAACTATACCCACCCTTGCCATGGATAATTCTCAGTAATGTACCTTTGAAATGGTCTGTGACCTGACTTGAAACAAAGGAAGAAGGGTCTGTAAAAATGAGCATGCACCAGTTTGTTTGTCAGTAAATCACTACAGTTAAGCCTCTTCTCCCAGGATGGAACTCCAACCTCAAAAACATTTGAGCATGTAACCAGTGAAATTGGAGCAGAGGAAGCTGAAGAAGTTGGAGTTGAACACTTGTTACGGTAAGACTAGTACAGCATCAGAATCAGAAGCCACTCCCTGTGCTGGCCTGTTTTTTTTGCCACCCAAGAGGCTGCACAGTGTAAGGAAAGTCTCTGTATCAGGAGTCAGGAGACCTAGCTTTTAGTCTTGACTCATCTACTAAGGGTTCTGTGGTTCTGAACAAATTATGGCTCTTTTCTGGGCCTTATTTCCTTATCTATAAATTATGGTTGAACTAGATAATCCCTAAAGTGTCTTGAGTTAGGATGTGTGACTTTGGGGATAGCACACATGACCTGAAAACTGATGTGGACTGTGACAGGAACAGACATGTGAAGTAAATGCAGGCATATGCTCTTCCAGTGTATATTCATTTAGAAGACACTTAAAAAAATAGTTTTCTGCAGAGAATCTACATCTTGGGGTGGGTTTTATTTTAAAATCATATATATATGGCCTTTATTTGAAAAGTCAAAATTTTTCCTCAACCAATAAGATTTCTTTGATGTCTGAAAACTTGGCTGATTAAGCTTCTCGCAACACTCTAAGAACTCAGGTGGGGGAAATGGCACTCTTTTTAGGAACAGGGAAGTCAAAGTAGAGAACCTAATAATACAGGGTTACACAGAAAGTTACTCACAGTTATTGACCCAAAACAGTCATTTCATTTTTAATTGAAAATGATGTCATTTTAGCTCTGTATTATAATCCTTTGAAAAATGCCTTCTGATGAGAAAGATAAAATAGAAATAAACCAATATGGTTTGGAAGTGGTTTAAAATTTTCTTTTCTTGAATTCCTTTGATCATGCTAATATATACCCTCAAATGAAAACAGAATAGAGGCAATTTATACCCAAATCCTTATCAAATGGAGAGGAAATAATAGTTTTTCTTTTGAAAACTCGCCAGTCTCCACAAACCTAGCTGCTTTTTAGATTATGAGAACCTACGTGATAATACGGTATGCTGATGCTTTCTCCTGTCCTTTCTCATTGTGGGTTGTTGCAGAGACATCAAAGACACTACAGTGGGTACTCTTTCCCAGCGTATCACAAACCAGGTCCATGGTTTGAAGGGACTGAACTCCAAGCTTCTGGATATCAGGAGCTACCTGGAGAAAGTGGCCACGGGCAAACTGCCCATCAACCACCAGATCATCTACCAGCTGCAGGACGTCTTCAACCTGCTGCCAGATGTCAGCCTGCAGGAATTTGTCAAGGCGTTTTACCTGAAGACCAATGACCAGATGGTGGTGGTGTACTTGGCCTCACTGATCCGTTCTGTGGTCGCCCTGCACAACCTAATCAACAATAAGATTGCCAACAGGGATGCAGAGAAGAAAGAAGGGCAGGAAAAAGAAGAGAGCAAAAAGGATAGAAAAGATGACAAAGAGAAAGATAAAGATAAGGAAAAGAGTGATGTAAAGAAAGAAGAGAAAAAGGAGAAAAAATGAAACTTGTAGCTTTTTTAATTTGTAAATTAAAATCTTATAAACTAAAATCAGTGTGCCACTAGAGGGTTCTTTTTCACATTCAGTACTTGTTAAAAAGCTGTATTGATAAGAGCTCTCTGCCTCAGGTCACTCTTACTGTGGCATTATGTGGAAACGAATGGATAGAGGGATTGATCTCATACCTAAACAGCTCAAGCTGGTATGAGTTGGGCATGTGATAGAACAAGCTTCAGATTCTGTGAGAAAAATGAAGAAGAGGTAAACCTAAAATTTTTGGTGCTCTTCATTTTTTTACCTATAAAACCAGGAGTTGAATTTTCCCCTTTCAAAAGACTCTTGGGGTCTGTGGCAATCTGCAAAATTGCTAAATGGCATGCATGAATTCCATATGTGCTCTGCCTCATATAAACGCCTTGAGTTCTGACCCTTCTGAACTCGGCAGTGAGAACACTGCACCACGGGATTTCGGGGACCCATAGCTCTGGCATTCTCAGGGCTTGGGATCCAGCTCCATATATTGTTTACCTTTGAAGACACAATTAAATGGCTTGGTTTTTAAGTCTGTGTTCTAGTCTTTTTTGACTCTGGAAGTGGTGATCTGCTATTTTTAGCCAATACAATCCTTATTGAAAGTTGCCTTAAAGAAGTATTTTAGAATCTTAGAAAAGAGTGGGTTTCATTCCTTCAAATAAAAATGGGGGGGGGCGGGGCAAGATGGCAGACTGGTGAGCTGTATGTTTTAGTTACTCCTCCAGGAAAGTAGGTAAAAAGCCAGGAACTGCGTGGACTGGACACCACAGAGCAATCTGTCTTTGAGCATACTTCATACAACACTCATGAAAACGTGGAACTGCTGAGATCAGCGAAATCTGTAAGTTTTTGCGGCCAGGGGACCCGCGCCCCTCCCTGCCAGGCTCAGTCCCGGGGGAGGAGGGGCTGTCAGCTCCAGGAAGGAGAAGGGAGAATTGCAGTGGCTGCTCTCATCGGAAACTCATTCTACTGATTCAAACTCCAACCATAGATAGACTGAGGCCAGACACCAGAGACTCTGAGAGCAGCCAGCCCAGCAGAGAGGAGACGGGCATAGAAGGAAAACAACACGAGAAGCTCCAAAGTAAAAGCAGAGGATTTTTGGAGTTCTGGTGAACACAGAAAGGGGAAGGGCGGAGATCAGGCCTTGAGGCGCATATGCAAATCCCGAAGCAAGGCTGATCTCTCTGCCCAGGGCACCTTTCCTTAATGGCCCTGGTTGCTTTGTCCATTAGCATTTCAATAACCCATTAGATCTCTGAGGAGGGCCGTTTTTTTTTTTTTTTTTTTTTTTAAATCCTTTTTGCTTTTTCTAAAACAATTACTCTAAGAAGCTCAATACAGAAAGCTTCAAAGAATTGAAATTTGGGCACGTCAAGTCAAGAGCAGAAATAAGAGAGCTCTGAGACAAAAGGCAATAATCCAGTGGCTGAGAAAATTCACTAAACAACACAACTTCCCAAGAAAAGGGGGGTGTCCGCTCACAGCCACCATCCTGGTGGACAGGAAACACTCCTGCCCATCGCCAGCCCCATAGCCCAGAGCTGCCCCAGACAACCCAGTGTGACGGAAGTGCTTCAAATAACAGGCACACACCACAAAACTGGGCGTGGACATTAGCCTTCCCTGCAACCTCAGCTGAATGTCCCAGAGCTGGGAAGGGGGAGCAGTGTGAATTAACAGAGCCCCATTCAGCCATCATTTGAGCAGACTGGGAGCCTCCCAACACAGCCCAGCAGCCCAGAACTGCCCTGGGGGGACGGCACTCACCTGTGACATAGCACAGTCATCCCTCAACAGAGGACCCGGGGTGCACAGCCTGGAAGAGGGGCCCACTTGCAAGTCTCAGGAGCCATACGCCAATACCAAAGACTTGTGGGTCAGTGGCAGAGACAAACTGTGGCAGGACTGAACTGAAGGATTAGACTATTGCAGTAGCTTTAAAACTCTAGGATCATCAGGGAGATTTGATTGTTAGGGCCACCCCCCCTCCCCGACTGCCCAGAAACACGCCCCACATACAGGGCAGGCAACACCAACTACACACGCAAGCTTGGGACACCAATTGGGCCCCACAAGACTCACTCCCCCACTCACCAAAAAGGCTAAGCAGGGGAGATCTGGCTTGTGGAGAACAGGTGGCTCGTGGACGCCACCTGCTGGTTAGTTAGAGAAAGTGTACTCCACGAAGCTGTAGATCTGATAAATTAGAGATAAGGACTTCAACTGGTCTACAAACCCTAAAAGAACCCTATCAAGGACAGCAATGCCACGAGGCCAAAAACAACAGAAAATTATAAAGCATATGAAAAAACCAGACGATATGGATAACCCAAGCCCAAGCACCCAAATCAAAAGACCAGAAGAGACACACCTAGAGCAGCTACTCAAAGAACTAAAGATGAACAATGAGACCCTAGTACGGGATATGAAGGAAATCAAGAAGACCCTAGAAGAGCATAAAGAAGACATTGCAAGACTAAATAAAAAAATGGATGATCTTATGGAAATTAAAGAAACTGTTGACCAAATTAAAAAGATTCTGGACACTCATAGTACAAGACTAGAGGAAGTTGAACAACGAATCAGTGACCTGGAAGATGACAGAATGGAAAATGAAAGCATAAAAGAAAGAATGGGGAAAAAAATTGAAAAACTCGAAATGGACCTCAGGGATATGATAGATAATATGAAGCGTCCGAATATAAGACTCATTGGTGTCCCAGAAGGGGAAGAAAAGGGTAAAGGTCTAGGAAGAGTATTCAAAGAAATTGTTGGGGAAAACTTCCCAAATCTTCTAAACAACATAAATACACAAATCATAAATGCTCAGCGAACTCCAAATAGAATAAATCCAAAAAAACCCACTCCGAGACATATACTGATCACACTGTCAAACATAGAAGAGAAGGAGCAAGTTCTGAAAGCAGCAAGAGAAAAGCAATTCACCACATACAAAGGAAACAGCATAAGACTAAGTAGTGACTACTCAGCAGCCACCATGGAGGCGAGAAGGCAATGGCACGATATATTTAAAATTCTGAGAGAGAGGAATTTCCAGCCAAGAATACTTTATCCAGCAAAGCTCTCCTTCAAATTTGAGGGAGAGCTTAAATTTTTCACAGACAAAGAAATGCTGAGAGAATTTGCTAACAAGAGACCTGCCCTACTGGAGATACTAAAGGGAGCCCTACAGACAGAGAAACAAAGACAGGACAGAGAGACTTGGAGAAAGGTTCAGTACTAAAGAGATTCGGTATGGGTACAATAAAGGATATTAATAGAGAGAGGGAAAAATATGGCAAACATAATCCAAAGGATAAGATGGCCGATTCAAGAAATGCCTTCACGGTTTTAACGTTGAATGTAAATGGATTAAACTCCCCAATTAAAAGATATAGATTCGCAGAATGGATCAAAAAAAATGAACCATCAATATGTTGCATACAAGAGACTCATCTTAGACACAGGGACACAAAGAAATTGAAAGTGAAAGGATGGAAAAAAATATTTCATGCAAGCTACAGCCAAAAGAAAGCAGGTGTAGCAATATTAATCTCAGATAAAACAGACTTCAAATGCAGGGATGTTTTGAGAGACAAAGAAGGCCACTACATACTAATAAAAGGGGCAATTCAGCAAGAAGAAATAACAATCGTAAATGTCTATGCACCCAATCAAGGTGCCACAAAATACATGAGAGAAACATTGGCAAAACTAAAGGAAGCAATTGATGTTTCCACAATAATTGTGGGAGACTTCAACACATCACTCTCTCCTATAGATAGATCAACCAGACAGAAGACCAATAAGGAAATTGAAAACCTAAACAATCTGATAAATGAATTAGATTTAACAGACATCTACAGGACATTACATCCCAAATCACCAGGATACACATACTTTTCTAGTGCTCACGGAACTTTCTCCAGAATAGATCATATGCTGGGACATAAAACAAGCCTCAATAAATTTAAAAAGATTGAAATCATTCAAAGCACATTCTCTGACCACAATGGAATACAATTAGAAGTCAATAACCATCAGAGACTTAGAAAATTCACAAATACCTGGAGGTTAAACAACACACTCCTAAACAATCAGTGGGTTAAAGAAGAAATAGCAAGAGAAATTGCTAAATATATAGAGACGAATGAAAATGAGAACACAACATACCAAAACCTATGGGATGCAGCAAAAGCAGTGCTAAGGGGGAAATTTATAGCACTAAACGCATATATTAAAAAGGAAGAAAGAGCCAAAATCAAAGAACTAATGGATCAACTGAAGAAGCTAGAAAATGAACAGCAAACCAATCCTAAACCAAGTAGAAGAAAAGAAATAACAAGGATTAAAGCAGAAATAAATGACATAGAGAACAAAAAAACAATAGAAAGGATAAATATCACCAAAAGTTGGTTCTTTGAGAAGATCAACAAGATTGACAAGCCCCTAGCTAGACTGACAAAATCAAAAAGAGAGAAGACCCATATAAACAAATAATGAATGAAAAAGGTGACATAACTGCAGATCCTGAAGAAATCAAAAAAATTATAAGAGGATATTATGAACAACTGTATGGCAACAAACTGGATAATGTAGAAGAAATGGACAATTTCCTGGAAACATATGAACAACCTAGACTGACCAGAGAAGAAATAGAAGACCTCAACCAACCCATCACAAGCAAAGAGATCCAATCAGTCATCAAAAATCTTCCCACAAATAAATGCCCAGGGCCAGATGGCTTCACAGGGGAATTCTACCAAACTTTCCAGAAAGAACTGACACCAATCTTACTCAAACTCTTTCAAAACATTGAAAAAAATGGAACACTACCTAACTCATTTTATGAAGCTAACATCAATCTAATACCAAAACCAGGCAAAGATGCTACAAAAAAGGAAAACTACCGGCCAATCTCCCTAATGAATATAGATGCAAAAATCCTCAACAAAATACTTGCAAATCGAATCCAAAGACACATTAAAAAAATCATACACCATGACCAAGTGGGGTTTATTCCAGGCATGCAAGGATGGTTCAACATCAGAAAAACAATCAATGTATTACAACACATTAAAAACTCGAAAGGGAAAAATCAATTGATCATCTCAATAGATGCTGAAAAAGCATTTGACAAAATCCAACATCCCTTTTTGATAAAAACACTTCAAAAGGTAGGAATTGAAGGAAACTTCCTCAACATGATAAAGAGCATATATGAAAAACCCACAGCCAGCATAGTACTCAATGGTGAGAGACTGAAAGCCTTCCCTCTAAGATCAGGAACAAGACAAGGATGCCCGCTGTCACCACTGTTATTCAACATTGTGCTGGAAGTGCTAGCCAGGGCAATCCGGCAAGACAAAGAAATAAAAGGCATCCAAATTGGAAAAGAAGAAGTAAAACTGTCATTGTTTGCAGATGATATGATCTTATATCTAGAAAACCCTGAGAAATCAACGATACACCTACTAGAGCTAATAAACAAATTTAGCAAAGTAGCGGGATACAAGATTAATGCACATAAGTCAGTAATGTTTCTATATGCTAGAAATGAACAAACTGAAGAGACACTCAAGAAAAAGATACCATTTTCAATAGCAACTAAAAAAATCAAGTACCTAGGAATCAACTTAACCAAAGATGTAAAAGACCTATACAAAGAAAACTACATAACTCTACTAAAAGAAATAGAAGGGGACCTTAAAAGATGGAAAAATATTCCATGTTCATGGATAGGAAGGCTAAATGTCATTAAGATGTCAATTCTACCCAAACTCATCTACAGATTCAATGCAATCCCAATCAAAATTCCAACAACCTACTTTGCAGACTTGGAAAAGCTAGTTATCAAATTTATTTGGAAAGGGAAGATGCCTCGAATTGCTAAAGACACTCTAAAAAAGAAAAACGAAGTGGGAGGACTTACACTCCCTGACTTTGAAGCTTATTATAAAGCCACAGTTGCCAAGACAGCATGGTACTGGCACAAAGATAGACATATAGATCAATGGAATCGAATTGAGAATTCAGAGATAGACCCTCAGATCTATGGCCGACTGATCTTTGATAAGGCCCCCAAAGTCACCGAACTGAGCCATAATGGTCTTTTCAACAAATGGGGCTGGGAGAGTTGGATATCCATATCCAAAAGAATGAAAGAGGACCCCTACCTCACCCCCTACACAAAAATTAACTCAAAATGGACCAAAGATCTCAATATAAAAGAAAGTACCATAAAACTCCTAGAAGATAATGTAGGAAAACATCTTCAAGACCTTGTATTAGGAGGCCACTTCCTAGACTTTACACCCAAAGCACAAGCAACAAAAGAGAAAATAGATAAATGGGAACTCCTCAAGCTTAGAAGTTTCTGCACCTCAAAGGAATTTCTCAAAAAGGTAAAGAGGCAGCCAACTCAATGGGAAAAAATTTTTGGAAACCATGTATCTGACAAAAGACTGATATCTTGCATATACAAAGAAATCCTACAACTCAATGACAATAGTACAGACAGCCCAATTATAAAATGGGCAAAAGATATGAAAAGACAGTTCTCTGAAGAGGAAATACAAATGACCAAGAAACACATGAAAAAATGTTCAGCTTCACTAGCTATTAGAGAGATGCAAATTAAGACCACAATGAGATACCATCTAACACCGGTTAGAATGGCTGCCATTAAACAAACAGGAAACTACAAATGCTGGAGGGGATGTGGAGAAATTGGAACTCTTATTCATTGTTGGTGGGACTGTATAATGGTTCAGCCACTCTGGAAGTCAGTCTGGCAGTTCCTTAGAAAACTAGATATAGAGCTACCATTCGATCCAGCGATTGCACTCCTCGGTATATACCGGGAAGATCGGAAAGCAGTGACACGAACAGATATCTGCACGCCAATGTTCATAGCAGCATTATTCACAATTGCCAAGAGATGGAAACAACCCAAATGTCCCTCAACAGATGAGTGGATAAATAAAATGTGGTATATACACACGATGGAATACTACGCGGCAGTAAGAAGGAACGATCTGGTGAAACATATGACAACATGGATGAACCTTGAAGACATAATGCTGAGCGAAATAAGCCAGGCACAAAAAGAGAAATATTATATGCTACCACTAATGTGAACTTTGAAAAATGTAAAACAAATGGTTTATAATGTAGAATGTAGGGGAACTAGCAGTAGAGAGCAATTAAGGAAGGGGGAACAATAATCCAGGAAGAACAGATAAGCTATTTAACGTTCTGGGGATGCCCAGAAATAACTATGGTCTGTTAATTTCTGATGGTTGTAGTAGGAACAAGTTCACTGAAATGTTGCTATATTATGTAACTTTCTTGGGGTAAAGTAGGAACATGTTGGAAGTTAAGCAGTTATCTTAGGTTAGTTGTCTTTTTCTTACTCCCTTGCTATGGTCTCTTTGAAATGCTCTTTTATTGTATGTTTGTTTTCTTTTTAACTTTTTTTTTCATACAGGTGATTTGAAAAAAGAAGGGAAAGTTAAAAAAAAAAAAAAAAAAAAAGATGTAGTGCCCCCTTGAGGAGCCTGTGGAGAATGCAGGGGTATTCGCCTACCCCACCTCCATGGTTGCTAACATGACCACAGACATAGGGGACTGGTGGTTTGATGGGTTGAGCCCTCTACCATAAGTTTTACCCTTGGGAAGACGGTTGCTGCAAAGGAGAGGCTAGGCCTCCCTGTATTTGTGCCTAAGAGTCTCCTCCTGAATGCCTCTTTGTTGCTCAGATGTGGCCCTCTCTCTCTGGCTAAGCCAACTTGAAAGGTGAAATCACTGCCCTCCCCCCTACGTGGGATCAGACACCCAGGGAAGTGAATCTCCCTGGCAACGTGGAATATGACTCCCAGGGAGGAATGTAGACCTGGCACCGTGGGACGGAGAACATCTTCTTGACCAAAAGGGGGATGTGAAAGGAAATGAAATAAGCTTCAGTGGCAGAGAGATTCCAAAAGGAGCCGAGAGGTCACTCTGGTGGGCACTCTTAGGCACACTTTAGACAACCCTTTTTAGGTTCTAAAGAATTGGGGTAGCTGGTGGTGGATACCTGAAACTATCAAACTACAACCCAGAACCCATGAATCTCGAAGACAGTTGTATAAAAATGTAGCTTATGAGGGGTGACAATGGGATTGGGAAAGCCATAAGGACCAAACACCACTTTGTCTAGTTTATGGATGGATGTGTAGAAAAGTAGGGGAGGGAAACAGACAGACAAAGGTACCCAGTGTTCTTTTTTACTTCAATTGCTCTTTTTCACTCTAATTATTATTCTTGTTATTTTTGTGTGTGTGCTAATGAAGGTGTCAGGGATTGATTTAGGTGATGAATGTACAACTATGTAATGGTACTGTAAACAATCGAAAGTACAATTTGTTTTGTATGACTGCGTGGTATGTGAATATATCTCAATAAAATGATGATTTAAAAAAAAAAAAAAAAAAAATGGACAGGCTGCGGTCATGAGGAGAGCTCTCAGCCAAGCCCAGAAGACCTGGGTTCCAGTGTGAACCTCAGATTCCTCTTCTGTAAAGTGGCCAGTTGGAGTAGGTTATCTCTAAAAGTCCCTAGAGCAATTTTTCATAAGGACACATTCATTTAATACTGCAGTGAATTTAAGTACATCAGACCCCAAAGTTAATGGGGATGTTATTATGGATGGAACAGTTTCCCCTGAATAGTGCACAGGGATCCTAACAGAACAAATAAAGGCACTTCATCGCTTGGCATACAGTAGTCACTTGACTCCTTTCCTGAGCAGTCAGAAGCTCTTAGAGTCCTCTAATGCACCATATGGATTATACAAGGAAAAAACAGCACCAAAAACTAATTCGACTGAGTCTCAGAAACCACTTCATGGGTTCTAATGCCTCAAAGTTACCAGAACAATCCATCTTCATTCCACAGATCTCCTACAGAGCTTGTTGAAATTTGGGAGTTGAGAGCATGACGTGTAAGTGACTTATTCTACATAAATATAAGCATAACCATATCAGGGGTCACTGAGGTTTATGAGATACAAAGGGATAGGAAAGACTACAAGGAACAGTTCTACTTATGTGTTTCAGCAGTCAAAAGTCCAATAGTTGCATCTAACTGAATAAAAGAAAATTGAATTCCATGGTTCAAAGCTTGAGTTATATTCAAAACCACATCAGCATTGAAGACACTTGAGATTCAGTTATGTTCTGAACCTCCCTTCCCAGAAAGAGAACATAGGACATTGATTTCTCCTGGAAATGAGCTGGAGCAAGGCAGCTATCAGGAGAAGAGTGAGGATGCAATGGGTTCTGAGGGTATAAGCAGGGGAAAATAGAGTGTTATCCTAAAGGTTTCCTATTTGAAAACTAAGATCTGGAATATCCCTGAACATACATTAGTTATCCTTAATCAGAAAAGGGAAACTGTATCAGAAGCGGAACAGCCTAGAGCCAACAAATTAGTGGTAAATGCTCTTTGATTTCTGCTCAGACCACCTATTGCTAAATGGACAAAACAGAAGTGGCTTTTATTGAGGGTCTACCATGTTACTTCTGCAACATGCTAGATGCAGAGTAAACATTTCAAGCAGGAATTCAGATCCCCAGTATATTACTCCAATATTGGAGGACCCTCCAGCTATGAGAACCTAACCATATACAATTATTTTCACTTCAAATAAATTGTTTAACTCAGGTCCTCATAAAAGAATGAAATATCCCTTCACTGGGAAGTTATGAACAGACCTTTTCTTCCACCATTTTCCTACAAAAATGTAAAACAGAAAGATGAGAATGAATTAGGGTCATTTGATAGACTTCAGACTACAACATGCTAAAAAAACTACATTTTTAGTCATGGACCGTCATTGGACACAGTAAGGTTATGGGCATATTGTGAATGCAGAGAAACATTTGATTTATGGAATGCACAAAAGATTTTTGCAACTTCCCTATTTATACATAATATAGGCAAGAAATGATTTGCATGTCCCTATGTCATCCAACTCCTGGGATTATCAATTTTTGCCTAGGAGCAACAGAGTTCAGATCTTTCAAAAAGTAATGGCTATTCTGATTGGAGGAGTAGGTAAAAAGTGACTCAAAAAGTGGAAGTAGGGAAAGAAAATAAGTGAAAAGAATAGAAGAGGAAACTATGGAAATTATGTTTCTAGGACCTAAACCAAGAAGAGAAATCTAATCACTTCTTTTTTGGAGCCAGTCTGCTTCCCGACACTAGATGGCACCATTGACTAATCTCTCTTGGTAGGAGAACACCAGGATTGCCAGTTCAGCAGAAGATTGGGAACCTACTCCCAAGTCACTTCCTGCCGCATCTGCTTTTGATGCAACCGTCTATGCAAGATTTTGAAGGAATTTGAGGGTGTGTGGGTGCAAAAATATTGGATAAGCTGCCACACCTCCATCCTTGCTCTACTTTTCAGGAGGTAGATGTGCAAGGTTTTATCTGCCCTTCAGATAGCTCATGCTTCAATTTGCTTCATTGCTGATATCACTCCTGATCTCCTTAAAGACTCTAGTCAGTGGTGTGTTGGTAAATGTGTAACAAGCAGCTTTTCAAAAAGGGGGGATTGGGTGGTGCTGCTGACTTCCCCCTTTACCAAATTGCCTGGTATAAATATTCCCACCATGGCTGATTTCAAGCTACCAACACAAGTTAGGAAGAGATGCACAGTAGCACAGTGCTATCTAGTATTTCCACCATCCAGATACAGTAGGCAAATAAATAACCTCAAGAGCACACATGATAGTAAAATAATTAGGACATGATGTGCTTTGAGAATTTATTACTTTTAAATATAATTTGGTTAATTGTTAAGTCCATACCATTTAATTTTTAAAGATGGCTGTGTTTAGCCACCAGCCCACAAAATTCCTGAAAAATTAACAATTGGCTCTTGTGAGCCTGTACAAAGTGGCTCCAAGCCCATCAATGAGTGCTCAGGTGCCCCCACCCTCTCCAATCCCATTTCAGTGACCACTGCCCTCAGGCATGTCCATGTTACTTCTATTCCCACAAAGCCCAAAGCATAGCCCATGAGTGTTGCTCTCATTTTGTACCTCTCTCTGTTCTCAAAAGAACTTTGCAAGTCTTGGGTTCATTAAAACCAGCCTTGTTGGGATTAATAATGTTCCACATAAAAGGCATGTTCAGGTCCCAACCCCTGGTCCTGTGGGTGTGAACCCATCTGTAAACAGGACCTTTGAAGATGTTATTAAGATGTGCCAAACTGAGTGAGGCTGGGCCTTCATCCAATATAGCTGAAATCCTTATAAGCAAAGGAAATTGGACATGGAAAGGGAAGCTATGAAGAGCAGCCAGAAACAGGAAGTTAACAGAACCCAGAAGATACAGGAGTAAATGCTGCCACATACATTGCCATGTGAGGGAAAAGCCAAGGAAACCCATTGATTGTCAGCCAGCCAGAATACATCGGACCCAGGAAGAAGCAAGTCTTCTAGACTGTGAAACTGAGTCAATAAATTCCTGTGGTTAGGCCAACTGATTATATGATATTTGTTTTAACAGCCAGGAAACTAAAACAAGTCTTCACACAGCAGCAAATAATTGTTGGTGAAAAATCTTTGTAAAATCTGGAGGACTCTTCCAGAAAAGAGGTGCTGATTAGTTGGTTGATTTGTTTCCATTTCTGAAGACCTCAATTGGCAGTTATTCAAAGTATGAGACCAACTATATCAGAATCGATTATGATGCTTGCCCTATCCCAGACCTACTGAATTAAAATTTCTGGGAATCTGTTTTTAAGACACTCACCATGTAGTTTCTACACACATGAAAGTTAGAGAACCTTTATTTTGTTGTAGACGGATCTATCAATCTTTGGCCTTATAATTAGTGCTTTGTGGATCATATTTAAGAAGTCCTTTCTCAGCCCAGGATCCCAAATCCATTCTCATACGCACATCTTCTCTGCAGCTTAGCACTCGTGTCCAACCTCTGTACAGAGGTCTGATAAATGTTATTTTAACCAAAATAGCCAACTAAGATCCTTGATTCATCTATTATCCCCTCTTCCTCATTTCAATCCCAACTTCATCACTACTCTTAACCCTCAGCATATAAACACTCAGTTCTCTCCTATCTTACACACACAGGTATGCACACATGCACACACACAAGCTGGATCCTGCATCTCCCACTGTAGCCCTTTCCCTCTCCTTCCTTTCCCAGTCCACCTTCAGCAAATAGCTGTGTGTTTGCTGTCTTCTCTTCTTCATCTTGCAGGTACTCCTTTAACCTCATGTAATCTGACCTGTGCCCTTTCCACTCTGCTGAAAGGGCTCTCACTAAAGTCCCTGACGGCCTTCACCCTAGCCTTTCCCTCACTTGACTTGATCGCTGAAGGCTTCCAGGATGGCATTCTTCCCTGCTTCTCTTGGACCCCTTTTGCTCATTTTCCTCTAGAGCTTCATCTTACTCAACCTTTCACTTACATATTAAAAGATCCTAAATCTTTATGTGATGTCTCTAATTCTAATACTTATTCCTCCTCTTTATTCCACATCCTGATTAATCATACCATCACCCACCCAACCCAGATTCTGGAAGTCATACTGGTCGACCCGCTCATCCTCAACCTGTTGGTCCCGCCACGTAGAATGTAACTTACATCTGCCTTTCTCCATCCCCACTGCCACCGCCTGTGTTCAAACATTCATCCAGCTTTTCTGGCCCATTGCTATAGTTGCCTAAAGGCTCTTCTTGTTTACATTCTCACCTTCTGTCTCATTCATATTCTAGTCTGATGTCAGAGTTACTCGTTCGGAGGACAAACCTCAGATGTAGAAGTTACAAGAATCTTACTCCTCAGTTCATGGCTCATTATCACTATCATCATCTCATCATTATCATCATTTCTAAGGCCCTTCTTGTTTGATATTTTTTGCTTTTTACCTTTATCCTGATTCCCATTATCATTCCATCCCCCTCTCCCTAGTTGATAGCCACTTAAATGAGTTAATGTCTTTGGATTTGCATGCATCGTTAAAGAACAAATAGTGTAATTTTCCATGTGAAGCGTTTTTAAAATTAATTTTACTAAACATTTCCAAAATTTACAAATACTTTATACCCACGAAGCAACAACTCCACTTTATCCCCTCCTCATCCTTTGGTAATTTCTAATCTCCTTTCTATCTTTACAAATTTGCTATTTCTATATATTTTATATAGTGAAATCATAAAGTATTTGTCTTTATGTGTTTGGCTTATTCCTTTCAACACAATGTTTTCAAGGTTATCCATGTTGCAGCATGTGTCAGTACTTCATTCCTCCTTACAGCCAAATGATATTCCATTGTGTATTTGTACATTTTATTTATCCTTTCATCTGCTGATGGACTCTTGGGTCATTGCCACTTTTTGGCTATTGTGGATAATGCTGCTTTGAACATTGGTGTACAAGTATCTGTTTGGGTCCCTGCTTTCAATTTCTTTGGGTACATACCTAGGTCATATAGTAATTCTACATTTAACTTTTGGAGGAACTGCCATACTGCTTTCCACAGTGGCTGCACCATTCTACATTCCCACCAACAATGTATGAGGGTTCCAATTTCCCTGCATCCTCTTGAACACTTGTTATTTTCTGTTTTTTTAATAATAGCCGTTCTGGTAGGTATGGAGTGGTATCTCATGGTTTTGATTTGCATTCTCCTAATGGCTAATGATGCTGAGCATCTTCTCTTGTGTTTATTGGCCATTTGTATATCCCCTTTGGAAAAATGTCTATTCGAGTCTTTCGCACATCTTTAAATTAGGTTATTTGCCATTTTGTTGAGTTGTAGGAGTTCTTTATATATTCTGAATATTCAGCCCTTATCAGATATATGATTTACAGCTATTCTCTCCCATTCTGTAAGTTGTCTTTTCACTTTCTTGGTATGTCCTTTGAGGCACAAGAGTTTAACTTTGATGAAGTCCAATTTATGCATTGTTTATTTTATTGCTTGTGCTTTTGGTGCCCTATCTAAGGATCCATCACCAAATCCCAGGTTAAGAGTTGCCCCTAAGTTATCTTCTAAGAGTTTTATGGTTTTAACTCTTATATTTAGGTCACTGATCCATTTTTTTTCCTTTTCTCTTTTTTTTAATGCAATTTTATGGAAATATATTTACATGCCAAACAGTCATCCAAAGTGTACAACACTTGTTCACAGTATCATCATATAGTTGTGCATTCATCACCACAATCAATTTTTGAACATGTTCATTACTCCAAAATATAAAAATAAGAATAAAAATAAAAGTAAAAAAAGAACACCCAAAACATCCCATACCCCTCTGTGCTGGTTTGGATGTATTATGTCCCCTAAAACATCATTATCTTCAATGCAGTCTTTTGTGGGCAGGAAACGAATTGGTGTTGATTGGGTTGGAGACTTTTGATTGGATGTTTCTGGGGAGATGTGATCACTCAACTGTTGGTAAGGTCTTTCATTGGATAATTTCCATGGAGGCATGGCCCCACCCATTCAGCATGGGTCTTGATTAGTTTACTAGAGCACTATATAAGCTCAGACAGAAGGAGTGAGCTTATGACAGCCAAGAGGGACACTTTGAAGAATGCACAGGAGCTGAGAGAGGAACTGCAGTTTACAGAGACATTCTGGAGATGGTCTTTGAAAGCAGACTTTTGCTCCAGAGAAGCTAAGAGAGGACAAATGCGCTAAGAGCAACTGAGAGTGACATGTTGGAGAGAAGCTGAAACCTAGAGAGGAACATACTGGGAGAAAGCCATTTTGAAACCAGAACTTGGAGCAGACGCCAGCCTTGTACCTTCCCAGCTAACAGAGGTTTTCCGGACACCATTGGCCATCCTCCAGTGAAGGTACCCAATTGTTGATGCATTACCTTGGACACTTTATGGCCTTAAGACTGTAATTGTGTAACCAAATAAACCCTCTTTATAAAAGTCAATCCATTTTTGGTGTTTTGCATTCCGACAGCATTAGCAAACTAGAACACCCTCCTTACCCCCTATTATTCATTTACTTTTTGTTCCCATTTTTCTACTCGTGTCCATTCACTGGGTAAAGGGAGTGTGAGCCATAAGGTTTTCACAATCACATGGTCACACCATATAAGCTATATAGTTTACAATCATCTTCATGAATCAAGGCTACTGGGTTGCAGTTCAACGGTTTCAGGTATTTCCTTCTAGCTTTTCTAATAAACTAAAAACTAAAAAAGGACATCTATATAATGCATAAGATTTACCTCCAGAATGACCTCTCAACTCCATTTGAAATCTCTCGGCCACTGAAACTTTATTTTGTTTCATTTCTTTTCCCCCTTTTGGTCTAGAACACTTTCTCAATCCTATGAATCCAGGTCCAGGCTTATCCCCAGGAGTCATGTCCCACGTTGCCAGGGAGGTTTACAGCCCTGGGAGTCGTATCCCACGTAGTGGGGAGGGCAGTGAGTTTGCCTGCAGAGTTGGCTTAGAGAGGTCACATCTGAGCAACAAAAGAGGTTTTCTGGGGGTGACTCTCAGGCACAGTTGTAAGTAGGCATAGCCTTTCTTTTGCAGTAACAAGCTTCAAAACGGTAAGCCCCAACATTGAGGGCTGGGTCTACTAAACTAGTAGTCCCTAATGCTTGTGAAAATATCAGGAATTGCCTAGCTGGGGAAGTTTGATGTTTCCACATTTTCCCCCAGTCCCTCAAGGGGGCTTTGCAAATACTTTTTATTCTCTGCCCAGATTACTCTGGGATGTATTGGGGCTTCACGCCAACCTGTACAAACCAAGCAGATCTCACTCCCTATTGGTCGTTGATCCATTTTGAGTTAATTTTTTAATATGGTGTGCGATAGTGGGTCCAACTTCATGGCATGTGGTAATCCAGTTTTCCCAACACCATTTGTTGAAGACACTATTCTTTCCCCATTGCACATACTTGGCACTCTTTTCAAAAATCATTTGGCCATAGATGTGTGGTTCTATTTCTGGACTTTCAATTCTACTCCATTGATCTGTAAGTCTATCCTTATGCCAGTACCACACTGTTTTATATTACATTTTGAAGTCAGAGAGTGAGTCTTCCACCTTTTCTCTTCTTTTTCAAGTTGGTTTTGGCTATTTGGGGCCCCTTGCAATACCATATGAATTTGAGGATTGACTTTTCCATTTCTACAAAGAAGGCTGTTGGAATTTTGATATATATTGTGTTGAAGCTATAGATTGCTTTGGGTAACGATATTAAGTTTTCCAATCCATGAACACAGGATGTCTTGCTATTGATTTGGATTTTCTTTAATTTCATTCAGCAATGTTTTGTAGTTTTCAGTGTACAAGTCTTTAATTCCTTGGTTAAATGTATTCCTAGATACTTTACTCTTTTAGATGTACATGTGTTTTTCATTCACATATATATTTTCCTTTAGATGTCATTCTTTCCTACTTTTTAAAATTTAAAACTATGTTTTAAAGATCTATCCTCATTGCTATATGGATTGATCCATACAGTTAATAGTTTCTAATTGCTTCATATTCCTCTTTCCTGGACATACCAAAAACTATACTTCCCATTCATTTTGCTATTAGGGAAATGATTAGTACTAACTAATGAGATGTGAGTGGGCTGAGGCAGTGAAAAGCCCTTCCAGTCTCTCTTTTCTGTTTCAATGGGCAATAGAGGAGGGGCATGTTGAATTAGAATAGATGTCCAAGAGAAACACCTGCCTTGCATTGAACTTTGTATAAGCAAGAAATAAAATTTACTTGTGTTAAGCCACTGTGATTGGCTTGTTTGTCACCACAGCATAACTTAGCCTATCTTGGCTGGTCCACCAACACATGGTATTCCATTGTAATCATTCCCCACATTTTATATATCTGTGCTTCTAGTAATGATACCTAGGTAGGCTCCAGCTCTCCAGCACCATAAACAAAACCACTACATGTTCTGTGCAAGGGTTTCTCTGAAGTCCGTACTTAGGAGTTTGCTGGAACATAGGATATAGGCATATTTAATGTCATTAAGTACTCCCAGATTGCATTCTAGGGTGATCAATCTAATTTATACTCCTACTCACAGTGCATGAGGTTTACAGTTTCCCCACAGTATAGTTTAGTGGTTTAGAGCATGGACTCTGGAGTCAAATTGCCTAATTTTGAATCCAAGATCTACAACTTACTAGCTATTAAGGCAACTCTATACTTCAGTTTCTTCATCTGCAAAATGGGGATAAAACTACGTACTTCATAGGGTTAGTGTGAGGATTAGATGAAATACTACCTGGAAGGAACTTGGAACAGAGTCTGCACATAGTATCTACCATATAAGTGCTGCCACCGCCGCTACAGCTGCTGCTGCTGTTACGCCTGACAAACTAACACTGTATTACCCAACTTTCTAATTTTCATAAATCTTATTAGTACAATGGTATTTAAATTTTTCAATATACATTTCTCATCTATTGGCCATGGTTTTTTGTTTTATTTTTTCCCTTTCTGTGAATTACTACCTATACACTTTGCCCAATTTTTTTCTATTTAGTTTCCTTCCTTTTTCTTGTTGATTTTCAGAAATCCCTTGAATATTCTGGATAAACCCCTTTGTCAATTTGGTATCTTCTCTCAGTCCCAGTTGTCTGTCAACTTTATCTGTGGGTCATTCGTGGAACAGAAATCCTTTATTTTGATGTAGACACATCTATCAACTTTTTGCCTTCCGGTCAGTGCTTTGTGGATCATTTAAGAAGTCCTGCCCTAGCTTGAGGTCCCAAATCTATTCGCATACATACATACCTGTTAGCTTTATGTTTTTATCACCCACATTGTCTTTCCATCCCTTTCAATTTTCAAGACTTTTATCTAATCACCCACTTTTCAACCTCTCTCCCCAGCCTTCTGCTCTGATTTGGGTCCCCAAGCCTGGAGCCCGAATTGATTACTGGTCTCCTGCAGGGGAGAAGGGTGGTAGCCAGGCCACATGGGGTCTGGGAGAGGACTTGGTTGTCCAACCCCTCTATATATGGACTTTTTTTATTATACCTATTTTTAGTCCCAGGAAGCACCTCTGCCTTCCTTCTGCCCCAAAATACTGATCCTCTCAAAGGTTCTGCTAGATGAAATGGCTCATTTCTCATCAGCATCCCTTCTGCAGGGTCTTAGGCTATGCATTCCTCTATTCTGCTTGATCAGTTACAATCCTCCACCTACTTTCCACTTTGTAAGATTATGATAATCCTTCTAGTCTGCAATTGAATCTTCTAATGCTCTCTTGGCCTCTTCATAAAACTTCCCTCACCTTGTTTATGATAAGACACAGGAATTCAATTTCATTTTTCTTCACAGAGTGTTCATCCCTGCTGTGGTAGATTAAATTACCTGTCTCAATGAAAGACTTGTTCTTAATCTTAATCCATGTTTCTGTGATGTGAATTTATTTGTAAACAGGATACTATGAAGATGTTATTATTAGTTAAGCTGTGGCCAACTGAATGATGGTGGATTTTAATCCATGTTACTAGAGGCCTTATAAAGTGAAGAAACTGAAGCCAGGAGTCCGAGGCCAGAAATCAGTGGACACCAGAAGAACAGACACGAAGACAGAGAGATCACCGTGTGATGGGAGGCAGAGATACAAGCCAAGCAACCCCAAGGACTGCAGCAAACCCACACCAGAATGCTGCAGACTTTGGGGAGAAAGTACGGTCTCGCTGACACTTGGACTTCTAGTCTCCGAAACCATGTGACAACAAACTCCTTTTGTTGAGCAGACCCATAGTGCGGTATCTGTCACAGCAGCCTGGAAAACTAAGCCATCCCCAATCTTCTGCATCAGAGTTAATGGTACCATCATTGTCAAAGTTTTTCAAGCCAAAAATCTAAAAGTTATCCTTATCCTTTGCTTTTCCCCTCATTTCCAATACATCAAGAAATTCATGACAGTTCCACCTCCAAGAGCTAGAAATAATCTCTCCACTTTCCTCTCCATATTCAATGCCAATGCCTAACCCAAAGCCTTGTCTCTCTCTGCTTCTCCTCCAGCTCCAGACAATCCATGCTCCACGTGGCTGTCGGGCATTCTTTTCCTGATGTAACAGATCATCCCACTCCTGTGTTTGAAACTCAGGTGGCTTCCCACTGCTCTTAGAATTAAAATCCAGCCTCTTCACCAGGGCCCACTGGTCACTATGTAATCTGGACCCTCTCTAACCTGCCAATCTCCTATGAGCCACTCCTGCACACCCACCCTGCTCAGCCACACTAGCCTTCTACCCATCCCTAGAACATACTGGTTTCTTTCCCACTCAGGCCACTGCATCTGATGTTCCCAACCGTGGATGTTCCTCCTTTGGCTCTTTGCTTGATTGGCTCCTTCTTACCTGTCAGATCTCTGTGCTGAAACACCTCTTCAGAGATGTCTTTCCTAAAACCCTATCTAAAGTAGATCCTTTTCCCCACCCCACCCCCATCACCCCTGTTTGAGAGCAGGGACAGGATAATAGTCAAAGTTTAATGCACAGGCTATTGTCCACAACCCATGTGACAAATCACATTTTCCTAAAATACAGAGTGTTGGCAAACAACCAGGACTATAAAACCCCAAAGTTAAGGAAATAAATTAATTCTCTCCCAGAAGAAGCAACATCTGCACAGCCAGATCCCACCAGGACCCAGACGCTCATGGGAGAGGCCGCTACTGGGGCGGGGGATGTGCTTAGTCCTCAACCCCCAGCGGGGGGCCTGCAAAGGACTCCTTCAGGCTGATTCACTGCTGTACCAGCACCATCCACCCTGCAGCTCAGTCCTGTAACTGTATGGCAAATGGCCCCAAAATTGTCCTTGAGAGACTAGACATGACTCTCACCAGCTGGGTTTGGCTAAAGGCCCAGGCAAGCCCTAATGACATCCCGAGGCAGAGAGCCACAGTAGCAGGCTGGGCCAGACCCAAGGCTGCCAAGGCCATCAGCGCTGCCCAGCAAGTGATGCCAGGCTGTGGGCTGGAGCAGGGATTAAAACGATCCCCCTTCCCAGTACTCACTTTCCCCCCAAAAATGAAGAGTGACACTGGTACCTTTCTGCCAGTATCTCCAGTTACTGTGATTTTTCATCTACAGATAATTTCCATGCCATAGGTCTTTCATTTATTAAAAATTAGGATTGCATTCAGGACCCAGAACATGGAAGAAATGCTAATCCAAGGGCATTTAATCTGACCTAGACAGTCTATTAATTATCTCTTGCTGCAAGTCACCTTAAAACTTAGCAACTTACAACACGCATTTACAGCTGTCGTGGAAAAAACAATTTGGTGGTCTTTCAGAAAGTTAAATGTAGAATGACCATATGATTTGGCAATTCCACTCCTAGGCATATACCCCAGGGAATTAAAAACAGGGATTCAAACAAATACCCGTACACCAATGTTCATAGCAGCATTATTCACAATAGCCAAAAGGTGGAAACAACCCAAGTATCCATCAACAGATGAATGGACATTCAACAAAATGTTGGGTATCCATACAATGGAATATTATTCAGTCATAAAAAGGAACGAAGTAGCAATGATGCACACTACAATATGGATGAACCTTGAAAACATTATACTAAGTGAAAGAAGCCAGACACGAAAAGGACAAATTTTGTATGATTCCACTTATACAGAATATCTAAAATAAGCAAATTCACAGAGACAGAAAATGCGTTGGAAGTTTCCTGGGTCTGAGGAGAGGGGGAACAGGAAGTTACTACTTAATGGGCACAGAATTTCTGTTTTAGGGTGATGAAAAAGTTTACATAATGGATGGTGGTGATGGTAGCTCAACATCGTGACCTGGACTTGTATACTTAAAAATGGTTAAAATGAGAAATTCTGTGTTGTATGTATGCTTCCACAAAAACAAACAAACTGAAAAACGGAAAGTTATCTCACAGTTTGTGTGGGTTGGGAGCCAGCTGGGCGGCGCAGAGCTGCTCACAGGCTGCCGTCAGGTGTTGGCTGCGCCGCAGTCATTTAAGGCTCCATCAGGGGAGCCGCTGGTTCCAGGCTCACGTGGCTATTGCTGAGATTCAGTTCCTCGCTGGCTGTTGAACTGAAGGCCTCAGTTCCTTGCCATGCAGGCTTCTCCAGCATGGCAGTTTGCTTCGTCAAAGCGTTCAAGCCAAGAAGGCAATAGGGAGAGTCTGCTAGCAAGACGTAAGTCACAGTCCTTCCAAACCTGGTCGGGGAAGTCACATCCTTTGCCATATTCTTTTGGTTAGAGGGGAGTCCAGCCCGCACTCAGGTGGAGGCAATTACATCACAAGGGGCTGGCTGCAGTGGTGGGGACCCCTGGGGGCCGCCTTAGAAGTCTGCCTACCACAGCCGGGAGCACAATTCACCAGGGTAACCAACAATAGGAGACAATGGGTTCTTCTTTTTAAATTTCGGTGCCTAATTAATATCTTATAATGAATATACCTTTAGTGGAAAATGCAGAAAACATCCCTCTTGTTTATAAACAGGACTTCCTCTTGTCACTCATTATCTTTGTAGATAACAAAACAAACCCCACAATGCTTGGAAGGCATCCAGGGAGAAGGTACCAAGTCCGCTCCTAGAAAGGCTGGGGGCAATAGGTTTAATCTTGACTGGCAAACACTCAATTCCAACATGTTTTTATCTTTTCTCCCTCCAAGACCCCATCAACTGATAGTGAATGAATAAAAAGATTTTCTATTCTGCTCTAGCCATTTGACCTAATTTGATTGGTAGCATCTGAGAGGCAGACAGAAGAATTCAACACATTTCTAGAAGGTGGGAAGCTGGAGTAGGAGTGACAATTCTCAAAAAAGAGAATTCACAGGGAAGGAGCTTAGCCAAGGACCGTTCTGAAGAACCCTACAGAATCTGGGAAAGGTTCAGGCCCAGGAGAGGGCAGTTAGTAAAACAGGCAGATTAGTTGAAAGTCGCTACAACACAGTCGAGCCCCCTTTCAGACCCCCAGACACCAGGCACCTGGGGCTTCCCCCTTCCCTGCCCCCAGGGAAATACATCAGAGGAAATGAAGTTACCTGAGACAGCAGATTAGCCATCTCATTCCCCTCTCCAGCATGGATAGAATGTTAGTGAAGAAAGTGTTATCAAAGTCTTTATCCACAAAGGCAAGGAGAATGTCAGGGAACTTGATGATGGACAAGGAAGTCTAGCCCATTTCTACAAGGTGGAAAGCAGATGGTGGAGTGCTGAGCAGAGCAGAGCAAAGGAAGTTTAACCTAAGACACGGCAGAGGGAGATGTGGATGAGAAATAAGCCGAGCCCTGCAGAATCCCTGAGAGTCTCGGTACTTGGGTGCAGGAGTGAAGCAACGAGCTGGAAAGCAGGTGATGCTTTCCTCCTCCAAACCTCAACCAGCCTGGCTACCACGTCTCCCAGTTGCCAGTCAGGCTCCAGGCTGAGGGCCCGAGTCAGAGCAGAAGGCCGAGCATGAGGCACAGGGTTGTAAATAGGGAAAAAAGGTAAAATCAGCAGCCTGGAAGGTGAAAGCTTCAGTTTCTTCCCAGAATGCTACAGGCAGGTGTATCTTGACTTAGGGGTAGCCTCCCCCACAGGCAGGCAGCAAACTGGAGAATTCACCTCTAGAGACACTGGACACCCTAGAGGGAGGACCCCTGAACAGTGATATTTGAGGCCACCACTTGCCACCTGATCCCCTAACAGCAAAGACCAGAGGGCAAGAGAGCCACCAGGACTGGAGAGCTGGAAGGTTTGAGCAGGAAGTTCCTTTTCCTTTCCCTCTCCCTGCCTGATGGTTTTGCAGCTGCCTCCTCCCTCTGGGCATCCACTCTAGAACCTGATCTTCAAATGGCAGTTTGAGGCCCTGTGTGGCCTGAACCAGGAGTATCTCAGATCTAGTGCAGAAAGAGTGCATCAGTTTGGCATGGCAAGTTTCCACCTCCTTGTTCAGTCTCCAACTTTCTCAAAGCCATAGCTCAGGTGCAAAGCAGCCACAGTTTTGTTCTGTTTCTGTTTGCTTGTTGGCCTTGCTCAACGTCTTTCATTTCTGTTCTGTTTCTGGTCCGTGGGGTTAAGTGCTTTTAACGGGCTTTTTGTTTTCCTCTTCTAGTATTTTATGTGTCTTTATTATGTGTTTGCACATGATCAAATCATGACCTCACTGTGCCATCTTGACAGAACCCCTTGTGTTGGTTTCTACTACTATGTTACACCAAAAAGAACCAGGGCTCTTAGTAGAGTAGTTCATTCTACGTTTGGGGCAAGAGAACAAAAGGTGGGAACAGAATATGCTGTGGAACATCAAAGATATCTGGAGAGGTGACAACAAACTGAAGGGGCCAAAATTGTGACAAGCATCCAAAAGAAACCAATGATTCTAGTCACAGGGACCAGGTGAGTAAGAGTTAGGCCTTGAGTCCATGAGGATATTCAAAAGGCACAAATAACAGGAAGTGTACCCCCAGAAGGTCGTACATTCCAGTCTGCGTCAGTTGGCTGAGGCTTAACTCACGCAGGGGTGGGCTGGAGGAAGGTGGGTTTGTGACTGTGGTACTTGAACCAACCTCAGTACCAGAGGCTCCAGAGGTGCCTGCCTAAAAGGGTACCTGAAATTAGACTCACGGTGTAGACTGTAGGGAATGAGCTGGAGTAATAGCTTTGGGTACTGACTCTACTTTCCTTCCCAGGATGAGGCTGGGGCCTTGTTGATGCTGAATTTGGTTTAGGATCCAGGAGTGCCTGCTATTTGTAAGTGTCCCTTTAAATGGAAGCTCACAGATCTTTTGTGTAAGTTTTTCCAGATGGCTGATGTGACCATGATACAGAAGGGCAGTGGTGAAGCCAGAACTGAACTTTCCAGATCTGAAGAGGTCCTACATGCAGAGTCTTACTGGCACCTGGGAGTCCCAGCAGGACTCTGCAGCCAAAAAGTTCCTGGCTTCCAAAGGGAATTTTCATCTTTGTCTAATTATAATCAGGAACTTATTTACATTGGGGGGGGGGGGCTTGTGCCCGAGGGCGTTTTCTGAAGCAAACGGCTGGCCACGCGGAGGTGCCCGCTAGTGCAGAGGTGGGTGGATAAGAGAACAGCCCTTGTAAGGAATAAAACCTATCTAGTTTTACTTTACTTCAGAGTATGAAAACAAAAATTGGGGATATAGTAAAAGCAAAAACAAACAAACAAAAAGGCAATTAAAAAACTCAGGCAGGAAAGAGCTGTGCAACAAAGAAATAATTGTCTTATACTACTTAACTCTGGAGTAAATACTATTTATGTAATCATGATAATGTAAACATTTAGGTTTCTGTTCAGTTTTACAATAAACCTTTAGAAAAAGCACAGACGATGTCATTATGGTTACAGAATAGAATATAAATGTTAAAAAAAAAAAAGAAAAGAAACTTTGATCCAGTAAAAGTAAAAGGGCAGATATCAGCCCTAACTTAGGAGATGGAAAAAGAGAAAGGAGAGCTGAAAGCACCGATAGGGAAGTTCACAGATCATTTTAACAAAGCAGGGCAACAAGAGATACTGTTCACAGTTGATAAAACAAGAACCTTTTTAAAGGGCAATTGGGCAGAACCTGGTATTTTTAAAGTAGCTCTGGAAACAACAAAAAACATTAGTTGTCTCCAGGACAAGACCAGAATGGCTAAGGAAGAAGAGCGTGAAGGGGCCTTTCAGTGGACCCTTTGTATCTTTGAATTTTGAACCTTTTAAAAAAAATTAAAAATAAAGGTGCATAATCAACAATCCAACTTCCGCTCTCCCCTACTGAGAGAGCAGCACTGGGGCACAAGCCCTGCCCGAGGGCGTTTTCCGAAGCAAACTGCTGGCCACAGGGTGGCGCCCGCTAGTGCAGAGGCGGGTAGATGAGAGAACAGTCCTCGCAAGGAATATCGAGCAGTAAAGAATTAATAGCTCTAGCCTGCTGAATGTGCACAGGTTCCCCTAATATCTCATTTAACAAGACAAGTTAGTTGCTCAACATGTAGAATATCCCATTTGGGGAACAAAGAAAAAAAATTATATGTATATGCCATAGTTGTATATGCACGCAAAATAGTGTAGAAAGACCACAGCAAACTGAGCAGTGAGTGGTTCCTTCTGAGAAAAAGGGAGAGCACAATTCTACTTGAACATGTCTTATTTGAATTTCTTACAAAATGTATGTATAACACGTGGGCCTTTTTTCAGTATCTTTTTCTGCATAGTTGCCCTGTCAGATGGAACTAGGCGGGGAGTGGGTTCCGCTGGAGAACGCCAGGAGGGGAGCCCTGTCTGAAGGCCTCTGCCTCCCTAGAGAAGAGGCACAAGCAGGGAAAGGTCTGGGGCACAACAAAGCCATTTCCGTATCAATGCATCAACACCAACCACTGAGATCCGTCCCATCTTTAAATCTTCAACTGTCAAAAAACAGTGGGTGGCAAACCCTCGTGTGACCATGTGCTCAAGGTCAGGGAGACCCTCTGTCAACTTGGAACCCATGGCTCCTCAGTCAATCCTTCCTGCATGAAAGGATGGCTGCCCAGAACTCTGCCCCCCAAGCCGGTGTCTGAGGCCTGCTCAACCTGCCGTCGTGGCTGTTCAGGAACGGCTCCCCACAGCAAAGGCTCCAAGAATCCCACGCCTGGCAAGGGTAGGTGGAGGGCACCGAAAGAGTGTGGTGAGGCACCTGACTGAGGGCTGAAGGCAAGGCGGTGACCCGTGGAAAAGGACTTGGCTGCACATCCCAGAACTGTGGCTCTCTTGGTTCATGACACACACGCTTCTCAACAAGGTCATGGAAGTTCCACCTCTACACTGGCCTGGATGGTTTAGTGAGGAACAGAGGCCTCTTATCTGGAGGACAGTGATTTTGTAGACATCCACGCTGACACTACCCACAGCTGCTGATTTTTTATTGCACAAGAAACTGGCAATATCAAAGCAAGGGGGTGGGCATTACAAAACAAGCTGATGACCAACCCAGTGCTACCAAAGGGCATTCCGTACACAGTTATATACACATACATGTACACATGCACGAACACGCTTTGAACACCCAGGAGCCAGTTGCTTCCAAACCTCACACGGCAGCTGTTACCCCGACCCACCTGCCGTATCGGCCTGTGTGGTGAGATGCTGTAGTGGAACACAGAGAACAACTGGAGGGAAGATGAAAGGTTGAGCTGCGGTGAGCCGAGTCACTCGAATTAGCACACATCACAAGCAGACATGTGGCTGCACCTCTTCAGGGTAGGGGAAAGGATGAGGACCTGGGAAAGTGAGATAGCTCTAGAAGGTTCCCATGACTGTCTGAGAGCCTGCCTCAAGGTCCTGGGAAGCTCACGCCAATACACAGCTGTTACTTAGCACTGAAACCCTGGGAGCCTGGAGGCCTGGACTGGGGGTTTGCAGCAATCACTATGCAGCATCCCAGCATGGTATGTTTACCTTGAAGAATCTAGAAAGAGGCAGAATGCAGGCTGGCAAGAGCTCCAGATATCAAATCAGACTATTTGCAGCAGCAGCTCAGAGCAACTTCAGCTGGTTTTCAACAGCATTGCTTCCTGCGTGCAGACAAGCTATGCAGGATGGATGCCCTTTAGGCTAGCGGGACACTTCCAAATGGGTCCTCCTGGAGCTCAGGGGTTGGCAGGGAGAGACAGGATCAGGCCTACAGCTGGTCCCTTGCAGCTGCCTGGTGGCTGTATCTGATAAAGGGAATTCTATCTCTGGTGGAGGCAGCAAGGCTGGAGGTGACACTCAGCACACCGGCCCCTTTCCTCTCTGTCAAGGCTCGGGAGTCACTGAAACTAAGCCCCTGGGCCAGGCCTGACTGAGCGCATACAGCTGTTCAGTGGGTTCCAGAGGGGGAACAGCCGTTCAGGAAACTCTCGGACCCGTGGTGCTGGGCTCGCCCACCTGGTGTACCACCAGCTCCTTGACAGAAAGTGACAGCAGCAAACCAAAAACAAAACAAAAAGCAACCCACACACAAATGCTTCAAGTTTATATAAAAGGAAAAAGTCTGAGAGAGTTGACTGTTTCCACCCCACGGATCCCTCACAGCTCGCCCAACCGTTTATTTGCTAAGGACAAATTCACTGCCCGGCACTGAGTGGAGAGGGTCCTTGCCACTTGGCCCACATGGCCCGAGCCCTTCTAGGGGGGAAGCAAGAACGGCTTGATCCAGAGCTCAGAGTGCGGGAAGAGCTCCCCTCACTCAGACCTTCAGTTTATACACCTTATTGGGAAACTTCTATTTAAAACGAAAACTCTCTTACTGTCCAAGACCTTGGCTTTCTCAGTCCAGAACAGCTACCACGAGTGCCTGATCTCCTCGCCCGACCACCCCTGCTGCAGCCTGTGGGCTGGGGAGCTTCCCTTGCACACTCACTCACACCTCGGGTTGGTCTCAGGGGAGAGGGAGGGAGAGCTCTGCGGAGAGCAGCGGTGACTGGTGGGCTTTATTCCAGACGCTGCCACCAGTGGGTGGGAGGGAGAGGGGACAGGGCTGCCCAGGCTCAGGCTCTTCTGCCACCAACATGGTGACAGTGTGGTCTCCCCCCAGGCCACCCTCTGCGGGGGCCTCCGAGGGCTCCAAGGCCAGTAGCCTCTCCGGCAGCAAGGCCTCATGACTACAAGTGTGCTGGGGGGCAGGTACGGGGCGGCCTCAGTTACTCCTGCCCGAAGCCCTCGGTCTCCTCGATGGCATAGAGCAGCTTCTCCTTCAGCTGTTCATAGCTCTTGTATGGCGGGAGGTCCAGACGGTTAAAACTGTTGAGAGATGAGAATGGAACAGTCAGGGTGGAGGATGGTGGGGCTCTAACGACATAGCTCACAGCTTTAGATCCATCCAAAGGGCTGCTGGCTAGTCAGATGCCGGAGTAGGGTCCTGGGCGGGGGAGTGGGGTCTGGATCATGCAGGGGGCAGGGCTAGGGGCAGGGACAAGGCAGCTGGGAAATGCAGTGGTTGAGGGGGTATAACTCAGGGCAGCAGCTCTTTGCCCACAGGTATAGAAATATTTCAGTATTTAATACCTGGCATGGCCAGGAGGGCATATAGCTGTAACAGTGGTTTCCCCAAAAACAGAGACCCAAAGCAGAGATGCCCCAGCAAGTCACAGCTCCTTCTCTTCAACCCAACACCCCAGTGCCAGGCAAAAGTTGCTGGAGTCAAGGCCCCTTAGGACCCCATGAAGTTCCCAGCACCTCCCACTAAAATCAGCAGCTCACCAAGTGTGGCTTCTGGGCAGCCAGGTTTCCTTGCCAACCTTGTCTACACAAAACTTCTGTGGTCCATTGCTACCTGTTATCCGAAAAACACACCACAGGTCAAAAAAGTGTCCTGTCCTGAAGCAGAACACTCTGGCTCCCCCACAGACAGGCTCAGCCACAGGATGCTATGTCAGAGCTCTTCCCATCCGCCACCCCTCCCCAACAACATGTCCCCCAACTTTCTTTAGGGAAGTCACTTGGCCTTGCCCTCTCTGTGAGCTGTCATCACCCCCACCCAAGTGCACCAGCAGGACAAGGGAAAACATACCAATGAGCTCGGCAAAGCCCCCAACAGGCAGGCGGCAGGTTCCAGTAACAAACTGCAGCAACCGGATTCTTTTTTCATTGTCCATCTCCTTCACCACCTAGAACTCGGAAGTTGAGCCAGTCAGTTGACAACCAAACCCAGGCACTTTGCCCTAACATATAACTCCTCTCTCCAAGCCTCCAGGTCAGCTGGGGCCTCTGGAAGGCTGAGAACACAGAGCTGGCTTGGGCTGGGGGTTTGCTTTCCCCAAGAGATTATGTTTCCCCAACAGGTTGTCCTGGTCTCAGGGACACCTCAGGCTAAGTATTCTCATCCCACCCAAGTTCCGCTTTTAAAAATATACTAAGGATAGGAAGGACTACTTAATGGGTATGGGGTTTCTTTTTGGGGTGATAAACTGTTCTGGAATTAGACAGTGGTAATGTTTGCACAACATTGTGAATGTACTAAAAGCTACTGAATATCTACACCTTACAATGCTTAGCATGGAGAATTTTATGTGAATTTCACCTCTACAAAAAAATAAATATACACATTAAGAATATCTATGTTAATTGATTTTTTAAGCATAACAACAACAAAACCCTTACACATAAAGGAATCAATTCACTCTATCTACATTAAGGAGCTCATTCAGATTTTCTGGGGCCAAGCACATGCCTCCTCGTCCCATCTGGCTGGAAGGCAATCACGCAGCTGACAGCCACATTTCTTCCTGCCTCGCAGGTCCCCCTCTCCACTCCCACACTCCAGTGCTGACAGCTGGCCCAAGGCTGGCCACGGATGACCTCCTGGCCACAAACAAGCTGCAATAGCTCCATTCTTTCCATTTTTCCCAAGGTTGGGTTTACCCCTCATTTTCCAAGTTAGGGGAGGTGAGAACAATGTCAAAGACGAGGGAGGTGATAGCACAGCCAGGTTCCTGGAGCTTGAAGCCCCATTTCCTTTGGTTTACTACTAAAATGTCACTGCTAAGACCCCTACCCCTGATGCCAGTGGGCACTGGCCCCAGGACCCACCTGCCAGAACCACTGGATCTGCTTGCTGTTCTTGGTATAGTGCCGGTAGATGGTGTTCTTCTGCCAGTCGCTCATATCTATCTCCTGCATGCCACACAGCATCAGCTAAGAGAGGAAGGCGAGTCAGCAATCCCAGGGCCAGCCTCTCCCCTTCAGGGAGGCCCTGGGCCCAGTGGCGCAGAACACCCCATCCAAATGAAACAGTCACAGGCGTTTTCAACTAATTACTTTTGCAGGCAGCCTTAGTAACATCGGTAATCCAAATTCCTGCTTTTCTGAACACAGAACTCAAAGCAAGTGCCCAGGTTTGGCCCTCCCAGGACACTGCCTAAGGCAAGCTCTTGGATGCTCTGTATCAAAACCTCACCACTGCTACCTGGTGGGTGCTGAGGACCCAAATGGAAACTGTCTGCCCTGCTTTCTGTCCTGATCAAGTTTGAGATTTTATTGATGAATTTCTGTGGGAAGATATCAAAGAGCAGGCTCACCCAAGAAGCCAGGCTTGGGGTCCCAACAACCTTAGACACTCACCTCCAGCTCTTTCTCATCAAAGTAGCGCAACCACTCCAGGGGGGCCACCTCGTTGAAGCCATCCAGGAAGGCTTTGGTCTGCTCTTCCACACCTCGGGTGAAACGCCAGTCAGTCAGCAGCCTAAAACCAAAGACAGAACATCGGCGGAGCCCAGGACCCACTGCTCAGGCGCAGCTCACTGGCTGCCTACAGGGCTGTTCCCACTCAGAGGCAACAGGACAGTGTAGCACCAACTTCCGGCATGCCTAGACCCAGTCTGCTGAAGGTTCCAGAAGTACAACCTTTAAAACCTCACAGCAACCTAGAGATACTTGAGTTTTTTAAATCCTCACAACCACACCTCCTCCTCCTCCTCCTCCCACCATCACTGACTCAGCTTCAGGGATGTGTGGAAGTGTGGAGATTAAAAGCCTACACCAAGAGACATGAAGGACATGCATGGAGAATTTGTACATGTACCCACATGACACAGTGAATTTAAGCACAACACATAAATCCTTTCAGTTAGGAGGAAAATGGAGACATCCAAGTTTTATACCTCTTCAGGGTGGGAAATGATGGGGGATCCAGAGCAACCAGGGGCTAGCAACAAAGTGTGGACTCTGACTCCCTGAACTCTCACCATCATGTGACTTGCCGTGGGCAACCATCTAAGGCAGATACAAAATGGAAGGTTCTTGCTATTCCCAGTGACCTATGGGCCACCTGGCTGAAGAGGGCCTCCCACGGGACAGAGTGGGAAACCCTTCTGCTGTCCTCTGCTGCCCTTTTCTCCGGCCCCCACTGTCTGTGCTTTCCAGCACTTGACACTTACATGATATACTCCTCCTTGTTCTCCTCCGTGACTCGGATGCTCTCACCACCTTCCTTCAGTTCGTGGGTTGTCACCTTGCCCAGAATCTCCATGTCCTGGATAAAGTACAGCTCTAAGCCACACTCTTCTAGATTGTTTTCTCTGGGGGCATGAAAGACCAAGAGGGAAGTTAGAAGGGTCTGCCCTGGATCCTGTTCCATCACTCACTTTTAGTACCCATGTGACACCCAAGAACTGACAGGTGGTCTAGAACCCTGAACAGTGGCAGCAGACGCCTTCCTGATGCAAGGGAAGAATTCCAGAACCGCCCTACAGGGGCCCCGGGAAGCTGCTCATCTGCACAAGCACTTATAAAGGCTGGATAAGAGCTTAGAAGCCACTCCAGCAGAGAAAATAAAGGCCACTGGGGGTATCTGATTCCAAACCAGGGACCCCCCTCCAACTGCTGAGCAAGGAAAGGTGCTCACTTGATCCAGACTATGGAGTTGTAGAATTCAGGATCAATGGATTCCAGGTCTTTCAAGGTTGGTCTCTTGTTGAGCATCCGCTTATAGAAAGGGAGGGTGAAGCCTGTGTCAATGAACTTTCCATGGTACAGAGCCTGAGGGAGGAAGAGACATAGCAAAGAGGTTTGGCCCTCCCAGGACACTGTCTAAGGCAAGCTCTTGGATGCTCTGTATCAAAACCTCACCACTGCTACCTGGCCTCCTTGCCTGACAGGACCTGAGCATCCAGCTACTTCAGGGTTCCAAAGCGAGAGTCTGGGAAATAAGCAACACCATGTATCCTGACTTGGACCTTGGGATGGACACTCATCGCACCCTCCAGAGCTCAGGGACCAAACAGAGCCAGCCTGCTCAGGAACCCATCTCTGGGGCCCCCACCTAACCAGCACGCCTGCCAGGCTGGCCCCCCCAGTCTAGCAGAGAGCTGCCCCAGACTCACAGAGAATACTTGTTCAGAATAGCTCCAGGTGGCAGCCCTGACTCACTGGCTTTCAGAGCTGGGAGGCAGAGGCAGCCAAAAATAATGCAGACGTCGTGGATAGCGAGGGCTGGCGGGCCAGTGGTGAGTAATAGTCTAGGGTTTTACTGGTCTGTCCTGTCAGCCACTAGGCCAGGCGGGTCTCTGGACCTGGGAAGAATGTGCCCACTTCCTGAGCCCGGCACCCTGGCCAAGAGCTTCCAGATGACGGGAAGGGACTTATTTAGTCATGGGCTCTTGGGGCCCTCAGGTCCTCCTGAGAAGGGAGCAGGGCTGAGTACTCAGGAAGTCCAGGGAGGAAACAAATGAAAGTTAGCATTGAAACACTTCAAACCACCAAATACGGCAGCAGGAACGTGAGGGCTCCCAGGGGCTCAGCCTTCTCAATGCGGGGCCTCCCCACTCCCAGCTACTCCACACACTGAGGCATGCAGCACGACCCCCCTTTCCAGATTCACAGTCTCCTTATTCCTAGATAAACACAGATGCTACTATTCCCTCATCCGCCTGCCTTCTGATGGATGCCTCCTTCACCCGGGTCAACTGCTCTCTGAGGGCTGCTCTAAGCTAGTTCTGTTTCCAGATCCCCTTCCAGAAGGCCTTAGTGCCTCGGTTGGATAGTCCCCAAAGCACCCACCTGCACCTGTAGACTTGAGATAGATAGTGGCCCTCCCCACGGACAGGCAGCAGGTGGGGAGTTATGGTTTCACTCAGCCCCACCACCCCAATGCCCTGAATAGGGCACACACTTAATGTTAAGTGAAGTCCCAAGGTCCAGGGATTCTTGGCTTTTTCCTTACCAACATGCAAAAACCTCTCCACACCCCCGTGGTGGCCACCAAGAATGCACAGGTTTCTCCAGAACTGTCTCTAGCTTTTTGAATTTTGAGGTTATGAGCCCTCTGAGGGGTGGCTTCAGTCTGTGGGGGCAGCTGCTCGTGCCAATGCTGCCTCCTTGGTACACAGGGTCTGGCTCCCGCGGCTGCTGCCCTTCTTGGAGTCTCGGATAGAACTAGATGCTGGGGGACCCCGGGCCCCTCTTACCATAGCAATGAATCTGCCAATGAAGCGGAAGTAGGTGAGGTGGTCGGGGTTGATGGAAGAGGCAGGGTTAATCTGCAGGCAGTAATTGTTCTTTCCAGCATATTCAAATAAACAGTACATGGGGTTGAGCACTTCGTGGGACAGGAGGAAGAACCACTCTCTGTGAGGGAAGAGAGAAAGTACAAGGATAATGGATGCCTCCCCACACAAACCTGCATGGAAGGTGACTCTCCTCTGCCTCTGCTTCTCAGGTAGTCTGAAGACACGTGTTCTGGAGAGTCAGGCCCCACCAGGCTCAGCACCTCGGCTAAGCTATATCAACAGGGGGTCAGTGAGCAAGGCAGGATCAGACCTAGGGCAAGCCAGGACGACAACTGCATGAGGGGATGACGCTCAGGGAAACCTGTGTATGTGTTGGCTTCCAAGTGGTACATTCCAAGATGTCACATCACAAAGTCCAGAGCTTCAAATGGCAAAGGGGCTCCTGGCACTCTGGGCAACGATCCACAGTTGCTTAGGCTATGCACTGCACAAAGGCAATGCATTCAAGTATCATAGATTTGCACATTTATTACAATAATTTTCCTGCAAATGGCAGTCAAGCTGTCTTCTGATAATCAGGATATCACGACCATTTTCCAACAGAAGGAAGTGCCTTGAGGAAGGGCACCTTTTTCTAAATCTTGCAAAGATGCTGTACGAATAGCAGCCACCCCACTTCCACCCTACCCAAGTAGGCAGCATGAATATACAGTAAGATTTTCCTAACTCCTGACCCCATGAAACTCTGTAGTCCATACTTCCTCTAGAAGCTGTATCTCACTCCCACCAGCTGCAGCACAGGGAGCCACTCCCCCTGTATACCCAAGCTCCTTGCATTCGGCTCTCCTCTCACCCCAGGGTGCCATTGCTGTTCCTTTTCCCACACTTCCACAGAGGCAGCTGAACCAACACCCACACCTTAGCATCTGCTTGCACCCTGGGTAGAAGCCTCAAGCCAGGATTAAGAGTCCTTTCAGATTTGGGCTAAACCCACAGGGGGCCAGTCCCCGGCTGCTGGGCTGTTTGTGGCTGTGCAGACGAGGAGTCCTTCGATGCAGAGGGTGCCCCGGTATCCTGTCCGTGGTTCTACCCTGTGGTAGAACAGCATGACGTAACCTACCATAGGGTAAAACCACTGGCAGGACACAGAGAGAGAGACACACACAGAGGGCAGGAGCCACACCAGAAGCCCACCAAGCAGAGCCTGGAGAGAAGGTCACCACGGAAAAAAGAACAATCAATCCACCAAAGGCAAACACCGTGGACCACGCAACCAGCTGACAGAACCAGAAGCAAGTTGGCCCAAAACCAAGCGAGAAGAATCCCAACACCACGAGCAGTCAGCAGGAGGAGAGGGCGGAGGGCCAAGACGCTCCTTCTCACTGCAGGGCCCTTCTGCCCCATTGTCCAAGGCAACATTTTTCCAGAGTCTGTTTGCTTACATAGGTGGACTGAGGCAAGGGTAAGTAATGCTTTCGGGCTCTTCTTCTGGATACATTCATTGTTTCAATTTTGCTGATTCCGTGCACATGACATGCAGTCTAGTACTGATCAAAGCCCTTTAAATTGTGACACAATTTATATACGTCAGGTACACGCTGAGATGCCCTGACTTCATACCCCATGAAAGAGAGAGAAATGGGGTTGACGTTCACAGACAGCCACACAGACCAATACCCGTAGTGGTTGTTAAAAGTACAGAAATAATTACGTATTGATTGGTAAAAGAGCCCTTGACCCAGACTCTTCCCCCGGAGCCCCCAGCCTCCCCGTGATCCAATAGCTGAAGGGCTAGGCCTGGCCCAGCAGGGAACCCCAGAACCCTGTCTACTCTGATCGGCCACATGGATTGTTAGGTGCTTTGAATGTCACCCAGTGGCTACTCCATGGGGCTTTGGAATGAATCTGAGCAAGGAGGAGGCAGCTTTCTGGCTGCAGGCCTGTGGCCTGGGGACACGGTGCAGTGCAGCCTTCCGGGGGCACCTGGCTCACCTGGCGATGCCTCCATAGTCTAGGCCCTCCTCGCCACGCATGATGATGTAGAGCCGGCGGCGCAGGTCGTAGGGTTTCATGTTCATGATCTGGGGAGACAGACTCTCATGGCCAGCCTGCCACACTCCCGTCCATGCTGGCTCGGGGTGCAGGGATGGGGCGGGTGGGCAGGGGATTCTTGGGTCTTCTGAGACCAAGACTGCTCCCCAGCAGACACTGGTAGTGTGACTTTAACAGGCCCCATGGCAGAAGATAGGTGGCCATTATTATTATCTCACCTGCTGGAAAGAATCCTCAAAAAGTGTCTGCCTGGAAACACTGATCTTCACGTGACTGGGTAGGGCATTTGACTGAAAAGAACACACAAATGAATTCAAAGCAGGGCCCTAAGTGGTAACACTTCGGTCTGGTCTCCTGTCTGTAGGAAGATGCATCCCCACCCCCTGGGCCTGCAAGGGAGAAGTGGGTCCCATAGAAACGGATGCTGGCTTCCATACACCCTGCCTTCTGTTAGAGTAGACCGAGACAACCTCAGGCAACAGTCCAGGCTAGACCAGTGACTTGCCCTGTCTGTCCTAAGACACAGACACCAAGCACCTGCTGGGGTATCATGCTGAAATACTTCCACAACCCCAACTGCCATGGGAGGTCCCAGAACTAGAACTCACATGGCAGAGGAAACGGAACTGGTGATACTTCCACCGAAAACTTCGGTCGTAGGCACCGGGGGAACCTTGCTTCACCCTGGGAAGAGCAAAGAAATTTTGGAATGCACATGATTTCTTAAAAATTAGCAATTTATCTTGGTTAGCCCTCAGGAAAGCTGATGCTGTGTTAATTTAAAGATGAGTAAAGTAAGGCATCGAAGAAAGGTAGTGATTGTCATTAAGACACTCTGCAGATTTGAAAGGTAGAAAGAAAGACTAGATATAAATCCAGACCTCTTGCTTTTAGAGAAATACCTCTAGTGTTATTCTGAACAAATGGGATGGCCCCTTCTCCACCACCTCCTTTAATGTGACCTCAAAATAGGCCATTAGAGGGCAGTAAAGAGCAGCAGCCCATGTTCACAGGCAGCCATCCTACAGGGAGAAACTGAGCCGGTGCTGACAGATACTGATGTCACCTGTGAAGTCCTTACCCGGACTCAAACCCCGGGCGAGGGTCCTTAAAGGTGGTGGTGCGGGTATTGTGGTCCACAAAGTATCGCACCCCCTCACTGGTGTACTTCATCTCCCATCCTGGAGGCAGAGCTGGTTCCTGGATCATTCTGAAAACACAGGAGAGAGGAGTTAAGGGCTGACCTCACCTCCTGGACCTCAAGGTGTAGGAGGCTGGCGTCCTCAAAGTGCTGCTGCCACCCAAGCCCTACAGAGCCCTTAGGGGTGGGCCTGGAGGACGTGTGTCTGGCAGCACACAAGTTGTGAGGACATTTCTGCAGCTGGGTGAGGCCATTTATGACCCCAAGGCCAAAGGGCCAGCCCTGAGCAATGGCACTGGCCTGGGTGGCCATCAGCAATCCTGAGACGCCAAGTACCGCAGGCCAGCTTCCTGGGGAGAGGCACCCTCCATGGTTTTGGAGTCAATTCATGAGCAGCCTGCACAGTTAGTCCAGCGACCAGCAACACCTGCCAACCGGGACCCCTCCATCCACCAGGAAGGTCAATTTAAGGAGCAGCCTTCAAGCTCCCACTGAGGCCAAGACTACACAGGGAGGGTCTCCAAGCACTTGTGCATGGCTGAGGGTCCCTGAGCACACTGCCCGTTAGGACGAATGCAGTGCAGACAGCTCCCCCAGGGCCGGAGCAGCACACAGAGGGCCTGGCCCTCTTCCAGGCCCGAGTCCTTACCCCTGGGTCCGAGGGTCCTCCCACTGTGTAGTGCGGGTATTATGGTTCACGTAATACACCCGTCCATTGTCCTGCCTCTTCTCTGCCAGGAGAGAAGAAAGGAAAGAGAATAATCAGACGGAAACATTTCTAGCATGTGTCCTTTCCCCTCTGGCTTCCACCTCCTTGGTGCTGGGTCAGAATTTCTCTAGTAGAGAAGTTTAGCCAGCAAAAGCCTGGCTTGCTCATGTCTGCCACTGGACAAGGACAAAGGGACTCTTTCCCTGTTGGGAAGGATATATACACATTTTCAACGTGAGAACAAATACCGTCTTTGGTCGTTTTGTTCGCTGTAGGGGAGGGGGTGGTGTGGCAACACAGAGGGGGAGCAGCCAAGCTGAAACCAGAGGGGTAATTGCATCCAGCTGTGCGCAAAATGGAAGCACAGCCAGCCTCCCACAACCCCATCCCACCGCAGCCTGTCACAGCAGATCTGCCCTTGCGCCCACTCTGTCCACTGCCCCAGAAAGCCAGATCAGCCCGCAGGGACGGCCTCTGCCCTCGCGCCTCTCTGACTGATGCTCTGCACCTCAGGGCCCGTGCACCCTCCCAGGAGCTCTTTTCTCCCACTTAAAGGCTAAGTTTTGTTTGAAAACTCTCCCATCCCAGCAAAACCTCTATGGTGCACATGTGCAAATAAATTGTTGGAGCTGTGGACATGTACAGTGCCCATCTGGTTCTTAGACCTAAGTATGTGCTGCAGAGACAGGGGAGTGTTTGGGCAGAGGAGAGGAGGAGCACGAACATACTTTTTCTCTCCTCTGGACAGACTTTATCCTCTTGCCCTTTGCTGGGTCCCTGGCAATGGCTCTGGGGTCGTCACGGGAGGGAGTCTGGGCTCTGGGCACAGACCCCAACTCTAGCTGGTGATTCTGGACCTTGAGAGGGTTGAAAGGACAATCCACCAGCTCCAGGAGAAAAACTCGGGGCAAGAATCCAAGCCCAAAAGGGGTTGCCTTTCCTGGGAAGTTCCTGAACCTCCAAATCTGTTTCTGACCTGAGTAACAGTGCTCCCTCTTTCATGAAGACAGGGTGAAATTAAAGAAATTAAAGTGAACCATTCCAGAAGCTACCAGGAAACCAGAGGCTGAAAAAGGAGCAAAACCAGGGAGGCCAACCCCCTCCTCTCAAGAATTAGGCTGTATTATGCTCCTGGTATCAACCCAAGGTTTGACACTGACTCTCTAACTTCCCTGGGAGCCATTATTTGACTGCAAATTTTAAAACACAAAGGGAAAGAAGGAAAAGAAGGTGCCTGGAATTGTTACAGAGCCACAACAACCACCCCAAAACAGCTTATGTGACTGTCTCACAGAGGGAAGACTTTCCAAGAGTTTTCAGACGGGAGGGAAGGGGCCTCTCCCAGCCCAGAAGCTGCTGCTTCGAACCAGATCCTTCTCGGCTGCTCTACCAAGCGCCAAAGCCAAAACTAAGCATGGGGTGAGGGTTCTGGCCAGTGGGCCTGAGCCTGCATCCTCCTTTCTGGCAGCTGACTGGAACTGCTCCGCTGTACAGTTTCACAGTCCGGGGCCTGGAATAGTCCTTAAATGAGCATCTACCCCAACTCATTTTTGGAGGAAAGAGACATGAGAGGACTGAACCACACGCCCAGGGTTACGGCTGCCGAGGGGCAGGAGCAGATCTAAGCCTGAGGCGAGCTGGCTCCGGCCAATGCAGGGGAAAGCACCATGGGGGTCTCTCCTGGAGCAGCAGGAAGGGACCCAGGAGCTAAGGGGATGCCAGCAGACGTGCCAGCAGGCTCACAATAAACGTAATCTGCCTTTGGTTTTGCTGCTCTTTCTGTTCATTCTTAAGTGTCCCTGGGGAAGTGGCCACTGCCACCACCCCGGGGAAGCTGACACAAAGCCTGGAGGATTTGCAGTGAGGAAGGTTCCGCACCAGTACAGTCTTGTGTGTTTTTGGATCATTCACCAACAGCAGTGACTCTGACCATGGCTCCTACTCCCATCGAAAAATATTTTCACACTTAGCATCTGGGAACTGTTTCTGAGTGTCTATAGCAGTCCTTTTTTGGTGACTGTCATTTAGCAAAACTAGTACAGAAGTAAATTCACTTGACTGAGCTACATGGCTGGCCTCTACAGAGCCAGAAACCAACTCCGTGTCTCCTGGCTGCCGAGAGCATTACAGATGCCTGTTTAATCTGGTGAGTTGTTCTGTACCTATGCAGGGATCCCAAGTGTCTGACCGTCTCACATCTGAGTTCCTGCTAATATCTGAGATAAAAACTGCCCTTTCATCCATTCAGAGAGCCAGGTGGGTCATCTGTATGCATAAGGGATTCCCTAGCTGAAAATCAGGGAATGTGTAGAAGCTTCATTAACTGATACATCCCACCAGAAGGACTAGAGGCACCCATGTAGCATTCGGGAAGGCAGCGGTAATTCACTAAGTGACACCCTATAGGTCCTCTTAAACTACTAACAGGGAGTAATTGTTTCTGCCTTAGAGGATCCAGCTCCCAAGCTACATTTTCCCAGCCTGATGATGATTCTATCATTGTCGACTTCCCTAAGTACACACTTTTCCATCTTTGTTGGTGAGTGCACTCCCTCCCAACTGATTATCTGTAACCACCACCAAACCAGCATTTGTGATCTTCTGCTGGCCTAACAAATAAATTAAACCTGACACCTGCTGATTCCTGCAATAACTGCCCAGTTCAGCTTCCAGGGCCTCTTGCAGCATTATACCAATCGTGCCCCGGCTCAGCGAGCTGTAGACTATCCTGAGCTTTGCCATCTCCAATCACCCCTTTGCATGGCTACTCCCCTTCCTCAAACAGCCAGAAAGCCTGGTCTCTCTCTCAAGTCAGGGGTGTTCACCCCCCTCACTCATTATTGGCAGATCCCACTAAGACCTGGGAATAAGGAAGAGGCAGCTAAGCTATGAACAGCCAGGAGAAGAATCCAGTTTAACCACCAGCATAGCATTATTAGCTAGCCATGATGCACTTTCTTAGAATCGCCACTCTCATCTCTGCTTCCCTTTGGCCTCTTTCACAGTCAGGTCCCAAATTAAAAGGTGGCTTCCATTAGTCAAAATCCAGCTGAAGTTCTCTGACATCTCAGCTGCAAAGAAAGGTTTGTTAAGGTGGCTCCCTCTGATCTCACAGTCCCAGACCTGAAACAAATCCATTTGGGAACCAGACATCAAAATGTCTTAGTGTTAGGATGCATTCTTGAGTGAACACCTTTAAACTCAGGCCCAGAACTCAGCAGTCCCACAGCCACGGGTTCTCCCGCCAGACCATGCGCCTTTAGCTATGGCAGGGGGATGCCACCGCAGCACAGCGGAGCTCAAGAACTCTGCCAACCTTCCAGCTCCATCACTAGTAATTAATTGCTCTGGCTGAGCATCCCCAGAGAGAATGTGCTAGAGACAGCAGAACAGGAAATCGAGCAATAGGAGTGAGGAAGATGCACAGGAGAGGAGGGCAGTGCATGGTGGAGCAGGGTGCAGAAGTAGAGCATGGCACTTACCCCAGCCAGGAGGGAGGGGGCCCAGGGGATCATGGTCCGTCGAAGCACTCGAAGACTAAACATAAGAAACAGCAGAACACAGAGGTTACCAAAAAAAAAAATAAATAAATAAAAAAGCTGCTGGTTAAAAATAGATCGATAAATGAAAACAAAAATGCTGATGGCTCATTTCTACATTTTAACCCTCTGTAGAGGATACAGTGGGACCTCAGGTGGCCTGTGCGCCTCTTAGAAGTCTAAAAACAATTAAAAAAAAAAAAAAAAAAGAACCCTGCACACTGAGGGCCTGAACAGGTTTTGGAAGGGGTGCAGTGAAGGGAAGGAAGGGGTGCACGGCTGAGGGTGGCCAGGATGGCACAGGCAGGGAGCTGGGCCCAGGCATAGCAGGAGGGCCTCAGGAGCTGGACTTCCTAGCAAGCTCAGCCGAGGGGCTCTGCTCAGCTCCTGCCGGCAGCGGCCAAGGAGACTGAAATCACCACCACCTCCAACTTTCTCCAAGAACCACACACGGGAGGGGAAAAAATATCGCAGGCCTTTCCAATGAAATCATTCCCACAAGCCCTGCCCACGCCCAGAGCTTCCTGGCTGGGGCCTGGGCCCTCCTCCCTCCACCTCGGCCTGCAGCCCCCACCTCCCCGGCTCCATGAGCTGTGAGGAGCGAGAGCCGCGGTGAGGGCCGCAGTGTGCAGCAGGGACCCAGCCTGCAGGGACATTCAGGCCTCGCCGCGGGCCTCTCTCTCCCGTGTCTTCCTTCCCCTTCACAAAGCACCTTTATTCTTCCCAGGCCTGAACCTGAAGTTGCTCCGTGTTCTGGGTTCGCCTGACTGGAAGACAGGGGAGGTGGGGCAGGGGGCAGGGTGGCAAGAGAGAGGGGAGACAGGAGAAAGAAGGGGGGACCGGCTCCAGGACCTCAGGGTCACTGTTTACATTAGAACCTCCCCTCCCTTTGCCTAATTCTGCTGTGGGGTCCCTGGGGAAGGGCTGCAGCAGCCTGAGAGTTCTCATATCCTGTGGGGAAGGGGGGTGCTGTCAAAAACTTTTCATAGTTAAATAAAACAAGTATTGTTCTTTTTCTTTCCTTTCTTTCTTTCTTTTTTCTTTCACATTTTGACTTCACTGACTAAAATTTAATCGTTATATTAGGGGATCAAGTTCTCAAAGCAGACTTCAGGCTGCCTGGCTGGCCCCATCTGGGGGCGATGGAGCCACACGCAGGCAGAAAGGATGAATGGAGCTCAGTCTCAGCTTGAGAAAACATTGGTAGACCTCAACTGCCATCGAGCCCCCTTTCGTAGCCCTCCCTCCACCCCCAACTGAAAGGACAGAGAAACCTTCTTTCCAAGGTGGCAACACAGGCTCCTCTTCCAAGCAAGTTCCAACAAAGAGCTTTAAGTTTTGAAACCATAGGTTCCTTGATGGGACAGAGCCCCTTTCAGCCAAGGACCTCCTACCCACACTGCACAAAACTGCCCAAAGGTGGGGGGAAATTGGGGTGGCCCTTGACGTACAGTACCGGTCAGCCAACCTCTAGGATATGCTTAAAATCTCATCTCATGGTTCAGATCTGTCTGATTGTTACTGACACAAATCTCCCAAATTCACAGAGATCATTTTGGTGTGTTGGGGGTTATCTCCTAATACCCACGTGTCTCCAGCTTTGTTTTGTAGTTAATACACAAGAATGGTAGCTATAAAAACATTCAGCAATAGAAGAAAAGTAACAGATGTGAAAACACATATTTCAGATAACGAAACAAAATCGAATGCAATTGGTAAATACAGAACTATAGCCTTGTCCTTGCAAAAGCGAAGAACTACAGAAAGGGACATTTTAAGAAATTAAAAGAAGAAGCAGTTGGTGCAAAACCGTTAACACTTCAGATCTTTTTCCAGAATGAGTAAAGAAACTATTACACTATAAAGCATTCAGGGGCTCCAATGGCAAATTAGCTGTGAAGAAGTAGGCGTCAGTGTGCTTACAGACACCTTTTGCTTAAATCTACAAATCAACACACCCGGAGGTCTTTATCGCTGGCCTTCATAGACAGCATTGAACTAGGAAAAATATTCATCCGTCCTTTCAATCCTTGCCTTTTTTATAGCCTAAACTTTGTACACTTTTGCTTATCCTTCATTAAAGTGTTAAAAACAAATGTCCTTGGCATCTTCCCATTCTCAACTTTTCAGAGCCCCCCCACCCCGATTCTGTAAGAAGAGGAGGCAGGAGAGGAAAAGGAGAGAGAGCAGAGATTGACCAACACAAACGCATGAAATCGGAATCAATGAAAACTGAAGCTCATGATGATTTACTTCTTAAAGCAAAGCACTTGACTGTTTTTTGGGTTTATCTTTCCTAACGTACCTAAAACTGAAAAATAAGAAAAGAGTCCAAAAGAAAGAAGGGAACAGATGTGTATAAGAAAACAAGAAAATAAGAGCTACACATTATGGTCAGAAAAAACAAAACCCCAAAACCATATACCTCTGAACCAACCAATTACCCCTTCTCTCCTACCACACTTCTCCCTAAAAAGAGAGATCCCAAAGAGTTACATGGAGCACAGCCTGAAAAGTCCAGAGAAAGGAGGATCGGAGGGTGACAGTCAGAAGAGACATCTGGGGACGTGAAGGTGCCTCACAGCACGGTCAGAGACCATTTCCTTTATTTCTAGAAACAGAAAGGAACACTATTGAATAAGGTTCCCTGGTAATGGTCCCTGGCTTGGGAGATGTGAGATGCAGGCCATGGGCCAGAGAGCTCACGTGAGTTCAAGTCCCTCAGGGACAAAGCACAAAGTTCCAGTAATATTTTAAGATACAAACTCAGAAATAAAGAATGTCTAGCAAATACAGCCGAGGGCAAGAAAGGCTCTGAGAAGGGCATAAAGGTTACCCTGTGGAAGAGAGGCTTGTTGTTGTTGTTGTTGTTGTTGTTTTAAGGATGCACCAATGGATGCAGAACAAAACCCAGATGCTTGAGCATTCAACCCGAGGTGTTCTCTGCAGAGTGAAAGCCACGTTGTCTGTTTCCAGATAGTGCAATTTGGATTCCACAAATTAGGAGCCACAAAACGATTAGTTTCAGTGCTGCAGACCCTGGCTACCTCCTTTTGTCATTAGGGGAAGAAGAGGTGCCCCAGAAATATTCAGCTGTGCCGTGGGTCCTCTCCCAATAGCACAAAGCCCACAAATGGTGCCAAGCATCCTCAATTAACCACAGCAGGAACACTCAAGAGAGGAAAAAGTGAAACTGCATGGCTGAAACGACAACAACAACAAAATGTACACGATGATCATGAGCAAGAAATGCACCTTGGGGAGTTAGGAAAGGGAACAAGAGCGCAGAGAAACTGCAAAAGGTGTGCGTGGAGGCAGACATCAGGAAGGGGACTGCAATCTGGGATTCCCTTGATTTCCATTTTGAACTGTATTTCGTGTTCTCTGCAGGGCAGAGGACAACAAGGTCTCAGTGTAAGCCCAGAGAGAGGAGGAGGGGAAGCTGCTGCTATAGTATCAGCTCTTAAGTCTTCCGAGTCAAACCCTGGGCCAAAGCCAAACCTCAAAATAACTATATGAAAGCAACCCTTCTTACTTGTAACCAGGACATGGCACCATAGCAAACAAGAAGGAAAAACCAAATCCAGGGAGGGAGGAAAATCAACAGAGACACATTGAAAGCAGACCAAAAAAGATTCCTACCAGGTTTTTCAATATGAGTCTTGTTTCACAGAGAAATGTAACTATCACCTCCATCCAGAACCTTTCGAAATCCCCAGCTGCGCTGAGAAAACCATTTTAGAGTACTTTAGTACTAGTACTTCAAACCAGTATTCTAGATTACAGTAGTAGAGAAAGAAATATTTTTTAGCATTTAATACTTACTTCTAGGTATCCTCCGAGTCAAAGTTCCCATGTTAAAATGGGGAAGGCAGGCAAGAGGAAAGAATGCTCTAAAAAAGACCAAGTGGGCACTGAGTTTCACAATCCTCAGATCTTCCCTTTTATACACCAAACATCCCGGTCAACCTGGCTGGGCATGGTTTTAGGGAGGAAGAAAAAATTCTTTTAATGGCTTTTAAAAAAAGAATTGGAAAAGTTGGGTAAGCATGCAGCATGTGAAACCCCTAAAATGGGTCCTTGCCTCTGAGTCAAAGGCCAGGTCAAAGAAGGAAGATGCCCCAGACCTTGCTGGTTTCACAACCACAACCACACAAGAAAAATGGCAGACAAAGTCTTTGGGGCTTAGCTCAAGAGGAACAATCTCTGAAATGAACAGAATGATCAGACTCCATACCAAACCAATTTGGAAACAAGCCACAACAGGCTGCCAGGCACTGTGGAAGGAGCTAGGGGGATGAGGAACCGGGTATAAGGACATATGTGGTGCTGCACCAGGTGAGACAGAAGGGCATGGGCCATAGAAGGGCATCACAGTTGACCTTGGAGGCAGCTTAACATGACAGATTCCATGCTTTCTGCTCTGCCATCAGCCCCAGAGACAGAAGGAACAAGCTAGCCAATGGAGATGCTAAAATACCTGTGGCTGGAGGTGTAGCACCTGCTTTGGCTGGGCAGAGAAAGAGCTGCAGATGAAGGTAAAGCTGATAAGGAATGCTACTTAATAAAATAGAATTGAAGATATTCTGAGCATCTAATTAGAGTAGTATCCTATTTAGAAATAGGTTGTAGGGTGAACATTCATTTCAAATAGAAGTGATGTTATATATGTGGTGATTTAAATTCACGGTCCAGCTCAAAAAGTCCTGTACTAGTTATACTGCAGCTCCTAATGTTCACATTTAGGGTGTGCTGAGAAAATGAGATCTGAGTTCCAATATGGGAATCCCATCTCACCAGTCAAAGCGGTTGTGTGGCTGGAGTCACTGGTAGAGGCTCTAAGGAGATGGAGAGTCTAGGAAGATGGGGCTGAGAGGGTTCCCAAAGTGAAACAGTGTGGGAGAAGTTCAGGCAGGTAATTTGGAACCAGAATACCCTGAATTCTGGACCAGGAAGCTGAAATATGCTCTAAGTAATGACCACAGAAGGTTCTGAGCCAGTAAACATGCAATGACAATGAGGCCTGAATATTACTCCAGTGGGTTCAGGAAGTATAGATTGGAGGAGAAGAGAAAGAAGCAGAAAGAACTGTTCAGAGGCTGCCCTAACAATTGTAATGGGAGGGACAGAGGAAAATCAAGCATCGGCTAGAAGGAGGTTGTCCTAGACTAGGGGTTGGCAAACTTTTTCTATGAAGGGCCAGATAGTAAATATTTTTGGCTTTGCAGGCCAGACAGTCTCTGTTTTGACTACTCAATTCTGCCTTATAGTACAAAGGCAGCTTTAGGCAATACATAAATGATTGGGTGTGGCTGTGTTCCAATCAAACTTTATTTACAAAACTAGGTGGTGGGCCGGTTTGGCTCCCAGGCCAGAGTTTGAGGGCCCCTGATCTAGATGAACTTTAAGGTCCCTCTCATCCTCAAGAATCTGTCAGATAAGAAAGATCAGAAGAAGATGGTAGCAATGGGAAGAGGAGGATTTGAGAGACTCCTTTGATCTGAAAAGGTGAGGTATGGGAGAAGTCAAAACTGACCTTCAGGTTTCAAGTCAGGGTAAATGGACTTGAACGGAGGGGCCAGAGGAGAAAGGCAGGAGCTTAAATGCAGGAGCTGAACACTGAGTCACCAAGTTGGAAATGCTGGAATTTGAGGAATTTCACAGTGATGAGTAGAATGATCAGGGTCAAAGCACTAACATTTCTAGCCACCTTTTCCCTGGCTCACCAAGAAGGTCAACGGATAATGTGTGAGGCTGCACATTCTTAGGTGCTAGGAGGCTCCTCTCCCTTGTGGAAAGGCCCTGCCCCCTCACCTGGTAGAGGAATCTTTGGCTGAAGTGCTGCATGGCTCCCTGGAGTTGGTTCCGCTGCGACTGCCACTGCTCATAGTTCCGCACGTACTCGGCTGTCGGGCGCTGCCAGGTGGTGGTCCGGGTGTTGTGGTCCACATAGTAGAACCTGCCTCGGGGATCTGTACGTTTTTCCCAGCTGGAAACATTAAGCTCAGAATGAATACAATGACCATCACCACCACTTCTCAAACTCTAGAGAAATCTCAGGATGACCGGCAAGGAGGGACCGAAGGACAGTAAGGCTTGGTGTCTGGCACAGAAGCTTGGCTGCTCCAGCAAGGCACAGCCAGGCAGATCCCCATCGTGGAAGCTTCTGGGGCTTAACAGACTTTTGTGGTTGTCTCTGCAGCATCCAATCCCTCCTTGCCATTAGCTCATGATTTCCATTTAGGGGATCTATGTGGTCTGGGGAAATTGACTCTACCTCCAACCATAGAGCTGAAACACTGAATGGGCATGAGACCTCTGCTGGGCAAATGAGGGTGAATCTCAGGACTTTTGCTAGGAATTCTGGGAAAAATAGTCTCTCTTCCTTCCCAGATGTGCCTGAGAGAGCATGCAGGCCTGGGAGCCACTGGCCACCATCCTGGACCCAAATACAACATGAAGTTGACCCTGTGGTGGCAGAGCAAAAAAAGGAAAAAAGGCCAGCCCCTTTGGGATATTACTGAGCATTAGATCAAGCTTGAAACCAGGATCTACATCTAGAATTTTCAATTACATGAGCCAATAACTTCCCTTCAGTATTTAAGCCAATTTGGATCCAATTTTTTGTTACATGCAACTAAAATTATCCTGATGTAAGGATCCAATGGTCTGAAAAAATAAGAAAGAGAGGAGGAACTCAGATTAAGAGAGACTTACGAGACATAGCTAAAAGCAATGTGTTGACCTTGGGTTTGGATCTGATTCAAACAAATCAAGTGCTAAAATCTTTTTAGGACAACTGGGGAAAATGGAACATGGAGTGGTATGACATGATAGGAAATATTAATTTTGTTGGATGGGATAATGGTATTGTGGTTTTGTTAAAAAAAACAAAAAACACCTCATCTGTTAAAGATGTAGGTGATATGTTCATAGGTCAAAGGTTGTGAAGTCTGAGATTTGCTTTAAAACTCAGAGGTCTGATGCAACAAAATGTTATTGTAAGAACCAGACAAGAGTTACAAGGGATTCACTGTACTATTCTCTTAACTTTGGTGTATGCTTGAAATTTTCCATTATAAGTTTGAAAAAGGGGGAAAAAAGGTGACAAAAGTAAAAGATACTACTGAAGAAAACAGGATTAACAGTCGAAGGGAATCAATATGGATTATACCGTATGATTCAGAGTTTTGTTCCTTTATTACTTTCTCATTTTGTCTCCTCTAAATTCTTATCTTACTCACATAGCTCTCGTGCCTCCGTTTTGTACCTTCCTTGATTTTCTGGCTTAGCCTCCTACCTGACTTTTTTTTTTTTTTTTTAATTCAGTTTTCTTGAGATATATTCACATACCATATAATCATCCATGGTGTACAATCAACTGTTCACAGTACTATAGCATAGTTGTGCATTTATCACCCCAATCTATTTTTGAACATTTTCCTTACACCAGAAAGAATCAGAATCAGAATAAAAAATAAAAGTAAAAATGAACACCCAAATCATCCCCCGCATCCCACCCTATTTTTCATTTAGTTTTTGTTCCCATTTTTCTACTCATCCAGCCACACACTGGATAAAGGGAGTGCAAGCCACAAGGTTTTCGCAATCACGCTGTCACCCCTTGTAATCTACATTGTTATACAATTGTCTTCGAGAGTCAAGGCTATTGGGATGGAGTTTGGTAGTTTCCGATATTTATTTCTAGCTATTCTGATACATTAAAACCTAAAAAGTGTTATCTATATAGTGCGTAAGAAGGTCCACCAGAGTGACCTCTCGACTCCATTTGAAATCTCTCAGCCATTGAAACTTTCTTTCGTTTCATTTCACATCCCCCTTTGGGTCAAGAAGATATTCTCAATCCCACGATGCCGGGTCCACGCTCATCCCCAGGAGTCATGTCCTGCGTTGCCAGGGAGATTTACACCCCTGGGAGTCAGGTCCCACTTGGGGGAGAAGGCAGTGAGTTCACCTGCCAAGGTGGCTTAGTTAGAGAGAGAGGGCCACATCTGAGCAACAAAGAGGCCACTCAGGGGGAGACTCTTAGGCACAATTATAAGCAGGTTTAGCCTCTCCTTTGCAGTAACAATCCTAGCTGATTTTTTAGCCATCTCTTCAATGACCCTTTTTAACTCAAGGCCTCCCTAAAAACATCTTCTCAAACAGTTACCAGTCCCCCTGGCCAGCTCCCAAATTTTGTCTTGATTCTGCCTGTGAGGCTGCCTTACTTTCAAGACCTGCTATTACTCTAGATATCAACTAAATTCTTCAGTTCTCTTCCCAAATCTGAGTCTTTTTTGCCCAGGTTTCCTCCTGTCTGTTATCCTCCCAGGGATGAAACTGTACCATCACTCCCAACTCTTCCTGCTGACACCAGTAAGTCACCCAGTCTGGATGCTTATTTATTATTATTATTATTTTTTTTTTTTTTTCTGTCTCTCTGCCCTTGCTTTTCCATTTCTTCGCCCAGATCAGTATCACCTCATACCTCAACTACTGCACCTATCTCTGAACTAATCTCCCCATTCCCAGCCAACCTATGAACTGCCATCAGAGCAACCATCCAGATGACCTCTTATGCCATGCTCCTGCTCAAAAACATCAATTGGATCCCCACTGCCCTTCAGTCAAAATCCTTTCGTTATTATCAAGGGTCCACAATAATCTGGAATTTTCCCACCTTTTTTCATAATTCTTGTAAACTAGTGATTTTTATTTTTAAAAGTTCTATTTTTTTATCAAAGAAATCATGTCTGTATAGTTCTAAAAGTGAAATAGTACTGCAGGATTAAATGGAAAACAGTGGTCTCCTCCTCTACCTCTCCCTACTGCTGATTCCTGTTCCCCAGAGGAAGCCACTTCAGCTCTTAACTGCTCCTTCCAGTATATATGTCCATATCGGTAATAATCCACATGGTTATTCCATTATTTCTTGATTTTTGCCATTTTAGATACTACCTATGGACTTTCCATTGTTGAAGATGAGGATTCAATTTCCTTATTCCACTCCCAACACACCACTGCACTCTCCTCCCCTCAACCTCCCAGTATAGAAAAATCATCATTTTCAACGAATCGATATACAGAGTTTGTACTATGACCCTGTAGAATGCTATAAATATATTTCCTTGCTTGTACAGCTTTTCTGTTTTGTTTTGTTTTTTCTCCTAGAGTTAAGAATTTCCTTGTTTCATCTGCTTGAACCTATCACTAATTCACCCCCAGACTCTTCTGACAGGACAGGTAGTCTCTCAGTCATTTATCTCTTCATGACTTCTCTCCCAGAACCTTCCATCTAACGTGGACAGCTGTCTGCCAGGCAGACTCCACATATTGTCCTCAGTCATCTTCCCTCATCTTTCTTGTGGGAGCTTCCTCGGCCCCTCTCCCGGGTTGAGGCTTCTGTGTCCTGCACCTCATGTCTTCCTGTTTCTTGATTTTCTCCCATTTGGTGGAACACATCATATAGTATCTTCCAAGAGAGGATGCATAACCCCACATATCTGAAAATGCGTTTATTTCTATCCCCACATTTGAGTGTTAAAATGACTAGAAATTGAATTCTAAGTGGAAAATAATTTTCTGTCAGAATTTTGAAGGCTTTGCTCCACAAATGCTATTGAGAACAAGGATAACATTCTGATTCCTGATCCTTTGTATCCATCCTGTTTTCCACTCTGGAAGCCTTTGAAATTTTCTCTTGGCATTCTGAAATTCCATAAGGATGTGCCTTGGGGTGGGCCTTTTTTTTATTTGTGGTGGGCCCCCCTTTTTTTTTAATTCAGTTTCTTTGAGATATATTCACATACCATACAATCATCCATGGTGTACAATCAACTGTTCACAATACCATCATATAGTCGTGCATTCATCACCCCAACCTATTTTTGAAGATTTTTCTTACACCAAAAACACAGTAAGAATAAAAAATAAAAGTAAAAAAGAACACCCAAAGCATCCCCCCCATCCCATCCTATTTTTCATTTAGTTTTTGTTCCCATTTTTCTACTCATCCATCCACACACTGGATAAAGGGAGTGTGATCCACAAGGTTTTCACAATCACACTGTCCGTGGTGGGCCCTTTTAATCTGTACACTATATCCTTCAGTTCTGGATTTTTTTAAATTTCTTTGACAATTTCCTATCCTCTGTTTCTCTGTCCATCTCTAGAGCTATTATTCAAAAATGGGATCTCTTGGACCAATCTTATTTTCTTTTCTCCAACTTTATCTTTAACCCATCTATGGATTTTTTTTTAATTTATTTTTTTTTAACCATATATGTTGTCATATATGTTGATTTCTAAAAGCTTGACTTGTTTTCTGCATGGTACTTTTTATTTTCTTCTGTTTTTATTGCACCAATGCCATATCTTATCCCAAATCGTTAAGGATATTTACGTCAGTAAGGTTTTACATTTGGAAGTTTTTTTCCACTTTCTAAATTGTTTTCACCAAGTTCCTTTTTCTGTCTGCTGATCTTTGGCTGCTCATTTGCATTTAAAAGTGAGCCACTCTGAGAGATTCCAAATGGAGTCGAGAGGTCACTCTGGTGGACATTCTTATGCACTATATAGATAACACCTCTTAGGCTTTAATGTATTGGAATAGCTAGAAGTAAACACCTGAAACTACCAAACTCCAACCTAGCAGTCTGAACTCCTGAAGACAATTATATAATAATGTAGATTACAAGGGGTGACAGTGTGATTGTGAAGACCTTGTGGATCACACCCCCTTTATCTAGTGTATGGATGAGTGGAGGTATGGGGATAAAAACTAAAGGACAAATGGGGTGGGATGGGGGGATGATTTGGGTGTTCTTTTTTCACTTTTATTTTTTATTCTTGTTCTGGTTCTTTCTGATGTAAGGAAAATGTTCAGAGATAGATTGTGGTGATGAACGCATAACTATGTTATCATACTGTGGACAGTGGATTGTGTATCATGGATGATTGTATGGTGTGTGAATGTATTTCAATAAAAATGAATTTGAAAAAAAAAAAAAAAAAAAAAAGAGCCACTAAAAAGCAAACTAGAAGCTCTGTATACCTAGATGGGGCTGACTACTGATCAGATAGAGCCCTGCTATTTCAGTAGAAGATCCCCCACATATCCCCTGTGCCTTTAGACTGGTTACTTTCCCCAAAAAAATGTTCTCCAGTCTTAAAGGCAACCAACTCAATGGGAGAAAATATTTGGAAACCACAAAAATGATAAGGGTTTGATATCCAGAATACATAAAGAAATCCTACAACTCAACAATAAAAAGACAACCCAATTAAAAAATCGGCAAAAGATAGAATAGACATTTTTCCAAAGAGGAAATACAGATGGCTAAAAAGCACATGAAAAGATGCTCAGCTTCACTAGCTGTTAGGGAAATGCAAATCAAAACCACAATGAGATGTCATTTCACACTACTATTATGGCCACTATTAAACGAACAGGAAAACTACAAGTGTTGGAGAGGATATGGAGAAATAGGAACACTTATTCATTGCTATGCGAATGTAAAATGGTACAGCCGCTGTGGAAGATGGTTTGGTGTTTCCTTAGGAAGCTAAGTATAGAGCTGCCTTATGACCCAATAATCCTGCTACTTGGGATATAACCAGAAGATATGAAAGCAGGGGCTCAAGCAGACACTTGCACACTGATGTTCATAGTGGCATTATTCACAATTGCCAAAAGATGGAAACAACTCAAGTGTCCATCAACAGATGAATGGATAAACAAAATGCAGTATGTACATACAATGGAATATTATTCAGCTGTAAGAAGGAATGAAGTCCTGAAGCATGTGACAACAAGGATGAACCTTGAGGGCATTATGTAATGTGAAATAAGTCAGACACAAAAGGACAAATATTGCATGATCTCACTGATATGAACTAATTATAATACATAAACTCATAGACATAAAATATAGAATATTGGTTACCGGGATATAGAATGAGGGTAAGAATGGGGAGTGGTTGCTTAATATGTGAAGACTGTTTAACTAGGTTGAACTTAAACATCTGGAAATGGACAGAGGTGACAGTAGCATATTATTGTGAGAATAAATTATCAGTGCTGAATGGTGTGTGAATGTGGTGGAAAGGGAGAAGTTTAGAGTCATGGATGTCACCAGAAGGAAAGTTGGAGGTTAAAACATGGGAATGTATAACACAGTGAATCTTGTGATGGACAATGTCCGTGATTAACTGCACAAATATTAAAAAGTTCTTTCATGAACTAGAGCAATTGTATGACACAATTACAAGGAGTTAATAATAGAGAAGTATATGGGGAAAAATGTACAGATTGCAAACTATTGTCTATAGTTAACAGTAATATTTTAATTCTCTTCGTCAATAGTAACAAATGTACCACATCAATACCATGGGTCACTTTTAAGGGGGGAAAAGGAAAAAGGAGGGATTTGGGTTTTCTTTTTAATTTTTATTCCTTTTCTGGAGTAATGAAAATGTTCCAAATTTGATCACGGGGATGTATGCATAACTGTGTGATGATACTGTGAATATATCTCAATAAAACTACATTAAAAAAAAATCCTCTAGTGTCTAACCTGGGGACAGCATCCCCACTTAATCCCTCTTTTCTGAACTTATCCCTGCCTTTAGCTATGACTTGTATCCCCAAGGCTGGTTCCACTCTCTCAGGAGCTTCTCAGGGTCAGAAGCAGGAATGTACGTGCGCGCGCACGCATGTGTGTGTGTGTGTGTGTGTGTGTGTGTGTGTGTGTGTGTGTGTGTGTGTGTGTGTGTGTGTGTGTGTGTCAGAAGGGTGGGAGTAATGGTTGACTGTGTGTGTGTGTGTGTGTGTGTGTGTGTGTGTGTGTCAGAAGGGTGGGAGTAATGGTTGACAACCTGAGAATCTAACTGCTCACTGCACAAATCTTAAACTGGTCTTTGGGTTTTTAGCCTCGTTCCACACTCGCTCTCCTGTCACTAATCACTGAGGCTTTCCAGGGCTCCAGGGTGCAAGCAGGCTGACTTCCTGGTGGATACCTCACACTGTAGGCTTGTGTTTCAGTTCTCTCAGCTCTGCCTTTTATCTCTTAGCAACTAAACTTTGATTAACATCTCCCATACGCTCTTTTTCTTTCTCCTTCCTTTATCATTGAGCGATTACACATTTTTATGTAACTTTATTGCCATTTTAGAGGAGTCTGTGGAAGGAATGGAAATAAACACATATTCAATCTTCAGTGTAACTAAAAGTCATCTGCACTGGTGAATTTCAAACTTCTAAGCAGCATAGTTCTGTCCTTTATTTCAGATGAAATCTCATGAGGAATCCTAATATATAAAAACAGAGCAGTGTGGCTAAAGGCCCAGTCAGCCCTTTCACCCTTTTTCGTTCCAGAGGGCATCACATTCACGATGTCCACCACCCTAGGGCTTTGCTGGACACAATTTGAAAATCTTTGTTTCACGTAAACCTTCTGCTCCAGCAAAGCTGCTCCGTCCATCAGTCCCTAAACATCTCTCTCTCTTTTTTTTTAATTAAATTCAATTTTATTGAAATATATGCACATACCATACAATCATCCATGGTGTACAATCAACTATTCACAGTACCATCATATAGTTATGCATTCATCACCCCAATCTATTTTTGAAGATTTTCCTTACATCAGAAAGAATCAGAGTAAGAATAAAACATAAAAGTAAAAAAGAACACCCAAATCATCTCCCCCATCCCATCCTATTTTTCATTTAGTTTTTGTCCCCATTTTTCTACTCATCCATCCATACACAAGATAAAGGGAGTGTGATCCACAAGGCTAAACATCTCTTTTACATTCCCATGTGCATGCTGGTGTCTCTACTGTTCCCCCAACCTGGAACACCTTCCTCTTATTTAAGTCCAGCCTTTCTTGCAAGGCTGAGTGTGTTCCCTTTCCCCACCCCTGTTGCTCTACGGAGACCACTCTCCCCATTTACCTTTGGCCTGAGAGTCACTTAAGAGCAAATCATTGCATTCAACCTGAGCTCCCAGAGCCAATATTTTTTGCTCCTGGACAAAATGACTGAACCTCGTACAGCCTTCGCAATGGGTTTGATACAAGGGAATGGCTGTGATAAAGTGAGTCCTTTGGCTCAATCTTGCTTCTTTGTGACCAGGGCCTGCTGAAATAATGGCTCCTTTCTGTAGTTTCAGAATTGTTCTCAGCACTGTAATACTTCCCAGGGGCAGGACTTTCCCCATTAATTAGCAAGGAAGGCTTAAGTCTTCAGTCATTCTGTTTCCTCTGGATTCTCTACTACTACACAGCAAAAGTAATAGCTAGTGGCGCAAAGCTGTTCGCCTAATACTCAGGAAGAACCAATAGGATTATGCTGAATGTAAAGCTGAGCCATCTCCCAGGAAAACATTAAAAGTATCCTGCAAATAAGAAAGCTTGATCTAGTGTCCAACCTTAAACCTTAAGAGTACTTCCTCTGCCATCTTCAGAAGACACCATTGAATATTTTTATTTAGATTCCATCCAAATGCCCACCAGGTCAAGACCTACATGACTCATCCACCAGAGAGGGTAAGAGCCAGCAACCAGCAGACTTACACATGTAAATGCACAAAGGGCAAGCATACAATAAGCATCAATGTTTAATGTGTGAGACAATTGGGGAAATCTGAATACTGACTGGGTATATAATGACATTAAGGAAATACTTTTAATATATTGTGGTTTCATTTTTAATATGAGAACATCTCGCAGAAATACATATGAAATACGGATAAAATGATATAATGTCTGGGATGTGCTTCAAAATAACCTAGATCAAGGGATGGGGGAGGTGAGTGAGGGTCATAGATCAGTTGTGGGCAATTTTTTTTCTGTAAAGGGCCAGATAGTAAGTATTTTAGGCTTTCTGAGCCATACAGTCTCTGTCACAACTACTCAACTCTGCCATGGTAGTGTGAAAGCACCTACAGACAATAAGTAAACAAATGAATTTGTTTCCAATAAAATATGCTCCAATAAAACTTTATCTACAAAAACAGGCAGAGGGCTGGGTTTTGCCAGAGGCTGTAGTTTGCCAACACACTAGTATAGATAAAAAAATTGGCCATGAGTTGATAATTACTAAAGCTGAGTGTTGAGTATGTGGGAGCTCATTATACTATTTCTCTGTTTTTGCATGTTTGAAATTTTCCATAATAAAATTACCTTTTTTTAATTTAAGAAATTAATGTCTAACTTTGGTAATTTCACTTTAATTAAAGTCAAAGTAGTAGAGTAAGGTCTAACAATTATGAGTTTTTTTCCCAGAAGGGTAGGGAAAAAGAAGAAAACACAAACATTCTAGTGGAAAACCAAAGCTTATAGGCAGCCCATCTGTGGAAATCTGTAGGATCATAAGGGAAGGTGGGTGTTAGCCTGACACATGCCTGACAGCTGAACCCAACAGGGGCTCTCTCAATACCCTCCCCAGCAGATATCTTTTCCCTTCGCAAACTTAGGTGGGAAAAATGTCCATATTTTATGCAGGAGTCCTTCCCAGATGCTTTACCAGGAGGTGATTCTTTCCTAAGAGCAGAATACATTCCCTTTTGAAAGCTCTTGGGACCAGGAGACACATGTGGAAAGAACTTTCTGTCCCTGGCAGACAGGGAACCAAACTCCTTCTCCTTGAACTTGGACGGTCTTCCCTCACTTGGAAGCCTCGCTCATCCTCTGGTTTTGGAGGCCTTAGCCTGCTCTCACAAAGCCCAGCTGAAAGAGCAGTACACCGCCTTCAGGGGCAGGTTGGCACAGGCTGCTATGAAATGCATCATCACTCTTTCTAGTCGGTCTCCCCATGTCCTTTTTTTTCCCAGAGATGCTCTAAAAATTTAAGTCTATCTTGAAAACTGGAAGCAGAATTAAGAACTGTGAATAGGAAAACCAATCAAGCGACCCAGGATAATGTCACTGTATTTTGCTATGTCTGAAGAAAGGGACTGGAAACCTGGCCATAATAGGGATGGCTCTACATGGAGAAATGATCGACAGCATTAAGACACCAATGGTTCAGGAGGCTTCCCCAGCCCTCCTTCCTCTAGGACCCAATGGCCATGTTAGCTTGAAAGTCACTTAATAAGGCCCATGGCCATCAGTCATGGACCAATAAAAGGCAAGTGAGAGAAGGGAAAAAGAAAAAGAAAGGAAAAAATGTAGAAGGTGACAGCTATGGGAAGAGGGAAAGAAAAAGAGAGGCAGAGGAGAGAGCTGGGGAGAATACATAGATTGGTCTGGCAGAGAGCAGTGGAGAAGCTGTCAGGTGACTCTGGGGTGCCACCTCTAGAGCCCTGGCTCGCCCGTCCATGCCTTACCCTGGAGGAAGAGGCCGTTCCCAGGTGGTGGTCTTCGTATTGTGGTCAACATAATAGACTCGCCCATTGGGCAGCTCTCGCTGCTCCCACCTGAAAAATAAAGTTAAGGGAAGCATTAGATGCACAGCTGAAGGGTTTAAGCCCTTATTAGAAAGGAAGAACCTCACCACCAATGCGGCTGATTTTAGAAGTAAAATCAAAGATGAGATGCAGGACTGACCCAGATGGCAAGCCAGCTCTGTGTGGTCCCTCTTGGTGGCACCAAGGAGTGCTTCTTGAGGAAACTATAATAGTCCCCCTTTATTGTATCAATGTACTAGGATATAACATAGGTCACTCTAAATTCCCCTAAACAACCCATATGAACCTATATTCCATGGATTTTTCTAAGTCGGGGCCATTACCGTATTAAAGACCGATTTGGGAAAGTGATGAAAGCTGAGGAGTCTTTCCTTCCAAAGTGCACTTACCAACAGCTGAGGGTTCATGGACGTCTCCTAAAGTTTATCTATGGATGTTTCAGCCTTTTTAGCCTTTTTAGTTAAGGTAACAAATTTTATGATGACTGCTGCTTTAGTCTCCCAGCAACATATATAAATGATCACACTGATTTTTAGAGTGCAGGATTCATTTAAAGAGAGATCTTTTAAAAAGGGATCTGGGTGAATCAAGAAACATGGTGTGCTGTTATTTACTGACTCCTCTGCCCACAAGGTTAAGTCTGTGTGTAAGTTAATGTGAGATTGGAGTGGGGAGGGTGGCACTGCCAACTAAATCATCTGTACTCATAGAAGGACAAGGTAGCAGATGATCCAAAGAGAAAATTCACAGGCACCATACCTTATACCTTACTATATAAGCCTTTTTATAAATGATACAAATATTTATAGTTATATGACACTTACCACTTGATAAAGAGCGTTAATGGTCCTGTTTGCCTGTATGTCTTATGTTGATTTTTCTTAATTCTACTTTGGGGTACTGCCTAGGGGAAGGTGGCCCTTTCCAGGAGCTAGTACAGTCAGTTCTGCCATAACACTTGTTTTGAAAATGCAAGTTTGTTCTAATGCAATTAGTATATAAGGGAACAATATTAGCATAATGTGAATTCTGTGTCTGCTTATGCATGATTTTGTCTGCAAGAAACACTATGTGAATATAGAAAAGTTCACTCAGATGAACCCAGCTGCACGGAAATACTCAAAACTTACACGCATCTACCAGCTACCTCTGTTTTACTGCGTGTTCTGTGCCACATTCATCCATTCTGTCTGATTTCAGACCCTCCTTTCACAAGTTGCAACACTTCCAACACCTACTTCCAAAAGCAAACTTCAGGTTTTTTCAGTTAAAGTTAAGACTTCAGGTCTTTCTGAAGTTAAAATGCCATGTTTATTGTAGTGTATGTATTCCTTAACAATTCAGCATGTGTAAAACTGTGCTACCATTTCTATAAGTCTCCTAACTCCATTTTCCCCATAAGCCCTGTGGTTTTATTTAGGATTTTGCATAGCATGGTGATTTTTAGGAACGCATATGCCAATTACAGCAGAAACAACTATATAATCAAAATAAATGTCAGAACTTCTATCATTAAGCCTGGTTGTCTACTCTGATAAGATACTCATTTTATTCAATACCACTTCTTGTTTAAACTGGGAGGTCTGGTCAACATACTGCATTTATCAGTCCCTCAGAATCTAGTTTAGATACAAACATATATGAGGTTTGTAAGGAAGAGAAGGGAAGAAGAGGGGAGGTGCCCTCATCCACTGAGCATCTACTATGAACTAAGGGCTAATGTTTGACCTCACACAATCCTTGCCTCAATTCCTTAAGGCGGGAAAAGTCATTATCACTGAGGACACTGGGGTTCAGAGAAGCTAAAGTAACTCATGTGGGATTCAAACTCAGCTCTGACTCCAAAGCCCGTGAGTTTCATCTGGTCATGCTGAAAGGAAGAAAGGGAGGGAAAGGAAGGTGAACTGATATTTACAGGGAACTTACTACCTGGCAGAAAAGATGCCAGGTGCCTTCACAATTTTTATGTCAAAGTGAACAACTTTAGCACTGAGGTTGAGGTAGGGGACCCTATAGGATCAAGATTACTGCAGAGAAATTATAATGGGGCCACAGTGTTCATTTTAATCAGAGCTGTCTACCAGAAGAAGGTGCACATTTTGCACCACTGGGAGGGCAGCCCTGGATTGCAGAGAGGGCTGATTATTCCATTTCTACCTCTCCCTCTGAATGCCCTTCTGAATTAAAGACAAAAGAGTAACAATATTGTCAACTCAAGAGGCTGGTGTCCCATCTGTTGGGATCCAGTAAGGACCTTTCAGCAAAGAAGGCAAGTGAACTTCAGCTTTCCCAACTCCATCTGTCTGCTCGGTAATAGAGTAGCAAAATCTGATTCCCTCATTATTCACATGAGTTTGGAAATGAGGAAAATCCTGAAAAAGATACTTGGCTTAAGGCTAAGTATGGAAAAATGGGAGCTCTTGGAGCCGATAGCAGCAAACCCCTCTTTCATAATCTTCCAACAAGATTTAAGCAGCTGAGAATTCTCCAGCATTCCCTAAGAAGTTAGCTATATCCTTTCCTTCCTTGAAACCAGGGGTTCTTTGGCACAGTTCTGTGGCACACAAGCACCACCAAAATTAATTTGCTCATTTTGCAGTCACTATTTGGAAAACTGCCTATTTATGGGTGGGGCTATCCCTATTATAAAAGACAAGATATTTGTTGAAGCAACTGGATTAAAGACAATAAACACACTTCTCTTTAATTCCAACAATTCTTTTGTTACAACCTTCATATCATAACAAGTATCCACTTTTGACCTCTTCTATGTTTCACTTGAGGTAAGGGGATGACTTTGGTTTTATTATACTTTAGCTAATATTTTCATCTGATGATAGGATAACACTTAAAACCCCATAAAGTAAATGCCTTCAATTGTCACAGTGGTATTTCCACCCTATCATACACTGTCAGAAAGGAAATCAGTTTGATTTCTCTGCCCTTATATTGAAGAGTTACAGCAGCTTTTTCCAAGATCCGCCCATCCCATCTCTGATCCCAGCTGATCCTAGAAATGAGTCTCTCTTTCAGGGACTGCTATTGTCCAGCAAAGCTCAGTGTCCTTCTACAAACCCTCTCAACTGGCTTAGCTAGAAAAATAGTTGCCAGAGGAACAAGACCTTTCTTCCATCACCTTTTTTGATATCCGCATTTTTTCCTTTTAAACTTGGACTCCTGCTCAGTTTAAATGTCCCTCTGGATCCTCCCTGATCCTTGACCTGGCCTAGCTGGTTCTTAGAGAGAACTCTCTTCTCCTCCCTTACCTGCATGGCTATTCATAAATCATACAAATGTCTTTCCTTCATTAATGCCACACAGTTGGTCAATTCTATCATCAGTCAAACAAGCTCCCTATTCTCATTTCTGCTTGGTAACTGCTGACCTACACAGATTAGGCCTTCCAACTGTCTTGGTTTGGTCTCCCCATGAAAAGAAATGACACTGTCAGCGACTGTTTTCATCAGCACATCCCTGTCAAAGGTTAGGTTTTAGCCCCTTATAAGCATCTTCTTCACACTGAGATTAAAAGGCTTTTCAATCAAACTACTGATGGGTCTCAATACTGCATCTTGGTCACATGGGTCATATCCTCTCCCTCTGAATAGCTTTCTTTGATGCTCACAGAAACAGTGTTCAAAGCACCAAGCTTGTTTCAGGTCCCTACCTAACACATTGCTCCTTGGCCTTCAATGAGTAACGTGCAGTTGGACCATGGACTGCAAAGTGCCTTTCTACTTGAAAGTGCTCAAAAAAGCAGTGTCCAATTTCAATTAACCTTAGGTACTTTTCTTTACCTAAATTGGCTTTGCACCTATGGATTTTGACCTCCATTTGTTCAGCTGTATGTCCTCCTATCCCATGTCTCAATCCTCCTGCCCTCACCGTCGTTAAAAGGTTAAAGGCTAAAAACCTCAATCCTATTATTAAGATGTCATCAATCATTTTTCTACTACGCTATATGAAAAGGAAATTGTCTGGTCACCTGAAGCAATTGTGCTTGTAGAAGGTTTCCTTAAAGGTCTTCAGGAAATTAATTCTCAATTATCTGCTACTGTAGGATATACACAACCACCCTGGTCTATACACTTCTTGGTCAGATTCCCTTGCATTTGGACACAATCATGGTTCCACCAAGAGTAGGATTAAGTCGGGAAGGGATTAAAGCTGAGCAAGGAGAGGAGATTAGTATCGAAGTAGTTCTCCTTAAATTGCCCTTACATATTGACATAATAAAAATTTTTGACATACCAAAAATTCTATTTTAGTAAAAGTATTATTAACTTATGTTATTTATTAATTTGTACACTTTTATTATCATGTGCATTAGGCATCAGTAAAGTTGATGCTCCATCAAAATACATTCTCTCGATAAGAAAGCAAAGTTACGCCATAATCCTTCCACACTCTAAAGAAAAAATATATATATATATTTTTTTGAGTGAGACATGAGTTTAATAGGACTTACTTACAGGAGATGATTTGTTCCACGGCAGCAGCGGGCCAGGAAAGACAGAAATTAACACTCCACAAAAGCAGGGGGTGCCAGGGGTGGTTTATAAAGGTTAGGATGAGAGGGTATGAGAACAGAGTTTCGGCACGGTCTTGTGATACAAGGGTGTGGAGACTGTCATCAACAGTGATCATGGAAGGGGAGTTTCAATGCTTTGTTTACAATACACTTTTTCCTTCCCTAGGGAGGTCTGACGACTATTAACATCTGCCCTGGTCAAGTAGGCAGCTATGTGAAACCACTATGGAGAGAAGGGGCCCAGGCCCTGGGCCCCCACAATCCACTCCCACATAGCAGACTATGTTGACCATAGGACAGATGTTGCATCCATAGACGAGAGAACACTAGAAGTCCTCCACCCTGCCACCCCAGAGATAACAAATTCACAAAGTGATGCCACTATGGTCAAGAAAGGGAATTAAACCATTTAGACAAGGGGTCTACTGATAACCACCGAATTCTGCCAAACTGGCAGGATATTCCAAGCAGTCCAATTCGCGGGGGTCACAGTCCAAGAGAGGCCAGTAGCATCTAAAGGTGGCAAGTCCATGCAAACCCAACATTGGGTTCAATCATGGGCATGACTTATTGCTGAGGCCCACTGCAGGAAGGTGTTTCCAAGGTGAAAACAAAGATGTTTATAGGGAACAATAAGGGGTAATTTCTGCTGATTTAACAATATACATGCTCGAGTTCCAATGGTTGATAACAAGGTACCAGGCAGAGGAAAATTATGGGGAGGTTTTAAATAACTTTCTCCCTCTGCAAATCTTGAGTTTTCTATCACTGAAAGAATACATCTCTCAAAGTAGTCTTAAAGCTGCCTATGAAGAAGTTCAACTCTTCACAGGCAAAAAAACAGATGAAATTCACGTGTTCTTATTTTATGCTCCTGATAATAAACGACTCTGAACCAAATCCTATTCTTCCCCCAAGCTTTGGCCACTTCCTGGGTGTACTATATGATTTATTTCCTCTGTAGGGACTGTTTTATGGGTCAGAAATCTGTGTGCACTGGAACACATCTGCTCACTGTTTTCACTGCTTCGGTAGGCCCTTTGTAAACTGCATAGGAAATGTGTTCAACTCAGTCCTTCCCCAAGAACCTTTCTTGAAATACTGAACCACCTTTTAAATCTAAGCACACTAATTTCCTTTTTAAAAAAAATATCAGCAACCAGCACTTTATGACCTTTGAGCACAGGAAGGCACAGTAGCAGCTATCGAGGCCTCTGAATTAAGTCTGTTTTTCTTCTCCCTCTTTCTTCAACCGTTCCATTTTCGTTTCCCTTGGAAAAGTCCCCAAAGCTCTTCAATGGAAGTTGGCAACATTGAAACATATGCTTTCACAGAGGCAAGACTGTTTCAGGAGATGGTGTCTATAAAAAAATTCTTAACATTTTTCACAGATGTAAGGTTGGCAATGTAGGGAAATGACCACCCTCAAAAACTCTGGTGGGAACAAAAATGGGGACACTCTTTCCGGAGGGCAATTTGGCAACTTGGCCAAAAGCCTTTGTTATGTGAATATTTGTTAACTCAGCAAACCTATTTCTAGGATAAATGCTAATGAAATAATTACGTCAGTGATTTACCTAAAAGTCTATCTGTTACAGCAAGGCTTAAAGAGAAAAACAGCAAACAACCTAAATGCCTCCAAATGGACAATTAGTAAAATAAATTGTGATACTTCTATAATGGGTATTCAGTCATTGAAAATCATATTATAGATGAATATTTGACTTGTTCAGCTGTTAAAATGCACTGAGTGGAAAAAGGTAAGTTAAAAAAATAATATGAATAATGTAATCAAAATTTTGTTTAAAATTATATAAATTTACTGTTTTTATCAACTGTAAAATGCCATTGATTGTAAGATTATTTAATAAACCACTAAGAAAAACAAGATAAAACAAAACACTGTCAAACTATGAAACCCCAATGCTGTAAGTTAACATCTTGATTTTAGAGAAGTTAAAATGTGAAATAACATGAATATTAGAATCAGTGTAACATGGAGGGTATGTTTGTGTGTAAAATTTTTACAACTTCAAAGTAAGGAAGGTTTTCAGACAAGATACAAAAGGCACAGGGTAAAGATTAACAAATTTGCCTATTTTAAAATTTCAAACTGCTATACAATATAACACACTTTTATTTTTTAAAAAAGTAAAAGGTAAGCCACACCCTCTCTCTCTGGCTAAGCCAACTTGAAAGGTGAAATCACTGCCCTCCCCCCCTACGTGGGATCAGACACCCAGGGAAGTGAATCTCCCTGGCAACGTGGAATATGACTCCCGGGGAGGAATGTAGACCCGGCATCGTGGGGTGGAGGGCATCTTCTTGACCAAAAGGGGGATGTGAAAGGAAATGAAATAAGCTTCAGTGGCAGAGAGATTCCAAAACGAGCCGAGAGATCACTCTGGTGGGCACTCTTACGCACACTTTAGACAACCTTTTTTAGGTTCTAAAGAATTGGGGTAGCTGGTGGTGGATACCTGAAACTATTAAACTACAACCCAGAACCCATGAATCTCGAAGACAGTTGTATAAAAATGTAGCTTATGAGGGGTGACAGTGGGATTGGGAATGCCATAAGGACCAAACTCCACTTTGTCTAGTTTATGGATGGATGTGTAGAAAAGTAGGGGAAGCAAACAAACAGACAAAGGTACCTAGTGTTCTTTTTTACTTCAATTGCTCTTTTTCACTCTAATTATTATTCTTGTTATTTTTGTGTGTGTGCTAATGAAGGTGTCAGGGATTGATTTAGGTGATGAATGTACAACTATGTAATGGTACTGTAAACAATCGAAAGTACAATTTGTTTTGTATGACTGCGTGGTATGTGAATAAATCTCAATAAAAAAAAAAACCCATTTGCAAAATAAAGATGATTAAACAACAAAAAAAAAAAAAAAAAAGGTAAGCCACAGACTGGGAGAAAATATTTGCAATGTACATAATTGAGAAACGAATAGGATCCAGCATATCTTAAGGAATCCTGCAGATTTAAGAGAAAAAGACAAATAGCCAAATAGAAAAATGGACAAAAATATGTAAAGAGGCAATTCACAGAAAAGGAAACCAAAGAACCAAAATAAAAAGAGGTTCAATTTCAATGCCAATCAAGGAAATTCAGATTAAAACCTCAAAGAGATACCATTCACACCCAGTAGACTAGCTAAAATGAAGAAGTCCTACAATACTAAGTTTTAGCTGGAAGGCTTACACTTGCTGGTGGGAGTGGAACTGGTGAGCAGAGTTGAGAAAGCACTTTGCTAAAACTGAAGATCTTCATCTCCTGCAACTCAGAAATTCCAGTTCATGGAGACAACTTAGAGAAACAATCATATACACAAAAGCTGTGCACAGAAAAAATTCATTGTGGCATGGTTTATAATGGTGAAGAAAGAGGAGAATAGACAAGTAAGTTTGCATCCATTCATATGGCAGAAGACTCTCTAGCAGCTTCAATGACTGTGGGCAGATTCAGGTGTCTGTGAACATGGGATGGATCAGAGATGAGTTCATAGGGACACTCAACTGCACCAGGAACATCTTCATTCAGCGGGAAGTTTAAAAAGGGCGTGGAGGGCTACAGCAAATGCTGCATCGTGTTTGATAAGGGTAGGTGGTAAGCCCACAGGTATTCCTTACATTATTCTCCGTTATTATCTGCAAGCTTGAAATATTTTACAGTAAATTTTTAAGGCACATACTGTAAGATAATCAATTTTTGGTAGATGTGCGTATGCATATGTCTACATATGTGGTCTTGGGCAAGTTGCTTAAGGTTTCCTCACTTGCAAAATGAGGATGAAAGTGGCTAACTCACAGAAGTGCTGTGAAGACTGCGTGAGAAATCCACACACAACGCCTAGTGCCCCCCACGTGTTAGCTATTACTGATGGTCAGGAAAATATATATGAAGTGCATAAAAAACACCAATGCTTAAATCTGGGCATTTTTGCTTTTTGTTCTATCCTTCTTCTTTACATATATATATACATATTTTTTTTTCTTCCTAATTTTTCATCAGTGAGCTTTTATAAGATCAAAAAAAGAAGCTTTTTAATTTTTAAGGACAATTGAGAATGGGCAATTATTTATCTACTCATTCAACAAATACTTCTCACTCCATCTCCCTAGGAGCAAAGCACTATGCTAGGTGCTGGGGATACAAAGCTGGACACAATAATCCCTATTCATGCAGGGTGCTCAAGAAGTACAGTAAAAATGAAAAGTAGTAATTATGTATGAATACATTAGTACAGGGGTGGCAGGAATGTCTCCTGGCCCAACCTCTGACAACAGTGGAATTCCTGGAAATAGCTTTACTTTCAGAGATGAGGAGGAAGAGGAGGAAGACAGAACTATTCAGCATTACCCAAGCATTTGCCATAAGCCTTGCAGAGTCAAGAACTAAATCTTATTCAGGAAAAAAACAAGTGGTGAGGGGGAGGCAGACTCTCCCAGTACGATCCTTTAATCCGGTGCTGCTCAAAGCATGGTCCACAACCTAACTGTTACTGTTTTATGAAAAGTACAGAAATTTCTAAGCATTTAGAAACTTTAACAATGACATTGCCACCACAGCCATATATGTGGTCAGTAGATTTATCTCACTGAAAGAGTATAGAACAAAAGGAAGGATTTGCAGCAGACTGAAGGTAAAAAAATAAATTAAAACAAAAAACAAATAATATTGCTGAATTGTACGCATGAAAGTGGTTAAAATAGGAACATTTACATTGTATATATGTTACCACAATTTTTTTTTTAATATGGTTTTAAAAAGCGGGGGGAACTGGTTCTTCACATATAGTTTGAGAAGCACTGTTTTAACACTCCTTGGGTAAGAATCTTTGGCTAGTGCCGAAATTGAGTTTGGAATAAAACTAAATGGCAGTGGCTGGTTTATAACTCAGCAGAGAGGTTCCAAATTCCATCACCTATTAAAGTGTCTCTACAAACCCAACATCAAAGAACTCTTATAAGGGTGTCATCTCGGATGATGGTTCTCAAGGACTATTCTGGAGAGAGTACTCTAGATCTCGATAACCGGGCATGGGGGGTGGGGGAGATGGCAAATCCGAAAGCTCTAGAAACACCCCTCCTCAAGTAATTCTGCTGTGAGGAAGGAAATGGCCGCGGCAGTCAATGGCTGCAGGAGAAAGAGGAGGGTGTGAAATGGCAGAGCTGAGGTAAGCTGGCGGCCGACACAACAACCTCCCTTATGTAAGAAACCGCAGCGGCGTGCTGGTTGCCAGGGTAAAATAATGTGCCTCTGTGTGGGGGACTGAGGGCGCTGCAGAGGCCGGGGCGCACTTGGAGTTTGTCTAAGCCATGTATACACAGCCTGTAAATGAGGCCTCGGTCCCCAAAGTGGGCTCGGGGCTGATAAAAACCAGATGTGGGACCAGCTGACTAAAGTGTCCTCACTGCCCGCTGCCTGGACCACTCACTATCTCACCTCCTGGGCCTTCCGGGAACCCCTCTTTTGATGCATATTTGCAACCTGAAAACTCCACACCCTTCCAGCTGGCCTCTTCCATGATAATTAAATTAAAAGCTACGGAAAGCAGGAAGGTTTAGAGAGGTGGCAGAGAGAAAAGGACGGAGGGGTGTTATATTTGCACTGATGCAGTCTGGCTCTAGGTAGCCTTCAACCCTTAAAACACACAGACGTGCGTAACCTCTTTATGGTGCGAGTCCCATCGGCTGCGAATTTCAGAAAGGAGATGTGGCTATCTGGAAAATAAACCCTTGGAATCCCTAAGTGGCCCTTGATGGCCGTCGATCAGTAAAGGGCACTGAAGGAGCTGAGAAGATAGAGTCAGGAAGACGCAGAGGCTGTTGGAAGCCTTAAGAAAGCATCTAGCTTGGCTCAGAAGCACCTTCCCAAAGGAGAGACACTCTCCACAGCATCTCCCTGTGTACGAGGAACCCTAACGAGCAGGAAGGAGCCTCTGAGGCCTGTGAGAGCTGAGGATTTGAACCCAGAGCCAGTCAGCCCAGTGACTGACAGTGTTAGGTTCAACTTCCCTGCCCTAGGGAAGAAAGTACAATATTCCTCTCATAGTTGCTCTTTCTTTGACGCATGAAAGAAGCAGAAAACGTTGATTTAAGTGGAGGAGTTAAAAAAACAATGGCATTTTAATTTATTCATTCATTCATTCCAATTATTTCTCAGGGGCCTACTTTGTGCCAGGCTCTCTGCCATCTTGGAGTTTACAGCCCAGCAGGGCAGGCAGACACGAAACACGTAAGTGCAGGTGGGAGGAGAGTTACAATGGAAATATACAGGACAGTTTAACCTTGTCTACCAGGGATCAAGGAAGGATTGATTCCCGGAAGAATTACTGATTAAGCTGAGACTTGACAAAGCAGAGAAATTAATGGACAAATGATGAATGTTTCAGAAGGAGCAACTAGCATGGGGGAGGGCCCTAAATCCAGGGAGAGTGTGGTGCACTGGTCGAACTAAAATTATTTTGACTAGAGCTCAGAGACAGAAGAAAAGTGGCTTCCATGGGAGGGGTAGGTGGGGTCATATCATGCAGGGCTTTTAAGGACTTAAGAATTTGGGAATTTATCCTTAAAGCCACCTTAGCATTTTAAGTGGAGGAATAGAATGCTCAGATTTTAATTTCAAAAGGTTAAAATAGATTGGAGAAGGGCAAGAATAGTGGTCTGAGCAACAGATAATGATAATTTGATCTGGAATGTGGCAAAGATATGTAGAAAAGTGGTTTGATTTTAGAGTTTTTTTTAAGAGATAGTATCATTCTTCCCCTTAACAACTATTCCAGGGGATCCCAATAGATGCCAGACAACCTGCAGGGCAAACAGCAAGGGCTTGATCCCTGCCCACATGGCACTCAGAGCATCATGGGGGGCAAATGCCACTCAACGAATCACTGTTTACACCTGTGATAAACGCTAAGAGGAGAAATATGAAGAGCTGGGAGAACATGATCCGGAGAGCCACAGACAGGGTTTGATGACTGGACGGATGTCAGGAAGAAGGAAAGATGGTTGGCCTGATGGTCGTGCAGGTGGACGGTGGCACCAATATCAGTGTGGAGGCCAGATTTTAGCCAGGATGAGATGGGTAGGATGATGAATTCCATTTTAGATGGGTTGGGTTTAAGACTTTGGATTAGATATCCACTTGGAGCTGTCCAAGCAGTGGGCAGTGGGTCAGGAAAGGAATGGGCTCAAGATACAGATGTTGGAGTTGGCATCAGATCCCAATGGAAGCCAGGAAATGGGCAAATTCACCCCGAAGGAGAACTCAGAGTGACCAGAGTAGGCATTCCAAAACAGTTCGAGCACAAGGACTGTTTCCTGTTCAGCACTGCTTTTGGATGCCCAGTCCTGGACCTGACATGTTGTAAGTGCTGATAAATATTTTGTTTAATGAAAGAAGTATATATTGCTTGGACATTGGTAGATGTCCAATTAAATGGAAGCTATATTTATATATCTGCATAGAAGACAAATGTATTCTGTAAATTCAAGAAGGAAAAAATATGTTTCCTTTGTGATGGCACTTAACTCCCTCTGCCACAAGAGAGAATGACTCTCTTGGCATCTGGATCAGAATGACAGATTTCACTCTTTCATTGGTTCCTTGATTCCTGAAGCCAAGACACCAGGAATAACATAACAGCCGCTCTCGCCTGGATCTCTTGAAGTTGTCAATAAGCTGGGGTGGGGACGCTAGGTCTTGGGGTGGGGACGCTAGGTCTATGAATTGGAAGGATGACTGTACAAAGCACACGCCTACTGGGTCACCATCACAGAACAGCAAATTGAAAGAAACTCCGGCGTCCTCACTACTATGTACTCAGCAGCACTCCCAGCACTCTCCAGTTAGGCAGCTGACCACCTCCAGGCCCCAAGATGGCTCGTGAAGTACAGAAGTGTCCAGGTCCTCTAAGAGATGGGCATGTAGAAGCCTGCCTGGCCCAGAAAACTGGATCTCTGACACCATTCTCTGGACCGTCACACTTGTTAAAGTGGGGGGCAGTCTTCCCAGACCCGCACATAGGCTTCATCACGTTCTAAGTGCTCCAGGGAAAAGATGCTGTTCAAACTACCTCAGAAAAGTGTTTCAGCCTCTAGCAGGATGAGGGATTGGGAATCGGCTTCCCTGGGTTACTCAATCCGCCAGACTTAGAATAAAGAGATTTTTCAGAGCTTGGAGTTTTCCAGCTGCCTGGAAACAGGAAGCGCCCAATCCCAGAGAACAGTAACCCTCACACACGCCCCACATAAAGACATGTTGAGCCATTAGCCCTGATTGCCTGTGACTGACACAGGAGTGAGGCCGGCCTTCCAGGGGTTTGCTCAGTGGAAAGAAAACGGCTCACAGGGGACACAGGCGGCCATTTTCTCTCGTTTCTGCCAAAGTGATTCTGCTCTGTTCCCCCAAATTATAGCATACAGATTTGAAATTAAAAACCAAACTAAGGTCTTTCGAGTATTCCTTACCACATACAAAAGAGAAAAGAAATCTCTCTAGGGAGTAGTTGGGCCTGAGCAATCAGTTATTAATTTTTTTCAGAAAATCAAAAACTTCACAGAAAAACTATGCAATATCTCCAATTCTCCCAGGTTTTGCAGTATTAAGAATTATTTGCAATACTTTTCTTTCATTCAACACACTTTAAGAGGTAACGTGCCAAGTGTTTGATTACAGATCAAATACGGATGTGGTAAAAATCGTCTGTCTATTCCTTCAGATTAAGGATTTTTTTGGTGCTAACAATTGGGTTTTCTAAACTGGCTTAAGAATAACACAGCACATTATACACCAAACGAGAGACCATCCATCTCTTCCTTTTCCTTCAGAATTATAAGGGCTCAGAGGAGCCTCCCCACACACACCATTACCAAACAAACACTGACCCGATGGTGACTGTGGAGACATGGACATTGGTTTCCTCAATCCTGAACTGGTAACCAGGATGGACAGCAGGACACAATGGCATTGGCCGGCCCTGACCATGATCAGCAGTCACCGGGATAAGACTTGGTTGCCCAGTTTAGAAGGGATCCCCTCCTTTATGGTTCCTACACAGCCACTTCAAAAATATCATTCACTATCCGGTGAGCACTTTGTGTACACCATCTTATTTGAGCCTCTCGACTTCCTGGGGATATGTGTATGATAACTCTCTCCATTTTACAGATGAGGACATGGGCTCAGAGTCACCAAGCCACCAGGCTGGCTGAGTCACAAAGGGTGGAGCAGGCATTCAAACCCAGATCTATTTGGTCCCCAAGTCCATGCTCTTAATCTCCAGTCACCATACAGCCAAACTTGAACTGCCTTTGGTTCACAGGGGCCAATCTTCTCAACATCCAAGGTCTTTATCATTAGATTTAATTCTGAACTAAAGAATGGGAAGAAAATTAGTAGCCCTTGTTAACATTAGCATCAGCTATGGGAGATGGGACAAGATTCAGTAATATTCAGGGCCTAAAGGCAAATCCTCCATAGGAAGATAAGGAAAAATTCAACGGAGGAAAGCTGTTTTCTAGGCAGGATCTAGGTGAACACCCTCAAATGATTCAGGACATCAAAATGAGCTCCTTGTTCCACAAAAGCCACACGCTCTTTGAGTCAAACTGTTCGTTTCAAGCCATAGTGTAAGGTAGCATCGACTGTTCCAGATGATTGAGAAACCTTTTCAGATTTATGTAGAGCAAGCAGTCCTTCCACACCATCTTCACTCCTATGCATGGCAGCCTCCCCTCTCCCCAGAGACAGCTAGCCACTTGGCAATAAATAACCATGTTATTTCTGCCCTGGCGAAGGAGACTCCATATTTGGGAGTAATCGGGGGAGAAGACCACTCACCCAGCAGGCAGAGCATCGGGAGCCTGGGCAGCCGCTGTGAGCTGCTGAGTGCCCGAGGGGCCGGGCTCCTCTCCTTCAGCTGATGTGGCTGGAGCAGGGAGAGAGGCTGCGCTGGAGTTTGGTGTCACACTCGACACTACAGCAGGTGGGGACGTCACACCAACAACAGAGGGTTCTTCAGGGTCAGTGGCTATAGCAGGTTCGTCATTCACTGAAATGAAGAAATCATATATTAAAGCTCAGCTAAGGATTGTGTTCACATTTACTAGGTTGTTCACAGAACATGTGCCTCGAACATTATTGCATGTGTTTCAGATGACAGCAAAGAGTTTTAACAAAAAAAAAACACATAACTCTGGAAATTACAGTAAGTCAGTAATGCCTGCCCACAAATCTGAAATAAATATATAGCTACTATCTCCTTTATATAACTTTATTAGGTTTTTTAACATGCTATGGGTTTCCATTTATTGCAATAAACTGTAACGGAGAAGATGAGGATAACAGGGCAGCATGTGGTGCTAGATGGAGCAAGGCCAAGACTAAGTTTATAGGGTCATATACTGTTTTCTTACTCTTGTCATTTGCTTACTGGGAAAGAATAGCACCTTCCTTCAAAAAAAGCTCCATACATACTAAGAAAAAACCTCCAATAATGTGCTTGATCTTTCAAAGATTCATGCTCAAGTAGAAAACAAAGATAGATACTCTAGAAGAAAACGATGAGGCAGCAAAACTAAGGGACTTGTCTTCAAGGAAACAAAAGGAAAAGAGACAGACAGGAAATCAGCAGTTCCCAGTCTCCTTATTTCTCCATTTCTTCACTTATTTGGTGATCCCTTATGTTCACAAGGACCCCAAGGCACTGAAATAGCCTCTAAGTCAAAAAAGGACAAAATGAGGTTTCAGAGAATTATAATTCCTTATAAAGGGATAAGCCACGTGCAGAGAATTTTCTTTACATGTGATTGCATATGTGTACATTTACACTAGAAATTTGTAGGAAAGACCCTTAGTTGTCATTTAGCCTCATCTTCCTAATTCAGAAATTCATTCTGTAGTTTCCCTAACAAATGGTTATCCAGCTTCTGTTTGAATACTCCCTCGGACAAGAAGCTCACTAGAGAGCCATTCCATCATTGAACAGATGTGATTGTCAGAGTTTTTTCTTGTGTTATGCCAAATCCCATCAGCTGGCCTTAGTTCTCCAGCCCCACCCCAAAGCAACACAAAATAAGTGTCTGGCTACCCCATTTCTCATTGGCCTTCACTTTTCCAGTAAAAAGGCCTACTATTTCTTCCATGCTTCTTGAATGGCCCTGTTTCTAGGCCACCCCTGTCCTTACCATTTGGCTGCTCTCTTCTGGTCACCATCTTTTTCTGCCTCTCCTGAATATGAACATAATTCAGACACCAGCTGAGTCAGATTATCAATGCAAACGATACTAGTTAACACTTGAGGAACACCCAGTAAGTGCCAGGCCAGTGCTAAACCCTGACATCATTTATCTCATTTAAGCTTCAAAAGAAACCCCACGAATTGGGTACAATTATTATCTCCCATTTTACAGGTAAGGAATCTGAGGCTCAAAGAGGTTAAATAGCTTGCCAAGGTCACAGAGCCACTAATTCACACCCGGCTACCCTCCTTCAGAGCGAGAAACACTCACAGGTTCCTCTGCTCCCGCTCTGCACATCCTCAAAAGCAACCCAAGATTATACATGACCCTACTGGCTAACATGAGACTGGTGTTCAGCTAAAACTAAGGTCTCCTTGCATGATGTGACGCCCAGCTTGATCTGACCAAACGGTAGGAGCCTGAGGCCAGTGATTGCCTATGATTTATTCATTTGCTTTCTCCCCAGTGTATGAAACACTGTCTACCACATAGACTAGATTATTTGTTTAATGAGCGATTAAATCCTGTGCAATTGAGACTCTCCAACATAAATGCAAGATTTTATATTTATATTTACTATTCTATCTTACCCGAGTCAGTAAAACACCAACAAATATCAATTCTCTTTCTGCAAATCTGTAAATTTAACTCAATCTCAATTCTTAAAAATACCACCGCGGATAGTAACAATATTATAAATGTAATCAGTACCATTGAATTGTACACTTAAAATGGTTAAAATGGCAAATTTTATTATATATATATACAAATAACCACAATAAAATTTTTAAATATCATCATGACTTTTCTTGAGAGCTAAATAAATTCATTCTAAAATATATAAGGAAAAAAAATAGAAAAGAATAGCCAAGAAAATTCTAAAGAAGAGTGTATGTTTGCAGGGTGGTGAGCAGGGGTTAGGGAGAAGATGGGGAGGCTAGTTCTCTAAAGTATTAAAACATATAAAGCTCTAACAATTAAAACACGAATAGGCAAACACCGATTACACTAACAAGAAAAGTTCAGAAATAGAATTAAATATACATAGGAATTCAGTATATGCCAAGGGTAACATTTTTAATGACTTTAGGAAAGATATTTCAATAAACAGTGCTGGGACAACTGGGTAGTATAATGGGGGAAAAATTAAGTTGTACTCTTACCTCACTCTTTATACCAAAATAAATTCTAGATGGATCATAGATGTGGACATAAAAAATGAAACTACAAAGGAACCAAAGAAAACATGGGAGAATATTTTTATAATCTCAAAGTAGAGAAGATTTTCTGAAGTATCACACAAAATCTAGAAATCATAAAAGATTGATGAATTCCACTACATCAAAATAAAAAATTTCTACATGGCGTACACATCATAAGCAAAGTTGAAAGAAAAACAAATACCAAGAAAAATTATTACTAACTCATTACAAACCAATGTCTCACTTCTCTTGTATGAAAAGAAATTAATAAGAAAAAGACCAAAAATATAGACATTTCAGAGTAACAGAAATGCAAATTACTCTTAAATATATGAAAAGATGCTCAGTCTCAATTACAATGCAATTTACAGCTATAATGAAATGCCATTCTTTAATTTATCAGATTGGCAAGGATGGAAATATTTAATCCAACACTGGCAAGAGCATAAGAAACACGGGCATTTCACATATTGCTGGTGGGAGTGGAAATTGCTAGAACCTCTATGGAGAGCAGTTTGGCAGTATCAAAAATTTAATGCAATAATCAGGGAGCAGGGGAAGTGAGAGGAAGAGAGGTGGGTGGGCTGGTAGATGAAAGAAAAATGGCCATGAGTCAATAATAGTTGAAACTGGGTAATGGGTTCATTATAATTACTTTTGTATATATTCAGTTGTTTTTGTGACATAGATGGAATTGTGTACTTCCATCGGGAAGCACATAATGCCAAGACTGTCTCTCTTTTGCTATGTTAAACAGCAGCCATTGATGATTACTGCCTAAATCTATTGGAGGATGCAAAATGGTACTATTCTAATTCTATCATGGCTTCCTCATTTATTAGCTGTAATACTTTTATAAAAGGAAACTTGCCTTTATCGACCACTTGCATACCATGAGGCTCAATTTGTACAGGAAAGGTAGGATAAGAAATGCTTGATTCTTTCCTTTTATTTACCAGTTTTCAGAATAGTGAGCTGATCTCCTCACATCCTCCAAAAATGGACGATGAAATTTTGTTTTGTTTTGTTTTGTTTAAAAGCCATTATGAGCTCTTGGATTTAAACATAGATAAAATATTTCAATCCATTGTAGTTATTGTTCTTATTGATATTATAGAATTGTCCTATATTTGGCTGGGGTTGTTAGGAGTGGGCAGGGGGGTGGGGAGCTCTTCAGGTTGGCTTCAAGTTCTATGAAAAACTGTCTAAGATAGTAATTAAGTGGAAAAGTGCAGAACAGCGTATGTATTATGCTACTATTTGTGTGTGTGTGTGTGCGTGTTTTCAAAGAACATATATACATATTCTTGTATAAAAGAATATCTTTGGAAGAATCACAAATAACTGGAAACAGTGGCTGTCTCTGCAGGAGGGGAACAGAGGCTGGAGAACTGGAATTGGAAGACTTTTTCTACACTGTTAAAGCTTTCACACTTTGCAACTTTTAATAATACATATGAACTACCTATTAAGAAATAGTTAGGAAATTGTTGACTAGGAAGAGATCAAAAGCAGACCCCATGACATGCCAATAGAGAAGACCCTCTAATCAACACAAAGTCAAGTTAGAAGCTTTCTACCAGGCCTGTATCTGTCCGTAGGACTATCTGAGAGCCTTTGAGTCAACAGAATAGCTCATCTGTTTAAGAATTTAGTGTTGCACCTTGAGTTCAGTTTGGAAATAGAGGAACATGAAAGCTGGATATCCTAGTGTTTGCAAGCTTTCTGTGCCCATGCGACTGCTCTCAAAGATTGCGTGTCTGTGTATACACAATTTCTTAGAACATGAGAGCCTGAAAGTACCTCAGAAGTAAATCTACTGTGACGGTTAGGTTCATGTGTCAACTTGGCCAGGTGATAGTACCCAGCTGTCTGGTCAAGCAAACACTGGCCTAACAATTGCTGTGAGGATGTTTGAGGCTGGTTAATAAACCAACAGGCTGATTTATTAAACCATCAGTCAATTGACTGCAGCTGTGACTGATGACTCACCAAAGGACATGCCTTCCACAATGAGGGAATGCAACTGGCTGGATTTAATCCAATTAATCAGTTGAAGACTTATAAGCAAGACAGATAGAGGACCTTCACTTCTTCTTCGGCTGCCCAGTGAAGCATTTCTTGAGGAGTTCGTCGAAGTTGCGGGTTCGTTTCCTGAGGAGTTCATCAAACACGTTCATCAAAGATCCCAGTTCATTTCCTGAGGAGTTCATCGGACATCTTCCTTGGAGTTGACAGTTTGCTGACTGCTCTACAGAATTTGGACTCATGCATACCCACAGTTGCATTTTTTTTGCACTTTTACAATTTGATAGTCAGGGACACCTCTCATTGATTCTGTTTCCCTAGAGAACCCTAACTAATACATCTACCCTATCACAGCTTATAGTAATACGAAACTAAAGCTCACACAAATTAAAATACTGGCCCAAGGTCACTCTGGTAAATCAGTGACAGGGCACCATACCCAAGTCATCATGTGGTTTCAAGTGGAGAGAAAAATGGGATCGTCAAAGAAAAGAGTTACAATTTCATATCTTATAGAGTTGCTATATTTTACCTTTTAGATCTATTCTACCTAGCCAATGTTCTCTATTAATCCTCATTACTTGATGTACCTAACTTATCTCCCCTTATTTCCTTATTTTTCACTACTTCCACTCTATCTCCTACGCTCTCACCTCCCTCTCTTTGCTCACATCAGCTCTCCTCCCTGGATGTCTTTCCCCATCACTTCAGCTCAGAGGGATTATTCCCCTTGGCAGAACCCACAGCACCCATGGTCTCTGCTACTCAACCACATTTCCCTGTGACATCTGCTGTGCCCGTGCTTAGCTGACGGTGTCTTTTCAACCTCTTTTTCTGAAACAGATTATACGGCAGGGACCTCATCTTATACTTCTTTAGGTCATCTCTCTTGCTTCGCAAAATGGCATTCAATATACATTAGTACAATAAACACTCATTAAGTAAAACCTAATAATCTAGCAAAAGAAAGACACTTGAAATAAATAGCTGACATTTGTGTAACATCTGACATTTGTGTAATACATTTACAAAGCATGTTCTCTTTTTTAAAAAGAATTTATTTTGAAATAATTTTAGATTTATAGAAAATTAGCAGAGATAGTACAAAGATGGTATGCCCTTCACCCAGTTTTCTATAATGTTAGCATTTTCCATAACATGGGCACATTTGTCAAAAGTAAAAAAATGAACTTGAGTACATTAGTATTAACTAAACTTCAGACTTTATTTGGATTTCACCAGCTTTTCCACTAATGTCCTTTTTCTGTTCCAGGACCCAATCCAGGACTCCACATTGCCTTCAGCAGATTCACTTTCATTTTCTCGTTTATCCTCCCCATAGATTTATGAGGTAGAAATTATTATTCTCATTTTACTGAAGAGAAAATTGAGGCTGACAGAGGTACACTCAGAGTGGTTCCACACAGTTAACAAGTAGCAGACTAGTACTCAAATCCAGAAGACCATGGGATTAAAACAATAGGGGATGGAAAAAGGAAGAAATGGAGATGGCTTTCCTATATGGGAAGTGAGAGCTGGGTACCAAGACATGAGAGTAAATGAGGTAAGGAGGTAAAATGGCAGTTGAACAGTCTCTGGTTTCTGCAACTGTGGGTACTTCACAACTTTCCCACTGTGAAGTTGGTTAAACGTTCTAACCTTATGAATCAAGATATTCATATAGGACTAAAACATACTCTAGTCAGAGTTAGCCAAGAAAATGTCAGGGATTGGAAATACCCAGTGTATACACAGTGCCCCTGACTGTGTGTTTCAGGGTCTTTAGATGTGTGTGGGTAGCAAGGGCTCCTGGGTACACACGGGTCTTTTCAGCCCCTCACCTGAGCACGTAGAAGGCAATCACCAATAACAGAATCTTTTTAAACTGAAGAACAACCTTTGATGTATGAGCCACAGTAAAGTAAATTATTAAAGAAGTCGTAAGCAACTGTACTTCCAATGCAATTGATCAGTCAGTTCTTCACAAGAACAAGCAAAACCAGAAAAATGCTTCATAATTGATGTGTGTGGCTTATACAAAGAAAAACAATTAAAGTAGTTGGGAAAAAAGGAGGAAAATCTAAAAATAGACAAAGCCACACCACGCTACCAGATGGGGAGGTTAAATTCTTCCTCAGTCAATATACAGATTAGCACAATTCCCATTTTCATTTCACCCACTTCTAAGAATCAAAAATCTAAAATTTCTTTAGAAAAATTATAAACTATCAAAGAATATCATAGAGAAAAATCAATAAGGCAGGACTAGCCCTTCCAAACATTAAAAAACACATGATAGCTTGTCAATAATCAAAGCTTCCAAATCGCCAAAGGACAAATAATCATACAGTATGAAAAAAGTCACATAAAAGAAAATAAACAGTTGAGCAACTAGTAATTGAAGAAATGAAAGGAGCATTTAAAATAACGAGATGGCACTTAATACCTGTCAGCAAAAATGATAGATTGGCAGGGGAAAATGAACCTCATATAACACTTCATAAAAATCATACAGTGCTCTTTGACATATGACAGCTTCAGTTCTTTTGGAAGACAATCTGGGAATTCACATTAGATCGCATTACTAAAAAATTGATGTCCTTTGCCTCAAGAATTTCCTTGAGGAAAAAACAAAGAAAAAACAAAACTGTAAACAATGATGTTTACGGTAGAATTTTCTTACAATAGGGAAAAGCACAAGAACTGAAGAATCTTTAAATGAATTAGAGTATGTTAATTGTGAAATAGAATAGGGTCACTAAGAAAGGTAAACAAATAGAAGACCACACAGATACGTGGAAGTATGCATGAAAAATAACAAAATGAAAAAAGAACATTAGACACCCACCCACCCACACAAACACATACTCATTGCCTAATTATAACTGTATGAAGTTCTTCATAAAAAGAGTGCTAACTTTGATTCAGAGGTTAGCTCTGGCTAAGCTAGTAACTCAATTCCTTCAGGAGAATCACATTTTATATAATTTGCTCCTTACAACAACCCTATGAGATATAGACTCTTGTCCTCATTTTATAAATGAGAAGACTAAGGCCCAGCAAGTCACTTGGGCAGGGTCTGCAGCATGGCCAGCGTGCCTCCCAACCTATATGGGGGGAAATCACATTTAAGGGAGGAATGAGAGAGATAATTTTTTTGGTAAAATTTTCAATAAAATATCAGAAAGTAAATCATTCAACACAAGTCTCAATGACTTGTGTTTTATACACTCTGGCTACCGTTCATTCTCATTTTATAAAAATGGATACCATACAGTTGTGACAACACGGAAAAAACCACTTAGAACTTGGCTCCATTTTTGCCCCAAATGTCTTTTTCATGCCTAACTGCTGAGCACAGCCAAAAGGGCTTGCTAAAGAAATCTTGTATGTCTGTGAAAACATTTCTGGGGGGCCCAGATCACTACCACCACCACCTTGGAATCAGTCCTCACAGTTCTAGCAGCAGCATACTGCAGGATGAACATGTCCGCATTTCACATCCTCAAATCCCCTTCTAGTCCTGGGCTGTGAAGATGAGGAGCTTCTGCCTGCTCCCCAGAGTAGAGCCGAGATCTTTCTGTACCCTTTGGATGGATATTAAAGAGGCTACAGAGTCCAGGCTGTCTGAGGTAAAGGTGGACCATCATCACAGCAGAGAGGAGAGGTGGGAGCCAAAGCACTTGTATTTTAATAGGCAGAAAGCCATAAAATGCAACTACTGCCCTTTGTTTACAGGTGAGCTTTAGGAACAGTTTGGGCATTCAGATATACCACCATAAAACATCTCCAATGCAGTGTGGGGTTAGAGACACTTGGCTTTCTGAAGAATTGGCTGGTACCTGCCTTGTCTCTTGGAGTGTAATGTCTCTGGAGATAAGGACAATAAACAAAAGTCCCTAAAAATAAACATAGGGGAAACAAAAATCTATTTAAATATCTAAGAAAACTGACTCAGAGACCATCACCATATAAAGCCATTTACCAACAGTCTTTATAAGAAAAGCAGAGATGGCGAAGGAACCCACTATCACAGCAGTGCAGGCCTCTTGAAGAATAAAGGGGCTGGTGGCTGAGTCGTGGTACCCAGGAAGCAATGGGTCCTAAAAAGCCAGTTCCTCCTTTCCCATTTGTGACTGTTCCACACACAACTAACTTTTCTAAGAGAAGCTTGTTTCCTGGTGCTCACAGAGCTGCATACAGTTCTCTGTAACACACTCCACAGCCACCACCATGCCGTCTCCTTCACAGACCGGAAGCCCAGGCCAGTTCTACCGGGAGTTCTAGCATGCAGGTACGGTGGCTGGCCCAAGAGTTCCAGGTGAGCTGAGAAGGCAGCTGTTAGTCCTCCTCCCCTCCAGCTCATCCTTGACCACAAGGCTCTGGCTAAGCTAGTAACTCAATTCCTTCAGGAGGATCACATAGTCTGGGGAAAAAATCAGGCCATGGTTCTCACAGAGAGCCTTGCAAGACACAGGCCCTGCCACCCTTGCCATCCACTGCAGACAATGGCATAGGCAGGCAACAGCTGAAAAATAAGCTATCGGAGAGCTCTGTGGCCTCCACAGAAGAAAACTGAAACTTATTCTCAGGTAACCCAAATAGATTTCTTCTGCTCAATAAGTTTATCGCCCAAAGGTCAGTGGCAATGCCTTGATAACTTTCATATGAATCTATGCTGCTATGGATTATTTGTCCTTGATTCCCCTATGAGATCACACACATTTACAAAATTATTTCATTTTCACTTATCCATTTAAATACCTGCACTTCCTGCCTACAATCTATCGAGCACAATGTCCCTTCCCAACTGCCCAGATCAAGACAAATTACAAGTAACCATCAGTCACTAAAGGATTGACGATCTTCAAGTTTAGAAAAACCAACTTTCCCTCCCCCCTTTTTTTCATTTCTAATCCAACACTGTCCTGAGGAGACAAAGGGAAAGCGTGAGGAAAACTGGTTTATTTAAAAATAGGTCTTTCCCTTTCCACTTGCAGGAAAGCAGAACCAAGGTACAGAGAAGTTTTACGTATAAGGGGACAGGGCTGTCTGCTCTCGAAGGGGACCCTCTCTGGATTGGCCACAGCATGTCCCCTGGGGGTAGTCTGGCTTTGCTCCTGGTCAGCATGCCAACCCCTTCAACAGTGCTGCCATCTCCTCTAACCCCGCTCTCAGTGACAACACCGGGTCTTCTTTGTCCCAAGTCTGACAATTTCCTTAAATTGAGGAAATAAAAAATGTGTAATGTATAAATAAAACATTCCCCCTGAAAGAAATCCAATGTCGATAAGAAATGAATAAAAAATTAACACTTTTTATTTCTGTGCAAAGGAATAGCTTTAGAAAAGTGCTGTGATATGGAGAATAGCCTTGGCTATATAGAATATGCCAGAGACAAAACAACAGGTCAAATGGAAAGCTGACTGATTCAACAGTATTGAATCTTCACTTGCCTGCCCCTATACTCTGACACGGTTGGCCTCATGTCCTTTTACTGGAGGCGGAGTCCCAACTCCACGTTAGGACGGGTTAGAGGCCATTGCTTCAGTCAGGCTGGTGTGCTGTGCCATCACTCACCTGTGCCATTGGGCAAGCCACTGTGGCTTGGGGTCTTGATGGGCTGACGGTGCCGGTTCCTGGTGCCAGGGCTTTGCTCACTGGTTGCTGTGGTTGTTCTGGCTGTACCACCCGAATGTCTGTGTGTCCTGGGGGTTCAAAGTATAAAGCAGACAGACATAAGTCACTGTGCAAAAGAAAGGAGTATGTTACCATATTCCCTCTCTTGCTGTTAATGGGAATTAAGCCCTTTAATAGCCTCTCTAGTCTTGACTCAACAGAAGCTGGCTCGAAACAGAGAGACCCAGGTGAGCTTCCTTCCTGGTAAAAGCACAGAAGGCAAAAAGTAAAAAGTTTACTTGTTAACTTTTCCACTTGAAGTAAACAAATCCACAGTGAATTGCTCCCACAACTGAAACAACTGGCAAAATATCCTGTGACCATCACATTATTTTTATTGGGCTAAAATGTTAGAAATAAACAAAAATTACTGAACAGGCTATTGATGAAATATTTCTCCCATTGGGCAAAAAGAGCTCAAAATTACCCAAATCACTTTTCTCTGCAGCTAGAAAAATACTTCCCTTGGAAATAGAAGTCAAGGGGCATTAAGCAACTTAAGCCAATGTAAAAGTTGACAGGCTTTATCTAGAAAGGAGGATGAAGCGGACTTAACAGTCCATCCAACTAAAAGAGGCACAACACAGAAAAGGATCTATATAATGACGAAAGCAGTGGGATCAAGCAGCAGAAAACCTATCTGACATCTTCAGAGAATACAAGGCAACAGGCAGTACGTGTTCTTGAGTTCCTTTTCTAGCTTGACAAGCGTTCACTTAATGAAAATGTCTAAGCCTCCCTGCTCTTCGGTTGAGTTGTTTCCCCAAAGGAGATTATTCTGCTACTTACTAATTATATACTACTTTTCAACAGTGAGATAATTTAAATATCCAGTGAAGAAAAGACCACCCCTCTCCAGGCAGAGAAACAGAGGCCTAGAAAATAATTTATACCACATGACGTAAGGCAGTAAGAATAATATCAACAAAGTAATAATAATGATGATGAACATATGTAATATTCATTGAGCTATAATATTAAATGAGATAATATATATATTATCTCATTTAATACCCAACCCTAGAGGTGGCTTACTATTATCCCCATTTTACAGGTGAGAAAACAGAAACAGAGAAGTTGTATAGAAAGTAAGCGATAGAGCAAAGATTCAATGCCAGGCAGTCTTACTTCAAGATCGCCATGCTCTTTGGCTGGGGATGCAGGGAAGCCTGAACTGAAACTGAATTCCTCTTACTCTGATCGTTCACTGGTCACTTGGCCAATGGCAAGATTAATTAAGTTCAGAAAGTTCCTCTGCTGGGTGAATCCACACCCAACAAGCAACCCTGATGGTGAGACCCTCCAGTCCCGAATGCTGGGACCAGCCTGCAGCACAACAAATAAGAAGGTTCCCAGGGTAACAAGAACCACCCCCACCAACTACCTTCTCCGGTGCAAGAGACAGATTTTTCTTTCAAGACAGGCATAAACCAAATGTTAACAGTGATGATCTTTGGAAAGTTGGGAATATGGATGCTTTTCTTTTCCTTTTGTGCTTTTCTAGATTTTTAAAAAATTTTCTTCATCATAGTTGGGGAAAAAACATAATTTTTTGAAAAGAAAAAAACTGATTTTTCTTGAGCCAAAATTAAAAAAAAAAAAAAAAAAAAGGAGAAGAAACCTAGAGAACCCCAAAACCCTTCATCCTTTTAGACTGCGTGGCAGTTAAAAGTGAATAGAAGGTACAGCTGAACCATGGAAATAAAGATTTAGTCTGGACTCTCTTTTTCCATCTTATTTTTCCCTGAGCTAATTTCATAAATCAAAAGCTGCCAACCACACCTCAGTCAAAGAAAAAAACTATTTCAAAGTCCCCACTTCACGGGAAGAAATATAAGCATTAAGCATTTTACCACAACTCCTCATGGAAAGCAGAATGAGCATAAACCAGTTCCAAAGGGAAAGATGGGTCTTTAGCAACTGGTGAATATGTGTCTTCTTTGTGTGTATATGTGTCGAGGGCAGAGAGCTTGAGAGAGATAAAATTGGTTAGTAGAAGGTTCATTTCAGCCAAGGATCCCCTTAAAAGGACAAAAGTGTGTTTCTGATTTGGTCCACAGGCCGTACGCCTCTAGGAGCAACAGGCCACGAGGGCAGCTCAGAAAACCCAGCATCGGCCCTGTCACGCGCATGGCTCCACCAAGCCTGTGATTACCTCCGGTCACCCGGGGCTCCCTGTCCCACTGCAGAGCAGCTGGGCATGATGACAGGGCGGGTCCCCTTACCCTCCTGGCTCCCTGGCTCCTCCCTCCCTTCCCCGAAAGGGCATGCGGTCAGAGTCGAGAAAGCAGACTTTCAGAGATGTTTGACCACTAATGACAGTAGCCTACCCTGAATGACAGGCTGGAGCAGAGCCCCGGTTAGCCTGAAAACCAGGGGCAGCTGGGACCACTTTGCGTGAATTGCTGCCTCCTAAACCGTGGCCAACCACCACCCCTGCCATTCCTCCTCCCAGCACCCCCCACATACACACCCTCTCCCCAGATTATTCCCTTGCCCTAAATCCAGAGTTTCTGGTGTTTCACTCCAGTATTACCTTTAAATAAAACACTCAGAAGGAAAAGAATGCCTCAACATTGAGAGGAAAATCTTCTCTTCAGCAGTTTCCTCTCTTGGAGAACACACTCAAACCTTAAAAGATGGGATTGTGTCATGATGAAAAGCTGGCCCGAATGCTGAAACCACACACCAGAAGCCAAAATAGTATCAGGACAAATGTGGGGCGATGGGGTGGAGAGGCGCTGGGTTCCGCCAGATGGCCTGGCTTCAGTGCTGCCAATGACTTCAACCTTGGCCTGTTCCTCCACCACTTTGGGGGTGGGGGGTGTCAGGCGGCCTCCAGGGGTGGTCAGCGGAGGGCTGAGGGCAGTGCCAGTCAGGGCACACTCCACAGATGGTTTCTAGTCACCTGGTTATGGACGTTCACCTCTCTTCATGACATGCCCTTCTCAGAATGCTGGCGGGTCCTGACCCAAGCTCCTCCCTCAGAAACAGAGGCCTCCCTAAGGAAAGCCCTGGGATTCTCTCCAAGCTCCCAAAGGTGGACCTGATGAGACAAGGGCCTCCCCCTTGGCATTCTGGGTTTCAGTAGTCTCATCTGGACCTGACGAACAGTCTCAGGAGACTTAGGACATCTTGCCTTACCCTTCACGAAGGCCACTGAGTTTTAGCCAACAGTTATTTTCTGAGCGCTAGGCCCTGTTCTACAGCTGGCAACAGAACAGAAAAAGTCCCTGGCCTCAAGGAGCTTATCTTTTGGTGAAAATGCAGTGATTTGGGGTTTGCCCAGGCACAAATTTGCATCACACTCTGCAATGCTGTGTGTGGGAGTCGGCTGGCTATTGGGCGAGCGTAGCTGACTAACCTAGCATTGCCACCCAGTGCAATCCTGTCGACCATTGTCACATATACAATGGTTTAAGTAGAGTAATCAGAAACAAAACAAAACTTTGTTTCTTTGGTTAAAACAAGGAATCCAACCAGAGTATTGCTAACATAAGTGGGGGAAAAAAAAAGTGAAAAGCCCAGAAACATAACGACTCTCCAGGCAGAAGCCAAATTTTTGCTAAATGAAAAAGTAGAATTCAAAATTTGGTGGTGGCTCAGAATTTGAGATCGATAAAAACTGTCACACTTTACTGTGTGATACTGACTTTAAAAAGTAGTCGGTGGCTTCATCCAAATTTAAAACTTCTGCTCTTGCAAAGATACTACCAAGAAAATAAAAAGACAACCCACAGACTGGGAAAAAATATTTTCAAAATACTATCTGATAAAGGACTTGTAGCCAGAATATATAAAGAGCTCTCAAGATGCAATAATAACAAGAAAAAAAAGATTTAAAAAAGAGACAAAAGATTTGGACACTTGACCAAAAGAGATCTATACAGATGGAAAATAAGCACATGAAAAGATGTTCAACATCACTAGTCATTGGAAAAATGCAAATCAAAACCACAATTATATACTTATTAGAACGGACAAAGTTTAAAAATTGATAATAGGAGACACAACCTCCCAGGCTCCCGGTAGCATCTGTTGGATCAGCGGCAAGAGGGACCCCTGCTGCGCGCCATCGGAGCCAACCAGCAGGTTGTGTGCCCAGCGGACCGGCCAAACTCCTTCCCGTGCCCTCGGGTCCGGGAGGGTCCAGGCACCACCCAGACGGTGACCCCACTGGAGGCGCAGACTGGTCCGGACCCCGCGCTGCAAACGGGTGGTGTCATGACACACCTGCCCGATTTCTGCCGCAGCCAAGCGGTGCAGGGCTTCGGTCGCGGCTCCAAGCAGCTGGGCATCCCCATTGCTAACTTTCCTGAACAAGTAGTAGATAATCTTCCAGCTGATATATCCACTGGCATTTATTATGGTTGGGCCAGTGTTGGAAGTGGAGATGTCCAAAAGATGGTGGTGAGCATAGGATGGAACCCATACTATAAGAATACAAAAAAGTCCATGGAAACTCACATTACACATACCTTCAAAGAGGACTTCTATGGAGAAATGCTCAATGTGGCCATTGTTGGCTACATCAGACCAGAAAAGAACTTTGATTCTTTAGAATCACTTATTTCAGCAATTCAAGGTGATATTGAGGAAGCTAAGAAACAACTAGAATTACCGGAACATTTGAAACTTAAAGAAGACAATTTCTTCTAGGTTCCTAAAAGTAAAATAATGAATGACCACTGCTGATAAATCATCTTATTTATTCATTCACTGTTTCCTGGTATTTGTATTTCACTGCTCAAAACTACTCAGTCTCAGTTGGCTATAATTTAAAAATCAATCATTTTCCTATAGCTGTGAGTTAGTTTAAACAGTACAACGTAATTACTATATTTATGCTTCAGCTGTTAAACCCATCATGCCACAGTACTAAAAAGATTTCATTTAAAAATCAAGATTCTTTTTTATGTCATATGTTGATTAAAAACTCTCAAAGCTTTCTAAAATGTACCACTTAGAAAGGTCTTACAGTTTCTTATGAAAATAAAACATATGTAAGTATGGGTGAAGGGCATATCACTAGTTTGAGAGGAGACGTATGACTTCTCACGATAAAATACCAGTATATTTGTATGTACTTGTATATAGCATGTGCTACTAAACAGAGCAGACTTGTAAAAGTAAATACATTAAACAGGTTTGGTAGTCTATTATAAACCTAAGAGGAAAAATCCAGACTCTGTATTTTTGATAATTGTGCATTGATTCTTTTTCACACTAATATATTTTATTATAGACATGAAGACTTGTAAAATTTCATTTCAGTTTTTTCCTTCATGAGGTGAAATCATTGTACTCTGTTCCATTTTTGCATAGACCTGCCTCAATTCTAAATGGTCTTGACTTCCTCCTTCCACTGTTTTTTTTTGTTGTATTTTAAGACAAAGACGAATGTTTTTCAAATCGGTAGTCCTCATTTTTGTGTTGGATAACACTTTTCTCCTTTTTAAGAGGACATATTCTTGTTCTTCAACATTTTTCTTGAGTGGTAGTTTTTTCCTTTAAACAATTGTCAGTGTCAAGTTTTTCATTTTGTTTTTTCCATTTAGATTAGCTTACAATTGTACACTTACAAGAGATTGACTCTATCCTTACCATTCCATGCTTTCACTATATGAACAGTGATGGCCATGCATATCTGCATTGCACTTTTAGGAAAAAAAAAACTTCTTTAGGTTTCAAGATTTAATTGAGCATATAATATATGCCAGTTTCTTAAGAACACAAAAATCCTTGGAATTCCCCTCCCCTGAAAATATTTAAGAGCCAGTTCAACTATGAAAGAGCTTGAAAGTTATTTATTTTTCATGTAATTACGTGCCTGAGAAAAATCTAAACTCTGTAGTTGTGTATGTTCAATGTCAGTCTAAGGAATGCCTGTAGCCTGGGGGAGAAGCATAAATAATAAAATTCTAGTTAAATAATCTTCATCTCATACATTTTCCTTCCTGCTAACTATGAGATTTTTGACTATTTCAGTTCTTTTTGTTTATGTAGGCAAAAATTTGAAATTGAAATTTGGGAAATTAAGGTTACAGATTACTTTAGTCCCCTGAATGAAACAGTCATTGCATCATTGTTCTCTTTAGCACTGGATTTACTGGAAAGGAGGGACAGTTTATAGAAAATAATTTTAAAGATGAAAACAACTCATCATAAATCAGTTTTCCCTAATCTGTATAAAAGAGTTAGAATAAAGTAAATAGAAAAACATGAACAGTCACATTCAATTAGGGGGAAACATGGATAAGTTCAGTTGTTTGTATTTCACTTTACGGTGTACAACTTTGTGGCAAACCAGTTTGTAGCATTTTTCATTTCTTTATAAAAATATTTTAAAATAATTTAATGTTAGAAATAAAATACTTGAACAAAAGATGCCTCAATTATCTGTGCTTTTATGAAGCAGAGTTAAACATGCAAGGTATAAAAACAGATAAGTGTTTATTTTGTTTGACTATTTTTCTGCTAATTATGTCCTCATAAGTGTATGAAAGTTCTTTGATATTTTATTGTTGCCTTGTGTTGTTTTTTTTATCTTCATTTTATTGAGATATATTCACATACCACGCATTCATACAAAACAAATCATACATTCAATTGTTCACAGTACCATTACATACCTGTACATTCATCCCCTAAATCAATCCCTGATACCTTCATTAGCACACACCCAAAAATAACAAGAATAATAATTAAAGTGAAAAAGAGCAATTGAAGTAAAAAAGAACACTGGGTACCTTTGTCTGTTTGTTTCCTTCCCCTATTTTTCTACTCATCCATCCATAAACTAGACAAAGTGGAGTATGGTCCTTATGGCTTTCCCAATCCCATTGTCACCCCTCATAAGCTACATTTTTATACAATTGTCTTCGAGATTCATGGGTTCTGGGTTGTAGTTTGATAGTTTCAGGTATCCACCACCAGCTACTCCGATTCTTTAGAACCTAAAAAGGGTTGTCTAAAGTGTGCGTAAGAGTGCCCACCAGAGTGACCTCTCGGCTCCTTTTGGAATCTCTCTGCCACTGAAGCTTATTTCATTTCCTTTCACATCCCCCTTTTGGTCAAGAAGATGTTCTCCGTCCCACGATGCCAGGTCTACATTCCTCCCCGGGAGTCATATCCACGTTGCCAGGGAGATTCACTCCCCTGGGTGTCTGATCCCACGTAGCGGGGAGGGCAGTGATTTCACCTTTCAAGTTGGCTTAGCTAGAGAGAGAGGGCCACATCTGAGCAACAAAGAGGCATTCGGGAGGGGGCTCTTAGGCACAATAATAGGGAGGCCTAGCCTCTCCTTTGCAGCAACCGTCTTCCCAAGGGTAAAACCTATAGTAGAGGGCTCAACCCATCAAACCACCAGTCCCCTATGTCTGTGGTCATGTTAGCAACCATCGACGTTGGGTAGGCCAATACCCCTGCATTCTCCACAGGCTCCTCAAGGGGGCACTACATATTTTTTTTCCTTGTTTTTCTTTCTTTTTTTTTTTTTTTTAACTTTCCCTTCTTTGTTAAATCAACTATATGAAAAAAAAATTAAAAAACAAAACAAAACAAAAAACATACAATAAAAGAACATTTCAAAGAGACCATAACAAGGGAGTAAGAAAAAGACAACCAACCTAAGATAACTGCTTCACTTCCAACCTGTTTCTACTTTACCCCAAGAAAGTTACCTAATATAGCAACATTTCTGTGAACTTGTTCCTACTATATCCATCAGAAATTAACAGACCATAGTCATTCCTGGGCATCCCCAGAACGTTAAATAGCTTATCTGTTCTTGGATTATTGTTCCCCCTTCCTTAATTGCTCTCTATTGCTAGTTCCCCTACATTCTACATTATAAGCCATTTGTTTTACATTTTTCAAAGTTCACATTAGTGGTAGCATATAATATTTCTCTTTTTGTGCCTGGCTTATTTCCCTCAGCATTATGTCTTCAAGGTTCATCCATGTTGTCATACGTTTCACGACATCGTTCCTTCTTACTGCCGTGTAGTATTCCATCGTGTGTATATACCACATTTTATTTATCCACTCATCTGTTGAAGGACATTTGGGTTGTTTCCATCTCTTGGCAATTGTGAATAATGCTGCTATGAACATGGGCGTGCAGATATCTGTTCGTGTCACTGCTTTCCGATCTTCCGGGTATATACCGAGAAGTGCAATCGCTGGATCGAATGGTAACTTTATATCTAGTTTTCTAAGGAACTGCCAGACTGACTTCCAGAGTGGCTGAACCATTATACAGTCCCACCAACAATGAATAAGAGTTCCAATTTCTCCACATCCCCTCCAGCATTTGTAGTTTCCTGTTTGTTTAATGGCAGCCATTCTAATCGGTGTTAGATGGTATCTCATTGTGGTCTTAATTTGCATCTCTCTAATAGCTAGTGAAGCTGAACATTTTTTCATGTGTTTCTTGGCCATTTGTATTTCCTCTTCAGAGGACTGTCTTTTCATATCTTTGGCCCATTTTATAATTGGGCTGTCTGTACTACTGTCATTGAGTTGTAGGATTTCTTTACACATGCAAGATATCAGTCTTTTGTCAGATACATGGTTTCCAAAAATTTTTTCCCATTGAGTTGGCTGCCTCTTTACCTTTTTGAGAAATTCCTTTGAGGTGCAGAAACTTCTAAGCTTGAGGAGTTCCCATTTATCTATTTTTCCTTTTGTTGCTTGTGCTTTGGGTGCAAAGTCTAGGAAGTGGCCGCCTAATACAAGGTCTTGAAGATGTTTTCCTACATTATCTTCTAGAAGTTTTATAAAAGTACCTTCTTTTATATTGAGATTTTTCATCCACTTTGAGTTAATTTTTGTGTAGGGGGTGAGGTAGGGGTCCTCTTTCATTCTTTTGGATATGGATATCCAACTCTCCCAGCCCCATTTGTTGAAAAGACCATTATGACTCAGTTCAGTGACTTTGGGGGGCCTTATCAAAGATCAGTCGGCCATAGATCTGAGGGTCTATCTCTGAATTCTCAATTTGATTCCATTGATCTATATGTCTATCTTTGTGCCAGTACCATGCTGTTTTGGCAACTGTGGCTTTATAATAAGCTTCAAAGTCAGGGAGTGTAAGTCCTCCCACTTTGTTTCTCTTTTTTAGAGTGTCTTTAGCAATTCGAGGCATCTTCCCTTTTCAAATAAATTTGATAACTAGCTTTTCCAAGTCTGCAAAGTAGGTTGTTGGAATTTTGATTGGGATTGCATTGAATCTGTAGATGAGTTTGGGTAGAATTGACATCTTAATGACATTTAGCCTTCCTATCCATGAACATGGAATATTCTTCCATCTTTTAAGGTCCCCTTCTATTTCTTTTAGTAGAGTTATGTAGTTTTCTTTGTACAGGTCTTTTACATCTTTGGTTAAGTTTATTCCTAGGTAATTGATTTTTTTAGTTGCTATTGAAAATGGTATCTTTTTCTTGAGTGTCTCTTCAGTTTGTTCATTTCTAGCAAATAGAAACATTACTGACTTATGTGCATTAATCTTGTATCCCACTATTTTGCTAAATTTGTTTATTAGCTCTAGTAGCTGTATCGTCGATTTCTCAGGGTTTTCTAGATACAAGATCATATCATCTGCAAACAATGACAGTTTTACTTCTTCTTTTCCAATTTGGATGCCTTTTATTTCTTTGTCTTGCCGGATTGCCCTGGCTAGCACTTCCAGCACAATGTTGAATAACAGTGGTGACAGCGGGCATCCTTGTCTTGTTCCTGATCTTAGAGGTAAGGCTTTCAGTCTCTCACCATTGAGTACTATGCTGGCTCTGGGTTTTTCATATATGCTCTTTAACATATTGAGGAAGTTTCCTTCAATTCCTACCTTTTGAAGTGTTTTTATCAAAAATGGATGTTGGATTTTGTCAAATGCTTTTTCAGCATCTATTGAGATGATCATTTGGTTTTTCCCTTTTGAATTGTTAATGTGTTGTAATACATTGATTGATTTTCTTATGTTGAACCATCCTTGCATGCCTGGAATGAACCCCACTTGGTCATGGTGTATGATTTTTTTAATGTGTCTTTGGATTCGATTTGCAAGTATTTTGTTGAGGATTTTTGCATCTATATTCATTAGGGAGATTGGCCGGTAGTTTTCCTTTTTTGTAGCATCTTTGCCTGGTTTTGGTATTAGATTGATGTTAGCTTCATAGAATGAGTTAGGTAGTGTTCCATTTTCTTCAATGTTTTGAAAAAGTTTGAGTAAGATTGGAGTCAGTTCTTTCTGGAAAGTTTGGTAGAATTCCCCTGTGAAGCCATCTGGCCCTGGGCATTTATTTGTGGGAAGATTTTTGATGACTGATTGGATCTCTTTGCTTGTGATGGGTTGGTTGAGGTCTTCTATTTCTTCTCTGGTCAGTCTAGGTTGTTCATATGTTTCCAGGAAATTGTCCATTTCTTCTACATTATCCAGTTTGTTGCCATACAGTTGTTCATAGTATCCTCTTATAATTTTTTTAATTTCTTCAGGATCTGCAGTTATGTCACCTTTTTCATTCATTATTTTGTTTATATGGTTCTTCTCTCTTTTTGATTTTGTCAGTCTAGCTAGGGGCTTGTCAATCTTGTTGATCTTCTCAAAGAACCAACTTTTGGTGATATTTATCCTCTCTATTGTTTTTTTGTTCTCTATGTCATTTATTTCTGCTTTAATCCTTGTTATTTCTTTTCTTCTACTTGGTTTAGGATTGGTTTGCTGTTCATTTTCTAGCTTCTTCAGTTGATCCATTAGTTCTTTGATTTTGGCTCTTTCTTCCTTTTTAATATATGCGTTTAGTGCTATAAATTTCCCCCTTAGCACTGCTTTTGCTGCATCCCATAGGTTTTGGTATGTTGTGTTCTCATTTTCATTCGTCTCTATATATTTAGTAATTTCTCTTGCTATTTCTTCTTTAACCCACTGATTGTTTAGGAGTGTGTTGTTTAACCTCCAGGTATTTGTAAATTTTCTAAGTCTCTGATGGTTATTGACTTCTAATTGTATTACATTGTGGTCAGAGAATGTGCTTTGAATAATTTCAATCTTTTTTAATTTATTGAGGCTTGTTTTATGTCCTAGCATATGATCTATTCTGGAGAATGTTCCGCGAGCACTAGAAAAGTATGTGTATCCTGGTGATTTGGGATGTAATGACCTGAATATGTCTGTTAAATCTTATTCATTTATCAGATTGTTTAGGTTTTCAGTTCCCTTATTGGTCTTCTGTCTGGTTGATCTATCTATAGGAGAGAGTGCTGTGTTGAAGTCTCCCACAATTATTGTGGAAACATCAATTGCTTCCTTTAGTTTTGCCAGTGTTTGTCTCATGTATTTTGTGGCACCTTCATTGGGTGCATAGACATTTACGATTGTTATTTCTTCTTGCTGAATTGCCCCTTTTACTAGTATGTAGTGGCCTTCTTTGTCTCTCAAAACATCCCTGCATTTAAAGTTTATTTTATCTGAGATTAATATTGCTACACCTGCTTCCTTTTGGCTGTAGCTTGCATGAAATATTTTTTTTCCATCCTTTCACTTTCAATTTCTTTGTGTCCCTGTGTCTAAGATGAGTCTCTTGTATGCAACATATTGATGGTTCATTTTTTTTTGATCCATTCTGCGAATCTATATCTTTTAATTGGGGAGTTTAATCCATTTACATTCAACATTATAACCGTGAAGGCATTTCTTGAATCAGCCATCTTATCCTTTGGTTTATGTTTGTCATATTTTTCCCCTCTGTCTATTAATATCCTTTATTGTACCCATACCGAATCTCTTTAGCACTGAACCTTTCTCCAAGTCTCTCTGTCCTTTCTTTGTTTCTCTGTCTGTAGGGCTCCCTTTAGTATCTCCAGTAGGGCAGGTCTCTTGTTAGCAAATTCTCTCAGCATTTGTTTGTCTGTGAAAAATTTCAGCTCTCCCTCAAATTTGAAGGAGAGCTTTGCTGCATAAAGTATTCTTGGCTGGAAATTTTTCTCACTCAGAATTTTAAATATATTGTGCCACTGCCTTCTCGCCTCCATGGTGGCTGCTGAGTAGTCACTACTTAGTTTTACACTGTTTCCTTTGTATGTGGTGAATTGCTTTCCTCTTGCTGCTTTCAGAACTTGTTCCTTCTCTTCCGTGTTTGACAGTGTGATCAGAATATGTCTCGGAGTGGGTTTATTTGGATTTATTCTATTTGGAGTTCGCTGAGCATTTATGATTTGTGTATTTATGTTGTTTAGAAGATTTGGGAAGTTTTCCCCAACAATTTCTTTGAATACTCTTCCTAGACCTTTACCCTTTTCTTCCCCTTCTGGGACACCAATGAGTCTTATATTTGGACGTTTCATATTATCTATCAGATCCCTGAGGTCCGTTTTGATTTTTTCAATTTTTTTCCCCATTCTTTCTTTTATGCTTTCATTTTCCATTCTGTCATCTTCCAGGTCACTGATTCGTTGTTCAACTTCCTCTAGTCTTGTACTATGAGTGTCCAGAATCTTTTTAATTTGGTCAACAGTTTCTTTAATTTCCATAAGATCATGTATTTTTTTATTTAGTCTTGCAATGTCTTCTTTATGCTCTTCTAGGGTCTTCTTGATATCCTTTGTATCCCGTACTATGGTCTCATTGTTCACCTTTAGTTCTTTGAGTAGCTGCTCTAGGTGCTGTGTCTCTTCTGGTCTTTTGATTTGGGTGCTTGGGCTTGGGTTATCCATATCGTCTGGTTTTTTCATATGCTTTATAATTTTCTGTTGTTTTGGGCCTTGTGGCATTTGCTGAACTTGATAGGGTTCTTTTAGGATTTGTAGACCAATTGAAGTCCTTAACTCTAATTTATCAGATCTACAGCTTCGTGGAGTACACTTTCTCTAACTAACCAGCAGGTGGCGTCCATGAGCCACCTGTTCTCCACAAGCCAGTTCTCCCCTGCTTAGCCTTTGTGGTGAGTGGGGGAGTGAGTCTTGTGGGGTCCAATTGTTGTACCAAGCTTGCGTGTGTAGTTGGTGCTGCCCGCCCTGTATATGGGGCGTGTTTCTGGGCAGTCAGGGAGGAGGGGTGGCTCTAACAATCAAATCTCTCTGGTGATCCTAGAGTTTTAAAGCTGCTGCAATAGTCTAATCCTTCAGTTCAGTCCTGCCACAGTTTGTCCCTGCCACTGACCCACAAGTCCTTGGTATTAGCGTATGGCACCTGAGACTTGCAAGTGGGCCCCTCTTCCAGACTGTGCACCCCCTGGTCCTCTGTTGAGGGATGACTGTGCTATGTCACAGGTGAGTGCCGTCCCCCCCAGGGCAGTTCTGGGCTGCTGGGCTGTGTAGGGGGTCTCCAAGTCTACTGCAGTAATGGCTGAATGGGGCTTTATTAATTCACACTGCTCCACCTTCCCAACTCTGGGACAATCAGCTGAGGTTGCAGGGAAGGCTAATGTCCACACCCAGTTTTGTGGTGTGTGCCTGTTATTTGAAGCACTTCCGTCACACTGGGTTGTCTGGGGCAGCTCTGGGCTATGGGGCTGGCGATGGGCAGGAGTGTTTCCTGTCCACCAGGATGGTGGATGTGAGCGGACACCCCCCTTTTCTTGGGAAGTTGTGGTGTTTAGTGAATTTTCTCAGCCACTGGATTATTGCCTTTTGTCTCAGAGCTCTCTTAGTTCTGCTCTTGTCTTGACCTGCCCAAATTGCAAGTCTTTGAAGCTTTCTGTATTGGGCTTCTTAGAGTAATTGTTCTAGAAAAACAAAAAAGGATTAAAAAAAAAGGGCCCTCCTCAGAGATCTAATGGGTTATTGAAATGCTAAGAGACAAAGCAATTAGGGCCATTAAGGAAAGGTCCACAGGGCAGATAGATCAGCTTTTCTTCGGGATTTGCATATGAGCCTCAGGGCCTGAGCTCTGCCCTTCCCCTTTCTATGTTCACCAGAACTCCAAAAATCTTCCGCTTTTATTTTGGAGTTTTTCATGTTGTTTTTTTCTATGCCTGTCTCCTCTCTGCTGGGCTGGCTGCTCTCAGATTCTCTGGTGTCTGGTCTCAGTCTATCTATGGTTGGAGTTTGGATCAGTAGAATGAGTTTCCGATAAGGGCTGCCACTGCAGTTCTCCCTTCTCCTTCCCGGAGCTGGCAGCCCCTCCTCCCACGGGTCTGTGCCTGGCAGGGAGGGGTGCGGGTCCCCTGGCCACAAAAACTTACAGATTTCATTGATCTCAGCAGTTCCACGATTTCATGACTGTTGTATGAAGTATGCCCAAAGTCAGATTGCTCTGTGGTGTCCAGTCCACGCAGTTCCTGGCTTTCTACCTACTTTCCTGGAGGAGTAACTAAAACATACAGCTCACCCCGCCTTGTGTTTTTTAAATAGCCATTGCTTTTCAAAATCTGAGTATCAATATTTTCAAAAGTTTTATATGAAGTATTTATGTATTTTAAGAAATTACAATGGTACCATTTTGATTAGTCTGAATGTTTCCAGGCATTGAAATAAATCTTGACTAAGATCAAAAAAAAAAAAAATTAGATAATAATAAGTGCTGCCAAAGATGCAAAGCAACTGCAACCCTCACACATTGCTGGAGGGAGTACAACATGGTACAGTCCCTTTGAAAAACAGTTTGGCTGTTTTCTTATAAAGTTAAAGCATGCACTTACCATACAGAGCAGCAATCCTAAGTATTTACCCAAGAGAAATAAAAATATACGTTTACACAAAAACCTGTACTAAAATGTTTACTATGGTTTTATTCATGATTGTCAAAGACTATGGTTCATGCATACAATGGAAAACTACTCAGCAAATAGAAGGAATGAACTACTGATACATTTAACAACATAGATGAATATCAAACGTATTATGCTAAATGAAAGAAGCCAGAGTCAAAAGGCTACAAAGTGTATCATTCCATTTTTATGACATTCAGGAAGAGGAAAAACTAAGGGGTTTTTAAGAAAACATCTGTTTTGGGGATGACAAAGCTGTTTTATATCTTGATTGTGGTAGTGGTTACAGGATGAACATGTTTGTCAAAACTCAGAGAACTGTATACTACAAAGGGTGACTTTTACTATATATAAATTATACCTGAATAAATCTAACAGTATTTATTAATCCTAATAGTATTTATTAAAGAAAAAAAAAACAAATAAGGGGAAGGAAAAAAAAAAGACAAAGAACCTTGATAGGAATGTGATTTAGGCAAACTTCAGAAACCTACAAACATTTCTGAATTAATGACTGTGGGGATTCTTCCAAGCCTAGGGACACATCTCTCCCAAATGTTAAGAATCCGTGGCTGGCTGGACACTGAGAACCAAACGTATTTTCCTATCTTGGTAAAAGAGGCCCAGAATATGAAAGGGAGGTTCTTTGACTTCACATTCAGGCCTGCTAGTATTTGAGCTCAACAAGAGAGAAGTTTCAGAGTATAACAATTGATAATTGGTTTTCCTCCATTTTAAATAAAATAAGCACAGAAGCTAAAATTGCCTAATAAACTTACACCTGTTTCCATACTCCAGTCTGGGGAACCAACATTTGCCTATGGTTACTGGCACCAAGTGGCTGCTGTCGGCGACCCCACCGCCCTGCCCCTCCTCCCAGGACTCTTCCCCAGGCATTGTCTTTTAATAGCAACATGGAAACAAAACGGAGTGAGGCTGGGCCAGTTTCCAGGAGGACAGAACCAGCAAGAAACAGACACTTAAAATAGAAGCAAGGGGGCGAAATGGCGAAGCCGTGATGAGAAAAGAATCCCCTTTCCACCATTCAGAGGCAGCAATGAGTAAACCTACTCCCACCGAAACCCTCAATTCTTCCTCCCTACTCAAATGTGGGTGAGAAAAGAAAACGGAGGAGGGAGAAGGGGCAGTAAAAAGGAGAGGTGAAAAGGGAAAGGCACAATTAGAGTTAAAACAGGATGATTCTAGCCATTCGAAGTATAATTTATGGCTCCATTCCAACTTCCAAGTTACCAGCCTAACAAATAACATAGCAGGTAAAAATAAAACTACTGCCAAGTTCATTCTAAGTTACAGAAAGACAAATGGATTTGCTTGTGCTTAACCCAGTCCTCTCAATGGACAGTCTTAAGATAGAAGGAATAAAAGACTGTGACTCATCTAATCTTCCAGGTTGTATGTCTGGATTAATTGAAAAGAACCGTCAGACACCCTCCCAAACTTAAAAGCAAGCTGAGGGTAGTCTGGACTCCTGAAGACAATTACATAATAATGTAGATTGCAAGGGGTGACAGTGTGATTGTGAAGACCTTGTGGATCACACCCCCTTTATCTAGTGTATGGATGAGTAGAAAAATGGGGATAAAAACTGAAGGACAAATAAGGTGGGATGGGGAGATGATTTGGGTGTTCTTTTTTCACTTTTATTTTTTATTCTTGTTCTGGTTCTTTCTGATGTAAGGAAAATGTTCAGAGATAGATTGTGGTGATGAACGCATAACTATGTTATCATACTGTGGACAGTGGATTGCATACCATGGATGATTGTATGGTGTGCGAATGTATTTCAATAAAACTGAATTTAATAAAAAAAAAATCAGTTCATGAGACTCACTTCTACACACATACACTAAAATTGCAAGACGATCTCCAAACTCAACCAAATTTTATTTGGTATGTTTTGTGCTAACTGTCCCTTTCAGCACACTCCAACAGGTACAGAGTAGGCAAGCGATTAAGCATGGGAATTAAAAGAGACACCCTCTGTGGAAGACAGAATTTCTAAAATGATCACACATACACCACCCCCCGAAGATGCCCCTCCCTAATCCTGGAAACCTGTGAATATGATGAGATGTCACCCCCGTGGTTACGCTTTGCTACGTGGCACATTTCACCTAATTAAGAAAGGGAGAATATCTGGGAGAGCCTGATCTAATTACATGATCCCCTGAAAGCAGAGTGCTTTCTCTGGCTGGTGGCAGAAGAGGAAGTCAGAGATTCAAAGCACAAGGGAGATTCGATGTGCTGCTGGTGGCATGAGGCTGTTGGAGGCCACAAGAGCTGGAATCCAGGCAGCTGTAAGCAGAGGGGTCCCTGGTTCACGGCCAGCAAAGAGGTGGGGACCTCGGTCCTACACCACAGGTGACTGGATTCAGCCAACCACCAGGGTGAGGAGCTTTGAAGCAAATTCTTCCCCAGAGTCTTCAGATAAGAATACAGTCCTGCTAATACCCTGATTTCAGCCACACTGTGCTGAACTACAGAGCTGTGAGCTAATGAACAGTGCAGTTTTAAGCCTCTACATTTGTGGTAATTTGTTATGCAGCAGTAAGAAACTAATGCACCCTTCTCAATACAAATAAATCTAAGTATTTCCACAAAAGAGGACACTAACTTTCAAATACATGGCTAGGTAATCACTTCAGCCCAAATTCTCGCTGATCACCCACCTCACTCTAACTTCAAAGGGCCTGGTACAGTTATTGCATTGTTCTCTGCAAGCCAGAGCCCCTCTCCAAGGGACAGCATTTCAGTGATCCTAATGTCCTTTATAAGACACACGTTTCTAAGATTCAGTAACAACTTGGGAATTTGAACAACTATATGTAAGTCAGATATTAGAGTTCTTAGAGGGCAAGTAACGTTCTTTTCGGTAGAGTTAGGTTTCATTGACTTTACACATTCTTCTCCCAAACAAGATGTGTTTATATGTCAACTTATCTCTGATTCCAAAGTTAACCTTAAAAATTAAAAATAGTAAGGGTTTGAAAGGAATAGTCAATGAAAAGGGCTCAGTATGGAAATATCAATCATGAAGAAAAAAACAGATGAAGCTGGAGAGATCAAGACAAGCACGGGGAACCCACCAAACCTGGCAACTGGGCTAAGCCTTGGAAGTCACAAGGCAGGGCTGATAAAAAGCCTCCCTGATACCCTGTGCCCCTAGGATTTACAGAAACCGTTACATCTCAGGAGTCGGGGTGCCAAGGAATGTAAACCAGTAGCAAGACCCAACCTGAGGTTATGGCAAATGAGGAGCAGAAACACAAGGGTCTTTCAACTCAACAAATATTTGTTGAGCTGCTGCTACGTGCAGCGAGGCACTGTACTAGCTCCTGCTAGGGACACAAAGATGAATAAGGCACACACAGCCCTTGACATGGTGTGTGTGGGAGCCTTTCAGCACCGTTACCCCTACACTACCACCCCTCCCGACCAAAAAAGTGGATGGAAAAGAAAGAAGTAACTCAGAACTTCTCAGTTTATTCATCATTCTTTTCTAAGGCAAAATTACATGATTCAATTTAAATTTTTTAAAAAAATTTAACCATTTTTAAAGTAAAAAAATCTTAAGGTACAATTTTTTAAAAAAAGGATATGTATGTTATATATCACAATGAGGAAATGACTGAACTTGTGGAACTGTAACCCATGGCATTCTTGGAAGTTTGCTCTCTGGCTGCTTGCTGAATCATGCTTTGGAAGTTGTCACTGTTCTTTATATGTGTCAGATTTCACAGTGGAGATGTATTAAAATAATAATAATAATATTAAAAAGAACTAAATCAACCTGGTGCTAATCTCTCTTCCTCCTCCTCCACAAAATAACATTATTTGTGCCATATCCTACTCCAGTTTTTACTAATTTTCACTTTGTCATTAAAAAGTTGTACCTTCAAAGACCATCTCCAAACGCACGAAGTGCAACCAGCACATGGACATGTTATAAAACCCAGTGTAAAGTCAAACAGAGGAAGCCAAGGGGTAAGTTCTTTCTCTCTTTGCACTGTTGGATGTAGAATTTCACACTCCATTATGAAATAATCAGTCAACTGAAGATACCCTCAACTCATCAAGACAAAGAAAGGGCAGGCTGGGAGCGGTCTTAAAGTAGAAAGTCAGTCTAGAGATGGGAAACAAAAAAAGGCAGGACAGATAGAAATTAAAAGGCAAGAGGATGAAAACAACTCCAAAGATATCAAGAATCACAAGAAACATAAATGGACTAACCATAACAGTTTAAAGACAGAAGTTATATTGATTTTTTTTAAAATCCAGTTCAATGCAGGCATGAGCATAACTATCAAAGGGTAACATGAAGGAGTTCTTTTTGGTGATGGAATAGTTCTGTATCTTGATTGAGATAGTGGTTACACAAATCTATCCATGTGATAAAATGGCATAAATACACACACACATTACACCAATATGAAAGTCCTGGCTTTGATACAGTATTATAATTACATAAAATGTAATCATTGGGGAAAACTGGCTGAAGGGTATTTGGAACCTCTCCGAACTATCTTTGCAACTTCATATGAATCTGTAATTATTTCAAAAGAAAAAACTGAAAACAAACAAACAATAAGAAGTGAGGGATGGGGGGAGAGACAGCACCTAAAATGTGACCAAAAAAAAAAAAAGTTAGAATCAAATGGATAGGAAAAAAGAAAAAATATATATATATATGCTAGGCAAATACAAAATAAAAGGAAGATGGGGTAGCCATACTAATATCAAGCCAAATAGATTTTTTAATGATTTTTTCAATTAAGGCATAATTTGCATACAGTAAAATTCACCCTTTTGAGGGTATAGTTTGATGAGTTTTGAAAAATGTGTACAGTCATATTACCAACACCACAATAAAGACAACATTTCCATCGCCCCCCAAAATTTCCTTGTGCCCTTTGGCAGTCAACCCCACGTCAAGCCCCCAGCAAGTGCTGATCAGATTTCTGTCCCTTTTCCAGAATGCCAGATAAGTAGACTCTCATAGTGTGTAACCTTCTGTGTCTGGCTTCTTGCAACTTAGCATAATGCCTTTCAGATTCATCCATGTCATGGCAGTTTGTTCCTTTTTATTGCTCAGCCCAGATAAATTTTAAGTAAAAAAGACTTTTGAAAGGATAGAGAGGATTATGACATAAGGATAAAAAGTTCAATTCACCAGTAAGACATACATTTCCAGATTTGCACTGTGTGTCCAATAAAATAAATACATACAGCAGAAATTCACAGATCAGAGTTAGGGCCCTTCCTGTGAGCACCACCACCTCATCTTCTCCTGTTAGCCCAGCACTCTCTCCTCTCCAGCCAGACTAGGCCTCCCAGCTGTTCCTTCAGCTTCCACAACTTCAACAGCCACTCCTTTGCCCAAACACTCTCCCCACATATCCTCACAGCTAAATCCCTCACCTTCTTCGAATCTTTGCTTAAAGATCATCTTCTCAGTGACCCCTCTCTACTCCCTGTGTAATACTGCAACCTGTTCTTATGTCACACATTCATACATTTTTTTTTGCAGGAATTGAATTTATTTTTTTAATAATAAAGGTCAATAAAATAAGAAAAAAGAGGAACACTCTGTGGTTCTGCATTATTATAGAAGCCAAAGCACAGAATGTTTCCAGAAAGAACTGGTCCACAATGTTAAACCCTACACATCGATCATGCAGACCTCTGTGGCTGTGATTTCAGCAGAATGGTAGGGGCAGAAGCCAGATTGATGTGAACTAATAAATTAATGGGAAATAAGGATGATAGGTCCAAAGAGTATTGAGACCAACAGTTTCACTATACTTTCAATAAGTTAAGGATTCATAATAACTTCATGAAGCTCAATGACACAAATATTTTTTAAAAAGCTATATAAATTTTATATTTTAGTTCTGTGACTAAGTTTAGCTCATGTAAAACGAAAAACCTAAATACGAAATTTTTTAAGTGTCTGAAAGGAATAATTCTATTTAGGCTATTGGGTATGACATCATAACGACAGTCCCTAAAAACCAAACCCTACATCTCCATACCCACAGACTTTGGTGCTTTCAAAAGGCCCCATCCAGTTCCAACAGAGTCCTAAACAAAAGTCTAACCACATCGCACCAAGCCATAGCCACAAACACCATGGCTTAAGCAATCCTCTTTCCTTGCCATCTGCATCTGTCCAAAGCATTTGCAGTCAGTTCTGTTCTGGTCTTCCATCATCATGTACCCAAGCTGTCCAGGCTCTCTCCAAGACCCAGCATCATTTTATTGGCTTCTCTCTAAACGCTTTCCCTTTCAATCACAATTTTCTAGGACTGAGAAGTCCCAGAATCCAGGTACAGATCTGGTTAAGTGGAAACATTACTTGTGCCCTAATATTGGCCCTGTTGTTCATTGTCAGAAATACAATGTATTGCTCTGTACTCTTAAATTTGGTCTTTGTTCCTCCTCCGCTGGAAACCTTTCAGAGGAATGACTCTGGCCCAGACCCACAGGGTACCACAGAGCCTGCTAAACCCCAACCCCAACCACTGGGGAAGTAACTGTCAGGTGCCAGCTTCTTAAGCTCTTCCCCCTCCTACATTTCTTATCTCCCTGAATGAAACCACAATCCAAGAGACTGGGATTCACCCTCTACTCTTCTCTATCCTTCATCCTGTCTCATGACTCAGTCACCCAGTCCTGTTTACCGATTACACCTGCTAGCTATTTCTTCTGTTTTCTCTCTATTACACCACCGCCCAAGGCTGGTCATCAACCCTTACGTCACTAGTTCCAACCATAGTCCTCTTACTGGTTCCCTGAGTCTGGTCTCAACCCTCACTGTGTCAGATCTTTCCACTCACTTTTAGTCCTCATACCTCCTTCCCACACCCTCACCTCCGGGGCTAGAAGACTCCCAGACTCCCTTGCAGCTGGGTTCTGCCAATGAAACAGCGAGTAAAGCCTACACTAAAGAGGGGCAAGGTGTTTGCAGGCACAGCAGCAGCCTCCAGACAGCTGGTCTGCTACCTCGAAACCAAGGATCCAGGGGTGACCCCTCACTTCTGTTCCTCCAGTCTATGCAATACTGATCACTTTCTGCTTGAAATACCTAGAGTGGTTCCTGCTTCCTGCACTGAACCCTAACTGATACAGCTTCAAATTCATCCATCAGAGTGATTTCCCGAATAATTTATCACAAAAATAGTACTTCAGGCACTTGCTCAAAATTCAAATAAATATTTATTTTTTAAAAAACAGAAGAAAAAATAAAATAAATAAGAAAAAATAAAAATTCAGTGGTTCTCTATCTCCAAGGAATAAAATCTACATTTCTTAGTAAAGCAGAAGAGGCCCTTTGGCCTTGCCCTCTTACCATTTCCTTCAGCGGGCATCAGCAAGCTTTTCTGTAAAGTGCCAGAGAGTAAATATTTTAGGTTTTGCAGGCCATACAGTCTCTGTCACAACTACTTAGCTCTGTAGTTGTAGCATGAAAGTAGCCACAGACAATACATAAATGAATCAGCATAGCTGTATTCAAATAAAATTTGATTCACAAAAAAGGTGGTGGCTGGATTTGGCCCACAAACCCATTGTCTGCTACAGCTATCATCCTTAATATCTCACACATCAGCATTCCCAAACAACATATATTTCCTTGAATATGCCAAGTTCTTGCATTCAACCTTGACTTTGTCCACACTCTTCCCCCTGCAAGAGTGACCTCCCTTCTCTCTTCATTTGTCTAGTAAACTCCTTCAAGACACGGCTCGGATGTGTGAGGTCTTCCAACTTCCATGGGTAGATTTGGGTAAACTTTCCACTCTGCTCCTCTTGCACTTGTACTGCTCAACCCTATGGGATCCATTGTACTAAACTATAACTGCCAACTATGTCTCTGTCTCCTGATAAATGCCACCATTCTTGATGTCAGGGACCAAGACTTTTCATCTTTTTAGCACCACAATCTGGCTCAGAGCCTAGCATCCGTTGTTTGTGAAATGGATCTTAGATCGCCTTCAACTGGAGATATCTGCCTTACTTCCTCCTAGTTTTTGAAAATTTCCTCACCACAACCCCTCCTTAGGCTCATACAAAAGAAATGCCAGAATAATACCTATGAAATAAAGTGATTTTATAAAATTTATGTAAATTAATGCATAATGTATAATTGTAACTGATGTCTAATTAATAAATTAATGTGTAATTAATCTCCATGATTACTTTCCCATGTCTGGCTTTGGGAATGCAGTGGGGCTCTTGTTCACAGTCTTAATCCTATTCCACATACACCAACTGCTCAGAACAGAGCCCTGCAAGTTCCTTGAAAGCAGGACTGTATCTTGGTTATCAATGGATGAATAAACGAATTACATTTATTCCTTCTTATTCCTTTCTCCTTCCCAGCAATAGTAACGGAGCTGTAACCAGACTTTAAGGAAAAGCTGTTGGGTGGGAGCCCAGCGTGGGGACTGTAAAGGTGCTAAATTCAGTTTTGTGCTGACAGAGTGACATCTCCAAACAACTGCAGTTCCAAATGAAGTAGCTGTTAGTCACTTCAGTTGAAGGAGGGGTGGCAATGGCCAACAGTGACTGAGAGAATGGCCCAGTGCCCAAGCTCAGCTCCCGTCTTTTTCCCTGTTAGCTTTGCTTCCCAATTCTCCCCTGGCCCTCCCAGGACTTCATGAAGTGTTCCCGGAAGGCTCACACTCACTTTCGTTTATTTTTCTTTCCTTTCTGGGATAGGCAATCAGCAGACACAGCTGACGAGCTATTTAGAGCTCACCAGAGACCTTGGGGCTTTAGGACTCTCTGAAATTGTAGCTCTTTTAAATTGTCAGAGGTCATTAATGCCAACGCAAGGGAGTTAATAAATTTGATACTTTTTCATGAAAGCAGGACAAGAAAGAAAAGAGTAAAGGAAACAGAATGGAGACTCTATCATAAAAGGATCCGAAAGTTTTATGTGTAAAAGAATCACTGAGGGAAGCTTGTTAACATGCAGATTCTGACCAGCTCTGGCCAATAATGAAATCTGCTGAGGGACATAAGCAAATTCAAGGCTGCCAGCCCTTCACACTACACACACACACACACTAATATACACGCATACACAAAACAACTTAAATACACATACAAATGATAAAATAAAATACTGTAAGTCCCTTTATCACAGCTTCTTAACCAAGATCCCCTTCACAGTTTTCGGATCTATTCATAAAAAACTTTATGAACCTAATAAGTTAATTAAATGCACTCTTGCATTTTGTTTGTTTGTTTGTTTGTTTCCTTTCCCCATATGACTATGGGAAATCAACAGGGATTTTAGAATGAGGAGCCAGTTATTCAAATCAGATTAATTTTAAGGCTGGGCTTGGAGGAGATGCTGTGCTCACAGACCATCCTATGGTTACTCCATTAGTTGTTTTCACTTTCTCTCTCTAATTTCACATAATCACTGAGGAGGAAAAAGAGAAAAATCACAGGTGACTAAGAACCCAGCAGACCACAAAGGGACTCAGACATCTTGGCCTTCTACTCTTCAGCCTGGAATTTTACAACCATTTCTAACCTAACAGCAGCTCCAAAGAGAGCTGCCAGTGGCAGCTTGGATCCCTTCTGCTGGGTCCTTGTTCCCTCCACATTCACTCCATTGGATCTGCTTAGCTCCCCGAACTAACCCTAAGATACTGTACTGATAGGCTGGACAACCCACAGCAGCCCCTCTGCAAATTCCCATCCCACTCCCTGCTCTGTCTCTCCCCACACACTGATTTTGCCTTGCTCTGTGCTGCACATATCTCTTGTACTTTTACTGGTCTATTTCATAAATATGGCTTCTGTCACAAAGACTGTAAACTTGCTGTGGAGAGAAGAGGCCCTGTTCCTTGCTCCCCCTGGGCAATGTGTGCATAATATCAGGCACATACTAGGTCTTCAAATCACAGTGTCTGCATTGACTTGGGCAAAATCCCCAAAGCCAGCCCTCATTCTGGAAAAAAATAAACACCACTGAATCATTAAAGGCTACAGGAGACACTCCCCATGCGATTCAGCACACACTCTCCCGGGAAGAGTCGTAATATCCCAGGCGCTCTCTACTGTCACGCTGGAATAGGGAACACTGGCCACGGACATGGGCAGGATAGCCTGCTACCAAGCATAATCCTGGGGGACACTGAGTAATGGTCCCCACTCTAATCAAGCACCAAATTGTGGCCACCAAGATTAGTGCTGTTGTGACACATTACCAGGCACCCTCCTGAAAATGTGACCAGCTGTCAAGAGGCACCCATTCTCCCACCTCCCAAACCAGATTCTCAGGCCCAAGATTTCTAAATGACAGGAGCACAGACTAAAAAGCTGACATGGAGCATCAATTCAGAATCATTGGCTACAACACTACATATAAAAATTGGGCAGAATAAAAATAAGCGATTATTATCAAGCCTGCAGAAATCCTAAATTCTGGATCTATCTGCCTCAACAGTCAGCAACGATTTCTCCAATCCAATTACTATCACTATTTGCATTCCTTAGGTTGATAGACGACACCTTTTTTAAAAAGTGTTTCACTGTGAAATACACCATGTAAACAAAAGAAGAATAATAAAATGAATACTTGGGGACTCACCGCCCAGGCTAAGAAATAACTATTACCAGTACTACAAAGCTTTCTCTGTACTCTTTCCTTATTATACCTCTCTCTTTCCCCACAATGAAAACCACTCTTCTTAATTCAGGGTTAATTTTTATAGTTTTACCACCTGTGAAGGTATCCATACAAAATACATTGTTTACTTTTGCATTTTTCACTTTCTATAAATGACATCATACTCCATATTTTTTTCTGTGATCTACTTCTCCTGCTCAACATTGTTTCTGACATTCCACCATACTGAAGTAACTATCATTCACCCATTTTTTTGTGGGATAATAAACAATTGTGGGACTATCCTACAATTTATGATATTAACTCTTTCTTTACCCAACTAGATCCACTAACCACCTATCTGCAAACAGATTTATGCCCCATGAATTGGTGGTGGTGACTCCATACTGGCTTCCACATGGCAGACCCAGTAAAACAACTAGAGATGGTTCACCTGATTGTTCTAGAAGAGTGGGAAGGATCCCACTAAACAAAAGGACTCGTGGCCATTGCTTGGCAGGCAGATGACAGCTCTGCTAGCTGACATGAGGTAGATGAACCCCTAAGATAAAATCCTTTCTCAGTTCCAGTCTCTCTGAGGCTTTAGAAAGCAAGGGAAAGAATGAGAAGAAATAGCTGATACGCAGCAGTCTTCTCCTTTATTGGCACATCAGGGCACCTTTGTTTGATCACAGTGAGTGGCACCCAAGTCCAGGAAAAATCTGTCCTTTAGACAGCAAAAGCTAAATATTTAGTCTTGGAGCCAGCAGGCAAAAGTTCAACATTCTCTCCACCCCTGGAAAGCAAGGACAGCAGAGGGTTGTCCTTGAAATCTTGAAGGCTCAAGTCATCACCTTCCCAACTGCAATCCTTGATGCGAATGCGCCAGTGATGCCTCACTTCCCAGGTGTGGCAGGGACAAAATCAACAGTCTCCAGGCACAAAGAAAACAACCCACCTTCACTGAGCGCTCCCGGTGTGCAAGGCCCTCTGCTTTACAGACCTCATCTCAGTTCATTCCTACAATAATCCTGAGACGCAGGAGATATTATCCCCACTTTGTGCCTGAGACAACTGAGGTTCAAGAGGTTTAGTGACTTGTCTAATATCACACAGCATGTAAATGACAGGCCAGGATTCAATCTACGGCATCTGATTCAAGAGCCCTGCATTCTTACCCTCTGGGCTACCCTGCTGCCACCTACAGTAGTACTTGTGCACACCGACTTTGATAAATGCTACAGTAAAGGTGGAAAGGGGCACTTGATGCAAAAGATTCCGCCTGTGGGAGATATTTTCAAACGTGTTTCTTGCTGAACGGCAGCAGGTTCCCTGTGAACACAGAATAAGTACTTAGATTGCAGAGGCCCAAAAACTCAGAGGCCACACATGGTAAAAGGCTGCCATGGTTAGGAAGCCTGAGTAGGACCCCCATGAGGCTCAGGAAGGCACTCTGCCCATTAATAATTAACCAGTTTGAATAAGGACAAAAAAAATGCATCTGATTTTACATTAAAGTCTGGTTGCTGGTTTAACAGTCAATGATCCTCTCAATAAGAGCTTCAACAAAGAAGGGATACCGGGATATATGAATTTCAAGGTCCATCAACTAGAGAAATTCAGAGGTCAAGAATATAAGTCCACAGTTGTTAAAAGTTAGACTCTTCCCTCCAGCTCCCAATCAAGTGACATCAGTTCTGTCTGATATGAATTTTTCAGGTCAGCTAAAAAACCAGGATGGCTGTTACTAGCACCAAAGCTAAGAAGGTGGCATCGTCCCCAGGAGTGCAATGCTGAAGCTTTCCTCCCCCTATTCACCACTGAAGAGATTCTGTTTTCTCCAGTTCTGGGTATCTATTACTCCTTTGGTGACACAAGATTTGCCAATTACATTGTCCATCCTTATACTATGACTGATCTAAAAGGTAATAGCTTTTGCGAGACTTGGAGAAAAGAGACTTGTAGTAAAACAGTATCTCAGCTTCTAATGACACTCTATACAAAAGATACAAATATCCACTGTCTCTTGCACCCTAAACCTACCAGTCACTGCAACCTCACTAATCCTCAAAACAACCAAATCTGGAGAGGCTGACAGCTGTCCTCAGAGGGATCTTCCAAGAGGCTGTGGGTATTGGCTGAAATCAGACTCCATTTTCAAAGCATTATTCCCCTACTCTTTGGAGTTTGTTTGGAAAGGTCTTTACCTGTTATTCACCTCCTCTCTGCAGATAGTAAAAATCTATAAACTGCATTAATATGATTCTTTTCGTTAAAATTTCCTTAAAATGTCTGGGGATTTGGTATATTGTAATAAACAATGTGCACAGGTCCCAACACCCTCCCCCAGCTCTCTGATATAGGTAAAGCTATTCTCCTGCCCGGTAATTCAGTTGTCATGGAAGTGAGTTTGCACCCTTAACACAGGTATACGGTGGGGATTTCGGTAAATAAAATGAAGTCATTTGCGGTATGTAACAAGTACAATATTACTCCAACTCTCAGTGAAGGAGTTCTTAACCAAAGGAAATCACAGAAAATAGAAATGCAGACAGAAACTTTCACATACAAAGAACCTTTGCTCTAAGCATTGCTACATGCAGCCTGGAAGAACAACTGCAGCTGCTACACCTAATATCTAAAAAAGCAGAGCCAAATTCTCTGTTCAGTGGTTTCTTTTATCCAAATAACCAACTCAGCCAGTCCCAATCCTTGCCAAAGAACCCCTGACATTTCCCCAAACCCTGAGTGTTGTACTCCCCTTTGGGCCTTCTTAACATATTAAGTCGGTTATAAGATTCGTGGAAATTTCCAAGCATTTTCTAACATAAATTGCCCCTTGCCACTTCCCAACATGTTTTCAATAGCTCAAAGCATTTTCCTGGCTCCTTCTTACCAATAAGGGGGCCTTACCGGGATCTCCCACCAAAGCAGTTTGTGCTGGGGGGCTGGTGTCGGTTCTCTGGAGCTACAGCTGTCCCACTGGACTCTCTCAAAGGTGGCTGTGATCCTAGAAAGGGAATCAATCACAAGGAAAAACAGAAACATCAAGAAACTCAGCTCCTGTTTGAGATTTTGGCTACCAGGAACAGAACTCTTTCTATAAATTAGAGTTTCCCACCATGGTGGGGTACAGGCAGTCTAGCAAGCCATAGCCTCTAGCTTGGGAAGGAAGAGGGCCAGTCAGGTGAGACCTTATCTATGCCATTCAACACTGGGGCTCAGACCTTGGAAACATCTCCTCCTCTCCAAGACCTTCAGGAACATCTAAGGCACAGGCAAACTGCCTCACATATTACATGAACTTCAGCATCATGAACGTGAGATGTAGAACAGATGCTGGGCATGCAAAGTGCAAGGAATAGGGGACATTCCTCCATACTGCAACCAGAGAGCTTTTAAAAACCCAACTCAGCTCACAATAATTTTCTACTAAAAACCCTTCAACATTTTCCTGCTTCTTAGGCTGAGGTTCAAAAATCCTTACCAAGGCCTTCAACGCCCTAGGGTATCTGAGCCAACTTGCTTCTCTGACCTCACTTCCTGCTACTCCCTTCCTTGCTTCCCACTTCCAGCCACCCTGGTCACCTCCATTCCTACCAGAGGCCAAGCTCACTCCCCACTCTGAGCCTTTGCACAGAGGAACCATCTACCCTTTGCTTATTCTGCCACCCTCCTTCCCCCACACTTCCACCTTTACCTTTCTAAACTCCTTCTCATGCTCCGGCTCTCGGCTCCCTCACAGAAACCTTCCCTGAACTGCACCTCACCCCCAAAGTCCATGAGATGCCTCTAAAATGCAGGGATCTTGTGTCACCCTGTACTTTTCCTTCACAGAGTTTGTCACAATTACAATTACATAATTATGTGTGTGTCTACCTGGTTGATGTCTGACTCTCTCACTCGTTCCAACCCCCTAATAGATTATAAGCTCCAGGGAGTGTGGACCACATGAATTTTGCCCATGGCCATCTGGCTAGCACCTGGTCCAGGGCCTGGTACATACCAGGCTTTCAGTTATGTGTACATATGTTGAATGGGTGAGTGATGCGTATTCTTCTCTGACCAAAAGCACCCTAACAGTGTCTCATTCCAGTTGAGGGGTTCTCCTCAGCAGTCAAGACCCATTTAAAACTTTTAATTCTACCACTTTCCTTGCATTAGAATTCAAATCTCACCCCCTGAAGCCTATTTTGGGCCTGAAAAGTACCACCGTTACCTCACATTTAGAAAAACATTTAATGAGAAAAATTATGGAGAAACCCAACTCATTTCAGCCTCAGACTTCATGAAATAATTTCCTGCTAGATCCAAAGGTGACTAATTTCAGACCAGATCAAAAGAAACAAACTGCCAGGACAGAGCAGGAGACACTCTCCAATTTCCCTGCTTCTGTATGTATTTTGCTAGGGTGTATCTCCACCTTAGAAGGACACATAGTACCCCTCTCTCAACCAACACCTTCCCATAAAAGACATCCTCAAACTCCCCAGGAAGTTTTAAGAAGAAAAACGGGGCAAAGTAACATTTAATAAAGAATTTTTCTTTTCCGACGTCTATATGGGATGAAAAGATGTTTTCTCTGCTCTCCAACCAAACAATAACATGCTTACAAAGTCTTGACATCAATTTTGGTCCTTTATCAGAAAGCAGAACTTGAATATCCACATCATAATTGTGATGCAGGATGCAAGGAAGAGTCAGGGCTAGCTATGGACTAACTGAGCAGTACACAAATCAGGACACCTGGTACAGAACCAAGCTCCGGACACCTCCTCCCTACCCCCAGCCCTGCCACACCCGTCCCGGCACAGCCCTGGGGAGCAGGGCGGCACTCACCATCTGTCACGGCACTGCCATTAGGCACACTTCCCAGATCAACAGTCGGCCCGTCCAGGAAAATTGTCAGCTCTCCACCGGAGACAACGCTGCCTTTGTTCTCCGTCTGCAGGTTCAGGGTCAGCTGCGTGTTCTCCACTGTTGAGCACAAAAGGCAATATGGATGGACTAAAGCTAATGCACCTTGAATTGAGATTCTATAAGTTGTAAACTCCCATTTCACCTACTCTGGCTTCCCCAGCAAACTTTTTCTCCATCGTCAAATTCATCTTGGGGCCTAGAAAAAAAGACTGGGGAGGACTATGCCTAACTGTAACCACTGTTGTACTGGGCTGGTAGGAAAGGATGTGCTTTTTGTTCTTAACATTGTATATCATATGATAGCTACACAATTCTACATCATTTATTTGTTTATACTGCTTATACTGGCAGGACTGTAAGAAAAGAGTAAGGATATTGGTGCAGGGGAAGAAATCAGTTACAGGCGGCAGCCCTGCTACCCATTATAAAGAAGGGAGGTAAAAAGAAGAGAAAAAGGTCAGGAGACTGTAAGGAAATGTCAACAGGAGTCATCTCTAAATGAGGGATTGCAGGGTCTGATTATTTTCTTATTTGTGCTAAAAGGCATTTTCTAAAATTTCTGCCCTGAAATAAGAAAAAAAATTTTAAACAATTTTTAAAAGTTAAAGATAGGTGAGTCAGCCCCATTAGTCACACAGCCCTGGTTTAGTCCCATAAGGGTCTGGGACTGCAGTGAGAAGGAAGCTCAGTGTCACCCAAGCCCCGAGAACTGTGAGGCAAAAGCAGCCCTGTGGGTAAATAGAAAGGTTGGGTCACTGTGGCAGAAAAACAAAGCAAATTTGGTTTTGTTTGCAGAAGCACCAAACCCTAGCTGGATGGAAATTGCTGCGCACACACCCCCACCACCAAGCCTGGCTACACAGAATGGCTATAACCTCCAGTTCAGGGCTGTTCAATAATTAGCAAGAGAGAACCAGCATGTATGAGGAGTTCCCAAAGGGAAAGCAGTCCAGTCCCTCCTCTCCGCCCCAGACCCTGCTATGGTGAGTTCCAAATGCTTCTATAAAATCATACTTTAATTTGAAAACTAGTGCCTCTGAAAGTCACAAAGTGTCTCCCTACTCTGTTATGCCAAAATCCAGCACCCAGGTCCCTGGCAGGCAGGGCAGTGCAGCAGTTAAGACGGGGGGTGGCAGTTAGGCAGTCGGGGCTCAAATATCAGCTCTGTTACCTATCAGCCCTGCGACCTGAGCATCAGTCCCCCACCTGCAAAACAGGAGTCATAATAGCACTTTTTCAAAGGGCAGTTGTAAAAAATCAAATGGCACCTAATAAGCTCCTAATAGGCTGTCATTTTTATTATCTCCCTGTTGGCCTTCCTGGTTTTAGGCTGATTTTTCTTGATCTAACTCATTCATCTTTGAGTTGCTCCTCTCTTGACCTTTCTGAGCCATTTTTAGGTTGTGGCAGCAAACTCCACAAAATCTTCCAAGGTAAACCACGCAACTGTCATGGGGGCTGTCTCCTTGTCCTGTTTCCAGGACACTTCTGGAGATGCCCAGCCTTTGGATTTACTGCAGCATTGTTGGAAATGTGCTGGGATAAGTGTTCCAGAAGGACTCCTGGACTCCTTTCCTGATATCTCAAAGGCCATCATTTTATACACGGAGTGGGGGCGTGGTTTTCCCCTCCTTCCTGGAGGGATGCGGATGTTCACCAGGAGGATGGAAGAACCCATCCGAGCTCCGTGACAGCCACTCTGCATGCTCCTTGACAGAGGCCAGAGGCATCGCTCGAATTTTCCTCTCCAGGGCCTCATCCCAAGGCTCCAACTTAGCTCTTCTTTCCAGTTTTCCCTCTGTACATCTACAGCAGAATCCTTATCTTTGTAAAGGCCCAGAGGCTGCCTGACAACCCTGTGAGGCACATTTTAACTTCAGAAAGAGCCAGGAGGAGAGGTGTCTTTTTTTTTTCAATCAAGCCTTTGAGAACACTTTTCTGTTACTAAAAAGAGAATCAGAGCTCCCTGATCATCACTATCATAACCAAATGATCAAGTTTAGCATTGCTAAGAGCAGACAACTGCCACTTCAAGCCTCCTGAGCTGATGCAGGATGAAGTAGGAGCATCACTCTTAAAGTTCTCCTGCCAATAGCCTCTAACCTGATTCTAATCAAGCTTCTAAACATACTCTCCATTTACATGAAATAAGGGGACAGAGAAATGAAATGACATTATGAGGAAGCAATCAGACAAATCCTGAATGGGGGACATCCTACAACATAGCTGTCCTGGACTCTTTGAAAAGTCAATGTCATTAAATGCACATTTTTTTAAAGGGGGCAAGAGGGTGACTGTTCTAGTTGAAAAATCTGAAGAAACATAACCACCAAATACAATGCATGAATTATGACTGAATCTTGGTTTGGAAAAAAAATATTCATGGGGCAATTAGTGCAATTTGCACACAGACTGGATACTATATAGTATTTGAAAGCACTGCTCATTTTCTTAGGTTCAGTAATGGTATTATGGTTTTACATAAGAATAGTCTTATGTCTTGGGAGATGCAAGAGCAGATTATGATGATATCTGTGACTTATTCTCAAGTGGTTTTATCGGCAAAGAAGCTGAAGTTTTTAGGATTCGTGTCATGATGTCTGCAATTTACCTTCAAATGGTTCAGGAGAAAAATGCACATTCCCACACACTCACACACACAGATAAGCAACTGTGATAAAATGTTGGCAAGTGTTGGATTTGGGCGGAGTACACTGTTCATTGTATTACTCTTTTGATTCTTCCGTATGTTTGCAGATTTCATAATTAAAAAGTTGGAAAAGGTTTCTTTTTTTTAAATTGGCTAGGCCTTTTAAAAAATTAAACCTCTGAGAACAGAACTCCCCATTATTCTGTTTAAAAAAAAAAAAAAAAAGCCTGAGCCAGGGGAGCCCTACAATGCATAATGGGACAAAGAAACCATTAGCTAATTGAGTGACAGACCAAGCATACAGGGGAGGCTGACAGGGGTAAGTGTGGCTGGAAAACACAGACTGGAATCTTAGTTATAAGTAGCAGCATTAGCCACCTCACCTCTGGGGCCCTCTGGGGCCCACTGGTCTCACTATAGCCACAGCAATGACTCTACAAAGGCCCTTTCTCTTCCAGCATGTCTTCCTACTGCCTTTTGAGGCACTGCTCAAAAATCAAGAAAACGATGGGGGGAGAAAAATGGGTGTAGTAAGTCAACTTCCATAACTAGAATCAGATTTAGCACAGGAAACTCTCCAGCCGCTCTCAACCTGGCAGGCCCTCCCTTGCTGCATTCATGCAATTAGCATGTGCGTTCCAGCACCTACTATTCTAGTCACTGGAGTTCGGGAGGAACAAAACAGACAAAGATCCATGCTGCTGGGGTGTCTTTATTCTAGCTGGGGAAAACAATCAGAGATTTTTTAAAAAAAAGGGAAGTGCATAGTCTGTGTTGAAAAATGAAATAAGGAAGGGGAATGAGGAGTGCTGGAGCTGAAAGGAGGATTTGAGGTGGTAAGAAAAGGTCTCTGAGTTTGCAATAACCAGGTGACAACTGAACAAAGACATAAAGGAGTAACCACGTGGGTATCTGGAGGAATATTCTAGGCAGAGAGAAAAGCAGGCACAGAGGCCTGAGGCAGGAGGGTGACTGGCACGTCTGAGGGATGGCCAGGAGGCCGGTGTGGCTGCAGTAGAGTGGGGGAAAGAGGGAGCAAGAGGTGAGATTGTAGGTAATGGGACCTCTGAGTGAGGCCTTGAAGCCCTGGCAAGGTCTTTGGCGTTTACCCTGCATGAGACAGGCAGCCATGGGAGGGCTTTGAGCGGGGAAGGGACATGACTCATGCTGCAGCACAATCACTCTGGTGCTGTGCTGAAAAAAGACTGGGGGTGGGGGGGAGGCAAAGCAGACAAGACTAGGTAGGAGGTTACTGCAATAACCCAGGCAAAAGTAGAAGCCAACATTCTGGCAGTGTCTTCCAGGAACATGGTGTCTAAGGAAGCCCCTACCTTGATTTCCTCCCTGGCACGTGTTGGGAAAGACCCAGGACTCCCTGCCAGAGCTCTTCAGCCGGACCCCACAGCCCACCAGTCTCTTGGACTCAAAACTTTGGGCAAATCATAGGTGGGGGCTGCAAAAAGTGCCAGTTTAGAGCATGGTTGGAGGAAGTCAGATTTAATTACAACCAGTTGGAACATATATAATGAAAATACTCCACTGGCCAGCAACTTTAGTTCCACCAAGAAAGCCAAAGGCCTGAGCTCATGCTAACTTCAGCAATCAGCAAATGTCCTTCTTCACTTATAGGATTGTTACCTTCTGTTCTGACAAGTACCAACTGGTTACTAATACCCTGTAATACTACTTCATGGAGGTCAACGGCCAGTGGTAGGGATTGATATTAGAATCTAAGAGAAAAGAATTTGGAAAATCTTAAGAACCGTGCCAGGGGAACCCTTTAAAAGCCCACCCACCAAGAGAGACAACCAGACATTAGGCACCTCTTAAAGAAAGCACATACCACCACCAAAAAAATCGTGAATCAGATCAAGCCTCTAGATCTATTTACAGGAAATAGAAGGAAGATGAACATGTTAAACCACACTTTGGGGATACACAAACAGCAAAATCTAAAATGTGGGAAAGTCTACAGAACAGTTCGGTCTCTTCAACAATAAATTGCAAGGGTAAAAAGAGGAAGGGAAACTCTAGATTAAAAGAAACTTAAGAAACATATCAATTTTATTTGGATCCTGACTCAAACAAACCAACTACAGAGAAAAACTTTTATAAGACAATGTGGGAAAAGGTAAAATCCAACTGGATAATTTGATACTAAATAATTACCACTAAGTACTTCAGGTATGAAATTGGTATTATGGTTATGGTTTTTAAGAGTCCTTATCTTTTAGAGATACATACTGAACCATTTGTAAAAAAAATATCTGGGAGTTACATCAATTACAATAGGGAGTAGGGTAGAAGCCCGAAGAAACAGGAGTGGCCATCTATAGATAATAGTTGAGCTGGATGTTGGTACATAGAGATTCATCAACTATTCTGTCCACTTTTGTGTATGCTTGAAATTTTCTATAATATATATATGTATGTTTAAGCCAGCATACTTAAGGCACAAACAGTATCTACAAACCAACTTAAAAACTTACAGGAATCCAACATTACAAATATAATGAAATACAAAAAAGGTAGAAAATATACCAAATAAGCTGTTTGGGGAATAACGTCTACTCTTTTTTTCCTCACATGAAAGCCTCATGTTAATAATTTCCTATTGAGAACAGTTGGTACCTGCAGTAAGGATGAGTAATATTTCTCTAAGAGTTACTTTTTCCCTTTCTTGACTTAGACTTTTTAATATGTTATTTGCATATGGTACAAATAAGTATAGGTGAATAGAGCATGGAAGTTGCCTTCCATATTCCAACAAGAAAAAAAAAATATATAAACTGCAACTGCCAAACCATGCCACTATAATGCGATTCAGTTATGAAATCCAGAGCTCTGCCTGGACAGTGTCACATAGTGTATGAAAGCACTATCCACTTTAGAATCTTCCGTCATCACTGTCCCTTCCCCCTCATCCCACCACCGAAATGTGTGTGCACGTACTTACAGCTTTCAAAAGAAAAAAAATTGTTTCTTGTTTTTTTTTTTTTACTAATTCCTAACTCAGAAGACAAATAGAAGTATTTATCTAAAACTTTGAGAAACATAAACAAGACACAAAAGTAGGATACTTTTAAGGGAGACCAAGTATCTCAGATCCAAAGAGCCTTTGAAGCCTGATGAAGATGTGATTGATTTGGCCTTAAAGAGCTGCTCAGTGGAACAAACAAACCTCCTTCTTCCTGTTTCCCTCTGCCCTCAATTCCCTAGGCCCATCAAAAGAAAGTGAAAATAAGCAGGGCACTCATTAACAGGTCAGTGTTCATTCTACACGTAACTGTGAAACACTGGTACACAGAGGAACCAAACCCAAGGAAATACCAGAAGGGCACAGAGCAAACAGTCTCCTTTCCGTTCGCTGCTTTCTCCGTAACTCAGACACACACAGGCTGGAGTCTACCCCAGGTTTAAAGAGGATGCTCTTTCATGTTCCCTTTGCAGTAAAGGAGCCAGAGGCTTGCAGGATTTACTGTTAGGATGTCTCTCTGGCTTCCAAACTTAGCCATAGCCTAACAAGAAAAAAGAGTCTTTTCTACCAAGCTAGCAACAGGTGTAAACACAGGATTTCTTGTTGGGGTACCGATGTTGACTCTGCTTTACTCTACCTCCTTCCAGCCCCAAATATTGTCGCCCCTTCCATGTGCTCCTGCTTGGAATCTATCCTTTACCATCTCAAAGTTAAAGTTTTGGTCCTCTCGAGGGTTGCAGAAGAGAAAAGAGTTCATTTTACAAAGCCAGTGTATAAATGTTTCTCTTTCTCTCCTTCTCATTCATTCATTGAAAAAGATTTGTTGGGCATCTGCCAGGGACTGTACTAGGAGCTCGAGTCATGGTGGAGAATATAACCAGACATTGTCCCTGCTCTTAGGGACCTCACAATCCAGTGGGAGAAACAGAAGTAACTAAATGCTTTCACGAAGAAATGTAAAGTTGCAACAGTGAAAAGGCCTTCATGCAAGAGATACATGTTTCCATGAGTAGCAGGTGTTTGGCCAGCTCAAGGTGTCAGGGAAAGATTCTTGAGGAACCGACAGCTCAATTGTGATCTCAACTTTGAGCAGAAATTACCCAGCAGATAAAGGGCTGAAAGAGAGAACATTCCAGGCAGAAGAAATACCACATGCAAAGGCCCTGTGGCAAATGAGCTGGATACATTCAAGACACCAAACAGAGATGAGTGGAGCTGGAATAGAATGTGAACCAAATGAGGTAGAATATCTAGGTGGAGGCCAGACATTGCAGTGCCTAATGGGATGGTCATGTTAACGAGCTTTTCTCTATCCCAAGAGCAATAGCAAGGTACTTAAGGGTTTTTAATCAGGGTATGACAAGGTCAAAAATCATTCTGTCTGCAGTTATGGGAAACAGACTGGAGGTAAGTTAAGGATGGGTACAGGCAGACAGACATGAGGCCAGAGAGGAAAGATGTTGGTGACCAAGACTGGGGTAGCAGAGGTAGAGAGGAAAGAAGTGGGCAGATCTGAAAAGGTGAAAACCAAGAAAGCCTGATAATGGATTAGAAGAAGAGGTAGGAAGAGGGGTGGAGATATCAAGGATGATTCCTGGGCTTCTAACTTACTTAACTGGACAAACAGAAATAAGGAACACCGGAAGAGGACAAAGTCTGGGGAAGAGACGGTGATTCAGATTTGGACATGTTGATTTTAAGGTGCTTCTGACATATCCACAAGGAGATACCAAGACAGCAGTCAGATATATGGGTATGGAGGTCAGAGGAGCAGTCAAGGCTGGAGATTCAAATCTGTAAAGCATCTGCACATAACGATTATGCATAATGGGAGAAGAGGATGGAATATCAGGAAATCCCAACTTTTAATAGTGAAATGAATGATTATGACCTTACAAAGAAGACAGAGAAGGAAGAGCCAGAGAAGGAGGAGGAAAACCAGGACCACCTCCTGAAGAGGTAGGAGAAGATGGCTCCAAAGCAAGGATGAAGAGTCTGCCCTTAGATGAGAAAGGAGGGAAAGCTCCCCTCCTGCAACAGGAAAGAGAGAGGACAGATTAGGCACAAACACGTGGCAGATTCATCAGTTAGGACCCTCTTTATTTTTCTTGATTGAGGGCCCAAGTGTTCGATGGCAAAGTCATGCAGCTACACTTAAAAAAAAAAATGCAAATACATACACACTCAGAAATTGACTCTTCATCACAGGCATCCATCTTACAAGTTACATTATATATAAAAAGTCTCTCTTGAACCAACAGAGGGTCCCTTTAAAACAGGATACAAAGGTTCATCTCTCTTGGTAAATCTCACTGTTTGTCAAGTCATAGTATATTTACATTTTTAAAAAGTGATTTAGGGGAAATAAATACAGATTTGGGAAAGTTAGGTAGGCTAGTCTTTAGAATAAAGCACCAGTTCACGTCAGTTACTGCAGCCTTGCCAGAGCTCCTCTTCTCCAAGGGGAGGGAAAGTCCTAGACCTGCCACTAATGGCGATTCCTAGAACAGAGCACCCACTCTCCGTGCCCTCAGGGAACTTCACTGAGCACACCTCCCCTCCCTCATTAGAAACATGGCAGAGGCAGGTTTGCAATGAACAGCCTTTAAATGTTCTTAGCACAACAAAATGCAGGAGCCTGGCTAGAAGTTAATTTTTATGGTCAAAATTCTACTTGTAAAAAATTCCCCTTTTTACAAACTGGTATTTTAAAAATTACAATTTCAGGAGAGTGAAATATTATGCCACGATTAAAATTTGGATTAATGATGATGAAGAGTGTACAATAATATGGAAAATTATTCATACCACAATGCTTAAGTTAAATTTAAAAAAGAACACAAAGGTCTAGGGAGTGCCTTATTATTAAAACCATATAAAACAAGTTAAAACAGATATATAAAAAGGCAAAGAAACGAAGAAATATGAAAACTTCTGTTTGAATAGTAAGATTATGGAGTGAATAAATTTTTTTTTTAATTTCCATTAATTGCACAGTGGATACATACATTTAAATTTCCATATCAGTTAGATATGTATGTAGAAGTGTTTACAAGTGCAATGACATGATGTCTAAAATCGGCTTTTAAATACTCCCCCCAAAAAATGGAGGCTAAAGGTGAAAGACAATAGCACATGTGTTGATCATTGCTGAAGCTGGGTAATGGGTACATGACAGTTCATTATACTATCCTTTTATTTATGTTGGAAATTTTCCATAACAAAACGGTTTTTTAGAAGTCCCATTAATGCTATGCAATATTGTTTTCACAATAAATAATATTTAATCAAAAATAAATAATAAATTGCTAATTATAAAAATTCAAATGATACAGAAAGGAAAAATGTGACACCCCCCCAAATAAACACACACAGACACATACCAAACCTCCTCCCCATGATATAACCACTGTCAATTTTATATGAAGTCAATGTATCTGCAAATACTAGTATAAATACACAAATATAAATTAACATATGCAAAATTGGGTTGATCCCAGACCCAAAAGTTCTGCCCTTTGATTTTTCACTTAAAGTATTCTACAAATCTCTTAAAATATATTCAAAAGCAATCTATCCATTGATGAGGGTCTGGGGATCAAAGGAAGGGCTTTTACAAAGTGAACTCCGTCTTTTCTGTAATGTTCCGCCCCCAAGAGAATGAATTCACGTACCACACGTAAACATCAGTTAAGAAAGAGAATGAGGGAGGGAAAGGAGGAGGCGGGTAGACAAACAGACATATTCCGAGAAATGTGGGCTTTACTGTCGTGTTTGTAATAAACAGCAACCCCCAGCCAGGGACTGGCACTAAAACGAAACTCTCCACTCTGTACCTAAAACCGGCACGAACTGGGAAGCTCACGTAACTGCTGTAGTCTCACTCCCTGTCCAAGATCGCTTTCCCTCCAGACATACCACTCTCCCACGAGAGTAAGTCTCTTACTCCTAGAATCCTGGAAGACCGAAGGAAAAGGGAAAACAAAACACTCAAACGCCTTAAATGTGGTCTGACCCTAATACTATTCCAGCAGCTGCAGCATCTCCCCCAGGAGAACCCGGGGAGACTGCAACTGAAAATCAGGCTGGAGCCCCTCTCAAAGGACCTGAGCAAACCAGAGACCTGAACATCGGATGTTTCAGGTTTTTTGTTTTTGAGTTTTGTTTTGTTTTGTTTTGTTTTTTGCTTTTTTTGCTTTTTTTGGCAAGGGGAAGAAAACAGCTCATTCATATCCAGGCAATGGTCTCTTTTTCCTATCGCCAATTCTGGGCTGTATGCAAGGCCACCATTTCATGCCTAAGTATTCGCTGGTTTCCAACCTGAGTGCTGTGTGGCTGACGTGAAACAGCACAGCCCCCGAGGAGACGGCACAGCTGTTCCGTGGAGCAGGCTACAGGGGAATGGAAGAAGTTCCTGAAACTACACATGTAATACAGTCCTATACTAAGAAAAGCCCGATTTAGAAGAAAAGATGCCCAAATCTTCCTCCAGCGACTCAACCTCTAGAGCTGCACTGTCTAATGTAGTAGCCACAGGCCATGGGTGGCCACTGAGCACTTGAAATGTGGACAATGCGAATTTAGGCTGTAAGTGTAGAACACATCCCAGATTTCAGACTTGGTAGGAAAAGAAAGAATGTAAAATATCTCAATTTTTTATAGTGATTGCATGTTGAAAAGGTAATATTTTGGACACACTGGACTATATATAAAATATATTCATTAAAATTGGTTGCCTCCTTTTTTTGTTTGTTTGCTTGCTTTTACTTTCTTAACACATCTAGAAAATTCAAAATTACACATGCGGCTCACGGTTCCTTTCTATTGGACGGCACTGCTCTAGCGCCTCTTCCCTGCCGTTGGGGGTCTTTGTCTTGAGCTGCTCTCACCAGCCACTCTGGAGCTGGCCCCAGCGGCCCTGTCTGTGTGACTCAGTTGGACCCTGCTCATGTTCCTGCCTCGAAGCTTCCCATGCTGTCCCTCCGCCTGGAAAGCCCTTCTCCACTTCGCCTGGGCAATTCTTTCTCATGTCCTGGTATCACTTCCCCAGGAAAACGAAATTTCCTGACAGCTCCCCTCCCTCGGACTAGGTTAATCCCCCACGACACACTCCCATAGCATCCTGTACTTCTCTCCACCCTAGCTGTCACAACTGGACTTGACTGTTTGCATCACTTACCTGTTTAACATCTGCCCATTTCCCTCTCTAGATCCTAAATTCCAAGAGGGCAGGGATGTCGTCTGCCTGGTCCGCCGCTTCATCTCGGGCATCCAGCACAGCACGTGTAAATATTTATTGCATGGATGCAGCTAAATAAACTTCAAATACTTCCCCTGCTTCAGGAAAGTCTCACAAATCCTAGGGAGATGCCCTCTACAAAAGAAGGAAATTTCCTCTCACACAAATCCCTGATCTAACACTGAGAGATTCTTAAGCCTAAGAAGGGGCAAAAAGAAAAGGAAAAAGAAAGTGCCTGGACCACTTACTACGGGCTGAAATGCAAAAGGTCACAATATACCTCTAGATAAAGAAAAACTGAACAGCCCTGGCAGCCTTCAGTGTTTTAGGGATGTCCACCCGTGGCGGGGGTGGACCTGACACTCATTCCAAGGCAGAAGCATTTACAGACGCTCCACAGGCTGTCGTAAACCCCAGGCCACGCGCAGGCGCCCACGTACAGGGGAAGGGATTCCTGACAGAAAGCTTTTCTTCTTTCTTCAAGTGAGGTTTAACAAGGCAGCCTCTCAGCCTTGACACAGAAAAGCAGGTTTGTTTTAACATTCGCTGCAGGGGCCTGGGTATTTACTTTCCGAGACTTGGGGCTAAAAGGGCCTTTTCTTTCAAACAGCTCTATGCTGACACCAAAGCCATGAAATGGGTCCGGCTATAACTTTTAAGAAGTTGGGGGTGTGAGTCCAGGAGAGGGGGGGTTGCTTTTGGCTTCACAGAGAATTCCTTGAGGTTCTGGCTTGGGTATATCGGCCTAAGGTGGAGGATGATGGAAAGCAACACACAGAGAGCTTTTCAGAGACTATTAAACACAGTTTTAAATCCCAAACCTTGGCATCTGGTGCCAATCAAAAAAACAGTAATCGCTGATGTAACTGCAACCTGATACAGGTGAAATAAAACAAAGGCGTGCATTTGGAAGCTGGGGCTGGACTGGGGCTGGATTGGGCCTGCGGCCTCCTGGGGCGAGCACCCAGCGCTGTTGCACTGATCCCGGCATTTGCCTCCAAGTTGAGCCATGACACTGGGAACAAAGACCCAAGTCCTAAGAAAAGACACTCATCCTCACAAATCAGCAGAGAAAGTCAGTCCTTTAACATATCTCGTGTGTGTGTGTGTGTGTGTGTGTCCGAGTGACTTCCTTGTGTTCTACGTACCAGGTAGAGAGGTACACAAGAGTGAAAAAAATTCACAAAAGGCCTGCCCCTGTAAAGCTTATGTTCTAGTTTCAAAGGACAATAAATGAGTTAAATAAACAAAACAAAGTATTCCATGGGGATAACTGCTAAAAAGAAAATAAAGCAGGGAAAGGAAATGGGGGGGGGGAGCTGCAATGACAATAGCATGTTCAAGGCCAGAGACTGTAGTATTCTATTTGAATGAAAAGTCCAGAAATGGCCATCTATAGAGACAGGATGTGGATTTATGGTTGCCTGGGGCTGGGGGAGGAATGGGATGAACTGTAAACAGGCACAAGGGAGTTTTATTGGGGTGACGGAAAAGTTCATGGTGACGGTTGCACAGCTCAATAAAATTTCTACAAATCATTGAATTGCATGTTTTTTTAAAAGACAGTATGGTCAAGAAAATAAAGAGCTGAGGGGATGAGGGAGCAAGCCAGGAGTGGGGAAAAACATTCCGCCAAGAAGGTACAGCCAGAGTAGAAGACCTGAGGCAAGAGAGTTACCAGGGGACTGGAGGATCGGTAAGGGGGTCAGTGGGGCCAGAAGAGAGTTTGGGGAGAGGAAGAGAAAAGCTGGAGGTGAGGCCAGAGGGGAATAGGAAGGATCAGGGAGGCCTTTTACGCCATAAGGGGAGGACTTTAGTTTTTAGTTTTCCTAAGAGAGATGGGAAGCCACTGGGGAAGTGATTTGATTTGACTTACTTCTTGGATTATCCTGGCTAATGGGTTCAGAAAGATACTGTAGGAACCTAAGATGGTGCCTAGGTGAGACAGGGCAAAAAAACACCTCTGTGAAAAATACTAGATAAAAGCCAGAAAGTGACCCAGAACACCAGTTCCAGTGATGCACCAGCCGACAAGGTCTGCTAAATCCACAGGGACAGTGTATTTGGTGAAACTGGGAGTCTGCCTTCTGAAACAAGTGAGTGAGCCAGCTGAAAGTCCGGCGGCCGCATTGCGGTGTGGGGAAACTGTGGGTTGGCGTTTGGAGACAGACTAGTTCTTTTGGAAAATAAAAAAAAACCGAGGAGTGGCTGCAGATATGGCGGCGAGAACCGTGAAGCAAAGTGCGGCAGGAATGGGCTGTGACAATGCCTCAGTATCTGGTGTGGAGGATAGCCCTTCCCATACCTGCTGCTAATTGTCTCGGAGCCAGGAGGGCAGAGGGGAGCCAAAAGGAGAAAGAAACTGCACCCCTTGCAGCCATCTTCCTGGCAGGCTGGAGACACTCCTGCCTGGGGCTGGAGCCACAGCCCAGAGTCGCGCCAAGGGTCCCAGTGTGACGGGGAGTGTTTCCCACAGCACTGCGCACACGCCACAATATCAGCCGTGGGCAATGGCCTTTAGCGCACCCACAGCTAATTGTCCCGGAGCTGGGAAGGCAGAGCTGTGCAAAAAGGGGGAAATTAACACACCCCATTCGACCATCTTTACAGCAGGCTGGGAATGCCCCTGCATGGCCTGGCAGCCCAGGGCTTCCCTGGAGGGCCGGCGCACACTTGTGACATGGCACAGCCTTCCCTCAGCAGAGGTCCTGGAAGAGCACAGCTGAGAAGGGGGACCCGCTCGGAAATCCCAGGAACCCTATGCCAATACCAAGGACTTGTGGGTCAGCAGCAAAGACAATCTGTGGCAAGACTGAAACGAAGGCTTAGACTCTTGCAACAGCCTTAAATCTCCAGGAACACCTGGGAGGTTTGATTATTAAAGCTGCCCTGCTTCCCTAACTGCTCAGACACACGCCCCACATTCAGGGCGGACAACACCAACAACACACCCAAACTTGGTGCACTAATTGAACGGCACAAGAAGCAGACCCCCACACACCACAAAGACAAAGTTGGGGAGAACTGACTTGAGGGGAATAGGTGACTCGCGGACGCCATCTACTGGTTAGTTAGAGAAAGTGTACGCCACCAAGCTGTAGATCTGACAAATTAGAGATTGGTGATTTTCATATTCTGAAAAAACCCTATCAAGTAAAGCAAATGCCAAGAGGCCAAAAACAACAGAAAATTTTAAAACATACGATAAAACCAGACAATATGGAGAACCAAAACCCAAACACCCAAATCAAAAGATCAGAGGAGACACAGTACTTGGAGCAATTAATTAAAGAACTAAAGACAAACAATGAGAGCATGGCACAGGATATAAAGGACATGAAGAAGAGCATGGCACAGGATATAAAGGACATGAAGAAGACCCTAGAAGAGCATAAAGAAGAACTTTGCAAGAGTAAATAAAAAAATAGATGATCTTATGGAAATAAAACAAACTGTTGACCAAATTAAAAAGATTCTGGATACTCATAGTACAAGACAAGAGGAAGCTAAACAACTACTCAGCGTTCTCAAGGACCACAGAATGGAAAATGAAAGAACAAAAGAAAGAATGGGGAAAAAAATTGAAAAAATCAAAATGGATCTCAGGGATATGATAGATAAAATAAAATGTCCAAATTTAAGAATCATTGGTGTCCCAGAAGGGGAAGAGAAGGGTAAAGGTCTAGGAAGAGTATTCAAAGAAATTGTGGGGGAAAACTTCCCAAACCTTCTACACAATATAAATACACAAAGCATAAATGCCCAGCGAATTCCAAATAGGATAAACCCAAATAAACCCACTCCAAGACATATTCTGATCAGACTGTCAAATACTGAAGAGAAGGAGCAAGTTCTAAAAGCTCCAAGAGAAAAGCAATTCACCACATACAAAGGAAACAACACAAGACTAAGTAGTGACTACTCAGCGGCCACCCTGGAGGCAAGAAGGCAGTGGCATGACATTTAAAATTCTGAGAGAGAAAAATTTCCAACCAAGAATACTTTATCCATCAAAATTCTCCTTCAAATTTGAGGGAGAGCTTAAATTTTTCACAGACAAACAAATGCTGAGAGATTTTGCTAATAAAAGACCTGCCCTATTTCAGATACTAAAGGGAGCCCTACCGACAGAAAAACAAAGAAAGGAGAGAGGGATATAGAGAAATTTAACAGACATTTCTGTTAAATTTAACAGAAATTTAGCATGGTCATCCCAAATCACCAAGACACACATTCTCCTCTAGTGATCACAGATCTTTCTCCAGAATAGACCATATGCTGGGACATAAAACAAGCCTCAATAAATTTAAAAAAATTGAATTTATTCAAAACATATTCTCTGACCACAATGGTATACAAATAGAAGTCAATAACCATCAGAGACTTAGAAAATTCACAAACACCTGGAGGTTAAAAATGAGGGGGAAATGAAAACATTCCCAGATAATCAAAAGCTGAGGGATTTCATCACCAGTAGATCAGTCCTATAAGAAATGCTAAAGGGAATTGTGCAGGCTGAAAGGAAGGGACACTACACAACTGACTGAAACCACATGAAGAAATAAAGATTTCCAGTAAAGATCACGTGGTAAATATAAATACCAATACTACTGTATTTTTGATTTGTAACTCCACTATTTACTTCTTACAGGATCTAAAATACATAAACTGTAATGATAAATCAGTGGTTTGGGACTCTATGTAAAATATGTAATTTGTGGCAAGAACTATATAAAGGTGGGGGAATGGAGGAGTATAGGAACATAGTTTATGTGTCCTATTGAAGTTAAGTTGGTATCAAAGAAAAACAAGATTGTTGTAGATTTAAGATGTTAAATTTAAGCCCCACAGTAAACACAAAGAAAGTATCAGAGAATATGACCATAGAGATGAAAAGTAGAGTATGGGTTACGAGAAGTGGGGGAAGGGGCAATGGGGAGTTAAGAAATGAGTGTAGGATTTCTGTTTGGGGTGAAGGGAAGTTTCTAGTAATGGATGGTGGGAAGGTGATGGCATTGCAACATTCTAAATGTGATTAATCCCACTAAATGGAATGCTAGGGAGGGGTTGGAATGGGAAGATTTAGGCTGTTTATATGTTTCCACAATTGAGGGGAAAAAAAAAAAAAAGTCTAAATAGATAATGACAATTAAATGCCAAGGATGATCCTGGATGGCATCTGAGGATGGAAGAGAGGAGGCTCAAAGGGACACAGTTGGGACATAAGAAAAAAAAAAAAAAGGAAATATAGAATGTAAGCTTTGTATCAATGTTGAATTTCTTGAAATTCTTAGCTGCGCTTAATGGCATTGCATAAAAGAATGTTCTTGTCCATGGGAAATGTATATGTGAATTACATTGTTTGTTCAAGGATGTGTGCAGCTTACTCTCATATGTTCAGAAGACAGAGCAATAGATGAGGGATGATAGACAGGGAGGGAAAGAAAGAAATTGTGGTGTGACAGGATATTAAAGTTGGTGGATCGGGGCATCAGGGGAGGGGGGTCAGGGTATGCTGGAGTTCTGTGTATGGGGTTTGTATTGTTTTTGCAACTGTTCCTGTAAGTTTGAATTTATTTCAAAATAAAATAAAAAAAAAAAAAAAAAAGATACTGTAGGGAGACAAGGGCAGCTGCAGGGAAACCAGTTAGGAGGCAACAGCAATAACAGGTGAGAGGTGGCAGTGACTTGGATGTGGGTGACAGCAGCAGTCACAGTGAGAAAGTGTTAGATCCTAAAATACATCTTAAAGGAAATGGTGACGGAGTTCACTGGTGGACTGAATGTGAGTCGTAACAGAAAGAGAGAATTCAAGGAGGACACCAAGATTTTTGGCCAGAGCCACAAAGAACTGCCATTTATGGGGTGGGAAAGCTGTGGGAAAGAAAGTAGCTCACTTTTAAATTAATATAGTTATTTTGAGGATGCTGATTAGAAATCTGGAAATGCAGTCTTTGGTTGTCAGGATGGGCCCAGGCTATGAATCATCCAGCATTTAGAATGAATGTGAAGCCACGAGGCTGGATAAGATCATGAAAGGGAGGAGGGTAAATTAAAAAGTGGATTCAGTCTGGGTTTGGCAAGGGAGCCTTAGATATGACACCAAAAGCATCAGCATAAAAGAAAAAATTAGATATATTGGACTTCATCAAATTTTAAAATTTTGTGCACCAAAGGACATTATCAAGAAAGTGAAAAGACAACCTACAGAATGGGAGAAAATATTTCAAAATCATGTATCTGATAAGGATTTAATATCCAGAATATATGAAGAATACCTACAGGAGAGTGACATCATCAACATGGCAATGTAAACAGCTACTGAAAACTTTTCTCCAATGAAAAAAGGACAATTCTGAATTGTTTGAAACTCTGGAGAAGGATATAGACTGGAGAAGGACCCTGCAAATGCTGAATTAAAGGAAGAGAAGAAATATCAGGTAGGAATCTTCCATCCCGGACCAGCCAGTCCTCTCCCCTCCCCCTCACTGGGTCTCAGTGTGGGAAAGGCACGGAATTAGCAGATGGGACCCCTCTCACCAGCGTCACAATCTACAAAATCTCTCACAGCAGTGAGACATACCCCCATCATTTGAAGACCCAGCGGAAAGGGGAGGACATTTCAAGGCCCAGGTCAGTGAGGGACAAAGAGACTGAGAAAACATGGACAGAGACTGTGTTTCCAGCCCTGAATCTGAAAACCCTTCCCCAACCCTTGAGGGAAACAGCAGCCATCAGCTGTTTCCTTGCCCTGGAGACAGCTGGAGTACTGTGTCAGTTGAGAGAGTACTTTGCCACAGGTAGAACCACACAATCAGCTCGATTTTGGCTGGCAAAGTGAAGGCATAGGAATCCCACAGTTTCAGCTCACCTGTGTACACACAGCATGTGCTCAGAGGCAAAGCAGCTTCTGAGGACCATTAAGGTGCTGAACATCGCCATCTGCTGGATAGTCCAGAAGTTGCAAGGGAATAGAAACACTTAAAAAAATGCTCCAGACCCTTTCATAGGACCACAGGAGCTGGTCTACATGTTCTCTATGGAAACCAGCCCTGTTTTGGCTGAGAAATACAGAAGACCCAACTGTTAAAACAGGGCTCTAAAATAAACCCAGGTCTTGCTGGCCAGTGGAAAACAGAGCACTACTGGAAGCCAGCAAATTTGTATTACCACACACAGTGAACTTGCTGGGGTGCCCAGAGCCTACCTCACATCCCTGAGGCAGGCCACAGTGGGTGCCTGGTTTGGGGGGTAAGACTGGGGGCAGAGCCAATGTGACAACTAGCCAGTGAGAGATAAACAAAGAAAAGACAGAGATCAAAGACAACCAACAAGAAAACCCTAGGCAAAAGAGAGAAATCAATCTCCAGAATAAACTAATCAAGAAAATCAGATGCCTGGACAGCAAAAAATCATGAGCCACACCAGGAAACACGAAGATATGGCCCAGTCAAAGGAAAAAACTAACACCGCAACTGAGATCCAGTATTTACAACTAATTAAAGATGTTCAAACAAATCTTCTAAATCAAATAAATGAGTTGAAAGAAAACATGAAAAAAGAGATGAAGGATATAAAGAAGACACTGTGTGACCATAAGGAAGATTCATAAGCTTGAAAAAACAAATAGCAGACTTATGGGAATGAAAGGCACAATAGAAGAGATGAAAAACACAATGGAGACATACAACAGCAGACCTGGAGAGGCAGAAGAAAGGATTAGTGAACTAGAGGTCAGAAAATCTGAAATCCTATGCACACACACACACACACACACACACACACTAAAGATAGGGAAAACAATGTTATAATATGAGCAGGGTCTCAGGGAACTGAACAACAACAACATGAAGCACATGAATATGTGTGTTATAGGTGTCCCAGAAGGGGAAGAGAAGGGAAAAGGGGCAGATGGAATAATAAAGGAAATAATCAATGAAAATTTCCCAACTCCTATAAAAGACACAATTACAGGTCCAAGAAGCATAGCATTCCCCAAATAGAATATATTCAAATAGACCTATGCCAAGACACTTAATCAGATTCTCAAATGTCACAGACAAAGAGAGAATTCTGAAAGCAGCAAGAGAAAAGCAATCCATCACATACAAGAGAAGCTCCATAAGACTAAGTGCAGATCTCTCAGCAGAAATCATGGAAGCAAGAAGGCAGTGGTATGATATATTAAAAATACTGAAAGAGAAAAACTGCTAACCAAGAATCCTATATCTGACAAATCTGTTCTTCAAAAATGAGGGAGATTCCCCCCTACATGGGACATGACTCCCAGGGGTATAAATATCCCTGGCACATGGGACATGACTTGCAGGGATGAGCTTGGCCCTGGCATTGTGGGATTAAGAAAGCTTACCTGGAACCAAAAGGGGGAAGAAAGATGAAACAAAATAAAGTTTCAGTGGCTGAGAGATTTCAATTAGACTTGAGAAGTCATTCTGGAGATAATTCTTATGTGTTCAAAATGTTCAGAAATTAATTGTAGTGACAAATGCACAATTATATAATGGTACTGTGAACAACTGATTGTACACTGTGGATGACTGTATGGTTTGTGAATATATCTCAATAAAACTGAATTTTAAAAAAAACTTTTAAAAAATGAGGGAGAGTGTGCTGGTTTGTATATATTATGTCCCCCAGAAAAAGCCATATTCTTTAATGCATTCTTGTAGAGGCAGACATATTAGTGTTGATTAGATTGGAAATCTTTGATTGAGTGTCTCCATGGAGATGTGACCCACCCAACTGTAAGTGATAACTCTGATTGGATAATTTCCATGGACGTGTGGCCCTGCCAATTCAGCATGGGCCTTGATTGGTTTACTAGAGCACTATATAAGCTCAGACAGAAAGAGCGAGCTTGCTACAGCCAAGAGGGACACTTTGAAGAACGCACAGGAGCTGAGAGACTAGCTGTAGCTGAGACAGACATTTTGAAGACAGCCGTTGGAAGCTGATGCAGACATTTTGGAGAACACCATTTTGAAACACAACCTGGGAGCAAGCAGATGCCAGGCACATGCCTTCACAGCTAACAGAGGTTTTCCAGATGCCACTGGCCATCCTCCAGTGAAAGTACCCAATTGTCGATGCATTACCTTGGACACTTTATGGCCTTAAGACTGTAACTGTGTAACCAAATAAACCCCATTTTATAAAAGCCAATCCATTTCTGGTGTTTCGCATTCTGGCAGCATTAGCAAACTAGAACAGAGAGTTTAAAATATTTTCAGATAAACAGACACTGAGAGAGTTCATGAACAGGAGAACTCCTCTACAAGAAATACTAAACGGAGTGCTATAGACAGATAGGAAAAGACAGGAGAGAGAGGTTTGGAGAAGAGTATAGAAATGAAGATATTAAGAGATGGAAAGAAGGTAGAAATCGGGCATTTGATGCTGAAGGAGTACAGAATTTTCAAGAGGATTATTGTACAGATCCAGAAATGGATAGCACAATACTGTGTGATGGTAGCACAATATTGTAAGTACACTGAACAAAGATGACTCTGAGTACGGTTGAAAGAGGAAGGTTAGGGGTATGTACGACACCAGAAGGAAAGTTAGAAGATAAAGACTGGGACTGTATAACTTAGTGAAACCTAGAGTGGTCAATGATTGTGATTAAATGTACAAATATAAGAATGTTTTCAAACGAGGGAGAACAAATGAATGTCAACTTTGCAAGGTGTTGAAAATGGGATGGTATTCGGGAAAAAATACAATCAATGCAAACTAGAGTCTATAGTCAACAGTAACATTGTAATATGCTTCCATTAATTATAACAAAGGAATACACGAAAGCTAAAGAAAGGTCTATAAAAGGGGGATTTAAGGAAGGGGTATGGGATTCTTGGCATTGGTGATGTTGTCTGACCTTTTAATTGTACTTTATTTTATTTTTATTTTTTCTTCTCTTTTTTTAGTAGTCTTTTTTTTTTTTTTTTTTCTTTTCTTCCTCTCTTCCTCATTCTTTGTGGAAGAAATGGGAATGTCGTTATATAGATTGTGGTGGTAAATGCATAACTATGCGATTATACCAGGAACCACTGATTGTTTACTTAGGAGGGAATGTATGGTATGTGAATATAGCTGTATAAAAAATAAACACAGGGATACCAGTGCTGAAGAAAATGTGGAGAGAGGAATATATCTAATCACTGTTGGTGGGAAAGTAGAATGGTGCAGTCCATCTAGAGGGCAGTGTGGTAGTTTCACAGGAAGCTAAGTATGGAGTTGTCATATGGTCCTGCAACCCTTTTACTGCATATATACTTGGAAGAACTGAGAAACCGGGACACGAGTGGACATTTGCACAGGGGGAGGGGAGATATTCACAACTGTGGAAGTATTCACAATTCACAATGGGTGGAGGTGGCCTAAGGGTACATTGACTGATGAACAGAATGGGGAACTGTGGTGTATACATACAATGAAATATTGAGCAACTACAAGAAGGAATGAAGTTGTGAGGTATGTAGCTAGGTGAATGGACCTTAAAAACAGTATGTTGAGTGAAATAAACCAGAAATAAGAAGAAAAACATTATAATGACTCATTAATATGGACTAACTATAATGTGCAAACTGAGAATTGAACCTGAGAGCACAGGTTATCAGGGGAAGGCTTATGGTAAAAGTTCCTAGCTTGTAAGCTCTCACAGCAGTTACATCTATTTCTGAGTTGTACGGGCTATTTCTAAATTCTGAGATGCTGAGCTCTTGTGTATAACCTGGTTGGTCCCTGGAACTTTGGGTATCTGTGTGACGTGACACCTGAGACTCAGAGCCAGAGTTCAGCAGCTATAAATGTCAGCATTACCCCATATAGCAGATGTTAAAGAGGCTGAAAAAAAGATCAGACTTCAATAAAGATATGAAAGATACGGACTTGGTTATGCCTAAGGTCAAATCAAACTAAAGGGTAAAGGATGATATTGATGGTGTTTTAAAACTTCAACTTCTGTGTAAGACCAAGAAAGAGATGTTTATTTAGCACAAAATCTATATTTTCTGTAGCACACTATATAATTTAACTTGTATGGTCAGTTTATTCAAACACCATAATTACACGGAACTTTGAATAGGAAGTGAGATCTGGTTGGTTTGTACAGGTTAATGTGAAGCCCCAGTACATCCCAGAGTAATTTGGGCAGAGAATTAAAAATCTACTAGCCAAATCCCCTTGAGGGACTGGGGGAAAATGTGGAAATATTAAACTTCCCCACCTGGGAATTACTGATATTCTCACAAGCATTGGGGACCACCAATTTAGAAGGCTGGGCCCCCAATCTTGGGGCTTGACCCTTATGAAGCTTGTTAATGCAAAGGAGAAGTTAAGCCTATTTATAATTGTGCTTAAGAGTCACCACCAGGAAACCTCTTTTGTTGTACAGATGTGGCCTCTCTAAGGCAACTCAGCAGGTAACTTACTGCCCTCCCCCCTATATGGGACATGACTCACAGGGGTGTAACTCTCCCTGGCAATGTGGTACATGACTCCCAGGGATGAACCTGGACCCAGCAGTATAGAATTGAGAAAACCTTCTTGACCAAAAGGGAGAAGAAAAATGAAACCAAATAAAGTTTCAGTGGCTGAGGGATTTCAAATAGAGTCAAGAGGTCATTCTGGAGGTTATTCTTATGCATTATATAGACACCCCTTTTTCGTTTTTAGAGTATTGGAATAGCTAGAAAGCAATACCTGAAACTGTTGAACTGCAACCCAGTAGCCTTGATTCTTGAAGACGACTGTATAACTAGCTTACACCGTGTGAATGTGTGATTATGAAAATCTTGTAGCTCACATTCCCTGTAGCCAGTATATGCACACAAGAATAGAAAAATGAGGACAAAAAAGTAAATGAATAATAGGGAGGGATGGGGAGATGGGATGTTTTGGGTGTTCATTTTTACTTTAATTTTTATTCTTATTCTTTTTTCTAATTTTTGAAAATGTTCAAAAATTAATTGTGGTGATGAATGTACAACTATACAAAGGTACTGTGAATAACTGATTGTACACTTTGGGTGGTTGTATGGTATGTGAATATATCTCAATAAAATTAAATTTAAAAAATACCTACAATTCAACAAAAGATAAATAATCCAATTTTTAAAATGGGCAAAGGACTTGAATAGACATTTCTTCAAAGAAGATATCAAAATGGCAAATAAACACATGAAAAGATGTTCAGTATCATTAGTTATTAGGGAAAAGCAAATCAAAACTACAATGAGATACCACCTCACACCCACTAGGATGGCTATTATCAAAAAACCAGAAAATAACAAAAGTTAGCAAGGCTGAGGAGAAATTAAAATTCTGGTGGGGATGCATTGCTGGTGGGGATGTAAAATGGTGCAGCTGCCATGGAAAACAGTTTGGCAGTTCCTCAGAAAGTTAAACATAAAATTACTACATGTCTCCAAAATTATACTCCTAGGTATACACCCAAAGGAATTGAAAGCAGAGACTCACAGCAGCATTATTCACAATAGCCAAAAGGTGGAAACAACCCAACCATCCATCAACAGATGAATGGACAGTCAACAAAATATTGGGTATCCATACAACGGAATATTATTCAAACATTAAAAGGAATAAAATGCCAGTGCATGCTATAACTTGATAACCCTTGAAAACATTATGCTAAATTAAATAAGCCAGACACAAAAGGACAAGTATTGTGTGATTCCACTTCTATGAAGCATCTAGAATAGGCAAATTCATAGAGACAGAAAGTAGAATAGAGGTTTCCTGGGGGCTGGGGGAGGCAGGGAATGGGGAGTAACTGTTTAATGGGTACAGAGTTTTTGATTGGGATGATGAAAAAGTTTTGGTAATAGATGGTGGCAATGGTTGTTACACAAAATTGTGAATGCAATTAATGCCACTGAAATATGTTTAAAAATGGTTAAAAATGGCAAATGTTATATATATTTTACCACAATTAAATTTTTAAAAGGGGGTGGTGAGAGTACCCAGGACTGAACTAACTTGGAGCATTCCAAAGTCTTCAGATTGGAGAGATGAAGAGGAAAATCAGCAAAAATGATTGAAAAAGACTGATCAGAAGACAGAAAACCAGTAGGGTGTGATATGAGCACGAGTTGTGTCAAGTCCAAGTAGAATGAGCTCTGGATGAGAATTGACCATTGCATTTAGCAATACGGAAGTCACTGGCTATCTTGGTATAAGCAATTGCAGTGAGGCAGCAAGGGCAAGAGTCTAACTGGAGCTGCCTCATGAGAAAAAGGGAGAAGAGAAATGAAAACAAATGCAAATTAAAATAACAAAGAGAAATCGCTTTTCAACTAGGAAACCGGCAGGGGTGAAAAAGACTGGCAAAACCCAGTGACAGGGAGGGTGCCAGGAGACATGTACGCAGAGACACTATGGTGAGCATGTAAATTGGTCCCATCTCCATGCAGCATGCCCAGGCAGCATGTATCAAAACTCAAAATGTGCCTGCCCAATGACCCAGCAATTCTACGCCTGGGAATTTACCCTAAGAAAACAGTGGATAAAAGCACAAAGATATCTTTACAAAGATTTATCAAAAACAAAAACAAAACAAAACAAAAAAAACAGTTGTTTATAATAGTAAAAAAAAAAGTAGGAATGGTTAACCATAGGATATTGGTTAAATAAACTATGGTGCATTCATACAATAAAATGCTATAAAAATGATCTGGTTTCATTGACGTGGAAAAAACTAGGTGAAAAAAAGCAAGTAACAAAGCAGTATGTATAATGAGTTCCCATGCTGGGAAAAAATGGGCATAAACACATACACACGCACATGCATATACAGGATTATATGCCCCCCAAAAATCATTAATACATACATAACAAAATATTAACAGAGCCAGCTGTGAATAGAAATTCATGTGATTTTAATTTTCTCCATCATTGCAAAACATATGTGCAGAGGTTACAGGCAAAGTTTCTGGGACCAAGAGCCCTGAAATAAATCTCAACTATACTAGCTCCTTCTGTGTGACCTTGGGAAAGTTACTAAACATCTCTAGGCCTCCTTTTTCTCAGCAAAGGGGATGACAATACAATCTAGTTCGTAAGTATGGGGTGGGATAAATGAGTTTAATATATACAAAGAACTCAAAACAATACCTGATATATACACTCCATTTTTTTATTGTTGTTGTTTTTGCCTTTTTTTAAAACAGTAAGCATGAAATCATCATCAGAAAAAAATAATATTAGTGGTTTACGAGGTTCATAAGAATAACTGGCCACGTAGGTCTGGTTTAGCCATTTCTACTAGTAGGCCTAGCCTACTGGCATTTAAAGCTTTATCCTAAAAATCACAGCTCCCTACAAGCTTACAGGACTGTCAGAAAATGTCTTTTACTTTCCCCCTTGCCCTCCTCCTCCTCAACTGAAGAAAACAGTGAACAGATTTTAAAATTTAGATTTAAATTTGTTTTTACTTGAAGAGCAAATTTTCTTTTTCTCGCTTTTCCCTCGGACTCGAGGTCCAATGTTCAGTAGTTTTATTTATCTTTCAGTTGAAAAACTGGAAAAACAGAGCTATGTTTACTTTAAAATAAATGCACACACTGTCTGTTGGATGTGCCTCTCTAAACCTCGGGGCCCCCGCCCCGCCCCAGCTCATGACTAGCCTATCTGTTCCAGGGATGGAAAATGCAGCAACAACCCTCTGCTTAGAAGATTTTTAAATAAATAGGGTGCTGCTTTCTTTTTCCTTTCTCTCTCTCTCTCTCTTTTTTAATCTGAGAGACACATATGGGGAAAGAAGTGAAATATACACAGAGAATGGAGAACACAAGCACAAGCGTTTCAAAGTCTGCTTCACCTTTTGCAATGGTGTGGGAATGGCAGTTGTCAAGCCATTTCTGTGTTATGGCAAAATTGAGGAAACGAATAAATGTATAGATGATGTTAATGGCCAGGGTTCTCCTATGGAATGGAGGAAGGTTAGAAAGAACCCTGTGGGGCCGAATTGGAGTTGGAGGTTTCGGTATCAACTCACAATGTGTAATATAGATATTTACATCAGCATATATATGATATACATGTGTGTGTCTGTGTGGGTGTACTTGCTGGTATATAAATATAAATATAAATATAAGCAAAATCCATCAGGAAAAATGAAGGCTAAAGAGCCAAGAAAGTTTTGAAAAATAAGAGCAGTGAGAAGAGATATATCTAATCTGACACTGACACACCCTCCATGGAAACGGTGCAGTGTTGATATGAGAATATGTAAAACCCACTAGGAAAAAATACAGCTAGATCACTAACCCACACCATGTGCAAAAATAAACTCCAGATTGATTAAAAGACTAAATGTTTTAAAACTAAATAAAGAAAACTATCGCAGGTGTTGGTGTAATGAAGGCACCCAAATTTATTTTTCCCAAGTGGTTTGTTTAGTGGTCCTCAAACTTGAGCATGCATCAGAAATCCCTGGAGGGCTTATTAAAGCATAGATTGCTGGGGCCCACCCCCAGAGTTTCTGATTCAGTAGGTCTGGGGTAGGGCCTGAAAATTTACATTTCTAACATGCTCCTGGGTGATGCCCATGCTGCTGGTTCAGGGACCACATTCTGAAAACCACTGGATTAGCTGACCCACCCCAATGCCATTTATTCATCTATCTTTTTTGATTTCAAATGACACCCTTACCATGTGGTGTATTCTTTATCATATAGTGAATTTCAGATTTTTGCTTGGGAAAAAAAATATTGATGGGGACATGTCAAAAGGATACAGGAGCAAGCTTGAAGAGGCACACAGTGGCCAAATCAGGGATGATTTGAACATCAAAAATAATGACTAATAAATTACAACCCACTGCATAAAATAAGAACCCATTAGACCGATAAGCACATATACATACAGGAAAAGGGACAACTCTTCCTTACAGTAGCATGCCAATTAATAAATGCAGAAGGGATGATGAAATTAGAAAATTTTCCAACTATCATCGTAATAACTGATTCAGGCAAAAATCATTAATAGGTACCAAAAATACGTTGGTGAAGTTGTGATGAAGAACAGATATTTACATATCTCAATGTATCTCCCCATAAATTACTGTTTAGTTACAAAGAGAAAATAGTAACCTTGCAGTAAAGACAACTGGTCGACACCACCTTAACCAAACAAAGTTAACGTCACCAATAATGAAGCACACTGAATCATAAGCATCCTGGCACACTGCACTGAGAAGGACACAACACGACTTCCTGGGTGTTTCTGCCAAAAATGCACAACTTGTGTGCAGTCATGAGGAACCATCAGACAAGCCCAAATTGAGCAGATTCTACAAATGACCGTACTCTTCTACAATGGCAGTGCCATGACAGACAAGAAAAAGCTGAGAAATGGATTCAGATTTAAGGAGTCATGACAACTAAATGCAATGTATAATCTTGCATGGGATCCTGGCCCAGGGTGGGGGTACTTTTTACCATAAAGGGCATTATTGTGACAGTTGGAATATCTGAATATGGAACCTACACTAGAGAACAATATTGTACATATGTTAAATTTCCTAATTTGGTTAATTGTACTGTGGTTATGTGGTAAGAGGATATCCTTGTTCACAGAAAACAGACATTTTATTTAGGGGTAAAGAAGCACAAGGTTTGTGAGTTACTCTAAAACGGTTCCCCCAAAAAATCTGTATATGTATATAGACAGAGAGAGAAAATGTTAGAGCACATGTATCAAAAGATTAACAGTTGGATGAAGGGTATAGAGGAGTTCTTTGTCCTAATCTTGTAACTTTTCTCTGAATTTGAAATTATTTTAAAATACAGAAGTTTAAAAAAAAAGGGGGGGCGGGGAGAAAGAAATCTGCCGTGTACCGAAACCAGCAGCAGGAGAGGAGAGCTACAAGAGAAAACTGAGTCTTCAACCCAGTTTAGAAAGAAGTTAAGATAACCCAGTTGGGTGGATACGGATGAAACATATTCGGATAATCATTGAAGCTGGGGGATGGAGATTATGTTTGAAAATTCCCCTACTGAAAAGGTTAAAAAAAATCAATATTTAACCTCAAAAACTGACTTCCATACGAGTAGATGAGCACTATCTGTGAGAGCCAAACCAGTACTTAAAGTCAAGTCCTCTTTGCAGCGACAGTCAGGTGGTCAACATCCTCACAGGTCAGCCAAGGCTGACCGTCGTGCCTCTGCAGATCTTAAAGAAAACCCTCCATCATCCTATCTCTGCCAGGACGGAGGCATGAACAGCCAACTGAGTTTCCCAGTCAACTTCCAAGTTCACCCAGGGAAATACAAGGGAACAAACGAACGAGTGAATTATGTGGAACAGAAGAAGGCCAGGTAGGGCAACCACCGCCTATCAGGAAGACCAGGCTTCAGAGAGAAAGTCACCTGACATACTGGGGACCCCCTTCCCTACATAACTGTATCCATGCATAGAAATTTCCAGGCCTGCAACTCCACGTGGAGAGCAGGGGCCAAGGCCATGGTGCTGAAACATCCCCCGTTAATGACAGCCTCCCCACTCTGAGACCCCCTGAAGCTTGCACGTTGTCCAACCTTAGAATTCTCTCTTGTGACAACCTCAGGACTGCTTCGTATTTAGGCAAGAAGGTCCCACATCAGGATAAAGGGTATCCACTATCCATCTCTGGGATTGCAACCTCTCAATCTTTGGGAAGAAAGCTTTCAGGGGAGATAGAATAAGTATTACAGCTGCTGCTGCTGCTGCTACTCCTTCTTACATAATATTTATAGGTGTCAGGAACTATTGTTAGCTCATGTAATCCTCAAATCGACGTTTTACGTACGAGGACACAGAAGCACACAAAAGGTTTAGTGACTGCCCAGTGTCACAAAATTTGAGGAAACAGGATTCAAACCCAAGTGGTTTGACTCCAGAGTTCTTAACCACTTCTCTATACAAGAATCATCAGAAACTGCCTTGCTCTAAATAAAGGGCTTCACGAAACATGGTCATAATATTAATATTATGTATATAGATCATGTTACTGTCATCCTAAAGGATTTTTTTCTGAAACCCCTCTACCATAATGTGCTAAGACTGGTATGAGCAATAGCAGCAGTAGCTGCAACAACCACCAGGAATAACACGACCACTGGAAAACATAACAAGCATCCCCCTAAATAACTGTTGACTCAAAGAGAAAACTCACAACAGCAATTACAATGAACAGAACACATCCATAAGTGTTACCCTTGGGAAGACGGTTGCTGCAAAGGAGAGGCTAGGCCTCCCTGTATTTGTGCCTAAGAGTCTCCTCCTGAATGCCTCTTGGTTGCTCAGATGTGGCCCTCTCTCTCTGGCTAAGCCAACTTGAAAGGTGAAATCACTGCCCTCCCCCCTACGTGGGATCAGACACCCAGGGAAGTGAATCTCCCTGGCAACGTGGAATATGACTCCCGGGGAGGAATGTAGACCCGGCATCGTGGGATGGAGAACATCTTCTTGACCAAAAGGGGGATGTGAAAGGAAATGAAATAAGCTTCAATGGCAGAGAGATTCCAAAACGAGCCGAGAGGTCACTCTGGTGGGCACTCTTACGCACACTTTAGACAACCTTTTTTAGGTTCTAAAGAATTGGGGTAGCTGGTGGTGGATACCTGAAACTATTAAACTACAACCCAGAACCCATGAATCTCGAAGACAGTTGTATAAAAATGTAGCTTATGAGGGGTGACAGTGGGATTGGGAATGCCATAAGGACCAAACTCCACTTTGTCTAGTTTATGGATGGATGTGTAGAAAAGTAGGGGAAGCAAACAAACAGACAAAGGTACCCAGTGTTCTTTTTTACTTCAATTGCTCTTTTTCACTCTAATTATTATTCTTGTTATTTTTGTGTGTGTGCTAATGAAGGTGTCAGGGATTGATTTAGGTGATGAATGTACAACTATGTAATGGTACTGTAAACAATCGAAAGTACAATTTGTTTTGTATGACTGCGTGGTATGTGAATATATCTCAATAAAATGATGATTAAAAAAAATGAAAAAAATAAATAAATAAATAAAAATACAGGCTTCAGGGAAAAAAAAAAAAAAAAAGATTTATGGGATGGCAAATTGGCATAACACTTTGGAAAACTGACTGTGTAAAGCAAAACACATGCCCACCCTATGAACCAAAATCCAAGAAAAATGTACACAAATGTACTCAAAATACATGTATAAGGATGCTCATAGCAGCTTTGTTCACAATGGCCAAAAACTGGAAACAACCCAAATGTCCACCAATAGCAGAATGGACAAATAAATTGTGGTAAATTCCTATAATAGAATACTATACCCCAATAAAATTTTTAAAAAAGGAACTACTGATACATGCAAAACTATGGATGCTGGCAGATAGAAGAAGCAAGGCACAGAGAACATCCAAAGTAATCAATAGTGGTAAAAGTTGGAATAGTGGCTACCTCAGGGTTGTGGGAGGAGATAATGTCTGGAAGCCACATGGGGATCATTTTGAGGCACTGGAAATGTTGTTCAGAGTGGTGATTACACAGACATGAATATATGTAAATATTCATCAAGCTAACACTTAAAATGTGTGCACTTTACTTAAAATTTTAATATCCAGAAGAAAAAAATGAAAGATAAGTTCAGATCTTATATGACAGGCTTGAAAAGACAAAACCACAATGACAGAGCTCATGGTAAGGGGACAGATCAGTGGTTACCCAGGGTTAGAAGTCAGGTGAGGGTGTGACTACAAAGGGGTAGCTAAAGGAAGTGTTTTGGAGTGTTGGAACTCTTATGAATACTTACAAATACTACTCTGAACTACTAAGAATACTTACTATGATTGTAGTAAGGGTTACATGAATCCCTCTGCATATGTGTTAGAACTTACAGAATTATAGACCCTTCCAAAAAAAGTCAATTTTACTATATATTAAATTTTAAAATACCTATCAAAAGAAGAAAATCCACAATTATCTCAAAAGGCTATTAAAATATCCTTGTTTTCCAACTACCTATCTGTGTGAGGCCAGATTTTTTTCACATACTTCAACCAAAATAACATATTGCAACAGTCTGAACACAAAGCATAAGAATTCAGCTGTCCTCTATCATGCCAGATATTAAAGAGATTTGCAAAAATGGAAAACAATACCACTCATTTCACCAATTCATATTTTTGCTTTGGAAAACAGTTATCTTAATACATAATAATTTTATTATTTTTTTTAAATAAATGAATAAATTTTTTAAAAAGACAAGTTCAAAGCAATAATCTTTTCATTATTAAACAAGAACGGACAAAAATAAATGCAGTAAGTTTTCAACTCAGGGATGAACTCTGAAGACATCACGATGTGTGAAATAAGACACAAAGGGAAAAATATTATATGATTTCACTGATACAAAGTAATTAGAAGCAGCAAATTCAAGGAGTCAGAAACTAGAATAAAGGTTACCAGGGGCCGGAGTGGGGGTAGTGAACGGGGAGTTAATGCTTGATTGGTGCAGAGTTTCTGTTTGGGGAGACAAAAAAGTTTGGGTAATGGATGGGGGTGATGGTAGTACAACATTGGGAACTTACCTAACACCACTGAAATACATATTTTTGAATGTGGTTAAAAGGGGAAATTTAAGGTTGCATATATGTAACAAGAATAAAAATTCTTTTTTTAAAAAAAACATAGAACTGTACAACACAAACAGTGAACACTAATGTAAATTATGGGCTATAGTTAATAATAGGAGTATACTACTGTTTCATCAACTGTAACTAAGGTACCACACTAATGCAGAGTGTTAATAATAGGGAAAACAGTGCGGGTAAGCTGAAGAGTATGTAGGAACTCTATTTTTTGCATGTCTTTTTTTATATAAACCTACAACTTCTCTAATAAAAAATAAATTAAAAAAAAATCCACCCACAAAGTTATAAACACATGCACAAATAAAGAAAAAATTAAAATAGAACTAGGGCAAATAATAGAAGGTTAACATTAAAAGCAGAAATTAAGATATTAGAAATGTGGTATAACTGACAAATCCAAGAAGTTGTTGTTTGAAAAATAAATTAAAAAAACAAAAAATAAATAAAATAAAAAATTTTAGTCTGTTCAGGAAAAAAATTGTTAAAAAACATACAAATGCCAAAAAATTTAAAGTAAGGAAAATTATAATCATTTTAATGAGATTTAAAGATTATTATCTTTACTAATACATTTGAAAATCTCATGCAACAATCTTCTTAGAAAATATGAATTAACAAAATTGACTCCAGATGAATCAGAAAAGCTGAACAAACCAATAGTTATGGGCGGTGGGGCGGGGTGGAGGGTGGACTGAAAAAGTCATCAAAGAATTATCTCAAAGAAAGATGCCCGACCCAGTTGGTTTTATGGGTGAGTTCTTTCCTGCACTCATGGAACAGATAATTCCCATGTTATAGAGTCTGTTCCAGAAGTTGAAAGCATTTCAATTTACTTTATAAAATTAGCTTAGCCTTGATTCCGAAACTGACAAAAATAGTACAAAACTACAAACCAATCCTACTTACGAATATAGGTAGAAAAAAATAAATATTAACTAGCAATTCTAGCAAAATTTTCAAAGAACAATCTACCATGAACTTAATTAAGTATATTCTAGAAATTCTAAGGTTGTTATTATTAGGAAATTAATATAAAGATTGAAAGAAGAAAAATTATATAATTATCCCAATGGTTACTTAAAAGAAATTTGATAAAAATTCAACACCTTTCCTGACTAACAACAAAAACAACTATTAATAAACCAAGACGTGAGTTTACTAACACCCAATCGTATACCCAGAGGTACCATTATTAGGCAAGGTAGGACACGTTCTCCATCACTACTAAAATAAAAAGTGTATGCAGGGCAACTAACTACAAAAAGAAGTATGGTTATCTCCCAGGATAAGAAAATTAGTCTTAGCAACCACATAAATGTCTTTCAAGAAAATCCAAAAGAAATTACTGAAAACCTATTAGATTAAAGAATTTAGTAAGCTGGCTGACTATAAAAGAAAACGTAAAATTTAATAGCCATCTACCAACAATACTGAGTTAAGAAATACAATAGGAAAAGATCCCACTGAAAATAATGTCAGTTATTTTAAAAATTAAAATAGAGCCTTTGTAAACAGAACTTCAAAATTATTTGAAAGAACTCAGAGATATTCCATGTTTCAAGATAGGAAGAATCAGTATTCCCCATAAATTGGCTTTACATATGACAGGATTCCAATCAAAATTCCAAGGGATTTTATTTCTTTGTGGGAAGTGAGGGACAACCTGACAAAATAACTTACAGTTCATGTGATGGAATAAGAAAAGAGAAGAGGCAAGAAGATTTTGAAAAGAGCAACATGAACTGCTAGATATGAGCACATATTATAAAATTACAGTAACTAAAACAGTGATCTGAAAAGGCTAATAAAGCAACAGATGAAATGGAAACAGCAAACAGAGCAGAGTATGCATATGTTTTTAACATATGCTGAGAGTAGCAACTCAAATCATCGGGGAAATAGATGGCTTATTCAGTAAGTATTGCTGGAGCAATCAGTTAACTATTTGGGAAGAAATTAAATTTTCCTACTCAAACTGTTCTCAAAAATAAATTTGTAGATTTAAATGTGAAAAATTAAAATCATAAAGAACTAGAAGAAAACTGAGGTGACTCTTGATCTCAGAGTGGAGAATGCCTTTCAAAGCATGAAAGAAAAGGCTGGAAATATTAAGGGCGACAGATTTGACTACAAGAAGTTTAAAATATCCTTATGGGGGAAAAAAGCTACAAAATTAAAATGCAAATGAAAAACTGGAAAAACGTTTACAAAGTATAAGACAGAATTAATTGCTTTAAAATATAAAGAGCTCTTTCAAAACCAAAGGAGCAAAATGCACACTTTGATATAAAAATGAGCAAAGGTACATTAATAGGGCAATAAACACATTTTAAAAGCATTCAATCTTCTACAACAAATCAAAGTATGAAAAAAGTAGGATGGAGGTGGGAGGGGGCTTCAGACACATAACAATCAAATGCATTGTGTGGGTCTTGCCCAAATCCTGGTTCAAGCAAAGCAACTGTAAAATGACATTTTTGAGACAACTGGTGAAACTGAATATGAATTGAATATTACATAATAATAAGGAATCCATGTTAACATTGCTAAGTGTGATAATGGTATGGTAATTATGTAAGAAAGTCTTTTTTTTTTAAAGATGCATACTGAAGAATCTAAGATAAAATATCAGAACATTTATAATGTATTTTTAAATACTTCAGCCAAAAAGAAATAGAGAAGCAAATCTATCATATTGTTAACACTGATCAAATAGGCAAAAAAAAAAATTTTTTTTAAAATAATATCCAGTATATGCCAACATACAAACCAGCATTCTCAGCCACTGCCAATGGGAGGGTAAGCTGGTAGAACCTTTCTGGAAGGTAATCTGGCAACATTTGTCAAAAACCTTGAAATATGTTTAAACCTGGCAAGTCCACATCCAATAATTTATCCCAAGGAAAATTTCAGTGACGGGCACAAAGATTTATGAACTTGTAAGTTTATCATAGCATCACTTCTGACTGTGAAATCCTGCAAACTACCCACAAGTCAAACCTTAAATTTTCACAGTCATATGACAGATTACTATCAGGAAGTCATTAAGAATTGAATTTTAAAAGAATAATTAAAGATATATTGATGCATTTTAAAAAGAAAAAAGAATGTTGCAAAATAATATGTTCAAGTATGATCTCAATTTTGTTTAAGTGATATATTAAATATTAATATAAATGTACACAGAGGATAAAAGCTCTGAAGGGTATACATCAAAATGTTAACAGTAATTATCATGAAGGGCTGTGCTTACAGAATTTAATTTTCTTTTGCAGGTCTGCATACTTCTCTGCAATTTCCAAATTTTCTACAATTACTTTTATAACTAAAAGCAAAAATATGTTGACTGGACAAACAAAGGAGGATAGAAAAAGGGAACTTATATTGGCTGCTGCATCCTAATGTAAGAACTTTCACAAATGTCTTTCCAAATAACGTGATAAATATCATCCTCCTTAATAATCAAATTATAAAAGGCAGGCTAGTGTTTGGGAAAATAAGAGACCAACTCAGAAGAAAAAGCACCAGGGAGTTCCCTGCAGAATTTAAATAAAGACATATCCCCAGTTTTAGACAATTCCTGAGGCTGGAGAAGGAGGGTCTACACCCTATCTCCATCTGCCCATCAGAAAGGAAAAGACCAGGTGAGGCTCAAATACCTTCAAGTAGATCGTCAGAAAGGAGCAGGGGCAGAAAGAAAGGACTCTGGAATCAAAGCACCGCTGTCCCTGGGGCCCAACACTCCCTGCCCCCAAGTCTCTCTCAAGCTAAATCCACTTTCATAAAATATTTTCTAGGCAGCAGACATCAAGAGGAAAAGGAGCCTTTCTTTCTGTGGCACTCACTCGCCACATATGGCACCACTCTGAATAGAGGCTTTATGAGGGAGGGTCCAAATACCAGAGCCATGGGTTATGCCACTGACCACAAACAGCAATAAACAGACATTAGGATTTATATTTCCATGCAGCAGAGGCACCCAGAATCGTTAGGACAGAGCTTCCATCACATTCCAGCATCCAGTAAATGTTTACCAAGTGCCTACAAAGCGCAGGGCACTATTTGTTATACCACCCAGACACACACACTGCCCCTCTGTTCTGTTCTAGGGCCCCAACTAGAAAGGCAATGATTTAGGCTGGAGGCATTTAACGGTTTAATTCTACATATCACACATATCTCTGTGATGGGGAAGAGGGACAGAGGCAGAGGGAAAGTGCTCCTCCCTGAAGAGGATCAGGGGGGCACAGCACTGCCCTCTACTGCAAGAGCCCTGGACAACGGGGCTGAACGCTCAGCCTTCCTAAAACTTCACTTCTAGCACCAAAAGGGGATCAGAGTCCATCGCAGCCCCTGAGGCTGGAGAAAACGGCATCACCAGGTTGATCTGCGAGGCTGAGAGACCTGCTTGCCTCCAGAGTCTTCACCCTGCTGCCATCCCCCAAGACGAAACCCTTCGGCCTCCCCTCCCCTTCATCATACGTACTTTTGCCCCCATTGCTCTTCAAGATGTTGGAGAGGTTGACTGAGGCGGTGCCTAGCAGTTCATTTCTCAAGGTATGGCAGCTCCAGACCTTCAGATCTAAGTGACTCTGGGCAGTGACATTCCTGGAAAACAGACACCTGATTCATCACATGCAGGCAATCAGACACTCCTCTAACTTAAAAGAAAACAGATAAACTACACTGCTGACATTCTGGGGGGCAGACGGGGAAGCCAACAGGAAGACACTGACATGTCCCTTATGCCCCACAAAGCTGACTCTGTCATCATCTGGTAATAATGGACACTCTATGAGCCCAAGGACGTAGAAACACCTAAGAGAGGTGCTCCGGGTACCAAAAGCAGAAAAGTTTGAGGCTTCCCAGGAAAACTGTACCTCCCGCAATACACCCCGGGTGCCTTCTCTCTCCCCCTGCCCACACTACCGCATTCAAAACAAAGGGACATTCTCTTACAAAATGATGATTTCGTTCCAGAGAAGCTCAGAGCTCCCAATTCGTTTCCCAGTCTTCTTGGTCTCACTGGGAAGTCCATCCACTGCCACTTCCACAAAGGAGTTAATTCGAGGTTGACGATTATGCACCTTGGGCTTTGCTGACACCACTGGGGAAGAAAGAAAAAGTCAAAGATGAGTCAGAGGGTTCCTGTATGCCCCCCTGTGGCAGGTGTTCTTGTTCTTGTTTTCTTTTAAAAGATTTTTTTTTTTTTGCTTTTCCCTGATTATAAAATAATAACTTGTTTAAAAAAATGAGCAGATGTGGCCTCTCTAAGCCAACACTGCAGGTAAATTCACTACTCTCTCTCCTACATGGGACCTGACTCCAAGGGCTGTAAATCTCCCTGGCAACGTGGGACATGACTCCCAGGGATGAGCCTGGACCTGGCATCATGGGATTGAAAAAATCTTCCTGACCAAAATGGGGAAGAGAAATGAAACAAAATAAATTTTCAATGGCTGAGAGATTTCAAATGGAATCGAGAGGTCACTCTGGGGTGACCTCTCGAGGGTATTCTTATGCATTATATAGATATCCCTTTTTAGTTTTCGGTGTATTGGGAATAGCTAGAAGGAAATAACTGAAACTGTCAAACTGCAACCCAGTAGTCTTGATTCTTGAAGACGATATAGCTTATCGGTGCAACTGTGTGATTGTGAAAACCTTGTGGCTCACACTCCCTTTATCCAGTGTATGGAAAGATAAGTAGAAACATGGGAACAAAAATTAAATGAATAATAGGGGGAATGGGATGTTTTGGGTATTCTTCTTTAATTGTATTTTTTTTATTTTTTTGAGTAATAAAAATGTTCAAAAATTGATTTCGGTGATGAATGTACAACTATATGACGGTATTGTGTATACTGTGTACACTGTGGATGACTGTAAGGCATGTGAATATATCTTAATAAAATTGAATTTTTAAAGAAGTAAGCATATAAAAAAAAGTATGAAGAAAACAAATCACTCCTACCCTGAAAACACTTTGATAATTATCACTAAGATTTCAGTAAATTGCCTTCCAGATTATCTTTTATTTCCCCAATTCTTTAAAAAAAAAAAACCCTCTCCCCCTAAATCAATATTAAATGACTGTCATGTAAGCCCACTGTAGGAATGTGCCATTATTTAACCATTCTTTTGTTATTGAGTAGGTTGCTTCCAATTTTTTGCTCTGTGAAAATTACCATGAATGTTTGTAAATATTTGCATGTGTTTCTGAGTATTCCTTCATAAGGTATCAACATTCTTTAAATTTCCTAAAACTGCTTAATTTCTTTCTTAAAAGGGTAAGCTCATACAGACTCTCACCAGCACTGAATATATCCATTTGACCAAACACTACACAGCACTAAGCACTGTTTTCTCACTCTTTGCAAATTTTATATGTAAAAAGTAGTATAAAGATAATGACTAAGATTTAATGAGCACTTACTACAAGCATTATGCTGCACACATATTACCCAATTGAATCCACACAAAAACCTATGAGGGGAGAAATACGATCATCCCTATTTTACCCAGGAGGAAGCGAAGGTGTGAAGCCACTAGGTCACCACTGCAGCCCACCCAGCCAGGGAACCCCGAGCTGGGCTACGCAGCCAGGTGGCCTGACCCCCCAGTCCATGCCCTCAACTGACACACTCTACGTCATTACTGGGCTTTGCTTATTGTTCTATTGCTTTTCTTCAATTACTAGTGAGGATAGGTATTTTTCCCATGTGCTTGTTTGCCCTCTGCATTTCCTCTTCTGTCCATACCCTTCATGTGGCAGCACTTCTGAAGTTGATTGGGCACCAGCAAGCCAGAGACTCTCAGAGCACAGACTAAGCAAATACATCCCTGGCGCTAGACAAGCATCTCCTTGAAGCATATGTGTGATCCACGGTGGAAACTCCAGGCCACTAGGATGAAACACGTCTAGACGTCTTCCATCCTACACTTGCCCCAATTCAGAGGCTAGAACTGATATTTCTTACTTGAGCTACCAAGAGTCTCCCACCCGAGCTCTCCTCCGCAGGAGTTGGCAAACCTCTCACTCCCAGACCCTTTTGAGAAGTGACAGTCCTATGAGGGTCCAGAAGGCAACAGTCAAAGCCATGTCCAGATTGTTTTTAGCAGCATCTGTCTTCTCCAGGCCAAAAGGAGCAATAGGAAGAAAGTCAAGAATTAAACAAACAAAATAAAAAAATTAAAAAAAAATTTAAAAACAGTTGTGGCTAAGATTCAGAAGCAACAGGGATGGTACTAGGAACAGGAATAAAGGTTCCAAGCACTGGGACATGCCCCAGAGTAGAAAAATGAAATACTCTACACGGTCCAAAGTTAACTGAGGCCACCTGGTGGCCAGAGAGCAGATCTGCATGAGGAACCTTAATTCCCCAACCACCACCACCCCCAAAAAAAGGGCGGGGAGGGAGTTATAATCAGAGTCCTGTAATTTTGACCTAGACAAGCTCTTCAAAATCAACAAGTTCAAACCCTTTACTTAATAGTTGGGCCAATTGAGATTCAGGTTGTTAAAATAGCTTACCCATGGTCATGCAGTAAGTCAAAGGTAAAGCTGACTGGAACCAAGTCTCCCAGCTCCTAGGCCAAGATTCCTTGAACTCGACCATGATACTTCCTTTCACTGTCCCCAGCGTTTTCCCTTAGGTTTCGGGGGGGGGGGGGGGGTTGTTTTGTTTTGTTTTGTTTTACTTTTTAAAAATTTCAACATAAAATTTCAGACTTAAAGAAAACTTGTAAGAATAATACAAAGAATTTCTAAATACCCTTCACCCAGAGTCTCCAAATATTAACTTTTCACTGTATTTGCTTAATCATTCTCTCTCTCCCTGCTCTCCCACTCTCTCTCACACACATACACCTTTTTTTTCTGAAGCTTTGGGAGTAAGATGCAGCCATTGTGTCCCTTCATTCCCAAATACTCCAGTGTGTATTTCCTAAGAACAAGGACATCTTTCTACATAACCATACTACAACTATCAAAATCAGGAAATTTAACATTTGTGTAATTCTATTATCTAATCTTCAGACCTTATTTAAATTTTGCCAATTGTCCTAATAATATCTGTCATAGCAAAGGAGAATTTTTTTTGCCTAGTCTAGGACCCAATCCAGGATCACATATTGCACTTAACAGTCTTTATTTTGAAAATTTTCCAAAAGTTTGAAAGCATAAAACAATAAAAATTTCTACACTATTCACCAATTGCTATCATTTTGCCACATCTGCTATTTTCTATCTATAAATGTGTCTGTCTGTATCGGTGCTATCCAAGAGGACTTCTGTGATGATGAAAATATTCTATCTCAGTGCTGTCCAATATGGTAGCCATGAGCCACACATGGCTACTGAGCACTTGAAATGTGGATAGTGTGGCTAGGGATCTGAATTTCTATTTTTATTTCATTTTAATGAATTTTAATTTAAATGTTAATAGTTCTATGTGGCTACAGTAGCTATGCTATTAGAAAGCACAGGATACAGCTATGACATAGGTCTATGTGTGTGTATAAATATATCCACATTTTTTTTTCAGTGAACCATTTCAAAGTAAGTAGTCTATAGACATCATGACAGATCATCCCTAAATACTTTCAGAATGCACCTCCTAAGAATAAAGACATTCTCCCACCTACTCACATAACCATTATCGTGGTCCTTCCCTCTATCATCTGGCATCTATTCCATATTGAAATTTCCCCAATTGTTCCAAACATATTTTTATAGCTCTTTTCCCCCAATCCAGGAGTGGTCAAGATGCACAGATTGCATTTGGTTGTTGTCTCTTTAATCTTTTAAAATCTAGAATGCCTTCCCATATTTTCATGACAATGATTTTTTAAGACGTCCACCAAATGTTTTCTCGAATGCCCCAAATTCCTAATTTTTCTAATTGTTCCCTCCTGATTTAGATTCAGGTTACACATTTTTGTCAAGAATACTATGTAGGTTATATTGTGGACCTCTTACTGTACACATCAAATGGTCCTCCTATTGGTGATGCTAAATTTAATCCATTGGTTAATGTGGGTCTGCCAGATTTCTCCAGTGTAAAGATATATTTCATCTCTGGAATTTGTAGCTAATCTATGGGGTGATATTTTGACTGCTTCCTGTTCTTAAAAGACAAACCAAAATTAAGGCCTCAAATAGAAGAACCGGTTTATCTAAAATATTTACTTACTGTTGTACGAAATATAAACATCAGTTTCTTATACATGCAGTCACATCTTCACATAGGATTTAGTGTTTAAAGTCAGCAAATAAGGCAAAAAAGCACAAATGGCCAAAGTTATACCCTTAAAAAGCTCTTAAGAAGGCAGCCCAACAGTCTCTGACATAGTCTTATACTTTGTTCCAAATGGCCGTTTTTTGTTTTGTTGTTTTTCAGCATTTTTAAGTATTTCTTCAGCTAAGATAAAATAGTTGGTTTATGTTTAAGAGCCTTGTGCTACGTTAAAAGAAAAAAAAAAGTATCTTAAAACTCTAGGATAACATTACCAAGAGGTACAAGGGAACTGAGGCAGAGAGAACAGCCCAGCACCATTTTACACTGCAGGGCCTATGAATGAAACACTCAGGAGAGACAATCAGCCACACAATTTAAACTATTATATCTCTTTCTCTTTCTCCCCCTGCTCTTTTCCTGGATGGTTTTATACATATATAATGAGATGTCACTATATTATCAAGTTAGCTCCTTCCTCACTAGTGAGAAAATTCACATTGAAGAAAAGCAACAGAGAAGCCTTTAGAAGTCAGTGTGTGTACTTGAATAATACAGTCCAAAAATTGGACCCTGGGATGCCACCAGGTTCCAAGGGTGATTTCTATTTTGCTAACCATTAGATAAGGTAGTAAAGATAGTAGTGCTATGTTCAAAATTCAGTCAGTTCACTCTAAGCCAGCTATCCTACTCAAAAAGGCTGGAGCAGACATGAAAACTCCAAGAAAAATAATTAAAATGTTTCAAGACTACATTAAAAAAAAAAAAAGATCAACAACCAAATAGAAAATGGGCAAAAGATATAAGGAGGCAATTCACAGAAAAGGAAATAAAAATCACCAGTAAATATAAGATACAATGCTAAACATCACTTAAAATTAGAGAAATACAAATCAAACTACACTAAGAAAGCCATCTTTTACCCAATAGACAGGCAAAGATAAAAACAAGTCTGACAACACTTGTTGGTAAAGATGTGGGAAAACAGGCCCTTTCCACATTGCTGGAAAGTACAGTCCTTCAAAGGAATGTAATCTGGCTCTCAAAATTACACAAATACATCCCCTTTGACATGGTTATTCCACTTTAAGGAATCTACCTTAGAAACATAGTCAAATATATGTAAAATGCTGTAAGTTTGAGATATTCTTTGCAGTACTCTTTGTCCTAATCATCAATAGGGGGCTAGTTAAAAAAAGTTCTGCACAGCCATATAATGAAACACTATGCAGACATACAAAAGAAAAAGAAAAAAAAGAATGAGGATAATCTTTATGTATTTTATAAAATGATCCTCAAGGTATAATAAATGAAAAAAGGAAGGTAGAGAATAGTGTATAGCATTACAGGGTGTACAGTGTATGATATGTTACTTTGATATTTATACATATATGCTGGTACATGTATAAAAGTATCTCAGAAGGAACACAAAAAAACTGGTGATATTGGTTTCCTCCACACAGAAGCACTGAAGTTTTGTGGGATAGGAGAGAATTTTTAACTATGTGAATGTATTAAATAAATAATCCCTGCATTTCAAAAATCACTGGCTGCTCTGATCAACAAACTGAAGGAGGGCAAAGGGCAGAAGCAGGGAGCCAGGTGAAAAGACTATTGACATAATTCAAACTAGAGACAGTGGCAACTTGGACTAGGTAGGGGTAGTAAGAAATACCAGAAGTTTGGATACATTTTGAAGAAAGAATCAACAAGATTTGCTGATGGGTTAGATACAGGATATGAGAAAGGAAAACAAGAAGCTCGGTTTCGGACTTATAAATTTACATGTTTACTCAACATTCAAGTTCACATGACAAGTTGATTACGGGATATAAAATTGAGTTCAGAAGAAAGGCCCAGGCCAGAGACACAAATCTGGGAGTGATCTGCATATTTTTATGGTGTTTAAAACCATGAGGTAGTGTGAAATCACTTAGGAAATGAATAGACTGAAAAGAGAAGTTCAAGGATTGAGCTCTGGGGAATGAAAGGATCACCATTTTAGGCAATTTCAGCCATAAATTCCTTTCTTTCCTTCTTCTTCAATAACTCCAGCTACAATATGATAATCTATGGAAATTAATGGTTACACTCTTAAACTATTTCACAAAACTGGACTCTCTAGACCAAGGTGTGGTATAATCCCACCTCTTCACCACTGATTTAGACTGAGACCACAAATGATAAACACTTTACACTATGCCACTCACCTTTCAAAGTAAGCTGAGACTTCTCAAAGGGCAGGGCCACTCCTGCCCGGCTGGAGCTGGCAGATGCCATATCATCACCATGAAACTGTAAGACAAGAACAGTGGGTTTAGAGAATAGCTGCTAAGACGATAGAGGAACTGAACCCAATTTTAATATTTGAGTTTAAAGAGACAGAAGCAAGAAAATGTAAATATCCAAGAAACTGTGGCCATGCTACTTCTGGCAGGGTAACTGCCTGTTTTGTAATGGCTCTTGAACCTGGCCAGGTCTTGGAGGGTCTAGGAAAGACAGAGGACTGTTCAAAGTCTGGAGGAAGAGAGGGACAGTCTAATATAACATCTCCAAAAAGAAAGTCACAGCTCAACAATAAAAAGCTACATAAACCCATTTAAAAAAAAAAAAAAAAAAAAAGGCAAAAGATATGAATAGGTGTTTCTCCAAGTAAGATACACAAATGGCCAAAAAGCACATGAAAAGATGATCAGCATCATTAGCCATCAGGGAGATACGATTCAAACCACAATGAGATGGCACTTCTTACCCAGTAGGATGGCTAAGATAAAAAAAATCGACAATAACAAGTGTTGATAAGGATGTGGAGAAACTGGAGCCCTCTTACATGGTGGGATTTTAAAATTAGGCAGCCAATTTGGAAAACAGTTTGGCAGTTCCTCAAAATGATAAACACAGAAGTATAATAAGACTCAGCAATTCCGCTTCTAGGTATACACCCAAGAGAAATGGAAGCATATGTCGAGACAAAACATGTAAATAAATGTTCAAAGAAGCAATTTTCATAAGAGCAAAAAGTGGAAAAACTCAAATGTCTATCAATTGATAAATGGACAAACAAAATGTGATACATCCATATATAGAATATTACTCAGCAATAAAAAGGAATGAAGTACTGATTCATGCTGCAACCTGGATAAGTCTTTAAAACATTATGCTAAATGAAAGAAATCAGACACAAGAGGCCACATATTAAATGATTCCACTTATATGAAACATCCAGAACAGGCAAATCCACAGAGACAGAAAGCGGACCGGTGGTTACCAGGGGCTGAGGGGAGGGAAGAATGGGGAGTGCCTGCTTGTGCACATGAGGTTTTTTTTGGGAGTGATGAAACTGTTCTAATACCAGACAGTGATGACAGTTGCACAACTGTCAATATACCAAAAAATACTCAATCATACACCTTAAAAGGGTGAGTTTCATGGTATGTGAACTATATCTCAATAAAGCTGTTAAAAAAAGAAAGTCACCAATGAAACTAATGACTAGAATGTAAATTCCAGAAGAACAAGGATTTTGCCCAAGTGTATTCAAAAAGAATGTACGTCCCCTGCTATTGGATGGAGCATTCCACAATTGTGAATCAGGCTAAGTTGGTGATAGTATGGTTCAAATCTTCTATATCCTCATTGAATTTCTATCTGCTTTTCTATCAGTTATTGAGACTGCAAATTATTGTCACTGCTGTTTTTCCAGCACCTGGAACCATGCCTGGCACAGAAAACTCACTCATAGAAATCTGATGATGAAATGAGTGAGTGAATGAATGAATGAATGAATGAACAAGCAAATGAATGACTGAATCACATGAGAACTGAGACCCAGCTGAAAAACGCTCCAAGTCCTTTCTCTGAAATTAATGTATATTGGTGGAAACCTGAAGAGGTGCTTCAAAGATCCCATAAACATTTGGCTTCTCTCAAGTCTTCTCAGACATATTATACAACAGATATTGACACACTGGAGACCATCATTACATTAACTTCTGCTGCCAGGTAACTTCTTAGAGGTGCAGACCCAGGAATGAAGCTGTTCCTAACTTCTTGTCATGTATGAAGAGTATCTCGAGATTGCAGGGATAGCTATATTTAAAAACAGTTACTGTTTTCAATGGCTTGTCTGTGTAAATCAGGATTTCCTAAACTGAAGCTTATCAAGGGGTACAGTGCAGAAGGAGCAGTCTGCCCCAAGTGCTGGCAATAAAGAGGTGCACTGTCAGTAGAGAAGTTAAAAACAATAGTAAAACCAACTCAGTGGGCCTTTTAGCATCATCATATGGCAATTCAAAATATCACTGTAACACCCAGGGGAGTGAATCTCCCTGGCAACGTGGAATATGACTCCCGGGGAGGAATGTAGACCCGGCATCGTGGGACGGAGAACATCTTCTTGACCAAAAGGGGGATGTGAAAGGAAATGAAATAAGCTTCAGTGGCAGAGAGATTCCAAAAGGAGCCGAGAGGTCACTCTGGTGGGCACTCTTACGCACACTTTAGACAACCCTTTTTAGGTTCTAAAGATTTGGGGTAGCTGGTGGTGGATACCTGAAACTATCAAACTACAACCCAGAACCCATGAATCTCGAAGACAGTTGTATAAAAATGTAGCTTATGAGGGGTGACAATGGGATTGGGAAAGCCATAAGGACCACACTCCACTTTGTCTAGTTTATGGATGGATGAGTAGAAAAATAGGGGAAGGAAACAAACAGACAAAGGTACCCAGTGTTCTTTTTTACTTCAATTGCTCTTTTTCACTCTAATTATTATTCTTGTTATTTTTGTGTGTGTGCTAATGAAGGTGTCAGGGATTGATTTAGGTGATGAATGTACAACTATGTAATGGTACTGTAAACAATCGAAAGTACGATTTGTTTTGTATGACTGCGTGGTATGTGAATATATCTCAATAAAATGAAGATTAAAAAGAAAAAAGAATGGTGGACATAGAAAATCAGAATTTGGTAAGCACCACCGTAATAATAATCGTTACAGGCAAGAATCACCAACAGAGGGGCAAGATGGCGGCATAGAGAGGAGTGGAAGCTAAGCAGTCCCCCTGGAACAACTACAAAAAAACAGAAACAACTAGTAAATAATCCAGAATAACTGCGGGGGGACAAACAAGACCATCCACTCATCATACACCAACCTGAATTGGGAGGAATGCCCGAGAACACAGCATAAAATCTGTAAGTAAAACCTGCGGAACCAGGTCGGGAGACCCCCTCCCCCATAGCCCGAGCTGCGGAGCCGCGTGGTGCCACAGAGAAGCTCTCTCCCAGCAAGCGAATACAGCTCAGCTGAGCTCCAACTGGGGTTTTAAGTAGCGAGTGTGAACTGCTCACTACAGGTACGCAGCCCCAAAAAACAGACAGAGGCTTTGGGTGACGACTGACCTGGGAGAGCCGGAGGGTCGCCTTGACTGGGTCTGAAGGGGACTATCTGTTTCTTTTTCGGCTCAGTGGAGAAAGCCCCAGTCATTTTAAGTTTCCAGGGCTGTGACTTGGGGAAGGGCGGAGACAGCACAAGCAGAGAGAGAGACCATTGAAATGCTAATGACCTCCACCTGGGAGCTCTGTCTTCTCTAGGAGGAAAGGGGTGGGACCCTTTCCATTCAGAACCAGACCCCAGAGCCTGGGGGAACACCGCCATACCTCCTCACACCAGTCAAGAATTATAGGCTAACAGGCATCACCTGCTGGGCAGAAAAGCACAGTGACCCGAGGCATCAAAGGGTGGAGCAATTTTCTAAGACACACCCGCAGAGAAACCAGATACTGAATATTTCTTCCCTCTGTTCTGGTCTGGGAAAACCTGATTTGGATAAACAAGGAAACCATGCCTAGACAACAGAAAATTACAACCTACACTAAGAAAAACAAAGTTATGGCCCAGTCAAAGGAACAAACGGACACTTCAACTGAGATACAGGAATTTAAACAACTAATGCTAAATCAATTCAAAAAGTTTAGAGAAGATATTGCAAAAGAGATAGAGGCTGTAAAGGAAGCACTGGACATGTATACGGCAGAAATCAAAAGTTCAAAAAACCTACTGGTAGAATCTATGGAAATGAAAGGCACAACACAAGAGATGAAAGACACAATGGAAACATACAACAGCAGATCTCAAGAGGCAGAAGAAAACACTCAGGAACTGGAGAACAAAACACCTGAAAGCCTACACGCAAAGGAGCAGATGGAGAAAAGAATGAAAACATATGAGCAACGTCTCCGGGAACTCAAAGATGAAACAAAGTACAGTAATGTACGTATCATTGGTGTCCCAGAAGGAGAAGAGAGGGGAAAGGGGGCAGAAGCAATAATAGAGGAAATAATTAATGAAAATTTCCCATCTCTTAAGAAAGACATAAAATTACAGATCCAAGAAGCGCAGCGTACTCCAAACAGAAGAGATATGAATAGGCCTACGCCAAGACACTTAATAATCGGATTATCAAATGTCAAAGACAAAGAGAGAATCCTGAAAGCAGCAAGAGAAAAGCAATCCATTACATACAAAGGAAGCTTAATAAGACTATGTGCGGATCTCTCAGTAGAAACCATGGAGGCAAGAAGGAAGTGGTGTGATATGTTTAAGATACTGAAAGAGAAAAACCACCAACCAAGAATCCTGTATCCAGCAAAGCTGTCCTTCAAATATGAGGGAGAGCTCAAAATATTTTCTGACAAACAGACAATGAGAGACTTTGTGAACAAGATACCTGCCCTACAGGAAATACTAAAGGGAGCACTACAGGGTGATAGAAGACAGGAGTGTGTGGTTTGGAACACAATTTTGGGAGATGGTAGCACAATAATGTAAGTACACTGAACAAAGGTAACTATGAATACGGTTGAGAGAGGAAGATGGGGAGCACGTGAGACACCACAAGAAAGGAGGAAAGATAATGACTGGGACTGTGTAACTTGGTGAAATCTAGAGTATTCAACAATTGTGATAAAATGTACAAATATGTTCTTTTACGAGGGAGAACAAGCAAATGTCAACCTTGCAAGGTGTTAAAAATGGGGAGGCATTGGGGAGGGATGCAATCAGCATAAACTAGAGACTGTAACTAATAGAATCATTGTATTATGCTTCCTTTAATGTAACAAAGGTGATATACCAAGGTGAATGCAGATAAGAGGGGGGGATAGGGGAGGCATGTTAGACACTTGACATTGGTGGTATTGTCTGATTCTTTATGGTGGGCAATGTCCATGATCAACTGTACAAATATTAGAAATCACTTCATGAACCAGAACAAATGTATGACAATACAATTAGAAATTAATAATAGAGGGGCATATAGGAAAGAACTATATACCTATTACAAACTATATACTACAGTTAGTAGTATTTCAACATTTTTTCATAAACAGTAACAAACGTACTATATCAATACTAGGAGTCAACAATTGAGGGGGGTTGGTTAGGGATAGGGGAGGATTAGAGTTTCCTTTTCTTTTTTTCTTTTTTCATCTTTCACTTTATTTCTTGTCTGGAGTAATGAAAAGTTTCTAAAAATTGAACAAAAATTATGTGTGATGGATGCACAGCTGTGTGAGGGTACCCAGGGGCAAGTGATTGTACACTTTGGATCTTTGGATAATTGTATGGTATCTGAACAATCTCAATAAAAATGAAAAAATGAAAAAAAAAAAAAAAAAAAAAAAAAAAAAAAAGAATCACCAACAATACTACAATTAGTAGGTAAAAGTGTGATGAGAAACAGGATATTTACATAGTCGTAAAGCATCTCGACGTGGGATCTTTACTGGTCACAAAGGATAACATAGAAACTGTACAGAAAGAAATCAAGCGGACACCACTTTATCCAAGCAATCAAGTGTCACCAGTAATTAGACACATAATTCTTGCCCCAAACCATGACTTCAATCTAATAACGAGAAAACATCAGACATACCCAAACTGAGGAATGCCCTACAAAATAACTAGCCAAAGTGTCAGTTATAAAAGGCAAGGAAAGACAGAGAAGCTGCCCCAGCCCGGAGGAGACTAAGGGGACATGACAAAGAACACAATGTGGGATCAAAGGATTCGGGACCAGAAAAAGGACATTAATGGGTCAATGGGCAAAATTTGAATAAGGTTTTTTGAACTGACGTTAATTCCTGGTTTTGACACATACTCTGTGGTTATATAAGATGTTATTAGGGAGCCTAGGTAAAGGGTAAACTAGTGGTGTCCTTTTTGTAAGTCTAAAATTTCAAAATAAAAGTTAAAATTAAATCTAACTGTATTAGAATAGCTAGAAAGAGAGAACTGAAATGGTGGAACTATAACCCATAACACTCTTGGTAATTTCCTATATAACTACTTGTTAAATTGTACCTTGAAGGTTTTTACACTTTTGCATATATTTCACAATAAGGAAATAACTGAAACTGTGGAACTGTAACCCATAACATTTTTTGAAATTTGGTCTCTAACTACTTGTTAAATTACACTTGGATAATTACTTCTATGTAAATATGTTATATTCCACAATAAAAAATGATTAAAAAATTAAAAAAAAAAATATCACTGTAAAATACTCCTCCACACCAGGGGAGATCATTTCCACAGAGTACACTACTGCTTCTGAATATTGTAGCAATGACAGTAACAAAACATTTATAGAACTAAATTGGATTCCAGAGATGATGTGATTGTGGTGATTACATCCAATTTCCATTGTGTGTGTGTGTAAAAAACTATATTGTTCTGGTAAACTTTAAATAAATATTATAAAGTTAAGTTTACAACACATTCACACAGACAAATACTATCTTTAACTATATAACACATTTTGAGATTCCATCTGAATTGCATTAGGAAAAAGGGTCAAACTGTTATAAAATACCGTTTTTAGAGTGTAACTCTAAAGGAGAAGTTCTCAAACGTTTTGGACTCAGGTTCTTTTTAAACTTTCAAATTTTGGGGAACCCCAAACAGCTTTTGCTCATGTGGATTATATCCATCAGCAGTCACTGTACTGAAATCAAAACTGAGAATTTTTAAAACACTTACGTATTAATTAATTTAAGCAAAATAAACTGATTACATGTTAATCTATACAACACAGTTTATGAAAAATAACTATATTTTCCAAAGCAAAAAAAATCACGTATCTTTAGTGAGAAGAGTGGCACTTTCTACATTTTTAAAAATCTCTTTAATATTTGGAAGACAGCTAGCAGGCAGAAAGAATTCTCATATCTGCTTCTGCATTCAATCTGTTGTGACGTGTTGTTCTGGTTGAAGCATAAGAATAAAATTTGGCCTCAAGCAGATATGTAGTTGGAAAAGGAAAGAGTATTTTCATAGGCTTTTCAGATATGTGTAGTAGTTTCTTAAAGGTTAGTTACAATTTGGAATTTGAAACCATATCAATGAACTTTCATACTCTGTTACATTAAAACCCATTGGTCTATATTCCATTTTGTTTTCTAATTCCATTCCACTGTGGTCAGAGAACATACTTTTTATGACTAGAATATTCTTAAATTTACTGAGGCTTGTTTTATCTCGGTAAATGTTCCAATACAATGAAAAGGAATGTGTATTCAGCAGTTGTTGGGTGTAGTGTTGTTAAATTTCCGTGAGGTCAAGTTGGTTTCGTTCCTTTGTGTAGATCCATATTTCCATCTGGTATCATTTTTCTTCACCTAAAGGACTTCCTTTAACATTTCTTATGGTATGGGTCTGCTGGTGACTAATTCTCTCACCTTTCAGAAGTCTGAAAAAGTATTTTGCCTTTGTTTGTGAAAGACATTTTTACCATAGAATTCAAGGTTGAGTACTTCAGAGATGTTGCTCTCTTGTCTTCTAGCTTGCATTGTTTTTCATGAGAAATCTGCTGTCATCTTATTTTTTTCTGTACATAACATGTTTTTATATGGCTGTGTTTAAGATTTTCCCTTTATCGCTTGTTTTGAGCAATTTGATTACGATGTGATTTAGTATAGTTTTCTTCATGTTTCCTGTGCTCAGGGTTCCTTGAGTTTCTAGGATCTGTGGGTTTCTGGTTTTCATCAAATTTGGAAATTTTTCAGTCACTCTATCTTCAAATATTTTTTCTGTACCCTTCCCTCTTCTTTAGTGACTCCAATCACACATCCATTACACTGCCTGAAGTTGTACCACATGTCATTTGATGTTCTGTTCATTTTTTTTTTATTATTCTCTTTTCTATGTGCTTCGTTTTGGATGGTTTCTATTGCTATGTCTTCATATCATTAATCTTTTCTTCTGCAATGTCTAATCTGCCATTCATCCCATACAGTATTTCTTCATCTCATACATTGTAGTTTTCATCTCTGGAAGTTTGATTTAAGTCTTTAAAAATATATATATCTTCCATTTCTCTACTTGACTTTTTAAACACATAGACTATGGTTATAATTACTGTTTTAATTCCTTATCTACTAATTCCAACAACTGTGTTAGTTCTGGGTCAGTTTTGATTGACTGATTTTTCTCATTATATGTTGTATTTCCTTGCTTCTTTGCATGTCTAGTAATTTTTCATTGTATTTCAGATGTTGTGAATTTTACCATTTTGAGAGCTGGATATGTATTCACATAAATATTCTTGGTTTGTTCTGGAACTCTCTTAAGATACTTGGAAACAGTTTAATCCTTCCACATTTTACTTTTGTGTGTTGTTAAGTAAGACTGCAACAGTGTTCAGCTTTAGGCTAATTAATCCCCTCTACAGAGGCAAAGCCTTTCTATGTACTCTACTCACTGCCCCATGAATCATGAGGTTGTCTAGTCTGCCTAATGAGAACAAGTACAATTCTTAGTACTGTTATCTCTAATCCTTTCAGATGGTTCTTTCCCTGGCTTTAGATAGTTTCATACACACGTGCTCATCAGTACTCAGCTGAATACTGAAGAGGAACCCTCTGCAAATCTCCAGAGTTCTCTGTGAAGCTCTCTCCTCTCCAGGTACTCTGCCCTGCAAATTCTAGCCACCTTAGTCTCCCCAGTCTCTTAGGTCTGCCTTTCCAACTCAAGGAGTCTACCAGGCTCCACCTGGGTTCTCTTTCCCTATACCACAGCCTAGAAATTCTCTCAGGGCAGTAAGCTAGAGCAAATGTACGGTTCACCTCCTTTGTTCCCTACCTCTCAGCACTCTCCTTCGATGCCTGATGTCCACTGTCTTGAAAACTGTTGTTTCATGTATTTTGTTTGTTTTTCAGGTAGAAGAGTAAATCTAGCCCCTGTGACTCCATCTTGGTTAAAAGCATAAGTCTATCTTGTACTTTGAATGGATCTTTTACTCATGTATAATTTTGTGACATCATCATTTGTCATTTAGAAAAAACTGGCTCACAGAATTATGTGGATATTCCAAATGTTGACACAGTTCATTATACAATATAAAAAAAAAAAATCACACTTGTCAATGTCACCACTGAGCTCATCACACAAGTCTTTGAGTACTGGGAAGCTGACGAGCTCTTAATAGAGAATATAAGTGCTCCAAAATGCGGATTTTCACTGAAAAAGACCTATTTTATCATTGGTATAAAATATGTCAGTTGTTTTCCTTGAAATGACAGGCTCACTTCATTCATTTTCAAGAAAATATCTACCATATATCCATATCTAATAACTTTAGTTTGTCTGTTTGTTGTTCTTTCAAGTAAAAACTGTATTTCACAAAAAAAACAACTAATTCAGTCTCAGTTCAAACAATCATATAAGTACTTTTTCTCGAGACAACCATTATATTTCAGTATGCAGCAGAAGTGCTTTAAGTATGCTTCCTATTTCATCACATGGAAAGTTAAAAAGATGTGCTCAAGAGTCAAGATTTAATAAAATTAATAACTTTTACTGTTTTATCAAGGACATTCTTATGTAAAACTAGCCTTTTCTTTTCCTTTTACTGAGAGTGTGTTGCGGTGAAGAATACAGTAACTGCAGCACAGTTTCATGGCACTACATTGATTGATTCCTAAGCACCAAGAGTTTAAATCACCTTTGCTTCCACACCATCGATACAAATGTGATCATGGTGAAAAGGGCAAATAATGTGTTAGTTTTATTATGAAAATAGTTTTGACTTTGCAAAACCTTAAAATAGTTTGGGAGGCCCTCAGGGATCCGAGAACCATACTTGAGAATGGCTGCTCTAAAAACAGTATAAGGAGAGGCTAGGCCTCCCTATGGTTGTGCCTAAGAGCCTCCTCCCGAATGCCTCTTTGTTGCTCAGATGTGGCCCTCTCTCTCTGGCTAAGCCAACTTGAAAGGTGAAATCACTGCCCTCCCCCCTACGTGGGATCGGACACCCAGGGGAGTGAATCTCCCTGACAACATGGAATATGACTCCCGGGGAGGAATGTAGACCTGGCATCGTGGGACGGAGAACATCTTCTTGACCAAAAGGGGGATGTGAAAGGAAATGAAATAAGCTTCAGTGGCAGAGAGATTCCAAAAGGAGCCGAGAGGTCACTCTGGTGGGCACTCTTACGCACACTTTAGACAACCCTTTTTAGGTTCTAAAGAATTGGGGTAGCTGGTGGTGGATACCTGAAACTATCAAACTACAACCCAGAACCCATGAATCTCGAAGACAGCTGTATAAAAATGTAGCTTATGAGGGGTGACAATGGGATTGGGAAAGCCATAAGGACCACATTCCACTTTGTCTAGTTTATGGATGGATGAGTAGAAAAATAGGGGAAGGAAACAAACAGACAAAGGTACCCAGTGTTCTTTTTTACTTCAATTGCTCTTTTTCACTCTAATTATTATTCTTGTTATTTTTGTGTGTGTGCTAATGAAGGTGTCAGGGATTGATTTAGGTGATGAATGTACAACTATGTAATGGTACTGTGAACAATCGAATGTACGATTTGTTTTGTATGACTGCATGGTATGTGAATATATCTCAATAAAATGAAGATAAAAATAAAAAATAAATAAAAATAAATAAATAAAAACAGTATAAAATTCCTATTCTACGAGTGGATAAACAAATTGTGGTACATACATATGATGCAATACTACGCAGCAGTAAAGAAGCAACAAATTCCTGAACGTATGGCAACATGAATGAACCTTGAAGAAATAATTCCGAGTGAAATAACTCAGATGCAAAAGAAGAGATACTGTATGTTACAACTTCTACGAACTATCTGAACAATGTAAAATCAGTGTCTTATAATATAAAAAATTGGGGACCTAGTGATAGACAGTAGCTAGTGAGTGGAAATGATAATCTAACATGTTCAGATATGTTAACGACAGTGAATTCAAAGATGTGGTAGTAGATAGGTGTGACGATTGTTAATAGGATTATAAGTATCAAAGCTGTATTGAAGGCAAATAGGAATGAAAGGGGTTGTTTAAAGGCATGTATCCCACAGATCAGCCCCACAAATATAGATAGGAGCTTGCATGATATACTTCTAAGGTATGACACTAGCACAGAGAGTTGACAACAGGAGGGTATATGGGAAAAATCTACATACTGCATACTAGGGACTATAATTAATAGGAACACCATAGGAGTATTACACAAATACTAGGGACAAATAATTAAGGGTTGACAAGAGCTATGAGATGTTTTGGGTCATGAGAACTGTTTAAAATGGAAAGTGATGAGGATTGTACAATTAAGTGATGATAATGTGAGATATGGATGAATTATCATGGATATCATGGATTATCATGGATATAACATATGGTATGTGAACTTAGGAACCCCTTACTTTGTAAGTCAAGCCCTCGATATTGAGGCTTGCTCAGGTGAAACTAATGGCTGTAGAGAGGAGGCTAAGTTCATCTGTAATTATGCCTAGGAGTCACCTCCAGAGAACCTCTTTTGTTGCTCAAATGTGGATTTTCTCTCTCTAAGCCAAACTCTGCAAATAAATTCATCACACACACACACACACACACACACACACACCCCGCCCTGACATGAGACAGGACCCCCAAGATGAATGAGCCTTCCTAGCAACATGGGACATGGATTCCGGGAATGAGCCTGACCCTGGCACTGAGGGACTGAGAATGCCTTTGACTAAAAGGGGGAAAAGAAAGGTAACAAAATAAGATTTTATGGCTAAGAGAATTCAAATAGAGTCAGGAGGTTGTCCCGGAGGTTACTCCCATGCAAGTCTCACCTAGATATGCCAAATGACCACAATATGATAGACCCAAGTCAACAGTAGTCCTGAAAACCTTAAAGAGTGCCCAGATCCCTATCTCAGAGTCTATAAAGGTTTCACTCACTACGTTTATTCGTCAGAAACTTAGATTCTTCAGAGTGCTCCTATGCCAGCTAAGTCCCAAAACCCAGAGGCAACAGCCTCTTCAAGAACATCAACTACATGTGTCCCTTTGCTCATAAAGTTGACACTCCTTTTCAACATGAACAGGTTAGGGTGGTCACTGCCTAGACATTCCTGAAGATTGGAAAAGTGATTGAACTAGTGGAAGAGGTAGCAACAGACAAGATAGAATTTAACAAAGGATTACAAATACTGAATATTTATATAATTTTCTTTTTCTTAGTTGCTAGGGCACTAGAACAGCTAGAAGGAAAGAATTGAAATGGTGAGTCTGTAACCCATAGCATCCTTTGAGATTTGTTCTGTAGCTACTTGTTAAGTGGTAATTTGAAAGCTATACCTTTTTGTATATATGTTGTATTTCACAATAAGGAAATAACTGAAACTATGATACTATAACTCATAATAACTTTGGAAATTTCCTATATATCTACTAGTTAAATCATATTTTGAAAGATATTACCTTTCTGTATATATGTTGTATTTCATTATAAGGAAATAACTGAAACTGTGGAGTTGTAACCTATGTTATTCTTTGAAATTTGCTCTCTAACTACTTGTTGGATTGTACTTGGAGAGTTGTCACTTTTATGTATATATGTTATATTCTATAATAAAAAAAAAGAAAAAAAAGAAATGGACAGGGTAGGGAAAGAATGAAGTATGGAGACACCTTAAAAGTAAAAATCCAGAATATATAGAAAAACAGAAACTCAGTAGTTTTAAGAGCTAGAATGGCACAAAGAAAGTGGCGTCAGTGTTGGTATTAATAACTGATTAAAAGAAAACTGAAGCTGGGCTGTTGGTAAGACAACTGCAATAATCCATACAGAAACTATCACCCACCTAATGGATGCTAAGCCAGATTTGTTAAGAGATCAAAGTGAAGATGAAGAAGAAAAAGATTGCAGGGAAGAATACGTAGTATGATCTCATTCTTCTAAAAGTAAAAAATAGTGTGTATTTTTAAAAAAAATCCTATTCTATTCAACATCATCAATACCATCTTTCATTTTATTTATATCTGCTCTCTCCTCACTTCCTATTTTGAAGAGCTGTTCAGCCTTAAAGCATGTTTCTTAACTCACATTACTCTAAGAATGGAAGTACTTTGTATGAAAATCAAATGTACTACAGCTAAGTGATATTGATTTTGAAGTTCTCCTTAGGTAAAGGTAAAGTCAATTTAGTTTTTCAAAATTTTGACCAACAAACAACAACGAATGTCCTATTTCTAAGATATATCTAGTTTCCAAAAAAAGATTTAAGGTAGTTACTTTTTTCTGGACTAGGAGTTAACAGGCATTTTACTTCAATCTTACATATGGAGTAGCAGTGGAAACCTCCAAAATGTTAGCTAGGACAGAAGGAATACAACACGGAAACTATTCTTGTCACGATCTCTAGATCTCCACATTACTAAATCCGACTGAGTCTCAGACCTCCTCTTACGTGGTCTATTAGCAGCCTCTGAAGTTGATTACTCTTTCTTCCTTGAAACACTTTCTTCTCATGGCTTCTAGGACACCACACCTGCCTGACTCTCTTCCTCTCTGTCTGGCTGCTCTTTCTCAGCATCCTTGTGTTGGCCCCTTCTCCACTCCTCAACCTCTAACCATCAGAATGTCCTACAACTCTGGCCCCACACCTCTTCTCTTGGTTTTCTCTTCCTGTCTCATGCCTTTAAATACCATCTATTTGTTGACAATCCCAGATTTGTGTCTCCAGTAGAAACCTCATCCTTGAACTTCAGACCCCCAAAATCCATTAGCCTACTCTACAAAACTGAGCTCTTAATATTTCCCCTCAAAACCTTTCCTTGTGTAGACTTCCCCAACTCAGGTAGTGACAACCTCTTCCATCCAACGGCTCAAGCCAAACTCTGGAACTCATCCTTGTTTCCCCTTTCCCTCTCACACCCCTTATCCAATGTGCCAACAAATCCTGTTGGTTCTACCTTTAAAATATTTCTGAATTCAGCCACTTCTCATCACCTCTCTTATCATACCACTGTGGTCCAAACCACCACGACCTTGATTATTGCAAAAGCCTCCTAATTGTTTTTCCTGCTTCCACCCTTTGCCTCCCTCAATCTATTCTCTGAACTTAGCAGAGTGATGTCTGTTAAATATGTAAGCCAGCTCACATCACCCACTGGCTTCCCATCTAACCGAGTAAAAGCCAAAGCCCTTAAAAGACCTTCGAGGCCCTATGTGATACAGCACCTGTGCCGGTTTGAATGTATTACGTCCCCCAGAAAAAGCGATATTCTTTGATGCAATCTTGTGGGGCAGACAGAATAGTGGGGATTAAGTTGGAACATTTGAATTAGGTTGTTTGCATGGAGATGTGCCCCACCCAGCTGTGGGTGGTGACTCTGGTGGGATACTCCCATGGAGGCGTGGCCCCACCCATTCAGGGTGGGCCTTGATTAGTGGAGCCATATAAACGTGCTGACTCAGAGATGGAACTCAGTGCAGCTGTGAGTGACACTTTGAAGAGGAGCAAGCCTGCTAGAGAGGAAGTCCTGGGGGAAAGCCATTTTGAAACCAGAACTTTGGAGCAGATGCCAGCCACGTGCCTTCCCAGCTAACAGAGGTTTTCCAGACGCCATTTGCCATCCTCCAGTGAAGGTACCTGATTACTGATGTGTTACCTTGGACACTTTATGGCCTTAAGACTGTAACTGTATAGCCAAATAAACCCCCTTTTTATAAAAGCCAATCCATCTCTGGTGTTTTGCATTCCACAGCATTAGCAAACTAAAACAGATTTTGGTACCAGGAAAGTAGGGTGCTTTTGCTGCTGTGTTTGCAAATACCAAACATGTTGGAATGGCTTTTTAAATGGATAAGGGGAAGATTCTGGAAGAATTGGGATGAGCTTGATAGAAAAGGCCAAAACTGCTTTAAGGAGACTGTTTGTGGAAATATGGACTCTAAAGATACTTCTGACGAGGTCTTGAACAGAGATGATCAATGCGTTGTTGTGAACTGGAAGAAAGGCGATCCTTGTTTTAAAGTGGCAGAGAATTTGGCAAAATTGAGTCCTGGTGTCATATGGAAGGAAGAATCTGGAAGCAACAACCTGGAATACTTAGCTGAGGAGATCTCCAGACTACATGTGGAGGATGTATCCTGGCTTCTCCTTGCAGCTTATAGTAAAATGCGAGCAGAGAGAGATAAACTTAGAACTGAACTCTTGGGTTCAAAGAAACCAGAAGCTGATAGCTTGGAAAATTACGAGCTTCCAGGGGGTGGAATCCCAGAAGCTACAGCCCAATGTGAGGATGTAACCAAACATGGAACCCAGCCGCCATTTCAGTACAAGCCAAGATTGGAGATGGAATTATCCAGAAAGGATTTGTGGAAACTCCTGTTGTCTGATGGCTTTGACCCCTGTGTGCTTCATGCAAAGCCAACAGAATTTTTGCGAGAACTTTATAGACAGAGCCGCTGCCAGTCAGGACTGGAGGAGACAGACAAGGAACAAATTGCAGGAAAAACTTCTCCAAAGACAGAGCCATGGAGGGTGAGGTCTGGAGTCAAGAGGCCTTGGGCTGGGAGAGTGGAGCAGCCCACACGCATGGAAAGGGTGAGTTTGCCCCGGAGGTCGAGGGTGGGCATTCCACCTCGATGCTCTGGAAGAGTTTTGACACCTGAGGTCCCAAAGAGGGTGGAGCACATTCCCAGGGAATTGGGGAGAGCCTGGCTGCCACCACACTGTTCTGAAGGGGTTGAGCATGTGCCCCGGAGATGGAAGGGAATCCGGGAGCAGCCCCGATGTTTGAGGAGGGTGGGGCCGAGAAGGTGGTCTCCCCAATGTGTGGGTATGTTGGAGCACTCACCTAAGCGTTTGGAGAGGAAAGGGCTGCCGAAAAGGCCCTTGGGAAAGGTTAGGCTCCCGCTCTCTCAAGCCCCACGGATGCAACGTTATTCTGTTAATGACTCTCAGACTTTGAAATCTAATGGAGTTTGTCCTGCAGGTTTTAGGAACTATTTTGGTCCTGTTAACCCTGTTTTCCTTACTCTTTCTCCTTATGGCAATGAGAATGTTCATCCTATGAATGTCCCTCCTTTGTATATTGGAAGCATATAACTTGTTCTAAGTCCACAGATCCAAAGCTAAAGGAGAATTGTGCCTTAGGACCCACCATGCCTGTAATTGATTTTGATGGGATCTTGTACTTAACTTTTGTTACTGAAATGATTTAAGTTTTTGTGATATTGTGATGGAATGAATGTATTTTGTACTTGGAAAGAATATGTTTTTCTGGGGTCCAGGGGGTGGAATGTGCCGGTTTGAATGTATTATGTCCCCCAGAAAAAGCCATATACTTTGATGCAATCTTGTGGGGCAGACAGAATAGTGGGGATTAAGTTGGAACATTTGAATTAGGTTGTTTGCATGGAGATGTGCCCCACCCAGCTGTGGGTGGTGACTCTGGTGGGATACTCCCATGGAGGCGTGGCCCCACCCATTCAGGGTGGGCCTTGATTAGTGGAGCCATATAAACGTGCTGACTCAGAGATGGAACTCAGTGCAGCTGTGAGTGACACTTTGAAGAGGAGCAAGCCTGCTAGAGAGGAAGTCCTGGGGGAAAGCCATTTTGAAACCAGAACTTTGGAGCAGATGCCAGCCACGTGCCTTCCCAGCTAACAGAGGTTTTCCGGACGCCATTTGCCATCCTCCAGTGAAGGTACCTGATTACTGATGTGTTACCTTGGACACTTTATGGCCTTAAGACTGTAACTGTGTAACCTAATAAACCCCCTTTTATAAAAGCCAATCCATCTCTGGTGTTTTGCATTCCACAGCATTAGCAAACTAAAACACCACCCCAACCCCCCAACACCTCTCTGACCTCATTTCCTGCTTTTCTTCCCCTCACTCCCCTCCAGCCACATTGGCCTCCTCACCGTTCCCTGAACATACCAGACACGCTCCCACTTCAGGCCTTTGCACTTCCACCCTCTCTGTCTGGAATGCTCTTTCCCCAGTGGTCCACGTGCTTTGTTCCCTCACTGCCTTCAGGCATGTACTCAAATGTCACTTTCTTGGGGAGACCTTCCATGATCACCCTATCAACCTCATCGCCCCACACACACTAGTATCCTTGCTTCTCTATTTTATTTTTTCTCCTTAGCATTTATCGCTAACCTTCTACATATTGTATTTCTCTTATTAATTGTCCACCCCTGTCCCATGTAACCTCCACGAGGACAGAAATTTGTCTCTTGTTTCCTTCTGTAGCCCTGGTGCCTAGAATGGTGCCTGACTCTTAGTAGGAACTCAAATATTCATTGAATGAATGAAGTTGGACATCAATTTTCTGAAATTTAAAACTATGAAGTTTTGACTCACTTGGACTAAATTTTGTTTTGGTGAAGCATTAAAAGGATCAACTGTCTTTCCTACCCATGAGATTAGTGAAGAGATTAGAAGTCTGACAACAGTGTTAATGAGAAGCCTCACACACTTCTGGAGGGAGTACAAATTAGATGGCACTTGATAACCTCCGAAAGAGTTAAAGATGCATATACTTTATCCTCTGGTTTTCCACTCCTAAGTATTTGCCAGGGGAAGATTCTCAACACAGGCAGAAGAAGCCATATTCAAGGATGTTTCTCATAGCAATATTTATAATAGCAAAAATTCATAAACAACCTAAATGTCCATCAATGGGGAAATGGAAAAATTGTGATGTATTTATGAAATGGAATGCTACATAGTAGTTGAAATACAAGAAATAAATGAAACCATTAAGTACAAACCTCTAACTATAATGCTGAGAGGGAAAAAAAGCAAATGGCAGCCTACATACAATATGACACCACTGGTATACATTTAAACTTAAAACAATTGTATATATTATTACGGACAAACACAAATGTAGTAAAGTAAAAAGGCATGGGTAAGAAGGAACCACTCCAAGTTCAGAACAGAAGTTTCCTCTGGGGTTTCAACAGTATCTTAAACATTTTAGTTCATTTTTTGAAGATAAAAATTCTGACACAAATATTGCAAAATGTGAATATTCATTAAATCCAGATGGTGGTTTTTATCACAGTTTATCTGGTCTGAACCTTTTTATACATTTGATCTTTTTCATAATTTAACAATAATTTTAAGGGAAAAAAAGGATCATACATTGAGTAAAAAAGGAATGATTAATGATTATAAATTAAGCCTCGGGCCTTTTAGTAACAGGTGTTAAAGCACTAAAAGCTGGAAAACCATTATTTATTCATTTTAAAAATAAAAGAATATTTCAGAAATCTTTAAGTCTGTTGGGACTCTTTCTTTCCTAAGGAATCCAAATGAGGGTAATTTTTAAACTAGTTTATCCCTGAGCTAAAGGCTTCAGCTGTTTAAGCCTTTGGTTCTAACTCTTAGGGAATGAAACCCTAAGCCAGCACATGGTCTGTTAAATGGCAGAAAGACCAAACTCTTGATCTGCACTTCAAACAAAATCAGATCAATTTTAAAGAAGCTCAGGAGGCAGAAGGCCAACTGGGAAAGCAGGAAAAACACGGTGGGAGATACCTCCAGGCTTTCTTTCTCCAATGTCTTTCATAAAGTCCACTGTTGATTAACTGTTCTGGTTTGCTAATGCTGCCGTTATGCAAAATACCAGGAACGGATTGGCTTTTATAAAGAGGGTTTATTTGGTTACAAATTTGCAGTCTGAAGGCAATGAAAATGTCCAATTAAGGCATCAACACAAGTATACCTTCACCAAAGAAAGGCCAATGGCATCTGAAAATCTCTGTTAGCTGGGAAGGCACGTGGCTGGCATCTGCTGATCTTGGGTTGTGTTCCAGCTCCAATCTCAGCTCCTGTTCATTCTTCAAAATGTTGCTCTTGAGTTTTGTCCTCTCTTAGCTTCTCCAGAGCAAACTCTGGGCTAGCATCTCCAAAGCATTAGCAAACATCTGCTTTCAATGGCTGTCTCCAAAATATCTCTCTCAGTTGCTCTTCAAAATGTCCCTCTCAGTTGCTCTGAGTCCTTCTGTTTGTGAGCTCTTTTAGGGGATTTCAGTGATTAAATCAAGACCCACCCTGAGTGGGTGGGGTCCATATCTCCATGGAAATTATCCAATCAAACATTTCACTCATAGTTAATTGAGTCACATCTCCATGGAAACATTCAATCAAAGGATTCCAACCTAATCAACACTAATACATCTGCCCCCACAAGATTGCATTAAAGAACACGGCATTTTGGGGGACATAATACATCCAAACCAACACATTAACAATAATCCATATTATTATGTGGGTCTCTCTGGCATTCCAGATCCAATTAGGAAGACACCACTTTGACATTATAAGAGAGGTATTTTGAATTGTAAATCCTTTCAAATCCATGTACAAAGAAAAATATCCATTACTAGAGAAGGGAAGTCAGATCCCAGACAAAGTACTTTCATCCCATTAGCTTTTGCCTCAGCATCCCATACTAGAATATGATTCCTAATGGGCATGAGGTCCAAATGCCCCAGTTAGCCAGAACAGCAAGCTTATGAAACTTGAGGCACAGAATTTGCTCTGTACCTGTTCCAGCAACACAAATAGATGACTCGTAGACATACTCAAGTGATTTTTCACCTGCTGATGGCGTTGAGAAATGTTTGCATTCAAATGACTCCAACATAACTGAGTTAGCATAAACCTAGCGCAGGCAGGGGGTAAGGGAAAGCAACGTTTAAAGTATAACCAAAGGTTACAGAAACACAAAGAATTTCATTATTAAAGGAAATAAAGGAGTTATTACGAGGGGAAAGCCAAAACCAAGTCTGGTACATCTTTCCAAATTTCTTAAAAAAATAAGAGCATACTATTCTCCAAACCTGTCCTTTACGTAAACCTTGACAAGCATTTTTTAATGATATATAAAATAGTAGGGTTATTTCATTAAGAAGCTCATTCAGATAAATGTATATGTGTGTGTATGCAAATACAAACACAGCCGTGTTGTTCCGGGTCAAGATATAAAGACTGCGGTCAAAAATCTTGAAAAGGTTGCTTAAGATGTACAGATTTTTTTTTTTTAATTAAATTCAGTTTTACTGAAATACATTCACACACCATACAATCATCCATGGTATACAATCCACTGTCCACAGTATGATAACATAGTTATGCGTTCATCACCACAATCTATCTCTGAACATTTTCCTTTACATCAGAAAGAACCAAAACAAGAATAAAAAATAAAAGTGAAAAAAGAACACCCAAATCATCCCCCCATCGCACCCCATTTGTCTTTTAGTTTTTATCCCCATTTTTCTACTCATCCATACACTAGATAAAGGGGGTGTGATCCACAAGGTCTTCACAATCACACTGTCACCCCTTGTAATCTACACTATTATATAATTGTCTTCAGGAGTCCAGACTGCTGGGTTGGAGTTTGTTAGTTTCAGGTATTTACTTCTAGCTATTCCAATACATTAAAACCTAAGAGGTGTTATCTATATAGTGCATAAGAATGTCCACCAGAGTGACCTCTCGACTCCATTTGAAATCTCTCAGCCACTGAAACTATTTCGTCTCATTTTGCATCCCCCTTTTGGTCAAGAAGATACTCTCAGTCCCACGATGCCAGGTCCACATTCATCCCCAGGAGTCATATTCTGCATTGCTAGGGAGATTTACAACCCTGGGAGTCGGGTACCACGTAGAGGGGAGGGCAGCGAGTTCACCTGTCGAGATGGCTCAGTTAGAGAGAGAGAGGGCCACATCTGAGCAACAAAGAGGTACTCAGGGGGAGACTCTTAGGCACAATTACATGCAAGTTTAGACTCTCCTTTGCAGTAAAGAGCTTCATAAGGGCAAGTCCCATGATTGAGGGCTCAACACATCATGTACAGAATTTTTTAACAAGTTGAATTTAAATGAGTGGAAATGAATAGAAGAGATGGTAGCACATTATTGTAAGTGTAATTAACAGTGCTGAATTGAGTGTGAATGTGGTTGATAGGGGAAATTTAGAATCATATGACACCAAAAGGAAAACCAGAGGTTAAAATATATGACTGAATAACTCTACAAATCTTTTGGTGGACAATGATGTGATTAATAGTAAAAATATAAAAAATTTATTCCATGAACTAGAACAAATGTATGAATCTATTAAAAGGAGTTATAATAGAGTGATATATGGGGAAAGAACACAACTATTGCAAACTATGGTTTACAGTTAATAGTAATATCTTAATATTCTTTCATCAGAGCAACAAATGTACCACACCAATGCTAGGGATCAATAATCAGGGGAGGCAGGGAACGGGTATGGGACATTTTGGGTTTTCTCTTTTTTTGGGGGGGGGTGTAATGAAAATGTTCTAAAATTGATCCTGGTGATGAATGCACAACTGTGTGATGATACTGTGAGCCACCGACTGGATGGATTGTATGGTATATGAATGTATCTCGATAAAATTGCATTTAAAAAGAAAAAAAATACATCATATGCCACACATAAACACAAAAAAGCTTGAAAACCACTACTCTACAACAATTCCATTTTAGATGGGGTTTTAGATTAGGCAGACAGTCAGAAACACCACAGTACCCAGTAAGCGAATGCTAGATGGGGACTAGCTCTTAGAGAAATGCCATCAGTTTATCATTTTAGAGCTAAGAAATTTTCCCACATCTATGTAAAACAATCTCTAGGGCTTGGGTGAAAGGTATTCATTTATTCATTCAACAAATATTTTACCACATGTGCCAGTTTGAATGTATTGTGTCCCCCAAACGCCATTATCTATGATGTAATCCTATGTGGGCAGACGTTATCAGTTTTGATTAGATTTCTTTGAGTGTTTCTTTGGAGATGTGCCCCACCCAACTGTAGGTGATAACTCTGATGAGATAATTTCCATGGAGGCATGGCCCCACCCATTCAGGGTGGGCCTTGATCAGTGGAACCATATAAATGAGCTGATGGGCAGAGGCAACTCAGTGCAGCTGTGAGTGATGTTTTGAAGAGGAGCTACAGACAAGAGGGACACTTTGAAGAAAGCACAGGAGCTGCAGATGAGAGACAGTTTGAAGACAGCCTTTGAAAGCAGACTCTTGCTCCAGAAAAGCTAAGAGAGGACAAATACCCCAAGTGCAACTAAGAGTGACATTTTTGAGGAACTGCAGCCTAGCGAGGAACGTCCTGGGAGAAAGCCATTTTGAAACCAGAACTTTGGAGCAGACGCCAGCCACATGCCTTCCCAGCTAACAGAGGTTTTCCGGACACCATTGGCCATCCTCCAGTGAAGGTACCTGATGGCTAATGTATTATCTTAGACACTTTATGGCCTTAAGACTGTACTGTGTAACCAAATAAACCCCCTTTTCAAGAGCCAATCCATCTCTGGTGTTTTGCATTGCAGCAGCATTAGCAAACTAGAACACCATATATCAGTGAACAAACAGGAAAAAAATCTCTGCCCTACAAGGCTCTCCCCAGTGAAGAGCCAAGAAAGATCCCCTCCTGGCTCTGGCAGAAGTAACCCTTAGAAAATTTGCCCAGAGGATTCTCCATAACAAAAGCTTCTTCCAGGGTAAAACACTTTACCAGAGCCTTATCTCACTTGGGGGAGGGCATTTCCATGACTCTACCCCCTCTTTCTGGCCTTCCTATCTTACATAAGGGAGGGAAATAGAAGCTAAGAAACATGTACGAAGGTCCCAGCCCCCTAGAAGACTGAGATTTAATCATGAGAGTGTAGAACGCTCCCCCACCGGCACGCAGTACCATGACAACAACAGGGTTCCAGTATAATATCAGGGGATTAGAGCTGAAAGAGTCGCAAGGCACACACTCTATTTAAGAAGGAGTTCGTAAGGAATCCCAAATACAACAGGGGAGACAAAAACAAAGATACTGGAGAAATTTGATACATCTTGCACCTATAGCTACAGCAATCATTAAACACAGACCAACTCTTAGTCAAATTGACATGAAGCCCTATCCCACAAGCCTATTTATCTCAGTTCCTGTTACCCAAATATGCCATGACCAGCTATCAACATAAGAACTACAGGGCATGCTAAGAGGCCAGAATCAAACAGTCTGAAGAAAGCAAGCATCAGAACCATATTCGGTTATGACACAGATTTTAGAATTATCAGATAGAGAATTTAACAACTATGATTAAGGCTCTAATGGAAAAAGTAGACAACATGCAAGAATAGATGGGTCATGTAAGGAAAGAAAGAGAAACTCTTAAGAATCAAAAGAAAATACTAAATATCAAAACACTGTAAGAAAGCCTCCAATGGGCTCATCAGCAGAGTGGACATGGCCAGAGAAAGAATCAGTAAGCTTGAAGATAGGTTAACAAAAAAACATCCCAAACTGAAATGCAAATAGAAAACAGAATGGGGAAAAAAAGAATGGAACATCCAAAAACAGTGGGACAAATTTCAAAAGATGTAACATTCCCTTCACTGGAATACCAGAAAGAGAATGAAAAAAGAATAGAGCAGAAGAAATCTTTGAATTAAAAAATGTCCAAGAATTTTCTAAAATTAATGATATAAACCAAAACACAGATCGAGGACACAGAGAACACCAAACAGAATAAACACACACACACACAAAATACGCACACAAAATACACACACACACACACACATATACACTTAAGCATATCATATTCAAGCAGCAGAAAACCAAAGACAAAGAGAAAATCTTACAAGAAGCCAGAGCTATTTTACAACTTTAAAACACAAGTTAGAATATGAATGGCAGCAAGTTAATTATGCCAAGGTGGAAAGACAGAGCCTAGATCCTGGATGAGCCAATCAATGCCTACTTCCAAACTTCTCAGTGTATGAGAAAAATCAATCCCTATTCGATGGAGACACTTAATGAAGTCACCTGTAGCTTACAGCTGAATTTCCTTCTAACTTATACAATTGTCTTTCTGTAAAACAGCTCAAGGCTTCTCTAAATCTTCTCTCATTCCTTCTCTATCTTTCCAAATCTAAATTCCCCTACAGCTCTCAAACACTGTAAAATCCAGTCATCCCAAACTGCTCATTGCTCTGTGAATTCTCTCCAGGGTGTCCATCACAGGTCTTTATCAATGGTTCCTCTTCCATTAGTGACGTCCTTTGCCATCCTTATTTTTCCTCATCAAAAGTTTACCCATGTTGGTATAGATATTTTCCATGACTCATCAGTTCCACTCCTCGGAGTATTCCCAAGAGAAATACACATATATGTTCACCAAAAGATGGGCACAAGATTGTCTGTAGCAGTATCACTCAAAATAACCTCAAACTGGAAACAACACAAATGACCATCAACAGCAGAGTGGATAATTAAAGAATGATTACAGCAATGATAATGAACAAACTACGACTACAGCAATCTGCAACAATTATAGATGGGTCTCACAAACATAAAGTTGAACAAAGAATCCAGGCACAAAAGAAAAAACACCACATGACTTCATTTCTTTAAAGTTTGAAAACAGGCAAACTAATCTGCAGTGTCAGAGCACGGTAACTGAGGAAAGTAGTGACTGGAAGGAAACACAAGGAGAGCTTCTAAGATGCCAATAATGTTCTGTTTTCTGATCCGTGGGCTGCTTATATGCATATGCCCACTTTGTGATTTGATTTATGCACTTCTCTGTATGTATCACATAAATAAAATGTTTCAAACAAAAACAAAACAAAAAAGAAGCCAGGGGAAAAAATACATTTCACCTATAGAGGAACAAAGATATAAATTACAGCAGACTTGCTGTCAGAAAGCATGCAAGCAAAAAAGGAATGCAAAAAGAAATATTTCAAGTGTTGGGAAAAAAAACCCAGCTTAGAATCCTATATACAGCAAAATTATCTTCAAAAGTGACGGAGAAATAGACTTCCTCAGACAAACAAAAACTGAAGGAATTCATTGCCAGCAGTCCTTCAGTACAAAAAATGTAAAAAGAAAATCTTCAGGGTGAAGCAAAATGATAAGGTCAGAAACTCAGATATTACATATAGAAAGGAAGACCTTCAGAGACAGAATAAATGAAGCTCCACCCATCAGCTTTCTAATATAATAGAAAATTGATACATAGGGAAAAAAAAAATCCCTGCCTCCATGAAACCTACATATCATGGGTGAGGAGGAGGCGATGTGAAACAGAAGATAAAATAAACAAGAGAACTATAGAATTGGCAGGAGCTATGGAGGAAAATAAAGCAGTGAAAGAAGACAGGAAGTTAGGGTTGAAGGTGAAATTTTAAAAGGACACTATATATTAATAAAAGGGACAATTCACCCAGAAGAAATAACAATCATAAATGTTTATGCACCCAATCAAGGAGCTCCAAAGTACATGAGACAAACATTGGCTAAGCTGAATAGAGCAATAGACACATCAACAATAATAGTGGGAGGCTTCGATATACCACCCTCTTATATACATAGAACAACTAGACAGAGGACCAACAAGGAAATTGAGAACCTAAACAATATGATAAATGAATTAGACTTAAAACACATAGATCGTTACATCCCAAAGTACCAGGATCTACATTTTTCTCTAGTGCCCATGGAACATTTTCCAGGATAGATGATATGCTGGGGCACAAAACAAGTCTTAATAAATTCAGAAAGACTGAAATTATTCAAAGCATATACTCTGACCATAATGGAATGCAACTAGAAATCAATAACCACCAAAGAACCAGATCTTTCCAAATATATGGAAGTTAAACAACACATTTCTAAACAACCAGTGGGTCAAATAAGAAATTGCAAGAGGAATAGGTAAATACCTAGAAAAGAATGAAAATAAGAACAACATATCAAAACCTATGGGATGCAGCAAAGGTGGTGTTGAGAGGGAAATTTACAGCTGTAAATGCATATATCAAAAAGCAAGAAAGAGCTAAAACCAAAAACCTAACTGAACAGCTGAAGAGGCTAGAGAATGATCACAAACTAACCCTAAAGCAAGTAGAAGAAAAGAAATAACAAATATTAAAACTGAATTAAAAGAGCTTGAGAACAAAAAAAACAATAGACAGAATAAATAAAACCAAAAGTTGGTGCTTTGAGAAGACCAACAAGATTGACAGACCCTTAGCTAGACTGACAAAATCAAAAAGAGAGAAGACCCAAATAAACAGAATCAGAAACTAGAGCAGGATAATTACTATGGATCCTGAAGAAATAAAAAAAAAAAAAAAAACTCATAAGAGGATATTATGAACAATTGTATGCCAACAAGCTAGACAATTTAGAGGAAATGGGCAATTTCCCAGAAACACATGAACCACCTAGACTGACACAATAAACAGAAGACCTTGACAAACCAATCACAAGCAAAGAGATCCAATCAGTCATCCAGGGCCAGATGGCATCATAGGGAATTTTACCAAACTTTCCAAAAAGAATTGACACAATTCCTGTTCAAACTCTTTCAAAAAACTGAAGAAAAAGGAAACTACCTAACTCATTTTATGAAGCTAATATCACTCTGATACCAAAACCAGATAAAGATACTACAAAAAAGGAAAACTATAGGCCAATATCCCTAATGAAATAGATGTAAAAATCCTAAACAAAATACTTGTAAATTGAATCCAAAGGCACATTAAAAGAATTATACACCATGACCAAGTGGGGTTCATTCCTGGCATGCAAGGGTCATTCAACACAAGAAAATCAATTAATGTAATACAACACGTTAACAAATCAAAAGAAAAAAATCAAATTATCATCTTGAAAGACACTGAAAAAGTATCTTACAAAATTCAACATCCCTTTTTGATAAAAACACTTGAAAAGTCATGAATTGAAGGAGACTTTCTCAGTATGATAAAGAGCAAATATGAAAAACCCACAGCCAGCATAGTACTCAATGGTGAGAGGCTGAAAGCCTTCCCCAAAGATCGGAAATGGGACAAGGATGCCCACCGTCACCTCTATTATTCAACATTGTGCTATAAGTTCTAGCCAGAGCAGTTAGCCAAGATAAAGAAATAAAAGGTATCCAAATTAGAAAGGAAGAAGTAAAACTGTCATTATTTGCAGTGATATGGTCTTAAATTTGGAAAATCCTGAGAAATCGATGACAAAGCTACTTGAGCTAATAAACAAATTCAGCAGATTGGCAGGATACAAGATTAATGAACATAAGTCACTAATGTTCCCATACACTAGCAATGACTTAACTGAAGAGGCAATCAAAAAAAAAAAAAAAAAAAAAAAATTTCCATTCACAAGAGCATCTAAAAAAATCAAGTACCCAGAAATAAATTTAACCAAGGCTGTAAAAGACCTCTACACAGAAAATTACATAACTTTACTAAAAGAAATTTTTAAAGGACCTAATTAGGTGGAAAGATATTCCATGATCACGGATAAGAAGGCTAAATGTCATTAAGATGTCAATTCAACCCAAACTGATCTACAGATTCAACACAATTCCAATCAAAATTCCAACAACCTACTCTGCAGACTTGGAAAAGCCAGTTATCAAATTTATTTGAAAGAGAAAGGGGCCTCAAATTGCCAACAACATTCTAGAAAAGAACAAAGTGGGAGGACTTAAACTTCCAGACTTTGAAGCCTACTATAAAGCCACACTGCTCAAAACAGCATGGTATTGGCATAAATATAGACATATTGACCAACGGAATCGAATTGAGAATTCGGAAACAGACCCCCAGATCTACAGTCAACTGATTTTTTTATAAGGCCCCCAAATACAGTGAACTGGGACAGAACAGTCTCTTCAACAAATGGGGCTGGGAGACCTGGTTATCCCTAACCAAAAGAATGAAAGAGGCCCCCTACCTCAAACCCTATACAAAAATTAATTCAGATTGTGGTGATGAATGCACAACTATGTGATGATACTGTGAACAACTGATTGTACACTTTGGATGATTGTATGGTATGTTTGTATATCTCAATAAAATTGCATTTAAAAAAATAACTGAAAGTGGATCAAAGACCTCAATATGAGAGACAGCATAATAAAACTCTTAGAAGTTAAAATAGGGAAACATCAGGATCTAGCAATAGGCTTCTTAGACCTTACAACCAAAATACAAGCAACAAAAGAAAAAATAGATAAATGGAAACGCCTCAAAATCAAAAGCTTCTGTGCCTCAAAAGACTGTCAAAAAGATGAAGAGGCAGCCAACTCAACGGGAGAAAATATTTGGAAACCATATATCTGATAATAGACTGATATCTGCATATATAAAGAAATCCTACAACTCAAAAACAATAGTACAAACAGCCCAATTATAAAATGGGCAAAAGATATGAAAAGGCGTTTTTCTGAAAAGGAAATACAAATGGCTAAAAAACACATGAAAAAATGTTCATCTTCACTAGCTATTAGGGAAATGCAAATCATACCAATAAGAGATTCACACCAATAAGAACGGCTGCCATTAAACAAACAGGAAACAATAAAAGTTGGAGAGGATGTGGAGAAATTGGAACTCTTATCCATTGCTGGTGGGAGTGTATAATGGTACAGCTGCTGTGGAAGACAGTTTGGCAGTTTCTCAGAAAACTAGATATCGCATTGGCAATTCCACTTCTCAGTATACACCCAGAAGATCTGAAAGGAGTGACATGAAAAGACATTTGTACACTGATGTTCATAGCGGCATTGTTCACAATTGCCAAGAGATGCAAACAATCCAAGTGTCCTTCAACAGACGAGTGGATAAACAAAATGTGGTATATACATATGATGGAATACTATGCAGCAGTAAGTAGGAACAAGATCCTGAATCATATGGCAACATGGATGAACCCTGAAGATATAATGCTGAGTGAATTAAGTCAGACACAAAAGGAGAGATAACTGTATGTTACCACTACTATGAACTTCCTGAACAATGTAAAATCAATATCTTATAATGTAGAATACTGAGGACCTAGTGACAGAAAGAAGCTAGTGGAGGGGGAATGATAATCTAATATGTTCAGATATGTTAACAAGGGTGAATTCAAAGGTATGGGAATGGATAGGGGTGATGATTGTTTGTTAATGGGATTATAAGTATCAGAGTTGTATTGAAGGTGAATAGGATTGAAGGAAGTTGTTTAAAGGCATGTATTCCTCAGATCAGCATTACAAATATAGACAGGTGCTTGCATGATATACTTCTAAGGTATGATACTAGTACAGAGAGTTGACAATAAAATGGTATATGGGAAGAATCTACCTATTGCATACAAGGGACTATAATTAATAGGGATACCTTATTAGCACCACACAAATACTAGGGACAAATAATAAAGGGCTCTAAAGAGGTATGGGGTGTTTTGGGTCCTAAGAATTGTTTAAAATGAAGAATGATGAGGACTGTACAACTACGTGATGATAATATGAGATATGGATGGATTATTGTGGAAATAACATATGCTGTGTGAACTTAGAAAACCCCTACTTTGAAGTCAAGCCCTCAATCTTGAGGCTTGCTCTTGTGAAACTTAGGTTGTAATTATGGCAACTCCTATAATTATGCCTAGGAGTCACCTCCAGAGAACCTCTTTTGTTGCTCATATGTGGATTTTCTCTCTCTAAACCCAACTCTGCAAATGAATCAATCATCCACTCCCATACATGGGACAGGTGAATGAGTCTCCCTGGCGAAGTGGGACACAGATTGTGGGAATGAGCTGTACCCTGGCATTGAGGTGTTGAGAATGCCTTTTTGACTAAAAGGGAGAAAAGAAAGGGAACAAAATAAGGTTTCAGTGGCTAAGAGAATTCATATAGAGTCAAGAGGCTGTCATGGAAGTTACTCCTAAGCAAGCTTCAGCTAGATAGGCCAAATGGCCACAGTATGATAAGCCCAAGTCAACAGTAGTCCCGAAAACCCTAAAGAATACCCGGATCCCTATCCAAGACTCTATAAAAGTTTCACTCACTAAGCTTATTCTTCAGAAACTTAAATCCTTCAGAGTGCTCCTGTGGCAGATAAGTCCCCAAACCCAGAGGCAAGAACATCAACTCGATGTGTCCCCTTTGTGCATAAAGTTGACACCGTTTTCAACATGAACAGGTTAGGGTGGTCACTGCCTAGACATCCCTGAAGATCAGGAAAGTGATTAAACTAGAGGTAGGGGTAGCAACAGACAAGATGGACTTTAGCTAACAATTATGAATACCGAATCTTTATATAATTTTCTTTTTCTTAGTTGCTAGGGTACTAGAATATCTAGAAGGAAAGAATTGAAATGGAGGACCTGTAACCCAAAGCATACTTTGAAATTTGTTCTATGGCTACTTGTTAAATTATAATTTGAAAGCTATAACTTTCTGTACACGTTATATTTCACAACAAGGAAATAACTGAAACTAGGGTACTGTAACTCATAACAACTTTGGAAATTTCCTATATATCTGCTTGTTAAATCATACTTTCAAAGATATTATCTTTTTATATATATGTTATATTTCATAATAAGGAAATAACTGAAACTATGGAAGTGTAACTTATAATATTCTTTGAAATTTGCTCTCTCCTTGCTAAATTGCACTTGGAAAGTTATCACTTCTATGTATATGTTATATTCACAATAAAAAATGATTTAAAGAAAAAAAAAGGAATGAAGTCCTGATGCATGCAACAACATGGATAAACCTGGAGGACATTACACTGAATGAAACAAGCCAGACACTAAAAGGACAAATATTGTATGATCTCACTTATATGTACAAATTATAATAAGCAAACTCATAGTTAGAATCTAGAATATAGATTACCAGGGGACAGACTGGGGGTAGCGTATGGGGACCTGATGCTTAATTTGTATAGAATTTCTATTTGGGTTGATTGTAAAAGTTTGGAAATAGATGTTGGTGATGGTAACACATTATTGTGAGTATATTTAACAGTGCTGAATTATGTATGTGAATGTTATTGAAAAGGGAAATTTTGAGTCATGTATTTTACTAGAATGAAAGTTAGAAGATAAAACAGGACTGAAGAACACAGTGAACCCTGCTGTGGATGATGGACTGGGGTTAATTGTACAAGTATAAGAATGTTCTTTCATGAACTATAACTAATGTATGATACTAATACAAGATGTTAATAATAGGGTGGTATACGGGAAAAAATACACCTAATGTAAAGTATGCACTATAGTTACACTATACTATAGTCAAGAGGAAAAACAAAAGCTTGGCCAAGTGGCCCTTCTGCTGTTTAAATTTGGTTAAAGCATGACTGTGCTAAATACCCAGTGACCCAACCAAAAAGAAGGACTGCAGTCTAAACTCGAAATACCAGAGACTGAAATCTTCAGCCTTGCTAAGGGAAAACCTTGATCTTTGAAACATTACTGCGTTGTTTTGTACAGAGCATTCTCTATACTAGTTTATTGTGGTTATAAAACAATTAGCAAGAAAAAAAAAAGCATCCTGTCTACATTCAATTAGTGTACTGAGTTGAATTGTGAACCCCCCCCCAAAAAAAGATCTGCCCAAATCCTAATCCCTGAACCTGTGAATGTGACCTTATTTGGAAAAAGAGTTTTTGGCCTTTGCAAATGCAATTAAGTCAAGGATCTCGAGATGAGATCATCCGGGATATAGGGTGGGCCCTAAATCCAATGACCAGTGTCCTTCTAAGAGTCAGAAGGGGAGAAGACACTACATGGAGGAGAAGGTCACAGGAAGAAGGCAGAGTTGGAGACATGCAGCCCCAAGCCAAGGAACACCTGGAGCCATCAGAAGCTGGAGGAAGCAAGGTAGGATTCTCCCCTAGAGCATTTGGAAGGAACACAGCCCTGCCAACACCTGGACTTCAGACTTCTAGCCTCCAGAACTGTGAGAAAATAAATAAATAAATTTCTGTGGGTTGCAACTGACATCAGCCTGAAGCTGAAGCCCTCTGCATGTCAGCAACACATCCTTGGGTACCCATCCCCAGAGGGCTCCCAGGTCCACCTGGACCCATGTCCCTCTCTTAAGAAATAACCCCTGCAGGCACAGGGCATGGTCTTGCTGCAATTGTTGTTTGTTTCTTATTTGTGAACCAGATACAAAACAGAATTCTAAACATATCATGTTTCATGTCTATTTAAAGAAAACACATATTTTCAAGCTCTATTTTAAAATAATTTGGTGATGCCACTGTTAACCGACAATGGCTGATTAACTTTTGAGAGCTTGAGAATAAAGTGTCTATTTTAATGAAAAGCGACAGGATGAGGCAATGAGGGCTACATCTGACGAAGAATGGGCAGCCTGTCTCAGGTAGAGTGGAGGTCTTCCCGTGAAGGCTGCACCGCACTTCCTCCTCCTTCTCACCTCTTCTTCCTTTCCCACTCTGCTGGGTCCATCCTCCTCCCCAATGTCCTCCTTTTCTCTACTGTGCCGTAGGCATGCCCCAGGACCTGTATGGATATCACAACCAAAGGAGAACTGCCCTCCCACTCAGAGGTCAGACTGCGACATAACCTGAGCTACCAGCTCCCACGACTCCCAGCACTGCCCTGGAGGCAACAAATACTGGCCTTACATCTTTATTTTTTAAAAAGAAACACTTTAAAAAAAAAAAAAAAAACCAGCTTTCCCAGACTATACTCCACTGGCTGTAAAAAGAGAAGAAACTATAGCAAGGGTCATAATTCCCAAGTCCTTCTCATCAGGGCAATCATTTCAAGGGCCCACCTCCTTGTTCAGAGTTTCCAGACACATCCAGAAAGGTGACAGAGATAATCAGTCCTTTTTAGTTGAGAAACTTAAAATACCTGACGTGATAAAAGCGGGGAGAATTTTTTTTCTTTTTAACATATTCAGCTGGAAACAATAGGGTGAGTTGAATAACAAGTGGTGCCATGGCAGCCGGGAGATGAAAGATAGTGGCTGCCTGCCGACACCTGCACCGAAATCCTGACTTGACCTCCCCAGGACACAGAGGGTGCCTTCAAAACAGGACAGGTGGATTCTTTTTTTAATTAATATTGAGACATATTTCATATACTATAAAATTCACTCTTTTAATATGTACAATTCAGTGTTTTTTAGTATTTTCACAAAGTGGTATTACCATCACCGCTATCAAATTCCAGAACATTTTCATCAACCCCAAAAGAAACCTCATGTCCATTAGCAATCATTCCCCGTTCTCCCCTTTCCCCATCCCCTGGCAACCACTAATCTACTTTCTGTCTCTATGGCTTTACCTATTCTGGAAACATCATATAAATGGTATCATACATTATGTGACCTTTTATGTCTGGTTTCTTTCATTTAGCATAATGTTTTCAAGTTTCCTCCATCTTGTTGCATGAATCACTGCTGCAGATACAATTAAGTTAAGGATCACTTCCTTTTGATGGCTTAATAATATTCCATTGCATGGCTATACCACATTTGGTTTATCCATTTATCAGCTGAAGGCCATTTGGGTTGTTTGGATGGATTTATTCTTGAAGTCAGGGGGCAGTAAAGGTTGGTCCAGGGTACTTTCAGCAGGAAGGCATCCAGCTGCTCTGACTGTGCCCCTTCCCGGCCCCTTTTATTCACCCTGTCGAGGACTGAGCCAGGGCCTGTCATTCAACAGATGCTCACAGACCTTACTCTGTGCCAGGCCCTGGGAATACAAAGGTGACTGTCACAGGGCACCTGCCCTCAGGGGGCTCAGATATCTTGCCTGGGAGGATCCCTTTAAAAACATCCTTGAAGAGCTTTTGACGAGACTTAAATCAGATGTGTATATACAGCAACCATACATCAGATTTAGCAAGTGACAGCTCTTGATACATCTAAAGCACTGGAATATTCTTACCACTCCAACTTCAGCAAGAACTTTTCAGATCATGTAACCACAGGTCAGTCTTTTGGAGGCGAAAAGATCTGACCACTTGCTAGCGCTTGCGTAATGTTGGGGAAGTTACTTATCCTCTATAAATCTCAGTTTCCTCATCTATAAATGAACCTAAAAATAGTACCTACCACATAAGATTACTGTAGCGATTAAATGAAATGATTTCAGGTAAAGCAGCTGGCACATAGTTAAGTGCTCTTCAAATATTAACTACAAGCTAAAGTAGTTCTTCTTAATGCTGAAATTACAGGCTCTGGGATTGCAGAAACCTCAATTCTGGAAATTCTTGACCCACCTTGAGTCAAAAAACTAGTGAACACTGATCTCGAGATGAAAAGACTTGTGTAGATGAGCCAGGCACTACTCAAGAGCACCGATATTTTATTTAGACATAACCAGCTGTAAAAGAGGTAGGGCTTCTTTTCTAACCATAGATCAACCCTGCATCCACCCCCTACAAAGATGTGCAAAGGAACGGTCTGTTCAAAGGAGTCCTTTCCTTCACACACTGATGCTTTTCCAGTTCTTTCCAACATGAGTGCTTCTTTGCTGGCTTCTTTCCTCTGTTCAGCATTGAGTTACCATCCATTCTCCAAAGGCCCATATTGAAAAACAATCAAACAGGGCTGAACATAGCCAAATGACATTCGTACAAAGGCCAACCACATAAAGAGAGAATGACTGAAGGAGGCAGGGAGAGAGGTTATATCACTGGAAGCACAGTGGAATTAGGCTAATAAAAGAGCCTGGAAAACATAACTCACGACAAAACAGGAAGCAAAAGGCATGTGTGACACAGAGGAAGAGGGCTTGCCCTAGATCAAATCAAAACTGCCCAGTCTCAGTATTTGGTATTTCCCTATGAGTAGTTAACACTTGACTTAAATCACTGGATATTTGTTTGCAAGCTGGGGAAGAGGTGGGGAGCAGAGGGGAGCTGCAACCTTCCAAAAAAGACTCCAGTTAGTTCTTTTCTAGGGGAAACAAGATCTTCCCTTTTCTTCTCACCTCTCAGTAATTCAAGTCTATGAGTCCAAGGTGAGCCTATGAGTTCACAGTCCCCCAAAAGCAGCTCACTGACTGATTCCAATGGGAGTTGATATTCATACTCCTACTTTCACAGTATCGTATAGATGGAAGCACTGGATTTTGATTCAGAAGACCAAGATTCAAATCCCAGCTCCTTCATTTCTTAGCCACATGACCTCACTCAGGTCCCTTCACCTCGGTGAGTTTCCATTTGTTTTAAATCTATTAGATGGTGGGATGCCTGACAAACAATATGCACTCAATACATGTTTGTAAAAACCAACAATTTAAAGTTCTAAAAGCCCATTACCCATCCTTCCTGGCTGCCTCTTACTCATCCTTCCTGGAGGTCTCTAAATTGGTTACCAACCCAGAAAGCCAGACTAATTCCAGAAATTGGCACTAAAATTGATTTTAGTGGTACAACAAAGATGCACACTTGGAAGAGTAATCTCTTCAAGAAAAAAAAACCCATTAGCTTGTGGTTTTCAAAAGGGACTCTAAATAAAAAGTGAAAAGGAGAAGAAAAGTTCCCAGAGACATATTACAACACTTTGATGTATTTACAACACTTATTAGTATAATAGTATAAACTGAGATTTCATTTCAAAATTTAACCTCTAGCAAGAAGCACTCCTCTTGGAAATGTATCTACACTACTCCCTTGGTGATCTCTCCCAGTCTCATAACTTTAAATAGTACCTATACACTAACAGCTCCCACATGTGTATCTCCAGCCCAGGCCTGTCTTCAGACTTCCATACCTAATTGCCCACAACATCTTCACCTTGACTTCTAATGGGCATCATACCATCAACACGAACAAAACTGACCCAACCCTGCTCCTCCTTCAGTCTTACCCATCTCAGTTAATGACAACCCCATTCTTCCAGTTGTTCACGCCAAAGACCTTGGCATCATCCTTGATTCCTCTCTTTCTCTCACACCCCACATCCAACTCAATTCAACAAATCCTGTTGGCTATACCTCAAAATATATCCAGAATCCATCTGCTTCTCTTCACCTCCAGCATACCACCCTGGTCCATCTTTCATCTGGATGGTAGCTATAACCTCCTAACTGGTCTCCTGCCCCTACCCTTAGTCTCCTTTACACTTTCTCCACAATGCAACCAAAGTCAGTTAAAAGTAGACTGGATCGCATCAAAACCCTCCAATGACCCCCAACTCGCTCTGAGTGAAAACCAACATCCTTCCAATGGTCTGCAAGACCCTACACCACCAGCCCATCTCTCCTCCATCCCCCACTGGCTCTCCGAGCTCAGCTCCTACCATTCGCTCTAACCTTCGCTCATTCACCTCTAGCCACAGTGACCTCCCGGCTGGTCTAGAAACATGCCAGGGGCATTCCTTCTTTAGGGTTTTCAAATTTCCCACCTGGACTTCTCCCTGCCTGGACCACTATGCCCCAGTTCAGCCATGTGGTTCCCTCTCTCACCATCATCAGATCTTTACTCAACTGTCATCTTCTCAGGGAGATTTTTCTAAGTATCCTATTTAAAACTGCAACTCCACTGACCACTTCACATCCCTCTTGCCTGTTTTATCACAATAGCATATGCATTTTACTTATCCATTTTCCTTATTTTGCCTTTCCTCATTAAAATTTAAGATCTGCAAGGGAAGGGATGTTTGCCTTTCTTATGTACTGCTGTATTCCCCATGTCTAAAACAACTGTCTGAGAGAAATATAATAGGAGCCACAAATGGGAGCCACATATGTTAACTTTTTAGTTTTCCAGGAGCCACATTTTAAAAAATAAAAAGAAACAGGTGGAGTAAATTATAATAATAAATTATATTAAAACATAATAAATAATTTTAATAAAAGTATTTAAATATTACCATTAATAGCATTTATTTGCACTGTACTATTTTTATTATCATTGTAGTAATATAAAAATATCAATGCTATTTTCCTGGTTTTTCATACTAGGTCTTCAAAATCCAGTGTATATTTTATACTTACAGCACATCTCAAGGGCTCTATAGTCACATTTGGCTAGTGGCCTCTGTACTAGACAGTGCAACTCTACAAGTGCCCCGCGTAGAGCAGCCACTTATAAATATTCAATGAATAAAAGAATATTTTTCCAGGAAGAAGAGGCAGCTATGACATAAGGTTTTCTATTCATTCCACAGTCCCAATTTTTGCTGTGACCTATTCTATTAATACTTTTTCCTTAAAATGCCATATTTTTTTAAACTTGAAAAAAGTATTTAAAAATAAAACTTTAAATCATTTCCATAAATGAAGAAGAACAGGTCTAGGGATAAAAGGCCTGGGCTTCTATCCCTACTCGGTCATTTTCTAACTCTGGGACTTAAATCAAGGACCTTTCGATGCCTGTTTCTTCATCTGTAAAATGGGGACAGCATCAAACTTCACAGAATCATGGTGAACATTATATGGGATATTTATATAAGTTCTTTGTAGATGGGAAAGCAGTCATTAAGTGGTAGAGAGTGAGAAGCCAACCCAAGCCCTTCTCCCATGTCTAGGGTTTCATTTCCATATGGACTAATAACACATAAAATGACAAGCTCGTCTGAAGGAGAAAGAGCTAAGATAGAAGACCTGAGTTCAAATCCTGTATCTGCCACTTTCAGCTAAGCGGCCTTTAGAAACTCATTTATTCACCAAATATTTACCAAGTGCCCACAATGTGCCAGGCACTAGGCTGGTAACCAAATAAGATATAAACCCTGCCCTTGAAGATCCGCAGTGAAATAAGGAGAAAGGAACAAGTAAACAAGAAAGCACAAAGAATTGTTAAAAATTAATTCATCTTTCTCAGGTCTTGGGAAATGTGAAATGAGACTAAAATCTTCCCAACACAACTCACAGAGCTGCTATGAAAATCAATTTTTAAATGTTTGTCAAATATTCCAAAATTGATCTCATAATACATTAACAAAATTTTTTTTTTACCTACTTGTAATCCAAAACGACTCTGGCTCCTGTGAATGTTCAGTTTAAACTGCATTCATAAAACTCATTTCACTTTTGCAAATTTTAGTAAACACGATTAGAAAGAAGAGCGTGAGCAGCTTTAACACAGGTATTTAATCTTAAAATCATGATTCATAGGTCACAGCTCTACGGAACACAACACAGAGCTCTCAGTCACCCTACCTAGTTACAGTTTGTCAAGGTAAGTAGTCACATGGTAAGGGAGGCTGAATAATTTAAACCAAAAAAAGCAGCCAAGTCACAAAGCTGTGGAGGTACACTGCTCTGTCCAAGATTTCAGCAGTTACCAAACTGCGGAGGTAATGCTGGGCTAAGTCGCTGTCAACAGCTTAGAAGTCATTTTACGACCTGAGAAAAGTGCCCACACTTTAATTTTTTTTTTTAAGCCTTCAAGATGACCTGATCTGGGACAATCTCAAAGAAAGGTGATCTGAAGGGCTAGGTTCCCAAGAAGTGGAAACCCTACCCAAGCAGGACTAAGGGGGTGTGACGAAACCAAGATGGTCAAGATTCTGTGATCCCTCCTGAAGTTTAAAAACTAAATGGGATCGAAATCAAAGTCTCTGGGAACAATCATTTCCAAAGAGGAAGGAAAGATGAGACTCTCAGATGGGGTTCAGGCAGCATCTGCTTCCATTTCTCCCTCTCTCCCTCCAAGCCAAACGCCCATTCTCAGGCACCCGCGTCCAGTTCGGTCTCAAGTCGCCCCTTTCTCCTCTCCCGATCTCTCCACAAAGGTCACACCTCTCCATCCTCTGGCGTCAAGAAAGACTCACTCCCCGCCGCACCCTTGGCTACCTCAGAGCCAACCTCCGAGCAACCCCCGCGCGCGGACCCTGGCGCGCCCACCCCGCACAGGCGGGAGCCGGGACACCCCTCCTCGGAGGCCGGAACCGCCGCGCCAGGCCCCTCCCACAGGAAGCTGCCGCCCCCAGGTGCCGGGACCGGGCAGCCCGAGGCCCACTTCTTGCCGCCGCGGACCCAGGCCCGACCCGCCAAGCCCGTCCGCCCGCCGCGTCGCCCGCGCCCGCGCCCGCTACCTGCTGCGGCCACAGAAGCGGCGCCCAACTCCTCTCCTACTTCCGCCTTCCACCGAGCGCACTCGGGCCGGGCCACGTGACCGCGTGCGGTCACCTGACCCGGAAGAGGCTGGCCGGGCTTGCAGGTGTGGGCAGCACAGGCCTGGCCAGAGAGCTTTTGGCCTGGGCACGGCCTTTTTGTTGTTTGCATTTTTTAAAGCGGAGGAATTTTCCACCTGCAGGATGCTCCCTGGGCAATCATAAATTGAGGGCTCGCCGAAAAGCAGGCGCTTCATTTACTCCTCCCATCAAGCCCATGGCGGCGGATACTATCATTTAGCCCCATTTTACAGGTGAGAGGAGGCAAGTCAATTGATGAAGTCAACAAATATTTATTGAGCTCCTTAGTAAGGTAGTCGGATAAAATACTAAAACAGTATTCGATGTTTATCTGAAATTGAAATTTAATTGGACATCTTGTATTTTCACTTGGTAAATCTGGTGATCCTACACCTATTATGTGCCAGGCACTGTTCTAGGCTTTACAAACGCAAAAATCCCTGCCGTTGTGAAACATATGTTCTTGTAACAAAGAGCTAAAATAGAAAATCTTCAGAAACTCTGCTTGGGTCCTGTAAAATGCTCCACCACACCAAACCATTCTCCTTCTCATTAATCTACACAGTAGTTATAACCTTATTGTTAGGTTCAGAGCCATTCAAGAATCCACACAAACGCAGCGAGTCATGTAGAGAGTTTAAAGTAGAGAGTCATAAGTAGAGAGTTTAAGGTTTATTAGAGGAAGAAAGCAGAAGAAAGCAGGTGGGAGCCATCAGAAAAGAAAGGAAGGAAAAAATGGCTCCGGCCCTCTATCTGAGAGCAGCATTTTTAAAGGAAAAACCCACGTGGGGAGAGAAGGGTGTTTGGGGAGAAGGGTGCCTGCAGAGTGCATCCTGTGCCTCAATTGGGTGGGTGTCTATCAACTTCTAGGCTGATAGGTTGTTAGGATTTTAGCCCATTATTCTTCTCAGGAAAGCAGCTACATTATCTATCTAGGGAGAGCAGGCCTTTTCAGTTGTTTGTCCTACAGAAATATCTGATCTTGCTTTTACCCGCCTTTGGAGGTTGGGGCACCACTGTGGTGGGGACAGCCTTAAACAGCCTTCATTCTTTAGTTTATGGGGCGCCTGTTTTCTGTGAGATAACCTGCAGGGCCTCTGGGTTAGAAACTCCTTCTACATGTTAGTTCCTTTCTTTCAGGGATCTAACACTTATGATGTTAGAAAAAACTTTTAAACCAACATTCTTTACTGATGATCCAGACCCTCAGCTTTGGCAAGTTGAATGAAGTCTCAGTTTTTCACCTTTAATCACCACTGGTTTAAATTAATACTAATTAGCCTTAAGCTCTGTGCACAACTTATTCTGTTTTTTTTTGGGGGGGGGGGGTCTTCAAATTTGAATGGATCATACTATAAATACAAGGTTAAATTGGTGGAGCATTTAGTCTCCACTTTTTCTATTCCATTCCAAATTCAGGAGTTGGCCTTTCAAGGCACTAAAGTCTTAGGTCTCTCTTAGTATATTAAAGTCTACTTTAATCCCATCCCTCAAATTACTAAAACTCCTCTAGTTCCACTGATGGGAGTTTTACTAATTCTATTCTAGAGGAATTAGAGAAGATTTCCTTGACTTGGTGATATTTGAGTAGGTGTTCACCAAAGGTAAGAAGAGGTTAAGCAAATCTCTCACACTGCCTATTACAGTAAAAGCTAAAGTACACCACAACCCAAAAGGCCCTGCATGATCCTCCCTTTCACCTCTCCTTTAATTTTTTCACCTCATCTCCAATTACTCTTCCCCTTTGTACTCTACATTAGCCACTCTGATCTCAAAGCCTTTGAGCTTGCTTTTTCCTTTGCCTGTAAAGCTTTCCACAGATAGAGAGCTCACTACCTTACCTATTTCAGGATTTTGCTCAACTCTTGCTCAGGGAGGCCTTTTCTGATCATTGTACTTAAAATTGCAACTTACCTCTTCCTTCCCCTCCCACCAGCCCTCTTCCCTGTTGTTGTTGTTGTTTTCCTCCATATTTTTTCCAGATTTACCACTATCTGACTTTTGTATGAATATCTGAATTTCATATGAATATATGGATGTATATGTATTATTATTATCTGTCTCCCACAACAAGAATCTATGAAGGCAGGAGCTATATCCCAGTTCCTAAAACACAGCTGGCCCATAAGAGACCGTTTTAATTTGTTGAGTGATCAGATTTCATCAGCATTTATTGAGCAGTGAACTAGCTGTAGATCCTACAATAGAGAAGGTTTTTTTTTAAGACACTTAAAAAGTCTGAACTATATTAGTATGAAAGTGCCCCCCAAATCTTAAAAAGTAAATTGAAATGTTGATTTAAGGAAAAAGACCCCTAAAACACAGTCCTTGACTTCCAATCCACTTGAACAAGTAAGATACATGATTAACTACAACACAAGGGAGAAATAATGACTTGATTGGGTAACAGAACCGAAATGTGTTAGGTGTGGTGAGAAATAAGAGCCCAAATCTTCCTGCTTCTTGGAGACCAGATAAGCCTGGACTAGCTGGCAGAATTTCCAGGCACAAGTGAAAACCAGGCAAAGGTAGAGATAAGTCTGGGGCAATTCTAGGAAAGCCCTGGAGAATCCTAGGAATACTTTCTGATTTCAAATGGTGTTTTTTCTGCATCACGTTTCTTTCTCCCCTAGCCCACTGCTAAACAAGCATAGTTTCAGAGGTGCTACGTTTTCCAATCTGGAAATGGAACTCAGATTCTCACTGGCCTGCAAGCAAGACCTTTTTATTTCCCATGTATAGGTTGATGCTATCTCCAATTTAAGTTCATATTGAGTCCTTTCACATGCATTTGAAAGTGTTAATTTGTTCAATGTAAAGTTCAAAATTTGACCACAACTTTTGAAATGGTGTTCACCTTTTAGAAAACCAGAAGCCTCAAAAAATTGAGGAGAGAGTATTGTCAAATTCTTCAAAGAAACTGAAAAGCCTGAGATATGAAAACCAAAATATTGATATGATAAACCAGAAAAGCCTTCAGGAACAAGGTTTGGAATAGCTCAGTATTGCTGAAGATGGATGACTTAAAACTCAAGTCAACTTTCAGCCCAAGTTCATCGGCATGAATTTGTAACAGGCCAAATCTCATAATTATGCAATCTCAGATTTGAAAAGGAATTTGGAAGTCATGTAATATTCCTTCAGGTCGATTCAGCAAGGAATCTTCTTGCCAACAAATAATGTGCCTTGTTTAGGGAAGTGGGGTGAGGATATTAAGATACATAAGACTTAGACCCTGGCCCCAAGGAGCCTAAAATGGGGAGGAGAGGGGGCCGTGAGCAAAGGTCAGTATAGCATAAAGGTCAGGAAAGAGGCTACGGGGCAGTTTGGGTGTAAATCTTGGCTCCACTACTTACTTGCCACGTAAGCTTGCTCTGGTTGCCTTAAACATCGATCCTTTGTAAAACGGTAATTTTCTCCATAATTTAATTAGGTTATCTGTGTTGATTGAATTTTTTTTGATTGCTCAACTTTTAACAATGAAAAAATATACAAGTTTTATATTCAGAAGTAAAGCCGACGCTAAGGAAGGGAAGCTGAGGGCGATTTCCTCGGATATTTCGTCTCCCCTTCCCCACTTTCCCCCTGGATGGGCCCGCTGCGGGCGGCGCGCGTGCGCGCAGGGAGCTCTGACTCGGGAGATGCGGTTGCAGCCACCAGGAGAAGCCTCTGAGTCGCTGCGGCTCTTCCCGGTTCCCAGAGGCCTGGCTAGGACGCAAGGGCGGACCCAAGCGCCGTGCGCAAGCGCACTCCATGCTCATTCAGCCAAGATGGCGCTGGTGGAGCACGTTGTGGCGGATGCTGGAGCTTTCTTGCGGGACGCGGCTTTGCAGGTAAGGAGAACTCTGGCCGAGCGGAGCGGAACCTGCGCTGGCGGTCTCTGAGGGAGTGCCACAGGCAGACGGCGTTGCGTGGTGCGAGCGGGTCTGAACTGGGCAGATCTCTTCGCAGGACATCGGCAAAAACATCTACACCATCCGGGCGGTGGTCAGCGAGATTCGGGACAAGGCCACGCGCAGGCGGCTCGCGGTCCTGCCCTACGAGCTGCATTTCAAGGAGCCCTTCCCGGAGTACGTGAGGCTGGGTGAGTGTCTCCGGGGAAGGTGGGGCCCAGGGCGCAGATGGGACCTGGCTCGGGTGTGAGTTGGAGACTGGCTATTTGATCAGCCGGCGATTTAGAAACAGCACGTTCTAGAATCGTGGTGAGAGAGAGGCTTCCGACGACTGGAATCAGCTAGGTCTAAGCTCGACGGCCTTGCCAGTAAAAAGCTATGTGCTTTCGGGCGTATCACTCAGCCTCGAAGGCTCTGGTTTCCCTATCTCTAAAATGGGAATAATAATATTACCTACTTCGGGTTATTGTAAGCCTTAAATAAGGAGTATGTCACTCAGCAGTGTATCTGGCACTTTTTTAAGCACTTAATGAATTTGTCGGGATTCTCCCATTTCTTTTTCACTACTCATCCCATAGGTTGGAAATGCAGGCCAGCCTCAAGCCAGAAAAAGAGGTAGCTTTTAAGAAGTCTTTATATTAGGCTTGAAAGAATACTAAACAAGTATCCTTTGGTTTAGGGATCAGCGCCAGAAAAGGTCCTCAGTGGTTGAAGGGTTTAGTGGTTAGAGGCTGATAGTAAAGATGTTATCTACTCAATTAGTTTGTGATTTCTATAGCTTTCTCCACCAACTTCTAGCTATGGGATCTTTGACAAGTTACCTAACTTTTCTGAGCAAATAACTAATAGTTTTTGGCTGAAGGATGAAATGAATAAACTTTTAACACAGTTCCTGGTACATAAATTTGGGGTGCTATTGACTGCTTTTTAGAAAATGTGACACTATACTTTTTCCTTGTGCCTATGTAGTAGGAGACATCTTTCTTTAATATGTCAGCAAATTTTGTTGAAAGTGTTTATTGTCCATGTCTCAGCTGGCCGTTACTGTTTGTTAGGCATGGACATGTTTTTTTGTTTTGTTGTTGGTTTTTTTTGTTGTTGTTGGTTTTTAATAAAAACAGTCTAATATTTGTTACAGAGCAACTCTGGTTTTGTTTTATCCTTTATCGTAGACTTCAACAGTTATTGGTTGAATTCACTTTCCATTCCATTTTGGAATCTGACCATTCATTCTATTAATCATGATTTTATACTTAGATTCAAAGGATTTTAGAGGTGGAAGAGTAGAGAGAGCATCTATTCTAACATTATACCAAGGCCCAGATAAGGAACTCTAATCATTTGCAAGCATTATGCTGACTTTCTGTTAACTTTGTGTCCTGTTCCTTAATATGCTCTTGATAAGAATTTCATAGTAAACTTAACAGGCATGAATCTTGGTGGTGGAAGATACAGAATTCTCAAAAATGAATAGAAAAAGGAAGGAAATAGATGAAAGTGTTTGAGGTTTTTCATGGTATATTTGTCCCAAGTTCTTTTGATACTTTCATTGTTGTTATTCAAGGTCATATGGCTTTTTACCTCTAACTGTAATTTGGAATCTCACTTATTTACAGTGACTGAGTTTTCAAAGAAAACGGGAGACTATCCCAGCCTCTCTGCCACAGATATCCAAGTTCTGGCACTCACCTACCAGTTGGAAGCAGAGTTTGTCGGGGTGTCTCACCTAAAACGGGAACCAGAAAAGGTAAGTCAGAAGGGTTTGTTCTGTTTTGTTTTTATAACTTTTATTATGGAAAATTTCAGATGTACAAAAATAGAGAGAATGGTATAATGAACCCAGTGTCCTCATCATCCAGCTTCCACAGTTATCAGTTCATCTTTTTTCATCTATACCTACCCTCAACCCCGAGTATTTTGAACTCAGACCTTATTTCACCAATAAATATTTCTGAATGTATCTCTAAAGAAAAGAACTCTTTTAAAAAACACACAAAATCGTTCTTACACCTAACAAAATTAATAGTATGTCCTTAATATATCAAGTACCCAGTCAGTGTTCACATTTCCCAATTATTTTATAAAATTTTAAAGTTTATTTGTTTAGATCAGGATCCAGATAAGATTCGTACATTGCACTTGGCAAATGTGTCGCATTTTGTTTTGATCTTTGGGGTCTCAGGAAGGGTTGTTTACATTTGAAAAATGCAGAAAGTAAAAGTGACCTATTCCTTACTGTTTTGTTTTGTTTTCTTTTAATATATAGAGTTCTTTCTGGAAGTAAGAACAAAGTAAACACTAAGTGCTTGCTAATTTTTTTCAACCCTTGGTACCTTCAAAACTCTGGATTGCTGTTGTGCTTTTAGGGACTAACCAATTTGGCTGGGTTGAGGAAACTGTTGATTTGTGCCCAGGCCCTGTTGGCTATGTTTTCCAGGCCACAGGGCCAAATAAATGACCTAATAATCAGTTTCAAATTGTGTTGACAAAGAATTGCTTGATGTCTGCCTAAAGTCTTCCAAACTATGGTGGACTCACAGTCCTGTACTAGTTGGAACTGCCCTCATTTGTTTTCAACCAGACTTAGAGTCTTCTGATCCAAAAGTGAGTCCAAAAGTGATACCTAAAATACCGATTTCTTCATGTTGTCACAGTGTTTGTTGGGGGCAATAGTTTTATGTAAACTCTAACTTCGTGACTGTTTGAGCACAGTATAATTGATAACTGGCTTTCCATTTTGCATCTATTTACCCACTGATTCCTAAAATTTGTCCTTCTTCAGCCTTTTAGGCAGAAGTTAGATATTTGGTATCAGAAGCTTTAAAATAGCATATCCTTTAATCCAGCAAGTCCACTTTTAGGCATTTATCTTAAGGATATAATCAAAGATGCTTCCAAGTTTTACAGAGAATGATGTACATTGTAGCTTTGTGTATAATGGTGAAAAGCAAACATCCCAAAGTACTTGTCCAGTGGTATGGGATCACTGAATGTTTTTTTTTTTTGTATTTGATTAATTATATTTTCCAATTTTTTAAACAATGAATATGTTTTATTTCAGTTACGGGGTGAGGGGGATAGTTGTTTGGTTTTTTTGTTTGTTTACCATCCTGTGTTTAGTTTTCAGACTATATTTTCTTGTTCAAAGTTGTCGTTTTTTTGTTTTTCATGGGTTTTTTGTTTTGTTTTGTTTTTCAGTTTAAAGTAAGCTCATCAGTTCAGCACCCAGAAACTCCTCTACACATTTCTGGTTTCCATCTGCCTTCAAAGGTAATTCTCTACATAAGTCATATTCTTTGTGCTCTTGTCTTCTCTGTCACACCTCCACAAATTGTCTATTTACAGTGAACCAAATTAACTGGGACTGATATAATAGTTTGTCCAGCGCTGCTTGATCTAACTTATAAGTCATATATGATTTCTTCTTTAACCTTCTCCATTTTCAGGTTTTTAAGTTAGTATTTCTGTTAATCTCAGCCTAAAGCCTCACAAGAAAAAGTGAATCATGGCCATCCAGGCAATGAGCTTGAAAACACAGAATTCACTTCCTTTGTGTTCTGGAGAAACCCTTTGCCTAATATCGATCATGAGCTACAGGAGCTACTGGTAAGGCCCTCATTTCTGATCTCCTGGTGACAACACAGTCACTTCTGTGAGCTGGGCGTTTTATGAGTTCTTAATGTTTTAGATTCACAAAGATGAAGGCATTTCAAGTGAGGAGGAAGAAGATGGACTTGCAGACATGAAAGAAAAAGAGAGTGATGATGACGAGGGTGGCTGGATAACCCCCAGCAACATTAAGCAGATCCAGCAGGAGTTGGAGCAATGCGACGTCCCAACCAACGTGCGGGTCGGCTGTGTGACCACGGACTTTGCCATGCAGGTGGGTGGGACAGGCGCAGGCTAGCCTTGGGCTTTGCGTCATAGCTCTTATCATCAGTGGTCCTTCAGAAGTTTGCAGGTGTGTACAGAGATGTTGCATAGTATCTTTTTTCCTAGTTCTAGAAAGTTTACCTATGCTCTTTGGCAACTTCTAATGTTGCTTGGAGGCTAGAGAATCATGTCATATAGTAACAGAACTTATATAGTATATTAAATTTTCAGTGTTTGATATTCGTGATTGTTCATGATTGTTGGTGCTTTTGTTGCAATGTGAATGGTCTAAGCTCAATTAGGTACTTAGAGAAGGTTTCCAGCCCAGAAATTACTGTAGGTTTCTGACAAAATAAACCTCTCTGTTAAGAGAGATTGCTAATGAGGCCTTGGCAAAATTATGAGCACAGACCATATTTGAAATAGGGCAAAAATCTGGGTCCTTGTCCTAGTTTACATGTCTTGAAAGGCATCCTAAAGCTTACTTTTCCTTAGCAAAAGACCCTTACGAGCTGAACTAGGGTTGGTAGTGATCCCTTAACTGTGATGATGAAATTAGTAATAAAAGAAAAGTTAATTTTGCTGTGTGCTCAGTTGTGCTCAAACTTGTTGGTTGTAGAATGTTCTGCTGCAGATGGGGCTGCACGTGCTGGCGGTGAATGGTATGCTGATCCGTGAGGCCCGGAGCTACATCTTGCGCTGCCATGGCTGTTTCAAGTACGCAGGCAATAATCTGGACCCAGTGCCCCACTCTTCTCTCACTGTCCCTTCCACAGACTTCTGTAGACATGTGTACACTTCGTTGTATACATGTATTCCTTCCACCTTCTCATTCCTTTGCAGGCTGGGTTTTGCCCCTAGGACTGAGATTGCCATTGACCTCTCAAATCTGACAAATCAGTGGATGCTTTTAGTCCTTATCTTAATGTTACTGGGTTAAAGTTATGAATTCTGGAACAAAGAGCTCTCATCATTTATAGATATGTACTGAAATACTTATGGATGGAATGATGTCTGGGATTTGCTTTGAAATAATTCACAAGTGGGGGAAGTGGGTGGGGCTAGAGTTAAGATTGGTCATGAATTGTTGAAGCTGGATGATGGGTATGTGGGGGTTCATTGTGCTCTGGTTGAGTTTACTTGTTTGAAATTTTCTATTTAAAAGAAAATAGTGGACTCTAGATCCAGATTGTATCTCCTACCAGCTGTGTGCCTTTGCAAAAGTTGCTTAACTTCTCTATGCTTCAGAGTCTTGTATAAAATTTGAAAGGTCACTGTGAAGAACTAGGGAGATAGTCATATAGAGGAGTTAATGTGGTGTCTGGCACATAGGAGGCGCTCAGTTCAGGTGAACTGTTAGATTATTGATCACTCCCTTCTCTCCATTCTGACTCTCAAATTGGTTCTTCTTGTGATGGGCGCTGGGGTTCTGTGGGAGCTCCAGGATGCTAGAGACCCTTTGGTTGGAGTGGAAGAGCACTGACTACAACACAGCCTGAATTGTGACCCTGGGAACTTATACTGGGGTGACTTCCAGCCATTCCATAGACATGGTTTAGATTTAATGGTCATCATGTAGATTATCTGGTGGAACCCCCTCATTGTGGAGGGCTGCGTAAAATGTTTCTAAAGCAGCAAGGTGTCTGTCCGCTGAGGGCCAAGTCACCTGGAACCTGTTTCCTGCGGGCTTAAAATAATCAGTGATTCACAGCCCAGGTCTAGGGGCTTTTTTTTTTTTTTTTTTTTTTTTTTGAGGTGGGGGGTTCCTTCCATAGTCCTTTGCAATTTTGCCAGTGACAAATAGTGAGAAAACAGCCACTCCTCAAACCTTACCTCTGTAATCTTCTGAATCTTAATGTGGTTTTTCGGTTTCCTAGTGCTTAAATGTTCCAGGCTCATGACAGTAGGGTTCCTTACTTCATAAGATCTCATTTCTCCCCCCATTGTCCTTTGTTACAGAAGCCTTAAATTCCCCAAATTCTAACACTCCTTGGTAGAAACACTTGGAAATGTTCTCTTTTCTTGTAGGATTAGCCTCAAAGAATGGACAGTTTAGAGAGTAATCAGAGGCACCCTTAGTTCACTTGTAGAGACTTGCAGATAAAGGAATTTGACTTCTCTAGCAGTTTGGCACAGCTCTTGTCACCTGACCTTTGGGAATTTATGGAGAACTTAAGGACTGGGACCGGCACTACTGCTTGGTCCTTGACAGCAGCAGCTTTTCCTGTCCAGGGTCCACCATTGGTTCTTCAGGGGGTCAGAGAGATGCAAGGCCTTGGGTCTGCCCTCAGCACCCACTCAGTGCAGCCTCAGCAGCTGCATGGTGTTTTCTTCTATAGCACGTGGTAGTAAATTCTTGGCATCTCCAGAGCCACCCCTGGCTTAAGGTTCAGTCCAGGCCAACCTTTGGGGACAGGTAGTTCAAGCTGTAATATTGCCCCTTGAAAGGGTATAGTGATGTTAAGAGCATTGGTTCTGGAGCCAGCCTGCCTGGGTTTCCATCTGTCTCTAATTGGCTGTGTGGTCCTGAGCAGGTGACCTTCCCTAGCCTCAGTTTCCTCATCTGTAAAATGTGAATAGTATCAATTGCATAGGATTGTTTTGGTGTTAACTTGATGAATAATACCTGACAGCGTTGAGTAAGAGTTCATTATTAATGTAACAACATTTTGCTCATTTTCCATATTTACTTCCATCCTTGGAGTAATGCAAGCAGCAGTTTGCTTATGTCTTCAGCATGAGGCCAAGTGGCCTTTGTTAGGAAAGCATGTAGGTTGCAGTTCAGCCTTTCCCCCATTTCTTGTTTCCTCCTCTTCTGGGGCCCATGACTCACCTGTGCTCTGGGATGGGCTTTGCTGCCTGTGGCTCCAGCATGGAGCATCCCCTTTTATGTCTCTCAGGACAACAGCTGACATGAACCGAATGTTCTGTTCACATTGTGGAAACAAGACTCTGAAGAAAGTGTCTGTGACTGTCAGTGACGACGGTACCCTCCATATGCATTTTTCCCGCAACCCTAAGGTGCTGAACCCGCGAGGCCTCCGGGTGAGTGGTGTGCCTTCCCTTCCCCAAACAGCAGGACCTGAGGTTGGGAAAGCAAGACCCCTGAATGCCAGAATCAAAATGAGCAGAGAGGACAAAAAAACAGTCATTCCTCCAAGGAAGTTATGGAGAACCTTTAATATGGGCACTGAGAGAGATGGGGAAAGCACAGGATACAGCTTCCATGGGGGTTTCTTAAAGTTTGCACTCTAATAAGAAATAACTAGTAATTCCAGGCAGTAAATGATAGGGGCCAAATGTGTGGGGATTCACAAAGGGGGATAATTTGGAATATGGAGGAGGCTAGATTTGTGCATGGGTTTGAAGGAGGGGCAGGGCTCCCAGAAGCTCCGTGAACCAGAAGGCAAGGGTGTGTAAATGCTCAGGAGCCCAAGGAGAGGACTAAGCTGGATACACAGCAGCTGCAGATCATTCCGAGGAATCAAGAGAGAGGGCTTCAGAGAGAAGTGAGTGCCAGAGTGTGGCCAGCCTTGGCACTGGCTCCCTGAGGGTGGTATAACCGCCACTAATGCACAAGAGGGATTTTTTTTTTAACTTTCTATTTTGAAATAATTTTGAATTTATAGTACCAAGAATTCATTGTTCATCCAGATTCCCCAGCGTTAATCTTTTTACCCCATATGCTTTGTCATTCTCTCCCCATCTCTATACGTACATATAGATATACATGTTTTTTCCTGAACCATTTAAGAGTACACTGCACAAATGATGGTCCTTTATTCCTAAATACTTGAGTGTAAGATTTCTAAAACAAGGACTTTGTCTTACCTAGCTATAGCACAAATATCAAATCAAAAAATTAACATTGCTACAAAGCTGTTGTCTAACCTGTCGATCTTATTCAAACTTTGCCAGTTACCCCACAAATTTCATTCATAGCCAAATGAAGAGGGTTTGGGGTTTGTTTGTTTTTGTTTTTGTTGGTCTAGGATCCAATCTATTTTTGCATTTACTTGTCATGTCTCCTTTAAACTGGAATAGTTTCTCGGTCTTTTTGATGTATGACCTTGAGATTTTTGAAGCATACAAGCCAGCTATTGTGTAGACCATCCCTCAGTATGTGTTTGCATGGTTAGGTGCAGGTTATGCATGTTTGGCAAGAACACCCCCAAAGTGATGTGTCCTTCTCAGTGCCTCATATCAGAAGGTACATTATGATTAATTGTCCAGATTACTATTGTGGTTTCTTTTGGTGATACTAATTTTGATCATTTGGTTAATGGGGTTTCTGCCAGATTTATCCACCATAAACTACTATTTGTAATAATAAGTAACTTGTAGAAAGATATTTTGACACCGTGAATGTTCTGTTTCTTGTCACACTTTTAAACTTACTAAAGTTGCTTGAATCACTTACTACAATCATGGTTGCCAAATGGTGGTTTTCTAATTCCATCCTTTCTATATTTATTATTTGTCATTCTGTTATAAAAGAGGTAAGCTTTCCCTTAATCCTCATTTATTTGTGGGAGGGTGGGCTCATGGAGTCTTATTTTGTCTATAGGCCATGATTTGTTACCAGCATTATTTGTTTTGATGCTCAAATTGTTCTGGTCAGTGGAAGGTCTTTCACGTTTACTGAAGTGTCCTTTTGACAGGTCCCCACTATTCTCTGAACATTCTCGTTTTCTGTCACAGTATGATGTCCCAGGCTCTTATAATTGCCCTGCCCCAGCCCTGCAATCAGCCATCTCCTTAAGGAATGCTGGTTCCTTGTATGGAGACTGGTTCTTTGAGGCAAAGATGTTGGTGCTGGGTGTCCTCCAGTACTGAGGGGTCATTGCTTCTTGGTCCTCAGAAGACAGAGATAAGAAATACACATATATATGTGTGTATAAACATGTAAATACTATTTCCATATTGGTCTGTGTTAAAAACCATGAGTTTCTACCTTCATTTCCAGTCCAGCACTACAGAGTTCATCTAGCCTTCTTGTTTAACATATTTGTAATACCCTCATTCTCCCAATTTCCAAATAATTTACTTATTTGCTCAACCCTAGAATATACATTGTCATTTCAGAATTGCTAATTCTGCTATTGTGAAATGATACCTGCTGTTCCGATTTGCTAAATCTGCCATTATGCAAAATACCAGGAACGGGTTGGCTTTTATAAAGGGGATTTATTAGGTTACAAATTTGTAGTACTAAGGCCATAAAAGTGTCCAAACTAAGGCATCAACCCAAGGATACCTTCACTAAAGGAAAGCCGATGGTTTCCAGAACACCTGTGTTAGTTGCTCCCGGGTTCTGGTTTCAAAATGGCTTTCTCCAAAATGTCCCTGGGCTTCTGTCTCTCTTAGCTTCTCTCACCTCTCTGCTTGGTTCTCCAGGGGCATTTCTCTTTGAGCGCCTGGGAGTCCTCTCTTAGCTTCTCTGGGGCACACTCTGGGTTTCCTCTCTTAGCATCTCCAAACATTCTTCTGCCTGTATCTCCCAGCATCTCCAAGCATATGGGTCTGTCTGCTGTTTTCTCTCTTAAAGGACTCCAGTGAACTAATCAAGACCCACCCTTCATGGGCGGGGCCACACCTCCATGGAAATAATCAGAATTGGCTTAGCGAGAGAGGCCACATCTGAACAACAAAAGGAGTTCTCTGGGGTGACTCTTAGGCACAATTTTATGTAGGTTTAGCACTCTTTTTCAGTAATAGACTTCATAAGGGCAAGTCCCAAGATCGAGGGAGTGAAATCTGGTTGGGTTGTACAGGTTAGTGTAAAGCCTCGATACATCCCAGAATAATTTGGGCAGAGAATAAAAATTTATTTGCAAAGCCCCCTTGAGGAACTCGGGGGAAATGTGGAAATATTATACTTCCCCACCTAGGGAATTACTCATATTCTCACCAGCACTGGGGACTCTTGCTGCTTTCAGAATTTTCTCCTCTTTGGCATTTGATAGTCTGAATAGTATGTTTCTTAGGGTGGGTCTGTTCAGATTTATTCTGTTTGGAGTAAGGTACACTTCTCAGATATGCATATTTGTCTTTTATAAGAGTGGGGAAATTTTGGGTCATTCATATTCTTTGTGCCCCCTTTCCCTTTTCCTCTCCTTCTGGGACACCCATGACACTTATGTTTGTGTGCTTCATGCTTCATCTAAATCCCCGAGACCCTACTCAATTTTTTCCATCCTTTTCTCTATCTGTTCTCCTGTCTGTAAGGTTTTGATTGTCCTGTTTTCTCCTTCACTGATTCTTCTGCCTGTTCAAATCCTCTAATGTATGCCTCTAGTGTATTTTTATTCTCTCTTTTGCCTTTTATCATCATAATTTACGTTTCTTTGTATGCTTTCAAAGTCTTCTTTATGCTCATGCAGTGTCTTAATATCCTTTATCTCTTTAGCCATCTCCTTGAATTGATTTAGGAGATTTGTTTGAACATCTTTGATTACTTTTACCAAATTCTGTATCTCCTCCAACTTTTGAATTTGTTCCATTGAATGGGCCATAGCTTCCTGAGTCTTAATATGGCTTGTGATTTTTTGCTGATATCTGAGCAACTTATCTTGATGGGTTTATTCTGAAAGTTGCTTTCTCTCTTTTTAGGCTCTTCTTTGACACTTGTTTTGTCAGTATTTCCCAGTCAAAATAGGGCCAGGTACCTGTGCAGAGGTGCGAAAGGAAAGACTCCAAAAAGCCTTTTTTTCCCCTTCTACATACCAAGGCTTTATGCACCTCGGGCCCGCCCAGCAGATGGCGCTCGTCCACAGCCTATTCCCCTCAGCCCTAGGAGGACAGCTGTTAAGGCCCTTTGCCAGTTCTGCCTCTTAACAGGGTCAAAACAGTGGCGCCCGGCGGTGTCTGACCAGGATGGGCTGGAACAGGGGGATCCCAAATTCTAAATTTGTCGGCCAGTATCTGGCTCAGTACTGGCCGTGTTCCCCTTTTTATTTGGGGAAGAGGTCACCCAATGCCATCCCAGTCCACAGCAGCCCCCCAGGCAAGGACTGGACAGACCCCTTGCTGCTGCTTCCCTCAAGGGTGGGAAATAGGCATCAGGGGCCACAGGTGGCATTACAGTCTCTGACCACAGTTTCTCATTCTCTTTCTCCTGCACTTCCCTGGGTGTTGTACAGAACCCCCGAGTCTCCAGTGACCCAGAACAGTTGCTTCAGATAGTTTCTGCCTGTCTACTCAGTGCTTTTATGAAAAGAGTAGGTTCTGCAGCTCCCTCCCTATTCCTCCTTTCTCCTGAAACAGAACATTTCCTTGTTGATGCTGGAGAAGATGGGAGGACTGTTAGCCCTTCCAGTCCTTGTGTTTAAGTTGATTGTTTTGTTAATTGCTTTTCTCTGGAAAGCAGTGGAAAGTGGGTTCGCAAGTCAACTCATGGGCAAGAGACCTAACGTCTCTGATCCTTAGTTTTCTCATCTGTGAGTCAAGGTGAGGGACAAGAAGCAGCAGCGTGTCGTGTGCTTAGCATGTAATGGGTACTTGTCCTGTTAATTCATAGACCCCTTTGTGGTCATGTGACTGCATCAGCCGCTATAAGGCAAGCGTTAGTTTAACAGGATCTGGGCGTGTCTGAACATGGATCCTCATTCTTCTCATGGCTTTTCTTCTTCCTCTTTGCAGTATTCACTGCCCACTCCCAAAGGGGGCAAATATGCCATCAACCCCCACCTGACTGAGGACCAGCGCTTCCCTCAGCTGCGACTCTCCCAAAAGGCCAGGCAGAAAACCAACGTGTTTGACCCTGACTACATAGCCGGGGTATCTCCCTTTGCTGAGAACGACATTTGCAGCCGGTCAGCTACCTTGCAAATCCGAGACAGCACCTTGGGGGCTGGGAGGAGACGGTTAAATCCCAATGCTTCCAGAAAGAAGTTTGTGAAAAAAAGGTGAAGTTGAAGCTCCCACAGGCAAATTGGATTCCTGCTGCCGCTGCTGAGGAGTTGTGGAGTCTCATTTCCCCAGCAGTGTTTTCCCCAAAACCACCTGGATAGATAGAACACTCTGGCTTGCATGGTGCTGCTTCATGCCATGCCTGTCAGCTTTCAGGGGGGACTGGGCCATCACTTGCCTGTGAGCATCCAGAGAGCCAGGCTTCCTGTCTTGCTCAGTGGAATTTGATGAAAAAGGAAAACACAGTGCCCTGGAACATCTCTTTACATTTAAAGAGGGGGATTTTCAAGTGATAATATTTTTCTAATAAATGTGGTTGCAAGGGTCTGTGTGTTTTTACTAAATAGGCCAGTTTTTTTGGCTCCTCAGGTAATTTGCTGGCTAACACTTAACATATACACAGTAAGATTTATCTTTTTGCCAAAAAATATAATAGGTGTGTTATAATAGAACTAAGATATCTTTTTTTCAATTTGTTTTGAGAAAATGTAGTCATTCAGTAAAGTATAGTAAACGCCATATTTGCCTCTCATCTGGAATCACCCATTGTTAACATTTTGCTCATTTGCTTTTTCTCTCTCTACACACACACACACACACACACACACACACACACACTGTGTATCTCCCAGGGAAAGGGCATTCTCTTACATAACCACAGTTCAATTATCAAATTCAGGAAATTTAACATTGATGCACTATTATTGTCTAATATACAATCAGTATTCAAATTTTGCCAGATTGTCCCATACTTTCATAACAATACTCCCCCAATTCTGGAACAGTTTCTCAACCTTTGTCTTTTTTATGAAGTTGACATTTTTGAAGAGTATTAGCCAGTTTGTTAAAAATGTCCCTCAATTTGGGTTTGGCAGATTGTTCCTCTCGATTAGATTCAGATTATTCATTTTTGGCAGAAATGCCACAGGAGTGATTTTATGTTCTCAGTTTTTCACATTATTGGGGCTGTTAATTTTGATTACTTGGTAAGAATGGTATCTGCCATTTTTCTCCACTATACAGGTACATTTATTTTCTCCTTTGTGAAATACCTTTCCCCAACTAACTTTAACCCAGTGGTTTTAGCATCCATTGATAATTCTTGCCTAACTCAAACTGATTTTCCCATTCATCGTTCTTTCTAAATTTATTACTTCCTTTCTCCTCTGCTTTATAGCCTTGTTGTTGGTTGATTTTTCAGTCTCAGTATGTATTCATGGACTCGTTCTTATTCAGTTTGTTACAGTGCACTTCTGTGGTTTATTTTGGTGATTTGTTCTGGTTTGGGCTGGTGGGAGCCACTTCACGCTGGCCCCTGTATCCTTCTGACATGTCCCAGTTGGTTTTTAAGCACGTTTTAATTTTCTCACATAAGCTGTTCTAGGCTTAGAGTTTTTCTGCCTCGTTTCTGAAAGTACCTGTTTCTCCTCTTTTATTGGGAAATGGTATTTGTGTGGCACTATGTGAGCACTAGATGCGTTCATTCCTCCTGGAGTGTTATTGTTTCTAGTTCCTTTCAGTGGATAAAGTTGGAAATCATTGTGTAATTGTTTTAAAATTGGAAGTTCATGCCTTCCGGGGTGGGGGTGTTGAATAATGCACCCCACCGCAGATGCCCAGGTTATAATCCCTGGAACCTGGTACACGACTAAAGGGATTTTGCAGATGTGATTAAATTAAGGGTCTTGAGATGGGGAGGTTATCCTTGTAAGTGGGAAGCAGGAGGGTCACTGTTAGAGGAGATGTGACAAGTGCAGCAAGGTTGGAGCGTTGGTGGCTGTGAGCCAAGGAATGCCAGCAGCCTCTAGAAGCTGGAAAACGCGAAAGATGGGTTCTCCCCTAGGGCTTCCAGAAGGAGCACAGTCTGGCGCTGTGATTTTAGCCCATGAGCCCCATTTTAGACATCAGATTTCCAGAGTAAGTTCATAAATTTGGGTTGTTTTGAGCCACTAAGTTTGTAGTACTTTGTAACAGCAACAATAGGAAACTATACCAATAACTAACATCAACTCAACACATAGGGTCTTCTTGTCCCCTCTTCTGTATGTGTAATTCCCTTTCCCTCCTGTGAGAACACGCTCCCAACAATACACCAACCCATTTCCTCAATCCTAAACACACAAAGTAGTTTCAGGATTGCTCTATCAACGTCAATACTAAAACATCTGCGGAGTACAAGATTTGAAAGTTCTTTAGATTGATAGTATATACCCAAAGTGTTATATTTACAAGTTCCTTAAATTAGAGTTTTTCCTTTTTGTGTGGTTCTCTTACCTATTTGTTATATAAATTTGTTTCTGTTTGTATTGAGTTAAAAGTTTTTCCTCATCCTATTGATCAGAAATACCACAGTTCAAAAAATCAAAACTATACTTAGAGCTAGATGCCATTCCCTCTCCTGTCCCCCCCAAGAACCCCTATAGATAATCAATTTAATTTGTTTCTGATTTATCCTTGTGTTTCCTTTTGCAAAAATAAATAGAGGTATTACATTCTCCTTCTTTCTTCCATAAAAGAGAATATACTATGTATACTTTTTTTACTGGCAGTCACTCCATATCGGTTCATACAGATTTTCCTGTTTTTTTTTTTTCCGGCTGCCCAGTACCCCATTGTGAAAAGCTACCAATTCAAGCACTTATTCACATTTTACCAGTCCTGTTAACTATTTAATTTATATTAGCCCACTCAATCAATAGAATATTGATACAAGGTAAGGGTACTGTTTCTCCAGCAGTCCTGGGCTATGAGGAGTTAAATGACTTGCCCAAAGTCACATAGGTCGTGAATGGCTAGACCAGTATCTCAACTTAGTCCATTTGTGCTTTTACACAAATGCACCTGTAAAGGGGATACAACGCTGCCTGAACATTATTGGTAACCCCTTACCCCCACATCTTTGTGAAACTTACACTCAACTGATGGGTTGGCATGTATCTAAAGTCCAGGGTTTCTAGGGAAGAGATGAATAATGGTAAGAGCTCGGTATGAGTCCATGCCTTCTGTCCTTTCTACTTCTCCATCTCCTCATTCTTCTATATCAAATTACAGAAAAGTAGGGGAGGATACAACAAACACCCATGTACGCAACATCCTGCTTTGTCAAATCCTCGCATTGCTCTAAAATAAGGAAAAAAAAATTTCAGATACCAAAAGTGTGCTGTAAAGAAAAAAAAAATCAGAAAATTCTTGGATTAAGGTAGGTTGGGAATGAGCTTGTTTTCAGGGATGTTAATACCCCTAGAAGAAGGTAATAGAAAAGCTTTTGGTCCCCTGCAGGTTATTTGTGGATGAGTAGCTGAATCCAATCGTACAGTAAGGTTTTTCTGAATGTTCCCCTGAGTCCTGGGGCATAACAGAAGGAAGTTGGGTAGGAAGACATCTAACCTTGCTCAAAGAGAAATCTAGGCTCTTTGCCCTGGGCTTCTGAGAAGTAATCTCTAAACCCCTGGAATGTCGTGCCTGGTAGGAGTGTCTTTGTTTTCTTGGAGACCTTGAATCATACTGGATTTGGCAATGTGATTCAGGATGGGAGATGGCCACACCTAAAAGACCAACAGTGGTATTTAGGGTGGGAGCTTTGGGTCGATTTGGCATCAGTTGGCCTCCACAGGGCTGGAGATGAATCAGCAAAGTGGACAAGTGATCATGCCCATGTGATGGAGCCCCAGTAAAAACTCGGGACAGCTTTCCAGGAAAATAATGCTGTCCATGACTCCAGGGGGAGAGGACAACAGAAGTTCTGTATTTAGAACTTTTCCTGGACCCTGCCCTATGTGCTTCCAGTGGCTGATTTTAATCTGTATCCTTTAACTGCAGTAAACCACAACTGTGAGTATAACAGCTTTTAAGAAGTTCTGTGAGTCCTTCTAGCGAATGGTTTTGGAAACTCCCTGAGCTTGCAATCAGTGTGAGAAGTGAATGCTGTCTCGTAGATTGTTTCCTCTACTGGTACAGTTGACTAACTTTCACAGTTGGTTTAAGAAGTGATGGCAAATTTGGCAAATAAATTCATTACCCTACCCCCTATGTGCAACATGACTCCAAGGGGAGTGAATCTCCCTGGCGACATGGGGCATGATTCCCAGGAATGAGCTTAGCCCCGGCATCAAGGGATTGAGAATGCCTTTTTGACAAAAAGAGGGAAAAGAAAGGTAACAAAATAAGGTTTCAGCAGCTAAGAGATTTCAAATAGAGTCGAGAGGTTATCCTGGAGGTTACTCTTACGCAAGCTCCAGCTAAATATTCCAAATGCCCACAGTATGCCAAGCCCTAACCAACAGTAGTCCCCAAAGTACTTAAGAACACCTAGGTCCCTATCTAAACCATAAAAGTCTCATTCACTGAGTTTACTTTTCAGAAACTTAAATCCCCCAGAGTGTTCCTATGCCAGATAAATCCCAAAACCCAGAGGCAACAGCCTGTCCAAGAACATAAACCAGGTGCATCCCCCTTCCCCATAATGCTGACAACCCTTTTCAATATGAACAAGTTAGGGTGGTCACTGCCCACATATCCCTGAAGATTGCGACAGTGATGAGACAAGAAAGAGGGGTAGCAACTGACAAGATAGGATTTAACGAAGGATTAGAAATACTGAATCTTTATATAATTTTTTTTTTTTTTGTCTGTAGGTTACTAGAAATAGCTAGAAGGAAATAACTGACATGGTGGAACTGTACCATATGCTTCAAAATTTGCTCTATAGCTACTTGTTAAATTATACATTGAAAGTTATCACATTTCTGTATAAATGTTATACTTAACAATAAGAAAATAACTGAAATGGTGGAACTGTAACCCATAACATTCTTTGAAATTCTCTCTACTCGTTAAATCATACTTTGAAAGTTATCACTTTTCTGTATATCTGTTATATTTCACAATAAAAAAATGTATTAAAAAAAAAAAAGGGCAGTCTTATGTGGACACTGTGCCCCCTAACTTCACAGTTGGCTAAACTCTCACAGACGAGATAGAAATCCTACAAGTGCAGTCCTTCCAACCCACAGAGAACAGTTCTCTTCTACTCTGGATTCTCTTATGACATCCAAAAGAATGAATTCTGTAGAGGAGGCGGCCACGGCTTTTCCCTTATGTCTCATGTCTTTGAATTCCTTCCCCTTTCTTGCTTCCCAGTCTCATCCATAGCCTTAGAATAATTTCAGTCTGTTCATGAGGCCACAAAACTACTAAGTAATACTGATAAGGGTTTTTCCAGTGATACATATGTAATTTTTAAAAGCCAAAGGTTTATAGCACCCAAACAAACACTGAATAAAGAGGCAACTAAATAGTAAGTTAGCATTGCAGTATTTTTACTTGCCCTTGATGTACTTCTTTTTCCTATCAACATTTGACATTATTATTTATCTGTTGCCTGTTCCAGTTATGATTATGTAATGTTTTACCCTAAAACTTAGTGGTGTAAGGCAACCATTTATTATGCTCAGAGATCCTTTGGGTCAAGGTTTCAGATACAGCATGGTAGGGATGCGTGTCTTTACTCCTTGATGTCTGGGGCCTCAGCCGGAAGAATTGGAGTCTGGGAGCTGGATTCATCTGAAGACTCATTCACTCAAATGTCGGATGCTTGATCAATGGCTGTAGACTGAGACTTTAGCTGTCAGCCATAACATCTACAGTTGGCTTCTTCCTGTAGCCTGGACTTCCCCGCAACATGGAGGCTGAGTTTTACAAGGGCAGGCATCCTGATGGAGATCCAGGCAGAAGCCCTATCATTTTCAGGACAGCATTGGAAGTAATGCAGCATCACTTCTGTAACATTTTATGGGTTGAGACCATTACAAAAGCCTGTCCATATTAATTTAGGGAAGAAGAACTAGACTCCACATTCTGTTGCAGGGCAGTTAAGTTTGAAAATATTGCCGGGGCTATATTTGGAAAAGACGATCTGCTTACATGGTCCATCTCCCACTATTAGTTAGAGTGTCAGTTCCTTAAGAACAGAACCTTAATTTTGTTCACTGCTTTATCCTCACCACACCTGGAACTTGGTAGGTGCTCGTTCTGGTTTGCTAATGCTGCCATTTTGCAAAACACCAGAAATGGATTGGCGCTTTTTTTTTTTTTTTTGAAATAAATTCAAAGTTACATGAACAGTTGCAAAAACCATACTAGCCCCATACACAGAATTCCATCATACCCTGACCCCCCTACCCCCCGATAACTCAATCCACCAACTTTAACATGCTGTCACATCACTATTTCTTTCCCTCCCTCCCTCCCTCCCTATCATCCATCATCTATTGCTCTGTCTTCTGAACATATGAGAGTTAGCTGCACACATCCTTGAACATACACTATAATTCACGTATACACTTCCCATGAACAAGAATATTCTTTTATGCAATTCCATTAAGCACAGCTAAGAAGTACAAGAGATTCAACAATGATACAAAGCTTACATTCTATATTTCCTTTTCCTTATGTCTCAACTGTGTCCCTTTGAGCCAGCTGTCCTCTATCCTCCAATCCCATCCAAGTTCAACCTTAGCATTCAATTGTCATCTAGTTAGACTGTCTTTTTTTTTTTTTTTTTCAGTTGTGGAAACATATATACAGCCTAAATCTTCCCATTTCACCCCCTCCCTAGCCTTCCATTAGTGGGATTAATCACATTTAGAATGTTGTAATGCTCTTTCCCACCATCCATTACTAGAAATTTCCCTTCACCTCAAACAGCAACCCTACACTCATTTCTTAACTCCCCATTGCCCCTTCCCCCATTTCTCTTAACCCATACTCTACTTTTCATCTCTATGGTTATATTCTCTGATAATTTCTTTGTGTTTACTGTGGGGCTTAAAATTAACCTCTTAAATCCATATCAATCTTGTTTTTCTTTGATACCACCTTCACTTCAATAGGACACATAAACTATGTTCCTATACTCCTTCATTCCCCCACCTTTATATAGTTGTCTAAAATTACATATTTTACATTGAGTTCAAAACCACTGATTTGTCCTTAGAGTTTGTGTGTTTTATATCATGTAGGAAGTAAATAGTGGAGTTACAGTTCAAAAATTATTGACTTCTATTTGTATTCCATTGTGGTTGGAGAATGTGCTTTGAGTATATTCAATTTTTTTGTTTGTTTGTTTTGTTTTAAATTTCTTGAGGCTTGTTTTATGTCCCAGCTTATGGTCCCTTCTGGAGAAAGATCTGTGATCACTAGAGAAAAATGAGTGTCCTGGTGATTTGGGATGTAAGGTACTATATATGTCTGTTAAAATTCTCTATATCTCTTTCTCCTTTCTTTGTTTCTCTGTTGGTAGAGTTCCCTTTAGAATCTGAAGTAGGGCAGGTTTTTTATTGGCAAAGTCTCTCAACATTTGTTTGTGAAAAATTTAAGCTCTCCCTCAAATTTGAAGGAGAGTTTTGCTGGATAAAGTATTCTTGGTTGGAAATTTTTCTCTCTCAGAATTTTAAATATGTCATGCCACTGCCTTCTCACCTCCATGGTGGCTGCTGAGTAGTCACTACTTAGTCTTATGTTGTTTCCTTTGTATGTGGTGAATTGCTTTTCTCTTGCTGCTTTCAGAACTTTCTCCTCTTCAGTATTTGAGAGTCTGATCAGAATATGTCTTGGAGTGGGTTTATTTGGATTTATTCTATTTGGAGTTCCCTGGCCATTTATGCTTCATGTATTTATATTGTGTAGAAGGTTTGGGAAGTTTTCTCCAACAATTTCTTTGAATACTCTTACTAAACCTTTACCCTTCTCTTCCCCTTCTGGGACACCAATGAGTCTTAAGTTTGGACATTTTATTTTATCTATCCTATCCCTGAGATCTGTTTCGAATTTTTCGATTTTTTTCTCCATTCTTTCTTTTGTCCTTTCATTTTCTGTTCTGTGGGCTTCTAGGACACTGAGATGTTGTTCAGCTTCCTCTAGACTTGTATTGTGAACATCCAGAGTCTTTTTAATTTGGCCAACAGTTTCTTTTATTTCCATAAGATCTTCTATTTTTTAATCTACTCTTGCAATGTCTTCTTTATGCTCTTCTAGGGTCTTCTTTATGTCACTTATATCCTAGGCCATGGTCTTCTTGATGTCCTTTAAATCCTTTGCCATGTTTTCGTTCCTCGATTGTAGTTCTTTGATTAATTTTGTGAGGTACTGTGTATCTTCCGATATCTTGATTTGTGTGTTTGGAGTTGGATTCTCCATGTCTTCTGGTTTTATCATATGCATTAAGATTTTCTGTTGTTTTTGGCCTCTTGGCATTTGTTTTGCTTGATAGGGTTCTTTCAAGTTGTAAAAAAAACAAAGGATATCGATCTAATTTTTCAGGAACACAGTTTGGTGATGTACACTTTGTCTAACTAACCAGCAGATGGCGTCTGTGAGTCACCTATATCCCTCAAGTCAGTTCTCAACCTTGTTCCTGCGGTGTGTGGGGAATGATTCTTGTGGGTTCAGTTGGAGAACTCAGTTTGGGTGTGGTGCTGGAGCCGTCCACCCTGAATGTGGGTTATGTGTACGGGTGGCCAGGGAGGAAGGGCAGTTTTAATGTTCAAATACCCCAGGTTCCCGGAGATTCAAGGCCGCCGCAAGAATCTAAGCCTTCATTTCAGTTCAGCCCCAGACCCTCTCTCTCACTGTCCCACAAACCACCGAACTTGGAGTAGTGTCCCTGGGTTCTCCGAGTGGGTCCCCCCTCCCAGCCACGATCCTCCAGGAGCTCAGCCGAGGGAATGCCGTGCTACGTCACCAGTGCGCGCCATCCCTCAAGGGAAGACCCAGGCCGCCGGGCCGTGTGGCGGCGCACTCTCAGCCTTAAGCAAAAATGGCCAAACGGTGTCTCAGCCCCCTCCTCCTCACACAGTTTCTCCTTCCCAGCTCCAGGACAACTGGCAGGGCTCTGGGCTGTGGGCACGGCCCTGGGCAGGAGTTTACCCAGCCCTCCGGGGGGCCAGCTGCGAGCTGCGGGGTTTCTTTCTGCTTCTGGCTCTCCCCTCCGTTCCCCCGGACCCAAGGGTATCTGCAGTGGGCTATCTTCCCGGCCAGACACCGAGAGGCCGGCCATCCCCCTCTTGCTGTGTTTTACTGCGTAGTTCCCACAGTTGCAGCTGCAGCAGCTCCTGGGTTTTTCCCTTTTTTTTTTTTTTTTGAAAAAGAGCCAACCAGTCTCCAAACGCTGAACCCTGGCTTCTCCAGACCACCGCACAGCTGCGGGTCTTCCAACCAGCTTACTCACTCGTTTCAGAATGCTGACTCCCAGGTTCACCAAGTATGCGGCCCCTCTGAAGCTAGGCACCCTCATCCAGCTGGCACATTGCTGTAACCGGTATTCTGGGTCACTTTTTGGTTTTTAGCTAGTGTTTTTCACAGAGGCATTTTTTCGCCCTGTCTCAGCTAGCCGCCACCTTAGTTTCTCTGGATTGGCTTTTATAAAGGGGGTTTATTTGGTTACAAAGAAACAGTCTTAAGGCCATAAAGTGTCCAAGGTAAGGCATCAACAACAGGGTACCTTCACTGAAGGATGGCCAATGGCATCCAAAAACCTCTGTTAGCTAGGAAGGCACATGGCTGGCATCTGCTTGCTCCCAGGTTGCATTTCAAAATGGTGTTCTCCAAATTGTCAGTGTCAGCTTCCAACAGCCGTCTTCAAAATGTCTCTCAGCTGCAGTTCCTCCCTTAGCTCTGTGCATTCTTCAAAGTGTCCCTCTTGGCTGAAGCACCTCCTTCTGTCTGTGAACTCTTTATATGGCTCCAATGATTCAAATGGGCGGGGTAACACCTCCATGGAAATTATCCAATCAAAGTTCTCACCCACAGTTGATTGAGTCACATCTCCATGGAAACACTCAATCAAATGAATCCAACCTAATCAACACTAATACTTCTGCCTCCATAAGACTGTATCAGAGAATATGGTGTTTTGGGGAACATAATACATCCAAATTGGCACAGTGCTCAATAAATTATTTGCTGTTGCAGACATTTGACACTTGACATCAACTTTTTAAAGTTAATGTATATAACTCCATCTGCCACCTATAAATGTTTTGGCTAGCTGACCATGAAACATAAGTTTATATCCAATCTGTCTGAAGATCTCCCCTTTTAGTTATCAAAGACAGTACCACAATACTAGCTGAGATGTTGAGAAAATTTTAGGATTGTCTTTAAATTCAGAATAGATTTTATAAGTCAAGTCCAGCAGTCAACTAAGATGGAGTAAAAGGAACCAGATTTAACTCTTCTGCATGAAACAACTTAAAAAACAGATAAAATATATGAAATACTGGCCCCTGGACATCAGGTAGCACACTGTGGTGATCCCTGAGAGAGGGGGTAACAAATAGGTGAGCACTACAATCACTGTAGTTGGGTGTGTAGAGGGAGTTTCCAAACTGCAGCACTTGGAGGGAGAACTCGGTAGAACCAAGCCGTCTCCCTGAGTTAATGAAACAGAGCTGGGAGCCCAGGGAGGCCAACATGGCTAGAATTTGGAGAATTCTCCTGTACTGGAGAGAAGAGAGCGTCACCGAGTTGTGGGACATCTGCAAAACTTCCCTTGAGTTTTCAGCTAAATCCTGGTCAGCATACACGTGTGAGGAGCTACCCAAAATGCCCAAAAGGAGCAAAGGAGATAATCTTCGCAGCTCACCTGAGGTCAGGAATAGTTCACGTTCCCACCAACCAGAGTGGGAAACTTCATAACTCATGGGGCAATAGGTATAGTACTCAGGACTGGGAAAATATTCTCTCTAGACTAAGGCTGCTCTGGTCCTGCCAAACAAAGCAAACCTCAAAAGTTTCCTGCTCCCAATTCAGTGGTCAGAATGAATCCTGTGGCCCCCACCCAAACCTTCTGGAGCCAAGAAACACAATCCTAGCCTGTGTCTGGAAAACAGCGTGCTAGGAATACTTGGCAAACAGCATTAATGACAACCACAATTGTAGAAAGTCATGCACAGGGCTTTGTAGTTAATCTGTAAGCAGGAACATTATGGCAAAGGGGTTGAAAATGAATGTTGAATGTGTAGGATCATAAATCCCAGCTCTCCAATCAGCAGGACTACAAATTTTAACTAGGAGCTTCCAAATAATTACTTTATTTCACCTTCTATTGTCACAAAGAGTGGGAACCTGTCTCCTAGTCCCCTGATATTTGTCCCCAGAGCTGGGCTGCGGGGTTAATTATTTACAGTGCGTAGGAATGAGTTAAGGCAAAGAAAATATGGTTCAGAACAAGATCCCCAAAAGGCGAGTAACCAGCATTAGGACCTCATCAAGGACGCTACATGAACAAAGTGGCTGCTGGAGTGGACCCTAGTGAAATGCATTAAATTGCGTCCCCGAGCAAGACTTACTCAAGTCTTAACCTCTGGTCCTGGGGATGTGAACATTTGTAAATAGGATCTTTGAAGACGTTGTTAGTTGAGATACGGCCAAAGTGAATGCGGGTGAGCCCTTAATCCAGTATGACTTGTGTCCTTATAAGCAGAGGAAATTCAGACACAGAGTAAGGTGGGGGGGAGCGGGGAAGGGGCTTCTGACAGAGGCCAAGATTGAGTTATGGAATGTCAGCAAGCCACTGCCAACACCCGACAGGTCAGAGGGAGCGTAGCCCTGCCCCCACCTGGATCCCAGACTTGCAGCCTCCAGTGTTACGAGACAATAGTGTCTACTGGTTAAGCCAACTAACCCGTGGTACTCTGCTACAGCAGCCCTGGCATGTGAGGACACCCAGGAACACGGGAACTTGGAAACTCTCAGATCAATGGGACCACTGCTGGGGCGGTCGTCATGCAAGAGACATGATCCACACGTGCCCAAACCATTCATTTAAATCTGTTCCTCTAAAAACCCATCTAGTTCCCTTACTGGCAAAGAAGCAAAACTCATATTAGAATGGCATAAATATTGTTTAAAAAAGCAAACTCTAGGGAGTTTGTTTATGCCAAAACGAGGCTTGCTTTAACACCAAAGTACACAGGCAAATTTAAGTCCTCTGACCTATTTGTGGCTCACATATGAGGCCAAAGAATTTTAAAAAAAAAATTGTTTAATAAGGAGATAATAGAAAGATACTAATTTGCCTGCCCTCACCAAAAATAAATAAATAAATAAATAAGTATCATCTCGACAGGAATGTCTGCACAGAAACAAATGGATTTCATAATTTGTAACCATATTTGAAAATGAGAATAACTTTAAACTCATAAATACAAAATAAATACAAAATTCTAGCTCATGAATAAATGTGATTGATGATGGATATTGTTTAGCTGAAACTGAATTCTTGATTTTAAGGGGAAAGTGATGAAAAGTCTGATCTGGTTCTATATTTAATTTGATTTCAAGAACATCAGAGCAGGAAACACTTGTTTATATACATAAGTTGTACTTGAAAGCTTTGATTGCTAGTTCAGGATACCTGGAACCCATATATAACCAAAACTCTATCAACAAACTGTCCTTGCTTGCCACTTATAATGAGGTGATAATTTTGTACCGCTGTCTTCTTTCACTCAAGTTACAGTTCATATTATAGTGTTACTGACATTTTCAAAATGCTTCATGAAAGCAGTACTTCCTTATGTGAGAACCACAGCCAAATGACAAATGCAAAACTCTAAGAAGTACCCAATAATAGCCCCCAAATGATTAGATATTTTGACCCAAGTACAGACTGTGAGGAAGAAATCTAGAGTGGAGATTGAATGTCTAAATCACTATGCACATGTGTATGAGTGTGTTCATGTATTTGGGGGTAAATTCTCATAAACAGGACCCTTTACAGAATTCAGACAGTAACAAGACTGTTTTCTGTGCACACTGATGACAAAGAATCATGGTGCACATTTACTAACATTTTCTTAGCTCTCTCCAAATGCTGGGTTAAGTATTGTTTATCTTTATACACCTTTCACATAGGTGTACATTGGATGCTATTTATCTTTATCCACCCTTCATGCAGCCCAGTGCCTAGATCCTGAATGATGTTTAATAAATGCTCATGGAATTGAGTATATAACTCAGACCAGTTAGGAGAAAATAATCAAGAGGCAGGGCATGCCCTTTCTTTACTTTTCCTTTGGTTCGCTCTTGGAAATAACAAAATGAGTTCCTCATCCCTGAAGGCGTTCAAGCAAAAGCTGAAGAGCTATTTGTAGGGATGGAGGGGACCAAGCAAACATTGAAAATCTCTTCTGTATCTTAAATTCCATAATCTGTTCACCCAAACTGAATTGTCTCTATCAGTTAAAATCACTTCTTAACAAATGAATGCCATTTTCAAGATAAATTTCAGTTGAATCAGACTATTCTAAGTCCAGTAGGAGATGACCTACATCAGGCAACACAACATGACAAAATTCCAGCCGAACACACCCGACCCCAGGAAGTCCAGCATGATGGTGTGTGTTCCATGTGGTATCAATCGTGGTGGTGAAACAAGGAGTCGGGCAGGAAGGAATACGTATATAGTACCAGAATTTTTTATTTTCCTATACTGAGAACTTTCCCCTCCCAGGATACTTGGTTGGTATCCACAGGAACCACTGAGGACAACAGACACCCAAGTTCCCAGACAGGCCTGAGCTAATATACAAGGTCCATCATCCTCAGCTCAGAGAAACGCAAGGGGACTTGGGGACTTCTTGTGTAGGAAAACACATGTGGACTGCTAATGAGGCTGTTTGTGTTGTCTCAGCGTGGGGAGGCTGGGGCGACTCCTGAGGATTCTCCTACCTCGACTTTTTATTTCTGGACAATGAAAACAATCAACAAATTTTCCCTTGGCTCCATGGTCCCAGCCTGCACCCTGGGGTACATGCATGCACCCAGGAGCAGAGGCCTGCTTCTGAGAATTGCACCAACACTTACTGACAGCAAATTAAAGCTGCAAGGGATCTCGAAGGTGATGCAGCTCAAACCCACACGTTTACACATGAGAAAACCAGAGCTTAAAGAAGCAGCTGACCTGAAGCTAGACTTGAGAATTCTGGCGCTAATTCTGATAGCAAGAAGTGGATGGATGCTAACTCTGGAGGCCAACTGCCTGGCTTCAAATTCTGAACCACTACCCTTGACTAGCTGTGCCATGGGCAAGTCACATGATCACTCAGTGCCTCCATTTCCACATATGTAAAATGGGGGTTTTTATTCTCTATCTCATATCATACATAAAAATTACCTTGAAGTGGATCATAAACCTAAATGTAAGAGCTAAAACTATAAGGACTCTTAGAAGAAAACACAGATGTAAATATTCTTGACTTTGGGTCAGGCAATGATTTTTTAGATCCGACACCAAAAGCACACATAATAAAAGAGAAGGTTGATAAATTGGACTACATCAAAGTTGAAAACATATATATTTCAAAGGATTCCATCAAAAAAGTGAGAAGACAGCTCAAAGAATTGAGAGAAAATATCTGTAAATCATATTTCTGATAAAGGACTTGAATAAAGAATTCTTTCAATTTAATAATAAAAACACAAATAACCCAATATAAAATGAGCAAAGGATTTTAATAGACATTACTCCAAAGAAGATGGACATATCCAATGAGCACATGAAAAGGTGTTCAACACCATTAGCTATTAGGGAAACACAAATAAAAACCACAATGAGATATCCACAGGGATGGCTATGGTCAAAACAGTGAACAATAACAAGTGTTAGTGAGAATGTGGAAATATTGGAACCTCCTTATACAGTGCTGGTAGGAATGTGAAATGCTGCAATCACTTTGAAAAACAGTTTGGCTATGCTTCAAAATCTTAAAAATAGAATTACCTTTGGCCAGCAATTCTATTCCTAGGTATCTACTCAGGAAAAATGAAAACATATGTCCACACAAACATCTGCAAATGAATGTCCATAGCAGCATTTTCCATACTAGCCAAAAGATGAAACAACCCAAAAAATGTCCATCGACTGATGAATGGGTTAACAAAATGTGGTATATCCATAAACAGATTATTATTCAGTCATAAAAAAGAATGAAGTACTGATACATGCTACAACATGGATGAACCTTGAAAGCACGATGCAAGTGAAAGAATCCAGCACAACAGGCAACATATAGTATGATTCCACCTCTATGAAATGTCCAGAATAGGCAAATCAACAGAGACAGAAAGTAGATTAGTGGTTGCCAGAGCTAAGGAGTAAATGCTAATGGGTATGGGGTTTCTTTGGGAGATAAGGAAAATGTTCTGGAGAATATACTAAAACCCACTGAGTTGTTGACTTTAAAAGGGTGAACTTATGGAATATAAATTATATCTCAATAAAGCTGTTAAAAGATGGGGGTTATAACAGCGTTTCCCTCAAAGGGTTGTGTTGCAGATAAACATGACTTAATACATAAAAATGTATATAGAACAGTTACTATTGCACAGTTAGTACTCAATAAGCTAGTGATCATTATTTCCCACCTCCAGCTTGGGAGGAATCAATTCTGTTAACTTTTCTTCCATGAAGGAATAATGTAGTTAGAAGAACAGTATAGCCTGATAAAACTTGATCATTCATATGACTCCTGGGGAGGAATGTAGACCTGGCATCGTGGGACGGAGAACATCTTCTTGACCAAAAGGGGGATGTGAAAGGAAATGAAATAAGCTTCAGTGGCAGAGAGAATCCAAAAGGAGCCGAGAGGTCACTCTGGTGGGCACTCTTACGCACACTTTAGACAACCCTTTTTAGGTTCTAAAGAATTGGGGTAGCTGGTGGTGGATACCTGAAACTATCAAACTACAACCCAGAACCCATGAATCTCGAAGACAGTTGTATAAAAATGTAGCTTATGAGGGGTGACAAGGGGATTGGGAAAGCCATAAGGACCACACTCCACTTTGTCTAGTTTATGGATGGATGAGTAGAAAAATAGGGGAAGGAAACAAACAGACAAAGGTACCCAGTGTTCTTTTTTACTTCAATTGCTCTTTTTCACTCTAATTATTATTCTTGTTATTCTTGTGTGTGTGCTAATGAAGGTGTCAGGGATTGATTTGGGTGATGAATGTACAACTATGTAATGGTACTGTGAACAATCGAAAGTACGATTTGTTTTGTATGACTGCGTGGTATATGAATATATCTCAATAAAATGAAGATTAAAAAAAAAAAAAAAAAAAAAAGACATAATGGTGAGCAAAATAAGCCAGGCACAAAAAGAGACATATTGTATGTTACCACTAATGTGAATTCTGTGAAAAATGTACAATGTTTTATACTGTAGAATGTAGGGGACCTAGAGATACCAATTAGTGGAGGGGGAATGATAATCTAATAAGAACAGATAAACTATGGAGGGTAATCTCAATGTTATGGGAATGCTCAGGAATGATTATGGTTTGTAAACTTTCTTGGATATAGTAAGATCATGTTGGAAGCAATAGAGTTATTTTAGGTTTTTTTTTCTCTTATTCCTTTGTTTTCTTAGGGGTTGTTAATTTTCTTGGGGTATGGTAGGAACATGTTGGAAGCAATGTAGTTATTTTAGATTATTTGTTTTTCTTACTCCTCTGTTTGGACATGGTTTATTAATTTTCTTGGGGTATGGTAGGAACATATTGGAAGCAAAGTAATTATTTTAGGTTATTTGTTTTCCTTAATCCATTGCTTTGTTTGAAATGTTGTGGGGTTTTTTTGGTTGTTGTTTGCCTGTTTGTTTTTAATTTTTTGATAAACAAAGTTAAAAAATTGAAAAAAAATCAGTAGAAAAATGGGAGTAAAAACTAAATGACAAATAGGGTGGGATGGGGGGATGGTTTGGGTATTCTCTTTTCACTTTTATTTTTTATTCTTATTCTGATTCTTTCTGATGTAAGGAAAATGTTCAGAAATAGATTGTGGTGATGAACGCATAACTATATGATCATACTGTGAACAGTTGATTGTATACCATGGATGACTGTATGGTTTGTGAATATATTTCAATAAAACTGAATTAAAAAAAAAAAAAAACTTGATCATTCAGAAAAGCATAAATTAAAGGTATTGTGTCTATGGTAGGTACATAAATATATGTAAAAGTATAGAATAAATCTTATCGGGGTTGCCTTTGAGTGGAGAAAGGGAAGTTGGGATGTGGTCAAAGGGACATTAGCCCTGTCTGTATTATTCATCTTGATGAACTTGCACAACACTGTTAATAAAGAGATCTCAAGTGCTTAGAAAGAGAAAAAGTGTGTCCCATCCAGAAGATCAGGAAGCAGATACTAGATTCTCCATAACAACCCTGAAAACTGGAGAACATGAAGCAATGCTGTCAAAATCCCAAGAGACGACAATTTTAACCTGTTGTTGCATATATCGGTAGTTTGTTCCTCTTTAATAAATGCTGTGTAATATTCCATTTTATGGGTGTACAACATTTTGTTTATCCATTTACTTGTTGATGGACATTAGATTGTTTGTACTTTATGGCTATTTTGAATAATGCTGTAATAAAAATTCACATACAAGTCCTTGTGAGGACATGTGTTTTTATTTCTATTTGGTAAATACACAGGAATGGAATTGCTGGGTTGTTATGGTAAGTGTATGTTTAACTTTTTACAAAATTTCCAAACTATTTTCCAAAGCAGTTTTTGCATTTTGAGCCACGTTATTGTTGACATCCCCACCAGCAGTGTTTGAGAGTACCAATTTCTCTACAACCTCACACCCCTTGGTATATCTGTCTTTTTTATTACAGCCATCCTAGTGAGTATGTAATGGGATGTCATTGCATTTTAAATTTGCATCTCTCTAATGGCCAATGATGTTAAACATCTTTTCATGTACTTATTAGGTGTTTGTATCTTCTTTGGTAAAATGTATGTTCAAATATTATACCCATTTTAAAAGTTAGATTGTTTATCTTTTTATTGTCAGGTTGTAATGTTTCATGTATTCTGGATCCAAGCCCTTTATCAGAAAAATAATTTGCAAATATTTTCTCCTAGTCTGGGCCTGTCTTTGTTTTCTTCATGACAGTTTTTGACTAGTAACTAGTTGCAACTACTGTTCCAGATGTAGTTTTATTGCTTGAGCAATCTAACACATTCCCTAGTGTTCTGGTTTGCTAATGCTGCCTTTTCGCAAAACACCAGAAATGGATTGGCTTTTATTATTTGGTTACAAAGTTACAGTCTTAAGGCCATAAAGTGTCCAAGGTAAGTCATCAACAATCAGATACCTTCACTGGAGGATGTCTAATGGCGTCCGGAAAACCTCTGTTAGCTGGGAAGGCATGTGGCTGGCTTCTGCTCCCGAGCTCTGGTTTCAAAATGGCTTTCTCCCAGGACATTCCTCTCTAGGCTGCAGCTCCTCAAAAACGCTCTTGGGGCATTTGTCCCCTCTTAGTTTATCAGGAGCAAAAGACTGCTTTCAAAGGCCATCTCCAAAATGTCTCTGTAAGCTGCAGCTCCTCTCTCAGCTCCTGTGCATTCTTCAAAGTGTCCCTCTTGACTGTAGCAAGCTCACTCCTTCTGTCTGAGCTTATATACTGCTCCAGTAAACTAATCAAGGCCCAAGCTGAATTGGCAGGGCCACACCTCCATGGAAATTATCTCATCAGAGTTATCACCTACAGTTGTGTGGGGCGCATCTCCATGGGAACACTCAAAGAATTACAATCTAATCAACACTAATATGTATGTCCACATGAGATTGCATCAAAGATAATGGCGTTTGGGGGGACATAAGACATTCAAACTGGCACACTGGGTATCTGGTATGCAGCTATCGATATGGCAAAAGTATTTAGGCGTTGTTGTATATATGTTATTAGAATAAAAAATTTTTTAAATCCATAGGATTGCACAACACAAACAGTGAACCCTAATGTAAACTATGGACTATAGTTAAAAATATAATTATAATAATGTTGTTTCATCAATTATAACAAAGGTTCTGTTGGGGATTGAATCATGTCCCCCACAAAAGGCATGTTCAGGACCTAATCCCTGGTCCTGTAGGTGTGAGCACTTTTGTAGGGAGGACCTTGGAAGATGTCACGAGTTAAGGTGTACCCAAACCAAATGAGGGTGGGCCTTCATCCAATATGGCTGAAGTCCATATAAGCAAGGGAAATTGGACACAGAGAAACAGAGAAGCCATGGGCAGCAGCTAGAAGCTGGAAACCAATGGAACCTGAAAGAGAAAGGAGAAGATGCCACCATGTGCATTGCCATGTGATGGAAAATCCAAGGAACCCCAAAGATTGTGGCCAGCCAGAAGATACCAACTCCAGGAGGAGGCAAACCTTCTGGCCTCTGAACCCATGAGTCAATAAATTCCTATTGTGAGGCCAACCTTTTGAGTGGCATTTGTTTTTGCAGCTGAGAAACTAAAACAAGTACACTAATGCTAAGTGTTAATAATTGGGAAAATTGTGTGTGTGAGAGGGGTATATGGAACTCTGTATTTTTTGCATGATTTTTCTGAAAACCTACAACTTCTCTAATAAAAAATAAAATAAATACAAAATACACAAAGTATTTAGGGGTGATGTGTCATGTTGTCTGCAACTTACTTTCAAATGGTTCAGCAGAAGAAAAAATAGAGAGGGGGAGCACAAATGTGGCAAAACATCAATAATGGTTAAATCTATGTGGAAGCTAAGAGATATTCATTGCACTCTTTCAGCATTTCTGTAAGCTTGAAAATTTTCAAAACAAAAAATATTCGGGGTGAGGAAAAACAAATAAACACATGCAAGATCCACTGCCAAAAACATAAATGAATGATCACCTACCCAGCCCCTCTCTCCAATGCACTGGAGTTACACATGATGCTTCATTATGCTTCTGAATTGTAGTCAGTAATGAGACATGTTTGAAAGAGTTTAAAATCCAAACCACGGAGGTGGGGGGCACTCTAAGAGAAAATATAGGTATTCTCAAGACCAAGAAGGATTTTTTGTTATAGAATCAAAGAAGAAAAACCAAAGACAGATATTGGTAGATGTGACCACAGAAAAGTATAACTCTCGTATGTTGAAAATGAAAACCCACAAAATTGAAAGACAAATGAACATTGTGGTAGTGACTTAATGATAGACGTAGAGACCATTGGAAAATAATCCAGAGTCCAGAAGTGAACCCTACCAATTTAGGTCAATTAATTTTCAACCAAGTTACCAAGATAATTTTTATTAATATGCTGACTGTATAAATCAGGTCCTGGCAAGAAAACAGGCAGCACAGTCAAAGGAGGTTAATGGAATAGAGTTTAAGGAGGGATGGGCAGGGGGAAGGGACCAAACCAGGACAGTGAGGCACCCAGGGACTAGTGAGAGCAGAAAACCGTGACCAGCCCGAGGCCTGAAGGGACAAAGGAGGGGGAACACAGCCACTTGGAGGCTTGTGAGAGTTGGAGCTGCAGGAGAGGGTCACCAGTGTGAGCGTCACTGCTGGGGATGCAGTGTGTGAGGTGGAAGCACTTTCTCCCGCCTCCGGCCCTCTGACCTCATACAGATCCTGCACATTGGCAAGACATTCTGGAAAGGAGGCCCGAGTAATGCCGCCTGCAGGGGCAGCCTCCTAGGGGCACAGGGTAGGCAGAGAAGGGTGGAGAATGGAAGAGACCAGACAGCACATGGTTAATCTATCTGTGACCTCCAGCCCAGAACCTTCTCCTGCACGCTCAAGCTGTGCTTCAGATACAGCAGTCACTAGCCACATGTGACTGTGCACATTTAATTAATTCAAATTGAAACTTCAGTTCCTCGCACACTGGCCACATTTCAAGCACTCAATAGCTACAAGTGGCTGGCAGAGACCTTATCTCCATCATCTCAGAAAGTTCTAGTGCATAGTACTGCCTAGACCTAAACATCCAGCTTCTGTGACATCTTCTTGCGAATATCTCAGAGGCACATCCAATTCAGTATGGCCTGCACTGAAGTCGTCATAGCCCACCCACGGTTGCCAGCCCGTTCCTCTTCCTGGGTTCTTCTTTTCAATGAAAGGGTTCAAATCCCTGCTCCCCAACTCACCAGCTGCAAGACCTGGGGCAAAATATTTAATGTCCCTGTGCCTCAGTTTTCTTACCTATAAAGTGGGGATAATAAAAATATCTACTTCATAGAATTGTTATGAAAAGGAAATGAGTTAACATGTGAAGCACTCAAGTAATGCTTGGCAAATAGTAAATGCTGCAAGTATTAATCTTTATTATTATCACTATTATTTATCATTACTATTATTATCCTCAACTATTTCCTCTCTCATTTACACATCCTTTTTAAAATTTTAAGCAGGTTAGTTGCATTCCGGTATGCTAATACTGCCATCATGCGAAATACCAGAAATGGAATGGCTTTTATAAAGGGGGTTTATTTGGTTACAAAGTTACAGCCTTAAGGCCATAAAGTGTCCAAGGTAAGGCATCAACAATCAGGTGCCTTCACTGAAGAATGGCCAATGGTGTTTGCAAGACCTCTGTTAGCCCGGAAGACATGTGGCTGGCATCTGCTTGCTTCCAGGTTTGTTTCAAAATGGCTTTCTCCAAAATGTTGCTCTTGGGGCATTTTGTCTTCTCTTAGCTGCAGCTCCTTTTCAAAATGTCACTCTCAGTTGCTCTGAACTCCTTTTGTCTGTGAACTCTTTTTATACGACTCCAGTGATTCAAAAAGACCCACCCTGAATGGGTGGGGTAACACCTCCATAGAAATTATCCAATCCAAGTTCTCACCCACAGTTGATTAAGTCACATCTCCATGGAAACACTCAATCAAAGATTCCAACCTAATCAACACTAATACGTCTGCCCCACAAGATTGAATCAAAGAACATGGCATTTGGGGAACATAATATATCCAAACTGGCACAGTTGCAAAAATAATAGAAACCCCTTATAAAGCATTCCAACACTCCCCCATGCTACCCCACATCCTTTTGATCAAGTCTTCTTGCCTTCCTCCCCATCACCATGCTAGGAATGGATACTATCAGCTCTCCCCTCAACTGCCACAGGGGCACAAGAGTTCTAAGTGACTGATTGACAGGGAAGGGAGCACCTAAAAACGGTCCAAGGACTGCCCCCTTTCCTAGGCATCTCACACACTGACCTCAAAGCTCACCCTGCTTCTAACACTTATCAACTTCTTAAAAAATAAAAATATTCAAACACAGATTGAACTTCTAGTTGGCCTTGATCCAACCTCAATTACCAACTGTGGCCACCCTTCATTTTTATATCTTTATACTCTCTCATCCTACCCTTTAGTATTATTCTGGGCCAATTTCAGACCTGATCTGATTTTATCCATAATTGTATCAGTATGTATCTTTATGTCAGTATTTATCTTTAAAAGATAAACCATGTGACCACAATGCCACATCAAAACCTATGAAATACAGTGGTATCTCGGTACTTGACTGCTTTGAAACTCATCGAATTTGGTGCTCAGTGCTTTCTGACATGAAAATTTTTCCTGGTACTTGTCATTTGTTTGGTACTCGACACATAAGCTAGAACTTGTCAGTGTTGTTTGCCTCCTCACTAACTTTCAAGCTGAAACAAAGGGTCACACATTATTCATGTGGTAGCTCTTGTCCTGTGCACATCCCCTTATTCAGGTGTGGATAACCAACATGGCTTCTAAGCTGTGCTCTGGTAGTGCCCAACTAATCACACTGACCAAATAGAAAGCCTGCCTGCTACAGTGCAGCAGTTTTCAATACCAGCCCTCTGAGTGCAGAAATGCATGAGATTCTCAGGCCAGTGTCCTATATGGAAGATAACAGCTAAAGTTGCTGCTCCTGAAATACCTGTTGAAATGCCCACTGTTGAAGGCGTGGGTACCATTCCCGAGTCAGCTTGGTACACTGATGAGTCCTCTCATGGGCAGACTCCCACAGGGACAGCTGGGGCAGTGCAACCCAGCACTGACACTACATGGTGGGAGATTGGCACTATCCAAAGCAGTCAATGGGCTGAGTTAAGAGCAGTGTGGATGGTAACAGTGCATAAACCAGGAGATGCACTAACTATCTGTACCAACAGCTGGGCTGTTTACAAAGGCCTTATGACCTAGATGGCAACCTGGAAGTAGAAACAATGGAAATCATACTTCACCCCCTCTAGGGACAGGGATTGTGGAAAGACATCCGGGACATCTGCCAACAACAAAATATAACTGTTGCCAGCAGCTAGTGGACATCACTAGAGACTGCTCTTCCGGCTCCATGCATCAACCATGTAGGCTACCACACCAGGTGGGACACATAGCCATATCAGTCTCCTTCTGAGAGCGGAAGGGGTGAAGTATCTTTTACTGCCATGGACACAGCTACAGGGCTTTTGTTAGCTTTCCTAGTGGGGAAGGTGAGCCAGTGGGCCACCATCAGCTCTTTGGAAAGGTGTGCATTCCGTATGGCATACCTACACAAATAGACAGTGATCGGGGAACCCCCTTCAATAGACAAATGACCCACCCATGGGTCTATGAAATCTGTACAACAAAAAGGCTTTATCATGCCCTAACCCACTGAACTTCACATCAGAAGCTGCAGCCCCAGCTCCTACTGAAATGCTAGCAGTGGGACCAATGCAAGCATTGAGAATCGAAGTTAAAAGACCAGCCACCTTACAGCCTAAGTGGGGAAATAATAATTTCTTATTGCCTGTGCCTCAGATCATACAAAACCAGAAAACAGGGTCAACTGGCCTTGGAGCTGGACTATGCAGCCATATTGGGTAAGAATCCTAAGTTCCTGGGGAATAGGAGTTACCCAAAATATTGCAATAAGAACAAAATGCCTGTTAAAATCTTTATCACCAATCTGGGAATTCCTGTTGCCCCATGGGAAACTTATGCACGACTATGTGAACCCTTCTTATGTCCAGATTAACAACTGACATAATGGTAGAAAACTCAAAATTTGCAGCAGAAGAGTATCTGGTATTTAAAACCTCCCCATAATGTTCTGCCTGGTACCTTGTTATCAACCAATGGAACTCTAGCATGTATATAGTTAGATCAGCAGGAATTACCTCTTATTGTTCCCCATAAACATCTTTCTTTTCACCCCTAGCACCCTAGCAAACACCTTCCTACAATGGGCTTCAGTGATAAATCGTGCCCACAACTGAACCCAATGTTGGGCTTGTACAGACTTGTCATCTTCAGGTGCTACCAGCCTCTCTTGGACTGAAACCTCTATGAATTGGACTGCATGGAATAACTTGCTGGCCTTGCAGAATTCAGGAATTATCAGATCTCTCATCTAAATAGTTTAATTCCCTTTCTTGGCCAAGGTGCCATCTCTTTGTGGGGTTATCTCTGTGCAGGGAACCTTCTAGTGTTCTGTTGCATTTCATGGCTGCAATATCCGTCCTATGTTCAATGTAATCTGCTGTGTGTGGGTGGATTGTGGGGACATAAAACCTGGGCCCCCCTTCCATAGGGAAAGTGAGTTATTTCATGTAGCCACCTACTTGACTAAGACAGGCAATGAAAGTCATCAGACCTCCCCAGAGGGGGAAAGAATGTATTATAAACAGAAGAAAGTCAGGCAACTTGTCCAAAGTCACCCAGCAAATAAGATGCTGGAGAGGAGGGGCAAGATGGCAGCATAGAGAGGTGTGGAATTTAGTTAGTCCTCTAGAGTAACTAGTAAATAGCCAGGAATAACTAGTAAATAATCTGGAACAACTGTTGGGGGACATCTGTTACTGGACACACATCATACACCAGCTTGGAATGGGTGGAATGGCTGAGATTGCAGCATAGAACTGTAAGTAAAGTTCCCCAAACTGTGGAGCTGGCACCCCTCCCCCACCAGCATGGCAGGCTGAGTTGGAAAATTTCACTGTGGGAAAAAGAAACAGGTTACCTGGAGCAAGGGAAAGTAACTAAACCAAGCTCCAATTGCAGTTTTCATTAACAAATTCAGACTATGGAACACAAGCTACAAGCAAAGATAAACCTGGAGCAAGCAGGAAAGGAACCTGAGGTTCCTCCCAGCAGAGAGGAGGCAGGGCTGATGGACAAAAAAATGCATAAATAAATAAAAACAGAGGCTTTTGGAGATGAGTGAGCTCAGAATACTGGAAAATGGCTATGTCCCAAGAAAAGGGCACAGGGAACTGGGCCCCAACACCAGTCGACCAGTGAAACTGGGGGGCTTGGGGACCAGCTCTGAAAAGGGGCTCTCTTTCTTTTTGCTTTTTTCCCCCCCTCTCATTCTAAGTCGCTCATTAGAGAAATCCAGAAATCCCCAGGCATTTTCAATTGTCAGCAGTGACCCAGGGAAGGGTGGATTTAAGAGAGACAAAAGAGGAATTCAAGTGTAGAAGATAACTCCCTAAAGGGTGTTATCTTCCCTAAGGAAAGAGGGGCAGGGCCAGCTCAAGTGGCTGCCCTCCCTCAGGGAACTCAGATCCCAGGTCCTAGGGGAAGAATAAAAGAAAAAGCAGAACTAAACTTGGCTTCTGACACCCCTGGTCCCCCGGAAAGGACAGGGTTCACTGAGAATTAAAGAGACCACACCTCTTTACACCAGTGGGGGGCTGCAGGCTGTCAAGTGCCGCCTGCTGGGCAGGATAGGAAAAGCACAGAGTCTAGAGGCCTCACAGGAAAGCCTGACAATCTTCTGGGTCTCACCCTCAGGGAAACTTGATAGTGAATACAGCCTTCTCCTGTGATCTGGGGCCATCTGATCTGGGAAAATCTGATTTGGGTAATCAAGGAAACCAGATGACTAGAAAACAAAAATTACAAAGCACACTAGGAAAAATGAAGATATGGCCCAGTCAAATTTACACTTCAACTGAGATACAGGAATTGAAACAACCAATTATTAATCAAAAAAATCTTCTAAATCAATTAAAAAAATCAAATCAATGAGTTGAGGGAACATATGGTAAAAAGATGAAGGATATAAAGACGACATTGGGCAAACATGAGGAAGAACTCAAAAGTTTGAAAAAACAATTGGCAGACTTATGGGAATGAAAGGCACAACAGAAGAGAGGAAAAACACAATGGAGACATACAACAGCAGATTTGAAGAGGCAGAAGAAAAGACTCATGAACTGGAGGACAGGACATCTGAAATCCTACACACAAAGAACAGATAGGGAAAAGAATGGAAAAATATGAGCAGCATCTCAGGGAATTGAATGACAACATGAAGTGCATGAATGTATGTGTCATGGAAGTCACAGAAGGAGATGACAAGGGAAAAGGGGCAGAAACAACAATGGAGGAAATAATCACTGAAAATTTCCAATCTCTTATGAAAGACATAAAATTACAGATCCAAGAAGCACAGCCTACCCCAAACAGAATATATCCAAATAGACCTATGTCAAGACACTTAATAATCAGATTATCAAACGTCAAAGACAAAGAGAGAATTCAGAAAGCAGCAAGAGAAAAGCAATCCATCACATACAAGGGAAGCTCGGTAAGACAAAGTACAGATCTCTCAGCAGAAACCAAGGAGGCAAAAAGGCAGTGGCATGATATATTTAAGAAACTGATACAGAAAAACTGCCAACCAAGAATTCTATATCTGGCAAAACTGTCCTTCAAAAATGAGGGAGAGTTTAAAGTATTCTCAGAAAATAGACACTGAGATACTTTGTGAACAAGGTATCTGCTCTACAGGAAATACTAACAGGAGCTCTGCAGACAGATAGGAAAAGACAGGAGAGAGAGGTTTGGAGCACAATATTGGGTGATGGTAGCACAATTATGTAAGTACACTGAACAAAGATGACTGTGAGTATGGTTGAAAGAGGAAGGTTAGGGGTATGTAGGACACCAGAAGGAAAGATAGAAGATAAAGACTGGGACTGTATAACTTAGTGAAACCTAGAATGATCAATAATTGTGATTAAATGTACAAATATGTTTTTACATGAGGGAGAACAAATGAATGTCAACTTTGCAAGGTATTAAAAATGGGATGGTGTTCTGGTTTATTAATGCTGCCAGGATGCAAAACACCAGAGATGGATTGGCTTTTCTAAAAGGGGGTTTATTTGGTTACACAGTTACAGTCTTAAGGCCATAAAGTGTCCAAGGTAACAACACATCAGCAAACGGGAACCTTCACTGGAGGATGGCCAATGGTGTCCGGAAAACCTCTGTTAGCTGGGAAGGCATGTGGCTGGCATCTGCTCCAGAGTTCTGGTTTCAAAATGGCTTTCTCCCAGGACATTCCTCTCTAGGCTGCAGCTTCTCTCCAAAATGTCACTCTCAATTCTCTTGGGGCTTTTGTCCTCTCTTAGCTTCTCCAGAACAAAAGTCTGCTTTCAAAGGCTGTCTCCAAAATGTCTCTGTAAACTGCAGTTCCTCTCTCAGCTCCTGTGCATTCTTCAAAGTGTCCCTCTTGGCTGTAGCAAAGCTCGCTCCTTCTGTCTGACCTTATATAGTGCTCCAGTAAACTAATCAAGGCCCATGATGAATGGGCAGGGCCACACCTCCATGGAAATTATCCAATGAAATATCTCGCCCACAATTCAGTGATCATATCTCCACAGAAACATCCAATCAAAAGTCTGCAACCCAATCAACACCAATACGTTTCCTGCCCACACAAGACTGCATCAAAGAACCTGGCTTTTTCCGGGAGACATAATATATACAAACCAGTACGGGCGGTATTGGGGAAAAAATACAATCAATGCAAACTAGGGTCTATAGTTAACAGTAACATGCTTCCATTAATTGTAACAAAGGCAATATACAAAAGCTAAATATCAATAAGAGGGGGATATAAGGGAGGGTATGGGCTTCTTGGCATTGATGTTGTTTTCTGACTTTATTGCATTCTATTTTAATTTTATTTTTTCTTTTGTTGCTTTTCAGTTGTCATTTTTTTCTTTCTTTTTTCCTTTTTTTTTTTCCCCTCTTCCTCTTCCTTTATGGAAGAAATGGAAATGTCCTTATATAGATAGTGGTGGTAAATGTACAACTCTGTGATTATACAGGAACCATTGATTGTTTACTTAGGAAGGAATGTATGATGTGAATAAAACCAGCTAAAAAAATAAATAGAGGGATACAAGTACTGGAGAAAATGTGGAGAAAGTGATGTACCTAATCACTGTTGGTGGGGAAGTAGAATGGTGCAGCCCATCTGGAGGGCAGTGTGGTGGTTCCACAGGAAGCTAAGCATGGGGTTGCCATATGGTCCTGCAACTCAGTTATTGGGTATATACTTGGAAGAAATGAAAAGAGGGACATGAATGAACATTGCACAGTGGGGTTTATGGTGTCAGTATTCACGATTTGCAGTGGATGGAGGTGGCCTAAGGGTACGTCAACTGATGAATGGAATGGCAAACTGTGGTGTATACATACAATGGAATACTGAGCTGCTACAAGAAGGAGTGAAGTTGTGAGGTGAATGGACATTGAGAACAGTATGTTGAGTGAAATAAACCAGAAATGAAAATAAAAACATTATAATGCCTCACTAATATGGACTAACTATAACACGCAAACTGAGTATTGAGTCTGAGAGCACAGGTTATCAGGGGAAGTCTTATTGTAAAGGTTCCTATATTATAAGCTCTTACAACAGTTACCTCTGTTCCTGAGTTGTAATGGTTATTTCTAAATTCTGAGATGCTGAGCTTTTTGTGTATAACCTGGTCGGTCCCTGGAACTTTGGGTATCTATGTGACACCCGAGACTCAGAGCCAGTCTGGCAGCTATGAATGTCAGCATTACCCCACGTAGCAAAAGATAAGTCTGAAAAATGAGATCAGACTTCAATTAGAATATGATTAAATGGACTTGGTTAGAACTGAGGTAAATCAGACCAAAGGGTAAAGGACAATATTGACGGTGTTTTTAAAACTTCAACTTCTGTGTGAGACCAAAGAAAAATGTTTATAGGTGCAAAATCTACATTTTTTTGTAACACACTATATAATTTAACTTGTATGGTCAGTTTATTCAAACAATATAATTACATGATCATTGAATAGGGAGTGAAATCTAGTTGGTTTGTACAGGTTAGTTTGAAGCTCCAATACATCCCAGAGTAATGTGAGCAGAGAATACAAATGTATTTGCAAAGCCACCTTGAGGGATTGGGGGAAAATGTGGAAGTCCAGGGAGCTCAGAGAGCAACGTCCAGAAATGTTTTGAGAGAGCTTAGAGAGAAAACAGCCACAGAGGAGCAAGAAAAGACCCACAGAAGCTGAAAGCAAGGAAACCCAGGAGAGAAGGACCAGCAGATGCCTGCCATGTGCCTTCCCATGTGACAGAGGTGTCCCAGATGCCAGCAGCCTTTCATAAGATAGGGTTTCCTCTTGTTGATGCCTTAATTTTAGACATTTTCATGGTGTTAGAATTGTAACTTGTAAGCTAATAAATCCCCATTGTTAAAAGCCAGTCCATTTTTGGTATATTGCATTTTGGCAGCTTTAGCAAACCGACAGTTTGCTGATATGGGATCCTCTTTTTTTACTGTAAGCATTTGGAGCTAAAAATTTCCTTCTCAGCCCTACTTCTGCTGCACCCTGTAAGTGTCGATATGTTGTGTTTTCATTTTCATTCTTCTCAAGGTATTTTCTAGTTTCCCCTGTAATTTCTTCTCTGACCTTTTATATGTTTAAAATTTTTCACTTCATACTACTTTAAAAATGCTAGCCTTCCTTCAAGACCCAGTTGAAATCCCATTATCCCCCAAATTCCTCCATTATTAGTTCTTCCTCTCCACCTTATTTCTCTAAAGCAAGGTTTTAATTCTTAAATACACATAAATAATAGTCCTTGCCTGTCAGTTTTCACTCCTAGAGGAAACAATTAAAAACCAGTGGTTGGTTACTACATTCTAATAATGTGCTCTTATTTCTATTTCTTGATTTACCAGCTTTAGACTGTATGAATTTACTTTCATATAAAAAAATTTAAGTTAGTTTACAGTCAAGGCCAACATGGGGTGAGGAAGGGCAGTAGCTTCAAGACACAAAATTTAAGGGGGCACCAGAAAACTCAGTAATCAAGACTAATAGTATATTATTGCAATATTTTTAAAAATCAAAATTTATGAAGATGGTAGAGACACTTCAGGGCTCCATCCCCCACAGAAGCTTTGAACAATGAGTAAGAACCAACAGAAACATCTTTCTAAAAGGACCAGAAAGCAGTTAAAAGACTGCAGTTACAGGGTGAGCACCAAATCAATAAAAAGACTACTTAAAAGCCATAGGGTCTCGGGCACTCTGGCTGGACCTCCTCCACCCCCTTACTGGCATGGTGTGGAGCTGACCCATGCTCCTGGTACAGGCTTCTGGACCAGTTCCAGAGGGAGCAGAGTAGCCCGTGTGCACATACTGGGGGCATGCATGTCTGGCCCAATCTGTCTTGCTGGCCTGAAGGTCTCATTGCCCCAGAACTTGCCCTGCATGTAGAGGGCAGCTCACAGAGCTCTCCTACACAACACTGTGGGCAAGCAGTCAAGTCGTGCTGCCTGGGACAAGGGATTACTGGCTGTAGGACATACAGTGCAGTGCTGGGACTGTAAGGAAACTGTCTCCTTGGAAGAGGGGATGTTTAGAACTGTGTAAAAGGGAGAATCCCTAGGGCCTCATGCACATGCCCAAGACAAGATGCATGTGCAGAAAGGATCAGGGAGGTCCCTACTCTTTGTTCTGGAGCTATTCTCCAGACTCATTATATGAATAGGCTCTGAAGGAGAACACTCACACAGGTCAATCTGCAAAGGCTGGGAAAGGTGTTTTCTTTTTTTCCTTCTTTTTTTTAATTTTTATTTTTGTTAGCTCCTGGCATTTAAGGAAAGCTCTGTCATAACACTAGCTGGACATGAGTTTAAGGAAGAGACACCTCAGAGTCTAAATTCCACTCTAAAATATCAAAATGTCCAGGTTTCAATAAAGTATTACAGAACATACCAAGAAATGCGAAGCAATGGCCCTGCGAAAGGAGATGAAATCATTAGAAATTAACAATGAGGATGATCAGTCCTGGGACTGAAAATACTTCTAGAAAAGATTTCTAAATGGTCTTAAATATGCTTGAATAACTAAAGTAATCAGGAAAACAATAGATGAACATAAAGAGAAAATCAACAGAGAGAATTTAAGAAAAAGAACCAAACAGAGCTGAAGACTACAGTACAGAAATTTAAAAATTCCCTAGAGGTGTTCAACAGCAGATTCGAGCTGCAGACGAAAGAATCAATGAACTTGAAGACAAATGAAATCATCGAGTCTGAGGAGCAGAAAGAGGGAAGAATGAAGAAAAGTGAACAGAGACTGAGGAACCTGTGGGGCATCATCAAATGTACCAATACACACATGTGGGAGTCTCAGAAGGAGAAGAAAGAGAAAGGCGAAGAGAGAATATGCAAGGAAATAATGTCCGAAAACTTTCCAAATTTAATAAAGACATGATCATACACAGAAATTAACTCCAAACAGGATAAACCCAAATACACTCACACTGCACCATGATATAATCAAACTGTTGAAAGCCAAAGATAAAGAGAGAATTCTGAAAGCCACAAGAAAATAGCAATATGTCACATACAAGGGAGCCTCAGCAGATTAATTTCCATTTCTCATTGGAAACCATGGAGGTAAGAAGGCAGTGGGAAGACATGTTTAAAGTACTGAAAGCAAAAAATTGCCAAACAAGAATTCTCTTTCTGTCCTTCAAAACTGAGGGAGGGATTAAGACATTCCCAGATAAACAACAGCTGAGGGACTTTGTCACCACTAGACTGGCCCTACGAGAGATGCTAAAGGGAGTTCAGCAGGTTGAAAGGAAAGGACACTAGACAAAATGACTGAAACCACATGAAGAAATAAAGATCTCTGGTAAAGATGGCAACATAGGTAAATATAAATAACACTACTGTTGTATTTTTTATTTGTAACTCCACTTTTTACTTCCTACAGTGTTTTAATTTCCTTGGATGCTCAAGCAAATACCATAAAATGGGTTGGCTTAAGAATGGGAATTAATGGCTCATGGTTTTGAGGTAGGAGAAGTCTAAATCAAGTCCTCATCAAGGTGATCCTGTCTTCCCAAAGAGTGGCATTCTGAAGCTGGCTGCCAGTGATCCTTGGCCCTGGGCTCCTTGTCATATGGCAATGCACAAGGAGGCTTCTCCCGAACTCGCCCTTCTCTTCCAGGTTCTGTTGATACTCAGCTTCTTGCTTTCCATGGCTTTCTCTCTATCTGCGTTTCTTTCTGCTTATAATGAACTCCAGTAATAGGATTAAGACCCATTCTGACTGAGTTGGGCCACATCCGAATTGAAGGAAACTTATCAAATCCTATTTACAATGGGCTCACACTCACAGGAATGGATTAAGTTTAAGAACATGTTTTTTTCTGGGGCCCATAGCTCCAAACCACCATAGTTACCATAGTCTGCCCTGCGTACTCCAAAAAGACATGTTCTTTCCACATGCAAAATACATTCATTCCATCACAACATCCCCAAAGCCCTATGTCATTTCAGTAACAATGCTAAGTACAAAGTCTCATCAAAATTGGTCATGGGTGTGGTCTGTCCTAGTGCAAAATTCCACTGTGTGTGTGGACCTGTAAAACCTAGATAAGTTTTCTGCTTCTAATATACAAGGGAGGGACAGGCATAGGGTAAACACTCCCATTCCAGAAGGAAAAAATTGGAAGGAAAACAAGGGTCATGCATTCCAAATGATTTTGAAATTCAGCTGGGCAAACTGCAATAGATTTCAGGGTTTGAAAGTCACATATGGATCGACGTTTTGTCCTCTGGGCCTGATGAAGGAGCGGCCCCACCCCTTCTGATTGCTTACACAGTGGCCATGCTCTCCTCAACAGTGGGGTGAAGGCTCCCCTCTCTCTGAGCACTGGGGTGGCAGCACAGTTCCTGAACAATGGTGTGGAAGGCCCAACCCCTCCAAGGATGGGGCAGACCTGTCTTTTCCACATGGATGGGCCCACTCTCTAGGCTCAAGGAATTATCTTCAGTTCAAACCTCGGTTTCCATGGCTCTGCCCTTGAAATCATTCTTCCTTCAATTTGTCTCTTCTCTGCCCCTTTCAGTCCAGGCTGGCAGTGGATCTGTTCATACAAACTTTGCAAAAACTCAGCTTTGCATGTAGCTCACAAGGGTCGAAAGCATGAGATAATAGAACTTTGCACAGATTCTTTCCATAACTACATTTCCAATCCTGACTTCCACAAAATGTCTGATTGGATCCATATGACCCTCACATGGAGTCCTATTCTCCAGGGACTTGCTTTCTGGAAGCTCAGGGAGCCTCTCCTGGCTTTCTCCTCTGGGGCCTTCTCTGTAAGTCCTCTAATAATAGGATAAAGATGCCTCCTGATTGAATTGGGCCACACCTTAACTGAAGTAATCTCATCAAAAGGTCCTTCTTAAAATGGGATCATACTCACAGGAATGGATTAAGTTTAAGAACATGTTTTTCTGGGCTACATAGCTCCAGACCACCACATACAGGTTCTAAACGGCAAATGCATAAAATATAATGATAAATCCATGGTTTAGAACTCATAATGTATAAATCTGTAATTTATGACAAGAACTACGTAAGGATGCAGGGATGGAGGGATGTAGGAATATGGTTATGTATGCTATTGAAGTTAAGTTTGTATCAAAGCAAACAAGATTGTTATAGATTTAGGATGTTACATTTAAGCTCTGTGGTAACAACAAGGAAAGTATCAGAATATTCAGACTGATAGCAGGATACAAGTTATCAGGTGTTAACGGCAGGGGCAATGGGGAGATAATGGAAAATGAGTGTAGGGTGTCTGTCTGGGGTGAAAGGAAAATTCTAATAATGGATGTGGGAGGGTACTGCAATGTTGTGGATGTGATTAATCCTACTGAATAGTATACTTGGGAGAGGTAGGGATGGGAAGATTTGTTTCCACAATTAAAAATAAAGTGATACTAAAAAGATACATGGTACTGGATGGGATCTGATCTAGGAATGGAGGCGAACAGGCTCAAAAGGACATTATTGGGACATAAGAAAAGTTGCAATAGAGACTATAAACTTTTTCAGTGTTAAAGTTCTTGAACTTCATAACTGCATTTAAGGTGATTGCATGGGTGGGTATCCTCGTTTGAAGGAAATATGCACGGAGGTATTACATGCTCAAGGAGTATGATGTGTGCAGCCTGTTCCCAAGAGTTCAGAAGATGGGTAGCTAGATGGACAGATTGAATGGTACCATAGTGGTGGCAAAATGTTGAAGTTGGTGGGTCTGGGTACCTGAATGGGAGAGGTATATTGGAGTTCTTCTGTAGGTTTTTTTATTATTATTTTTTCAAGTGTCCTATAAGTTTGAAATTATTCCAAAATAGTTTTTTTAAATCAAAACTTGTAAAGAAAAAAAAAAAAAGACCATGATAAACAAAATGTCAATATATTAAATAAAGACAGGCTACATATATTAACTGATTTCTCCTTTGCCTCAGGCTCCAGCACAGATTGGCTGGGCACTGTTACTGATCCTGTCTTTATTTGACATATTACCTACTCAAGTACCCCTGTATGAGACTTTGAGGAAAGCCACTAAATTTCTCTGCCTTGACTAGTCTTTAAATGCTCCTCCATTGCTGCTGCTGCTGCTGTCTCCCCCACAGGCCGGGACCTCGCTCAGGAGAGGAATAATCAGTTATTTCCCCACTCATCTGGCAGGGAGGGGCAACGGTTACCGGGGGCAAGGCACCCAGGGAAGTGCTTTCCGTGGACCCCGGGGCCCAGCATCTGAATTACATTTACTTGCACGAGAGCAGCTCTCCCTGGTCCTCAGAGGCTTGCTCGCCTCCGCCGCGCAGTGTGTGGTGTCACAGTGACTCGGCGGAATCTGAACCTCAAAGGCGGCGGGACCTGCCCCCCCACCCCGAGCCAAGGCCATTTCCCAGGCTGGGAAGACGCCAGAGGGATGTTCCCAAAGGAGGCCAGGACTCCTTCGGAAACGTCCTCCTTGTATCCCCAGGTGTTCCGAAGACAGGGTCTAAATGAACATGGCTTCCACCCCCCTCCCACCCAGCCCCTTCACCACCCCCCTCCCCCCGCCGCTCATCCCCCAGGGGACCCTTCAGATTTCCACGCCCGCCACCTCCCCACTTTCCTTCCTCCATATATCTGCAGCTTTGAAGTCCTCTGCCTCAGCCCCGGGGCCCGAACTTCTGGCACTGCCCTTCAGTTGCCCAGAAGTGGGCAGGGCCAGGCCGGGTATAAAGTCGTGGCAGCTCTGGCAGCAGCACCAGCGACGCCTGCCGTGCAGCCGCGCGCACCTGCAGCTTGGCCCTGGGAACTTCTCCCAGCTCCCCGACCTCTGCCTGGGTCGCCCCGGCAACCAGCAGCTCGACCAATCAGCGCTCTGGAACTGCGCCACCGCTGGAGGCCGGAGCCATGCCTGGTAAGGGAGGGCTGCCGCGGCCGCTGCTGCTACCGACGCCCTCCAGGGTTTCCGCGTCCTGCTTGGTCTGCAGGAGCATTTACAGGGGCCTGTGCCTGTCGAGGATTGCCCCTGAATTTTGTTCCTTGGCTCATAACAGAAAAAGTGAAGTGGTCCTGGGATGAGCCCCCAACAGACTGCGTAGTAGAGGGAGCATCTGTTTCTACTCCAGGGTGGCTGATACCTCCCCACCCTTTGCCCCCCAAACTCTGGAGGGCATTTAGGGGAGAGCTGACCTTTGAAGCAAAAATTCGCTCCAAAATAGAGGTCGAAACAGACAAAGGCCAAAGCTGGCCCACTGTCACTTTGGCCTCATATTATTTAAAACTTTTTGGGATAAGTTGCAGACATTTAAATAAAAATAGGCAATTGCACTTTAAACATGTGGATTCCCAGCTTCTGCAGGAAAATTGGAAGATCTAGCGGCTAGTGGGCTGAATCTAGTTTATTAGAGACCGCATCCTCTACAGCCCACCCCAGGAGGCATTTCAGTTTGCGACCCTTGGATTAGGCAAAACTAATCTGTTATTGGGTCCATTTCTTCCCTAAGGAGTAACACAGCCTCCCTGCTCCACCACCAACGTGGGCATGATAAGAGGTCCCTCTGCCTTTATCTGATGCATAAATGGCATCTAAATCCTTGATCAGCTTCAAACTTGGGGTGAGGGTGGGCAGGGAGCATTGTTCCTGTGAGCCTTTGAGACTGGACAGCGCTAGAATTTAGCAAACCATTTCCTCAACTGGGGCAGAACTCTCTCTGTAACGACTTTCCCTGTAATCCTAGTTCTGCCTTTTGGAAACACGCATTCGTACCATCACACATGAATTTCATCATGCTAAAAGTAAGTGGGGGAACAGATTGCTTTTACAGTTGACAAACTTCAGGAATCTCTGAGAAAAGGGCCGGGAGCTGGGAATTGGAAGCCCACCAAGAGGTGTGTGGCCCAGAGCAGAAGCACCTGGGAAAGACTGCAGGAAAGGGGGTTTTAACAGCGGATAAGGCTTCCCCAAAGCATGTTAGCTTACCCTTTACTTCATTCTTTAGCTGCCTGGAGGGGCACTGTCCCCTCCTCCTTCTCCAATACTAGGGCTGGAACTATTTCCTATTTTCCAGTCCTAAGAATGTTCTGTGTTTGTGTGGAAAGTTAAACAAAAAAAAGTATGTGCCTGTCACATAGTAAGCACTCAGTAAACAACTGTGGAATGAATGGCAGAAGGAGCTAAGGCTGGAGCAGAAGGAGAGGCTGAGGGGACTGGCTAGTGAGAACATCAGCATTTCAGGGCTGGCAGAGAAGAGCTGGCTGGCATGGACTTGGGGTGGAAATAGAGAAACACAGGACAGTGGGGAAGGAACTTCAGGTACACTGAGAGAGAGATGTGGGGAGCATACTTCACAGGGATTGAGATCTGAGAGCAAAGCAGTGTGGGGAGACAGATACACTGACAGCTGTGCTGGCCTCTGTAGGTGGCAAGGCACCTGGCTGTGAGGAGACGGAGCCTCAGTTAGAGGGGTCCGTGACAAACATGGCAAGCAGGAATGAATGTTGAACTGAAGGTACTGAGAATATTCCCGTCTGTCTTTCAAAGCAGCACAAATGGCTGCTCCTTCTGAAGGCCTTGCCCAATCCGCTCGCCCTCAAGCAAGCAGTTTCCCTCTGTGAATGTGTCTTATCACCTCCAGGGAGTCTCTGAAAGTCTGATTTTTTCCAGGTCCGGGAGCAGGTTACATGGTAGGGCGGGGAATTGAACCCACATCTATTTGGCTCCAAGCCCAGAAAACTCACATTTGTCCATGGAAAAGGACCTGGAACTAGTAGACCTCCTGATTTACCCCTTGCCTCTGGCAAATAAGCATGAATGTTCTGTTAATTGCTTGTTCATGGCCTTTGCCTATTTTTCTATTGTTGTTTTTAGGTATTCCCGAAGATTGAACTTTGCCAGTTCTCTTCATTGCAAATATATTCTTCTCTTGTGTTTAATCTTACTTTTTATATATTTTTTATGATCACAGGCATGATTATAGCCGAGTTAAATGGTAACCTCCTTGAAATTAAGGACAGATATCCTGTCTTTATCATTTTCTGAAGTGCCTTTATAGTTTCACTACTTAGGAAATGCTTGTTTATACTGAAAATAAAGAAGTATACCAAGAAAACAAAAAATTACCAAGCAGTGTTCAGTAAAAACCAATATGATTAATGCAACAATAAATCACAAAGAAAACACATGCCAGAACTTAATATACTCACATTTCTCTCAATAGTCTTAAATCCACGAGTCAGTTAGAAAGGGGGTAGGAATTTGTTGAGGCAGTCTCCCGAGATCCTTTCCCTTTTTCCAGGGAAAAGCAGACAGGTCACTTCTATAGCAATTAAATCACCGAATCTTAGTTGAAACAGCATGAAAACCCAGAACCAAAACAACACCCTGTTGTTTGGCAGGCTGGGTGCTGAAGTTTACATTTGGCTGAATTTAACTCAAGAGGCCCTGCCTATGCCAGGTGGGATTTATAACAAAAGCAGGATGAGAACTGAAGGTTTAAATGTGTCCTTTTAATTTTCTCCTCATGTTACAAAACAGCTGCAGATGCTTGCTATTCCAGCTCCAGTCACCACTGTTAATAGTCAATAAGGGGTAGGAACGTGTTGGAAGCAATGTAGTTATTTTAGGTTATTTGTTTTTCTCATTCCTTTGTTGGTTAGGGTTTGTTAATTTTCTTGGGGTAGGGTAGGAACATGTTAGAAGCAATGTAGTTATTTTAGGTTATTTGTTTTTTTCTTATTCCTTTGTTTTAGTTTTCTTTGAAATGTTTTTTTATTGTTTGTTTTTTAATTTTTTGATAGTGTTAAAAAATAATAAAAATAGTCAATAAGGGATGAGATAGTGGCACAAATGATTAGGGAACAATGATGGTGATAAACTTCCTTTCTCTAGCACTCCCCTCACCTCCTGCTGGCACACTGTTGCATGTAGACATTTATTGCTATATGTTTTAAATCATTCTAGCTCCACCTACCACTTCCTGTGTGAACTTGAGCCAGTTGCTAACTTTTCTGTCTCAGATAATATGGGGGAAATAACTCTGTCTACCTCATAGAGTTATGACTATTGAGAATAAATGCAAAACACTTAGAACAGTGCCTAGCACATAGTAAGCACTCACGAAATATTGCAAAAGTAAGGCATGCTTAATTGGTACAGAGTTTCTTTTGGCAGTGATGGAAAAGTTTTGGTGATGGAGAATGGTGATGGTAGTACAACATTGTGAATGTAATTAACAATACTGAATTATATATTTGAATGTGGTTAAAGGGGAAGTTTTAGGTTGTACATATGTTACTAGAGTAAAAATTTAGAAAGTAAAGTATGCTTATCTCACAACTTTATTAATCCAAAGGATGGCCAAGAGAAAAATATGTCCCCCCTGCCACCTCTTACTTATGGGTAAAATAACTACTATTAATGGTTCAATGTGATCATTCCACATCTTTTTTTTCCCCTCATACCAATATACTGCAGATCAATACATATATATATGTAGTTTCTTTTCTTTTCTTTCTTTTTTTTAAAATAAAAAGATTCACATTCACTTGCATTTTATCTGATAAATTAGCAATATACCATGAATATCTTTCTGGATCACTATAAATAGTTTACTCATTCTTGTTAACAGCATAATATACTGTACTATGGATGTGCCATAATTTATTCAAATGTTTTCCATTAATAGACAATCAGGTTATATCTAATTTTTGCCAATGAAAAGAATGATGCAGTATACATCCTTGCTCATACATCCTATGTCCTGATGCTTTTAGAGAACAGATTCCTTAAAGTTGGAGTGCTAGATCAAAGATTTATGTGCTCTTAAAATTTTAAGAGATTCAGCCTGGTTGCTATCTCAAAAGATTGAGGCAATTATTTTCCCACCAGCAACGTGGGAGTTTTCCTGCAATCTTAATAGTCCTTCATGTTATTGGTGTTGATTCCTTTGCCGATCTGAAGGATAAATATGGATATCTCATTTTAGTTTGTTTTCCTTGACAGGTCAGGCAGGGTATCTTTTCATTTGTTTATTGTCATTTGCATTTCCTCCTCAGTGAATTGCATGTTCATATCCTTGACCTATTTTTCTATTGCATTGCCTATCTTTTCTTAATTACTCTATTTGTACGGATTCTTTGGAATTTTAACTCTAGTTGACTAGTTTGTCTTTTGACTTTGTTTATGAAGCCTTTTGCTAAATAATTTTTTTTATTTTTATGTGGCTTTATTTATCCAGCTTTTCCTTCATAGCTTCTGAATCTCTATTCTTTCTTAAAAAGTCTTCTCTACCCTGAGGCTATATAAATTCTCCCTTTATTCCTCTATTATTCTAATAGTTTTATTATTTTCTTAAAATATAAGTCTTTTTCTATCTGGAATTATGGCTGTATGTAGTATGTTAGTGAGATAAGAAAAAAGGAAAAAAGAAAAAAAAAACTTAAAATTGAATAAAACAGACACACAGATGGTGCACAAGTTTGAAGTTACTGCCCAATGAATTCTCACAAACTGAACACACACCTGTGTTATCAGCACTGGGATCAAGAAACAGAACATTGCCAGCACCCTAAAACCCCTTTGGCACCCTACCAGTCACTAGCCCCTCTGAGGATAACCACTATACTGACTTCTAGCACCTATAATAGCTTTCTAGGGGAATAATTTTATTTTCATGCAGATGGCTAATTAAGTATGCCAACACTATTTATTAAATTAGCCACTGTTTTCCTACTGAATCAAAATGCCTCCTTTATTCATTGGTCCTTGTAAGGAGAAAATATATTTCTGGCTGCAAGGGTTGGGTTACCTAATCTAATGAATGACAAAGTCACTCGTTTTTTATCAGTTAACAATATATCATGGATATCATGGATATCTTTCTGGGTCATTACACAGTTAACTCATTCTTGTAACCACTAACTACAGTGGTTTTTACTTGTTAATATAATGGTTACTTTGGCTTATTTTCATTCTTGTACTTGATATTGTAGTTGTTAACTTACATTAACTGAGTGACTTCCCACAGAAACCCTAAACCCTTTAGACTCAGGGGGACAGAATTGAGCTCCTGCCACCATGCCAGTCGACTTGCATTAAAGCTCTTTCTTTTCTCAAAATCCTGATGTTATGACATTGACTTCTGTGTGCATGAGGCATGAACTCTTGCCCAATAACATTCTTATTAACAGTGAAATATTCTGTTGCATAGATCCTGGGTCCCCTGTAGCTGAAGCTTTGCTGGTTGTTGACTGATCTTCTCCATGTGTCTTGTGTGTGTCTGAATAGCTAGAAAAGCACTGATCGTACTGGCTCACCCAGAGAGGACTTCTTTCAACTATGCCATGAAGGAGGCTGCTGTAGAGGCTTTGAAGAGGAAAGGATGGCAGGTTGCTGAGTCAGACCTCTATGCCATGAACTTCAATCCCATCATATCCAGAAATGACATCAACGGTAAGACCAGCTCTTTCCTTTGATTTGATCTTTGTGAAACTCCTTGGCTGTGGGTTCTCTGGCTCAGCCTGGACCCCTCTGTCCTCAGCCTCACTTTTCCCTCTCTGCAGGAAAATTGAAGGACCCTGAGAACTTTCAGTATCCTGTTGAGTCTGTTCTAGCTTATAAAGAAGGCCGTCTGAGCCCAGATATCGTGGCTGAACAAAAGAAGCTGGAAGCTGCAGATCTTGTGATATTTCAGGTATGCTAGGAAACCCAGAAGGAAGTGTTGGGACACCTGAGTTCTTATTGCTCTAGCCCTGTCACTACTTAACTATATGAGCTGAGAAAAGTCATTAAGTAATTTTACTGTAAATAAGGGTGACTATTTCAAAGGTGCAGTATTACACAGATTTATAGATATTGTGGATCTGGCTATACTGCTCTTTGGGCATATGAATGTGACTGCAAAAATGAAATGTAAGCCTTGAGCATTTTCCCCCTCAATATGCCTAATCTTCCCTTCAATTAGTCATTCCCTGTGGAGTCTTTCACATTTGTAGTTCTCTCCTTCCTTCCTTAAGCATCCTGCATAGTTTGTGGTGTGATGCAATAGATGGACTTATCCGCTGTTGTAGCTTCCCAGATGAAATGTGCACTGCCCTGCTTTTAATGTGTTTCAGCAGCAAATCATGGGTCTTCTTCTCCTTTAATCTTCCTCACCATTTAGCGGACAATACTGGAACTGGGTGTCTTGTCAGTCATCCTTCCTCCAAGCATCAGACTGTACTCAATGACTTTGCTTTTACTAATTCCACCCAGTCTTTTGATATTGAACATGGAATGTATATGGCACTGGAAACTCTACAAAGAGGGTGATGCCTTCTATAGTTTTTGCAGTTATTCAGCCAGCTGCAAAGACTCCAACCTTTGAAGTCCTTTATTCTACCCCCAAGCCTGTTGCTATGAATCATTGTTAGCCAGTGCCCCAAAAGATGAGAGGTTTTCTTGATCCAAGTTTTCCATTGCATCTTAGTGTAGCTGAGGCAGCAGCAGTAGCAGCTTTTAGTTATGCATCTCAGAATCATCATATTTTAGAACTGGAAAGGACTTTGATGGTCTTTTCATTTAGCTTCTATCTGATGCACAGGTTTTCTTCATTATTGGTACAATTGTGCAGGTTGTACACTGCAAAGCAGTGCCACATCTAAGGGCAATGTAAACATTACAGATTTGTAAACTTACTATATTATGTCAGTTTGCTGACAAATGACAAGCAAATGTCTTTTTCTAGCAAAATCAGTATTATGACAGTCTTTCAACTTGGAAATAAAGTGTCCTGAAGAAGGAGTGGCTTAATTCATAAGGTGCCATATGGGCTAGCACCTGGCTCAGTTTTCTCTCTTCTCCAAGAACAACTTGAGGGAGCATGAACTTTTTTTTTTTTTTTTTATTTTAATTTTTATTTTTTAATCATCATTTTATTGAGATATATTCACATACCACGCAGTCATACAAAACAAATCGTACTTTCGATTGTTTACAGTACCATTACATAGTTGTACATTCATCACCTAAATCAATCCCTGACACCTTCATTAGCACACACACAAAAATAACAATAATAATAATTAGAGTGAAAAAGAGCAATTGAAGTAAAAAAGAACACTGGGTACCTTTGTCTGTTTGTTTCCTTCCCCTATTTTTCTACTCATCCATCCATAAACTAGACAAAGTGGAGTGTGGTCCTTATGGCTTTCCCAATCCCATTGTCACCCCTCATAAGCTACATTTTTATACAACTGTCTTCGAGATTCATGGGTTCTGGGTTGTAGTTTGATAGTTTCAGGTATCCACCACCAGCTACCCCAATTCTTTAGAACCTAAAAAGGGTTGTCTAAAGTGTGCATAAGAGTGCCCTCCAGAGTGACCTCTCGGCTCGTTTTGGAATCTCTCTGCCACTGAAGCTTATTTCATTTCCTTTCACATCCCCCTTTTGGTCAAGAAGATGTTCTCCGTCCCACGATGCCGGGTCTACATTCCTCCCCGGGAGTCATATTCTACGTTGCCAGGGAGATTCACTCCCCTGGGTGCATGAACTTTTATATGCATCAAATCAACAAATCCCATTTTCAGCTTTGACTGTAGAACATTCACAGGGACCAAATATACTTCTCTGAAACTACCCATTTATCCTAAAAGCTACAGATATGGTCTTTCTCAATTGGGGCCACAGATGCGAGGATGTAAGAAGCTACCCGAGATCATCCAGGCTCTTCTTTTTTTATAGATGAAGCAAAAGAAACTTAGAAGCTATGGAGTTTATGCAGTAAAGATCATGTATCTAATTAGTGGCAGATTCAGGATGAGAACACAAATCTCTGTCATTTGTTCTTTCTGTTATAAAACCCTACCTTCCAAGTAAGGTGAAAAAAAAAATTAATTAAAAAAGGCAAAAAGAAAAAACAAGCGGACTAAATCACTACCTCCTTAGCCCTTCTTCTGTAGGTCAACAACCTTTCAAATATCGGAGAAAGATATGAAGTCCTACAAATTCCTTCTTTGTCTTAGTTCCCCCACTTCCTGACACATTCCAGTTGTCGCTGTATTTAAATTACGAATCAAAGAGAAGAAATACTGGTTTAACACTATTTCAGTAATAACAAGTAAGAGTCCTTATTCTGTTTTTATCAGGACAAGAGGCCAAAAAAGACTTTTTGATGGGAAATCTCTGATAACCCTTTCAAATGAATCATTAGTTTGCATTTTTGAGTGGTTTTGTTTATTCTACATGATATGATTTTACAACTGTGAGCACAAGGTACATGTCATATTTTTTTATACCACACCTATGAAACGAAGTTCTTGGGAAAATACTGACTTAGGCATCATACATTGCAGCAAAACTTCCCTACAATCCTTGCTATTTAGTCTTTGCTGCCCAAATGTTATTTCAAGTAAATAAATCTTATTTGCACGTGCCTTTTCTCACACCCAAAATTGTATCCTTAGACAGAAACAGGAGAGTCAAGTTGACTGACAAAGAACGATAATTTTCTTTCTTTAATGTACTAACTCTCCCAAGGAATGACAAAGCCCTGAAGAAAGATTCCCCCCACTGTGACAGCACTGGGGCCTCGCTGACCTAGCCTCTTTGGTGTCTCTTGTCCCACAGTTCCCACTGCAGTGGTTTGGAGTCCCCGCCATTCTGAAAGGCTGGTTCGAGCGAGTGCTCTTAGGGGAATTTGCTTACAGCTATGCTGCCTTGTATGACAAGGGACCTTTCCAGGTAGGTGGATGGTTCTCATTTTTCTAACCCTCTGATTCTGGGTAAATTCTGCCCTGGGGGAGGGTTTTGAGCACATTTAGGTATTAAGATCAAGTTCTAGGTCTTTTGGGAGAGAAACATAATAAAGTTGATATAGATGGAAAAATGTGACATTTGGGATTGCTTACAATACTCCAGAAAAAAAGGGAGGGAGGGAATTAGATATAACTAGAATAGTTTTGTACTCAAAGTTGAAGTTGGGTGATGGATGCATCATTATACTGTTTTCTTTTGTATGCTTAAAATGTTCCATATTAAAAAAAAAAATTCTGCCTTAGTTTTTTTGAGACCCAAATACTGCACAAAAAATATTTCAAGACCTTCTAGATTAAAGGTCTTATCTTACTGCATGCCTGTCACTGTGGAGAGACAGAGATAAAAACAACAAAGACAGCAAGCAGTCAACTCTGATTTTGCATTATCGTAACATCCTTCATCTGATTTGCCACACTCAGGAGTATGGAACCCTTTGGCTTGCCCTGGTTACCTGTCTGTGTACCATCTTCTAGGCTGGTAATTCTGCAGTCATCCCGTGTAGCTCAAAGGAGCCAAAGTATGAAGTAATCAAAACAGCAAATAGAGTAGACTTGTTCATTCTTTTCCCTGGGGTTGTTTGGTTAACTTCCTGTCACCAAGGAGATGTGGAGTTATAAGTTGTTTTGTTTTTTTTCTTTTAAAGAACAAGAAGACAGTGCTTTCTATCACCACAGGTGGTAGTGGCTCCATGTACTCTCTGCAGGGTATCCACGGGGACATAAATATCATTCTCTGGCCAATTCAGGTACCTTGTTTTCAATGAACCTTCAGGGGGAATTAATTGAGCTTTCTATGGGGTCCAAAACCTCAAGGTGTAGTGGCTGAAAACAGATCTGAGGTGTGACGGTAAAAGTATAGTAATGAGTCAGAACTATAGGGAGTTTCCTTTTAGGAACTTGCCTATCTTCTGAGGTCCCTGTACTTCTATAATATGCCCATGTGTGTACATGTTCAAACACCAAGGACTAGTACAGATGGCCCTGGGTTTGTATAGCCATGTGCCCTGATTCTTTCCAGATAACTGACACCTCTCTCCAATTATCCTGCCCTACTCCATGTTGCTGCTGCAGTCTCACTGATTATTAGAACCTGTGAAAATTTAAAAAACGATTTAATCCAGACAGTTTGAGAGATAAAACTGCAATCTGAAGTGGGCTTTCTGATGATCACTGGACTCTCTAAATCTCTTTTAAGGAAGGGAGTTGAAGAGCAAACAAGGTGGTCATCTGTAAGAATCATTTATTAAGAACCATCTAGTTATCTAGAGAGGTGAGAAATGCATGTCTGCATGTCATGGCAAGAGTCAGTTGCCAAGAAGCTGAAACTCCCTTATGTAATAGAACTTCTGGCACTTTTGGCAGAGGATCCCAGACTGGCACAGTTTCAAGAGTTTATTCATTTAAAGAGCACAAGTGACTAGGCTTAACATAGGTAACATGTAGGTATAGCGAGTAGGTGAGAGAATCGATGAACTGATTCTCCAGGGTACCTCAGGCCTCCTTACTGGAGTGACTTATTTGGGAAGCCTAGATCAACTTTTGTTGTTTGTATACAGTAGAAACTGTATAGGATTTGTTCTGTAACTCACCTCTGTGCTTTGTGTCCCCCCCAGAGTGGCACTCTGTATTTCTGTGGCTTCCAAGTCTTAGAACCTCAACTGACATATAGCATTGGGCACACTCCAGCAGATGCCCGAATCCAGATCCTGGATGGATGGAAGAAGCGTCTGGAGAATATTTGGGATGAGACCCCACTGTATTTTGCTCCAAGCAGCCTCTTTGACCTAAACTTTCAGGCAGGATTCTTAATGAAAAAACAGATACAGGATGAGCAGAAAAACAAGAAATTTGGCCTTTCTGTGGGCCATCACTTGGGCAAGTCCATCCCAACTGACAACCAGGTCAAAGCCAGAAAATAAGTTTCACAAGGATGACGTTCCCTCTAAAATGTAGCCAAATACAGGTATCTTTTTCAGGTTTCTTGACTTGTTTTGGTTTTCAAAATTTGGGTTTTTCTCTTTTTCATGAGGAATGGAGAGAGAACAGACTGCATTCATACATTTTTGGATAGTTTTATTTTTAAACTTAACTGATTAACAAATGCTCTCATGGCACTTGACCAGAATCTGATTAGGTTCAAGGGCCACTTAGGACATAAAGGAGGGAAGGATGGAGGAAGAGTATTATTTAAAGTCATCTACACAATTTAATTCCTTCTTTTAGAGCTAAATTTTTAGGGCTAGAAATTTCTAGGACTAGACAGAATCCAACTCTTCAATTATCTAGTTTTCCTTTAATTAGCTCTCTGTGGCTTATGGCAGAGGGGGAATTGCTCAGAGAAAGAAACGGCTGAATCTTTTTGACTCAAGGGACTTGTTTGGGAATTAGTAATCTAATGCTTGTTTGGGATATATATTGATTTTAATTACTGCACAGTGACTAATATGCTTAATGCAAGGGTTACTCTTCCTTCAAACTTTCATTGTTTGTATGCAGTACACATAGGTACCTTCTTTTTCCTAATCTTCTAGTCTCTTCTTTGTCTTAATCTTCTAGTTTGTTATTTGCAGAAATAAACCAATATACACATACCCTACATCGGGTACACTGGATGAAATCAAGAAAGGAAACAATAGTTAAATAAATAGTTAAAAAAAAATAGTTAAAAAATATAATAGTTATAAAAAAGTTAAAAAAATAATTTAAGGCATTTAGTGAATACAGCTGTAAAAAGATGTCAATAAAATGATAAAATTTGTACTAATAACCATTAAAAATTCCATAATTGTCTTAAAACAATTTCTGCTAAACTGGAAATTCTATGTCATTTTGGGGTTGTGAGGGATCATAGAAAACACTATCTACTACTACTCCTGTACCCACCATAAATAATTTAACAAATTTTACAAATAACTGAAGGCCTATAGTCAGCCTTACACACACACACACACACACACACAAGTACTTTATTTCTCAGCTATACAAACTTTTGGAAGGTTATATTCTGTACCATTGCTAAACTGGCAACTTTCCTTTTAAGGATGTGTTTTGCTCCCATGACTTGGGATAAAATTGTAAGCCCAGAATTTCATTAACTTTTGTGAACAATTTTGGCATAGTATTTTAATTTCCCATTTAAATTGTTGAAGCCCATGTCTTCATGTAACTATAGAATACAATCAAATATCGCCCTCTTGTGGTGAATTGAAGGAAAACAAGAAATGAGGCAAAAAGGTTGCCTGGACCTGGGAAACATCCTCTTCCTACTAAGGAAATGATGGTGTCAGGCTAGAGAACCTCACTTACCAAATGCTGACTAACACTGGATATTTCTTCCCTCTACATTGTCCACAATGGAAGAAAGCTGTATCAGTTTGAAAATGTTTTCTGTTACCTTCATCCTCACTGCAATTTTGTGTAAATTTCTAAAGTTCCAAATCAAATCAATAAAATTCATTTCTACAGAACAGACTCACACTTACTGGTTTAGGCTAGACAGAGGCATTCAGGCAAAGGTGGAATCTACTGGGGAAGACGGAATTAGAGGATTCAATAATAAAGTATGGCCAGAGGTCTATAAGGTGGCTTGGCTTGAGAGTTAACCCAACAGGGCTGTTTTAAATGAATGGTAATAGAACCAACTATTCAAATCCTTTTGGGGAATTTGAAGACACACAGAACCAGATAAGAGTGGTGCAGAAACCAAGAAAAACAGAGAGAAGGCAGTAAACAAATGCCATGGGGCAGTCTTATTCTAATTTATCTGATCCTGCCACACTGATTTATTCTGATTTATCCAGTCAATGTGCCAGCACTCTTCCAGGCAACGGGATACAGCAACAAGCAAAACAAAGTATCTGCCCTCATGGAGTTTGCATGCTAGTGAAGAAAGTTAAATGAACAAATAAATATGTCAGTGATCCGTGCAGGACCATTAGTGTTGCTGCTGACAAACTACAGTTGCTTTTTCACCTTTAGAGCCCCTGTTGTGTCCTAAGTGGGGATAAATGATGTTCCAATTCTCTCTAGTCTCAATTATATGGCTGCTAAGAATTTGTTCCTTTTAAGGTGACAGAGCTGTGTTCCTACCAGCTTGGAATACAGCAGGACAATTATCTCCCTTGTTCTGGACACTACTTCAATTATGTAACCCAAGATTGCTTCAGATTTTTGGCAACCACACCCCACTGCAGTTCCATCTTCATAGCAGTCTTTTGTTCACAGATGATGTTTTTGGACCAAAGAATACAATTTGATATTTATAACTTAAAATTTCATTTGATTATTACTTTTTTCAGTGCTGTTGATGTCAATAAATGCCAAAAGACAACTTTTAAACATGTTTAGAACAATGGTAGCATTGATGAAATAAATATATGGTCTCCCAAAATGATAATCATTTAGGTGTATACATTTGAATGTTAAAAAAACGTGGTCACTCTTTCATAGAATTAACAGATACTGTCTATAAATTTGACAAAATAAGAAGGTATAAACATACTGTCCAAAGCAGGTTTTCTTAAACTTCAGTTATTTATATACTATATGCATGATATCCATATATCATCTGTATTAATATTTACTTAATATTTATCTTTAAATTGACTCACTTTTCCCCCCATAGTCTGGTACGTGGACACATTTTTTCTAGTGCACATTAAAACATTAATACATGTAAGTTTAAAAATAATGTTCATCCATGTATCACCTGAAGTCATTTTGAGTACCACTACTGGTTATATGTACCACAGTTGTAAACACTATTTATACATGTGGAAACAACTACTAGAAGAACAAAGAGACTGCTTCTAGGTGTAGGACTGAGGGTAGAGAAGACTTGGTTTTCATGAGAGCACTTCTACATGATTTGATCCCATGTGTATATATTACTTTACTAAGTATGAAATATTTAAACTAAGTAAAACAAACAAAACTTCTGTCACACTAAGTCATTTATACTGTGTCTGGCAAAATAGTAGGCACAAAGTAACTACTCAAAAATATTTCCGTATTTCATGTCTCTTTCCTAATGATTTAATTTCAGCCACATATTCATGTTGCTCAATATTCACATTCATGGATATGAATTTAATCACACAGTTTGAGGAAAAAAGACAGTTACCCACCACAAAATGAAAACTTTCAATATTTTATTTTGACTGCAGCTGTTTACAGAAATATAGTTGCGAGTATACAAATGTTCCAATAGAAGCAAAATATCTTTTTAATATTTAACAAGTTATCACAGATAGCTAAAAACATAGATGCAAATGAAATCCCCCCGGAGAAGAAACTGAAAACATCTGGTATCAGTGCTCTGAAATCTCAACTATGAAAGCCATACACACAAAAATGTAACCCTTACATCACTGCAGGACAATGGAAGAAGGCAGTTCAGTGGTTGATAAGTAAGCTCAAGAAAAGAAAATTAAATAAAAAATTTAAATGGCAGAATGATAACTAAACCACTTGAGAATAGGTTAATGAAATACTTGTAGTATACTTACTTAAAAAACTGAGTAAAAGAAGTGAATGAAACAATAAAAGTTGTCAAAAAAGTAGCAACTACTTGGAGCTTATCAACTAGGAGTAAGAGAACAAGATGAGACGATACATTTATCAGATCAAAAGAAATTAGCTCAAGTTCACTGGAATCAAGTTCACTGTAGCTACTGAAGTATAAAAACTTCAGTGCAGGACAGTTCTTTGTTGGACATAGAAGTCTGATTCCAAACCAACTCTCAAACATCTGAGACTGTGTGTATGTATGTTGTCCTGAGGTTTATTAGCTAAAGAAATAATAATAATAAGCAATCTTGACAAAATATTTCATACCAGGCAAATGACTTATGGAAAAAAAACAAAAAAAAACGAGAGAAGAGAGCAGAGGGATCAAGATTTATGGTTAAACATGGGGCTTATTAAGGAGGTATTACAAGTTATAGTCAAATAGAGTTGTGGTAGAATGCTTTGGGTACAGAAATTATGCAATAAAGTGGGGAAGGGAGAAAGGGAACAAGAAAGGAGGACTGTAACTAGAGCATCTCCCAACAGTTTGCCTACATACTTTTGCCAGCACCAAAGCTTGTAGAGTAACCCGCTTATATTTCCACAGCTAGTAATAAGCAAAGATAGCAGTGATGATTTTTATAAAATGACTTTTCATTTAAGATACTTTCATTCTGAAATGTGAATTTTTCTTTAATGAATTAACTAACTGATGATTTGTAAACAGTGGGGCGAAGATTAAAACAATTATGGAAGTATTGAAATTACACAGGGAGGCTAAAATGAATGTACATATCTACTAAACTTGTATTTAACTTACCATGATGCATACAGTTGAGAAGGGAGAAACACCAAAATTATATAATGCATTATTTTGTTTAATACTTATTTTAGGGAATAACTTTTGTCAGGAGCATAAGCTACCAAAGATAGCTATATCTCTACTGCATTTATTCTTACACGAAGCAATCTACTTTTAAAGAAGTTTTACTTATTGAAAAAAGGAAATTAAATAAGGTGCTCTGTTGATCTGGCCAGTTATCTTGCTTATTATCTCAGATACAAATATAAATGTGGGGAATGACAAATAATTTTGTTCTGAAGGTTGGTCTAGCCAGAGCAAAATTGTGGTCTGCTGGTAAAGTAAGGGGCAATGAAAAGCTTGTATATTATCACTGCCCACAATGTACCCATTTTATGGATAAACAGGAGACTTTAGCACCCATCAATTATATTAGCTACTTAAATGTAATAACAATTAAAAGAAATATAGAACATTACATATATAGAAATATAGAAATATACATATACCTTTGTATATTAATCTGTTATTTAAGGTAAACTTTTAAGTAAGTGGTAGGAAAATGCCAAACTAAATAAACTGAATATCAATAATTAGACTAATTATATATGTACATAAGATATACTATATTTCTGTAGGCAGTACTGAGAACAAATTATCATTGCCAATAAATGATAATGAATAACCAGGTTATGTTGAATGTACATAAAGAACAATGTATAACTGTATTTGTATGAGTGGAAAAAAAACTTTCTAGATCTTACTATATGAGAGGTTACATTAGTGGTTCTCAAGCTTAAACGTGCATCAGAATCACTTGGTGGGCTTGTTAAAACACAGATTGCCAGACCCCACTTCCAACAGTGATTTAGTATGTCTGAGAATAGACCCCAGAATTTGCATTTCTAACTAGTTCCCAGGTGACAGTGATGCTGGCTGCTGGGCCATACTTTGAGAATCATTGGTTTATACAAAAATATATTTGCAGAAAACTATGTATTATAAGGTTCTTAGTACATGACATGGAAAATATAAGGAAGAGGGCTGGTTTTAATTAACTCTCAAACATATGTTTCTAAAATGATTTGCTGGAGTGTAATAAGTTCCCCTTATAGTCAATTACATTTCAAAGGCTTAAACTCCTATTATAGTGTCATTTTAGAAAATATCCACGTAACACTCATACCAAGTTAGCTATCCAAAATAAAAAGGAACATAAGTATTCTAAATAATTAAGGTGTATTTATTAAGAAGGAATCATCATTATACAGCATTCTTGGCTTCTTTGGAATGAATAAAGTGCAGAATATCAATTGTGTATTAAGAATACTGCATAAAGGTCTGCAGTCTTCAGTGTCACTAACAGTCATGGAAATACTCACATGGGGAAAGCAGCTCTATCCCGAAGTTACTACCATCTTGACCTGTTGCCAATGGCTCTTTATTTAGGTACTACCACTTGTTTTAAGGAGCTGGAACACAGGCAAAATTAATTAAAAAAAAACAGAGGGATACTCAATTAACTGTATCTGGTTGAAAGGAATAATTAACTTAGTTCTAGAGGAACTCAGATGTAACTTCTTCCTCATTTCCTGTGACACGATTTTTCCTAAGTAGATTAACTGAGGTTCTGATGGGCTAAGAAGTCCACCATAAAGAATTACTTGACCATATCTAGTTAGAAAAAATTGACATTACCAGGCTTTGCCTAAACTATGTTTTAGTGACTTATTTTCATTCATCGAATTAAGATCAGAGCAGATGTTTTAAACACTTCCTTCCTGAAATTTAACTACACACCTTTGTGTGCATGGAGTCTCACAGATATGTAGCATTCATTTAAGACCTATCATTACTTGGTCTAGATGAAAACAAATGTATAGTTAATTTATATAAGCCAAAACAGTATAATTCTGTAACCTCCTACTTATCCTCCCTCAAAGGAATAATTCTAATAATGCATCTAATTTGTTATGTTAAAGGGAGTTAGAGGCTTAGGAAGTTTTCTGTAGTGATCAAAGAATGGAAAAAGGAATTGCTAAAATGGAAAAAATAAAAGTTGAGACCTATTAAAACCACTAGTTTACAATTTCTGGCAATAGTGAAAAACAAAATTTTAAGAAATGAGCACTACCAAAGTAAAAAGTCACTTTTCCATAACCACTTAATCTAGAAATAAAATAGCAATTAAAAATTTTTCATGAAAGAGAAAGTGGAGAAAAAATATTATTAATAAATGAAACTAGCATGGCATGAAAATAAATGGGGATTAAAGAAGTAATTAGAGCACTGGGACAATTTACAAATAATATTTTAGTTATTCTGATTATTCTACATTATGAACATTATCTCCACAATTTAGTTTTAGTGACCAAACAGGCAGCAAAGAAAACCTCTTTTTTTAATACATGTTATAAGATTCTACTAACCCACTTACTAAGTATATATTCTGAGCTATTTTTCTAGTAAATCTTCTGAACTATGCAGTGTCTCCCTTTCATTAAGTCCCTCCATGTAGATATGAGATTGCTGTCTCGGTTAGGGGTGAAGCCTCTGGTCATGAAGCAGTATAAGGCTAATAGGACCCACATACTTTTTAGTGATTAGAAAAAAATAACTGGGAAACAGATAAGCGAACAGAAATTTTCACAAGAAAAATGAAAAAGTCTCTGAGTCCTCCTAGTGAATATTTATAAACCACACTGAATTTGTGATTTTCATTATGAAAGCATTTTATCTGGTCTTTATTTGTTGATGCTTCTGACATTTCACTTTTCTAAAACAATGGTTTAAACATCACTTCCTTACTACAGCATATAAATATTACAAAAAAGCAAGCAAGCAAGCAAACAAGCAAGCAAGCAAGAAAGCAAGGAAAACTCCTTATTAATACTGCTTCTACAATAAACAAAGCCCTTTAAAAACCTGTCCTAGGGAGACTGGCTAGAACAAATATGCATTGGCTAAAGAACATGATACTGTAATTACAAAGGTTAACACGATAAAGCTCAAAGGCAAAATACGACTTCAAATTATTTTCTCCTATGTTGGTATGGATATGTAATGGAATGACAATAAGGAATAAAACACACACACACACACACACACACACACACACATTCACAGAGACAAAGAGATAAGCTCCAAGCATTGTGAGTTGCTGAAAGCAAGAACAATTGAATATAATATAAAGAAATAAAACGTGGTTCACAGTTTATTTAGGTCCTTCTGCCATAAAATAAATCTAATAAACTATTGTTTCCAAAGCCTTTCTGGCTCTTTGAGTCTCTTCCACATGCAGCTATATCTTGTAACAGTATTCTGGGAACTGCATTATTAACACAAGTATCAACCACTGAGCTAATTCCCAAGTTCTTCAACAAGAAGACAAATGCTTTCTGTAACCAATCATATATTCAGAATGCTGTACTGAACATTGGCCTTTAAGGGTAACGAACATTTATCAATGTAAAAACAAAACAAAACAAAATAAAACAAAAAGGCCATCATTATTTAATAAGAACATAGTAGCATAGAACAGTCCTTGTATAAAGAACCACAAAATTTATGAAAATAAAAATTGGGTTTTCTGCCTTCATCCAAACAAACCACTACAGTTCAGGTATATGTTCTGTTCTAAACTTAGGTATTATAAAACAGAAAATTGGTCCCTGGTGACTTGGCATTGGCAATCCACATTTTACAATGATAAACCTCTTGTTAAACAACAGAAGTCAGGACACAAGCCAGTCTTCTGCCCATACTTCATCCAAAGTACAGTTAACAAACATTCTAATTGGAACTTGGTGAACAAATAAGATTTCCTGAGTCTCTGTGTGGTCTCTTAGTAAAAAATTCAGAAAACTCGGAGTGTTTTATTTCTACTTCTTGCTTTCTCTGACACTACAAGCAACCCTCTAAAGTTGGAGTTTTCACCTTTCAAAGCTGAAACACTGGATTGTGTGGCTGATCCTTCTCATAACCTGAACTATACTGGATAATTTTTCCTGATAGGGGTAGGGGGAGAAGAGATATATTGAAGAAAATGCTTTTGGTTCAGAGAATTTATGAAGTAGATTTGGATATTACAAGATGGGGAAAATGTTATTAAAATTACAAACATGGTTTTTTTTTTTTATTGTCTTTATAAATAAAAGGCATAGATACAGAAAGCCAATTAATAATAACAATAACAATAATAAAATATTAAATATACAGCGAGCAAAGACTGAATGGCTCATTCTTGTGAACACCATTTGACACAACTGCCTAGATAGGTTTCCTTACTCTAACATTTTGCTGAGTTGAGAAACCAGCAAACATACAGTATGCTGCCTTTAGCCCACTAATAACATCAAGGTAACAAGGTACTGCTTGATAGAATGGCCATAGATGAACAGGTCATTTTTTTTTAAAGATTCTTAAATACGTGATAAAGACAAAACAACCCCCCTCCCCCCACTGTTATCAGACGCCACGTTGTGGTAGAACATCAGACAAACTCACAAATTTACCACAAAAATGTGTGGCAAAAAAAGAATAGTTTATATATATGTATATATATAAATTTCTATATTTATGCCAATGTACTCACTTAGTACAAATAGCAAAATAGTATACCATTTCCTAAATACAAAATATAGCTTTCCAAAAAAATGAAACACACATTAGATATAAACCATCCAAAACTTGAACGATTGAAAACTGTATTCAAAATTAAATGACCCAGAGTAGGTCTCTTTCTGAAAAGTTCCCTTCATATCGGCAAGAAGCCTGTACTACTGAAAACGTAATTAAATGCCTCTCAGTCAGAGAGAGAAAGAAAGAAAGGGCTGGGTGGAGGGAAGAATATATGATAATAAAGATAAAAAACACATTAGAAGAAGAGCACATTCAAAGAACCAAGGAAGACCATCACAAAAAGGGGGTGGGGGTGGGGTGGGATCTGGCTGTATAAACAAAACCAACACAATTCCACACAGTTCAACTAACTGTATAAGACAGAAACAAATTAAAAAAAAAAACAAAAAACACAAAAAACAACAAAAAACAGGTAGCTTTCAACAAACAATCAACAGGTTTTTTTATACACTTAAAAAAGATACAAGGAAACCAAATCAGTTCCTCAACTTGTAAAAGCCACACACAGTTTGGCCTTAAGCTGTTTTAACAGTTTTCTACATGCCAAAAGGAAAATAAGAAATAAGCACATATCCAGATAACAGGTTGTAGTGAGAAGCAGGCATCCCATGGGTGGCAAGAACACCCAAACTGTATAACTAATGCTACAACTGCAAGTTCTGGAGTGTATTATTTTGCTCTTTATAGATGGAATACAAATTAATTCTTCAACAGTATGACCCTGTAAAGTCTAAGGCTCGTGGGAACCATCAGATAAGTGACCATTTCAAACTGTAAAGCACTGAGGTGACAAGTGAATTTTACTTACTGCAGCTCAGGGAGAAGTGATGTTTCAAGAAATTTTAGTTTTGTTTTTTTCTAATTAAAAAGTATAGTTTCCTATTAGAGGGAAAAATTTGAAGACTTCAGAACAGCACCGTTAATGGAAAAATAAAAATGCAATGTTTCTCAGGAATCAACTCCCAATCAATTACTCAAAGGGTACTCTCCTGATGTGTTCTGGAGGAGTTCCTAGGTCACCCTAGATAAACGTGGCCTTTTTCCTTTAAGTTGCTACAGGGTCATAAAGCCAGTAGTATATTAATAATTGTTTAAGATAAAATAAAAAGGGAAGAATAACATGGATGAATACAAAAAGAGAAAACCTATCTAAGTCAGGGTTAAGAGGAAAACAGACTCAAATAACTGTCAGTTTAAACTACTACAGAAGATGTCAGAACATAATTTACCATATATTATCCCCTTCATTTTTTTATAGAGCAAGATAATTATTTTTCTATGCACAGTTATGGCTAAACCTCTAATAGAAACACAGAAATTTAACAACTCTGAAAAATAAACTCAATAGCATTCCAACTGTCCCCAGTTTTGTAACTGTGTTGTCTGCCTTTATGTTAATAAAGAATGTTACCCCTTCAGTCTCTCCATAAAAACTAAAAATAAGATTCCTTCACTTTGGCCAATAGCTGTGCTTTGTACACTGAAAATCACAGCTTTAGTTATTATTTGAACTTTACTTTTTCAAAAGTCATTACTTGACTAAAACAATGCAGAAAAGAAAATAATGAAGAACAAAAGTAAACATAACAATATGAATTATTTTCTAATAGCAATAATGACTGAGTGGTCCAGCCTTGAATTTAAACTGTATTTTTAAGGAAATAGTGCCTAAGAAAATAACAATTAATTCTGTCAGCTGAAAACTCAAATTGATTCTCAGTCACCACTGTTACTAGAATATAAAATATGAAGATGTTAACATTGGTGGCTAATCACTGCAATAGGTGTGCTCTTCTGCAGTCAGAGTAAAATCTATTCATTTATTGAAACACAGTTTTTCATATTTCATTTTGTTTTAAAGTAACAGTTCAATAATCCTCATGGAACCACAACATCTCAGGATATCTTAGAATTGGGATTTTCTTCACGGAATTTCTAAAAAAAAACAGAAAGAAAAAGCTATCTTTTAAAAGATTAGAATCTAAACAGTGCTATTAATCAGCCCAAATCTGTTAAGAATAAAACTTGCTGATGTTTTTCAACAAGAAGCTAAAATGCAATACTTACGTATCCAATTAAAAGGAGCCAGTCAAGTTGTTCCCTTGGTTTTGCAATGAAACAAGCAAATCGATCTTTTCAATGTTCTGGTTGGTGTTTATAGAGGATGCCAGTGGAGAATTCTCTGGTATTTGCTGAGACAAAAGTGTTGTCACAGGTGGCTGGCCCTCATTTTGTGGCTGGCCTGGTTGACTTATAGCCATCAGCTGATCTGGCAATGTAGCTGGTCCAGAGGTTAAAAGCTGACTACAGTCTGCAGAGACATTTAAAATGGAAAAGCTACCTGATTAGTTACTTTCTGTTAGGATACATGAGAAGCTATTTATTAGTTGCTGTGAAGTTTAGTATTGTGTTCGCCTGGTATATGACTAAACATGAAGCACCTGACAGCCCAAGGAAAAGGTTTTCTCAGAACGCCACTTGAAGTCACTTAGGAATTTTCCTCTGAGTGGTATAAATATACAACTTTGCTTAGTTAGCATCAATTTTTTTTTTTTTTTTTTTTTGGTATATAAACATTAATAGTATTATCAGTATTTATATGTGGAAATTGAAGCTCATTAAGGTCAAATAACTTGTCCAAGATCTCAGTCTATATATGGCAGAGCTGGGACTTGAACCCAATTCTAACTCCAATCTGTGCTCTTAAAACTGTGTTTTGCTTCCTTTTAACAATATCTATTTGAACCAAGTAACAAGTAATGTGAAATTAGAAAGAAAGAGTTTCTTACTATTTTGAATGCCAAATAAGAACATTCCTGAAGTCTGCTGAGATGAGCCAGGAGAATTTTGTAGTTGGTTCATTGTGCCTCCTGCAGTGCTGTGAAATAAAGTAGCCTGTGGTTGAGGTGAAGAAGTGGCCGCTTGGATTCCAGGCATGTTGTTCTGAGGGGAATAAAGAGGAGATTGTTGCATGTCTTGTTGGTTTATACTGGTCTGCAATGCAGACATGGATGCTGGAGAAAGGAAGAGTGTTACTTGCTGCTCTTGAGAACTAGGTGACCCTTGGACCAACTGAATCTGAGGAGAGGAATGGAACAAGGTCTGTGGTGATTCAGACTGGGTCGAACCTGGGTTCTGAAGTGAGGAAACTGTGGGCTGATTCTGAAATTGCATGGGCTGCTGCTCTTGATTCATTGGGGCCATATTATTTTGTTGGTGAAAAATAGACTGGTTTTGTTGCTCCTGACTAGACATTGGATTTTGATTTGGGTTGAATATCATGTTGGGTGGTGGCTGCTTTTGAGATGCCATTGTAGCCAGGGTATTCTGATTACTGAATAAAATGCTCTGCTGTTGTTGCTGTTGCTGCTGCTGCTGTTGCTGCTGCTCCTGGGATTGAGAGTTACTCTGGATGGCAACTATTGAGTGCTGTGACTGAAAGATTGTTCCTTGTTGGTTTTGAGGCATTGGATTAGGTGGAAGGGAGCCCAGGGACACCTGAGGCTGGAATAAACCCTGCTGGGAGGGTTGTGCCTGTTCTTGGGAAAGCATAGGGGTCTGGATGTGTGATATTGGAGCTTGCTGTTGGAAAGCAGCTTGCTGCTCAGTGTTTGATGTTGACTGAAGTGGAGAAATTGAGTTCTGTGCTGCAAAAAATGAAATCTGTTCTTCTTGAGCTACTGTGTTAGTTTGAAGATTATTCATAGGACTCTGGGAAAGAAATATGTTGGTTGATTGCTGGTCTTGAGGAACAGAAGAGCCCTGGAGCACAGCGATGGTACTCTGCGAATGAAACATTGGAGGCTGCATTTGTTCAGAGGAGGTTGTAGAAGTCTGACTGTGGACAATAGGACTTGAACTATGAAAAATAGAACCTTGAGTTTCTTGGGAAAGGTTCTGAGCATCAGCAATAGGATTTTGAGGATGAAAAAGTTGAGCCTGTGAATGAGAAGGCTGCTGCAAAAAATTTCCAGATTGAAGTGACATCATCTCATTACCTTGTTGAAATAAACCGTTACCTTGTTGCTGGGTACCACTATTCTGAACACTCATCATACTTTTTGTGGATGAAAAAAGGTTAACTTGAGGTTGATTGTCTCCACTATGTTGCATTTGGACCATGGTCTGAAAGACACTGTTCTGAATCTGTTTTGCTTGTGCTCCAGTTTCTTCTCCATCTCCTGAACCTGATGTCTGAAACATGGTAGTGCCAGGGGTTGCAACCTGTTGTGTGGTGGTTGTAGAAGTTTCATTTCCAGAAACTGCAGGAGGAGAAGAAAACAATTCACATTGCATTTGCATGTCCTCATTGGTAGATAATGCACTCATCATGTGAGAAGTCTGCTGGTAAACTGGAGATTGTTGAAGGTTTCCATTTGCTGAAGCAGTTGAAGGAAATAACTCTGATTGAATCTGGGCAGCTGCCTGGCAGATACTCTGTTGCATCTCTATCACCATTGCAGCTGATGATTCCATCACTTGCTGTTGCTGTTGTTGCTGTTGCTGATTAGATAATGTGTTTTCAGTCTGTGAATGAACATTTTCAGCTCTTCCAGGTATTAAATTATCTGGTCTGGTATGGACTGCTGGCTCTGTTGAGGAAAACATTCCAGGGCTTACGCTATTCTGAATTTGACTGACTTGTTGAAAAATGTCTGCACTAAGCTGTTCTTGAACATTCTCATTTCCATCTGGAGTAGAAAATAAAACTGAAGATAACTGTTGTTGTGCCTCTAAAACCTGTTGTACTAAATCAACATTTCCACTGCTGCCACTGGCACTACTGCCTGTAAAACTTCCTGCTTGCAACTGCTGAATAGTATTTTGTAGCTGACTCACACTATTTGGAGATGGAAAAATATTTGATGAAATCTGCTGTTGTAAAGTCTGTGCTTGTTCTTGTAATGGTGACTGCTGTTGTTGCTGTGATGCCTCAGTCAGTTGTGACAAATTAACCATTGTACCATCTGACTGTAACACCTCTCTAGACTGAGTTTCTCTTGTCTGAAACTGTGTGGCCTGTTGTAGTAGTGCATCACTATTGGGAAGCTGACTAGAAGCAGAAACTGCTGCAAAGGTACCAGGCTGAGAAAGGTCCTGTGTTTGGATAGTTGCCAAGGTCTCTGGATTGAATGCCTTGGGCTGAATCTGCTGCTGCTTTTCATTTTCAGAAGGTAAGTGGGAAGATGATGACACTGAAAAAGACCCATTTCCTGCTATGTTAGAGATATTTTCTAATGTTTGCTGAGTTGATCCAACTGTCTTTGTAGTCTAAAAAAAAAAAAACACACACAAAACACCCAAATAATATGTATATATAAATAATAAACAAATTCACACTAATACTTCAAAATTCATTTGCTCTAAAAACATGTGCATGGCCAATTTTCCACTCTATATCATCATTTGGAAAACAGGTACAAGACTATTATTCTCAGTGATAACAGGATGTCCATCTGTCATCAGGATTTTTTTTAAAGGAATATAAGCAAAGATATTCAAACAAAGGAGTAGAAAAATAATCACCTATTGATGTGCTTAGGGAAATTAAGAGTAATAAGAACATATTAATTCTATGCTTTCTGGATTAAAAGCAAATTCAAAACTACCTCCATTTTGTGGATCACTGAAAACACCAAGGAGTGGGGGGAACAAATGCAAAAGGGAGGGGGAATTATAGGAAAAGACTGAGGAAGAAAAAGAAATAAAATGTCCCTAATTCTGAAAATGCTAAACCAGTACTTTCAACAATACCCCACATTCCACAGGTCTAACCAACATATTATATTAACTGCTCCCTTGTCAGAAATGAGTATTGGACAACTTTTTATAGGCAATTTTGCTGGAGTGTAAAGCAGTCACTCTGAAAAGCAAAATTCATTAAGTGTATCCAAAGCAAAACAAATGTGAAAGAATAAGAAAAGTAAACATAAACATGGGGGAAATAAACCATTCAAGATACAGCAATTTTTGTATTTGAGGTTAAGATTTTGGGTAGTCAATGTAGCTCACCTTAAAAATAGGGGAAGATCTTTTTTCTGCTGTTACTTCCATTGGAGTAACATCTTCACTTTTAATCATACTGCTTGATATGAGTGGAGTGATCAAGGCATTAGGAAGAATATTTACCTTATCTAAGTTACATCCAGTAGTTTTCATGGCTGCACACACACAAAAAAAAATGAAGGAAAAGTTTAAAATTACAAAAACAATCAACTATTGTACTCTATAGTGTGCTATCAGTCATGATCTAAATGTCTTTTTTTCTGATACAGTAATGATAACATGAGATAATTAACTGGTGTAACAAAAGGTGCCCTCCCTTTTTTGAAGCAGCATTGGCTTGAGGATACCTCATATGGCCCTGAGACTGTAGGTTAAATAATAACAAGCCTAAGTGGTTAAATTATCAAGCTATCCCCCGATGACCCTCCCAAAGTGTCTGTAATTACACCTGTCAACATGACCAGGGTATATTACAGGATACAACTTAGAAATCACCAGAAGGTTAAAGCTACTCAATTATAACTGTTATACTCTCCTCTTAGCATATGGCTGCCTGGCAACATTAAGTCTCAAGACTTTCTAAGGACCATGGGATCGTATGAGCATCTCTCTCCTCAAGAAAAGTCAAGCTTCTCATTAGAAAATGCCACAAGTATTCAAATAAATTTTGATTTTCTAAATTAATGTCTTAGAAAACTTGAATTTGCCAAGTTGACACAGTATTGTGCTACCACTACCACCAACCATTACCAAAACTTTTTCAACATGCCAAATAGAAATTCTGTACTAATTAAGCATTAATTGCAGGGCACCATGAGATCCTACTGCTTTAAAGTAGCATTTTTCTTGATTCAGTGCTTGTCCTTTTACTGCAGTCCATTAACTGCCTCCTGGAGCTTTTGGAGCTTTGAGATACTTCTGCCAGTTGTTGCTGGTTGTTCAAAGCTTCTGTGTGGGGATGGAGGCCAGAAGCATCTTCTCTGCCACCTCAGTCAGGGCAAGGGGTCCCCTTTTTAATTAGGTTATTTGTCTGGTTCTTGAGTTGTGTTTTCTGTATACTCTGGAAACTAGACCTTTATCAGATATATGATTTGCAAACATTTTCTCCCATTTTGTAGAACATCTTTAACTTTCTTGATAACATCCTTTGATGTACAGAAGTTTTAAATTTTGATGAAGTCCAATTTATTTTTTTTCCATTTTTTACTCATGCTTTTGGTGTCATATTCTCTGATGCAATTTTTCTAAAAGTTTTACACACTTTTAAGTTCATGATCCATTTTTTTTTTCAAATCCTTGATATGTCCCAAGTGTTTGACCACCTTTCTTTGTATCTCTGAGCTTATTTCCTGTCACAGCGTTCATAGGGGTTGGAAGCTCCAAGGATGCAAAATGTTTTATTTTGGACTCTGAAACTGCATGCCACCAGGAAAGTCACAAGGGAGAGTAAACGTTTCAGTGTCCCCTGTGCTGTGTCAGAAAAAGTGTCAGGCTGAATACATATTGCATTATTCACCACCGAACCCATATGAAATATATGGGTTCACTATATAAATAGAACTATGTGAATAGAACAGATAAGTAAAAAAAAAGTATTCTGGAGTGAAACCAGTAGGGCTACTAGATATGCTAAAGGGTAGTAAAAAATATGTCCTGAAACAGAAAGTCACCCTTGAAAAGATTCTTACACATTCACTATTAAGATCTGTCATTAAAATTTACATTCATGATCCATTTTTGAGTTAATTTTTGTATAAGGTATGAGATTTAAGCCCATGTTCTTTTTTTTTTTTTTTTTTTTTTGCTTATTTTAGTTCAATTACAAAGCACCATTGGATGAAAAGGCTCTTTCCTCAGCTGAATTGCTTTTATACCTTTGTCAAATCATTTGAGTATATTTGTAGGGTCTATTTCTGGGTTCTCGATTATGTTCCACAGACCTACATGTAAGGCTTACCATTGAGTTGAGTGATTCCTCCCACTTTATTCTTTTCCAAGATGGTTTTAGTTATTCTATGGCTTTTGCCTGCCTTTCGATATTAATTTTAGAACAAGCCTTCTTATGTCTATAAAAATTCTTGAATTTTGATAAGAGTTGCATTAAACCTTGCGATGGTTAAGTTCATGTGTCACCTTGGTTAGGCTATGGTAGCCAGTGGTCTGGTCAAGCAAGCATTGGCCTGATTGTTACTGTGAGGGTATTTCATGAATTTAAATCATCAGTCAGTTGATTGTATCTATGGTTGATTACATCTACAATCAACAAAGGAGATTGCCTTCAACAAGGAGAGAAGTCTCATCCAATCAGAAGATTATCAATTTAATCTTTTTTTTATTAAATTCAGTTTTATTGAAATACATTCACACACCATACAATCATCCATGATATACAATCCACTGTCCACAGTATGATAACATAGTTATGCGTTCATCACCACAATCTATCTCTAAACATTTTCCTTACATCAGAAAGAACCAGAACAAGAATAAAAAATAAAAGTGAAAAAAAAAAACACCCAAATCATCCCCCCATCCCACCCCATTTGTCCTTTAGTTTTTATCCCCATTCCTCCACTCATCCATACACTAGATAAAGGGGGTGTGATCCACAAGGTCTTCACAATCACACTGTCACCCCTTGTAATCTACATTATTATATAATTGTCTTCAGGAGTCCAGACTGCTGGGTTGGAGTTTGGTAGTTTCAGGTATTTACTTCTAGCTATTCCAATACATTAAAACCTAAGAGGTGTTATCTATATAGTGCATAAGAATGTCCACCAGAGTGACCTCTCGACTCCACTTGGAATCTCTCAGCCACTGAAACTATTTCATCTCATTTTGCATCCCTCTTTTGGTCAAGAAGATACTCTCAGTCCCACGATGCCAGGTCCACATTCATCCCCGGGAGTCATACTCTGCGTTGCCAGGGAGATTTACACCCCTGGGAGTCGGGTCCCACGTAGGGGGCAGGGCAGTGAGTTCACCTGTCGAGATGGCTCAGTTAGAGAGAGAGAGGGCCACATCTGAGCAACAAAGAGGTACTCAGGGGGGAGACTCTTAGGCACCATCACATACAACTTTAGACTCTCCTTTGTGGTAATGAGCTTCATAAGGGCAAGTCCCATGCTCGATGGCTCAGCACATCAAACCGCCAGTCCCAATGTTTGTGACAACATCAACACCAGTCCAGGTGAGGATGTCCAACACATCCACACCTTCCCCTAGATCCTCGGGGCTGGGGAGGGGGAGGCTGTAAATATATTTTCTGTTATATGCCCAAATTACTCTGGGATGTGTCACTATTTCACATTAACCTATACAAACCTACCAGGTCTCACTTCCTAGTCAAAGTTCTATGTAATTATGGTATTTGAACACACTGTACAAGTTAAATTGTTTAGAAAATATAGATCCTGTATATCAATTTAATCTTGGTTCGGTTTTGGTAGTTTGTAGTTTTTACACTATTTGTTCATTTCTTCTAGGTTGTCAAATTTGTAAGTGTTAAATTATTTGTAATATTCCCTTAACCTTTTAATGACTGAAGGATCTGTAGTGATACCCATTTCATTCCTGATATTGGTGATTTGTGTCTTCTCTTTTTATCAGTCTTTTAAAGGTTATCAACTCTACTGATTTTTTTCAAAGAACAAGCTGTTGGTTTCACTGATTTTTTTCCATTTCTCCCCTGTTTTCAATTTCACTGAATTCTGTTCTTATTTTAATTACTTCATTCCTTCTGCTTACTTTGGGTTTATTTTGCTCTTCTTTTTCTAATTTTATTGATTTAAGACTTTTCTTCTTTTCTAATATGAGTATTTAGTGCTATCGATTTCCCTTTCAGCACTGCTTTAGTTGTATCTCACAATTTTTTTAATTAGTATCTTGAAATTATGGGTGAGTTTCCCCTTTATTTTCTAACATTATTATTAAATATTTGAATATTTTTATACCTTATAATAAATTACAGCACCACCCCAACACTTTCCACAATATATATAAAAACAAACAAAACACCTATATTTAACCTGTAACATGATTTATAATTTCACAGGTATATGAGAGGGAGAGTTTTGTGTGAAATAAAAGGCTAAGCATGTTCAGGAACTTCACTAAAATGAACAAAAAACCTTTTAGAAATAATAAGAATGTAGGCCCTTCCATAAAAAAAAATAAAATAAAATTTCCTTCACAGTTAACATTGGCTGTCCTACAGCTAAGAAAATCCTAGTAGAGCTAGGGGGAAATCTAAGGCTGCTTACTGTGAAAGCATTTACTGTGGAACCATTTTTGACAGAACGGAAGCTTTTTTCTCTTTCTCCTCTTCCAAGCTTGCAGGAAGGAACACTGCTCAAACCAGGGGCCAATATGCCAACTGTTCCCCTTATCCTCCTCATTTACCCTGATACCTGGGGTCATTTTGCAGTACTTGCTCCTGACATAACCACAAATTTCATTTTCATTCAGTTCAATATATTTTTTGATGTCCTTAGAGACTTTCTCTTTTCTTAGAAGTATGTTGATTATTTTCCAAGTGTTTGAAGAGTTTCTTATTGTCTTTCTGTTATTGATTTCTAGTTTGATTCCATTATGGTCAGAGAGCACACGCTGTATGATTTCAATTCTTTTAAAGGTGTGGAGCTTTGTTTTATGAATGCTTGAAAACAATGTATTTCTGTTGTTGTTGGAGTATTCTATAAACGCCAATTAGGTCTTGTTGGGTTGACAGTGTGACTTTCAGTTTTCCCATATCTTTGCTAATTTTCTGTCTAGTAATTCTATCATTCGCTGAGAGTGAGGTATTGCAGTCTCCAACTATAAGTGTAGATGCGTCTATAATTCCTTTCAGCTCTATCAGTTTTTGTTTCATGTATTTTATAGCTATGTTGTTTGGTACATACATATTTAGGATCACTATGATTTCTTTGTGGATTGATCCTTTTATCTCTATGTAATGTCCCTAACAATTTTCTTTCCTTGGAAATCTACCTGATTTTTAAAAACCACCCTTGCTTTAAAAAAAAAGTTGGCGTGATGTATCTTTCTCCATCCTTTTATTTCAACCTATTCTATATTTTAGCAGGTAGTTACCCTGTTCAGCCTGTGCAGGTTCTGGTCTACTTTTTCTTTTTTTTATTTTTATTTTTTATTGAGATTGTTCACATACCATACAACTATTCAAAGATCCAAGGTGTACAATCAATTGCCCATGGTACCATCATACAGCTGTGCATCCATCACCACAATTAATTTTTTTTTTAATTTTTAGAACATTTTCATTACTCCAGAAAAGAAATAAAGACAAAAAAAGGAAACTCAAATCCTCCCATACCCCTAACCACCCCACTCCCCACAATGATTGATTCATAGTTTTGGTATAGTACATTTGTTACTTTTTGATGAAAAAATGTTAAAATACTACTAACTGTAGTATACAGTTTGCAATAAGTATATATATTTTTCCTATATGCCAGTCTATTATTAACTTCTAGTTATAGTGTCATATATTTGTTCTAGTTCATGAGAGAGATTGCTAATATTTGTACAGTTAATCATGGACATTGTCCACCACAAGATGCACTGTTTTATACCTTCCCATCTTTTAACCTCCAACTTTCCTTCTGGTGACATACATGACTCTGAGCTTACCCATTCCACCACCTTCACACACCCTTCAGCATTGTTAGTTATTTTCACAACGTGCTACCATCACCTCTGTCCATTTCCAGACGTTTAAGTTCACCCTAGTTGAACATTCTGCTCATATAAGCAACCGCTCCCCATTCTTTAGCCTCATTCTATACCCTGGTAACTTATATTTCATGTCCATGAGTTTACATATTATAATTAGTTCATATCAGTGAGACCTTGCAAAATTTGTCCTTATGTGTCTCTCTTATTTCACTCAGTATAGTGCCCTCAAGGTTTCTTCATCAACCCATTTTTTTAAAGACAGTTTTGACATTTGATAATCTGGCATCTTGGCATAGGCCTATTTAGATCTATTCTGTTTGGGGTATGCTGCACTTCTTGTATCCATAATTTTATGTCTTTCCTAAGAGATGGGAAATTTTCATTGATTATTTCCTCTATTATTGCTTCTGCCCCCTTTCCCTTCTCTTCTCCTTCAGGGACACCAATGACACATACATTCCTGCATTTTGTATTGTCCTTCAATTCCTGGAGATGTTGCTCATATTTTTCCATTCTTTTCTCTATCTGTTCTTTTGTGTATAGGCTTTCAGGTGTCTTGTTCTCCAGTTCCTGAGGGTTTTCTTCTGCCTCATGAGATCTGCCATTGTATGTTTCCATTGTGTCTTTCATCTCTTGTGTTGTACCTTTCATTTCCACAGATTCTGCCAGTTGTTTTTTTGAACTTTTGATTTCTACCTTATGTATGCCCAGTGTTTTCATTATACACTTCATCTCTTTTGCCATATCTTCCCTAAACTTTTTGAACTGATTTAGCATTAGTTGTTTAAATTCCTGTATCTCAGTTGAAGTGTAAGTTTGTTCCTTTGACTGGGCCATAACTTCATTTTTCTTAGTGTAGATTGTAGTTTTCTGTTGTCTAGGCATCTGGTTTCCTTGGTTACCCCAATCAGGTTTTCCCAGACCAGAACAGGCTCTGGTCTTGGAAGGAGGCAGTAGTATCCAGTTTCACTGAGGGTGTCTTAGAAGACTGATACACCCTGTTAGGCCTCAAGTCACTGGGCTTTTCTGCCCAGCAGGTGGTGCCTGTCAGCCTGTAACTCCAGACTAGTGTAAGGAGGTGTGGCACATGGCTGTTTTCCCCCAGGCTCTGGGGTCTGGTTCTGAATGGAAGGCGGTTAACAGAGCTTGGCACCACCTTCTTCCTCTTAGGGAAGATATACCCCCTAGGGAGAGGTATTTACATTGAATAGTATCACTGCCTGTGCTATCTCCACACTTGTCTGGGTCAGAGAGCTGGGAACTGAAAATGGCTGAGACTTGCTTATATTGAGCAGTCCACATTTGTTAATTAAAACCCCTGCTGGAGCTCAGCTGAGCTATATTTGCTTGCTAGGAGAGTGCTGCTCTCTAGCACCATAAGGCTTTGCAGTTCGGGCTGTGGGGGGAGGGGGCTCCTGATTTGGATCCACAGTTTTTACTTACATATTTTATGTTGCGATCTCGGGCATTCCTCCCAATTCAGGTTGGTGTATGATGAGTGGACAGTCACGTTTGTCCCCCACAGTTTTTCCAGATTATTTACTAGTTGTTCCTGGTTATTTACTAGTTGTTCCAGGGGGACAAACTAGCTTTCACTCCTATGCCGCGATCTTCTTCCCCTATCTCTGGTCTACTTTTGTGTGCTATATTTCCAATGACAATTTAGTTTTCTGAGCTTGGCAATGCTATTCTAGTCTGCTTCATTGTTCTGGCTCTGATTAGGCTCCCACTGCATCCCTGCTGGTGCCATGGGCAGGAGTGGAAGGTACTTCTCTGGCTGCCTGGTGTCACTTGGTGGGGATGAGGGATGTTAGACTTGCAGGAAAGTGTTTCTCTGGACATATTCTCTGGTCTCCTGGTGCTGGTGGGCTTCCCACTCTATCTCTAATGGTGTCACTGTGGGAGGGAAGCACCTATCTGAGCTGCCTTCTGTTGTTGGTTGGAGGTTCAGGAGTCATGGGCTCCTTGCCACCACTTAGAGGGTTGGGAGATCCTGGGCCTTGTTGACCTTCTGCCACTGGGTTGCCTTCTGCCACTGGGTGGAGGGTGAGGGGCTATCAGGTCTGGATCTCTTTCTGGTTTTGGGGGAAGGATAGGGAAACACCAGATCTGCTGGTACCACCAGTGCAAGCAGAAGAGTCTGATTGTTGCTGCTAGTGTGGGGTGGGGAATGGGTTGACCCCCTGCATTCTGCTGTTGCCATTCCTGCAGCTATATCAACCCACTGCTGCTGCTGGCGTATGTGGGCCTGGTGTGCAGTGGCCCTCCTGGGTTCCGTGCTGGGCTGACTGGACCCAGAGGTGATGGCATTTGTAGGGTGTGGGTGGGCTGGCCCACCCAGGTTTTGATGTTGCTGCTGCTGTGAGGAGATCGAACCTGCTACTGTTGGCAGGTGTAAGTGGAGGATGGTTGGCCCCCAAACTCTGCTGGCAGGCCAAATGATGAGTCTCCCCACTAAGTCTCTGCTGGGTTTCCCCCTTCCCAGTCCTTTGGCCAAAGATAGCAGCAGGGTTTTCTTGTTTTTGTATTGATTTAGTTTTTGTCTATGCCTGTTGGGAGGTTTGCATTGCAGGCCTCTCCAACACTCAGTCCAGGATAAATGAGAGAGAAAATGGAAACCCAGGGATTTTACTGTGATGTTGCTCTTCAGGTCCTGAGGTCCCTGGCCAGTCCACCTTTTCCTTTCCATATATGAATACACATGATTGTCTGTGAAATTATTTCCAAGGTATTCTGTGTATGTAGAGAGGAGGAGCAGGGAAAAGTGAGCCTACATCATCTTGACTGAGAACTCACAACTGTATTTTGATGTTTAATATAAATGGCCTGAGAGGTGTCACCATATGTGGGAGCCCCAGGCCCCCAAGTGTTTTGAAAACTGCACAGCAGTTTGCTTGACCTAGGACAGTTAAGGTTTGACCTATTCTCCTTGTAATATCAAGTGCTAAATGTAATCTATACCCGAAACGACCTCCTCCCTGAGATACTTATCTACAAAATAATCTATAATCCTCCCCTTTCCCTGTTGATTACAATCAATCTCTCCCTATGTTGCACGACCCTGCTCCCTGCCTTACAGTCTCATATCTGTTGGAATGTCGAGTCTCTATAACCAGGTTATTCAGTCCCCAAAGTGTGGATTATTTCTGTGTTGTGCTCTGAACTGGCCGCCATTCAGAACAGCTCCTGAATCCATTCAGAGAAGCTCTTGATTTCAGGGCAACGTGACTCAACTTCCCTACCCTGTAGGTAAGCCCCATAATAAAAGTTCATGTCTCAGAACGTGTCTGGGGCTTTCTTTAGTCCTTTGGCTACAAAAGCCCTCTTGGGCCGTGACACCATATCATCCCCATATCTTTCCAATGTGTATTTATTTACTAACTCATAATTCCTCACTAATGTATTTTGGAAACTATTTATGGTGAGAAATTATAATGGCAAGCTATATTGAACACATATATATGTGAATGCTGAAATTTACTATGGACAATAGAAAAAATTCATTATATTTGGTAAAGTTTATTAAGCATATCACACCTCTTGAAAAGAGATTAAGTATTTAAAAAATTTTATGTTAATTTAATTTAACTCATGAATTTCAAAATTACAAGAATTATATCAATTCCTGGTTACAGGAATATATCAATGGCCATCATTTAATTGATATGTTCATATAGAAAGGCACAAAGGCCACCATTATTGTATACCATAGTAGTATTAGGAATAGGCTAAGAATCTGCTAAACCACATTATACCATCCTGAAGATATAAGTATAATTTACCTTCATTTTCTCTTGGGGTTTAGCAGGGGAGTAAACAAAGAATGTCAGAAGGAAAAATGACAAAGAAACTGAAGCAACTTTTCAAATGCTCACAGTTCACATTTTGGTCTATTCAGTCGCAATGTACAAATATTATCGGTAGCAAGAAGCTTTATAGACACTGCTTTATATACATTATTGTACTTTATATATACTTCTAAGATTTTTAATATATGAGGAATTAAAAAACAATAAACTAAAAACTCTTCCACTCCAACATATATTTAAAAAAAATAAGTATGTTTATACGAAGAATGAAGGAAAGTATCAAGCTGGGAAAAAAAATCTCTGCATTCAGTAAAGTTAAAAAAATATTATTTTACAATATGGAAGATAGCCTGCCAAGTGTTGCAAACGTATAAGAAAAAACAAAAAGCTAAGGTTTGCTAGCAAAAACACAGGACCATATATTTACAATTTTTGAGAAGAATCAACTTGGTACCTTTCATGGCCTCTTCAAAAGAACAAGGTCTTGCCAGACTAGATATTTCCTTCTTCACATTTACATTCAAAGCACTGGCTGCTGCTATTTAAAAAAGAAAAAAAGATTAATTCAACTTATTCATCCTAACAAAATGTGCATCTTAAAGTTCTTCAGTTAGAATATTTTCTCAGAAAGCAACATAAAATCATTTGTTTGGCAGAAATTCTAGGTTGAATTGAGTTTTTGTAACTACCAGTTTGTCCTCTAGAATTTACCGATCCCCAAGTGGGCAGCAAGCATATGCCCACTTATTAAAACAAAAGAAACAAATAAAAAACCACAACAATTTACCAAAATTCCTTCTTGCAAATGTATGCAATGTTGATGATATGAGATGAGTAGAAGATTGATATTAGGAGTTCATAACTTACCAACTACACTGCAACACTATCAAGAAAAAAATTCACCATTCACCTACACACATGATTTATGAAAAAAAATACTGAATAAAAAACATCAGTCAATTAATATTTAAATTAAATTAAATCAATGGTGATGAACACACTGACTGTATATAATTATGATTACTCTTTTTGTAAAGTGTTGGAAAAAAATAACCATTGCTAGTATTAATGGAGAATTGCTGGGTACTACATCTAATCGTATCAATTGTATCCACTATGACAACTTTAAAAAGTTAATGGGCCTAAGAATAGAGATCATTTCTAAATGATAAAGTTAAATAAATTCCAATTAAGCAGGTTCTTATGTAAAATGACTATATTAATTTTATTTGAATAAATTTTAACTTCCATTTTTCAATGTAGTTATTTTATTTCCTAACATTCAATAATGGGATTTGAGTGAGTGTATTTTCAATGTCTTATTCTTGATATGATGTAAAATAATACTTACACCTAGTTGAATAAAGAAACAAAAAAACTGTACACATCTTCTAAGAGTTAAGTTAATTAATTTATCTTAGTATGCTGCACAGTAGTTCCAGTATATGATTTACAGGGAATTGAATGGAAAATAAATTCACACACAATTTTTAAGCATGACAACATTAATTCTAATAATTACAGACATTAAAATAGAAACTAATCCTTGAAAATGACAGGAGTAAGTACTATGTTCTCATTTCTTACAGGAATCACTACTGCAGGGTCACTGTGAATAACAGCTAACATTATTTCTGTGTCTTAATAGCCTAAGTTAAAAAAAAAAAAAAAAAAAGCCACTTAATGGCTAAACAAAGCTTCAGTGACAAACTGGCAATGAAACAAAAGTTTTTTGATTCTGCCAAATAACTAAGTACAAGAGAGCATGCATAGAAAATACACAGTGTTTGGCACTATAGCCCCAGAGGGCTCTGGAAGGGTTTGTGTCTGGCAAAGCGTGCAGAGCCAGGATGTATTCACTTGAGCCCTTGCCCCAACTCCACTTTTAGACCACGTATCATGTACCCAAGATCCTAGAATTATTTGCATGATCACCCTAGGCTGTTTGTACGCTTTTAGGTCTGTGGGGTAGACAGAGTTTAGAAGTATCAAGGCCCTACAAATATAGTATGGAGTCAGAGGTGGGAAAAGAGGGGTGGCAGGCCAGGGTCCACTTTCCACATGTGGCCATATTCTAGCTTAGGGCTCTAAGAAGTCTGACAATTCTAAATTCAATCTAATAATCACATTTTATTACTAAGAAATGATGATTCTAATGCTGATGCTAAGCACTTCAAAGTCCTAAAGTTCCTTATAATTAATCAATAAAAACGAACAAACAAATAACAAAACCCAAACTTCAGTATTTAGAGGAGAGCAAAAACTTTATGGGTATTCTCTGTCCCACCCCACTTCCCACACAACTGATGTTAAAGCTCATTAGGAAAAACGTTCTTAAGTATATTGATTATGCTTTACTCTCACACTCAAGCAAGCTCCCCGCTCATGTAAAATTAAATGTAGCTAGCAATTATTAAAATGCTTTAACTACCGTTAGTTTCAAATCAAAATTGCTTGAATTTTTGGAACCCTACTTAAAAAGAAAGCAACCAAATATTTGGTCTGAATATAAACCAAACATTTTTCCTATTTTTAATTGAAGCTACATTTTATATATATACTTTGCCTTTTTCTATCCTAAATTTCTACTTGTAATCATTTATTGAGCAAATACCAAGGGGAATTTCACTACTGCTATACTGTGGCATATTTTTGTAGCAAACTGGTGTAAAATAACCAAAGAAACAAAACTCAGAAATGATTTTTTAAAATTAGGGAAAATAAATTAAGTGACAGAAAGTAATTATCAAATTAGTTTTAACTCTGTCCCAGCTACTGTTTCCTTCACTTTATGACTTTGGCTTTCTTTCCCTGCACCTTTTCTCAACTTCTACCTCACTGGATCTTGAACTATCTGAGGATAACATATCAATCAACGTTACAGATACTGAAGAAACTGCTAATTCTGCAGTATGCCTGTGATTGGAATGAACCGAACCAATGGTAACCCACAGCAGAAAATAAGCCTAGGTCAATGGAATATGAGAAGAGTTCTCTCTGCTTCTGCCAGGAGAAGGCCTGTCTCTTCTTCAGGCAACTAAATAAATGTAGAACAACAACACATAAGATACTTCTTAGACATCTTCGAAGACTTTTAACATTTCAGGTGGTCTTATTGCTCTGATTTCTAAAGCATTTTATTTTACTTAAATGCTTAAAATTTTATCTAAATTATTTATTTGCCAGAGTTCTTTGATATTTCTGATTGCCCAAATTAGAAAATGTTGGAGGCATAGAAGTTTCTTTGTTATTTTTTTACTTACCACTCCAGGCTTATCTCTTTCCTCTCCCAAAATGTACCAGCCGAACTAAACTATTAGTAGTTTCCCAACATTGTCACTTTCACCTTTCTGTACCTAAGAGGCATCAATGAATGGTAATTCTTAAATTAGGAGTAACCTGTCTGTCAGATATCTCTAAAGAGTCTAACTTCAGAGGATTCCTAGGCTCTTCTTTTATTAGAGCATAAGGCAGAAATGATTCCCCTACCATAGGAGTAAAAGCAGTGTTTGGTGGCTGCCCTGTTAGAAAATAACGCCATTTCCAAAAGACACTAGTATCAATTCATATTAGTGAGCAACTTTTTTGGGGAGTGGGAGAAATGGCAGGTCTTCTTTGAATCCTTTCAAAGAACTAGAAATTAACCATCGTTTTAGCTCAGAACTTTCCATTTTGACATACCTGGGTCTGGAGTGTAAGTGAACGGTTGAACATCATGAGATCTTCCAGCATTGGTCACTACATATATTCCCACTGATACAGGCAAAGTTATATGTTGGTCATGGTATGGGGGAACCTTCACAATAAGATGATTCTATTTTAAAAAGAAGCAATATTTAAATTAAAATTTTGAATCAAAAATTTTAATTAAGTACTTTCCTTGCTAGCTATAAAGTTTTAAAAGTCTGATGAGAGAAAAAAATGTATTTTAAGGCTCAGGTTCACAGGTATCAGGACATTAATCTTATGATTGCTTTTGAGGTAAATCCAAAGATTTTACAATAGCCTATAAGGTCCCTGCTCTGTCAAGCTCCATCTTATTCCCACTCTTCCTCTCCCTCACTACACTCTAGCCATACTGGACTTTCTTGTTTATTTTGTTTTTTTTTTTAAACACACTAAACTTATTTTCACTTAAGAGAGTTCATACTGGCTAATCTCTCCAAGTAGAATATTCTTTCATCATCTCTTCAAAAGGCTGGTTTCTTACCCAATTTCAGGTCTTAATCAAGTGTCACTCCTCAGGGAAGCCTTCTCTGACCACTTATTTAAAGCAGCACCTCTTTCCCTCCTGATAACATAATCTTGTTTATTTCCCTAACAGCACTTACCACCACTTGAAATTACCACAATTATTTGCTTGTTTTCTGTTTCTCTCCAACCAGAAGAATGTAAATTCCATGAGGACCTAGCCTGTTTTGTTCTTCACACTATCTCGCCTGATAAAAATATTACCTTATACAAAATACATGCAAATATGTGCATTGAAAAAAAGAATGAATAAATTTATAAGGAAAAAAATATCTCATCAAATACAATGTGGACATAGGTCAGTAACCAATGTTCTGTAGAACATTTATGTGATGTGTACTTCCCAATGCAGTTCACTGCTTCCTAACAATTTCCATTTCCATTTAAAGTAGGGTCCAGTTAATCCAAACCCCAGGAAACAAAAATATGTTCACCCTGGTAAATATATAGTGGCAGAAGCATATTTATAAGAAAAAGGTAGAGTTCATAAATGATTTACCAGTACTTAACTCAAGGGGACAACATCTTCTTGGAAGATAATATGAACCAAACTTGAATTTTCCTTTTCTTCCCTAGGACATTACAGTAATGGGAAGGCACATCAGGGTGCAGTGATTATGTTTTTGTAGTGACAACATAATACACAGGAAGCCAAAATTGACAGCTGAGTGTGAAGTGAGTCTGATGACATTTTTTATTTAGTTAGATATAGTTGGTTGACTCAATTGAATAGAACATGGAACAAATGAGGCCAAGGTCAAAGTTTCAATCTCTTAAGTCACTTAATTTGTTTCTGAGCCCTCTTAAAACACTTTCTGAAATAAAGTCACATTATAAAGAAATAAATAGCTTCTGATTTATGGCATTAACAAAATGCCTCTTAAGTCTTGTTAGCCATCTCAAAAAACCATGTTATGCTAGGTAGAAAAGCATGTATAAATGTGTGCACATCCACAGTTACTGGGGGGAAAAATCTCCAAGCACTTACTCAACTGCACGAGGTCAACACCACACCTACATTGATTCACTTTCTCAGAAACAGTCTTTGAATCTTGTCTACTCTCATTTTTACTCCTTTGTTTAAACACTACAACTACCTCACAGAAGCAGTCCTGCCTGTTGTTCAGCAGATGGGTGAATGGAGAGCTCGGAAGTATCCTTCCAGTATTAGAATTATTTGGCAAACCGTATAATTGAAATTATTTTTCTGAATAAAAATTTGTTTCTTGGTAATTAGTAACATGATTAGTATCTAAAAATCAGAAGCAAATTTTATCAAAATATTTTTATTCCAGTAGTTTTGGGGAACAGAAATAAATCTAATTTGAAATGTTTCATAAAACCAAATGAACCTATTTTAATACTAATTCTTCATACTTCCTCAATCTGAATCTAGAAAGTCAACAACTGATTTGAATTTAAAAACTAGCTAAATTGTGAATAGTGATCAAAAGTTGTTTTAATAGTTCTTTCATAAATTGAGAGCAATAAACTACCAATGAGCTTGGAATATAATACATATAAATACTCTCTTATAAAAAGAGGAATATCTGAATTTTAGTTAATTCCAAATAACCATTTTTCCCCAAAAGATAATCTTTTTCAGTGCTTTTATAAGCAATGGAACTAGATATTTTTCACTATTCTATGAAATAATTTATCATTACTGAATTCATTTTATATTTGGGGAAATATATACAATAGGACCTAACCAAAGACACATGACAAAATTACTAATCCAGCCAATTTTAAAATGTACAGCCTCTAAATTCTCAAGCTTCTGTTTAGCCTAATTATTACCATAAATTTTGTCGAGGATCTTTTTTTGGCATTTATTTCAAGAATATTCTTCCCATATTTATATTGAAAATTCCACCTTCTCCAAAGCTACCTTCTAAAATTTTTAGTATATAAAGTGTCCCATATTTCTTCTATCTGCCCACAAATTACTATTAATTCCTTATTTTTTATTCTTATACTCTAAAAAGTGTCAAAGAAATAACCCAGAAGAATAAAGAGTAAGACATGACCATCTATACAATTCTCTATTTTTGATACACTAATGCCTGTTTTATGTTTAGTAAAACAAATTATTGTTAAATCAAATTATATACCTCTTACTAGCTTCTAATATATCTGTTTTCAGCTTCTAATTCCTTTTTAAGTCATCTCCCCATTTCAAGCTGTTAAAACTCTTTTGACTTCTTTTCAAAACCAACTTATCTTTTTTTTTCATTAAATTCAGTTTTATTGAAATACATTCACACACCATACAATCATCCATGATATACAATCCACTGTCCACAGTATGATAACATAGTTATGCGTTCATCACCACAATCTGTCTCTGAACATTTTCCTTACATCAGAAAGAACCAGAACAAGAATAAAAAATAAAAGTGAAAAAAGAACACCCAAATCATCCCCCCATCCCACCCCATTTGTCCTTTAGTTTTTATCCCCATTCCTCCACTCATCCATACACTAGATAAAGGGGGGTGTGATCCATAGGGTCTTCACAATCACGCTGTCACCCCTTGTAATCTACATTATTATATAATTGTCTTCAGGAGTCCAGACTGCTGGGTTGGAGTTTGGTAGTTTCAGGTATTTACTTCTAGCTATTCCAATACATTAAAGCCTAAGAGGTGTTATCTATATAGTGCATAAGAATGTCCACCAGAGTGACCTCTTGACTCCATTTGGAATCTCTCACCCACTGAAACTATTTCGTCTCATTTTGCATCCCCTTTTTGGTCAAGAAGATACTCAGTCCCACGATGCCAATTTATCTTAAAGATATATATCTTAAAGATACATATTTTGAGAGGTAATTAGGGTCACAAAGAACTCATCCAAAGTTATTAAAATAGGACATAATGACCATGTCCTATCATATTTGGCATACATGAGCACAAGACATATTATGGCCCATTAAACAAAAGATTTCCCCAGAATTCATTAATCTCAATTTTTAAATAAAAGTTTAATAGCCAATGAGTTGACCTGGGGGTTGCAAATGAATGGCTATTACAATCATTCATAACTGTAATATGCAAAATTATCTTTAAATGGTCTTTCTTACAATAGCATCTTCTTGGGCATTTTTAAACATTTAGATGCCCTTTCAACTTTTATGTGTAGGCCTGCTTTTTTTTTTTTTGACTACACTAAAGTTTTTCTTTCAACACATTTTCTGACTATCTTTTCCTCTAAATGTTTAATTTGCATTTTTTTCTTTAACATGATCTCTAGGATGAATTCTTTATATTACATTGCAGCCCTGAAGTAACCACTTCCCAGGAAACCCCTTTGGGAAAAATGAAAATTGAAGCTCTCTCTGAAAAAGATAAAAATTTAAAAATGAACAGCAGAACCACAAAATTAATGAAAGATCTATGATTTAGTTTATTTACATACTTGCTTGTAAAAACCCCAGGACCTCTAGATATAGCCACCAAATAAGGACATAATTCCTTTCCATTCCACCACGTCTTATTTTTATTATTATTCTTCTTTAATCTATTGTAGCTGGCATAACTGCCTGAAAAAAATAGTGTTTTAAAAATATAACTACCCCATGCCTGAATGGATAAGATAGAAAGAAGGAAAGAAGGAAAGAAAGAAAAGAAGAAAGAGAAAGAAAAAGATGCTTAATATTAAGTTCTATATGAAACAGCAAGTTAAGACTATAATGCATTTGGACTATTTTATTAATATTTTGTATAATTTATAAGGCAAGTCCCTCAATCTCCAGAACTAGTTTCCTTATCTATGAAACTGCATCATAGGATAAGGTAAGGAATAATGATTACAGCAGAATATTAAAAGCAAGGGAGTTTACAACAATCTAACCAACTCATCAAGAACAAAACATGCTCATGCTACACAAAAATATTGCATGGATAAATTAAGCTTCAGTCAGGATAAAACTATAGGCATATGAGAATCTTGCTGAAATTAGGGTTTGAAGTGCCCTTGTTCTTAGAAAAGATTGCCACAGAGAGGAGATCTTTTCTTCAAAGGTGAATAAATGAACTAACAAGTTTTTCATGAGAATCTATAAGGAACACAGCAGAGGCACAATACATTGTCCCCAACCACTGTCCTCCAGGAGAAACTACTGTTGGCTCTTGGGGAGTGGGGACAGTCCGATCAACAAGCTACGTAAGAAATAATAAAACATCAGAGTTAGAAGAAGACTCGAATCATCTAGTGAAAGAGCTTATTTTATGGATTAGAAAACTAGGGCACAAAAGTGACTTGTCTTACTTAGATGATATGAATTGTTAATGACAAAGCAGGTACTAGGATTTCAGTTAGGACTAGTCTAGCTTCACTTTATATAATATATACTGTTTTAAATTTTTATGAGTGTTTTAAAAAAATACATGAAGAAATAAAAAAATAAAAAATAAATTTAAAAACACAAAGGAATTACAATTTTTTTTTCTTAATTTATAAATTAGCCATAGATTCTCCAATTTTCACCTCTTTCATCTCTGCTTGCTTTCATGTGCTCTTTTCTATCCCCATCTACTCTTTACTCTAAATTTTGGGGGCATTTTATGCATTAGCTTGTTTCTCCTTTTCTATTCTCTATCTCTATCTACACCTATACATATTATTCTTCTGAATGTGTATTTCAACCATGCCTTCTATCTGACTTACTCATAAAATTGGCCTTTTCTTCTGTTAATCTCAGTCTCTATGAGTTTGATCTTATCCACTCTATATCCTGATTCACAAGTCAGGATGTTGTTCTTGTCTCAAGTTCTTCTTCCTTGTTATTTGGTAAGCAATAAATGAGGTCCTATAAATACAGAGTCTTCAATATAAGTGTAACAAATAGTGCTTCTGAATGCAAAAAGGTAACTTAAACATAATGCACCTGCCACATAGCAGTACTCAACAAATATTAGCTTCCCATTGATTTAACTATATAGTAGGCTAAAATAATCCAAATCCTCAGAGCAAATAAATATTGGGAAAGAAATGTTTCACTAATTAACAATGCTATTCTTTCTGGTATGTAAAATGAATTCAATAAAACTGATAAAGCTAATACTCTAAAAATTTTCAAATAGAGAACTAGTCATTTCTAGCATCAGTGAACTAATTCTACTTCAGTTTAAGAAAACCAAGAAAGAAACTAAATGATTCACATCAATCCCATATAAAGAAGAATTAAATCTTTTGATTCAGGATGAATTCAGAACAAAACTGAATTTCTTAGAAAGCAAACAAAGAAATTATAAAATGGCTTAAGGTATACCTGATGAAATAATTCCATGTCGATTTCAGCTTCTGACTTCCAAGAGTTTTCATCTGATTAAAATTAAAACAGTGAATTACTAAATTTTGGAAACATTTTTTACTGTATAGTTATGACTGTATCTTTGTAACAAAGTGAAACAGGTAACAATCTCTGTACCAATATTATTCCTACTTACCAGAAACATTTTCTTGGAAAATTACTTTAGTTCCTTTTAGAAAGTTCTTGCCAATTAAAAACACTTCTTCCTCTCCTTTCACTGAACAGCTATGCAAACTTTTCTTTAAGATTTCTGGCACTCCTGCTGGCTGAGCTGTGGGTACACATAAAGGATTCAATAAAAAGAACGACCAACACTTATTTCTCCCCTAAAATCAACTCTCTTTGCCATATTTTTGTCTTAAAGATATTTCTTAAAAAATTAATTTAAAAGCAAGCTTTTTCAACAGTTCTAAACTTAAAAATGTCAGATTTGCTATGTCATTACAAGACTTCTGAAATAAAAACTGGTATCTTGGTGGTACTGAGGGCAACTTTAAAGATCTAAGCACAGGACCCAGAGGCCCCATACCAAAAGAAAACCTGAAAATGCAAAGACTGAATCCAACTCAAAACAATTCATTCCACCAGGGGGAAACTACCTACAGGTTAAAAATAAAATTCACTTGTTTTTCAATTACAGTAAAAAAGCCAATAATAAAATTAACAAAGTGGTTGACAAGTACTAAGGAGTCAGATATAATGAATGAACAATAATCAGGCTACCAAATTCCTTATACCAGGATTTCTAGATATAATGAATAAACCATAATCAGTCTACCAACTTCCTTATGCCAAGATTTCTTTAAGAAAATTTAATAGGTAATACTTAGAAAAACATGTTTCATAGTCAAGTAAATGTTGGATATATTGGTTTAAGCAAAGCTAAACAAACAAAAGAATTTTTCCTCGCTTTTCATATTCTGATGTCCACTGTAAATACTCAAGAGATTGGTATAGCATATAGTTTTCTCAACATATTTGACTCCAGAAACATATTTTTTTCTCACTGACACCTCTAAGGATTAGTTTTCTACCAGAACACTTATTAGAATACTAACTTATGCAAATAAACACATTTTAAGTTTTTGCTCCTTAGATATTTACATATTTAGTAGTTAATTTTATCTTTACAAGAATGTGATGTGGACTTCTAGGCATATATCCAAAAGAATCCAAAGCAGGACTCAGATATTTGCACACTGACATTCATAGTGACCTTATTCAAAATTATCAAAAGGTGGAAACAACCCAAGTATCTATCAACAGATGAATGAATAGACAAAATGTGGTGTGTACATACAATGGAATATTATTCAGCCATAAAAAGGACTGAAGTCCTGATACATGCTACAACATGGATAAACCTTGAAAACATCATGCTGAGTTAAATAAGCCAAACACAACAGGACAAATATAGTATGATCTCACTTATATGAAATAACTAGAATACACAAATTCATGGAGTCAGAAACTGGAATACAGGTTACCAGGAGCCAGGGCAGAAGTGGAGAATAAAGAGCTAATGCTTAATTGGTACAGAATTTCTGTTTGGGGTGATGGAAAAGTTTTGGTAATGGTGATGGTAGAACAACATTGTGAATGAAATCAACATCTCTGAATTGTATAATTGAAAGTGGATGAAGTGGGAAATTTTATGATATATACACATACACATACATATATATATATGTTACCAGAATAAAAATCTTTAAACATCCATAGAACTATAGAACACAGAGTGAACCCTAATATAAACTATGGACTACAGTTAATAGTATAATTATAATAATATTGTTTCATCAACTGTAACAAAGGTACCACACTAATAGAAAATGCTATTAACAGGGAAAACAGTGGGGGTGACAGGGCTACATGGGAACTCCATACTTTCTGAAACCTACAATTGCTCTAATAAAAAATGTTTTTAAAAGAATATAATGTGAGAAATTGTGTTACTGTCAGAACACACACTGCCCTTCCTACCCTAGGCCCTTACTTGTGGAAAGGTTATAATTCCTGCCCTATTGATATCAGGGTTGGTCATATAACTTGTTGGGCAATGAAATGTGAACTGAAGTAATGTGCTCGTTCCAAGCAAAAGCTTTAAAACACACCATGTGGTTCTACATCTCCTTTTCCCTCTACTATGAAAATGGCAATGTCTCAGGTAAGAGCAGCTTCTTCAGCCTGAATCCAGAATGAAGAGAATGTAAAGCAGAGCTGCTTCCAACCCATAGCCAATAAGTAATAAAGTGAATAAGAAGTTAAACATTATAAGCCAATGAGATTGGAGGGTGGGGGTGGGGGTGGCGGTGGTGGTTTGCTACAACAACATCATTTAGTCTAAACTAATTGACACAAACAAGTAAATATCCTGTTGTTAAATATTTAAGTGACAAATGGCATTTTTGACAATTTCTGGGAATTTAAAAGAAATTGTGAATTTCTAGAACCTACAGGGTTAATGTATGAACAGAGTGGAAAGGGTTATTGGTTATATACTGGCAATTATATACCCTTTTAAGCCAAGAAGTAATTAACCAATTCATTTAAAGGTAACTCATTTATTTAAAGATAACTTCAATTAAATTTATTTAAAGGTAACTTTTTGGAATAATATAGGAACTAGATATTCAAGAAAAATATGGTAAAAATGTTCTGATTATAAAACGAGGTAACATTTATAATAGATTCCATTTACAAAATGAAATGGAAAGTCTATTATTTTTCCCCCTATTTTCAAATACTACAAGAAAATTCCACTTCATTGATAACTGTTAAAACTTCTTTTCCTATCTCATTTTTTCCTTTTATGTATTATAGTCATACGACTACAAAATGAGGCCCCTTTGAGGGTATAGCATATATTTATTTTCTTCATATTTGTATTACATTATATAAAGAACTAGTCTGTAACTATTAAAGATAATGTTAACTTTGAACTTTTGACCTTTTAATAGGTCTTTTCTATGAAAAAAGTTTACTGGTTACCCTACAGGACTAACCCCAGACTAAACAGAACTAAAATCAAGATTATTTAAGCATTACCTGTTTTATTTTTACGTTTAAGTAATTTGTAAGCTTACTCTTAAAAGTAGTAACACTGCTTAAAAATTAGTTTAAAAATTATATAAATCATATACAATTATATGTCACATAATATTTATATATAATTTCATAATATTATATTACAAATATAATATTAATTTATACGTAATTACATTATATATAAATTATATATTTTAAAGTGACCATTTCTCTCGTATTATAAAAAGCGTGCTTCTGGATGCTTTTCAAATAGGGGTCTTAAAAATAAAGCTGAACAAATTAATAAGTAGCTGAATACTGAAAAATAATTAAGAAATATTTCAATCTGTCAAAAGAATTAGTAAAGCTCTGTAATAATGTCTGTGTAAAGTACATGGTTAATAGAAAAAAAATTACAAGAAAAGGTCTGCATCTGATCAAGTAAATTACTAACTGTGCCCAAAGTTGTGGGATAGGTAGAAATAAAGGAAGTACAAAATTGTTATATTCAGAGTCAGATTTAATTCAATAAGCACAAAAGATAAGATCAATATATATTATATCTAAGAGAGCAATGATTAATTTTTCTCTATTAAGCAAAACAATTACTTTAGGAGGGTGAATAGTGAAAGAGTATGAAAATTGATATTCTTTATTTGATACAGAATAACCAAATAATATAAACATATATACCTGTACTAACTGGAGAACTCTTAAAGATGTCAAGAATATAAAAGAGGATGAGATTCTTTCATCCCCTTAAATCAAACAAAAAACAAAAAGATAGACAATGGATCCAATGGCCATTGTTAAACCAATAATTAGAAGCAGGATTTTTATTTTAAGGCTACAAGGCACAGCATAAATTCTGGCATTAGGCCTTCTTTTCCACTGAATGTCTCTAGACGGAAGATCAAATGTCTGTTTCCTCTCCTCCCTTCTACCTTTATCACCTTTTGGCCCCTCTTCCTTTTCTACCTCCCTCTCATCCTCCTGTTTCCTTCTATCTACCATTCCAATTCTAACCCTTCTTACTAACTTTTACTTCGTTTTCACCTCTCATTCTACTCTAACTGGTCAAACCTATCAAAAAGGTTATATTCATGGAAATAAACACAAACCAGAAACCAGTAATGGAACAATATTCTTATTTCTAATTTGTAAATAAAAACATCTTTTGCTTCACTGTGTATTATTTATAGGTTTACTCTTCTCATCCTTCTTACCCACAAGTCTAAGTTCAAGTTGTTAGGAATAAACTTCAAATTCTTTAGCTCAAAACACACAAGTCTCTTTATGAAAGAGATCTTGTCTAGGTCTCTAGCCTCAAATCTTACCACTTCTTCATGTATACCATTTTTTGCTCCAATCACATCAGCTATTTTTAATCCCCCCACCCATGCAAAGAATCAGTTCTTTCAAGGAATATATTTATACCTTGTTTCTTCTTCCCAGAATGACCCTCTTCTAAACCCCATTTTACTGGACTTCTATTTGTCTTTCAAGACATACCACAAGTTTTACCATCTCCAAGCAAGCTGAATTCAATGCTTTCCTTTCTATGTTTCCACTGTACCCTATTTACTACCTACAGTAGTCCTTATATTATAATATAATTGTAAGTTTACTTGTCTATTTCTTCCCCTAGCCTGCTAGACTATAAAAGCTCCTTAAGCTTTCATCAATTTATTTCCAGAGCCTGGCACATTGTAACTACTCATTAAATTAACTATGAAGCTTAACAAAACCAAACATGCCTAAAACCCACCTTTGGAGATTTTATAATTAAGTAGCTTGTGTTTTTTGTTTGTTTGTTTGTTTTGTTTTTTTAAAGCACCACAAGTTCTTAGGATTGAGAACCAGTGTATTTATGTTGAACAAATGACTGAATGAATGGGCAATGATTTGTTATTAGAATGTACTACTAACTAAACTGTAGACTCCAAAAAATGCAACTGTTAAAAAAAACACCACCAACAAATGCTCTTCTATTGGTCGGAAGGTAGAAATTCAGAGAAACTAAACAAGAAACCATCTACCAGATGATCTAGCAATCCCACTCCTATGTGGAATTCCACTCCTACATGTGGACATATGTCCACAAAAAACTTGTACACAAACATTCACTGCAGCACTATTCATAACAGTCCAAAAGTGGAAACACCCAAATGAAGCACCAGTTGATGAACAGAAAAACAAAATGTGTATGTTCACATAATGGTATATTGTTCAGTCAGAAACAGGAATGAAGTACTAATACATCCTACAACACAGATGAACCTTGAAAACATGTTAAAAGAAAGAAGTCAAACACAAAAGGCCACATATTTTATGAAATGTCCAAAATAGACAAATACAGAGAAAGAAAGTAGATTAGTGGTTTCCAGGGACCATGGTGAAGGAAAATGGGGAGTGACTGCTATTGGGTATGGGATTTTTTTGGGGGGTGGTGATGATGTTCTAAAATTAGGTAATTGTGATGGTTGCTCAACTTTGTGAATACACCAAAAAAACCACCAAACTGTATACTTTAAAAGGTTAGATTTTCTCGTTTATAAATTATTATCTCAATAAAACTTATAAAAGAAAAAAGAAACTGGCTTCTGTAGTACAGAAAGTATGAACCTGATTTATCTAAATTAAAATAAGCAATTAAATGCCTATATGCCAATACCCCACTAATAAATTATAAGCTATATGACTTAAGATGTATATCCCATTTTGTTTCTTTCAATCAAACTAAGCTCCTTCCTATATTCTATATCAGACACTAGCTTAAAACAATGGACAAATAAAATTACATATTTCTTTATCTGCCATGTTCACCTTGAATATTTAACAAAATTTCTTCTCTCTCCTGTTTATATATATATATATATATATATATATATATATATATAACACAATATATAATATATACAAATATATATTTATTATACATATATAGTAAAACTAATCATCTCTATTCTATTAACATCATAGAGTTGTTGTCAGGATCAAACGGGATAATATGGTATATAACTGCAGTAGAGTAATATTCACTAAGGAAGAGGAAGGACTTATCTACTGAGGAGTTGAAAGCAGGGCCTGGCCATGATTAGCTCAGCCTTCTGCCTGTCCCTCTTCAGCATCTATCTGCATAAAGCATACCATTTATACTGTTCTTTACAAGGTGATAAAAGACCTGCAACTGTGGAGGGCTGCTTTGTCTGGGTGGCTAGGTGTGTTTAATTTAGGCCTAAAGAAGCCAGCCTTATTCTCTAATAGTTTCATCAGTAGTAAAGCTGGTATTTTCATCTTAATTTCTCTAATTCCTATGTGTCTAACTCCAATTTAAAAGGGAACATTTATTTATTAACTTCCTAAGATTTCAAAATACATGAAACCCTTTATAAAAGGTAAAGTACAATATAGAGATAAGGTTTTATTATTAAAATTAATACCTTTACTTGTTCATCTAGTCTAATGTTTAAGCAAAACAATAAAGTAATTTTTAAAACTTCAGGGTTGTTACCAATTAAACAATAAAACAAAATTATCTGAAAAATCTATAGACCTCTAAGTAATATATTTACTGAAAACCCTTGAAGATCAAGTAAAATTACATTTTGAACATAAAATTTTGTAGGATGATGACGGATTAAAAAAATAAAATAAAATCATTAACCCATTGGGAACAGTGTGTAGATCAAGAGGCTTAGACTCTTGCCTAAATAAATAATTATATCTAATTCATATTCATACTTCAATATCTTAATGAAAAAGGAAAGGGAGAAATGAATGAACAAACTAATGAAGGGAGGAACAAACAAATAAGTTAACAATCATTTCCCAGTCCCTGCCTTCAGAGAGCGGCTACAGTAAAGCTTGAAGAATTAGATTATGTAAAAGAACTGTATATGCCCTACTAAAACTGGAATTCCATCCTAATAATATTCAGGTTGGGGTATACCATGAACTATAGCAAATTCAGATCGAAACACCTCCATCAGAAAAGCTTTACAACTCAATTAACCGTCTGTAGATTATTTATTCTGTCTCTATCTGAATGTAATGGAATGGACATGAAATCTACAAACTTTAAAAAGTCTATTTATAATTAAACATTACCCAGAAAATTTCCCAAGGAAATACTAGAATCAAACCAAATTTTTCACACTAATTAAACATAGAGAAATCCAACTGAGCTCTCCTGAGATCAAGCTATTTCTAGTACTTTCTTTTTAAAATTAAGGTGTTTGCTGAGCAAAAGTATGGCTATAATAATTTCTGAGTCAAATCAAAAGAAAGGGAAAAAAATAAGATTTACAAAGGATGAATAATTTGAAAGAACAAAGCTACAATTAAATAACAAAATGCTGCATAACTGTAGTAGAGGTAGCAAGGTCATAATAACCCACAGTAACTCAACAGGAAATTCAACTGAATGGAACAATTATCTTTGCTCTTTTGAATTCAGGTTGTAAAATTTATAAGAAGCAATGTCAATGAAAATAAACCTTATGAAAATGTTAGGTGATATGTAAAGGAAAAATCTTCCCTATTTATTACTTGTAATCATAATCATTAGAAACTAAAATATATGGTAAGACACATATGACAACATGGTTTTTTTTTTTTTTTTAAAACCACACACACTTCATTTTCTTTCTATGCCAAGGTTAACAATAAGAATTTCATTTCTATTTACAATATTCTGCTTTACCTTACCCTTATTAGTAATGCAAAATACATTACTAATGCAAAACTGTTAGGACCACAGCAATTTATCACAGGGTGAAGATGTTGGTTGGGAAAATCCATTGGCTTGTAGTTTACTCTGGTAACCTATTCAAATTTTCTTTTAAATCAACAGATGACAATTATAGGAAACTACAAAATGCTACACAACTTTTGAATTTTATTCTGGTTACCCACATTTGGCTTAGTCTAGAAAATTTGATCATAGCTTTTAAAATATTTCTTATTTTGCATGATCACAAGCTGGGGTATGTGAAACATCTGAAATTTAGAAATATCTGAAAGATTAATAGAAACTGAAAAAATCTCCATATAGTTAATAATTCCACCTTTTCTTACTTACTACATAAAATTGGAGAAGAGGGTGTTTGCAGTGTCAAAGTAGAACCATCTTTCCTTGTAATATTAACTCGAAAAACCAATCTGGCACGAGTGCTTTTTTTCTTGGAACCAGCAATTCCTATTCTGGCTTCAACATCAGCATTCCTCAATTTCAATATCCCCACACAGTCCACCCTAATACAGAAAAAATACAACATTTTTAATCACACTTTTTAAAAAAATTTGCTTACTTATTTTTAAATATGTAATAGTCATAAGGTTCCAAATTTGAAAGGTACAAAAGATTCAATTCTGAACATTCATAATCCCTAATCTTGTCAATCTTTCCTTTATAATAGTAATGGAAGAAATAGTAAAGTAAAATGATTATTTTAAAATCTGAACATAGCTTACAAGACATACTTTTTAAAAAAAATAAATTTAGCCTCTTTCTTTGTGCAGCTAATTCAGATATTAAAATAGAGGGAATGGATTTTACCTTTTAGAAAATTAGTAACTGCCTCCGAAAGACAGAAAATTATACAGCCATTAAAAAAGTATGTTTTACAATAATATTAAATGATATAGGGAAATGCTCATGATATGTTAAGTGAAAAGCAGGTCACAAAACAACATGTACCAGATTATCTCAATTTTGTTAGAAAAAAGACTGGAAAGATAAACATAAAAAGAAGGGTTATTTCTGGGAAGCTGGGTCGTGAGGATTATATTTTTAGCTTTTTATTCTGTATTTTCAACTTTCTTACAATAAATAAGTCCTACTTTTATAATCAGTAACATCTCTTCCTGTCTCTCCCTATATACATTTTTTTTTTTTTTTATAAGTTTCAAAAGTTACAAGCTAAGTCTGGAAAGAAATTTTTACTCAAAATTTTTCAAAATTTCCTTTTTCCAGTTAACCTCCTATCAATCAATTCAAAATGGCTCTCAAAATGAAACTGGAAACCAAGTAAAGTCTTTAGCAGCTATCTAATACAAATAATTACAACAGAGGTCTACTTCATATCAATATATTTGCTGCTGTTATGGTTCAAATTCACAATTAAAAATCCTTAACAGAAGACCCAAGGAAAATAATTTTTAAAATTTGAATGATTAATACTTCTAATATTTCTCAGGCAGTGAAAATGTCTAAGTAAAAACTACATAGTCCTAGGATACAATTTTTTAAACTACAGGAAAATAAAAACAAAGATGAATATAGATCAGCAATATGCTTTTCACATCAAGGAGCACTTCATGGAATCTGTAGAATGGTTTCTAATACAGGCATTAAGAAAGAGGAAATTAGGAAAGCAAATCAGATGATCATAATTTTAATATCCAATGTTAATATCTCTAATCCCAAAAAGTGAGTCTATATAATTTTCTAAAAATCCAGCATTCCACCCCATGGGAATTCTCTAGCAAATCGCCACAAGAGTCAATTTTAAATCATTACCATTTTACAGTAATCTTTACGTGTAATGTTTAAAACATTTTAATAAAATGCTCAAAATCTTTTATGCACTAGAAACTAAAAATTATTCCTACCTACTGCAAAAGGTTAATATATAATGAAAAAATTCTTACGCCAGTGTCATGTTGTTGCTAGGATCAAGAACCAACTTCTACTAACAGTAGTGCCTTCAATGTCCACTTCTTTGCAGGGAGTTGTATTTCGCCCAGTTACCCTGCAGGCCTGATAAAAATCCATGTGGTTTTACTCGACCAGAGTCATTACCCAACAAATACTTGCAACACTACTGGTTCATTATGGCCTTCCAGCTGGAACCAGATAACATGCAGCAGAAACATTAGTTAACCTTTCAATAATCTACATGTAAAATCACACATTTAAGACCAAGTCATACATTTGTAACTGGATTACAATAAAGAAATATAATTTCTCAACAAAAATAGAGGTAAAATGTTTTCATAAAGGAGAGCTGGCTAATCAGGAAAATTGGCACAAGCAAATAAACAAACTATCCATAGTAATAGTTTTTCTGACAATTGTTAGTCAGCAGAACCTAGAACAAAATGCCTGGCACAGCAAGGGGCTGAATGAATAAACAAACATTAAGGTCAGACAATTCATTCTCTTAATTGTCAGGCAATTAATCTAACAATATTTCTGGTAAGACAAGTACTTAGATAAAACATAACCTAAAAGCCGATTATTAGGTTAAAAACATTGACCAAATTACTAAAATGTCAGGGTAGAAAATATTTACACAATGCATAACTTAATTTTCTCACTTATCTGTTACTTGTTCTGGGTGTGGGGGAGTGGGGATGAGTTGGAGTGGTGGATAGTGAAGAGGGTTAAAAATGGTATTGTCAATCTTATAAACAGTCACAGGTAAGTTTCCTAATACCAAGTCTCAATCATTCTTTCATTCAAGTATAAAATGAAATATAACTGTATTTAATATGACTAGCCAAAATTCCCCCCTGTATTTTGCAAGGGGTAGGGATACTTGTTAAACATTCCCCTCCTACTGTATTTTTTTTTTTTTTTTGGTTTGTCATCAAAGATAAACAATTATATCCCACTATTAAAATTAAGCCCCTTTTCCTTTTAGTCTGAGTTCTGAAATAATGAAAACTAAGTTAATATCCTATTTCTTAACAGACTTAAGCTACCTGTCAACCAATTCTTTTCTGAGTTGAGTAGTCATGATTACTTGAGCCTTCTCAGTAACCTTATTTTCCAAGTCTTTAATAATTTCTACCATATTTCTTTGAGTTCACATTAAATTTCCTCTTGAATATAAAGTTTGGGCAGAGTCTAATACAATAGCTACCAATATCAAATAAAAGGGGAAGATAATTCATGGTTTCCAGATATTTTACTTATCAGAACACATTGTCATCTCTCCTTTCATTTAAACTAAGTCCAAATGATACTAAAGTGACAATTTTTGGTTTCTAGTCCAGTAAGACTACTACTTTACTGAATATTATATATAGCTAGTAATTCTACCCTACTGTTTTAGGCAGCTTTTGCTAATTAAATTCAAAATAATTGCAGAAAATTCTTCATATATTGCTGTTCAGGTATCTGGTCAAGCAAGCACTGGCCTAACCATTACTGCAAGGATATTTGTGGCTGGTTTATTAAATCATCAGTCAATTGACTGCTCCTGTGACTGATTACATCAATAAAGGGAGTGTCTTCCACAATGCGAGAATTCAATCAGCTGGATCTTAATCCTATCAGTAGAAGACTTTCAAGGAAGAAAGAGAGGGAACCTTCACTTCTTCTTCAGCTAGCCAGCATCTCCTGAGGCATTCACTGAACACCATCAGAGCTGCCAGTTCGCCACCTGCCCTACGAAATTTGGACTCGTGCAACCTGCCCTACAGAATTTGGACCGGTGTATCCCCCTCAGTTGGGTGAGACACTTTTATAAAATCTTATATTTACAGATAATTCTTGTTGGTTCTGTTTCCCTAGAGAACCCTAACTAATACACATTGCTAAATAAGTACCTTTACTGTAGGGAAGCCTTGCTGTGTTCTATCTTTTACTGAGCCACGGCTGCCCTCAGTCAGATAACGAGCTCTGTGCTGGGTCTCAGGTTGTACAACTATCTTCAGCTCCTTTCCCTCACTTTTAACAGGATACTGCCCACACAACATAGGGCTCTTCTTTACTCCAGCTCCTTTTTGGTTTTCCATTGTTCTGAGAAGAGAAAGCACAACATGGAGAAAGTATCAAGAAGAGTTTTCTACAGTCACCTAAGATAAAGGAAGAAAGAATAGGCAATAACATTAAGAACAACTGCTTAACTTACTGATATAAAAATACAACCTAAGGAAAGATACATTCCATAAGCAAAATATCTTTAAGAATTGTATAACAAAATTTAATTATATGGTGCAAAAATAAAAGAAAGTTGGATAGGGAAGAGAAAGAATGCATATATGTGGTCGGAGGAAGGAAGGAAGATTGAGTGTATAAACTGGAAATAATAGGAAAGAGAATAGCTAGTGTCAATGTAACCTTTTACACTGCATTTCAGTCAAACTAAATTTTAATATTAAACATATATGTTAGTGTTTTATAAAGTGACATCATTAACTACAATTATTTTCTAATCAGTCTAGAAATACAAAATAAAAGAAGGGGAAGCAGCCAAAAAAGATACAAAGAAACTACTGGAAGCTATAGGAAGTATATTCTTTTGGGTATCAACATATCTGGTAAATCAAACTGAGAAAATTATAATGAAGAATCCATGATTGTTTTCATTGGGAATCAGCTTTACTCTAAGCAACCTTATCCAGAAATGTGATTTTTCAGTGTACTTTATTTGTGGTTAAATAATTAATCCTGAACTAAAACAGCAATTCTACTAAAGCCCTCAACATATTAAAACTCTATAATCTTGGCTCTACAGTACAATCTAACTTATTTTTTAAATTTGTATTTCTAAAGTTTATGTGTATGCCATGGGTTTTCTAGGTGGAATGTATGTTTGAATAAAAATAACATTTCAAATGGTGGTTAGGACTTCAGGCCAGTATATTTAGTACGTAAAATAGCTGAAGCACTGCAAATATGTGATAAAAATAAGTAGAACACAATACTCTTAGTTATCTTTTCCTTGGAGCAACATGAAATTGATTTAAAACATTTAAAAATATATGTGCCTTATAAATATATTTGCATTTAAAAATACAGTCAAGGCCTATAATGCTTTCTGTATGACTCATCTGGTCTTAAGTCTAGACCCACATTAAAGATCCAAGAGCCAAGAGATGACTGTGAACAAAACTGCCTCCAAGAGCAAACAGTTGGAGGAGGAATTTTGTGAATTCAAATATAGAGGAGTAATGGTGGCTAAGCAGCCTTAAATATAGCTCTCAACAAGTTACTATCTCAATCATCAAGAACAAGGACAGGGAAGGCAGTATCCTCAATGGAACCAGAGACTAGGTAGAAAATCTGGGTTCCCTGGGGGAGCAAATCAGAAAAGGGGTGACAGAAGAATGGTGGAAAGAAGAGATGGAACCAGCACAGGAATGCAGTAAGACTGACCAGATAGGATAAGAGGGTGAGTTCTGAGGGCAGATACTATGCTTAATCATCTTCATATTCCCTGAACATTTGGCAATTTCTAAAACCTAACAGGTGCTGAAGAAATGCTCACTGATGAAAGCAAACAGGAAGAAGAGAGGGACAAAGAAGGGAAATCAGACGTACGAAGGAAAAAAAGAACTTATGTAATCATAAGATGAAAAAGACCAGGAAATGCCATTCATGTAAGATGGACATAATTAAGTCATGAATTACCTGTGCAAGTCATTTGAAAGGCCCTGGAAGACTAAATTCTATGAAAAAAAAAATCAAGTTGGAAGGTAGAACATTGGGTGATAAATCCTATTTTCATTTTCATCCATCTGGGTGGGAATTCAAACATTTGATCTGAATACATAGTGTCCCTACATACACATGAGGGACAATGATATTCCTTTTTATACTTATTTTAAAATCAGAGCAAATATATTTGTTTACTGCAACTATATAAACATCCCCAAATATGTAAAGAAAGAGACTAAAAGAAAATACAGCAAAAAGCTAAAAGCAGTTGTACTGAGTAATAAGACTATGGGTTATTTCTTTTCTTCTATTTTTATTTATTTTCCAAATGTATGTAATATCTATTAATTTTACTATATGAAGGGGAAAACTTTAGTTAGAAATTTACAAGGAATATGCATAACATATCAATTATTTGGCAAGATAAAATTTTTATATTCACATATGCTAGTCAAGTTAATATTCAGGAGGGTAAATAAATGAAAATGAGTTTTACTATTCTGGTGAAACAAAATATCTCACTTAAGATAAAAACTACTGAGTTAACTGACAAGTATACATATTATGGCTTAAAGAAAAATGGCACATGTAATTAGACAACTTCTGAAATGATTATTTTAAAAGCCCTTAAAACTAGCTTTATATTCCAAGTTTAAATGTAAAAATGGAATAGATACCTATTTGGATACATAAATGTGTAAAACAATGAAAACACCAACAAATTTTTGAAAAATTGTCATTCAAATGACCTTTTAAGGCATGATGGCTTAAGAAAAAAACAAAAGAGTAGCAGTAATTGTATGGGATTTTACTTCTAAATGCCATTTAAAAAGGAAAATCCATTGTCTTAGCATATTTTGTTAGGAAGTCTGAAAGACATTCTAATTCCTTCGTGTTGCATAATACTCCCGATTGCCTATGTCACAAAAATAATTATCACTACGAAATGCCTAAAATAAGTTTTATACCCAGATGACATTTTTTATACTAACTTCTAGGAATATCTAGAACAGACATGAGGCTACTGATTCTCAGGACATTTAGCTGAGAAATATAAAATGGCTAGGGATATTTAAACACTGGGCAGTTTTTTTTTTTTAAGTGACGTTATCTGCTTAATAAACTCTAACATTTTAGTTATATAAAAACACTATTTCTATCCACAAGCTATCAAAATTTCTATGTGGCATCTTTAAGACTGCAATACACAACATATTTGAAAGTACATTTTATAAATAATTAGCATTATATAAATTGTAAATTTATGGCATACTGGCTCTAAGGCTGTGATCTTCTCTTTTAAAACATTTAAAAATTTCATTATGTTTCTAATATCTTTCTCATTGTTGAAGATAGGATTTTAGCTTGAGATGGTCTGAATAATTGTTTTCAAGACCTATTTTTCCAAATATTTACATATAGTTTTACCCTTTCCTCCACATAATTCCGATAAGTTCAAAATTTAACTCTTCCATGATTTCCATATACTAGTGTCAAATATATTTCCATTACCTATAAACTAGACATTTCTTTTGCTTGATGGAGTTTCTGCTCCATGAATTATTTAATGAGTTTGCCTTGACAAATGCCATTATACTTTCCCTGGGTAACCTGGAATCATTTCTAGGATATATCTATCATACAAAAGCAGAAGCAGAAAAGATGTAGGTCAAGATTTCTCTTTAATTAGCAACAGCAAATCACTATCCCTAAGTCAAAATTTTATTTGCTCTTCATTTGAACCTTTAATATCTGTCTCAGTACAAAAACAAAAATCTCTTTTGGAACTTTATGAAAGACCTTCTCCATTGGAGCCCAAATAAGCACATACATGTATTTAATAATATAAATACATGAGCCTTTTAATCTGTGCATAAATACATGAGCCTTTTAATCTGTGCTACCAGACACTTTCACTTAGGTATTCACCTTGTAGCTTCCTATGGTATTAATTACATTCCAGAGCTTTATTCTATTATAAATTAATTGTTCTACAAATATTATGTTCTGTAATTCTTGACTCTGTTAAATGGCAACATTTTAGGAAAGGAAATACCTTGTTTTTTTTTAAGGTAGATTTCCATCTGCACTTAAAAAAATGAAAAACTATCTAAATGTGCAATTTTATTTAACTATGTCACCCCAAAAGAGTTTTAAATGAGAGTATATAAGAAAGTAGTATCAAATAGGTATTGGTTACCTGGTAGATATTACTTTCAAAATGTACTGAGTGACTATTTAAGGACAAGATTGATGTACATTAAGAATATTCTCTGTAACAATCAGATTTTTAACTTAAAGAGATATCAATGACATCATTAAGTAATAAACCAATCTGAAGTAGCTCAAGCACTTAAATATGTAATCTAAATGATGAGAATCAAACTATCGATTTGGTTTTTCCTTCTTTTCATCAAATTAAGAGAAAAACAAAAATAAAATCCAAAATTCTCATAAAAATGGAAATAGAATGAACAACACGGGGAGAAAAATAATGGAAAAGATAACACAATCTAGCTCTTTATGAACATTTTGAGTTGTTTTAACTGGTGCCATTACATTGCTAGTTATTTCTCTGAGTAAAAATAGTTCTAAATTCTTTTAAAATATCAATCCATTTGAATATTATTTCAAGACAAGTTATTTTCACTTTCTGCTTCCTAAGTATATTCATATAAGATATTTATTGCTAAAATCTATTGTTATTAGTTTGTCTCTAATAAAACATGGCATTTTAAGTTAAAAAATTTCATGTATTTCAATGATTAAAAGTTAGCATCTTTGCTTTATATGAAAACTTGAGCTGAGCAATTAAGGAAAATTGGGAATGATTTTTTTTGTTTTACATAATGGTGATAGAACTTTAAAAAATGTGAATACCAACCCATTTCCTGCTTTTGAGTTGCCTTTGCTGTCCGTGGTAAGCTGAGAAAGCACATAGTGAGGTGCCTTGGCACTGTCGGCATCAAATATATCCATATTAGATTCTTCACAATCTCGTCGTTTTAACCCCGGCCTCTGCTTTGGATTTCGTTTTCGTGATTTACGAGGTACCTCAGTGTTATCATTGTAGGAACTGGTGCTCATGTTACTGAAGTTGGAGGGGGAATCCTCCATCCACATACTGCAGCTCTGCTCAGATTCCAATCCACACCCCTCATCCTGGCAGGACATCCGACTGTTATCCAGCAAGTCCTCAGGTGGTGGTGAGATGTACAAGACTGTGTGTCTCTTCGGTGTTGATGGATGCTGCTGGGCTGTGTTACTGGTTAACTGCTTTTCACTTACCCCTCTGTTACTTACCCCCAAGGCTGAGGAGCAGCTCTCCACTTGCATAGCCTTGCTGTCGGTGACTGAGGTAGAATAAATGGTAGGGCTGGAAGAGGTGGTAAAGGAGCTGCAAGCACCGCCCATGGAGGAAGAGGAGGGAGCTGAAGAAGCATCTGCGGTGTACAATTCAAGAGTAAATACACTATACATGTTTTCACCTATGCTGGCTAGCAGTCCCATTGAACATGTGATTTGTGAACTGATTGTTTTTCCCCAAAATGAATAGTTGGAATTTGGTTAAGTTTTAGAACATAAATGCTTCAAGCAATACATTGCCTAAGAAATGCAATTTTAAAAAATGCTCAAATAGCATTGTTTTATTTCTGTTATAATCAATAGATTTTTAAAATATAATTTAATGTTTTAAGCTGTAAAGCAAGAATAAAGCTTTTAATGCCTCAGCTTGATGTTCTGTTGAATTTTATTCATTTAAAGTAATAAAGAAAACCCCAATATGAAATATATGCTTGTGGTCCACATTTAATGCCAATTAAATAATTCGTTACAGAATTTGAAAAAGTGGGACTGTGCTTAGCCACAAAATATTAAAATAAGTTTCTATAACCTATGAAGCAGAGAACTACAGGTCATTTTTAATGCAGACACTCCCTGCTTCAGAGGCAAATCCTGGAATAAAAATATGAGAAAATAAATGAGAAAAGAGCTGCTGATTATTCCAGATATCAATTATAAAATGAGAAATAAATAGAAAAAATACATAATAAACCGAATTGGGGGCAAAATGGAACTGGTACCGTCACTATGAATTGGTTGTAGAATCTAGAAGAATAAAGGTGGAAAAGATTTTATTTGGAACATGCTGAACTATAGAAGATAAGCAAGTTAACCACTGAGGGTCTCCAGAAGTTGGAAATGGAGGTTTAAAACCATGAGATCTAAAATAAATAAATCCATCCTTCATGGCATGGAAAATAAAACAGAGTAAGGACTGATTACTGGATGAATTTCTCTTATAAAGTACTTGCTTACATATTCAGCAATTGGTTACTGTTTTTAAAGGGCTTGCTTGTTTATGTCTATTAAGGGAATTTCCTAATATAAGAATAACAGTAAATTTTATTGGCTGAAACAAAAAAATATACAAAAAACAAAAAAGAGCTAAGCAGGAAAATCTCTGGAGAGCATCAAATTAGTTCCTATAAAAAGGACTTTTATAAAACCATTTATCAAATCTATTATGCCTAGCAAAAAAAGATTTAAGTAATCTTTTCAAAATGTGTGGTAACTGGCAAAACAGCTCACTGAAAATAATACTTTAGTTCTTAGCACAACTTCAGATTGTTAAGTAATAGTATTGTTAGGGTTGGAAGTTATTAGCCCTAAAATTTTAGGAAAACCATTTGTCTTGTACAAAATATGGAAAGGTTCAGAATATATTAAAAAAATAAAAATAGGTAACATGAGACAGACTACTAAAAGATACGTTAAATCTAAAATTAATTTTTATCTATAGCCGAGTATGTCACTGTTTTAAAGTCGGTAAGATAAAACTATAATTTCCAATTATTAGAACTGCAACATTCACATTACTTACAATGTAAAGAGCGAAATGTAAGAATGTCAATGTTTAGATAATCAAAAGCCATGTGCCAAAGATCTATTTTTTTAATTGAAAAAAATATATCAAAACACTAAAATTATTTAAAAGAACTACATCTATCCATAATTTTTAATTGCTGTCAAGGCTGAAGAGCACAGAAACTAATATTAGCCATCAATAAGGTGATCTACATAACACCAAGTGGAAAGACTTTTCCCAGCTACCATAAGTCAAAGAACCTAGAGCAATGAGATGATACCAGTTCCATTTTCCAGTTTGCATCCTTGTCAAATGCACTAGCTGAAATTGGAAACTTCAGTCATTTTAAACTGCATTCCAATTAAAAGAAAAATTTATCAATTTTGTATCATGCATTAGTGCAATGTTTTCTTAGTAAATAAATAAAAGATTTGCAAAAACTACAAAATCTAGATCTTAATATCAGTGACAGTTTAGGAGCTGATTTGTAGCCACTTTGGGTTTAAATATAAATGTTTTCCTTCTTTTTTGAAAAATATTAAAGAATTCATTTTAGAAAAAAATATGTAAGGTATTATGTCTAACATTCCTCCATCTGTTCCAACTATTGGCAAAAATGAAACTAAATTTGTGTGTGTGTGTATGAGCCTGTGTTCTTCATTTGGAGAGAAATACAAGTATGCAGCATGCAAATTTGCAGTGGAACACACATCGCATGCAGCATGAATGCTGTGAACTTGTATTTCTATAAAGCAGTCCCCCCACTTTGTATCTAAGTACCATGCATATGAGAATGCAGAATATGAATATCTCAGGGATCCCTGTCCATGACAGATGGAAAGTACAGGTGAAAAACATTCATGAACTCAAAAGCAAGTTGTGTGGGATTTATGAATTTAATAAACAAGATACAACCTAGCATTGTTCTTTGAGGTAAATATAATTTTATCTTGCAAATCTTATCAAAACAATCATTGCTATAAAACCCAATTGATATAATAATCATACATAATGTCTGTTCTGGGACAGGTATGCCAAACTGTGATATCATACCCTACATAAATTAAAATATTCTATACATTTTCCTTGGACACCTAACACACAATTGTTGTATTTTACCTGCAGTTTCCTGGATATACTTATTAAATAAAAAAGTTCATTAGCACAAAACTATGAAACTGAAAATATAAACTCTGTCAAAGACAGCAGTAAGCATCCTCTGAAAAATAATATTACTTTTTTTTAAAGCCTACCTTAGTTTCTTCCTGAAATCACAAAGATGCTACTCATTTTAAGACTGTAATAAGTGAGGTAATTTTTTAAACTATAAAACTCCTTATAATGATATCATTATTGCTCTAATGATCACAATAATACTAGCGTATAAAACTTTTATATAAAGATCCTATATTCTGGTTAGCAAGAGATCACCTAAGTGCATTACTAATGCTAGGTGAGTGGTAAAGCGGAGGATAAAAACCATAGGCTCCTTGAAAGCACGGACAAAATCTTTCTCATTTTAGCCCCTCCTAGCACCTACCGTAGTGCTTTGTGTGTATCGAAAATTCAAATTTTTTATTAAATTGATTTATGAGGAGCAAAAATTTGATATCTATGCTAAATTATATTAAAGTTAAATTGACAAATAAATGTATCAATGTGTCCATAAGGAACATATCAGGTTTGGAAAAAAGAAAAGGATTTACCACTCAAAGTGCTTAGAATATATATTACTATGATAATATTAGTTGATATATGGAAAATACTAAGGGTTTACAGGTAACTATTAGCTATTTTTACAAAATGCACTAACTTTTTTTCTTAAAACTTTAAGCCAAATTACCTATTTGTGTATTAATTCATACATTTACTAAGAATTTAAAAATCCTTACTATTATCTCATTAAAAATTAATACACAAAAATAATAATATCAAGAATACTTTAGATTTCTAAACACTAATTTGCCATTTTGAAGCATTTCCAGAAAAGCAGAAGACAGTATTCCTGGGAATATTATAAACGTACTTAAAATACGTACCAGGACCTTTCAATCATTATTTCATTAAATAAAACAAGAAGAAACAGTTTGACATTCTATAGAACTAAAGTGTTAATACAATCCTGCCTTATGTACAGATTCATTTTTATTTAAAAGTTCTTACAAACAAAATATGTTAACTACCCCACGCCCTTGGGTTTTTTTGGTTCTGAGTCTCTATTTATACTTATTTTATCTTTGGAATATAAGGATTATGTTTAATTACTACATATTAAAAATACATAAACTCTAACATGAAAATGTTTTAACAAATGCTTTTTATTTTATCACAGAACAGAATAGTTACAATGTGTTTCTACTTTATAATTTTATTTGTTCCTTAAATCCTTCACCAATTTATTCATAAAGCTGGAAGTTATCTTTTTTTAAAAATTATTCTCTTGTCTAAGTAACATGCAAATATATTTGTACTGATTTTTCTTTTATGAAAGAATTACCTTTGACCTAGTCTAATACACATGGAAGAAATTTATTTTTCCATAGCATCTTCTATGACCATGAGAGCACAACAAACCAAATGGAAAACAGACAATTCTATGATTTATTAATGCAAATTTACCATCTCAAAAAAAACAGAATAAGTCTAAAATTCTAAAAGTAATTCTAAAATATATAATGAAGGGAAGCATCAGCATCTATAGTGTTTCATATCCACATCAAATAATAATAATTCCACTCATTGGCAGTAGCAATTACTGGGAACCAAATGCCAGCAATGGTGGTAAACTTGAATTGCATACATAGCTTCTTTTTAGAATTGATAGAATCATTAAGGTTCATTATGTATAGTCAACACAGTTGATATTAAAAACAAGAGTGGCAGAAAATATATACATGGAATACATGGATATACTAGAATTTAAAAGTATTATTAATTTGATGAGAAAGATGAAAATGGATTTTAAATGGTATAACAAATAAAAACCAATGTTGATTTATGTACTCCTTGCTTAAACTGTATTTTAAAGTTAACAACTGTTAGTTCTAGATTTGTCAACTAGAAATTATTTTAACTACCATATCATTTTACTGTTTAAAATGCCATAAAAAAGAGATGCTACTTTACATAGATCTAACAAACTTTTTAAAGAAAGTTTTGAAATTAGAAACATTCATTAAAATCCTCAAAAGAAGTAAATACCTTTCATGGATTTAAAATATACGACAGATGACATTTAAGCTTCCAAACTCAAAATCTGACCTCTGGCATTTAAATATGTCCATATATTTTATACTTTTTCAACATCAGTGCAAGATCAGTTGAGTTTCCTAAAAAGGCCACTAAAACAAAAGCCATAAAATTTTGCAAGTGTGTTAAGTGAACCAATAGTGGAACGGAGAAAGAGTAAACTATTGTCTGTTCAGAAAATAACCATAAAAAACAACACAAGATGTTGGGAAAGAGTTTCTGGTCTCAAATACATATTGTTCAACCTTAGTGGTTCTTTTTAAGTATTACAATTTTTCTTACTGGCAACAATGACTTCAAATCTAAACATCTTGTCTGATAAAAATTATCAGATACAAGGACATATTTCCAGATCAAAGAAGAAAGATATTCAGAGAAAAAAAATTATACGGTCAAGAATCATGTTGCCAAGGGACTGTAATATCTAGAACACACAAAGTGGCTGCAAACCTGCTTTGTCAATACCTTACATGCCAACCTTGGTTTTCTACTTTTCTTCTTATAATATTAATGTAAAGTTTAAAACCTTACAAAACGGTTTAGTTTCAATCAGTATCAATCCACTATTTAGAAACAAAAAAAGGATGGAAAAAAGGAAGGAAGGAAGGAAGGAAGGGAGGGAAGGAGGGAGGGAGGGAGGGAGGAAGGAAGGGAAGAAGGAAGGAGAAAGACAGACTTATGAAGAAGTCTGAAAATGAGACCGACCTATACCCTGGGTGAGATTGGATGAGTTAAGTGTCTCTGGCACTATTTGTCTTCACTATTGACAGACACTCTCACACAACCCACCACACGATGCCTGTCTCTGAATGGCGAAGCTAGAATGCAAGTTAAGTGTATTAATAGAAAAAACAACTAGCATCCCAGCAAACAAAATAAGCAATCCATATTACTTTACAAAAAAAAAAAAAAAAAAAAAATTGTAGGGTTGATCATTTAGTTTACATGTTTAAAACAGTTTCAGTTTCCCATATGTACTTTTTCCACCCAACATAAGTTTACATGCTACAATAAGCAATGTTTCAAAACAAAGTTAAAAAAACTAAATTATTAACATCCAAATATTTTGCATGTGGGAAATTTCTTATCTAAAATATTTAACTCATATTCACCAATTTGTTCTCCCATTTACTAATGCAATCTAATCCATAAACCAGAATGTTCTCCTTTCTCCAGTGTTTTTAGACTGTGCCCTTACCCAAATTCCCTTAAGAGTGGAACAGGATATATTCCAACCAATACAGTCAAGCTGTAAGAAATATCTGTATTTTAGCAGCAAAAGAATCTTTTTATTTCTCAGGTCACTTCCCTGTACTTCCTCATTTCCTCTTCAAAAAGTTACCAATTTATACTTTAAAATTAGATATACTATTGTGCATAAAATTTCTGACCCTAGAGGCTCTATTTTTAAAAAAATGATTAGCACTACTACTGAAGTGGAAAGATACGTTATTAATTTATTGGAGACCATCTTTTTCTGCCCTAGTCAATTACACTGCCATTCAAGGTTCTAATGCTATAAAATAATTACTCTCCAGTTTTTTTTACTCTCCAGTTTTTAATCTGAGTTCTCCTAAAATAATTATTTTTACCTTATCAGAGTGCCATTAATACACTCACAAAATAATTATTAAGGAATATTTCTTGAAAAATAAAATGCTAACAAATGTCCTGATACCCAAAGCAATGTCTTAAGTATGTCTTTTGTCCTATTCAACCCAAAGTATCTAAGTACATATACTGGGTAGACATTAAATAATTTGGTTTTTAAATTCTTTCCTATTGGAAGAGAAAGGTGCTTTCTAACATCCAGCTATTTAGTAACCACTGGGTACCTAAACTGGTCAATACTAAGTGAAGAGACTGAAAGTCCAGATAGAATCCTCTACCTTGAATAATTTAAATACAAAAGGAAATAATTATTTTAAAAAAAAAGGAAATAATTATACTAGCTGATAACTACATTTACTATACTACCTAAGATCCCAGGAGGACAAGTTATTATAATACTTGAAAGGTAATCTTACTTTAAAACAAAAACAGGTTATCATACATTAACTTAAAAATTGGAGGGAAAAAAACAGCCCAGATGGCTGTTTTTTGAAAATCATGTCATTGCTTAATCATCAAATACGTTTTTAATGTATTTTATATTAAATAATAAAGGCATCACTGCCAATCCTAGTCCAAATGTCTTCACCCTTCTTTTCAGAAATGATCAAAAAAGTAAAAGAAAGTAGCGTTTGTATTACTGAATTTTTCTGATTTAATTAATCAAGTTTTATACCTGGGTCTGGATTAGAGTACACTGAATCCAACTGTAGACAAAAGAAACTGTCCAGGTAAAAACCAGAAGATAGCCATAAATTGCTCTTTCAAGTTTTGATAATTGGGCTTTTGATAACTGACCATGCAATTTTTTTTTTTTTGACCATGCAATTTTATCACGCAAGTTAAAAAAAAAAAAAAAAGCAGAGGGAGAATTCAGTCAACTTTGCAGAAATATCATTCACTGGAAACTGCCTATTCTTCCTACAACTCATTATCCTCTCAAAGTTCCTTTTATATACAAGTGATCCTATTGAGAGAGTGCCCAAGTTAGAGAGTAAGAGTCAGAATATAAATCCCATGGCCATTGTGTGGCTACATCTTGACTGATATGCTAAACTTCAAAATAAGGCTAAAAAATAGAGTGGGTGAGAATTCAAAGAAAAGAAAAATCAAAGTAAGGTTAAAAAATAGATTTCTATAAAAATAAAATCTATTTTTTTCTAAAAAAGTAACACATGACAGGAGAAACATAGATAGGAAAGGTAGGTCAATATTTATTGAGTAATCCTCAATTGTCAGGCAAAATAAGGTGTTTTACATATTTGTCTTCCTAATAACTTTAAGAGAAAGTTGGTATTATTGCCCAGTTAAAGGAGAAAAAGTATTAAGAATTTAACTTTCCCAAGATTCTGTCCATATGATACAAATGATATAATAGCAATAAGATTAAAATTAAGTCTTTATGATTTCAAAGATCATGTTAATTTAATTTCTATTATATTTCATAGGTGGCAAAAATAAATAGAAATAAAAAAACTCTATGTGTGTATATGTAAAAAAAAGTTTTTTTAAATCAAGATGGTGGCTACATGGGCCTAGCACTTTAAAGTGTGCTCTTATTCATCTTCCAATTTAATTCATTTGACAATACTACATTGTTATGAAGGAATGTCATGGGAAGGAAGAATTTTACCTCAGTGGGCTAAACAGATACTGCCAATAGATATATACTTGAAATTATGGAGGAATGAAGTGAAATGTACCCTTAATTATACCAAAAACAAATTCATGAAGTATCTAATATATCCCACACCTTTATCACTTTTTAAGAGCATAGTTTTATTGGGTATTTGGACTTAGTATTTTTATCATCTTCCAGCTGGTATTTTATAAATTATGAAATGTTTAAAACCAACATCCATGTATCTCCTACCCATATTTGACAAATGCTACCATTTACTGTGCTTGATTGATTGTTTAAGAGAAAAATTGTCACAGACACAGCTGAAGCTTTTGTTTTGCTCTACCCTAATCCATTTTCCTCCTTCTTGCCCCAGCTAGAGTGTTACTTATACAACTTTATTAGTTTTAGAAAACTAGTTTTGTCAGTACATTTTGCTTATATTATCAATATTATTAGTGAGATAAAAAAAAATAAGCCCACTTCTATGCATTAATTTGTTAAGCAAAATTGTTCAAAAAAATATAAAAATGAAATTGTATCTATTTTATTTATTTGTTTGGCCTATGAATGTTTGAGAATGTGACCAGTTAATACTGCTCTACAGATTCACATGACATAAAAATGACCTTATTCTATCAGAAACTGAATAAATCACAATTTTTATAAAGTTGTTGCTAAAAAATTATTAAACGGACAATAAATAAAGAGGACCATGTAAGGAACAAAGCAATAACAGACCATGCTTACACTTCTCGTCAATGATAATTCATAATATGAAATGGCCTCCTCTCTCTCTCTCTAACTGAGCCATCTCGACAGGTGAACTCGCTGCCCTCCCCCCTACGTGGGACCCGACTCCCAGGGGTGTAAATCTCCCTGGCAACGCAGAGTATGACTCCCGGGGATGAATGTAGACCCGGCATCGTGGGACTGAGAGTATCTTCTTGACCAAAAGGGGGATGCAAAATGAGACAAAATGGTTTCAGTGGCTGAGAGATTCCAAATGGAGTCGAGAGGTCACTCTGGTGGACATTCTTATGCACTATATAGATAACACCTCTTAGGCTTTAATGTATTGGAATAGCTAGAAGTAAATACCTGACACTACCAAACTCCAACCCAGCAGCCTGGACTCCTGAAGACAATTATATAATAATGTAGATTAAAAAAAAAAAAAAAAAAAAAATATGAAATGGCCTCCTAAATTAGCAATTGTGTCTGAATTGATGATTATGGTCTAAGTTTGCTGCTTCTTTTCATTCCAATAATGTAAACTTCAGTATAAATAAATACATAAATAAATAAATAAATAAATTCTATACATGTATATATGTATGTATTATACTAAGCATTTTCAGTATAAAAGACAGGAGTAGTAGAGATTTTCAAATCTACTTGTAACATGTTTGTAACTAGGATTTGGTTTCCTTTTAGAAGTGTTCCAGCTTTCTAGAAAAAGGAGGAATGGCTATAAGGAATAACCAAATCAACTCAACATTTTTAGCTCACAACATCAAAAACACAGGCTGCACAGGTGAATTACCTTTCCAGGTAACGGACTTGATCTTTAATCTTGGGAACAGTATACTATATAAATGGCCAAAATTCTGAAATATGTTCTACCAGTTAATTCAGGACAGTGAGCAAAGGCAAATTTGTTCTTTAAATTTAGTCAACTACAGAAAATCCAAATTACATAACTATAAATATTTTTTCTAACACAAGTAAATAATTAGGATAAATTCAATGGGATATGCAATTTTGTTCTTTTAAATCACTTTTATTAAAAATCAATACTCTTCTAGAACTCACAGTCCCATTTTGCAGATTCTGAAATTTATAGAGGGGAAGGAATACAGCTTTTTCAACTCAATATCCTACATACTCCCTAGTCCAGGATCTTGTGTTTCCTTAATTGAAGTGATAGCACATAATTCTAAACTCCTTAGAGTACCATAGCAAGGAGTAAAAAATTTAGACATCAGAAGGAAAGAAAAGAGGTGCCTTGTTGCTGAGAGGATTAAATGAAATAGGATTACACATGATGAAATGCAAGTTGTCTCGCACAATTCCTCTTGCATAGTGGAAACCCAAAAAAGATAACATATTTTCTTCGCCTCATTTTGTGCAGTCTTGTTCTTCTGGATAGTTTATAGATATTCCTGTTTTTTTTTTCAGGAATTCAACATTTTTTTTCAAAATGTTTCCAAAACAAGAGAATAATAACATGGAGCCAACAACTGTCTTCAAAAAGACAAAATAATTTTCAGCCCAGCAAGAATGTATAACAATTTAAGTTGGTTATGAAAATGCATTATTATTATAAACTGGAAAAATAAACTTCTTTTTAGAATTACAAGGTATTTTATTAACTAATACGATCAACTAAAAAAATTTTTTTTTGCAATTTTCAATGCAAAAAATACCTATGCAAAGGTTTAACAAAGAGATTCCCTCTTAAAACAAAAATGAATGAAATGTTGTGGCTCCAGTAATATGAGGTGTTGGCATGCCATGATTACTCTGCTTATTTTATTTTATTTTACTTTATTTCATTTTATTTCAGTAGATATTCCTATGATTTCAATTTCAGTGATTAAGATGCCTGAAATGAATTAAAGCATAGCTGTTCTTTGACAACAATATGGTTCTCTAGTTTCCTTTCCTATTGTATAAGCAGCATTCAATCAAATTTTTTCAGCAGACAAAATACCTGTAACATACTTGAAATTTATTCATTGCTGTGGCATAGAACTCAATATTGTTTAATAATGCTCTTCCAAAAGGCCTTCCCAAAAGAAAAGTATGTTATATGGATCACTTCATATAAAGTTATTAGCTCAAATTACAGCCTTAAAAAACCTTACAGTGATCTAACAAATAGATATTCAACAGAGATTTCTATTATATGTTTTATTATGAGTTTTATATTATATTAAAACTGATACAAAGTATTAGTGTACTGAGAACATATTATCTCTAAAAAAGTACTAATATTAAAAGTAAAATAATTCAGTGAAAACAACAAAAAAGGAATTACTAACTAGTTATTCTTTGAAGAGTTGAGATTCTCTAGTGGAATTATAAAATCTACGGATTGATTAATTTATTGTTTAACCCAAGAATGAGAATAAATACTTTTAAACAAACTAAAAGATTTTTGCTTGAAACAGTACCCTTATCAAAATATCATATTTTGATATAAACTAATAAACATAAGTCATATACCAAAATGAAGGCAAAAAACAGAGTCTAGGATAGAATGAGAAAATAATTTTATTTTTTAAAATGAAGACTAAAGTTTATTGCTCACCTCTGTAATAGATTTCCTATTTTAAATAAACTAAGTCAACTTAAGGATAAAAACTATAGATACATAAGTAGATTAAAAACAATACCTGACTGTATGATATGTGAATTACAACTCAATAAAGCTGTTATTTAAAAAAACAAAACAAAACAAAACAAAACCCAAATTCTGGGACAACTGTTGGTTTGTTTTAATCCTCCTAAATAATACCTACATTTTAGTTCTTTATAACCGATAATATAGGATTCATTAAAAAACAAACAAAAAGAATTCTTTCACAATTCACATTTCTTCTTGAACAACTCCTTACTTTGCAGAAAAGATTGGATAACATTTTTGTTTCAGGAAAATGGTCTCTGTCTTAGCTACTGGATCCTGCAATACTGTTAAGAAAGTCTGTATTTCTAAAGCTTTTATTCATTTGTACATTTAACCTCAAACTATAACTACCTTTCCACTGGGACAAAAACAGAAGTCTTAAGAACAGGGAGAACAAATTTCAAGCTAATGATTCTCAACTACACTACACCTCCCAGATTGTGACACTTGGCCCATGGAGAGAAGAGTTATCCCATCCCCAAACCCTGGGAGACTCACAGGATAAAAAGATTTTACTGATGGTAGTGTGTTAAAAGTGTGTGAATAGTGTAGAAGGAGAAAAGGGCTGAAAGATACTCTTTTACCCAATATTCTGGGTTGTGGATTAGCAGCATCATATTTATTCATTCCCTCAGTTACATAAAGGAGGAAAAATCTAGATTGGTGAATCTGAGAAACAGATTTGTAATAAATAAGTAACAAAGACTGTCCATGAACACCCATATACCCAGACTCTAAGTTTTAAAATTTAAATTGATTTAGAACTTGTGAAACACAAACCTTTATATGGCAGAACTAGAAGTCTGTTCCCACCAGGCCCTCATACCTGATAGCAGCCAATCCGGCTCCTTCAAAACTCTGAAGAATTAACTACATTAAGAATGATCATTTTTATGCATTTCATATTTAAACAGCAAAAGGCTATAGATAAATTTTTTTAAAAAAACTCACAGAAGTCTAAATTAATGTACCTTTCCCTATATATCTAGTCTTTTGTCCAGGAAAACAAGGAGTAACTAGTAATATATTCTAAATATCTCTCTTTGACAATTATGTCATCAAGGATATTAATATGTCAAATAAAAACGTGACCCTCATTATATGTACTAATTCCCTTACGATAATTATCTGTAATTTAAACTCTCTTACCCATAATGGAATAAGGTAAAGATGCTCTTCTACCAATAAGACATTAGATTCCTAGAATAGACTATGTTGGTTACTAAGAGTAAATTTATGGAAAAAAGCATAACAAAAGACTTGGTTTTAGATCACAGAAACTTTCCATGTGTGAATATAAGAAAACTGCTGAGATCACCTTCCTACTCTCTTTACCATCTTTTGTAATTCAGGATACTTCCTTTGGTTAAATATCTTATTTTCATGATTTTTCAACTCATTTCTTCACTCATAGCTTTCAATTTAATTTATCTGGAGAAGATTTTCTCAAATATATGGTAGGGGCGGGATGGGCAGGGACTAACATTTCATCAGTGAACCCAAGTATAAGAATTTCCAATATTTTTATAAAAGAACTTTTGAAATTGAGTTTGGTATTATTTAAAAGTAAGTGTTCTTTTTCCAAATCTAGCTAAAGTTCTTTCAACTTTTATAAGGAACTGGATCTACTGTCAACAGATGTTAAAAAGCACAGAAGAACAGACTTTTAGTTCTATACAGATTCAACATGTCTTTAAAAAACAATCTCAAAAGACTCAAAAGAAATCAGTTAGTCAATTTCTACCTGTGGATTTAAAGTGAAATATTTCACAGGAAATATCTTATTTCTTTCACATTTTACTATCTGATACAATTTTTAACCAGATTTAAAACTCCCAATTCCAGAAAAAAATATTCAGGCCATTTCAGAACTCAGTGAATATAATGTGAAACCAGGTTATCTTATAAACGCAGTTCCTAAATAGTTCACTAATTCACAATTAAATCCACAGAATCTGTTAGAAAATGTCTGGCAACACATGAACAGTGAGCAGGGCTGATAAGCTTCTTTGCCATGTTTTAAGTTTTCTGGCCCTCAACTAGGAAGGCTATGTACTATACTATACAGCTCAGGGGAAAGATTGGTACACAAGGTTAATGGTACATAATTTGATGCATACAAGAAAAATATCTCAAGTTCTACTATAGTACCAATAGCCTCATTTGAATTACAACTTTCCACTTCACTGTTATTCTATTGAAACTAAAAGAATTTATGGAAAAAAATGTTCTGAGAACTTTACTATTTTAAAAGATGAGAGGTATCATATATGGCAAGAAACCTCTAATGAAAGACTAATAAAACTTCAAAATATATTAAAAAATTTTTTCATTTAATAAAGCAAACACACATAGCAGTCTATAAACTCAACTAAAAAAAGAATTACAGTTGGGCCAAGTAATATTATAGAAAGCATTCACACTAATTTATCACTGATCAAGACTTTTTTCTATTATTTTGTCAATCTATTATTTTGTCAATAAATTGAATTTATTCTAATTCAAAATAAAATTTTGAACCAATTATAAAGTGTATGATTTGAGAGCTTAGTAAAAATAAACATGGTAAATTTCAAAACTACTTTCCATACTTTTTCAATGACATAAGAAAATTATCTTTAAATAAATACTACATTCAAATCTTCCATTATTTTCTGAATTAAAAATAAGTACAAAATCACATATATTTTTAAATGTAGGGGAAAGGTTATAGTAACATGCTATGAACAGAAAAGAAATTTGAGTATTTGAGTTCTTTTTCAGTTCATCCAACATAAAATGTTTTTTTTCCTGTGGCAAATTTAAAAAAAAATAATTGAAAACGGAGACTCAAATATGATTTTCTATCCATAGCTTGGTATTTAACTTTTTTAAGTGTAGTCAACAAAACCAGCTTTAAATCAGTTACTGTATTTGAAGACAAGGTCTATTCTAAGAAATGGTACTTAGAGATGTGCCAATTGTGAGAAAAAATTACATGAAGAAAATTATATCAAAAATTTTAATGTTAAAAGTATAAATTTTGAAACCTCCTAAAACAAACTCTCAAATCACACTCTTTTTGAAACGAACTTCGTCAGCACTGTTCATGTTGGCCAGATAATAACCTAGTTTTCTTAAATAAAGTAAAATGAAATGCATACCAGCAGCAACTACAGCTGGAGGAGGCGAGCCTGCCTCACCACCACTTGTCTGACTCATTGATGCTACAGATGTTTCTCTAGATGGAGGTAACTGTAACTCCTTTGGGAGAAGATCATAGACAGATTCTGTTGTGGGGGAGAAAGAGAAATAAAATTTTTTTATTTTTTTTACAGTGTGAATCAACAACCTAAATACATGTGCACAAAATGAAAATATATGTCTTTGCTTTCACAGAGAACTATATTATTCACCAAAAAAGTAACACAATTAATGTTATAAAGATTTCATGTTGTAAAAATTAATGTTGCAAATATTTTCTCTATTATTATATAATATTATTGAACAGAAGAATGAATTTTCCATTAGTTCTGTCCCATTTTTTCTCGGCTTTATTCCTTATGTTAAAAATATTTAATCATAAGATAGTTCCCAGGGAAAGATTAAATTTTGAACCTGGAAAAAAGCAGACAGAATAAAAGAAATGTCAAATAACCCAAGATATCCAATATCTTTTTCTGTAATAATAAGGGTATAACTTATCATCCTTTACATATGAGATATCATATATTAGTGTATATCTTGCTTTAAATTGGCTTCTCCAATTAGTCTATTAGTCTAGACCTACTCTTTCATCCAGAATCCTTAAACAAATATTTTAATTCGACACCATCATAATATGTTTTTCCTCCTAAAGAAGCTAAAATGAATGTCACAGTTCAAGGAAATATATCTTACTGTCTCACGCATCTCCAACCTTGGAAAGGCACATGTATAATATACTCTTAAATGAGAAAGCATCACTACCTTCATTAAACTATGATTGCTTTTCTATCCCAGATTAAAGAATACCATACCTTTTAGAAGTATTTATAATACTTTAATTGACCATAAATTAAATTTATATCTACTACTTTAAAAATTCTTTTGTAATTATAATTGGACAGTGATTTCTGGACAGAAATAATTCTCAAAATATCCTTCAAAGGTAGTAAACTCAATGCTGGAAGGAACTTCAAAAGATCAATTAGAAGTATAGGCCCACTTTAAAAAGGAACTGAACACAGAGTTTAATGGACTTGCCAAATATTCCAAGAACCCTAACATTCCAACAGTTAAAGAAGATTATTAATTTCTGCATGAGTGATTAAAAATAAAGGTAGCACTATTAGATACTTTATCCTTGGTAATAGACAATACTTGTAGTTAACTGATTACTGAATTTATAAATACTTTGATCCTCCCAGTTAATCACTAAAGTATGCAACCTAACTTTGATGTGGCTAGGGATAGGGAATAAGGTCAAGAAGATAAGCTAAAATTAGAAATTGTCCTCTTAATCTTTATTCACAGTAAAGAATCAAGGTAAAGGTTTCTTTTAAAAAATCCTAATACCTAACACTTGAAATTTTTATCTTCAAAGCATCTGGCAAATTCCACATCTATTCGAATATAATACGCCCTGGCTGAAAATTTTCAGCTTTTTCAAATGTTGCTAAAAGGTTTAAGCAAATTACTTACATCTTCAAAAGAAGATTGCTTAAGGGGAGCAGGGGGAAGAGGAAGAAGGTAATTAAAATAGAAATGCCGTATGACCAAATAATCATTTTAATATAATCATCTTCTTTAATCTATATTGAAAATAAAAGATCCTTATACATAAAAGAAAAGTAGTCAAGCCCATTTTTTTAGTCCAAACAAAAAGGAAATTCGAAAATAAAAATAGCTTAGATGAAAAAAGGGCTCTACCAAAATAAACTTATAAATAACAAATGAACTTATCCTAGTAAAAGCCTAATCACTAAAAGACTTCACTTGTCAGTTCTATTTCTCTACTTCTTCCATTATTAAAATAAATCAGTCAATCCAAACAAAACAAACTATTGTGGACTGAAATACTTTCTCAAAGAAGGATGTAAAATTGAGTCTAAAATGCAAGGTATGAAAGCAATGTTAATAAAAGTACATTGGAAAGTAACAATACAGAATTTGTTATATTCCAAATATTCTTCACAGTCTCCCCACCTCCAAATAATAGCCACCCTAAAACAAAGTAAAATGTAAGGTCAAGTGGAAGGTGTAGGAAGCGTGGATTCATTCATTACAAGTTTCTTTGTTTTTTTTTTTTTTCCTGATTAACTACCCCAGTGTTTGGAAATTAAAGAAGTCAGGCCTGCCAGAAGTTTTATCAGAGTTATCCAAGGGAAGTAGTTAATATATCTGATATCAGCACAGGCTCCAATTTCAGACAGAACTGGGCTGGCTCTGTAACTTAAAAAACTTAACTAACCTCTTCTTTCACCCCAATATCTCAAAATTTCCCCCACCAGGCTATAATTGTACAACCTGATCACATACATTGGCCTTTTTCTTAAATCTGTTTCCCATCAGACATCAAAATTAAAAGGAATAGAAATTATACTATTACTACTATTTGTCATTTAATTCTAAATTCAATCTATCATTTAATCCTAAATTCAATCTAAATTAAACACTTTTACAGTCTCCATTATCCAAAGAAAGAACTTCTAAACAAGAACATAGGCACATTATATCCTAAACAAGAACATAGGCACTATATCCAATGTTTTGTTTGGATTGATTGACTTATTTTAATAATTGAAGGAGAGAAATAGAACTGATGAGTGAAGTCTTTTAGTGATTTGGCTTTTACTAGGATAAGTTTATTCGTTATGACAACTAGAGTCCTAAGTAAGTACTAGTTAGCTCTCTCACATTGTCACAATATATATTTTTCTTGTTATCATTTAAGTTGGTTCAGATAGATGAGGGAGGAAGAAAATTCTAGATTTATAAACATAGACTATGAAGAAAGAGAATGGGAAATCCACAATGGAAAGGTAGCTTCTTGAGAAAAGATTTTCCTAGACAATAAAAGTAAAATTATTTCTAAATTTATAAAAAGAATTTATATGAGGTTTCTTTTTGGAGTTTTGAAATTTAATCTACAATTAAATTATGGTGATGGCTATGCAAATCTGTAAATACATTAACAACCATTGAATTCTATACTTTAAATGGATTTTTTTATGTTCATATCTATTACTGCCATGAACAATAGGTGAACTTGATATATAAATTATATATCAATAAAGTTGTTTCAAAAAAGGGAAAAGCCCCTTGAACTTCAGTTTCATTGGACTATTTGCTTATACAAAGGGTTTCACATCAATAAATCATTCTTATCTATATTAAAAAAAAGGGGTAGACAGTGTTCTTTTTTACTTTAATTGCTCTTTTTCACTTTAATTATTATTCTTGTTATTTTTGTGTGTGGTAATGAAGGTGTCAGGGATCGATTTTCGTGATGAATGTACAACTATGTAATGGTACTGTGAACAATCGAATGTACTATTTGTTTTGTACGACTGCGTGGTATGTGAATGTATCTCAATAAAATGAATAAAAAAAAGAAACAATTCTACTAAAAAACATGGGAATAGAGGTAGTTTTAAATGTTCAATGCATATTAAATGAATGATTATGACTCCAAAAAAAAAAGGGGGGTAGAGAAAAAGAGAAACAGAATAAACACAAGTGAGAACTGCACAAGAGAAACCAAGGTCTCTATATCAATGTTCCTGATAAACTTCATGGATAAAAATACCTCTTCACATAGCTTCTATTTGTGAGAAGCAAAATGATGAAGAAGACCCAGCTGCAGTCAAACTAATCTGCTTTTTTATTAAGGCTCTTCTACTGGAGGATCAGGAAAAGGCTTCAGGCACAGCAATCAAAAATTCAGTAAAATACCTGATAAAAACCCTAAAAAGTTCTTATGAACAAGATGAAGAAATGCAGACTTAATAAAATAGATGGTTTCTAAGCAACAGCAAACAAAAATGTATAGGTTCAATCTGGAGGGAGGTGTTTAAGCACCACTGTATCAAGTACTTTCCTTTTCATCTTATTTTCTATCAACAACTTGAACAGAGATATTGAATTTGCTAACAACACAGGCTTAAGAGGAATATACAGCTTGTAGTAATTCATTATAGATCATGGAAGGCTGGAATATCTGCCCAAAGGAATAAGATGAAATTTGATAAGGATTAATGCAACATCTGGTAAAAACTTTTCCTGTGCAATGCTTACATGCACTCATTCACTTTTTTTTAATCTCAAAGTGATTTTTACTTCGGTTTTCTAAGGAAGACTTTCCTCAGTCTGTCAGGATTGGGATGACTGTTTTCTTGTATATTTTTTCACTAATGCTGCTAAGAATTTGACAGTACAATAATCACAATTAATCAACTCACTTAATGGTTCATTATAAATTTTAGTTCACCCAAATCCCATTATAAGCACAATGCTTAAATATCCATGTATAGTAGAATGAGGGCAAGTGCAATATAATAAATACTTGCACTGATATAAATTGTTAATATAAATGTATGAAAAAAGAAAGTAGGCAGAAAGGGGAGCAGATTCAGAAGATCAAGAACTGTCTTGTGTTGGTGCGATAGCACATAGCCTAGGGCAATTAGAGGGAAGGAGTAAATGAAGGAGTGAAATCAATATTTCCTGATTCCGAAAGAAAATTAATGCTTCCCAATATTGGATGGGAAGGTGAACAATGCAGAAATGAGCTGACTGGCTGGCTTATTTCCTTGGTCATTCTGTAAACTCTGATCCATTTATGTCACTGATTATTTCTGGGCCAACATAGTCTTTTATTCTCCAACAATGGCTATGAGAGGGTAGAAGAATTTCACTTTACTACATCAGTCTCAAAGTGGACACGAATCTTATCCTGAGGGCATGGGACAGAGAGAAAGAAGGGAAAATTTGGAAATTTAATAGTGCAGCTCAATTTTTTTTCTTCTTAGTTGAGCACTCTGTGCCCTAACTGTTGATCACCCAAACCCCATTCTCTACTGCTTCATAGTGTTATTACTTAAGTGCAGGAAAATATGAAAATTTCTCAAACCCTTTCCCCTTATACTCCTTCAAGTTCCTTCAGAAAAGTCCAGAATGATAAACTAAAGGAAACAGCTGAGAAAAAAAAAAGACATGTTTTCCTTGATCTTCTCTTTCATCAAAATAACAACAATAATAATACAATTACGAGTTATCATTTATTGAGCATTTTTGGAGAGCCAGGCAAAGCTTGTTATATGTATTTTCTCATTTAATCTCAAAACAATCCTATGGGGTAGGTTTTACCAATAAAGAATCTGAGGCTTGTGCAATAGTAAAAAAAAGAAAAAATGTGTGTGATCAAAAAAAAAAAAAGGAAACAAACAAAAAGTTTAAGATAGTGATTTCCTTTGATGGGAAGACAAGGAGATAGGACAAAGAAGGAACAGAAATAAGTTGGTTTGGACAGTGGGGTCATGGGTGTTCTTTTTACTAGAAATATATGATCAAACCAAACAAAAATAATTAAAATTAGGTCTATGTATGAAGAATGTATCATGAGGGAGGCGGGGCAAGATGGTGGAGTGCTGAGGTATAGGTTTTAGTTACTCCCACAGGATGGTAGGTAGAAAGCCAGGAACTGCATAGACCAGACACCACAGAACAATCCAACTTTGGGCATGCTTTATACAACACTCACAAATGCATGGAACAGCTGAGATCAGTGAAATCTGTAAGTTCTAGCTGCCAGGGGACCCGCGCCCTACCTGCCACACTCAGTCCTATGGGAGGAGGGGTCGTCGGTGCTGGGAACCAGAAGGGAGAACTATAGTTGCAGCTCTGATTGAAAACTCAGGCTGCTGACCAAAAATTCCAAGCATAGATAGACTGAGACCAGACACTGGAGAAAATCTGGGAACAGTCAGCCCAGCTCAGAGGTGATAGGGCTAGCAAGAACAGCAAAAAGAGACCCAAAATAAAAACAGAGACGTTTAGGAGTTCGGTGAACATATAACGGAGAAGGGCAGGGCTCAAACAGAATCAGGCACATATGCAAATACAGAGGGCGAGGCCCCATGTCTGAAGAGCCGGTTTCTCTACTTTCTTGATTGTTCCTTAATGGACATAAACTCCCTGTCTTGGAGCATTTCAACAGCCCGTTAGATCTGCAAGGAGGGCCCTTCTTTTCCTTTCTTTCTTTCTTTTTTTTTTTTTCTAAGAAGTCCATTACAGAAAGCCTCACAGACTTGCAATTTGGGCCCAGGAAAGGGCACAGCTAAGATAGCTCTGAGGGACAAAGCAGTAAGTCTGGTGGCTGAGAAAATTCGCTAAACACCAGAACTTACCAAGAAAAGGGGGACATCCCCTTACAGCCATCTTTCCAGTGCCACAGCCCAGAGCTGCCCCAAACAACCCAGAGTGATGGGAAGTGTTTCCAGCAACACGCACACACGCCACAATATCTGGCATGGACAACAGCCTTTCACTCACCCACAGCTAAATGTCCTGGAGCTGGGAAGGCAGAGCTATGTGAAAAGGGGGGAATTAACACACCCCATTCAGCCATCCTTTCAGCAGGCTGGGAACGCCCCTACACAGCCCTGTGGCCCAGAACTTCCCTTGTGGGATGGCACTCACCTGTGATGTAGCACAGTCTTCCCTCAGCAGAGACAGCAGGAGGGCTGGGCATGGAAAAGGGACCCACTCAAAAGTCCCAGGGAACATATGCCAATACCATGGACTTGTGGGTCAGCAGCAGAGACAAACTGTGGCGAGACTGAACTGAAGGATTAGACTATTGCAACAGCTTTAAATCTCCAGGAACACCTGGGAGATTTGATTATTAAAGCCACCATGCCTCCCTAACCGCTCAGACACACGCTCCATATTCAGGGTGAGCATCACCAACTACACACGCAAACTTGGTGCACGAATTGGACCCCCACAAGACTCAGACCCCCACTCACCACAAAGACAACGTTGGGGAGAACAGCCTATATATCCTAAAAGAATACTATCAAGTTAAGCAAATGCCAAGAGGCCAAAATCAACAGACAATTTTAAAACATATGAAAACACTAGACGATATAGATAACCCAAACACAAACACCAAAATCGAAAGATCAGAAGAGACACAGTACTTGGAGCAATTAATCAAAGAACTAAAGACAAAGAACGAGAGCATGGCACAGGATATAAAGGACATGAATAAGACCCTAGAAGAGCATAAAGAAGAAACTGCAAAAGTAAATTAAAAAACAGATGATCTTACGGAAATAAAAGAAACTGTCGACCAAATTAAAAAGACTCTGGATACTCACAGTACAAGACTAGAGGAAGCTGAAAAGCGAATCGGGAGAACCTACGATGGCGGCTAGGTGAGACAGGGCAAAAAGACACCTCCGTGAAATATGCTAGATAAAAACCAGAAAGTGACCCAGAACACCAATTCTAGCGATGCACCAGCTGCACAAGGTTTGCTAAAACCACAGGAATCATGCATTTGGTGAAACCAGGAGTCTGCAATCTGAAATGAGTGAGTAAGCCGGCTGAAAGTCGGGCGGCCGCGCTGTGGTGTGGGGAAACCAGGGGTCGGTGTTTGGAGACAGACTAGTTCTTTAAAAAAAAAAAAAAACAAAACCCAGGAGCAGCTGCAGTTGCAACGGTGAGAATCACACAGTGAAGCACGGCAGGAGCGGGCTGTGCCAACCTCTCGGTGTCTGGCATGGAAGATAGCCTGCTGCTGACTGTCTCAGGGCCAGGGGGGCAAGCCAAAAGGAGAAAGAAACCGCACCACTTGCAGCTGGCTACCGGGCGTGCTGGCAACACTCCTGCCTGGGGCTGGACCACAGCCCAGAGCCGCGCCAGGAAACCAAGTCTGACACGGAGTGTATCCCATGGCACCGCACACATGCTAAAATATCGGAAGTGGACAGGGGTCTTGGGTGCACCCACAGCTAGTTGTCCTGGAGCTGGGAAGGCAGAGCTGTGCGAAAGCAGGGGGGTTGAGATGCCCCATTCAGCCATTTTTGCATCAGGCTGGGAGTGCCCCTGCATGGCCCAGTGGCCAAGGGCTTCCGTTGAGGGATGGTGTGCACTTGTGAGGTAGCACAGCCTTCCTGCAGCGGAGGTCCTGGAAGATCACAGCTGAGAAGGGGGGCCCGCTCGGAAAATCCAGGGACCCTATGTCAATGCTGGGGACTTGTGGGTCAGTGGCAGAGGAAATCTGTGGCAAGACTGAAATGAAGGCTTAGACTCTTGCAACAGCCTTAAATCTCCGGGAACACCTGGGAGGTTTGAATATTAAAGCTGCCCTGCCTCCCTAACTACCCAGACACACGCCCCATATTCAGGGCAGACAGCACCAACAACACACCCAAACTGACTGCACAAATTGAACCCCACAAGAATCATTTCCCCACACATCACAAAGACAATATTGTGGAGAACTGACTTGAAGGGAATAGGTGACTCGCAGATGCCATCTGCTGGTTAGTCAGAGTGTAGGGTTGCTGGTTAGTTGTAGGTCTGAAAAATTATATTGGTATTTTTTATAACTTGAAGGAACACTATCAAGCAAACCAAATGCCAAGAGGCCAAAAACAACAGAAAATCTTAAAGCATATGATAAAACCAGACGATATGGAGGACACAATCCCAAACACCTAAATCAAATGATCACAAGGGACACAATATTTGGCACAATTAATCAAAGAACTACAGTCAAAGAATCAGAGCATGGCACAAGATATAAAGGACATGAAGAAGAATATGGCACAGGATATAAAGGACATAAAGAAGACCCCAGAAGAGCATAAAGAAGAAATTGCAAGATTAAATTAAAAAATAGAAGATCTTATGGAAATAAAAGAAACTGTTGGCCAAATTAAAAAGACTCTGGAGAAACCAAGATGGCGGCTAGGTGAGACAGGTCTAAGGAACACCTCCGTGGAAAACACTAGATAAAGACTGGAGAGTGACCCAGAATACCAGTTACAGCAATGTGCCAGCTGAATGAGATCTCCTAGTTCTCAGGGGCTGTATACTTGGTGAAACTGAGAGTCTGCATTCTGAAATGAGTGAGTAAGCCGGCTGGAAGTCCCGCAGCCGTGCGGCGATCCGGCGAAGCCAGGGTTTGGTGTCTGGGAAAAAAAAAAAGAAAAAAGAAAAAAGGGGAAAACCCAGGAGCGGCTGCAGGTGCGAGCGGCTGCATGTGCGATCATGGGAAACACGCAGTAAAACACAGCAAGAGGGGGCTGGGCCGGCCTCTCCATGACTGGCCTGGAAGAAAGCCCGCTGCAGATATCCCTGGGGGCGGGGGAATGGAGTGGAGAGCCAGCAGCCGAAAGAATCCCTGCGACTAGCAGCTCGCTCCCGGGAGGGCTGGATAAACCCCTGCCTGAGGTTGTGCCCACAGCCCAGAGCCCCGCCAGTTGTCCTGGAGCGGGGAAGGAGGAACTGTGTAAGGAGGAGGGTGTGAAGAAGCCCCATTTGGCCATTTTTGCATAAGGCTGAAAGCGAGCCGGCTTGCCCCTGCGGCCCGGGGCTTCCCTTGAGGGACGGCGCGCGTGGATGACGTAGTACGGCATTTTCTCAGCAGTGGTCCTGGAGGAGCGCGGCTGGGTAGGGCAACCTGCTCGGAGATCCCAGAGACACTACGCCAAGTCTGCTGGTTTGTGAGACATCGAGAGAGAGGGGCAGGGGCTGGGGCTGAAATGAAATGAAGGCTTGGTCTCTTGCGGCAGCCTTGAATCTCCGGGAACCGGGGGGATTTGAATATTGAAGCTGTCCTTCCTCCCTGACCACCCGTACAAGCGCCCCACATTCAGGGCGGACAGCTCCAGCAGCACACCCAGGCTGAGTTCTCTGGCTGGACCCCACAAGAATCATTTCCCCACTCACAGCGGGGACAAGAGGAGAACTGACTTGAGAGGTGTAGGTGACTCACAGACGCCATCTGCTGGATAGTTAGAGAAAGTGTATGTCACCAGTGTTTCTGAAACAATTAGATAGGGTTTTTTTTTACAAATTAAAAGAATCCTGTCCAGCAGAGCAAATGCCAAGAGGCCAAAAACAACAGAAAATCTCAATGCATATGATAAAACCAGATGATATGGAGAATCCAACTCCAAACACACAGATCAAGTTATCTGAAGAAACAAAGTTCCTCGCAGAATTAATTAAATAAAAGAAACTGTTGGCCAAATTAAAAATACTCTGGATAATCACAATACAAGACTAGAGGAAGCTGAACAACATCTCAGTGTCCTAGAAGTCCACAGAACAGAAAATGAAAGGACAAAAGAAAGAATGGAGAAAAAAATCAAAAAAATGGAAACAGATCTCAGGGAAACGATAGATAAAATAAAACGTCCAAACTTAAGACTCATTGGTGTCCCAGAAGGGGAAGAGAAGGGTAAAGGTCTAGAAAGAGTATTCAAAGAAATTGTTGGGGAAAACTTCCCCAACCTTCTACACAATATAAAGACACAAAGCATAAATGCCCAGTGAACTCCAAATAAAATAAATCCAAATAAACCCACTCCGAGACATATTCTGATCAGACTGTCAAATACTGAAGAGAAGGAGCAAGTTCTGAAAGCAGCAAGAGAAAAGCAATTCACCACATACAAAGGAAACAACATAAGACTAAGTTGTGACTACCCAGTGGCCACCATGGAGATGAGAAGGCACTGGCGTGACATATTTAAAACACTAAGAGAAAAATTTTCAACCAAGAATACTTTATCCAGCAAAACTCTCCTTCAAATTCGAGGGAGAGCTTAGGTTTTTCACAGACAAACAAATCCTGAGAGACTTTGCCAATTAAAGACCTGCCCTACTTCAGATTCTAAAGGGAACCCTACCGACAGAGAAACAACAGAAAGAAGAAAGAGATATAGAGAATTTTAACAGACATATATAGAACCTTACATCCCAAATCACCAGGACACACATTTTTCTCTAGTGATCACATATCTTTCTCCAGAACTGACCATATGCTGGGACATAAAACAAGCCTCAGTAAATCTAAAAAAAACCACAAGTGAATATATTTCAAAGCACATTCTCTGACCACAATGGAATACAAATAGAAGTCAATAATTTTTTATTTTTAACTCCACTATTTACTTCCTACATGATATAAAATACATAAACTCTACTGACAAATCAGTGGTTTTGGACTCAATGTAAAATATGTAATTTTTGACAAGAACTATATAAAGGTGGGGGAATGGAGGAGTATAGGAACATAGTTTACATGTCCTTTTGAAGTTAAGTTGGTAGCAAAGAAAACCAAGGTTGTTATGGATTTAAGAGGTTAAATTTAAGTCCCACAGTAAACACAGAGAAATTATCAGAGAATATGACCATTGAGATGAAAAGCAGTGTATGGGTTAAGAGAAGTGGGGGAAGCGGCAATGGGGAGTTAAGAAATGAGTGTAGGGTTGCTGTTTGAGGTGAAGGGAAATTTCTAGTAATGGATGGTAGGAAGGTGATAGCATTACAACATTCTAAATTTGATTAATCCCACTAATGGAGTGCTAGGGATGGGGTGGAATGGGAAGATTTAGGCTGTATATATGTTTCCACAATTGAAAGAAGAAGAAAAAAAAAAGACATTCTAAATACATGAAAATTGAATGCCAAGGATGATCCTGGATGGGATCTGAGGATGGAGGACAGGAGGCTCAAAGGGATACAGTTGGAACATAAGAAAAAAAGAAAAAAAGAAAAAGGAAATATAGAATGTAAGCTTTGTATCAATGTTGAATTTCTTGAACTTCTTAGCTGCACATAATGGGAATGCATAAAAGAATGTTCTTGTTCATGGGAACTGTATATGTGAATTACAGTGTTTGCTCAAGGATGTGTGCAGTTTGCTCTCATATGCTCAGAAGACAGAGCAATAGAGTATGGATGATAGGGAGGGAGGGAGGGAAAGAAAGAAATGGCGGTGTGACAGCGTGTTAAAGTCGGTGAATCAGGGTATTGGGGGAGGGGGGTCAGGGTATGCTGTGCATGGGGTTTGTATTGTTTTTGCAACTGCTCCTGTAACTTTGAATTTATTTCAAAATAACATTAAATAAAAAACAAAAAAAAAAGCAAATCAGTGACCTCGAGGATGACACAACGGAAAATGAAAGAACAGAAGAAAGAATGGGGAAAAAAATTTTAAAAATCACAATGGACCTCAAGGATATGATAGATAATATAAAATGTCCAAATATAAGACTCATTGGTGTCCCAGAGGGGGAAGAAAAGAGTAAAGGTCTAGGGAAGAGTATTCAAAGAAATTGCTGGGGAAAACTTCCCAAACCTTCTACACAATATAAATACACAAAGCATAAATGCCCAGCGAACTCCAAACAGAATAAATCCAAATAAACCCACTCTGAGACATATTCTGATCAGACTATCAAATACTGAAGAGAAGGAGCAATTTCTGAAAGCAGCAAGAGAAAAGCAATTCACCACTTACAAAGGAAAGAGCATAAGACTAAGTAGTGACTACTCAGTGGCCACCATGGAGGGAAAAAAACAGTGGCATGACACATTTAAAATTCTGAGAGAGAAAAACTGCCAACCAGGAATTCTTTATCATGCAGAGCACTCCTTCAAATTTGAGGGACCCCTTAAAGTTTTCACAGACAAACAGATGCTGAAAGAATTTGATAACAAGGGACCTGCCCTACTTGAGATACTAAAGAGAGCCCTACCGACAGAGAAACAAAGAAAGGTGAGAGAGATAAGGAGAAAGATTCAGTACTAAAGAGATTCAGTATTGGCACATTAAAGGACATTAAGAGAGGGAGGGGAAAAAATATCTCTGACAAACATAAACCAAAAGACAGGATGGCTGAGTCAAGAAAAGCCTTCACAGTAATAACGTTGAAGGTAAATGGATAAAACTTCCCAATTAAAAGATATAGATTGGCAGAATGGATCAAAAATTATGAACCATCAAATATGTTGCACACAAGAGACTCATCTTAGACACAGGGACACAAAGAAATTGAAAGTGAAAGGATGGAAATAAATATTTCATGCAAGCTACAGCCAAAAGAAAGCAGGACTAGCAACATTAATCTCAGATAAAATAGACTTCAAATGTAAGGATGTTATGAGAGACAAAGAAGGCCACTACATACTAATAAAAGGGGCAATTCAACAAGAAGAAATAACAATCATAAATGCTTACGCACCCAATCAAGGTGCCACAAAATAAATGAGACAAACACTGGCAAAACTAAAGGAAGCAATTGAGTTACAATAATTGTGGGAGATTTCAACACATCATTCTCTCCTATAGATAGGTCAACCAGACAGAAGACCAATAAGGTAACTGAAAACCTAAACAATCTGACAAATGAATTGGATTTAACAGACATATATAGAACATTACACCCCAAATCACCAGGATACACATTCTTCTCTAGTGCTCACAGAACTTTCTCCAGAATAGATCACATGCTGGGACATAAAACAAGCCTCAATAAATTTTAAAAAACTGAAATTATTCAAAGCACATTCTCTGACCACAATGGAAAATAATTAGAAGTCAACAACCATCGGAGACTTAGAAAATTCACAAACACCTGTAGGTTAAACAACATGCTCCTAAACAATCAGTGGGATAAAGAAGAAATAACAAAAGAAATTGAAAAATATCTAGAGATGAATGAAAATGAGAACACAACATATGAAAACCTACGAGATGCAGCAAACACGGTACTGCGGCGGAAATTTATATCACTAAACACATACATCAAAAAGGAAGAAAGAGCTAAAATCAAAGACCTAATGCAGCAACCGAAGACGCCAGAAAATGAACAGCATATCAACCCTAAATCAAGTCGAAGAAAAGAAATAACAAGGATTAAAGCAGAAATAAATGACACAGAGAACACAAAAACAACAGAGAGAATAAATAACACCAAAAGTTGGTACTTTGAGAAGATCAACAGGATTGACAATACCCTAGCTAGACTGACAAAATCAAAAAGAGAGAAGACCCATATAAACAAAATAATGAATGAGAAAGGTGACATTACTGCACATCCTGAAGAAATTAAAAAAATTATAAGACGATACTATGAACAACTGTATGCCAACAAACTGGATAATGTAGAGGAAATGGACAATTTCCTGGAAACATATGAAAAACCTAGACAGACCAGAGAAGAAAGAGAAGACCTCCAACTAATCACAAGCAAAGAGATCCAGTCAGTAATCAAAAAACTTCCCTCATCAAAAAACTTCCCACAAATAAATGCCCAGGGCCAGATGGCTTCACAGGGGAATTCTACCAAATTTTCCAAAAAGAACTGACACCAATCTTACTTAAGCTCTTTCAAAACATCGAAGAAAATGGAACACTACCTAACACATTTTATGAAGCTAACATCAATCTAATACCAAAATCAGGCAACAATGCTCCAAAAAAAAAACTACAGGCCAATCTCCCTAACAAATATAGATGCAAAAATTCTCAACAAAATACTTGCAAATCGAATCCAAAAACATGTTAAAAAAATCATACACCATGACCAAGTGGGGTTCATTCCAGGCATGCAACGATGGTTCAACATAAAAAAATCAATCAATATATTACAATATATTAACAAACCAAAAGAGAAAAATCAAATGATGAACTCAATAGATGCTGAAAAGCATTCGACAAAATCCAACATCTCTTTTTGATACAAACACTTCAAAAGGTAGGAACTGAAGGAAACTTCCTCAATATGATAAAGAGCATATATGAAAAACCCACAGCCATCATAGTTCTCAATGGCGAGACACTGAAAGCCTTCCCTCTAATACCAGGAACAAGACAAGGATGCCCGCTGTCACCACTGTTATTCAACATTGTGCTACAAGTGCTAGCCAGGGCAATTGGCAAGACAAAGAAATAAAAGGCATCCAAATTGGAAAGGAAGAAGTAAAACTGTCATTATTTGCAGATGATATGATCTTATATCTGGAAAACCCTGAGGAATTGATGATACAGCTACTAGAGCTAATAAACAAATTTAGCAAAGTAGCAGGATACAAGATTAATGCACATAAGTCAGTAATGTTTCTATATGCTAGAAATGAACAAAATGAAGAGACTCTCAAGAAAAAGATACTATTTTCAATAACAACTAAAAAAATCAAGTACCTAGGAATAAACTTAACCAAAGACGTAAAAGACCTATACAAAGAAAACTACATAACTCTGCTAAAAGAAATAGAATGGGACCTTAAAAGATGGAAAAATATTCCACGTTCATGGATAGGAAGGCTAAATGTCATTAAGATGCCAATTCTACCCAAACTCATCTACAGATTCAATGCAACCCTAATCAAAATTCCAACAACCTACTTTGCATACTTGGAAAAGCTAGTTATCAAATTTATCTGGAAAGGGCAGATGCCTCGAATAGCTAAAAACACTCTAAAAAGAAAAACAAAGTGGGAGGACTTAACAGTCCCTGACTTTGAAGATTATTATAAAGCCACAGTAATCAGAACAGCATGGTACTGGCACAAAGACAGACATTAATCAATGAAATCAAACTGAGAATTCAGAGACAGACCCCCAGATATACTACCGACTGATCTTTGATAAGGCCCCCAAAGTCACTGAACTGGGACATAACAGTCTTTTCATCAAATGGGGTTACATATCCATGTCGAAAACAAAAACTAACTACACAAAAATTAACTCAAAGTGGATCAAAGACCTCAATATAAAAGACAGTACCTTTTGGAAACCATGTATCTGACAAAAGACTGATATCTTGCATATACAAAGAAATCCTACAACTCAATGACAATAGTACAGACAGCCCAATTATAAAATGGGCAAAAGATATGAAAAGACAGTTCTCTGAAGAGGAAATACAAATGGCCAAGAAACACATGAAAAAATGTTCAGCTTCACTAGCTATTAGAGAGATGCAAATTAAAACCACAATGAAATACCATCTAACACCGGTTAGAATGGCCGCCATGAAACAAACAGGAAACTACAAATGCTGGAGGGGATGTGGAGAAATTGGAACTCTTATTCATTGTTGGTGGGACTGTATAATGGTTCAGCCACTCTGGAAGTCAGTCTGGCAGTTCCTTAGAAAACTAGATATAGAGCTACCATTCGATCCAGCGATTGCACTCCTCGGTATATACCCGGAAGATCGGAAAGCAGTGACACGAACAGATATCTGCACGCCAATGTTCATAGCAGCATTATTCACAATTGCCAAGAGATGGAAACAACCCAAATGTCCTTCAACAGATGAGTGGATAAATAAAATGTGGTATATACACACGATGGAATACTACGCGGCAGTAAGAAGGAACGATCTCGTGAAACATATGACAACATGGATGAACCTTGAAGACATAATGCTGAGCGAAATAAGCCAGGCACAAAAAGAGAAATATTATATGCTACCACTAATGTGAACTTTGAAAAATGTAAAACAAATGGTTTATAATGTAGAATGTAGGGGAACTAGCAGTAGAGAGCAATTAAGGAAGGGGGAACAATAATCCAAGAAGAACAGATAAGCTATTTAACATTTAATGCCCAGAAATGACTATGGTCTGTTAAATTCTGATGGATATAGTAGGAACAAGTTCACAGAAATGTTGCTATATTATGTAACTTTCTTGGGGTAAAGTAGGAACATGTTGGAAGTTAAGCAGTTATCTTAGGTTAGTTGTCTTTTTCTTACTCCCTTGTTATGGTCTCTTTGAAATGTTCTTTTATTGTATGTTTGTTTTCTTTTTAACTTTTTTTTTCATACAGTTGATTTAAAAAAGAAGGGAAAGTTAAAAAAAAAAAAGAAAGAAAGAAAGAAAAACAAGGAAAAAAAAAAGATGTAGTGCCCCCTTGAGGAGCCTGTGGAGAGTGCAGGGGTATTCGCCTAACCCACCTCCATGGTTGCTAACATGACCACAGACATAGGGGACTGGTGGTTTGATGGGTTGAGCCCTCTACCATAAGTTTTACCCTTGGGAAGACGGTTGCTGCAAAGGAGAGGCTAGGCCTCCCTATATTTGTGCCTAAGAGTCTCCTCCTGAATGCCTCTTTGTTGCTCAGATGTGGCCCTCTCTCTCTGGCTAAGCCAACTTGAAAGGTGAAATCACTGCCCTCCCCCCTACGTGGGATCAGACACCCAGGGGAGTGAATCTCCCTGGCAACGTGGAATATGACTCCCGGGGAGGAATGTAGAGCCGGCATCGTGGGACGGAGAACATCTTCTTGACCAAAAGGGGGATGTGAAAGGAAATGAAATAAGCTTCAGTGGCAGAGAGATTCCAAAACGAGCCGAGAGGTCACTCTGGAGGGCACTCTTACGCACACTTTAGACAACCCTTTTTAGGTTCTAAAGAATTGGGGTAGCTGGTGGTGGATACCTGAAACTATCAAACTACAACCCAGAACCCATGAATCTCGAAGACAGTTGTATAAAAATGTAGCTTATGAGGGGTGACAATGGGATTGGGAAAGCCATAAGGACCATACTCCACTTTGTCTAGTTTATGGATGGATGAGTAGAAAAATAGGGGAAGGAAACAAACAGACAAAGGTACCCAGTGTTCTTTTTTACTTCAATTGCTCTTTTTCACTCTAATTATTATTCTTGTTATTTTTGTGTGTGTGCTAATGAAGGTGTCAGGGATTGATTTAGGTGATGAATGTACAACTATGTAATGGTACTGTAAACAATCGAAAGTACGATTTGTTTTGTATGACTGCGTGGTATGTGAATATATCTCAATAAAATGATGATTAAAAAAAAAGAAAGGTCAGAACACCCAGGGGAGTGAATCTCCCTGGCAACATGGAATATGACTCCTGGGGAGGAATGCAGACCTGGCATTGTGGGACGGAGAACATCTTCTTGACCAAAAGGGGGATGTGAAAGGAAATGAAATAAGCTTCAGTGGCAGAGAGATTCCAAAAGGAGCCGAGAGGTCACTCTGGTGGGCACTCTTACGCACAATTTAGACAACCCTTTCTAGGTTCTAAAGAATTGGGGTAGCTGGTGGTGGATACCTGAAACTATCAAACTACAACCCAGAACCCATGAATCTCGAAGACAATTGTATAAAAATGTAGCTTATGAGGGGTGACAATGGGATTGGGAAAGCCATAAGGACCACACTCCACTTTGTCTAGTTTATGGATGAATGAGTAGAAAAATAGGGGAAGGAAACAGACAGACAGACAAAGGTACCCAGTGTTCTTTTTTACCTCAATTGCTCTTTTTCACTTTAATTATTATTCTTGTTATTTTTGTGTGTGTGCTAATGAAGGTGTCAGGGATTGATTTAGGTGATGAATGTACAACTATGTAATGGTACTGTGAACAATCGAATGTACGATTTGTTTTGTATGACTGTGTGGTATGTGAATATGTCTCAATAAAATGAAGATTAAAAAAAAAAAAAAAAAAAAAGACAGTACCATAAAACTCTTAGAAGATAATGTAGGGAAACAACTTCAAGACCTTATATTAGGCGGCCACTTCCTAGACCTTACACCTAAAGCACAAGCAACAAAAGACAAAATAGATAAATGGGAACTCCTCAAGCTTAGAAGTTTCTGTAACTCAAAGGAATTTGTCAAAAAGGTGAAAAGGCAGCCAATTCAATGGGAAAAAATTTTTGGAAACCATGTATCTGACAAAAGACTGATATCTTGCCTATATAAAGAAATCCTACAACCCAATTAGAATAGTACAGACAGCACACTTATAAAATGGGCCAAAGATATGACAAGACAATTCTCTGAAGAGGAAACACAAATGGCCAAAAAACACATGAAAAAATGTTCAGCTTCACTAGCTATTAGAGATGCAAATTAAGACCACAATGAGATACCATCTCACACCAATTAGAATGGCTGCAATTAAACAAACAGGAAACTACAAATGCTGGAGAGGATGTGGAGAAATTGGAACTCTTATTCATTGTTGGTGGGACTGTATAATGGTTCAGCCACTCTGGAAGTCAGTCTGGCAGTTACTAAGAAAACTAGATATAGAGTTACCCTTCAATCCAGCAATTGCACTTCTCAGTATATACCTGGAAGATCTGAAAGCAGTGACACGAACAGATATCTGCATGCCAATGTTCATAGTAGCATTATTCACAATTGCCAAGAGAAACCCAAATGTCCAAATAAAATGTGGTATATACACACGATGAAATACTACGCGGCAGTAAGAAGGAAGGATGTCATGAAACATATGACAAAATGGATGAACCTTGAAGACATAATGCTGAGCGAAATAAGCCAGGCACAGAAAGAGAAATATTATATGCTACCACTAATGTGAATATTGAAAAATGTAAAATAAATGGTTTATAATGTATAATGAAGGGGAACTAGCGACAGAGAGCAATTAATGAAGGGGGAACAATAACCCAGTAAGAACATATGAGCTATCGTGGGTAAATTTAATGTCCCGGGAATGCCCAGGAACGACTATGGTTTATTAATTTCTAGTGGGTATGGTAGGAACAAGTTCACAGAAATGTTGCTATATTAGGTTATTTTCTTGGCGTAGAGTAGGAATATGTTGGAAATAGAGTAGTCATTTTAGGTTAGTTGTTGTTTTCTTACTCCCTTGTTATGGTTTGTTTGAAATGTTTTTTTATTGTATGTTTTTTATTATTATTATTATTTTGATATAGTTAGTAGTTAATTTTAAAAAAAGTTAATTTAAAAAGAAATGAAAAAAAATACACAGAGACCCCCCTGAGGAGCTGGTGGAGAATGCAGCGATGTTGGCCTTCCCCACCCCGATGGTTGCTGATGTGCTCACAGACATAGGGCCTGGGGGGGTTGATGGGCTGAGCCCTCTCTACCATGGGACCTGCCCTTGGCAAGACTGTTGCTGCAAAGGAGAGGATAGGCCTGCCTATAATTGTGCCTAAGAGTCTCCTCCTGAAGGCCTCTTTGCTGCTCAGATGTAGCCCTCTCTCTCAAGCTAAGCCCACTTGGCGGGTGAAATCACTGCCGTCCCCCATACGTGGGATCTGATATCCAGGGGAGTGAATCTACCTGGCAGCGTGGAATATGACTTCCAGGGAGGAATGTAGACCCGGCATTGTGGGATGGAGAACATCTTCTTGACCAAAAGGGGGATGTGAAAGGAAATGAAATAAGCTTCAGTGGTAGAGAGATTCTAAAACGAGCCAAGAGGTCACTCTGGTGGGCACACATGCACAATATAGACAACCCTTTTTAGGTTCTAATGAATTGGAACAGCTAGCAGTAAATACCTAAAACTATCAAACTACAACCCAGAACCCATGAATCTTGAAGACGACTGTATAAAAATGTGGCTTATGAGGGGTGACAATGTGATTGGGAAAGCCATATGGACCACACTCCCCTTTGTCCAGTGTATGGATGGATGAGTAGAAAAATAGGGGCAAAAAAGGGCACCCAGTGTTCTTTTTTACTTTAATTGTTCTTTTTCACTTTAATTCTTATTCTTATTATTTTTGTGTGTGTGGTAATGAAAATGTTCAAAAATTAATTTTGGTGATGAATGCACAACTATATAATGGTACTGTGAACAACTGAATGTATGCTTTCTATGACTGCATGATATGTGAATATATCTCAATAAAATTGGATTAAAAAAAGAACGTATCATGTACAAAGAATTATGATTAATGAAATTCTTTGCATCTGAGGGTCCATTAAACACAGACACACAGACACACACACACACACAAACACAAAAGATTCTGGCCCAGCCCAGTAAATGGAGGAGTTACAATTCAAACAGACACACTGGTCTAATTCCAATATTGCTCTCAATCATCTTGTTGTCTATCCAATATAATCACACAAAAGCACACATACATAAGCACTCACACTCACAGTCACACCCACAAGCGTGATGCAGTGGGAAGAAGACCAAATTTAGAGTCAGGAAGCCAATATTTGACTTCCTATTCTGCCGGTAATCAGTTCTGAATTTTTTTGGAAAATAGTTTAAATTGTTGAAGTCTCAATTTCTTTATTTTTAAGACAGAAATTAAGATGCCCACCTTGCCAAACTCAGAGAGTTTCTCAGAGGCTTAAATAAGATGATCTATGATAAAATGTTCTCCATTAAATTATTCCTTTTTGGAATTTACACCCCCACTTCATTCACACTGACCTGAGAGCTAGTATTCTATGTTCAACTTGAGGTATGAACAAGAGTAAAGACCAAGAGCCTTTACTTTGGGGTTCAAGAGTGAAGACCAAAATTGTCAGAGAGCTCACCTACTTTATACCTTTTCTCAAGACTTCCTTATTTAATTTCAGAATGGTTATAAAATAAATAAAAATTGTATGCAACGAATACTACGGACAACTCTATGCAAAGGTGAATAATCAAAAGGGGAAAAAATTGTAAATAAGATATTTCTGTTCAGTTGTCAAACAAGCAGTTAAATGGAACTAGCTGTGGTAAAAAGTATGGTATTCTGTGTTGGGAAGTCTTAAATTTAACAAAAAGTTAACAAATGTTCAGCACAGACATTAGTTATTCATGTAATGAATGCTCAATATCTGATATTAATAGGATAATGCTGAAAAATCCATTTATAAACATTTTTACCTAGTTTTCAATAGGATTTTTCTTTTATTTTTTAAACCCTAAATGCAAAGCTACTCTATACACCTGAAAGTATCAAAAGACAATCAAAAGGTCCTTACAAATGGTTTGGGAACTAATTGCCTCAATCTTCTATATCTCTATTAACCATCTAAATAAGGTGGTGAATTCCAAGGTTTCATGTCAGATATTCTAAGTAGAGTGTCTGTCATCTCCATTGTGCCAACATAATTCTGCATTGAAGAGAGACAGCATTCATTCTGTTAAAAACACTTCAGGCTTGACACTCATCATACTTGGCATCTCCACTGGAAAAATGTACTGGCTACAGATCTACCGGATATTTGGTTTCTAAAAGATGATGGAGTCCAAGAATAACTGGTAGTGATACTCTGTTTTAATAATTTTTTTTTCATCTAAGTTTAAGCCAAGTCACTAGTCTGGTATCCCATTATTTACTTATCCATATCACTTGTTCCAAACTTTATTATTGTTTCCCTGAAAAAATCTAATAAGTTATTTTTAAATAATATACAGCAGTATAAATTATATCAATTTAGCAATAAGAAAAATAACTTGAGTTTCACAGTCATGCTAATGTAGCATATCATTTATTTTTTCCAAAAAGTATTTTTCACCTAAAAAACTTCATGATTATTTTCTACATAATTTGACAGTTATGAAACACAGAATGAAATATACTACTGAAATAACCCCTTATCTACATTTTTAATGTTTATGCTATTTTTTTAAATAAATGACCTAAGTCTGTCCTAGAAGGAACAAAATTTTTTAAAGTCAAAAGGATCCAGAAACCATTGAGTATATGGTATTTTGAGCTTTTATTTATAATTTTCAAAAATCTTACAGGAGTATTTTTTTCAATGGAGCTTCAGAACTGCAGAGTTCAGACTGAGTCAAAGAGGAGTGAGAAAGGCCTAGAACAGGGTGTCAGAAGCCTGCCAAGGTAATGTATTTATCCTTGGGGTAAGAAGGGAGGCCAAGGGAGAGGTTTTAGAACCCAAACAGGCTAAGAGCATAAATTGGGGAGGGAGAGGAGATATCCAAGTGGAGAGTCCAAACAAGATGAAGACTCACACTTCTTGACTTTACAGCATATTACAAAGCTACAGTGATCAAACAGCATGGTACTGTCAGAGGATAGACATATTGACCAAAGGAATTGAATTGACAGTTCAGAAATAGACCCTCACATCTATGGCCAGTTGACGTTTGACAAGGCTGCCAAATCCACTCAACTGAGGAAGAATAATCTCTTCAACAAATGATGCTGGGAGAACTGGATATCCATATGCAAAAGAATGAAAGGACCCTTATCTCACACCATAAACAAAAATTATCAAAGACATAAACCAGGACCATAAAATTTCTAGAAGAAACCATAGGGAAGCATCTTCAAGATCTTGTGGTAGGCAATGGTTTCCTAGACTTTATACCCAAAGAACAAACAATGAAAGAAGAAACAGATAAATGGGACCTCCTCAAAATTAAAAAACTTTTTTGTGTATCAAAGGACTTTGTCAAGAAAGTGAAAAGACAACCAACTTAATGGAAGAAAATATCTGGAAACCACATATCTAACGGTTTCATATACAGAATATATAAAGAAATCTTACAGGATCTTAAACATTCTGTAATGAAAAAGACAGGGATATATGTGTGTGTGTGTGTGTATAAGCATTACTGTCTTTTTTATTTAAGCTTCACTTTTTTTACTCACTATATGTGACGGTTTGAAACTGTTATGGATTCCAGAAGAGCCACGATCTTTTAATCCAAACTCGTTGGGTGGAACCTTTTGACTGAGTGTTTCCATGGAGATGTGACTCACCCAACTGTGGGTGAAATCTTTGATCAAATTATTTCCATGGAGATGTGACCCCACCCATTCCAGGGGGGTCTTAATTAGATCACTGGAGTCCTTTAAGAGAGCTCATGGACACAAGGAGTTCAGAGAAGCAGAGAGAGACATTTTGGAGAGAACTAAAATATGTAATCCGGAGTTTGCCTCTGGGAGAAGCCAAGACCCGACACAGACCCAGATGCCTGGAGACTCTGGGAAATGCAGGCTGAAAGACGTTTGGAGATGCTAAGCTAAAAGATGAAACCCAGAGTTTACCCCAGAGAAGCTAAGAGAGGAACCCCAGATGCTTAGAGAGAAACGCCCTGGGAGAGCAAGCATGACTGCATAGGAGCTGGGAGAGAGACGCTAAGAGAGACAGAAGCCCACAGACATTTTAGAGAAAGCCATTTTGAAATGCAGTCTGGGAGCAAAGGACCAGCAGACACCAGCCATGTGCCTTCCCAACTTACAGAGGTGTTCCAGATGCCAAGAGCCTTTCTTCAGTGAAGGTATCCTCTTGTTGATGCCTTAGTCTGGACACTTTTATGGCCTTAGAACTGCAAATTTGTAACCTAATAAATCCCCTTTATAAAAGCCAACCCATTTCTGGTATTTTGCATAATGGCAGCTTTAGCAAACCACAACACTATAGGATCTGAAGGGCAAGTGAATAAAACGTAATGATAAATCAATACCTTTTTCACTCATAATGCATAAATATGTAACTTGTGACAAAAACTACAAAAAGGTGGAGGAATGGAGGGGCATAGGAACATAATTTACCTTTGCTACTGAAGTTGTTGTTATCAAAGCAAAGAAGATTGTTACAGACTGAAGATGTTCAATTTAAGCCCCATGGGAAACACTAAGAAAATATCAGAGACTATGAAAACTCACAGAGACAGAAAGTACAGTACAGGTTACCAGGGGTTGGGGGCAGGGGGAATGGGGAGTTAATGCAAAGTGAGTGTCGGGTTTCTGTTTGGCATGCAGAAAAAGTTATAGGAATGGATGGTAGTTCAGGATACTGAAACAATGTGAATGTGATTAATCTCACGGTATGCTTTGGAGGGGTTGTAATGGTAAGATTTATGTTGTATACATGTTTGCACAATTTAAAAAAAGAGAAACTAAAGAGATAATGACAATTAAATGTAATAAATGATACTGGCTCAGAATCTTAGAATGGAGGAGAAAAAGCTTAAAAGAACATTACTGGGACACAAGAAAAAACTAGAATATAGAATGTAAGCTTTATATTAATGTAAGCTTTATATCAACATTAAATTTCCTGAATTGATAGCTATACTTAAGATGATTACCTAAGTGAATATCCTTATTTATAGGAAATGTACATGGAAGTATTATGTGTTCAAGTAGTGTGATATGTACAATCTTCTCTATGTGTTCAGAAAATAAATAGATAAATAGATCGATAGAAAGAATGATAGAATGATAATGTAAAGATGGCCAATTGTTAAAATTCGGGGATCTGGGGATCTGGAATGGGGTACGTTGGTGTTTTCTGTATGGGGTTTCTATTATTTTTGCAACTGTCCTCTAAGTTTGAAATTATTTCAAAATAAAAAGTTTTGAAAAAACAGTGCTGACATTGTATAGGAGAGTTTCATCTTTAGGCATGTTAACACTCGGTCACACTGACTCCTGCCTTAGAGGCCTGTGCTGTGCTACCAAAAAGCTCACTGCTACTCTCACTGCCTGTGACCAGCACCTCCTGCCATGGGCTTTGGAACTTCTGCTAAATGCTGCATCAGACCTATAGTATTTAAAGACTGGTATCCTCCACCTTCAAATGTACTGTATGCCCTTGACCTGGCTACTGTGCATTGGTTATATTGGCCACTTGCAATTAAGCAAGCAAATAAATTGCATGGAGCATTAAAAAAAAAAAAAAAAAAAATCCGATAACTCAATGATAAAAAGACAAACAACCCAATTTAAAAATGGGAAAAGACTTGAATATACATTTCTCCAAAGAGGAAATCCAAATGGCTAAAAAGCACATGAAAAGGTGCTCAACATCACTAGCTATTAGGGAAATGCAAATCAAAATCACAGTAAGATATCATTGAACACCTACTAGAATGGCCACTATTAATAAAACAGAGAACTACAAGTGTTGGAGAGGATGTGGAGAAATAGGTACACTCATTCATTGCTGGTGGGAATGTAAAATGCTGCTGTGGAAGACAGTCTGGCAGTTCCTCAGGAAGCTAAGTATAGAATTGCCATATGATCCAGCAATCCTGCTACTAGGTACATACTCTGAAGAACTGAAAGCAGGGACTCAAGCAGACATTTGAACACTGATGTTCCTAGTGGCATTGTTCACAACTGCCAAAAGATGGAAGTAACTCAAGTTTCCATGTGCTATATGCGTATGATGTAATATTACTCAGCTGTAAGAAGGAATGAAGTCCTGATGCATGTGACAAGACGGATGAACCTTGCAGACATTATGTTGAGTGAAATAAGCCATACACGAAAGGACAAATATTGTATGATCTCACTGTTAAAAGAACTAATTATAAAAGGAAGCTTATACACAGTTAGAATCTAGAATACAGGTTACCAAGAAATAGACTGGAGTTAGAGGATGGGGAATTGATGCGTAACTTATACAGAATTTCTATTTTCTATTTAGGATAATAATAAAGGTTTGGAAATAGCTGGTGATGATGGTAGCACATGATTGCGAGTGTAATCAACAGCACTGAACTATACAGATGAGTGTGGTTAAAAGAGGAAACTTCGGGATGTATATATTACTGGAATAAAAATTAAAAGATAAAATATAAGACTGGACAGCACAGTAAACCCTATTGCAGACAATGGACTATAGTTAATAGTATAAGAATGTTCTTTCATGGGTTACAACAAATGTATGACAAGGTAGTAATACTAGAGTAGTACATGGGAAAAAATGCACCTATGTAGCTACTGTTAAAAATAAAATGATTAAAAAATAATCATAATACAATTATTTTTTTAAATGCTATTGTCAACGGTAACAAACTTTCTACACCACTGCAGGGTGTTGGTGATGGGGTGGTGCTTGGGAATCCTGTATTTTATGCATGACTGTTTTGTAAACTCACAACTTTTTTTTTTTATAATATATCCAATTATGTTTTTATTGTGGAATATAACATATTTACAAAGAAGTGATATCTTTCTAAGGGCAACAAGTAGAGTGAATTTCAAAAATGTTACAGTTCCACAGTTTCAGTTTTTTCCTTATTTTGAAATATAACATATAAGCAAAAAGGTGATAACTTTCAAAATACAATTAAATACACATTTATATAGGTAATTTCCAAGAATATTTTGGGTTACAGTACCACAGTTTCAGTTATTTCTTTATTGTGAAATGTAACATATATAAAAAAAGTGATAACTTTGAAATTACAATTTAACAAATTCTTTCCTTCTAGCTATTCTAATATCACAGTGTGTTAGTTAGGGTTCTCTAGGGAAACAGAATCAACAAGAGACATCTATAAATATAAGATTTTATAAAACCGCCTCACGTAGCTGTGGGTATGCACAAGTCCAAATTCCATAGGGCAGGCAGCAAACTGGGAACTTTGAAGAACTGGTTTGATGAACAACTCAGAAAACGAACAGGCAACTTCAATGAACTCCTCAGGAAATGCTTCGCTGGTTAGCCAAAGAAGAAATGAAGGTCCTCTATCTGCCTTGCTTAAAAGCCTTCCAGTGATTGGATTAAATCCAGCATTCTCTCATTGGGAAAGATACGCCCTTCACTGATGTGATCAGTCACAGGTGCAGCAAATGACTGATGATTTAATAAACCAGCCTTCTGGTTTATTAACCAGCCACAAACGTCCTTGCAGTAATGGTTAGGCCAGAGCTTGCTTCACCAGACACCTGGGTACTATATTACCTGGCCAAGCTGACACATGAACCTAACCATCACAGTCCAAAGCTTGTCAACTTGGCAGTTATACACATCACTTTAAACCATACTTTATCTTTAAGTAGAGAACAATAACAGATATACTTTTTGCCTAACAATACTCCGCTGTCCTGTGTACAACTAAAAACACACTAAATCTCTCCAGAATAGGGTCCTTGGGTGACATTAACCCTTAAAATTGATTTCCTTTAACTTAAATATCATAACAAAACAAGGAGGAAACATTTATGCTATCATAGTCCTCGTTTCTGTAACTGGTCACATACGTGGTCATAGTTCATATTTATCACTACCTTCTTCCACTATCCATTCCATGTTCCCTTTACCCTCAGCAAGCACTTCAGCTGGCCATGGTTCTTTGCTTGGTGGGGTGACCCAGACCTTCATTCCTAAAGCTTCTTGGCCATTGGTAGTCCTGCCTGGATTGGGTTCTCGCAGTTTTTCATTGACTTTAATCACAGGGCATGGTAGTACTAAGAGAAGCTTAGGGGATCTCCTGTATGCCAGGAAAACTCTTGTTTATCTCCATTGTGTAGTTGCAGTGCTACTTCCCCTTGATAGTCAGGATCAATCACCCCACCCAGTACAGTAATCCCCTTCCTTGCCTGTTGATTCAGAGGCATAAGAAGCCCAAAGTAGCCAGGTGGCAGTCTTAACTTCTAGTTCAATGGAATTATTGTTGTGTTTCCTGGTGGATGCACTCCTCCTATTGGAAATAGACTTGCAGACCAGCAGAACTTAAGCTTGCAGGGACAGGAAGCAAAAATTTTCCTAGGAGTGATAGTGAGTGGCGCCACTCCTGTTTCCACCCCTTGATTCCTGGACCCGTGAATCCTGGCTATGGGAGAAATAGCACCATAGAGTGGACGCTGATTCACAGCATACACAGCCTCCTGGAAACACTGTCCCAGCCCTGCAAGGTATTGCCACCTAGTTGACGCCATAATTGAGTCTTCAACAGACTATTCCACCATTCTATCAACCCAGTTGCCTCTGGATGATGGGGAACATGGTAAGACCAGAGAATTCCGTGAGCATGTATCCATTCCCTCACTTCATTGGTCAGAAACAATGCTGTGTGGAATACCATGACAGTGGATAAGGCACTCCATAAGTCCACGGATGGTAGTTTTGGCAGAAGCATTTCATGCAGGTAAGGCAAACCCATATCCGGAGTATGTGCCTATTCCAGTAAGAACAAATCATTGCCCCTTCCATGATGGAAGTGGTCCGATGAAATCAACCTGCCACCAGTTAGCAGGCTGATCACCTCGTGGAATGGTGCTATATTGGGGACTGAGTATGGGTCTCTGCTGCCAGCAGATTGGGCAACCAGCAGTGGCTGTGGCCACGTCAGCCTTGGTGAGTGGAAGTCCATGTTACTGAGCCCATTCATAACCTCCATCCCTACCACCACGACCACTTTGTTTATGAGACCATTGGGCAATGACAGGAGTGGCTGGAGAAAGAGGCTGACTGGTATCCACCAAACGGTCATCTTATCCACCTGATAACTAAAATTTTCTGCTGCTGAAGTCACCCTCTGGTGGGCATTCACATGGGACACAAATATCTTCATGTTTTTTGCCCACTCAGAAAGTTCTATCCACATCTCTCTTCCCCAGACTTCTTTGTTACCAATTTTCCAATTGTACGAGAGCCTTATTTCGTACAAGAATATGATTAGGAGAATGAAACGGTGATATTTTGCATATCTCCAATGCCAACTCATGCCATGAACTGTCAGTGCCATCTTGATTATTAGAAATGGAGTCATTAGTGCCTTTGAATCTAATCAGAGTAGAAAATCAATTGTAAAAGCCCATTTTAAGATTCTGTTTCTCAAGAACCACTCCCAGTACCAAGTTGTATTAGTAAGGGTTCTCTAGGGAAACAGAATCAACAAGAGACATCTATAAATATAAGATTTTATAAAAGTGTCTCATGTAACTGTGGGTATGCACAAGTCCAAATTCTGTAGGACAGGTAGCAAACTGGGAACTTCGATGAACTTGTTCGACGAACTCCTCAGGACACAAACAGGCAACTTCAATGAACTCCTCAGGAAATGCTTCTCCAGTTAGCCGAAAAAGAAGTGAAGGTCCTCTGTCTTGCTTAAAAATCTTCAACAGATTCAATTAAATCCAGCTGACTGCATTCTCTCATTGTAAAAGACAAGGCTGTCATTGATGTGATCAGTTACAGGTGCAGCCAACTGACTGATGATTTAATAAGCTAGCCTTCTGGTATATTAATCAGCCAGAAATGTCTTTGCAGTAATGGTTAGGCCAGTGCTTGCTTGACCAGACACCTGGGTACTATCACCCAGCCAAAATGACACATGAACCTAACATGACATCTAGCAACTAAGAAAAAGAAAATTATATAGAGATTCAGTATTCATAATCCTTTGTTACATTCTATCTTGTCTGTTGCTACCCTTCCTCTAGTTTAATTAGTTAACCAATCTTCAGGAATCTCTAGGAAGTGACCACCCAACTTGTTCATGTTGAAAAGGGTTGTCACCTAGGGGAGTGAATCTCCCTGGCAACGTGGAATATGACTCCCGGGGAGGACTGTAGACCTGGCATCGTGGGACGGAGAACATCTTCTTGACCAAAAGGGGGATGTGAAAGGAAATGAAATAAGCTTCAGTGGCAGAGAGATTCCAAAAGGAGCCGAGAGGTCACTCTGGTGGGCACTCTTATGCACAATTTAGACAACCCTTTTTAGGTTCTAAAGAATTGGGGTAGCTGGTGGTGGATACCTGAAACTATCAAACTACAACCCAGAATCCATGAATCTCGAAGACAATTGTATAAAAATGTACCTTATGAGGGGTGACAATGGGATTGGGAAAGCCATAAGGACCACACTCCACTTTGTCTAGTTTATAGACGGACGAGTAGAAAAATCGGGGAAGGAAACAAACAAACAAACAGACAAAGGTACCCAGTGTTCTTTTTTACTTCAATTGCTCTTTTTCACTCTAATTATTATTCTTGTTATTTTTGTGTGTGTGCTAATGAAGGTGTCAGGGATTGATTTAGGTGATGAATGTACAACTATGTAATGGTACTGTGAACAATCGAATGTACGATCTGTTTTGTATGACTGCGTGGTATGTGAATATATCTCAATAAAATGAAGATAAAAAAACTTGCTAAAAAAAAAAGAAAAGGGTTGTCAACATTATGGGAAAAGGGGATGCAACTGGTTGATTTTCTTGAAGAGGCTGTTGCTTCTGGGTTTTGGAATGTGGCTGGTATAGGAGTTCTCTGAAGGTTTTAAGTTTCTGAAGAATAAACTTAGTGAGTGAAACTTTTATGGAGTCTCAGGTAGGGACCCGGGAATTCTTTAGGGTTTTGGGGACTACTGTTGACTTGGACTTATCATACTGTGGCCATTTGGGATATCCAGCTGAAGCTTGCATAGGAGTAACCTCCAGGACTGCCTCAACTCTTTTTGAACTCTCTTAGCCACTGAAACCTTATTTTGTTGCCTTTCTTTTCCCCATTTCAGTCAAAAATGCATTTTCAACCCCTCTGCCAGAGACAGGTTCATTTCTGGAATCCATGTCCCAGATCAACAGGGAGACTCACTCACCTGGGGCATCCTGTCCTAAGTTGGAGGGAAGGTGATGAATTTATTTGCAGAGTTGGGCTTAGAGAGAGAAAGTCCACATTTTAGCAACAAAAGAAGTTCTCTGGAGAAGACTCCTAGGCATAATTACAGGTGGGCTTAGCCTTCCCTTTACAACCATAAGTTTCACAAGAGCAAGCCCAATTAAATTTTATGAATTAAGTACCTCTTAGGAATAATGAAATAGATTTGTGCATATAATATGAATGTGCATATAATATGAATGTGCACAGTTCCTAACAAAATGTATGATATATATTTTAATACATTTTAATTAATTTTGTAAGTTGAAATGGACCCATCTAGAATAAAAGCCTGCTTCACTTTTGTTTTTAATATAAATCTGTCTTAGAACAGATAGAAGATTATTAATTTATTTAAAGCTATTGCTTCCTTTTAAAAATACAGATATGTAAGAAATAATAAAAATTAAACTTTCCCATGACCTCATCATCCAAATATAGCTGTTAAAACACTAGTATATTTGTATTTCCTTTCAATAATTCTCTATGCAAATTTTTAAAGAGTTGCATAAAGTTAGTATCAAACTTTATTCATTAAACTTAACATTAATTTTCCATATATACCATTTCCTTGACATCCTCACATCATTACTCAACATCTTTATGTCTATCTCCTACCTCTCCCCAACTAGGCTGAAAGCTCTTCAATGGGAGAAACTATGTCATGTCTTCTTTGAATGCTAAAGTTTAGCAATACCCTACTTACAATAGGCATTTTGTTTGCTGATAAGGTTGTCAATATACCATGGAAAGCTATTGGGTAATAATTTTAAGTTTGAAATAAACTTCAGGAAAATTCATAATTTTCATATTATTTCTGAAACACTGCTAATAAATAAAAAGAAGCAATAAATAAATATATCACGATGAGGAGACATTCTACCTGCTATAGGGTGGGTGAATCATATTTCAATAAAAGTCTCATTCATTTATTCTTGTACTCACTGATTCAATCAATATTTACTGACTGCCAAATGTATGTCAGGCACTGTCCTAGGTCCTAGAGATTCAACAATAACAAAACAGAGAAAACCAATATGGTACAGAGATTTGTTCCATACACATATCGGTTAACCATAACATATTTAACAATCATGTACTTATGAAATATGTAATAAACTATCAATAAAAAGAAATGAGTAAAATTAAAATGTGTATATTATTTTGCTTTTTATCTTGAAAAGGGAGTCTAATAAATTCACAAGGTAGCTCAGGAGTTTGTTTTCCATAAAAAGAAAAAACTAATTTTGTTACCATGAACTCAACTATAATTAGTCATTCATCAATATGTATTGGAGCATTATGTGTGCACACGTGCAGACAATAAAGTAAATCAGACGTAGAAGCAGAAACCTGAGTGTCTATTCTCAAATAGTATGCAGTCCAGTGAGGAAGACTGAAAGCACGTAGTAACCAATGGGATCTGTACAAAGACATACGTGCTGTGTGGGAAAAATGAAAGTAGGAAAGAAGCAATATAAAGAGGGCAGGCAAGAATGATATGAATGGAATGAACGTAGTTTTATGGGATTAATCTAAATTTCACATTAAAAGCACAGAACTTAGAGGCAGATTTTTTTTCCCCCCAGGGTAAAAGGTTTGATATTTATTCAAAAGATCTTTCTGCCTGATTATGTTGTATGGGTCTTCTGGGCCCTTCCTTTCTTTTTTTTTTAATACATTTTATTGCGATATATTCACACACGATGCAGTCATACAAAACAAAGCGTAAATCGTACATTACATAGTTGTGCATTCATCACCAAAATCAATCCCTGACACCTACATTACTACACACACAAAAATAACAAGAATAATAATTAAAGTGAAAAAGAGCCATTAAAGTAAAAAAGAACACTGGGTGCCTTTGTTTGTTTTTTTCCTTCCCCCATTTTTCTACTCATCCATCCATAAACTAGACAAAGGGGAGTGTGGTCCATATGGCTTTCCTAATCACATTGTCACCCCTCATAAGCTACATTTTTATACACTTGTCTTCAAGATTTATGGGTTCTGGGTTGTAGTTTGATAGTTTCAAGTATTTACTGCTAGCTATTCCAATTCATTAGAACCTAAAAAGGGTTCTCTATATTGTGCATAAGAGTGCCCACCAGAGTGACCTCTAGGCTCCTTTTGGAATCTCTCTGCCATTGAAGCTTATTTCATTTAGAGGCAGGTGTTCTCACAGTATTTGGTGCAACTCTCAGTTTTTACAGAGAAGAAATTATGTTCCATTGGGGTTATGACTTGCTTAGCATAGCCAAGACTGGTTAAAGCTGGATCCCAAGCAGAATAGAGGACTGAAAGACAGATTCTTTTGCCAGCGTTGCTGTCTATGCAATTAGAAGTGAAGTCAGGAACTTCATCTACTCATCCATCCATAAACTAGACAAAGGAGAGTGTGGTCCATATGGCTTTATTTTATTTTATTTTATTTTTTTATTTTTCTATTTTATTTACTATATTATTGTGCCTGGCACATAACGGACACTTCAATAATGTGCTCAATAAATGAATCTATACATGAATGAGCAAATTATCTACCCTGATTTTATTAAACAACTCTAAAACATTAATTCCTGTTTTTATATCCAGAATCTTGAGAGGGAAAACAAAAAACTAAACAAACAACAGCAAAAAATATATGTATCTTGTTCTCCTTGCTATCATTACCAGAATGCCCTACCACCTAAACTAAAAACGTCATTATTTTCTACCCCATATACCCATATCCCCCCACCATGTCCCACCTTCCAACTTCTACACCATCATCATCTAAACCATCATTTTCCTGATGGACAAACAATAACTTTTCAGTTCTTAGGGTCTTCGTTTTCAGTGATTTTTAACGTCTTAAAATATTTCCTATCAGTTTTCTTCTTTACTATTTATACAACATGATTTTTTTCCTTCCTTCCAGCCAATACTTAGAGATATCAACAAGGCTCACTTTGTCTTTTCTACTCTACCCAAAGATTATCAAGACTTGATATATGTAGAGTTGAATAATATCTAAAACAACGAAACAAATTAGCACAGACCATGTTATTTTGCACCTGAGAAAAATTATCCAGAATTACCGCTCATGATGGGTAAAACTTACCCACTCATGGCTTTTGGTAGTCCTCCAGATCACCTCTGGCTACACTCTAACACAAATAAAACTGTTATACAAAAGTTCTTTGTTTCTTGCAGAAAAAGAAGTTTTATTGTGATATATTAACTAGATGTCACTTTACTGATCAACAAGATCATTCTTTTTATTAATCCCAATGATTTTTGTATTTGTCATTTTACAATAGCAGATGAAAAGAAACTTGTGCAATTGTTAATACCTCAATGTGATCCATACACAGCAAAAGTTGGAGAAACAGCTCTAAACAATTGAAAATTGTTCTAAAAATAAATTATCAATGATAGTATTACAATTTAGAGTTTACAAAGTACTTTTATATGTATAACCAGAATATTAATATATAGGAAAAGTGCTCTGACTGTAAAGTGCATATAAATGAAAATAGATAATTATTACTAATTTTATAGTTCATAATTTAGGATAGTTTCTTTTTTTCTTTAGTGTTTTTAACTTTTTACTAATGTATAGCATATACAAATAGTAAAGTGTATAAATCATAAATCTTAAATCTTGAGCTTGAAGAATTTTAAAAGTAAGCACACACAACCACCACCCAATTGATTAAGCATCTCTCAAGCTTCCTCTGTGGCATTATCTCCTCCAGAGGTAACCAATCCTCTGGCTTCTACCAATAGAGATTATAGTTTTGCCTGTTTCTGAATTTACTTAAAAGGAATCACGCAGTTTGTACTCTTTTGTGCTTGGCTTCATTGTAGTTCAATGTAGTTCATTCTTTTTACATTGCTATACAATATTCCATAATTACCCATTCTGGTGTTAAATAATTTTGAGTTGTTTACAGTTTTTACCTAATATAAAAAAATAGTTACGAACATCCTTACATACGCACTTACGTACACAATGCTTTTAAACATATTCCAAAAGTACTGAGTCACAAGATATGTGTATATTCAGCTTTAGTAGAAACTGCTAAACAGTTTTCAATGTGGATATACCAATGGACGCTCTCACCATCAATGTATTTTTACAATCTCAACAACATGTTATTTCTTTTTCTAACAGCTTTACTGAGATATATTTCACATATCATAAAATTCACCCATTTCAGTGTTTTGATATATTCAGAGTTGTACAACTATCACCACAAACTAATTTTAGAACATATTCAATATCTCAAAAAGAACCTTGTACCCATTTGCTTTCTATTCCCTCCCACTAATCTACATTATGCAACCACCAATCTACCTTCTGTCTCTATAGATTTGCCTATTCAGGACATTTTATATAAATGGAATCATATAATATGGACCAACCAAAAAGTGGTTTTACCATTTTTTCTAAGCCATCTGACGAATGTGGAGTGTTAGCTTCATTATAGTTTTAATTTGCATTTCCCTAATAACTAATGCTATTGAGCCCGTTTTCATATGCTTATTGACCATTTGGCTATTGCCTTTCCTGAAGTGCCTGCTCAAGACTTTTACAACCCTCTTTAAATTGGGTTTTCTTTTCCTTTTTTAAAAAAAATTGACTTGTAGTTCAGTCATATTCTAGATACAAATCCTATGTCAAAATTACATATTGCAAATCTCTTCTCCCTTAAGTGGCTTGCCTTTCTACTCTCTTAATGGTGTCCTTGATAAACAGGTGTTCCTAATTTTAATGGAATCCAACATATTAACCTTTTCCCTTATGGTTAATGATTTCTGTAACCTGTTTAAGAAAGCTTTGCATACCCCAAAGACATGGAAATATATTATGTCTTCCTGTATAACTCTTACTACTTTACCTTCTATATTCATGTCTATGATCCATAGGAGTTGGTTTTATTGTATTGTGAAGTTGAAGTCAAAGTTCATTGTTTTTCATATGGATCGTCTATTGCCCAGCAAGGAATGTTTCTTTTTACTCCAAAAACACAAGTCTCAGAGACATTCACTTTTGGAAAGACGGAGTAGATGCACTTCTCCCTATTTCTCCTGCTAAACGCAGCTAAAAATCCCGAACATTATATGTAGAAAAAAAAAAAAAATTGAAAAGTAGAGAGAAGAAAGCAGACCAGCAAGGGACTGCGGACCCAGGAAAAATACGGCAGTGAGTTCCCTCAGTTTTCTTTTTGCCTCATGTATCCCAGACTGGGTGCTGGAAAAGTTGGTAACTTGGAAATGTCAATGGGCACATACAAAAGAAGCTACAAGACAATTCCAGATCAGTTTCAATTTACTGAATTTTCTGTTCAAAAAAAGTTGTGATTTTCTGCTTCTTTCCATGACTGGTGATTTTTGGTTGGATTTCAGATCTTATAAATTTTATCTTGTTGGGTCCCCTCACAGAGGCAAGAAAGAAATCCTTCTATACTTTTAATGCTTAAAGAGCCATTTATATATGGAAAAACTAAGGAATTAAGAGGATGTCAATATTATTAAACTAAAGCACACGAAGTCTCATTTGGCTTGATTACAAAGCCAAAATCATGAGATACTATATACAGCAGATGCTTAGTATTACTATTGTAATCTTTTTTGCATAAACATGGGCAAGGAGGAGAAACATCTACAATGACAACTCAAAGTAGCTGATACTTCCATCAAAATATCAATGTTATTTACAATAAATAAGAGTAGGTAGCATGTCATAACAAGAGACCAAAGGGTTTAGTAGTCAGAACTGGGCTTTTATGATAACTCTATCACTTGCTATGTGATCTTGGGTAAGTTATTTACAATAGCAAGCCTTATTTATAATATGGAGGTACTACCAATCTACCTTGTAGAATTGTGAGAGCTATCAAAAATGTATATAATGTGCCTAGAACACACTGCCCAGCATAGTGTAGGCATACAATATAATGATTACTGTGCTGATGATTGATTAATTCATTCAAAAGTAATTTTCCATGAACCCAGGATACAAAATTGAATAAGACATAAAGGTCTCCGTCTTTAAAGACTTTTTTTTATAATAAGAAAAACAGAAATACAAGCAAATAAATTTTTAAAATTGGAAATAAATACAAATAAGCACAATGAAAAAAACAATCAGGAAGCTGTAATAAAGAATAATGTGGTTCCGGGGGCAAGATGGCAGACTGGTGAGCTGTATGTTTTAGTTACTCCTCCAGGAAAGTAGGTAAAAAGCCAGGAACTGCGTGGACTGGACACCACAGAGCAATCTGTCTTTGGGCATACTTCATACAACACTCATGAAAACGTGGAACTGCTGAGATCAGCGAAATCTGTAAGTTTTTGCGGCCAGGGGACCCGCGCCCCTCCCTGCCAGGCTCAGTCCCGGGGGAGGAGGGGCTGTCAGCTCCAGGAAGGAGAAGGGAGAATTGCAGTGGCTGCTCTCATCGGAAACTCATTCTACTGATTCAAACTCCAACCATAGATAGACTGAGGCCAGACACCAGAGACTCTGAGAGCAGCCAGCCCAGCAGAGAGGAGACGGGCATAGAAGGAAAACAACACGAGAAGCTCCAAAGTAAAAGCAGAGGATTTTTGGAGTTCTGGTGAACACAGAAAGGGGAAGGGCGGAGATCAGGCCTTGAGGCGCATATGCAAATCCCGAAGCAAGGCTGATCTCTCTGCCCAGGGCACCTTTCCTTAATGGCCCTGGTTGCTTTGTCTATTAGCATTTCAATAACCCATTAGATCTCTGAGGAGGGCCGTTTTTTTTTTTTTTTTTTTTTTTTTTTTTTAAATCCTTTTTGCTTTTTCTAAAACAATTACTCTAAGAAGCTCAATACAGAAAGCTTCAAAGAATTGAAATTTGGGCACGTCAAGTCAAGAGCAGAACTAAGAGAGCTCTGAGACAAAAGGCAATAATCCAGTGGCTGAGAAAATTCACTAAACAACACAACTTCCCAAGAAAAGGGGGGTGTCCGCTCACAGCCACCATCCTGGTGGACAGGAAACACTCCTGCCTATCGCCAGCCCCATAGCCCAGAACTGCCCCAGACAACCCAGTGTGACGGAAGTGCTTCAAATAACAGGCACACACCACAAAACTGGGCGTGGACATTAGCCTTCCCTGCAACCTCAGCTGAATGTCCCAGAGCTGGGAAGGGGGAGCAGTGTGAATTAACAGAGCCCCATTCAGCCATCATTTGAGCAGACTGGGAGCCTCCCAACACAGCCCAGCAGCCCAGAACTGCCCTGGGGGGACGGCACTCACCTGTGACATAGCACAGTCATCCCTCAACAGAGGACCCGGGGTGCACAGCCTGGAAGAGGGGCCCACTTGCAAGTCTCAGGAGCCATACGCCAATACCAAAGACTTGTGGGTCAGTGGCAGAGACAAACTGTGGCAGGACTGAACTGAAGGATTAGACTATTGCAGTAGCTTTAAAACTCTAGGATCATCAGGGAGATTTGATTGTTAGGGCCACCCCCCCTTCCCGACTGCCCAGAAACACGCCCCACATACAGGGCAGGCAACACCAACTACACACGCAAGCTTGGGACACCAATTGGGCCCCACAAGACTCACTCCCCCACTCACCAAAAAGGCTAAGCAGGGGAGATCTGGCTTGTGGAGAACAGGTGGCTCGTGGACGCCACCTGCTGGTTAGTTAGAGAAAGTGTACTCCACGAAGCTGTAGATCTGATAAATTAGAGATAAGGACTTCAACTGGTCTACAAACCCTAAAAGAACCCTATCAAGGACAGCAAATGCCACGAGGCCAAAAACAACAGAAAATTATAAAGCATATGAAAAAACCAGACGATATGGATAACCCAAGCCCAAGCACCCAAATCAAAAGACCAGAAGAGACACACCTAGAGCAGCTACTCAAAGAACTAAAGATGAACAATGAGACCCTAGTACGGGATATGAAGGAAATCAAGAAGACCCTAGAAGAGCATAAAGAAGACATTGCAAGACTAAATAAAAAAATGGATGATCTTATGGAAATTAAAGAAACTGTTGACCAAATTAAAAAGATTCTGGACACTCATAGTACAAGACTAGAGGAAGTTGAACAACGAATCAGTGACCTGGAAGATGACAGAATGGAAAATGAAAGCATAAAAGAAAGAATGGGGAAAAAAATTGAAAAACTCGAAATGGACCTCAGGGATATGATAGATAATATGAAGCGTCCGAATATAAGACTCATTGGTGTCCCAGAAGGGGAAGAAAAGGGTAAAGGTCTAGGAAGAGTATTCAAAGAAATTGTTGGGGAAAACTTCCCAAATCTTCTAAACAACATAAATACACAAATCATAAATGCTCAGCGAACTCCAAATAGAATAAATCCAAAAAAACCCACTCCGAGACATATACTGATCACACTGTCAAACATAGAAGAGAAGGAGCAAGTTCTGAAAGCAGCAAGAGAAAAGCAATTCACCACATACAAAGGAAACAGCATAAGACTAAGTAGTGACTACTCAGCAGCCACCATGGAGGCGAGAAGGCAATGGCACGATATATTTAAAATTCTGAGAGAGAGGAATTTCCAGCCAAGAATACTTTATCCAGCAAAGCTCTCCTTCAAATTTGAGGGAGAGCTTAAATTTTTCACAGACAAAGAAATGCTGAGAGAATTTGCTAACAAGAGACCTGCCCTACTGGAGATACTAAAGGGAGCCCTACAGACAGAGAAACAAAGACAGGACAGAGAGACTTGGAGAAAGGTTCAGTACTAAAGAGATTCGGTATGGGTACAATAAAGGATATTAATAGAGAGAGGGGAAAAATATGGCAAACATAATCCAAAGGATAAGATGGCCGATTCAAGAAATGCCTTCACGGTTTTAACGTTGAATGTAAATGGATTAAACTCCCCAATTAAAAGATATAGATTCGCAGAATGGATCAAAAAAAATGAACCATCAATATGTTGCATACAAGAGACTCATCTTAGACACAGGGACACAAAGAAATTGAAAGTGAAAGGATGGAAAAAAATATTTCATGCAAGCTACAGCCAAAAGAAAGCAGGTGTAGCAATATTAATCTCAGATAAAATAGACTTCAAATGCAGGGATGTTTTGAGAGACAAAGAAGGCCACTACATACTAATAAAAGGGGCAATTCAGCAAGAAGAAATAACAATCGTAAATGTCTATGCACCCAATCAAGGTGCCACAAAATACATGAGAGAAACATTGGCAAAACTAAAGGAAGCAATTGATGTTTCCACAATAATTGTGGGAGACTTCAACACATCACTCTCTCCTATAGATAGATCAACCAGACAGAAGACCAATAAGGAAATTGAAAACCTAAACAATCTGATAAATGAATTAGATTTAACAGACATCTACAGGACATTACATCCCAAATCACCAGGATACACATACTTTTCTAGTGCTCACGGAACTTTCTCCAGAATAGATCATATGCTGGGACATAAAACAAGCCTCAATAAATTTAAAAAGATTGAAATTATTCAAAGCACATTCTCTGACCACAATGGAATACAATTAGAAGTCAATAACCATCAGAGACTTAGAAAATTCACAAATACCTGGAGGTTAAACAACACACTCCTAAACAATCAGTGGGTTAAAGAAGAAATAGCAAGAGAAATTGCTAAATATATAGAGACGAATGAAAATGAGAACACAACATACCAAAACCTATGGGATGCAGCAAAAGCAGTGCTAAGGGGGAAATTTATAGCACTAAACGCATATATTAAAAAGGAAGAAAGAGCCAAAATCAAAGAACTAATGGATCAACTGAAGAAGCTAGAAAATGAACAGCAAACCAATCCTAAACCAAGTAGAAGAAAAGAAATAACAAGGATTAAAGCAGAAATAAATGACATAGAGAACAAAAAAACAATAGAAAGGATAAATATCACCAAAAGTTGGTTCTTTGAGAAGATCAACAAGATTGACAAGCCCCTAGCTAGACTGACAAAATCAAAAAGAGAGAAGACCCATATAAACAAAATAATGAATGAAAAAGGTGACATAACTGCAGATCCTGAAGAAATTAAAAAAATTATAAGAGGATATTATGAACAACTGTATGGCAACAAACTGGATAATGTAGAAGAAATGGACAATTTCCTGGAAACATATGAACAACCTAGACTGACCAGAGAAGAAATAGAAGACCTCAACCAACCCATCACAAGCAAAGAGATCCAATCAGTCATCAAAAATCTTCCCACAAATAAATGCCCAGGGCCAGATGGCTTCACAGGGGAATTCTACCAAACTTTCCAGAAAGAACTGACACCAATCTTACTCAAACTCTTTCAAAACATTGAAAAAAAAATGGAACACTACCTAACTCATTTTATGAAGCTAACATCAATCTAATACCAAAACCAGGCAAAGATGCTACAGAAAAGGAAAACTACCGGCCAATCTCCCTAATGAATATAGATGCAAAAATCCTCAACAAAATACTTGCAAATCGAATCCAAAGACACATTAAAAAAATCATACACCATGACCAAGTGGGGTTCATTCCAGGCATGCAAGGATGGTTCAACATCAGAAAAACAATCAATGTATTACAACACATTAAAAACTCGAAAGGGAAAAATCAATTGATCATCTCAATAGATGCTGAAAAAGCATTTGACAAAATCCAACATCCCTTTTTGATAAAAACACTTCAAAAGGTAGGAATTGAAGGAAACTTCCTCAACATGATAAAGAGCATATATGAAAAACCCACAGCCAGCATAGTACTCAATGGTGAGAGACTGAAAGCCTTCCCTCTAAGATCAGGAACAAGACAAGGATGCCCGCTGTCACCACTGTTATTCAACATTGTGCTGGAAGTGCTAGCCAGGGCAATCCGGCAAGACAAAGAAATAAAAGGCATCCAAATTGGAAAAGAAGAAGTAAAACTGTCATTGTTTGCAGATGATATGATCTTATATCTAGAAAACCCTGAGAAATCAACGATACACCTACTAGAGCTAATAAACAAATTTAGCAAAGTAGCGGGATACAAGATTAATGCACATAAGTCAGTAATGTTTCTATATGCTAGAAATGAACAAACTGAAGAGACACTCAAGAAAAAGATACCATTTTCAATAGCAACTAAAAAAATCAAGTACCTAGGAATCAACTTAACCAAAGATGTAAAAGACCTATACAAAGAAAACTACATAACTCTACTAAAAGAAATAGAAGGGGACCTTAAAAGATGGAAAAATATTCCATGTTCATGGATAGGAAGGCTAAATGTCATTAAGATGTCAATTCTACCCAAACTCATCTACAGATTCAATGCAATCCCAATCAAAATTCCAACAACCTACTTTGCAGACTTGGAAAAGCTAGTTATCAAATTTATTTGGAAAGGGAAGATGCCTCGAATTGCTAAAGACACTCTAAAAAAGAAAAACGAAGTGGGAGGACTTACACTCCCTGACTTTGAAGCTTATTATAAAGCCACAGTTGCCAAGACAGCATGGTACTGGCACAAAGATAGACATATAGATCAATGGAATCGAATTGAGAATTCAGAGATAGACCCTCAGATCTATGGCCGACTGATCTTTGATAAGGCCCCCAAAGTCACCGAACTGAGCCATAATGGTCTTTTCAACAAATGGGGCTGGGAGAGTTGGATATCCATATCCAAAAGAATGAAAGAGGACCCCTACCTCACCCCCTACACAAAAATTAACTCAAAATGGACCAAAGATCTCAATATAAAAGAAAGTACCATAAAACTCCTAGAAGATAATGTAGGAAAACATCTTCAAGACCTTGTATTAGGAGGCCACTTCCTAGACTTTACACCCAAAGCACAAGCAACAAAAGAGAAAATAGATAAATGGGAACTCCTCAAGCTTAGAAGTTTCTGCACCTCAAAGGAATTTCTCAAAAAGGTAAAGAGGCAGCCAACTCAATGGGAAAAAATTTTTGGAAACCATGTATCTGACAAAAGACTGATATCTTGCATATACAAAGAAATCCTACAACTCAATGACAATAGTACAGACAGCCCAATTATAAAATGGGCAAAAGATATGAAAAGACAGTTCTCTGAAGAGGAAATACAAATGACCAAGAAACACATGAAAAAATGTTCAGCTTCACTAGCTATTAGAGAGATGCAAATTAAGACCACAATGAGATACCATCTAACACCGGTTAGAATGGCTGCCATTAAACAAACAGGAAACTACAAATGCTGGAGGGGATGTGGAGAAATTGGAACTCTTATTCATTGTTGGTGGGACTGTATAATGGTTCAGCCACTCTGGAAGTCAGTCTGGCAGTTCCTTAGAAAACTAGATATAGAGCTACCATTCGATCCAGCGATTGCACTCCTCGGTATATACCCGGAAGATCGGAAAGCAGTGACACGAACAGATATCTGCACGCCAATGTTCATAGCAGCATTATTCACAATTGCCAAGAGATGGAAACAACCCAAATGTCCTTCAACAGATGAGTGGATAAATAAAATGTGGTACATACACACGATGGAATACTACGCGGCAGTAAGAAGGAACGATCTGGTGAAACATATGACAACATGGATGAACCTTGAAGACATAATGCTGAGCGAAATAAGCCAGGCACAAAAAGAGAAATATTATATGCTACCACTAATGTGAACTTTGAAAAATGTAAAACAAATGGTTTATAATGTAGAATGTAGGGGAACTAGCAGTAGAGAGCAATTAAGGAAGGGGGAACAATAATCCAGGAAGAACAGATAAGCTATTTAACGTTCTGGGGATGCCCAGAAATGACTATGGTCTGTTAATTTCTGATGGTTGTAGTAGGAACAAGTTCACTGAAATGTTGCTATATTATGTAACTTTCTTGGGGTAAAGTAGGAACATGTTGGAAGTTAAGCAGTTATCTTAGGTTAGTTGTCTTTTTCTTACTCCCTTGCTAGGGTCTCTTTGAAATGCTCTTTTATTGTATGTTTGTTTTCTTTTTAACTTTTTTTTTCATACAGGTGATTTGAAAAAAGAAGGGAAAGTTAAAAAAAAAAAAAAAAAAAAAAAAAAAAAGAAAAAAGACAAACAAGGGGAAAAAAAAAAAAAAAAAGATGTAGTGCCCCCTTGAGGAGCCTGTGGAGAATGCAGGGGTATTCGCCTACCCCACCTCCATGGTTGCTAACATGACCACAGACATAGGGGACTGGTGGTTTGATGGGTTGAGCCCTCTACCATAAGTTTTACCCTTGGGAAGACGGTTGCTGCAAAGGAGAGGCTAGGCCTCCCTGTATTTGTGCCTAAGAGTCTCCTCCTGAATGCCTCTTTGTTGCTCAGATGTGGCCCTCTCTCTCTGGCTAAGCCAACTTGAAAGGTGAAATCACTGCCCTCCCCCCTACGTGGGATCAGACACCCAGGGAAGTGAATCTCCCTGGCAACGTGGAATATGACTCCCAGGGAGGAATGTAGACCTGGCACCGTGGGACGGAGAACATCTTCTTGACCAAAAGGGGGATGTGAAAGGAAATGAAATAAGCTTCAGTGGCAGAGAGATTCCAAAAGGAGCCGAGAGGTCACTCTGGTGGGCACTCTTATGCACACTTTAGACAACCCTTTTTAGGTTCTAAAGAATTGGGGTAGCTGGTGGTGGATACCTGAAACTATCAAACTACAACCCAGAACCCATGAATCTCGAAGACAGTTGTATAAAAATGTAGCTTATGAGGGGTGACAATGGGATTGGGAAAGCCATAAGGACCAAACACCACTTTGTCTAGTTTATGGATGGATGTGTAGAAAAGTAGGGGAGGGAAACAAACAGACAAAGGTACCCAGTGTTCTTTTTTACTTCAATTGCTCTTTTTCACTCTAATTATTATTCTTGTTATTTTTGTGTGTGTGCTAATGAAGGTGTCAGGGATTGATTTAGGTGATGAATGTACAACTATGTAATGGTACTGTAAACAATCGAAAGTACAATTTGTTTTGTATGACTGCGTGGTATGTGAATATATCTCAATAAAATGATGATTTAAAAAAAAAAAAAAAAATAAAGCACATTGTTCCAAAAAAAAAAAAAAAAAAAAAAAGAATAATGTGGGAACTACTTCATAAGAATAGTCAGGGAAGGACTTTCTGCAGAGTTGCTGAGGATAGGAAAGGATCAGCCTCACAAAGAACCGAGGAAAGCAAGGCAGTCTGAGAGAACAGCAGATGCATAAATCCTGAGGCAAGAAAAAGACCTGGCAGTCTGAGTAACTGAAAGGAACCCTGTGTGGCTAGAATAAAGTAATCAAGAGATAAGTTTAGTAGGGAGGATAGAGGGCAGATCATAGAAGGCCTTGGCGTCTTTGATAAGGTCAAGATAATATTTACTGAATGGGTGGATAGATGGATGGATGGGTGAAGAAGAATTCAAAGTTCATACAAAAGGACTTAGAATGGAGGAATATCTATTTATCTGGCTAGTACCTTCAAACAATAACAACAACAGAATTCTACTTATTCAAACTAGTTCACTGTTTAGGAAGGTAAACAAAGTGAAAAATAGAGGAATAGTTACTACTGTTCAGTAAAGCTAAAATATTTTGGGGCAGATAAATAAGAGTTAAATACGCATTAACAATACAGTGGTGCAGCAATTCCCCAATCTAAAATCAAGTTATGTGCCAAAAGTTTATATGTAAACTGGTTATTTGGAATTCAGTTTTTCCCAGGTCTACCCACAAGTCAGTTTATCATGATATAAATGAAATAGTTTTCAAAAGAAAATACTAGAACAGAAACTGAATTTGCTCACCCAATACCTACTCCAACTAGGGCCTGCCAGGCAAAATACAGAAAGCCTAGTTAATTTTGAATTTCAGATAAACTATACACACACACACACACACACACACATATGGCATTTAAACATATCAAAAATATTGAGCTATTCATGGGCATTATATTTTTTTTATTCCAGAGGCAATTAGATGACTACCTCATGCCCATTTCAAGATGACTCTAATTTCACTTCAAAATATATTACAGATCTTAAACTTTCTACAGTACATATGTGGAGTGCAAAGTGATCTGTTCAGTCTGCACAGTGTTTTAAGACTTTTTCAATTCATTGTTAACATTTAATAATTGGATTTTATGTAAAAATCCAGATTTCTGGCTTCTCTTATAGAATCACAAGATCTGATAACATTCTGTCTACGTTTCCAGCTAGGAAGAAAGAAGCTAACTGCTTGCTCCCTTGAGTTTGCTCTCTAGTTACCACATGCACCATTCAGAGAACTTCACTAATTTACATTACATTGTCTGTGCACTATAGGCAACTTGAGTTTGAAATCCCTACATTAAATCTCTTTGGATATGACTGAGGTCTTGTTATGTAATATAGGGAGAAGAGAAAAGATGAGTCTTTCCTGAAGAAACTTTGCAAGAGTTTAAATATTAGAACAGTGATCTCTACTTTCTTGACACCCCTCCCGAGGCAATTTAATGAGAAAGAAACTGCCTAAAGGTACAAGACCTTCCAAAGGTGACACAAGAAAGCAGCACCGAAACACTTCCTAATTTAATGCAAACATTCTTTCCACTAGAAAAGAAAAACCATTTGAGCACCTACTTGGTACTACATGCAGTGCAAGATGCTTTAAATACACATTATCTCAGTAAATCTGACACAATACCAGGAGATTTGACAGTGGGGGGGGGGGGCAGGAAGGGGGAGGTGGTTTCTGGTACCAAATCGTCTCAACTTGAATCTCAGCTCCACTCCTTGCTACTATGTGCCCCTAGACAAGTTACTTTTAGCCTGCTTTCCTCCCTGTAAAATAGGAGAAATGATGTTATCTGTACCTCACAGAGTTGTTCTGAGGATTAAATGTGTTAATCCAAGAAAGTGCCTAGCACTGACCCAGGCTCCTAGAAAGAATTAAACACATGCTATCTATTAATAGTAATTATTATATAATTAATTACATTAACTAATATAATATGTAAATATAAATGATTAATATAAATATTGTTGGGAATCTGTAATTGGTAGGTCTCTCCATTACCAAAAATTGCTTATATATGATGGCACTGACAAGTAAATTGTCCAAACCTTAAGAAGTTCTTTTATTTAGAAGGAAACAATCCTACCATTATGTACATGACAGAATCATACCATAATAGAGAAATACATTCTGTTTTAAATACTACAATGCATGACATAAATGAAAAACTTGAAGAAGACTTAGAAAATTGTAATAAATAAAACACTGAAAAATTAAAGTTTCTGAGAAAAAAATTTAAAATGAAATCATAAAAGCTTCATAGTTATAATATTCTACTGTATGAAAATTCCTATTTTAACATTTTACTTTCTGTTGCATTATAAAAGTGATAAGACAAAAAAAGGATACATAAAGGACCTAAAAGAGGTATAAAGACAATCTATTACAGAATATTTTGAAATCTTTTTAAAAGTATAAGGGAGAAAATAAAGTCATTTCTAATTCCAATTTCCAGAGATCATCACTAACATTTTAGTCTATTTCCTACTTTTTCTTAAAATAAAACCTGTATCATAGTTTCGCATTTTCCTTTTTTAATTTAACATTCTATGAACATTTTCTTTTATCATTAAATATTCTTTGACAGATGACATAATAATAGCATAGTATTTCATTTGTGAAGGTTTACTAAACAAGATAATAACCAGGTTTCCTCTACCTTCCCTTATCCTAGAAAAGTGCAATAACTGCAGCAAACTGAAAGATTTTAATTAGCTAAATGAACTTTTTAAAGTAATTATTATTTCATCTCAGTTATAAAATTTTCCCAATGAATAAAAAGTCTTAGTTAATCCTCACAATGACACTAAAAGTAGATGCTTTAAATGCCTTTAATTTACAGACTGGAAAGATAAGTTTAGAGTCATACTACTAAAGTAAGTAGTAGAGGAAGATCTGTTCTGACTCCGAAGCCCATGTACTCACTACAACACTATATATTCTAGAATGATTTGGATGTGGTCTTATCTAATAACATGCAGATACATAGTCTTCTTTATTTACAATACACCTCAGGAAAAACTCTATTCTCAAGATAAATCTAAAAGATGGAAATTTGAAGGATTCAACTTGAAATATAATGGAAGAAATTTAGAAATAAAAGACAAATTTAAGTGCTTAGAACAGTGCTCATCACATTTTTAAAAAAAAAGTACATAAGTATTGGCTATTCTTACTCACAGGAAATAGCCATATCAGTATGGAAAAAAAAAAAATGAATGATGTTTATAACAGTTAAAAAAAGTCCATCACCAGAGGACCAGTTGATTGTTACACAGCATACTTCGCAGCAATTAAAAATAATTATAATAAATTTTGCCTAAGAGTCTCCCCAAGTCCCTCTTTGTTGCTCAGATGTGGCTCTCTCTCTCTAGCTAAGCCACCCCAACAGGTGATCTCACTGCCCTTCCCTCTATGTGGGACCTGACTCCTAGGGGTGTAAATCTCCCTGGCAATGCAGGATAGGACTCCCGGGAATGAATCTAGACCCGGCATCGTGGGATTGAGAACATTTTCTTGACCAAAAGGGGGATGCGAAATGAAACAAAATAAAGCTTCAGTGGTGAGAGATTTCAAATGGAGTCAAGAGGTCACTCTGGTGGATGTTCTTATGCACTATACGGATAACACTTTTTAGGTTTTAATGTAGTGGAAAAGCTAGAAGTAAATACCTGAAACTACCAAACTCCAGCCCAGTAGCCTTGACTCTTGAAAACGATTGCATAACAATGTAGATTACAAGGGGTGACAGTGTAACTGTGAAAACCTTGTGGATGGCACTCCCTTTATCCAGTGTATGGATGGATGGGTAGAAAAATGGGGGCAAAAAATAAATGAAAAATAGAGTGGGATGGGGGGATGATTTGGGTGTTCTTTTTTACTTTTATTTTTTTATTCTTATTCTCATTCTTTCTGGTGTAAGGAAAATGTTCAAAAATAGATCAGGGTGATGAATGCACAACTATATCATGGTACTGTGAACAGTTGATTGTACACCACGGACGATTTATGGTATGTGAATATACCTCAATAAAACTGAATTTAAAATTAATAATTATAATAGTTATATTTAATAACATCAGTAAGCAGATGACAAAACAGGATATATCGTATGTGCCAGTTTGAAACTCTTATGGACCCCAGAAGAGCCATGATCTTTAACCCAATCTTGCTGGGAGGAACCTTTTGACTGAGTGTTTCCATGGAGATGTGACACACTCAGCTGTGGGTGAGACCTTTGATTGAATTATTTCCATGGAGGAGTGGACCCTGCCCATTCAAGGTGGGTCTTGACTAGTTTACTGGAGTACTTAAGAGAGCTCAAGAGCCGACACAGATACTGAGGCTTGGAGACGCCTGAAGAAGCAGACAGAAGGACATCTGGAGATGTTAAGCTAAGAGATGAAACCCAAAGTACACCCTGGGGAAACTAAGAGAGGACCCTCAAATGCTTAGAGAGAAATGCCCTGGGAGAAAGAAGCAAGGACGCATAGGAGCAGAGAGGAGCTGAGATATTTTGGAGAAAGCCATTTTGAAATGCAACCCAGGTGCAAAGCACCAGCAGACACCAGCCACATGCCTTGTCAGCTGACAAGAGGTGTTCCAGATGCCACTGGCCTTTCTTCAGTAAAAGTATCCTCTTGTTGATGCCTTAGTTTGGACACTTTTGTGACCTTAGAACTGTAAATTTGTGACATAATAAATCCCCTTTATAAAAGCCAATCCATTTCTGGTATTTTGCATAACAGCAGCATGAGCAAACCGGAACATCATATAATTTCATTTATACAGAAATAATAAGTAGATGTGTATACATATGCACAGATGATGGAAAGAATATTCACCAACATAATTAACAGTAGTCATCCTTTCGTATGGTAGAATTTGGGAAGATTTGTCCTTGGTTTGTACTTTTCCATATATATATTATATATAAACATATATTTTACATAAATCTATGTATATATTTCCATATATACATATATATATTTTTAAATTTAGCAGAAGTATATATATATTTTTTAAATTCTAATAGATTAAACATAATACAGGAGAACAAACATAGCAGGGAAAAGAAGTACAAAATGAAAAAAGACTAGTGAATAACTTAAAGGAAAAGGAAAGGATGAAACTTGAGCTTGGGTCTTGTGTCCCTTACTCCATCCCCAATGATTTCTTAACCATATTAATGCTGTTAATCATACCCTGAATGACACTAACTATTCATCTCCAACATTCCTGAACCTTCTAAGTTTTGTTTGACAGAAAAAAATCAAAACAAGCATTTATGAATTTATGATCTTCCTTAAAGAAGCTCAGGAAGCCTTTTTAAAAGGCATATTCCTAGCCAGCTCCCCCCCCCACACACACACACACATACACACATTTCCTCACAAAGGTTCTCCTAAAGCCACCTTACTATATCTTTCATTCTTAGCAAACCGCTATGCTTATTTTTCCACAGAGAAACAAGCTACAGGGCACGAATTCCCCAAATTTCCCTTCCAAGTGACAAATTGCCGTTACCTCCGTCTCTCTGGTCTCAAGAAAAGAGGCAATCTATGTACTAGATCCCCTTTTCTTCCTTTTCTCCAAAACTTTATTCCATTATTTTCTGTCCTTTACCTTCAACTCCCTCACTCCATACAAGATTCTTATTTCTAATTGTATCCCTTTCTAGCTCCCAACTTGCCCTTCCTTTCACAAACACTTCATATGAGAAGTTGTCTGCTAGCTGTTTCCACTTACTCTACGCACATTTATTACTCAACCAACTTGACCTCTATTCCTACTGCTCCAAAAAAATTGCTGTTAACCAATAAAGTCTAATTGACATTTGCAACGTGACCCTATTTATCATTCCTGCCTTCTGAAAACTCTCTTCACTATCTTCCATTTCTTCTCTTCCCTCGTTGGCTCTTTTTAGTCTACTACTCTCTTTGCATTCCTTACGTATTTTTTTTCCCAGAGAAGTGTGTCCTCAACCCTCTTCTCTTCTGTTTGTTAATATCAACCTCAACTATAACCCCACAGATACCCATAAATGGATGACTATCCATGTATACCTCTAGTTCCAGATTTATAGATGTAAACACCTACTCAATATCTCCATTTGGATACTTATAACAGATACTTAATCTCCAATACTTAATCTCTTATTTACCCCCTCCCATCCACCTATCAGAGTCTTTGCCATCTCATTAAATGGGAGCTCCATTCTTCCAATTGCTCAGGCCAAAACTCTTGGCGTCATCTCTGAGTCTTCTTTTTCTCTCACACTCCACATGCAACCCATCAGCAAATCCTGTCTGTTCTTCCTATAAAACAAATCCATAGTTCACCCTTTTCTTACTACCTCCCCTACTACCATTCTGGTCTGTCTCACCTGGACTAATGCCATTGCATCCTAGCTGATGTCCTTACATTCCCTCTTTCACTCCTACAGTTTATTACCTACACTGTATATAAAATAATCCTTTAAACACCTAATTCAGATGATGTCAGTCCTCAGCTCCCATCTCACTCAGAGTAAAACCCAAAGTCCTTAAAATGATCTACCCTAACTCCTCTCTCACTTAATCTCCTACAACTCACCTCCTTACCCACTGTTTCAGCCAGAGTAGCCTCCTTGCTAGGGCCTCCTTGAACATGCCAAGCACATTCCAACCTCAATTCCTCTGTACTTGCTATCCCTCTATTTGGAAAACTCTCCAAATATCCCCATAGCTTACTCTCTCAATTCCTTCAAGTCTCTGTATATATGTCACCTTATCAAAGAGGCTCTATGACCACCCTATATAAAATAGGCCCCCATCATTTAGTTATCCCCCCAATCTTACTTTATTTTTCTTTCATTTTTTTATTGATATAATTCACATTCCATAAAATTCACCCCTTTAAAATGTACAATTCAGAGGTTTTAAGTATATTCAAAGTTGTACAGCCATCACCACTATCTAATTCCAGGACATTTTCATCACCCAAAAAGAAACTCCCTACCTTTAACAGTCATACCCCATTCCTCCAACCTCCCAGCCCCTGGCAACCACTAATCCACTTTCTTTGTCTAAGAATTTGCCTATTCTCACCCCTTGATTTTTTTTTATAAATATGTGTTTACTGTCTGTTTCCAATCACCAGAATATAAATTCCTTGAGGAAAGGGACTTTGATTTCTTTACAGCATCTAGATTAGCACTCAATATCCCACAGGCACCTCAATTTCAACACAACCCATTATTTTCTGCTATCTTACTTTTAGCATAAAACAATTATTTTAAAGTAGCACTAACCAGGCTATGTTGAAATTACTGTTTGGGTGTCTGTTCTATTAATGGTGGCGCACCTTTTATATTTCAAGCACCAGTACAAAACATAATTGAATAAATGGTCATCCTCCTAAATATCTTAATATTCAGTGGATTACTGATTTAAATTTATGTTTAAAAATTAAATTAATAACTAAATACCATAAGCAACATATCAGTAACTTTTACCATCTGTACTTGCTGTTTTTTCCCTAACACCTTCTTCTTTGGACAACAAGAGGTTACTAAGGTCTAACAAGGATCAGCCCCACTTAGTTATCTATCCTCTACTCCCTCTAGACCCAAGACCCACTTTAGAATTCTTTGGAGCAAAAATTAGACATGCAAGAGTAGAGAAGCCAGGCTAGGAATGGTAGACAAAGAATTAATTCGATAGTCAAAGCTCATCTCCAGGGTTTACCATGGAGAACAGCACATTGTTTTCTGTTTTCAACTTTTAGGATCATGTGCCCTTTGCCATGCATAGAAAACAACATATTTGCAAAAATTGTATATCACTTATTATTTATATCTCTATCACATTTATTCATCTTTTTGTGATAACTTTCAGTCCTCTATTCTCCATCCCTGCTTCTGCTAATTCAGCCCTTATCTTATCCAGCGTTGGTTTATCACATCTTTCACACTATATATTTCCTTCTCTTCTCTCCTTCTTCTCAATCTCTGACTCTATGAACTAGCCTTACTGAATTTCTTTCAATTCTCTAACACACCAAACTCTTATTCATCTCCAAATCTTCCAACATGATATTCTCCCTTTGACCTGCAACATTATTCCCACAATACAGCCCCTTCACCTTTACCTGTCTAATTTTTATGATTTCTGGATCGCAATCCTATTCAGGATGTTACCTCCTATCAAAAATCCTCCCTGACACAGATGAACCTGGAAATCATCATGTTGACTGAAATAAGCTAGACACAAAAGAAGAGATATTATAAGATTTCACTTATATGAAATAACTAGACTATGCAAATTCACAGCTGCAGAAAATCAATTACAGGTTACCAGTGGTGAGAGTGAGGGTAGGAAGAGGGAAGAGTAGAGAGTTACTAATTAATGGATGCAGAGCTTCTATTTGGGGTGATGAAAAAGTTTTGGTAATGGATGGTGGTGACGATAGCACAACATTGTAAATGTAATTAATACCACTGACTCACATACTTGAAAGTCGTTAAAATGATAAATTTAATGTTGTATATATGTTACCACAAAAAATCCTTTTAACAAAAGAAAAAGAAAGCCCTCCCTGATCCTTTAGCACATAGGCACCCCCTTTGTTCCACTCCCATCAATCTTGCTTCCTTTTCAAAGCATTTACTATACTATTTTTATTGATTATTTACTAGTCTGTTTCCCCTAGAAGAAGGCAAACCCAGTCAGGGTAGGGATCACATTTGTGTCTTTTACCATTACATCTGCAGACACCCAGTAAAAGAATGATCTTGGCGGAGGTTAGAGAAAAAGGAACTGATTAGAGGTCAGAATGCTGTCGTGTGTGTGTGTGTTAACCTGGCCCTTCCACTGACTAGGAGTGACAACCTAGGCAACTCTTTTAATCATTTTGGGGTTTGGTTTATATACTATAAAATACAGTGATACCTATACCTCCCAGGTGTCAAAAAGATTAAATGAAATAAAAGTGCTCTACAAAATTGTGCATAAGACATAGTACAATACTAGGGTAAGTTACCTACCTGCCACTCTCTACAACAAATAATTCTACCTGTTGTTTATCACAACATGTAACTCAGCTTGTTAATATTAAATGTAACTGTTCGCAAAATGAAGTCAACTCATTTGGTATATACACTAGGGGCAGAATAGCCCCAATTCCAGATCTTAGTAGTTTTAACTAATGAGTAGGAGACTTTCCTGAACCTATTGGAGCAACCAAGTACTAATAGGTTAATAAACAACAAGAAAGACTGGGGTAAATTTAGCACATTAACAGTTACAACTGCAATCAGCATCTGGGAGAAAGTGATACTAATATGAAAACAGGTTAAAATATAAAATTTTACATTAAAGATTCTGATAAGGTTTATATTTTATATTAATAATTCTGCTTTTACTCTACAAAAAAGTATATTTCCTTCCAATAATAAACTCAAAAATTCAATTTACCATTTTCCTCCTTCAATGTAAATTGCATCCTTTTCCCCACCCCATTATACATACCAACCAGTTTCAGTATTACACCCTTTTCACTTATGTTATCAAAATTATTTTGCTAAAAATATAACTGAGCTGCTATTTCAGTTTCTTTCTTAGATGTTTCAATATAACATCTTTAGAAAAATAGAGCAATATAGGAACTCAGCAAAGTCACATTTTTAGAAGTGGACCAACTTAAAGGTTAAAAAAAATCTAACATTTGTTAATTTATCCATTTTTAGTAAGGATACATACATACATATATGTAACATTCAATACATGCTGGAAACAAAAAACTAGTTTATTAATTTTTGGTGCCAGCACAACTAGAAAAAATATCTACTTAAATCTGGCATTTTCATAAGTCCTTATAATCAATAAAACACCATTAACTTTGAATTTTAAAAAGGATTACGTTCCAGGACCTGACTCCCAGGGGTGTAAATCTCCCTGGCAACTCAGGATATGACTCCCGGGAATGAATCTGGACCCAGCATCATGGGATTGAGAACATCTTCTGGACCAAAAGGGGGAAGCTAAATGAAACAAAATAAAGTTTCAGTGGCTGAGAGATTTCAAATGGAATTGAGAGGTCACTTCTGGTGGGCACTCTCATGCATTAAAGATAATCTTTTTTAGGTTTTAATGTATTGGAATAGAAAGAAGTAAATACCTGAAACTATCAAACTGCAACCCAGTAGCTTGACTCTTGAAGACGACCATATAACAATGTAGCTTACAAGAGGTGACACTGTGATTGTGAAGGTCTTATGGATCACACTCCCTTTGTCCAGTGTATGGATGGATGAGTAGAAAACTGGGGACAAAAACTAAATGAAAAATAGGGTGGAATGGGGGGATGATTTGGGTGTTCTTTTTTACTATTATTTTTTACTCTTATTTTTATTCTTTCTGGTATAAGGAAAATGTTCAAAAAATAGATTGGGGTGATGAATGCACAGCTATATGATGGTAGTGTGAACAGCTGACTGAACACCACAGATGACTGTATGGTGTGTGAATATATCTCAATAAAACTGAATTAAAAAAAAAATAAATAAAAGATTACATTCCCAAATTATCCATGGAGGAAATGGATGTGAATCTATTCCTTCAATCCATGCCTCTCTGCCCAACTACAAATTTCGAAACATAAACCCTACCATAACTCAAAAGCAAATTATTCCAAGTTCCTCAACACCAGACTTGCCTTACAAGATATGCTAATGAGAGTTCTTCAGGATGAAAGGAAAGGACACTAGACAGTCACTGAAAACTGTATGAAGAAATAAAAATTTCAGGTAAAGGTATTTACATGGTTAAATACCAGAACTCCACTTTTTACTTCGTATATCATCTAAAATACAAATGCAAAAAAAAGTAACTAAAGCTATGATGTTGGGCATGTAATGAATAAATATATGATCTGTGACTAGAACAGCATAAAGGGAAGAACGGAGGGGGACAGCTACATAGCTTGTATGTGCTATCAAAGTTGTTAGTATAGGAGGATCCAAGATGGCAGCATACAGAAGAGTGGAAGCTAAGTAGTCCCCCTGGAACAACTAAGAAAACCAGAAACAACTAGTAAATAATCTGGAATAACTGCAGGGGAACAAACATGACCATCCACTCATCATACACTAACCTGAATTGAGAAGACTGCCCAAGATCACAGCATAAACCTGTAAGTAAGAACTGCGGATCCAAATCGGGAGACCCCTCCCGCACAGCTGGAGCTACAAAGCCTCCTGGTGTGAGAGAGAAGCTTTCTCCCAGCAAGCAAATATAGCTCAGCTGAGCTCCAACTGAGGTTTTCATTAGTGAGTGTGAACTGCTAACTGTGAGGTATGAATCCCCAACAAGTAGACAGATGCTTTGGGTGATGACTGACCTTGAAGAGCCGAAGGGTCGCCGGGGACTAGCTTTGTTCCTTTTTCGACTCAGTGGAGAAAGCCTCAGCCATTTTCAGTTCCCAGTTCTGTGACCCAGACAGGGGTGTGGCACAGGCAGAGAGAGACCATTGAAATGTTAATGACCTCCCCCTAAAGTGCCTATCTCCTCTAACAGGAAAGGGGTGGGGCCCAGCTCTACTACCTGCCTTTCATTCAGAACTTACACCAGTCAAGAATTATAGGCTAAACTTTGCATCAGGCAGAGAGCGCCCCTGCATGGCCTGGCGGCCCGGGGCTTCCCTTGAGGGACGATGTGCACTAGTGACGTAGCACAGCCTTCCCTCAGCAGAGGTCCTGGAAGATCACAGCTGAGAAGCGGGGCCCGCGTGGAAAACCCAGGGATGCTACATCAGTGCCAGTGGTTTGCGGGTCAGTGACAGAGAAAATCTGGGGCAAAACTGAAATGAAGTCTCAGACTCTTGCAACAGCCTTGAATCTCCGGGAACACCTGGGAGGTTTTAATATTAAAGCAGCCCTGCCTCCCTGACCACCCAGACACATGCACCACATTCAGGGCGGACAGCTGCAACAACAAACCCAAACTGAGTTCACCAACTGAACCCCACAAAAATCATTTCCCCACACACCACAGAGACAGAGTTGGGGAGAACTGACTTGAGGGGTATAGGTGACTTGCAGACACCCTCTGCTAGTTAACTGGAGAAAGTGTACACCACCAACTTGTATTTCTGAAAAATTAGATTGGTATTTTTTTGTTTTACAACTTGAAAGAAACTTACCAAGCAAGGCAAATGCCAAGAGGCCAAAAACAATAGAAAATCTTAATGCATATGATAAAACCAGACGATATGGAGAACCCAATGCCAAACACCCAAATCAAAATATCAGAAGAGACACAGTACTTGGCACAATTAATCAAACAATTACAATCGAGGAACGAAAAGATGGCACAGAATATAAAAGACATGAAGAAGACCATGGAGCAGGATAAAAGGGACACAAAGACCCTAGAAGAGCATAAAGGAGAAATTGCAAGAGTAAATAAAAAAATAGAAGATCTTATGGAAATAAAAGAAATTGTTGGCCAAATTAAAAAGACTCTGGATACTCATAATACAAGATTAGAGGAAGTTGAACAACAACTCAGTGTCCTAGAGGTCCACAGAACAGAAAATGAAAGAACGAAAGAAAGAATGGAGAGAAAAAAATAAAAAAAATCGAAAAGGATCTCAGGGATATGATAGATAAAATAAAACGTCCAAATTTAAGACTCATTGGTGTCCCAGAAGGGGAAGAGAAGGGTAAAGGTCTAGAAAGTGTATTCAAAGAAATTGTTGGGGAAAACTTCCCAAACCTTCTACACAATATAAATACACAAAGCATAAATGCCCAGTGAACTCCAAACAGAATAAACCCAAATAAACCCACTCCGAGACATATTCTGATCAGACTCTCAAATACTGAAGAGAAGGAACAAGTTCTGAAAGCAGCAAGAGAAAAGCAATTCACCACATACAAAGGAAACAACATAAGACTAAGTTGTGACTACTCAGCGGCCACCATGCAGGCGAGAAGGCAGTGGCATGACATATTTAAAATTCTGAGAGAGAAAAATTTCCAACCAAGAATACTTTATCCAGCAAAACTCTCCTTCAAATTTGAGGGAGAGCTTAAGTTTTTCACAAACAAATGCTGAGAGATTTTGCCAATAAAAGACCTGCCCTACTTCAGATACTAAAGTGAGCCCTACTGACAGAGAAACAAAGAAAGGAGAAAGAGATATAAAGAATTTTAACAGACATATATAGAAAATTACATCTTAAATCACCACGACACTTATTTTTCTCTAGTGATCACAGATCTTTCTCCAGAATGGACCATATGCTGGGACATAAAACAAGCCTCAATAAACTAAAAACAAACAAAAAAACACAAAAAAACAAATGAACATATTCAAAGCACAATCTCTGACCACAATGGAATACAAATAGAACTCATTAATTTTTGAATTTTAACTCCACTATCTACTTCCTACATGATATAAAATACACAAACTCTAATGACAAATCACTGGTTTTGAACTCAATGTAAAATATGTAATTTTTGACAAGAACTATATAAAGGTGGAGGAATGGAGGAGTATATGAACATAGTTTATGTGTCCTATTGAAATTAAGTTGGTATCAAAGAAAAACAAAATTGTTATGGATTTAAGAGGTTAAATTTAAGCCCCACAGTAAGCACAAAGACATTATCAGAGAATATGACCACAGAGATGAAAAGTAGAGTATGGGTTAAGAGAAATGGGGCAAGGGGCAATGGGGAGTTAAGAAATGAGTGTAGGGTTGCTGTTTGAGGTGAAGGGAAATTTCTAGTAATGGATGGTGGGAGGGTGATGGCATTACAACATTCTAAATGTGATTAATCCCACCAGTGGAAGGCTAGGGAGGGGGTGGAATGAGAAGATTTAGGCTGTATATATGTTTCCACAATTGAGGAAAAAAAAAAAAAAAGACAGTCTAAATAGATGACAATTGAATGCCAAGGATGACCCTGGATGGGATCTGAGGTTGGAGGACAGGAAGCTCAAAGGGACACATTTGAGACATAAGGAAAAGGAAATACAGAATGTAAGCTTTGTATCATTGTTGAATCTCTTGTACTTCCTAGCTGTGCTTAATGGGACTGCATAAAAGAATGTTCTTGTTCATGGGAATTGTATATGTGAATTATAGTGTTTGTTCAAGGATGTGTGCAACTAGCTCTCATATGTTCAGAAGACAGAGCAACAGATGATGGATGATAGACAGGGAGAGAGGGAGCAAGGGAGGGAGGGAGGGAAAGAAATAGCAGTGTGACAACATGTTAAAGTTAGTGGATAGGGGTATCGGGGGGGTCAGGGAATGCTGGAGTTCTGTGTATGGGGTTTCTATTATTTTTGCAACTGTTCCTATAACTTTGAATATATTTCAAAATAAAATGTAAGAAAAAAAAAAAGATATGAGAAAGGGGCGGTCTGCAGTCAGGCACATGGGTTTAGCACCTCCCTGGTGAGGGGAGTGAGAGCCGGCGGGGGGAGTGACAGGCTAGAGGAGGCCATGGAGCCTAGCAGAATGCGGCCACCCCTGGCGCTCCACGCAGCGGTGAGTGCAGACCCCGCCCAGCACCTGCGTGCAGGCCAGGAGGGATACGCGGTGTAAATCATAAGCCTGAGAGCTGTCATCCACAGAAACTAACATTCAAGTGGATGAACATGAAGTCCAATCCCGCTCTCCAAGCTGCCATCGACCTCACAGCGGGGGCACAGAGGGCACAGCATGCATGCTGGCCGGGCAGCCCTTTCACACGATGAAGGTGAAGATGCAAATGTTCTCTGACCTGTACAGTGCGCTCACTGACTGCTGTCTCAAGACCTACTTCCAGGCAGGCTTCTGGGGGTTTTACAAGGGGACCAGCCCTGTGCAGATCACCAACATCGCATAAACTCCATTTCTTAATGTGTTACGGCTTCTGCCAACAGGTCATGAGGAAGATGGTTGGATCAGACAAGCAGGCAAAACTGAGTAACCTACAGAAGGCCACTCCTTCACCTCTGCCTTTGCTGCGTTGGTGGCGCTGTTCTACTGAGCTCGTGAAGTGCTGCCTGTAGACTATGTACAAAATGGAGACTTCAGGAAGGACCCCCAAAAGCCATAAAACAGATGGGTCTGTCCTGAAGAGCATCCTCACGAAGGATGGCCCCTTGGGCTTCTACCTGGGTCTCCCTAGCACTTTATTTGGAGAAGTACCAGGCTATTTCTGCTGCTTATGTGGCTATGAATTGAGCTGATTGGGGTTATTTTTGCAACAGGGAGATCAAAAGACAAACTAGGCCCTGTCTCTTTCATATTAAGTGGTGGAGTTGGTGGAATCTGCCTCTGGCTGGCCAGTGGATTGTATCAAACCCAGAATTCAGGTTCTTTCCATGGCTGGAAAACAGGCAGGATTTATCAGAACTTCTTTAAGTGTTGTGGAAAATGAAGGAATAACAGCCCTATATTCTGGAATGAAGCCTACTATGATTCATGCATTCTCTGCCAATAGGACTCTGTTTTGGCCTAGGAATACAGAAGGAAGTTGATGATGAACCAGTTTGAAACATAATGAACCTGGATCGAAGTACATACATTTAGAGACTATAGCTTATCTCGGCGTTTCACAGAATTTAAGACCAATGTAGAATTATATTGAATCCATGGGAATTTTATGTTTTTGTCTTCCCTTTTTCTAAATCTTAAACTTTATGGAAGGACTTCTATTTTATATCATAAAACTTCTGCTCATAATTTTACTGAAATAGAAAAGTTGCTGCTTTTGTCCTTGGCAGAATATACAGGCTGAGCCAACAGCCCTAAGTAACTTCTCTGAAAGGTCAAATGTAAGTGTATCAGGGCTATTGCATAAACCTGTATATATACATGCAATTCAGTTACATGTTGAGTGAAACACATAATTTGGTTCCATGTTTAACCTCAGATATCACAAAGAAATCCAGCATGGACCATGTTCTGTGAAGATGGTTATAAATGATTGTGTAACCCATTTAAGATGTAAAGTCTCTTTTAAACGTTTGCTTTACGTGTGCACTATACTGAGCAGTTAAAATATTTAAAAAGGTTTTTGTGGAGATTGAGAACCAAAATATCTATTTAGATTTTTAATAGTGGAATATGTCCGCATAGTATTCCAAGTGTGGCTTCCAAATTCCTAAGTTAAAAAGTTTCAGAGTAGGCATCCTGAATTTTCCCAAGATGCTCCACACTTAACCTAAAATAGTGCCAATTCAATTCCTAAGTGAAACCATATTCCTCATTCTGACTATAACGTTAGGTGAGACCTAGAGCATCAGGCCTTTGGGAAGCAGCATGGCCTTCACCTGTGACAACTTCCCCTCTTCCCTCTCCAAAAGAACTTCTACTCTGCCAGACTTTAGACTGAGGAAGGAGCCAAAGGGATGGGGCTGTTCTGCCATGCTTTGATGGAGACCCAGTGGCTGAAATCAGCTCTTAGCTTCTGGTTTCTGGGTCCTGGCCTGGAAAGGATTCTTGTTGGCCCATCTAGGAGCTGTCAAGCCACCTTGGACCACTGACTGTCCTCGGTGCCTCTACCAATTAGCAACCTTCCAGGGAACAGAGAGTGCCAAAACCTTCAACAGAAGTCTTTGTTCCCTGTTTAGTTATGGAGTGACAATACTTGTGGATGAAGTCCTTTCCTCTCAGACAGGATTAAACAGAACTTAGTGCTTGTACTAGGCAGCGAATAATGTCAGGATTAATCCATCCTGAAATTTACCTTGAGGTCCTTAACTCTTCGCCATGCTTTAAAAGTGCTGGAACCTTCTAAAACTGGATACCGGAAGCCTGTGAATTTTAATAGTGATTTTTTTATAGGGTGTGACTTTATAAGGTAATGAAACATAAGAAAAGCAATTTTCTTAAACTTTCCCATATGTATATATATGTGCACTGACACAAGACCCCCACAGTTCATCTGGTCCTCACAGACTTGGTGATGGGTAGCTGTACTTTGGCCATAGGGTCATTCCTGTCACAACTAAAGTAAGCCTAATCATTCCATGCTGCTCCAAGACCAGCAGGGTCTCTCGCAATAAAAAGTTTTCTTAACAGTGGATACTGCTGAAAGCAAGCAAGCCAAAGATGTTAATAATAGCCATACCATGTGTGTCTATCACTGTCAGCTGCCTCAGACCTCCGGTTTCCCTAAATTTACTGCTCTCTGTGAGGCCTCTGTGTTGGCCACAGCCACAGTCACAGTCACAGAAGCAAGAGGGTCAGGGAAGTGAGTTTCTGTGGATATCCAGGAGAGGCTGCTCAGTATGGTACCTGAAGTGCTCCAGAGCTGTAGGCTGACCTTCCATTTGCTTTCTCTCTAAAAGAAAACAGTCTTCTACTTTACCCTTCTCTCCATACTCAAAACAGTCACTAGTTAATGAATGCTACTTCACTGAAGCCAAATGGATCAAAACAGAATAGAAAATGGACCGGTTCCCAGCAAAAAGCAGGTGGCTCCGAGTCCACAGTGCACTGCCCAGCCCATGACTAGTCTCAACCTTTTGCAAGCAGACATTTTCCTCCCACATTGTCTGTTAAAGATTTAACTAGGTATCTTAAATAAAAATCATTTCAGGTAAGCGCAAGTGAGTAGGAGAGGGGAATGAGTGGAAGGGATGTCAGTCGGGAATTTTTTTCATTCAATATGCTTAATTCATGTTTAATATTGGAGTTCAATTTGTACAATTTCAGATCTGTACTTCAGACAAAAATATGGTCAGATGTGTTTAAAGGAATTTGGGCATTATATCATTAAATTATTTACCTAATACTTGAATGTAAAAAAAAAGAAATGAGAAACAATGCTAAATTGTTCATGTGCCAGTTTAAATGTATTATGTCCCCCAAAATACCATTATCTTTGATGCAATCTGTGTGGGCAGATGTATTAATGTTGATAAGATTGTAATTCTTTGATTAAGTGTTTCCATGCAGATGGGACCCACACAACTGTAGGTGATAACCCTGATTAGACAGTTTCCATGGAGGTGTGCCCTGCCCATTCAGCAAGGGCCTTGATTAGTCTACTAGAGCACTATATAAGCTCAGAAGGATGGAGCGAGCTTGCTACAGCCAAGAGGGACACTGAGGAATGCACAGGAGCTGAGAGAGGAGCTGCAGCTTATAGAGACATTTTGGAGACAGCCTTTGAAATCAGACTTTTGCTCCAGAGAAGCTAAGAGAGGACAAACACCCCAAGAGCAACTAAGAGTGACATTTTTGAGGAACTGCAGCCTAGAGAGCAACATTTTGGAGAAAACCATTTTGAAACCAGAACTCTGAAGCAGACGCCAGCCACATGCCTTCCCAGCTAACAGAGGTTTTCTGAAGGCCATTGGCCATCCTCCAAGGAAGGTGTGCCGGTTTGAGTGTATTGTGTCCCCCAAATGCCATTATCTTTGTGGTTTTGTGTGGGGCAGGCGTTTTGGTGATGGTTGGATTTGCTTGGAATGTGCCCCACCCAGCTGTGGGCAATGATTCTGATGAGATGTTCTCATGGAGGTGTGGCCCCGCCCATTCAGGGTGGGCCTTGATCGGTGGAGCTACATAAATGAGCTGACTCGGGGGGAGGAAGAGAGTGCAGCTGGGAGTGATGTTTTGAAGAGGAGCAAGCTTGCTAGAGAGGAACGTCCTGGGAGAAAGCCGTTTTGAGGCCGGAGCTTTGGAGCAGATGCCAGCTGCCTTCCTAGCTAACAGAGGTTTTCCGGAGGCCATTGGCCATCCTCTGGTGAGGGTACCCGATTGCTGATGTGTTGCCTTGGACGCTTTGTGGCCTTAAGACTGTAACTGTGTAGCAAAATAAATCCCCGTTTTATAAAAGCCAATCCATCTCTGGTGTTTTGCATTCTGCAGCATTAGCAAACTAGGACAGATTTTGGTACCAAGAGTGGGGTGCTTTTGCTGCTGAGTCTGCAAATACCAAACATGTTGGAACGGCTTTTTCAATGGATAAGGGGGAGTTTCTGGAAGAGTTGTGAGGAGCTTGATAGAAAAGGCCAAAACTGCTTTAAAGAGACTGTTTGTGGAAATATGGACTCTAAAGATACTTCGGATGAGGACTTGAGCAGAAATGATGAATGTGTTGTTGTAAACTGGAAGAAAGGCGATCCTTGTTTTAAAGTGGCACAGAATTTGGCAAAATTGAGTCCTGGTGTCAGATGGAAGGAAGAATTTAAAAGTGGCAACCTGGAATACTTAGCTGAGGAGATCTCCAGACTACGTGTGGAAGATATACCCTGGCTTCTCCTTGCAGCTTATAGTAAAATGCGAGCAGAGAGAGATAAACTTAGAACTGAACTCTTGGGTTCCAAGAAACCAGAAGCTGATGGCTTGGAAAATTACGAGCTTCCAGGGGGTGGAATCCCAGAAGCTACAGCCCAACGTGAGGATGTAACCAAACATGGAACCCAGCCACCATTTCAGTACAAGCCAGGATTGGAGATGGAATTATCCAGAAAGGATCTGTGGAAAGTCCTATTGTCTGATGGCTTTGACCCCTGTATGCTTCATGCAAAGCCAACAGAATTTTTGCGAGATCTTTATAGACGGAGCCATTGCCGGTCTGGACTGGAGGAGACAGACAAGGAAAAAATTAAAGGAAAAATCTCTTCAAAGACAGAGCCATGGAGGTTGAGGTCTGGAGTCAAGAGGTTTAGGGCTGGGAGAGTGGAGCAGCCCACATGCATGGAAAGGGTGAGTTTGCCCTGGAGGTCGAGGGCGGGCTTTCCGCCTCGATGCTCTGGAAGAGTTTTGCCACCTCAGGTCCCAAAGAGGGTGGAGCACATTCCCAGGGAATTGGGGAGAGCCTGGCTGCCACCACACTGTTCTGAAGGGGTTGAGCGTGTGTCCCAGAGATGGAAGGGAATCCGGGAGCTGTCCCGATGTTTGAGGAGGGTGGGGCCGAGAAGGTGGTCTCCCCAATGTGTGGAAATGTTGGCGCACTCACCTAAGTGTTTGGAGAGGAACGGGCTGCAGAAAAGGCCCTTGGGAAGGGTTAGGCTCCCACTCTCTCAAGCCCCAAGGATGCAACATTGTTCTGTAAATGACTCTCGGACTTTGAAATCTAATGGACTTTGTCCTGTGGGTTTTAGGAACTGTTTTGCTCCTGTTAACCCTGTTTTCCTTACTGTTTCTCCTTATGGCAATGGAAATGTTTATCCTATGAATGTCTCTCCTTTGTATATTGGAAGCACATAACTTGTTCTAGGTTCACAGATCCACAGCTAGAGGGGAATTATGCCTTAGAACTGACCAAGCCTAAACTGATTTTGATGGGATTTTGTACTTAACTTTTGTTACTGAAATGATTTAAGTTTTTGTGATATTGTGATGGAATGAATATATTTTGTATTTGGAAAGATAATGTCATTTTGGGGTTCAGGGGGTGGAATGTGCCGGTTTGAGTGTATTGTGTCCCCCAAATGCCATTATCTTTGTGGTTTTGTGTGGGGCAGGCGTTTTGGTGATGGTTGGATTTGCTTGGAATGTGCCCCACCCAGCTCTGGGCAATGATTCTGATGAGATGTTCTCATGGAGGTGTGGCCCCGCCCATTCAGGGTGGGCCTTGATCGGTGGAGCTACATAAATGAGCTGACTCGGGGGGAGGAAGAGAGTGCAGCTGGGAGTGATGTTTTGAAGAGGAGCAAGCTTGCTAGAGAGGAACGTCCTGGGAGAAAGCCGTTTTGAGGCCGGAGCTTTGGAGCAGATGCCAGCTGCCTTCCTAGCTAACAGAGGTTTTCCGGAGGCCATTGGCCATCCTCTGGTGAGGGTACCCGATTGCTGATGTGTTGCCTTGGACGCTTTGTGGCCTTAAGACTGTAACTGTGTAGCAAAATAAATCCCCGTTTTATAAAAGCCAATCCATCTCTGGTGTTTTGCATTCTGCAGCATTAGCAAACTAGGACAGAAGGTAACAACTGTTGATGCGTTACCTTGGACCACACTTTATGGCCTTAAGACTGTAACTTTGTAACCAAATAAACCCCCTTTATAAAAACCGATCCATTTCTGATGTTTTGCGAAAAGGCAGCACAAGCAAACTGGAACAGTTCACTAAAAAAAAAATCATCTAAAAAAAGCCATCTAAACACAAAAGTAGGCAGTAAAGAAAGAAATGAATAACAAAAAAAGTTTAAGACTTACAAAAACCAAATAGAATGGCAGAAGTCTTGCATTTTCGGTAACTACTTTAAATGAAACTGGATTAAACTCTCTAATCCAAAGGCAGAGATCAATGGAATAGATTTAAAAAAAAAAAAAGTACTACCCAACCATTTACAGAGACTCACCGTAAATTCAAAAACACAAATGGGTTGAAAGTGAAAGGATGGCAAAAAATATTTCATGCAAATAATAACCAAAAACAAGCTGGGGTGACTATACCAATATCAGATAAAGTACATTTTAAGTAAAATAACAAATTGTAACAAGGGACAAAGAAGGACACTATATATTGATAAGAGAATCAATTCAACAAGAAGATATAAAAATTACAAACATACATGTACCTAACAATAGAGGCCAAAAATACATGAAAAAAATATTGACATTTGAAGGGAGAAACAGATGGCCCAATATTAATGGTAGGAGACTTTAATATACCACCTTACTAATGATTAGAGAGGAGGGATCCAAGATGGCAGATTATAAGAGACAGAGCAAACTTCTCCTCCATGGAAAACACTAGATAAAAGACAGAAAGTGCTCCAGAATAGAGGTTCCAGAGTTCCATCGGCTGAGGAGAGACTTCTACATCTATAGTGACTGTGTACTTGGAGAAACTGAGAGAATGTGTGGGGAGACGTGTGAGTGTTCAGTCCGGAAAGCTGCTGGGTAAACAACAGATAGAGTCGCAGTCAAGTGCAGTGGGGAGAAACCGAGAGACTATATTCAGAGACGTTGAGTGTTTGGTCCAGAAAGCTGCCAGGGAAACAGCAGCTGGAGTCGCAGTCAAGCATGGTGGGGAGAAACTGAGAGACTGTGTTTGGAGGAGGATTAGTGTCTGACCCTGAAAGCCGCTGGGGAACTGGCAGCTAGAGTCGCAGCTGAGCATGGTAGGGAGTACCTTCCATACCCCGGGCAGCTGCCTCAGTATCTAGCATGGGTGATAACCCTTCACACACCCTCAGCCAAGAGCCCCCACGCCAGGGAAGGGCCGCTGCAGCAGGTCTGTGGAAGTGGGTAGTTTCCACACCCCGAGGGACTAGGGGGAATCTAAGCCAAAGGGTTAAATGCATACTGCAGTCCTAGGGTATTCCACTTGCAGCTCCAGGAATGACTGGGAGTACTGTGTCTTAGAACCGTCTTCCTGCCAAACTGTAGAGGGCATGCCTCCAACCTACAGAGCTGTTGGTTCCCACAGCACACGAAAAATTGGTACACTGATTTGACCCCCACATGGTTTGGGTCCCCACTCAGTGCACAGAAAAAGTTGGGGAGAACTGACATGAGGGGAGGGTAAGAGGTGGCTCAGGAGGGCCATCTGCTGGTAGGTCAGGGAAACTGCACTCTGTCAAGCTGTACTCTGTCAAATTATAGATAATTGTTTAAATAAGCTGGCATATCCTAAAAGAACCCTACCAAAATAAGCAAATGCCAAGAGACCAAAAACAACAGAAAATTAAAAAGCATACGAGGAAACCAGAAGATACGGATAACCAAAATGCCCAAATTAAAAAACCAGAGGAGACACAGAACTTGGAGCAATTAATCAAAGAAGTAATCACAAACACCAATATCATGGCTCAGAATATAAAAGACATCAAGAAAATCTTAGAAGAGCATAAAGAAGAATTTTCAAGAGTAAATAAAAAAAATAGTGAATCTCAAGGAATTAAAAGTTACTGTTGATCAAATTAAAAATATTCTTGAGACACAGAAAACCAGATTTGAAGATGCAGGGGAACAAATAAGTGAACTTGAAGGTCATGTGTTGGAAAGTGAAAGCACAAAAGAACAAATGATGAAAAAAACTGAAAAATTTGAAATGGATTTCAGGGAAATGATGGGAAACATGAAGTGCACAAATATAAGAATCACTGGTGTTCCAGAGGGGAAGAGAAGGGTAAAGGACTAAGAAGAGTATTCAAAGACATTGTTGGGGAAAACTTCTCAACCCTCCAAATGACATAAATATGCAAATCATAGATGCCCAACAAACTCCAAATAGAATAAATCCAAATAAATGCACTCCAAGACATATTCTGATCAGATTGCCAAATGCTGAAGAGAAGGAGAAAGATCTGAAAGCAGCAAGAGAGAAGCAATTCACCACATACAAGAGAAACAACATAAGACTAAGCAGTGACTGCTCAGTGGCCACCATGAAGGCAAGAAGGCAGTGGCATGACATATTTAAAATTCTGAAAGAGCAAAACTGCCAACCAAGAATTCTTTATCCAACAAAGCTCTACTTCATATTTGAGGAGCTTAAATTTTTCACAAATAAATGCTGAGAGAATTTGCAAACAAGAGACCAGCCCTACTTGAGATACTAAAGAGAGCCCTACCAACAGAGAAACAAAGAAAGAAGATACAGAGAGATGGAGAAAGATTCAGTACTAAAGAGATTCAGTATGGGTACGTAAAAGGACATTAAGAGAGAGAGGGGAAAAAATATATCTGACAAACATAAACGAAAAGATAAGATGGCTGATTCAAGAAATGCCATCACAGTAATAACACTGAATGGAAATGGATTAAACTCCCCAATCAAAAGATACAGATTGCCAGAATGAATCAAAAATTATGAACTATCAATATGTTGCATACAAGAGACTCATCTTAGACACAGGGACACAAAGAAATTGAAAGTGAAAAGATGGAAAAAATATTTCATGCAAGCTACAGCCAAAAGAAAGCAGGAGTAGCAACATTAATCTCAGATAAAATAGACTGTAAATGGAAGGATGTTATGTGGGACAAAGAAAGTCACTATATACCAAAAAAAGGGGCAATTCAAAAAGAAGAAATAACAATCATAAATGTTTATGCACCGAATCAAGGTGCCACAAAATACATGAGACAAACACTGGGAAAACTAAAGGAAGCAACTGATGTTTCCACAATAATTGTAGAAGACTTCAACACATCACTCTCTCCTATAGATAGATCAACAAGACAGAAGACCAATAAGGAAACTGAAAACCTAAACAATCTGATAAAAGAACTGGATTTAACAGACATATATAGAACATTACATCCCAAATCACCAGGATACACATTCTTCTCTAGTGCTCACGGAACTTTCTCCAGAATAGATCACATGCTGGGAAATAAAACAAGCCTCAATAAATTTAAAAAAATTGAAATTATTCAAAGCACATTCTCTGACCACAATGGAATACAATTAGAAGTCAATAACCATCAGAGACTTAAAAAATTCACAGATACCTGGAGGTTAAACAACATGCTCCTAAACAATCAGTGGGTTAAAGAAGAAACAGCAAGAGAAATTGCTAAATATATAGAGACAAATGAAAATGAGAACACAACATATCAAAACCTATAGGATGCAGCAAAAGCTGTACTGAGGGGGAAATTTATAGCACTAAATGCATACATTAAAAAGGAAGAAAGAGGTAAAATCAAAGAACTAATGGATCAACTGCAGAAGCTAGAAAATGAACAGCAAACCAATCCTAAACCAAGTAGAAGAAAAGAAATAACAAGGATTAAAGCAGAAATAAATGACATAGAGAACACAAAAACAATGGAGAGAATAACACGAAAAAGTTGGTTCTTTGAGAAGATCAACAAGATTGACAAGCCCCTAGCTAGACTGACAAAATCAAAAAGAGAGAAGACCCATATAAACAAAATAATGAATGAGAAAGGTGACATTAATGCAGATCCCGAAGAAATTAAAAAAATTATAAGAGGATACTATGAACAACTGTATGCCAACAAACTGGATAATGTAGAGAAAATGGACAATTTCCTGGAAACATATGAACAACCTAGACTGACCAGAGAAGAAATAGAGGACTGCAACCAACCAATCACAAGCAAAGAGATCCAATCAATCATCAAAAAGCTTCCCACAAACAAATGCCCAGGGCCAGATGGTGTCACAGGGGAATTCTACCAAACTTTCCAAAAAGAACTGACACCAATCTTACTTAAACTCTTTCAAAACATTGAAGAAAGTGGAATACTACCTAACACATTTTATGAAGCTAACATCAGTCTAATACCAAAATCAGGCAACGATGATACTAAAAAGGAAAACTACAGGCCTATCTCCCTAATGAATATAGATGCAAAAATTCTCAACAAAGTACTTGCCTTTTCCTGTGGGAGCCGCCGGGTTGAGAGGAGTGTGGCCTTCACCTCTCCCCGACATGGCGTGTGCTCGTCCATTGATATCGGTGTACTCTGAAAAGGGGGAGTCATCTGGCAAAAATGTTACTTTGCCTGCTGTGTTCAAGGCTCCCATTAGACCGGATATTGTGAACTTCGTTCACACCAACTTGCGCAAAAACAACAGACAGCCCTATGCTGTCAGTGAGTTAGCAGGTCATCAAACCAGTGCTGAGTCTTGGGGCACTGGCAGAGCTGTGGCTCGAATCCCCAGAGTTCGAGGCGGTGGGACTCACCGATCTGGCCAGGGTGCTTTTGGAAATATGTGTCGTGGAGGTCGCATGTTTGCACCAACCAAAACATGGCGTCGATGGCACCGTAGAGTAAACACAACACAGAAGCGATATGCCATCTGCTCTGCCCTGGCTGCCTCAGCCTTACCAGCGCTGGTCATGTCTAAAGGTCATCGCATTGAGGAAGTTCCTGAACTTCCTTTGGTGGTGGAAGATAAAGTTGAAGGCTACAAGAAGACCAAGGAGGCTGTTTTGCTTCTTAAGAAACTTAAGGCCTGGAATGATATCAAAAAGGTCTATGCCTCTCAGCGAATGAGAGCTGGCAAGAGCAAAATGAGAAACCGTCGTCGCATACAGCGCAGGGGACCATGCATCATCTATAATGAGGACAATGGTATCATTAAGGCCTTCAGAAACATCCCTGGAATTACTCTGCTTAATGTAAGCAAGCTGAATATTTTGAAACTTGCTCCTGGTGGGCATGTGGGACGTTTCTGCATTTGGACTGAAAGTGCTTTCCGCAAGTTAGATGAACTGTATGGCACGTGGCGTAAAGCTGCTTCCCTCAAGAGTAACTACAACCTTCCCATGCACAAGATGATGAATACAGACCTTAGCAGAATCTTGAAAAGCCCAGAGATCCAACGAGCCCTCCGAGCACCACGCAAGAAGATTCATCGCCAAGTTCTAAAGAAGAACCCACTGAAAAACCTGAGAATCATGTTGAAACTGAATCCCTATGCAAAGACTATGCGCCGAAACACCATTCTTCGCCAGGCTAGGAATCACAAACTCAGGATGGATAAAGCTGCAGCAGCACTAGAGGCCAAATCAGATGAGAAGGGGGTTCCAGGCAAGAAGCCTGTAGTGGGGAAGAAAGGAAAGAAGGCTACTGGTGTTAAGAAGCCACAGAAGCAGAAGCTTTCGGTGAGAAAGAAGGCTGCAGATACCAAGAAGCCAGCAGAAAAGAAACCTACCACAGAAGAAAAGAAGCCTGCTGTTTAAATTGCTTATTCCATAAAAGTCAAATTATATTGGACACCTTATTTTGAATAAAGACCAGATGAAAAAGGCAGTGAAAAAAAAAAAAAAAAAAAAAAACAAAAACAAAGTACTTGCAAATCGAATCCAAAGGCACATTAAAAAAATCATACACCATGACCAATTGGGGTTCATTCCAGGCATCAACGATGGTTCAACATAAGAAAATCAATCAATGTATTACAACACATTAACAAATCAAAAGAGAAAAATCAAATGATCATCTCAATAAGAAGCTGAAAAAGCATTCAACAAAATCCAAAATCCGTTTTTGCTAAAATCACTTCAAAAGGTAGAAACTGAAGGAAACTTCCTCAATATGATAAAGAGCATATATGAAAAACCCACAGTCAGCATAGTACTCAATGGTGAGAGACTGAAAGGCTTCCCTCTAAGATCAGGAACAAGACAAGGATGCCCGCTGTCACCACTGTTATTCAACATTGTGCTGGAAGCGCTAGCCAGGGCAATCCAGCAAGACAAAGAAATAAAAGGCATCCAAATTGGAAAAGAAGAAGTAAAACTGTCTTTGTTTACAGATGATATGATCTTGTATCTGGAAAACCCTGAGAAATCAATGACACAGCTACTAGAGCTAAAAAACAAATTTAGCAAAGTAGCGGGATACAAGACTAATGCACATAAGTCAGTAATGTTTCTATATGCTAGAAATGAACAAATTGAAGAGACACTCAAGAAAAAGATACCATTTTCAATACCAACTAAAACATCAAGTACCTAGGAATAAACTTAACCAAAGATGTAAAAGACCTATACAAAGAAAACTACATAACTCTACTGAAAGAAATAGAAGGGGACCTTAAAAGATGGAAAAATATTCCATGTTCATGGATAGGAAAGTTAAATGGCATTAAGATGTCAATTCTACCCAAACTCATCTACAGAATCAATGCAATCCCAATCAAAATTCCAACAACTTACTTTGCAGACTTGGAAAAGCTAGCTATCAAATTTCTCTGGAAAGGGAAGATGCCTCGAATTGCTATAAACACTCTAAAAAAAAAAAAAAAAAACGGAGTGGGAGGACTTACACTCCCTGACTATGAAGCTTATTATAAAGCCAAAGTTGTCAAAACAGCATGGTACTGGCACAAAGATAAACATATTGATCAATGGAATCGAATTGAGAATTCGGAGATAGACCCCCCAGATATACAGCCAACTGATCTTTGATAAGGCCCCCAAAGCCGCTGAACTGGGACATAACAGTCTTTTCAACAAATGGGGCTGGGAGAGTTGGATATCCATATCCAAAAGAATGAAAGAGGACCCTTACCTCACACCCTACACAAAAATTAACTCAAAGCGGATCAAAGATCTCAATATAAAAGACAGTACCATAAAACTCCTAGAAGATAATGTAGGGAAACATCTTTGAGACCTTGTATTAGGCAGCCACTTCCTAGACTTTACACCCAAAGCACAAGCAACAAACAAACAAACAGGTAAACGGAAACTCCTCAAGCTTAGAAGTTTCTGTACCTCAAAGGAGTTTGTTAAAAAGGTGGGCAGCCAACTCAATGGGAAAAATTTTTGGAAACCATGTACCTGACAAAAGACTGATATCTTGCATATATAAAGAAATCCTACAACTCAATGACAATAGCACAAACAGCCCAATTATAAAATGGGCAAAAGATATGAAAAGACAGTTCTCTGAAGAGGATATACAAATGGCCAAGAAACACATGAAACAATGTTCAGCTTCACTAGCTATTAGACAGATGCAAATTAAGACCACAATGAGATACCATCTCACACCAATTAGAATGGCTGCCATTAAACAAACAGGAAACTAGAAATGCTGGAGAGGATGTGGAGAAATTGGAACTCTTATTCATTGTTGGTGGGACTGTATAATGGTTCAGCCACTCTGGAAGTCAGTCTGACAGTTCCTTAGAAAACTAGATATAGAGTTACCCTTTGATCCAGTGATTACACTTCTCGGCATATACCTGGAAGATCTGAAAGCAGTGACATGAACAGATATCTGCACGCCAATGTTCACAGCAGCATTATTCACAATTGTCAAGAGATTGAAACAACCCAAATGTCCTTCAACAGATGAGTGGATAAATAAAATGTGGTATATACACACAATGGAATACTACACAGCTGTAAGAAGGAACAATGTCATGAAACATGTGACAACATGGATGAAACTTGAAGACATAATGCTGAGCGAAATAAGCCAGGCACAAAAAGAGAAATATTACATGCTACCACTAATGTGAACATTGAAAAATGTAAAACAAATGGTTTATAATGTAGAATGTAGGGGAACTAGAGATAGAGAGCAATTAAGGAAGGGGGAATTATAACTCAATAAGAACAGATAAGCTATCGTGGGTAAATTTAACATCCTGGGAATGGCCAGGAATGACTATGGTTTGTTAATTTCTGATGGGTATGGTAGGAACAAGTTCACAGAAATGTTGCTATATTAGGTTATTTTCTTGGGTTAGAGTAGGAACATGTTGGAAGTAAAGTAGTTATCTTAGGTTAGTTGTCTTTTTCTTACTCCCTTGTTATGGCTTGTTTGTAATGTCTTCTTTTATTGCATGTTTTTTTTTTAATTTTTTTTTTGTATATAGTTGATTTTTTTAAAGAGTTAATTAAAAAAAAAAATGAAAAAAATATGTAGAGCCCCCTTGAGGAGCTGGTGAAGAATGCAGGGGTGTTGGGCTTCCCCACCTCAATGGTTGCTGATGTGCTCACAGACATAGGGCCTGGGGCTTTGATGGGCTGAGCCCTCTACCATGGGACTTGCCCTTGGCAAGACTGTTGCTGCAAAGGAGAGGATGGGCCTGCCTATAATTGTGCCTAAGAGCCTCCTCCCGAATGCCTCTTTGTTGCTCAGATGTGGCCCTCTCTCTCTACCTAAGCCAACTTGAAAGGTGAAATCACTGCCCTCCCCGCTACGTGGAATATGACTCCCAGGGAGGAATCTAGACCCGGCATCGTGGGATGGAGAACATCTTCTAGACCAAAAGGGGGATGTGAAAGGAAATGAAATAAGCTTCAGTGGCAGAGAGATTCCAAAAGGAGCCGAGAGGTCACTCTGGTGGACACACATGCACAATATAGACAACCCTTTTTAGGGTCTAATGAATTGGAATAGCCAGTAGTAAATACCTGAAACTATCAAATTACAACCTAGAATCCATGAATCTTGAAGAGATTGTATAAAAATGTAGCTTATGAGGGGTGACAATGTGATTGGGAAAGCCATATAGACCACACTCTCCTTTGTCTAGTTTATGGCTGGATGAGTAGAAAAATGGAGGAGGGAAAAAAAAAAAGAGGCACCCAGTGTTCTTTTTTACTTTAATTGTTCTTTTTCAGTTTAACTTTCATTCTTATTATTTTTCTGTGTGTGGTAATGAAAATGTTCAAAAATTAATTTTGGTGATGTATGCACAAGAATATAATCGTACTGTAAACAACTGAATGTACGCTTTGTTTTTGTATGTCAATATATCTCAATAAAAATGAATTAAAAAAAAAAAAAACTTATCTCAAATAAGTAACCTAAACTAACACCTGGAGGAACTAGAAAAAGAAGAGCAAACTAAACCCACAGTGAGCAGAAGGAAGGAGTTAAGATTAGAGCGTTTGGGATGATGAAAAAGTTTTGGTAATAAATGGTGGTGATGGAGCACAACACAGTTAAACATAATTAATAGGAATGAATTATACATTTGAATGTGGCCAAAAGGGAAAATCTTAGGTTGTATATATGTCACCCGAATAAAAATTAAATGAAAAAACAAACTTACGTAAACCATGGACTATAGTTAATACAATTATAATAATATTCTTTCATTGTAATTTCATCAACTTTAACAAACGTACCACATTAATGCAAGGTGCTAAAACAGGAGGTGTATATGGGAACTCTGTATTTTCTGTATGATTTGTCTGTAAACCTACAACATTGCCAACACAAAATAAAATATGATAAAATACTAAAATGGAGGTGAATGAAATAGCTAGAATGACAAAGAAAAAAGGAAAGAGGATGCCATCTTAATTTGTCAAGATTTCTATAATAAATATCACAGACTTGTTGACTTAAGCAATAGGAATTTACTGTCTCACAGTTTTGTAGGCTAGAAGTCCAAAATCAAGATGTCAGCAGGCCTTGCTTTCTCCAAAATCAGTAGCGTTCTGGTGGAGGCTTGCTGGCAATCCATAACTCAACCTCTGCCTCGGTCATATGGCCCTCTGTCTCCTTCTTTCTCCTACTACCTTTTTCTCTGCTTATAATATAGGACTCTAGGCATATTGGAATAATGCCCACCCTAATTCAGTCTGGGCTCACCTTAACTAATAAAATCTTCAAAGATCCCATTTACCAATGGGCTCATATCCACTGGACTGGGAGTTAGAACTTGAACATCATTTTGTAGAGGACAAGATTCAATTCACAGCAGACACAAATAACTAAAATAAAAAATGAAAGTGTGAACATGACTGCTGAACTTAAAGAAATAAATAGGATTATAAGAGGATACTGTTCTAGTTTGCTAATACTGCCAGAATGCAAAACACCAGAGATGGATTGGCTTTTATAAAAGGGGTTTATTTGGTTACACAGTTACAGTCTTAAGGCCATAAAGCGTCCAAGGTAACACATCACCAATGGGGTACCTTCACCAGAAGATGGCCAATGGTGTCCGGAAAACCTCTGTTAGCTGGAAAGGCATGTGGCTGGCATCTGCTCCAAGTTCTGGTTTCAAAATGGCTTTCTCCTAGGACGTTCCTCTCTAGGCTGCAGTTCCTCAAAACTGTTACTGTTAGTTGCACTTGGGGTATTTGTCCTCTCTCAGCTTCTCCAGAGCAAGAGTCTGCTTTCAATGGCTATCTTCAAACTTTCTCTCATCTGCAGCTCCTGTGCTTTCTTCAAAGTGTCCCTCCTGTCTGTAGCTCCTCTTCTAAACATCACTCACAGCTGCACTGAGATCCCCCCTGCCCGTCAGCTCATTTATATGGCTCCACTGATCAAAGCCCACCCTAAATGGGTAGGGCCACGCCTCCATGGAAATGATCTCATCAGAGTTATCACCTACAGTTGGGTGGGGTGCATCTCCAAAGAAACACTCAAAGAAATCTAATCAAAACTGATAATGTCTGCCCACACAAGATTACATCAAAAATAATGGCGTTTGGGGGACATAATACATTCAAACTGGCACAGATACTTTTAATGAAAAATTGTACACCAACAAATTATGACAATCTAGATAAAATATACAGATTCCTAAAAACACACAAAGTAACTCAACTAACTCAAGGAGAAACAGAAGATCTCAACAGACCAAAAAAAAGTAGAGACTGAATCAGTAATCAAAAATCTCCCAAGAAAGAAAAGTCCAGGACCAGATGAATTCACTAGTGAATTTTACCAAACATTTCAAGAAGAATTTTCTAACATCAATCCTTCCAAACTCTTCCAAAAAATTAAAGAGGATGAAACATATCCTAACTTACTTTACTAAGCCAGCATTACCCTAACACCAAAGTCAGAAAAAAATGACAAGAAAAGAAAATTAAAGACCAATATTCTTCATGAATATATATGCAAAAATTCTCATCAAAATACTTGCAACCCAAATCCAACAGCATAATAAAAGGACTGTCCAGCATGACCAAGTGTCGTGAGGGCAGTTCCTTAGAAAACTAGATATAGAGTAACCCTTCGATCCAGCAATTTCACTTCTCGGTATATACCCAGAAGATTTAAAAGCAGTGACACCTGAACAGATATTTGCACACCGATGTTCATAGCGGCATTATTCACAATCACCAAGAGATGGAAACAATCAAAATGTCCTTCATCAGATGAGTGGATAACAAAATATGGTGTTAGTTGCACTTGGGGTACACACACACACACACACACACATAATGGAATACTACACAGCAGTAACAAGGAGTGAGGTTGTGAAACATATGACAACATGGATCAATCTTGAAGACACGATATTGAGTGAAATAAGCCAGACACAAAAGGAGAGATATTGTATTCTATCACTAATGTGAACTGTGAAAAATGTAAAATAAGTGTCTTATATTGTAGAATATAGAGGACTTAGAAATAGACAGCAGCTACTGAAGGGGGAATGACAATCTAATGAGAACAGACAAGATACTGAGGGTGATCTTAATTATACGGGAATGTTCAGGTATGACTATGGTTCATTAATTTTCTTTTGGTATGGTAAGAGCATACTGGAAGGAATGAAGTTATTTCAGGATATTTGTTTTTCCCATTGCTTGACTTTTTGTTTGGAAACGTTTTTTTTTTCTTTGATTAAGTTAATTTGAAAAACTTAAATAATACTAATAATAATAGCAATGTATTTAGGCACCATTCTAACCACTTTACTTATATTGATTCATTTAATCCTTACAAATCTATGATGGAGGCTCTATTATCAACCTTCATTTTACAGATGAGGAAACTTGAGGCCACAGAGGTCAAGTTGTCACACAGTTAGTGAGCAATGGAACCAGAATCTGAACCCAGGCAGTTTTGTTCCAAGGCCCACACCCTTAACCACTACATACATTGCCCTCTGTATATTATTAATGTATTTTCATAGGAGAGAATATGGTAAATAGAGAAGAAAAAAATTTTTTTTTCAAATTGCCTTAATTATTTTAAATTCTATATGACAAGAGCACAAGAGTATTGCTATGGAACAAGAGTACTGACCCCATGAAATGGTGTGTCAAATGTTCCTATACAGTTGGGCTTTAGACCTTGGAATTGGATCTACTCTAAAGCAAAGAACAGGGCCCCATAACATAATTTCAGTGTAACCCTTATTTCAAATGTGACAAATTGAGTGTAAAAATAGAGAGCCATTACCCAACTGAGTTGTTCAAAACAAAACTACTTTTCAGGCAATAGAGACTGAAGGTATTTTTTACTCTTGGCCAAAAGTAGCCATTTAAGAAATATGCTTATAATTACATGGAACTTTGAATAGGGAGTGAGATCTGGTTGGTCTGTACAGGTTAGTGAGAAGCCCCCATACATCCCAAAGTAATCTGGGCAAAGAATAAAAATGTATTTGCAAAGCCCCCTGGAGGCTCTGGGGTGGAGAAAAAATGTGGAAATATTGAACTTCCCCACCTGGGGACTTACTGATACTCTCACAAGCATTAGGGACTACCAATTCAGAAGGCCAAGCCCCCAATCTTGGGGCTTGCCCTTATGAAGCTTGTTACTGCAAAGGAGAGGCTAAGTCTACTTATAATTATGCCTAAAAGTCACCTCCAGAGAACTTCTTTTGCTGCTCAGATGTGGCCTCTCTCTCTAAGCCAACTTTGCAGGTAAATTTTCTGCCCTCCCCACTATGTGGGACAAGATTGACATGAGCGTAAATCTCCCTGGCAATGTAGGACATGACTCCTGGAGATGAGCCTCAACCCAGCATCGCGGGATTGAGAAAGCCTTCTGGACCAAAAGGGGGAAGAGAAATGAAATAAAATAAAGCTTCAGTGGCTGAGAGATTTCAAATGGAGTTGAGAGGTCATTCTGGAGGACATTCTTATGCACTATATAGATATCCCTTTTTAGTTTTTAGCATATGTAATAGCTAGAAGGAAATACCCAAAACTGTTGAACTGCAACCCATAGCCTTGATCCTTGAAGACAACTGTAGAACTATGTAGCTTACATGGTGTGACTGTGTGATTGTGTGATTGCGAAAACCTTGTGGCTCACACTCCCTTCATCCAGTGTATGGACAGATGAGTAAAAAACTGGGGACAAGAAGTATATGAATAATAGGGGAGATGGGAGGGATAGGATGTCTTGGGTGTTCTTCTTGTATTTTTATTATTATTATTATTATTTTTGAAGGAATTAAAATGTTCAAAACCTGATTGTGGTGATGAATGCACAACTATTATGGTACTGTGAACAACTGCTCGTACACTGTGGTTGACTGTATGGTATGTGAATATCTGTATGGTATGTGAATATATCTCAGTAAAACTGAATTTAAAAAAAAGAAATATGCTAAGCAAAACTGAACAATAATTTCATGGAACAAACCTTATTATCCTGAACTAAGCTATCAGGCAAAGGGAAAAAAAGGTCAGAAAAAGATAAAGAATACAACTTGGAATTTTACAACATTACATTTAAAATATGATTTCACTTAAACCATTTCAGGATTTATTTTCTCTTTATAATCATCTAAACCAAGGCAAAGTAATTCTGAATGTCAAATTTATATTATTTACAAATTGATATTCAACTTAATTTTTCTTTAACAATATAAAGAAATAGTACTGTATTGTATTGTAAAATGTCTCTCCCTGAAAAATCCTGAACTTTGACTAACATGGGTTTTTAAAATAGCATTATAAATGCTCAAACCTAAAACTATTAGGAAACCACTTTGTTGCATACTATAACCTAATTGTAAACCTAAAATTATTAGGAAACTACTTTGTTGCATACTCTTACCTAATTGTCTGATTTTTCAAGATTTTTCAATTTATAGGTTCATTCAAAATCCTAGTTTTTAGTCACCTCGTACTTAGCACTCATTAAAGGAGGGATAATGGGAAACAAATTATCAAGGTTATCAAGGAAAATAACCTCCTGATGCTTAGCAACAATATGAGGGACTTTCTCTCTTAATTCCTGGGTTTGGAATTCAAGAGCCTCAACCCTAAACACTTGAAAGAGTGATATGAATTATCAGGAAGTACAGACTCTGCAAACCTGAAGTTTCTATTCAATCTTAATGAAATACCAAAATTAGGAATATTTATTTTTTACTCTGATTCTTAGCTGTCTCGACTGCTAATACCTTTTATAACCCTCTGTTCTAGTTTGCTAATGCTGCAGAATGCAAAACACCAGAGATGGATAGGCTTTTATAAAACAGGGATTTATTTCGCCACACAGTTACAGTCTTAAGGCCACAAAGCGTCCAAGGTAACACACCAACAATCAGGTACCTTCACCGGAGGATGGTCAATGGCCTCCGGAAAACCTCTGCTAGCTAGGAAGGCAGCCGGCGTTCGCTACAAAGCTCTGGCCTCAAAACGGCTTTCTCCCAGGACGTTCCTCTCCAGCAAGCTTGCTCCTCCTCAAAAGGCCACTCACAGCTGCACTCACTGAGTTCCCTCTCTCTGAGTCAGCTCATTTATATGGCTCCACTGATCAAGGCCCACCCCGAATGGGCGGGGCCACGCCTCCATGGGAACGTCTCATCAAAACCATCACCCACAGCTGGGTGGGGCACATTCCAAGCAAATCTAACCAGCACCAACGTCTGCCCCACAAGACCACAAAGATAATGGCATTTGGGGGACATAATACATTCAAACTGGCACACCCTCTTAATTTTATCAAATTTTATCCTTTGAATTTCTGAGTTGAGGTTTTATCTATGTTTAATATTTTAAATCCTTTTTCTTTTAGTTAGTTGTTTTAATGTTACTTTTCTTAATCCTCTTCCCATTTTGTTTTATCCATAAGCAAAAAGCAAAGGAATTGACAGCTGTAAAGAAAATCTTTACCATAAACAGAAGAGGCTGGAATGCCTGTTTCATCCCTGTCTCTGTAGCTATTCTTCTGGTACCCTTTTTCATTTTGGTTCTCAAAAAACCTTAATCTGAATAACTTTAGACACAATAACCAAAAAGCCTCCCAAGTACAACAGTAAATTATATTAGCATAGAAAACTAATTTGGATAGATCAAATAGTATTTTTCTCAAAGGATATACCATACACTTTTATGAAGAGCTATATTTACTAAAATCCATGATCTCTGAAATATACAATTAGTGGACAAGTTTGATGAACAATGTGCTACTAAAAGGAGGTAGGAAAGGGGGAGGGTCCAACATAGACAAGGCCCTTCCATGTAATGCCCCAATATATCTTTGTTCAAGAACTAGATGGTGAGGAATATTCTAACAGTGCTTCGTGGAAGACGATTAAAACCCTTTCTTCACCAACTTCTAATCTTGCATCTCCAAACCTATAGGCAAAATTATAGATATTCTTGAAAACATTATGCTGAGGGAAATAAGCCAGACAAATATTGTATGATTCTACTTATATGAAATATCTAGAATAGTATGCACATTCATAGAGACAGAAAGTAGATTAGAGGTTATCAGGGGCTAGGGAGAAGTGGGAATGGGGAGGTTATTGCTTAATGGGTACAGAATTTCTGTTTTGGGTGATGGTTAAATGGTTGAAATGGAAACATTTTATGGTATATCAATGTTACCACAATAAAATTTTTTAAAAGATTATAGGTTCTAACCTAAAATGATTTTCCCAAAAGAGCTTACTTCACATAGTTCACTTTTTCTATTTCATTTTACTTATACAATATAAATGACTGCTAAATTTAACTTATAAATCTATTTGATTTGAGAGATTTCAAATCGTCATTTGCTTCTATGCTGGGTGACAAAATTTTCCTGATAAGTAGATGTAGCAAGTTGAGGAACTATTTCCTAATATAGGTGGATAAGAGAATACAACTCATCTAAATTTGAGTAAAAATGCACTTTTGGGGTGACACATAGAAAAGTAAACAATTGTGTGATAAGGACACAATTGCTCAGTAGCTGTCTTTGCTGGCTCTGGGTTACCTTTCTATTTTTAGGATTAGCTGTCATCTCCCTCTGAAGCTTGCTTCTCCCCCTCAACTTCCACCAAGTAGCGAGTATAATGCCACCAGATGAGTATAGGTAACCCTGATTACAGACCTAATCTTAAGTGTTCTTAGGAATAAGGTGACTTATTCTATAATTAGGGGAATATTAAACATATAGGCCAGTCAGGGTATCCATCATAAAATTACTTGATATATTAAAATCACTCGTCAGTTTACAAGAATTACTACAAATGACTAAAATGCCTAATTTATACCTAAAACATAATTAGTTTGTTCATAAAAATCTATTTGGACACAGCTTAATGTGCACTTTACCAGTAATGATCAAGATTAATTTAAATTTTGCTAAAGTGATTCATGTTCACATTCTCTCATTTATTCTCAAATAAACTTAAAACTTGAGCTGTGGCAACTGTCTAAGAAAATTATCTAAGAAAATATTGTCCTTTTAAATAGAAACATTTTTAGCCATAAGAAGCCAAATTAAAGAAAAATAAATTAAGCACTTTAATGTTCACACAAAACAAATACTAAACTACCTAAAAATGTCTTTTAACCAAGCCCTTTGATGAAATACAATTATACCTGTATTTAACCTAGCAGTTATCCAAGGTCCTCATTAACCTCTACCAGTGTCTAATTAATAAAACAAATACAAAGGAAACACCTTTTTGAGACTTACTAGGGTTTACAGTTTCCATAGCTACAGAAGTATGTCTCACTTCACTAACGCAGCTTTTCTTCTTCCTGGCTTACTGCCATAATTCTGTGACATTTATCAGAAAACTGCAATCCTCTTGCTACTATTAAATATAAACATTTGCTTTCTAGAAATCAACAAAGTGAATCAACCACACATATTAACAGTCAAAAATTTTTCCAATCTAAGTGAGGTTAATGTGTCTGCTCCATGAAGTTTTCAAAGTCATCTATAGTCTAATCTGGCTCATCAAAATTTATTTTTGGTTGTAGCCAAGATGTAGGATACTCAGAGTTGTTGACACCATCTCACTTATATTTAAAGCTACAGATTCTGGTCCCATATAGAAAATAACAGAAACTCACAATCTAAGAGAACAGAGGAAAGAAAACCGTAAATGATAGACAACTAAATATATTCCATTAAATAAGATACTTACAATAGTCTCCGTTCCATAGACCACCACACAACCACACAATTACCTCTGTCTCAGATTTCACAACAAAAGTTAGTATATCTCAGACTCTTAAAACTTTTATCAGAGACAGCCCCACACAATAAAAAATCAAGTACTAAATTCGAATCTGTTTTGACAGCCCTTATTACCTGTTTAAACTCATCCTAAACCATATACATAGCAACAGCTTTAATATATTAATTCATATATTGTACAAGTCACCATTTAAAGTCTACAATTCAATGGCTTTTAGTATATTCATAGGGTTGAGCAACCATAACCACAATCAATGTTGGAACATTTTCATCACCCCAAAAAAGTAGATATCACCTTCCAGCCTCCAGCCTCCAATAGCCCTAAATAACTACTAATCTACTTTCTGCCTCTATAAATTTGCCTATACTGGACATTTCACATAGATGGAATCATAAAAGTGTGGTCTTTTGTGATTGGCTTCTTTCACTTGGCATGTTTTCAAGGTTCATCCATGTTATACTGTTTATCAGTACTTAATTCCTTCGTATGCCTGAATAATATTCCAGTGTATGGATAACCCACATTTTATTTAACCATCTATTCATCACTTAATGGACAGTTTGTTTCCACCCTTTTGTTATTATGAATAATGCTGCTATAAACTCTCATATACAAGTTTTTGTGTAGACATGTTTCCATTTCTCTTGTCAATATATCTACGAGTGCGATTACTGGATTATATGGTAACCCTATGTTTAACTTTTTGAGGAATTTCCAGACTGTTTCCCAAAGTGGCTACTCCATTCTACATTCCCATCAGCAGTGACTGAGGGTTCTAATTACTCCAAAACCTCCCTAACACTTGTTGTTATCGTCTTTTTGATTATAGCCAGCCAAGTGGGTATAAAATAGCATCGCTTTGTGGTTTTTATTTTTACCTTCCTAATGACTAATGATATTGAGCATTTTTCATGTGTTTATTGGTACTTTATATATTTTTACTGTATCAGTTTTTATATTAAAACATTGATATATTTAGCAATATTTATGAAAAAGATAGTAAAATCAATACATTTTTAAATATAACAAATATGTTTAACAGCGTAAGTAGCACTTTACTGCCATTAAAGTAAATAAAATAGTTGTTCTAATCAATAAAATGAATTAGACCCTACCCAAATTGTGTTTACAGCCAGTAAACTAAATATTTCTCTCATTTAGCTGACAGTTTCATTTAAATAGAATCAATAACTGTGCTTGTGCCAGTTTGAATGTATTATGTCCCCCAAAGGCCATTATCTTTGATGTAATCTTGTATGGGCAGATGTTATCAGGGTTGATCAGATTGTAATTCTTTGAGTGTTTCTTTGGAATGCACCCCACCCAGCTGTGGGTGATGACTCTGACTGGATAATTTCCAGGGAGGTGTTGCTCCACCCATCCAGGGTGGGTTTAAGTTGATCAGTGGAGCCATATAAATGAGCTGACATAACAGAAGGAACTCAGTGCAGCTGTGACTGATGTTTTGAAGAGGAGCAAGCTTGCTAGAGAGGAACGTCCTGGGAGAAAGGCATTTTGAAACCAGAACTTCAGAGCAGACGCCAGCCACATGCCTTCCCAGCTAGCAGAGGTTTTCCGGATGCCATTGGCCATCCTCCAGTGAAGGTACCCGATTACTGATGTGTTACCTTGGACACTTTATGGCCTTAAGACTGTAACTGTGTAGCCAAATAAACCCCCTTTTTATAAAAGCCAATCCATCTCTGGTGTTTTGCATTCTGCAGCATTAGCAAACTAGAGCAGTGCTAAATAGGGCTAAAATGAAAAACAAAAATAACAACAAACCCCTCTCCTGGACTTTAGAATGCCATTATTTCAAAAACAAATTCTGAGTAAAAGTTATTTTTTAAGCATTCTTAATTCTTAACACAGTTATTTCAGAAAGTGTTACTATACTAATATAATCAATAATGCAAATCCCAAACCAGTGTTGTAGATGCTACTTTGCTCTAGGACCCTGCAGAAATTCAAAGTTGAAATAATTCCTATGCAGTGTTCCACACATGAAACTTCAAGAAAATCTATCTATAAATAATACTGCTAAGTCCAATTTCTCATTGACTTCTATTTTAAACGTGAAGTTCACTCCTGGAATATAACACATTTAAAAATTATAACATTCACTTACTTGTCATTTGAAGGGAAGTCGACATGGGTAATTCTCACACATCCACACCCCTCTCCACTGTATTAAAGTGCCAGGCAAAGCACGTCAAGTAAAAGACTTGAGAAAGGTATGTGATACAGAGCTGGTGTTGGGTAAAAAGCTCTATTTTCAATTCTACAATTACCTTATATTAACTGGTTATATTCTATTCAATTTTCTATTGAAAACAATTGTTTTATTATATCCACACAACCCCCCCCACCCACCCAGAATCCTCTCTATCATGGGGGGGGGGCATACTAATGAGAAAAGTTATATTTTCTGTTAAAGACAGCAAGTATCTTCTTTATCACAAACCTAAGGTCACATCCTAGCTTTCTCAATTATCCATGATGATCCTTTTTATCTATTAACTAACCATTCTAGATTGCATTTTTTTTTTTCAGTCTATAACATGTTAGGGATATAAAGGCACTCAAGAGAACTTTTGCTTACTATATTACAGTCATAAATTTGCCCAAAAGTTGCTCCTTTCAAGCTTCAAGAGAACTTTCTGATGCCAGTGTTCCACATTTAGTGAACAAATCCACCTTGATTTTCATCATATTTATCTAAGTTCCTGTTTTTACAGATTAAAGAGTTCCAATTCTTTAAAGTCTTAGCTCTCCATCTCTAGTTATTTTAATGCAATTAATATTCCAACTGAAGCTTGCTACAAGTTTATGCATTACTAGAGCACAATGCTCTCAGCTTTCCAAAACCCTTTTTTTCTGGATGCACTATTCATTCATTCAATAAATAAAAAGCACCTTCCAGGTATGTAGCTCTTGGGTCAGGTGTTATTAGAATGCAAGGTATAGGCGCTGCCCTTGAGAGGCTCACCACTATAACTTTTTAAAAAAGACTGGACTTTACTAGATGTTCTTATCAGTTGACTGCATCTTTCATTCTATGGCTAATTCTAATATTTTACAGCCAATTATTTTATCATGGTTTGGGTTTCTTTCCCTGAACACGTGAACAATCTTTTACTTCAATATAGAAGCTAGTTAGCCACTTTTTATGCTCTCCTACTTTCTGAGAGATCTTTCTCCAAATTGTTTCCATGATTTTACTAACATTAAAATAACAATTCAGAAAGAATAAAATACTTAGGAATAAATTTTTTTGAAGTGCAAAACTTATACTTTGAAAACTACAAAACATTGTCGAAAGAAATTAAAGAAGACCTAAATAGACTGGAAAAACATCCCATGTTCGTAGATTGAAAGACTTACTATTGAGATGGCAATACTCCAAAACTGATCTATAGATTTAATCCCTGTCAAAATCCAAGCTGATGTAGCTTATGAGGGGTGACAATGGGATTGGGAAAACCATAAGGACCACACTCCACTTTGTCTAGTTTATGGATGGATGAGTAGAAAAATAGGGGAAGGAAGGAAACAAACAAACAGACAAAGGTACCCAGTGTTCTTTTTTACTTCAATTGCTCTTTTTCACTTTAATTATTATTCTTATTATTTTTGTGTGTGTGCTAATGAAGGTGTCAGGGATTGATTTAGGTGATGAATGTACAACTATGTAATGGTACTGTGAACAATCAAATGTACGATTTGTTTTGTATGACTGCGTGGTATGTGAATATATCTCAATAAAATGAAGATAAAAAAAAAAAAATCCAAGCTGACTTCTTTTGCAGAAATTGAGAAACTAATCCTAAAATTCATACGGAAATTCCAGGGACCCAAAATAGCCAAAACAATCTTGGGGAAAAAAAATAAAAAGCTGGTAGACTCACACTTCCTGATTTCAGAACTTCCTATAAAGCTATAGTAAGCAAGATAGTGTCATACTGGTATAAGATAGACATATAGCTCAAAGGAATAGAATTGAAGTCCAGAAGTAAATCCACACATCCATGACCAACTGATTTTCAATGAGTGTACCAAATACAGGCAATGGTTCAGATGTAGCCCTCTCTCTCTCTCTCCACTGAGCCACCTCAGCAGGTGAACTCACTGTCCTCCCCCCTACGTAGGACCAGACTCCCAGGGGTGCAAATCTCCCTGGCAACACAGGATATGACTCCCAGTGGTAAATCTGGACCCAGCATCGTGGGATTGAGAATATCTTCTTGACCAAAAGGGGGATGCAAAATGAAACAAAATAAAGCTTCAGTGGCTGAGAGATTTCAAATGGAGTCGATAGGTCACTCTGGTGGACATTCTTATGCACTATATAGATAACACCTCTTAGGTTTTAATGTACTGGAATAGCTAGAAGTAAATACCTGAAACTATCAAACTCCAATCCAGTAGTTTGGACTCTTGAAGGCAATTGTATAACAATGTAGATTACAAGGGGTAACAGTGTGATTGTGAAAACCTTGTGGATCATACTCCCTTTATCTAGTGTATGGATGGAAGAGTAGAAAAATGGGGACAAAAACTAAACGAAAAATAGGGTGGGATGGGGGGGATGATTTGGGTGTTCTTTTTTACTTTTATTGTTTATTCTTATTCTGATTCTTTCTGATGTAAGGAAAATGTTCAGAAATAGATTGTAGTGATGAATGCAAAACTATATGATGGTACTGTGAACAGCTGATTGTACACCATGGATGACTGTATGGTATGTGAATATATTTCAATAAAACTGAATTTAATTTAAAAAAAAAATACAGGCAATGGTGAAAGAATAGTCTCTTCAACAAATGGTGATGGGAAAACTAAATGCTTACATGAAGAATGAAGTTAGACCCCTACCTCACACCATATACAAAAATTAACTCAAAATGGATCGAAGACCTAAATGTAAAAGCTAGGACTATAAAACTCTTTGAAGAAAGCATAGGCATAAACCTTTATGATCTTGAATTAAGCAATAGTTTCTCAGATATGACACCAAAAGCATGAGCAACAAACGAAAAAATAAACTGAACATTATCAAAATTAAATATTTCTGTGCATCAAAGGACACCATCAAGAAAGTGAAAAGAACAACCCACAGAATGGAAGAAAATTCTTGCAACTTATATATCTATTAAGGGACTTGTATGTAGAATATAGAAGGAACTCCTACAACTCAACAATAAAAAGGCAAATAACCCAACTAAAAAATGGGCAAAGGACTTGAATGGACAATTCTCCTAAGAAGATATATAAATGGCCAATAAGCACATGAAAAGATGGTCAACATCATTAGTCATAAGAGAAATGCAAATCAAAACAACAGTGAGATACCACTTCATCCCCAATAGGATGATATAATATATATTTAAAGATATTGGAAAATAACATTTTGGAGAGAACATGACAGAATTGGAATCCTCATATGCTGCAGGTAGGACTCTAAAATAGTGTGGTCACTTTGGAAAACAGTCTGGCAGTTCTTCAAAAGGTTAACAAAGTTACCACATCATCTAGCAATTCTACTCCTAGATATATACCCAAGAGAAATGAAAACATGTGCTCATACAAATACTTGTAAATAAATGTTCATAGCAACATTATTCATAACAGTCAAAATGTGGAAGAACCCAACTGTCCATCAACTGAAGAATGGAAAAATAAAGTGTTATATATCCATATAACGGAATATTATTCAGCAAAAAAAAAAAGAAATGAATACTGACACATGCTATAATAGGTATGAACCATGAAAACATTATGCTAAGTTAAAGAAGCCAGACACAAAAAGCCACATATTATATGATTCCATTTATATGAAATGTCCAGAATTGGCAAATCCATAGAGATAAAAAGTACATTAGTGGTTGCCAGGGGTTGGGCAGAAAGGGAAATGGGGAGCAACTGCTTAATGGGTATAGGGTTTCTTTTGGGGGTGATGGAAAAACGTTCTAGAGTTAGTGGTGATGGGTGCACAACACTGTGAATATACTAAAAAAAATGAACTGTACCCTTTAAACCGGTAAAGCGGTGAACTTTTGTTATGTGAATTTTATCTCAGTAAAGCATTTTTTAAATAAAAAAATAACAAGATAATCAGGAGCCAGATCTTTAAGAATCTGGATTTCATCCTAAAGCCATGTACAGTACTGAAGGATTTTTAAGCAAGTGCTAAGATTAGATTTGTATTTTAGGAAGATAAATCCTCCATGTTGCCTAAATTTAGCAACATCTGATTTGGGCATTCAGAAGCTAGTAAAATCCTGGTTCCTGGCTACATCCTGGATAAGTACATTTGCCAACTTTCTCTGGATAAGTATTCTTATTTTGTTTATTTAACAAATAGTTATACAGCACTTACTATGTACTATTCCAAGGGCTGTAGAAATACAAACTCATTTAATTCTCATAACAAGTCTATGTATTATACCCATTTTATGGAATAGCAAACTGAAGCATGGAAAAGTTAAGTAACTTGCCTAAATTCACACAGCTAGTAAGCAACATGTGCTTTCAAAAATTTGGTTTTTATTCACAAGCCTGATAAATACATAGAACTTTGATTTGTTCATCATCTTTACCATTTTTAATTTGAAAGAAAAGAACTTTGGTGCATCTGTTCTCAATTTAGTATGCATTAATTTTTTTCTAAGTAGAACTCATTGTGTTTGTTCTAGCCATTCTTGTGAAGTCTGGTTGAAAAACATTTTCAAGAAAGTTGTTTTTTAGGTTTTATTTAATGTCCTATATGCTGTAAATGTGTTGTGTTTCTGTAGTAGAGTAGTAATTTAGTTAACAAAAAACATTTTCAAATATTTGATTACCTAGTTTAAAAATAAAAATAATGAGCTTTTTTAAAGGAAATAGTTAATGATAGCATGTTATTCAAACATTATATATAAATCTTCATCCTGTACTCAACATTACAGTCAAAAATTAAAAAAAAAAAAGACAAGCTCTTTAAAGTTAATTATAAATTCAATCTATAAGTTTATGTTTCCCAATAATTCACTCTCTAACAGCCTAATAGTCAAGGGAATATGATTTAACAACAAAAACAAAAAAGAATACAGAAAAAAGGCTTGGAGCTCACAATATAATTTTACAGAAATTTAATTCAAGTAAACTTTTAGTTTATAGTATTTCTAAAATCCTTATAACTGCCTATTCTTATTTATGTGTTTGAAATTAAGTATTTCCACATGGGAAGATTAATTTATTATCATTAATTTCAGTTTACAGTAGTACTTCTTTATCTAAAACCTTAGTTTTAGAATAAAGACCCAACTAGCAAATTACTATTAAAAAACTAGAAAAAGAGAAACCATAACAAATTCTCCAAGACGTCTAATTACAATTCTGTAGTAAAGGATAGATACTTGTTAGCTTAATCCTATGTTAGGATGCTTCATTGCCATAAAACACACTTTCAAACAAAATATGATTTACTGATTTACCCAGGTGATTGAAATGAAAATTTTAATTCAAAAGTTTAATCAAGCCCCCATCAACAAACATTTAAGTGTTCCATTACATTGAACACTAATGCCTAATGTCCAAAATAGCAGTACAGGACATAGTATATTTGACTACTGGGCAAATTTGAATTTTATTCAAAATAAGTATTTGCAATACACAGCTAAGCACAAGACTAAGGGACAAAAAGCTCATATTCAGCTTTTACCTGTATGTTTTATCTATACAAATTATTTATCACAGTAAAGAAGTATATACCCCATACATAATCTTCAACTCTAAATACACTAAAGAAAAATTATTTTAATATGGAGTTTTAAACATGTGAACTTCAATTTACAATTACAAAGCATAGAGGCAAACTATATGCTCTGGTATATTTTGCACAAAATTATTTCCCTATTAATAAAAGTGAAGCATTTTACTATCTTCATTCTCCACTCCAGATTGAATTATAAAACCTTTTAACACCCTATATTATCATTATTCACATATAATCTCTACGTGTCAATACATCTTAAGTAAATGAATAAAAAATATTATGGCTAAGTAGCCTATATTTGCACATAAACATCAAAATCAATCCCTGAAAAATCTACACTTGGCTGTACTATAGAATAACACAGGAATACGTAAGAGAATTTAATATTTCAGATTGCCTTTATGCCCATTTTTAAATATCACTTTCTCTTTTGGAAAGTTATGGTGATTGAACAACAGAAGTTAAAGAGAACAGAGTACACACTGTGTGAGTCCATTTATATGAAATTCTAAAAAAGGCAAAAATAATCTATGGTGACAAAAAGCAGATCAACAGTTACCTAGGGGCTGTGGTGGACAGGAGTGACTGCAAAGGAGCAAGTGGGAGCTTTCTGAGATGACTGAAAATCACTACAGTCAAGATATAGTGATCACACAAATGTATACATTGTTCAAAACTCAGCAAACATTTAAGATGGATGCAATTCTATATCTGTAAAAAGATGTTTTGCCTTTTTTTTTTTTTTTAAAGGTAAGAGAGAAAGGATGTAAGAAATAATAACAGGACCAACAAGCAAAATTTAGAGAGAACCATGAGAAAATGGGGACATACGTGGAAGGGGGCAACTTAAAAAAAAAAAGGCACAGCAGAAAGAAATGAAGAACCAAAGTAAATTAATAAAACTGTATGCAAAATATCACTATTCATATAGCATTTTAGTTTCAAAGCCCTCTAACATTACTTCAGTTGTTCTTTCTCATAACTCTTAAGTAGGCAAGGCTGAAAATAATGTCTCTGCTGAAGAAGAGGAGTACTTAAGTGATTTTAACAGGGTCTGACGGTCAAACCAGAACTAGAATTCAGATCTAATTCCTAACAGACTTTCAGGAAGTTCAGGAAACAAATTTCACCTATATCAAGAAACAGAATAAACTCCTGAGGCTCCTATTAGTACTGCTTCTATTGCACATCTGTTCTCAAATTTAGTCTGACTCTGAAACATACCAGCAGAAATAAGGGGCAATGTGTGCTTCCATTAAACTACTGCCAAAGAAATCAGCAGCCCCACAGCATCTCTATTTCTAAAGTAATTCTCCTCAGGTTGTGACTTCTGCTTACCCTTCCCCTGCTTTTCACTTCTGAGTCCTATTATCAGCCAAGACAGAGAAAGTTTGACCAAACATTTGTTTCAGCTCAATCTTAAAGACACCCACCAAAGCCATACAATGATTTGCTAATTTTGATTGTTAAAATCTTTCCTGCAAGGGTCATCATCATTTTTGTTACTGATTTTTATATGTAGCTTTAGAATTTCTCTCATTACTTTTGGAAGCTGCTTGGCTAAAGAACTCTACACAAAGTACTCTTTTACACAATCTGAACAGTGCCTAATTTTTATTAGGGCCCAAAGTATAAATGCCAATTATCAAATATTTGTACCATAAGAGAGTCAGTATAAGTTCTCAACTTTGGGGTCAAATTGTCAAGGTTCCAATTCTAGCCTCCTCCTCTATGTGACCTTGGGGAAATTAATGAATACTTCTGTATCTCAATTTGCTCATTATGGAATAGGGATACTGGAAGGATTTTTTGTGGAATAAATGTGAAAAATATCTGTAAAATGCTCGGTACACATAAATTGCTCGACACATGTGCCTTACACAAAATTGCTCGAAAAATATTTTTGATTATTACAAATACTGAATTTACTGTATTTTTTCTTCTCTTCAACTACCAACACTTCTCTTTTGATTAACAGATCCTATAAAGATTACTTCAAGTAGATTTTTTTAAAAGTTAAAACTAACTTTACAAAGATACAAATAATCAACAACTTAGCTCAATATTAGAAACTTTTCTCTTCTTGTCTCATCTTCATAACCAAGTACCAAATTCAGTAAGGCACTAATCACAATGTTGTCTGAATAGGAAAGAAGTGATAACCATTCAAGGTTCAGCAATAGTAATGATCATCAGCTATTTATAAAGTAAATATTTAAAAAAGAGAAAAAAATCTTTTTTCAAAAATTATTAAGAAATCTCATGTAATGCATCTTTAGTTCAATTCATCAAAAATATAGATTCTTCATCACATCAGGTTTTATTTATATTTGAAAGATGAACCTATTATCTCTAGTTAATCCATAAGAAAATTTCTACCTTTTCTTTCAAACACATGTTTGTAATTCGTATATTACACCTTGTTAGTTTTTTTAACTTTGTTTTTTTTTAAGACAAGGGCAAATAGAAAACACGTGAACCTCTTTTATGTAATATGAAATAAAATCTTAACGGCAAGAAAAGACAATATAAGTTAATCAGCAACATTTCTATTCAAGAATGGCTTTTATTGCTCTAAAATTAAAAGACCCCCTTTTAATATGAACACGTTAGGGTGCTCACTCCCTAGACACCCCTGAAGATGGAAAAAGAGATTAAATGAGAGGAAGAGGTAGCAAAAAACAAGATAAGACTTAACAAAGGTCTATGAATACTGAAACTTTATATAAATATATACATTTGTTTAGATGCTGGGGTGTTGGAATAGCTGGAAGGAGGTAAATGACATGGTGGAACTATAACCTATAACATCCTTTGAAATTTGCTCTATAGCTACTCGTTGAATTGTGTTTTGAAAGCCTTCACCTTTCCATACATATCCTATATTGCATAATAAGTAAAGAACTGAAACTATGGAACTGTAATCATAATTTTTGAAATTACCTATATAACTGCTTGTTGAGCTTTATGTCGAAAGTTAACACCTTTCTCTATGTATGTTATATTTTACAATAATGGAAATAGCTGAAGTTGTGGAACTGTGATCCATGACATTCTTTGAAATCTGCTCGCTAACTATTTGTTAAATCATACTTGAAAGTTATCACTTATGTATATAGACTAAAATTCACAATAAAAAAATGCATTAAAAAATAATAAAGTTAAAAGAACTATCTTCAATCACTACATAATCAGGCCTAACTGATCTCTCAAAGATTCATTTGTTCTTTTATTTTTTTCCAATTATCTGTTATTCTTAACAGAAAATTTAACCCAATGAGTCCATTTTTTCTAATAGAGATGATTTTTTTTTTAATTTATATTAACCACAATAAAAAATGTTTTCTGCATTACTATGTTCAAGTTTTAGGGGGCTACTGTTCTAATTATAGTAGAGTCATGATCAGGCCAAAAACCACCTGATTATAATACAAATTTTTATCCTCTTATGATAATAAACAATAGAACACTAGAATTAAATAAAAATGACAGCAAAGTTTAGGAAAAGACACAAAATCAAATGATAGGAAATCATGAAAAAGATGGCCCCTAGAAGCAAGAAGTTGGGATGAACTGGGTATGACTTTCTACATATGTTCAAACTTCATGATTTCCTTAATGATATTTTTAGTTTACCAGATATGGATCAATATATCCAAAGACAATGAACAAGAAAAGTACTCAACAAATTATTTTTAATGTTAAATATTTTCAAAAAATCCTTCTTTCCAATAAGATATCTTCATACATTTACTCATGTAGGAATTAATGGCCTAACTACCTTGCTGACAAGGGACCCAGGAAGAGACACAAATCAAGCCTAATGGCTATTCAAAAATATTCCATAAAGTCAGTAAAACTGTTACTATTTCTAGGATTTTCATTTGTGAACTATAAAGTACAATGATGTTTGGTATCATTAAATAGACTGAGAGTAGTAAAAAAAAAGTAGTTTATTTCCTTCTCACTCATAATGTTTCATATTTTCTTTTAAAAATCTTCCAATCTTAAATGCTTAGTTCATACAATTGTTTTGAACATGTTTAGTTTTTAACCAGTTCTTTAATGTGATCCATCATCTAAACTCTTAAGTCATGTTTTTAAAATCATTTTAAAATTTTAATCTATTATGTTTTTGTTTCTCTATTTTTTCCAATTTGCTTATATTCTTATTTTTCCTTTTTTATCATGTTCTTTAGGTAGGGAAAACACACAAACAGCATCAAAAAGTAAAAACCTGTAGTATCTTCTTTGTCCAGGATTTTTTCTATGTAAATTACATTTAATAAAATTGTAAGAGAATTGCTTTACTTACTTTATTAAGGGTTTCACATTTAATTATAGAGTCATCAGAAACATCATTTTATTGACTAGGTATTATTGCATTAAATAGACAGATCCCTTTTTCTACTGTCAGACAATCACAGTAAATTAAAAAGTGGTAGGAAGAAGAACCGGCATTGATTAAATCTAGGTAGCATAAATGCAAACTTTGTTGAATGGTAAAGAAATTGTGAATCTTAACTTTAAAACTTAATAATACCCAAATGCTGGCTTTCCAACATTTTCTTTCAAAAGGAAGAACTTAAATTCAAAAAAAGTTATGTTATTTTTAAAAATTAACATTGTGTGATACTAATTACTTAAATTCCCCTCACTCTGGACTGAGTTCTTAATTATTAGATGTAATTATCATCTACTGATGCAAAGCATGCATACATAAATATTACAATACTTAAGATTATGTAACCATAGTGAGGCCGTATATCATAGCGGTTAAGAGCACAGACTCGAGACTACTAGAGTTGGAATCTTGGCTCTACAAATTACTAGCTGTGTGACTCTGCGTAAGTTACTGAACCTCCCTATTTATGTCTTAGTTTCCTCAAATGTAAAATGGGATAAGAACAGTAAATATCTCAAAGGGTTGTTATGAGAATTCAGTGAGTTCATACTTGTAAAGCTCCTGGCACATACTAGGTATTACATAGATGTTTGTTGCTTAAAATTTTTTTATTTAGCTAACATTTACTGAGCACTTACCATGTGCTAAGTTAGATGTTTCACATGAATTGGCTTCATTAATATTTACAACAACCTATGATGAAGATACTATTATTGCCCCCATTTAAAGATGAGAAAATTGAAGCACAAAAAAGATTAAACGACTAGGCTATGGCCACACACAAGCAAATGTTGGAACAAGGATTTGAACCCAAGCTGACTGCATGGCCTGCAATCTTAACATAGATTACAAAGCAGAACTACACATAAGAAGAAGTAGCATCATGCTGTACTATATCTTGAAAAGAGGGCAAGGGAGACATAAGAGACTTTCCTTAAACAAACTAGAATATGTATTTCCTGGAATAAAGTAAGAGTATTTTAAAAATTAATATAAGAAATAAACCAGTATAATGCAGACATATTTATGGAAGAAATAAAATGTCTGGCATTTGTTTTAAAATAATACAGCTGGGATAGGGGAGAGGATATAAGAAATAAGATTAGACATACATTGACAATTGTTAAAGCTTGGTGATAAATACATGGGAGTTCAATAGTCTATTCTCTTTACTTTTGCATATTCTTTAAACGTCTATAATAAAGGTTAAAAAAAGAGATGGGTTGGCATACATTAAAATTTTCATTACATAAGCAAACAAATTTCTTATAATATCCTGTATCAAAAATAAAGACATGACATACCTGATAATTATACATTTTACATTTTATACATAATGTGTAAAAGGATGCTCTTACTTTAAATAACTGAGTATCCTCTCAAACAAAATGAAAAATTACATAAGTAGGCATAAATGTAAATATATTAAATAGTCTCTGCATTTCCATAAAAAAATTTTGCTTAAATAATTAACACTTTTTGTTTCATCTCTAAGATTATGACACTCTGGTTTGTTGCCCAGGAAATGGATGGGTTTGTACAGACAAAGATGATTCTCCAACATGGTTGAACAATAAGAATAAAACACAAAAATCTGCTTCACTAAGAAACACTTCTAACAATTCCTCACGTCAAGCTGCAATCTTAAAAATATTTGATTCTCAAACTAATATATATCTATGGACTTCAAATAAGTACAAATATAACCAATAAGTAATTTGAGAATGCTTTCTATGCTCTACATTACACTGTTAAAACAATTTAAATGATACCAAAAGAAAAAACTAGCATTTATTAAGTCAGACACTATACTAGGCACTTTAATACACATTAGCTCACTAAATTTAAGAGATTCTCTCCATTTTTATAGAAAGAATATTAAAGCTTAGACAGGTAAAAATCAATTGCCTAATGTCACACAGTAGGAAGCTAGATAGGTATTCAAACTCAAACCCAATTAACAAAACCCACTTTGCCACCCCCCACCACCACCAAACCAGACTACCTCTAAAGTGGCAAATGCCTAAATTCAAGTTAGACTTAAAACATTTGGGACCTTTTAAAAATGGGCCACAAAATGTTTAAGTTACTGGTTATGTATATTTTACAGTGGTAGTGTGGCTTTGTGTAAAAAGCAAAACACAAATGGCATGCTGTGTGACTTTTTTCAAATCTCTTAATTTCAGCCTTAGTTTACTCATCTGCATAATGGGGAAATTAATATACTTGCTGTTCAAGATGTTAGGATTCAAAGATAATATATGTGAAATCAATTAAAAAACTGCAAAAATAACACAAATACAATACTTTATGTCTTAAAATGCTAAAAACACAACAAAATAAAGTAATTGTTAGCTGTTTAAGTTATTCTACAGAATCTGTTGTCTCTAGAACTTTCTAAAAGTCAACCATTAACTCAATCATCACTCCTATTACTTGATTTTCTTACCCTTAAAAATTTAACAGTAAGGTAATCAATGCTTTTGTAATGAATAATATATCACTGTAAATTAAGCATAAATGAAAGTTCTAAATTCTGAATTTTAAACTAAATATGTGCTTGGTGTGACTCTTTTAGTTATATTCATGATCTTAATCCCTGAATCTTTTCACATTTGGTTTGTATTCAAAAATATAGAATTAAAATCTGGAATTCTAAAGTAGAACACCCAACACATAATTTTAAATGAGTTTTGTGGGTTTTCCCCCCAAGGCTTCTCAAAGCAGATTCAACAGCCAACAAGTACATCAAACCCAGCAGTAAAATCCAATGAAACATTCAGCTGCTCTAAAAGAAGGATCAGACTCTAGAAGAAAACTACATTGTGTGAGTTTGCAAAGTTTCACACTTTCTCATTTAAACTCCATTTCAGAGAAAGCCTTTGCATACTAACACAATAAGCTTTAAAATGGCACTTTGCTGACCTTCCAATAGTCCAGCTCTATGAAAATTCTGTGATGGGTGTAACTTCAGAGAATCTGAAAAACACAAAAAGCATTAAGTATTTCTTATGCTGAATGATATTTTTTAATGCCAAGGATAGCATACATTTCTTATATAACTGGCATGTATTTTTAAGCGATAAAGCCCATATTTGTGAATATATTCTCTACAAAAGTAAGGTTAAATTGCCTTTACATTGGTCTCTATGCTAAACTTAGATTTTCATAAAACATTTGTTTCATGGAAAATTATCTGATTATTACTGTCCAAAAGGTGTTAATGTCTTGGCTATTTTTAGAGCACAATTGTACCACATTAGCCTTCCTCTAAGAATCGTCTCTTGATAGTTTCTTCCTTCTGACACTCAAAACTACAGTATTTTCAAACTACTTCAGGTAATGCCAGAAAAATATCCTACAGGAAGGTGACTGCTAACTAAAGTCATCAGAGCAACAGACAATGGCTACAGTTACTAAATAGGGCTCTGTGTACAAACTCAATGGTGGATTCAGTTTATAAAGCCCAGTACCTTCCAGAGTAAACCATCTCACTCTGATTTACTCAAACAATTTAAATACACTAATTTGAAGCCGAAGTCCTTCTTTCTGGGGGAGAGGAACAGGATGGAAATCAAAAGATCGATAAGTCAAACCAAAAACTGAAGAAACGCTGAATTTCTCAGGAAGGGGGTTCACAGTGCCACATACTTTTAACATAGTGAAATGAATAGTTAACAGCCCAGATCTGTCTTTTACCCACTCCCAGTGGTTTGTTTAAAAAGTGGTGAAGAGTGCAGTGGGAGTATTTTTATTTGATGCCCCTTGCACAGGGAACCTGTTCTGACACATTCTTGCGGTGTCCAGTATAGGAATTTAACCTCAGTAGAGATCAGCTCAAGTGTTAATATTTTAGATGCTGGGAATTCCCTGCAGGCCTAAGCCAAAATAGTTTTAAAATGGGAATCTCTATCCAATGCCCCCTCCCAGCAACGACCCCATGAAGAGGAAAGAAGAGAACATTCTCAAAGGACAGCGTCTGGGCCTAAGCAGGTACCTCTGGGAGGGAAGAGGAATAAAACTAATCCGGAGAGAGCACTCCGATCTTTGTTAAAGAGAGGAAGAAATATGTAATTAGCATGTCACAGAAGTGGGCAGATGAAAAAGAAAATTCGGGCTCTTTCCAGCAATAAGATGACGAGGAAAGGAAGAACGTCTGGTCGAGGGGGGCCGTCCCAAGGAGAGGGAGTGGACTAGGCCTGAGGGAGAGGAGGGTAGAACGACGGAGCACAAACAACCTGGAGGGGTTGGAAAATGGTCATCCTGCACCCAGAATCGGCTCCAGGCCACGCCGCCCGTTTTCGGGCAACTTTGCTGAGGAGGAGGGTCCTGGTAAGAGGAGCCGCGCACAGATCGCGGCAGCCCCAGCGCGGGGCCCAGTCCCGGGTGATCCCCGAGCGGGGGAGGCCCAGGCCGGCCAGTCCAGGAGTGTGGCGGGGCCACACAGGCCAAGAGACACTCCGGCGACTGGTGCCGCAGCGACCCGAGAGCCGACGGAATCCGGGCCCTGCGCGGCCGGCGGCTCCGCGGGGGAGGGGCCGCCACTCCTCTCCGGCCCCGTCCACCATCACTCCGACCCAATCGGCCACCTCCGCCCCCAAGACAGGCCATCCCGGCCAGGGTTTGGTTGCTGCCGCCCCCGACGGGGACCCCCTCAGTCTCCCCGGTCTCCCCGCCCCCACGTCCCAGCCCCCAGCCTGACTCACCTCGCGAGTACAGGGACTTGGGCGATTCCAGGTCTAGGTCCGCGCTGAGCAATGAGATGAAGTCCGAGGGCATCGCAGCTCAACCCAGCCCGGCCCGAGGGCAACGGGAGGGGAGGAGCGGCGGTGGCGGCGGCACCTCCTCTCCGGGACAGCGGGCACCGAACCGGGGGCGGCGAGGCGAAGGCGGCTGCTGCTGCCTCCTCCTCGAGGGCAGTGACTTCCACTGGGCCGAGGACAAGGCGGAGGGGTGGAGGAGAAACTCCACGGGGATTAATTCCCAGCGAGTCAGGCGGGGGGTTTAGGGCGGGGAAAGGGAGGGGGGAGAACCAACGGGTCTGTTCCGTGCTTCTCCTCAGCGAAAACTGACGGTCGCCGCCACCGCCGCCGCCGCTGACAGGATTCTGAACCCCGCCCCCCCGGGCTGCACTGCGCAGGCGCGCGGAGGGGGGCGCCGCAGACGCGGGAAGAGCCGGGGCGGCCTCCGGGGGGGCGGGAGGCGCACCATGGAACAGCATCAACAAGGGCTTCGCTTCCTGCCGCCGGGGCCCCGGCAGCTGTTCCCGAGTAGGGAAAGGGCCCCGCCGGCAGGGAGGGCGGGAGGTTGGGAGGTGTCCGCACCCTGGGGCCCCGGGGAGGGAAAAGGTATTGGCACCGACCCGCCGGCGGCGAGCTTGGGGTGGCCGGCCCAGCGCCGATGTGTACGCTGGAGACAGATCTGGGGAAGCCGAGTCGTCTGCGCGATGAGAAGGACCCCAGGGCTGGGCGGCGGCCGGGCAGGACTGGCTTGGGGTCTCGCAGGGGAACGGGAGTTTGCCATCGCTTGGACAGCCAACCTTTTGGGGTTTCATAGCACTAAGTTAAGCTGGCCAGAGGGCTGTCAAACTTGTTTCTTAATTAGGAAATGGCAGGCCATATCCTAAAAACCACGAGTTATTTTTTAATTGAAGTAACACTCTCACCCGACCGCACCCCCGCCTTTGGAGGCCGAAAATACAAAATGATCTCTCGGATTGTGGTAGGGCAGCCGGATTTTTCGGAGTGGGAGCTAAAGAACAGTTTACAAATTGGATCATGTGAGTCTACCTAGCTGTTCTACAGGAAACGAAAAGAAAAAAGCAAATCTAAACACCACTCCTAAAAACAAAACTTTCATTTTTTAACCTTTGGGTTAGGCAAGGATGGAGGAAAAACACATTTACTTGAGTTTTTGCTATTCTGTTCATGGGGCCAAAAGTTTCCGTAGCAAAAACTTAAAACCCTCACCTACACCGCAGAACGTTTCCTGACTAATAGATTACTGAGAAATTTTTAAGCAAGTTATTAAAATATCAGTTGGAGTGCAGGGTGTGGAACTCGGAAAACAATTTTAATCCTGTGTGGAATATCGTTACCAGCAGCTACTTGGGCAAGGTTTAAGATATTAGGGTTGGTTTCATTTTTTGTTTTTATTTTATCTAAAAGGATAGTTGCAAATCATACATGTCAGCCTGTTGTATTTTATGTATTATATATATACATAATTTATAGAGGTTTTTTTCCCCCATGAATTCCTCATCTGGACTTGGAGTGTTGAGGATGGGGGCAGAAGCTCTCAGCACGGGGAGGGCATGAGGCCTTTTGCAAAGCTTCACCGGCAGACCTAGAATTTCAACTTGTGTCACCAGAGCCTACCAATCTTTCCAAATCTGTATATCTGATTCAGGTTGCCCAATTATCATAGCTGAATTCGGTGTAGTAATTAATCAGCCCCATGAACATTTTTTTTTCCTGAGAGAGGTAAGAGTTTTTGAGAGCCACCCCAAGATGGCAAAGCAGGAAAGGAAACTACCCTCAAATCTCTGTTGCTACTGTAGGCTGTTGTAGCAAGTCCCAAGGGAAGTCCCTTCCTAACTGGTAAGAAAGAGTCCCACTCATTTGAGAGAGGAAGATTCAAAACCCACATTGCCCAACAGGCCAAGGCCTATCAAAATCCTATAGCTTTTGAATCAGAGCAAATATCCGTTGGAGACCACCCCCCTCCGTAAGTCAATGCATCATGTGAGGAAAGGATAATGCAGTGGACCAGGCAGAGCCTGATACTAAAAAGTTGTATGAATCACTCTGAGCATATGCCTTTTCCTCAGACCTATGTAATCTCTCAACAGACTTGACTTAGGGTATGGGAAATCCCCGGTACTGTTCTGACCCTAGTTAACAAGTCAAGAATTGGCAAAACCTCTTCCCCTTTACTTCAACACTCCTTTGCCCTTTTGTGACTTTTTTAATTTTAATGAGTGTTTTGTTGTTTATGTTACTCATATTTGCCCTGATTAGGTAGAGGAAAGTGAACAGAGCTCCTCCAGAATGTGACTTGACCTAAACTATGAATTTCCCTACACTGGGGTTCTGTAGACTCACTCCACCCCATCAGGCCCTACACTGAGCAGTGATTATGTCTGAATAGATACTTGAAAATTCACTTGTTCCCCCACACCTCTTGTCCTTTTAAAGATACACATTTTTTTAAAAAGCTGCTTAGATGAATAGTTTTTATGGCCATGCTTTCAACAGCATAGATACCTAGATTTTCCTTTCAGTGACTGCAGATTCAAATAAAACAGTGTTTACTCTGCTTTGATCATAAAATACTATATGGTCTGTATGATATTCAAGGTTACCAAAAATAACTAACAGATCATTGTGTCTTTACTATTAGATGCTACCCCTATTTCCAATATTTCCCTCTGTAGTAATTTATGTTTCAGTTGCTTCCCCTTTTATTTGCTATTTGAAATAATCTAATTTTATATTTTGAAAACCACCTCCACCCTGACATACACCTTCGAAAGACTTACTCTGTGCATAAGAGAAGGTAAAGCTTTAAGCAGGTAAAATTCAGAAATTTTCTCTCATTGAAAATTGCAATAGAATCATGGAACAAAACATACAACACATCGAGTAGTTTGTAAAATTCCTTTACATTACTTCCCAATTATATATCACATCCCCTAATCACTTGATTAAAATTTCACAAGAACCGAGATAAAAGGATTGTGTAGATTATGCAATAGAATGGCAGGTTTTTATTGGTGGGGCGTTCTTTAACCCCTCCTGGACCTGTTTAGGCACTTCGTGAATTGTGTAGCTAGATCTACTCTAAATGAAAGAGGTTCAAATATCAACCACTGAAAAGGAATTAAATAAACTCATACAAAACAGAGGAATGTGTTGTCACAAGATCTAGAGAATTTCTCTCATTGTAATACAATTAAGGCTGTTAGAATAATTTTAGTCACACGAACATATATTGTAAAGAACCTGCTAAACAAACACAAAATCTGAAAGGAAAATTTCCAGAGTGATTCAAGTAATAGACCAAAGAAAAGTTTAGACCACAAATTCTTTTTGCCCCACCTTGGGAGCCCTCTTTAATAATAATGGAGAATGGATAGTGGTGGGAAATAGAAGCGACTGCATTTGTGCTGAAATTGTAACCGACCTCTTATTTGACTCAGTCCATGTGTCAATTTTCATCCTTACAACATGTTCTAGCAAATGTTTCTGAAGGAGAAATTAATTTCTATACTATTGGTCATGGAGTTTAGACCATTTCACTCCTTACAGCTTCAAAGTGCCTAAATCAATTCACTTTGATGAAATGCTTCCGCTCTCTATGAATTGATCTGAGTCAGAGCTTTCGTCTGAAGTCTTGTAGAGAGCAGTTAAATCTCTCAAGATCTAGAATAGTTGCAAATCCAGGAATAAATAGTGTAATAAACTTGAGTCCGGGGGATGTGGTGAACAAAGGATGTAGTAAACAGTGAGAAAAGAGGTAAGTGCTAGAGGAATTCAAACGGTGGTTTAAGAAGGAGAAATTTTAATAGGAAAACAAAAATCCCTGGACCCATTAAACCGATAAAGGAAAGAAGATAATGTCTCTAAGTAATCCTAAAACTGGGCGGGTTAGACTTGATGGAAACTGCAAGCAAGCATGATACCAACATGTTAAGTTTCCTGAGATGCTGTGTTGACATCGGTCATAGTAATTACTGAGTCTGGTAGCCCCACTTCAACTGTGATGTTAGTTTGACCAAGAGTGAGAATTGGTAATAGCATTACAATTTCCTATTACCCTCTCATTTCAACTTGAGATCCATGAGTTTGTTTCAAGACATCTGTCCTAGTTTGCTAATGCTGCAGAATGCAAAACACCAGAGATGGATTGGCTTTTATAAAAAGGGGGTTTATTTGGCTATACAGTTACAGTCTTAAGGCCATAAAGTGTCCAAGGTAACACATCAGTAATCAGGTACCTTCATTGGAGGATGGCAAATGGCGTCCAGAAAACCTGTTAGCTGGGAAGGCACGTGGCTGGCATCTGCTCCAAAGTTCTGGTTTCAAAATGGCTTTCTCCCAGGACATTCCTCTCTAGCAAGCTTGCTCTTCTTCAGATAACATCACTCACAGCTGCACTCCATTCCATCTCCTTGAGCCAGCTCATTTATATGGCTCCACTGATCAAGGCCCACCCGGAATGGGTGGGGCCACACCTCCATGGGAGTATCCCATCAGAGTCACCTCCCACAGCTGGGTGGGGCACATCTCCATGCAAACAACATAATCCAAACATTCCACCTTAATCCCCACTATTCTGTCTGCCCCACAAGGTTGCACCAAAGAATATGGCTTTTTCTGGGGGACATAATACATTCAAACCGGCACAACATCGGTGATGTCCTTGAATTTGTATACACATTTTGTAAATTTGTGCCTACATGCATCTCTTTCTTTGGGATATGAGTCCTGAGGCTTCACAAAATTTCTGAAAGAAGAACCCATAACCCAGAAAAGATTTCTTATAAATCATTCCTTTATATGAAGCAAATCCATACTTCTCTCATTCCACAAATGGGCACCAAGTGCTATGCAAGGTGCAGGAGATACAAAGCATTTTTCAAAGGTGAATATAAAAAGTAAACTCTAGAAGTAAATACCTGAAACTACCAAACTCCAATCCAGTAGCCTTGACTCTTGAAGATGATTGTATAACAATGAAGCTTACAAGGAGTGACAGTGTGACTGTGAAAACCTTGTGGATAGCACTCCCTTTATCCAGTGTATGGATGGATGAGTAGAAAAATGGGGACAAAACCTAAATGAAAAATAGGGTGGGATGGGGGGGTGATTTTGGTGTTCTTTTTTTATTTTTAATTCTTATTCTGATTCTTTCTGGTGTAAGGAAAATGTTCGAAAATAGATTGGGGTGATGAATGCACATCTGTAAGATGGTACTGTGAACAGTTGATTGTACACCATGGATGATTGTATGGTATGTGAATATATCTCAATAAAACTGAATTAAAAAAAAAAAAGTAAACTCTTAGCCTGATAAGGGAGATGACCTGTAAACAAACACAAGCATTTTGACAGTTGCATAGCACCTGTACAGAGGTCTGTACATGTATCTAGAAATAATTATCCTTTTACTTGCTTAGTGAGCTGAGGAGAAGAGGAAAGAATGCCATCTAACACACATCACTTCCCTTTCTTCTCCATCCACTGTTTCACACAGATGATACCTCTTCACTCCAACCTCAGTTTCTTACAGGGGAGTTAAAGAGTCTAGACAATTACAGGGCAAAGTCCTATCATACAAATGTTTGCATTGTGATGCATCATAGCCATTAAGTGTTGATGCAGATACTCCAAGAAATGCCTGGGCTTTGTTGGACTTTATCAGCAGATGGTCAAAGAAACACTGAGTGTCTTTTTTTCAGTTTTGCTGAGGATTATGGTTAAATGCTTAGGTTAGGAATTCAATGGTAAAATAGTTGAATTCGTCATCCACAACTGAGCCCTAGAATTGAAGGGCTCCGTTGAAGTTACTGGATAAACTGACTTTAGAACTAAAGTATTCCACCTGTGAAGCATTTGTTTCAGCTGAATAAGGAAATGTGGGAAGAGACATATGAGGATCTGCCCATGGGTGTTGGAATCTAATTATAAAATTTGAGACTTAGAGCAGTGAGGATATTAATTCATTTATTCATTCAGTTTTTCCACCTGCAAAATTCCTACTTATCCTTCAAAGTCCAGCTCAGATACTACTTCCTCTATGAATTCATCCTGAACTGTTCCAAACAATGTTAATGTTCCCTCCTCTGGGTTCCCAATGCATTTTATTCAAACTTCTGGTATAGCAATAATCACAATGAATTATATCCATGAGTCTCTTGCTAATATATTGTGAACACTTGATTGTACAATACCTGGGAAGGTCAGAATAAATAAAAGACAATCCTTGCCATAAATAACTTATAACTGTTTGTGGACACATAGCTTTAGCACTCAGAATGAAACAAACTCTCTAATTGACATTATTGACATCGTATTGACATATTGACATCTGTTGATATTTTAATAGGAATTTGACATTGGGTAAATAGAATGAAGGAAGACACTGGAAAGGTAAGTAAAAGGCATAAAAGGCAGAGGGTGAAATTCCTTGAACATTATACCAAGGAGTTTGTCCTTTATCCTGTAGGCACTGGAAAAAAAGGAGTTGTATATGGAAGGAAGACATTGTAGAAGTAGAATCCACAGAACTCAGAAACTGTTTAAATGTCTAGTGTGAAGAAAAGAGAAAAGTCTGAGAATATTCAAGAAAGGAGATGATGGGACAAAGGTTTGAAACATCCACTAACAGGCTCTTCATCATTGTAGTCCAGTAGATTTACCCACCAAACAAATATTTAACAGAAAACCAAATGCTGCTAAACATGGATCACCCAAGATATCGTACTTTGTTACATGGAACAGCATATTCTAATCAGAAAAGAAATTGTCCTAGACTTCTTACCACTAGGAAATGCAAGTAAAAATTTGCTGAAACTCAGTGAAAGAGTAAATTGATGCCACAAATCTATGTGAACATGCATTCCCAGTTTTCACTCCAAACATACTTGGGGTATTAACATTTAAGCCTTTAAATGCTCACTTTTATAATAACTAAATGTGGAAGAAGTTCAAGAATCATAAAGACCAACAATCTTCCATAAAAGAAACAAAGACAGAAATACAAAGCGGCAATACTGTCTTTAAAGAGGATCAATTTGCAAAGCTTCCATTCGTGGAAGAGTTGGGAAATAATAGACCTAAGGTTTACTCTGTAAGACCTAGACCAGGAACTAAGGCCTTTATAAACCAGGCACAAAACAGGCTGAGGGAACTCTGAACTGAGTCCTGACAGCCTGAACTGAAGTCATAAGAAACAAGACAATCATTTGCCCTTTGTTGCTATTACATAAATACCTTTTGAGTGCAAAAGTAATATGAGAGGGAAATTTGGCAAGAGAAAAAGGCCTATGAAGAGCTTCTCCAGTAGGCTTTCCCCAGAAGCAAAGATGAAGATCTGTAATCTGAACTACTGTTCATGAGCGGCTCAACCCTCTTGGTTTTCATTGTTGGGGGCCCTCTTTAGATATGGTACCCAGTGGAATCTAACTTTTTCTAGAAAGACTTGGTATTTTCTCTTCTGTACACACATACCTCAAAGGTCAAAGCTACCAAAGGAGCACGTAATCATTCACATCATCCAAGGACATATCTGATAGGTATGGATGTCTAATGGATGTCACTTGTACCTATCTATGTTAATACTAGCAGAGGCTGTTTTAAGTAGAAAGTGAATGAACCTGCAGTTCTAGTTCTAGCATGGCACCTATTAAGCAGAGAATGTCCAATTTTGGAATGCCCAGCAGGCATTCGCATCTTTCCTGAGAAACATATGGTGACTTTCCTCCAGGGAGGAAGCTTTACTTTCTGTCAGGACTTAATCCTGGGTGGGATAAGACTGGAGCTGCTGGACCACCTTGCCACAAAGAGGAAAGAGCCTGTCTGAAGGAGACTCATCACCAGGAAGTAGAGCCAAGAGACAGGGAAAGTGAAAAAAAAACAAACAAACAAACAGAATCTGAGGCTCTGGAGAAATCCATGCCTGATTAGATCTTCTTTTGACTTTGTAATTATCTAAACTGATAAATTCCTTTGTTTGCTTAAGAGGTCACTTCAAAGTAAGAAAGTCTAAATTCAGTATAATCTGCCCAGATTGATGGAAATTTCTTGGGCCTCTGTCTCCTATCTATAAAATAAATGGGTTAGATGATTTATCAGGGAGGGATTGGGTTTGGCTGCAGGTAACAAAAACCCTCAAACCTATGGCTTAGAGGTTTTGTTTTTCTCATGCAAAATATCTGCAGTTAGGCAATCCAGGGCTAGTCTCAGAGCCCCATGATACCATCAGGCACACAGGTTTCCCTTCTGCCAGCTTTAGAGAGTGGCCCTGGTTTTCTTGCTTATATGCTGCTGCCCCTCTGGGTACCTGTCTGTATTCTTAGCAAGACGAGGAAGGGGAAAGGGCAAAAGGGCAAATCTGTTCCCTAGCAGACCCACTCAGTGGCTTCTACTTACTGTGTTATCTGGTACTACGTGCCTGAAAGGGAGGCTGGGAAATGGGTGAGTCTTTTTAGATGAATACATTGATGCCTCAAACAAAATTGGGGGTCAGTTGGCAAGGAAGAGGGAGACAGCAGATGTTTGGTAGACAATTAGCAGTATCTGCCGTAGACTACATATAATGACAAAGGTTCTCTCCCTCCCTGAAATTCTGTAATTCTAGTCTTCTTTCTATTTCGTTTTTCCTAATCATTTCTTCATGGAAAAAAGCGAAATATTTTGTTAAAAAAAGGAGCACATTTTTTAAATCTAGAATTTTGGAGAAGTGCAGGTACATCTCATAAATGAAATGATGATAGGTACATGTGAGCTATCAGATTATTAGTAAAAAGCTCTCTTTATTATCTCATTTATCTTTCCCCTGAAACTTTCTTAAAATTTTTAATTCAAATCTTCTCCTTCAGGAAGCCTATTCTCACTAATCCCAACCTGTTTTGATCCCTTCTTTACCTGAATAAGTTGCCTGGTTTTTCTTCTAGCTTCCAGCCCTTCTCAAATGATTTCAAATGTTCATGTTTTATCTCTTAAATTAAATTGTAAACTTGTCAAGAGCAGAGCCCAACACTTAGCACGATGCTGGATGTGTAGTGAGCAATCGATAATGTTTGAGCAATGAATGAATTAATTAATAATTGAAATCTGAACATCTATTTCTTTTCTCTCCTCAGAACTCTGTCCACAAAGCATGGTTGTTAACTGACTGCATCCCGGAGTCATTACCAAGGCAATCTGTCTCCTAGGAAGCCAGCCTTAGAAAGCCTTTTATTTTCTAGCTTCAAATCCCCTCTTTCATCATTGTATATTCAGCAAATCCCCAACAGTCAAGCGCCCTGACCACCTCCCTTCACCTAATTGTTTCACCTAGGCCCCCTCCTATTTTAACAGATCACAGGTCTTACCTTCAGGAAATTCTGCATATGTCTAAATCAAATTCCATACACAACCATTTCCTCTTCCTTTGCTCCCCAAATTGACAGAAAGCAGCAAGTAACATGCTTAACAATGCTTTATAAAGGACTGTTTTTTTCTTTAATCAAAACCAAGTTACATGGGGTTTTTATACTGTAAAAGCAATATGTGATCATTGTAAAAACTAAAAATAAGAGCTGAAAATATAAATGAATTAATAAATAAGAATTATTCAAAAATCTGCAAACCACCACACAGACACGGTCATTTAGTAAATATCTTTCTGGAATGTTTCTAAGTATATTGGTACTAAATACTACAAATTGGTTATATTTTATGTACTATTACCCTGCTTTCTTGATGTAACAGTGAGCAACAGTCTGCACCAATAAATGTTCCTAATAATGTGTAATGGCAGAGGAGTATTCCATTATATCTTAATTTATTTAGCCAATCCCTTACTTTTGGCATTTAGTTTATTTCTTTTGAAAATCTTTGTAAATAAAACTGAGATGAACATCCTTGTATCTAAATCTATGCTTATAGCCTTTTCTTCATTATTTCCTTTGGATACCCTCTTCAGTAAGGTTTACTTTGATGAGCAGGAAACAGAAACAATGTATGAAAAGGGAGAGAGTGAAGCATTCCCACAATAACCCTTTACTATCATTTTGCAACATGAAATGGCTTGCAGGGCCCAGGGCTTACTCAGCATAACCTAGTGCAATGGTATAAAAATATATTCCCATGGCACAACACCTGGAAATTCAAGCTCTCTCAGAACTCTGCAGAAAGGCTGATAGGAAAACTTAAAATCACGAAACATATAACTTCATGCTAAATCAGATACCATCCTATTTCAGCATCTAGTATAGACAAGCATGAGATATCCATTTAAGAAAAAAAAAATTTGTAACTGAGAAAGTTTAGCACATTAATGAATTTTCTATTCTAAACAGGAAAGGCTGGCATTATCTGGTTTGATGGAGCTCAAAAAAGCAGATTTTTATTTGAATTTTATTTTCTTTATTCCTTATTTTATTCATTTTATCTCTGCTCTGTCACTTACAAATACATAAATCTCTTAATTACTCTGAAGCTTTAGTCTCCTCCTCTGCAAAATGGTACCTTTGTCATTCACAGGGTTTTCATAGGGAGAAAATGAGCTAAGTTGTGAGAAAGTGCTTTGCTTTGGAAAGTGTAATATTGTAACATAAACATTACTAGTAGCTGTTATTGTAATTGATGAAGTATTGAAAAAAAAATCGGGCTTTACTAGAATTGAGTTTATTACAAAGATTGCAGAAATGCAATCCAAAATTTAAGAATTTTATGATTTGAGATCATTCTACCAAATCTATTATCAAATAATTATCAAATAGAAACAAGTACTTAAATCAGTCTTCAAAGGTGGAATTAACAAACTCTCTCCAGTTCTAAACGTTCTTTATTCTATAACTCTATAACTCGATAAAGTTCTATAGAACTTTATTCTATAACTCTGTAAGGGGACTCTCATTCTAGCACTTGTTTTTGTTGTGTTCAGTAGTTTAATCTGTTCTCACATGGAAATTTGAAGTTTAACTTTAAATTTTTAAACTTTAAATTTAAATTTTTAAATTTAACTTTAAAAATAAGTAACTCTTCAAAATGCAAAAAGCATATATATACTCTGATCATAAGTGTGTAGAAACAAGAGTATATGAACAAGGACCAAAAGATAGTGGGCAAAAATACAAATTGTTGCATTCCATTGGCAGATAGTTTCCTTTTCAAAACTTTATTAGTCGTAATAGATTTCAACTAAATTTTTAATGTACGAATAATAAATTGGTTTCCCTCTTTGCCTTATTTTTCCCCTTTGTTTCTTTGAAGTTTATAATTAACATGGGCAAATCAATTTAAAGAAATTCATCCCAAATTGAGAGTTTTGTCTCCCTCAATCAGTTTTTCTCACTCAACTTTCAAAATATTTCTAATTCGGCAGATAATTTTCCCAGCGTTTATCATTCTAATCTATATTTTGAAACTATAAAATCTATCATCTTATCCTGGTTAGAAACAAACTACAAGACAAATAAATGTTATAGGTGAGGAGGAAAGAACACTGTAAAACATTTAAAAAATTATGATTATCTTAATCAAGAAGGAAAAAAATAGTGCAATATTGATTACTCAGTCATGATTAAAAACAAAATTCTAAGCAAACTAACAATAAAAGGGAACTTCTTCAACCTAATAAAGGTTTAATTAAGATAAGGTTAGCTGCAAATGACAAAAAAACCACACAAAATAACAGTGGTTCAAAAAAATAAGAATTTATTTCTCACTTATGAGAACGTGGGCAATCCCAGGCTAAGTATGGCAGCTCCAAAGGCATCAAAAACCCAAACTCCTTCTATTTTGCTTTCCTGCTATCGTTCCATTTTGTGGTTCAAGATGGCTGTTCTACCTCAACTATCAAGAATATATGCCAGCCAACAAAAAGGAGGAGAAAAGGGGAAAGGAAGGGCATGCCTCCTCTTTTTAAGGACATGTACCACTTCTAATTATATCTTGTTGGCCAAAGCTTGGAGAAACAGCCACATCTACTAACTGCAAGGGAGGCTGAGTAAAGTATTTATTTCAGGCAGCTATACAGCCTGTTAAAAATCTGAGATTCTATTATTGTAAGAGGGATAAATAGATAATGGGAGACAACTATCTGCCAAAAACCTGCAGCGAATCTACAGCAAATATTATAGTTAATGGTGAAAGTTTAGAAGCATTTCATTAAAATGAGAAACAAGGCAAGGATTCTTTACTCTGTTACTATTAAACATTGTCTTATAGGTCCTAGCCCGTACAATAATAAAAAATAAATAAATAAGAGGAAAAAGAATTGGAAAATAAGAGAGAAAAATCTTTGTCATTTGCAGTTGAAATTATTATTTACATAGGAAGACAAGCAAAAGATTAAAATAGTTCAGCAACTTGCAGATAAAGACAATATTCAAAAATCAATACTATTGTTAAAGATTTTAAAAATGTAATTACAAGAGCAACAAAAACTGTGAGATACCTATGAATAAATATACAAAAGACATGTAAGACTTTTAAGGAGAAATTTACAAATGTAGAATTTCTTTAAGACATCAGAATAGGGAGAGACTTCATAAACAAGGCTAAAAGTACAAAGCACAAAGAAAACTATTTGACTACATTAAAATAACAAAATATCTGTGTGACAAAATATAAGATAGAAATTGCCAAAGGACAAGTTATTTGTAACTTGTAACAAGTTATTCATTTACCCAACAAAAGATTAGTATACCACATATATACTTATTCCAACAAATCTTTTTTTTTCAAAATAGACAACCCAACTTTTTTAAATAGGCAAATGTTATGAACAAGAAATTCACCAAAGAGAAACTTGAATGGCCAATAAACACATGAGAAGATGCTTAACCTCAGCAGTAATAAGGGAAATGCAAATTAAAACAACAGTAAAATACTATTACAGATCTATAAGTAAAGAAAAAAATTTAATAGACTTTAATTTTTAGATCCGTTTTAGATTTACAGTAAAATTGCGAAGATAGTACAAAGAATGCCCACATACCCCAGGCCCAGTGTCCCCTATTATTAACATTTTACATTAGTATAGCATGTTTATTATAATTAATGCAACAATTATATAATACATTATTATTAGCTAAAGTTCATGATTTGTTCAGATTCCTTTGTTTCTCTGGTGCTCTTTCACCATTTCAGGACACCCGCATTGCATTGATCATGTCTTCTGAGGCTCCTCTTGGCTGTGGCAGTTCTGCAGACTTTCTTCACTTTTGATGACCTTGACAGTTTTGAGGAGTTCTGGTCAGGTCCATTGAGGGTGCCCCTCTTCTGGGATTTGCCTGATGTCTTTCTCACGATGAGACTGAGGTTATGGGTTTGGGTGAGGATGATCACAGAGGTAAAGCACCTTTTTATCATAGTCTATCAAAGATACACACTATCAACATGATTTATCACTGTTGATCTTGACTTTGATCACCTTGTGGGAAAAGAGAAAAAGATCTGAGGTCTTAAGATTCTAAGGGTAAAAAAGATAAAGGGCAAGTAAATGAAAAATTTTCATACACTGCTGGTGAAATATAAATTGTCAACAACAAAGAAAACCTCTTTAACAAGAAATTTGGTAAATATCTGGTAAAGTTGAAAATGTCTATCCTCTTAACCCAGTAATTTCACTTTCAGATTTGACAAATTCTCACTTGTGTATGAAATGACGTGCTTATTGGAACATTGTTTGTACTACTGAAAAACTAGAAAGTGGGATTTGATATAATTATTTTAAGACCTAGATCCATTAGTACCTGAAGCTTGACCAGCTCACCTGACCCCCACCCCAAACTGGGAACCCTTCAGTTACATGGTCAAATAAAATTCCATCTTTTTGCTTGAGCCTGAGTTTTATGTCACCTGTAAATTCACTGAGTCCTGACTGATAGTCTAGAGATTATCATCAAGTTAATTTAAATCCATGCCCAGTTTTTTTTTTTTTTTTTTAAGTGGGGGGTGGGGGATGAGGAGTAGGCAGCAGCTATTTAGCAAAGCCAAATGCCTAGTCTCTAGGCCCTGGAGGATAATTAAACCACAACAACCAACATCCCTGGGGTTTACAAGGTACAAACTATTCCAGACAAGTCTGTGGATCAAAGAGAGAAAAATCAATAAACGAGAAAAAAAGAAACATAATACTTGAAATTGAAGAAAATATTTTCAATTTCAGAGTGATGTCTTACAAAGTTTTATATTCACATGAATTAATACAAAATGAAGTTTTTTCTTGTTTTATTTAAAAATAGTAAATATTTCAAAGAGAAAACAGACACCATGTATCTACCACCTAAATTTAACAAATGTCAACATTTACTTATAGTTCATATGTTTAGAAAGAAATAAAATATTATACATAAAAATGAAGGCTGATCTCCACCCCTTTTTCCTTTCTCCCTCCCCAGAGTAATCACTATTCTGCTGGTGTGTGTTATCCCCTTGCTTGTTTTTGTATTTTACTACATATTTATATCTCATTGTTTGACTTTGCATTACAAGCAAGTTTAACCATCTTTGCAGATGTTTTTTGGCTATTAGTGTTCCTATTCTGTTTGTATCCTTTGCCCATTTTTTTCTTTTGGGTTGTTTGTATTTTTAATTATTGATTTGCTACAGTTTTGTCTATATCCTAGACGCAAATCCTGAGTTGGCTCGACCTGTTGCAAATACCTTTTCCCTATTTATGGCTTGTCTTTCTCTTGGGTTTTTGGTGTCTTTTGTCATACAGAACGATCAAGGACATTTGAAAGACCTCAGACATTAAAGCCAGGCCTTGCATAAAGAGGGTTTTATCCCATCTTGTAGAGTCAAATGAGATTAAAGATTTTAAGAGATTTGTCCAGTGATCTCAACGCTCTGTTCAACATTTGAATGGAAAACTGCCTCCAAAATAACTAAAGAAAGCTCTTTACTACAGGACTGAGAATCTCCTATAGAGTTTAGGATTCCCATTCCTCAGAGGGATGTTAAGATGCAAAACAATAGCTATAATATCAAAATACTACACATCAAAACAATACATTATAATAAGTGTAATTTTTTTCAAATCCAATCAAAGAAATACTACATATTATTTATATTGTTTTAAGTACAAAATATATGTATCTCTCTATATACATATGTTACATGTTTGTGTCTCCCTCTCTCTCTCTCTCTCTCTCTCTCTATATACACATATATATATCAGCCTTCAGTTTTATGTACAATATTTTATTTTATATATATATATGTTTCCACCCCCCACCCCACCCCCAAGTTACTGGAAGGGAAGATTCCAACCTCATGGTAGGGGGTGGTGGCTAAAGCAATCTTTTAGCTTTATCTGCAAGTTTTCATTTGTTTTGAAAAGAAAGAAACAAATAAAGCAAAGACTGGTAACAAATATGACAAAAAAATATGGTTATTTTTAGACAGCATCTAGGTGTAATTTGTTTGTTTTCTTTATATCTTTCTGTATTTTTAAAATTTCTCAGTATATAAAAGAATTTCTAAAGAAAAAAGTGGGAAGGAACTACACCAAAATAGTAATAGGGATCATCCTTTTATTTTTCCTTCTGCTTTTCTATAGTTTTCAAAGTCTTTATAATAAGCAAATCTTTAATAGGGGGAAAACCCCCAGATCATTTTGTTTTGTTTTAAACATTTGTTTTATAACAAACTTAATCTGAATTTCTGGAGTAGTTAATGAATGTCAGTATAATCGACACTGAGCTGTTGTGTATGTATGTATGTGTATGTATATATATATATATACTTATTAATATACTACCCAGTACGGAGTATCTATAATTAAATAGGTTATGAAAAAGCCTGTATTGTCCTAACAATATTCTTCCCACCCAGATAATTTGGTTAAAGCCCTCTCGTGAGTTTGGAATCATGCAGACATGAGTCATGGACAAGATGTCATCGTCTATTGTATCTTTAATTTCTAAGAAATAGAATATATATTTGCCGAGACATGTGCATATTCTGATATCCTGCACTGTAGTTACTGCCCAAAGACAAATGACACTTTCAAAATTAGTAGAAATGAGGTATTGGTATTTACTGGAATTAGATAGGGTCCCTTTTACAATCTCTGTTTTACATTCATTGCACTGATGTAACAATTGGGTAACAGCAGGTGTGAGTGGGTAAAATGACTCTAAATCACAATCACGTGGAGGAAATTAGAAAAATTGTGCATAACATGGAAACCTTTTTACTTCTGTAGCTATTTGAGCAAGCAAAGCTTAGGTTTCCAAGTCTAGTGACAGATTTATTTTAATGTAATTGAATAATTGGAGTTTTCCACTGTCAGAAACTAATCCACTTCACTACTTAGAGGATTAAAAGAAAATTTGATCTGATGTTTTATGGAGCTTTCTCTCCCCAGGCATCCGAAGAGGGAACAACTGGGAACACATGACACTGGATGTCATCTGTTTCCGCTGCATCTGACGGAACAAACCAAAAGTTTAGTCTGCTCTCACCTCTACTGTCCCAGAATTATCAGGTTTTAGAGCTGAGAAAAAAAACTTTGGAAATCACTGAATCCCTCTCATTTTATGGGTGAAAAAATTAAGGCACAATTTTGGTGGTGCCTAATGAAACTAAACAAGTACATACACTATGAACCAGTAATTCTGCCTCTTGATAACCATGGAGAAGAAGCCTAAGGGGACAAACAAAGATGTTAATCACAGCATTGTTTGTTTAACAGCAAGGAAAGAAAAAGAAAAAGAAAAAGAAAAAGAAAAAGAAAAGAAAAGAAAAGAAAAGAAAAGAAAAGAAAAGAAAAGAAAACTGTTCATCAGTGGAAGAATGGCTAACAAAATATAAAATGGTCATACCACAAAGCACTTTGCAGTAGATAAAAGGAATGAGCTAGACCTAAGCAGATAGCTATCAAAAACAGAATGAATGAAAGAGCCAAGTTGCTGAATCATGCAAAAAATATGAGACCTTTATATAAAAATTTACACAACACTAATGTTTTTACAAGGTACATATATATGAATATCAAAGTCTTCTAAGAGGTTGAGAACTGTGCTGCCAAATACAGTAGCTGCCAGCCACATGTGACTATTTAAATTTAAATTAATTGGAGTTAGGTCAAACAGTTACTCTAGCCATATTTCACTTGCTCAATAGCCACATGTGTCTAGTAGCTACTGTAATGGACTGCACAGATAGAGAACATTTCCATCAGTGCAGAAAATTCTATTGGACAGCATGGGGCTAAAAAATACACACCAAATTCACAAGATCACACAAAGGGTTGGTGGTAAAACCAAAACTGTTGTCAGGATACCAGTACCAAAGTGCTCTTGGCACCAAGGCCCATTTGGAGGGTTGTGCTGCTGCATAAGGTCGGGATGGGTGAGTCTGGATGGATGGATGGATGGATGGATGGATGGATGGATGGATTTGTTCCTTCTTTCTTCATTCAGCAACATTTGTTTACCACATGTTAAGCCCTGGGATCAGCCATCAGGGAACAAAGATCTGACACCACCCCAGCACCAGAGGAAAGACTACACAGGTGTCAGTCATCAGTTATGCACCAAATGCCTTTTCTGTGCAGACCCTATGTGAGGCCTGGGTCAGCAGCAGTGAACAAAACACACACAGTCCCTGTCCTCATGGAACTCACAACCCATAGCAGGGTTTCTCAGCCTTAGTACTATTGACATTTTGGATGGATAATTCTTTATTTGGGGGGCTGTTCTGTGTACTGTAGGGTGTTCTGCAACATCCCTGGCGTCTATGCAGTAGATGACAGTAGCATCCCCTGCCCAGTTGTGGAAACCAAATGTCTTCAGACATTGCCAAATGTTCTCTGGGGGATAAAATTACCCCTGCTGAGAACCACAGGGAAAGACATATATTAATCAAATTATAGCAAATTATTTAAATGATGACAACATTGCTTCCTCTATCAGCCAAACACAGATAGAACTTGCCTGCCATGGACACAATTCTGAATAAACAGGGCCATGCCAATGGTCTGGAGAAAAGGAAGTTGGATATGAAAACAGAACTGCCAGGTTACTGTAGGAGAGGTAGGTAGGTAGATAGGTGCATAATTTTTCGTTTCAGATCATACTACCTAAAGCTCTCTCAACTGGCATAGCTCAGGCAGGCTGCCGTGAACTTAAGACTAAACTAGCCAGTAAAAAATGGAAAACAGCTACAGGTCCTGTCTTTCTCATCAGAGGTCTGTAGGCCATAAATAGAAGGGCCAAATAAGAATCAGGATTTATCACATTTCTCATTTCTCAAAGAATCTGGACAAAATCTCTCTGGCCCACTCCAGGCCTTTACAACAAAAATAAATCATAGTAGAGAAGATGGAAAAGACCCATTAGATCACCAAATATCTCTATCCCCAGTGGCCGCATTATTTGGCAGTCCCCAGTTGGAAACTGTGAGCAGATCTTTAACTATTCCCTTCCTTTATGAGGCCAAAAGGGACTCCTTGGAGCTATGGCATCTATTTTAATATTTTGAGAATTGTGTTTTTATAAAGCACATCCTACTTTAACTTCCTCATTTTTTTCTCCCCTGTGAAACACAGTGAGCCTGGACTATGAAAGAGGGAGACTAGAGATCTCTTGCCCCATACACATATTTTATAGACAAGGAAACTGAAGTCCATAGAGAGGAAGTGTTGGGCTCGGGTGCAACTCTCGATGGCAGAGACATTCGCCAACTTTTCGAGCTCCTGTTTCCCCTACATTAGGGAACATCAAAAACCTACATATGCCAAGTACTTTACGTATGCACTGTCATTTCAGAACTGTAAATGTGTGTCTATAGAATTCAAATATATATATTCAACATACAAATTCAAAAGTGATGCAGCTAAATGCAACGTGGCATTCTAGAACAACGACAACAAAAAGATATTAGTGAAAAACTAGTGAAATCCAAATGAAGTCTGGAGTTTAGTTAGTAGTAACATAGCAAGGTTGGTTTCTTAGTTTTGACAAATGTACCATGAAAACATAAGACGTTATCAATAGGGAAAACTAGGTAAGAGGTATACAGAGTCTCTGTAATAATTTTGCATTTCTTTCATAAATCTAAATTTATTCCAAAATAAAAAGATCATTAGAAAAAGGTAAAACAGGTTCATTTAAACAAGTTCAAACATAACAGAAATGTTTAAAGTGAAAAAAGAAGAAAAAACAAAAGATTATTGTCCTTCCTTTCTGCCTTTTAATTCCGTCCCTAAATTCTAACCACTTGAAAGAGCTGTGTGTCTCTTTCTAGACCTTTTCTTTTATGCTTATTCAAACACACACACACACACACACACACACACACACACACACAGTTTTTCAATATTCTATCTTATTTCATCTTTTCACACAATCTGATGAATTTGGCATTAAATCAAATGAGGAAACTAAGGCTCAGAGGGGTTAAGTAACCGGCCTGGTCACAGGCTAGTAAATGTCTGGGACTAGGAATCAAAGCAGATTTCACCTATGTCCAAACTCCATGCTGTTCCCAGAGTCTTAGGGTAAAGTGGGGGCGAATCTCTGCTTCCTAAGTCATGTGATCTGGCAAGGCTGCATCCGGCTGGAGGAAGGGGACTTCCTTTACCTGGCACAAAGGCTCCAGGTGAACTAGCACCAACCATTTTCTTTCCATCTCTTCTATGTTAAGAGCAAGGCGATGCTAGACATGGCCTTGGTCGTTGTAAAAAAAAAAAAAAAGAAGAGTGTGGCTTTGGATGTGTTTCATGTTGCTTGTGGTGGAGGACGGGAGGGGAGGTGTATTCCGGAAATATCAGGAAACATAGGGGTGTGAAATTTCATAACATGTTATAGCAAGCCCTTGTTCTTTAGACGATGGGCATATATTTTGGGTCCTCAAATGTTAACCAATAGCAGAGGATTCAAAACACATATGTGTTCAGTTCTCTTTCCCAATGCAATGTGTTCCACTTGCCAGGAATGGAATTTTCACACATTTAAGGTCAAAGGGAAACTTCTGGGAGGGATCTCAATGAATCAGAAAGCCAGTCACCACGTGCAGGGGCTCTGAATAGGAGGAAATTGGAGCAACAATATGCTGAGTTTTTCAACACTGGTCTGTGGGCAGTTCAGGATACCGAGCCCTGTGTGACCTTCCCAACAGAAAAATCACCTCTGGTTACATTAGCAGAAAAGCATTCTGAATAATTCACTGGCAAAACAAACTGTAAGTGTCGCCCCTTAGAAAGGAGGAAATTACCAGATGTATTAAGCCTCACTTTGTGCCAAGCCCTGCCTTAAGTGCTTTTATTTGCTCTCCTTTTATCCTCATTCTACTCCTACTCCATGAAGAATGTACTATTGTCATCCCCATATTACAGACAAGGAAATTGAGGCCCAGAAAAAAGAGGTGACTAGTCCAAATGCCACACAACTACTAAGCAGCCAAGAAAGGTGCATTTGATTCCAAAGCAGATGTTTTTTTCTAAATGTTTCAAACTAACTTGGCAAACAAACTATATATATTTTAATTTCCTAAACTAAAAAAAAAAAATTTGCTTGCCCGGCATATGCCATCCCCACACTGTAGTTTATATTCTGAGACCAGATGGTAAAGCAAAAACCAACATTCCTTGCTAGCATTCACATCTCACATAAATTCTGGTCACACTTTTCGACTCTCAAGGAAGATATATAAATAAATTCAATGCGGTACCCAAGACACAGGTTTCACATTTCTAGCTTGGTATAATGTGTTTACCTGGTACCTGACGTTCTCTAATATTTGCCCCATTCACTCTTTTAGCAAATAATAATGATATCAACTAACATAACAGTATTTATTATGTTTTCTTTTCCCAACAGTTCTTGATGAAAATTTCAAACATACAGACAAGTTGAAATATTTTACGGGGAACCCTCATATACCCACACCTAGATACTACCATTTACATTTTGCTATCCTTGTTTTATTTTTGGTTGTTTTTAACGTGTTCCAGATGCTTTGCATGTACTATCTCAATCCTTGAAGAAACTCTTTGAAGCTGTACTGTCATTAATCTGATTTAATAGAGAAGGAAACTGAAGCTTAAAGAGCTGGAATGACAGACAAATCTGTCTACAAAATCCTTCTTTAGTCACATTCACAAAAATGGAGGCCAACTTGAGCTGAAATTAATGAAATTTTATCAGTTCAGTTAATGTTGGAGATTTGTTTTCTGAATCAGAGGAGTTTCTCTGTGTAAAATCCAGCTAAAACAAGTCTGAGCAGGAAGGGATTTGTTCTTTTGGATTCCATATATAGGATATTGGTTCTCTTTAAAAAAAAAAAAAAAAAAAAAAGTTCAGCAGAAATATATACCCAAAGGTGTTCACTGCAGCATTATTTAAAATGAGAAAAATTGGAAACAACCTAAACACCCCAATACAGAAAAATGGCTAAGTAGATTATGATATGGTCAAAAGATGGCATATGATGCAGGCATTGAAAACTATCTTTTCTCTGTCTCATAGAAATCACTGTTCAATCTAGTATAGGGCATATGAGCATGATCCAAATGTAACATGATATTCAGGGATGTAATTGCTAAGGTTGCTTATTGTTCTGTTTGTATAAGAAAATAACAGATTGAATATCAGAATCCAAAATGCATAGATCGCCAGAGAAAAGGATATGGTCTTTAAAGGTACCATCATCTGGGACATGTCTTGTCTGCATTTAACTTGGCCTTGAAAAGCCTACTGGAAGGTCCCCCTCCACCTCACCCCACCCCCCAGAAAAAGATCATCAGCATCTTTCATTTACTGAGTACCTGCTCTATGAAGACACTGTGCTAAGCTCTGGAGATTCAATGGTGATGAGAAAAGGTTCCTACCTTCACAGGGATTACAATTTGATTAGGAAGTAGTTGTCCTATGTGGTCCTGGATAGCATCAAATGACTGGTTTAAGAAAGCATTTCTCCATCTGATAATACTCAGAGCAGTGGTTCTCAACCAGAAGCAATTTTGCCCCTCCCTCAGGGAACGTTTGGCAATGTCTGCAGACGTTTTTGGTTGTCACAACTAGGGGAGGGTGCTACTGTAATCTAGTAGGTAGAGGCCAGGGATAGTGCCAAACATTCTACAATGCTCTTGAAGACCCTCTACAACAAAGAGTTCTCTGGCCCAAAGGTCAGTAGTGTCAAGGTTGAGAAATAGACTTGGAAAGACTCTCAGGTTTCTTTTTCTGGAGTTACAGAGGAGAGACCCGGAGTAGGGGAGGATGTCCCCCAAGGAGAAGATGTAGCCCTAGGGGGATGTATGTGGAGGGGAAAGAGATTTACCAGGGTGATTAGGAAGGTTTTTAGGCAAATCATGGGTAGAGACAGCCCCAGTTTACTGAGAATTCTATTATATGAGTTAATTTGTAAATTGCTTCCTTGGCGTGTCTTGGATCCCCTGCCTGCCTTCCTCTAGAAAGAGACCATATGGTGAAAATAAAAGGCTCTGGAGATAAAATCAGAAGATCTGGGTTGAATCCCAACTTTGCAATAATGGAAATTACTTTGCTTTTCTGAGCTCCATTTTGAGAAATGGGGATGGAAATCCCACTACTGAGAGGAAAACAGGTGTTTGAACATGCCTGGCTCTTAGCCGAGGCTTAAATGGGAAGTTGTTGTTATTATTGTTTTTCCATGTTCACAATATATCCTTGAGTGAAAAGAGTGGTTATAAAACAGTACATATTATACACATCCAATTTGTGTTCAATAAGCATGTCTGCAGAGCTAATAGTCTAAAGTAATTACATCAAACAGCTCAGACAAATTATTCCCGAGTGGGGAGTTTTCAGGTGTTATCCCAAAACAAACTATATTACCTTTGGAATTAGGTAGTACATACATGTTATGTATGTACTACTAATGTATTTAAATGTTATTTTATGTATTAATGTGTTTATGTATTAATGTAATAATGTATTTGTGTCTTTATTAATTATGTATTGATTAATTAATGTATTTATGTGTTATTATTATTTAAACTTTTAAAAGTTACTTTTTTCCAAAGATGCTATATGATATGAGGAAGTACTTAGGAAGCAACTTAAACAAAAACAAAAGCAAATAGCAATTGTATGTACCTGTGCTGTCATATACCATTGCACTGCCTTGGTAGACTTTAAGCACTTGAAATGTGGCCAGAATGAATTGAGATGTTCTGTAAGTATAAAAATAAATACAACCCAGATTTCAAAAGCTTAAAAAAGAATGTAAAATATCATATTAAAACTTTTAATTTTGATTATATGTGGAAATGATAATATTTTGTATATACTGGGTTAAAGAAAGTATCTATTGAAATTAATTTCATAACCACTAGAATAGCAACTCTTGAAAAAAATGGAAAATATGTGTTGGGGAGGATGTGGAGAAACAGAAACACTTGCACATTGTTGGTGGGAATGTGAAATGGTACAGCTGCTATGGAAACAGTTAGGTGTTTTTTCTCAGAAAGTTTAAGTATAGAATTACCATATGACCCAGCAATAATACTTCTAGGGATATATCTAAAAGAATTGAAAGCAGGGACTCAAACTGATATTTTCACACCAATGTTCATAGCAGCATTATTAACAATAGCCAAAAGATGGAAGCAACCCATGTGTCCATCCACTGATGAATGGGTAAATAAAATGTGGTATAGATCCACTCAATGGAATATTATTCACCAGTAATAAGGAATGAAGCCCTGTTACATGCGACAACATAGATGAACCTTGAAGACATCATGCTGAGTGAAATAAGCCAGACACAAAAGGACAAATACTGTATGAGCTCACTAATATGAAAAATTAGAATAAGCAAATTCATAGAGTCAGAAACCAGAATACAGGTTACCAGGGGCTGGAGTGTGGGATAGGGAATGGGGAGTTAATGCTTAATTGGTACAGAATTTCTGTTTGGGGTGTTGGAAAGTTTTGATAATGGATGGTGGTAATGGTAGCACAACTGCAAATGTAATTAACACCACTGAATTATATATTTGAATGTGGTTACAAGAGGGAAATTTTAAGCTATATATGTGTTACTAGAATAAAAATTTTAATAAACAAACATAGGACTGTACAACACAGTGAACCTTAATATAAACTATGGACTACAGTAAATAGTAAAATTTTAATATTCTTTCATGAGTTGTAACAAAGGTACCAAACTAATGCAAAGTGTTAATAATAGGGACAACTGTGTGTGTGGAGGGGTATATGGAATTTTGTATTTTCTGCATGATTTTTCTGTAAACCTTTAACTGCTCTAATAAAACAACTTTGTTTGTTTCTGTTTTTCATTAATGAGGTTTCTGAAACATTTAAAATTGCATAAGTGTTTCACATTTGCGGTTCACATAATATTTCTGTTGGATAGTGCTGAGATAGATAATATAAACTTGACTGTCCAATGAAAAAAAGAGAAAAAAATTAAATGGAAAAATACCAAACTCATTGCTGTGATTGACTTTAAATGATGGAATTACGGGTGACTTTTTCAGCTTCTTTATCCTTTTCTATGTTTTCCAAACATTCTATAGGGTACAGATATCCCTGTGATGAGCTGGAAAAGGGCAAAAGAAGTCTAGAATCTCTCCTGTATTCCCTGATAAAAACTGTTCTGTCTTAAAATGATTGCATCATCTGGAAACTATTATTTTATGAATTAAAAAAAAAAGATTTTCTAGCCAGCTTAACTCTTCTTTAGTCCTGGTATGGAGGGAAAGGTCTAAAATTCTGCTCCCCGCTTTTGGTGGTGGTGATGGTTGGGGGGATCTTCTTTGGCCTTCCCCCACGAAAAGGGAACAGAGGGTATGCGGAGTGAGAAGCAGCTCCACGGATGCTCAGAACATCTCTGGGCAAGGAAATGAGTCATCCGGTGAGTCAGCCCTGCCGCCCTGCTTAAATTCTTGGTATTGCTCCATGTCACTGCTCCCCTCTGTCTGTCACCCTTTTCTCCTCAACCACATGTGCGGCCTTGAGGCAGCCCGGGCATACCTTGCAGGGAGGGGCTCCTGATCTAAGGTTGGTTATTCATAGAGCTGCACAGCCACCCACCTGTCTCCTTTCACCCTCATGTCAACCCGTGTGAGATGAGTGCGATTGGCATTCCCATTTTACAGATGAGAAAACTGAAGCACCAAGCAGTTAAACATTTGACCAGGGGCTCAGAGCTAGGAAGAGGTGGAGGTGAGATTCAAATTGAGGCTTGACTACAAAACCCATACTCCCAAACCTGGTAGGACTCCGCTCTGAGTCTTAGAGCCCTTATCTCTGTCCACCCCAGATGAGACTAGGAAGTCATTAGCTTCTGTCTCTTGAGTTTCCATCACCCCATATGTCAGATGTCCTCATATGTTCTGCTTGTCCCCTCCCAAAACCATCTCTGGGAAAGAATCTGATCTCAGACATTTACACCAAAGTATGCTTTAGGCCCCTGATTACTTCTGCAGGGAGGATCTGCAGGTGGAGTCCTACTCCCGTTGCGGGATGAGAGACTAAAAGGAATTCCTGGCATGAGGAGGCACATGGACGAAAAGTCTGGGGTGAGAGAGGGTGTTCTCAGAGCTTCTCCCTCCGTGAACCAGACCATAAGCCACCCTCTGCCATCTACGAGGAGCCCAGTCTTGCCTTCCGGTTATTAGCAGGAGGGTGGGGCCAAGGGAAAGTAAGCAGATGCTCACGTGTTGTGGCTGCCACAAGAATGCGAGCCCCCTCACAGATGCAGATTCCACCATCAGAGAGTCACGCCTAGGGCTTGAGTATTTCCCTTCTTTTAAATCTTTTTTTTTTTTTTTCCTTTTCTTAATGCAATTTTATTGAGATATATTCACATAACATACAATCCTCCAAAGTGTTGATTTTTTATAGCTGATACATTCACATGGTTCAAAAGTTATATACATATTACATATGTGACATTATATATGCATATATGCATGCATGTATGCATATGTATTGTATGTCCATGTATACACACATGCAAATGGTACTGAAAACTCTCACTCACCTGTTTCCCTAACTACCCAGTTCCTACCCCCACTCCCATTGTCACCACAGTTTCTATTTTCTTGCATATCTTTTGAAAGTTTATATATATATACCAGTAAATACAAATACATACATACAAAAGACACTGCCGTCCTTTTTATGTGAAAGTTGCAAGCTGTTTTTACAAAAGTAAAAATGCTGGAGGGAAGAACATATTGTCACTAACACTTGAGTGAAAATTAGTCTATCAATCAGGTATTTTCTTCCTGGGGGCACTAAACTAGCCACTTTTTCTTTGTCTTTTCATTTTTTAAGTCAGGCTTAAAGAGGCATAATTTACGTACAGTAAAATTCACTCTTTTTAGTTGGCAGCTCTGCGAGTTTTGACAAATGCCTGCAGTTGCACAGCCACTACCATAATCAGGAAACAGAACATTACCATCACCCTCCTCCCCAAATTCTTTGTGCCCCTTTATAGTCATCTTCTCCTCCCACCCCCAGCCCCTGGTAATCACTGATCTGTTCCCTGTCCCTATAGTTTTACCCTTTCCAGAAAGTCATATAACAAAGTCTTCTGGTCTGGCTTCTTTCACTTTATGTAAAGCATTTAAGTTGCGTTCTTGTTGTGTGTATCCACGGTTTGCTCCTTGTTATTGCTGAACAGTATTCCATTGTGTGGAGGTACCAAAGCTTGTTTATCCATTCACCAGTTAAAGGACATTTGGGTTGTTTGCAGTTTGGGGATGATTATGAATAGAACCGCTATAAACGTTTGCATTCAGGTTTTTGTGTGAACAGACATGTTCATTATCCTTGGGTAAATATGCAGAAGTGGGGTTGCATATATCAGAGGTATAGCATCTCTTTTTTAATCCTTACAATAACCCATTCCCAGAGGAGAAATTTGAGGGCCAGAGAGGTTCAGTAACCTGCCCACTCCCATCTCCCAGCTGATGTGTCAGAGATGGGATTCAAATTCAGATGGGACAGAGAAAACCTCCTGCTGGTAACCATGATGTGATATTGTCTTTCTGCCACTATGTTAAAAGGGGTCCAAGCCACACTCCACTTTATCTAGTTTATGGATGGATGAGCAGAAAAATAGGGGAAGGAAACAAACAAACAAACAGACAAAGGTACCCAGTGTTCTTTTTTACTTCAGTTGCTCTTTTTCACTTTAATTATTATTCTTGTTATTTTTTTGTGTGTGCTAATGAAGGTGTCAGGGATTGATTTAGGTGATGAATGTACAACTATGTAATGGTACTGTGAACAATCGAATGTATGATTTGTTTTGTATGACTGCGTGGTATGTGAATATATCTCAATAAAATGAAGATAAAAAAAAAGGGGGTCCAAGACACCTATTGTGTAAAGGCTAAAGGTATTAATAAAACACAAACCTCACTTTCTTTCCAATTTTGGCTCCTTCACAAGAATTCCAACTCCTTTTTGGGAGGAAACCCCAGGGGAACCCCGTCTAGGCTGGCAGTACGCTCTGCTGCCCTGGGAACACCAGCTTTTCCAAAGGGAACGATTCCTGATGTTTATGAGTGGGTATGGAATGTGCTCTTAAAAGTTTATAGTTCACTCAACATGCATCAGCTCATCAGAGAACGATCTCTTGAGGGGGTGGAAGTGTCTCTCCCTGTCACCCACCCACGGAGCCACTGACATCTGGCAAGCTGCATGCAGAGGGAGCCTGTTTGTGACCCTTGTTATTTCATTCTGTTCTGAGCCACACACCCCTCCCTTTGTGCAATGACAACCTGGCAATTCCAAGCGCACTCCTGGCACGCCTGGGTTGGCAGGGTGGTGGCCCGGAAAGGGCTCTGGCTGGGGGCTCCAGGCCTTCCCTTGGGAGTTTGTTGGGTACTGGGAGAACTATATGAGTGCCCAGCATGGGGCCCGGCACCCAGGAGGCAAATCAGAAAGTGTTGGTCTCCTCCCTTTCCCTAATAGAGGAGAGAGGTACTAGGTCAGCAAACAAGACACTGTTGTGCACTTCAAGCAGGTCACCTACCTACATTGCACCTTTGCTTTCCACATTCAGAAAATTGGAACAGGTCTAATTTCACTATATGGAATGTAATTATAAATGTACAATTTTTTTCAGCTTAAAGAGGAGGGATTAAGGGGAAAAGGCAACCTCTTGGAATCATTCCTGGTTGCCCAATGGGCCGTGCCAAGGAAAGATGAGATTGTACAGCCCTGAAGAAGCTGTTGGGAGCAGCAGGGAGAGGCCCGAACCTTATTTATCACACAAGGTCAGGCCCACAAAGGGAGCTGAGTAAAAGCTTCATTGGGTTGTGGAATAAACAGATTCTCTGCCCCACTGTTGTTGGAGGAGCTTCTGAGCCTCTGTGCCATGGGTGCCTCCTCTGTACAGTGGGAATGACAATGGCACTGCCTCCTGGTTCTGTGGAGAAGGGACCCCAAGAGGACATGTGTACCGTGCTTCACTACCTCACTGAATTGTTCAGGGATAAAATGAGACCATGTGTGTAATCCAGAGGTCTCGGATGAGTTCTGTTTGGCCTACCCATATGGTGATCAACTGTACCAGTTTGCAATGAGTTCTATGTCCTGGGAAACCCTTTAGTCCTGGGCAAACTGGGACAGTTGGTCACCCTGCCTACACGGTCATTTTTTAAAACTAGAACTCAGTGGGAGAGACTGATTTAATGGCTTCTGTAAATAAACTGCAGATTGGTAGGAGATGAATGTGTGCATTCAGGGTCACCTGGTTTCAGGGTCCTGGGGCTCTGCTCCAGCCAGGACTCCTATCCCAGCTTCTCTGTGCAAATCAGCTTCATTCTCTCAGGTCAGCTTCTCCACATGGAGGAGGAGACGAGCAAAGGCAGCTCTGGGCTCACAGCCTTACTATTTGCAACCAGAAAGGAAGAAAAAGGATGGAGCTGGAACCTTTCTTCTCTATCAGTTGGAAAAAATCCTAGGGAAGAATTCTGATTGGCCAAGCTTGATTTCTATGCCTTTTTCTGGACCAATCCAGGAGTCTCTTCCCAGAGGAAAGGAGAGATGGGTATTAGGCAAACCCAAATAATAGTCACTAAGAGGTTGCTCTCTGTGGGTTTTAATGATCTCTAGAAACTTCCAGGTTGGGGAACATATGTTTCTTAGTTCTTCTCTGTAATCTAGTCTTTCGGTACCAACTATAGTAATAATGATATAAAACCTAATGTCAGTCAAGTGCTTACCATGTGCCAGGCACGGTTTCAATTACTTTTTTATATTATCTCATTTCATCCCCTGAACCACCCTATAAGGGAGTTTATTAATTCTGTTTTACAGAAGACGAAGCTGAGACACAACGTAGCTAAGCAGTGAAGTAACCTGCCTGAGTGGCAGGCCTGGGCGGTGAACCCAGCTCATCTGGCCAGAGATAACACAGCCTATCATATCACAGCTGCCTATCTGGAGAAATCTCAATACTAGACTATTAAAGATTTGTCACAAACACCTGTGTGATGGCAGTGTTCAAAAGGTATGACAACTAATGGAGCGGTTTTCCATCTGAGAGGGGGTGGGGGTGTTGAGCAAGAAGTCCCCCAGATTCCTGCCATGCTTGCTGCCTGCGCCGGGGAAGCTGGCTTTGATCTGCCCATGGAGCTACTGGGCACAGCACTATCTATTTATCTTGCCTTGGGCCAGGCACCTTGGTTCAAACTCCCTTCTGGTACATTTTTGCTTTTCACCAAGTCTGCATCCAGTGACTCAAACACTGCATCAGAATCAGAAACATCACATTTTGATGTTGTCATTTTGTGTTCATGGTCCTGGCTCTGTACCTAACAGAATGCAAACAGCGATGTTTGTTTACTGTCTAGGTTTGAGGGGAATTCGGTTCAATCAGACAAATGTGTAGTGAGTGTCTGCTCCATAGCTGGCTATGTGACCAGGGTTATAGCAATAAATGATAAGCAGACCCTACCCTAAAAGAATTTAGGCTACAATTTTATTTTAAATCCTCTTCTCTAAGCAGTTTCGTTCTGCATTAGGCAAAAGCTTTCTCAGTGGTCTATGTCCTTTCGGTTTCTCGACTTTTCCAAGTCGTCTTATGAGCCACAGTTAATCTAACTGCTCTAAAATTCTGCTGTCAAAACCAGCTGGAATGTCTTTTTTTCCCCCCTGGGGCTAAATCAGGCCTTTAAAGCAGGCCCAAGTCAAATAACACCACGAAGCCTCTCCCTTCACAATCTCCATCCCAGGTGAATTGATTTGCTCTCAGCATTATTAACCTGTACGAGTTAGACTTGTCTATTACTGCCCTCATCCACCCCCAAAACACCCCTTCTTTGGAATAATCCTTCTTCCACAGTTCTTAGTAAAATGGAGTGGGCACAGGCAGCCACACTTTATCACATGATTTGTCCCCTGACCACAGTTGATTGGTTCTGAACAATCATCTGACCCTGGGGAATTATCCACAGGCTGAGCTGAGCCAATCAGCTTCTTTTTCTCGAGAGTCTAACTCAAAAGGCTCAGAGAGCCAATGAGGATGGCTCAGGAGGATCTTGTGGTGCTAAGTGTAAAGTTGGAACCAAGTAAAATCTAAATAGCAGACAGAAGCGTGAGAATGGAGCCCACATAGAGAAAAGTACTAGAGTAAGAGACCACCCATGAGCCATTGCCAGGAGATAGGGAAGTAGAAGGGTTGAGCTCCCTCATGTCCCTTTTGAACTCCGGTCCCCATCCTTGGATGGCTGGTATATCTTTCAGTAAACTACTGATTCACTTGGTAGTCTGATATGGCCTCAGTTTCTTAGAACTAAACAAACTGTAACTAGAACATCAGAACATTTTTGTCCATATTGTCATTATTACAGTTATTATTACAAAGTGCAGATACATTCTGGTACCTATCTGACCACCAGCTGATGATGTCTTTGATTCATCTTCTTATCTCCACCACTTTCCCTTGCCTCTGTGCAGGCACCTGGTCAGTGCTCAATAAAACCTTGAGGAGGGCACTTCATCTCCTCCAAATTCCTCTGCCTGGCTTTCCGGCCTTCCCCCATCTGGCCCCGTATCTAACCTCATTTCCCACTACTCCTCACTACACACCCTTCACGGTGGTTAAACCAGTCCCACCAAGACAAGCAGCTCATTTCTCTGGGCCTTTCCTCATGCTGGAATGCCCTCCTCCCTCTTCTTCACCTATTTATCCTCCAAGTAGCAGCCTCTTTCTTCATTCATTCTTCAAATATTTCCTGAATGCCCACTATGTGCCTGGCATCATGCTAAGTGATGGGCTACAGAGGAGAACCAACCAGATAGGCTTTCTGTCACCATATTGCTTAACGTCTTACAAACCTTCCCCATGAAGCCTCCATCCAGAGCCTACACCTCCCACTCCCCTCCCTCTTCTCTTCCCTCTTACAAGTTTAATACTTCGTACCTCGCACCACTGTTTGGGAGCAGTTTCCCTTGAGTTTGTTTTGCCCAACAAGCCTCCTCCTGCTAATTGGATTTTATGTGCCTTGAGGGCTGGAGCCTGAGTTTTGCACTTTTTCTATTTATATTTATGCAGCTCAGCACTGGGGACACTGGGCACCTAAAAAATGGCTCTTCACTGCCTGCCTGCTTGATTGAGAGTGTCTCCTGCCCCCTGGCCTGGGAAGTGGAAGGACAGAGAGTTATTTGTCTGTCTTTGAATCCCAGGAATAAACATCAGCCTGGGTTTCAGCTGATCCCAATAACCGTGCCCATAAAGCACCATCTAAATCCAGGGTAAAGACGAACAAATAGAGGTTTTATTTGTTCTGTTTAGTCCTGGTACTCAGGGGAGAGTTTTGCAGACCTCCTTACCGCAAACCACACGGACAAACAAGAAGCCACTTTTCTGGCAGCTGCCTGTACAGCTCCCTTTTACCTGGGAGTCACCTCCCTTGTTTCCAGCCCTTCTGAAAGACACCTTTCAGCTCGAGTCTTTACTGGGTGGGAGGGGAAAAAAAAGAGGGGCACTAGATTTCACTCTCTCCCCAGACAGAAGCAGAGGTGGTTCATCCCAAACTGAGCCCAGCAAAACCTCACCACAAAATTTCTCTGCATAAAGAAAGCGCTTTTTTGAAACACAAAGTTACTCTTTCAACTCAGGAAGTGAAAAAGTAATCAACCAACCAAGCCCAAACCTGCACTGGGCCAAAATCCTGAGCTCGATGGCAGGATCGAAGTGAATCATTTCTCTTTGCTCTGATTTCATCAGCGACAGACAGCTGGAAGCTGCTAGGTCCCCAGCTGAGGCCTCACGCCTTATTTGTCACTAATTCTGGTTCCCTTTTGGCTTTTAAACGGGACCGTCTTAACTAATGCAGGACAGCAGCTGGGTTCAAACTAGCTAGCTTAGTCCAGGGGCTGATAGCTCTGAGACAGAAGCTGATATATCTATTAAGGGCTGTTCTGGAGTCTGAAGCTCAAGCCCAACTAGTTCCATCTCTGTCCCCCATTTGAGAAGCTCCACAATGCCACCTTCACGTGGAATCTTAGCTTGTGGGTATTCTAAGCTCCACACAGCAATAACAACTGCCACTTTTTGAGCAGTCTTCCAAAGTACCCAGCCCTGGCTAAACACTGTTCATAGGTTATCTCATTAGTTCCTCAAAACAACCTTATGAGGTAAGTGCTATGCTGAGGCCCAGAGAAGTTAGGTGTCTCGACCACAGCTAGTAAGGGGCTGGGCCAGGGCTTGGAGCCAGGTTAGCTGACTCCAAAGCCCACCTCTTAATCACTGTGTTAATGGGTCTTTCTTTTTTTTTCACCTTTCCAAGGCTTACCCATTTTCCAAGAGCCTGAAGCAAATTCCACCCCCTCCCGGATGTCTGAAGTCCCCTCTGAGCCTTCCCTTATCTCACTGACCTCCTCTTGTATTTTAGCACCTCTCAGGCCACTCTGAAATAATCAGTCATTCTTTCTGCAAATAATAATCACCCACATGTGTCAGGCATTTGCTCTAGGGGATCTCAGCAGTGACCAAAGCAGATAAAAATCCCTGCGCTCATGGAGAGGTAAACATTCTAGTGGAGAGAGAAACCAAAATATATGGATATTAGATGGCAATAAGTGCTAAAGAGAGAAATAAAGCAGAGAAAGGAGATAGGGAATGTGTGAGAGAAGGTACAATTTTACGCACGCAGGATGGCCTGAGAACCCACCTTATGGGAAGGTGATACCGCACTTAAGACTGATGGATAAGACAGTGAACCACGTGGAGGGAGTGGGCATCCGAAATAGAGGGAAGAGCATCTGCAAAGGCTCGGAGGCAGGAACGTGCCTGATGTGTTCGAGGAATGGCAAGGAGGCCAGCGTGGCTGGAGTAGAGCAAGTGAGGGCAAGAGCAGATGGAGATGAGGTAGGAGAGGTAAGGAGAGGAGGCCAGACTGGGGAGACTTGCAGGCCACTGTAAAGATGTTGGTGGAAAGCCACTGGGGGATTTTGAGCAGACTTGCATTTGAATTGTGGCTACTGTGTTGAGAGCAGGCTGAAGGGCAACAAAGCTGGAAGCCTAGTGATAAGAAGGAAAGATTTATTGGGTCAAGTGCTTCTGATTGGTCAAGTAAAAAAGGACTGAAAAATGACCCGTTGGATAAAAATAAATGCTTAATTAAATAGCTTTTTTAGTTTAAATGTGTTTTATCTAGACTTTAACCAGTTGCAAGCTAGAGAAGGGCAGGGACTGTGCCCCAGAGTTTCTCTGTACCGTCTTCCCCCTACACACACACACACACACACACACACACACACACACACACACACACACACACACACGCCTCCCTCCTACCCCGGGCTTTGCTGGGATCTGATGGTTGAACTATCAGCCAAGAGACCCTTGGGCCCGAGCTGAGGCACTAGAACAATCCTCTTAGACTGTAATTACTTCCCAGGTTTGGCCAAAGGAACAAGCTACTGCCACCATTTTAAAGAGAAGAGTTGAACTGAGGAAGGTAAGAGAAAGAAGATGCAGACACCTACATAAAGAGAAGACAAATTTTAATTTTAAAAAGTGGCCGCGTCCATTTTTGTTGTTGTAAGGAAGTAGAGGAATTTTTCCTGGGGCTACGAGGCTCCTTGGTTTACGTAAGGTCATTTAGGAGTCTTTTCTAGTTGGATACACCCAGGACCCTAGACTAGGGTTGGAGTTGAGAACTGAATTCCTCTGCACTGAGTTTCTCCCTGGCAGGTGAGGGAGACAGGCGTGTCAGAGCCTGGGAACTGGGGAGAAGAGAGATGGGAGAAAGATGGCTGGCAAAGAATTTCTAGGGGTGCGGCTGGGCTGAGGAACCTGTTTTAAGAGCAGTGAGGTCTAACATTAAAAAAAAAAACTTTTTATTGAAGTATAAGAGATATATAGAGAAATGTGCACCAGTAGGTGAATTTTCACAAACTGGACACACCCATGTAACTAGCACTCAAGAAACTAAACATTACCCGCACCCCAGGAATCCCTTTTACATTCTCTTCCAATCACTTCTCTGCCCAAGGGCAATCACTATCCTGACATCCAACAGTGTGAACTAGTTTTGTCTGTTTATGTACCTTATATAATGCGTCTTCCCCTTTGGTGTCTGACTTCTTTCATTCAACATTGTATTTGTGAGATTCATCCAAATGGTCACTGTTGTAGATCTTTCATTCTTATTGTTGTAGCGTATTCCATTATACAATATACTACAATTTATTTATCCCTTCTACTGTTGACGGCCATATAAGTTGTTTCTATTTTGGGGACTTAGTGCTCCTATGAGCATATCTGAACACACCTAGTGTTCAATTTTTCCCCAATGGTTTATTCTGAAAATTTTCAAATATATAGAAAAGTTGCAATACTTGTACAGTGAACATCCATATACCCACCATCTAGATTCTAAATTAACATTTTACTTTATTTGCTCCACTTATCTATTCCTCTACCCATCTATAAATCCATCTTTTTTATGCCTTTCAAAATAACTCACACTGCTACACTTCATCCCCACAGCATTTCAGTATGCACATCATTGATGAGAATTCGACATTTGTTTATGAATTTTTCTTTGAAGAAAAATTTACACAAAGTGAAATGGATAAATGTTAGTTTTACCATTCAGTGACTTTGAGAAATGCATACACCTGTGTAACCCAACCACCTATCAAAACATAAAACATAATCATCACCCCAGAAAGTTCCCTCATGCCCCTTCCAATTTCCCCCCATCTGTTCCCCATAACCAGTGTTCTCTTTTTTTCCCACCATACATCAGTTTTGTCTGATTTGGAACTTCATGTAAATGAAATCATAGAGTATGTACTCTTTTGTCTAAGGTTTCTATCATTCAGCATAATGTTTTTGAAATTCATCCCTGGCATTGCATAAATAAGTAGTTTGTTCCTTTATATGGCTGAATAGTATTCCATTTTATGAATATGCCATAACTTATTTATCCAGACTCCTGTTGACAGACATCTGGGATGTTTCCAGTTTGGGGCTTTATGAACATAAAATGCTATTAACACTCTTGTACTGGTCTTTTTGTGGATGTATGCTTTAATTTCTGGTATATACCTAGGACTGAAACTGCTAGGCTATATGTGCATGTTTAGTTTCATACAAAACTGCCAGACCTTTATTTCAAAGTGGCTACATGATTTTACATTCCCACCACAATATATGAAAGTTTATGTTGTTCAACATCCTTGCCAACATTTGGTATTATCAGTCTTTTTTAACTTCAGCTATTCTGGTGGATGTGTAGTGATACCTCATTGTGATTTTAATTTGAATTTCTCTAATAATTAATGAAGTTGACCAATTTTTCAAGAGCTTATTGGCCATTCATATATCCTCCTTTGTGAAGTAACTGTTCAAATTTTTGTCCATTTTTTAATGAGGTTGTTTGTCTTTTTGTTGAGTTATAGGAGTTCATTCTAAGACCCAAACACCAATTCTTTGTCAGATAAATGCTTTCTTTACAAATAATGTCTCCCAGTCTGTGACTTGCCTATTCGTTTTCTTAAATATCTAAAAAAAAAATCTTTTGCTTATCAACAGGTCATAAAGCTATTCTCCTAGGTTTTACTACAGAAGTTTTATAGTTTTAGATTTTACATTTAGGTCTGTGATCCGTCACAAATTAACTTTTGTATATAGTGTAAGGTGAAGGGTTGAGGTTCTTAGATGGGTGGGTGGGTAGATGATAGATAGATAGATAGATAGATAGATAGATAGATAGATAGATAGATATCCAGTTGTTCCAGCACTATTTATTGAAAAGACTTTCCTTTCCCTATTGGATTGCTTCAGCACTTTACCAAAAATTAAATGACCATATAAATGCATTTCTGAATTCTCTATTCTGTTCCATTTCTATTAGTTGATCCGTTGATAGAATCATACTTTCTTTATAACTGTAGCTTTACACTAAATCTTGAAGTCAGGTAGCATGAGTGCCTTCTAACTTTCTCCTTCTTTTCAATATTCGATATCCTAGGTCCTCCATATAAATTTTAGAATCAGCTTCTCATTTTTAAAAGAAGTCTGTTAGGATTATGAAGAGGATTATTTTGAATCTATATATCAATATGGGTAGAAGTGACATCTTAACACTACCGAGTCTTCCAATCTATGAACACGGTATGGCTCTCCATTTATTTGAATTTCTTTCAGTAATAATATACAGTTTATTGAATTTCTTGAATTTCTTGAATTTCTTTCAGTAATAATTTACAGTTTTCAGTGTATAGGTCTTGCATGTTTTTTGTTAAATTTATGCCTAAACATTTTATGTCTTCTGACACTATTGTAAATGGAATATTTTCTCTAAAACTTCATTTTCCAATTGTTTGCTGCTAGTATATAAAAATGTAACTGATTTTTAATAATAACTGCAGCTGATTTTAATAATAACCTAGTGTCCTACAAAGTTTCTAATTCCACTTATTAGTTCTATTGTGGATTCCTTAGTACTTTCTGTGTAAACAATCATATCATCTGCAAATAGAAGTTTTATTTCTTCCTTTCCAAATTTGGATCTCCAGTACAATATTGACGAGAAAAGGTGAGACTACACCAAGTCTTAGGAGAAAAGCATTCAATATTTCACCATTAAATTTAATGTTAACTCTAGATTTTTTATAGGTAATGTTTTTCAGATTGAGGAAATTCCTTTCTATTCCTAATTTGCTGAGAGTTTTTATTATGAATAGATGTTGACATCTTGTCAAATGTTTTCTCTACTTCTGTTGAGATGATCAGAGATGATCACATTTTATTTTTCTTTTCTCTATTAATATAGTGAATTATATTGATAGATTTCATGTGTTTTTTTAGTCAGTTGTGTTTTCTCTTTGAAAAAATGTCTTTTCATATCTTTTGCCCATTTTATAATTGGGCTATTTGTACTATTGTCATTGAGTTGTAGGATTTCTTCATACATGCAAAATATCAGTCTCTTATCAGATATATGGTTTCCAAATATTTTCGCCATTGAGTTGGGCGCCTCTTCACCTTTTTGACAAAGTCCTTTGAGGTACAGAAGCTTTTGATTTTGAGGCGTTCCCATTTATCTATTTATTCTTTCATTGCTTATGCTTTGGGTGTAAGGTCTAAGAAGCTGCCTCCTATTACTAGGTCTTGAAGATGTTTCCCTATATTATCTTCTAGGAGTTTTATGGTACCGTCTCTGATATTGATTTTTAAATGTTAGACCCACTTTACATTCCTGAGATAAATCCCACTTGGTCATTATGTATTATAACTTTATATATTGCTGGATTTTATCTGCTAACATTTTGTTTGGATTTTTGCATCTATATTTATGAGGGAAGTTGGTCTTTGTATTAGTCAGCATTCTCTAGGAAAACAGAACCAACAGGAGATTTCTGTAAATATGAGATTTAATGAAAGTGTCTCATACAACTGTGGAGATGCATGAGTCCAAATTCTATGGGGCAGGATGAACAAGTCAACATTCTGTAGGGCAGGCTGTGAGCTGGAAACTCTGATGAAGGTCTTTGATGAACTCCCCAGGAAAGGCTGGCTGGCCGAAGGAGAAGTGAAAGTTCACTATTCTCCCTTAAAAGTCTTCAACTGATTGGAGTAAATCCAGCTGATTGGATTCTCTCATTACAGAAGATCCTTAGTTGATCAGAGATTTATCAGCGACAGATGCAATCAATCGACCGATGATTTAATAAACCAGCCTTCTGATTTATTAACCAGCCATGAAATGTCCTTGCAGTATTGGTTAGGCCAGTGCTTGCCTGACCAGACAACTGGACACCATCACTGGGCCAAGTTGACACATGAACCCAACCATCACAGTCCACCCCTAGTCAACTTGGCAGCTATACACATCACCTTAAACCATAGTTAATCTCTAAATAGAACACAATAACAGATATATGTTTTGCCTACCTAACAATACTCAGCTGTCCTGCATACCACTGGAAACACAGTAAACCACTCCAGAATAGGGTGCAAGTCCTTGGGTAACAGTCACTCTTAAACTTAATATCCTATAACTTAAATACTATGAAATGAACAATACAATTTGTATCACATGATAAGGGGATAAGATAGAGAAGAAAACAAAGATATTTGCTTTATGTACAAATACAAACACACTCATAACAAAACAAGGAGGAACCCCCAGATCTACAGTTGATTGATTTTTGATAAGGCCCCAAAATCCACTGAACTGGGACAGAACAATCTCTTCAACAAATGGGCTGAGAGCCTGGATATCTATATCCAAAAGAATGAAAGAGGACTCCTACCACACACCTATACAAAAATTAACTCAAAGCGGATCAAAGACCTCAATATAAGAGACAGTACCATGAAATTCCTTGAAGATAATAATATGGAAATATCTTCAAGACCTACTATTAGGAAGTAGCTTCTTAAACCTTACACCCAAAGCACAAGCAACAGAAGAAAAAAATGGATAAATGGGAACTCTTCTAAATCAAAAGCTTCTGTATCTCAAAGGAATTTGTCAAAAAGGTGAAGAGGCAGCCAATGAAATGGGAGAAAATATTTGAAACCAAGTATCTGATAAGTGACTGGTATCTTGCATATGTAAAGAAATCCTACAACTCAATAATAACAGTACAAACAGCACAATTATAAAATGGGCAAAAGATATGAAAAGACATTTTTCCAAATTGTTCATCTTCACTAAGGGAAATGAAAATCAAGACCACAATGAGATATCATCTCACACTAATTAGAATGGCTGTCACTAAACAAACAGGAAACTACAAATGCGGGAGAGAATGTGGAGAAACTGGGACTCTTATTCATTGCTGGTGGGTCTGTATAATGGTACAGCCACTGTGGAAGACAGTTTGGTGGCTCCTCAGAAAACTAGATATCAAGTTACTCTAGGATCCAGCAATTTTACTTCTCAGTATATACCCAGAAGATCTGAAAGCAGTGACATGAACAGATGTTTGCACACCAGCATTCATAAGGGTATTGTTCACAGTTGCCAAGCTACAGAAATAATCCAAGTGTCCTTCAACAGATGAATGGATAAACAAAATGTGGTATATACAAATGATGGAATATTATGCAGCAGTAAGGAGTGAGGTCTTGAAACATATGACAACATGGATGAACCTTGAAGACATAATGCTGAGTGAAATAAGCCAGACACAAAAGGAGAGATATTTTATGTTACCACGAATGTTATCTCCCTGAACAATGTAAAATAAGTATATTTTAATGTAGAATATAGGGGACCTAGAGATAGACAGAAGCTAGTGAAGGGGGAATGATAATCTAATATGTACAGATATGATAATGAGGGTGAACGTAATGGTATGGAAATAGACAGGTGTGGAAATAGAGAAACTAAGATGGCGGCTAGGTGAGACAGGGCAAAAAAACACCTCCATGGAAAATACTAGATAAAAGCCAGAAGGTGACCCAGAACACCAGTTCCAGCGATGAACCAGCCAGACAAGGTCTGCTAAATCCACAGGGACCATGCATTTGGTGAAACCAGGAGTCTGCTTTCTGAAATGAGTGAGTGAGCCAGCTGAAAGTCTGGCAGTCGCACTGCAGTGTGGGGAAACGGTGGGTTGGTGTTTGGAGATGGACTAGTTCTTTAACAAAAAAACAAACAAACCTGGGAGTGGCTGCCTATACAATGGGGAGAACCACGCAGTGAAGCATGGCAGGAGTGGGCCAGGCCAATGCCTTGGTGTCTGGCATGGAGGATAGCCCTTCCCACACCCGCTGCTGACTGTCTCAGAGCCAGGGGAGCAGAGGGGAGCCAAAAGGAGAAAGAAACCACGCCCTTTGTAGCCATCTCCCCGGCAGGCAGGGGACACTCCTGCCCAGGGCCGGACCCACAGCCCAGAGCCACGCCAAGAAACCGAGTGTGATGGGGAGTCTTCCCCGCAGCACCGTGCACATGCCACAATATCAGCTGTGGACAGTGGCCTTTAGTGCACCCACAGCTAATTGTCCCAGAGCTGGGAAGGTGGAGCTGTGCAAAAAGGGGCAAATTAACACACCCCATTCAGCCATCTTTACAGCAGGCTTGGAATGCCCCTGCACGGCCCGGCGGCCCAGGGCTTCCCTGGTGGGCTGGCGTGCACTTGTGACATGGCACAAACTTCCCTCAGCAGAGGTCCTGGAAGAGCACGGCTGAGAAGGGGGACCCACTCAGAAATCCCAGGGACCCTATGCCGATAACAAGGATTTGTGGGTCAGCGGCAAAGACAATCTGTGGCAAGACTGAAATGAAGGCTTAGACTCTTGCAACAGCCTTAAATCTCCGGGAACAGCTGGGAGGTTTGATTATTAAAGCTTCCCTGCCTCCCTAACCACCCAGACACACGCCCCACATTCAGGGCAGACAGCACCAACAACACACCCAAATTTAGTGCACCAACTGAACCCCACAGTAATCAGATCCCCACACACCACAAAGAAAAAGTTGGGGAGAACTGACTTGAGCAGAATACATGACTCGCAGATGCCATCTGCTGGTTAGTTAGAGAAAGTTTACGCCATCAAGCTGTAGTTCTCACAAATTAGAGATCAAATAAAGCAAATGCCAAGAGGCCAAAAACAACAGAAAATCTTAAAGCATATGATAAAACCAGACGATATGGAGAACCCAAACCGAAACACCCAGATCAAAAGATCAGAAGAGACAGTACTTGGTGCAATTAATCAAGGAACTAAAGACAGACAATGAGAGCATGGCCCAGGATATAAAGGACATGAAGAACAGCATGGCACAGGATATAAAGGACATAAAGAAGACCCTAGAAGAGCATAAAGAAAAAATTGCAAGAGTAAATAAAAAAATAGAAGATCTTATGGAAATAAAAGAAACTGTTGGCCAAATTCAAAAGACTCTGGATACTCATAATACAAGACTAGAGGAAGCTGAATAATGTCTCAGCCTCCTTGAGGACCACAGAATGGAAAATGAAAGAACAAAAGAAAGAATGGGGAAAAAAATTGAAAAAATCAAAATGGATCTCAGGGATGTGATAGATAAAACATCCAAATTTAAGAGTCATTGGTGTCCCAGAAGGGGAAGAGAAGAGTAAAGGTCTAGAAAGTGTATTCAAAGAAATTGTTGGGGAAAACTTTCCAAACCTTTTACATAATATAAATATACAAATCATAAATGCCCAGCAAACTCCAAAGAGAGTAAATTCAAATAAAACCACTCCAAGACATATTCTGATCAGACTGTCAAATACTGAAGAGAAGGAGCAAGTTCTGAAAGCTGCAATAGAAAAGAATTCACCACATATAAAGGAAACAGCAGAAGACTAAGTAGTGACTACTCAGCAGCCACCATGGAGGCGAGAAGGCAGTGGCATGATATATTTAAAATTTTGAGAGAGAAAAATTTCCAACCAAGAATACTTTATCCAGCAAAACTCTCCTTCAAATTTGAGGGAGAGCTTAAATTTTTCACAGACAAATGCTGAGAGATTTTGCTAATAAAAGACCTGCCCTACACTTCAGATACTAAAGGGAGCCCTACCCACAGAGAAACAAAGAAAGGAGAGAGAGATAGAGAGAATTTTAACAGACATCTATAGAACATTACATCTCAGGTCACTGGAACACACATTCTTCTCTAGTGATCATGGATCTTTCTCCAGAATGGACTGTATGCTGGGACATAAAACAAGCCTCAATAAGTTAAAAAAAAAAATTGAATTTGTTCAAAGCACATTCTCTGACCACAATGGAATACAAATAGAATTCAATAACCATCAGAAACTTGGAGAATTCACAAACACCTGGAGGGTAAAAATGAGAGGAAGATGAAAACATTCCCAGATAATCAAAAGCTGAGGGACTTCATCACCAGTAGATCAGTCCTATAAGAAATGCTAATGGGGGTTGAGCAGGCTGAAAGGAAGGGACACTAAACAATTGACTGAAACTACATAAAGAAATAAATATTTCCAGTAAAGATCACATGGTAAATATAAATACCAATACTACTGTATTTTTGATTTGTAACTCCGCTATTTACTTCCTACAGGATCTAAAATACATAAACTGTAATGATAAATCAGTGGTTTTGGACTCAATGTAAAATAGGTAATTTTTGACAAGAACCACATAAAGGTAGGGGAATGGTGGAGTATAGGAACATAGTTTATGTGTCCTATTGAAGTTAAGTTGGTATCAAAGAAAAACAAGATTGTTATAGATTTAAGAGGTTAAATTTAAGCCCCATGGTAAACACAAAGAAAGTATCAGAGAATACGACCATAGAGATGCATAGTAGAGTAGGGGTTATGAGAAGTGTGGGAAGGGGCAATGGGGTGTTAAAAAATGAGTGTAGGGTTTCTGTTTGGGGTGAAGGGAAATTTCTAGTAATGGATGGTGGGAAGGTGATAGCATTGCAACATTCTAAATGTGTTTAATCCCACTAATGGAATGCTAGAGAGGGGGTGGAATGGGGAGATTTAGGCTGTATATGTTTCCACAATTGAAAAAAAAAAAGTCTAAATAGATGACAATTAAATGCCAAGGATGATCCTGGATGGGATCTGAGGATGGAGGAGAGGAGGCTCAAAGGGACACAGATGGGACATAAGATTAAAAAAAAAGGAAATATAGAATGTAAGCTTTGTATCAATGTTGACTCTCTTGAACTTCTTAGCTGCGCTTTAATGGGATTGCATAAAAGAATGTTCTTGTTCAAGGGAAATGTATATGTGAATTATATTGTTTGTTCAAAGATGTGTGCAGCTTTCTCTCATATGTTCAGAGGACAGAGCAATAGATGATGGATGATAGATAGGGAGGGAGGGACAGAGGGAGAGGGGGAGGGAAAGAAAGAAATGGTGGTGTGACAGGATGTTAAAGTTGGTGGATCAGGGTATTGGGGGAGGGAGGTCAGGGTATGCTGGAGTTCTGTGTATGGGGTTCGTATTGTTTTTGCAACTGTTCCTGTAAGTTTGAATTTATTTCAAAATAAAATAAAAAAAAAAAAAGAAATAGGTGTGATTATGGCTCGTTAATGGGATTGTAAGTATCAGTGCCACATTGAAGGAGAACATGTTCAAAAGTGGTTGTTTAAAGGCATGTAGCCCACAGAGTAGCAATACAAACATAAATAAGTGTTAGCATGATATACTTATTTAACAGCAGAGTGATAAATGGAAAAACTACCCATTACATAATATAGACTATCTTTAATAGGAATATCTTACCAGCACTACACTAATACTAAGGATGAATAATTAGTGGCTGATAAGAGCTTGGGATGTTTTATGTTATGATAATTGTTTGAAATAGAGAGTGATGATAATTGTATAACTAAGTGAAAATAATGTGAGAAACTGACAATTTATCTTGGGACAGAATATATGTTATGTGAAATTAAGAACCCACTACTTAATAAATCAGGCCCTTGATCTTGGGGCTTGCTCTTGTGAAACTTATGGCTGTAAATGGGAGGCTAAGCCTTCCTATAATTATGCCTAAGAGGCACCTCCAGAGAACATCTTTTGTTGCTCAGATGTGGCCTTTTCCTCTCTAAGTCCAACTCAGCAAATAAATTCATTAACCACCATCCCCATGAGGGACATGACTCCTAGGGGAATGAATCTTCCTGGTGATGTGGGCCATGACTCCCAGGAATGAGCCTGGCCTGGGCAGTGAGGGATTGAAAATGCCTACTTGGCCAAAAGGGGGAAAAAGAAAGGTAACAAAATAAGATTACAGTGGGTAAGAGATCTTGAATGGAGTTGATAGGCTATCCTGGAAGTTTCTCTTATGCAAGTTGCAGCTAGATATCCCAAATGGCCACAGTATGCCATGTCCTTACCCATAGTAGTCCCCAAATACCTAGGTCCCTACTTGAGATTCTATAAGAGATTCACTCACTAAATTGGATCTCTCAGAAACTTAAAGCCACCAGTGTTCCTATGCCAGACAAGTTCTAAACCCACAGGCAACAGCCTCTTTAAGAACAGCAGTCAGATGCACAACGCAAAACTAGAAAGCTTTTCTGGTCACTTGGTAAATGGGCTGAAGTACCACCCCCAAATGAGGAATATGTTGTCTCCAAAATCCAAAGAGGCCAACTAGGCATTGTGCCTCCTTTTTGTTTGTAGGAGGGGCCAGATGAAACAGCTTATCCTTTACCTTAGAAGGAATATCTTGACATGTCCCACACCACTGGACACCTAGAAATTTTACTGAGGTGGAAGTCCCCTGTATTTTTGTTGGATTTATCTCCCATCTTCTGACATGCAAATGCCTTACCAATAAATCTAGACTATTTGCTACTTCTTGCTCACTAGGTCCAATAAACATGATACAATCAATATAATGGACCAGACTGATGTCTTGGGAGGGAGAAATGATCAAGGTCCCTGCAGATAAGATTATGACATAGGGTGGAGAGTTGATATATCCCTGAGGTAGGACAGTAAAAGTATACTGCTGGCCTTGCCAGCTGAAAGCAAACTGTTTCATGGTCCTTACTAATAGCTATTGAGAAAAAAGCACTTGCCAGCTCAATAGATGCATACCAAGTACCAGGGGATGTGTTGATTTGTTCAAGCACATATACAACATCTAGAAGAGCAGCTGCAATTGGAGTCACCACCTGTTTAAGTTTATGATGATCTATTGTCATCCTCAAAGACCTGTTTTCTGCACAGGCCAAATAGGAGAGTTGAAAGGGGATGTGATGGGAAACACCACCCCTGCATCCTTCAAGTCCTTAAGAGTGGCATTAATCACTGCAATCCCTCCAGGAATCCTGTATTCCTTCTGACTTACTATCTTGCTAGGAAGGGGCAGTTCTAGTGGCTTCCACTTGGCCTTTCCTACAATATCCCTCACTCCACAAGTCAGGGAACCAATGTGGTGATTCTGCCAGTTGCTGAGTATGTCTATTCCAATTATGCACTCTGGAACTGGGGAAATAACCACAGAATCAATCCAGGGACCCACTGGACCCACTGTGAGACAGACCTGAGCTAAAGCTCCATCAATCACCTGACCTCCATAAGCCCCTACTCTTACTGGTAGACCAGAGTGATGTATTGGGTCTCCTGGAATTAATGTCACTTCTGAGTCAATGTTTAATAATCCCTGAAATATCTGTTCATTTCCTTTTCCCCAATGCAGTTACCCTGGTAAAAGGCCATAGGTCTGCTTGGGGAAGGCTTGGAAGAAAATTAACAGTATAAATTTTTGGCAATGTAACACGATCCTTCCCAAATGGTACCTGGCCTTCCCCTCATTCAAGGGGCTCTGGGTCTGTAAGGTGTCTCAAATCTGGGAATTGATTAAGGGGACATGACTCTCTGTTTTTGTAATTCAAGTTAGACTTTTGTTTACTTGACCTAGAATTCTTCTGCCTATCCAGAGCAAACAAGAATTTAGTAGACTGCCCATCTATTTTACTTCTAGGTACCCCATGATCTACTAGCCAATACCATAAGTCTCTGTGAGTCAGTTTATTTTGACTGTTGCTTTGAGTCTACTGTCCATTATGGTAGCCATGCCCACCTTGTCTTTAGCAATTAACTGCTGCCACATGGCTTTTGCCAACTCAGGATCTGATATCCCCATTGTGTTTAAGGATTACAGTTCAACGACATCAGTTGCCACAGTAATATCTGACCTACTGAGAAGGGCGACTACAGAGCTTTTCAGGGATGACAGAGCTAGTCTCACAAATTTATTCTTCACAGTTTTGGTAAACGGTGTGTCCTCTGGACATTGCTGGGGTGTGTGAGCAGGTCTTCCATGATAAATCTACTCTAACATTCCAATATCTCTAAGCCTTTCAATCCCCTCCTCTACATTATACCAGGGCAGCCCTGGCATTTCAACCTCAAGTAATATCAGCCACCTTTTGATCCATGTTCCAGCCAACCATCCAAACAAACTGTTAATACCCTTTCTAACCCCTTGAGCTACAACATTGAATGTAGAATCTCTGCTTATTGGGTCCATATCAATAAATTCACCCTGATCCAATTATATATTCCTTCCACTATTATCCCACACCCTTAATATCCATTCCCACACATATTTCTGTCTATATAAATTGGAAAACTCATGCAATTCTTTTGGAGTATAGTGTACTTCCTCATGTCTTACACTTTGTACCTCACTTTTTGGAGCCTGTTGGGACTTTAGTCTAGTTATAGGTCTTGAAGAAAAGAGCAGTACGGGGGCGGGGGGGGTAGGGATAGACATGAAAAGAATTAGAAGTATCCTTCAAGCCACTTATCTCAGGGCATTCCATTGAAGTTTCATCTGGTGAAACAATATTAATCTTTCCATTAGAGCAGTGAGGGTTGTTTTTCCAAGGAGAGGTGTTTACAGCTTTAGCAGGCACTGAAGGGTTAATCTCTTTAGGTGGAGGTTGGATGGCAGGCTCCTCAGGGCAGACTGGAGGTCAGGAATCTGTTTCCTCAAGGCAGGCTGGAGGTTGGGTAGCTGTCTCCTCAGGGAGGCTGAAGATTGGGAGGCTCTTTCCTAAGGACAGGCTGGAGGTGGGGGGACTGTCTCCTCAGGGCAGACCATTACAGGTATAGCTAGCAAAGATTCAGCAGAATCCAGGGTTCCAATGTCCCTACTGCCATCATTATCAACCCATATGTCCCAATCCCAATTTTCAGGATCCCATTCTTTTCCAATCAATGCCTTTACTTTAACAGCAGACACCCTGTGAGGTTGAGAGTATAGTTTACATTGTAAATCTGCTACTTGCACAATGAGACTTTGGGTCTGGTTTTCAGAGATCTCAATTCTGTGGCCACAGGAAATAAGATTTTCTTTCAGGGCACACATAGAAACCTTTACATCTTTCATACAGCTTTTAAGTTGCAAATTTGAAGTCTTCATCTCATCCCTTTCTCTCATAACTGTATCCAGCATATCTAAAGGCAACCATCCAACAACATTGTACTTCTTAACTCCACAAAACTCTGGTAAGGTGTCAAAAACAGTCACCCAGAGCCTTGCCTCTTACAAAAGTATGATTAGGGAAATCAAATGGTGATATTTTGCATATCTGTATTGCCAACTCATGCCATGGACTGTCAGTGCCATCTTGATTATTGAAAATAGAGTCATTAGTGCCTTTGAATCTAATCACAGTAGAAAACTAATTGTCAAAGCCCAATTTAAGATTCTGTTTCTCAAGAACCACTCCCGGTATTGAGCTGTATTAGTCAGGATTCTCTAGGGAAACAGATCCAACAGGAAATATCTGTAAATATGAGATTTAATAAAAGTGTCTCATGCAACTGTGGAGATGCATGAGTCCAAATTCCACAGGGCAGGCCACGAGCAGGCAACTCAGATGAAGGTCTTCAATGAACTCCTCAGGAGAGGCTGGTTGGCCGTAGGAGGAGTGCATGTTTACTCTTCTCCCTTAAAAGTCTTCAACTGATTGGATTAAATCCAGCTGGTTGGATTCTCTCATTGCAGAAGACACTCCTTTAGTTGGTCAGATATGTAATCAGCCACAGATACAATCAATTGACTGATGATTTAATAAACCTCCTTCTGGTTTATTAACCAGCCACAAAATGTCCTTGCAGTATTGGTTAGGCCAGTACATGCTTGACAAGACAACTGGGCACCATCACCTGGCCAAGCTGACACACAAACCCAACAATCACAGTCTGTAACTTCCTCCCTTCCTCCCTTCCTCCCTTCCTTCCTGAATGTGTTTTTAAGCTTTGGTATCAGAGTTTTACTGGTCTCACAAAAATGAGTTGGGGAGCATTCCTTTCTTTTCTATTTTCTGGAAGAGTTTGTGGAAGATTGATAATATTTTTTTCTAAAATATTTGATAGAATTCACTAGTAAACCATCTGGGCCTGCAGTGTTCTTTGCAGGAAGGCTCCTCATAATGAATTCAATTTATTTACTAGACACAGCGTCCTTCATATTTTCTATTTTGCCTTGTGTTAGCTTTGGTGAAATGTAATTTTCAAGGAATGTGTCCTTTCATCTACATTGTTGAATTTATTGGCATAAAGTTGTTTATGACATTCCCTTATTAGCCTTTTAATACCTTTAGAAGCTGTAGCAATATCCCTTCTTTCATTCCTGATATTGGTAATTTGTCTTCTCTCTCTTTTTATTTGTGGAGGGAGAGGGTGAGCCTAGCTAGAGGTTAATCATTTTGTTGATCTTTTCAAATAACCAACTTTTGGCTTTGTTAAATTTCTTTATTGTTTATCTGCTTTCTAGTTTATCTGCATTAGCTCTTTGTTCGCTTTAGTATTTCCTTCCTATTACTTACTTTAGGTTGACTTTGCTGTTCTTTTTCTATCTTCTGAAGGTGAAATCTAGGCCTTTCTTTTCTAATATTAGGCTTTAAAACCATAAATATTCCTCAAAGCACTGCTTTTGCTTTATCTCACAAAGTATGGTCTGTAAAGTATAGTATTTTTGAAATCATCATTCAGTTCAAAATATTTTGTAATATTCCTTGTGATTGTTTTTTGACCTATGGATTATTTAGAAGTGTCACATTTAATTTCCAAATATTTGAGTTTTTATAGACATATTGTTGTTATTGATTTGTAATTTAATTCCTTTGTGGTCAGATAACATTCTGAATGATTTAGCCCTTTTAAATTTATTGAGACTTGTTTTATGGTTCAGCATATGGTCTACCTTGGTAGTGTCATTCAGTTCTGTCTTTACTAATCTTTTGTCTATTTCTTACTCATTTGCTGAGAGGGGTATTAAAATGCCAAACCATGATAGCGGATTTGTGTATTTCTCCTTTTAATTCTGTCAATTACTGCTTCATGTATTTTGAAGCTGTTATTAGCTGTTTACAGATGTATGATTATTATATCTTCCTGATGATATTTATCATTATGAAATTTCCCTTTTTATCCCTAACAATAGTCTTGGTGTTGAAGTCTACTTCATTTGATATTAATAGAGCCACTTCCATTTTCTTACGCGTGGTGTTTGCATGATACATCTCTTTCCATCCATTTCCTTTCAGCCTCCCTTGTGTGTCTCCTGTAGGCACAGTATGGTGTGTCTTGCTTTTTTTATCCATTCTGACAATTTCTGCCTTTTAGTTGAAGTATTTTAGACCATAAACTTTAAATGTAACCATTGATAAGGTTGGGTATAGGTCTACCAATTTAATATTTGTTTTCTTTGTCCCTTGGTTGTTCTTGTTGTTCTTCTGCTCCTCCTTTCTTGCTTTGTTCTGGGTTAATTGAATTTTTTTTTAGAAATCACTTTCATATATCTATTGGCTTTTTTGTTATACCTCTCTGCATTTTCTTAGCGGTCACTATAGAGCTCACAATAAACATCCTTAACTTTTGAAAGTCTATGTGGAGTTATTATTGTAACACTTTATATAAAATATTATATATTACATCTATATAAGTTATAAACTCCCAAATGCAATGTTAGAATTTTTGCTTTAAAAGTCATAAAAATTTTAAAGAAATGAGGAAGAAAAACTCCTTTTTATATTTACTCTAATACTATTTCCACTGCTATTCTTTCTTCCTAAAGATCCAGGTTTTTATGTGGTATCATTTCCCTTCACTGTGAAAAACTTTCCTTTAACATTTCTTTGTTTATCCAAAAATGTCTTTATTCAATTGTAAATTGTTTCCAGTGCTGGGCTATGCCGTAGTCTCCCTCTCTGTTTCCCACACACCTTCAGGAAAAGTCTGTTTCAGAGGCTGCTGGATGTGCCTCATGAACATCAGCCAGGAAAACCCCTGTATCAAAACAGAGTTGTTAAAGGGATGGGGAAATGGATCAACTGAAGAAGCTAGAAAATGAACAGCAAACCAATCCTAAACCAAGTACAAGAAAAGAAATAACAAGGATTAAAGCAGAAATAAATGACATAGAGAACAAAAAAACAATAGAAAGGATAAATATCACCAAAAGTTGGTTCTTTGAGAAGATCAACAAGATTGACAAGCCCCTAGCTAGACTGACAAAATCAAAAAGAGAGAAGACCCATATAAACAAAATAATGAATGAAAAAGGTGACATAACTGCAGATCCTGAAGAAATTAAAAAAATTATAAGAGGATATTATGAACAACTGTATGGCAACAAACTGGATAATGTAGAAGAAATGGACAATTTCCTGGAAACATATGAACAACCTAGACTGACCAGAGAAGAAATAGAAGACCTCAACCAACCCATCACAAGCAAAGAGATCCAATCAGTCATCAAAAATCTTCCCACAAATAAATGCCCAGGGCCAGATGGCTTCACAGGGGAATTCTACCAAACTTTCCAGAAAGAACTGACACCAATCTTACTCAAACTCTTTCAAAACATTGAAAAAAATGGAACACTACCTAACTCATTTTATGAAGCTAACATCAATCTAATACCAAAACCAGGCAAAGATGCTACAAAAAAGGAAAACTACCGGCCAATCTCCCTAATGAATATAGATGCAAAAATCCTCAACAAAATACTTGCAAATCGAATCCAAAGACACATTAAAAAAATCATACACCATGACCAAGTGGGGTTCATTCCAGGCATGCAAGGATGGTTCAACATAAGAAAAACAATCAATGTATTACAACACATTAAAAACTCGAAAGGGAAAAATCAATTGATCATCTCAATAGATGCTGAAAAAGCATTTGACAAAATCCAACATCCCTTTTTGATAAAAACACTTCAAAAGGTAGGAATTGAAGGAAACTTCCTCAACATGATAAAGAGCATATATGAAAAACCCACAGCCAGCATAGTACTCAATGGTGAGAGACTGAAAGCCTTCCCTCTAAGATCAGGAACAAGACAAGGATGCCCGCTGTCACCACTGTTATTCAACATTGTGCTGGAAGTGCTAGCCAGGGCAATCCGGCAAGACAAAGAAATAAAAGGCATCCAAATTGGAAAAGAAGAAGTAAAACTGTCATTGTTTGCAGATGATATGATCTTATATCTAGAAAACCCTGAGAAATCAACGATACACCTACTAGAGCTAATAAACAAATTTAGCAAAGTAGCGGGATACAAGATTAATGCACATAAGTCAGTAATGTTTCTATATGCTAGAAATGAACAAACTGAAGAGACACTCAAGAAAAAGATACCATTTTCAATAGCAACTAAAAAAATCAAGTACCTAGGAATCAACTTAACCAAAGATGTAAAAGACCTATACAAAGAAAACTACATAACTCTACTAAAAGAAATAGAAGGGGACCTTAAAAGATGGAAAAATATTCCATGTTCATGGATAGGAAGGCTAAATGTCATTAAGATGTCAATTCTACCCAAACTCATCTACAGATTCAATGCAATCCCAATCAAAATTCCAACAACCTACTTTGCAGACTTGGAAAAGCTAGTTATCAAATTTATTTGGAAAGGGAAGATGCCTCGAATTGCTAAAGACACTCTAAAAAAGAAAAACGAAGTGGGAGGACTTACACTCCCTGACTTTGAAGCTTATTATAAAGCCACAGTTGCCAAAACAGCATGGTACTGGCACAAAGATAGACATATAGATCAATGGAATCGAATTGAGAATTCAGAGATAGACCCTCAGATCTATGGCCGACTGATCTTTGATAAGGCCCCCAAAGTCACCGAACTGAGCCATAATGGTCTTTTCAACAAATGGGGCTGGGAGAGTTGTATATCCATATCCAAAAGAATGAAAGAGGACCCCTACCTCACCCCCTACACAAAAATTAACTCAAAATGGACCAAAGATCTCAATATAAAAGAAAGTACCATAAAACTCCTAGAAGATAATGTAGGAAAACATCTTCAAGACCTTGTATTAGGAGGCCACTTCCTAGACTTTACACCCAAAGCACAAGCAACAAAAGAGAAAATAGATAAATGGGAACTCCTCAAGCTTAGAAGTTTCTGCACCTCAAAGGAATTTCTCAAAAAGGGAAAGAGGCAGCCAACTCAATGGGAAAAAATTTTTGGAAACCATGTATCTGACAAAAGACTGATATCTTGCATATACAAAGAAATCCTACAACTCAATGACAATAGTACAGAAAGCCCAATTATAAAATGGGCAAAAGATATGAAAAGACAGTTCTCTGAAGAGGAAATACAAATGGCCAAGAAACACATGAAAAAATGTTCAGCTTCACTAGCTATTAGAGAGATGCAAATTAAGACCACAATGAGATACCATCTAACACCGGTTAGAATGGCTGCCATTAAACAAACAGGAAACTACAAATGCTGGAGGGGATGTGGAGAAATTGGAACTCTTATTCATTGTTGGTGGGACTGTATAATGGTTCAGCCACTCTGGAAGTCAGTCTGGCAGTTCCTTAGAAAACTAGATATAGACCTACCATTCGATCCAGCGATTGCACTCCTCGGTATATACCCGGAAGATCGGAAAGCAGTGACACGAACAGATATCTGCACGCCAATGTTCATAGCAGCATTATTCACAATTGCCAAGAGATGGAAACAACCCAAATGTCCTTCAACAGATGAGTGGATAAATAAAATGTGGTATATACACACGATGGAATACTACGCGGCAGTAAGAAGGAACGATCTGGTGAAACATATGACAACATGGATGAACCTTGAAGACATAATGCTGAGCGAAATAAGCCAGGCACAAAAAGAGAAATATTATATGCTACCACTAATGTGAACTTTGAAAAATGTAAAACAAATGGTTTATAATGTAGAATGTAGGGGAACTAGCAGTAGAGAGCAATTAAGGAAGGGGGAACAATAATCCAAGAAGAACAGATAAGCTATTTAACGTTCTGGGGATGCCCAGAAATGACTATGGTCTGTTAATTTCTGATGGATGTAGTAGGAACAAGTTCACTGAAATGTTGCTATATTATGTAACTTTCTTGGGGTAAAGTAGGAACATGTTGGAAGTTAAGCAGTTATCTTAGGTTAGTTGTCTTTTTCTTACTCCCTTGCTATGGTCTCTTTGAAATGTTCTTTTATTGTATGTTTGTTTTCTTTTTAACTTTTTTTTTCATACAGTTGATTTGAAAAAAGAAGGGAAAGTTAAAAAAAAAAAAAAAAATAAAAAAGACAAACAAGGAAAAAAAAAAAAAAAAGATGTAGTGCCCCCTTGAGAAGCCTGTGGAGAATGCAGGGGTATTCGCCTACCCCACCTCCATGGTTGCTAACATGACCACAGACATAGGGGACTGGTGGTTTGATGGGTTGAGCCCTCTACCATAAGTTTTACCCTTGGGAAGACGGTTGCTGCAAAGGAGAGGCTAGGCCTCCCTGTATTTGTGCCTAAGAGTCTCCTCCTGAATGCCTCTTTGTTGCTCAGATGTGGCCCTCTCTCTCTGGCTAAGCCAACTTGAAAGGTGAAATCACTGCCCTCCCCCCTACGTGGGATCAGACACCCAGGGAAGTGAATCTCCCTGGCAACGTGGAATATGACTCCCGGGGAGGAATGTAGACCCGGCATCGTGGGATGGAGAACATCTTCTTGACCAAAAGGGGGATGTGAAAGGAAATGAAATATGCTTCAGTGGCAGAGAGATTCCAAAACGAGCCGAGAGATCACTCTGGTGGGCACTCTTACGCACACTTTAGACAACCTTTTTTAGGTTCTAAAGAATTGGGGTAGCTGGTGGTGGATACCTGAAACTATTAAACTACAACCCAGAACCCATGAATCTCGAAGACAGTTGTATAAAAATGTAGCTTATGAGGGGTGACAGTGGGATTGGGAATGCCATAAGGACCAAACTCCACTTTGTCTAGTTTATGGATGGATGTGTAGAAAAGTAGGGGAAGCAAACAAACAAACAAAGGTACCTAGTGTTCTTTTTTACTTCAATTGCTCTTTTTCACTCTAATTATTATTCTTGTTATTTTTGTGTGTGTGCTAATGAAGGTGTCAGGGATTGATTTAGGTGATGAATGTACAACTATGTAATGGTACTGTAAACAAACGAAAGTACAATTTGTTTTGTATGACTGCGTGGTATGTGAATATATCTCAATAAAATGATGATTAAAAAAAAAATAAATAAATAAAAAAAAATAAAGGGATGGGGAGCCTGTCCCGCGGGTGGAAGGGCTACAGACCAGGGAGGCTACACATTCTGATGCCAGACCTTGCTATTTCATAGCCTTATTGGTGCCACTTTGTGTTTCTTTCTTTTTTAAACCAGAACATTAAATGCACGACTGATCGGTGAAATCCTTAAGAACTGGATGTCGCAACGGCAGCCCTCTTGGGTTTAGTTGTTGTTCCTTCTCAGAAGCCATCTTCAGTTGACAATTTTTTGGTGCCTCATTTGACCATGACTGGTGGCATTCCATCTTTTACCCTTGGCACTCCAGTTACACTTTTCTCTTGTGCTTGGCAGGGTAGTGACATCTGGCACAGGTCGACTTCTGAAGGTGGGAGGCCTTGGAGCCAAAGCGGCAGCACAAAGTTGCATCTTATTGCGACGCTTCTGTGGTCAAAACCAAAGAGCTAGAAGGGAAGGCACTTCTGCCACATCATGCTCAGAAGCTCTTCTTGTGTTTCTTTGAAGATCAAAGAGAATTTTTCAGCTTGGGAGATGTCAGGAAACATTGTGAAAGATTTTGAAATGGGCAAAAATGATTACTGGGTATCCGGGATAGCATACCAGGTTACAACTACAACTCTGTAAATTGTAGAATACTGATAGTAATGCAAATTATTTTGTTCATAGGAATGCAAATTGTGTCTGGTGTAGATGTACTCAATTATTGTCCAGAAGATTCTGATCGATTTTATGTTCACCTATAAATTCATCTCAGCATTTCTGATGGCCTGTGTATGTGTGTGGTTTTTAATTCCTCTTTGAAACAATTGTAACACCTTATCTAAGTAATAAGTTAAATAAAGTCTTTGACATGTTTGTTTAAAAAAAAAGGCCTTGGTAATGGATGGTGGTGATGGTAGCACAAGATTGTGAATGTAATTAATACCACTGAAATGTTCATTTAAAAATGGTTAAAATGGGGAATTCTGTGGGATATATATTTTACCGCAATAAAAAACAAAACAAAAAATCAGAGAGAGCCGAAAGCTCCCTTGTCTCATCAGTGATGCCAGGGAAAGACAACTTTTCCTGAGATACACATTGCTCAGCTCACCAGAGCCAGGCACACCTGGGGCAGGTAGTATGGGAGCATCTTTCCAGCTTTACCTAGGAAGGATTCCTACAGATCTGCAGGCCCAGGACCAGGGTGAGGTGAATGAGGCACTTGCCTCAAGTGCAAAACTTAAGCGGGTGCCCCCAAACCTCAGCAGTCAAGATAAATAATATTTTCATGAAAATATTTTTAAAAATAAAAATTAATTCATTTGGTTGCCATTTATTCTGAGGCTCTTCTTGACTCTTGACAGTTTCTCAGACCTTCCTTGGGTTTGCTGACATTGACAGTTTTCAGGCATACTGGTCATTGGGTAATGATGTCTCTCTACTGGAATTTGTCTGATTTTTTTTTTTTTTTCAAGATTAGACTGGGGTTATGGGTTTTAGGGAGGAAGACTATAAAGGTAAAGTGACATTTGCATCATGTCATATCAAGGGTACATACTATTGACATCATTTATGACTGTTGTTGACCTTGATCCTCTAAAGTTGTGGGGTTTTTGCAGTAATTTGACTTTTTAAAATATTGCATAAAAATAGCATTCATCTTGATTACTACTTTTTTTTTTTTTTTTTTGATGCCCCCTGAAGTTTTGCACTTGAGACAAGTGCTCACCCTATTTCTGAGCCAGCAGATCATTATGGACCTACTTATACTTTTCCCTGCTATACTCTCATCTCCACCAAAAGAATTCCACCCTAGCACACTTTGGGATACTATGTATTTTTTATGCATAGAAATTAAAATCTTACTGTAGACACTAATAACAGCAAAATGAGACATTTGGGTAAATTGTTGGCACAGTTCATGTAGCCGTTTTATGACTAGGAATTCTAACAGACTTCTGGATCCCAGATTAATAATTCATCAGTTAAAAAAGATCCTGAATTTCCTCATTTCAGTGTAAGAGACTGAGACATGAGATTGTGAAATACAGGAAATTTGAGTATGTTTTGTTAAATTTTTTTATACATACATTAATGTATTACTTTTGCTTAAATTGGATGGGATAATTTAAACTCAATCTGACACTTTGTGGTAGAATAAAGGCACCACTGGTCAGCATGGAAGCCATTCATAAGATATTTAATCTTTTTCATTCAGTCTGTTGTGTATCAGTGGAGGCAACGTGGATTAACAGTGAGAACTCTGGATCGAGAATCCCAGTTATGACACAAATTCCCCTTATCAATATAAGCAAGTCACTAAATGAACTTGGTTCTCACTTTTCCTCATCTGTAAAATAGGGCTACAGTTTACCTTAAATACCGTGTCATTAAAAAAACAAACAGCATGTTCTAGTTTGCTAATGCTGCCAGAATGCAAAACACAAGATGGATTGGCTTTTATTTGGTGTGCCAGTTTGAATGTATTATGTTCCCCCAAATGCCATTATCTTTGATGTAATCTTGTGTGGGCAGACCTATTAGTATTAATTAGATTGTAATTCTTTGAGTGTTTCCATGGAGATGTGACCCACCCAACTCTAGGTGATAACTCTGATGAGATATTTCCATGGAGGCATGGCCCCACCCATTCAGGGTGGGCCTTGATCACTGGAGCCATATAAATAAGCTGACAGGCAGAGGGAACTCAGTGCAGCTGTGAGTGATGTTTTGAAGAGGAGCTACAGCCAAGAGGGAAACTTTGAAGAAAGCACAGGAGCTGCAGATGAGAGAGAGTATGAAAACGGCTGTTGAAAGCAGACTCTTGCTCTGGAGAAGCTAAGAGAGGACAAACACCCCAAGTGCAACTAAGAGTGACATTTTTGAGGAACTGCAGCCTAGAGAGGAACATCCTGGGAGAAAGTCATTTTGAAACCAGAACTCTGGAGCAGTAACCAGCCACGTGCCTTCCCAAATAAACCCCCTTTTATAAAAGCCAGTCCATCTCTGGTGTTTTGCATTCCGGCAGCATTAGCAAACTAGAATATTTGGTTACACAGTTACAGTCTTAAGGCCGTAAAGTGTCCAAGGTAACACGTCAGCAATTGGGTACCTTCACTGGAGGATGGCCAGTGGTGTCCGGAAAACCTCTGTTAGCTGTCACTCTTAGTTGCACTTGGGATATTTGTCCTCTCTCAGCTTCTGTACATCAAGAGTCTGCTTTCAATGGCCGTCTTCAAAACGTCTCTCATCTGCAGCTCCTGTGCTTTCTTCAAAGTGTCCCTCTTGGCTGTAGTGCCTCTTCAAAATGTCACTCTCAGCTGCACTGAGTTCCTTCTGTTTGTCAGCTCATTTATATGGCTCCACTGATCAAGGCCCACCCTGATTGGGTGGGGCCACGCCTCCATGAAAATTATCTCATCAGAGTTATCACCTACAGTTGGGTGGGGCACATTTCCATGCAAACAACCTAATCCGAATGTTCCAACTTAATCTCCACTAATATGTCTGCCCCACAAGATTGCATCAAAGAATATGGCTTTTTCTGGGGGACATAATACATTCAAACTGGCACACAGCACCTTAACACTCCCCCTTATTTATGTTAAATTATTACAGGCCATCTGGATTACCCTTAGCCTCTAGAATTATGAGTTAATTTTGAAAAATAAGGAATTGTTTCTATGGTACAGTTTTAAAGAGGAGGATTTTATTTTAAAATAATAATGACAAAACCTTTTGGAGCTCAACTGGTCAGTATACATAAGCCAAAGGCAGGCAGTCACTATTTCTAATCTGTAACTTCAGAGGCTTCAGAATAGCCATTCTGGGCTAAAGCACCAGCAAGTGCAGGTGGAGGAGTCAAGGCTGCTCTTAACAATGGCCATCTGCCACTTTTAGGGCATAGAAGCATCACATTCTCACCAGGAATTAATTAGAAATCCAGGTTCTATTATTAATTTCCTCCTCCAAATCTAATCGTGTCAAGATTACCATTCGTGATTCTGATTGTATTGTATTTCATAGGTTAAAATTATTCTTTAATTATTTTAGCAGACGATAATTTCCTTCTGTTGCTCCTTTTCAATTCCAGCAGTTCCTTTCCTTCTTGTAGCCAGGTAAGTGTCCTAGGACCTTCTCCGTGCACCTTTCAATATAGACACTAAATTATCTTAATCAAAAAGAACAGGGAGAAAACTCTTACATGGTGCCATAGATAGTCTTGTGTCTTTTTTTTTTTTTTTTTTTTTGGTAACAATTTCATTGAGATATAATTCACATAGTATACAATTTACCCATTTAAAGTGTAGAATTCCACAACTTTTAGTATATTCCCAGAGTTGTGCAACCATCACTGCATTTGATTTTAGAACATTTTCTTACTCCAAAAAAATGCCATGTATCCTTTAACAGTCACCCCTCATTCCCCCCATTCCCCTCAATCCTAGGCAACCACTAATTCACTTTCCATCTCTATAGAATATGTCTATTCTGGTCGTTTCATATAAATGGGATCATACAATATGTGGTTTTTTTGTGTCTGTCTTCTTTTACTCACCATAATGTTTTCAAGGTTCATCCATGTTGTAGCATGAATCATTACTTCATTCTCTGTTACGTCCAAACAATATTCTATTCCCTGGAAATATCATATTTTGTTTATCCATTCATCAGTGGATGGGCATTTGGATTGTTTCCAAGTTCTGGCTATTATGAATAAGGTTTCTATGGACATTCATGTCCAAGTTTTTGAGTAGACATGTTTTCATTTCTTTGTGTATTTATCTAGGAATGGAACTGCTGGGTCATATGGCTCTTTACATTTTTGAATGTAATAATGTATCAACTACCTATTGCTACATAGAAAATTACCCCACAACTTCATGACTTAAAATAACAACTATCATTTACTATCTCTCACAGTTTCTGTGGGTCAGGAATTTGGGAGCACCTTGAATACGATGTTCGGCCTCCAGGTCTCTCATGAGGTTGCAGTCAGATGGAGGCTAGAGCAGCGGTCATCTGGAAGCTTGGCAGGAACCGGGAGAGTTATTTCCAAGGTGGCTCACTCACATGGCTGGTAAATTGGTGCTGGGTGTTGGTTGAGGGTCTCAGTTCCTCTCTAAATGGCTTCTTCACAGGGATGCCTGAGTGTCTTCCGAGTGGCTGGCTTCCTCCAGAGCAAGCTGGCCAAGGACCAAGGAGGAAGCTGCATCATCATCTCTCATGGCTTAGCCTTGGAAGTCACCCTTCTGTCATTTTCACCCTATTCTATGTTCACGTAGGCCAGCCTGATTCACTAAGGGAGGAGTCTACACTAGGGCTTAGCTGGCAGCAGGCGAGGATCATTAGGAACTGTGGTGGAGTTGGCTACCATAAACAGATCGACTTGGAAGCTTGATTCTCTGTTGTTCCTGAGGAGATGGTCCAAATTCACAGACCCCAGACAGGAGGTCAGAAAATACATCAAATGTTTGTTGTTTGCTTTCTCCACATGGTGGATTTAACAATCTACTGTAGAGCTTCCCTGACTTTCCTGCTTGAAATTTGAGGAGAGAGAGAGTCTTAATGTATTACGTAAGAGAAGTAAGATAAAGAACTCCAAGCCTGGAAGCTGTCCTTGGATTAAGGCCCGCTAGGATTCACCTATGGAAGAGCCAAGCTTTTGTCTCTCCCTCTACATTAGCAAATCCAAATCCTTCCTGGAATCGTTACTTGGGTTCTTTAATCCAGGAATCAAATCTGCTTTCTTTCCTGGCAAATCAACAAGTTCTTATTAAGCATCTACTGTGTACCCAAGAGCAAACCCCAGGATCATTTGAGACTAGTGTACATGGATAAGCCAAAAATTCCCAAGCGTGACCAAAATAGATTGTTGTCAAATCCACCTGTTCTGTGGCTTCATGGCAAGGAAAGGAACTGAAAAGGCTATTTTTTAAAGTTAGCATTTAGAGAAGTCATAGCCACAAGAATGCTTTCTGATTTATTTTCATTCAGAAAAATCTCAAGGAGATGGATAAAGAAAGGCTGAGGAACTTTTCTAGATTAAAGGAGGCTAAAGATACCTGGCAACTAAATGTAAAGTTTATCCTGGATTATATTCTGGACTGGAAAAAACTACTATAAAGGACATTATTGGAAATTGGTGAAATTGGAATTACAAACTATAGAATAGATAATAAGATTGCATTGATGTTAAATTTTTTGAATTTTATGACTACACTGGTTTTGTAACAAAACTCTGTTCTTAGGAAATACACACTGAAGTATTAAGAGGTAATGTGCTTTAAGTCTATAGTTCATTTTCAAGTAGTAAAAAAGTATCTATATGCATCCATATTTATGTGTGTACATATATATGTATATGTATATATGGGGGAGAAACAAATGCAGCAAAATGTTAACAATTGGTGAATCTGAATAAAGGGTATATGGGAATTCTTTATACTATGTTTGTAGCTTTTCTGTAAGTTTGCAACTATTCCAAAATAAAACATTTAAAAAAAGAAAAGGAAACGGAAGGTTGACTGTCAGGATGGGAGAGATGGTGGAGTCAACCTTCCTTTATGGAATATGGAATGGTAAATAGAAGGACTAGAGATCAGATGGCTGTCAACTACCCATGTGGGAAGCCGTCACTGGGGGCTAGACGTGACAACTGTCTGCCTTGATGACACCTCCTGGCAGCTGTTAGGAGCCCCAGCATTACCAAAACCTTGCACTGTCCCTGTGACTCCATAATCAACCCCTGAAAGCAGCCATCAGCTTGCTCCATTTCTTACCTCTGGTCTCAAGGACGTCTTGTAACAGCTCCTCCATGAGGTCTCAGGCTGGGGAGTGGTACTGCCGATCCCCTTGTCTCCTAAGATTGAATATGTCCTTCTGCAAGTTGGGCCCTGGGCCAAAAGTCAGAAAAATCTCCCAGTCCCTCCAGCTCAGAGGTGGCCTGATTGCAACACCCAAGTGAACATCTCAGAACCACAGAGTTAGCCAAATATCTTTGAGCCAGTCCAAGGCAAGGAATCCCCTTGCTGCTGCCGCCTCTTGTCTCAGGTGTCAAGGTGCACACACTGATTCTCGTTCCACTGGATCGGTAGGAGGCAGGTGTGCACTCCGCTGCCTTAGAAGAAACAGATCTGATCAAGGCCCAGAGGAGGCCCACGTGCAACACATTGGCCCTTCAGCCTTCAGGACTGATGAAATACGAATTCTACAAAATAGTTTCAATGCCAGCCAAGCCTGTGCATCACCATCGGCCTGCTAAAGCCAATCCACTGACTTCTAATTAGCAGCGAGATGAATCTGAAAGGGCACCAGCCCCAGGAACTTCAAAGAGGAGGAGGTCAGAGAGATCCTTGATAACAGAATCAATCACAAAGCCTGGAAGAGAAAAACAGGAGAAGGTCTTTCTGGTTCCCGTGAACGTGGTTTCTAGACTGTGATGGCCTTGGGCAAGCCCACAGCCTAGCCTTCCCCTGGAGACAAAGACCTCTCTCCTCCAGCTCTGACTCAGCTCTCTGATGTGTGTGGGCAAGATCAGCCTCCCGCAGCTCACCATTCGCAGATTCCTGATTACCTGAGATCCAGCGAATGAATCACAGCCCTAGCACGTAGCAAGTTTTCGAGAACAGCAACACATTCATAGCATTAACCAAGTGCCTGGCACTGTTCTGGGTACTTTACAGATAGCAGCTCGTGTAATCCTTCCAGAAACCCTATGAGGATGGTACAATGATTATCCCCATTTGGCAGAAGCAGAAACTGAGGTGTAGAGAGGTTAAGCAAAGTTTACTGTCCTAGGAGATCACGAAGTCAGGGTTTGAACCCAGGCATATGGCTTGAGTCTCTGGGCTTTAAACCACTTTTGTACGCTAGGCCTTCTAGCTTGCTTGACATGCTGCTTCTAAAGAACCAATAAATGAGGAAACAAACCCTCATATTTCAAAAACCATAGACAGGATGAGATGGCTAAGGGAGTCTGAAAAGCAGATTGATAGATGATAAGAAACTGGAGAGGGTCTCACAATTACTTACAGCACTTGTCATCTGTACCATATCATTCATTCATTCATTCATTCATGTTCTCATATTTAGAATTCAGGTCCTAGTATGTGTTAGAATGGGAGGAAATAAGAGGAACAGAATCTAGTTAATGAGATGAAACCTGAGCATGCAAATAGTGAAGTAATCAGAGGAGGATGATTTTAAGCTGAGTGGTGCTGATATGAGGCTCAGGTTAGGGTAAAGGAAGGAAGATTTGGGCAAGTGGAGAGGGAGAGGGGCACAGTCTCAAGAAGCTTTCCCTGAGTTCTGTCCACCGCAGGTTAGGGGCCCTTCTTCAGTCTTCCCATATCTACCCCCCACCCCCTCACAGCATCCTTATTTTAGCATTTCCCACACTGGGTTGAAGTTTCCTATGTGCCTCTCTGTGTGTTTTTGTATCCCCCGAAACTGGGTTTATGGGATGAATAAGAGAAGCTCTGAGGCGGGGGATGGTGGATGGTGGGGTAGGGGTGAGGGGGTGAGGGGGTGGGAGAAAGTACAGGTGTACTGGGGGGATGAGCAGGTCAGGCTGATCTGAGTGGGGTGGGCTAGAGCTGCGCTTCTCAAACTGCAGCATGCAGAGGAGTCACCTGGGGATCTTGTGAAAATGCAAATCCTGATTCAGTAGGTCTTGGGTAGGGCCAGAGATTCTTCATTTCCAACAAGTTTGCTGGTGATGCTGATACTTCTGGTCCTCTTTGAGTGTCACTTTGAGTGTCAAGGCTCTCAATGACCCCCACCCTTTCCCAACCCCAAGAAAGCCTCATTCCACCTTAGGATACCCTTCCTCTACCCCATACTCCTCCCAAGGCCACTCTTGCGGCTCCAGCCAGCTGCTGAATCCTGTTTTTTCCTCCTTCTTCCCAAACCCAGGTTTGCAGAAGATGTACCTAATCTCTGTATGCAGGACCCACAAAGTTTAGCCAATGAAGGTGAGTGGGGGGCTCCTGTGGTCAATGGCATCTGGGAAACTCAGGATTACAGGGCACATTAGCACCCTAGAGGCTCCAAGAAGTCCTCCAATTACAAAGCTTGGTCTAGGAGGTGGGGCAGGTGGGAGAGGGAGGGGAAGGGATGCCTGAGATGAGGGAGAGGTTTAGTGCCCCTGGTCTTCATCAGCACCACCCCTAGCTACTCAAATCTAAGTAAAACCCCCATGCTTTCTACCCAACAGCAGTTTCCCCTTCCATCCAATTGCCATCCTTAGATCCCTCCAACATGGAAATCCCAGCGCCCCCACTGAAAGCAGGCAAGGTTTGTCTTTATGGGGGGAGGGGAGGAGGTCCCCTTTTCCCAGTTAGTGGCACTCTTTTCTTTCCAACTCTTCAGGACCCTGGTTCCCAATCTCCTTTCAATCTCCTTCTTCTTAATGGAGCTGAGGTATTTATTTACGCTGAGTTGTAAATGATTGATAAGACAGAAATATGCTGCCTCTGAAGGCTCATAATTCTCCATTTACTCCTCTATCCCCAGTCCAGATCCATTTTCAACCCTGCTCTGCCCCTGGGAGGTTGAGTCCTGGGGATGGCATCACCTCTGACTTTGGTTGGGTTTGGCCAATGGGTGGCACTGCCAGGAGATCCCAGGGTGGGCAGAGAGCCATGTCCAGGCATTTCATCCCTGCTTCCTCCCTGCTTTGGCCTCGCGTCTCCGGGCAGTGGCCGCAGTGCTCTACAGTGTCAGATCTGCTCAAGGTGGTCCTTCCACAGCTGGGATCTCACTGGGCAAGTGTGGAGCCTTCTGCCCTAATATGGTAATAACTTCCTGTCTGGCAAGTTCCCGGGTGCCTCTCCATCCCTATTGGTTTCTTCAACCCTGCCCATATCACTGCAAATATTCTTTCACTAATATCTTCTTTTTTTTCTTTCTTTCTTTCTTTTTCTTCTTGTTTCATTTAAACCTTTTTGAGTATGTTGTCTGTGCCCTGCCAGGACTCTGATACAGGACGTTGCATTTTTATCAGGCACAAGGCTCCTATTTGGCTTAAGCCAAAGCAATGGAGCTCTAATCGTAGAATTTGGGGCTAAAGAAAATCCAGACAGAGAAAGTATTTTTGAAAGGGGAGTGGTGTGGGGTATTTCTCGGTACTTTGAAATCCAGCCACATCAAGGCCTGGGAGCTAGTTATCAGCCGTTTTATTCTCTTCAATGCCATGTGCTGAGAAACTGCTGTGTCCCAGACAGGGTGCTCAGTACTGTGGGAACCAAGGACGATTAAGACCAGGCCCCATGTCCCAGAAGCTCACACTCAGGGACACTCAGACCAGGGCAGGACGAATGTCCTGGAATGAAATTGCGTATGACAGGCAGCCAAGCAGGGCAAAGCTGGCTGAGATAAGGTCCTAATCGGAGTTCAGACAGAGAACAGCAGGGAAAACAGCAGACGGAGGCTTTGTTCCAACGCCAGGGCCCTGGGAGGACCTCACGGGATGGGGGAGGAGGTCACAGAGGACCTGGGAGGACTGTGACGTGGGCCCAGCTGCAACCCAACCCAGAAGCCAGAGCAGACCCCTCGCTGTGGCCTCCTGGGGGCAGGTTCGGACTCGCAGGCTGTTTCCTTTGCTTCCTCCCCTGGACTCTCACCGCAAGCCCACTTGATTGCTACAGCTCCCACCCATCCCGTGCTTACTGCGGGCAGACCCTGTGCTGGGGCTTCAATGAGTAAACTTACCGAATCCTCCCAAACATCCTTGGGGGTAGGTCTATTCCTTCTTACACCTAAGGAAACTGAGGCTCAGCAAATCCAAATGGCTTATCCAAGATTTTATAAATAGACTCTGGAGGAATCAGGATTTGAATCCACACTGCTTGGCTCCAAAATGCACCCCCTCAACCATTCTATTCTAACTCATAGGAATAGCGTTTACAGCGTGCAAGGGGAAGCATTGAACTCTATGTATAGAGTATCTCATTTAAGCCTCACAGCGCCCTCGTGGGGTAGGTACTGGATTATCCCCACTTTACAGATGAGGAAACTGATTCACCAAGAGATAACCTTACATAACACCACAGCCAGTTATTGGGAGAGCAAGATTTCAACCAGGAGACGAATTCCAGAGTTCATCATCCAAGCCACTACATTCCTTGAGATTTTTTTAAATAGACTTTATATTTTAGTACGGTTTTAGGTTTACAGAAAATTGAGAAGGAGTTGCCATATACTTGCATCAGGTTCTACTATTACTAACATGTTACATTACTATGGTACATTTGTTACAATTAATGTATCAGTATTGAATACATCAGCATTCTCTCATTCTTTTTTATCTATACTTCTACCCACTTGGTATCACCACTACATTCTATTATTTCTAATTCTTACATTGTTTCAAGTAAAATTCACACATATTAAAATATGCAAAGCTTAGGCTATAAAATTTTAAGAAGTAGATACACCTTAACACAGCGTTCCCTCCCCATTTAGAACATTTCTACCTCCCACTGATCTCCGTCCCTTTTCATTCAGTACCCTCTACCCGTCCATCTAGAGGCAACCGCTGTTCCAATATTTTTCACCTTAAATTATTTTACCTGTTCTACATCTTCAAATAAATGAAATCATGCAGTATGCAGTCTTCTTCCTGGCTTCTTTCATTGAGTATAATGTATTTGAGATTCATCCATGCTGTTGTATGTTTCAGTATGTCATTCCTTTTTATTGCTGAAGCAGTATTCCGTTATCTTCATATACCACAATTTGTTTAACCATTCTTGTTGTTGGACATTTGGGTTGTTCCCAGTTTTTGGCTATTGTGAATAAAGTTGCTGTGAACTTTCCTGTACACGACTTTTTGTGGGTATATGTTTTCATTTCTCTTGGGTAAATACATTTTTGTGCATTTTTGTTTCTGCCTGTGCTTAACATCCCATAGGAACTCAGAAAATATTTGATAAAACGCACTGAGTTGCAGAACTAAGAGCTGTGAGGTAGCAGGAACATGTCATAGAATGAAGTACAGCATCTTCCAAATGTGAGCATGCACACCCATAGCAAAGGCTGAACAAAAAGAAAGGACATCTGAGGTAGAGAACTGCATTGTCAACTGCACCAGGCATTAGCCACATATGGCTATATATATTTAAATTAAAATTAATTAAAATAAAACAAGGTAAAAAAAATCAGTTTCTCACTCATATTAGCCACATTCCAAGTGCTCAATAGGCACATGAGAATGGCTGCAGTACTGGAAACCCCAGAGATTATTTCCATCATTGCAGAAAGTTCTGTTGGATGGCACTGGTCTAGAATAATGTTCAGTTGATGCTAATTGTCATTATTTTGGGGTGGAGAGATTTGAGGTGAGTTTTCTTATTATTGAACTTCTTGACCTGTTTGTAATGAGCATTTATCAATTACTGTCACATTTAAAAGCCCCTTCCCAAAGGTTAAACCTCATGACCCTCAGCTGACTATAGATATGTTGAATTATGGGAGTTCTTCAGAACTCTTGCATCTGGTCATTGATTTTGAATTCTAATTTCCTGGAGATAGCACTCAAAAAGTAGTACTAAGAATCTCTATGCAAATTTACTTACATATGCATAAAGAAATTCTGGAAGGATACATCAGAAATTAGGAATATTTGTTACCTGGGGGTGGGGGGGTGGGGTAGATCTCTGCAGTTGGGGACAAGAATGGGAGGGAGATTTTCCATGTGGATATATCAACTATTTTAAAAATAGATTAAAAAATGAATTTTAAAATGTGTCTTATCATTTTAATTGCACAAATAGCATACATACAGTTGTAAAGAAATTCTAGTAGTAGTCAGTGAAATTCCTTCCCCTGAAGAATATGTTGGGTGAGAATCCTCCCAGATTTATCTATATTATGGACAAACACATATGTTTATTATACAAACAGGATCATAGGTACCTTGCTCCACAACGTGCTTTTTCCAATAACAACATCTCTTAGACATTTTACCTTGTCAGTGTGCATGGTTCTTGAGCTGTCACCAGAGTCCTAACTTTCTTCCTGTTGATGAGGGCTGGGGAAAGACAGCTTCTAAAGCCCCAAGACTTAAAAAAAAAGGAAAAAAAAAAAGTTAATTTTCCTCTCCAGGCAACCCCTGATAGCACCTCCACATCTCTTTTGACACCCCTGATTCCAGATGATTACAGAACCCATCAGTTGGGATAGGTAAATCCCACCCACTGCTGCCAGACCCCATCTCCTGTTAGCCAGCAACGGATGTTTCTTGGGTGGGTTTGCTTCAATGACCTTGGAGAGTCAGTTTCTTTACTTCTTGCCTTCCCCCTTTGTTGGGTGTCTCACTGTCCACACCTTTCCAAGGTAAGGCAAGGGAAGTGAGTAAGGAGCATTTCCAGAGGATTGGGTGGGTGTAGGGTGGGTGTGGGGAGGAGACAGGGACATGGGGCATGAGTCACCTACAGATGTCTCTGATGCGTTTGGAATTCACCACCCAGAACCTAGATGCAAAAAGAGAAATTCCAGGTCAAGCCTTTGGCAGGGCTGGTGAGTGGGCATGTCCCTGCCTGCTAAGCCAGGTAACTGCTCTAGCTTCCAAGGCTGTTCTACCAGACCCATTGGACTGAAACAACAAAGGGCTGGTTTGTGGCCAATAAAAGACAACTCAGGGGAGTGGGAAGCTCAGTGAGGGAGAGAAAGAAATACTAGACCCTTCCTCCTCCTGGGCCTTATCTCATTTAATGTTTTGGTTTGCTCAGACCCCCACCCAAACACATGGAGTTTTCAGGAATGGAAAGCCCTAACATGTCCATTGTCCATTCTATCTAGTACATATAGACAGTTCCTTAAAAGAGTCACCAGTTACTGCCAGGTGCCCTTGAACAAGTCCCTGTCCTCATCTCCCAAATGGGAAAATGCTTGCCACATGCTACTACACAGGGAGTTGGAAACTGGTACATGTAAAAGTGCTTTTTACATCTGAATTTTGCAAGGGGAAGGTTGGGACCTAATTTGTGGGTTGTAAAACTAATTTAAAGGATTTTCAACAAGGGTGCGAAGACAATTCAGCAGGGAAACAACAGCCTTTGCAACAAATAGTGTTGGTACAACTGAATAGCCACATACAAAAGAATGAAGGTGGACCCCTACCTCACGTCATATACACAAATTAACTTAAAATGGATTGAAGACCTAAATATAAGGGCTAAAGCTATAAAACTCTCAGGTGAAAACATAGGTATAAATCTTCATGACCTTCTATTTGGCAATTGATTCTTAGCAACCAAAGGAAAAATAGATAAATGAGATCTCATCAAAACAAAAAACTTCTAGGCTTAAAAGGACACTATATAAAAAGTGAACATATAATTTACAGAATGGGAGAATATATTTGCAAATCACATATCTAATAAGGTTCTAGTATCCTGAATATATAAGGAACTCACAACTCAACAATGAAAAGACAAATAATCCAGTTTAAAGATGGACAGAGGACTTAAATAGACATTTCTCCAAAGAAGATATACACATGGCCAATAAGCACATGAAAAGAATGCTCAACATCATTAGTCATTAGAGAAATGCAACTCAAAACTACAATGAGATTAGGATGGCTATAATCAAAAAGACAGACAATAACAAGTGTTGGCGAGGATGTGGAGAAACTGGAACCTTCCTACACAGCTAGTGGGAGTGTAAAATGGTGTGATCACTTTGGAGAACCATCTGGCAGCTCCTCAAAAAGTTAACCATAAACTTACCATATAACTCAACAATTCCACTCCTAGATATATACTCAGGAGTAATGAAAACATATATCTACACAAAAATTGTACATGAATGTTCACAGCAGCATTATTCACATTAGCTAAAAGGCAGAAACAACCCAAGTATCCATCAACTAATGAATGGATAAAGGAACATGGTATATTCAGACAATGGAATATTAACTGGCCATAACAAGGAATGAAGTACTGATACATGCTATAGCATGGAAGAACCTTAAAAACACTATGCTAAGTGAAAGAAGCCAGACACAAAAGACCACATATTGTATTATTTCATTTATAAGAAATTTCTAGAAGAGGCACATCTACAAAAACAGATACTAGATTGGTGATTGCCAGGAGTTGTGGAGGAGGGAGAATGCAGAGCAACTGCTTAATGGGCATGGGTTCTTTTGGGGTGATGAAAGTGTTCTGGAATTAGATAGTGGTGAATATACTAAAAAACCCTAACTTGTGCACTTTAAAATGGTTTAAATGGTGAACTTTGTTAAATGAATTGTATCTCAATAAAAATTAATTCAGAGGATTGCAATATTATTGATACCTAATTTACATGCAATAAATGTATCCCTTTTCAGTGTAGAGATCAACATTTTTTTAATGAAACTCCATGACACCACCACTTCAAGCAACATAGAGAAACTATTCATCACTTATGGCTGAAAAGGGGAGGCTAAGCCTACCTATAATTATGCCTAGAAGTCACCTCCAAAGAACCTCTTTTGTTTCTCAGATGTGGCCTTTCTCTCTCAAAGCCCAACTCTGCAAATAAATTCATCACCCTCCCCCCGACATGGGATATGACTCCCAGGGGAGTGAATCTTCCTGGCAACATGGGACACAACTCCCAGGAATGAGCCTGGCCCTGGTGAGGGATTGAGAATGCCTTTTTGACCAAAATGGGGAAAAGAAAGATAACAAAATAAGTTTTCAGTGGCTAAGAGATTTCAAATCGAGTTGAGAGGCTATCCTGGAGGTTACTCTTACGCAAGCTCCATCTAGATATTACAAATGGCCATGGTATGCCAAGCCCTAACCGACAGTAGTCCCGAAATACTTAGGTCCCTGTCTGAGACTCTATAAAAGTTTCACTCACTAAGTTTATGTTTTAGAAACTTAAATCCACCAGTGTTCCGATGCCAGATAAGTCCCAAAACTCTCCAAAAACATCAACCAGATGCATTTCTCTTCCCCGTAATACCAACACCCCTTTTCAACATGAACAGGTTAGGGTGGTCACTGCCTAGATACCCCTGAAGATATAAGCATATAATGCTTCAAAATTTGCTCTTCAGCAACTTGTTAAATCATACTTTGAAAGTCATCACTTTTCTGTATATATGTTATATTTCACAATAAAAAATGTAAAAATAAAAAAAAAGGAAGAAAGAAAAGAAACTGTTCTTCATGCCCCAAAAAGTTCCTCTGTGCTCCCTCAGCAATTTTTTCCAATAGACTTGAATAGAATAGAAAATACCAGAATTCATCATACGTAGTAGGGGTATTATTTCATAAAATCTGCATTTCAGTTATATTTAAAGATGTGCTTGTACACACCACACATATATTCCAGGGTTCTTATGTAGAAAGTATTCTGTATCCTGGATCACAGTCAAAAAAATCTGAAAGCTTCTATTGAAACACGAAGTACCATATTAAGATGTTTATTGTAGAAGTGTTATGTAATCACTCTGAGGTTTGCTGTATTCCAGGTTCTATGCTACATACAACAAATAATCTCATTTAATCCTTAGAGCCACCTTCCACGATGCACCTCATTACCTCTATTCTACAAATGAGGGAACCAAGGCTCAGCACCTGGAAACTAGGTCTGAGTCCAAAACTATTGCTTCCACTTTGTGGGCTTATAACTCCAGCTGAACCGTCAAATCCTGGAAGACACAGACAATATCTGTCAGTCAGCCCCAGTTAATTCATGTCAAGCAGAGATACTGTTGGAATGCCAGCTGCACGCAAGGCCCTGCCCTAGGCTAAGAGGGGGAGAGACCCAAGAAGATGCATTTCTCCCTCCAAGGAGCTTGCAGTCTAATGGTGCGGTGCACACCCACCAGACAGCCAAAAGGCCCTATGTGCCAAAGAGAGGAACACAGTGTCACGTTCTTCTTTGTAACCCTGGGCGTGATTAGCCAGTGATTACACTCGATGGACTGGCTTTTCCTACGTGCAGTCACTGGGAATGCTGCCTCAGCCTTTCTCCAGGACAGTCCTGGCCATCCAGGCCGGGTGGAACCTGCCAGGCCTACTCCCTTCTGGGTTGCTCTGAAAAGCCCGAAACCTGGAGGAGCCCTGGGTGACCACGTGGTGCTGTGGCTGCTGGAGGGACAGGCCAGGTGGCTTGCTGGAAACATGAACGCTCCCCAGAGCAGCAGGGACAGGTTGGGACAGCATAGAATTGCTTTGTCTTTAGGTTTTTTGTCCCTAAGTGCTCCTCCACGACACACCATTGGTCTCTCATTTAAAATAAGTCAAGTTCTCTTCCGCTGCCATTTAAAATCCAGCTCCACACAACGCTGTGCTGTTGTGGCGCGCCAGCAGCCCCCGGGGACAGCTCCACCGCCAGGGAGGACACGAATGAGTACAGCACTACAGAGGAATTTGCCCAGGGATCCAAGATCAACGCTAGTAAGAATCAGCAGGATGACTGTAAAATGTTTATTGGAGGCTTGAGCTAGGATACAAGCAAGAAAGATCTGACTGAATATTTGTCTCAATTCGGAGAGGTTGTAGACTGTACAATTAAAACAGATCCAGTCACTGAAAGGTCAAGAGGATTTGAATCTGTGCTTTGCAAAGATGCTGCCAGTGTTGGTAAGGTTTTGGAAAGGGAAGAACACAAACTGGATGGCACCAACCTCAAAAGGGCCAAAGCTGTACAAGGGAAAGAACCCCTCAAAAACGTATTTGTGGGTGAATTGAGCCCAGATCCTTCTGAAGAACAAATTAAAGAATATTTTGGAGCATTTGAGAGATTGAAAATATTGAACTACTCATGGATACAAAAACAAATGCAAGAAGAGGATTTTGTTTTATCACATATACAAGATGAAGAGCCAGTAAAGAAACTATTAGAAAGCAGGTATCATCAAAGTGGTTCTGGCAAGCGCGAAATCAACGTTACACAACCCAAAGAAGTATATAGGCAGCACCAGCAACAATAGAAAGGAGGAAGAGGGGCTGCAGCTGGTGGACGAGTTGGTACTCAGGGTCGTGGGTCAGGGCCAAAAAAGGATATGGAAATTACAATACTCCTATGGTGGAGAGCAAAATGATGGTGGCTATGGCAGATATGATTCTACTGGGAATAACCATGGGAACGATGGACATGGGCAGGGATAAGCATGCTGTGGCCAACAGAGCATAGATGGCAAGTCCTGCCAAGGGGGTGGCAATCACCAAAACAATTACCAGCCATACTAAAGGAGGCCATTGTGGAACAGAGGCGGAGATGTGAAAGTAACTCATCTTGCAGGAAGATGTTGAAAACTGGTCTTCTGTTGATCTAAGATGACTATTTTGTAAAAAGACTTTCTAATGTACAAAAACAACTGGGTCCAACTGATAGAGCTGCCAATTTCTTTGATTTTACTTTGTCCTTCACTAGCTGTGTTATGACTTGATGTGGACTTGTGTTTATACAAATTTCATTTGTTATTTCATGTTAAATCTCAAATAAATGCTTCCTTATGTGCTTGTTTGTTTGGTTTTTTTTTAAAGTAAAGACGGAAGGCATAGGTTCTATCTTCCAATTAGCCCTAACTGATTTATTACTGGTTAACAAGCCTACTTATGTCAGGACCTGAACTCCCTCTTTCTTCGTTAGTTTCTTTGGCATCATTAAATCTTCTTACCATTAGGAAACATCTTAAAAAGGTACTTTTGGACATCACTGCACTCAACACACCCTCAGGGTCTGAAAAAGTCAATAGCCCCCAAAGGAGACCCAGTGTTCATCCAAGAAGTAGCTAAAACTCTGGGAACCTCAGCGTAATTAAAGCCTCCTCAAGGTGCTGAACTGGTTCCACCAGTCTGGGGATGATGTGAAAAGAGCCTGGATTTTGGAATCAAACAGACCTGGATTTGGATCCCAGCTCTGTCACTTGTTAGCTATGTGACCTCGGACAATTTACCTACCCTCTCTGAACTTCTGTTTCCTCATCTCAAGAAATGAGGCTAATAATGTGACTCTCACAGGGTTAATTTGGGATTACAGGAGACCAAGGTATGCAGTTGGCACTTAATACATATAGCATTCCTTCCCTCCTTCCCTCCTCCTGCCTGCCAAGGAGATTCACATTCTGCAGAGACAAGAACAGCCAACCAACTTTCTCCTAAGGAGGATTTGTATCTTTGTTTATGTTTTCTCAGAAGTGAAGGGACTGTAAACTACAGACTGGAAAGAGCACCATAAATCTGGCCCTTCTAAAACATACTAAATGAGAGTTTCTATGGGGTCTTAACATTTGTAACATGTTAAGTACAGGGAGAAGGGATTGTCTGCACCGAGTGTATTCATCTGGAAAACATTTGCAATAGCACAGTCCACCATTCTCTATCTGTACCACCACCGTCAAGAGCCACACCATCATCTCCCACTCGCTGGGACCACTGCCCCCAGTTCCACTCCTGCTCACCCATGATACACTTCTCTCCACGGTGGCCACTTCTGAAAAATGCAAATCAGACCACACCAGTCCCCTGCTCTGCACTCTCCCTTATCTTTCCAGCACACTTACGGTAAAATCCCAACTCCTTCCCAGGGTCTGCAGAGCCAGATGGTTCAGCCTCTGCCTCTCTCTCCCACCTCCCCTCCTCACTCCCGGCTCCCTCTCTCTGTGCCATTCACACGAGCTTTTCTGTCCCTCAAGCAGGCCGACTTATTCCAACCTCAGGGTCCTTGCAGCAGCTGCCCCTCTGCCTGGATACCTCCTCCTCCACATGGCGGCCTCCTTTTCAGTATTTCGTGTCCCAGCAGAAATGTCGCCTTCTCAGAGACATCTTTTCTGATCCTGTCTCTGCCACCATCACATTGATCACCTTACCCTATTTTATTTTTATTCTTGCACTTGCCACTGCCTAAAAGGATCTGGTAGTCCCGGTGCCTAGAACAGTGCCTGGCACACAGTGGGCACAGCATATTTTAAAATAAATGGCCCCTTTGTTTCATCATTTAAGCAGAAATAAATGATCTTCAGGATGGTCCTTTCTTCATATTGGAGGTTCGAATGTGCAAGTGTCTAGACAGTTCTTTTATTTTTGGCATTTTTGGCAAAGTGGTTTGCTCCTGGAATTTAACAAAACCAGACACCGCCTGTCTCCCCAGCGTCTCGTCCAAAGCTGTGCCGCCTCTCCTTGAATTTGCCGAGACTCCTGCTGCCTGGCCCCTCCATAACAGAGATGCACGGATGACAAAAAGGTTTTACCAGTCCCACTGGAATATTCTGCTGCCTGAAAAATCGGAACTGTACTGGGCTGGAGGCAGCCTGAAGCCACCAAGGGCCCCTGCTCTGCCGAGGGCTGGACACATGGGATTAATTCAAGCAGGAGCCAGGCAAGAAAAGCTGGCCCGTGAGAAGTGCCAAAGAAAGGGAATTTTAAACTCCAGACTGAAAAGAGAGCTGGAGGGGTGGGGGTGGGAAGGACTCACCCTACTTAACCCAGAGAATCTTAGCTGGCTAGGATTGATATTAAATGTTCAATTTTGGATATCTACATGTATGTGTGTATTTTAGGGAGAGAATCCCTAGTTTTAACAGTTGCATTAGGATACGTGCCTCAAAAGGTTAAGAACCACGGATTGGGAAGGCATGCAATTAGGTTAGCAAATCATCTCCATCTTAAACATGACCTGAGCTGAAACAATCACGAGAAAGGAAAAGTGCTTGGTGCTCCAAAGAAAACAAAAGCCACTTCCAACAGGAATTGGCTGTCACATTCTCTGCACTTGGAAAAAAAATCAAGAGAGCATCCGCCCAGCCTGCCCAAGGCCCATCCCTTAAGCCCAGGTCTCCGGGGAAGGCTGCGGGCCTTTGTTTTCCAGTCTGTGGGCAACTGGCTGGGCAAAGAGCCAGAGGGGAGAGACCTCTGTGGAAGAAAATACAGTGTTGTGCCAAGTTGTGTGGGATCGAAGCACCCTGTAGGTGGGCTCTAGCTGATGCCATGGCAGAGGTGCCGCAAAGACCCCCTGGGGTAGGAGCAGAGTGCTGGCTGCAGACTCAGTGTTCCCTGCGCTTTCTTGACGTGGTTCCAGCCAGGATGTTGGGCCTGCTTTTCCCTCTTGATGCCCTGGGGCAGCACACATATTAATCATGGGCCTTGGTGCTTTTCTAAGTAGATTTTGAACTCTTCATGGCCGGCAAGCCCAAATTTCTCCCTGTGGCAACTGCAGCGATCAGTCTAGAGCTCCTGCCTGTTTAAGGTTATGTGTCACATCTGGTGTTCAGAGGACACTTCCTGTCCCTGACCCTCCTTGCCTTTGTAAGGGGAGGACCTGGGACATGGCAGAAGTCCCAATAAATGCTGGAAGGCACCCCGGGAGCAGGCGGGCAGGCCCGGGGCCAGCGTGCTTGCCAGCACTTGGCGTAATCTCCAGGGAGGGTGCAGTCCACACACATCCTGACTTCCAAGGGGCAGGCCTCGGGGTCAGCCCACAGCCGTCTCCTTTCCTGCTCAACCTCTTTGTAGGCCCCAAGGATTCTCACTCTGCCTCCAGTTGTTATTTTTCTATATTTGTATATGTCCTCTCATCAGTATATCCCTAAAGGGACCCTTGATTTCTTCCCCCTGATCTGTTTCTCCACTAAGCTGCCCCATCTTGGGAATTGGCTCTTTCATCACTTGGGTGCTCATCCTTCAGGTCTCAGTGTAAACAGCACCTCCTGCTTGGCAAGACCTTCCAAGACACCAAATCTGAAGTACCCTCACCCCACCCCACATGAACATATAACAGGATGCTCTAGTGGGCCCTGTTTATTTATCACCCCCTGTAATTATTTTGTTTATTTTTCTGTCTGCCCACCCCAAACGTAAAACCCATGAGGATATGGATAACTGGTCTCCATTTGCTTCTCCAGGTTTGTTCTCCAGCCTTCTGCCCTGTGATCTGTGCCATGGAGGCTGACTGATGGGGACTGCCCAGGTTCCTATCCCCTCTGAACCACAGTTGTATCTGTTAATGGGAGGCAGAAGTGGGAGATGGGAGAGCAGAGAAGAATGAGGTCAGGGTGCTGTTTTCTGACTCCCTCCCGGCTTTACTTCCTGTTGGACAGTCCTCTCCATGGCTTTGCTGGGTCCTGATAACCACTTTCTTCCCTTGCCCTTTCAGGCCGGGGTAGCCATGCCTATCATCTGTCACCAACCCCAAAGTGCTTCACCATCTCTTCATCAGGGTCTCTCTTAGAACTGACCACACTTTTGCAAACAAACCCTTCATTAAACTCTCCTCTGTGACCCCTTCTGAAAGTGCCATTTGTTTCCTACCAGAAACCCGACAACGATTCTGACCAACACAGGGGCCATGTCCAATTTTCCCCAGCAATGTGCAAAATGCCTGGCATGTCTTAGGCATTTAACACATGTGTTTTAAATAAAAGAAGGAGTTATAAGGATACTGTGCTTTCTATTTAGTTAAATTTCTATTGAGGAGATGATTGTGGGAAGATGGCAGAGTGGGAAACTCCAGGAATCAGTCCCTGTTGAACTTGCAGGAACAGTCTGAATCAACTATACTGAAACTCTGGCATCTAGCACACAAGGAAGAGCCAGAGGAAGAAGCTGGTAAATAGCAGTAAATATTGGTGAATTTCATCCTATGGGCAGGAGCTTCTATCCTCCACTTGCCAACCATGTGACAGGCAGCAGTGAGGACTGCAGCCTGGACTCCAGATGCAGCTTGCTGGTGCCAGGGTGGGCTATAAGGACCTAGTCCTCCAAAGTCCAATGGTGTGTGGACTGACCGCTGGTCACTGCTTCTGATCACCTACTTCAGATCACTAGGGGGCCAGCTCTGAGGGCAGCCATTGTTCCAGGTCCCCTCTGGCAAAAGTGGCAGAGGAGTCTTAAGGAAGTGGTACCAATATTTTTTTCCATTCCCTGTTTGGGAGCAAAAATAATCTGGAGAAGTAAAAACTTAACAGCTCCAGCCCTCAACAACAATAACAGCCCAAATAAAAACAAAAACAAAAACCAACCTAGAAAACCCAGAGGAGTAGGAAAACTAGATTTCCAGAGTTATAACATCATAATACTCAGAATATCCAGTCCTCAAAAAAAATTTACAAAACACACAATGAAATAGGAAAGATTGGCTCATTCACAGGAAAAAAAGAATTTGCTAGAAAATTCATGAGCATGGGAAAGCTCATGTACTGGAATTATTAGTAAAAGACTTTAAATCAATTGTCTTAAATGTGTTCAATGAGCTAAAGGAATTCATATACAAAGAACTAAAAGCAGTTAGGAAAACATTGTCTGAACAAAATAAAGAGATAGAAATTACAAACAGGAACAAAATAGTAATTTTGGAGCTACAAATTACAGTAACTGAAGTGAAAAACTCACTAGATGGATTCAACAGCACATTGGCATAGGCAGAGGAAAGGATTAGTGAACTTGAAAAAAAGATCACTGAAATTATCCACTTTCAGGAGCAGAAAGAAACAATAATAAAGAAAAATGAACAGAGCCTGAGGGACCTGTGGAACACAATTACTTGTGCTGACATATACATCATCAGAGTCCAAGAAGGACAAAAGAGAGAAAAGGGGCAGAAAAACTACTTGAAAAAGTAAAGGCTGAAAACATCCCAAATCTGATGAAGACATGAATATACATATCCAGGAATCTCAACAAACTCCAAGCAGGATAGACTCTAAGAGATCTACACCAAGAAACATTATAGCAAAACTGACAAAATCCAAAGACAAAGAAAGGATATTGAAATCATCAAGAGAGAAGCAACTTGTCACATACAAGGAATCCCCAATAAGATGAACAGCAGATTTCTTACTAGGAACCATGGAGGCCAGAAGACAGTGGGATGGCATCTTTAAAGTCCCTAAAGGAAAGAAGACTGTCAGCCAAGACTTCTACATCTGGCAAAATTATCTTTCAAAAATGAAGGAGAAATTAAGACATTTACAGATAAAAGTTGAAACTGTTCATTACCAGAAGACCTGTCCAACAAAGAAGTGCTAAAGAAGTCCTTCAGGCTGAAATAAAAGGACACTAGATAGTAACTGAAAGCCATAAAATAACTAAAGAACAAGTAGGTAAATATAAAATCCTGTAATATTGTACTTTTGGTTTGTAACTGTTTTCCCCCACCTCAACCTATGTCACATGCCAGGCAAATGTGTAAAATAACATTTAAAATCTATGTTAATGGGCCTAAAAAGTACAAAGATGTAATCTGAGACAATAACAATATAAAGGGGGAAGGAGGAAGATACATAGGAGTAGAGAGCTTGTATAGTACTAAACTAGGTTGGTACTAGTCGAACTAGGTTATTATTGGTTTAAGATGTTAATTGTAATTACAAAGGTAACCACTAAGAAAATAACTAAAAAATATAGAGAAAAGGAAAGAAGAAGGCAGTCAAAACGGCATACTTCAAAAATGCAACTAAATTTTTTTTAAAAAAATGGTAGTAATGGAGGGATTGAGTAACAAAAAACACACCAGAAATACAGAAAACAAATAGTTAAATGGCAGAAGTAAATCTGTCTTTCTCAGTTATTACATTAAATATCAATGGATTAAATGCCCCTATTAAAAGTCAGAGTGGTAGACTGGATTAAAAAGCATGATCCAACCTATATGCTGTCTACAAGAGACTCACTTTAGGTACAAAGAAGCAAAGAGGTTAGAAGTAAAAGGGTGGAAAGAGATATTCCATGCAAAGAGTAATCAAAATTGAGCCAGAGTGGCTATATTATTGTCAGACAAAATAGACTTTAAGTGAAAAAAGATCACAAGAGATAAAATATATTAGATATTGACAAAAGGTTCCATCCAGCAAGAAGATATAACAATTATAAACATCGTTTTCTTTTTTTCAAGGAAAAAAAGGCTTTATTGTGCAATTCCATGGTAGGTTCCAGGCTGACAAGGGCCGAGCCCATAACCCCAGCCTATCCTGGCTTTGTGCCTACTCTTTGGTCTCTACCCTTGCCTGGAGTACCAGGGTCTCCTGAGGGGTGTACAGGTGTCTATGAGTGTGTCCAGGTGGGGAGGGCTTCTCTGGGCCATGGGCACTCTGGTACTGTGACAGCCTTGAGGTGAAGACAGGTGGAGTGGGGCAGGGACCCCACCTGCTCAGGCTCAGGTGCCTTTTTTGGAGGAGCAGGGGAGAGAGAAATTTATTTTTGTTTGGATGGTCCCTCAGTCTCAATAAGGAGACCAGAGTCCAGCCCTGGCCAGCTTATTTTGTATACTTGCCACTACAGCCTGAACCAGGCTCATAACAGAGCTCCAAAATATATGAAGCAAAAAATGACAGAATTGAAGGGGAAAATAGATAGTTATATAATAATAGAGACTTCAATAAACCACCTTCAATGGTTATAGAACATCTAAACAGATCAATCAGGAAATAAAGGACTGGGGCAACACTATTAACCAATTAGATCTAGTGGACATATATAGAACACTCCACAACCAACAGCAGAACACACATTCTTCTCAAGTGTACATGGAACATTTTCCAGGATAGACCATATGTTAGCCCACAAAATAAATTCCACAAGGGAATAAAGCTGGAAATCAATACAAAAGGAAAATGGAAAAATTTACAATTATGTGGAAAATAAACAACACACTATTAAACAACCAACGGTTGTTTGACCAATGGGTCAAAGAAGAAACCACAAAAGAAATTAGGAAATATCTTGAGAAGAATGAAAACAAAAACAATATACCAAAACTTACAGGATGCAACAAAGGCAATGCTCAGAGGGAACATTTTAGTTCTAAATACCAACATTAAAAAAAGGAGAAAGATCACAGATCTATAACCTAACTTCACACCTAGAGAAATAAGAGAAAGAAGGGCAAACTAAACCCAAAATAAGCAGAAAGAAGGAAAGAGTAAAGATTAGAGCAGAGACAAGTGAAATAGAGAAGAGAGAAACAATAGAGAGAATCAGCAAAACTGAAAGTTGTTTTATTAAAAAAGTCAATAAAATCAGGAAGACTTAAGCCAGACTGACAAAGAAAAAGAGAGAGAGAGGACACAAATAACTAAAATCATTAATGAAAGTGGGGACATTATTAGCAACTTTACAGAAATGAAAAGGATTATAAGAGGGTACTATGAACAATTATGTGCCAACAAATTAGAATACCTAGATGAAATGGACAAATTCCTAGAAACATACAATTTACCTAATCTGAGGCAAGAAGAAATAGAAAACTCCAGCACATAAGTTTAGAAGAATAGAGATTATTCCTAACCGACTCTACAAGGCCAGCATTACCCTGATACCAAAGCTGTTAAAGACAGCACAAGAAAATAACAGACTAATAATCCCTCATGAATATAGATGCAAAAATCCTCAATAATACTGGCAAACCAAATCCAACAATATATTAAAAAAATCATACACCAAGAACAACTGGGATTTATCCCAGGAATGCAAGGATGGTCCAACATAAGAAAATCACTCAAGGTAACACCACATTATCAGAATGAAGGAGAAAAACCACATGATCATCTCAACTGATGCAGAAAAGGCAGCTGACAAAGTCCGTTCTTTCATGATTAAAGAAAAACACTCAGAAAACTAGGAAGAGAAGGGGACATTCTCAACATGATAAAGGGTATTTATGAAAAACTCACAGCAATTATCACACTCGATGAAAGACTGAAAGCTTTCCCCCTAAGATTAGTAACAAGACAAGGATGCCCAATTTCACTCCTGCTATTCAACATAGTACTGGATGTTCTAGACAGAGCAATTAGGCAAAGGAAGGAAAAAAGACATCCAAATTGGAAGGAAAAAAATAAAATTATCTGTATTTGCAGAAGACATGAACCCACATATAGAAAAACCCAAAGAATCACAAGAAAGCTCCTAGAACTAATAAACAAATTCAGCAAAGTTGCAGGATACAATATAAACACACACAAGTCATTTGGGTTTCTACACACCAGTAATGAACAATCTGAAAACAAGACAATTCATTTACAATAGCATCTAAAATAGTAAAATACCAAGGAGTTAATGTAACCAAGGGGGTATAAGTTTTATGCACTGAAAACTATAAAATAGTCCTGAAAGAAATTAAAGACAACTTAAATAAATGGAAAGCTATACCATGTTCATGGATTAGAAGATTTAATATTAGATGTCAATACTGCCTAAAGCAATCTGAAAATTCAATGCAATATCTATCAATATTTCTGCAACCTTTTATGTAGATGTTCTAGTTTGCTAATGCTGTGGAGTGCAAAACACCAGAGACGGATTGGCTTTTATAAAAAGGGGGTTTATCTGGCTACACAGTTACAGTCTTAAGGTCATAAAGTGTCCAAGGTAACACATCAGTAATCGGGTACCTTCACTGGAGGATGGCCAATGGTGTCTGGAAAACCTCTGTTAGCTGGGAAGGCACATGGCTGGCATCTGCTCCAAAGTTCTGGTTTCAAAATGGCTTTCTCCCAGGACGTTCCTCTCTAGCAAGCTTGCTCCTCTTCAAAACGTCACTCACAGCTGCACTGAGTTCCTTCTCTTTGAGTCAGCTCATTTATATGGCTCCACTGATCAAGGCCCACCCTGAATGGGTGCGGCCATGAGATCCGTGGGAACATCTCATCAGAGTCATCACCCACAGCTGGGTGGGGCACATTCCAAGCAAATCTAATCAGCACCAAAACGTCTGCCCCACAAGACTACATCAAAGATAATGGCATTTGGGGGACACAATACATTCAAACTGGCACATTCCATCCCCTGGACCCCAAAATGACATTATCTTTCCAAATACAAAATACATTCATTCCATCACAATATCACAAAAACTTAAATCATTTCAGTAACAAAAGTTAAGTTCAAGATCCTATCAAAATCAATTACAGGCGTGGTGGGTCCTAAGGCATAATTCTCCTTTGGCTTTGGATCTGTGGACTTAGAACAAGTTATATGCTTCCAATATACAAAGGAGGGACATTCATAGGATAAACATTCCCATTGCCATAAGGAGAAAGAGTAAGGAAAACAGGGTTAACAGGACCAAAACAGTTCCTAAAACCTGCAGGACAAACTCCATTAGATTTCAAAGTCTGGGAGTCATTTACAGAACAATGTTGCATCCTTGGGGCTTAAGAGAGCGGGAGTCCAACCCTTCCTAAGGGCCTTTGTGGCAGTACTTTCCTCTCCAAACACTTAGGTGAGTGCTCCAACATATCCACACATTGGGGAGACCACCTTCTCGGCCCCAACCTCCTCAAACATCTGGGCAACTCCCGGATTCTCTTCCATCTCCGGGGCACATGCTCAACCCCTTCAGAACAGTGGGGTGGCAGCCAGGCTCTTCCCAATTTCCTGGGAATGTGCTCAACCCTCTTTGGGGCTTGGGGTTGCAGAACATTTCCTGAGCATCGAGGCAGAAGGCCCGCCCTCGACCTCCAGGGCAAACTCACCCTTTCCATGCGTATGGGCTGCTCCGCTCTCACAGCCTAAGACCTCTTGACTCCAGACCTCAACCTCCATGGCTCTGTCTTTGAAGAAATTTTTCCTTCAATTTGTTCCTTGTCTGTCTCCTTCAGTCCAGACTGGCAATGGCTCTGTCTATAAAGATCTTGCAAAAATTTTGTTGGCTTTGCATGAAGCACACAGGGGTCAAAGCCATCAGACAATAGGACTTTCCACAAATCCTTTCTGCTTAACTCCTTTTCCAATCTTGGCTTGTACTGAAATAGCAGCTGGGTTCCATGTTTGGTTACATCCTCACGTTGGGCTGTAGCTTCTGGGATTCCACCCCCTGGAGGCTTGTAATTTTCCAAGCCATCAGCTTCTGGTTTCTTTGAACCCAAGAGTTCAGTTCTAAGTTTATCTCTCTCTGCTCACATTGTACTATAAGCTGCAAGGAGAGGCCAGGGTACATCCTCCAAATGTAGTCTGGAGATCTCCTCAGCTAAGTATCCCAGATTGTCGCTTTCAAATTCTTCCTTCCATCTGACACCAGGACTCAATTTTGCCAAATTCTCTGCCACTTTAAAACAAGGATCGCCTTTCTTCCAGTTCGCAACAACACATTCATCATTTCTCTTCAAGTTCTCATCAGAAGTACCTTTAGAGTCCATATTTCCACAAACAGTCTCTTCAAAGCAGTTTAGGCCTTTTCTATCAAGCTCCTCACAATTCTTCCAGAATCTTCCCCTTATCCATTTAAAAAGACATTCCAACATGTTTGGTATTTGCAAACTCAGCAGCAAAAGCACACCACTTCTCTGGTACCAAAATCTGTTCTAGTTTGCTAATGCTGCAGAATGCAAAATACCAGAGACGGATTGGCTTTTATAAAAAGGGGGTTTATTTGGCTACACAGTTACAGTCTTAAGGTCATAAAGTGTCCAAGGTAACACATCAGTAATCGGGTACCTTCACTGGAGGATGGCCAATGGTGTCTGGAAAACCTCTGTTAGCTGGGAAGGCACATGGCTGGCATCTGCTCCAAAGTTCTGGTTTCAAAATGGCTTTCTCCCAGGATGTTCCTCTCCAGCAAGCTTGCTCCTCTTCAAAACATCACTCACGGTTGCACTGAGTTCCTTCTCTTTGAGTCAGCTCATTTATATGGCTCCACTGATCAAGGCCCACCCTGAATGGATGGGGCCATGCCTCCATGGGAATAGTTCATCAGAGTCATCACCTACAGCTGGGTGGGGCACATTCCAAGCAAATCTAATCAGCACCAAAATGTCTGCCCCACAAGGCTACATCAAAGATAATGGCATTTGGGGGACACAATACATTCAAACTGGCACAGTAGAAATGGAAAAGTTGATCCTCAAATGCATACAAAATTGCAAGGGTCTCAGAAGAGTCAAAATAATCTTGAAAAAGAAGAACAAAATTGGAGGACTCACATTTCCTAATTTCAAAGCTTACTACAAAGCTACAGTAATTAAAACAGTGTCATATTGACATAAGGATAAACATAAAGACCAATGGAATAGAATTGAGGGTTAAGAAACAAGTCTACACATCCATGGTCAGATGATTTTTGACAAAGGTGTCTAATCTCATCCAATGAGGAAAGAAGAGTCTCTTCAAAAAAGGGTGCCAGAAATAAATTAATTAACCTCCCTCGTATGTGGGACATGACTCCCAGGGCAACATGAGACCCAACTCCCAGGAATAAGCTAGACCCTGGCATCAAGGAATTGAAAATGCCTTTTTGACCAAAAGGGGGAAAAGAAAGGTAACAAAATAAAGTTACAGTGGTTAAGAGATTTCAAATTGAATAGAGGGGCTATCCTGGAGGTTACTCTTAGGCAAGCTCCAGCTAGATAAGCCAAATGGCCACAGTATGCCAAGGGCAAATCAAAAGCAGTCCTGAAAATCCTAAAGAATACCCAAGTCCCTATCAGATACTCTACAAAAGTTTCACTCACTAAGTTTATTTCTCAGAAACTTAAATCCTCCAGAGTATTCATATGTCAGAAAAGTCCCAAAACCCAGAGGCAACATCCTCTCCAAGAACATCAACCAGCTGCATTCCCCTTCATCATAATGTCAACAACCCTTTTCAATATGAACAAGTTAGGATGGTTAATGCCCAGATATCCCTGAATATTCAGACAGAGATCAAATGAGAGGGAAGTGTAGCAATAGACAAGTTAGGATTCAACAAAGGATTGTGAATACTGAATCCTCAAATGATTTTTTTTTTTTTTTAGTCTTGAGGGTATTAGAACAGCTAGAAGTAAATAACTGAAATTGTGGAACTGTAACCCATAACATTCTTCGAAATTTGTTCTATAATTACTTGTTAAATCGTACTTTGAAAGTTATCACTTTTCTGTATATACATATTACATTTCACAATTTAAAATGTTAAAAAAAAACATAAAAAGTAACCTACAGAATGGGAGAAGATATTTGGAAACCATATATCTAATAACAATTTAATATCCAGAATATATAAAGAATTTCTACAACTCAACAACAAAAATACAAGCAACTCATTTTAAAAATTGGCAAGCATTTGAATTGGCATTTCTCCAAAGAAGATATTCAAATGGCCAATACGTATATGAAAAGATGCTCAACAACATTAGCCATTTGAGAAATGCAAATTAAAACTACATTGAGATACTGCTTCACACCTACTAGGATGGCTATTATTTTAAAAACTGAAAATAACAAGTGTTGTCAAGGATGTGGAGAAATGGGAACACTCCTCCTTGGTTGGTGGGAAGGTAAAATGGTGCAGAGGTTTGTACAACAATGGTCATAGCGGCATTATTCACACTAGCCAAAAGATGGATGCAACCAAAGTGTCCATCAACAGATGAATGCATAAACTAAATAATGTTGTATAGTCATACAACGGAATATTATTCATCTGTGAAAAGAAGTGCTGGTATATGCTAAACATGAATGAACCTTGAAGAAATCATGTTGAGTGAAATAAGCCAGGCAGAATAGTGATTACCAGGGGCAGGGGGAGCAGGAAATGGGAGTTCCTGCTAAATGAGTATGAGTTTTGGTTTGAGATGATGAAAATAGTCTGGAAATAAATAGTGACGAAAGTTACACAGTATTGTCAATGTGATTAATGTTAAAGATTTTCCACATAAAATGGTAAAATTATTTTATGTTATGTATATTTTATTACAATTAAAAACTAATTAAAAAATTTAAATTGATATAATTTACATACCATAAACTTCACTCTTTAAAAGTGTAATAATTCAGTGGCTTTTAGTCTATTATAATGTTGTACAACCATAACCACTACCTAATTCTGGAATACTTGACCACCAAAAAGAAACCTCATACATGTTAGCAGTCACTCCCAATTGCTCTCTCCTCCCTTGGCAACCACAAATCTACTTTCTGTTTCTATGGATTTGCCAATTCAAGAATTTCATATGAATGGAATCATACCATAGGTGACTTTTTATGCATGGCTTCTTTCACTTAACATGTTTTCAAGGTTCTTCTATATTATACCATGTATCCCTACTGCGGGACACTGTTATCGAGTTCTGACTTGGCGGGCCTGGGCCAGGGGAACTGATCAGCCCCTAGGAAAGGTAGTGGGGCACGGGTGGTAGCGCCCTCCACGGCCCCCCGGGCCTGAGAAAGTGGAGCCGAATGCAGGCCCCATTTCCTCACCCCAAAGTACAACCGTTGGGGAGGGCTTGCCGGAGAAACCCCCCCCCCCGTGCCTTACCCACACCCTCCACCCTCTTCGTTACCGGAGCAACTCCCGCCCCTCTTCAATCAACCTCCACGCCCTCTCAGAACCAATCCAAGCCTTTAACCCCTACAGCTACCCCGCCCTCTAAACCGCCCGATATAAGCTTGTACTCTCCCCTAATAAACTCTCTTGGCTTCTTCACCCTCAAAGAAACGTGTCCCGCCTGTTCCTTCTCGCCGCCCTCCACACCTTGCACGCCTCCGCCGGGGACCGGGCCCAGTCCCCCGCCTCGCCCTCGCCTCCGGGAAAGAGCCCCCGCCGCCGGTACCCTCCGAGCAATCCCGAGAGCCTAGGATTTAGCAACCGGCCGCCACCCCCCCCAGACGAGTCAACTGCGACCGCACCTACTTCATTGCTTTTTTTTTTCAATTTTATTGAGATATATTCACATACCACACCAATCATCCAAAGTATACAATCACTGGCTCACAGTATCATCACATAGCTGTACATACATCCCCATGATCAATTTTAGAACATTTTTATTACTCCAGAAAAGAAATAAGAATAAAAAATAAAACCCAAACTCCTCCTATACCCTTTATCCCCACCTATTGCTGACCCATAGTATTGGTGTAGTAAATTTGTTACTACTTCATTTCTTTTTATGGCTGAATAACATTCCATTGTACTGAAACACCACATGATTTTGTCTATCAATTTTTCAGTTGATGAACATTTTAATTTTTCCACCTTTTGTCTATTGAGAATAATGCTCAATAGTGTTATTGAATACAATTATTGAATACTGATGTACAAGCTTTTGCATGAAAACCTGTTTTCAGTTCTCTTGAGTGTATACCTAGGAGGAGAACTGCTGGGTTATATGGAAATTTTAGGTTTAACGTTTTGAGGAAGTACACTGCTTTAAATCTCCAAATATCCTGCAGTACAACACAGTACTTTCTTTAACTAGCTTCATGCCCCAGATATTGGCATCATGTTGAAAAAGCCCCAATATGGCAAGGATGGGGGCAAAGGAAATCTCCTCCCAGTTATACAATCAGAGGATATTCTGCACACACACACCAGGATACATAAACAAAAATGTTGATAGCAATACTGTTGGTCAATAACTGGTAAATAACCTACATGTCTGTTAACAATATATTGGATAAACACATTGTGGAATTTATACATCAAAGCAAATAAAGAAACTATAACTACACATAAAGCCTGGAAGAATCTCACAAACAGTTTTGAAAGAAACAAGTCACAAAAGAATACATATGGTACAATTTCATTTACAAAAAGCATCAAAACAACTAAATCATGTGGTTTAGAGATGTCTATGTAGGTGGAAAAACTATAAAGAAATTATTACAACAAAAACTAGGAGAGTGGCTACCTCTGGCAGGGTGAAACGGCAACGTGTCAAGGAGAGGTTCAGGAAGATCTTCTGGGCTGCAGCCAATTTTCTAGTTCTTATCATGGATGGATACATTGGGGATCACTTTGAATTATCTTAAACTGTACATATGTCCAACATGTACTTACCTACTTATTCCCTGTTGTGAATGTTTTATCCCACAGTTCAAAGAACAGAGCAGAATCCAGATATACGAGTCAGGAGGCCTGGAATCCAGACCAGATTTATCACTAAAGAGCTGTGAGACCCCAGACAAATTATTTAACCTCTCTGCTTCAATTTTTTTTAAATCCCTAAATGGGGATGAGAATAATAAATAACTACTGCTGCTTACTGAGGGTTTACCACTCCTAGGCTCCATGTTAAGTGCCATTACCTATGTTACTGGTAGTTGTTATATGTCTTTTTGGGCACAAGAAACATATAACTGAAGCCAGCTTAATCAAAAAGTGTTTCAGGGACACAGAAATGGCCTATAGAACCCAAGTCAGGGTACAGCCAGGGAATGGGCCCTGGGGACTCTGTTTCTTATTACTGCTGCATTCTCCTCTCTTGTAAGCTGGTTGTCTTTGCATCCCAGTCCATGTGGTGATAAAATGACCACCTACAACTCCCAAGTTTACATGTTCCCCATTCAACACACCAGCCAGACTCAGCCTGGAATCTCTCATTACAAATTGCAAAGTTCCCAATCAACTATGGCAATGGGACAGAGTCACATCATGCAAAATGTCTGCTAGGGACACATATCATGAAACTGAGGAATACGGATGGTTGGTAGTTGGCCATGGAACCCCAATTCTGTGGAGATGTAAAGACCCTAGAAAAGTGAGAAAGAGAGAGTAGAAGTACATACAACCAAATATTGACTGTCATTTAATCCAATCATTATAAGAACCCAATCAGATAATGTTGATATACCCATTTTACAGTTGCAGAGATTGAGAATAAGATATAGCCCACAGTTTATCACCAGCAGCACTAGTGACATTTGTGGCTGCATAATTCTTTGGTGGGGGAGGAGGGACTTCTCTGAACATTGCAGGATGTTTAGCAGCATCCCTGGCCTTTACCATTAGATGCCAGTAATACCCCCAGGCCCAGTTGTAACTATCAGAAATGTCTCCAGACGCTGCCAAATGTCCTGTGGGGGATAAAATCACTCCTGTTGAGAACCACTGAGACAAGGTAAGTAAATTGCTCAATACTACTCTACTAGCAAGACAGAGCCAGGATTCAACCCCAGGTCTGTCTGACTCTAAATCCTGTTCTCTTAGTTATTGTCTCCCTTATGATATCTGACTTACCTACCTCACTAGGTAGGTTGTAACGAGAATATAATGATATGAATGCACCTTGAAGAGTTAGGTCGTACATAATGTAAAATATTATTATGTCTCCACACTCCTCTTAGGAGCTTCCAGTTTGATGGACCAATGTGGGTGCTCAAACAGGATAGGACTATTCATCTCTAAGGAATTAGAATCCCATGGGTCTCACTACCAACCAACTATAGCCCCGATTTAGTTTCATAATGTGAATCCTCCCCCATACCCACCTGAGGACTGATAATTTCAGGTTTTTGCCTCCACATGTCCAATTCTACTCACCAAGTGATGATTTACAGTAAAACCCTAGCTGGTTTTCCTCTAGTGGAGCCACGTCTTTCTCCAGACAATTGGTCTCTGAAACTCAAAGATTCTTCCACAAAAACCAACTAAGCATGTGTCTTAGTTTCCTGGCTGCTATGACAACAGCCTCACAATGGGTTGGCTTGACACAAGGAATAAATTAACTCATGGTTTCAGAGGCTGGAAGACTTGCTCCTCCCAGAGTCAGTAGTGTTCTGGCTGGCTGGCAATTCTTGGGTTCCTTGGCTTTCCCATCATATAGCCATGTCCTCTTCCCTTCTCTTCCAGGTTCCATTGACTTACAGCTTCTACTCCTCTATGTGGCTTTCTCTTCATAAAACCTCCAGTAATAGGTTAAGGCCCAACCTCATTCAGTAGGGCCACATCTTAACTAAAAATAATGTCTTCAAAAGGTCCTATTTACAATAGGTTTGGAGCCACAGAAATGGATTGAGAACATGTTTTTTTCCTGGGGTACATAATTCAAACTGCTATAGCCTGTTACAGCTCTCCTCCAAGAACTTAGGCTAGAGGTCTCAGTAAGTTACAGGCTGCATGAGCTTCTTGGTTGCACTCTTCTCAACCCAGTGGTTTCCTTAAAGAGAATCTTCTAATAACTAAAATGCCTCTCTGAGGATGTTGCTTGACAAAGCCCTACATGTACAAACTCCAATCTGTTAGTTTTTAATCTAGTTTTTAATATTATGGCTAGATTCTAAAAATAACAAGGTCCTCCATTTGTGAGACTTTGAGGACCTTCCTTCCACACAAACCAAAAGGGAAAATATTTTGGCTGAGATAAGGGTGGGTCAGCCACACACTTAATGACAGGAGGGCTTTACATGGAGCATTTGGGACATTATAAAGGCAAGCATATCCTTACGGCTTAATTCAGCTGCTTAACAAATTGGCCATGAAATGCCATCTATACCCTTCCAGTCAAGATATAAACAAGTTGTTTGGCTGTTTGGTTACAATCTAATATTTTTTAAAATAAAAATTTTAATTGAAGTATAACTTACATGCAGAAAAGTACACAGATTATAAGTGTACAGCTTGAAGAATTTAGCCAAAAGTAAACACCATTGTAACCACCACCCAGATCAAGAAACAGAACATTACCAGCATTCAGCCCCCTCCCAGTCACTACCTCCACCCTTCTCCCTATATGTAACAACTATATATATATTTTTTCTTTTATGTAGACATTTTATTGTAACAAAGCAACTTGTACACTTTTAACTTTTACAACAGAGTCCCATATTTCCTGTCCAGTGAAACAAAATTTAAAAATAAACAGGAACAAAATTACAATAGAGAATGTCAATTCCAAATAAGATCCTACAGGTTCTGCAGATTCTTCCATCAAGTGGCAGGTCTCAAGTCATAATTAGGACAGAATTTTATTTTTAAAGTGAATTCTTAAACTGCAAGGATACCCCTTAAACATCACAATTAAACATGCCAAAGGAGAAGCCATATTGTCAAAATGCCCACTTAACCCATCCAAACATCTCGAACCCACCTTTTGCTGACCTTCTATAAGCTCATGTTTTTAAGGGTTTTTTTTCTTTTTTTCAAACAAGGGAAAGTACACAGATACAGGTCCATATTCCCATAGAGACACAGTGTAATCTCTGAGCCCAATATACAGAGAAAGGAGGAAAAAATCTAGAATCCCATGCACTGCTACACAGTGGCCTAGCACCCTCCAGCTCCTAGCAGAGTGAGGGGAGCCCAAGGTTTTTCCTTTTTTCCTACAGAGCACTGTGGTGTGTTGATTCCATAAACTTTTTTGTTGAGACAGGAAGGGATAAAAATGAATTTGGAACAAAAGGGGTAGAGATTCTTTTGCGCAAGGTATTTCCCCCCAAATAAATTGAGAACCATGGTGTAAAGGAGAGAAAAGAGGCCTCAAAAACTGGGCAACTGAGCACGGCGGGGCTGGGGGGGGGTGGAGACTGCAACTTGCTCCCACGGACTGGAAAAAATTTAAAAGCGAAGGGTTGGAATCCATCAGTGTTCTATCAGTCATCTTCTTCTCTATCCTCCTCCCCATCCTCTCCCCCATCATCATCTTCATCTTCTTCCCTTTCATCCTTATCCCCTTCTTTATCAATATCTTCCAATCCTTTTTCTTCATAATCATCATCTTTTTCTCCTTCCCCTTCTTCATCATCCATATCAGGAACAAAATAGTCCTGTAATGGATTTGGCCAAATATCATCTTTGATGTCCTCTCCGGACTCATCTGCACTTGCATAAGAGTGGGTAAACCAGGTAAAGAAGCTCTGTGGTTCTTCATGCTACCTCTTCCTGCTGGCTTTATTCTTTGTTTGACTTGAACATTTCCTCAAGCCCTTTCCAAATTTCCTTTTGATTTCAGTCTACTTTGAGGATAGATCACCACTCTCATTCAGAGGAAATTCTTTGGAGAGAACTTTATTTCCAAAGTAAGGATTTTCATCAAAATAAAAATTTATTCTGTAACCTGATTTAACGTCTTCAAATTCTATCACTTTGACTCTGGTCAAATAAGGGGATGCCTTTTTATCCCCCTCCCCAAGCCATGCAGACACTTGTGGATGGTTGACAAAGTTTGTTACCCCCAAATCTGGGATTTTGGTGTTCAACTCTGACCTCTTCTGAAAGAATGGTTGGCGGAGTTTATTATATTTCTGTTCTACTTTCAAAATCTCCTCTCTGGCTTGTTCATTAAGTTTGTCTACTTCATTTTGTACTTCATCAATATGTTCAACTGCTTCCTGCAGTTCTTTTTCTCCTTTTGGCAAGTCCAGAGTGGCGATATCTCCTGCCTGGGGGGCAGGAAACAGCTCTGCTTTCTTTGTTTGAGGCAGGAATTAAGACTGACATTTGGGGGCCATAGCATTTAGAAAAGTCCAGTAACCAGAGCCAAAGACAGATGTTGGCCTGGAAGAAGCTCAGAGAACTCACCACTATAATTTTAATCTTATGAGTTCCATATTTTTTATGTATCTGATGGCCCAGATAATTATCTCTGAGGGCCAGAGTTAATTAGAAACTGGGAAGATTGTTTCCCCATGAGTCATTACTCTTAAAAATAGTTTATCAGTGAGACTGCATCCAGCTGCAAGTAACAGAAACCTCAACTCGAATGGCTTAAACAATAAAGAAAATTTATGATCTCTACATAAATGGAAGTCCTTGCATAGGGTAAGCTTCAGGGTTAATTGAATTAGCAGCTTGAGTCAACAAAGACCCATGATCTTTCCATCTCTCCACTTAGCCATCCTTGCTGTTTGCTTTATTCTTGGGCTGATAATAGGACTTTCTGTGACTCTGTCTTTGGAGAGGAAACTTCTCCCAGAGGTACCTCAGCAGATGTCCACTCACATCTCATTGGTGAGAATTGGGTCACATGCCCAACCAATCAGGCCACGGGACTGGGATTACTCCATTATCTTAAGACTTATCATCTGGTGCGGATGGATGTAGAGAAGTCCACCCCAATGATTCCCTTAGAAAGCTGTGTAATTAAATGTAAAATGTCTGGCTCACCTCATTTACAAATATATTTATATTGCTAAAAGGTAACAAGGGTTATAAACAGTGGAGATTTGTGAGCTGAACATAATGTTAAAGATTCAAGGTTAGAGGTAAGTAACTCTCTGTGAAAAAAGAATAAATCGACCGTGGCAAAATAAACACAGCAGTTCTTGCCCTCTCCTCTGAATGCCAATGATCCTTCCTCGCTGAATTGCCTGTTTGGGCACTGAGTCATAAACATATTTTTTAAAGTTATTGGGATAGTGTCTGTAACTGGTTAGGTTAAGCACAGGACTTAATATTTCAGTCTACACTGAGGAGAAATCCTACCTCTTTACAAATCACATGATGGCATGTAGCACACATGGCAAGTCATTTAAATGCTATGAGGTGTGTGAGTCATGGCTCTCGAATGGACTTCAAGTTCCTTCAGTTACCATGACAATAGCCAACAGCCACTCAGTCTCCTAGTTGTTTGAATGTTCTCTCATGATACAACTCCAGTTATTTCTAAAGAATATTATAAAGACAAAAGTATATATACATACTAGATAAACTTATATACAACGTATTGTATATATATTCATTTTTTTAAGGTAGGTGGGAATGTAACAGGGAAGGAAATGTTTACATTCCTTTTATCAATGCACTAGTCACATACTATTAGAACAAAGCATGGATATGTGTGGGAGGAATCCATTATCAATGAAGATCTGGGTGGGTAAGCCATGCTCATCAGGGTAAAACAATCATGACAGTGGTAGATACAATAAGATGTTTTTGTGATAAATGGTAAAATGTGTCTGTCCATGGATGACAGTGATAGGTAGGATTCAAAGATAAGCTACTCACTGTATATGTATGGAATATTTTACATCTATGTGTGTACCAATAATTTTATATTTTGTTAAAAAAAAGACCCTTAAATAATCACTTGTAGCCAGGAGCTGGCCGCGGCCACGGCGGCAGTGGGAAAGCGGAGAGGGGAGTCCTGCTCAGAGTGCCAGGGTGGGGAGGTGGAGTGGGCCCATGGAAGACACAGTGTTCACAAGGAGCTGGACCAGTGAGTCAAGCAGCTGAATGACTGTAAACAGCTTAATGAGAAACAAGTGCGGACCCTGTGCGACAAGGCTAACGAAAGTTTAACAAAACAATCAAATGTGTAAGAGGTTCGTTGTCCAGTTATCGTCTGGAGATGTTCATGGTCAATTCCATGATCTTATGGAACTCTTTAGAGTTGGTGGGAAATCACCAGACACAAACTATCTATTCATGGGGGCCAATGTTGACAGAGGTTATTATTCCGTGGAGACCGTGACTCTTCTTGTGGCGTTAAAGATGCGTTCTCCAGCACGCACCACAATATTGAGAGGAAACCATGAAAGCCTACAAATTACCCAAGTATATGACTTTTATGATGAATTTCTATGAAAGTATGGAAATGCCAATGTTTGGAAATATTTCACAGATCTGTTTGATTATCTTCTACTTACAGCTTTGGTAGATGGACAGATACCTTCCTCCATGGTGGCTTCTCTCCATTCATAGATACACTGGATACTATAAGAGCCGGGTTCGTTTTCAAGAAGTGCCACATGAGGGCCCAATGTGTGATCTGTTGTGGCCGGATCCAGATGACTGTGGTGGGTGGGGCATTTCTCCACGTGGTGCTGACTACACATTCAGGCAAGACATTTCTGAAACGTTTACCCACACCAATGGCCTCAGGCTGGTTTCTTGTGCTCACCAACTTGTAATGGAGGGATACAATTGGTGTCATGATCAGAATGTGGTTACTGCCTTCAGTGTACCCAATTGTTGTTACTGTTGTGGGAAATAGGCTGCTATCATGGAGTTAGATGATACTTTAAAATATTCCTTCCTTCAGTTTGACCCAGCGCCTCGCTGGGGAGAGCCTCACCTTACCCGACGCACTCCAGATTACTTCCTGTAAATTGCTCCTCAGAAAACCTGCCTTTGTATGTGGAAGTATACCTGGCTTTTTAAATATATATATATTTAAAAACAAACAAAAAAGCAACAGTAATCTACGTGTTTCTGTAACAAATTGGGATCTAGCTTGGCATTAAACCACAATATGGACCAAAATGTGCCATAGTAGTGATGAGTATTTAGCATAACTTGAGACTGAAATTCAGTACTACACCATGTTCTAGATTAGTCAGTCACAACAGTTTGTCTGCTGTATTTGCGGTAACCATTTTTCTCTGGACTACTCAAACAAAAATGGTAACCTAACTCCTTTCTCTCCTTTTGAACTTATTTGAAAATTTTAGTTATAATTTTTAACTGGCATGGATTAATAGAGTTGGAATTTTATTTTTAAGGAAAATTCACACAAGCTAACTTCGACTTATTCCATTATCACCTTTATATTATTGAAATGCATAGTTAACTGAAGAAAAGATTCTTCTTGGGAATATGTCGCCATAACATTTAAAGAGATTTCCCTTCATTTAAATTAAATTTCTGTTTTATGTTGCTCTGCACATTTCTGTATATTTATCATGACAGTGCTTGCATCCTATTTCGTGTACTGAGCAAATAAACTTTCCATTTTAAACAAAGAAACAAAATAATCATTTGTAGTGGATCAATACATAACTGGTACTATTCTCAGTCAAGAAAATATGAATACCAGGGCAATTCCAATCAAAGAGTAATAAAGCCAGTATATCCTTCAGAAAAATATTCAGCACAAATCTAACATTCCTGAGGAAATCTTTTTCTCACAAATGTATCTAATATTTTGATTGCTGCTATAATTTTAAGACAACATATTGGAACAAATATTATAAAATATTACAAAACTTAATATGTATGGTTCTAATATGAGGAAGTACATCAATAACAGACTTGATTTCAATGGGCCTTGAAATTTTTTTTTAATTTTTTTTAATTGCTTATTTTTTACTAAAGTAAAAATACAGTTTCCTGTGATCATCAAACATTTTAGTTACTTTTATCCAACAGCCATTCAATAGTCCCTGGATGTTTGAATGTTCGTTCTTGTTAGAATTCCAATTCTTTCTCAAGAATAACATATGAGTCATATATATTTTACTATTCATTTTTATGTCAACCAGGAATGTAACTTTGATTTATAATCCAATACATTGCACTTTGCTTTTGGTGTAGGTTAGGCCGTTTTGAAAGGAGTTGAATATTTCATGATCCCAAAACAGTCAAGGATCCTCTAACAAGGAAGAAGTCTCTGTTAATTCACTCAACAAATGTCAGAGATTTTAAAAAGAATGCTCTTTTCTACCATTTTCCACTACTGTTTCACTATAACTACCTCAACCAACCAATCAAATGTATCCTAAGCATCTACTTTGTGTAGGATATTGCACTGAATAATTGCAATAATAAATTGCATTGTGTTCCTACAATGAAGGAACACAAAATAAGTATACTGCACAATCCTTGCCATCAAAGAAACCACAGTCTAATCGGGGAGACAAAGTCAGGTACCGAAGAGTGAAAATGGCCATGAGTGTGACAGGCACATTGAGAAGGGAGAATTCAGGTGACGTGGATTGCAGTAACCCGAGGTTCCATGGAGAAAGTGAAACACAGGCTGGGCTTTGAAGTCTCAGTATGATTCAGCTTAACCAAGATGGCAAATAGGCTGCATATCTGCTGCTACTCTCGTCATGTCTGTGGCAGGCATTGCTAATGAACGCCAACGTATGTCCCCTCCTGCTGAGCTTAGACTCAGCACAGTGCTCCTGGCAACCCAGACAATCAACTGGAATCAGAGCTCATGAAGAAACCTACCTGGTGATGGGAATGGAGAAAGTGGGTATTGGTTATTCTAGCTCATGGAACAGCACTCCCAAGGGCACAAGAGGTAAGAAAGAACAAAGTGGAAGTAGAAGACAGGAGGAGTGACTGGCTAAGAGCAGACTGTCTGGTTAATAACAGTCTATAGGTAGTATTGGGCCGAATCTTGGAAGTTATTGAAAACCAGGCAAGGACATGGTTAGCTCCTGAATAAGAAACGTGTTTAATAGAGAGCTTGGAAGCAATATGCATGGTAAATATAGAAAATGATATGGATGCATTCCACTTAAAAAAATATATCAGAAAAAAAACCCAAGCTTCTGAATAGATTAAAGGATGATAATAATTCTTAATCCTAATGAACAAGGGATTTCTCAAGTAACCTGAATGGGTGCATTTTAAAAGAATTACTCTACCGAAATGGTGTCCACTTTCCAGGTAGATAGAGGGAGGTACACCAGCACTGGACTTGAGATTATCAGCAAAAGTCATCCAATTCTGCAGGAAAACAGGTACCCTTAAAATCTGCTAGTAAAACTGTAAATTGGAATCATTCTCACAGAAAGTGGTTTGAAAAGTGGTATGGAGCCTTAACAACATGCATATCCTTTGATCCAATAATTCTAGAGCAAGAAATTTATCCTAAAAAAAAAAAAAAAGTGAAATGTAGAAAAAGCTTCCTGACAAAGACATTCTTTGCAAGGCTGCCTATAACAAATAAACTTTAAAAGCCAAAAGAGCCTAATAAAATATCTAAAGAATCCCTGGTACATTTTATAGAATATAAATAGAACCAGCAAAAAATTAATGAAGAATTTCTAATATGGGAAAATGGTTAAGCAATAGTAATTGAAAAGAGTAGGATACAAGATTGTGTTTTACATCTTGAGAAAACTTATGTTACAGGAAAAGCAAATACATCAAAGTATTAATAGTGGTTCCTTGCTGTGGATAGCGGAACAATAGGTCACCTTTTTTTCTTTTTTCAACTCTTCTCTGTTTTTAAGGATATTGTTTTTTTTAAGTTTGCTTTAAAAATCAAGCTATAGAGCTTGGGGCAAGATGGCGGCATAGAGAGGAGTGGAAGCTAAGTAGTCCCCCTGGAACAACTACAAAAAACCAGAAACAACTAGTAAATAATCCAGAATAACTGCGGGGGGACAAACGAGACCATCCATTCATCATACACCAACCTGAATTGGGAGGAATGCCTGAGAACACAGCATAAAATCTGTAAGTAAAACCTGTGGAACCAGGTCGGGAAACCCCCTCCCCCATAGCCCGAGCTGCAGAGCCACATGGTGCCACAGAGAAGCTCTCTCCCAGCAAGCGAATACAGCTCAGCTGAGCTCCAACTGGGGTTTTAAGTAGCGAGTGGGAACTGCTCACTACAGGTACGCAGCCCCAAAAAACAGACAGAGGCTTTGGGTGACGACTGACCTGGGAGAGCCAGAGGGTCGCCTTGGACTCCGTCTGAAGGGGACTATCTGTTTCTTTTTTGGCTCAGTGGAGAAAGCCCCAGTCATTTTCAGTTTCCAAGGCTGTGACTCTGGGAAGGGTGGAGACACCACAAGCAGAGAGTGAGACCATTGAAATGCTAATGACCTCCACCTGAGGGGTCTGTCTTCTCTAGGAGGAAAGGGGTGGGGCCCTTTCCATTCAGAACCAGACCCCAGAGCCTGGGGGAACACGGCCATACCTCCTCACACCAGTCAAGAATTATAGGCTAACAGGTGTCACCTGCTGGGCAGAAAAGCACAGTGACCCGAGGCATCAAAGGGTGGAGCAATTTTCTAAGACACACCTGCAGGGAAACCAGATACTGAATATTTCTTCCCTCTGGGACCTGAGACTGTTCTGGTCTGGGAAAACCGGATTTGATAACCAAGGAAACCATGCCTAGACAACAGAAAATTACAACCTACACTAAGAAAAACAAAGTTATGGCCCAGTCAAAGGAACAAACGTACACTTCAACTGAGATACAGGAATTTAAACAACTAATGCTAAATCAATTCAAAAAGTTTAGAGAAGATATTGCAAAAGAGATAGAGGCTGTAAAGGAAGCACTGGGCATGTATACGGCAGAAATCAAAAGTTCAAAAAAACAACTGGTAGAATCTATGGAAATGAAAGGCACAACATAAGAGATGAAAGACACAATGGAAACATACAACAGCAGATCTCAAGAGGCAGAAGAAAACACTCAGGAACTGGAGAACAAAACACCTGAAAGCCTACACGCAAAGGAGCAGATGGAGAAAAGAATGAAAAAATATGAGCAACGTCTCTGGGAACTCAAGGATGAAACAAAGTACAATAATGTATGTATCATTGGTGTCCCAGAAGGAGAAGAGAAGGGAAAGGGGGCAGAAGCAATAATAGAGGAAATAATTAATGAAAATTTCCCATCTCTTATGAAAGACATAAAATTACAGATCCAAGAAGCGCAGCGTACTCCAAACAGAAGAGATATGAATAGGCCTACGCCAAGACACTTAATAATCAGATTATCAAATGTCAAAGACAAAGAGAGAATCCTGAAAGCAGCAAGAGAAAAGCAATCCATTACATACAAAGGAAGCTTAATAAGACTATGTGCGGATCTCTCAGCAGAAACCATGGAGGCAAGAAGGAAGTGGTGTGATATATTTAAGATACTGAAAGAGAAAAACCACCAACCAAGAATCCTGTATCCAGCAAAGCTGTCCTTCAAATATGAGGGAGAGCTCAAAATATTTTCTGACAAACAATGAGAGACTTTGTGAACAAGACACCTGCCCTACAGGAAATACTAAAGGGAGCACTACAGGGTGATAGAAGACAGGAGTGTGTGGTTTGGAACACAATTTTGGGAGATGGTAGCACGACAATGTAAGTACACTGAACAAAGGTAACTATGAATACAGTTGACAGAGGAAGATGGGGAGCATGTGAGACACCACAAGAAAGGAGGAAAGATAACGACTGGGACTGTGTAACTTGGTGAAATCTAGAGTATTCAACAATTGTGATAAAATGTACAAATATGTTCTTTTACGAGGGAGAGCAAGCAAATGTTAACCTTGCAAGGTGTTAAAAATGGGGAGGCATTGGGGGAGGGATGCAATCAGCATAAACTAGAGACTGTAACTAATAGAATCATTGTATTATGCTTCCTTTAATGTAACAAAGGTGATATACCAAGGTGAATGCAGATAAGAGGGGGGGATAGGGGAGGCATGTTAGACACTTGACATTGGTGGTATTGTCTGATTCTTTATTCTACTTTGATTTAAGGTTATTTTTCCTTTTGCTGCTTCCTAGCTGTCATTTTTTTTGTTTCCTCTTTCTTTTGCCTCTCTGCCTTCTTTGACTCTCCCTCCTGCCTTGTGGAAGAAATGTAGATGCTCTTGCTTAGTATGAGCAGAATGTTCAATTAGGATGAACTTAAATGTTTGGAAATGAACAGGGGTGTTGGTAGCAAGATGTGACAATAACTAACAGCGCCGAATGGTGTGTGAATGAGGTGGAAAGGGGAAACTCAGAGTCATATATGTCACCAGAAGGAAAGTTGGAGGTCAAAAGATGGAAATGTATAAAACTGAATCCTATGGTGGGCAATGTCCATGATCAACTGTACAAATACTAGAAATCACTTCATGAACCAGAACAAATGTATGACAATACAATTAGAAGTTAATAATAGAGGGGCATATAGGGAAGAACTATATACCTATTGCAAACTATATACTACAGTTAGTAGTATTTCAACATTTTTTTCATAAACAGTAACAAACATACTATATCAATACTAGGAGTCAACAATTGAGGGGGGTTGGTTAGGGATAGGAGAGGTTTAGAGTTTCCTTTTCTTTTTTTCTTTTTTCATCTTTCACTTTATTTCTTGTCTGGAGTAATGAAAAGTTTCTAAAAATTGAACAAAAATTAAGTGTGATGGATGCACAGCTGTATGAGGGTACCCAGGGGCAAGTGATTGTACACTTTGGATCTTTGGATAATTGTATGGTATCTGAACAATCTCAATAAAAATGAAAAAAAAAAAGTTCAAAAAAAAATCAAGCTATAGAAAAATGGGGGAAGGAAACAAACAAACAAACAAACAAAAGGCACCTAGTATTCTTTTTTACTTTAATTGCTCTTTTTCACTTTAATTTTTATTCTTGTTATTCTTGTGTATGTGGTAATGAAGGTGTCAGGGATTGATTTTGGTGATGAATGCACAACTATGTAATGGTACTGTGAACAACCGAATGTACACTTTGTTTTGTATGACTACATGGTATGTGAATATATCTTAATAAAATGAATTAAAAAAAATCAAGCTAACAGTGATATCATCAACATGGTGACATAAACAGGTACTGAAAACTTCGTGCCAGAGATTCAAGGAAAAAAAGGACAATTCTGAATTGTTTGAAACTCTGGAAGATAGAAAGACCCTGAAAATGCAAAATTGAAGAAAGAAAAGAAATATCAGGTAGGAATCTTCTGTCCCAAACCAGCTGGTCCTCTCACCTCCCCTTCACTCATTCTCTGAGGCACAGAATCAGCAGACAGGACACTCCCAAAAGGGACACAGATTTTAAAATCTCACAGCAGTGAAAAAATACTCTCACTGAAGACCTGGGGGATGGGGAAGGACATTTCAAGGCCCATATCTGTGAGGGACAAAGAGATTTAAAAAATGTGGACAGAGATTGTTTCCAGCCCTGGGTCTGAAACCCCTTCCACCACCCTTGAGGGAAGCAGCAGCCAGCAGCTGTTTCCTTGCCTTGGAGAGGGCTGGAGTGCTGGGTCGGCTGAGGGAGTACTTTGCCACAAGTGGAGCCCCACTTCAAGCCAGATTTTGGCTGGCAAAGTGAGGGCATAGGAATCCCGCAGTTTCAGCCCTGTTGGGTCAGACAGCTTGTGCTCGAAGGCAAAGCAGCCTCTGAGGATGATTATGTTACCAAACAGTGCCATCTGCTGGACAGTCCAGAAAGTGCAAAGGAAGTAAAATACTTTTTAAAAGATGCTTCAGACCCTTTCTTAGGAGCACAGGAGCTGGTCTACACGTTCTATACAAAAACCCAGCCCTGTTTTGGCTGAGATATAGGAAAGACTTAACTGTTAAGCAGGGCTCCAAAACAACCCAGATCTTGCTAGCCAGTGGGAAATAGAACACCACTGGAAGCCAGCAGATTTGTTTTACCACACACAGTGAACTTGCTGAGGTACCCAGTACCTTCCTCCCATCCCTGTAGCTAGCTATGGTAGGTGCCTGATTTGGGGAGAAAGACTGGGGGTACAGCCAATCTGACAACTGGCCAGGGAGAAAAGCAAAGAAAAGATAGAGATCAAAGACAACCAACAAGAAGACCTTAGGCAAAAGAGAGAAAACAACCTCCAGAATAAACTAATCAAGAAAATCAGATGCCTAGACAGCAAAATAATCATGAGCCACATCAGGAAACAGGAAGATATGGCCCAGTCAAAAGGAAGAAACTAACACCTCAAGTGAGATTCAGAAGTTGAAACAATTATAGATGTTCAAACAAATCTTTTAAATCAAATCAATGAGTTGAGAGAGAATGTGACAAAAGAGATGAAGGATATAAAGAAGACACTGGATGATCATAACGAAGAATTCGTAAGCCTGAAAAAACAAGTGGCAGAACTTATGAGAATGAAAGGCACAATAGAAGAGATGAAAAACACAATGGAGACATACAACAGCAGACCTGGAGAGAGAGAAGAAAGGATCAGTGAGCTGGAGGGCAGAAATTCTGCACACAAAGGAACAGAAAGGCAAAAGAATGGAAAAATATGAGCAGGGTCTCAGGGAACTGAATGACAACATGAAGCACACAAATATACAAGCTATAGTTGTCCCAAAGGAGGAGAGAAGGGAAAAGCAGCAGAAAGAATAATAGAGAAGAATAATAGAGGAAATAATCAATGAAAATTTCCCAACTCATATAAAAGACATAAAATTACAGTTCCAAGAAGCACAGTGTACCCCAAGCAGAACTGAGCCAAATAGACCTACTCCAAGACACTTAATAAGCAGATTTTCAAATGTCAAAGACAGAGAACTCTGAAAGCAGCAAGAGAAAAGCAATCAATCCAACACATACAAGGGAAGCTTGATAAGACTAAGTGTGAATCTCTCAGCAGAAACCATGCAGGCGAGAAGTCAGTGGTATGATATATTTAAGATACTGAAAGAGAAAAACTGCCAACCAAGAATCCTATATCTAGCAAAACTTTCCTTCAAAAATGAGGGAGAGTTTAAAATATTTACAGATAAACAGATACCGAGAGAGTTTATGAACAGGAGACCTCCTCTATGAGAAATACTAAAGGGAGTGCTACAGACAGATAGGAAAAGACAGGAGAGAGAGATTTGGAGAAGAGTGTAGAAATGAAGATATCAGGAGATAGAAAGACAGTAGAGATTGGATATTTGATGTTGATGGAGTATAGAATGTTCTAGAGGATTGATTGTATAGATCTAGAAATGGCAGCACAATACTGTGTGATTGGTAGCACAATACTGTAAGTATACTGAAAAAAGATGACTGTGTATACAGTTGAAAGAGGAAGCTTAGGGGTATGTATGACACCAGAAGGAAAGACAGAACATAAAGACTGGAACTGTATAACTTAGTGAAACCTAGAGTGGTCAATGAGCATGACTAAATGTACAAATACAAAAATGTTTTTACATGAGGGAGCAATAAGAAGGAATGATGTTCTGAGGTATGCAATTAGGTGGATGGACTGTGAAGACAGTAGGTTGAGTGAAATAAACCAGAAATGGAAAGACAAACATTATAATGCCTCACTAATAGGGACTAATAATAATGTGCTGAGAATTGAATCTGGGAGCATGGGTTATCTGGGAAAAGCTTGTATAAAGAAAGGTTCCTAGATTGCAAGCTCTTAGAGCAGTCACATCCATTCATGAATTGTAATAGTTATTTCTAATTTTTGAGACGCTGAGCTGTTTGTGTATGATGTGGTTGGTCCCTGGAGTTTCAGGTGTCTGTGTGGCACCTGGCATTCAGAGCCAGAGTTTGGCAGCCACGAGTGTTGGCATTGCCCCATGAATCAAGTGTTAAAGAGGCTGAAAAGGAGATCAGACTTTGATTAGAGATATGAATGAAAAGGACTTGGTTGTGATTGGGGTAGATCAGACTAAAGTGTAGAGGATGATATTAACTGTGTTTTAAAACTGTGGCTTCTCTGTGGGACCAAAGGAAGGGATGTTTATTTGGTACAAAATCTATATTTTCTGTAGCATACCATATAATTTAACTTGTATGGTCAGTTTACTCAAATACCATAATTACATGGAAATTTGACTAGGGAGTGAGATCTTGTTGGTTTGTACAGGATAGCATGAAGCCCTGCTACAACCCAGAGTAATTTGGGCAGAGAATAAAAAACATTTGCAAAGCCCCCTTGAGGGACTGGGGGGAAATGTGGAAATATTAAACTTCCTTAGCTGGGGAGTTCCTAATGTTCTTGCAAGCATTGAGGACTGCCAGCTTGGTGGGCTGAGGTCTCGATCTTGGGGCTTGCCCTTATGAAGCTTGTTACTGCAAAGAGAGGCTAAGCCTACTCATAAGAGTCACCCCCAGAGGGCCTCTTTTGTTGCTCAGACATGGCCTCTCTCCAAGCCCATTCCACAGGGCAACTCACTGTCCTTCCCCTTCTGTGGGACACGACTCCCAGGGGTATAAATCTCCCTGGCAATGTGGGATGTGACTCCTGGGGATGAGACTGGACCCTGCATCATGTGATTGAGAAAGCCTTCTGGATCAAAAGGGGGAAGAGAAATGTACCAAAATAGAGTTTCAGTGGCTGAGAGATTTCAAATAGAATTGAGAGGTCATTCTGGAGGTAACTCAAACACATTATATGGCTATCCCTCTTTAGTTTTTAGTTTATTAGAATAGTTAGAAGGAAATTTCTGAAACTGTTGAACTGCAATCCAATATCCTTGATTCTTGAAGGTGAGTGTGTAACTATATAGCTTGTATGGCATGACCGTGTGACTGTGAAAACCTTATGGTTCACACTCCCTTTACCCAGTGTATGGACAAATGAGCAGAAAAATGAGGACAAAAAGTGAATTAATATTATGGGGGAGGAAGGGTATGGGATGATTTGGGTGTTCTTTTTACTTTTTATTCTTATTTTTATTTTTTTGAATAATGAAAATGTTCAAAAATTGATTGTGGTGATGAATGCCCAACTATATGATGATACTGTGAACAATTGTTTTAGACTTTGAATGACTGTATGGTATGTGAATATATATAGATATATGTATATTTTAAGAATCAAGCTAACAAACTTACTCTTACATAATTCTAGTCTTGCCCAGAGACAAGAATATCTTGAATATAAGTTCCTACTCATTTCAATGTATAAAAATTCACCATTAATACTGTGCCAATTTTGACATATTATGTCCCCCAGGAGAAACCATGTTCTTTAATACAATCTTGTTGGGGCAGAGTTATTAATCTTTTTGATTAGGGTGTGACCTCTTGACTGAATGTTCCTATGGAGATTTGGCCCCACTCATTCAGGGTGGGTCTCGATTAGTTTACTGGAGTCCTTTAAAAAGAGCTTCAGGCCCAGACACTTGCGGACGCTTTGAGATACTGGCCCAGAGTTTGCTCTGGAGAAGCTAAGACAGGACAAAATGCCCCAAGGGCAGGGGGGAGGGACTTTTGGAGAGAAGCTAAGAGCAGACATTTGGAGATGTTAGCCCCGAGTTAGCTCTGGAGAGGCTAAGAGAGACAAGCCCAGAGACATTTTAGAGAGAGTCATTTTGAAACCAGAAGCCCGGAGCAGATGCCAGCTAACACAGGCTTTCCCGATGCCATTGGCCGTTCTTCAGTGAAAGTATCTTCTTGTTGATGGCTTAATTTGAACACCTGTATGGCCTTAGAACTGTAAATTTGTAACCTAATAAATCCCCTTTATAAAAGCCAATCCATTTCTGGTATTTTGCATAATAGCAGCATTAGCGAACTGGAACAAATACTTTCCCCAAATAATTATTTTGTCTAAGAATATTATTTCTCAATGAGAAATAATATTCTTAGAACCTGGTTCTCACAACATACCACCTCATCAGGTTGGTTGGGCATTAAATGTATTCTCATGCATGTAAAGCACTGAACACAAACAAGGCAGTAACACATAAGGTTAAAAGGAAGGGTGTCAGAGTCAGACAGCCCAGATGCTGATTCAGACTCCACTACTTAATTTGCTTTGTGACATTGAGTAAGTTACATAACTTTTCTACACCTCAATTTCTGTCTCTATAAAACAGTGATAATAAAAATACTAGTCTCATAGTATTATTAAGAGGATCAAATGAGTTAGTATATGTAAAGGGCCCAGTAATCATGAGCTCTTATTACTCAGAGTGCAACATTTCAGTTAATTGTCGATTCAAATGCACGTCTGACTCAAGAACCTGAATTTTTAGCTTGTGCCAGACAAGTGTTAACAAAGAGAGAAAAACGATAAAACTCATTTCTAAAAGTTTTGCATTTCCATTTTTAAAATTTAATTTTTATTTTTAATCAAAACTCCGTGTGTATATAGTTAAAAAAGCTAAAAAGAGCTACAGGTCTTCTGTTAGGGTTGAACAGTTCTTCTCCGCTGCTTGAGCTTCCATTTGAAGGGCTTCTCTGGGTGGACTAAAAGCTTCTGGCCTCACCCCACCTCTTACTCCTCTCACTGGAGAAGTGAGTTATCTGATTGGCAAGTTTGGAAAGAAGGAACTAGATTTGTTCAGCTCATTTCTTTCTCTCCTCTCTTTGCTGTTCCTCTGTGCTAGAAGTTGAGCAGGGACAAGGTCCCACAAAAAGGGACATGCAGACTTCCAGTCCTGACAGTGACTAGCGGTAACTCTGCTTTGTCCAGAGGTGAAGAGTAAGAAAACTCACTTGTCACAGGTCTAAGTTACATTCTCCAACTTTGTTTTGATCAACAATAACTATAGCATTTTGATCTCCTTCTGTCAGAATCCTGTCTCTCATAATTGGTACAGACTTCAGCCAAGAAAGAGGGGTGTATTTAATGACCCTCGAAGATTCAACAGCTTCCAAAACACAGTAGTCCCTTGCCTCATTCCTTCCCCTCCCCAATTTCCAACACAGAAAAACTTTCAACTCTTCTAGCTGTTTCTTCTGGTGTTTGCCTCACATATCTAAAGAACATGTTTATACTACTTTATTTTGAATTTTCAATTTTAGATAAAATCTATTGAGCTTTTTTACACTGCTCCCCCACATACGCTTCTCCTTTACTCATCCTCCTGATATAGTTAATAATTTCTAAATATTTACATTAAGACTATGCAAATAGTTCTATGATCACATTTCCTTTCATATACATTTTCATTTTTATTGGAGTAAATTACTGCCTTTTTCCACATTTGCTTAGTTTTCTAGGTTGTAGCATAATTCATCCCCAAGACATCAATATGGTAAAAACACATTAGAAAGTCTACCAATTCCAATTTATCTTGGTGCTGTCTCTTGGAAGTCTCTCCCTTCCTCCACTTATCTGGACTGTTTCCAATTGCAGAGCAACTTTTCACCTTAGATCTCACTTGACTATTCATCACCTCAGGAATTCGCTTCACTTCTCCCCGCTTTCGTTGATCATGTATCTTCCTCTTTCATGGTTTACTCCCACACTTTCTTTTCTCCCTGAAGACTGTGAAGTACCCAATTAAACCTACCACACTACGACAGGAATACTGAGGTTGCCATAACAGTTGCTGCAAATTTATGAACATATCTCACAGAAATATGCAGGTGTAGTTATACTTGGAAGTACCTCCTCTCTTCAGGTTAGTGAGATCATTACTTCATGAGTATTTTATATATTTCTAACGAACCTTGGTTCAAACAAGTGTTTTTCCCTCTATGATAAGCCATGTTTTACATCTGAAGTTACTTGGAATTTATTATATAGAAGAGCTATAATGACTTAGAATAAAATGAGTGACTATATTCATCAGATTCCAACATTGCAAAGTTTAATAATATGTGTATTTCAACTTAGGAGACTTCCCAGGGATGGTCCAGATTATAAATAAATCAGTTTATTTCTTCCATGTTTTTCAGGACAATCAGGTACAGTTTTCTATCACAATACTTAAAATTCAAGAAAAGCATGGCTGAAGTGCTATCTTGTCATTTATAGTATAAAAAATAAAAGGTAGTTAAAGGGGGCAAGATGGGAGCTAGATGAGAGCTAGGGTAAATCCAAGACAGAAAATAAAAAGGGGGTCAAATCAGGAATCTTGGAAAACTCATTTTCTTGTATTGCTCATGGTTTAGCCTCTCTCAATTTCTATCTCTGTTTGTTCCTGATTAGATTTCTATAGGTAATTAAATCAGAGTAGGCAGGTTTATAAAAGATTCATTTTTAATGTGGACATCTTCCAATTGTCCTGTAAGGTAATGACACCTCCATTTCTGAAAAACACAGACGAGGAAAACTGGAAAAAAACAAACAAAAAAAACCCAAAAGAAAAGACTCTTGAAGGAAAAATGAAATTCAAGCATCTCATTTTTTTTTAAATCTTCATTTTATTGAGATATATTCACATACCACGCAGTCATACAAAACAAATCGTACATTTGATTGTTCACAGTACCATTACATAGTTGTACATTCATCACTGAAATCAATCCCTGACACCTTCATTAGCACACACACAAAAATAACAAGAATAATAATTAAAGTGAAAAAGAGCAATTAAAGTAAAAAAGAACACTGGGTACCTTTGTCTATCTGTCTGTTTGTTTGTTTCCTTCCCCTATTTTTCTACTCATCCATCCATAAACTAGACAAAGGGGAGTGTGGTCCTTATGGCTTTCCCAATCCCATTGTCACCCCTTGTAAGCTACATTTTTATACAATTGTCTTCGAAATTCATGGGTTCTGGGTTGTAGTTTGATAGTTTCAGGTATCTACCACCAGCTACCCCAATTCTTTAGAACCTAAAAAGGGTTGTCTAAATTGTGCGTAAGAGTGCCCACCAGAGTGACCTCTCGGCTCCTTTTGGAATCTCTCTGCCACTGAGCATCTCATTATTTTTATTTCTCTTTCTAGGTCCATGTGGTTCTAAACTAACATCAGGGTTTCAGTCATAGAGATTAGGGCCAAGAGCACAAACAACAGGAAACTGCTTTGAGACTGGCACTGGTGGATCAAAAATGCCATTTGTTACATTTGTAACAAACACCAATTGTATTTTCATTATGTTGTGCTTTCTCCAATGAATTTGTGAATCATCCTTTCATGATACAACAATTTCTAAAATCGGAAATGACAGCCAGCTTTCAACGCTACATGCATAAGTGTAAGATTTCCATTTCTCAGATTTTCACGTGATTTATAGAGTTTGATTCAGAAGAGGCTAAAGTCAAGTCAACCAATTAGCAATAATTTTTCTGGCATCATTAAAAAACTACATATTTACATATATAGTACCAGGTTAAATCTTATCCAGGATTCTGGATTGGGTGATAGGGTAGGTGAAGTTATGCAAGGACTTCTCATCTGTGCTGCTTAAGGATTTCATCAATATTCATATTTGAATCCTATATAGGTTACCTTTCAACAGCAGTATATTTGACAACATAACTCAAATCTAAATTCTTACTAACTGACTTTGCAAAACTGTGTTTGCAAAGGAGGAAGGGTTATTTCGAAAAAGTTGTTTCTACTGACTGAAGTAACGTAATTCTCTTCAAGAATCAACACATTTCAGGGACCTCCCCCCACCCCCAAGACAGTAGCTGCATTTAAGAAAACAGCTTTACAATATTAAGACAATTTCATTAATCATGCACAGGAACATCTATAGATATTTGGAAATCAGCAGTAAATACATAGGGCATATTATTTATTTTGGTTCAGCTAGAGCTTAGTGTTTATATGGAAACCACTGATGATGGGAATGACAGTTTGAGGACTCAAGTTTAAACCCTGGCTCCCCTCTTAGGTGCTATATGGCCTCAGACAAGTCAAGTGGCTCTCTGAGCCATGGGTTAAATGCAGATGCCCCCATCTGCCCTGTAAGGGTACTGTAAGGATCAGAAATGCTTGTAAACTACCAAAGAGACCACATGGTATATAGTAGGTGTTACATAAATGATAAGATGGTATTACAATCGCATCTTCATGTTTCATTTGAAAAACAACTCAAGTCTCTCCTTAATGCTTCATAAATGAATTGTTTTCTTGTTTTTGAAATGCCAGAATATATGTGATTATAAGTTGAGAGGGGCCTTGAAATACAGTATTTAGCTAATTAACATTAGGTCCATGCTATCGATCACCAGCAATTTGATAGACAGTGTGGGTAATTTCTTACCTTAAATTTACATAATTGGAATCATGATCTTCTACCTCAGGTTTTCATGAATCAACTAGGATTTGTCAAGTACCTACCACATGCTCAGCATCATGAAGAGTGCTATGAGAATGCACTTTATTAGTAGGAATTTTAAACATTAGATTCAAATGCTAGAAATAAGAATGGTGCTGTCCTTTCCTGTTAAGAATCCTCAATTCATGTGACAGTGAAATAGCCAAGCCCTAATGAAAAATGTCTCGTCAGTAATATTAGAAAGCTATCAGTATCTTTTAAAGGTGATTATAAAAATCTTTTACTTCCCTTGTTTTATTAAGACAGTTACTAGAACTTCAATCTCAGTATTTAATTTTTCCCAATGGCTAAGTTATTTCCAAGAAAAACAATCATTTGGAAACTGGCATTTGCAGATAACAAAACATTACTACCTTGTACTGCCTCTCTTTACCACACGGTTTCAGTAAAAACAGAAGCCCCAAACCCATCTATCTGGTTTCCACTTCATATCCATTAATACAGCAAGAGTTCTGATTTTTGTAACTCATGATAATCAAGGGAGCAACTCACCTTAAGCAAAAATCCTGAAGAACCAGAGCTCCCCATCATGTTACACTAAATATAGTATTAGCACAGATACAGGGGCTTCCATCCTTCTCAAATTATTTTCTTCCAGAACACCTGAGGATTACAGAGCCAACACTTCTACTTTAAAGTTAAAAAAAAAAAAAACACAAAAAACACAAAAAACTGTAGTCAGAACAAGAAAAGGGAAACAATAACTTTATTGTGTATTAATTCTAACAAACATTCACAGTGTGCACATTCCAACAGAAAGAGACAAAGATCTTTGTTCAAAATATGCTGAAATAAAATAGGTAAACAAACTCCATTATTGAATACACAAAAGGAATGTTACAGTCAAGGGTGAAAAAGAAAGGAACTTAAGTAATCGTAATAATGTTTTGCCCAAAAATAGCAAATGTAGGATATAAGTGTGGAAAAGAGCAGCTACTAAAACTCATGAGTAAGTTGCTGGATGCGTGGTGGGTAACTCAACAAACACCTCTTCACTTCTTTGGAACCTCCCTCCCAGGTCACCCCCACAGATTCCAAGCTTGGCTTTTTCAGAGCACAACAGTCAAATGTGACTAAACTCCCCATTACTTTTGAGATATTTGGCAACAGAATGAAATTTAAAAAATCAATTTCTTGTTGAGACAAGAAATGTCTGACTCCAACTCTCTTGGGGTAGAAGGTAACGAACATTAACTTTCTTCATTTCAATCTCCTAAAATGGAATTTAACTAGAGAGGCATCACATGAGGTTTTCAGCATGAGATACCATAACTAATGATATACCTGAACTGTAAGGCATTTTTCATTGCTCCCCGTCAGAACTAAATGAATCTTAAACTTAATAATGGTCATATTTCATAACACATATATTTATGACAACTGCTAAAAGAACTTCACAGGCTCAAATTATAGGTTCCAATGGATTTTTGTTTCCGGTTAAGCAGTCACACAAGGAGAACTAAACACAATACAAACTTTGTCCCCACCACTTTCTTTTCTTTTCAAATTAAAAAGTCATTTGGAAAACAAAACCAATTCCTATAAGACAGGGGCTACGAAATTTTGGAGAACTGGCACTAACACCCTCTATATTTTGGTGACACAAATTTTCCTTCACCGCCTCCTTTTTTGTTCTCCAGCCATTACGTGTGGAGTAGAGTGTGTAACAGCTAGTCGTCCTCAGGAATAAACAAGCAAACACCCCAGAGACTGGCTTCAGGGCCACTATGAGCCATCAGGGACTGGCTCCACCGGCTCTCCAGAGTTTTCAAAGCTACCAGTGTCGAGACAGTCTCAGGAATGCGAATCTACCTCTTAAACAAAAGTCCTTTTTGAGGGATCTGGCTAACATATTATATTACTTTATTGTTTAGAAAAATCTCTGCAACTTCTCACACAAATCTACCTTTCACCTGGCTGTTTATGTAGGCAGAATAAGTGTGAAAGGACCCAAAAGTGGTTTTTATAATACAAAGGGACACCACATTAGCAGTATTTCAAAAGAAGCTCACAGTATATTGGGTGGATTTCATGGATGGTAGACGCAAAGACTAAACATTTTCCCCCTCTGGCTCTGAATAAAAACAAGTCCAGATGCAAGTGGAAAAAGACAACCAATATGAAAACATAACATATTCTGCATTGGTGTTTACCCTAAATAAAATAAAATAAAATAAAATAAAAAACACCAATTTTATTTAGGACTATAGTTCTTTAACATTTCTTACAAGACAGATGGTTTTCCTTTCATTTTAGAGGCTGCAAACACTTTCGCATTTGATCCAAATTATCTTCTTGCCCAGTTTTGGCTTGAATGCTCCCTTTTCCAGCTCAACACTCTTTCATTCTTAACCTTTACCCAACCCTGGCCCCATGTAATCATGTAACTGAATTATTATACAATTATATACCAAGCCCTATTAAAGGCAACCCTTTCCTTGCCTTCTAATGGAGGAACATCAATAGTTCACACACACTATTTTAAAATAGTCTTAAAGTGGCAACTTATAATGCATATAAAACACATTTTCTAAAGATAAAAGTTTGACTATATTCATATCCCTGATATACAAAAGTCAGCCAGAAATCTCTTAAATTACTCCAAAATGTCATATCCAAGTATGCAAGTACAAGTTAATACTATTTTGATGAATTCTGAAAGCTGGAAGGGGGAGGAGATACTGAGCTGTGTCCCATGATCCTTTCTTGAACCAAGCTACTCCCTGCTGGATGTGACAATGGCCTCAGAAGCAGGACTGGTAATCCTCAAAGGATGGGGGGGAAAATCACCAGTTGTTGGTAAGAAAGCAGCCAATGTACTGTCTCAATGAAACACACATCCAGCGAAAAAACTACCAGATTTTTATTCTCAATGGAAAAACAGAACAAAACCAAAAGTGTGAGACACAGATGTAAGATATAGATAAATGGAAAACGTTCTCTTATCATGATCCTCTCCTTTCAAATGCCATTTTACTGTGCAAGTTTTTCACTGGGGGGAACAAATCAAATACTCTAACTTTGATCAATATGGAGCCTCTTAGTCTTGTAAAATAGGTAATCTAAAATTTGCTAATCAATAAGCAAACAAAAAATGCAGCAAAAATCCCTGGTAAAGCTCTACAGGCATAATTATGAATTTGTATTTTACTAAAAGATGGCTAGGAGAAAAACAACGCAAAACAAAACAAAACGATGGCTAGAAACTCGTGCCAAACCGACGTGTAGGCTGAAGTCTTTGGTGCTTTTTCTAAACTCCTAACCTAAAGTAGTGTTTTTCCATATTTTTCCAGGACTATTATTCCCAATTCATACCCTCTTTTTCCCTATCTCTCCCCAACTCCAAGAAATAAAAGGGGAGTATAATTTTGTCCAACACCCCTTGGGAAGAAAGGGGGCTGGATTTAGGGAGTGGGAAGAGCTACTTGCTATTGTAGCTTGGGCGGAAGCACTGAATAAGAGATGAACACACAGTACTTTCTTTGTGGTTTTAAAAATTTAAACAAGGAACAATATCAGTTGGCAGTTGTGGACTTGTGCACCTTTACTTCATGAATTAAATTCTTTAGATGAGTAAGAAAAATGAATGAATTCAAAATTGAAAAAAAATTTACTTAGGGAAAAATGGAAAAAGAAGACCTTTAAAACCAGAATATGCTATCCTGTTAAGAATGTCTAATGTACATTTAAAGTATTGGAAAGGAGAAATTTTGATCAATGGGTAATGTAACTTGAACATATGAACTGTAATTACTAACAGAGCATTTTGAAATATAAAGGTACTTGTGAAAACAGTGAAGGGAGGAAACCTTGGCAAGGACACATAACAATGAGCTGGTGCTTGGGGAGTAAGGCTCTGAGAGATGAAGGACACTGGACCCAGGTCTGATGGTGGATGTCTGGCCAGGCATCTTGGCTCCAAGGGGGAACACACAATTGGTAGGATTCAAGGAGAGGACAATGCTGCAACCCCCAAAGCAAGTCTCTAGTTTTCACTCCTAAGTGGATGTGCTTTCCAGACGTCAACAAGGTCTCTTCAGGAGGATTTGCTTTCCGACGTACAGTAACGATACAGGAAACCTAAGAGAATAGCGCCTATGATGGGGAAAACCCAGTATGACCAGCAACTAGAGGTGGGGGGGAAAGCAATAAAGTCATGAACATTTTACACCAAATGTTTGCTATCTTTCAGCATATACAGTTTAATATTTTTATGGGCAAAGAATTTTTATTTACTATGGAAATTTTTTTATTACACAGTAGTTGAGGGAAACTAGATATATGGATTGGATTGACAATATTAAGTAACAACAATAAAGGTTAAAAACAGAATATATAGTATGACACCAAAAATGATACACACACACTTCTGTGTTTTTACAAAGACAGATAATGGTTGTTTACTGGTTATGGGATTATGGATAGTTTAAAATTTTCTTCTTTGTGCTTTGTGTTTTCTCACCATTCTACTATTAACAATTATAAACAAGAAAGAACACTTGCATGCCAATATAAAATAAATTAAATGGACATTTAAGCACTACAGCATCCTATGTGATTTGCAAACAATAATATCTAGCACAACTATGTGGCAATGTCCTATCTGCTTCCTATGTATTTTTAAAATGCAATCCTCACAGCAACCCTATAAAACAGGTACTACTATTATTCTCATTTTGTACATAGAATACTCACAGAACATACTGATAATTCTAACACAGTTAAAGCAACTGACAGACACCTAAAAAGGTATTGTAAGAAACTTTTCTTAGGAGTTTCAAGACAGTAATCATTCTCCTGAAAATAATTACTCCTCTTTAATAAAGCTTGTCCAAATAACCTGGCTGCCTCAAAACTTAAGACATATGGAGTCTTGCTTTTAAAAAGGTTTGAAGCCAATAAAACTGGCAGAGGTTTAATAATAGAAATGATTCTCTTTGCCTTAACATGCCTAGCATTTTGTACATTTAAATATGGCAGAAGGCTACTCTGGACAAGATAAGAATGTCAGTCAGGTTTCTTTGTTTAAAAAAAGAAAAGAAAAGCAAGTTGTCACAGGTAACAGCAACATGGTACATGAGAACTTTGAAATAATCTCTCCATAAGAGTAATGAAACCAGACCTCCTGGAGAGAAATCACATAAGACTGAAGAGTTCAAAAGTAGGATCCTTGACAAAACACTGAAGAAAAAGTATTCAGTATAAAAAATACTGCTTAAAGGTAACTAAGAATGGTTGATCACCAATCCTCATATAAACTTTCACAATACCTAACCTGCCACTGAGGATAAAACCAAAAGAAATGCATATATACTACACCAAAGGAGATTTAGGCTCAACGAGAACTTCCTGGCCAAAAGACTGAACTCTTTCCTTGGAGATTCATCCAGGTATGGCACGTAGTTATTGCAAATAGCTGTGATTCATTTATTTTTATTGCATTGTAATATTCCGCTGTATGAATATGCCAGAATTTATTCAATTATTTTATTAATGAATCTACTGATTTATAGAATTCTTTATGTATTCTGTGTACGTATGTGTAGAAAAGTCTATTGCAAGTTGGTAGCTTGTATTTTCAAACTTTTTATGGAGTATTTGGCTGAGCATGAGTACGTAATATTAAGGAAATTGCATTGTCTAATAGTTTTCTTTAAGTTAGCACTTTTTTAAGCTTGACACTTTTCTGGGGAGAAAAAGACACATTTTTCTCTCTCTCTCTGAAATACTTTAAGTGGGATCTGAGAAAAAATAGAATAGATGATCCATATGCTCTCTTTAAAGATCTTTTACAAGGTAAGGAACCAGTCGACTCAAGTAAAGATACTTAAAGATGGCAAATTATACCTTTCAGAACAATACTAGCTGTATTACTAATACTACCGCAAGGGGTATACTGGGAGTAAACCTTTGAGAAAACCCAAATTCTTTAATAATACCTACTTTTATTCTTCTGTAAAATGTAATACTAGTGCCTCCCATACAGAATGGCTGTGAGGATTAAATATGAACAAGTTTTAAGTGGAAGTCACATAAATGGGCTGAGCTGCAGAAACTGGGGGCTTGACTAGCTTCACTTAATAGTTAATTGTCCATGCACACTGGCCTCTTACTGAGTGTGATTCCAAATTATGTCATAACAAGATTTAAAAATTACTGGAGGCATGGACCTTTGAGATTATTGAAAATGGTTAAAACTATAAATATTAATTTCTTAATGCCAAGGAACTATTCAATTTACAATGACTTTGGCCAAAAAAGAATTAGCTGTCAAACTGTACTACTGTTATACATGTATATTTATGGAAGAATCTTTTGCCAGACATTATGTAGAACATAAGAAAGTCTATTAAAGAAATACTGTACCTTTGGTATGTATTATTTTTTGAAGGATCCTGATGAAGATGCATTTTCAAAAATAAGAAACAAATAAAAGGAAAGATTAGCACAGCTTATAGAAATCTTCTTGAATATCTATAAAAACTCTGTAGCTGATAACATAACTCCATCTTTCATGTGTTTTGATGTTTATGAATCTACAAGTGATAATGGACTGGGAATTTCATCTCTGATAATATTTTGGTACTCTCCAGTGAAGAACCACTAGTAAAAGAAAGCACAGAGAAATGACCTGAACTTTTTAGATGTAAAAAAATGCTAATGATATCAACTGTATTGAAATGGACTAGTGTGCAGTTGCAATGAGATGCCTGGTACAGGTGGGCTTACCACTGGCAGTGGCTGAGATCACATTTTCTGAAAATATATTCAAAGGAAAAAAATCATCTTCTCTTGTGACATAAAGATCAACTATGAAATGCTATAGATCATGCACATGATTGCTTTATGGAGTATAGAAACAAACTAGTTTACTCTTTGAACAAAATCACAATAATTATGATTAAAGACTTTAGGGCTTATTTCACAAAAAAGCAGGTGGTGGGGGTAAAATGAAGTTATGTGAAAGAAAATACCAAACAACCTTAAAAACTAAATTCTGGTAATAAGATGAGTAAGTACTGATATAGACAATATAAATGAACCTTGAAAATAATATGATAAGATAAAGAAGCCGGTCATAAACACCACACATTATGTAATTCCATTTATATGAAATGTCCAGAACAGGCAAATTTGTAGAACAGAAAGTAGATTAGTGGTTGCCTAGGGCTAGGGTGTGGGTGTGGGGGAATGACAAGTGACTGCTAATGGGTATGAGATTTCTTTTAGGGGTGATGAAAATGTTCTAAAATTGATTATGGTGATGGTTACACAACTCTGGAAATACTATAAACCAGTGACTTCTACATTTTAAATAGGTGAAGTGTATGGTATATGAATTATATCTCAGTAAAGTTATTTTAAAAGTTTTACTCAATTTAAGAAAATATCAAGTTGGGCTCATTTGTGCGGTTGCTTTTGCAGCGTCCAGACGTGCTGCCTGCTGTACGCCCTGTTGGTTTATCCCGAGCCGCCTCGCTGCCGGCAGGATGGCCCATAAGCAGATCTACTACTCGGACAAGTACTTTGACGAGCATTACGAGTACCGGCATGTGATGTTACCCAGAGAACTTTCCAAACAAGTACCCAAAACCCATCTAATGTCTGAGGAAGAATGGAGGAGACTTGGTGTCCAGCAGAGTCTTGGCTGGGTTCATTACATGATTCATGAGCCAGAACCACATATTCTTCTCTTTAGACGACCTCTTCCAAAAGATCAACAAAAATGAAGTGTATCTGGGAGTCGTCAGTTAAATCATTTTCAAATTTAATGTATATGTGTATATATGGTAGTATTCAGTGAATACTTGAAAAATGTACAAATCATTCATCCATACCTGTGCATGAGCTGTATTCTTCACAGCAACAGAGCTCAGTTAAATGCAACTGCAAGTAGGTTATTGTAAGGTGTTAAGATACAGTTTGTTCTCGGTTTTTCTCTTTAATATTAAAAGTTCCTGTTTGACTTTACCTGTTAACTTTTGTTTAATAAAGTTTGTATGTTGCATTTAAAAAAAAAAAAAAAAAAAAAAAAAAAAAAAAAAAAAAAAAAAAAAGAAAATATCAAATGAAGTTATTGATTCCATAAATTAGCTGTATAGTACAAAAGGTCTGCTAATCTACTGCCAGAGGACAATAACCCATTATCAAAAGTTTCTGCTACCCTAAATATCGTCTTTGCCAATATACAGAAATATACCAGGGTATGAACACAGAATATTAACTCTGTTTAACCACAATTTTCAATAATCCCCAAGAATGTCCAAAAACCATACATACTGACCCATATAAATGTTACAACGATCTGTGAAATGAGTTTTAACTTCATATATCCAAAACACTATCATGCAAATGAGTATATGCCCCAAATCTGAAAGAAATTAGCCTACAGGCAAGTAAAACTTCTAATAAAAGGTTTTAAATAAACCACACACTAATATATTACATTTCTTTGAGACTTTGATGGTTATTGTTATCTGGGAAATTTCTGCTAGGATAGTAAGAATCAGACTAATAAAAATGTGTTTCTCAATCTTTGAGAAATAAAAAAAATGTAACTGCCTTATAGATTAGGATGGGTGGTAATAGTAGTGCTGGTGGTGTGGGCATCAAATGCTGCCTTCAAAAATATTCCACTATAGCAGTCAAGAAATAACTGAATTCCATCAAGAAAATGCTAGTGTTCTTTTCACTTTATCCATATATATATATATATATATATATATATATATATATATATATATATATACACACACACCAATGATTTCTAGAACAAAACTTACAGAGTTCTATGAAAAAAAAAATCTGGCATAATTTGAAAAGCTTACATGAGAGCATTAAGAAACAATATATGTATTGTAAAGTAATTCATAATTACTTTGAAGAAGCTCATACTACCTTTCGGATGCTGACAGCCAAGTAAATGCCAAACTGTAGTGACCCCACTTTTAATCAACTATAATGAAACAGTTGTTTAAGGCACTGATCTAAGCAGCCAAGTCCCTCAGCCAAGCTTGAGAAGAAGCCAAATAAGTTCTTTTTAATTTTACAAAATTAAAAGAAAAAGGTTCTGTTAACATATAACCTTCCTTCACCTCCACCCTTCCATTCCCCAATCCTCATTTTCACTCCAAAGCTCCCATGCTCAATCTAAAGGATGCTTAAGTGAAATTCCTACACTTTTATGACTGACTTTAATGTATCCCTCTGAGTATTCAGGTACATCTGGCTGGTTATGCTCTTGCTCAGGTTTTAATTCACATGCAAGATTTTTGGTCAGAAGAACAATGACTGCTCTCAACCTCAGGCATGGAAAATAGTAGTAGCAATGCCATGATTTTAGTTATAAGAAAGCAGATCAAATCCAGAGTTCTTCTAGCATTAAGAACTGCCAAAGAATTAATATGCGTGTTTTTTTATTCTCCAAGGAGTTCAGAATATACTTGCAAACAACAAAACTGCTACAACTCTACTCTGATTTTCATTCAAAACTAGTAGAAATTAGCTGTTTAAATAAAATTGGCCCCTAAAGTTCTTCATTAAGGCTTTAATTCCCCTATAAAATATCTAAGTACATATATATATATTTATATACACATAAATACTAAACACTGTTTCTGTAGAATAAAAGGAGATATTTCATAATATCTGGGTGACCTTTTTATAAAGCTGCTCAATAAAATTATGTCCAATATCTTCAAGCTCAATGAGAAAAACAGTTTCTTCACTTGTAAAATGAAAGGCTTAGACAAGATGAACTTGAATGCTAAAGCCTGATTTTTTTTAACTCAACACAACTTTCTGACCCAAGGACGTTTTAGCAAAACTATATTATAAGAGTAGTCTTCTAAAGGTTAAAGAGAAGGAATTATCAGTCTCCCATGTCCAGGAAGACTGAAGGAACACTACCACATGTAGATTTTTCTGTCTAGCATCAGGTATATAAAGGTGTGCTCTCCCAGATACTTTCAAGAAGTACTGCACCATTAAGTACTGACTCTTTTCAATATGCTTAAATAAATAAAGAAATGTCATAATTGGCAACCATATGGGGGGAGGGGCAGATTTGGGTGTCAATGGCAGGAGATTTCACTATGAACTCTGTTTATAAGAAAACATGGGAGAAGTATAGTACTTTGTCAACAGGATATAAAATGTATCTGAATTATGATTATGACATATTAAAACATCTATACAGGGCATTATAAATGTATCTTTAGCCTAAAGAGTTTATATTCAGGCTTTGAAAGGTTTTATCATAAGGTACATAAGAAGCTTTTGGTTTGTTTGTTTTTAGGAGCTTATGTTTTAATTCCTAAATTGGATTCCAAGTATAAGTGAGTTTTGAGACACAGGATACCTTCATCAAATTTAATGGCTTTTGTGTGGTCCAGAAGAGTTTCTGCAGTTTTTTATTCAGAACATGTTGCATCTATGTGGCCAATAACTTATGAAAAACAACTTGGGAAATTTTGGCTTCAAACAGGAATGGAAACCATTTCCTCCCAGGATATTCTGGACCTTATAGCATGAGCTACCTACCACTAAATGGATTTTAGTATAAGGTTCCTTTTACCACCTAAAAAGTTTGAGTACTAAAGGTACATGATGTCAACATTTTATAGTCTGAACTATGACATGGTCATGGGGTGTAGATCTTATGGATAGCCTTCTCATGAACTTCCAGTATACTGAAATATAGAAGTCACTTAATTCAATTTCTTTTCTAGATGAGAATTCATAATGATCTGCAATTTAACAATTACTGCCTTGCAAAGCATATAACCCTGAAGTCAGCCCAATCATGTAAAAAAATATTTCCCTGAAGGATAGTGGCAAAATTTGAAGATGAAAAACACCTCTAAAATAAATTTCTATATGACTCCCTCAAGGGCCCAGTGTTGTAAGACACATCACACACCACTGGAGAAAAGAATTTAAACACTCATAGAATGATCTCTACCGGGACCTAAGAAGCGAAAAATATGCTATAACATTAGAGGGCTGCTTTGAAAAGGATCAGCCCTTTTCAAAGGTCAGCCCTTTCCTGACCCCTTGTTTTTGCAAAACCACATATCATTTCTATATAGAGTTTTGTGAGGAAAGGGCTTTAATCCTTTAAATCTTGCAGCAAAAAGTATTTTGTCTTTGAAGAGTGATTTTGCCATTACATTCTATGCTTTACGTCAAAAGAACATGTTACAAAATATAAATGTTAGACAAAATCTGGGGATAATAAAACAACCAGACAACAGTATTTGGTAAGTAGCAATCACTATTCATTTAAAGGGCGCTGGCATCACCACTTTAAACTTTTGTACGTTATGTACTTATGCATGTATAATAGGAAACTGTATAACAGAAATCAGTAACATCTAGAAGAAAAAAGTGTGTCTACCTTTAAATGCAACTTACAGATTTCTGTTAACATACTTGGAATCTACTAGATTTAAAAAGTTAAACTTCTTAGGTTAAAAACATGTTAAGCCTTTATGGAGACAATTTTACTTGTTTTAAAGAACAGATTAAAAAAGAAAAAAAGGCACCCAGTGTTCTTTTTTACTTTAACTGTTCTTTTTCACTTTAATTGTTCTTTTTCACTTTAATTTTTATTCTTATTATTTTTGTGTGTGTGGTAATGAAAATGTTCAAAAATTAATTTTGGTGATGAACGCACAACTATATACTGGTACTGCGAACAACTGAATGTACACTTTGTATGACTGCATGGTATGTGAACATATCTCAATAAAAATGAATTAAAAAAAAGAACAGATCAAATCCTGTTATAACAAGTTATCACATCAAAATTAGTCTATGGAATACTATTTTAAAGAATAAAACAGATCTTTATGAACTGGTAAGGAACAGTCACTAATATAACATTTTTAAGTAAAAGGAAGAAAGGTACGAAATAGTATGTATGAGTGGTTGTTGTTGTTTAATCTATGTACAGAATCTCTTTGGAAGGGTAAACAAGAAAATGGTAGCTGGCTACCTCCAGGGAAGGGGAACTGAGAGATTGGGTATAGGGGTGAGAGAAATAGCCTTTTAAAAATAGTATGCTCTTTTGTACTATTTGACTTTTTTATCATGGATATTGTATACTACACATTCAAAAAATTTAATGGGAAAATAGTCTATTCACTGTAACGAGATGTGACTAGCAAAGAAATTGAACTGTCACTCAGTTAATACCTGGGAAAACATAATAAATCAATGAAATGACGTCTACTTTTTTTGGTTAGTTTAGTATTGATATGTACCTTATCTACCTAAATGATGGCAGACTGATAAAACAGATAACTAAGAGGTAAATACATACTCAAAAGAGAGAAATCACGGACCACAAATGTTTCTAGGTTACTTGCAGTAGAATACGCAGGCAGGCAAACTGGTACAGAAAACACTAAGTCTATTTCTAAAGTAGTTACCATAACCGAAACAGATGAGAAAAATGTTTAAGTCAAAAATAAGTAGAAGAATGATGGCTCTCAGTGTAGGGGCAAACCCAGCAAGGAAGAGATTCACCGAGACAAAAAGGTTTAAGTTCTACTTTATCTTGGAAGTAAGAAAAACATCTGCTGCCACATCTGTATGTCTAAGCGTTTAAATTTTAATATTGTAATATTTCAGGTCCTTGAACTCAAATATTGTCAATCTAACAACAAAACAATGGCGACCATTAATTATTTTACCTATGTTCTATCAAAAGCAACATGAAAGGTGGGCTCTAAAAAAAAAAAAGCAACACTGGGAAATGGTGGCCGATTTTTACTGTAGAATAGAAATATTGTGGGTGTTTCATTGAGTGGGGGCAAAGAGAAGAGTTAATGTAGGTAGCGGATTTGGGGCGGTGGAGATGGGAGAAGTGGAAAAGTTAAAGAAGGCATAGGAAGGAAAAGGAAAAGGAAATTTCAGTTCCATAAGGCAGATACACCTTAATTAGGCTTAAAAGTCACTTCCTTAGTGAGTTCAGAAATCTTTAACCAGAAGAAAGGAAAGTGATTAATGAAATGAATGAATTTGCCTTCCACTTCTGGTGGTAAATATTTAAATTAGAGATACAAAAAATGAAGAAAAGAGTTATCTACAACCTAGACATGAAAGTGCCTATTTTAAACCTCTCTAAGAAATACATTTGATGGATCTAGAATTTCTTCCTGGAACTGAAAGCAGGTTGGAATATAGCTCTATGAGAACGTATGTAGGTGGTCTTAAAAATTTTCCTAAAGACTTTCCTTGCCTGACCCCCCAGAAGTACAGCAGTATGACTGGAAATACACATACAATAACCACACTCTACTTAATCAAGACATGTCCTTTGGGCACAATGGACATGAGGAAAACAGATCCTTGAAAACTCTTGCTTTAGTCACTGTGTAACCCATGCAGGGGCTAAACTACATTTAGAGACTTCTAAATTAATACAGAATTTGGTGAGCTGAAAATATTTCTTTTCCTATATTTCTTATTTTTAACAAATCCAAGTTTTAATTTAGTTAAGACATCTCTAATTAATTCTTTGGCTTTTAGAAGGCAAACAGTACTTTCCAAAGAAGACAATTATGGAGGTGGGGCAAGATGGCAGCATGGGGAAGTGTGGAATTTAGACAGTCCCCTTGAGCAGCTAGTAAACAGCCAGGAGCAACTAGAAAATAGTCTGGCACAACTGATGGGGTAATATCCATGACCTGACATCGTACACCAGTCAGAAATGAGTAGAACGGCTGAGATCTCAGCATAGAACTGTAAGTAAAGCTCCCCAAATAGGGGAGATAGTGCTCCTACCCCACCAGCATGGCAAGCAGAGTTGCAAAACTTTGCTGTGGGAAAAAGAAGCAGACCCTGCTGGGAGCAAGGGAATGTAACTCAATGAAGCTCCAGTTGCGGTTTTAATTCAAAATGTGTACTACTGAATACAGGCTACAAGCACAGATAAACCCGGAGCAAGCAGGAAAGGAACCTGAAGGTTTATCCTGGCAGGGAAGAGGCAGGGCTGACAGGGAAAAAAAAAACATAAATAAATAAAAACAGAGGCTTTTGGAGTCCACTGAGATCAGAATACTGGGAAACGGCTGTGCCCCAAGAAAAGGGGCACACAGAACCGGGTACCAGTTCCGATTCAGGCCTGGTGAACTGGAGGGGTGGGGACTGCATCTGAAAAAGGGACTTTTTGCTTTTTTCCCCCCTTTTTTTCCTCTCATTCTAAGTAGCTCATTAGAGAAAGCCTCAAACATTTCCAACTGTCAGCAGTGACAAAGGGAAGGGTGGAGTTAAGATAGTCAGAGAGAGGCGGGGCAAGATGGCGGACTGGTGAGCTGTATGTTTTAGTTACTCCTCCAGGAAAGTAGGTAGAAAGCCAGGAACTGCGTGGACTGGACACCACAGAGCAATCTGACTTTGGGCATACTTCATACAACACTCATGAAAACGTGGAACTGCTGAGATCAGCGAAATCTGTAAGTTTTTGCGGCCAGGGGACCCGCGCCCCTCCCTGCCAGGCTCAGTCCCGTGGGAGGAGGGGCTGTCAGCTCCAGGAAGGAGAAGGGAGAACTGCAGTGGCAGCCCTTAACGGAAACTCATTCTACTGATCCAAATTCCAACCATAGATAGACTGAGACCAGACACCAGAGAATCTGAGAGCAGCCAGCCCAGCAGAGAGGAGACATAGAAAAAAACAGCACTAAAAACTCCAAAATAAAAGTGGAGGATTTTTGGAGTTCTGGTGAACACAGAAAGGGGAAGGGCAGAGCTCAGGCCCTGAGGCTCATATGCAAATCCCGAAGAAAAGCTGATCTCTCTGCCCTCTGGACCTTTCCTTAATGGCCCTAATTGCTTTGTCTCTTAGCATTTCAATAACCCATTAGATCTGTGAGGAGGGCCCCCCCTTTTTTTTTAATCCTTTTTTTTTTTTTAAAAAACAATTACTCTAAGAAGCCCAATACAGAAAGCTTCAAAGACTTGCAATTTGGGCAGGTCAAGACAAGAGCAGAACTAAGAGAGCTCTGAGACAAAAGGCAATAATCCAGTGGCTGAGAAATTTTACTAAACACCACAACTTCCCAAGAAAAGGGGGGTGTCCGCTCACAGCCATCATCCTGGTGGACAGGAAACACTCCTGCCCATCGCCAGCCCCATAGCCCAGAGCTGCCCCAGACAACCCAGTGTGATGGAAGTGCTTCAAATAACAAGCACACTCCACAAAACTGGGTGTGGACATTAGCCTTCCCTGCAACCTCAGCTGATTGTCCCAGAGTTGGGAAGGTGGAGCAGTGTGAACTAACAAAGCCCCATTCAGCCATCATTTCAGCAGACTGGGAGACTCCCTACACAGCCCAGCAGCCCAGAACCGCCCTGGGGGGACGGCACTCACATGTGACATAGCACAGTCATCCCTCAACAGAGGACCAGGGGGTGCACGGCCTGGAAGAGGGACCCACTTGCAAGTCTCAGGAGCCATACACCAATACCAAGGACTTGTGGGTCAGTGGCAGAGACAAACTGTGGCAGGACTGAACTGAAGGATTAGACTATTGCAGCAGCTTTAAAACTCCAGGATCACCAGGGAGATTTGATTGTTAGAGCCACCCCCACTCCCTGACTGCACAGAAACACGCCCCATATACAGGGCGGGCAACAACAACTACACACGCAAGCTTGGTACAGCAATTGGACCCCACAAGACTCATTCCCCCACTCACCACAAAGGCAAAGCAGGGGAGAACTGGCTTGTGGAGAACAGGTGGCTCGTGGACGCCACCTGCTGGTTAGTTAGAGAAGGTGTACTCCACGAAGCTATAGATCTGATAAATTAGAGATAAGGACATCAATTGGTCTACACATCCTAAAAGAACCCTATCAAGTTCAGCAAATGCCAAGAGGCCAAAAACAACAGAAAATTATAAAGCATATGAAAAAACCAGACGATATGGATAACCCAAGCCCAAACACCCAAATAAAAGATCAGAGGAGACACAGCACGTAGAGCAGCTACTAAAAGAACTAAAGATGAACAATGAGACCATAGTACAGAATACAAAGGATATCAAGAAGACCCTAGAAGAGGATAAAGAAGACATTTCAAGACTAAATAAAAAAATAGATGATCTTATGGAAATTAAAGAAACTGTTGACCAAATTAAAAAGATTCTGGACACTCATAGTACAAGACTAGAAGAAGTTGAACAACGAATCAGTGACCTGGAAGATGACAGAATGGAAAATGAAAGCATAAAAGAAAGAATGGGGAAAAAAATTGAAAGAATCGAAACGGACCTCAGGGATATGATACATAATATAAAACATCCGAATATAAGACTCATTGGTGTTCCAGAAGGGGAAGAAAAGGGTAAAGGTCTAGGAAGAGTATTCAAAGAAATTGTTGGGGAAAACTTCCCAAATCTTCTAAACAACATAAATACACAAATCATAAATGCTCAGCGAACTCCAAATAGAATAAATCCAAATAAACCCACTCCGAGACATATTCTGATCACACTGTCAAACACAGAAGAGAAGGAGCAAGTTCTAAAAGCAGCAAGAGAAAAGCAATTCACCACATACAAAGGAAACAGCATAAGACTAAGTAGTGACTACTCAGCAGCCACCATGGAGGAGAGAAGGCAGTGGCACGATATATTTAAAATTCTGAGTGAGAAAAATTTCCAGCCAAGAATACTTTATCCAGCAAAGCTCTCCTTCAAATTTGAGGGAGAGCTTAAATTTTTCACAGACAAACAAATGCTGAGAGAATTTGCTAACAAGAGACCTGCCCTACTGGAGATACTAAAGAGAGCCCTACAGACAGAGAAACAAAGAAAGGACAGAGAGACTTGGAGAAAGGTTCAGTACTAAAGAGATTCAGTATGCGTACAATAAAGGATATTAATAGAGAGAGGGGAAAAATATATATGACAAACATAAACCAAAGGATAAGATAGCTGATTCAAGAAATGCCTTCACGGATATAACGTTGAATGTAAATGGATTAAACTCCCCAATTAAAAGATATAGATTCGCAGAATGGATCAAAAAAAATGAACCATCAATATGTTGCATACAAGAGACTCATCTTAGACACAGGGACACAAAGAAATTGAAAGTGAAAGGATGGAAAAAAATATTTCATGCAAGCTACAGCCAAAAGAAAGCAGTTGTAGCAATATTAATCTCAGATAAAATAGACTTTAAATGCAGGGATGTTTTGAGAGACAAAGAAGGCCACTACATACTAATAAAAGGGGCAATTCAACAAGAAGAAATAACAATCGTAAATGTCTATGCACCCAATCAAGGTGCCACAAAATACATGAGATAAGCACTGGCAAAACTAAAGGAAGCAATTGATGTTTCCACAATAATTGTGGGAGACTTCAACACATCACTCTCTCCTATAGATAGATCAACCAGACAGAGGACCAATAAGGAAATTGAAAACCTAAACAATCTGATAAATGAATTAGATTTAACAGACATATACAGAACATTACATCCCAAATCACCAGGATACACATACTTTTCTAGTGCTCACGGAACTTTCTCCAGAATAGATCATATGCTGGGACATAAAACAAGCCTCAGTAAATGTAAAAAGATTGAAATTATTCAAAGCACATTCTCTGACCACAATGGAATACAATTAGAAGTCAATAACCATCAGAGACTTAGAAAATTCACAAATACCTGGAGGTTAAACAACACACTCCTAAACAATCAGTGGGTTAAAGAAGAAATCGCAAGAGAAATGGCTAAATATATAGAGACGAATGAAAATGAGAACACAACATACCAAAACCTATGGGATGCAGCAAAAGCAGTGCTGAGGGGGAAATTTATAGCACTAAACGCATATATTAAAAAGGAAGAAAGAGGTAAAATCAAAGAACTAATGGATCAACTGAAGAAGCTAGAAAATGAACAGCAAACCAATCCTAAACCAAGTAGAAGAAAAGAAATAACAAGGATTAAAGCAGAAATAAATGACACCGAGAACAAAAAAACAATAGAGAGGATAAATATCACCAAAAGTTGGTTCTTTGAGAAGATCAATAAGATTGACAAGCCCCTAGCTAGACTGACAAAATCAAAAAGAGACAAGAACCATATAAACAAAATAATGAATGAAAAAGGTGACATAACTGCAGATCCTGAAGAAATTAAAAAAATTATAAGAGGATACTATGAACAACTGTATGGCAACAAACTGGATAATGTAGAGGAAATGGACAATTTCCTGGAAACATATGAACAACCTAGACTGACCAGAGAAGAAATAGAAGACCTCAGTCAACCCATCACAAGCAAAGAGATCCAATCAGTCATCAAAAATCTTCCCACAAATAAATGCCTAGGGCCAGATGGCTTCACAGGGGAATTCTACCAAACTTTCCAGAAAGAACTGACACCAATCTTACTCAAACTCTTTCAAAACATTGAAGAAAATGGAATACTAACTAACTCATTTTATGAAGCTAACATCAATCTAATACCAAAACCAGGCAAAGATGCTACAAAAAAGGAAAACTACCGGCCAATCTCCCTAATGAATATAGATGCAAAAATCCTCAACAAAATACTTGCAAATCGAATCCAAAGACACATTAAAAAAATCATACACCATGACCAAGTGGGGTTCATTCCAGGCATGCAAGGATGGTTCAACATAAAAAAATCAATCAATGTATTACAACACATTAAAAATTCAAAAGGGAAAAATCAAATTATCATCTCAATAGATGCTGAAAAAGCATTTGACAAAATCCAACATCCCTTTTTGATAAAAACACTTCAAAAGGTAGGAATTGAAGGAAACTTCCTCAACATGATAAAGAGCATATATGAAAAACCCACAGCCAGCATAGTACTCAATGGTGAGAGACTGAAAGCCTTCCCTCTAAGATCAGGAACAAGAGAAAGATTTCCGCTGTCACCACTGTTATTCAACATTGTGCTGGAAGTGCTAGCCAGGGCAATCCGGCAAGACAAAGAAATAAAAGGCATCCAAATTGGAAAAGAAGAAGTAAAACTGTCATTGTTTGCAGATGATATGATCTTATATCTGGAAAACCCTGATAAATCGACGATACAGCTACTAGAGCTAATAAACAAATCTAGCAAAGTAGCGGGATACAAGATTAATGCACATAAGTCAGTAATGTTTCTATATGCTAGAAATGAACAAACTGAAGAGACACTCAAGAAAAAGATACCATTTTCAATAGCAACTAAAAAAATCAAGTACCTAGGAAGAAACTTAACCAAAGATGTAAAAGACCTATACAAAGAAAGCTATATAACTCTACTAAAAGAAATAGAAGTGGACCTTAAAAGATGGAAAAATATTCCATGTTCATGGATAGGAAGGCTAAATGTCATTAAGATGTCAGTTCTACCCAAACTCATCTACAGATTCAATGCGATCCCAATCAAAATTCCAACAACCTACTTTGCAGACTTGGAAAAGCTAGTTATCAAATTTATTTGGAAAGGGAAGATGCCTCGAATTGCTAAAGACACTCTGAAAAAGAAAAACGAAGTGGGAGGACTTACACTCCCTGACTTTGAAGCTTATTATAAAGCCACAGTTGTCAAAACAGCATGGTACTGGCACAAAGATAGATATATAGATCAATGGAGTTGAATTGAGAATTCAGAGATAGACCCTCAGATCTATGGCCGATTGATCTTTGATAAGGCCCCCAAAGTCACTGAACTGGGTCATAATGGTCTATTCAACAAATGGGGCTGGGAGAGTTGGATATCTATATCCAAAAGAATGAAAGAGGACCCCTACCTCACACCCTACACAAAAATTAACTCAAAATGGACCAAAGATCTCAATATAAAAAAAGTACCATAAAACTCCTAGAAGATAATGTAGGAAAACATCTTCAAGACCTTGTGTTAGGCGGCCACTTCCTAGACTTTACACCCAAAGCACAAGCAACAAAAGAAAAAATAGATAAATGGGAACTCCTCAAGCTTAGAAGTTTCTGCACCTCAAAGGAATTTCTCAAAAAGGTAAAGAGGCAGCCAACTCAATGGGAAAACATTTTTGGAAACCACGTATCTGACAAAACACTGATATCGTGCATATATAAAGAAATCCTACAACTCAATGACAATAGTACAGACAGCCCAATTATAAAATGGGCAAAAGATATGAAAAGACAGTTCTCTGAAGAGGAAGTACAAATGGCCAAGAAACACATGAAAAAATGTTCAGCTTCACTAGCTATTAGAGAGATGCAAATTAAGACCACAATGAGATACCATCTAACACCGATTAGAATGGCTGCCATTAAACAAACAGGAAACTACAAATGCTGGAGGGGATGTGGAGAAACTGGAACTCTTATTCATTGTTGGTGGGACTGTATAATGGTTCAGCCACTCTGGAAGTCAGTCTGGCAGTTCCTTAGAAAACTAGAAATAAAGTTACCATTCGATCCAGCGATTGCACTTCTCGGTATATACCCGGAAGATTGGAAAGCAGTGACACGAACAGATATCTGCACGCCAATGTTCATAGCAGCCTTATTCACAATTGCCAAGAGATGGAAACAACCCAAATGTCCTTCAACAGATGAGTGGATAAAGAAAATGTGGTATATACACACGATGGAATACTACACGGCAGTAAGAAGGAACGACCTCGTGAAACATATGACAACATGGATGAACCTTGAAGACATAATGCTGAGCGAAATAAGCCAGGTACAGAAAGAGAAATATTACATGCTACCACTAATGTGAACTTTGAAAAATGTAAAATGAATGGTTTATAATGTAGAATGTAGGGGAACTAGCAATAGAGAGCAATTAAGGAAGGGGGAACAGTAATCCAAGAAGAACAGATATGCTATTTAACGTTCTGGGGATGCCCAGGAATGACTATGGTCTATTAATTTCTGATGGATATAGTAGGAACAAGTTCACAGAAATGTTGCTATATTATGTAACTTTCTTGGGGTAAAGTAGGAACAGGTTGGAAGTTAAGCAGTTATCTTAGGTTAGTTGTCTTTTTCTTACTCCCTTGTTATGGTCTCTTTGAAATGTTCTTTTATTGTATGTTTTTCTTTTTTGTTTTTTTGTTGTTTTTTTTTTAATTTTTTTTCCATACAGTTGATTTAAAAAGGAAGAAAGGGTTAAAAAAAAAAGAGAAGAGAAAAAAAGGAAAAAAAATATGTAGTGCCCCCTTGAGGAGCCTGTGGAGAATGCAGGGTTATTGGCCTACCCCACCTCGATGGTTGCTAACATGACCACAGACATAGGGAACTGGTGGTTTGACGGGTTGAGCCCTCGACCGTAGGTCTTACCCTTGGGAAGACAGTTGCTGCAAAGGAGAGGCTAGGCCTCCCTATAATTGTGCCTGGGAGCCTCCTCCCGAGTGCCTCTTTGTTGCTTGGATGTGGCCCTCTCTCTCTGGCTGGGCCGGCTTGGGGGGTGAGGTCACTGCCCTGCCACCCTGCGTAGGATCGGACGCCCGGGGGGGGTGGATCTCCCTGGCGGCATGGAGTGTGACTCCCGGGGAGGGGTGTGGACCTGGCGTCGTGGGGCGGAGAGCGTCTTCTTGACCGGGGTGGGGGTGTGAAAGGAAATGAAGTAGGCTTCAGTGGCGGGGGGATTCCGGGGGAAGCCGCGGGGTCGCTCTGGTGGGCACTCTTACGCACAATTTGGACGGCCCTTTTTGGGTTCTGGAGAGTTGGGGTGGCTGGTGGTGGATGCCTGGAGCTATCAGGCTACGGCCCGGAGCCCATGAATCTCGAAGACAATTGTATAAAAATGTGGCTTGTGGGGGGTGACAATAGGATTGGGAGGGCCATGGGGACCACACTCCCCTTTGTCTAGTTTATAGATGGATGAGTGGAAAGGTAGGGGAGGGAAACAAACGGACGGGCAGACAAGGGTGCCCAGTGTTCTTTTTTGCTTCAGTTGCTCTTTTTTACTTTAATTATTGTTCTTGTTGTTTTTGTGTGTGTGCTGATGAAGGTGTCGGGGATTGATTTGGGTGATGAGTGTGCAACTACGTGGTGGTGCTGTGAACGGTCGAGTGTGCGGTTTGTTTTGTGTGACTGCGTGGTGTGTGGATGTGTCTCAATAGAATGAAGATTAAAAAAAAAAAAAAAGATAGAGAGTCAAAGGAAAAACTCAGCATAGGAGACAATTCTTTAAAGGGCTTATTGTCCCTAAGAAAACAGGGGGGCGGGGCCCAACTCATGTGGTGGCCCTCCCTGAGACAACTCAGACCCAATGGCCTGGGGGGCAGGGGTGCAGGTGGACACACACAGCTTAAGTTTGGCTTCTGATCCCTTGGTCCCTGGCCAGGACAGGGTACACTGAGAATTAAATACACCATGACTTTTAATGCCAGTGGGGAACTGCAGGCTGACAAACAGCACTTGCTGGGTACAACAGGAAAAGCACAGAGTCTAGAGGCCTCACAGGAAAATCTGACAGTCTGCTGGGTCTCACCATCAGAGAAACCTGATACTGAATACACCCTCTTCCTGAGAACCATCTGGTCTGTGAAAATCTGATTGGGGTAATCAAGGAAACCAGATGCCTAGACAACAAAAAATTACAAATCACACTAGGAAAAATGAAAATATGGCCCAAAGGAACAAACTTACACTACAACTGAGATACAGGAATTGAAACAACTAATTATTTATCAAAAAAATCACCTAAATCAATTCAAAAATCAAATCAAGTTGAAGAAAGATATGGCAAAAGAGATGAAGGATACAAAGAAGTCATTGGGCAAACATAAGGAAGAACCTGAAAGTTTGAAAAAATACTTGGCAGAAATTACGGGAGTGAAAGGCACAATAGAAGAGATGAAAAACACCACGGAGACATACAATAGTAGGTTTGAAGAGGCAGAAGAAAGGATTCATGAACTGGAAGACAGAACATGTGAAATCATAAACAAAAAAGAACAGATAGGGAAAAGAATGGAAAAATATGAGCATGGATTCAGGGAACTGAATGACAACATGAAGCACATGAATATACATGTCCTGGGTGTCCCAGAACAAAGAAGGGAAAAGGGGCAGAAAGAATAATGGAGGAAATAATCACTGAAAATTTCCCTTCTCTTATGAAAGATAAAATTACAGATCTAAGAAGTACAGCGTACCCCAAACAGAACAGATCCGAGTAGACCAACTCCAAGACACTTCTTAATCAGATTATCAAATGTCAAAGACAAAGAGAGAATTCTGAAAGCAGCATGAGAATAGCGATCCATCACAAAAAAGGAAGCTCAATAAGATGATGTGTGGATTTCTCAGTAGAAACCATGGAGGCGAGAAGGCAATGGTATGATGTATGTAAGATACTGAAAGAATAAAACTGCCTACTAAGAATTCCATACCTGGCAAAACTGTCCTTCAAAAATGAAGGAGAGTTTAAAATATTCTCAGACAAACACTGAGAGAGTTTGTGAACAAGATACCTGTTCTATAAGATACTAAAGGGCGCACTACAGACAGAAAGAAAAAGAGAGGAGAGAGAGGTCTGGAGAAGAGTGTAGAAATGAAGACTATCAGTAAGGGTAAAAAGAAAGAGAGTAGGGAAAAAATAAAAATAAAGTAAGATAGACATATAAAACCAAAAGACAAAATGGTAAACAGTAGACATTACACTGAGTGAAATTAGCCAGAAACAAATGTATGGATACTATATGGTCTCATTAATATCGACTAACAATGATGAATGAAATTTGAGAATTGAGAACACAGGTTATCAGGAGATAGCAAGAGGTTAGAGATCAGGTATCTAATGTTGAAGGAGTACAGAACGTTCAACAGGATTGATTATATAGATCCAGAAATGGATAGCACAATACTGTGTGATGGTACCAGAATACTGTAAGTACTATCAATAAAGATGAGTTTGAGTACAGTTGAAAGAGGAAGGCTAGGGGCATGTATGACACCAGAAGGAAAGAAAGAAGATAAAGACTGGGATTGTATAACTTAACAAAACCTAGAGTAGTCAATGATGGTTATAAAATGTACAATATAAGAATGTTTTTAAATGAGGGAGAACAAAGGAATGCCAACATTGCAAGGAGTTGAAAATTGGAAGGTATAGGAGAAACAGCACAATCAATGCAAACTAGACTTTATAGTTAACAGTAACATTTAAAGATACTTCCATTAATTGTAAAAAAGGCAATATACCAAAGCTAATGTCTATAAGAGGGGTATAGGTGACATCATCAACACGGTGACATAAACAGCTATTGGAAACTTCTCTACAAATATTAAATGAAAAAAAGGACAATTGTGAATTGTTTGAAACTCTGGAGCAGGATATAAACTGGAGAAACACCCTCCAAATGTCAAACTGAAGAAATAGAAGAAATATCAGGTAGGAATTTTCCATCCCAGACTAGCCAGTCCCCTCTCCTCCCCCTCATTTGGTCTCTGTGTGGGAAAGGCACAGAAACAGCAGACCAGAACCCTCCCACCAAGGACACAGATCTTAAAATCTCTCACAGCAGTGAAAAATACACTCACTGTTTGAAGACCCGGTGGACAGGTGAGGACATTTCAAGGCTCAGATCAGTGAGGGACAAAGAGACTGAGAAAATGTGGACAGAATCTGTTTCCAACCCTAGGTCTGAAATTTCTTCCCCCACCCTTGAGGGAAGCAGCAGCCAGTGGCCATTTCCTTGCTGTGGGGACAGCTGGAGTGCTGGGTCATCTGAGGGAGTAGTGTGCCATAGATGGAGCCCCAAAATAAGCCAGATTTTGGCCAGCAAAATGAGGGCACAGGAATCCTGCTGAGTCATACAAACCCTGTGCTGGGAGGCAAAGCAGACTCTTAAAGATTAAGTTACCGAAAAGCGCCATCTGCTGGACAGTCAGAAAGTGCAAAGATAGTAAAATACTTTTTAAAAGATGTTTCCAACCCTTTCCTAGGAGCACAGAGGTTGTTCTACACATCCTTTATGGAAACCCAGCTCTGTTTTGGCTGAGAAATAGGGAAGACCCAACTGTTAAAGCAGGGACCCAAAACAAACCCAGATCTTGTTAGCCTATGGAAAATATAGCATCACTGGAAGCCAGCAGATTTGTACTACCACACACAGTGAACCTGCTGGAGTGCCCATGCCTACCTCCCAACCCTGTGGCAGGCCACAGTGGGTGCCTGATTTTAGGGGTAAGACTGGGGAGGCAGAGTCAATCTGACAACTGGCCAGGGAGAGAAACAAAGAGAGAGAGAGATCAAAGTTAACCAATAAGAAAACCTTAGGTAAAAGAGAAAACAACCTCCAAAATAAACCAATCAAGAAAATCAGATGCCTGCCTAGACAGCAAAAAATCATAAGCCACATTAGGAAATGGGAAGATATGAAATTGAATTGAAAAAATTAATTATAGATGTTCAAGCAAATCTTTTAAATCAGTCAACGAGTTGAGAGAGAATGTGATAAAAGAAATGAAGGATATAAAGACTACACTGGGTGATCATAAGGAAGAATTTGTAAGCATGAAAAAACAAAAGGCAGAACTTTTGGGAATGAAAGGCACAATAGAAGAGATGAAAAACACAAAGGAGACACACAACAGCAGACCTGGAGAGGCAGAAGAAAGAATCAGTGAGCTGGAGGACAGGACAGCTGAAATCCTGTCCACAAAGGAACAGATATGGAAAAGAATGGAAAAATACGAGCAGGGTCTCAGGAAACTGAATGACAACATGAAGCGCACAAATATATGCATTACAGGTGTCACAGAAGGAGAAGAGAAGGGAAAAGCGGGCAGAAGGAATAACAGAGGAAATAATCAATGAAAATTTCCCAATCCTCTTATGAAAGACATAAAATTACAGATCCAAGAAGCACAGCATACCACAAACAAATAATCCAAACAGTCCTACTCCAAGACACTTACTAATCAGATATTCAAAAGTCAAAGACAAAGAGAGAATTCTGAAAGCAGCAAGAGAAAAGCAATCTATCACATACAAGGGAAGATTGATAAGACTAAGTGTGGATCTCTCAGCAGAAACCATGAAGGCAGGTGGGCAATGGTATGATATATTCAAGATACTGAAAAATAAAAACTGCCTACCAAGAATCCTATACCTGGCAAAACTGTCCTTCAAAAATGAGGGAGAGTTAAAAATATTTACAGATAAACAGACACTGACAGAGTTTGTGAACAGGAGACCTCCTCTACAGATAATATTAAAGGGAGTGCTACAGACAGACAGGAAAAGACAGGAGAGAGAGATTTGGAGAAGGGTGTAGAAATGAAGATATTAGGAGATAGAAAGAGGGTAGAGATCGGACATTTGATGTTGAAGGAGTATAGAATTTTATAGAGGATTGATTGTAGAGATACAGAAATGGATACCACAGTACTGTGTGATGGCAGCACAATACTGTAAGTACACTGAAAAAAGATGACTGTGAACATGACTGAAAAAGAAAGTTAGGGGTATGTATGACACCAGAAGGAAAGATAGAACATAAAGACTGGGACTATATAACTTAGTGAAAACTAGAGTGATCAATGAGTGTCATTACATGTACAAACATAAGAATGTTTTTGCATGAGGGAGCAGCAAGAAGAAATGAAGTTATGAGGTATGTAACTAGGTGAATGGACCATGAGGAAAGAAGGTTGGGTGAATAAGCCAGAAATGAAAAGACAAACATCATAATGCCTCACTAATATGAACTAATAATAATGTGCAAAGTCTGAGAATTGAATCTGGGAGCATGGGTTATCAGGGGAAGGCTTATGTAAAGTTTCCTAGATTGTAAGTTCTTAGAGCAGTCACATCTATTCATGAGTTGTAAGAGTTAATTCTAAAGTTTGAGATACTGAGCTGTTTGTGTGTGACATGCTCAGTCCCTGGACCTTCGGGAGTCTGTCTGGGGCCTGGAACTCAGAGCCAGAGTTCGGCAGCCGTGAGCGTTGGCATTGCACCATGAAACAAGTGTTAAAGAGGCGGAAAAGGAGGTCAGATGGAGATATGGATGAAATGGACTTGGTTAAGATTGGGGTAGATCAGACTAAAGGGTAGAGGATGATATTAACATGTTTTTAAAATTTGGCTTCTGTGTGGGACCAAAGGAAGAGATGTTTATTTGGTGCAAAAATTTTTATTTTCTGTAGCATACTATATAATTTAACTTGTATGGTCAGTTTACTCAAACACCATAATTACATGGAACCTTTACTAGAGAGTGAGATCTTGCTGGTTTGTACGGGTTAGCACGAGGCCCTGATACAACCCAGAATAATCTGGGCAGAGAATAAAAAGTATTTGCAAAGCCCCCTTGAAGGACTGGGGAAAACTGTGGAAATATTAAACTTCTCCAGCTGGGTAATTCCTGATATTCTCCCAAGCATTGGGAACTATCAGCTCAGTAGGCAGAGACCTCGATCTTGGGGCTTATCCTTATGAAGCTTGTTACTGCAAAGGAGAGGCTAAGCCTAAACAAAATGGTGCCTAAGGGTTACCCTAGAGGGCCTCTTTCGTTGCTCAGATGTGGCCTCTCTCTCTAAACCAACTCAGCAGGAAAACTCACTGCTCTCTCCCTATGTGGGACATGACTCCCAGGGATGTAAATCTCCCTGGCAACGTGGGTTGTGACCCCCAGGGATGAGCCTGGACCCTTCATCAAGAAAGCCTTCTGGACCAAAAGGAGAAAGAGAAATGAAACAAAATTAAGTTTCAGTGGCTGAGAGATTTCAAATGGAGTCAAGATATCATTCTGGAGGTAACTCTTATGCATTATATATATTTATCCCTCTCTAGTTTTTAGTTGATCAGAATAGTTAGAAGGAAATATCTGAAACTGCTGAAATATCCTTGACTCTTGAAGGCGAGAGTACAACTATATGGCTTATATAGCGTGACCGTGTGATTGTGAAAACCTATGGCTCACACTCCACTCCTTTTACCCAATGTATGAACAAATGAGTAGAAAAATGGGAACAAAAAGTAAATGACTAATATGGGGAAGGAGGGATATGAGACATTTTGAGTGTTTTTACTTTTATTTTTATTTTTTGGAGTAACAAAAATGTTCAAAAATTGATTTTGGCAATGAATGCACAACTATATGATGATACTGTGAACAACTGTTTTATACTTTGGATGATTGTATGGTATGTGAATATATTTCAATAAAAAAAGGTAAGAAAAAAAGACGGGTATATAAGTGAGCGATATGGGATTCCCAGTGGTGGTGGTGATGTCTGAACTTTTCATTGTATTTTATTTTAATTTTTCTTCTATCTTTTGTATTTTTATTCTTCATTTTTTTTTTTTCTCCTCTTCCTCTTTCTTTGGCGGAAGAGATGGAAATGTCCTCATATAGATTTTGGTGGTGAATGCATAATTACGCGATAATACTGGGAATCATTGATTGTTTACTTAGGGTGGATTCTATGGTATATGTATAAAACTGTTAAAAAAATAAACACACGGATACAAGTGCAGGAGGAAATGTGAAGAGAGGGATGTATCTATTCCTGTTGGTAGGGAAGCAGAATGGCACACGCCAGCTGGCAGTGCGGTAGTTCCACAAGAAGCTAACTATGGGGTTGCCATATAGTCCTGCAACCCCATTACTGAGTATATACTTGGAAGAACTGAGAGCAGGGACATGAGTGGACATTGCACACTGGTGTTTATGGCAGCCATATTTATGATTTGCAATGGATGGAAATGGCCTAGGGGTACATGGACTGATAAACTGTATGGTGAACTGTGGTGTATACATACAATGTATTACCAAGCGGTGGCAAGAAGAAATGAAGTTGTGAGGTATGCATGTAGGTGAATGGACCTTGTGGACAGTATGCTGAGTGAAATAAGCCAGAATTGAAAAGACAAACATTATAATGCCTCACTAATATGAACTAACTGTAATGTGCAAACTGTGAGAACTGAATCTGAGGGCATAGATTATCAAGGGAATGCCTATGGTAAAGGTTCCTAGATTGTAAGCTCTTACAGCTTTAATGAGTTTTAATGGTAATCTCTAAATTCTGAGCTGCTGGGCTGCTTGTGTATAACCTGGTCAGTCCCTGTAACTTTGGTATCTGTGTGACACCTGAGACTTAGAGCCAGAATTCAGCAGCTATGAATGTCAGCATTACCCTATACAGCCAATGTTTAAAAAGCTGAAAGAGAGATCAGACTTCAATTAGAGATATGAATGAAATGGACTTGTTTAGAACTAAGGTAAACCAGACTAAAGGGAAAAGGATGGTATTGATTATGTTTTAAAACCTCAGCTTCTGTGTGAGGCCAAAAGAAGAGATGTTTATTTTGTGCAAAATCTATACTTTCTGTAGCATGCTATAATATTTAACTTGTATAGTCAGTTTATTCCAACACCATAATTACATGGAACCTTGAACAGGGGACGAGATCTGGTTGGTTTGTATGGGGTATCGTGAAAACCCGATACATCCCAGAGTAATTTGAGCAGAGAATAAAAAGAATTTGCAAAGCCCCCTTTAGGGCCTGGGGAAAAATGCGGAAACATTAAATTTCCCCACCTGGGGAATTCCTGATATTTTTGCAAGCACTGGAGAATACCATTGTAGTAAGCCAAGTCCTTGATCTCGGCGCTTGCCCTTATGAAGCTTGTTACTGCAAAGGAGAGGCTAAGCCTACTTATAATGATGCCTAAGAGTCACCCCCAGAACAGTTGACTGTATACCATGGATGACTCTATGGTATGTGAATAATCTCAATAAAACTGAATTTAAAAAGGGGGGGGGGGCACACTGAAAAATACTATAGTTAAGAGGAAGATATCAATCAAAAATATTCAAACAGATGTGAGAGCATAACAGAAAAAAAATCTATAATTAAAAAAGAAAAAACTAAGAGCTACCTCCAGAGAACCTCTTTTGCTGCTTGGATGTGGCCTGTCTCTCTCTAGGCCCACTCAGCTGGTAAACTCACTACCTTCTCCCCTATGTAGGACATGACTCCCAGGGGTATAAATCTCCCTGGCAACATGGGAATGACTTCTGGGGATGAGCCTGGACCCAGCATCCTGGGATTGAGAAAGCCTTTCTGACCAAAAGGGGTAAGAGAAATGCAACAAAATAAAGTTTCAGTGGCTGAGTGATCTCAAATGGTGTCAAGAGGTCATTCTGGAAGTTCTTCTTATGCATTATATAGATATCCCTTTTTGGTTTTTAGTGTACTAGAACAGCTAAAACGAAATACCTGAAATTGCTGAACTGCAATCCACTATCCTCGATTCTTAAAGATGACCATATAACTATATAGCTTATATGGTGTGATGGCATGATTGTGAAAACCTGGTGGCTCACACTCCCTTTATCCAGTGTATGGATAAAGTAGAAAAAAGGGGGACAAAAAGTAAATGAATAATGGGGGGGGGGAGTATGAGATGTTTGGGTGTTCTTTTTTACTTCTATTTTTATTCTTATTTTCTGGAGTAATGAAAATGTTTAAAAAATTGAGTGTGGTGATGAATGCACAACTATGTGATGATACTGTGAACAACTGATTGTACACTTTGGATGACTGTATGGTATGTGAATATCTCTCAATAAAATTGCATTAAAAAAAGTAGAGAATTACATTTCTTTAAGTTTTGGAATTAAACGATGGGCATATCATTCAGCATTTGATCAGTACTCCAAAAACTTTAGTTCTAGGGTACCAACTTATCAACTGGGTTACTTAAAATGCAAACTCCCAAGTCCCATCTCCAGAGATTCTGAATCAGTAGTGGTGGAAGCCCAGAAATACATATTTCAAAAAACATGCTAAGGAATTCTAATATAGGTGGTACAGGAACAGAATTTGAGACACATTGGTCTCCATTCCTAAGAATGGTCCTATGTACCTACAATACCACCAATGAAACAAAACAGCAGCAAGAAACATCTATAGACTTCAAGATATTTTAATTGCAAAAATATTTTTCTACTGTTTTAATAAAAAGGGTGCTCTCCCAGTTGCTGAGCAGAAATGGTTTGACTCCTAGATACAAGGTACATCTCTTATATTAACAGGAAGCCCTTTTGAATCCAATGCTGACCTCTGAGAGTGATATTTTCTGGATATGTTCAATATACTAAACAAGGCCATGCTTAATTCAAATTCTGCCTTAATAACAGAAGTGAGGATTTAGGAATGGACAGTACATATGTCAGGAAGGGAGGTCAAACATACCAACAATGCTTACAAAGTGTTTCAAGAAACATTTTATCCCCCTTTCATAAACAATTCAATAGTTCAGAGTAGCAGAATGTAGTAAGATGGAACAGCTAATTTACACAAACACTCTGGATTGCAGGGCAACAGATGAGTTGCAATAATTCTTGTATCTAGGCCAACTTTAATTTTTGTGTCAAACCTTTTCAGAATTCTGACTCACTAAAAAAACAGAAGTAAGCAGCCACAAGGAGAATATAGGATGTTCTAGGTAGCACCTAAACTTCTGTCCCTTTAAATTAGAGGATACAGTAATAGCTATTTGAAGGCAAGGACAAATTGAAAGGGAATAAAGGAGATGAACCACGCAGCTGGTGGGCAACAGAAAAGCCTTTCCTGTTTTCTTCCTGATACATAATGCAGTACAGATTAAGGTTTTCCAAATACTTAATCTTTTGTTTTTGCTGTATTCCACAGAGTAAATGGGAAGAATGTAGAACAATTTGAGCCTACCAGATAAAGAAATAAAATTTGGGAAATAGGGATAGAAAGGCTGTTCTAGTCAAGACAATAAGTTCAGTCTACAACTCCTTCAGTAGTAAAGATAAAGGAAAAAAAAGTGTAAGAGAAAATCAACTTTACAATTCTTTTTCCAACACAGAAGTAATTATTATTACCTGTTCTATGTAGTCTAAGAGATACTTTTTTACAATTGAACCCATAAACTAATTTCTTTCAAAACCATACACTGTACAGTTTTGGGATTTCACTTTTTTTTTTAAACATGAAGAAGCATTAATGAAATGTTTCCTACTGTTGAAGACTCAGTTATCCTTTTCTCCTGAAATGGTACTGAGTCCAAATTCCTGAAAAACTGGATATATGCTTGGGAAAAAAATAATGCTTCTCCTGTTAAAATAATTTTTTAAAAAAATCAATTTTGTGTGAGTAAAGAGAAATATAAACACCTGAAACACAAGATAAACTGATAACTTACCTTGCTACCACTTTCAGTTTTAATGTCACTCTGTGAAAAAGAAAACAAATAATATTTTAAGGTACATCCAAATGAATTCTCACTATGAACTTGATTCTAACCTTGGAACATGAGACAACATTCTCGTAGCAGGGAATTCCCTTGGAGACTTCAGTGCTGTTGACCCCTACTCTGAGCTTATCAGGGTTCTTTGTTAAATGTTATGTAGGTATGGCTTAAAGTCATTGCCTTAAGGGATAGTTATCCACCAAAACACTATTTTGGGTAGAAATATTATTAACTAAATTATAAAAATTAATTAATTAATTAATAATCCAAAATCAGTTTCCCTAGCTTTTCAGAGATAATACGCATGTCTTTGCAAACAAAAAGCTACATTTTAGCATAGTAAGGCTAGATGTAAAGCTGGATTGAATGGATTTCTATTTTAATAATTCATTCCCCCATCCTGTTCTATGACTGGTTAGTGGTTTCCTCTCCATTAGAGCTACAAGCTCAGCTGGTCCTTACCGGATGGACATCACCAATATAGTACTCCTTCAGCATTTCTCTGGCATCGGAGGAATGGCCTACATCTTCAAAGCTTTCACTTGCATCCAAACCAGCTTGTTCCAGCAGAACTTCTTCTCCACCAGGATGCTACAAGGAAAAGATATTGAACTGAACACAGGGGACTCTGAAAAACAAACCAATGTAAGCTACTTTCCCCTCTTCTTCCCCTCCATTCCCTTTTCTACCTTTAACAAGATATTTGTATTTAGAACAAACTTGCTTCTCTTGTAGAAAAGAAAGTCTTTATCATTTTTGTTTAATAATCAACAGGTTTTTCAATGGCTGAATATTATTCCATTATAGAGATGTATTACATTTTGTTTATCCATTTGTCAGTTGATGAATATGTGGATCGTTTCCACGTTTGAGCTATTATGAATAATACTGCTATGAACATTCAGGTACAAGTTTTTGCATGTACGTTTTCAGTTCTCTTGGGTATATACCTAAGAACAGAACTGCCAGGTCATATGAGAACTCTATGTTGAACTTTTTAAAGAATTGTCAAATGTTTTCCACAATGGCTGTACCAATTTACATTTGCACCACCAATGCATGAGGGCTCCAATTTCCCCACATCCTTAGGAACACTTGTTATTATCATTTTTTTGTTCTAGCCCTCCTAATAGGTGTGAGATTATATCTCATTGTGGTTTTGATTTCTATTTTTGTAATAACTAATGAAGCTAAGCATCTTTTCAAGGGCTTATTGGCCATTTGTATATCTTCTTTAGAAGTCATTTTAAATGACTAATTAGTATTTCACTTTATAATAAAAATATATTATAAATTACTCAACCAATACTCTATTGTTGGTTACATAGAGTTATAATTTTTTTAGTATTTAAAAATTGCAAAGAATATCCATATTGATACATGCACACAATCTTGTTTATTCCTTTGGATAAAACTGTAGAATTGCCTCAAATCATATATAAAAATTAACCCAAACTAGATCACAGATGAAAATATTCTAGAAGTGATTGTGGTGATGGTTGCACAACTCTGTGCATATACTAAAAGTCACTGAATTATATATTTTAAATGGATGAATTGTATGATAAATTCATTATACATCAATAAAGCTGTTACAAAAATGGATCATAGGAGGAGGATCTAAGATGGTGACATAGAAAGAAGTGGAAGCTAGTTAGCCCCCCTGGAACAACTAATAAACAACCAGGAACAACTAGTAAATAATCTGGAATAACTGCAGGGTGACAAACATGACCATCCGTTCATCATACACCAGACTGAATTGGGAGGAATGCCCAAGATCGCAAGATAAAATCTGTAAGTAAAAACTGCAGATCCAAGCTGGGAGCCTCCTGCCCCCAAGGACTAAGCTGCAAAGCCTTGTAGAGCTTGAGAGCAGCTCTCTCTGAGCAAGTGAATATAACTCAGCTGAGCTCCAACTAGGGTTTTAATTAACAAGCGTGAACTGCTTGATACAAATCCCCAACAAGCAGACAGAGGCTTTGGGTGAAGACTGACCTTGGAGAGCCAGAGGGTGGCCACAGACTGGCCATGAAGGGGGCTTTCTGTCCCTGTTTTGGCTCAGTGGGAAAAGCCTCAGCCATTTTCAGTTCTCAGTACTCTGACCCAGACAAGGGTGGAGATAGCACAGGCAGAGAGACCACTGAAATGCTAATGACCTCTCCCTAGGGGTTATCTTCCCTAAGAGGAAAGAGGAGGGGCCCAGCACTACTACCTGCCTTCCACTGACAACCAGAACCCAGAGCCTGGGGGAAAACAGCCACACCTCCTTACAGCAGTCAAGAGCTACTGGCTGACAGGCGCCACCTGCTGGGCAGAAAAGCACAGTGACCCAAGGCCTCACAGGGTGTACCAATTTTCTAAGACACACCCTCAGAGAAACTGGATACTGAATAGTTCTTCCTTCTGGGACCAGAGCCCGTTCTGGTCTGGGAAAACCATGCCTAGACAACAGTAAACTACAACCTACACTAACAAAAACAAAGTTATGGCCCAGTCACAGGGACAAACTTACAATTCAACTGAGATACAGAAATTTAAACAACTAATACTAAGTCAATTTAAAAAGTTTAGGAAAGATATGGCAAAAGAGATGAACCGTATAATGAAAACACTGGGCGTACATAAGTTAGAAATTGAAAGTTCAAAAAACCAACTGGCAGAATCTATGGAAATGAAAGGCACAACACAAAAGATGAAAGACGCAATGGTAACACACAACAGCAGATCCCAAGAGGCAGAAGGAAACACTCAGGAACTGGAGAACAAGGCACCTGAAAGCCTACACACACAAAAGAACAAATAGGGAAAAGAATGGAAAAATATGAGCAAAATCTCCAGGAACTTAAGGACAAAACAAAAATCCTGAATGTATGTGTCATGGGTGTCTCTGACAGAGAAGAGAAGGGAAAAGGGGCAGAAGCAATAATAAGAGGAAGTAATCGATGAAAATTTCCCATCTCTTATGAAAGACATGAAATTACAGATCCAAGAAGCGCAGGGTACCCCAAACAGAACAGATCTGAATAGGCCCACACCAAGACACATAATAATTGGATTATCAAATGTCAAAGATAAAGAGAGATCCTAAAAGCAGCAAAAGAAAAGCGATCCATCACATACAACAGAAGCTTAATAAGACTATGTGCGGATTTCTCAATAGAAACCATGGAAGCAAGAAGGTAGTGGGGTGATATATTTAAGATACTTTAAGAAAAAAAACACCAACCAAGAATCCTATATCCGGCAAAACTGTCCTTCAAATATGAGGAAAAGCTTAAAATATTCTCAGACAAACAGATAATGACCGAATTTGTGAACAAGAAACCTGCTCCACAGGAAACCCTAAAGGAAGCACTGCAGACAGAAAGGAAAACACAGAAGTGAGAGGTTTGGCAAACAATTTTGGGACATAGTAGCACAGCAATGTGAGTACACTGAACAAAGATGACTATGAGTATGGAGGAAAGAGGAAGGTTGGGACCATGTGGGACACCAGAACAAAAGATGACAGATAAAGATTGGGACTGTGTAACTCAGGGAAACCTAAGGTGCTCAATGATTGTAATAAAAGGTACAAATATGTTTTTACATGAGGTAGAACAAATGAATGTCAACATTGCAAGGTGTTAAAAATGGGGTGGGATTGGGGAAAAATACAATCAATGCAAACTAGAGACCATAATTAATGAAAACATTGTATTATGCTTCCTTTAAAATAACAAAGGCAATATACCAAATCCAAATGCATAAGGGGGTGGGGTGGGATAGGGGAAGGATACAGGACTCCTGGCATTGGTGATGTCATCTGACTCTTTACTTTAAGTCTATGCTATCTTTCCTTTTGTTGCTTTCTAGCTGTCATGTTTTTTTGTTTTTGTTTTTGTTGTTGTTTTTTTCTCTTTCTCTTTTCTTTTTCTTTTGTCTCTCTGACGTCTTTGACTCTTCCTCCTCCTTTGTGGAAGAAATGGAGACATCCTTATATAGATAGTGGCGATGGTGCTGAATACATAAATACGTGACAATACAGGCAACCAATGATTGTTTACTTAGGACAAAATGTATGGTGTGTGAACAAAACCGTCTTAAAAGAAAGGGGTTGACGAAGAAACTCTGAGGGCACTATATTGAGTGAAATAAGACACATAAAGGCAAATATTGCAGGGTCTTACTGATATGAACTAATTGTAATACGTAAACTCATAGACATGAAATATAAGTTACCAGGATATAGAATGAGGTTCAAGAATGGGGAGTGGTTGCTTATTATGAGCAGAATGTTCAACTAGGGTGAACTTAAACGTTTGGAAATAGACAGGGGTGATGGTAGCATGTTATGAGAATAACTAACAGTGCTGAAGGGTGTGTGAAGGTGGTGAAAAGGGTAAGCTCAGAGTCAAGTATTTCACCAGAAGGAAAGCTGGAGGTTAAAAGATGGGAATGTATGAAACAGTGAATCTTGTGGTGGACAATGTCTGTGATTAACTATACAAATATTAGAAATCTCTCTCACAAACTAGAATAAATGTATGACACTATAACTAGAAGTTGATAATAGAGAGGCATATAAGAAAAATATATATACCTATTGCAAACTGTATACTATACTTAGTAGTATTTTAACATTCTTTCATCAACAGTAACAAAAGTACTATACCAAAACTGTGAATCAATGATGGAGGGGAGGTGATTGGGGGTATGGGAGGATTTGAGTTTCCTGTTTTTGTCTTTATTTCTTTTCTGGAGTGTTCTAGTTTGCTAATGCTGCCGGAATGCAAAACACCAGAGACAGCTTGGCTTTTATAAAAGGGAGTTTATTTGGTTACACAGTTACAGTCTTAAGGCCATAAAGTGTCTGAGGTAACATATCAGCAACTGGGTACCTTCACTGGAAGATGGCGAATGGTGTCTGGAAAACCTCTGTTAGCTGGGAAGGCATGTAGCTGGTGTCTGCTCCAAAGTTCTGGTTTCAAAATGGCTTTCTCCCAGGACGTTCCTCTCTGGGCTGCAGTTCCTCAAAAATGTCACTCTTAGTTGCACTTGGGGTATCTGTCCTCTCTCAGCTTCTCCGGAGCAAGAGTCTGCTTTCAACGGCCATCTTCAAACTCTCTCTCATCTGCAGCTCCTGTGGTTTCTTCAAACTGTCCCTCTTGGCTGTAGCTCCTCTTCAAAATGTCACTCACAGCTGCACTGAGTTCCCTCTGCCCATCAGCTCATTTACATGGCTCCACTGATCAAGGCCCACCCTGAATGGGTGGGGCCACACATCCATGGAAATATCTCATCAGAGTTATCACCTACAGTTGGGTGGGGAGCATTTCCATGCAAATCTAATCAGCATCAAAACTTCTGCCCCACAAGACTGCATCAAATAATACGGCTTTTTCTGGGGGACATAATACATTCAAACTGGCACATGGAGTAATGAAAGTGTTCTAAAAATTGAAAAAAAAAAAATGTGATGGATGCACAGCTGAGTGATGGTATTGTGGGCAATTGATTGTACACTTTGTACTTTGGATCTCTGGATAGTTGTACGGTATGTGAACAATCTCATATATATATCTATAAATGCATCTTAGAAGAGCTAAAATTATGAAACCTTTAAAAGGAAAGATAGGTGAAAATCCTTGTGATGAATGAAACAAAGATTTCTTAGATATGGCACAAAAAGCACAATTCATAAATCAAAAAATTGATAAACTGGATTTCATTAAAATGAAAAACTTTTGCACTTAAAAAGACAGTGTTAAGAAGATGAAAACAAGCCATAGACTGGGAGAAAATATATCTGATTCTTGTATCAAGAATATACCTTATTGCTTAATAATGAGACAAACTCCTTACAAAAGGCCAAACATTTGAATAGACACATCACCAAAGATATGCAAATGATAAATAAGCATATGAAAAGCTGCTCAACATCATTAATCATTAAGGAAATGCCAATTAAAATCCCAATTAAATAACTACTACATACCCACTAGAATGGCTATTGTAAAAAGCCTGACAATACCAAATGTTGGCAAGGACATGGAGTGTGCTGGTTTGGAACTGTTATGTACCCCAGAAAACCCCACATTCTTTTAACTCATTCTTGTGGGTGCAGACTTATTGTGGGTGGGAACTTTGGTTAGGTTGTTTCAACTTGGATGTGACCCACCCAATTCAATGTGGGTCTTAACCCTTTAGGAGCCCTTTATGAGAGGATAAAAGGCAGAAACACAGAGAGAGGCCAGAGAGAGAGAAATACCCCAAGACATTTGCAGACAGCCATTGAAAACAGAATCAGGAGAGGACCAGCAGATGTTACCATGTGCTTTGCCACGAGGAACCCCTGATGCCAACAGCCTTTCCTTAGAGAAGGTATCTTCCTCTTGATGCCTTAATTTGGACATTTTCATGGCCTTTGAATGTAAAGTTGCAACCTAATAAAACCCTATTGAAAAAGTCAACCCATTTCTGGTATACTGCAGTCTTGCAGCTTTAGTAAACATGGAGAAACTAGAACTCTCAGAAATTGCTGGTGGGAACATAAAATCGTACAGCCATTTTGGAAGAAGTTTGACAGTTTCTTAAAAAGTTCAACATATACTTAACTTTCAACCCAGCAGTTTCACTCCTAGGTATCTATCCAAAAGAAATTAAAACATATACTTATATGAAGACTTGTAAGTGAATATTCATAGCAACTTTATTCATAATAGCCAAAAACAGAAAACAATCCAAATGTCCACTGACTGGTGAATGGACAAACAAAATGAACCACAGTACATCCATACAATGCAATACTATTCATCAATAAAAAAGGAATGAAGTCCTGATTTAAGTAACATGGATGAGCCCAAAAACATGCTAAGTGAAAGAAGCAACACACAAAAGACTATTTCATAATGCTGAGTGAAATAAGTCAGATACAAAAGGAGCGATATTGTATGTTACCACTAATGTGAACTCCCTGAACAATGTAAAAATTAGTGTCTTATAATGTAGAATACAGGGGAATTAGAGACAGACAGAAACTAGAGAAGGGGGGATGAGAACCTAATATATACAGACATGTTAATGAGGGTGAATTTAAAGGCATGGGAATGGACAGAGGTGATGACAGTTCGCTAATGGGATTAAAAGTATCAGTGCCACATTGAAGGTGAACATGATTTAAAGGTGTTGTTTAAAAGTATGTATCCCACAGAATAGCACTACAAATATAAATAAGTGCTTGCATGATCTACTTCTAAGGTATGACACTGGTACAAAGAGTTAACTATGGAATGGTCTATGGGAATACCTACTGCATATTATAGACTATATTTAATAGGAATATCTTACTAGTTCCACACTAATACTAGAGGTAAAAAATTAGAGGCTTAAGAGCTTTGGGGTGTTTGGGGTTATTATAATTGTTTAAAATTGCAAGTGATGATTGTACAAGTAAGTGAAGATAATGTGAGACACTGATCATTTATCTCGGACAGAATATATGTTATATGAAATTTGGAACCACCTACTTGATAAGTCAAGCCCTCAATCTTGAGGCTTGCTCTAGTAAAACTTATGGCTGTAAGGGGCAGGTTAAGCTTACCTATAATTATGCCTAAGAGTCACTTCCAGAGAACCTCTTTTGTTGCTCGACGTGGCCCGTCTCTCTCTAAGCCCAACTCTGCAAATAAATTCATTACCCTTCCCCCTATGTGGGACATGACTCCCAGGAATTAGCCTGGCCCTGGCGAGGGATTGAGAATGCCTTTTTGACCAAAAGGAGGAAAAGAAAGGTAACAAAATAAGGTTTCAATGGCCAAGAGATTTCAAATAGAGTTGAGAGGCTATCCTGGAGGTTACTCTTATGCAAGCTCCAGCTAGATATTCCAAATGCCCACAGTATGCCAAGCCCTAATGAACAGTAGTCCTGAAAATACTAAAGAGTACCTAGGTCACTATCTGAGACTCTATAATAAGTCCCAAAACCCAGAGGCAACAGCTTCTCCAAGAACATCAACCAGATGCATCTCCCTTCCCCATAATATCGACACCCCTTTTCAATATGAACAAGTTAGGGTGGTCACTGCCCAGATATCCCTGAAGATTGAGAAAGTGATCAAACCAGAGAGAGAGGTATCAATAGACAAGATAGGATTTAACAAAAGATTACGAATACTGAATCTTTATATAATTTTTTTTTTTTAGTTTCTAGGGTACAAGAAGAGCTAGAAGGAAAAACTGACATGGTAGAACTGTAACCTACAACATGCTTTGCAATTTGCTATATATCTACTTGTTAAATCGTAATTTGAAAGTTATCACTTTTCTGTATATATGTTATACTTCACAAAAAGGAAATAACTGAAATTGTGAAACTGTAACCCATAACACTCTTTGAAATTTGCTCTAATTACTTGTTAAATTGTACTTTAAAAGTTATCACTTCTCTGTATATATGTTATATTTCATAATAAAAAATGTAAACAAAAAGATTGTTTTGTTTATATGAAATATCTAGAAAAGGCAAATCTATAGAGGTAGAAAGCAAATCAGTGGTTGCATGGGATGGGGAGTAGGGAACTTTTGGGGAGATGGACGTATTCTAAAACCGGACCGTAGTGACAGTTATACAACTATATAAATTTACTAAATCTCATTGAACTGTACAATTAGAAAAGGTGAATTTTTCGGCATATAAATTATAACTCAATAAAGCTGTTAAAAAACACCAATCTTGGTAAATGGGAAACCTGCATTTTATGCACGATTGTTCTATAAACCCACAGCTTCTCTAATTAAAAACAAAACAACACAATCTGAGAACCTTAGGATGTGGCAGGTGAGAAATATGACACGTTCAGTGACCTGCAGGGGAGAAGAGGGCAATGTTAAGAAATGAGGCTAGTGAGCTTGGCTCAAGGGCCAACATATGTAAGGCTGAGCAATACGGCTCTGTGAACTGTGGGACATCTTTTCCAGCTGTCCCAATACAAAGTCTTATTCAATCATCTACAATGAAGTGAAACTATTACTTTTCTAACTCAGAAATACAAGTGAGCAAAAGTAAACCCAACAGTGAGAAGAAAAAGGTTATGTGGGAGAGTGACTATGTTGGTATATTTATAAACCACCTGACAAATCCTATAGGAATTTAAACAAAATTCTCTTGATATCCATAAGTAAACAGTAATTTGTTAATTGTGCATAAACTGTACACCTAGAAAGCTGTGGGAAAAGGGGGATAGAGAAGCTCTTCTAAAACAAAGAGACTGAAGAGATAACAATCAAATGTAATAAACAAAAAAAAAAGAAACTTAAGATTTCTAATGTCAATTTCCAATGTGCAAAACCAGCAACATTTTCATTACTGCTCCAGTTGTGGGGAAAGTGTTCTAAATCTTCTACTTCCATTAATTTCTCCATATTTGCATCTAACAGTCAGAATTACCTATTTGGGATAAAATGACATTCAGTCAAACCTCAGAATTTTAAAGGACCTGAAACTATTCATCTAAATAGTACCAAAATAGTTCCTCCTCCCTCCCTCCCTACTCAGTCCAAGAAACATTAGGCAGGCCTGAGAGGGGCAGAAAGGCAGCCCTGTGGCGGCAGAGGTCTGCCAGTGGAAGCTATTAGGGCAGGATGAAAAGACAGCCTGGCAGGAGCTGGAAGCTCCACAAGGAGAGGACCTGAGTGGACTAACGGGTGTCAGAAAACTGGCTAAATACATGCGGCTGAGCAAATAAGTAAATTTATTAAGCACGCTGGGAATTAGGTGTCTCGGCTAGAGAAGGGAAGTAAAAATCTGGAAAGGCAAAGAGCTAGAATGTACCTTATAGTGTTGGACTGGAATTGCTGGTACTGATGTGAACTCATGGTTTTCAAAATACATAGACAGAGATTTAGAAATACAGCTTCAAATGTGTACATATGTATACAAGCATATATGGATACATGTATTCCTTAGAAAAGAACAGCAACATTCCAGTGGCAATGAAGGCAGCTGGTGCCTATAACTTGGCTCCTAAGTATCATTCTCCAATAAAAGGAGCCGAAGCTCCTTGGAAACATGGCTGATTTCAAGGTGAGAGCAAGGAGAGTACAAGATGAGCCTGGACCATTTTATTGTGTGAGAAAGCAAGGAAGTGCTCAAAGAATGATGGGGATATGTTAAAAGGAAACAAAACCCAGCTTAAAAGGGACAAACCTGAGACAATCTGAGCAAAAAACAAATAATAATAGCAAGAGATAATCCACTGAATAAAATAGGAATCCATGAGCCCACAGTGATATAAACAAAAATAGAGAGATGAAGTTCTTCCTTATAATAGAAAGTCAACTAATAAATGTAGAACAAACGATGGAATTAAAAATCACCATTTAAAACAACCTTTTAATTGTAGTAACATACACAACTCAAAATTTCTCATTTTTACCATTTTCAAGTATAGAATTCAGTGGTATTACTTACATTCACAATACTGTGCTACTGTCACCACAATCTACTACCAGAATGTTTCTACCCCAATCATTAATTCCCCATTCCCTATTCCCACCCAAGCCCTTGGTAGACTGTATTCTAGTTTCTGACTCTATGAATTTGTTTATTCTAATTATTTCATATCAGTGAGATCATATGATATTTGTCTTTTTGTTTCTGGCTTATTTCACTCAATGCAGTGTCTTCAAGTTTCATCCAGGTTGTAGCACGTATCAGAACTTCATTTTTACATTTGAATAATATTTCATCATACATATATATATATACACACCACATTTTATTTATCCATTCCTCTGTTTATGAACAGCTGGGTTGCTTCTACCTTTTGGCTATTGCAAATAATGCCGCTATGAATATGGGTGCACCAATATCTTTTCAAATAGAAAATCACTACCATTTGACAATCATCATAGTAACAATTAATTGACACGAAACATTAATGGATGCTCTCAATACAATACTTACTAATCACAAAGGGGGAAAACTTTACAGTTGGAAAATTTGGCAGATATCATCTTAATCAAGTGATCAAAATTACAGCCATGAACTTCTGCAATATTTTGGTCAAAAATGAATAATATGGGTATTAATCGTGAGGAAATCTTGGATGAATGCAAATTGAGGAATACTGTACAAAATAACTGACCCGTAATCTCCAAAAATGTCAAGGTCATGAAAGTCAAGGAAAGGCTAAGGAGCTGTTCCAGATTTAAGGAAGGTACACCTGGGAAAATGTGTGATCCTAGGTTGGTTCCTTTTGCCAACAGTATTGAGACAACTTCAGAAACCCAAATGAGGACTCTGAACATAGGGTATATGGAATTCTTAATTCTATTCTTGCAACTTTTATCAAAGTTTGAAATGTTTCAAAATTAAAGGTTACCCCATACCACAACTGTTAAAGAAGCTGAATAAGAGATCAGACTCCAATTAGAGATATGAATGAAACAGACCTGGTTAGGACTAAGGTAAATCAGAATACAGGTTAAAAGATGATATTGTCTGTATTTTAAAATTTCAACTTCTATGTGAGACCAAAGGAAGAGATGTTTATTTTGTCCAAAATTTAAATTTTCTGTAGTATACTATCTAATTTAACCTGTCTAGTCAGTTTATTTAAACAACCCAAACACATGGAACCTAGAATAGGGAATGAGATCCTTATATTATTCTGTATAGGTTAATGCAATACCTGGATACATTCCAGAATATTCTGGACAGAAAATAAAAAGAATTTGCAAAGTCTACCTGAGGGACTGGGGAAAAATGTGGAACTATTAAACTTCCCTACCTGGGGAATTTCTTATATTTTCTCAGGCACTAGGGACTCACAATTGATTAAGCCAAGCCTTCCATCTTGAGGCTTGCCTTTATGAAATTTATTTCTGCAATGCCAAAGCTAGGCCTGCATGTAATTTTGCCTAAGAGCCACCCCCAGAGAGCCTCTTTTGTTGCTCAGATGTGACCTCTCTCTTTAAGCTCACTACACTCGCCACTACATAGGACATAACTCCTAGGGATGTAAGTCTCCCTGGCAATGTGGGACATGACTTCCAGGGTGAGACTGGCCCTCGAATCGTGGTATGAAAAATGCTTTCTGGACCAAAAGGGGAAAATGAAATAGAACAAAATAAAGATTCAGTAGCTAAAAGATTTCAAAGAGAGTCAAGAAGCCATTCTGGAGGTTACCCTTATGCAAGCTTTAGCCAGATATTACAAACTACCATGGTATGTCAAGCCCCAACCAACAGTATTTCTGAAAACCCTAGGAAGTGCACTGGACTCTAAGTCTCCATAAAAGTTTTTTGACTAAGTTTATTTTTTCAGAAACGTAAGGCCTCCAGATTGATCCTATGCCAGATAAGCCCTGAAGCCCAGAGGTACCGGTCTCTCCAAGAACATCAACCAGGTTCATGCTTCTGTCCCATAAGGTCAACACCCCTTTCCAGCAGGAAGAAGTTGAAATGGTCATTGCCCAGATATCCCTGAAGACTGAAAGAGAGATCAAATGAGAGGGAGGACGTGTAACTGACAAATTTGGATTTAAAAAATGACTGTGAATACTCATTCATTATATAGGTATTTACTTTTAGTGTCTAGTGTTTTAGAACAGCCAGAAGGAAATAGTTGAAGTTGCTGAACCTGTAAACCAGTAGCCTTGATCTTTGATAACGGTATAAGTATATAGCAAAAAAAAAAAAAAAAAAAAGTCAGTTGCCTGTTTTTGTATGAATCTACTTCTAGATGTTTTCTTCTGTTCCAATGATGTATATCTCTATCTCTGATAATACTACACTGTCTTGTTAACCTACTTCTATTGTAAGTCTTAAGATTGGGTACAGTGCAATACTAGTGATAAATAAGAGGGAGGGGTAAGGGATATGGGATGTTTGGGGTCTTCTTTCTCTTTTTATTTCTTTTTCTGGAGTAATGCAAATGTTCTAAAAACGATCACAGTGATGAATACACAAATATGCGATGGTACTGTGAACCACTGATTGTATATTTTGGATGGATTGTATGGTATATGAATACATCTCAATAAAATTATGTTAAAAAATTAAATGCTAAATAAATAAATAGTACCAAAATAACTGTCTCCATATCTAGGAAGTATAATCTATAACTTACAAACTTTGTGTTCCTAGACTAGTGTTCTCGTTTGCTAATGCTGCCAGAATGCAAAACACCAGAATTGGATTGGCTTTTATAAAGGGGGTTATTTGGTTACAAAGTTATAGTCTGAAGGCCATAAAGTGTCCAAGATAACGCCAGCACATGGCTGGCGTCTGCTTTCAAGTTCTGCTTCTTTCAAAATGGCTTTCTCCCAGGACGTTCCTCTCTGGGCTGCAGTTCCTCAAAAATGTCACTCTTAGTTGCACTTGGGGTATTTGTCCTCTCTTAGCTTCTCCAGAGCAAGAATCTGCTCTCAACGGCTGTCTTCAAACTCTCATCTGCAGCTCCTGTGCTTTCTTCAAAGTGTCCCTCTTGGCTGTAGCTTCTCTTCAAAACATCCCTCACAGCTGCACTGAGTTCCTTCTGCCCGTCAGCTCATGTATATGGCTCCACTGATCAAGGCGCACCCTGAATGGGTGGGGCCATGCCTCCATGGAAATATCTCATCAGAGTTATCACCTAGAGCTGGGTGGGGCACATTTCCATGCAAATCTAATCAGCACCAAAATGTCTGCCCCACAAGACTGCATCAAAGAATATGGCTTTTTCTGGGGGACATAATACATTCAAACCAGCACATACATTTTTCTGTCAAAGTTTTTTTTTTAACTTAAAAATCATGTAATTGAAATTTACAAAGAAGAAACACATGGATTGGATATGCTTACTAATTGGACAAAAGTCAAATTTTATCAATGTTTTTTTTTAGCTGCAGAACACTTTCTTCAAGGAAAATCGTGGATAGAAGCCCAATATATACAACCAAGTAGATTGCTGTGCAACCAAGTGCACAGCAATCGTCAAGGATCAATTTGAAAAATCACTGACATAAACAAAGGAGAAATAAGACTAGATTTCAAATAAGGTGATGCCAGTGGCAGAAACAGGGCAGCAGGTTTTAGAAGAAAATCAGTTTAATTTCAGTCAGATTGGGCCTGAGATGATAGCAGGAAATCCAAGTAAGGGGCTAAAGCTCAGTCAACCATACAGAAAACACATTTGGAACCATGAGCACACACTGTGTGACAATGGTTAAAAAGCAAGCCTGAGAACCTAGGATGGTGGCTAGGAGAGACAGGGCAAAAAAACACCTCCATGAAAAATACTAGATAAAAGCCAGAAAGTGACCCAGAACACCAGTTCCAGCGATGTACCAGCTGAACAAGGTCTGCTAAATCCACAGAGACTGTGCACTTGGTGAAACTGGGAGTCTGCATTCTGAAATGAGTGAATAAGCCGCTGAATGTCTGGCAACCACACTGCGGTGTGGGGAAACCAAAGGTTGGCATTTGGAGGCGGACTAGTTCTTTTTTAAAAAAACCCAAAAGCAGCTGCAGATACACAGTGAGAACCACACAGTGAAATGCGGCAGGAACGGGCTGTGCAAACGCCTCAATACTTGGCATGGAAGATAGCCTTTTGCACACCTGTGGCTAATTGTCTCAGAGCAAGACAGGCAGAGGTGAGCCAAAAGGGGAAAAAAAACACGCCCCTTGCAGCCATCTTCCCAGTGGGCTGGGAATGCTCCTGCCCGGCACCGGGGCCACAGCCCAGAGCCATACCAAAAAACCCAGTGTGACAGGAAGTGTTTCCAGCATCACACGCACACACCACAATATCAGGTGTGGACAATAGCCTTTCGTGTCCCGGAGCTAGGAAGGCAGAGCTGTGGGAAAAGGAGGAAATTAACACACCCCATTCAGCCATCCTTACAGCAGGCTGGGAATGCACCTACACAGCCTGGTGGCCCAGAACTTCCCTTGAGGGATGGCGCACACTTGGGATGTAGCACAGCCTTCCCTCAGCAGAGGCCCTAGGAGGGTTCAGCTTGGAAGAGGGACCCACTCGGAATCCCAGGGACTATATGTCAATACCAAGACTTGTGGGTCAGTGGCAGAGACAATCTGTGGCGAGACTGAAATGAAGGTTTAGACTCTTGCAACAGCCTTAAATCTCCAGGAACACCTGGGAGGTTTGATTATTAAAGCTGTCACTGTCCCTAACCACTCAGACACACGCCCCACATTCAGGGTGGACAGCACCAACAACACGCCCAAACTTGGTGCACCAATTGGACCCCACAAGAATCAGGCCCCCACACACCACAAAGACAAATTGAGGAGAATTACTTGAAGGGAATAGGTGACTCATGGATGCCATCTGATGGTTAGTTAGAGAAAGTGTACGCCACTAAGCTGTAGATATGACAAATTAGAGATTCGGCTTTGAATAATCCTACATATCCTAAAAGAACCCTATCAAGTAAAGCAAATGCCAAGAGGCCAAAAACAACAGAAAATTTTAAAGCATATGATAAAACCAGAAGATACGGATAACCCAAAACCAAACACCCAAATCAAAAGATCAGAGGAGACACAGTACTTGGAGCAATTAATCAAAGAACTAAAGACAAACAATGAGAGCATGGCACAGGATATAAAGGACAATAAGAAGACCCTAGAAGAGCATAAAGAAGAAACTGCAAAAGGTAAATTAAAAAATAGATGATCTTATGGAAATAAAAGAAACTGTTGACCAACTTAAAAAGATTCTGGATACTCATAGTACAAGACTAGAGGAAGCTGAACAACAAATCAATAACCTCAAGGACCACAGAACAGAAAATGAAAGAACAAAAGAAAGAATGGAGAAAAAAATCGAAAAAATTGAAATGGACCTCAGGGATATGACAGATAAAATAAAACATCCAAATATGACTCATTGGTGCCCCAGAAGGGGAAGAAAAGGGTAAAGGTCTAGAAAGTGTATTCAAAGAAATTGTTGGGGAAAATTTCCCAAACCTTCTAAACAACATAAATACACAAAGCATAAATGCCCAGCAAACTCCAAATAGAATAAATCCAAATAAACCCACTCCAAGACATATTCTAATCAGACTCTCAAATACTGAAGAGAAGGAACAAGTTCTGAAAGAAGCAAGAGAAAAGCAATTCACCACATATAAAAGAAACAACATAAGACTAAGTAGTGATTACTCAGCGGCCACCATGGAGGCGAGAAGGCAGTGGCATGACATATTTGAAATTCTGAGAGAGAAAAATTTCCAACCAAGAATACGTTAACCAGCAAAGCTCTACTTCAAATTTGAGGGAGAACTTAAATTTTTCACAAACAAATGCTGAGAGATTTTGCTAATAAAAGTCCTGCCCTACGTCAGATACTAAAGGGAGCCCTACCAACAGAGAAACAAAGAAAGGAGAGAGAGAGATGGAGAAAGGTTCAGTACTAAAGAGATTCAATATTGGTTCATTAAAGGATATTAAGAGAGAGAGGGAAAAAACATATCTGGCAAATATAAACCAAAGGATAGGATGGCTGATTCAAGAAAAGCCTTCACAGTAATAACATTGAATGTAAATGGATTAAACTCCTCAATTAAAAGATACAGAATGGCAGAATGGATCAAAAAATATGAACTATCAATATATTGCATACAAGAGACTCATCTTAGACACAAGGACACAAAGAAATTGAAAGTGCAAGGATGGAAAAAATATTTCATGCAAGCTACAGCCAAAAGAAAGCAGGACTAGCAATATTAATCTCAGATAAAATAGACTTTAAATGCAAGGATGTTATGAGAGACAAAGAAGGCCACTACATACTAATAAAAGGGGCAATTCAACAAGAAGAAATAACAATCATAAATGTTTCTGCACCCAATCATGATGCCACAAAATACATGAGACAAACACTGGCAAAACTAAAGGATGCAATGGATGTTTCCACAATAATTGTGGGAGACTTCAACACATCACTCTCTCCTATAGATAGATCAACCAGACAGCAGACCAATAAGGAAAATGAAAACCTAAACAATCTGATAAGTGAATTTGATTTAACAGACATATACAGAACATCACATCCCAAATCACCAGGATACACATTCTTCTCTAGTGATCACAGAACTTTCTTCAGAATAGACCATATGCTGGGACATAAAACAAGCCTCAATAAATTTAAAAAAATTGAAATTATTCAAAGCACATTCTCTGACCACAATGGAATATAATTAGAAGTCAATAACCATCAGAGACTTAGAAAATTTACAAACACCTGGAGGTTAAACAACACACTCCTAAAGTAAATGTTTTATAATGTAGAATGTAGGGGAACTAGCGATAGAGAGCAATTAATGAAGGCGGAACGATAACCCAATAAGAACAGATAAGCTATCGTGGGTAAATTTCTGGGAATGCCCAGGAATGACTATGGTTTGTTAATTTCTGATGGGTATGGTAGGAACAAGTTTACAGAAATGTTGCTATATTAGGTTATATTCTTGGGGTAGAGGAGGAACATGTTGGAAGTAAAGTAGTTATTCTAGGTTAGTTGTCTTTTTCTTACTCCCTTGTTGTGGTTTGTTTGAAATGCTTTTTTATTGTATATCTTTTTTTTAATTTTTTGATATAGTTAATTTAAAAAAAATGTTAATTAAGAGTTAATGACAATCGATGCAACATATGATACTGGAGTGGATCTAAGAATGGAGGAGAGGAGGCGGGGCAAGATGGCAGACTGGTGAGCTGTATGTTTCAGTTACTCCTCCAGGAAAGTAGGTAGAAAGCCAGGAACTGCGTGGACTGGACACCACAGAGCAATCTGACTTTGGGCATACTTCATACAACACTCATGAAAACGTGGAACTGCTGAGATCAGCGAAATCTGTAAGTTTTTGAGGCCAGGGGACCCGCGCCCCTCCCTGCCAGGCTCAGTCCCGGGGGAGGAGGGGCTGTCAGCTCCGGGAAGGAGAAGGGAGAACTGCAGTGGCTGCCCTTATCGGAAACTCATTCTACTGATTCAAATTCCAACCATAGATAGACTGAGACCAGACACCAGAGAATCTGAGAGCAGCCAGCCCAGAACAGAGGAGACAGGCATAGAAAAAAAACAACACGAAAAACTCCAAAATAAAAGCGGAGGATTTTTGGAGTTCTGGTGAACACAGAAAGGGGAAGGGCCCTGAGGCGCATATGCAAATCCCGAAGAAAAGCTGATCTCTCTGCCCTGTGGACCTTTCCTTAATGGCCCTGGTTGCTTTGTCTCTTAGCATTTCAATAACCCATTAGATCTCTGAGGAGGGCCCGTTTTTTTGTTTGTTTGTTTTTTTTTTTTAATCCTTTTTTCTTTTTCTAAAACAATTACTCTAAGAAGCCCAATACAGAAAGCTTCAAAGACTTGCTATTTGGGCAGGTCAAGTCAAGAGCAGAACTAGGAGAGCTCTGAGACAAAACACAATAATCCAGTGGCTGAGAAAATTCACTAAACACCACAACTTCCCAAGAAAAGGGGGGTGTCCGCTCACAGCCATCATCCTGGTGGACAGGAAACACTCCTGCCCATCGCCAGCCCCATAGCCCAGAACTGCCCCAGACAACCCAGTGTGACGGAAGTGCTTCAAATAACAGGCACACACCACAAAACTGGGCGTGGACATTAGCCTTCCCTGCAACCTCAGCTGATTGTCCCAGAGTTGGGAAGGTAGAGCAGTGTGAATTAACAAAGCCCCATTCAGCCATCATTTCAGCAGACTGGGAGCCTCCCTACACAGCCCAGCAGCCCAGAACTGCCCTGGGGGGATGGCATTCACCTGTGACATAGCACAGCCATCCCTCAACAGAGGACCCGGGGTGCACGGCCTGGAAGAGGGGCCCACTTGCAAGTCTCAGGAGCCATACGCCAATACCAAGGACTTGTGGGTCAGTGGCACAGACAAACTGTGGCAGGACTGAACTGAAGGATTAGACTATTGCAGCAGATTTAAAACTCTAGGATCACCAGGGAGATTTGATTGTTAGAGCCACCCCCCCCCCGACTGCCCAGAAACACGCCCCATACACAGGGCAGGCAACGCCAACTACACACGCAAGCTTGGTACACCAATTGGACCCCACAAGACTCACTCCCCCACTCACCAAAAAGGCTAAGCAGGGGAGAACTGGCTTGTGGAGAACAGGTGGTTCGTGGACGCCACCTGCTGGTTAGTTAGAGAAAGTGTACTCCACGAAGCTGTAGATCTGATAAATTAGAGATAAGGACTTCAATTGGTCTACAAACCCTAAAAGAACCCTATCAAGTTCAGCAAATGCCACGAGGCCAAAAACAACAGAAAATTATAAAGCATATGAAAAAACCAGACGATATGGATAACCCAAGCCCAAGCACCCAAATCAAAAGACCAGAAGAGACACAGCACCTAGAGCAGCTACTCAAAGAACTAAAGATGAACAATGAGACCATAGTACGGGAGATAAAGGAAATCAAGAAGACCCTAGAAGAGCATAAAGAAGACATTGCAAGACTAAATAAAAAAATGGATGATCTTATGGAAATTAAAGAAACTGTTGACCAAATTAAAAAGATTCTGGACATTCACAGTACAAGACTAGAGGAAGCTGAAGAACGAATCAGTGACCTGGAAGATGACAGAATGGAAAATGAAAGCATAAAAGAAAGAATGGGGAAAAAAATTGAAAAAATCGAAATGGACCTCAGGGATATGATAGATAATATGAAACGTCCAAATATAAGACTCATTGGTGTCCCAGAAGGGGAAGAAAAGGGTAAAGGTCTAGGAAGAGTATTCAAAGAAATTGTTGGGGAAAACTTCCCAAATGTTCTAAACAACATAAATACACAAATCATAAATGCTCAGCGAACCCCAAATAGAATAAATCCAAATAAACCCACTCCGAGACATATACTGATCACACTGTCAAACACAGAAGAGAAGGAGCAAGTTCTGAAAGCAGCAAGAGAAAAGCAATTCACCACATACAAAGGAAACAGCATAAGACTAAGTAGTGACTACTCAGCAGCCACCATGGAGGCAAGAAGGCAGTGGCACGATATATTTAAAATTCTGAGTGAGAGGAATTTCCAGCCAAGAATACTTTATCCAGCAAAGCTCTCCTTCAAATTCGAGGGAGAGCTTAAATTTTTCACAGACAAACAAATGCTGAGAGAATTTGCTAACAAGAGACCTGCCCTACTGGAGATACTCAAGGGAGCCCTACAGACAGAGAAACAAAGAAAGGACAGAGAGACTTGGAGAAAGGTTCAGTACTAAAGAGATTCGGTATGGGTACAATAAAGGATATTAATAGACAGAGGGGAAAAATATGACAAACATAAACCAAAGGATAAGATGGCTGATTCAAGAAATGCCTTCACGGTTATAACGTTGAATGTAAATGGATTAAACTCCCCAATTAAAAGATATAGATTCGCAGAATGGATCAAAAAAAATGAACCATCAATATGTTGCATACAAGAGACTCATCTTATACACAGGGACACAAAGAAACTGAAAGTGAAAGGATGGAAAAAAATATTTCATGCAAGCTACAGCCAAAAGAAAGCAGGTGTAACAATATTAATCTCAGATAAAATAGACTTCAAATGCAGGGATGTTTTGAGAGACAAAGAAGGCCACTACGTACTAATAAAAGGGGCAATTCAGCAAGAAGAAATAACAATCGTAAATGTCTATGCACCCAATCAAGGTGCCACAAAATACATGAGAGAAACACTGGCAAAACTAAAGGAAGCAATTGATGTTTCCACAATAATTGTGGGAGACTTCAACACATCACTCTCTCCTATAGATAGATCAACCAGACAGAAGACCAATAAGGAAATTGAAAACCTAAACAATCTGATAAATGAATTAGATTTAACAGACATATACAGGACATTACATCCCAAATCACCGGGATACACATACTTTTCTAGTGCTCACGGAACTTTCTCCAGAATAGATCATATGCTGGGACATAAAACAAGCCTCAATAAATTTAAAAAGATTGAAATTATTCAAAGCACATTCTCTGACCACAATGGAATACAATTAGAAGTCAATAACCATCAGAGACTTAGAAAATTCACAAATACCTGGAGGTTAAACAACACACTCCTAAACAATCAATGGGTTAAAGAAGAAATAGCAAGAGAAATTGCTAAATATATAGAGACGAATGAAAATGAGAACACAACATACCAAAACCTATGGGATGCAGCAAAAGCAGTGCTGAGGGGGAAATTTATAGCACTAAACGCATATATTAAAAAGGAAGAAAGAGCCAAAATCAAAGAACTAATGGATCAACTGAAGAAGCTAGAAAATGAACAGCAAACCAATCCTAAACCAAGTAGAAGAAAAGAAATAACAAGGATTAAAGCAGAAATAAATGACATAGAGAACAAAAAAACAATAGAGAGGATAAATATCACCAAAAGTTGGTTCTTTGAGAAGATCAATAAGATTGACAAGCCCCTAGCTAGACTGACAAAATCAAAAAGAGAGAAGACACATATAAACAAAATAATGAATGAAAAAGGTGACATAACTGCAGATCCTGAAGAAATTAAAAAAATTATAAGAGGATACTATGAACAACTGTATGGCAACAAACTGGAGAATGTAGAGGAAATGGACAATTTCCTGGAAACATATGAACAACCTAGACTGACCAGAGAAGAAATAGAAGACCTCAACCAACCCATCACAAGCAAAGAGATCCAATCAGTCATCAAAAATCTTCCCACAAATAAATGCCCAGGGCCAGATGGCTTCACAGGGGAATTCTACCAAACTTTCCAGAAAGAACTGACACCAATCTTACTCAAACTCTTTCAAAACATTGAAGAAAATGGAACACTACCTAACTCATTTTATGAAGCTAACATCAATGTAATACCAAAACCAGGCAAAGATGTTACAAAAAAGGAAAACTACCGGCCAATCTCCCTAATGAATATAGATGCAAAAATCCTCAACAAAATACTTGCAAATCGAATCCAAAGACACATTAAAAAAAGCATACACCATGACCAAGTGGGGTTCATTCCAGGCATGCAAGGATGGTTCAACATAAGAAAATCAATCAATGTATTACAACACATTAACAAGTCACAAGGGAAAAATCAATTGATCATCTCAATAGATGCTGAAAAAGCATTTGACAAAATCCAACATCCCTTTTTGATAAAAACACTTCAAAAGGTAGGAATTGAAGGAAACTTCCTCAACATGATAAAGAGCATATAAGAAAAACCCACAGCTAGCATAGTACTCAATGGAGAGAGACTGAAAGCCTTCCCTCTAAGATCAGGAACAAGACAAGGATGCCCGCTATCACCACTGTTATTCAACATTGTGCTGGAAGTGCTAGCCAGGGCAGTCCGGCAAGACAAAGAAATAAAAGGCATCCAAATTGGAAAAGAAGAAGTAAAACTGTCATTGTTTGCAGACGATATGATCTTATATCTAGAAAACCCTGAGAAATCGACAATACAGCTACTAGAGCTAATAAACAAATTTAGCAAAGTAGCGGGATACAAGGTTAATGCACATAAGTCAGTAATGTTTCTATATGCTAGAAATGAACAAACTGAAGAGACACTCAAGAAAAAGATACCATTTTCAATAGCAACTACAAAAATCAAGTACCTAGGAATCAACTTAACCAAAGATGTAAAAGACCTATACAAAGAAAACTACATAACTCTACTAAAAGAAATAGAAGGGGACCTTAAAAGATGGAAAAATATTCCATGTTCATGGATAGGAAGACTAAATGTCATTAAGATGTCAATTCTACCCAAACTCATCTACAGAGTCAATGCAATCCCAATCAAAATTCCAACAACCTACTTTGCAGACTTGGAAAAGCTAGTTATCAAATTTATTTGGAAAGGGAAGATGCCTCGAATTGCTAAAGACACTCTAAAAAAGAAAAACCAAGTGGGAGGACTTACACTCCCTGACTTTGAAGCTTATTATAAAGCCACAGTTACCAAAACAGCATGGTACTGGCACAAAGATAGACATATAGATCAATGGAATCGAATTGAGAATTCAGAGATAGACCCTCAGATCTATGGCCGACTGATCTTTGATAAGGCCCCCAAAGTCAATGAACTGAGTCATAATGGTCTTTTCAACAAATGGGGCTGGGAGAGTTGGATATCCATATCCAAAAGAATGAAAGAGGACCCCTACCTCACCCCCTACACAAAAAATTAACTCAAAATGGACCAAAGATCTCAATATAAAAGAAAGTACCATAAAACTCCTAGAAGATAATGTAGGAAAACATCTTCAAGACCTTGTATTAGGCGGCCACTTCTTAGACTTTACACCCAAAGCACAAGCAACAAAAGAAAAAACAGATAAATGGGAACTCCTCAAGCTTAGAAGTTTCTGCACCTCAAAGGAATTTCTCAAAAAGGTAAAGAGGCAGCCAACTCAATGGGAAAACATTTTTGGAAACCATGTATCTGACAAAAGACTGATATCTTGCATATATAAAGAAATCCTACAACTCCATGACAATAGTACAGTCGGCCCAATCATAAAATGGGCAAAAGATATGAAAAGACAGTTCTCTGAAGAGGAAATACAAATGGCCAAGAAACACATGAAAAAATGTTCAGCTTCACTAGCTATTAGAGAGATGCAAATTAAGACCACAATGAGATACCATCTAACACCGGTTAGAATGGCTGCCATTAAACAAACAGGAAACTACAAATGCTGGAGGGGATGTGGAGAAATTGGAACTCTTATTCACTGTTGGTGGGACTGTATAATGGTTCAGCCACTCTGGAAGTCAGTCTGGCAGTTCCTTAGAAAACTAGATATAGAGTTACCATTCGACCCAGCGATTGCACTTCTCAGTATATACCCGGAAGATCGGAAAGCAGTGACACGAACAGATATCTGCACGCCAATGTTCATAGCAGCATTATTCACAATTGCCAAAAGATGGAAACAACCCAAATGTCCTTCAACAGATGAGTGGATAAATAAAATGTGGTATATACACACGATGGAATACTACGCGGCAGTAAGAAGGAACGATCTCGTCAAACATATGACAACATGGATGAACCTTGAAGACATAATGCTAAGCGAAATCAGCCAGGCACAAAAAGAGAAATATTATATGCTACCACTAATGTGAACTTTGAAAAATATAAAACAAATGGCTTATAATGTAGAATGTAGGGGAACTAGCAATAGAGAGCAATTAAGGAAGGGGGAACAATAATCCAAGAAGAACAGATAAGCTATTTAACGTTCTGGGGATGCCCAGGAATGACTATGGTCTGTTAATTTCTGATGGATATAGTAGGAGCAAGTTCACAGAAATGTTGCTATATTAGGTAACTTTCTTGGGGTAAGTAGGAACAGGTTGGAAGTTAAGCAGTTATCTTAGGTTAGTTGTCTTTTTCTTACTCCCTTGTTATGGTCTCTTTAAAATGTTCTTTTATTGTATGTTTGTTTTCTTTTTAACTTTTTTTTCATACAGTTGATTTAAAAAAGAAGGGAAAGTTAAAAAAAAAAAACAAGGAAAAAAAAAAAGATGCAGTGCCCCCTTGAGGAGCCTGTGGAGAATGCAGGGGTATTCGCCTACCCCACCTCCATGGTTGCTAACATGACCACAGACATAGGGGACTGGTGGTTTGATGGGTTGAGCCCTCTACCACAGGTTTTACCCTTGGGAAGACAGTTGCTGCAAAGGAGAGGCTAGGCCTCCCTATGGTTGTGCCTAAGAGCCTCCTCCCGAATGCCTCTTTGTTGCTCAGATGTGGCCCTGTCTCTCTAGCTAAGCCAACTTGAAAGGTGAAATCACTGCCCTCCCCCCTACGTGGGATCAGACACCCAGGGGAGTGAATCTCCCTGGCAACGTGGAATATGACTCCCGGGGAGGAATGTAGACCTGGCATCGCGGGACGGAGAACATCTTCTTGACCAAAAGGGGGATGTGAAAGGAAATGAAATAAGCTTCAGTGGCAGAGAGAATCCAAAAGGAGCCGAGAGGTCACTCTGGTGGGCACTCTTACACACACTTTAGACAACCCTTTTTAGGTTCTAAAGAATTGGGGTAGCTGGTGGTGGATACCTGAAACTATCAAACTACAACCCAGAACCCATGAATCTCGAAGACAGTTGTATAAAAATGTAGCTTATGAGGGGTGACAAGGGGATTGGGAAAGCCATAAGGACTACACTCCACTTTGTCTAGTTTATGGATGGATGAGTAGAAAAATAGGGGAAGGAAACAAACAGACAAAGGTACCCAGTGTTCTTTTTTACTTCAATTGCTCTTTTTCACTCTAATTATTATTCTTGTTATTCTTATGTGTGTGCTAATGAAGGTGTCAGGGATTGATTTGGGTGATGAATGTACAACTATGTAATGGTACTGTGAACAATCGAAAGTACGATTTGTTTTGTATGACTGCGTGGTATATGAATATATCTCAGTAAAATGAAGATTAAAAAAAAAAAAAAAAAAAAAAAAAACATAATGCTGAGCAAAATAAGCCAGGCACAAAAAGAGACATATTGTATGTTACCACTAATGTGAATTCTGTGAAAAATGTACAATATTTTATACTGTAGAATGTAGGGGACCTAGAGATACCAATTAGTGGAGGGGGAATGATAATCTAATAAGAACAGATAAACTATGGAGGGTAATCTCAATGTTATGGGAATGCTCAGGAATGATTATGGTTTGTAAACTTTCTTGGATATAGTAAGATCATGTTGGAAGCAATAGAGTTATTTTAGGTTTTTTTTTCTCTTATTCCTTTGTTTTCTTAGGGGTTGTTAATTTTCTTGGGGTATGGTAGGAACATGTTGGAAGAAATGTAGTTATTTTAGATTATTTGTTTTTCTTACTCCTCTGTTTGGACATGGTTTATTAATTTTCTTGGGGTATGGTAGGAACATATTGGAAGCAAAGTAATTATTTTAGGTTATTTGTTTTCCTTAATCCATTGCTTTGTTTGAAATGTTGTGGGGTTTTTTTGGTTGTTGTTTGCCTGTTTGTTTTTAATTTTTTGATAAACAAAGTTAAAAAATTGAAAAAAAATCAGTAGAAAAATGGGAGTAAAAACTAAATGACAAATAGGGTGGGATGGGGGGATGGTTTGGGTATTCTCTTTTCACTTTTATTTTTTATTCTTATTCTGATTCTTTCTGATGTAAGGAAAATGTTCAGAAATAGATTGTGGTGATGAACACATAACTATATGATCATACTGTGAACAGTTGATTGTATACCATGGATGACTGTATGGTTTGTGAATATATTTCAATAAAACTGAATTAAAAAAAAAAAAAAAAAAGAATGGAGGAGAAAAGCTCAAAGGGGGCATAAGGAAAAATTGGAATATAGAATTTAAGCTTTATATCCATATTAATTTTCTTGAATTAACTGCAGTTAAGTTATGACATAAGTGAATATCCTTGTTCGTAAGAAATGTACATGGAAGTGGTGTGAGTTCAAGGAGTATGATATATGCAACCTGCTCTCAAATGTTCAGACGATGATAAATGGGTAGATAGATAATTGATAGAAAGATAATAGATACAGTTGAAAGAAAGAAAGGGGAAAGGAAGGGAGGGAGGGAGGGAGGAAGGAAGGAAGGAAGAAGACAAAGTACTGCAAAGGTAGCAAAATGTAAAATTGGTAGATACGGATATCTGGGGGTGGGGGGGTGTTGGAGTTCTCTGTATGGGATTTGTATTGTATTTGCAACCATCCTATATGTTTGAAATTATTTCAAAATAAAAATAAAAACAAAATAAAAATGAAAAAATTAAAATTAAAAAAAAGCCTTAGAAAATTTAACATAGCTTTTAAATTTTAAAATACACCAGAGAAGAAATCAGAAAACGAAGAAAGAAGCTAGAATAATACACAGAGGTTTTGCTCCTTCAATGGACTCAAAGAACTATAAAAGGTCATGGGTAGGAGAAAGAATACTTTACAACTTCAGCTCACATGTTAAAACAGATTGACCAAGATTCAGTTTTGGAGACCTGCATGTCAACATGTTTGGCCCAATCAATCCTGCTTTGCAAGTAGTGATAAAATGAGACCTTGGTTTAGAAGAAAACAGGAATAAATCCTCATGACCTTGGATTAGGCAATGGTTTCTTAGATATGACACCAAAAGCACAAGCAACAACAACAATAATAATAAATTAGATGAAATCAAAATTCAAAACTTTTATGCCTCAAAGAAAACTATCAAGAAACTGAAAAGACAACCCACAGACCGGGAGAAAACATTTGCAAATCATGAATCTGGTAAGGGACTTGTAGCTAGATTATGTAAAGAACTCTCACAACTCAACAATGAAAAGACAAATGACCCAGTTAAAAAAAAATGGGCAAAGGATCTAAACATACATTTCTCCAAAGAAGATACAGAAATGGGCAATGGGCACACGAAAAGATGCTCAACATTATCAGTCCTTAGCAAACTACAGATCAAAACCATCATGTGATACCAATTCACACTCCCTAGGATGGTTATAATTTAAAACACACACACACACACAACAGAAAATAAACAGAAAATGACAAACCTTGGCAAGGGTACGGAGAAATTGGAACCCTCGTACATTGTTGATGGGAATGTAAAATAGTACAGATGCTGAGGAAAACAGTTTGGCAGTTCCTCAAAAAGTTAAATATAGAATTACCATATTACCCAGCAATTCCACTCTTAGTTATACACCCAAGAGAACTGAAAACATATGTCCACACAAAAATCTGTACACGAATGTTCATAGCAGCATTATTCATAACAGCCCCAAAGTATAAACAACCCAAATCCCATCGTCTGATGAGTGGATAAATAAAATGTGGTATATACATGCAAAGGAATATTTTGGCAATAAAAATAAAGTACATACATGCTACAATATGGATGAGCCTTGAAAACATTATGCCAAGTGAAAGAAGCCACTCATGAAACGCCACATATTGCAACAATTTCATTTTTATGAAATGTCCAGAATAGGCAAATCCATAGAGACAGAAAATAGATTAGTAGTTGTATAGGGCTGAGGAAGCTGGGGAGAAATAGGGAGTGACTGCAAATCAGTAAGTGTCTTCTTTCCAGGCTGATGAAAATATTCTGAAATTAGATATGATGATGGTTGCATAACCTTGTGAATATAAAGAAAACCTCCGAATTGTATACTTCAAAGAGGTGAATTTTTCCCATTCTCAACTCCATAAGAATAAACAATAATGCCCCACTGGAAGCAATAGATAGTTTAGAACATGTTCAACCCAATGGGAAGCCAAAGGAAAGGCTTAGACGTACTGAGGGATGTTCTTATTACTCAGTATTTGCCTTGTAGGTGGCAACTATTATTTAATGCTCTTTTTTAACATGCATCCAAGTTTGCAATGTGATATCAGAAACAAAAGGAATTTATTCACCTTTATCTCAAAACAGTTACAGTGGCAACTCAGAGTCAACAGTTCAACTTCCAAGCCTATCCATGTATCTATCCATCAACCCATCCATCCATCCATCCATCAATCCATCCATCCACCCATCATCTATCTTTGACCTAATACAAATAAATTAGAAAATGCTGAAGTAAAAATCTTAAGATTAGACTATACTGCATTGCATACATGAAAAGGGGACATTTAAATGCAGGGTCACCACTATCTAGTCTACAATAATCTTCTTAGAAAACTTGTAGGGGATAGACTGTTGGGGATTCCATTCCCAGTTGAAATTTTGAAGATTTGGGAAATTAGGAAGGGGATAAGCTCCTCTCCATTTGGACTTTATTTTTGTAAATGGTGTGAGGAACAGGTAGACAACAGTATCCAAACAATTTATCAATCAGTATATTCTTCCTTCACTAATTTGAAATTCTACCTTTATCAAATACTAAGTTCCTGTGCATCAGTTGAAAGAGGAAGGTTAGGGGTATGTATGACACCAGAAGGAAAGATAGAAGATAAAGACTGGGACTGTATAACTTAGTGAAACCTAGAGTGGTCAATAAATGTGATTAAACGTACAAATATAAGAATATTTTTGCATGAGGGAGCAGCAAGAAAGAATGAAGTTATGAGGTATGCAACAAAGTGAATGGGCCGTGAAGACAGGAGGTTGAGTGAAATAAACCGGAAATGAAAAGACAAACATTATAATGCCTCATTAATATAGTATAATTAAAAATATGTAAACTCTGAGAATTGAATCTAGGATCATGGGCTATACGGGGGAGGCTTATATAAAGGTTCCTAGATTGTAAGCTCTTAAAGCAGTCACATTTATTCATGAGCTGTAACAGTTATTTCTAAATTTTGAGATTCTGAGCTGTTTGTGTGTGACATGGACAGTCCTGGAGCTTAGGTGTCTGTGTAGCACCTGGGATTCAGAGCCAGAGTTCGGCAGTTGTGAGTGTCGGCACTGCCCCATGAATCAGCTGCTAGAGGCTGAAAAGGAGAAATGACTTCAACTGGAGATATAAATGAAATTAACTTGGTTGAGATTCGGGTAGATCTGACTAAGGGTAGAGTTAAAACTTTGACTTCTGTGTGGGACCAAAGGAAGAGATGGTTATATGGTGCAAAATCTATATTTTCTGTAGCACACAGTATAATTTAACTCGTATAGTCAGTTTACTCAAATGCCATAATTACATGGAACCTTGACTAGGGAATGAGACCTTGTTGTTTGTACAGGTTAGCATGAAGCCTCGATACAACCCAGAGTAATCTGGACACGGAATAAAAAATACTTACAAAGCCCTCTTGAGGGACTGTGGAAAAATGTGGAAATATTAAACTTCTCTAGCTGGGGAATTCCCAATATTCTCACAAGCATTGGGGACCACCAGCTTAGTAGGCCGAGGTCTACTGCAAAGGAGAGGCTAAACCTACTCATAATTGTGCATAGGAGTCACCCCCAGAGGGCCTCTTTTGTTGCTCAGATGTAGCCTCTTTCTCTAAGCCAACTCGACAGGTAAACTCACTGCCTTCCCCCCTCTACGTAGGACATGACTCCCAGGGGTATAATCTTTCTGGCAGTGTAGAATGTGACTCCTGGGAATGAGCCTGGACCCCGCATCATGTGATTGAGAAAGACTTTTGGACCAAAAAGGGGAGGAGAATTGAAACAAAATAAAGTTTCAATAGCTGAGAGATTTCAAATGGAGTCAAGAGGGCACTCTGGAGGTAACTCTTATACATTACATCGATATTCCTTTTTAGTTCTTAGTTTATTAGAGTAGTTAGAAGGAAATATCTGAAATTGTTGAATTGCAATCCCGCATCCTTTCTTGAAGGTGATCGTATAACTTCAATCCTATATGGTGTGAATTTGTGACTGTGAAAACCTATGGCTCACACTCCCTTTACCCAGTGTATGGACAAATGAGTAGAAAAAATAGGGACAAAAAGTAAATGAATAATATGGAGGATGGGGATATGGGACATTTTGAGTGTTCTTTTTACTTTTATTCTTATTCTTATTTTTTTGGAGTAATGAAAATGTTCAAAAATTGTGGTGATAAATGCACAACTATTTGATGATACTGTGAACATTTGTTTTATACTTTGGATGATTGTATGGTATGCGAATATATTTCAATTTAAAAAAAATAAATGATGGGGGGAGAAGGGGTATGGGATGCTTTAAGAACACTTACTTTTACTTTTATTCTTATTTTCATTTTTATTTTTTCGAGTGATGAAAATGTTCAAAAACTGACTATGGTGTTGAATGCACAACCATATGATGAAACTGTGTGTACACTTTGGATGACTGTATGGTATGTGAATATATTTCAATAAAATTACATTTTGAAAAAATCGTAGCCACATTACTATTTCAGCCCTTTGATAGTGTTTCTGAAACTTGGCAGAGCATTAATTTAAAATAAAAATAAATAAATAAAAAGGAAGCTTTTCAGGAAATTCCTAAGTACTGGGCCCAGCCCCACCTCATACCCACTGAGTCACAATATCCTGGGGAGTTATTTTCTCCTGTGTCTCTGGTTTGCCTTTTCACCTTCTGAACAATATCATTTGAACAGTATAAGTTCTTGATATCAATGAAACCCAATTTTTCTTTTATGGTTATTGCTTTTTGTATCCTCTCTAAGAAATCTTTGTCTATCCCAGGGTTGCAAAGATTTTCCGTTTGTTTTCTAGAAGTTTTATAGTTTTCACTTTCACAATTATGTCTGTGACCCATTTTGAATTATTTTCGTTTGTCTGTGGTGTGAGGTAGAGTTAAAATTCATTTATTTCCCTACTGATCTCCAGTTGTTCCAGCACAAAAGGCTGTCTTTTCCTCTGGTTATATTGTCACCTTTGTCAAAGAGCAATTGACTATATATGGAAGGGTCTATTTCTGGATTCTATTTGGTCAACTGACAGGTCTAACTTTACACCAGTACCACACTATTTTCGTTACTGTACCGTTATAATAAATCTTGAAATCAGTAAGTGCAGAAGTCCTACAACTTTGTTTCTTTTTCAAAAGTGTTTAGGTTATTCTGGTTCCTTTCTATTTCCATAGACAGATTAGAATCACCTTGTCAATTTCTACCAAAAATAAGTAAATAAATAAATAAATAAAAATAAGAAAAAGCCTGGGAATTTGAGTAGGCATTGTGTTAAATCTATAGATCAATTTGGGGAGAATTAACATCATAACAATACTGTGTCTCCCAATCCATGAACACTTCCTCTTTCCATTTATTTAAGGAATCATACTCATCTGCAAAGTTTTGATTTTTGTTTTTTTAGATACATAGCAAGGTCACACACATATACATACCATATCCTGATGATGATTTACTCTTCAAAAGCCCCACAAGTGATTCTGAGACATCGTCAGAGTTGAGAAGAACTGCTTTAAAGGTCGGCCATTCAGCATAGTGAAGAACAGTGGCTCTCAATGTGTAAAACCAGCAGTACTGGCATCACAAGGGACTCATTAGAAATGCAAATTCCCAGGTCCTACTACAGACCTACTGAATCAAAAATTCCAAGAGTAGGGTCCAGAAAACCCTATTTTTAACAAGTGCTCCAAGATTCTGATGCACACTAGAGTTTGAGAACCACTAGCACTAGTATAGAAGAAAAATAACTAGAATGAAATCCAGGAACCCTGAGTTCCAGAAAGGTTCTTGCCTCCAACTAGTTAGTTGTATGGCCATGTGGAAATCCCCAAACCTCTTTGAACACGTTTTTTCATCTGTACCATAAGGTAACTCAGCCTAGGTCCTTGGCAACTATACAATTAAATGAATCTACGAAACAGTCCTCAAGAGAATATTATTTGGAAACCAAAACACCTATACAGTACATATGTAGATAGAAGCCAACAAAACATTGATCAGATGATAAAACCAGGGGAGAAAAAGTTTTAATTAGTTACCATTTAGAAGAAAAGTTCACCCTTCAATGATACGGATAACAAAACAATGACTAATTTTCATTTACTACTTCCTGATGGACACACAAATAACCTGACAATGTCAGTGGGGCAGTAGTTTAAAAAAAAAGACAAACAGTCCTGTAATTTTTTTCACAGGATTCATAAAAATAAAACTGTGGAAGAAGCAAGGGATATTTTCTTATTCATTTTAAAGTACAGAAAAAGGAAAGGGCTCTTTGCTAACAGTCAAAATAGTAAAAAAGAAACATTAGTTTCTTAAATAAAAATGTACTGAAGCATTTCTTCCTTGCAGTAGGTTCACCATTTTTAAAAAAACTTAATTTCAAAGATGGCTTATTCAGAATTTCCCTTTTCAGATATACGCACCTATCCATCAGACTGATATCCATTGGCCTAGAATCACAAACAAGAAGAATCTCAACGAGTTTGAAAATAAGGAAATTTTGTATTCTACCATATTACATTCTTGAAAAAAAAATTAAATCCCGCTCAGTTGTTATCAAAAATAAAGCTAGGCTACCTTACACCCAAAACGCGAGCAACCAAAGAACAAATAGACAAATGGGATCTCCTCAAAATCAAACACTTTTGTACATCAAAGGCCTTTGTTAGAAAAGTGAAAAGGCAGCCTACACAATGGGAGACAATATTTGGAAACCACATAACAGATAAGGGTTTAATATCTCGAATTTATAAAGCAATCCTACAACTCAACAACAGAAAGACAAACAACCCAATTAAAAAATGGGCAAGTCTTTGTTGCTCAGATGTGGCCCTCTCTCTCTAGCTAAGCCAACTTGGCAGGTGAAATCACTGCCCTCCCCCATACGTGGGATCTGATACCCAGGGGAGTGAATCCCTGGCAATGTGGAATATGACTTCCGGGGAAGAATCTAGACCCAGCATCATGGGATGGAGAACAACTTCTTGACAAAAAGGGGGATGTGAAAGGAAATGAAATAAGGTTCAATGGCAGAGAGATTCCAAAAGGAGCTGAGAGGTCACTCCGGTGGGCACTCTTATGCACAATATAGACAACCCTTTTTAGGTTCTAAAGAATTGGGGTAGCTGGTGGTGGATACCTGAAACTATCAAACTACAACCCAGAACCCTTGAATCTTGAAGACGATTGTATAAAAATGTAGCTTATGAGGGGTGACAATGTGATTGGGAAAGCCATATGGACCACACTCCCCTTTGTCCAGTGTATGGATGGATAAGTAGAAAAATGGGGACAAAAAAAAGGTGCACACACCCCCCCCCCCACAAAGAAAAAGGGCAAAAGACATGGACAGACACTTTTCTGAAGAAGAAATACAAATGGCTCAAAAACATGAAAAAATGCTCAACTTCACTGGCTGTTAGGGAAATGCAAACCAAAACCATAATGAGATACCATCTCACCTACCAGAATAGCCACTATCCAAAAAACAGAAAATTACAAGTGCTGGAGAGGATGTGGAGAAAGAGGCACACGTATTCATTGCTGATGGGAATGCAGAATGGTGCAACCACTCTGGAAGACAGTGTGGAGGTTCCTCAGGAAGTTAAGTATAAATTTGCCATATGACCCAGCTATTCCATTGCTAGGTATATACTCAAAGGAACTGAAAGCTAAGACACAAACGGACATTTGTAAACCGATATTTATTGCAGCATTATTCACGATTGCCAAGAGAAGCAGCCCAAATGTCCATCAACGGACAAGTGGATAAACAAACTGTGGCATATACACGATGGAATATTATGCAGCTGTAAGACAGAACAAAGACATGGAATAAATAATAATGTGAATGACCCTTGAGGACATTATGTGGAGTGAAGTTAGCCAGAAACAAAAGGACAAATACCGTATGGTCTCACTAATATGAAAGAACACTAATGAGCAAACTTTGAGAGCTAAAAGCTGATAACACAGACTATCAGGAGATAGAAAGAGGGTACAGATCAGGCATTTGATGCTGAAGGACTACAGAAATGTTCGGCAGGATTGATTGTATAGATCCAGAAATAGATAGTATAAACTGTGTAATGGTAGCACAATATTGTAAGTACATGGAACAAAGATGTCTGTGAGTAAAGCTGAAAGAGGTGGGATAGAAGATTGGGACTGTATAACTTGGCAAAAACTGGAGTGGCCAATGACTGTTGCTAAATGTACAAATATAAAAATGTTTTCACATGTGGGAGAACAAATGAATGTCACCCATGCAGAGTGTTGAAAAAGGAATGGTATTTGGGAAAAAACATAAAGCAAACTGGAGTCTACGGCCAACAGTAACACTCCAATGTGCTTCCATTAAATGTAACAAAGGCAATATACCAATGTTAAATGTGTATGAGAGGGGAATATAAGGGAGGGATATGGGATTCTTGGTAGTGATATTGTTTTTTATCCTTACTATTATATATTGTATTGTATGACATTTTTATTTTTATTTTTATTATCTTTTTCATTATTCACCAAAAAACAAAACAAAACAAAACAAAAAAAAAAACACTTTTTCACAATAATCAATATGTTCAAGTGCTGACTGTGGTGATAAATGTACAACTATGTGATGATGCCATGAACAACTGATTGTACACTGTGGATGACTGTATGTTATGTGAATATAACTCTACAAGATTGTAGGAAAAAATATAAATAGAAGTAACAGTGCTGGAGAAAACATGGAGAGAGGGATGTACCTATTTACTGCTGATGAAGAGGCAGAATGGTGTAGCCTTTCTGGAGGTCACTGTGGTGGCTCCACAAGAAGCTAAGTACGTGCGCCATAAGGTCCTACAACCTCATTATGGGGTATGTGTTTGGAAGATCCGAAAGCAGAGACATGAAAGGACATTTGCACACTGGTGTTTATGGAGGCAGTATTCATGATCTGCAATGGGTGGAGGTGGCCTAAGGGTACACTGACTTAGGAACAGAATGGTGAACTGTGGTGTAGGCGTACAATAGAATATTGAGCAACTACGAGGAGTGAAGCTGTCAGACACCCAACGAGATGACTGGATTCCGCAGACAGCATGTTTAGTAAAGTACGCCAGAAACCAAGGCAAATACTATAACGCCTCACCAATATGGACTAACTACAATGTGTAAACTCAGAATTAAATCTTAGAGCACAGCCTAACAGGGAAATGATTATTGTAATGGTCCCTAGATTGTAAGCTCTTACAGCAGTCAAATCTATTCCTGAATTGTAATGGCTATCTCCAAACTCTGAGATGTTGATTCCTTGGTGTATAACCTGATTGGTCTCTGGAACACCGGGTATCTGTGTGACACTTGAAACTCAGAGCTCGGCAGATACGAATATCAGTATTAAGACATACAGCAACTGTTCAAAAAAAAAAAAAAAAAAAAAAAAAGCTGAAATAGAGCCCAGACTTCAATTAGAGATATGAATAAAGCAGATCTGGTTAAGACTAGAGCAAATCGGGCCAAAGGGTAAAGGTTGAAACTGTGTTCAAACTTCAATTTCCATGTGAGACCAAGGGAAGAGATGTTTATTTGGTGTAGGATCTATATTTTCTAAACAATATAACTTCTGCAGTTTGTTCAAACACTACAATTACACGGAACTTTGAATAGCAAGTGAGCTATGGTAGATCTGTATAGATTAGAATGAAATAGCAACACATCCTAAAGTAATTTGGGTGAAGAGTAGAAATATATATTCGGGGCTCCCCTGAGGAGCTGGGGGAGAATACAGAGGTGTTGGACTTCCTCACCTGGATTGTTGCTGATATTCTCACAAACACTGGGGACTGACAGCTTGATGTGCTGAGCCCTCTGTCTTGGGGCTGGCCCCTATGAAGCTTATTACTGCAAAGGAGAGGCTAAACCTGCTTATAACTGTGCCTAAGAGTCTCCCCCTGAGTGGCCTCTTTGTTGCTCAGATGTGGCCCTCTCTCTCTAACTAAGCCACCTTGGCAGGTGATCTCGCTGCCCTCCCCGCTACGTGGGACCTGACTCCCAGGGGTGTAAATCTCCCTGGCAACGCAGGATATGACTTCTGGGGATGAATCTGGACCCGGCATCGAGGGATTGAGAACATCTTCTTGACCAAAAGGGGGATGAGAAATGAAACGAAATAAAGCTTCAGTGGCTGAGAGATTTCAAATGGAGTCGAGGGGTCACTCTGGTGCACATTCTTATGCACTACATAGATAACACTTTTTAGGTTTTAATATACTGGAATAGCTAGAAGTAAATACCTGAAACTACCAAACTCCAACCCAGTAGCCTTGACTCTTGAAGACAACTGTAAAACAATGTAGCTTACAAAGGGGGACAATGTGATTGTGAAAACCCTGTGGATCGCACTCCCTTCATCCAGTGTATGGATGGGGATGAGTAGAAAAATGGGGACAAAACCTAAAAGAAAAATAGGGTGGGATGGGGTGGTGATTTGGATGTTCTTTTTTTATTTTTATTTTTTATTCTGATTCTGATTCTTTCTGGTTTAAGGAAAATGTTCAAAAATAGATTGGGGTGATGAATGCACAACTATAAGATGGTACTGTAAACAGTTCATTGTACACCATGGATGACTGTATGGTATATGAATATATCTCAATAAAACTGAATTTTAAAAAAAATAAAGCTAGGCTATTAGGGAAATGCAAATCAAAACCACAATGAGATATCATCTCATACCTCTAAGAATGGCCGCTATTAAACAATCAGGAAACCACAAATGTTGGAGAGGATGTGGAGAAAATGGAACACTTATTCACTGCTGGTGGGAATGTAAAATGGTGCAGCCTCTGTGGAAAACAGTTTGGCAGTTCCTCAGAAAACTAAATATCGAATTCCCTACGACACGGCAATTCTGCTACTCGGTATATACCCAGAATATCTGAAAGCAGTGACACAAACAGACATTTGCACACCAATGTTTATAGCGGCATTATTCACAATTGCCAAAAGATGGAAACAATCCAAGTGTCCATCAACAGATGAGTGGATAAACAAAATGTGGTATATACACATGATGGAATATTATGCAGCAGTAAGAAGGGATGAGGTCCTGAAACTTGCAACAACATGGATGAACCTTGAAGACATAATGCTGAGTGAAACAAGCCAGACACAAAAGGATATTGTATAATTTCACTAATATGAACCACCCAGAAAATGTAAACTCAGAGTCTTGAAATGTCTATAGGGAAACTAGAGTTAGACAGAAGCTAGAGAATGGGGAGCGGTTACCTAACACATACAGATTTGTTAATGAGGTTGATCTTAATGCTTGGGAATGGACAGAGGTGATGGTAGTTCATTGTTGGGATTATAAGTAATAGTTCCTACTGAAGGTGAATATGACTGAAAGGGGTTGTCTAAAGTCATGTATCTCACCAATTAACATTACAAATATAAACAAACTCTTGCATGAACTACTTCAAATGTATGACACTCATACAAAGTTAATAATAGAGTGGCATATGGGAAAAATTACCTGCATGCTATGGACTATATTTAACACTAATAACTTACTAGTACCACACCAATGCTAAGGCTAAATAATTGGGGGTGGGGGACGGGGATAAGGGCTATGGTGTGTCTTGGGTTTTCTTTTCTGTGTGGCTGTGCATATCTGTTATTTTTCTCTTTGGAGCAATGAAAATTGTCTAAAATTGAGAGTGGTGATCATTGTATAACTAAGTGAGGATACTGTGAGACACTGTATACTTTGGATAGAATATATGGTATGTGAATATATCTCAACAAAAACTGCAGATTCCAAAAAAAAAAGAAAGATACAAGTGCTAGAGAAGATGTGGAGAGAGAGATATACCTATTCAATGTTGGGAATGAAGAAAAATGGTGCAGCTCCTCTGGAGGGTAATGTAGCGGATCCACGGGAGGCTAGATACAAGGTTGCCATAGGATTAGGCAATCTCTTTACTAGGAATATACTCAGAAAAACGGAAAGCAGGGACTCAAAAAGACATTTGCACACTGATGTTTATGGCAGCATTATTCATGCCAGCTAATGGATGGAGGTAGCTGAAGGGTCTACTGACTGAAGAAGGGCGAGTTGTGACGTATGCATCCAGTGGAATATTGTGCAATTACAGAAAGGAATGAAATCATGAGGCATGCAACGAGGTGAATGAACCTTGAGGACATTATGTTCAGCAAAATAAGCCAGAAACAAAAGAACAAATATTGTATGGTCTCATTTAGAAAATGCTTATAAGATTAGGGCCTAAATTGTAAGCTCAAACAGCAGTCACATTTATTCCTGAGTTTTAAATGTTATTTCTAAATTCTGAGATGCTGTGCTCTTTGTATATAACTTGCTAGTTCCCTGGATCTGTGGGTACCCGTGTGACACCTAAGACTCAGAGTTAGAGTTCTGCAGCTCTGAAAGTCAGCATTACTCCATACAGCAACTGTTAAAGAAGATGAAAAAGAGATCAGACTTCAATTAGAGACATGAATGAAGCTGATCTGGTTAGGACTAAAGTAAATCAGAATACATGGTAAAGAATATTGTCTGTATTTTAAAACTTCAACTTCTATTTGACACCAAAGAAAGAGATATTTATTTTGTCCAAAATTCAAATTTTCTGTAGCTCACTATCTAACTTAACTTGTCTGGCCAGTTTAATTAAACAACCTAAATACATGGAGCCTAGGATAGGGAATGAGATCTGGTGATTCTGTTTAGCTTAATGTAACACCCTGATATATTCCAGAGTATTTTGAGAGGATAATAACACCTATCTATTCATTCCTATCTCAATGAACCAAACCACAGAAATCAAGGAAATATTTTCAGATAACAGGGAAATTTTGTAATGTCCTCTTATGGAAGATTTTTGCCAGTTCAACTGTCCAAAGAATATGTGGTGGGAGTAGAGGAAGGCTTTTGACTTTTCCTTAGGTTCATTTATTTTACTAACTAAATACTGGTGGAAAGAGGACAGAAAATTCATATTTTAATAGAGAAAAGAAAAAGAACAAAATACTAGCGGAAAATAATACTTCCAGGTTACTCATTCTATGGTAAGGATAAGGGACAGATGGAGCCAAAGAAAGGGGAATGTGAGGACAGTTACAGAATAAAAACCTTGTCAGAAAAAAAATTACAAATTCTCTGTGGGTGGAAATTCTATACTGATGTAATAAAAATGTAACAAAAGGAATATAATTAAGACTGCCTGACTTGGGAAATGAAATCTAGAAACATTAAGTAAGATTGAGGAAGCTTCAAAATTAGGCCAGGTGATGAAAAGAGGGACCTTTAGCCAAACAGATGAGCAGAATACCTCATGAAAATAATATATAGAGGTTAAAATTTTGGAGAGGACAAAAACTACTTCCTAAAAAAGTCTCACAGGGTAAAAAAGATAATAGACCTGAGCAGTGAACAGGAGGAAATGATGCTGGCTATAGATATTTGGATTTGGATGGCCCTGGTAAGGCACGGTGTCACCTCAAAGGGGCTAACCAACTGCCTGAAAGGGTGTTATTTTGGCAAAGTTACCACTGCCCAGGATCTGAAGTTCAGGTCTGCAGATCCAAAGGTAACCTGACACCCTCATCCCACCAGATTAGGTCTCACTGCTATAGATTCTCATACTCCTTAGTCAACTTCATGGCCTTTATTTACCACAAATGAAATTATCTTTAAGTCTCTGTTTCCCCCAGTAGACAATAAACTCCGTAAGAACAGGGACCATGTCTGTCTTCATGGCTGTATTCCTGGGCTGTACTAAAATCTAGGGGGCGCCTGTCCCCGCGTGCACACACGCACACACACATCCATCAACAACCACATGCAAACTAAATCAATGAAAATTGACTTGTTGATCAGGGCACTTCCCCTGGACAGTGCTAGGGGTTAAATTTAGCCTCATCTTATTTCTAGCCTTTCCTGGACCTGGTCCTTGGGCCACTCAAGGAAAGACAACATTCTTTCCATAGTTATGTTATTTCTACAAGTTGGGTAACAATCAAATGGCACTTCTTTTGTCCAGCTTTAGAGAAATCCAGTAAGATATGTTTTTATTAGTCAAACTCTGAAGCTTTCAGGAAGTATCCTAGGGTTTTATCAAATAGAGCCTGCATTCCCACTCTTTATTAAAGCAAGACAATTCTCTACCTTGCACAACAGTTACTTATGCACAGATTTCATCCTCTCAGCAAGCCCAAGGTAAATTCACCTTGGCATCCTTCATGGCACCTGCCACATAATAAGTATTCAAAAGATGCTGCAGGAAACAACACAGTTTAATTTTGATTAATAATAAAAATAATTGCCAGGCACATGCCAAGTCTTTATATGCATTACCTAACATAATCATCACAACATTCACCCCATGAAATAGGTACTATTACCTCCATTTTACAGATGGGGAAAAGGCCTTTACTGAGTTTATTTACCCAAGGTTATACAACTATAAGCCATGACACAGAAAACTGATCCAGACAACAGGACCCCAAAGCCAGCACTAGCCATTAGTCATAATGCCTCCTGGTATAATTTTACCACCTGGGGGACAGCCTGAATACTCATGTGATAAGTAAAAATGAACATTTGTTAGGAAAAAAATTGGAGAAAAGGATTCAAAAAGTCAACAATTCATAGTATCCTGGGCTATTGTGAAGCCTACATTTATATATATATATAGATATTCATCAAAAATTCTCTTCAAGAGACACTTAAGAAAATGAAAAGGCAAAACACAGACAACAAGAAAACATTCATAACACATATATCTGACAAAGGACTTGCATCCAGAATTGACAAAGAACGTTTACAACTCAATAAGAAAACAAACAACACAATTAAGAAATGGGCAAGACTTGAACAGACATTCACTAAGGAAGCTATCTGTATGACCAGTAAGTCCACGAAGAGATGTTCAACATCATTAGTCATCAGAGAAAAGCAAGTTAAGACCACACTGCGATACCACTACATACCCATTAGAAAGAAAGGCTAAAAGTAAAAAGACTGATAAATGTATCAATGAGGATGTAGAGAAACTGGAACAGTCATGCACTGCTGATGAGAATGTAAAATGATGTAACCACGTGAGGGAAAGGTCTGGCAGTTTTCATAAAAAGTTAAACAAACATATGACCCAGTAATACCACTCCTAGGTATTTACCCCACAAGAATGAAAACATATATACCCACAAAGATTTGTACATGAAAGTTCACATCAGCTTTAATCATAATAGCCCAAAACTGGAAACAATCCTAATGTCAATCAACAAGTGATCAGATAAACAAATTTTGGTATATTCATAAGATGAAATAAAAAAGCAATAAAAGAAATGAACTTCTGATAAAAAAAAAAATAGGTGAATCTCACAGATATGTTGAGTGATGGTCAAAATATCAACATTAACAGGAGTTTGGCAGAAGCTGATTTCAGCCTTCATGGGTGACTTAGTGGGACTCAAGACTCCAGTGAATGAAATAACTGTATATGTGGTGGAAATACCAAGAGAACTAGAATTAGACGTGGAGCCAGAAAATGTGACTGGATTGTTACAATCTCCTGATAAAACTTCAACAGATGAGGAATTGCTTCTTATGGATGAGCAAAGAAAGTGGTTTCTAGAGCTGGAATCTACTTCTGGTGAAGATGCTATGAACATTGCTGAAATGACAACAAAGAATTTAGAATATTACATAAACTTAGCTGATAAAGCACTGGCAGAGTTTGAGAGAACTGACTCCATTTTTGAACGAAGTTCTACTGTGGGTAAAATGCTATCAAACAGCATCGCAAGCTACAGAGAAATCTTTCATAAAAGAAAGAGTCAATCGATGCAGCCAACTTCATTGTTGTCTTATTTTAAGAAATTGCCACAGCCACCCCAACCTTCAGCAACCACCACACTGATCAGTCAGCAGCCAAGACAAGACCTTCACCAGCAAAAAGATTATGATTCATTGAAGGCTCAGGTGATGGAAAGCATTTTTAATTAGGTTATGTACATTGTTTTTTTAGACATAATGTTCTTGCACACTTTAATAGACTACAGTATAGTGTAAACATAACTCTTATATGCACTGGGACCAAAAAAATGAGATTCACTTTACTGTGGTGGTCTGGAACGGAGCCTGCAATATCTCCAAAGTATGCCTGCAATCTACTTGAAACATAAATTGCTTCAATGTCACCCATTATCCTAAAACATTTCAGTTTTCTATTGCACTTAGGCTCAAATCCAACCTACCGTGCCTTGCATGCACTGATCTGGGCCCAGCTCTCTGGCCATTCTCTTCTCTTAATATACTAGTCATTAGCTTCTTTCAATCTCACTAATGTGCCAAACTCTTGACTCTGCAAATGCTGTCAGAATGCTCTTTTCTTCATTCTTCCCAAAGCTAGTTCACTCTCATCAGCTCAATTAAAAGTCACTTTTCACAGAGGCTTTCTAGATCACTCTTATTAAAGTAGGATCTCCTGTTTTCCTTTCTCAAGTTATTTCCTTTATAGAAAGTACAATAATCTAAAATCATTTCATTCGTCTGTCTTTGTTGTGCTTTGTCTCCCCTAGAATGGTAGCTTCAAAAGTACAGCACACCAGAACCAAGTATTGCAGCACCTGAAACACTCAGCACTTAAATATTTATTGAATGAATAAAATGTTATCCCATCTATGAGGCAGATACTAAAGTAATATTCCCATTTATGCCAAGTTACTAAAATATAACATATGAAACTTTAAAATATCACGTGTTATTCTTAGTTACTTCTTTCAGAAATGGTTATGTATACTATAAGTCAATGGTGTTCAAACTTTCTTCACTTGTGATACACAATAATTTTACACTGCAATCCAATACACACACAAAAATAAATGTATATAATTAACTGAAACAAAGGTTCACAAAATCATACTTACCTTTGCTTAGGGAGATACGCTTTGATATTTTCCAGTTAATATCATAAAATGCTGTCATCATTTTTATGTGATATTTCTAAACAACTAAATAGTAGAAAATACAGTGATATATACTACTGTAAGGTTTTTGTTTCCATTCATGATTTCGATAAATTAAACCAATAGCACTGATTTTAAAAATGCAAAACTAATCTGCTAGGGGAAAGGTAATATTTTATATAACCAATTTTAAATTACCATATTCAAACTCCCAGATTGTAAAGCAACTGTATTCATTAATCAAAAAAATAGCAACCTACAGGTTCCGGATGTTCAAATTAGGAATCCCTTACTAAGGAGGGGCCCCAAGGTGATTTCAGATTGGAAAGAGAGGGATGACAACTAATTTGTCTTACCCGTCTTATTTAACAGCAACTCTATTCTTCAAAACCCTTGGGTTAAAAACCTTGGTTTTTAACTCCCCCAATCCAGTACATCATTAAATCCTATTGAGTTTCCATCACTATACACCCTGAATCTGACACATTATCTCTCACCTGAAGTGCTATACCAGCCTCCTAACTGGTCTCAATTCTGTCCTTGCCCTTCTTTCAGTTTCTTCTCAACAGTGCAGCCAGTGATTCTATCAAACCATTCAGCCACATCATGTCACTCCTCTGCTCCAACGGTTTTCCATCTCAGGGCAAAAACCAAAATCTTACCTAAGACCTGCAAAGCCCTACCTGGTTTGCACTCCCCAGATCACGCTGACTCTTACTACTACTACCCAGCCACAATGGCCTTCCTCATTATTCCTCAAACACCCTGGACATGCTCCCACCTCAAGGCCTTTGAACTTGCTCCCTTTGCCAGGAATGCTCTTCCCCCAGATATTCATATGGCTAGCTCCCATAACTTCCTTCTAACCTTTACTCTAGTCATTCTTTTAATTAGGCCATGCCTGGACATCTCACCTAAAGTTTCAACTCTTCATCCTTCCTCCCCCATTCTATATAAAAACGTTCCATAGTCCTCTTCCCTGCTTTATTTTTCTCATTAGCACTTACACCTAGAACAGTATTTGGCACACAGGAGACAATAAATATGTGAATGAGTAAATGAATGAATGAATAGGCTTGGAATGAGCAAGGAAATAGGGATAGAGACTAAAGAACAGGTAGGAAATAATGGCTAACTGCAGGTAAAGATACGCAGTTCAAGCTTCAAGAGAAGCCTCAATACACCTGTCCTATCTCTGGCTACATTAGCATGTGGTGAAACTTGTTAGCAACCACTAGTTGAGACTGAATTAATGTTCTCTACAAGCACTGAGTGTTCTTTCCAAGTTCAATATTAATTCTGAATTAATCAAGAAGAAATTTAGAGGAAAACAAATCACAAATGAAAAGCTGATTGCCTACCCATTAAGAACTATGCTTGAACATGCTTCAATCCACAACAAATTTATAATAAGGCAAACACCAGAGGACATAACTAAGACTAGAATACTAAAGTAATGCTATGTGGATAAATCAAAGGCTCCATCTAAGTTATACTCTGCCACTAATCTATTGTATGGCCAAATTCTCTCTGAACCTGTTCCTTGTACCACTGTTAAAACAAGGGTCACTATTATCCAAGTCTCTCTCATCTAATTTTTTGGAGAGTGAAATGAAATAATGGGGAAGCACTTTTAAAAGCATAAAATGCCATACATGCACTGTACAAATGCGAAAACTTACTGAATTCTTAAGATATTACTTATCGGTCACTGGGAAGATTTATTAAAAACAATGTCCTTTTACACAAACTTGAAGATTTAAAAGTTTTTATATGAGTCAGAATGTAAAGATTTCTCTCCCAGCGCCCAAATTAACATAAAACACATCTTACTAGTGTATTTGCTCTAGAAAAAGAACAGAAATGTACTTGTTTTCTCAGTTACAAGTTCATATTATCAGGAGTTTCTAGGGCTTTAACTATAAAGTATTAATCTATTACTAAAAACAAAATGATACACACATCTTTTTTTTTTTTTTTTCTTTAATCAAAGCCTTAAACTAACCTTTAGTGGCAGCGTATCAGTGGTTGTCCGGGGGTGGGGTAGGGGTGGGGTGAGGGTGGAGGTGGAGTTTTGTGGGAGGAAGAACAGCAAGAGGCAAGTGGGAACTTTTTAGGGTGGTGGAAACACTGTATGGAAATGCTGTGATTACACGGATGAATACACTTGTCAAAACTCATTAAATTGTACATTTTAAATGAACGCAGTTTGTGGTGTGCAAATTATATCTCAATGAAGAGAGTTTAAAAAAAATTAAACCCTCTATCCTGTTTCCTTAAATTAAAAAAAGCAAACGAGCAAATAAAACCACTCAGTTGCACCGTGGTCTTAAGGAAAACTTTATGAGAGCTAACGCATCAAGCTTATAGGAGATAGCAAAAGCTGACTGAAAGTCAAAATAGGTCAACGCATGCCCTTCTGGCCTCAAGGTTAACTCAAATGGGGGTGAAGGGGCCGTGATCAGGAAAAAAGTCTCAGCTTTTGCCTAAGAAAATGAAAAGCAAAATGCTATTACTTCCGAAACCATACTGGAAAGAGCACCTGTTTGGCGCCTTTCAGACAAGGTTCGAATCCCTGCTTCAGACTGGTAGTGTGTAACCTTAAGAGTTCTCAGCCTCTCTGAGCCTCAGTTTCCCTCGCTGTAAAACGGGGATAATGATGGCCTAAAGCTTAGCTTAGCACACAGTAATCGCTCAATACATGATAAACAACAATGATATTATTTAAGGCACCAGAATTTAGTGCCAGCCGGAAAGACATGCAAACCTGAGACTACCCCCGTTTCCCTCTTAGAGGGTCGTGATCCCTTTCGTAGGCCTTATGGCCTTCAGCCAAGCCTTATTCCCCTCCTTTCCCAGCCCGATCACCCCTTACTCCTGCAGTCCCTGGGGGCCCCCCCACCTCGTTGAGGAAGCTGGAGACATCGTAGACTCGCCCATGAATCACCAGCCATATTTCCTCCGAGGAGTTGCGCTTCGCCACCTCTTCCAACCGGTAATAGGTGACGGAAGTCTCCTCCCCCTGCCCTTTCTCGCCGCTGCCGCTAGCTTCCACAGTCGCCATCGGGACCAAGATACCTAGCTCCTCCACCTCCACCTGGCTATCAGGGGGTAACTTCTTTCAGAAAGAGTACACGTTCTGCCCTCCCGGCTTCCGTAACCGGGGCCAATACGGAGGCCTCCTAGCAACAGCCAATCACGCTTTCCAATAGTCCCTCGTTCGTTTTCTTTTCACCAATGAAACGCGGCGTTCAGTTCTAAAATCCGCTCACTCCGCGCCTGATTCTCTGGGTATAAACCTGGTTCGACTTCCAGCGAACCAATCAGGGTGGTCCAGCCCAACCTCGCCAATTGGATACTGTGATCTTGGGAAGATGCCTACCCAAGACCTGTTGACAGGTGTCATCTCAGGAGAAGTTTCCCTCGCTTGGTGTCCGGGTCTGTAGAAATAGGGGGCTGAGTCCCCATTCCCTCACACCCCTTCCCTTCGCCCTGGATCTCTCCGAAGCCATGCTCTTCCGTGGGTCCCTCCTGGGTCATGCTTTCGTCAAGTTTGCCCACCACCTGCGCGGCCTGTATCCCAGCTCTGCGTTTACAGCTTTGCTCTGCTGCTTCCAGGCTGAGATCTGGAGATCCCGTCTCTCCAAAGTCGGAAATGAGCATGAAAACCTCTAATAATGAGCATGATTAAATTAGGAAGGGTGTGTCTGTAAAGCCTTTGGCTCATAGCAGTCGCAATGTAAATGACTGCCACTGTTACAAAAAGCAGATCGACTGGCCCGAGGCTTTAGGCTTCGTAGGTAACAGCCCCTGAGAATAGCGATTGGGAGTATAGAGCATCCCACGTTTCCGCCACTACTAAGAATCTGATTTTTAAACGAATAATTTAGCGATCAGGACATACTTACTCTAGTTTAGTTTCTAAAATAGAATTCACCTCGACGGTTCCCGCTAGAGTTTCCAGCATTTTGGAATTCCAAGTTTGGTTAATGTGCAGTGTTGGTGTGTGTGTGTACTAATTCTTAACTGAGATTACAATGGGCAGATTGATCGTCATATAATGTCACTTTCATGTCACTCTCCCAGCCTACTTATTCAAGCCTCTCCACAATCAATTCCACCATTGATTATTTTCCACCATTCTATTTGATAATCCTGAAGCTGCTGGTCTTAAACCTGATTAGCCATTGTCATTCACAATCCACCCTTCTTGGAATATCCTCTTCTTTCCAATGCCTGCCTACTCACCTTTCAAGCCCCTCTTCAATTTCTTCCTTTTTCACAAACTCTTCTACAACTCTTAGCTCTAGTGATTCCACCCCCAATTGAACCTATGCAAATATATATTTTAGGAAACCCCCTGTATATGTAAAACTTAACGTCTCATATTTTACCCCCCTAATTAGACTGAAACTATGAGGCAATCTCCTATGATCCTTAGGATCCTCCTCAAAGTCTATGTTAGAGTATTTACATTCATTTAAGAGCTATTACTGAATATTTACTGTGTCTCAAGCACTGTGATATGCTCTGGGGGAAGAAACAAGCTCTCTGAGAGAGAAAACAATGCTTACCAAAAATATATATAATTTCAGTGCTAGGATAGAGATTTGTACCAAATACAACAGGGACACAGCTCTCAATATCATATTTGTTAAACGAATAATTCACACTTAACTCGAGTACTCAGGAGACACCTAGGGAGGCTTGTTAAAAATGCAGATTCCCAACCCCACTTCTAGAGATTCAAGTCCCATGGATCTCGGTAAAGAATCAGAAATAAACATTTTTAATAAGTATTTTGGGTTCTGATGTCGGTAATCTGTGGACAGCTTTGGGAAGCACTGAACTAGTGTTTTTAAAGCATATTAGATATGTCTCTAGCTTTCATACAATGAGCTAGCAAAATTATGCAGCATTTCCTTTCCCATCTCCACCTCTAGGAAAGTGAATGCAATAGTGTTTTTGAAGACCCTGTGGAAATAGCATGTGAGAATCTCTCAGCAAAGGGAGGAGTTGGAAAAATGTATGGACTATAGCAAAAGCAAAAATGGGAAAGCCCCTGGAGTGGGGAAAGATTTCTGAATTTGGGAAGAGGATGGTGGTTTGGGATTCTTTCAGACACAGGGAATCTATCGGCTTCCTCAAAGTGGCCTGAGCAGGTGACAGGACCTCAGAAGGTAAGGGACACATAGTGCATGCAGGGAGATTAGACCCTAGGAGCCAGGGCCCCCAGCAAGTAGGCATACTTGAGCCCCAGTGTGTCTGCTGTCAGTTCTTCATGAGAGCTCATGGGCAGTGACCAATGTGGACTAAAGGCCTGAAGGCCAGAGGGCCCTTCCTGAATGTTTTACACTATGTAAAACACAAGGGGAGGAGAATAGGAACACCCCCATAAATGCCTGAGACAATTTTTCACCATTTTGGCAAGTAAAATTAGTATTAAGGTAGGGTTTTTTGGTTATTAGTTTTTTTATTTAAAATAAGTAAATTGCAACAATAACACAATGAACTCCCATACATTTTAAACTTAGATTCACCAATTGTTAATATTTTTCATTTGAGTTCTCCAATATATATTTTTATTATTATTAATGCTAAACCATTTCAGAATATGTTGCAAGTATCATGACCCTTTACTTTGAAATAATTCTGCATGTATCTTCATTACTTGAAAATTATAATTTTCAAATCTTGGAATTTAACATTCATACAGAACTACTATCAAACATGCTGTCCATATTGTTTTCTAATTATTGCAACAATGTTCTTAATGGAATTTTTGTGTATCTCTGATCCAGAATCTAATCCAGATCACATATTGCATGTATTTTAAGTCTCTTTATCTCCTTTAGTCAGGAACAATTCCTCAGCCGTTCTTTTTCTTTCATGATACTGACATTTTTGAAGAGTACAGCCTCAGATTGAAATTTGATTCAGAAAAATACTGTGGCCTAAATTTGTTGGTTATAAATTCATACTCACAATGTGTAGCAGGTTAGCCAGAAGTTTAGCTTGGAATCCCTTTCCCTGCCCTTAGGCAGATTCTTCAATCTCTTTAATTCCATGCGCATACCCAGCTGTCCCAGCAATATTTGATGAAAACAAAATTCCCCACTAAACTGTATTCGTGTCTTTGTTGAAACTGAATGACCATGTAAGTGTGGGCCTTTTCCTGGACTCTCAATTCTGTTCTAGTGATATATTTTTCTATGCCGATTCTGCACTGTCTTGATTACTGTGGCACTGTAGTAAGGCTTGAAGTCAGGTAGTGTGAGTCTTGCAGCTTTGCTTTTATTTTTCAAAATTGTTTTTGCTATTCTAGATTCTTTAGATTGCCACATAAAATTTAAAATCAGCTTCTTGAAGCAAATGATCACGGTCAACATCACCAGTGATGTCATATTGACATCATGTACCCCCTCGTATAATGTGATGAGAAGGGCATTTCATTTCTGTGGTTATTCTTTCCCAAACACCATAAACCTGGTGTAAGCATGAGAAAAACATCAGCAAACCCAAATAGAGGGAAATCCTACAAACCACCCAACTTGTATACCTGAAAACTGTTAAGATCATAAAAAGCAAGGGAAATTTGAGAAACTGTCACAAACCTGAGTAGATTAAGGAGACATGATGACTAAATATGATGTAGCATCCGAGATTGGATCCTAGAACAGAAAAAGGACATCAGGGAAAAACAATTGAAATCCACATAAAGTAATAATTTACCAGCATTGATGTCTTAGTCTTGATACACGTATCATGGTAAATGTTAAGATATTAACAATAGGGGAAATTGGGTGAGGGGGTTTATGGGAACTCTGTACTATTTTTGTAACTTTTCAAAACACTGTACATGCTTCTTAACAACAGAGCAGGGAGCAAGGATTCTGCCCCATTTTTGTGTGTTCTTGAATTTTTTTTTGGGGGGGGGGGGTCTTTTTTCCCTGTTTCAGAAATACAGTGAGGTGCTTCTCAAATCTGTTCTTGCCCCTCACAATGTCCCTTGGCAATCTATTCTTTTCCCCTGCCTGACACCAACATATTAGGCTGTCACAAGCTAGCACTCTCCTTCCCTTCCCAGGGCCAGGTCAGGGTCATCCAGTGTCTGGGTGGCTTCAGGAAGTTGGTGCAAAGTTAGGAGACCATATGCTTCAAGGGACAGCCCTCGGAGGGGCTGGTAGCCAGCATTCTGGAGTAGCCCCCAGCCCTGCAGTTCAGCCAGACGTCCCTGACCTGATGTGTGCCCTTTTCTGGAGTCTCCCCCAGGATAATTCTGTTTAGTTATGCCAATGGGGCCCAATTCTCACCAGCCCAGTCCAAATTCTAGAAGTGAAAGAAACTACAGTATGTGCAAAAAGCCATTAAAAAGGATGCCTTCTACTCTGTTGGTTTCCCTGGGTTCAGAACCTGTTTTTAATAGGTAATAAATACATTCATGTGTTTCAAAAAGTAAATATGTGTATATGTGTGTATTAGTCAGGGTTCTCTAGGAAAACAGAACCAACAGGAGATATCTGTAAATAGTATGAGATTCTATAAAAGTGTCTCAAGCAACTGTGGGGATGCACAAATCCAGATTCCGTAGGGCGGGCTGCAAGCTGGTACTCTGATGAAGGTCTTTGATGAATTCCCCAGGAGAGGCTAGCTGGCCGAAGTAGAGATGAAAGTTCTCATCTATCCACTGCAGCTATCATCTCCCCCTTAAATGCCATCCACTGATTAAACTTCTCTCACTGTGGAAGACTCCCCTTGGCTAACTGCAGATGTAATTAGCCACAGATGCTGTGCCAGTTTGAATGTATTGTGTCCCCCAAACGCCATTATCTTTGATGTAATCTTGTGTGGGCAGACGTTAACAGTTTTGATTAGATTTCTTTGAGTGTTTCTTTGGAGATGCACCACACCCAGCTGTGGGTGATGACTTTAACTGGATAAATTCCATGGAGTGTTGGCCTGCCCATTGGGTGGGCCTTGATCATTGGAGCCATATAAATGAGCTGATGGGCTGAGGGAACGGAGTGCAGCTGCGAGTGACGTTTTGAAGAGGAGCTACAGCCAAGAGGGACACTTTGAAGAATGCACAGGAGCTGAGAGAGGAACTGCAGTTTACAGACACATTTTGGAGATGGCTTTTGAAAGCAGACTTATACTCCAGAGAAGCTAAGAGGAAAAACGCCCTGAGAGCAACTGAGAGTGACATTTTGGAGAGAAGCTGAAGCCTAGAGAGGAATGTCCTGGGAGAAAGCCATTTTGAAACCAGAACTTGAAAGCAGACGCCAGCTACGTGCCTTCCCAGCTAACAGAGGTTTTCCGGACACCATTGGCCATCTTCCAGTGAAGGTACCTGATTGTTAATGACTCACCTTGGACACTCTATGGCCTTAAGACTGTAACTGTGTAACCAAATAAACCCCCTTTATAAAAGCCAATCCATTTCTGGTGTTTTGCATTCCGGCAGCATTAGCAAACTAGAACAGATGCAATAAACATACTGATGACTTAAGGTGACGAATGTCCTCACACAACAGATAGGCCAGTGCTTGCTTGACCAGACAGCTGGTCACCATCACCTGGCCAAGTTGACACATGAATCTAAACACCACAGTATGTGTCTAGTAACCCCATATAACCAATTTTATTAGTTTCTTATATATTCTCTTGTCCTCCCCTTTTTATACAAAGGATAGCTTATTATTCATACTCTCTGCACCTTGTTTTATTCACTTAAAAATTTCTCCTGGAAAATTCCATATCAGTTCAGAGAGAGATACTTCATACTTTTTCACAGCCACATGGTATTCCACTTATAGTTGTACCATAGTTTATTTCATCAGTCTCCTATTAATACATCTACCATGTGGAATTTTCCAGTCTTTTGTCATTATCTTCAGTGATTCAATGAATAAATATGTACATTTATCATTTTGTTCATGTTCATGTGAGAATAGCTGGGTCAAAGAGTATATGCTTTGTGGTAAATATTGTCAAATTGCCCTTGATATAGAATGTATTGATTTACACAATGTATTCATTTACACACACACACACACACACACACACACACACACACAATGTATAAGGACACTTATTTTATAAAGTCTTGCCAGCAATGTATGTGATCAGTTGACAGACCAATGAAACAAAACAGAAAGTCCTGAAATATACAATCAAAAATTCAGGATGTGACTTTCCAAATATGGTGTTGTCCTGAGTTCCCATTGTAAATTAAAGGGGCACTTTCACAATGTCTGCAGCCCTTGATGTCCCTGCTGATGAAGGAGGAGAATGTCCTCAAATTCCTTGCAGGAGGAACCCACTTAGGTGATTTCAAAATGGAACAATACATCTACAGAAGAAAAAGTGATGGCATCTACATCATAAATCTGAAGAGGACCTGGGAGAAGCTTCTGCTCATGCTATTGTTGCCATTGAAAACCCAGCTGATGTCAGTGTCATATCCTCCAGGAAATAATATATGGATGAACCTTGAAAACATCATGTTAAGTGAAAGAAGCCAGTCACAAAAGATCTCACATATTGTATGATTCCATTTATATGTTATTTCCAGAAGAGGCAAATCTATAGAGACAGAAAGAAGACTGGTTGTTGCCTGGGACTGAAGGAGTTGGAGGGAAATAGAAAGTGACTGCTAATGGGTCTGAGGTTTCTTTTAGGGGAGATGAAAAATGTTCTAAAATTAGATTGTGATGATGGCTGCACAACCTGGGAAATAAACTAAGAAACATTAAATTGTGTGCTTTAAAGGGATGAGTTGTATGGCATGTGAACTATACCTCAATAAAGATATCATAAAAACAAAGTTTGTAGTAAAAAAAAAAAAAAGTCTGGTTTAGTGATTAGGAAGAGAGAAAGAGGCAGAGGGAGAGTGATTAAAATACATTAAGATATAGCTAGAAGGAAATACCTGAAACTGATGAACTGCAACCCAGTAGCCTTGATTCTTGAAGATGATTGTATAACTATGTAGCTTACACTGTGTGTCTGTGTGATTGTGAAAATCTTGTGGCTCCCTCTCCCTTTATCCAGTGTATGGACAGATGAGTCAAAAAATGAGGACAAAAAGTAAATTAATTATAGGGAGGAATGGGGGGTATGGGATGTTTTCTGTGCTCTTTTTTGACTTTAACTTTTATTCTTTTTTTTTTTTTTGAGGGGTAATGAAAATGTTCAAAACTTGATTATGGTGATGAATGCACCACTATATAATGGTACTGTGAACAACTGATTGTACACCATGGATAACTGTATGATTTGTGAATATATCTCAATAAAATTGATTTTTAAAAAAAATAAAATACATAAAAAGACTGCAATACCTCCCAGGTGCAGAGCCAATGAGAAAATGGATGTGAAAAGCCTGAAAGTGTGAAGCCCTTTATCATGTAAGGCATTTTTCTTGTTCAAGATAATCAAGTACATAAACTGGATGACCACCACTACTTTTCCTACAGTCTACTGGGACTCCACAGTGATTATAATCTCTAATGTATTTTAAAATCAGATTTATGAAGATTATGTGTATGCACTAATGTACTTTTTAGTAACCATCAACTACATTTATTTAAGTACAGACTTTCTCAGGAATGTATCTGGCAGTGTGAGCAATGGCTATGGACTAAGTGATAAGTTACTGCAGTAGTAAAGGGCTCAATTAAAATTTTTTTAATTTTATTTTTTGAATTCATAATACATTCACCTGACTCTAGTCTAAAAAAAAAAAGTAAGATTTACAATGAAAAATTCCCTCCCTCTTTTTCTAATTTCTATCCCTTCATTCACGCATCCCAGATAATCACTTTTATTAATTTTTTATTTATCCTTCCTGAGTTTCTTAGGCAAATGCAACTAAATATAAATTTGCTATTTATATTGATATTGATTTGTGCTTATGTATATAATTTTTATAAATATATGCTTACTTATATCAGTTGATAATTTTTATATAATTATTTATGCTTCGTTTTACCTCCTTTCTATATTAAAGGTAGCAAACAACACACATTTGCATCTTGCTTTTTACTTACTGACATCTAAGGAATGTTTTGATATTAATACACAGAGAGCTTCTTGTTCATTTTTACAGTTTCATAGTTTTCCATAGTTTAGGATTCATAGTTAGATATGAATATACTATAATTTAACTAGTCCCCTCTTGATGGACATGTAAGTTGTTTCCAATCTTTTGCATTTACAATGTTTTCATTAAAACCTTGATCTTACATCATTATGCACATTAGAAATAGGATTTCTACGTGAAAGGCATATGCAATTATTATGTCAATAGATATTGTCATATGTAGTGATTGCTCCAATTTATAGTCTCACTGGTAATGCATCTGAGTGCCTGTTTCCCCACAGCCCCACCAATAAAGCATGTTATCAATGTTTGAAATTGTGCTAGTCTTACAGGTAAAAAAATTCTATCACACTGTATTTTTTATTTTGCATTTCTCTTCTTACATGTGAAGTTGAACATCTATTTCTGCATTAAGACTCAGAAAGGAACTTACTGACCTTCTACCTTGAGAAGTAATTCTAATGGCTATGTGGCCAAGAATATTTTTTGAGTTGAGATGGCCTAACTTTTATATGCCAGGCTTGTGCCTGCCTTAGGGGATGTTTTCACTGCCTGGAGTGGTCTACCTCATCCCAACAGCACAGTCACCTCTTACTCTAAGCTCAGCTTAAATGTCACCCCCTTAGTGAGGGCTAGGCCAGCCACCTCATCATAAATGGCCATCCAGTCTCTCTCTATATTATCATCCTGTTTTCTTTCTCTCCATAAAACTCATGGCTTTGTGCCATTTTTCTGATTTATGTGTTTGTTTATTGATCTGTATGTTCACCCATGTATTCCCAGCGTGTGCCATGATGCCTGGCACATAGTAGGTGCTCAATAACTATCTGCTGCATAGGGAAAAGGGATGAAGTTTCTAAGCAGAATTTCTTGATATTGAGTGTGGGAAACAAACTGGGCCTTGCCATTGTGTTGAGAATGCCCCAAATCCTCATGCTTTATTCTTAAGGCATTTTAATTCGTGCTAACTTGGAGTAGTGGACGGGAGACCCACCCCTAGTAAAGTTCAGGTTAGGTTTGGGACACTGGGATATTTTCTTTCATCCATAATCGCTGGATCAAGGTCCATAAATCAAATAGTTAAGACACAAAATACAAACAAGGCTGTAATTTGTTTCTTCCTGCCCTCTGTTTTCCTTGGCATAGAAAAACTCAAGCTTTTCCTGACTGGGGATGGGTAATGACACTGGGGGGTGATTCATTAAAAGTGGCCGGAGTAACTGGCCTTTTATTTCTTCTCATTTTTTCCCCTCATTGTCCCAACTCATGCAAGGAAACACATTGAATAAAATAATGCTCCTGCTGATAAAGGACATTCCCTTGACTCTTTGATCACCTGCAGCTGTATGTGCCCAGAATCAAACTCTTGGAGCTGGGTTGGCAGATGGGAGTAAAGTTGGATGTGATAGGTATTTCTGGTAGAGAAAGAAGGCCAAGAGCCCTGGTTTATAGAAGCCACTTCTTTTACCCCCTTTGCTTAACAAAGCTCTCTTTATTTTTTATTTTTTGAAAATTATACCTTTCTCCAGGGACTCTGGTCACACAAGCAGGAGTTGTATGTATGACTGTGGGCAAGTCTCAGAACTTCAGTTCCTGATCTCTAAAATGGGTGTCATAATAATAGTACCTACCGCTCAAATGAATGCCATTTATTTCAATCATTACAAAGGCCAGGAGAGAGAAAGGAAATGGTAACAATAGAATGTGTCCAATTTATTAGTACCTGTACATCATAACATTAAGAGAAATGATAGCAGGCTATCATGTTTTCATGTTCTACACTATACACTTCTACATCCTTAAACTACCTTTATAAACTGTTTAAAGGAATAAAAAAGAAATTTAAAAATATGTATAGAAAAACGGCTGGAAGGTAAAAGAGTAAAATGTTAACAATCACTATTTCAGGGTCCAAGACTTGGAGGGGATTTTAGTTTTCATCTTTACACTTCTCTGTATTTTTAAAGGTCGTTTTAAAGATTGTGTATTGCTTTTGTAATCAGAAAGAAAGAAAACATTGTTTTATTTATTTTGCTTTGTGTGCCCTAACTTCCTGCACATCTCTGCGGAAGTGGAACAATTTATTTTCCAGAGGTGGGTGTAGAAGAACACATAAATGGAGTGGAAGAGGTAAGGGACAGATGTAACTATAATTCCGTCAGGGTGAGGCTGTGGAAAAATACCAGTGTTGCCACCCCCTCGGCGTAGCTCTGGGGAAGGCCATTGTTAAATCACCCCTCTGTTGTTTTTTCTCCTCCATGTGAAATAATCCCAGTCCCTCTCCCGGCCTTTGTAAATCTAGTTTCCCGAACTTTCATCATTTTTGCATCTTCCCTCTGAGTCTGTTCCAAGCACTCAACTATCTCTGTGGATTCCCACAGTGAGTAGCTCCTTCGGGAAGGGGCCCAGCATAGGCAGGGGAGGGGGACCAAATGAATCTGTGGGTCTCTGATTTTCTAAATCAGTGGTTCTGGCTGACTTTGGAGGACGGGCTTAATAAACAGCATGCCTCTACCCTGCTCGGGTTCTAAACCAACTGAGGGGGGAAAGAACAGTCAGAAGTGGATCATCCTCTGATAAAGGCTAGGTTGGAACACGTGGCTGAGTGCATCATCGTGCCAAACAGGCTTTATTGTGTCCGGATTAAACTTTCCCACCAGTGCAGGCAGCAGTAGGCCAGTGGAGGGAGAGAAGAACTCCGGCTCTCCTCCCGCATCTTGATCCTGAGAGACCCGGAAACGGAAGAAACTGGGTGATGCGTGCCCAGTTTCTCCTCCTGCTCTCCTTACCCTAAGTGCAGGAGTAAGGGGTGATGAGGAGCCCAGAGCGACATGCTAGTTGATGACCCTCCTTAGGAAGGAAATATCAGGAGTGGAGAGGAAGCGTTTTTCCTCTCCAAAAGTTCTTATTATTTCTTGGTTTATCACACGTTGAGGGTGAGACAAGCTATAAACCACCACCACAGAAAAGTCCACCTAGGTCTTATCATGGACTTCGGTATCTATGATTTTTATCTGCCTGCCCTTTCCTGTCTTCTGGTTTCAGCACCTCCATCTCCCTTTGAGGCCCTCTCCCTATTCCATTCTGTGTGAACGCAGAGAGGCCACCATCAGGATGCCGTGCCTTCTCTTGATTAGCGGTAGGGCATGTGAGCCAATCTGTCCAATCAGAGAAGCCTATTTCCTTGCCCGCGTTTGTTCAGGGGTGGGCACGTGACTCAGAGCAGCTAATCAGGGTTCATGTCCTAGAATTTAAGGAGAAAACTGCGGTACTGTGGGAATGCTAAACGCGGGAAGGGGTGGGGCGAGTGAGGTTGGGATTCTCCGTAGCCATCTTGCCTGCCAAGTGGAAAAAATCGGTCTGAAGAATCGAACCCAACAAAGCAGAGAGAAGCTCCCCAGACATTTTTGAACCCCTGAATCTAGTCATAAATGAAATCTGGTCTAAAGAGTACGTGCCTCTGTTCCTTGCAGCATAGGCACACACACATTACCTGGCCTCCACTGGACATTAACAGCCCCTTCTGTTAGTGGTGCCCACTAAGAATTTGAAAGTTGACCAAGTATTTTAAAAGATTCAGATAAACCTCCCTGCTGCATTTGGAACAGCAATACTTGCCTCTTCACTTTGGCTCCATTTCTGCTTGCCAGCAACTTGGGAACCATATTGAAGTACAAACTGGAGGGCAAATAGCTGGAGAGAAAACAAGTCATATTGGGTGTGTCAAGAGTTTGGGAAATGCCAGGAGAAAGTGTCTCCTTTACTGGAGGAGAAAGGGTTTTCTTACAGTTCAACCTTCCTTTTTTTCCCCTCTTTTTCTTTATAAATAATGGGAGAGGTGAGAAGAATAGGGGAGAATCTAATTGAAACCAAAGAGGATGTTTTGGGCAATTCAAACTGCAAAAAGCAATAGGAATTTCTACTTCCTCACCCTGTAGAAAAAGCTATGGGATAGTAACAGCAAACATTTTATTAACCATTTACTCTAGGCTGGACTTTTCACTAAGCACTTTAAATGTATTACAGCAATTCTAGGTTGTGGGTATTATTGTTATTGTTATTCCCATTTTATAGATGGTAAAACTGTGGCACTGAGGGGTGTTAGGAACTTGCCCAGGGGTCCTACAGCTGGTGGAGCCAGGATTTGACTTCAGGGCAGTCTGAATCCAACACTTTCTTTCCAACCACCTTCTTCTCTCCTAAAGACCTGGGTTAGAATCTAGTTTCTGCCACTTGCTGGTTGAGTGACCTTCAGCAAGTCAACGTCTCTGAGCTTGTTGTCTCCCCTGGAAAATTCAATTGTTACACTAGATAACATTTTTTTGATCTCTTTCAACTCTAACACTTCAAAATTTAAAAAAAAAAAAAAAAAAAAAAAAAATCCCCAGTTCCCAAACTAGGATTTGTATTCTTGGCCTGACTTTCTTCCCTCAAGACCCTGTAGATTGGTTTTCCCATGGATTTAGGATCAAAGGGCTCCTTTGGGATGTGTATTCGTTTGAAATGAATTCAAAGGCACGTGTTTTCAAAGTGCAAGGGATCTGGAAAGCCTTCATCCTTACTGAGTGAATCAGTATCCCGTGAGCACAGGTGACAAGCCCTGACCCATCCCTTCACTGCCTGATAAGCCCAAAGGTCATAGCTCTGAACCCAGACCCACTTTTCCTTCTTCCTGCCCCTTTTGTGGGTTTTGTGATAAGGTGACCTAAGTCAGCTGTGACACTGTTTTCTCTCCCTGCAAATACAGACCCAGGGCGTGCACTCTGCCTGTGAGCTCCCCAGCTGCTTCCAGCTCCCCCTCTGCCTACAGCCCTTTAATTGCTGCATTCCAACAAATTAGCCATGTGACAGAAGATTATTTTTAACTTCAATAGAGCAGCTCCTTCCCTTTTAATATATCATGCTTGGCCCACATTCCCTCCATGAAAAGGGCACCATCGGCTACTTCTGAGACCTTTTAATTACTCCAATTGTTTGCAAAACTCTCTCAGAAGCTTGGAAAATAAAATACATTTCTTTCTCCTTCCTCCCAAGTTCCCTCCTCTCTACAGTTTTCTTATTTGCTATTTAATGGAAGTTGAGGCCCAGACTGGCCAGGGGACTTCCTAACTTTTAACACGTTTTCCCAAGTCCACTTTGGCCCTCTCCCAACCATTCTCCATGGAAAAAAAAAATTTTTTTTTTTTAAATACAAATCTGCCTGGAAGGATGAAGGGAGGCCAGATTCTAGAGGAAAAGAGATCCCTGCCCCAATCCCTCACAGAGCCCAAGAAGATGGCAGGACTCCTGGTTGTGGGGTCAGGGCAGGGGTTGGGGGTAAGGGGTCCGGCAGTTCCAAGAGGATTGAGCACTAAGCATCTCCTAGGTCTCGGGACTCACCAAGAGAGTCCTGGTGGTTGAGCTGGACATTGAGAATAAGCCTTCCTTTCACCTTCCAGTCAACCACATGGGACACTGAGCATCTTAGTCCCCACCACAGGGACCAAAGGCCCTGCTCCAATTTTTCTGAATTTCCTAAACCCCAGCTACTTCTCCAATCTCAGGAGGCCGTCAGGGTAGGATGCCTGAAAAGGACTGAGATTGTGTTACCACCATCACCTGGGAAAGTAGAGGGAGAGTCGCATTTAAGTTTAGGCCCCTCCCAAATTGAGAAATGTGCCATTTCTTACTCCTGAATTTTGCGAAGCAGTTCATATAGGTTATAACACTTTGTGTATCATTCCAGTAATTTCCTATGCTCTACATATTTTGACATAGTGTATTATAAAAAGATAGTGTGTGTATGTGTGTGTGTGAATGGATGTGGTTGGGTTGATAAGAGGGAAGGAAGGCTATCCCAGGCAATGGGAATAGAATGTGTGAAGGGTCTGCTCTTGGGTGGGGAAAAGCATGTCATGTCTGAGGAGCTGAAAAAAGGTCAGTGTGACTGGGGCCTACAGATAGCAACGTGCTATGACCCCACAGTCCTGTTCTTTCAAGTGTGTAAAACTGAGATACATTTTACATAAAATAAAACGTCTACATTATAGTGCACAGGTCAGTGAGTTTTGACAATTATAAACACTCATGTAACCACCACCCCAAATCAAGAAATAGAACATTTCCATCTCCTCTGGAAAGTTCCCTAGTCTCCCTTTCCAGTCAATCCCCTCCCACCCCCAGGCATCTGCTGTTCTGATTTCTATCACAAGAAATTAGTTTTGTTTATTCTTGACTTACCAGCATATGAATGCAATGTGTACTCTTTTGGGTCTGGCTTTTTTCCTTCAACACGCTTTTGAGATGCATCTGTTTTGTTCCACCAGTTCCAACCTATATGATCTTTCTGTTGGAATTAGCAGAGATAAGTGGAGGTGGTAAATTCAGGCCTAAATAGAACAATTTCATTAATGATAGATTTTCCTAGAATGAGCTTAAGTCAACTGCCATAGACCCCAGTAATGTAATTTAGACATCACAAGGTGCTTGTTCTAGTTTGGTAATGCTGCCCTTAAGGAAAATACCAGAAATGGATTGGCTTTTATAAAAGGGGGTTTATTTGGTTACACAGTTACAGTCTTTAGGCCACAAAGTGTCCAAGGTAACACATCAACAATCAGGTACCTTCACTGGAGGATGGCCAATGTCATTCGGAAAACCTCTGTTAGCTGGGAAGGCATGTGGCTTGCATCTGCTCCAAAGTTCTGGTTTCAAAATGGCTTTCTCCCAGGACGTTCCTCTCTAGGCTGCAACTCCTCTTCAAAATGTCACTCTCAGTTGTTCTTGGGGCATTTGTCCTCTCTTAGCTTCTCTGGAGCAAGAGTCTGTTTTCAATGGCCATCTTCAAATTGTCTCTCATCTGCAGCTCCTGTGTTTTCTACAAAGTGTCCCTCTTGGCTGTAGCAAGCTCGCTTCTTCTGTCTGAGCTTATATAGTGCCCTAGTAAACTAATCAAAGCCCATGCTGAGTGGGCGGGGCCACACCTCTGTGGAAACTATCCAGTCAGTGTCATCACCCACAATTGGGTGGGTCACATCTCCATGGAAACACTCAAAGAATTACAATCTAATCAGCACTGATTCATCTGCCCACACAAGAGTACATCAAAGATAATGGCGTTTTGGGGGACAACACATTCAAAGTGGCACAGTGCTTTTGATTAAAAAGAGGTTGGCATGCTTATAACTGTGCCTAAGAGTCTCCCCCTGAGTGCCTCTTTTTTGCTCAGATGTGGTCCTCTCTCTCCAGCTAAGCCAACTTGGCAAGTGAACTCATTGCCCTCCCTTCTACGTGGGCTCTGGCTCCCAAGGGTGTAAATCTCCCTGGCAACACAGGATATGACTCCTGGGGATGAACCTGGACCTGGCATTGTGGGATTGAAAACATCTTCTTAACCAAAAGGGGGAAGTAGAATAAACAAAATAAAGTTTCAATGTCTGAGAGATTTCAAATAGAGTCAAGAGGTCATTCTGGTGGGCATTCTTATGCACTATTATAGATATCTCTTTCTAGGTTTTAGTGAATTGGAATAGCTAAAAGTAAATACCTGAAACTATCAAACTCCAACCCAGTGGCCTTGACTCTTGAAGACAATTGTATAACTATGTAGCCTACAAGGGGTGACAGTGTGATTGTAAAAACCCTGTGGATCACACTCCCTTTATCCAATGTATGGATGGATGAGTAGAAAAATGGGGACAAAAAACTAAATGAAAAATCGGGTTGGATGGGGGGGATGATTCGGGTGTTCTTTTTTACTTTTGTTTTTTATTCTTATTTTTATTCTTTATGGTGTAAAGAAAATGTTCAAAAAATAGATTGGGGTGATGAAGGCACAACTGTACGATGGTACTTGCACAGTTGACTGTACACCATGGATGACTGTATGGTATGTGAATGTGTCTCAATAAAACTGAATTAAAAAACAAGTTGGCAGAGGGGAATGGGGAATTATTGCTTACTGGGTACAGAGTTTCTGTTTGGGGAGATGAAAAAGTATTGGTAATGGATGGTGGTGATGGTAGCACAATGTGAATGTAATCAATGCCACTGGATTGTACACATAAAAATGGTTAAAAAAAAGTTCCCATTTTCCTCATGACGTAAATATTTAAAAAAAATTTTAGTAAATCACATCCAACAGTATATAAAAAACCAAATGGGGTTTATTCTCAGGAATGCAAGGTTGTTTGTTTTATAGTTAAGAAAATCAGGGTAGGAGAAGATCGTGGGAGGATGGAGGGGTAGGAAGCTCTAGGAATCAGTCCCTCCACTAGAACCACTATTGACCTGGCAGGAACTGACTGAATCAACTATTTTTAAACTCTGGAGTCGACTGGAACACTGTGCAACATCCAGGGAAGAGGCAGAGGAAGAAGCTGGTAAACTGTGCTAATTGATAAATGTCATCCTCCGGGCAGTGGCTACCACCCCTCCATCCCTTAACAGCATGGCAGGCAGCAGTGGGGACTGCAGCCCAGGCTCCTGGTGCAGCTTGCTGGTGCCAGGGTGGGCTATAGGGACCTAGTTCTCCAAAATTAAAATCACAAAATTTTATATTATATATGCTACCACCATAAAAAGGGGATAGGGAAAGAGGAACTTTTATGGAGCAAAAAAGACTCGAGACTTAACAGTCAAATGCTGCATGACATTTGTTTGGATTCTGATTCCAACAAACCTACAGTAGAAAGACATTTTTTTTTTTTAAACTACTGGGGAAAAGTGACCATGAACAAGATATATTACAAATACTTGTTAAATATATGAGGTGTGACAGTGGAATGTTACTTTTGTTTAAGTCCTCAGAGATGCATGCTGAAGTATTTTGAGTGAAATGACATGATGTCTGAAATTTGCTGTAAAATACTCTAGCCAAAAGAATGGTGGGAGGAGGGCAGGGGCAATAAAATAAGGTTGGCAAATGTTAAAAAGGAGGAGGAGAAAGTGGAGGAGGAAGAAGAGGAGGAGGCGGAGAAGGAGGAGGAGGAAGAGGACAAATAGCAGTAGGAGCAGAGGAAGAAGGCAAAATGCACTTCACCCTTTGACCCAGCCATTCTACTTTAAGGAAATTACCCTCACAGATAAAGTTACTTGCACATGTATACATGATGTTTGTAAAAGAATATAAATGGTAGCATTATTTGTCATAGCCAAGGAGTAGAAACAAACTATTAAGGATCTGGTTAAATAATTCATAATACATCCAGAAAATGGAACACTATACAGACATGAAAAAATGAAGTGTTTCTTCATGTACTGAAAAGGGATGATCTCCAAAGGGAAAAAAGCAAGATGCAGAATGGCCTGTGCTGGTACACTTATTCAACAAATATTTATTGAGCACCTGCTATGTATTAGGTGCTACTCTTAAATGCTGAAGATACAACACTAAATAAAATAGAATCCCTTCCCTCACAGAGCTTCCATTTTAGTTGGGGAATGGGAGAGAAAATAAACGAAAAAAAAAATTGTAGAAGGTGTTATCATTAATGTAAACTAAAAGAAAAAAGGGGGAGAATAAAGCATAAATATGTTATTTTAAATATGTATAAAATATTTATCTAACTTTAGTAAGATACAACAGAAGGTGATAGTTTTGGAAAAAGGAACTGGGGAACACAGATGGGGGTACAAATTTCACTTTATGCTCTTTGTGTCTTCTGAATTTTAAAATCATGTGAATGTATACCTAATTCAAATTTAATGGCTATAATTACAATTATTTTTTAAGTTGGAAGAAGTATTTGGCAGTGTTTCCAAGCACCTGGGCCCTCGAGTTGTGGGAAATGCCCCATGGTTTTTTTAATCAAGGCAGGAGGAAAGGGCTGTCTTCCAGCTGTCGCTCACTGCAGTCATGCATGAACCGAAGCCACCGCATCACTCTAGTAAGATAAAAGCGGCACCGAGAGGACAGAAGGAAATAAAAGCAGTCTTGGGTCACATATATTTCACGGGTATGTATAAAAGGCTTGTGGAGTTCCTTCCTAAATTTGAATTAATGTCACCGTAGTCAAGAGAGAATCATTTCAGGAAATGTGAGTTCCTCTCCAGAAACTTTTCTTTTGGCCATCCCATTCTGGTATGAGGTGCTCATTTCGAGGGAACATCTGTGTGTGTGGAAATGGGGTTGGGGGGTGGGGGGCATAATAAAGAGAGCATCTGAAACTGAACTTGGGAAACAACTTGTCTTTTTTTTCCTTTGGGTTGTTCATTTGTCTGGCTGTATGGGGAAGAAAGGTTTATAAAACATTTATGGTTTATTATGTGGGTTTATCTATATAACATGTGCGTGGCATATGGAAGGAGAGCCTGCTGAAATCTGCACTCTTTGTGAATATTTATGTTCCAGAAGTTTCTCAGAATTGTTGGATGATGGCTCTATGATTAGGAATGCATTTATTCCTTTTTTAAAAAATTAGAGTGTTGTAGATAAAGCAGTGGTTCTCTTTAATCACTTCCCACAATCTCAGTTCCTTTCTCCCTTGCCCAATGAAAATGATTTCTAAGAGTTTTGAAGGTGTCCTAACTGACTTTTCACTATACTTCTATGTAAACATAAATTTACTCATAGAAAACATATAGTGTTCTTATATATGTAAATGTATTAGATAAATAAAATATATCATTTGTATTATTCTGCAGCTTTATTTTTTCATTCAGTAATATAATATTGAACCCGGTGGTTATTATAGATGTAGTTTATTCTTTTCAATTTTTGTGTAGTATTCCATTGTATTTGGCTATTTCTCTTTTGATAGACATGATTAATTCCAGTTTTTCTCTTTTATAAATAATGCTTCAGTAAACATTCTTGTACATTTTTTGATATGCACATATGTGAGTTTCTCTATAGTATATACCTAGAAGCTACATGTTATTATTTTCCAAAAATATTATATATGCTCATTGTAGAAAAATTAGCAAATATAGATAATCAAAAAGAAAAAAGTAAAAATCATGCATAGTCTTACCATCCATATATAATGATTACCAGCATTTTGGTTTGTCTTTGTATATTATTCTGGGCCCACTGTTTTGTAGCCTACCTATTTCACTTTCCATGATAAATTTTTTCTTATTAGAGAAGTTGTAGGTTTACAGAAAAAGTATGCAGAAAAAAACAGAGTTCCTATATACCGTTTTAGTATTAACACTTTCCATTAGTGTAGCACATCTGTTAAAATTGATGGAAGAATATTATTATAATTGTACTATTAACTATAGTCCATGGTTTACCTTAGAGTTCACTGTTTGTGTGTACAGTCCTATGTTTTGTTTTGTCTTTAATTTTAGTAACATATATACAACCTAAAATTCCCCCTTCTAACCACATTTAAATGACATAATTCAGCACTGTTAATTACATTCACAATGTTGTGCTACCATCACTACCATCCATTACCAAAACTCTCCATGATAATTTCATTTTTATTGATTACATGGTGTTCCATTGAATATGCTCCACTTAATTTAACCAATTCCCATTGTTTTTAAATCTAGAATATTTTAACCTTTGCTAAGGTAAGCAATTTTTATAGCTAAATGTTGTGAACTATGCACTTCTTTAAGGTCCAATTCAAACTCCACCACCTCTGTAATGACTGTATACCTCCTTCTTTGTTATAGTTCTTATCACACTCAGAGCTGTGTTATTCCTAGTTGTGTACAGATCTGTCTTGTCCCCTAGCCTTGCACAGTGTAGACACTTTATGGATGGCTGCTGACTTTAATTATAATTTATTATTTCTAACTATTCATTCTATAAAATTTCTTAAAAGCTTTATTTCCCAAAGTTTGCTCTATTCCCAAAATAAATGAAGAACATCCTTTTTAGGTGCTTTACCCTAGATAACTATTAATAATAAGGAAAATAAAAGCCATAATATATTGGGCACCTACTGTGTGCCAGGCACTTCCAAATGCTTTATAAATCTTATCTTTCATCCTCCACAACCTCTCACAGAAAATTCTCATAGTAAAGACTAGTATTTCCATTTTATAGATGAGGAATTGGTAACTCAGAAAGTTAAAGACTTTGACCAAGGACACCCATATCTTATCAACTCTGAAGTCAGTATCCTTCCAACTCCCTCTCCGTGGTGTGAACCTGCAGTGATATGTGTAGCTTAGCTTTAGCTCTGCTTCTAGAATATGAGTTTGCTGTCAAAAGAAATTCTTGTGGATTGTTCCAGTAAGAGCTACAAATAGAGGTGTCTCCTTACTACTTTTTCCCTCGACTAAACTTGCCAGTTACGTGTTCTTGTCAGCCTTGGGTATTGGGAGGTTCCTGGAGACTAGAAGATGTCAAGTGCTTTGTTTCTACACAGGTATGGATATCCTTAAAAAGATACACCCAGATAGTAGTATGCTGGAGTCTGCTCCTACTGGCACGTGAGAGCCAATAATGCACCTCTCTTCCCAACCGTTCAGTGATGTCACTTTGACAGCTTGGAATCATCCATCATGGATGGATGAAATTGGCCAATGCTACTAATCAGAACTGCCCCGACTCCAAAGAGCTTGTTTTAAACATTTATCAGCACACAACTGCACACAGAGCTTTAAAGGGCAATAAACATATTAAAACAGGGCTATTATTTTCTGGAGGATAATTTAAAGAGTGCTTCAAGGTAGGAGTTGATTTACAAAAATTAATTTTATATCTCACCTTCATAAGTCTATTCTCATAAAAAATCATTTAGTAAGTAAGAGGTAGGCACATTACAAAACAAGTTAATCACATGTAGGCCCCCATTTACAGGTTTACAAACCAAGCCTGAAAATTATAATCAACTTCATTATGGGAAAGGCCCATTTTTTGAAGAAAGTTTCATTTTCACTGTGTTTGAAGGTTTTTTTGTCTGTTTGGACTGAATGTGATGGAGTCTTCCAACTTACTGGTTCTCAAACTTGGCTACACATTGGAATCATATGGGGAGTTTATAAAATACTAATGTCTCTGTCTCACCCCAAGAGATTCTGATTTACTTGGTCTGGAGTGTGGTTGACAGATATTTTTAAAAAGATTTACAACAGCGAATGTCATGTGCAGCAAAGTGTGAGAACCACTTGTCTAACCAATAAAGGACCCTGAGATTTTTGAAAACACAATACCTGAGAATGTAAGAAATACTGTTTTTTGTTTGTTTCTTTGTTTTTTAATGGTTGTCTCTTTTCTTTCATGAAGGTTGCTATTTGCCTTTGATGGAAGATTGCGTTTTAGCAAAAACACTCCCATGGACTTTCGGTTTGTGCAAATAAAAAAACCAACATGCAACCACAGAATGGAGTTTGAGGACAATCAGAGTCTAAACTTATGATAGAAAAGTTGTCTTTGGTGTGGGCATGTTGCACTTCTGTAGACAATTCTGATGTTCTTGAGACTAAGGATGGAGGGAGAACTGATTGACGATATCTCTAGGTTCAGGAGAGTAATGACTGGGGGAAAACCCTTGTGGAAGGGTAAGGCTGGGGCACTCCAGGATTGTGCTATCCAACACTAAATAATTGCATGTGGCTATTTAATTTTTAATTAATTAAAATGAAATTGAATTAAAAATTCAGTGCCTCAGTCACAGTAGCCACATTTCAAGTGCTCAATAGCCACATATGACTAGTAGGTACCGTATTGGGTAGTGCCGATATAGAATATTTCCATCATTGCAGAAAATTCTATGTGACAGTGCTAGTCCAGGAATTCTTTAGTAGCCAGTTTTAACTTTTCTTTCCTGCAAAGTAATCACTTCCCTTATTGCCTTCAATAAAAGTAGTAAAATAATGGTAACAGGTAACAATTATTGAACACTTATGTATTGGTCAGTTTTCTTGGTTGCAGACATCAGATTTCACGCTTGTTAATTTAAAGAGAAAGGGACTTATTAAGGGATATAGAGAGCTCACGGAACCATTAGGAAAGCTGAACAAATAGACTTTGGCCTAAACATCAAGGAATGACTTCCAAAATTATACAGTGGAACTATGCTGCCAATCGAGCTGCAGCTTCTGCCACAATCCAGAAGCTTCAGAATTGCTAAGCCGCCTCCAAAACTGCTGGCTCCAGAATCCCTTTGCCTCTGCCGTCATCAGTACCAGCAAGATGGATGTTTCACATTCTGCTTCTCCCTCCACATAATTCGTAGTTCTAAATTAAAGTCTCAAGCAAGTGGAATCTAAACTGCAAACAGATCCCTACCTGCAAAGGAGTTTGAGAAATACAGTATTTAGCTTCTCAGCCTCTGCAGTCTAGGAAGCAAGCTGGAAGGGGGATGGAATGAGTTTTGGGCAAACCAGTCGAAAGTATCTGTCACAACTTGCCATGTGCCAAGTCTTGTAAGCATTCGTGATCTCATTTTGTTCTTACAAGAACTCTATGAGGAAGGGACTATAATTATCCCATTTGACAGATGAGGAAACTATGGTCAATGGCGAGCACATTGTAAAGTCTTCGTTGTGTTTTGGAGAGTCAAAAGAGGGTCCTCTGTCTCTTCTTGCAGAAAAGCAATGTGAAGAGGGAAAGGTACAGTGGCCTAGAGAAGCTGGGATGGAAGAAGATAATCCACAGAGAATAAAGCATTCGTTCTAAGGTGACAAAGGGCAGCCAGAATGAATTTGAGAATTTATACGTGGTTTTGTTATGTGAATTCATGCCAGATTCTGGAGGCCTTGCTATCTCCACAAAACCATGCTGCCCCCAATGGGAAGAACCAGAACTTACATATACACATAACAAAGATTTAAGGACACTGCCTTGGCTGCATTCCAAGAACCCCAATGGCATCTGTGGCACAAAACATGGTGCAAAAGTCAAGAACTCATCAGGGAAGTCTTCCAGAAGGAAGGCTTTCAGTCAAGTTTTAGAGGAGAGAAGTATTAGTTATGGCTATAAGAAGGGTTTCAGCTGAAAGAACTCACATGCTCTCATGCCAAGCCTCAGACGCTGAAAAGGGCAGCCACCGTAGCATATCAAAGCAATGTCCTTGACCGGGGATGAAGGAGGTGAGTCAGTGTTTGGGAGAAAACAATAAATAAGCTAGTAGGGAAAGGAATTGCTCACAGAATGAGATAATGTGAAACCCTTCCTGTGATTATAATGTTATTAAAAAATTAGACATGTATTGAAATTAGTATGTATTGAAATTCAATTTGGACAGAATGAAAATCTCAGAAGGGGGGCGCCCAGGAAATTTTCTGACACCCCAAGTAATTCTCATGCTTCATGTATTTGAGAGATCTGTCTTGATTTGCCTGCCATGCGTTCATCCCATCTTGGCTCCCCTTCCCGGTGACCTAGCCCAAGCTTGGACTGGGACCCCTTTGCACATCATTATTTCCTGAAAACAGTCTAGCAGGATCAAAAGATAACCATGTTGTTGGGAGAATAAATATCAAGGAAACGGGTCTGTTGATGCTGGGGAATTCAGAATAGTTTGGGAAAAGGGAGTCTACAGCCTAGAAATGGGATTGTACATATGATTCTTATTTGCTTGAGCTTTATTGAACCATATTAACTGACATTTTTAACAATTCTTTTCATCTACTAGGTCCTATCCTGAGCAACTTCAAAATGCACTATATCATTTAACCTCCACTGCAGTTACTATAGATGAGGCTATTAGTATCCCCTTTCAACAGATGAGGACTTTGAGGTCCCATAGCTAGGAACTGGACTCCACAACCCATGGACTTAACCATCCTCCCATGCTGCCTTGAATTCTTCTCCCTTGTTTGTGTTTCCCTATTCTTTTTCACATATTACCATGATCATCTGTTTGTCTGCTCTGCACTTTCCCCAAAACTAGAAGGGTCTTAAATGCAGTGATCAATTCTAACTCATCTTTTGATACCCTTGCCCTCAGCACCTAGCAGATACCAGTAGATAGTGAGTGAATATAAGTGAGCCAAACAGAATTTTCTGACACAGTGACCTTGGGTAAAAGTTAAAAGAAAAAAAAAAAGGTAACTTTAAAAGAATCACCTGCAAAAAGGGCACCGTTGTTGTGGCACCAAGAACAGCTGGGAAAATTTGCGATCCAGGAGCTTAAAGTATATACGTATTTTTTATAAACATGGTAGGAGGGTGGGTTTTAGAAGGATCCCAGTATCTGGCTAGAGTAGCCAGCAATCTGCTGACCCTCTCAGGCCCCTCCTATTGAGAAAGACCGAAGGGCAGGAACAGAGACTTGTTGTGGTTAAATGTTAACTTATATTCATTTCTCTACAACTGCCTGGCCAATCCAGTGAAGATTCTTTCGTAAGCCTGTGTGTAATTTCTGAACACCAGACTGATGACCTTTACACACATGCGAAACATTTGTGGAGTGGGTTAGTTCTTTCTTCTCTTTCTCCAACAGCGAATTGAATTAATGCCAACACCCTCCCACCCCCCAAAAAAAGTATTCTTTTGATCCACATTAAAGATAAACTGGTAATAATTCATCTTGACCAGCTAAGGGTTGTAAAACAGATTATTTGATAAAGCCAATTAATTTCAGAGGGCACTGGGGCTTGTTTCTTCCTGATGCTGATTTAGATTCATAAAGCCTTAGAATTTTAGAGCTGGGAAGAGATGTTTTAAGATTACTTAGTCAAACTCGGGATGAGAAAACTGTGAGCTGTAGAGGGGGAAAAGGCAAGTTTAGACTCAGGAGTGGATGTTAATAAAGAAAGAGCCATATGGGAAATCTTTTGCCACAATTCCTACAGCATTTTAAGTTTTCTGTGGTTGTTGCTTTTTGGTTTCTTTTATGATCTGGCGATCCAAGCATAGCATTTGGGCCTGGAATTGGAAATCTGTGGACACTAAGCCTCAGTTTTGCACGAGTCAGAGATTTGAGAATCACTGCTGCCGCCCGCTGGAAATATAAAGTCTCTCATGCTCTCCTGGTAATATGGGATTTTTTTAACAGTTGAAAAAAATGATAAAAGTGTTATTTCCTTATGGTAAAAAATTACAAGCACCAGGAAAGGTTATAAAGAGAAAAGCAAAATTCCCCTCCCACTTTTCTGTGGTAATCATTAACAATTTCCTGAACATTCTTCTACATTTTTCTTTATCAAGTACATATGAATATATACGTTACAATGCATATAACTCTTTTTTTACATAAGATAGACTAGTACTCTACATATTGTTTTGTAACTTGTTTTACCCTTTTTTCTAAATTTATTTTATTCATTTTGAATAGGGGTAATACATTTGGAAACTTCCTGAATTTTTTTTTTAATGGTAGGTCTTGAACATCTTTTCAAAGCAGTATATATGGATAAATTTCATTCCCTTTGATGGGGGCCAAAATCCCATTGCTTGGATGCATCATAAGATTTTCACTCAGTGCTCCTTTGATGGACTAAAACGTAAATCTCTAATAAGAGTAGGGACTTTGTTATTTCGTTGTTGTTGTTCACTGCTTCTCTGGTAATCGTTTAGAGGGAATGGACATTTGCCTAGTTTCATGTATTTCCCTGCTTTAAAAATGCTGCCTGAATATCCTAGTGCATTTATTTTAGGGCCAAGGATAAAGTCTAGAAGGAATTGTAGGGCTCAAAGGGCATGTGAATTTTAAGTTTTGATAAATACTGCCAAACTGGTGCTCTTGATGAAGAATGGATCCAGTTTAGTAAATCTATCGCTTCCTCACCTGGCTGGGTATGAAAATCAGAACTCCCAGGGAGTTTAATTAAAAATACTGTAGCTCCTTTCTGCATACCTTCTCACCATTCAAATTCAACAGGTGGAGGAGGGGACAGGAATCTGTGTATTTAACAGCTCCCCCAGGTGATTCGTATGCACATTCAGGATTGGGAACTGTTGCATAATATCTCTCCTCTCTAAACAGTTGCAGATGGAAATGTGCTCTTATATCCTAAACACACTGTGGCCACTCATTTGTTATTCAACTGATGCTTGTGGAGAGTCTACTGGGTGCAAAACCTATGCTTTCTCTCCCAGAGGCAACACTGCGTGGGGGTGTGGTAAGCATGATTTCACCATTCCCATGGGAGATGCTGCAGAGGTGGGGTGGGTGGGTGGATGAGTGGTGCATTTGTTGTTGGCAGGTGGCTGGGGTTTGGGGAGGGAGAAGTGTGTGGGTAAAATTTAGGAATCCTGCAGCCCAGCCTCAGTGACAAGAACGTGACTAACATGGAGCCAGCACAACTCCTAGGTCTTTTTGGGTGACTGCTACTGGGGTTCCCCACAGTCTTGGGTGTGGGGCAACACAGACTCCTTTTCTTCTGGGCCCTTCCAAGCCAGATAAAGTATAATGCAGATGCAAACATGTGGGAAATGTGCCATGGACAGCCAGCACACCTACACTGTGGTCATAAAAAAAGATGACAAATTTCACCATCATTCATGACCCACCCAAATGTCACATCCTCTGGGCACTTGATCTAGCAGTTCCTGTCCCAAGTGGGCGTTATTTCCATATACTCCATGGCAATTTAAATATACCAAGAACAGAAAAACAAAACAAAGCAAAACACTGCTATGCTTACTGAGGCTTACCACGTCTTAGTCACTCTTCTAGCTGCTGTACTCCGTGGCCCCATTTGATTCTCTCAACAGTGCAGGGAACTCAGAGAAGTTAAGTGATTAGATAAAGGCCACATAATTTGTTTTTGTTTGCACACCTCATAAAAGAATTTTGAAAAATTGTGTATCCCTAGAAGCAGACCCACACGTTTATGGCTACTTAATTTATAACAAAGGTGGCACTGCAGAATAGGAAAAGGAGATCTTTTTAATAAACAGTGATGGTATAGCTGGATCTCCATATGGGGAAAAAAAATGAAATTGTACCCTACTTCACACCATACACAAACATCAAATCCAAGTGGGTAAAAGACTTCAACATGAAAGGCAAAACGACAAACTTTTAGAAGATCATATAGGAAAATATCTTCATGACTTCTGTGGCAGCCCCTGGCCTGAGCAAAACAGGCCTGCGGAACTTGGTGCACAGCAGTCTGCGTGACCTGGGCAGCTAATGTTTAACCTATCAACTGTGTAAGCCAGTAAAGAGAAAAGGGTAAATTAACCTGAAAATGTAACTAAAACGTGAAATGGGAAGTAAGCAGGAGGTGGGAAACTCTTGGTCTCACAAAAGAGCAAGATGTAAATATACCTCCCACCATCAAATGTTAATCTAGTTTACCTGCTTCCTGGCTCCCAAACGTTATCACTCTTGTGGTTATCTACAAAGTTCCATCCTAGAATTCTCCTCTCCTTCCTGCATCATCCCCATGTCACAGGACCCTGTTCCCGAGTCTATGCTCTCCCACTCTTAGGAATGTCTTTTTCTTAAACCCTGATAACCCGCTGGCCACTTACTTTAAGTGCGGGGTCAACTTCCCTGTGAATGCGATGCCCACCCTGCGTGAGAGCCGTCATGACCTCTTCGCGACTTCTCACCCTGTAAGCAAGTCCTGAATAAAAGTTCATTTATCAGAAAATGCCCGGTGTCTTCTTTGGCCTCTGGACTGGCAAAGCTCTCACGGGCTGCGACAACTTCTTAATAGTAAAGGATTTCATAAGTCCCCAACAACACGCATGATAAAGGAAAAGAATGATAGATTCAGGTACACTAAAGTTACCAACTTTGGTTCATAAATATACTACATAAAGAGCGTAAAAATAAACAAAAGAGTCAAAGAACATATTTGCAACAAATATTACCTATATACTCACCAGATTGTTGCAATATTAAGTTGTAAAGGATACGGCAGAAGTGTAAATGGTGCAATTACTTTGGGAAACAGTTTGGCATTTTTCTGTGTATTGTATTTCACAAAAATATTAAAAAACAAACTACCACCTAAAAATGTGTATCGCCTTGCATATTTTAAAGTAGTTGACATCTAAAAGTTTTCATTTTACTGTTTGGTGTTTTTTTCCTTGAACAGGAATGCTCATAGCAGCCATATTCATAATATCCCCAAATTGTAAACAGCCTAAATGTCTATCAACTAGAGAACAGGTAAATAAATTGTGGATTTGCATACAATGGAACACTACTCAGAAAAAAATAAGCCAGACCCAAAGAATACCTACTATATGATTCTGTTTATACGAAATTTAAGAACAGATAAAACTAATATAAGATAATAGAAATTAGAACAGTAGTTACAGAGTGGGGTGGGGTGGGGTAGGGATTGACCTGAGAGGGATGTAAGGGCTTTCTGGGGTGATTCACTGTGTGTTCAAATAAATGCAAAGGATGTAATTTCTAGTATATTGCCAACATTAACATTTAAAATAAAACTGCTATATCACTGTCATAAATATACCCAATGAAATATAAATACCATAGTGATTTGATATCCCACCATCATCCATTTAAACATAAAAAAAATACAGACACAACAAATGAATGGATTAAAAAAAGTGACATATATACACAATGGAATATTATTCTGCAGTGAAAAGGAATGAAGTTCCAACACATGCTACAGCATGGATGAACCTTGAAAACATGATAATAAATGACATAAGCCAGACATAAAAGGACAAATGTGGTATGATTCCACTTACATGAAATATCTAGTCTAGGCAAATTAATAGAGACTACTTAGTAGATTAGAAGTTACCAGGGGCAGGGGGGGATGGGGAGTAATTACTTAATGGATACAGCTTTTCTATTTGGGGTAATGGAAAACTTTGGAAATAGTAGTGGTGATGGTTGCACAACATTGTGAATGTAATTAATGGCACTTCAAAATAGTAAAAATTGCAAGTTTTATGCCATATACATTTTACAACACAAAAATAAAGATATAGACAAGCCCTTCATTCATAGACATACATTTTAAATAATTCTTTTTCTCCTTGGAGTCTACATATCCCACAAAATGTTATTCTAATGTAACACATTTTTATGTCTGAAGCTCCTTTATTGATCACAGTATTATTCTGCAATGAATATATGTATATATAGCAACAAATATATATTGAAATTTAAAAATCTTAAAAAATATACTGTGACCACAGTCTCTTAGTAGCAAAAAACTTTTTCACATGAGTTATAATTATAGCAATTACACAGATGATCAAAGCAACATAAATGTAATTCTATTGAAAACTTTAATGAAATGGATGGGGGAGTAGCTAATGGGGCCTTAAGTAGTCTTTTGAGTTATGCCTTTATTTCATCCAAACTTAGTTTCTAATGCCATGATATATCCCATAGTAAGATTCAGGATGCTATGCCTTACCTTTTCAAAGTGGGAGAAAGAGAACTGGAAAGGTAGACTGGCAGGATCTCTGATGTGTTCTCACGGAGATCAATTTTAAGAACGATTACGCATGAAGGCTGAGCTCCCCTTGAAAAGACTTCATGCACCGCCCAAATATGTGTAATCTCAGTTGAAGATCTCTGGTTTAAAAGGCAGTGGAGATGGAATTCTAACCCAGATATGCCTTACTCCCAGATCTGGGTTCTTTCAATTGCCCCATGCAACCCTAATTTATTCTTTACCATTTGGTCTTAAAATTACCATTTAAGAATATTTATGGACGGGGGCGGAGAGTCTACAGAAGTGATACATACCCATTACTCAAAACTCAAATATAATATCACTATTTTACATGCCTGTCTCCCCATCTAGACCTTCAACTCCTTGAGTACAAGCTCAATGTTGCATCTGTATTTGTGTCCCTAGAACTTACTGAGGTTCAGCTCACAAAGTTGAACCTCAAAAAAATGCAACAAAAACCCACGAAGGATAATACCATTTTTGAGTGTCTGGTCTGCATGGATAAGGGTACCAGATTTGGAGAGGTGATTCCAGTGGTGGCTGGGCTGGGGAGTTTAAGCCCCCTCCCCATTACCTCCATCAGTCTCTTCCCACGTTCTTTGCTTTGGACAGCTGATGCTTTCTCAAGCTAACGTCAAATGCTTAGCTCACTTTTACCTTTCCACCTGATTGCCCTCCACTCTTTACCCAAAGTCCTCCTCCATGGAATTTCTGTAGCTCTCACTGCGTATCACAGAGTTTTCATCTGAGGCTCTTGGGAAGACTCAGTCATGTGTGTGCTTGACACACATTTCAGTGAAAGGCCTGAAGGGCCTCCAGTCCCTGCTGGGCTTCATCCCCTCTTGCCTTTCTCCAGCCCGCAGACACCAGAACTGGGTTTCCAGATTTCCACCCTTCACGGGCCACTTGTACTTAGATCACAATTTCTTTATATTACTTGTTAAATTTTTTTTTTATTAAAGCAATTGTAGGTTCACAGAAAAATCAAGCAGAAAGTGGAGTTCCCATATATCCTCCTCTCACACAGTTTTCCCTATAATTAACATTTTGCATCAGTGTGGCTCATTTTTTTTACCCACTTCAGCTTTGTGCTAAGCAATAATATCCAAGTAATGACCGGCTTGATGAAATAAATGTACATGTGTGTCTGTGTGTGAAATATATATGTATATTTATTTTTAATCAAATACATGTTAAAATAAATTCATTGTCATTAAGACTTTTAAAATGTTAGCTGGTGTGCCATCTAAAATTATTTCAAGTAATGCACAATGGGAAAGTCCTTGCCAGGGAGTTGTTGGACTCGGGAGTCCTTGTTGATCCCTTCTATAGGCCAGGCACTGTGCTAAGGCCTTGGAAGGAATAAAATTTATCAAGAATCTTTTTCCTGTACTCAGTGTAGGAAATTAGGAAAATGTAGAAAAGTCTAAGGAAGAAAAAACCTTACATATTGTCATTCCATTTTGGTTAACAGGAAACAGATCTGGATTTTAAAATCTTATTTAGACATGCATTTGTTATGAGATCTTGAGGACGTCACCCTTCTGCAGCTTTAGTTCATTCATCTATACAATTGCCATAGTAATACCTATATTGTAGGATTTTTGTGAATTTTAAATGAAATACAGGATATTACTCTAGCACAGTAAGTGCTCAAAAATACATTTTTCTATTATTATTATTTTCATAAATTTGTGATCACACTACCTGTGTCTATTCTTTTCCTCATATCTTGAACATGAAATAATCCTTGGGAACAACTTTTTTTTTTTTAAATCACAGAATGAAATTCCTTAATATAACCCCAGCATGATTTATTGAATAATTCTTTTAGTCAGATCTTTTCAGTTCCAATTTTTTGCACATTATAAGCAGTTGTGTGATGAATATTCTTGTGCTTACATCATGGTGCTCATTTATGATTATTTCCACAGGATATATTTCTAAAAAAGGAATTTTTATGGGTCTTGCTGTTTTTTATCTGAGTAGCTTTCTGGAAAAGTTGTACTGACTTACTCTCTCACTTCCCAAATCTGGGTTTGTTGCTCGGCACAGCCAATAGAAGTCACACTGAACCAGGGTGAGAAGGAAAAGAGGGTTTATGTATGCTGGCAGGAAGACGGGTAGCTTTCCCAAATCTGCATCCCAGAAATGTTTCTTCTATTGGTTTTTATATCCACTGGCGACAAAGAGTGTTAATAATTTAATTAACATGCAACAAAGGTGATAGAAGAAAGGACTTATCTATATCTGGGAGGTTTGGGGACCACAGATGAAAGCTTATTCAAATCTGGGTGCAGACTTTACATTTACATACTGCTTCAGACTTTACATTTATATATTGCTCCTTTGTGAGAATAAGAGTTTCCATTATAGCCTGCTTCCAACTTTGAAGGTTACATTTGAAGGCTACTTTACAATTTCCTGCTTGCTTACAGTTTTAAGATTATATTTAAAAAGTCACTGTTACATCATCAGCACAGCTGAAAGCACCTGTTTCACAGAACCTCCCTGACACTGGGTATTATTATTTTTTTAACATTGCTAATTTGATAGGCAAGTGTTGGGTATTATTTATAGGCTTTTTTTCATTTCATCTTTACTAGAATCATATGTGGTACTCATTGGTAATCTGCCCTCTTTTATGGATGGGGGAATCAAGGCTCCCAGAGGTTAAGTTCTTACCCAAACCATTAAGTTATTGGGCCAGGATAAGCCTGCTGGTTTTTATCACGCTGTGGCCTTTTCCCTACACTATACTGCCTCCCACTGGTGTCCAGGGGGAGGGCATGACACTGAGGTTCCTCAAGGCAGTTTGGTTGGGTAGATAGCTGCGTGTTTGTGGTGGGTAAGGAAAAGAGTGAGGTTGGGACAACCATACAGTGGTGGGACTTTGAAAAACAAGGAGAAAATCCATCAAGCTGTACACTTAAGATTTCTGCAATTTGTGTAAGTTATATCATAATTTTTTAAAACATAAAGAAAAATAAGATTTTAGACAGATAGGAGGAAGGAAGGATTTTCAGATAGTCACTGGATGAGTTCATAAAAGTAGTTTACATATACTGAACCCTTATAACAAACCAAATCCTGTAAGGGTATTGGAAATAAAAATTCATTTAATTCTTTTACCATCTCTGTGAGGTAGTTCTATTATCTTTATTTGACAAATGAGGAAATGAGGGCACAGAAAGGTTAATTAACTTGCTCAAGGTTACACAGCTAGCAGGTAGAAGAGTCCGGATTTGAACCCAGGCAGTTTGACTCCTGGTTAAGTCAGGCAGGCTGTGATCACAAAGCAGCCTTGCTCACCAAAGTTCTGTCAGGCTTAAAGGCCTCTTTCTCTATTCTGCATTGTTCTCTGCATGAGGATGTTAGAATATTGTATCAATTAAAGTCCATATCTGATTAACTCAGGGGCTCAGCATGTGATATCACATCCTCAGTGCCCTCCTGAGTTGTCTTTTCACGGCCACAAACTGTGTCTTGGTGTAGTTCCTGTCCAGCAGGGCAGGCAGAACAGCCTTTGAAGCTAGAGCAGTTACCGGGCCTAGCAGGAACAGTGCACACCCACCCACCAGTCCTGCCAAAGGCCTAATTGGGTTTTCTCTATTTGGGTCCAGGTACTGGGTGGTGAATTCCAAGAGCATCAGAGACAACTGTAGGTGATGCATGCCCCATATCCTTGCCCCCTTCCTTTACCTATCCCAGTCCCACCCAGTCCTCTGAAAATGCACCTTACTCACTTCATTCCCCCTGCCTTTAGAAGATACAGACAATGACATACCTAGTGAGGGAGTGGGGAATGGATTTTCCAGTCAATGTGGCAAACCCATCACAGAAAAGCAAAGAAGTTAAGGATGGTTTAGGAATATGTCCAGCAAGATGGGGACTAGAAGTAGATTTGGAACTGGGGATTGGACAAGAGGTTGTTTAGAATTACAAAATTTCTAAATAGTCTAAATATCCTACAGGAGATTAAGAAAACTTGGGTTCAACCATATATTGGGAGGCTATGTAGCTGTTAGTGATACTGGAGGCTACAACCCTAAATGTTGGCTGCTGGAGAAGGAGTGACAGTGATTTTATTGAAGTCCTCTTCAGACCCATCTATAAGGATAGAAAGGGAGATAAGAATTCACTGCAGGTATCCTGTGCAGTCATAAAATTCTACAGTCCCTTGCTGCTGCTGTTTTGTATCTAAGAAATCATGACACAAATACAAAATATCTGGGAGGGAGCACAAAGAATGCCTAGTAGACATGCTGGTAGACATGCAATTGATACAGTTCTTCAATGTGTTATCAAATGCCCTACTCACATGCATAGTCAATTCAATCCAACCTAAAAAAATGTGCCAGGTCCTGGCTTGGTTCTGGGATGTAGGAGTGAACAAGCAGACAGGGTGCCCATTCCCAAGGGAATTTACTGTGGAGAAATGGCATTTCAGGAAAGGTGAAGTATGAGGTGCTCATGAGGGAGCAGCGGCGGCACTTAACCTAGTCTAGGAAGTTACAAAAGGGTGAAATGTCTTTCAAATGAGGCTTGAAGGACAAGTAGGATTAGTTCGGCTAAAACAGGTAAGAGGGAGGCTCTAGGCAGATAGAATAGCAGGTAAAAAGGAAACAATAGAGTTTGTGCACGCACATGCACACGTGACCAAAACATGAGGTTGGAAAACAGGTGAGAATCCTCTTCCGGTTTTGAAAGCTGTGATAAGGAGAATACATATTGTGCAAAAGAAAAAGAGAGCTGTTGAAGGGTGATGAGTGGCATGTTCTGATGTTTGTTCTACCGCCCATTCTTTGTCTCAGTAATTCCACTTTAAGGAAATTATCCTAAGGAAATAATCATGAATTTGTGTGATATATAGCTAAAAGGATGCTCCTAATATTGAGGTTGTTTAGAATTACAAAACTTCTAAATAGTCTAAATATCCTATAGGAGATTAAGAGAACTTTGGTTCAACCATATATTGGGAGGCTATGTAGCTGTTAATGATACTAGAGAAAAATATTTAATAGTGTGGATAGATGTTCATTACATGTTAAATGAAAAGTGAAGGTTATAATCAAATATGTATAATATAATCCCATTTAAAAAAAGAAAAATATATGCACATATGCAATAGGTATATGAAAGACACTGGAAGGCTATAACCCTAAATGTTAACTTACTTTTTCCTACGGACAATGGGGGATTAAATGTTAATATTTCTGCTTATTTTTTTCTAATTGTTCCACAACAAAATATATTTTTGTAATTAAAAAGATTATATGTCTTAAATGTCTGAAGTTCCTGGGGTGCTTGGCCCTATTCTATCTCTTAACCTCGGCTGGGGTAACGGTGGCCTTGGTTTTATAATTATTTCTTAAAATGTAAATTTGTTTAATAAGGTTTTCTCCGTGTATGTTACATTTCCCAATTTTAAAAGTGTTTAACAAGCCGCGCGTATTTATGCTTTGATGTCTTACACATAGTACGATGTATCTAGTATAGTATCCTGTAACTTCCCGGCAAAAGTTGACGCTTCACCGCCTGGTTGAATTTTTTCTGCCTGGGTGGCGGGGACGCCAAGTCCCAGCAGGCATTGCGGCCCACACACAGGGAACTACGGGGCCTGAGAGGAGGCCCGGGGCGCTACGGTCCCTTTCCTCCCAGAAGCCCGCGGGCGGCTCGAAACGCCGTCCGTATCATGGCTGCGGGAGCCGGGACGGTGGGCCCTGCTTCCGGCCCGGGCGTCGTACGTGACCCTGCGGCGTCACAGCCGAGGAAGCTGTCGGGCCGGGAGGGCGGGGAGGGCGCGCGACGGTCGGACGCGATGGCGGGAGGAGGCGGGAGCAGCGACGGCAGCGGGCGGGCTGCGGGCCGACGGGCATCCCGTAGCGGCGGTCGGGCCCGGCGTGGGCGCCAAGAGCCGGGGCTGGGGGGCGCCGCGCAACGCGGCGCGGGGGAGTCGCGATTGGAGGAGGCGGTCAACCGCTGGGTGCTCAAGTTCTACTTCCACGAGGCGCTGCGGGCCTTTCGGGGTAGCCGGTACGGGGACTTCAGACAAATCCGGGACATCATGCAGGGTGAGGGCCTGGCCGCGGGACGGGAGCTGGGGCGCTGGGGAAGGAGACCCGTGGGGACCGGGTGTCGGGGCTGGGGATCACCGAGCCAATGATGTCTTCTTTCCTAGCTTTGCTTGTTAGGCCCTTGGGAAAGGAGCATACCGTGTCCCGACTGCTACGTGTTATGCAGTGTCTGTCGCGCATTGAAGAAGGGGAAAATTTAGGTAAGGCTATTTTTTTGTTTTTCTTTGGGCTTACTTACGTAGGGTTATGTTGTTTTCAAACTTACATCCGGAACTGAAGCGTTGAGGTGTGCTGCTATGATTCGATCACAATGGTTCTTTTCATTGTAGGATGGTCTGTTCTCTGTGTCTCCAGTTAAGGTTTGGCTGCTTTTCTTTCTCTCTCTCTCTTTTTTTTTTTCTTCCCCCTTCTCCCACCTGTTTCTTGCTCTCTCACCTGTGCTGCTGTTTAAGGTAAATTATGTTAAGGTGGACCCTTTTTTTTTTCCTTCATTAAAGACTTTTCCAGTGCGTGAGCACATTTTATTTCTGAATTGAACTTAACAGGTGTTTAGCAAACCGTCATCAGTTTCTGGCTACTTGTACCTGAGGAGGATGTGTGTATCCTTAAATTTCTGAGGCAAATGTATATATTAAGAAATACAATTTTTACCTGTATTGAAAAGCATCAAAAGGTGGTCACTTGGATTTGGATCCTTCTCTTCTCCTCATTCTCCCAACAGTTGAAGTCCATGTATGTAAGCCTGTAGCCAGTATGTCAGCAAATTAAATGCAAATCTTATATTTGCATGTTTCTTGTCAGTGTGTGTATATGTATATATATATATATATATATATATATACACACATATACATATATATATACACATATATACAGGATGTAACTTTCCACTCCTTAGAAAATAGCTTAAAGTGAAAAAACTGTGCTCTTTGTCCTAGACTGTTCCTTTGATATGGAGGCTGAGCTCACACCACTGGAATCAGCTATCAATGTGCTGGAGATGATTAAAACGGAATTTACATTGACAGAGGCAGTGATCGAATCCAGTAGAAAACTGGTCAAGGAGGCTGTAAGGCTCTATTTTTAATTTTTTTTTTCTTTTAACAAAAATTGGAGGTCTTTCAGGATACAGGTGCATAATCTTTTTGATATGGGGTGGAGGAAAAGCAGAAGGTGGGAGGGAAAGCAGACCATCAAGGTGCACATACATATACAGATGTGAATATTTTTAGGCATTCCCTTTTCCATGCTTGGCAAGCCTCATTAATGGCAGGGGCTTAGCTTTTGAGATTTTGGTGGTTTTCCATGTGGCTGTACCAGGAGGGGCCACAATACACAGGAAGTGGGTTGGCATTGAAGACTAAAATTTTGGAGGTTTTTGTACCATTCAGGAACACTGTGATAGGGACAGAAGTAATTTGCCTCGGGTTTGGACATCCTTGTTTATAATAAACCAAGGAGTACAGCTGGAGCCTTGGGAAATGTGGGATTCACTTAGTATTATTGTTTCATGCAGTTGTCTAGAGAAAGAGAGGCTTAGGAGGCTTTTGAGGAGACAGATTAGAATCTGATATGCTGGCATAAATAGCCAGCTAGAAAAATAAAGTAATGGTAGAAGGCTGGCACATGCGGTGTTCTTGAAACCAAGGGGAAAAAAAACTAGTGGAGTTGGAGTGTCTAGGAATTTGGGAATGTCTCTCTTTCATGGCTCAGGTAGCTGCAAGTAGTAGAACTTATTTTTATTTAAAACACAGGTGTACTCATGGGAACCAGTCAGAAAAAGATTTTTCATCTGTAATAACCCCACTGGGAGTGGGAAAGCAGATGTGAAGACTGAAGAAAAACAGCTCAGCATTGCCTTGGACATGGGAAAGAAAAGAATACCCCCCAAAAGGATGGGATTCTGGAATTGGGAGTAGGGGTAGGGAGATAAACCTGGCTTACTTTGCAAGGAAGACCTTTCTGAGGCTAACTCAGTACTGTGTTATAAATATGTATCTGTATTTTGCCTATTAAATACACTGCTTATGCACTGAGATTTTCTTAGTCTAGGGTGAATTTTTCAATCTTATGCTTATACTGTCCCTTAATGAACAAGGATATTGTTGGGAGAAGCCTGTAATAGAAATGAAGAAGGAAGGACTGTGAGCCCCAGAACTGTAGTCTTGGGAGGAGAAAACCTACTCTGTTGTCTTGAGTAGTGGCAGAGAATAGCTTTGTATGTAAGAGTGGGTGCCAGCCAAGGGCTGGTTGCTGACACTTGGGTGAAATTTCTGAGGGGAGTAACTCAAGGCCTGGACAAGATCCTCTATCCCTTGGCTGTGTACAGAGTCCCAGTAATCCTTTTAATAATGACTGGTGTGTGTTAGGTACAAATTATTTATTCAGTTAAGGACCTTGGGTAGGAACTATTAGTCTTGGGAAGAATGCTTAGGTAATTGGCTCATGGCTCCTTTTCTAAACCTCATCCAGTTCCAAGAAGGAATAATTCCAAGAATAGATTTTTAATATAGTTAAGTCAGGTGTGTGTTGGGGAAAAATACCAGAAAACTCATGTTTTGTTAGCAAAGGAGAAAAACCCATGCCTAGTTTGAGAGCAACTTAGGATCTTATGACTGGGAAAAGAAATGGTACCAGTTCAGAGTAATTCATGCTGCAACTCTTGTTAAGCAGCTAATTCAGGAATGCAGCTCCTTCAGAACACAAGGGTCATTTGCCATTTGGCCTCCCTTCTGGAAAGGTGTTCATGTGCTTTCATCTTTGACTTGCATTTTAATTTTTACTATTATCATTATTATTATTATTTACTATTTAAGCCTGTAAATCTCTTGTGGGGGGGGGCTTCATTAGGTATATCTATTTACAAAATCTAAATTCCTTTAAAATAGTCAACCATTTTCTTATATTGACTCCTTTCTGCTTTTCCATTTGCCACCAGGTACCAGATCTCTTTGTTATAATAACCATATAAGTTATTGATTACTGTGTAACAAATTACTTCAAAACAGCATCTTAAAACCATAAATGTTATGTCTTAGTTTCCAGGGGTCATGAATCCAATGGTGGTTTAGTTGAGTGGTTCTGGCTCAGGGTTTCTCATGAGGTTACAGTCAAGCTTTTCACCTGGGGCTGCAGTCATGTCAAGATTCAACTGGGGCTGAAGAATATGCTTCCATGCTCATTCACATAATTGTTAGTAGGACTCAGTTCCTTACAGGCTCCTGGCCAGAACCTTCAGATCCTTGCCTCTCTGTAGGACTGCTCACAGCCTGGCAGCTTGTTTTTTCCAAGAACAGGTGATCCAAGAGAGAGCAAGAACAAAAGCCCAAGACAGATGCCCCAGTCTTTTATAACCTAACCTCAGAAGTTACGTATCCTCACTTCTGCCATACACTATTGGTCCAATAGAGCAGACCAACCCTGGTAGAGTGGAAGAGGGCTGTGCAGGAGGTGGAGATCATTGGGGGTCATCCAAGAGAGTGGCCACCACAGTAACTTGATCTCCTAGTGATTAAATGATACTTTTTCATTTGTCTCTTTGATTTTTTTTTTTTTTTTTAATTTCTCATTTAGATTCATAGCATCTGTTAATAGTCATGTTTAGGGAAAATAACATGGGATGTCTAGGCTCAGTAAGGCTTTTTAATGCATTTAAACTTTGTAAAGTGTCACAACAATTTATTTAAAAGTATGTTACATTTTAAAAACATATATCAAATAAGTTATTTGTTAAGCCAGAAGTTCTCAATGTATGGTCTGGGGATCTCTGGAGGTCTCCTGGACCTTTTTGGGGGTGGGGGTGGGAATGTCCGTGAGGTCAAAATTATTTTCATAACAACACCAAAATGTCATTTGCCCTGATGGTGCAAGAGTAGTGCTGGGTAAAATTGCTGGCGCCTTAGCCAGTCAAGGCAGTGGCAAATTGTACTAGTAGTCATTGTGTTCTTCATTGCCGTATACTTAAGACAGTTTTTAAAGAAGTCGTTTGCAATTAAGAATGCCTTTGATGAAACAGTAAAAGTTATTAGTTTTATTAAATCTAGACTCTTGAATAAACATCTTTTTAGTATTTTGTGATGAAATAGGAAGTATGCATAAAGCACTTTGACTGCATACCAAAGTTTAATGGTAGTCTTAAGGAAAAGCACTTGCCTGTTTGAGGTGCAAGCTGACTTAGCCACTTTCAGTAGGATCCCATTTTTACGTGAAAGAACAACTGACAAACTGGGTATTCAGACTTGGATTGGCAGACACTTTTTTGAAAATGAGCAAAGTGAACGTCAAGGAAAACAATTGACAGTGTTTGTGTTTGTTGCCATTGCTAAAATTCAAGCTTTTGAATGGAAATTAGAATTTTAGAAAACTTATATTTAAGAACTTGATAGCTTCCCAGTACTTAAACTTTCTTGATGAGATTGGTAGTGATGGTAACAAATGTGATTTTAAAAATATTTTTAATGAATGTCAAGAGAACAATATTTTCCAGGTGATCAGTGCTGATATTATAAAAACATGCATGGGTGAAAGATCCATTTAAAGTACAAGACAGACTAGTGGATTTTAATGTAATGGAGTATGAAAAGGTCGCCTAAAGTTTGGTGTAGAATCAAAGAACAATATCCACAATTTTCTGAAAAGGCTATTAAAAATACCCCTCTCTTTTCCACCTTCATATCTATGTGAGGTTGGATTTTTTCATCTACTTGACCAAAACAATATATCACAACAGAGTGAATGCTGAAGCAGATGTGGGAATCCAGCTCATGATACTATTATGTAAAGTTATTTTTCATAAAAATATGTTATTTAATGTAATGTGTTTATTGTTATTTTAATTAATAAATATCTTTAAATTTCTCATTTTTATATTTCAAATGTAGTGACTATTAACAGATATAACTCACATAAACAAAAACTCTTTGGGATCCTTATTAACATTTAAGAGTAAAAAGGAATCCTGAGACCAAAAAGTTTGAAAATTGCTGCTGTAAGCTGTCAGTGATATTGAGACCACACTGACTTTTTCTTCCTAACTAAAAGAGAGATTTCCTCAGATTTCTTTGGAGAACAGGGAAGAACAATTTTCCATGCTCTTTGGGAAGCATTTATTCATTGTTTTTTATTGTGTAGCTTTCTCCCCTGCACTTTTGGTAATAGCACCTTGATTTTCTTTGCTGGCCTTACCCCACTGTGAGGTCTTTGTGGACCTATAAATCAAGGGACCTAGCCCTTATGTGGGGGGCTGGTGTATGAGACAAATTCTCTTAGAACTTTAATTCTTGAAAGAAAAAGCTTTGTTAAGGTTTTTTGAGCATTCCTACTTCTCACAATAGCCTGGTTTCTTTTCAGTTCTGCTTCCTTAGGCTTTTTTTTTCCAGTTCTGTGAGTATTAGTTTTTTCTTCCTTTGTTAATATGTTCTTTCTGGCTTTTCTCTCCAACATAAACCTATCTCACCTGTATTGAAAATCTGTGCTTGGAATTTTGTATAAGTTAAATAAAGACCATTGATGTTGCTTACACACCAAAAACCCTAAAAGAAATTATATTTATTTTTGAAAACCACCAAGTGAAAATGCAAATGGTTCATCTCTTTAAAAAATAAAATTCACAGGAAATTAATATATAGTTTTACAAGTTAAGCTCATAGCACAAGCTTTGCAGGCAGACTTTTAATTAAGATTTTTGAAAGCACTCAGGTTTCCTTTCTGGTTTCACAAATTAAATATAGTAGGACCTGCATTCCACTTCTGGGGAAGATGGAGTAAGCATACTCTTCCGGAGCTCTCTCACTTAAATGCAACAATAAATCCTGGACAAGGTGTGTGCAGCAGCTATCTGAGGACTTGGAAATGAAAAAGGTGGTAGATGGATGAGAAAGGAGACCAGAAGTTGAAGTTTCACCAAACCAGTGATGAGTTTACCATTTTTCCCCCTTCCAGTATTGCCTGGCCTAGATTCAAAAGTAGCATGAAACCTGGAAGTGTGCTCTGGGTTTGAACAGAAAGAGCTCCAATAGAAGCCCTCTTTGGTCTGAGGATCAGGAAAGGGTCAGAGTGGGAGAAATTCCCAGTTTTCTTCGTTTCTTCTTTTCCCTTGTTTCCTGCCTCAGGCCCCAGACACTACTACCTTGGCAGTAGTGGTGGTCCAGTGATGACAGTGCCAGCTGGATGAGCCCTAAAACTGAAGAACTCTCTCTTCCCGGAGGAGCTGTGATTCCCAAAACTTGTGGCAAATCCCTTTTGTTTTTTTCACTCTGTCCTCCTGCCACTGAGCCCTGGATGCAGATACAGTTGTTTGAAGTACATGACAGAGTGGGGAAACTAAAGCCTTGGAATGTAAGACTGGTTCAACATTTGAAAGTCAGTCAGTTGAATCTACCCTGTTGGTCTAAAGAAGAAAAGCCATATGATCACATCAATTGATGCAGAAAAAGCATTTGGTAGAATTCAACATTAGTTCATGGTAAAAACCCTCAGCAAAGTAGCAATAGAAGGGAACTTTCTCAGCCTGATAGACATCTACGGAAAAGAACCTACAACTAATATATGTAATGGAGAAAGATAGAATTATTTGTCCCTAAGATTGGAAATGAAGCTAGGATATCCATTCTCACCACTTCTATTCAGCCTCATACTAGAAGGCCTAGTTAGTGCAATAAAACAAGAAAAAGAAATAAAAGGTCATACAGATTGGAAAGGAAGGAATTAAATTGTCACTATTTGCAGATGACATGCATTTAAAAAATTCCATGGAATATACAAAAAATCCACATTAAATAAATTTAGCAAGTTTGCAGGATACAAGATTAACACAAAATTCAGTCGTATCTCCATACACTAGCAACGAGCAATTGGCAATGGAATTAAAACAATGTCATTTATAATAGCTCCAAAAAGAAATGAAAGAAAAAGAAATACTTAACGTTTAATCTAGCAAAACATGTACTAGATCTGTGTGTGGAAAACCGAAATGCTGATGAAAGAAATTTAGACCTAATAAATGGAGAGACATGCTATATTCATGGATTTAAGACACTGTAGGTAAGATGTTAGTTCTCCAATTCATCTACAGATTTAATGCAGTTCCAATCAAAATCGCAGCAGGATTTTCTGCAGATACAAACTATCTGATTATAAAATTTATAATGAAAGGCAAACGAAGCCAAATAACCAAAACAATTTTGAAAAAGAACAAAGTTGGAAGATTCACACTACCCAATTCTAAGAACTGTAAAGCTACAGTAGTCATGACAGTGGTATTGACAAAGGTATAGACACACAGATTAATGGAACAGAAAAGGTTTCAGAAATAGATCCATACAGAGAAGACTAATTGATTTTGACAAAGAGGAAAAGGAAATTTAATGGAAGAAGGATATAGTATTTTCAACAAGTCGTGTTGGAACAACCGGACATCCATATGCAAAAAAACAAAAAACCCTATCTAAAGCAAAAAAATTAACCTAAAATGGGCCATAATCTAAATGTAAAACTATAAAACTTAGAAAAAAGAAAATCTTCATGACCCCGAGTTAGGCAAGAAGTTCTTAGATGTGGCACTGAGAGGATGACTCATAAAATAATTTTAATGACTTGGATTCATCAAGATTTAAAAGCTTTGCTCTGATAATGACTGTTAAGAGAATGAAAAGACAAGATACAGACTGGGGAGAAAAATTTGCAAATCATATCTGACAAAGGCTTGTATCCAAAATATGTAAAGAACTCAAAATAACCCTATAAAATGCTGTTAAAAACTGGCAAAAGACTCACCAAAGAGAACATATGGATAAGAAGAGCATGAAAAGATGCTTAATATCGTTTAGCTATTAGAGAAATATAAATGAAAACCACGAAGGATTACCACTACACACTTAACTAAAATGGTGTTAAACTTTAAAAAATACTAACAATCTCAAGTGCTGGTATAGATGTAGAGCAACTGGAACACATCCATTGCTGAAGGGAATGCAAAATGGTACAGCCACTCTGGAAGTCAGCTGGGCTGTTCCTTATCAAGTTAAATACACACTTTCCATACAACCCAGCATTGCCACACCTGGGTATTTACCTTGCAGAAATCAAAAGTTATGTTCACACCAAAACCTGTACATGGATTGGTTAGCAGCTCTATTCATAATCACCCAAAACTGGAAACCATTCAGATGTCCTTCAGTGAGTGAATGGATAAACAGATTAGTACACAGATAAAGTGGAATACTACTGAGCAATAAAAAGGAATTAACTATTGCTACCCAACATGGGGGGCCTCAAAGACATGCTGAGTGAAAGCAGCCTTAATTTTTTAAAGGCTACGTCCTGTGCTACAGCGTTAATTTTTTAAAGGCTACATACTGTGATAGACATTCTTGAAAAGACAACAGCGATTAGGGATGGGGAGAATGTGATCACAAAGGGTAGCACTAGTTGGTTTTTGGAATGATTGAACTGTTCTGTATTGTTATTGTGGTGGTTACAGGAATCTATACATGTAAAACTCAGGAGTGTAAACCAAAAAAGTTGATCTTACTGCAAGTCAGTTACAAATAGAAAAATTATAAATATGACCCATATAATTTATAAAAATATGAATTATATAAATTTATAAAAAGTAAAACCTTTGTGCTCAAGAAAGTATAAGTATAGTCTTTTTCTGTTGAAAATGATGTATAAGTGAATGTGGCCATCTGATTAAAGTGAATGAAAAGACTTGGAACCTTCTCTGGACAGCAGAAACTTATGGTTGTGCCTGCTTATTCAAGAGCAGTGGACACCAGTTTCCTTTTGCCCTGTGTAGTCGTGCTCAGCATGTTGAGGGCAGAATCACTAAGATGCTATTCCTCCTTCTCACTCTATCTCCTTAAACATTCTTCCCTGTGAAGGTTGAAAATAACTATAGACCAGTTTTCCCTTCCTGTGTGTATGTGTGTGTGGGGGGGTCTTTTAAAAAAACCTACTTACATCTCTTTGTACCTCTCTTAGTTTGAGACAGGATTTAAGGTAGCTACTTTATCCTATTAGATAACTTTAAATGCCCCCAATTTTAGTTGGTTTTTAAATTTTTAAAAATGTGCATGAATGTCTTTAAAATTTTATTTTCAATTACTGTTATTTTTCTTCTACCTATATTCTCAGAATTTCTTTACAGAAGGACTTTTCTTTTTCACTGGCTGATAAGACCATTTCATTCTACCTGGAACTTTGTGCTTGTTATTTGCTGCTGGGTTTAGTAGTCTCGGTAATTCCTGTACATTTTAACCTAATTTGCGAGCTCAGTTTACTGTGATGAGAGGCTGTGTTGGTTCTCTAATAGCATTGGCCTCAGATCTTCCTGGAGTGGAACTAGCAGAACTCTGTGGTCAGCACATCACTTCCTTTTTTCACAGAATAATTCACAGATTTTTTTTTTTTTTATCAAAGCTTTCACTTCCAAAAAGAACAGAATGAATCATGAACTTAGGGGGACTTGGAATGACTCTGCTCCATTTTGCCTTTCCTTAGGAGCCTATTCAAATTGGGTACATGGTCTGTAATCCAGGAAATCAGATTTTACTGTAGCAGCCATTTAAAAGAAAATCTCCTGTAAGGGTTTTTTTTTTTTCCTATCTTGGTAAGAATTTTATTTAACAACATTGATACGGTGCTTGCTGTGTGCCAGGTACTGTTACCTTTATAAATATCAACTCAGTTATTTAGTGTCATCACAACTTCACCAGGTGGGTGCTGTTGTTATCTCCATTTTACAAGTGGGGAAACCGAGGCCAGATAGGTTAAGTAACTTGTCCAAGTTTACAAACTCAGTACCCAGACAGTCTCTATTCCATGCTGTTAACCACTGTGCTTCTTTGCTGATGACGTTTTTTGATTGAATATGATTAGAATTAAAGTGGGGATAAAAAAAGATAATCACCCTTTGGGTGGATTGTATGGTATGTAAATATATCTCAGTAAAATTGCATTTTAAAAAAAAGATAATCACCACTTACTAAGTCCAATTGGACTTAAAAAAACATTCTGACTTCTGATTTCTATTTGAAAGCTGATTGTTTTTCCCACGTTTATCCTGTGACTTTATTTTACCTTCTCTCTTAGATTCTTTTTTTTAAATGCAATTTTATTAAGTTATATTCACATAACATGCAGTCCTCCAAAGTGTACAGTCAATTCAGAGTATCATCATATAGTTGTGCATTCATCACCACATTCAATCTTTGAATATTTTCATTACTCCAAAAAATAAAATAAAAATTAAAGAACATCCAAAACATTCCACCCTGTAATATTGAAAAGCTACTGTCCTGTGGACTAAAAGTTTACCTCTGCATGGGGGTTACAGTTGATAATGCTTGAACAAGAAGTGTTACTTTTTAAGTACAGGAATTTGGTATAAAGTGAAAAGTTTTTGGGTATGTAAGATTCAGTTTTAGCTTTTAGTAGGTGTTATTTTGATAATTGATATCCTAATACATATGTCATTACAACAGTAAAATGTATTTTCCCCCATTTGTAGGCTGTCATTATTTGTATCAAAAACAAAGAATTTGAAAAGGCTTCAAAAATTTTGAAAAAACATATGTCCAAAGACCCTGCGACTCAGGTAAATTTGATATATTTTTGCTCCCAGAAGTTAAATCCATCTCATTGCTTTTTGTGGGATAACAGGGGAGGGTTTTTTTGGTCAGGAATATTATCTGTTCACCTTGAAATACTCAACACCTTTAGGATGTTATCTTTCAAATCCAAAGATGACTTACCGTTAGATTGGCTTTTCAGACATTTTTTTCATTAGACAAGTTTACATAAATCATTTACTTGTCCTATTCCTATCTAGTTTGTGACAGACTATATATACTTCAAGCCGTCAGTACCATGTATTAAGCTAACATGTTTGTGACATTTCTAATGTTGTTTACATAAATGCTGATCCTACAGATTCTAGGAGAATCTGCTTTGATGAGGACCTAACATTCAGTGTCAAAAACTCTTTCAGTATCTTGCTGTTGCTTTTCCTTTTTAAATTTAAATTACATTTTTGAAAAGGTAATACATGTAGTACAAAAGGGTTTAGTGAAAATTCTCTTGTGTCTGACCCTCAGCTATCTAATTTCCCTCCTTAGAAGCAACAACGTTATTTTTTCTTTTATCTTTTCAAAGATGTTCTATGTATATGCAGGCAAACACATGTGCATGCTTGTGTGTTGGTATATACACACATAAATGTCCATGTTTCCTCTTGCTCCCACACAAACTTGATAGCATATTCCACACACTATGATGAACCCTTTAAAAATTGCTCTTTTCACCTGCCAATATATGTTGGAGCTAATTGTATATTAGCACATTAGGAACTTCTTCCTCCTTTTATTTTTTTATAACTGCATAGTAACCCATCCTGGCTGCACTATAATGAACGGCCAGTACTTTGTGTTGATCTTCTGTTCCTCCATGTGTACCAGTGATTTTCATTGGCTGCATTATCAAAGTCCTGATAGAATTCCTTCTTAACTTGTCATCATTGATTTTTTTACTGAGTTCTCCCTTCTCATGATGTAAATATTGGTCCTTTGTGTAGAAGCTGAGAAATGATCTCCTGACCATAATCCGTGAAAAGAACTTGGCCCACCCTGTTATCCAGAACTTTTCTTATGAGACTTTCCAGCAGAAGATGCTGCGCTTCCTGGAGAGCCACCTGGATGACACAGAACCCTACCTTCTCACGGTGGGTCTTAGCCTTTCCTCTTCTCATTACTGTGATGTGGCCTTGAGGACTGTAGGGGATTAGAACAGGGATGGTTCTTTTCAGAAGTGAGGATAGTGAATGTGTGAAAAAGACTTTGAACTATATTTACTATCTTCCTCAATAAAATTGCTGCAGAAGCAGAGATCCTGGCAGAGGAAGATAGAACTCACCTGGTCTCCCTTGCCTCCTATTTTTTTTAATCTCCTTTACCTGTAATTAAAATCTGTTGTGCATAAAGTAAGAGAACATTCACTCCAAAAGAGATGAAACTTGAGCTAAGCTTTTTGAGGAAGAGTGGTTTAGTAGATGTGGCATAATGGGGTTGTTACCAGGAAGAAGGCATGGCCTTGGAGAAAAGGTATGACTAGAAGTAGAATAAGGTCAGAAGAGGCCAAATGAAGACATTCTTTAATTGGATCAAAGAGATACACATAAAGAACAGAAGCACTGAGGCTGGGGACAGCATGTGGAAGAATTAGAACCCAGGCTGTCCTAGGTGGTGGACTATGATAACACTGAGTAAGAGGTGTGTTTTTTGTGGTGGTTTTTTTTTTTTTAACCAGAAATTTGAGAATGTTGAAAATATTCTCTTATGACAATAGATCTGCAAGTCCTGATTTAGGATAGTGCTTATGATCTAGCAGTAATTTGGCAAATCTCTAATTACCTGAAAAGCAAATAGCTTGGAATCTTGAGGGGGCAAGTGTCAGAATACTTAAGCCTGGTCTGAAATCCTTTCCTTTGAATTCTAGGTAATTGGAAAATAATAACCTGCCTCTGTCTGTATGTGAGGATAGAAAACTTTGTCCTTAAGACATCACACACTGCAGATAATATGTATCTGAAAATGAATGATACTAGGACTGACTGACTGGACATGTACAAAACTTAAGTCAGTGAGGGGGATGAGCAGTTGGAGTTATAGCAAGATGGGCCTACTTGGGGCTTTATGTGTGGTATAGGTAAGAATTTTCAAGCAGTTGTGAATAAGGAAATCATCTTTGTGGAGAACAGTCATAAAAATTCTACCTACAAACGAAAAGACATTAAGCATTCATTAGTTGTTCCAAGTTTGAAAAAAATTTTTGACATTTTGTATGTGACACCAAAGGGAATTTGGGAGTCAGAAACTGAATGAGGGCTGAGATTGGAAGGATGGAAGACAAGAGGAAATAGTGTAGTAAAACCATGTGATCATTTGGTGTCTGAAAGATTCAGAAACTCTTAAAATGTCAAGATGGTTAACCACTCAAATTGAGATCTCCTTCAGTATAGAAAACAGCCTTTTTTTGAGGAAGGAAAGAAGGAAGAAATTTGAGAGAATTCTTCTAAGGTCAGAAAGGAATTTGAGAGAATTCTTCTAAGTTCTCTCCGTTTTAACATCCTCCAGTTTATGCCTAGATTGGATTTGTAGGTGAACTTGTTTGCATATTGAGTGTGTTCATGGTGAAAGAAGCAGAGAATTAATGAAATTCTGTGGCTTCCTCTTCCTGATGACATTCTTCCTTTCCAAGATGGCCAAAAAGGCTCTGAAATCTGAGTCTGCTGCCTCAAGTACAGTGAAGGAAGACAAACAGCCAGCATTAGAACCTGTGGAAAAGCCACTCAGAGAACCTGAAAGGTGAGAGGGATGCCCTCTTGAGATTTGTGGTGAAATACTGGGGCAGTCAGTTGGAAGCACAGTAGTCTTAAGAAAAGTAGGAGTAGTTCCCTTTGGCAATTTGTACAGGACACTGTGGGAGATGCAGGGCATACCCTGGGAAAATAAGAATATTGACAACAGGATGTTTAGAATCCCTGACAAGTTCTTCTTGTCCTTCTGTTCCCCACTCCTTGCCTTGCCCATGTGTACTTAGTACTTCCTTGTGAATACCTGATTTCTTACTACATTCAGGAAGCAGTGTTCAGAGCTGTAAATTGAATTCTTGAGACCAGCTGCTAAAGCAGGGAACACAAATTTAGATGCTTTGGAGGGGCCTGGCAGGAAATGTAAAGGAGGGATGTGGGCCTAGGATAAGACAGTTGAGAGTGGGACTGTGTGAACCAGAGATGATATGCTTTTACAGCTTCGTGTTATTGTTGCCTTATGGGAATGTCCAAGGATGCCCAAACGTTGCTTGTTCAAGTGTTTGTGTGAGACATCCAAGTTTTTGTGTGATATTTCCCAATTTTTAAATGTTGGCAGTTAATCCCACTTTTTAAAAAAAAAAGTTAGGCCAACAAAACACATCTGCCAGGGGTTTGGTCTACAGGATTCCTGTCTGCCCTTTTTCCTAACAGTTTTTACTTAAAGCATATAGACTATTCTTAATGATAGATGAACTTAAGTTTATTTGTAAAGGCGGTTTCTCATTATTCCAGGATAGTGTGATGTGCTTCTTATTCTGAGAATTCTTAAGATCCCATTCCTAAGCATACAGTAGGAGAAAAGGACAGAGTGGAGACCAGTCTTTTAGTTCTCTCATGTGAGGGATGGACTGGCAGAAGAGTCTAGACTTCAAGGTGAGATTGCTGGATTATCAGTTGTTGGCCCAGGTGGACTTGTATAGTTAAGTACTATTCAGAGTTACATAATAGAAAACATTGCTGTGATCCATACAAACTAAAAGGGTTAAATTAGAACATTGGTTAAACCTGCTTCTGGAGGGAGTATCATTGGCCATAGTTCCTTTAAAGTTCTCTTACATGGAATTTTAAACTCCATAATCTAATTTATTTATCATATTTAAAACCTCTATTTATACTTGTTAATAAATAGAGGCTTTCATAAATAAATGTTGTGTTAAGCCAGCCTCTCATTCTTTCTTTAAATGGAGAGTCCTTAACTTGAGAAGTCCTCTGCTGAAGCTTCACACTTTGAAAATGCTGTAGCTGTTTGGATGAGCATCAACAGTCATGAAACTGATCTCTGTATGTTTTATTTTTAGGCACCTACTGAATACTCCAACCACCATTGGAATCATGACTCTGAAAGCAGCTTTCAAGGCTCTGTCCGGTGCACAGGATTCTGAGGCAGTTTTCTCAAAATTAGACCAGAAGGATCTAGTACTTCCTAATCAGGTGTTCTCACCTTCACCAGCCCTCAAAAACAAGAGACTGAGAAAAGATGAAAATGAGAGTTCAGCCCCTGCTGAGGGTAGCTCTGAACTGCAGCCCAAGAACAAGCGCATGACAATAAGCAGATTGGTTTTGGAGGAGGACAGCCAGAGTTTGGGGCACAGCTCTCCCCAGGAAGTCATTCCAGGATCACCTTCCAAGCCCACCGTTCTCAACCAACCTCTCCCTGGGGAGAAGAATCCCAAGTATGAAGACTCTTTTTGTAGCAGTTTTTGGGCTGGTTGGTGGTCCTGGTTGGGCCTAGTATTGCTTCTGTGAATGAAGTAACCATCAGCTAAGTTATTCACCACCAAGGCTTGCTCAGACTGCTAGAATGTGACTCAGGAGTGAAATGACGACATAGCCATCCCTGCCAAATCTGAAGCCCCACACGCGGGCTTCTGGGCATTGTACTAGGCTGTGAGTGGGAATGGAAGGATTTCAGAGCCTTCTACTCGTCACTGGTTTCATTTTTAGCAAACTTCCGAGTGCCTCGTCTACTAAATATTAGTCTTTATTTGTTAAAAGAAATTTTAAATTGAGCTACGTTATACTTTGGTTCTTAAAAGAGATGGATGAATATTTATAGCTTTGAACTTTTATGACCATTTGAGACTTGGCAAATTCAGGAAATATTTACTAATCTCACACATTCTTTGCTGGTTCTATGGGGCAGTGGTTAGAATGCTTAAATTTTGTTCCCATGACATGACTCTAACCTGGCTTTCAAGGTTTGCTATTCTCTATGCCCTGTTGTGGGTCTTTCCTCCAGGCACACTGGTCTGCTTGCTCTCTCTGGAACCGGCTGTGTGTTTTTACTGCTGTACTTTTGTACTTCTCATTCCCCACAGTTGGACTATCATCCCTTCATCACTGCTTGTCAAAATCCCATTCATCCTTTAAAGGGAAGAGAAGCTGATGTTGAATAAGTTTTCTGTGAGCCAAGCACTTTCACATATTTTCCTAGTAAATCTCTGCAGTCCTCACTCTGTGAGGTAAACTATGTTAGTCCCATTTTATAGATGAGGAAGGCTCAGAAAAGTTAATAACTTGCCTGAAGTTACACAGCTGCGAAGTGGCAAAGTTGGGCTGTGGGATCTTAATCCAAGCCAGTTTGACACAAAGCCCATGTCCTGTATACCACATAATACCAAGCTGTTGCTCTTAAAATTCTGCCTTTTCTATGAATGCTTCCTGGTCACCCCTGCTGTAAGTGACCCACCTCCTGAGCTCCCACAGTCATTGCCATCTGTACTCCTGCTCTGTACTATAGCTGTATGGGGACTCTGGGAGGGCTGTGGCATCTGATAAGTAATTCATGTTCAGGCACAAATTTGCACTCCGTGCACCTGCATCTGGAAGTGAGTAACTTGCTGGCAAATGGACATAGCTGACAGGCAAGCAGGTGCAGCTCAACACACTTATTGTTCTCATTTGATACATCATCTCATTAACTCCTCACAGCAATCCTGTGAAGTGTAGGTATTGTTCCCACTAATAGATGAGGAAACTGGGCGGGGGGGAGTGAGTGCATGATTACAGTGGTCTTTGTAAACGTGAGATTTGTGATGTTCTCAGAGGTATTCACTTCTCGCATATGCCGAGGGTATGTTATGAAGTGTGATGGGTACTCTAAAGCAAGAATTGGTAAAATACGACCCTTGGGCCAGATTTGCCTGCTGCCTGTTTTTGTAAATAAAATTTTATTGGAACACAGCCACATCCATTCGTTTACATTATCGTCTATGGCTGCTTTCCTGCTGCCAGGGCTAGTTGAGAAGTTGCGACAGACAGTATGGCCTGCTAAGCTGAAAATACAATCTAGCCCTTTACAGAAAAAGTCTAGTGACCCTGCTCTAAAGGAAGTTTGTGTGAGGTGCCCTGAGAGCTCAGTAATATGACCCGAGCTTGCTTGGCAGAGTTGTAGGTGGAGACACCTTGCAGAGGAGCAAATATTGAGCTGATCTTGAAGGATGAGAGGAGGTCATCAAGCATTATGGGGAGCTGGGGACTCTAGGCAGTGGGAACTACTTACATAATGGCATGAGGAAGCTTTATAGGCTCAGAATACTTTCATGTAGCCTGTATGGCAGAATACAGTGCACAGAAGAGACTTAAAGGGAGAACAGTCTGGATGGGAAGATAGGCCAGAACTAGAGTTTCTCTTTTACTCTGTTGAGTAGAGGTTCTCCAACACGGCTTCATATCACAATTACATGTGGAATATTTAAAAATTACATATTCCCAGGCTCCTGACTGCTGAATTAGAAAGTGGGGTGGGTGGGGTCTGGAATCTGCTTTTCTAAGTATGCCCCAGATAATTCTAATGCAACTAATCTGAAGATGTGATAAAACACCACTAAGGGCTTTTGACATTTACTTTGCACTGCAGGGAGGGAGGGAAGGTGGTTGAACCCTCTTGCCAGGTGAGGAGTGCAGGCCTGAGGGAAACCAGGAAAGGGAGAAGGCAGATAAGGGTATGTCATCTGGAGGGCAGGTGCTCCAAGAGATCTTTATATCCCCCACAGCACCCTGCGTAGAGCAAGTGCTTAACCGATATTTTTAAACCAAATCAAATAATTCTTGGTTCTTGCAGTTTAAGGGGTGATACTCAACACTTCTGTAGAAGGCCAGAGGGTTAATATTTTAGGCTTTGTGGGCCACATTAGGTCTCTCTCACATATTCTTTAACAAGCCTTTAAACATGTAAAAACTACTTTTAATTCCAGGGCTGGACAAAAACAGGCAATCATGGGCTGTAGTTTGCTGACTGGTGGTAGACCACTGCTCAAGCTCTGAGTTGACCAATGAGGAATGTGAGGACCAGGAAATGACCTGACTTGCCCAGGATGATAGTCACTTAGTTGTTAAGATTAGAACCCAGATCTCAGCCCCATATATGACCTGAGAAGTTAGGAGAGGCAGTCAATGCAGTATTATCATCTGAAAGACTTCATTAGACAGCACAAAATAAGTACCAAAACATCTGTAAAGGGAATCAGTGCTCTGAATGCAGAGGAGGGAAAGGTTACTCAAGTGATCCGAGAAGTCTGTATATAGTTATGAGAGGACCATTAGTCACGTGAAAATGACAGGCTACGGAACACAGGTTAGAATCAGTTTTATCCTAACACTTAGCTAAGGAGATAGAAAACTTAAACCATAATGTAGTGTGACTTATTTGTAAATAGTTAACACAGCTAATATCCCAAGAAGGAAGAACCCTTGTAGTTTTTTTTTTTACTTTGTCTCAGAAATAACATTTTGGGGATATGCTTCAATTTAAAAATAAAAGAAATCGTCCACTATTTGTCTCAGCCATTTGGTTAGGTAATTTCTTAGAAAACTCAGTTAACTTAGGGAAGAGTTGATTAGAAAAGACTAATTTTCATTTAATAATTTGGGTTTTGGATTATTTTTCAGCTTTGGGGCTCTTTTGGCTATATCAAAATACTTAGTTTTACATTTGCAGGAAGGGTTCTTGTCTGCTGATTAATCTTTGATGGTGTAATTCTTTTGCAGCTCTTTGACAATCCCAATAATAGTTTAGTTAATATTTCTCCAGCTCATGTTAGGGTATGTGTTATTGTGTTAGGTGTTTGGGGTATACAAATAAAGATGTGGCCCCTGCCTTTGAGGGGCTTGTGAATAGGGGTATGTTATACAATGACTGTTGAATGAAGTGTGAAGTATTCTGTCATGGGAGGGAGCTGGCAGGTCTTTTTGTATGTGTTGGGGAAAAATGGTAGTTAGAGAAGGTTTCATTGAGAATGATGGCCTTGAAAGAGGGGTGAGATTTCACTTGGCAGGGAAGAGAACAGTACAGAGAGAGGCAGGGAAGTGCAGAATTTATTGGAGGAAGATGGAGAAGAGTAGTGTGGCCTTGTTTGTGTGGGAGTGGTGAGGGAGAAGATAGGGAGAGGGGGCATTGGTGGTGGGAGACTGACTGGGGCCAGATGGATGGTCTTGGTTCCCCAAATAGGCAGTTAGGCTTCATTTCTTAGGCAGTGAGAAGCCATAACGGAATAGAGGAGGGATGTAGTAATTTAGGACTCTTGTTCTAGTGGCTTTTGAAGAGGAAGGAGCTAGTGCCAGAGACTCCATTTAGGGTAATAATGGAGAAAGGGACCACGAGCTTGAACTAAGGGAATGGGAAGGGAAAGGATCTGGAGATAGAAATAGGGCATGTCTGTGAAGGAAAGGGAGAAGTTAGCTCCACCGTTTCTAGGTTAGATGAATGCTGAGACCTTTAAAAGAATCTCAAAACAAATTACATGAAACAGATTTTGAGGAGGGGCAGTGATGGATTCAGTGCTGAGTTTTAGGTGGAGATGTCCAGCTTAGGAAAAAGGGTAGTAGATCTGGAAGTTGTGTATGGGTGAATCTCAAACATTTAGAAATGTTTTTTTCCTAAGACCAGAAACTTTACTTTTCTATAATTAATTCTAAACTTCATAGCATTTGTGTTAAAATCTCTCCCACTGTATATTTTGCATTTGAATGGAAAATATACAGATGCCCACAGCAGATAGGAATATAGGGCAGCAAGTGAATCAAAGACAGGATGAATTTGTTTTACACCTTGTTCTCTTGTTGATTTCCTCTCAGAGTACCCAAAGGCAAGTGGAACAACTCTAATGGAGTTGAAGAAAAAGAGACTTGGGTAGAAGAGGACGAACTGTTTCAAGTTCAGGGTAAGCTAGGAGATTCTTCGTGGCCTCTCCTTGACCCTTACTGAAGTATAGATGCATATTACTGTCTCTGTTTCTTCAAACTAGAAAAAGTAATAAGTTACTGACCTCATTTTGATTCATAAGTAGTCAATTTTGTGTCCTTTCCCCTAAAGCAATGGAGACTGTGAAAGCAGCACTTTATGTTTAAAGAAAATTCCTCTATTTTAGTAAATGCTGTGATACTTAATTTTGATGGTTATTCCTAATGTGCTTTAAATAGAAAAGGTAGAAATGATCACTCCCTGCATTTTTTAAGTAAAAGATCTCTTACCAATTCATATATAGAAATGTTTTTTTCCTACGATCAGAAACTTTACTTTTCCATAATTAATTCTAAACTTCAGAGCATTTGTGTTAAAAATCTCTCCTACCACATATTTTGCATTTGAAAGAAAGATATCCAGATGCCAAACTTCAATTTTGGGGGTTCTATAGACTTTTTTAACATAGACAACAGTAATCTGTTCCCAACCCCAAAGGTTTTGTTCCTGAAAAGTACCTTCATTGGCATAAGCATAGTTGGCAAGATTACAATGAGATAAAAATGGGAAAGAACAGGAAAAAAAACAGCATTAAATATTTAAAAACAGGATATAAAACTTTTAGCAAATATCCCCTTCTAATGCAGTTCAGATTTGTCAAGTTTAGAAACCTGCTTCCACTGTAATATGAAAAAATATTATTTAAATATAATTTAAAAATAAGTAACCAGCTCCTGTAAGTAGTATCCCTTTCCTGAACCACCTTTCTCCATTGTTTAGGAAACACTGCTGGAACAGTGATGTCTGCTGAGGCAGACACACTGGCAAGTTTGTTTATGCAACTTGGCCTTTGCTGCAGCTTTTCAGTCAGCCCTTATTGGCTTGAAATCTCATGTCTTTTATACTGTGTACCCTCCTGAAGTCCTTGGCCTTTTCAGAAGTTATCTTAGTACGTATGTTTTGAGGCCCCATCTCTTATCCTTATGGTGACAGGATGGAACTTGAGCAGATCTTGCATGGTCTTTGGGAATAAGGAGCAACAATTTTTATCCCCATAACAATTTAGAAAACGGAACCAATTTCTTCTTAGTTTAAGTGATCAAGGATGGAAAATTCTGGTATGAATCAATAAAACCATGTTACGTCAAAGCAGTGATTAGCAAGGTGTTAATTAAGCAGAAATTTTGTATATCTGGATCTATATCTTTATAAAGATTTTAAATACCACAATCCCCCAGTAATTTTATAAAGTGATATCAGTTTTACTAAAGAGACTGAGATCCATGATTAACAGATGTTTATTGAATGCCTGTTTGTAAAGGACTTGCCTTGTTCGGATTCCCATGGGGTAAAATGACTGGTATCTTGCAAATAAAGGGGAAATGTAAACTATCCTTTAGTGATATCCTTCACTTCTCTGTATTTGTGAAATTTGAATTAAATTTTCCCTTTAGGAACCTACCATGTCTTCTGTTTGCTGTTTGTGTAGAGAAAAGATGAACTCTGAAATTAGTCTCCTTTTAATGTTTTTTAGCAGCACCAGAGGAAGAAACTGCAACCAGTATGACAAGAAAACAGGTAATTTACAATTCTCTTTTCTGATACTGCTTGTGGGGGTAGAACAGAGATAAGTTCCCACATTCTCATAGGCATAGATTACCCATGAGCCTTGTAAAAATCTATTTTGAGATTTTTGGATAAAATGAACTAAGTGAAAGTAATAGTTAACTTTTTGAAAGAAAAATCTAAGCAGACAGAAGAGGCCCGACACACTTTCTGAACCATGAACAACATACACGTCTGAAGTTTTAAATAGAGAAATGATTATTAGTTAGGGCTGAAATGGCAAGACATCAAAAATCATTAAATGCCAAATCCACAGTGTTAACTTATATCTTTGTCATATTTTAAAACCCCGCTTTTGGGTTCAGATTATTCTCCAAGATTTTTCTCTTTTCAGCATATTGGAGAAAACATGAGTAAGTAGCCAGACAGGTTGTGATAAATCTTCTGGTTTTCTTTTGCAGAAGTGGACTGTAGAAGAAAGCGAGTGGGTCAAGGCTGGAGTGGAGAAATATGGGGAAGGAAACTGGGCTGCCATTTCTAAAAACTACCCATTTGTTAACCGAACAGCTGTGATGATTAAGGATCGCTGGCGGACCATGAAGAGACTTGGCATCAACTGAAACAGGCTTTCATTTCCACAGAATGAACAGGAACATGGTTCCTATTAATAGCCCCTGATAGTGTGCTGTTTATTTCAGAAGCTGAGCTGAGCTGAGAATTCCGGCCTCCTTCCATGTGGGGGAGGTCCCAGTTCCATTTCAGTGCTGTTGGAGATAAAGCCAAGCCAAGCCCACCCCCATGTCCTTGGCAGACATGAAAGCCACACAGCTTATATAGTGCCAGGACATCATTGATGTTTCTCTTCTTTAGTGATTTGTTTGAATTTGAAGCCCTGGTAATCTGTAGAACCGTCTCCTAGGAAATGGTGGAGTCTATTAGGAGCGACATATGACTTCATGACCTGTCAAAACCAGCAACAAAAGCATTATTTGGAGAAGTTGTTCCAGGTAAAGGTTTGGCCTTCTGAAGCAAATGCAGAGGAACTTCGTCTGAGCCCAGGCTGATGATAGATCAGTCTTTGTGGAATCAGAGTCCCTTTTAGCCAGATGTGACATCCACACCTAGACCTGATGCCTTGGCATTTTCTCTTAATTGCTGGGCACAGTTCCCATGTGGTTGAACCACTGTGTTTTTTGGTAAAACGGTGATTGTAGATAAGCTTAGCTTCCCACTCCCACTCTCCTCAAATCCTCCCTTCTCAATTTCCTTCCATTCCTCATGTTGGACTTTTAAAGCTTTTAAAAACAAAAAACAAACAAACAAAAAACCCACAAAAAACCCTGATTGAATATAAATGCCTAATTCCATTCTTTGTGAAATGGTTGCTACTGCCTGATTCCCTAATTGTGCTGTGTTAGTGTCTTGCACTGGAATTCAACATTCCCTTCTCCTTTTGTACTGTGTTGTGCTTGCTGTCTCTCTTGGATATCCTTGAAGACTGTCTTTTTAGCAAAAATTTCAGTAAAGTGTTTTCTGTAATCTTTTTTTAAAATATGAGAACTAACTCTTGTCCATAACTTGTAGCATTCTTCATTAAAGTCATGCTTCTCTCCAATCTAAGTAGCTGTTTAATTGCAGCACAGCGTGTATTATCAGATGGGGTAGCAAATTGTTGAGCAAACTCTGCTGAACTATGTGATCAAAAAGCTGGTGTCAAACTGTATTGGATGTTGGTAGTCCTTGGAAGCCATGTCAAACATATGGTATTCTTAATTTTTCCATTTCCTTACATAGATTTTCTGGGAACAAAAGAATTTGCCCTTTCTCACTTTTGAGTAAGAGGCAAGGTTGAAAGAAATGCTAAAGGTTTAAAATTCATCCTGTAGTTACATATTAGACACTTCACATAGTTTTATTACCTATCAACTATGTTTTGGAGTTTGGCACAACTCTTGTTTTTACAAATCACTTTGAGGTGAGAACTTGATCTCCTCTCGAGCCAGCAGACTTTCTGGTTGCAGCTAGTTGTGATCTCCCTCCAAACTCATTAGAATCCAGAAGTTTTTAGCCCCTTCAATTCTCACATCAATAGATAATGTCCTATGTAGAAGGCAAAACTGTGATGCATTTAGGGAAAAAACTCCTAATCAGTGTTTTGCAAACTTGAGGTATGCATAGATCCATTAACATTTATTTTCACATAACTTCAGTGTTGTTTTTACTATACTGTTACTGAAATGTGTACAAACATAAAACCATGCTTGCAGTTTTACAGACCTATAAAACTTAATGTGAATTGACAACTGTTTTGCTGAACCTAAGTTGCTGTTTGTGATGCAGCAGTGTTAGGAGTCTTGGATGGGGGGTGCCTGTGCTACTTTCAGCTGAGAGATGGCTCCAGTCCCACTGTCTTCACCTTAACTGCAGAACCACTGTGCCTGCAGAGTGCTGTGGGGTCATGTGGCCTTAGAACTGAACACACTTATGAAGTCTGTTAAGAAATTACCGAAGTAAAAACATTTAGGCATTCTCAGAACTCAGGCACTGACAGTTTGAGAAACTGTCCTTCGGGTTAAGAGCATGAGCTGCTAAATGAGGGCCCCAGTTCTGCAGCTGTGGTGTAAGACCATGTGCAAATACTTGAATCTCTGAACATCAGTCTTCTCATCTAGATACAATACCTTCCTCTAAGATGCAGGCAAATCTCCTAGTGCAGTGCCTGCCATGAAGTTAGTGGGTGTTAATGAGCCTCCCAGCCCCCTTACCTCCCGCTGTGGGTGCTGAAAGAAGTCATGGATAAAAGATGATTGAGACTTTGAACAATGTAGTAGTCTTTAAGTGGGTTTTAGATCTTTAGGTGGAAGGTAGTAGATGAGGACCATCTGGAAGGGTTTGACCTCTCACTGTTTCTTGCTGCTCACTCTCTTCACACACGTAAGTTTTTGCACGTTTAAATGATGTGCTTTGCTATCTAAGCTTTAGCATTGGGCAGAAAAGTCTATTGAAACAGGTATTGCCCCATGTTTCTTACAGGAGCACTAGGTATCACCTAGCAATTTGACAGGAATAGGGGAAGAAAAATCTCCCCAGCCAACTTTTGTCAGTATATTTAGATGGTTGTAAATAAACTTAACCAATGCTTTATCCCCAAGAAGCAAGAACTGAAAAATAACAGCCAAAAGGATGGATGGATATATCTATTCTGAGACGACAACTTCTATCTAGTACCCACAAAGAAGGTTTGGTAAGACATTGAGTTTTTGAGGTGAAAGCAAAAAGTTACTGTGAGCCAAACACGGGAGTATCATGCCAGTTCTATTCTGGAATATCTATGTGTGACCCTGAAATTGGCCTAAATGTGACTTGTGGAGTTAATGATTACCCCAGCAGTTATATGAACTACTTGGTTCCACTGGGCAGCAAGCAGTACACCTGCAGGGAAGTCTCTAGAAAGCAGCATGTCTCCTTTGATCTTTGGGGCTGGGCTGGTGGTTCTTAGCCTAGTGGCCTCTGCTAGGAGCCAGAAGACAGAACCCCTAAGTGGTTCTGGGGACCAGCTCTTCCATGGAGCTGATCGATACGACTTTGCCATCATGATCCCACCAGGAGGCACAGAATGCTTTTGGCAATTTGCCCACCAGACTGGCTACTTTTATTTCAGTTATGAGGTGGGTATGTGTGTTCCTCTGGCCATATTGAGGATTTGTGTTTTTAATCCTTTCAGTAGAGGGGGTCATGCTTTAGACCAAAAACAAGATTCTCATTTCTTTATTATGTGGTGATTCTCCACCTACTAATGAAATGGAACTGTGATTAGATTGAAAACTCCCAGTAAATGAATAATCAACAGGAACTGAATCATGGCTTGGCTTCTCAAACTAGAGGCTATGGAAATTTGCTCAAAGCCATGGGACAAAGAGGGTGACTCTTCCTAAAAAGGTAACCAAATTTACTTAGATTTGGGGTTGAGAATGTATTTTTTTACTATTAAAACATGAATATGGTACAAAGTCAAATGAAAAAGTCACATGAACTTTGGAGACAGATCCAGAGATTTCAAAGAAAGCTGCTTCAGTTTATGGGTGGGGGTAGCAACATTTGCTCTCCTGTCTTTAGGGGTAATTCTGGCAAATTAGAAAATCACTGGTGTAAGGCTTCTCTATTTAGCCAGACGATCCTATTTCCTTTAGAAAGGTAAATGTTTTAGGGTTACCTGGTCATATTATAACTCCAGTACATGAATTGTACTGGAGCTGCCAGCTGTGAAGAGGAATTAGGCAGGCAGATCATTTTAAATATCCTTCAGTGGTTCTGAATTTCTAAAGTGCCTCAAAGGCTAAGTACTTGTACCCATACTGTGGTCTTACACCACAGTGCCCAAGGAAGGTGTGTTCAATATTTAATTCAGAGGCTGTTTGTTTTCCTTTGTTCTTTATCTTAGGAACCTGTTAACTTTCTAATTTTTGTTTACTTAGTAAAAGACTATGTTGATCTTACTCCACTGGAACTTAAAATTCACTTTTAAATTCACTTATCAGAGCTTCTCTTAGCTCTAAGTTCATGTAAGAACAGGAGCTATTAGTCAGCTCATTATAGCCTAGGCTTATCAAGACTCCCTGTCCATGGAGTGCCTGTGGAGTAGGCACAGACTATCAGGCAGTAAATAAGCCCAAGTCTGGGATGTCACCAGGTAGCTCAACAACCAAGCAAGTTCAGCCAAGAACTGTACAGCCAGAATAATACAGACCAACTGATATACCCCAGCTATGTTGGCCAAGACATATCTTTCTCAATTGGGGTACCATTGGCTTTTTTTTGGGGGGGGGGTTAGAGAGGGGTGTCAAGTTATCCTTCATTGAAATATTTTCCTTTGTAGTTCTTAATTAGCTGGGTATTCCACTGCACAACTGTTGATGTCATCTATGATGTCATGAGGGTGATGGCCATCACCACTGCAGCCAACAGAAAGGGCAGTCCTCAGAGAATTCTCTGGCTAAAGATTGGCCTGGCAATATTGACAATCTCATCAAAAGTGATTATTTCCACTGTGCTTAATGTTTTTCTGCTGCTTTCTGCTCTGGGTGGTTCTTAGAGGGCTTTGAAGAGCAGGGCAGAGGCAGAAATTACCACCTCTATCAGGGCCGGTCTGTTCTGAAGGGTCAATTTCACCAAAATCCCTTCCAGTCACCAGTTACCTTGGTGATGTCACCACCATCCTTTTTTGGGGACAGAGCAAGGGGGCTGATTATGTGGACCAGAACATATGTGGCACCGACTTCCCCACTGGTGCACCTCAGGTACATGACTTGGAGCTTCTTGGGGTTGAACCTGGGTGGCGGGGTGGAGGCGGCTGATGATGGATAAACCCCGAAGTGTAATGATGGAAGAAAGTTGCACCTTTGACCTCCTCAGCCAAAAGCTGAAAAGTGCCACTGGCATTTTGGGCAACAATTCTCGATTCTACAATACTGCTAACAAGAGAGCATTCAGCACTGCTGCACCCCATCATTGTGACAACCAAAACTGCCTCTGTTCAATTCCAAATCCTCCAGGAGGTGGGATGGCGACCACTATGCTGATGATTATGGAATATTGATCTTACCACTTAGCTGGCTTCTTGGTGACCCAGCAGGGATTTTTCTCCCTCTTTAATGTATCTTGGCAGGTTCAGCGGACACTGGGAATGTCACATGACCGGCATGTTGCTGCCACTGCATATACCCCGCGGGGTTTCCTCATAGACACCTCCCAGAATGTTCGGGGCCAGATTAACTTCTCTACTCAAGAGACAGGTCTGTTCTTCTCATCATAGCTATATGTTATAAAAACATAGGTTTCCAAGAAATTGGGAAAGTACTGAAATTAAGTACATGAAAAATGTAAAAGCCCTGGCTTTTCCATATAGGGATGATAAAACAATAGGAAAAAATTAAGCCTCTAACACCATTAACCAACTGCAGTTTTCCTGGAGACTGCTAATGTCCAAGAATGTCAAACAGCAGTCCACTGGCTCTTTGGGAGCAGGGTCTCCAGGTCTAGAACTCAATTTTAATCATAATTAAATAAATCCTTATAATTCTTGTAACTCCAGGGTCCAGAACTCAGTTTGAATCTCATCATCTCCAACTGATCAGATTCTGGGAAAATGACCAGAACAGAGAGACCCATTTATAATACAAATTTACACTTAATAAATTACGGGGGTAGCATTTCTTTCCAGCCACCAGAATACTTGCCAGTTACCAAAAGGAGATTTAAAACAAAAGGAAATGTATGGTCATGTGAAATACCCACACTTCATAACAAAGGAGTCACCAGAAAATTTAGTCATCAGAAAATCCCAGAACCAGAAAATTCCTAATAGAATTGGCCAGATAGAACCTATTCCTACCTTGGACAGCACATTATCCTTTAACTGCCCTCTTTACTAACAAAGCATACTAAAAAAGTGTCTTAACAGGGGTACCATTGACAGACAACCCTTTACTGCATGGCACAAGATATTCAGCATTACAGGATATTTAGTATCCTTGGCCCTTTGGCCCCTACATGCCAGCAGTGCTTTCCAATCAATCTAACAATCAAAATCTGTGCACACATTTCTATAACCTTCTTTACACACACACAGGCAACTCCAGTTAACAACCCGTACTAGCATGCCACACAGACCACACTGCATAGTTCACTTCCAGCAGGATAGTTTTCCTTCATAATGGGTCAACTTTTCTCCTAATTTCAAGATGGCATCCCCCAGCTCTAATGGTGTACAAGGAGCACACAAACACCATACTCTTAATTTCAGCTTGAAGTCTTCCAGTGAGGAGTTCCTTAATGAGATGTGGTAATTATAGGTTTCCAGAGGGAGAAAACATTGTTTTCCACCCAGTAGAAAATTAAATTTACTAATATTTGGCAAAATATTTATTATTATAAATGGTATTTTGTAAAATAAATATCACATAAAATCATTGTCTTACATGTCAAAATCTGGATCTTTGAACTTCCCAAGTAAAAAGAAGGTACTTTATGTAGTAACAAATTAAAATTGGCAGAAAAGATATCTTTAGGGGAAACTTAACGAGTGGGAGACCAAAGACTTGGTAATGATCTATGGACTCCTGCAGGTTTTTATCAGCTTTGTCTAAAAAACCAACAAAATCACTTTGGTTCTGTGCAAGTGTACCTCAACTTTGGAGTCTTCTATGAGGGGCCTGAGATGGACCACAAACAGAGAAGTGAAAGAAAACAACTAAACGATACTCTGGATTCAATTACGGTAATTAAGGATTTTGTGGGAAACATCCATGGAAGCAGATTTTTAAATTGGAGGAAAGATTAAAATTATGGGAGTAATATTATGTTAGTGAAAACAGGCAAGGGGATTTGAATCCTTTAATAACTTTTATGGCTTGGGACTCTTGAAATCCAAATCTGGCCCCCCCCTTTTTTTTTTTTTGCAATATGACACACATACCATAAAATTCAGTTTTCAAGTACAATTCACTGGTGTTTAGTATATTTACAAGGTTATACAATCATCACCACTGATTCTAAAACATTTTCATCAACCCACAAAGAAACCCAATATCCATTAGCATTCACTCCCCATTCCCCCTCTCCCCCTAGCTCTGGCAACTGTCTCTATAAATCTACCCATTCTGGACATTTCATATAAATGGAATTGTAAAAAATGTGGCCCTTTGTGTCTGGCTTCTTTCAGTTAGTATGTTTTCAAGGTTCATCCACATTATAGCATGGATCAGTACTTTACTCCTTTTTTATAGCCGAACAATGTTCCATTGCATGGATATAGCACGTTTTGTTCTTTCATTTATCAGTTAACAGAGATGTGGGTGGTTTTCACCTTTTAGCTATTATGAATAATGCTGCTATGAACACAAATCTTTGCGTGAACATGTGTTTATTACTCTTGCATATATACCTAGGAGTGAAATTGTTGGGTCATGTATAATATGGTAGATATGTTCAACCTTGTGAGGAACTGCCAGACTGCTCTCCAAAGCAACTGGATCATTTTACATTCCCACCAGCAATGTATGAGAATTCCAGTATCTCCACATCTTTTCAACATTTTATCTTTTCGACTATAGCCATTCTAGTGGGTATGAAGTAGTATCTCATTGTGGCTTTGAGTTGCATTTCATTAATGATAATGATGTTGAGCATCTTTTCATGTCCTTACAGGCCATTTGTAAACCTTTGGAGAATGTCTTTTCAAATCCTGTACATATTTAAAAGTCAAGTTGTCTTTTATTGTTCAGTTTTAAGAATTCTTTCCATTGTTTTTGGATACTAGACGTTTATTAGATATAATTTACATGTATTTTCTCTTATTCTGTGGATTGTCTATTCACTTTCTTGATATTGTCCTTTGATGCACAGAAGTCCACTGCCTTTTTTAAAATCAAGTTTCACTGGAATACAGCAAAGCTGATTCCCTTGCATACTGTCTATGGCTGCTTTTGCACTACAACGGCAGAGCTGAGTAGTTGCAAGAAATTGTATGATGTGTAAAGCCTAAAATACTCATTAAAATTTTGCCAGCCCATCTTAGAGCATATAAAGGGGCACTTGTAAGGCAATGATGTGCTGAGCACATGTCTACATCTAGCAATCCTCTGGAAGAGCTCTCTAGTTTGAGCACTGTAATTTTTCATTATAAAAAGCATTAAAAAAAAAAATTAAAGTCCTAACCATTTTTTCTTATTCAGCAAAACTATTAACCATCAACTTATAGATACTTTCAGTTAGTCTTTTAGAGTACCCAGGTGATGTTGGGAAAGGGGGGAGGGCACTCCTTTTCTTTATTTCATTTCTCTCTCACAGGAGAGTACACGAAAGGTACAGAACAATATCTTCCACATGTGGCGGTACTACAACTTTGCCCGGATGAGGAAAATGGCTGATTTTTTTCTTCTCCAATCAAACTATAATTATGTAAACTGGTGGTCAACAGCCCAGAGCTTTGTCATTGTTCTTTCTGGGATCCTGCAGCTATATTTCTTGAAGCGTCTCTTCAATGCTCCAACAATTACAGATAAAAGGAAGCCAACATGTTAAGCTAGGAGGATTACAAAACCCTGCCTCTTTTTTGGAGCAGAAACAAACAAATTAGCTTTACAAATTACTGGAAAATTAATTTCTCATATTCGAGTTTTAGTCTATTGCCCTCACCTACAAAGGCACAATGGCAATAAAGACAATGCACAAGTTTTGAGTTTGGCTATTTCTAAAGTATGCACTAAATGCTATCATCAAAATGCTGATCACCGTTTAGCATTATTTGAAGGTTAACCTTAGGAAAGAGAAGAGTTAAAAAAGATGGGACAAAATCAAAGATGGGACAAAATCTAGTTAGAGCTTGCACATAAAAATAGAAGTTGGTAGAGTGCCATTTTGTACTTGAAAAAGGTTTTTAGAGGCGTTTTCTTTGCAATGAAAAATAACCAGCATATTTATCAAATAAATTGTTCTGTTTTACAATACAGGTAATTTTTGGTATTTGGGTATATAAAATGCTTCTTTTAAAAATACATTTTAATCTAAAACTTATTTTTAAAATGAGGCATGGGAAAGGAAAAAGGAGCTGAATAATTATTTCAGGATTTCTGACTAGCACTTTTTGTCCAATCTGGCCAGAGAAGTAAAAGTTCATAAGAGAAATTATGTTTTATGAAATCAAGATGATGAAAAAAACATTTCCACTTGGGATCATACAAGAAAAAGATCAAGAAAGCAGCTCATAAAAACCAAGATAACATAACCAATTGTACTGATAAGACCCTACTCTTATGAACAGAAATACCCAAGAATGTGCAATATAAAAATAATTCTTAACATTTATTGAACAATCATCATTCATCACGATACTGTGCTAAATGCTTTACAATCATGGAACTCTAACTCTAAAAACCATTCTTAGGTAAACAATAAAGGCTGTTTTTGCACAGAAGTAGAAAATGAGCTTAAAAATCTGAATGATTCATCCCATTTTATCTCAGGCCATAAAACTGGTAAATGGCAGAACTGAGGCTTGAATCCAGGGTTTTTTTTCCCCCCCCTGCATCACAAAGCACTTACCATTTTAAAAAAGAGCAGAACTGCTCTTGAATTTTAGCTAAATCTCATCTGTAAAACCCCAGATATGGCCTAGTGTTCACAAACAGCAATATCCTTTTTTTTTTACAATATTAAAAAAAAAAACAAAGAAAACCCATCATGTAATCATAAGTTTGGAAAGCAAGGTGTTATCACAGATAACAATAGTAAGCTATTCTCATCCTAAGTTCCAAAGATTTAGAACATGTTACTCAGAACAAGAAGCCCTCTGATTCAAATATGAAACACGGCATTCTACTTAGTCATAAACACAAACTCCACTTTTGGCTATTTCTGTATAGTAAGAATCCAGCCCGCATTCGTCAGTGATAGAGAAAACATGAAACTAAGAAGTCCCTGAAAAGTGGAAAAAACTCATGGTTGAACCTACACAGACACAGGAAACAAATCTAGGCCTTTCCATATAGCCATAAGTCCTTGTGATGACTCCATTTTAAGTCAACGTTTCTTCATGTCGCACATATTCCCCAATGTCTGCTTGATGAAATACCACAATCGCCATGGGATCTACTTTCCTGCAGTCTTGTGTAGACTTTGCTGCCACCCCAAAACCCTGGGATTCAAGAGAAGAGACAGCAATTCACTCATTATATAGAAGTAACTCCCAAGGGCTGGGAATAACAAAAACGGGAAGAAAAAAAAAAATACAGTTCTTGCCTTAGAGGAGTTCAGAAGGTGCCGAGAATTCACTCTCTTAGTACAGTGTGAAAATACATCCTTCTTGAATAAAAAGGCACTCATTTTTGAAACAGATAATTATCATTTCTACTCACCAAAGGGATGTCTGCCATGGAGTACACCACCACTCCCTGGTACTGAGAAGTATTTTCAGTAATTCGACCCAGACCAGATTTCAACACGTGGTTCCCATACAGGAAAGACTGCTCTGCTCCAGGCTTTACCCAGACTTTATACTATAAGAAAAACCCAAAAGACAAAAATGCTAAGCTACATTCCTGCAATTAGGCTAGCTGCTAAAACTGGTTAATTTCTTGAAAGAATTTTAAGGTAAAAAAAAAAAAAGGGTGTGTGTGTGTAAAAATGTTTAACCATAGCATCTTCCCTCAAACTGTTCGCCTCCTGAACATAACTGCCAGCAAGTTCTTCCCTCAACTCTACAAGTAACTTCTCCCATAGACAGCTTAACAGCCTTTTCTCTGTACCACACTACCCTCCCTCATCACAGCCCTATCAGCTTTTCATCTTAAGCTGGGCCTGCACAGGTTTTTCTACTTTGCGACATTTAACTATGGTTAATCAGCTGCACCGCACTCCTACCCCAAGTAGAAAGACCTAGAAACACCTCCATGTGCTGGCACTGACCCAAGAAGCACTGTCTGGGGACTCCGGGGGAGAGAAACTGCCTAATAACCTAGTTCTGTTACGGCCCTCATCCTTAAGTTCCTTCGTCCCGAGGGGCGGACTGGAAACCATCCCACAAACCTTGGCATAGGGCGCAAGATAATCCAGAGCTGTGATGTGCAAACGGAACTTGTGGGTCTTAGTGAATTTCCCGAAGCAGGTTCCCAACGATAACAGCTTCTCACCGGAAATGTTAGCGGCCAACTTCAGGATCTTCTCACTGAAGCGCGGGAAGAGGGTGGAAGGTGTCGGACACCGGAGGCGGCAGCGCCCCAGGCCCCCACCCGAGTGCAGGCTGCTCTCCCGGCACCGCCTCACCTCACGTAATACACCCGGTCGTTGTGCAGCCTGAAACAGTACGTGCCGTCGGGCCTATCGACGAGCAGCTGAAGGTTGTCCCCGATGCTGCGGGAAGAAAGAGGACTGGAGACGGCGCCCGAATCGCCCGGTCCTAGCACCGCGCCCACCCGCGCCCCTCCCCTCCACGCACACACTCCCCACCTCCACCCCACGCGCTCTTACTATTTTGCAATCTTCTCGAACATTACACGGGTCTCCTCTTCAGTCAGAGGCCGCATTTTTTTCGCTCGGCAGGAAACGAGATCCTCGTGCTTCAGTTGCCGGAAGCGGAAGTCAACTGCCAGCTGCTTCCTGGCAACCACAAAGCCTCCCTCTCTAGCTGCATTCCAGTCGTTCCCCACTCTAGCGCCCCGCAGTGTGGAAGACCGTTGGGGGAGGGAAGGTCAGTCGGATAAGAAACGACAGAAGTGTGTCCCCGTTGCTTCCGGTCTTAGATTGGGAGCCAGCGCCTTCGCTGCTCCGCAGGGGAAGCGACGCGGCTGCCGGGAAGATGGCGGCGACGGCGACCCTGGCATCCTCAACTACGGCCTCGGCTACGGCGGCGGCTCTCGGGGAGGTGGAGGATGAAGGCCTCCTGGCGTCTCTCTTCCGAGACCGGTTTTCCGAGGCTCAGTGGCGGGAGCGGCCCGATGTGGGACGCTACCTCCGGGAGTTGAGCGGCTCGGGGCTGGAGCGGCTGCGGCGCGAGCCCGAGCGCTTGGCAGAGGAGCGGGCACAGCTGCTGCAGCAGACGCGCGACCTGGCCTTCGCCAACTACAAGACGTTCATCCGCGGCGCCGAGTGCACCGAGCGCATCCACCGCCTCTTCGGCGACGTCGAGGCGTCGCTTGGCCGTCTGCTCGACCGCTTGCCCAGCTTCCAGCAGAGCTGCAGGTGCGGCGGGCCTGGCGCTAAAGGGGCTTTTAACACCTGTAGTAGCTGATATGTACATATCGTTTGCCGTGGGCTAGGCTTGCCTCCGAACGCTTTATTCATTTTAATCCTTTCAGTCTTTGAGGTAGGTTGTTGTTTCAGTTTTACAAACGAGGAAGTTGAAACACAGAAAGGTTAGCGACTTGTCTAATGGTACGGCTAGTGAATTTTGAAGGCAGAATTGGAACCCAGGACCAATTTGCGAGTACTTAAATAAAGGGAATCCACGGAAAGCACTTACTGAGTCTGACGCATAATTAACACTCTCTAAAGTCAGCTTAATAGATACGTGCAACACCTGGGAGCTGACGTCAGTGCACCAAAATTTTCAATGATACGACGCTGACAAGGAAATTCTCCGATTTGGGGGCAGCAAAAATTATCAAAAACTTCTTCCTTTTTGAGCCAGATTGTGCCTCCCTAAATCCTCAATCCACATCCCTAATTTTGCCTTCCACCTCTTCATGAAAAAGTTTAATTTTTATTTTGTACCTTTGGTTATTTGACAACAACTTTTGAACTTGCCCATCTCGCAAAATAGATAGGTGACTGCATTAAGTAGGTCTCTGCAATTAGGCAAGAGATGGAGAAAATAGACTATGGTGGGAACTAATGTTAAACAATAGCACAGAAGAAGATTAAAGACGCTGGGAGAAGTTGGGGGCAAGGTTAGGGCTCCTAGGCTTGTGAGTGCTTTATTATGAAAATAATTATAGTAATTATTTTTAAAGGAACATTTATTCTGCATCAGAACTTAAGTGTTGTATCTGTATCTTCTTGTTTAATCTGCACAGCTTTATGCGGTGGGTTGTGTTACTTTACCAGTGAGGAAACAGTTTTAAAAATGTTAATGACCTTGCCACAGCTAGGAATTGGCAGATTTGAGCTCAAATCTGTCAATCATTCATGAGTTGTGTGACCTTGGACAAGTTCCTTAGCCTCTCTGGGATGAAAGTTTCTTCAAGGATAATACTGTTTACCTCATAGATTAAAGTTAAGTCAGATAAACCATTCAGCCCAATGTCCAGTTCATAGTAAGTGCTTGGTAATGATAGTTAAATTTGGGTACAGAGCAGTGAGGGACCAGCATTCTCCTGATTGTTACTAGGAACTTCATGAAGGAGGCTGAGGAGATCAGCTCCAACCGCCGGATGAACACCCTGACTCTGAACCGGCACACGGAGATTCTGGAAATCCTGGAGATTCCTCAACTCATGGACACCTGTGTCCGGAACAACTATTATGAAGAGGCCCTGGAGCTTGCAGCCTATGTACGCCGACTGGAAAGGAAATACTCCTCCATCCCTGTCATCCAGGTAGCCAACTTGCCCAGAGTGGATTCAAATTGATGTTTTCACAATCATTAATTCTGTGGTCATCACTGAACCTTTAGACAGATCTCTTAGGGAAACCTCTTACATGTTTCACATCAGTTTCTGCCAGCCAGGTAGGCTTGAACATAACTCATTCATCATTCATTCTTTCACTGATAGATATTACTCATGTGTCAGGCACTGATTTAGGTGTTGGAGATACAGTGTGAGCAAAGCAGACAAGGCATGGCTCTCATGAAGCTTACATTCTGGTGGGAGGTCCAATAATTGGCAAATAAATGATATCATTTCAGACAGCAGTTAGTGTCTGGAGAAAATAAACTAGGAAATGGGGTAGAGGGAGATTGGGGTGAGTAACTTTAGGTAGAGTGGTCAGGAAAGGTGTTTCTGGAGAGGTAACAATTAAGTTGAGACCCAAATGAAGAGAAGGAGCCAGCCACATGAAGACCTGGGGAGAGAACAAACCAGAAAGCAGGAAGAACAAGTAGAGAGGGCTGAGGTGGGAAGAAGATGGAGTGCATAAGGGATACAAAGACAGCTGGTGAGACTGGATTGAGGTGAGCAAGGGGAAAGCATTAGGAGGCGAAGTAGGAGAACCAGGCAGGGCCTGTAGGCCATGATAAGTAGTATGAATTTTACTTTAAGCAAGAGAATGACCCAAGCAGATCTTTGTGGTGAACCTGGAAGCATCAGTTCTAGGAAATCTACCTCATATGTCAGGAAAGCAGTAAGAATGTTAGTCTGCAACATTCAAGGTTAGTGGAATGGGTTCCAGGGAGTGTCTCTTTCCCAGCAGGGTGTGACTAACTCCCTGTGTTGTCAGGGCATTGTGAGTGAAGTGCGCCAGTCCATGCAGCTGATGCTGAGTCAACTGATCCAGCAACTGAGGACCAGCATCCAGCTCCCTGCCTGCCTCCGTGTCATTGGCTACCTGCGGCGCATGGATGTCTTCACAGAGGCTGAGCTGAGGGTGAAGTTTCTTCAGGCCCGAGACACTTGGCTCCGTTCCATCCTCACTGCCATCCCCAATGATGATCCGTATTTCCATATCACAAAAACCATCGAAGCCTGCCGTGTCCATCTCTTCGATATCATAACCCAGTATCGTGCTATCTTCTCAGATGAGGACCCACTGCTGCCCCCTGCCTTGGGTGAATATACCATGAACGAGAATGCTATTTTCCATGGCTGGGTGCTGCAGAAGGTCTCACAGTTCCTGCAGGTGCTGGAGACTGACCTTCTCCGGGGAGTAGGTGGTCGCCTGGACTCCCTGTTGGGCCAGTGCATGTACTTTGGGCTGTCCTTCAGCCGAGTGGGGGCTGATTTCCGGGGCCAGTTGGCTCCTGTTTTCCAGCAGGTGGCCATCAGCACTTTCCAGAAAGCAATTCAGGAAGCAGTAGAGAAATTCCAGGATGAAATGAACTCCTACACCCTCATGTCAGCTCCTGCTATCCTGGGCAGCAGTAACATGCCTGCTGCCGTGCCGGTGACTCAACCAGGGACGCTGCAGCCACCCATGGTGCTGTTGGACTTCCCACCCCTTGCCTGCTTCCTCAACAATATTCTGGTCGCCTTCAATGACCTGCGCCTCTGCTGCCCTGTGGCCCTGGCACAGGACGTGACTGGGGCCCTGGAGGATGCCCTTGCCAAGGTGAGTGCATTCTGTTGGCTTTTTACTACTACAGGCCTTTGGTAACAGGTGACCAGAATTATGCAACAACCAGTCCATGTGACAATGGTGCCTGCTGACTTAAAGAGGTTTAGTGTGATTTCAGAGCTTTCCTGGTTGAGCAGCTCAAAAGCTAGTCCTTCCTTCATGGGACCTAGAACAATCCTTCAAGTGGATCACCTGTGGCAATGGTTCAGTAATATATTCATTATCTGTTGCTTTCTAACAAATTACCACCAATTTAGTGGCTTAAAACAACATACATTTATTATCTCACAGTTTCTGTGGGTCAGAAGTCCAGGCATAGCATCGTTAGATCCTTTGCCTAGGTTTGGTCTCACAGGGCTATAGTCCAACTCTGAGCCAGGCCATGGTCTCATTTGGAACTTGGGTTCCTCTTTCAACCTCATCCAAGTTGTTGGCATAATTCAGTTCCTTGCAGTTGTGCATACCCAGGAGGTGGGAATTACGAGGGCCGTCATAGAATTCTGTAATAATAATAATCTCCTAGTATGGGGTACATTTTTTACACATTTAAACCTTTAGATATTGGGATGCTTTTTACAGTTGATGACATCGTATTGCTGTCAGCCAGATAGCAGTTGTGACATGGTTGTTCTAGTTTGCTAATGGCTGCCGGAATGCCAAACACCAGAGATTGATTGGCTTTTATAAAAGGGGGTTTATTTGGTTACACAGTACAGTCTTAAGGCCATAAAGTGTTCAAGGTAACACATCAGCAATCGGGTACCTTCACTGGAGGATGGCCAATGGTGTCTGGAAAACCTCTGTTAGCTGGGAAGGCACGTGGCTGGTGTCTGTTCCAAAGTTCTGGTTTCAAAATGGCTTTCTCCCAGGACGTTCTTCTCTAGGCTGCAGTTCCTCAAAAATGTCACTCTTAGTTGCGCTTGGAATATTTGTCCTCTGTCAGCTTCTGTGGAGCAAGAGTTGCTTTCAAAGGCTGTCTTCAAACTGTCTCTCATCTGCAGCTCCTGTGCTTTCTTCAAAGTGTCCCTCTTGGCTGTAGCTCCTCTTCAAAATGTCACTCACAGCTGCACTGAGTTCCTTCTGTTTGTCAGCTCATTTATATGGCTCCACTGATCAAGGCCCACCCTAAATGGGTGGGGCCACGCCTCCATGGAAATATCTCATCGGAGTTATCACCTACAGTTGGGTGGGGCACATTTCCATGCAAACAACCTAATCTAAATGTTCCAACTTAATCCCCACTAATATGTCTGCCCCAAAAGATTGCATCAAAGAATATGGCTTTTTCTGGGGGACATAATACATTCAAACCAGCATATTCTACCCCCGGACCCCAGAAAAACATATTCTTTCCAAATACAAAATACATTCATTCATCACAATATCACAAAAACTTAAATCATTTCAGTAACAATAGTTAAGTACAAGATCCCATCAAAATCAGTTACAAGCATGGTCTGTCCAAAAGCAAAATTCCCCTCTGACTGTGGACCTGTAAACTTAGAACAAGTTATGTGCTTCCAATATACAAAAGAGGGACATTCATAGGATAAACATTCCCATTGCCATAAGGAGAAAGAGTAAGGAAAACAGGATTAACAGGACCAAAACGGTTCCTAAAACCCGCAGGACAAATTCCATTAGATTTCAAAGTCTGAGAGTCATTTACAGAATGATGTTGCATCCTTGGGGCTTGAGAGAGCGGGAGTCTAACCCTTCCTAAGGGCCTTTTTGGCAGCCCTGTCCTCTCCAAATGCTCGGGTGAGTGCTCCAACATATCCACACATTGGGGAGACTACCTTATGGGTCCCACCCTCCTCAAACATTGGGGCAGCACTCGGATTCCTTTCCATCTCCGGGGCACACGCTCAACCCCTTCAGAACAGCGTGGTGGCAGCCAGGCTCTCCCGAATTCCCTGGGAATGTGCTCCACCCTCTTTGGGGGCTTGGGGTGGCAGACCATTTCCTGAGCATCGAGGCAGAAGGCTCCTCCTCGACCTCCAGGGCAAACTCACCCTTTGCATGCTTGTGGGCTGCTCCGCTCTCCCATCCCGAGACCTCCTGACTCCAGACCTCAACCTCCATGGCTCTGTCTTTGAAGAAATTTTTCCTTCAATTTGTTCCTTGTCTGTCTCCTTCAGTCCAGACTGGCAATGGCTCTGTCGATAAAGATCTTGCAAAAATTTTGTTGGCTTTGCATGAAGCACACAGGGGTCAAAGCCATCAGACAATAGGACTTTCCACAAATCCTTTCTGCTTAACTCCTTTTCCAATCTTGGCTTGTACAGAAATGGCAGCTGGGTTCCATGTTTGCTTACATCCTTATGTTGGGCTGTAGCTTCTGGGATTCCACCCCCTGGAAACTCATAATTTTCCAAGCCATCAGCTTCTGGTTTCTTTGAACCCAAGAGTTCAGTTCTAAGTTTCTCTTTTTCTGCTCACATTATACTATAAACTGCAAGGAGAAGCCAGGCTACTTCTATATTTTGCTTGGAGATCTCATCAGCTAAATATTCCAGGTTGTCGCTTTCAAATTCTGCCTTCCATCCAACACCAGGACTCAATTTTGCCAAATTCTCTGCCACTTTAAAACAAAAATTGCCTTCCTTCCAGTTTGCAACAACACATTCATCATTTCTTTTCAGGGCCTCATCAGAAGTAACTTTAGAGTCCATATTTCCACAAACAGTCTCTTCAGAGCAGCTTAGGCCTTTTCTATCAAGCTCCTCACAATTCTTCCAGAATCTTCCCCTTATCGATTCAAAAAGCTGTTCCAACATGTTTGGTATTTGCAAACTCAGCAGCAAAAGCACCCCACTCTGGTACCAAAATCTGTTCCAGTTTGCTAATGCTGCTGGAATGCAAAACACCAGAGATTGATTGGCTTTTATAAAAGGGGGTTTATTTGGTTACACAGTTACAGTCTTAAGGCCATAAAGCGTCTAAGTTAACACATCAGCAATCAGGTACCTTCACTGGAGGATGGCCAATGGTGTCTGGAAAACCTCTGTTAGCTGGGAAAGCATGTGGCTGTTGTCTGCTCCAAAGTTCTGGTTTCAAAATGGCTTTCTCCCAGGACGTTCCTCTCTAGGCTGCAGTTCCTCAAAAATGTCATTCTTGGTTGCACTTGGGATATTTGTCCTCTCTCAGCTTCTCTGGAGCAAGAGTTTGCTTTCAACAGGTGTCTTCAAACTGTCTCTCATCTGCAGCTCTTGTACTTTCTTCAAAGTGTCCCTCTTGGCTGTAGCTCCTCTTCAAAATGTCACTCACAGCTGCACTGAGTTCCTTCTGTTAGCTCATTTATATGGCTCCACTGATCAAGACCCACCCTAAATGGGTGGGGCCACACCTCCATGGAAATATCTCATCAGAGTTATCACCTACAGTTGAGTGGGGCATATTTCCATGCAAACAACCTAATCTAAACGTTCCAGCTTAATCCCCACTAATATGTCTGCCCCACCAGATTGCATCAAAGAATATGGCTTTTTCTGTGGGACATAATACATTCAAACCAGCACAGTTGTATAAAATCTTTCTGTTGATGTCCTCTTATAAGGGTAAGAGAGCATGAATACTGAAGCTTTTAGAGTCGATGAAATGCAGGTAATCATAATCAGTTAACATTTATATAGCACTTGTTCCATGCCAGGTAGCATTCATCATACTTGACCCATTTTAAGACTTGATCCTCAAAACCCAGTGATGTAGGTCCTATTACTGGCCTTGGATTCTGGAGCTGCTATGACAAATACCACCCAACGGGTTGGTTTAAACAACAAGCATTTACTAGCTCAGTTTCAGAGGCTAGAAGTCCATAATCAAGGCATCAGCAAGACCATGCCTTCTTGAAGTGTGTTCTGGTGCTGTCCTTGGATTTCCTGCCTTGCATCTCTGCCTTTTGTCACATGTCAATCTCTGTCTCCCTGTGTCTTCTCTTTTTATTTCTCCTGACTTCCTGCTTCTGGCTTCTTCCCTGTGGCTTTCTCTGATTTCTCTTTATAAGACCCATTCTAACTCAGTTGGCCTTAATTGATAATACATCTTCAAAGGGTCCTATTTATAATGGGTTCACACCCACAGAAATACAGATTAAGATTAAAAAGACGTCTTTGGTGGGATATGTAATTCAGTCTGCCGCACCTTAATTTATAGATACAGCTACTGAGGCACAAAGTCACCGAGTGCTTAAGTAAGTAGTTGGAAGTCACAGAGCCAATAAATGGCACAGCCAGGAAATCTAGCACCAGCATTGTGTTTTTAACCTTGTCACTCTATCACCTGTCTGTAAGGTCAGCTACAAGTTAATTGGTTTATGGAACTTCTCTTTTCTAGCTCTGTTTTCATCCTTTACAATTTCCTAGTGGTTCTGTCTTCTTGGAGGTGCAATGGCCTTACTCAATAGAAATCTTTTATATTTAGCGTCATTTTCCTGGCTCCATCACAGTTCTGGTCTATCCCCATGGGAGTCAAGAATCTGTATTTTCTCTATAATTTCATCATATTCCCTCACTGGAATTGGAACCTATGCTAGTAATGAAACAAGCTAGGTTAGAAATATGTAAATGAAGTGACAGATTTTAGGAGATTCACCACAATTCTGAGTTTAAATAAGAACAGTTTAATGTACTATTTGCAATGCTTTTCTTCATGAAGACTTGAGGGGTGCACATTTGTGTATTGTTTCATGTGCTGCTGATGGTGATGGTCTACCAGGTGATTGATGTTGCCCCTGTCTCATAGGTAACCAAAATAATCCTGGCCTTCCATCGTGCTGAGGAGGCTGCCTTCAGTGTTGGGGAGCAAGAGCTCTTCATCCAGTTCTGCACTGTCTTCCTGGAAGACCTTGTTCCGTATTTAAATCGTTGTCTCCAAGTCCTTTTTCCACCAGCTCAGATAGCACAGACATTAGGTAAGAGAAAGGATGCTTTTTTAGCTGCTTTATTGAGATACTAATTCATATACTATATAATTCACCCATTGTAAGTGTACAATTCATTGTTTTTTAATAAATGTACAGAGTTGTATGTTATCACAATCCAGTTTTAGAACATTTCCCTCACCCCAAAAAGATTCTTTATACCTATCTGTAGTCATTCCCCATTCCAACCCTCAGCCCCAGGCAATCACTGTCTGCTTTCTGTCTATAGATTTGCCTATTTTGGACATTTTATATAAATGCAGTCCTATAATATGTGGTCTTTTATGTCTAGCTAAGTGGAGGAAAGCCAGTCACAAAAGACCACATACTGTAGGATTCCATTTATATGAAATGTCCAGAAAAGGATTTTTAAAAAATATTTTTCCCAGTTTCTCCCTCCCCTTCCCTTTGCAGCCTGGTGTGGGAGGTGTAGAGGAGTGGAGGAAAGCCCGGCTTCTAAAAGAACAGTGGATCGGAGATCACATCAGCAAAAAGTGGCTGCTCGTTGCTTTCTCCCCAGCTTTTCTCGTGGGGAGGTCCATTATTTGAGGTTTTTTTTTTAGCTCTTTCTTAAACCATACTGCACTGTGCTGTTCCTAATTACCTTCCTAGTTTCGCTTTACAGTACAGCTTCCATATCACAAAGATGGATTTTTCTGTATTGAGATGTAGCAATTGTTGTATTATTTTCTCTAAGTTTTTTTTTCCTATGATGTCTGTATTGAGTCTTATTAATTTTTCCCCCCATTTTGCCTTCCCTTCCTTGGGTGTAAGGTATTCCACCCACTCAGCTCTCCAAGTATGGGAACCTCGGGCATGTGAACATCGGTGTCATCCAAGAGCTTCTCGCCTTTATCCTGCCAAAGAGAGAGATGGTTCTTTCCTTAGATGAAAAGGAACTCGTGCTTGAGCTCACATCTCCAGCCCCAGAACTTCCAGTGAAGGAACCAAGCCTGGACCCTGTCACTACAGTATCTCCTTCAGGTGGACAAGAGGAGGCTGAATCTGGGGAGCCCCTGCATGAGGAGCCCCCGCAGGGGGAGCTGCTGCAAGGGGAGCAGTTGCAGCCTGATCTACCTAGTGGCAGGACTTAACATATATTCCCTGCTCCCAAAATTGGGCCCAGTACTTAGTGCCTGGGAGACCAGGGGTTTTACACGCAGCGTTTGGTGGGAAGAGCTGCTGCCAGTGTTGAGGCCCGGGAAGGCTCATTGGAGAGGCGGAGGAGGACTGTTTCCTCAGGTATTCATAGTAAGAAAATTAAGTGAGGAACTTCCTAGTTATGCATGTCAATTGTTGATTATACAAGCCAAAAATGGAATTAAATAAAGCTGATTGATTGTCGCCGAGTGGCAATCTGTTCTCTCGCTTAGGGCCTCGCTGTCTTCAGTGTGCAGAGCTGGGCGCTTGCCAGAAGGCACTAAAGAACCACGTTTCCCAGCGTCCCTGGCGGCGGAAGCGCTTGGCTACGGACGCCGGGGAGGCGGAAGTACGAGGTCACCCGAATCCTGCTCAAGGCTCGCAATGGGCCGACAGTGTGATGGGCTGCTGCTGGCGACCCTGCTGGCGCGGGCGCGTCGCCGCGTGGGGCTGGCTCTGCCGCGGGTAGGGGGCTCGGTGGCCGGTGACGCCCGGGCCTACAGCTCCACGTCTGGCCCTGACGGCCTCGAGGGCCCTGCGCGCCCGCGCTCCTACTGGCGCTACGTGAGACGTCTGGTGCGGGGGCCACCGGAGCCGCCGTACACGTGCGTGTGCCAAGTTGGGGACCCGGCACTGCGGACCGTGGCCGCCCCTATAGAGCCGGCGAACCTGGTGGGCCCTGAGCTGCAGCGGCTGGTACAGCGGCTGGTGCAGGTGATGCGGCGCCTGCATTGCGTGGGGCTGAGCGCGCCGCAGCTCGGGGTGCCGCTGCAGGTGCTGGCCCTGGAGTTCCCTGAGGCGCTTTACCGCGCCTTTGCGCCGCGCATGCGCGACGCTCGGCAGATGGAGCCCTTCCGCCTGCGCGTTTTCGTTAATCCTAGCCTGCGGGTGCTGGACAGCCGCTTGGTCACCTTTCCCGAGGGCTGCGAGAGCGTCGCCGGCTTCCTGGCTTGCGTGCCCCGCTTTCAGGCCGTACAGATCTCAGGTGCGTATAGGTGGGGACCACCGGGCGGCTGGATACCTGCTGCGTTTCTGCCCGCCCGTGGAGAAGGCGCCCACCGGTCCGACGATGCCGAGTTTCCGCAAAGCTCGGGTTTAAAGTGCAGACTTGTTGATGGTTGATCGGTAGATTCCCGGCATGAACCAAGAGCAAGGCCCGGGAGTGGGCGGGACTTAAAGTTGACGGGTTGTGATGAGGAAGGAGCCTCTTTTGAGAGCTGCACAGGAAGTTAAGCCATTCCCGGTCCTTGTTATACCACAGGTGATTTCCCTGAATGTGGCTCTTTGCTGGGGTCGGGATGATTGTTCCTCTATGACCAAGTCATTTAGTCCAAGAGGGATAAAAGTCGATGGTATCCCTTTATTCCTTTATTTGGTACAATACCTTTGAAGTACCGTTGTTAGGAGTTGAAAGCAAAGAGCAGTGTTTCTTAAGCGGGAAGAGTGTCCAGAACAGAAGCATCTTAGGAAGATAACTTCTAATATCTCAGCCTCACAGTGGAGCCCAACAACCTAATCTACGGAGGTGGGAACCAAGTTGAATACTTGCTAATGGAGCAGAGTTTCTAGGAAGGATAGGAACTGCTATCTATATTCAGTTTCTAGTGTTGCCTCTTGTAAACAGGAACAGCCAGAAGAAGGGGCAAGGAAGAGGGTAAAGAGGTTGAGGATGATTGCTGCAGTTTGGCGTGTCCTTACCTAGGCTGTAACTCTGCTTGCAGGGCTGGACCCGAGAGGAGAGCCGGTGGTGTGGCAGGCAAGTGGGTGGGCAGCCCGTATAATCCAGCATGAGATGGACCACTTGCAGGGCTGCCTGTTCATTGACAAAATGGACAGCAGGACGTTTACAAACATCCACTGGATGGAAGTGAATGACTAAAGTTTTCCTGCTGCTTCTGACCAGGACACAAACGCAGTGGCTTTGAGCCAGGCACATGTTAACATGATTTGAATCCAACAGAAAACAATGTACCGCCAAAGCATGCCAAACCCAGTTGTAGGAAAATGTTTGCTGTGAAATCAGCTATGGACAAAATATTGCCTTCAACTTGAGAAGAAAAATAAATCCCCTGAAGGAGCAGGCATTTCCTCACAATTTTTTGTGGAAATCAGTGGAGCGGGTAAATAACCATTCTCAGTAGAAATTGTTTCATAAGACCTGTGTATAATTTATTCCCAGAGCCAAAATTTGGCTCAAAATATTTGGTGGAAATGCTTGTTTCAAAATGCAGGCGAGGCTGTGATTGACCATCTTCACCGGGTCCTTATTTTTACAAAGGACTTGTGTGTTTGTGTCTTACACGCAGAGTCCTTGGTTGCCTTGGACACCAGTTTGCATGTGGAAAAAAAACATGGGATAGAATGGCTCCAGTTCAAGAAGTATTTAATGACAAACTAATGTAAACAAGTACCTACACAATTTAACAGGTTCAGTTATAGCTGAGGTCTCCATCTTTTGCATTCCACTTTTAACAGAATTTGCGAAGATTTTTCTGCTCAGATCTCTTGGGCAGCTGGTACTTGGCTCATTCACTGGGAGGAGGCCATGGAGCAAGGTTTGGGGAAGGGGTGATAGTTGAGAGGATAGTAAGCCTCTCCCTTAGTCATAAGTAGGGCAGAAACAGCAAGCAGAACCTTTGCTTTCTGGTCACACTTGTGTTGGAAAAACAAATTATCATGCTCAAGAGATGAAGGAACTCGTTTTTTTAGATAACTGCCTTCATTTTATGGCCTGAGTTTTGCAATGTGGGTACCCTTATCAAACAAAATTGAAGTATAATAGAAAGTTCAGTAAGTTGTGTTAAAAAAAAGTATTTAAAATAGTTTACTAAATTAACCCAGCCAAGACCCACTGTCTCCTAAGGCTTTCTCTAAACAGGCCAAATCTGAGGGACCCATAAGGCTGAGAAAAAGCAGATGGGCACTACCTATGTTAAAACTTTGGAGAGGAAATCTGACCAAGCACTGCCCTGAGGTTAGGACTCGCCATTGGGGAAGTTTGTAGAAACTCTCATTTATACTGAAAACATGGGTCGTCATGAAAGTCAGAATTGTCACTTGGATAATGTTCAGAAGCTCCTGCATTGGGCCATTCTGATGCTTCCATATAGTGTTCTGAAGTTAACAGTCCTTAGTAACAGCTTTATGATGTAGATCAGTTAGCATTTGCCTCCAGCTTCCTGATAGGAATAATTCCTGACAGGGATGATCCCAGAGTAAATGATTACTCAGAGTAGCATGTGAAGGAAGTCTAAGACTGTATTCTGACAAAATATGAGATCTACAGTTGTAACCAAATCCGCACAGGAAGAAGGATTTGGTCAACTAGCTCAAGATGGTACAGCCCAAGGCAACAAATCCTTGCATTTCCAATAAAGAAAATCTCTTCTACCTGAGGCAGATAGCAGCCCAAGAACACACAAAAGTGCCATTTTAAGCTGATAAAAGTTTTAGAAATCAACTTTACCAGTAAAAGCCCATATAGGCAAGTTTAAAACATACTCCCCAGGTAGGGAAGAAGAGCCTTAGAGCAAGCATAGGGAGAAATTCCTCTGCACATATTAGCCATATTTAACATAAATGTCACATCATGTGCTGGCAGGCAATGTCTGAGGTTCAGCATCTGTATCCGTCTTAGCTTCTTTGGACTGCCGTAACAAATTACCACAAACTGGTGACTTACAATAATAGACATTTTCTCTCTCAGTTCTGGAGGACAGGAGCCTAAAATCAAGGTGTTGCAGTGTTGGTTCCTTCGGAAGGCTTTGAGGGAAGAATCTGTTCCATGGCTGTCTCCTAGCTCCTGGTGTTTGCCAGGAGTCCTTGGCTTGCAGCTGCCTCCTCCTTCACTTGGCTGCCTTCTATGTCTCTGAATCTCTCCTCTTCTTAAAAGGACACAGTCATTGGATTTAGGATTTAGGGCCCACTCTACTCCATTGTGACCTCATCTTAACTAATTACATTTGCAAAGACCCTATGTCCAAATAAGGTCTGAGATTCTGGGTAGACACAAATTTTGAGGGGGGCACTACTCACTCCAGTACAGTAGTGAATGGGACATTCCTTCACCCTGTTCACTGACTGTGGAGAGAGACAAATGGGAAGTCAAGGCGTTCTGTGCAAGCTGTAACTAGAACTAGAAGGATGAACTGTAGCAGCCCTAAAGTTTCTTTTAACCCCTGTGACTCATATGAAGCAGAAGAGATGAGGAAGCAAATGAAAGAGAGCGAGGACCTGATTCATGTAACTGGATGTAGAATAAAAAAATACTCGTAACTAGCTGAAGTGTAGCAGTTTAGGTAGGAGGCAGTTTCATATCCTGACTTCTTACCAGCATTTACAAACATTAACTGGTGACTGAGGACACATGACTAACCAAGTTCCCAGTTGCTGCACAGATGCCATCTGGAGGGCAGACTCACTGATGCCCCAGGGAACATGGAGAGCAGTGCTGAGGAGAGGAACCCATCACAGGTTAGCACAATTCAGCAGATGCTCCTAACTAGATAAAAGAAACACCATGATGCAAGGCTCACATGATCTAAGAGCTGGCCACGTGATCAGTTTTGGACCCTTTGGGTTTCAACGATAAAGAGCAATACTAGTTTTTGGAAGGGAGGGAGGGCTAGAACAACCCCCTTCACAGGCTTTACCATCTCAGGCCTTTTCTGTCTGACTGCGGTTTGGCTTTGGTGTGTTCATGTGCACACGAAAACCATATATCAGCCTCTCTGCTGCTTTCTGCTCCGTATCAGAGACAACATTTTCAGGGCTGCGTGCTCTGGAGTCTTGGGTGTCTCACTGTTAGGGGTTGCGGATTCTCTCAGGCAACGCAAATGAGGGAGGCAGTGTGACCTAAACAATCCCAGTTGCTCAGCTGCAGTTACAGGCTGCCTCATGAGAACGCAAGCTCAGCATTACCTATTTTAATCTTTCAGAAGCTGGAAAAGTCAACTTTTATGTCAACTCTTGATTTTTAAATGTTGACAGCAGACCAAACCAAACATACCTCAGGCTGTGTCTGTCCCATGGGCCTCCCAGTTTGCAGCGTCTGATCTGGAGGCAGACAATAGGAAGAACCTTCCAGATCCCTCCCTAAAGCCCCCCAGCCAAACTTCCACTGTCTTAGGGGGAGAGGGGCCTCACAAACCTGACTGGAGACCAGGCAGTTGGTGAGCAATTCCTACCTCTTACTCTGCTGAAGAAAGGAGGGAGAGGGAGAGAAAAGAGAGAAAACCAGAGGGTCTTTTTATTGGAAGCAAGAGTGGCTTTCAGAGAGCCCCAGGTAAGAGTTAAAGATGAGATCACTCAGGTGGCTCAAGAAGGGAAAGGATTTATTAGATCATCTAAGAACAGGGACCAAGGGGTAAGTGGCTGGGCTCAGTGTTCTCACATTCAGAGGGAAGAAGAGGCTACAGTGAAAACCCACCTGTCTGCCTTCACTCACTTGGACTTACACAGCTTTGTGCTCATGAAAAACAACTCCTGCAAGGAAGACAGGCCCTGAATGCAAACCTAGGAGGGTGGGAATGGCTTGTCTTTCGTATCAGGTCTCCTGAGGGGGGATCTCTGCAGGCAGAGCTCAGACTTGGTACCCAGGGGCATCAGCCAGTCTGTTCTCCCGGAGCAAATTTTGGGTCTACAAGGAATAGGTAACGGAGGCCTGGCGAGCCATTCTGAATGTTTGCTGCCCCACAGCAGGGCTGCTCCCGCTCCTTGACGCTTCCAGGTGATTTTTATTTTTAAACAAGATGAAAATCCAAGCAGCATTAATTTGGGGGGGGGGGGGGGGGGGCTTTAAGAAGAAAAAAAAAGGGGGGAGGGGTTAGAAAAGGAGTTGGTGAGCATCCAGGAGAGGAAGAGGAACCAGGAGGAGCCAGTATTCCACCATGTGCCGAATGTGCTTCAGGGCATCTGCAGCCGGGGACGCCCTTCCTGCCTGCTCCCCAGCTGGTGGCCAGCCAGCAGAGGGGATGCTGTAGTGGCTGCAGGATGAACCCCAGAGCCCTACCTGGCCACTGACATGGGGAGTGCCGTGGATTGCCCAATCAACCTCCCACCTACAATATCACCCAAGTGAAGAGGCTTTTAACTCTCTTGTCCAAAGTCCTCTGAGAATTTCTTCACTTTCAGAAGGTCATCTGCGTTCACAGTGGGCCGTGTGGTAGCCAAAGACCGGAGCATGTCCGACTGCAAAGACAAGAGGTGAGATGCAGCCTGGTCCCCAGGTCTGTGGCCTCCCCTAATTTCAGAAGCATGCAGCCTAGGGTGGGAAGAGACCTGCCTTTGAGGTCACCCAGCCTTCCCCCACCCTCAGAAAGGAGAACTCCCTAGAGTGGGCTGGCTTCTGCCTGAATGCCTTCTATGACAGAGAAGCCCTCCTGAGACACATGTTTCTGGACTGAACGAATCTAAGCTCCCATCATCTTGAAACTCCCACTAGTAACGCTTTCTCAGCTGCTTTGCCTATCCCACCAGCCACAAGAGCAGACGCCTGCCCGAGCAGGACAAGCAAGACAGTCGGCAGAGCTAAGATAACAAGAGGTCAAGACTGATGGGTGCAATTGCATCAGGTCATGATAACATATATTTACTGGTTCCTTCTGTGCCAAAATAAGCCAAACCATGGAACGATGTGGCTGTACTCTCTGGACTTTTCCTGCTGAAGAAAATGAAGTCCTAACTGTCCTCTGTCCTTGGGCCCCCAGAGTCTAATGGCAGGGGAGCCCCACTACCCAGAATACAAAGGCCATTCTTTGTTTAGGAGGAGCCACAAGAGCCCAGGACAGAGAAGGGGAGAAACTTATTTTATTTATTAGAGGGTTGAGGGGATGTACCAAATTGCTTTATTTGAAGGAATGGTACAAGTGAAAAAACTTAGTGGATGTTTGGATACAACTTACAGAAAAGGTAAAGCTACACCCAACATGCATGCCCTACATGGCAACCACTGAAATCACCCACAGGCTATGGAGAAGCCGGCCTAAGGCTTAGCTGTCCTCATTACTAGAAAAACTTATTTTTATCCAAGCCCCCAATATTCCAAGTTCTGTGCATTCCTTTCTCCTAGATGGTCACTTACCATGCAAACCGCAGGCTCTAAGAGTTTGTCACCAGGGACATCCATCCAAGTCATCTCCATGGCCCCCGGGTCCCCTGGTGAGCATGGGGTCAGGAGGTCATCGATCATAATGCTAGGGTTGGTGCGGGAAGGGCCAGAAACCTGAAAACAAACAGGAGTTGGACTGGCTGGAATGGCTGTCCATCCGTGTTTGGGGGAGGGGCAGGAAGCCTCAGATTTCCAAATCCTAAAGAGCAGGTAATGGTAGGTGTGAATGCTTGGGTTTCTGGGTCACTGGAAGTCTAAGGAGGGATGGGCCCCTCCAGAACCTCTGGCTGAGCAGTCAAAGGGGCCTGAAGTCTCATTTCAGAGGTTCAATATTAGCATGCTGTTCCAGCCACTGTTCTCCAGACTCTCAATTTGTAACTCAAAATGCCTTCTACCTCTTCCTCATTAACCAAATCTAGCTATGAATGCACTGCAGCAAAGATGTTTTTCCAAAGATTTCTGCTCCATTGGCAATATTTCCCCAAATATCCTCAGAGCTCATTCCTCCACTGTGCCAGTTTGTATTATGTCCCTCCGAACGCCATTATCTTTGATGTAATTTTGTGTGGGTGATGACTCTAATTGGATAATTTCCATGGAGGTGTTACTCCACCCATTCAGGGTGGGTCTAAATTAAATAACTGGATAGCCGTATAAATGAACTGACGAACAGAAGAACTCAGTGCAGCTGAGAGTGACATTTTGAAGAGGAGCTACAGCCAAGAGGGACACTTTGAAGAACGCACAGAAGCTGAGAAAGTAGCTGCAGATGAGAGACAGTTTGAAGACGGCCGTTGAAAGCAGATGTTTCTCCAGAGAAGCTAAGAGAGGACAAACATCCTAAGAGCAATTAAGAGTGACATTTTTAAAGAACTGCAGCCTAGAGAGGAACATCCTGGGAGAAAGCCTTTTTTGAAACCAGAACTTTGGAGCAGACACCAGCCACATGCCTTCCCAGCTAACAGAGGTTTTCCGGACACCATTGGCCATCCTCCAGTGAAGGTACCCGATTGCTGATGCGTTATCTTGAACACTTGATGGCCTTAAGACTAACTGTGTAACCAAATAAACCCCCTTTATAAAAGCCAATCCATTTCTGGTGTTTTGCATCCTGGCAGCATTAGCAAACTAGAACATCCACCCTTTCAAAGGCTGCCTCAGCGTGGCCCATCCTTTATGGGTGCAACCTGCATCCCCACCCTCCAAGCCCCTGAAACTCCTGGTATCCTTTACCCTTCTCAATCTCCCCACTCTCCTCACTCTATACAATGCTAGTATTTATTTTGTTTGTTGTCTCCCCTGCTAAAAATGGGGCTCCCAGAAGGCAGGGAGTTTTGTCTGTTGTGGTCACCAATGTCTCCTGGCACCCAGAACAGTGCCAGGCACATGGCAAGACTCCCAGTGGAGACTTGCCCAAAGACCAGCTGCATGAATACATGAGTCCTCCTCACAACCAGTAAATTTATATCCAACATTTTACAAACATTTATCAGTGCACCATGTACAAAGGTACAGTACAGACGGTGGAGGCTGGTTAAGAAAGCATCCCCTCCTTTAGCTGTGCACCATCCGTGGCGGTCACACTCACGCAGGACGAACTGCAGAGAAGGGGAGAGCATGTGCAATCCAACCCCACCCCACCAGAGCTGGCGGGTTCCCTCTGCACTTGCCCTGGTTCTCCAGGAGACCAGGAATGCGCCCCATGAGCAGCCACGTGCCAGGACCAGGGGGCTGGCAAAGAAAACTGACATCCCCCTTTCCTATGACATTTTCTAAGCAATTCCATGCTGGGTCTGCTCACCTTTTTAAAGTGTGTTGCTGACTGTACTTTTCTAACGGGCTGCATGAGGGAGTCCCGCACAATGATGCTGATGTCTGCCCCTGAGTAGCCTTCTGTCTTTCGGGCCAGCTCGTGGATGTTGGCATCCGTGAGGTTGTAGGGAGTGCTCCCGAGATGCAACTGGAACATCTGGGCGCGAGCAGCTTCCTCTGGCAATGGGATATAAATTCGCTTTTCAAACCTAGGAGAGCCAAGCACACAGAAGAACTGAGCTGAAGACAGAATCATTTTAGTGTAAAGGGAAGGCCTGGAGTTCCTGGAGTGGAACTAGATGCACGTTATGGGCCAGCAGTGCCAGCAACAGATCTTAAAGAAGCAGCTTCGCCTAGGGCTCAGCTCACCATGTAGACACAGACGTGGAGAAGACCCAGAGAATGGGGTCAGGCTACAGCCAAAGGGCTGCCAGCAATAGGCTGACTATGGCTGGAGAAAGACTTCAGCCCCTGGCACCCATAAAGGAAGACTCACCTCCTTCTAATGGCTGAATCCAACACCCATGGGATGTTTGTGGCACCGAGAACCAGAGTCCCATCGTTGTTATTCCCCACCCCTGTGGAGAAAGGGAAACCAAGATGGCGACTCTGAAAACACCTTCGACAATCAGTCAGACCTTTGGGGATGGCCCTTAGGAGCTTTGTGTGTCATGATCTGAAGTCACCACTGAGCCACTGCTGGCAGGGATTACAACTGAAACTGAACCACATGCTGGTCTGGGGTTTGGTTGGGACGAAGAGTTTCCATCACTGCCAGTGTCAGGAAGGCAACGAGGCAGGTATGGCAAAGGCCTCAGTAACCTCCCACTCTGTAAGCAAAGCCCATCTGAGATCTGAGGAGATGCAGCAGAAAATTACTTCTCTGATTTTCTTCCCTCTACCCAAAGGACAATCAAATCCAGCCACAGCTAAATTATGTAGCTCTGGGGTGGCATTAGGTGGGGCAGGACCCGAGGAGGCGACCCGTGATTAGCACTCACCCTGCATCTGGACCAAAAACTCCGTTTTGATCCTTCGGGCAGCCTCACTCTCGTTTTCATTTCGGGATCCGCAGAGGGAATCCACCTCATCGATGAAGATGATGGAGGGCTTGTGCTGCCTGGCCAGCTCAAACAGGTTCTTCACCAGCCTGTGAGGCGAGACAGGGGGCTGGAGCCTGGAAACTCACACACATGCCCACCCAGGGTCCCCGTCACCACTGCTCTTCTGTGCTTCCCACAGGGAGGATGACACCACATCATGCTTGAATTTCAGAAAAAAGGGTGGTTACAAATCCTCTGGCAGCACTGTACCAAGAGGAAGAGCAAGCCTTGGTGTGAGCTTCAAATCCTGGTAGTCCCATTCATTAGCTCTAGTCACTTCCCTTCCTCTGAGTCTCAGTTTTATCACCTGCAAAATGGAGTCAGTTTGGGGAATAAGTTAACGGAAGTATACGAAGTGTCCCAACAGAGATACTCAACTGATACTCAATTATTGTTAGGTCTTTCCCTTCCCTTCTTGAGTACCTCATCTCTTCCAAGTCAGTGGAAGATGGGACTTTGTCAAGTCAGTATCCCATCCAATAATCTAGAAAGATCTCTCCTGGCTACTTCTCCCAGAAGACTAAGCAGCAGCCCCTGTGGGAGGTGACTCCAAAGACCAGGCCCAGGAAGCTGGATGACTAGCAGCTGTTTGTTGGTCCCAGCAGAGCATGGCCTGACCACTGACTTACCTCTCACTCTCTCCCAGCCACTTAGACATTAAGTCTGAGGAGGACACAGAGAAGAAGGTGGAGTTGTTAGCCTCTGTTGCCACAGCTTTGGCCAGGTAGGATTTCCCTGTGCCAGGGGGTCCAAAGAGCAGTATCCCTCGCCAAGGGGTACGCTTGCCTACAATAAAGGATAAACCAAAGTAAGCTTCTTCCTGATTGGAGAAAGTGGACAGAAAATAGCAGAGACTCCTTAGTCACTGTAAATACATTTGGAATAAAAAGGTCTATAAAACCAGTGATTCTAGAAGCAAAGGAGCAAAAGGAACTGAATTACCTGCTGCAAACTCAGTCCTAGTCCTTGCTAATGATCCCTATGAACTTGCAAAGTGACAATCGCTGGTTCCTAACATGCCCACCCACTGGGATGGTCAATTCAAAGTTCTAGACACAAAGTGTTTTTGACACCAGAGAGAAGCCAAGCTGTAGAGGACCATGATGGGCAGGCCCAGGGCCTCTCCTGACTGAGAGGGCATGCAAGGGCTGCGGCACTTGCCCTTTCAAGGCACAGGGAGCTGAGCTGCCACCTGCTCCCAGCTTGGCTCCCTCAGAAAGCCTGATATTTTACATCTGGACCTAAAGTGGTTCAACTCTTACCTGTGAACAAGTGTGGGAATTTAATTGGCAAAATGACAGCTTCTTTAAGGGCCTCCTTGGCCCCCTCCAGTCCAGCAACATCATTCCACCGAATGTTGGGTTTATCCATCACAACAGCACCTGCAGCAGAGCCCAGCCAGTGAGCATGAGCTGACCCACCAGGAGACCCTCGCCATGTCTCCTCCCACTGCCATGGGGCCCCCAGCTTCTTACCCATCAGTTGTTCTTGCAACTTCTTTTTCTCTGGATTATCCCCTTCACTGTCACTATCACTGCTGGAAAGGGGACAGAAGATCACAAGCTAGCCTTTCATCCTGGGAGCAGGGGACAAGTGAAAGCAGACTCTTGGAGTAAGGTCAGGCCCCAGCTACTAACATAACACGGTGGTCAAGGAATACTCCCCACACTCAGCACTGCTGAGTGACAGGTAAGCAGATGCCCTGATGACATTAGGGACACATATCAGCAGCTCGCCTCTGGACACCCCAGGACACATGCTCATAACCCATCCCTGTTTCTTCATTAAGGGACTCCTAGAGAAGTCTGCCCTCCCCAGGGCAGTGAGAGAAATCCACTTTTGCTGCATCTAAACAACAGTGGGTTAACCAATGCAGCTGTCATCAGCCTTGCATAGAGACCACAGAAACAGGCACAAGTGGCTGTGACTCTAAGGTAGCCAGTCACATTCCCAAGGACCGAGAAGAGGTCAGAGTTTAAATCTAAATGGGAACACCCAGAAAAAGAACACAGTAACTACTCCCATCTCAATGGCCAATTCCTATTCTGAAATAATTTATTTGCCATCCTCAAAATGCTGCCATCCTTGGCCTCCTGACCCTTCCTGGGAATGCCTCTCACTCTGGGGAATGAAAACACAGACATGTGCTGTCCATTCGGGAGGAGAGGTGAGACTCTGGGGAGGCAGTTGGCTCTGACCCCCGTCTCTCTCCCACCCATGACCCTCCTGCACTGAGGACCTCCCCCTCTCGCCTGCAGGATACCACTGGCCTTTGTGCTCAGCTAACTGGAATCACCGTAGAGGGTGCGTACCACAGACCTGAGGTGAGAGGCTGCAGAGAGAACGGTGGCTTTGGAATCAGAAACAGAGGCCCTGTGTGTGGGTCTAGGCTCTCATGTACTAGCTCTGTGATCTGGGCAAATCTCTTGCCCTCTCTGACTGCTGCCTCATCTGTCAGAAGAAGAATATAATTTTTTTAAATAATAATAGTGACTGACATTTATTCACTGCTTACTACCAAACCGTATTCTAAGGGCTTTACCCACATCATCTCATTTGCTCCTTACAACACTAGGAGGGAAGTTCCATTATCTTTCTCCCTCTACAGTGGAGGAAACGGGAGGCATAGGGGGGTTACGGCACTTGTCCAGGGCCACACGGTAAGGAAGTGGCAGAGCCAGGATCACATCCCGACAGTCTGGCTACAGAGTCCAAGGTTCAGCAGTAAGTGTTATCATTATTATTATTAGGAGTAGAATCCCCATGAGGAAGGCACATGGGAATGCAAGGCAGCGCGGCCCTTGACAAGGAGCCAGGCAGTCCATGCCCTCCACACTCACCCTTTGCCCTCACTCTGGTTCTCTTTGACTGGCTTCTTGCCGTGCTTCTCTTTGTTTCGTAAGTAATCCTTCAGCTTCTCTGCCCGGTCTAGGTACTGCATACACTTGGCTCGAATGCTTTCCTTGGCCTTCTCACTATGCGCCTCATCTGCAGAAGGGGAGCCACGGAGGGGGACCTGTGAGCGTCGTGTGCCCTCCTCCCATAGGAGCTCTGCAGTCGGGGAGGAACCCATGCGAGACTCACACTTGATTGCGTGTAGGAAATATTCCACGGCATGCTGGTAGAGCCGGAGTGCCTCCTCGTAATTCTTGGCTTTATCTTCTTCTGTAGCTTTTGTCACCAGATCGATGGCTTTCTGGAAAGGCAAAGCAAATAACTCAGGGCTTCTAAAGAGATCCTGAAAGCCCCTGGGGACATAGGCAGCAGAAAACACACTGATGAGAGATAGTGCCAAGCCTGTGGATTTGTCAGTTGTGGACCATTATGTTAGCCTATGTTTGCAAAATGTACGTTTAAAAAGATCTTAAAAGGAGGCTTCAGAAGATAGCCATCCTTCTGCACAATAAGCATGTACAATTAAAAGCAACTTCGTCTTCAGCCCTTACTCTGGATTTCAGCAAGTAGGAACCTGAGCTAATATCTCAGGTTGGGTCTCAAAAGGGAGTGTTCTCAGGACTTTCTATGCCACTGCCTCAAGGCAAAGAAACACATCTGGACCAAGAGCCTGGAATAGGGGACTCACTGGAACAAACCCAACTGCTGTGTGGCTCAGCATGGAGGCCAGAAACTGCACTTGGCCTCCAGGGCCAGAGAAGAGCCGCCACCTAGGGAAGTTCTTCATCCACTTGCAGAGTTTCTATGAGATGGATTTAAAGGGACCTTTACTACCTTCCACTGTCCTAACCCAGCTTGCTTCTTTAGGCTGAAAAGAAGAGTTTTCCTAAAGTTGATACTGAGGGAGGGTGGGCTTAGACACAGGATTTACTATATGAGTAGCTACAGCAAGACAAGTGCTTGTTTACTCCAGAGACAAATATATGCTGCAAACCGAGGGGAGTTGTCCTCTGGAACCTTCTAAGAACTCTGTAAGAAGGAGTGATTGTATTTGTGAATCCCATAAATCCTGTAGGCCTGTGCCCTAGACTGAACATAAAGCATGCTTGATCTTTTCCGCTGCTGCTTCACACCTACATATCCAGTTTTAGAAACTGCAGCTTCTCCAACCCAGAAAGGATTACCAGAAATTATCCTCGGTCAGAAAAAGCACCCTTCACCAAACATGCAGATCCCACCGTATCCCCAAAGCCCCACCCACAGCAAAAGTAAACCTCCTGACCAGACTTGGCAGGGCCGGGGCACTTGGGCAGCCCTTCCTCATGTGAAGGTAAGAAGTCTCGGGAAGACACAGACAGCTCTACAAAACTAACAGACTGGGGTTAAGTTAGGCCAGGTTGATGTTAAATGAACTCACCAGATTGAAGAGATGAGGAAAGGTGTAAAAGAGCGTTGGCTACTATTTTCAAGCTGCAGCTCCCTCCGCTACCTACAAATAGAGAAGGGCTCGGAGCCCTGAACCTTCTTGGAGGGTTAGCGTAAACTAAAGCTTCACTGGTCTAGTTTCTCCATGATGGTCCTTCAGGTAAAACATAAAGGCAGCACTCCCGCCCCTGGTGGTTTCTCTTCTTCAAAACCAGCACCCCAGATCCTTGGACGTTTTCCTTCACTGGCTTGATCACTCTATACCCCCTAGTGTGGGTTTGTCTTTTGAAAGATGGAGCTCAGAACAATTCTCTGCCCTCCTGGACTGAGCAGGTCTAACCCCTCCCTCCTTCTAGACACTCTATTAATTAATGCACCTATGAGTGCATTAGATTTTTCTGGCAACCAAAAGAGTTTTTCACAGGAAGGAAGCCTCAGTTTCAATGTGGAGAGCAAGATTTTTGTATAACAGGAGGGTAAGGTGACAAATCCACCAGTCTTGCTGCATCTGTAGTAACACATACAGCAAAGGATGCGGATGAAAGAAAAGGGGAAAGAAGATGTACTAACAGAGTAGTCGGCAAATTTTTCTGCAAAGAGCCACAGAGAAAATAAATATTTCAGGCTTTGTGGGCCATACTCAACTCTGCCATTGTAATGCAAAAGCAACCATGGACAGTACCTAAATAAATGAACTTATAGAAATAGAAGCTTGAATTTCATATGATTTTCATGTCACTAAATATTCTTTTGATTTTTTTCAACTATCTAAAAATGTGAAAAATACAACAGAGATGAACCTTGAAAACATGCTGAGTGAAAGAAGCCAATGACACAGGCTCACATATATAAATTCCATTTATATGAAATGTCCAGAATAGGCAAATCTATAGAGATAGAAAGTAGATCAGTGGTTGTCTAAGGAATGACAGGATTGAGGGGTGTTAGCTAAGGGATGTGGGTTTCTTTTTGGAGAGATGAAAGTGTTCTAAAATTGACTGTGGTGATACTTGCACAACTATGTGAATGTACTAAAAGTGATACATTTTAAATGGGTGAATGATATGGTATATGAATTATACCTTAATAAAGCTGTTTTTAAAAATGTAAAAACAACATTCTTAGCTCACAGGCCATGCGAAATCTGGCTGTGCAGGTCAGATCTGGTTGGAAAACCACAGAACCCTGTGGTAACAGATCAGAGCTTCTGGAGGGTGGGGCCTGGCTGCAGAGGGGTGGGGGTTGGTGGAGTACTTTGTACTCCAGCGAATTCCTGGTTTAGTATCCCAGTTTATTCTGTACCTCCATCCCCAGTTTTTCCTCCACCTGGAGTCACCATCCCTCCTCCAGTGCCACCTACCTGAATGCTACCCATCCATCCATGCTAGGGTCAAATGCCCCTTTCTCCATGAAGTCTAACTTCCCCAAGCACTTTACTGTCAGTACTGAGCACTTACCATGTGCCAGGCACTGTGTTAAGAATGCTTTACCTGAATTATTCAATTTAAATTCATCGTCACAACAACCCTATGAATTAGGGAATTACTACCCCCATTTTACAGGCGAGGAACCCCGAGGTTCCAAGATCAAATATCTAGCCCAAGGTCACAGCTAGTGAGCGGCGGAGCTGAGATTCAAGCCCAGGTCGGAGGCTTGAGTGTGGTTATGTTTTCCTGGCATAACTGGCAGCACCTGGAGCATGGGTCAGTCATTCATCCAGGTGGCGCCACCCCAGCAGCACCTTGCACGATTTGAGGCATAAGTGAGGGAGCCCTTGGCCGAGAAGAGGAAGTCAGAGACGGGGGAAGGAGCTTGTTCGAAAGGGGTCAGAGGGGCGTCCAGAATCTGGGACCTGAGGGACATGAGAAGCAGGGAGTGAGCATCGTTCCCGGAACGACCAGCCGACCCGAGGCCCGAGCCTCCCCAGGTGAGGGTGAGGCTGGGGAAGCTCGGGGAGGCCGACGAACACCACAGTACCGGGCGCCTCGGGGCTCGGCGGGCTGGGCGGGGGCCGCGGCGGCCGGGCGGGGGAGGCACCCCTCGGCTCCCAGCGCGTGAAAATAGAAACGGGCGGAGACCGGGACGAGGCGGGGGTGCGAGTGGCCGCGAGGCCCGGGCTCCGCGGAGACAGGCAGCCCGCCCGCCCTCTCGCCCGCTCGGCTTCGCGGCCACAGGGCCCGCCGCGCCTCCTTCGGCCTCCGCAAACCCGGCCGGGCCGCGCCGAGGTACCTGGAGGGTTGGCGTTGTCATTTCATCTCCTGGGTCCGCTCCACACACGGTTGTGCTGCTTGCGGCTTCCGTCCGGTCCCCGGGGAGCCGAGGTGGTAGGTCCGGCGCGGGGAGCCCGGCAGGTCGGGGCTAGACGCGGGCAGGGCGGCCGCTCGCCGCGGGAGCCGAATCCGAGGGCGAGCGAGGAGCGCAGCCCAGAGTGGTCGGGCCCGAGCCGAGCGGTTGCCCCCCGGCGGCCGAGGCCGGCACTGCAAGCACCGCTCCCCGCAGCAGGGCTGCCTGGACCAGGGCCGCGGCGGGGCCGGGCTGCGTGCGTGCGGGGGCAGCGCCGGGGAGGGCGGGGAGAACGCTGGGGGTGGAGCCTTAGGGGGCGCGGCGAGGCTGGGGCCCGGGCCAACCACTGCGGTTCACCTGCTTAGAGCAGATTTACTGGCACAATAAACCTAAACTTTCTGGAGCTTTGGTTTCCTCATCTTTAAATAGGGTATAAACTAGTTGGTACCTACCTGGCTTGGCTTTTGGGGTGGGGGGGATGGATGAGTGAGCTAGTTTAGGTAATGTACAGTGTGCTCTGCGTTGAGGGCTCAGTGCCTGGTAACTGTTAACATGCCAGCGACTCTGTCTCCAGACACTTTTTGTTGTTGTTTTCCTTTTTTAAAAATATTAACCCGTCTACATTTTCCTCAGGAAAGAGTTTTTCTTAAGCCTCCGAATTTGGAGGCTTTACATAACCAGGCAATGGCAACACAGTAGATTGGTTGTTGGTTTTCGTTCATTGAGCAATATTTTTAAGTACCTACTATGTATTTGTGCTAAGCTCCAGGTTAATGTTCAAAACAGCTCTAGTGAAGCCTACAGTCTGAGGAGAAAGATGATTTTCCTCAGTGTGGGCCCACATGGAAAGCCCATGTGCTATGTGAGCTCCTGACAGGTAACTTTCCCAAGATAGGGGTCAGGAAAGGCTCCCACTTAAGTGGAGGTTTATGGGATGAGTAGGAAAAGAGCATTCTAGGTTAATCAAACAGTCTGTACAAAGGCCCTGAGGCCCTGAGGAGACCATTTGGTAGATTCCAAGAAACTGGAAGAAGGCCAGATAGCCAGAAAGCAAAGAGCAGGGTAAAGCCTGATGTGAATTGAGGCTGGCAAAGTGGGCAGGGGCCAGGACTTTTGGCATTTGACTACACTAAAGATTTTTTTTTTCTTTTTCATTTTGGATAGATGACTCTAGTTCTAGTATAGATAACAGATTGTGGGGAGTGGGGAGGGATTTTTAGCATATGAATCTATTGCCCTAGTCCAGAAGAGAGTGAGGGAAGCTTGGACCAGGGCGGGTAGGAACATAGACATACACAGAGTGGGGAGGTTTTGGAAGACAAATCATAAGTACTTGGAAATGGTTGGATATGGGGCACGGTGAGGGGCAGGAAGGGACAGGGATGACTCTTAGGAGTCTGGGTTTGGAAGCTGGTGATGGGCTGATGGCAATGCTACTGAGATGGGAACCACTGAACGAAGACCAGGTTTGGAGAGTAGGGGGTAAGGAAGATCACAAGTTTGAAGACTTTGTTGGGGGGTGGGGTAAGGAAGGTCAATGAAACATCCCTATGAAAATATCAAGCGTCGTTGGTTATATTTTCATTTGTAACTAAGAAGAAAAATGTTAACTGGAGAGTCCTATCTGTGAGACATCTGGGTGTAGGTGGGAACAGAAACTGTGAGTGAGATCTAGAGAGGACTAAAGTAGAGAGGTGAGGTGAGAGCCTACGGCGGAGCTTCAAGGTTTATTGGCTGACCGGAGGAGAATGAGCCTGCAAAAGCAGCTCAGAATGTTGGAGAGGTAGGACAGCCAGAAGAGTGGCTTGGAAGTCACGAGAGGGGTGTTTCAGATGGTGGGAGTTGGGGAGAGGACTGCTGATAAGGAGAGAGGGGACAATAGTACCTAATGCAGCTGAGAAGGCAGTCAGTGGTATCAAAGATATTGGTGCCTCAGCCAGAGATGTTTCTGTCAACTGATGGAGGCCCAAGCCATACAGCAGGGGATGAGTGGATCATGAGGAAGCGGATCCATGAGTAAGGACAACTCTTTCAAGAAGTTTGACTAGGAAAAGAAAGGGATGCCTAGGGGAATAACTGAAGGGGTTGTGGGGTCCAGGAAAGGTTTTCTGATGGTTGTTAATGGGAGAAGAGCATGTTTAAAAACCAAAGGAAGAATCTACTTAAGAAGGCTAATCAATGGGGAAAGGATGAAAGCATAGATGGGGGATTGGCTTTAGACATTATAATAGGGTAATAGGAGGGAAGGAGAAGATAGATGTCTACCTTGGTAGGCTTGAAGGTAAAAACAAGTTGAGTGGGTACCTTTGGATGGCTTCTAAAAGAGCATCTGCTAAGAGGAAGAGATGGGGAGTTCTGGGTTTTGAGGAGAGTAAAGATGATTTGAAAATCATTTCAGGTGAACCAAAAGTGAGCAGTGTTGTGGGCAAACCTGGTAAAGGTTGACAACCTCTATAAATTTAAGGAGGTATCAATCTGCCTTGCATTTTTCTCCCCAGTACTTAGCTGAGGTGCATACCACTGTGAGGGAAGTTGGCTGGGTTCATTCAGATGGCTGAAAAGACAGAGAAGCAAGGGAATTCACAGGTTTGGCAAATGTGTTATTGAAATAATAGGCTACGGAATCTAAGCTAGGTAAGGTGGGAAGTGAATAGGGAGAAGGTAAAAGTGAGTGGACTAATTGGAGGACCCAAAAGACTGAAGGACAGTCACAGTGGGAACAAGCTGAAAAAGAATGCTTAGTTATTAATTTCTGAAATGGTTTGGTTTCAGGCAGTCATACAGTCCAGGGTGCAACTACGGGAGCAAGAGACTGTGTGAAATGGAGCAAAGGAGGTATTTGTACACGAGGAAGTCAAGGAACCAAAAGGCCGGGGTGCTGGGTCATCCCTCTAGTGGAATTGCGAGTCGGGATAATGGCAGGGGTGGCAGGAAGGTCTGGGTGAAGGGTAGGAAGGCATGCTCCCTACAGCAACAGGGTCATGGCTCTCATCTATCCTGGACATTCAGGCCATGCTCTCTGAGACACTGCTGGAGCTGAGTGGGAAGGCTTTTGTGTGTTGTTACACACCTGGCACAGTCACTCTCCTTCTGCATCAAGGGGAGGGCAAGGCTGGGTCTTTTCCAGGGCCTAGCACAAGAAAGGTACTCATTTAATATCTGCTGGAATAACCAATAATTAATTTAAGAATAAGTGAATAAGTAAAAGAGAAGGGCCCTAACTGGTAAATGAGAGGAGTGGGGCAGATGATTGAGAGCAAAGAGAAGAGGAGCACAGCCAGTGGATCACAAACAGCTGTCTTCTAATTATAGGGACTTTTCATTTTAATTTCATCTTCCAACTTAGGCAGTCCATTTGGTGTGAATCAGAGAACTGGAAGGTAAGACAATTGAAACCATCCAGTCTGAGGAGCAGAAAGAAGAAAACAATGAAGAAAAGTGAACAGAGCATGAGGAACCTGTGGGACACTATCAAGCATACAAACTGTGGGAGTCCCAGAAGAAAAAGATAGAAAGAGGAAGAGAGAATGAAGACACAAACATACACATCTAAGATACTCAACAAACCCCAAAGAGGATAAACCCAAATAGACCTATACCATGCCATATTATAATCAAACTGTCGAATGCCAAAGATAGAGAATTCTGAAAGCTGCAAGAGAGAAGCAGTGTGCGGCATACAAGGGAGCCTCAATAAGATCAAGTGCTGATTTCTCATCAGAAACCATGGAGGCAAGAAGACAGAAGCATGATGTATTTAAATGGCTGAAAGCAAAAAACTGCCAACCAAGAATCCCATATCTGGCATACTGTCTTTCAAAAATGAGGGAGAGATCAAGACATTCCCAGATAAACAAAAGCTGAGGGAGTTTGTGCTGATTTGAATGTATCATGTCCCCCAGAAAAAGCCATATTCTTTGATGCAGTCTTTTGGGGCAGACATATTAGTGGGGATTAAGTTGGTACATTTGGATTAGGTTGTTTCCATGGAAATGTGCCCCACCCAACTGTGGGTGATAACTCTGGATAATTTCCATGGAGGTGTGGCCCCACCCATTCAGCATGGGCCTTGATTAGTTTACTAATCAAGTGGGCTTGCTACAGCCAAGAGGGACACTTTGAAGAATGCACAGGAGTTGAGAGAGGAACTGCAGTTTACAGAGACATTTTGGAGACAGCCTTTGAAAGCAAACTTTTGCTTCAGAGAAGCTAAGAGAGGACAAACACCCCAAGAGCAACTGAGAGTGACATTTTGGAGAGAAGCTGTAGCCTAGAGAGGAACGTCCTGGGAGAAAGCCATTTTGAAACCAGAACTCGGGAACAGACACCAGCCACGTGACTTCCCAGCTAACAGAGGTCTTCCAGACACCATTGGCCATCCTCCAGTGAAGGTACCCAACTGTTGATGCCTTACCTTGGACACTTCATGGTCTTAAGACTGTAACTGTGTAACCAAATAAACCCCCTTTTATAAAAGCTGATCCATTTCTGGGGTTTTGCATTCTGGCACCATTAGCAAACTAGAACAGAGTTCATCACCGCAAGACTGGCCCTTCAAGAGATGCTAGAGAGTTCTGTAGATTGAAAGGACAGTATACTAGACAAGAGATCAAGGCTGCATTAAGAAATAAAGATCTCCAGAAATAATGACATGGGTAGGTGTAAATGCCAGTACTATTGTATTTTTGGTTTGAGGCTTCACTGTTAACTTCCTGCAAGATCTAAAAGGCAAATGCATAAAATGTAATGATAAATCAGTGGTTTTGGATTCATAATGTATACACATGTGATTTTTGACAGGAACTACATAAGGGTGGGTGGACAGAGGGCTATAGAACATAATTTATGTATGCTACTGAAGTTGGGTTGCTATCAAAACAAATGAAATTGTTGTAGATTTATGTTGAATTTGGGCCCCACGGTAACTACAAAGAGAACGCTGGATGATACGTAAGCTCATAGAGACAGACATCAGTGTGCAGGTTGCCAGGGTCAGAGGGAAAAGGGATGGGGAGTTGATGTATATTTGACATAGGGTTTCTGTTTGGGGAGATGGAAAAGTTTTAGTAAGGAAAGGTGGTGCGGGGACTGCAATATTGTGAATGGATTAGACCCATTCAATGGTATGCTTAGGAGTGATTGAGATGGGAAAATTTATGTTATATATATATGTTCCCACAATTAAAAAAGACGGAGCAACTAAAGAGACAATGACAATTAAATGCAATAAATGATCTTGGTTAGGGTCTAGCAAGGGAGGAAAAAAGGCTCGAAGGGACATTATTAGGACATATGAAAAATTATATCAATATTAAATTTCTTGAGCATGATAGCTGCACTTAAGGTGGTTACATATATGAATGTCCCTATTCTTAGGAAAAGTACAGGGCAGTATTAAGTTTTCAAGGATCATGATGTATACAACCTATCCTCAAGTATTTATAAAATGGATTGATAAATGGATAGACAGACCAACAGATAAATGGATGGAGTGATACAGAAAATATGGCAGAGTTGGAATTGGTGGATCTGGTGGTCTGGGTTGCAGTATGTTGGAGTTCTCTGTATGACATTTGTATTATTTTCCAGCTGTCTAAGTTTGAAAGTATATCAAAATAAAAAGTTAAACAACAGAGACACAGTAGCCAGTTTGAAAGGGTCTTCACTGGCCAAATCTAGGATGATTTGGACATCAAAATAAATAAATGCTGAATGAAAATCCATTTAAAATTATAGGAATCCACAAGTCTTTAATATAAATCAATAAATGGGAGAGGAGAAATTCTTGAACACTGTGGAATGCCAACTAATAAATGTGGAAGGAATGATAATAATAGATAATCATCATTGGCAACCATCACAGTGGTGGACCATACAGGCAGGAGTTAGTAATGGGTGCTAAGGCTGGTGGGTTTGATAAAGAACAGAATTATTGGCATAATATCAGAATATCTCCCCACAAAATGCTATTCAAATACAAAGAGTGAAACGGTGGGGTCACTAACTTGACTGGGTGATCAAAATTAGTTTTGCCAATGGAGGAATGGGTCAACATCTTGGGCCTATTAATATGATACTCTGTGAACAGCATGGCATTGCTTCTTGGGATTCCTGCCAAGAATGCATGACCTGCTCTGGTCATAATGTTATATTAGCTGGTCCCGGGTGGAGGGTCATTCTGCAGAATGAAAAATGTGTGCTCTTTGAGATTGTCAAGGACATGAGAATTAGGGCCAGAATGAGGAACTGTTCCAGACTGAAGAGACTGAAGAGATGTGACAACAAAAATGTGACATGTGGTAGTTGATAGGATCCTGGACCAGAAAGGAAATGGAGACCATATTGAGATAGTTGGCATCATCTGAACGGGGTCTATGGTTTGGATGGTAGTATTGTAAAGTTGATTTCCTGATTGGGAGGGCTATGCAATAGCAACGTAGGACAATGTCTTTGTTTTGGGGAGGTACACTCTAGAAAATTTAAGGGTGATAGGGTACCATATCAGAAAAAGACAAGAGAGGGTTAATGGAACAAATGTGGTCAAATGTTACTATTTGGGAAATTTGGGTGAAGAGGATGTAGGAGGTCTTTGAAATTTTCCTGTAGGTTAGAAACTATTTCAACATACAAAAAATGAACAAACAAACAAAAAACAAGTCTAAAGCAATTTTTTTTATTTACAGTATGAAGGTTACAAAGGTACATATGTATGTATATATATAATACCCCTAAGTTACAAATTTTCATTGTAATGTACAATGCTATATGCTGATATGCAACTCAAGGGGAAGTGTTGCTTATGCATCTACACTTACAGAGTACACATAAAACTTTTTTTTTTTTTTTCCTCATAATATTAAGAACAAATACTGCCCTGTTTTATACCATGGGTTTTTGATGTGGCAGCCTGGTGATGCCAGAAGATTTGAGACTTATATCTTAAACAAGACTTAAAAGGAAGTCTTGTTTAAATACAGGGTCCTAAAAAGAAGAAAAACCCAGAATATCATATACTTTTAACTCTGTAGAAGTATTATTCTAGCTTTTGAAGCCTTACTATGTAACAAAAATGTTAAGTTGCACAGGACAGAATATATACAAGTGGGTATAATCACAATTTGCACAAATTAGCCAAAATAGGCCTTCTTAGGTAGTGGTTTGCCACAATGTTTTCTGAAGGATCTCAGGTTTGGTATCAAAAGGGAAAACATTCTTTGGGCACCAAAGTCTTATAATGCTGAACTCATCCAACAGATTGTAAACGTAACACTGGAGTCCTATACTGGAGAAAACGATTTGAAACTGGTTCTTATTATAAGGGCAGATTTGTTACAAGATGAGATGACTACTGAGATGATGATTATGCCTGAAATTTAAACACCCTGAACCTGAAACTTAGTTTAAATCATTTGTTCTCCCCCAAATCTTGTCAAGTCACAAAATATAAGTGGAAAAACATAACTGATACCAATTTATACAGGACAGAGATTAGACGAAAGTGCTTCTTCCAACCTAGGAGGAACAGATTCTTATATTACCATAGTCATGTGCTGGTTCCAGTAATACACAATCATTAGCACCTGATTGTCAAAGAGTTATGTTTAATGTAATGACCAAGACACTCAAGGCATGACCTAATTTTTGTGCACAACTCCAGGACACTTGAAAACAAAGGGGAAGAAGCCCATTTGACTATGTTTCACAAGACATTCCAATCACAGATCGCTCAGGCACTTTTTGGGCACAACTAAAGTTGTTGCCCAAAAAGCTGACCCTAATGATAAATGGATGGAAAGGGACTGTATGTAAATTATGGAAATATTCAATCAATATCTCTTATTTTCCTTAGGTGCTCTTTTTACTGAGTTTCAATGCCAGAGTGTTGCAGAGTAAGAGGAATTTTGCAAAGTTTTAAGTACATCGTGATCTATCATTAATGAAGAAGTACTTTCTACCATGTGTAAGGACTTTCAACAAATGACATGTTTAAAGGATATCAGTGAAAAGATGAATGGGTTAGCACAACTTAGAAATAGGGGGTAGATGAAACATATATTTAGCTTTACTGTTTATAGTTTAAAAGAAGCATTTCTTTAAAAAATATTCCCTTGAACCACTTTGGGCGATAGAGCTTACTTCTTATTGTTGTGATTTATCTTACTGATATTCTATGCTGAACTCCCTCCCAAACTAAAGTCTATTTTGCATTAAAAAAAATTCATGCATTATGAAAAGAATGACCTAGTTAAATGTGCATAGATCAAAGCTCAAACATCTTTTAAACATTTTCCAGTTCGTAAGATCCAGATAAGCAGAACTAGAAATGCACTTTGATAAAAATACAAAGTGGTTAATTACTTAACCACTCTTTGATAAATAGATGGCATGGTGAGACTGAAAAGTAATGGATTACATGCTACTTGAGGGCAGGAACTTTCTTTTGGACCCTTCTGAGCGTCTGGTGCAGAAATGAGCATTAATAAATGCTTATTAAATTAAAGAATACATGAATTAATGTAATTAATTATCCTTGCAGTTTCAAAATTTTCCTGAGTCCCCAAAGAACATTTTGTCTAGTCATACATGATTTCTGTCACTTTGGAAGAGTAGTGATAGAACAATCAGGTTCCAAGGGTATGTAAGTGATTGGGATAAAAAGGGACTCAAAAAACTAAAACGCATGTGTGTCAATGGCATGGAGATAAGATTACTGCAAAACCAAGAAAGGTACTTTAGAGGACTCAGAAATTAAAACTATACACGGATACCTAATTTTATAATAAAGTATCATTTCTCTAGTTTTAACCACTCTATTTTTGGGCAATTCAAGGATTATATTCTTATGGTAGATTTTTGTTAACTATAACCAAATATTCACTGAAGAGCAAGCACTCATCTGCAAAAGGCATATTTACACATTACATCAACTGCAGATTCATTTTTAAAACTGGAATATGCTTTGGTTCAGTTGCCCAAAGCGGGAAAGTAAGAATAAGAGGTGGCAAGAGATAAGCTCAAGTTTTAACATTCTGAAACAAAAGAAGGTATCTTGTTAAAATAGTCTTCCAAGTTAATATATAAAATAACCATTCTTCTGGTTGGCAGTTTAGCTAGTATCAAGAGACAAGAAAGTGGATGTGCCTTAAGTGCCTGTTTACTGCACCTTAATTTGAAACTCTGTCCTTTAAGAGGACAAACTTGTATCACTGATCTACTAAAGGTTTTTGTTTTTATTTTTTTAGAGAAAGGGTTTCAAATCAGCCACTTAAACAGTCTATTACCAGTGTAAAATAACTTTCACTTAATATTACAGTATAGGAATCCCTATATTGCTCAAAAATACATAATCCTGTTATACAGCGTAATTATTTTAGAATTATCAGCACAGTGAAAAAAAAAGCTTAAAAAATAAGTAGAACTGCTGCTGTTATATTTTAAAGATAGATAGTATGTGAAAAGTGGAAATAATTCTCCATTACCAGGCAATTACCACAAAAGAGAATGTTAGAAGGTGGCAGATTCCTCTACTTTTACATTCAGGAGGAAAACACCAAACAAACCAACAATAATAATTCAAATTTAACTGAAAGAGGTTTCCAAACTCAAGGTAGACAATAATATCAACCTGTCACATATAATACCTGATAGAGCTATATAAAAAGAATTAATATGATGATTGTGAAATTCAACTTAAAGTTTAAGCAGAATCCCAAATTTAATTAAGTCTCTTTTTATTTCACAGATATTCAGATCTTATCCAAGCAATTTTCTTTGGGACCAAAGAAATTTGGAATTTTATTTCTTCATTAGGAATTGAAAAAAGAAGACCTTTGGCTTTCTAACCAGACAGTTCAATTGTGGCATCAATCAATGATGGCAGCAACATGGAAACGTATGCTGGATATTTGGATAAATATTATATATATTTATATATAGCTTATAACCAGTGAAAATAAAAAGAATATAAGTCAGCATAAGTGTCCAACATAAGATACAAAAAAGCAGACAAAGTGCTTAAGTCTACAGGTTTTCCCTGAACGCTTCAAAATTATTTGACTCTTTAAGCAGGGAGGGCTTTTAACAGAATTTGCATATTAGCTTACAAGGTAATTTGCATTAAAAATATGGAGAGGGTCTTCTATATTTTTGAACACATACAAATATCACCACATGCATATATAAATTAAATAGGAAGACCAGGAGATTCTCAGAAAAAAAAAAATCCATCATAATCTTTTATCAAAGTGGTCACATTCCTTGTCAAGCAAAACCATTTACAGTTAAACCTGTTTTTCTGGGAGAAACAAAATCTTGTCCATATTCCACACAGCTTAATTTTTTTTTAAAGAAATTTTTATCAGCTAACTGCATTTAATCAGCTAAAAAAATCTTTGTTACCATCCTACTTAGGAGGATAAGAAAACAAATAATTAGTAACAATTTAGCCATTTGTTGGATTTTTCTACTTATAAAAATACAAGAATTAAATAATTTACTATCTCCCCTGCCTTGTAATAAGTTTCAGTAACAAAGTTAGTGACAGTACAGATGATAAAAAACAGACCTTATCAGACTTTACTTGGCCTAAAAAGTGCTAAAACACGGTGTTAAAATGGGTAAATGATATTTAAAGTAATATTTTCGATTGCCTGTACATGTCCCAACATTTAACATAAAACTCTGCCTAGCAGGTAGGTGAGTTTACATAAGTTCAACTATCTTATAAATACTGTATAAACATACATTAAAGTATTTCTTCACATAAAATATTAGGATGCTAATTTCTGGGTAAGGTTCATTTGATGACTTTTCAAGAAAAGAATTACCTTTTTCAGAAAAGAAAAAACTGATCCTTTCCTTTTTTTTTTTAATGGAGCTAGAGAAGGAGAGAAGTTTAAGGGAAAGAGGAGGGAGACTTTTCACATACTGATTGGCTGCTTACAGACACATGCTTGGAATATGGAGAAGATTCTAAGCCCCAGGTCTCAGTGGGCAGAGGAATTGGTCCACCCGAATGAGGGGACACTACTCTGCAGTTTCCCTTCTATTTGACACATGGAAAGCCCATAACATTATCAATAATTTTCCTAATTCAAAATGAAAAAGAAATTAAGTTACCTGGTACTGTAAAAGAGGTGGAATATCAAAAGCCTATTTATCATTTGAAAATAATTTGCCATATTATGGCATCTAAATACAAAATATGTTATTTATCAAGGCTGTCTCATTCATAAAAAACACTTCATTTGTGGTTTGAAAATGCCACACACTTAATTGAAAAATAACCTGGTCACCCATAATTGGAAAGCTGTTAAAATACATAAAATAAGCAGCTTAAGGGCTCTTGCTCGTGGGGCTGCTAGTGGACAAAGCAAACCTCCCATATACTTTCATTTCACATCAAGACTTGAAAGGCAAATTATTAAAAACCCTATTGATCTTGGCTCTATATGACAGTTTAAGCTTGCACAAAAGGAGCAGAAATGCACACGTTTCGTCTCTCCTGCCCAAACTTTAAGCTCACCTTCTTTTTTACAGCTCTTTTTCATATAACTAATGAGCAGAGTGACTCCAGAAGCTCCCCCTGCAAATTTTCCCAGTGGCTTAGCCTTTCACAATAACACAGGAAACCTCAATCTAATGGCTTTGCCACCGAAGTCTGTGTCTGCACCATTAAACTTCCCATATTAATGGTACGGTTATCTCAAACCATTATGTGTTGAAATTGTGCTTTCAGAAAACATGGTTGGACCTTCAAGACATTTTTTTCTTTCCCAATTTGCAAATTTTTCCCAGATGGAACTAAAATTAGGTTTATGAATTTTCAAAACATAAAAGCTCTTGAAAAACATACTGTAGTCTAGATTTTAATTTCTACAGTTTTAAGCAGATCAGATAATTCATTTTTGGACCTTGAAACATTATGTGGAGCTGGGGAAAGAACAAACTTCTTTCCCCCATCTCTGCATGTGTCAATCTTACTGCACACGGTCGGGGAGGACTGACCGGTTTTACAATGTCTAACTGGAACTAACTGGAACAAACTCTGTTCAAAAGTCTATTTCACATGCCCTCCCTACCAGTTCGCACTCAAGCCAAATAGCTTATGTTTTGCATATACAGCTGTGTTTTCTTTTTTTCCTCTTCCAAGTGCCACACTCCTCCACATCCCCTTATGGCACTCCTGATACATCTAGTAAATGATGTTCAGCAAGGATAGAGAATATCCAAGTCAATATTATCTTTTCTTTCAGATTCTGGCACTGCTAATCTTGGAATATTATATGGATATTACATTATTTTAAATGTCAAATATATACCTCCTGCATAATTAGGAAAAAATAAGCTGAGTGTGATTTTCCAATACCACAAAACTAACAATCTTACAACTACTAAGTCCTAATGATGACATCTGGCAATGCCTAACAAAATCTAGGTGGTTGTCCCATGGTCTTGTCACCCTGCCCACTGTTGGATGCGTAGAACCAACACTGAGTCTTGAATTAGCAGCTGTTGGTCCATGTCACAAAGGGAGAGGGCCAGGGACAGGATCCTGCACGGGCTCACACAGCTCAAAGTGAATTGACATGTTTGTGCTGAAAAGCCGGCTTCACCGCAAAGTCTACGCTTTAAACAAGCTGGTTCTTCAAGATTAACTTTCTCAAAGGGATGTGCCAACTAGAAAAGATGCAGTCAAGGTAACCCACTTCAAAGACTAATTTCTCAAAACTAGGACAGATGATCTCCCTGGAATGGCAGTGATATCCGTTATTCAAATAGTGACAATAAAGCTCCACTAGCCCTAACCAAAGGCACAATTGGTTAGCAGTAAAAAATGGCTTAGGCTAAAATGAGGAGTTTCTTTAAAAATAAATCTCATATCATCCTCTGGCTTCTACCTAAAGTAAAATCAGAAAAACCTAAAACAAGCAAACCTTTTCTTTAAAACATGGTCTCCAACTTGCTCTTCAACATGTTCACTACCAGAAAGGGAGTGGAAGGTGAGGAAAATTAAATTTTCCAAGTTCTAAGTCCTTAAGTTAGCACTTACGAGGGGCAAAGCTTGTAATAAGGTGGGAAGTGATGGCTGGAGTGAGATGTAGCAAGAGCCAGGACAGATGGAAGAACCCGTGGTGATGCACACTTCACAGGCAGCAGGAACAAGTAAGAACAGTAAACTCCAACAAAATGTATAACCCATCAGAAACAACCAAGAAACGTATAATCACAGAAACTTAGCTACAGCAAACTAGCATCTGGGAAGGAATGGGCTTAAATAAGAGATCAAGGCTAAGCCCGAAATAGCTCCTACAGGAAGAAAAGCAAGAAAACAACTCTCATATGTTTACTTATGTTCAAAAAGAAAAACAATGAGCCATCCTGAAGAGGGGAAATAAACCCAATTACTTATAAACCACATTGTGATACTGGAAAATAAATCAACAGCTTCATTTTGGAACTTATTAGAGGTCCTAGTATTTCTGGCCAAGGTAGCTTGTGAAAGGTAGGCTCTTCTTTAAACATGGTTATGGTTCAGCAGTGATTTGCAGGTCCTTGTCAAGGCACTGTGCTAGAGGAGAGAGCAAAGAGCATTCTTTTTGTGCTTCTTTTCTTTTCTTTCTTTTTTGAGGTGGAAATATTTCTTGTGACATTCATTCAAGGCTCTTTTCTGATTTGTTGCTGCTCATACAAGCAGTCCCATGCGAGTGACTTTGGCTGACAAGAACGTGTGCAACACAAATACAATCGGCTTTGGACAAGAGTGTAGGTCCATGGTCTGTGGAGAAAAGACATCAATTATCGCTACCACGTATACACACCTTAATAAACAAACCTATTTGGATGTGACGTTCCACTTTTTACAAAGAGCTTGTATAAACAATGTGCCAAAGCGACAGAAACTCTTGGGAACTTAAGGCCATAAACTAAAGTGCACTCAGAAATAAAGTTACTGCATATCATAATTAAACACCAGTGTGAGGTTTCACATCCACAACTAGGATACAATGGGTGGCATACCATGCCTGGTAGGAAGAAGGAAAAATAGAGGACTTAAGATAAAGAGGAATATCCTATATGGAGACCATCAGTTGTACTGATTATTCCCAGGGGAACTACAGTGAACTAAGCTGCAGTGTGACCATCTATGGGTGAGATTTTCGATGCCCTCTGTAGGTTTGTGGTAGAAATGACAGCTCTTGAGGTTAATTATGCCCTCCTAGCATGGGCCTTCATTCCGGACGGCAGCCACCAGAGACCAAGGAGACCTGGAGACAGGTTGCAGGAGTCAACAGGTTTAGTCAATCTTTGGCACTGACAGCAGATACCAGCAATATGACACAGTTTTAACTGTGGTTTTTAAAGAAAAATACAACTTTATTACAGGCACAAGTTATAGAATATTAATTTCATCAATAAACTTTGCATATATTCAATATAAAGCAAAGATTAAAAATACATAAATAGCTAGGTGTAATTTAACACTTTGCTTGTTAAATAGCAATTGCTACTAACAACTGGTTAGTTTAACAGAAATTGATTTAATAGAGAAAAACATTTAAGTCTTGCTACTGCCCAAAGCTTTGAAAAGCTCTGGTTCGTTGCCTGTCCTCATTCTCCTAAAGGTTCCTCATTTAAAACAGAATTTCTAATTACAGGTTACTCATTTGGAGGTTGAATTATGTTATCTTTAAAGTCTTTTTCAGTTCAAAGATTGCAGGAGTATACGTTTCTGAATTTACACCTATTGTAATAGTGTTAGTGGACATAAGATTTCACTTATATTAAGACTTGAACTACTGGATCACTGTTGATGAAAGAGAAAAGGCATTATTTTATTCCTTAATCATTCTTTATTTCTGAAGTATAGTTGATTCAAATATTTCATTCCTCTAAGGAGAACAATGACTGTTGGTATTTTCTTTCAAGGACAAGGAGGTCAAAGACGACGATGGCTGAGTGGATAGATCTCAGTATCTTTTTGTCAGATAAGCAGAGTTTCTATAGCAACCAAGTCATTCTATTAATGTTAACTCTTATCCTAACAAAGTGCTGATAATAGCAATGGATGGAATTTGTTTAGCAAAGTCTGCCAGTTTTAGTATTTTATATCTTATATCTTTATTTTGATAAAGACCTGTTTCTTAAAGGGGCGATCTATTTTTTCTTTCTAACATTCAAATAAAACTGATTTTTTAAAAAAGGGAATAGTTTCGTAACATGAAGAAAGAAAAAAAAAAATCCAAACCCAATACCACTTTGAAAACTGAAGAACAATTTCTTGATTCCAAATAGAGTGTCGATCCATAATTTTCTATACAAGAGGTAAGAAGCAATGAGAAAGAAAAAGAATAACTATTACAATAAACACATTTTTCTAAAACACTCTTACCAGTTCTCCCTCAGGACCACCAAAATCCAGATACAGATTTCTGATGCCATCATCAGCAGACATTTTCAGCCCTTCAAAGGGGTAGCGGTACAATATGCTGCTGGAGCCTCCATTTTCCCTGGAGATAGTGAATCCATTTTCATAGTGAACAGTGAGTCTTACCTCTTGGCCATTTAATGTGCACCCTGTTGAAAACAAGGAAAAACACATTACTGGAAACTTCCTATTCAATTATTGAGTGAAAAGTGATTTTCCTGGCTTCAAAAAAGGAAAAAGAATCTTTGTTTTGAGAATGTATAATGCCTAGCTTATTAAAAACCTTCTAAAGTGTTTTCTGTTGTTGCTTTAATCCACATAAACCTTTTGTTTTAATAAATAAAGCATATTCATGGCTTAGATTTTAAATCACATTTACACATGAGGAAAACTTCTAGGCCCCAATAGGTCACAGTGAAGCTACTATAGCCGGAAGGAATGCATGCCCCACATGCGTTTTAAACCTAAAGAGCAAGACTTAAAGGCAGAGAATACCAGACACATAACCCTCCACACTAGATCACAGGAGCTAGAGAAGAGCATAAGACTTGGGAAAGTTCATGCAACTACCACTTGATGCCCTCAACTTCATGCTGCAGAACGAACTGGGAGGTGTCTTACTTTTAGATGAACCAGAGGTAGGATTCTGATCCTTTTAAGTGAGAAACTTTCTCCTGTTGTTAACAATTAGGCCAAGGACATTAACTACAGAAGCATTTTCCATTGATAAAGATAGAACAATATTAGACCAGCAAAGAGAAGGCTACATAGATAATCTTGGTTCTTCAAATACCATAACTTGTATATCATAGCAGTAGAGTAGAGGAATGAGTTCCACCTCCCAAAGGCTTAGTCAAAAACTTCCGTTGGTGAATGAGTCTCCCTGGTGATGTGGGACATAAATTTTGGGAATGAGTCTGACCTGGCATTGAAGCGCTGAGAATGCCTTTTTGACCACAAGGGGGAAAAGAAAGGCAACAAAATAAGGTTTCAGTGGCTAAGAGAATTCAAATAGAGTAGAAAGGCTGTCATGGTGGTTACTCCCATGTCAAGCTTCAGCTAGATATGCCAAATGACCATAGTATCATAAGCCCAAGTCAACAGTAGTCTTGAAAACCCTAAAGAATACCCAGATCCCTATCTGAGATCTATAAAAGTTTCCCTCATTAAGTTTGTTCTTCAGAAACTTAAATCCTCCAGAGAACTCCTATGCCAGTTAAATTCCAAAACCCAGAGGCAATAGCCTCTTCAAGAAAATCAACTGATGCATTTTCTTTTCCCATAAATTAGACATTCCTTTTCAACATGAACAAGTTAGGGTGGTAACGGCCTAGACATCCCTGAAGACTGGGAAAGTGATTAAACTAGATGAAGGGTAGTAACAGACAAGGTGGAATTTAACAAAGGATTATGAATACTGAACTCTATATAATTTTCTTTTTCTTAGTTGTTAGGGTACTAGAATAGCTAGAAAGAAAGAACTGAAATGGTGGAACTGTAACCCACAGCATTCTTTGAAATTTGCTCTATAGCTACTTGTTAAATTGTAATTATGATGGGGAAGTACATCTCTACCCATTCTCTCCTCTCTCCCATCTGTCCGTCTTCCTGGCTAAGGCCAATCCTTCAACCAGTGCTTTAAATTACATCCACTCCCACCTTCTCAAAAACTGTGTAAGGTTGATTATTCCTTTCATTTCTCTTTCATGTTTTAACATATCCCTCTTAACCAGAGTCTTCCCATTAACTTTATAAAATGTTCAAGTCTCTCTCCTTATTAAAAGAAATGCCACTATTCAATTCCCTACCTTCCTCCAACTACTACTCTCCTCTCTCCTCCATTTATAGCAAAACTTCTTGAAAGAATTGTCTATTCTCAGTTTCTCCATGTTTTACCTCCTATTCCTCAGACCTCTGCCATCTACCACTGCCATCACATCACCAAATGTGTCTCCACTCAGAGCACCAACCATGTCCATGTTACTAAATCCAACCCTCTTCTTCAGCCTTCATCTTACTTGATACTTGTAGTACTCACTGTTAGTTGTCTAGCTGGCTTCTATTTCTCCATTCTTCCTTTATAGTCAAACCCCAATTTTATTCTGGTTTATATTCTCTCCTGATAGGTTTCAGGGAAAGGTGACCTCAACTTCCAGGGTAGATAACTTCTAGAGCAATCAGAGCATGGCTTTCCCCTGTTGATTATTACTGCTTTAGGGTGGGCATATAAACCAAATATGATATGCCAAATGACCACAGTATCATAAGCCCAAGTCAATAGTAGTCTCGAAAACCCTAAAGAATACCTGGATTCCTGTCTGAGATCTATAAAAGTTTCCCTCATTAAGTTTATTCTTCAGAAACTTAAATCCTCCAGAGAACTCCTATGCCAGTTAAATTCCAAAACCCAGAGGCAAAAAGTGGATCAATCAGAACTATGACTGGGAAGAGAAGACTCCTCTCTTTTATTCTTCCTTTCTCTTTTATGTAAGACAATACATTTCCTTAATGTTTATTCTAGTTTGAGTGTACATTTTCTGTTAATTTCAGCTTAAACCATCCCAGCTGACACATTTGACCCCGTTGATCATTCCTCTCCTTCTGCTTTTATCTCACTTACCACCCCCACCCACTCTAGTTTTCCTCCTACCACTCTGCCTACTACTTCTCTATCTCCTCTATCTGGCCTATAAATGTTTTAGTTCCTCCAGACTCAATCCTATTCTCTTTTAGCATTCTATATGCTCTCCTTAGAAGATCTTATCCACATCTGTGGCTTCAACTGCAACATATTTATCTCACTAATGCTTATCTCCTTTAAATCCCTTTCCTATATATTCAGCTGTCCATGAGATATTTCCACTTGAAAGTATCAAGGCACCTCAATGAACCCAATTTTTAATTCTTCTTCCTATGTCCCCTATCTCTGTAAATGACACCATCATCCATTTAGCTATATGTCATAATTCAGAACTCCCTTCCAACCCCTTCTTTACCTCTCCCCATTTTGAATTCATCTCCTAGCTTTTTTGAAATTCATTTTTCCAGCTTTTAAATATCTCTGTAATCAATTTAATTCTCATCTCCACTATCATCACCCTTTGCCTATAAGCCTACTCTTAACTCTTCTTAATTCATTCTCCACAATGATTACAGAATTACACTGAAGAAACACCAACCTGATCATAAAACTCTCTCTTCTCCTGCTTCCCATTTTGGTTGGGATAACACTGCGAATGAGGCATGTGTAGTCGCTCCTACCTAACTCTTCAAGCTCATCTCCTAATACATGCCCCCTCACTTACTCTGTACTCCAGCCACCCTGGCCTTCTTTAAATTCTCTCCTACTTCAGAGTATTTGCATTGCTATTCCTGCAGCCTGGAATACTCTATCCTTTTTTCCAATTCTTCATTCAGAACATTTATGCTCCTTTGCAGCACTGATTACAACTGTCATTTTTCATGTATTTACATGCTTCTTTGATTAGTATCTGTCCCTCATACTGATCTACTGGCACCATGAGGGTAGGGGTCATACTGCTTTTGACTTTCCAGTGTCTAACATGGAAGCTAGCAGATAGTAGGCAGGTGATAAATGTGTATGAATGAATTGAATATAAAAATAGAAGCATACAGTGGGAGGACCTAAACTAGTCCGGCAATCAGGAAATCTTCCCTGAATCAGTTAGATGCTTTAAATTGAAACAGAAAGTAGTTGTTAGTCAAGAAGGAATGGCTGGTGTGGTGGTTTGGAGCTGTATGTACCCCAGAAAAACAAGTTCTTAAACTTAATCCATTATTGTAGACGTGAACCCATTATAAGTAGGACCTTTTATTTATTTTTATTTTTTAATTTTAATTTTTTTTATTTTGAAATAAATTCAAAGTTATATGAACAGTTGCAAAAACAATACTAGCCCCATACACAGAATTCCATCTTACCCTGACCCCCCTCCCCCAATAGCTCAACCCACCAACTTTAACATGTTGTCACATCACTATTTCTTTCCCTCCTTATCTACCATCCATCATCTATTGCTCTGTCTTCTGAACATATTAGAGTTAGCTGCACACATCCTTGAACATACCCTATAATCCACATATACACTTCCCATGAACAAGAACATTCTTTATGCAATCCCATTAAGCACACCTAAGAAGTACAAGAGATTCAACAATGATACAAAGCTTACATTCTATATTTCCTTTTCCTTATGTCTCAACTGTGTCCCTTTGAGCCACCTGTCCTCTATCCTCCAATCCCATCCAAGTTCATCCTTGGCATTCAATCGTCATCTATTTAGACTTTTTTTTTTTTCAGTTGTGGAAACATATATACCGCCTAAATCGTCCCATTCCACCCCCTCCCTAGCATTTCATTAGTGGGCTTAATCACATTTAGAATGTTGTAATGCTCTTTCCCACCATCCATTACTAGAAATTTCCTGTCACCTCAAACAGCAACCCTACACTCATTTCTTAACTCCCCATTGTCCCTTCCCCCATTTCTCTTAACCCAAACTCTACTTCTCATCTCTATGGTTATATTCTCTGATAATTTCTTTGTGTTTACTGTGGGGCTTAAAATTAATCTCTTAAATCCATATCAGTCTTGTTTTTCTTTGATACCACCTTCACTTCAATAGGAGACATAAACTATGTTCCTATACTCCTTCATTCCCCCACCTTTATATAGTTGTTTAAAATTACATATTTTACATTGAGTTCAGAACCACTGATTTGTCCTTAGCGTTTGTGTATTTATATCATGTAGGAAGTAAATAGTGGAGTTACAGTTCAAAAATTATTGACTTCTATTTGTATTCCATTGTGGTTGGAGTATGTGCTTTGAGTATATTCATTTTTTTTTTTTTTTTTTAATTTATTGAGGCTTGTTTTATGTCCCAGCTTATGGTCCCTTCTGGAGAAAGATCCGTGATCACTAGAGAAAAATGAGTGTCCTGGTGATTTGGGATGTAAGGTACTATATATGTCTGTTAAAATTCTCTATATCTCTTTCTCCTTTCTTTGTTTCTCTGTTGGTAGGGCTCCCTTTAGAATCTGAAGTAGGGCAGGTCTTTTATTGGCAAAGTCTCTCAGCATTTGTTTGTCTGTGAAAAACCTAAGCTCTCCCTCAAATTTGAAGGAGAGTTTTGCTGGATAAAGTATTCTTGGTTGGAAATTTTTCTCAGAATTTTAAATATGTCATGCCACTGCCTTCTCGCCTCCATGGTGGCCGCTGAGTAGTCACAATAGTCTTATGTTGTTTCCTTTGTATGTGGTGAATTGCTTTTCTCTTGCTGCTTTCAGAACTTGCTCCTTCTCTTCAGTATTTGACAGTCTGATCAGAATATGTCTCGGAGTGGGTTTATTTGGATTTATTCTATTTGGAGTTCGCTGGGCATTTATGCTTTGTGTATTTATATTGTGTAGAAGGTTTGGGAAGTTTTCCCCAACAATTTCTTTGAATACTATTTCTAGACCTTTACCCTTCTCTTCCCCTTCTGGGACACCAATGAGTCTTAAGTTTGGATGTTTTATTTTATCTATTGTATCCCTGAGATCCATTTCGATTTTTTAGATTTTTTTCTTCATTCTTTCTTTTGTTCTTTCATTTTCTGTTCTGTGGGCTTCTAGGACACTGAGATGTTGTTCAGCTTCCTCTAGTCTTGTATTGTGAATATCCAGAGTCTTTTTAATTTGGCCAACAGTTTCTTTTATTTCCAAAAGATCTCCTATTTTTTTTATTTACTCTTGCAATGTCTTCTTTATGCTCTTCTAGGGTCTTCTTTATGTCGCTTATATCCTGGGCCATGTTAAAGGACATCTTGATGTCCTTTAAATCCTTTGCCATGTTTTCGTTCCTCTATTGTAGTTCTTTGATTAGTTTTGTGAGATACTGTGTATCTTCCGATACCTTGATTTGTGTGTTTGGAGTTGGATTCCCCATATCTTCTGGTTTTATCATAGGCATTAAGATTTTCTGTTGTTTTTGGCCTCTTGGCATTTGTTTTGCTTGATAGGGTTCTTTCAAGTTGTAAAAAAAAAAAGGGGATATTGATCTAATTTTTCAGAAACAGTTTGGTGACGTACACTTTCTCTAACTAACCAGCAGATGGCATCTGTGAGTAACCTATACCCCTCAAGTCAGTTCTCAACCTTGTTCCTGCGGTGTGTGGGGAAATGATTCTTGTGGGTTCAGTTGGAGAACTCAGTTTGGGTGTGTTGCTGGAGCCGTCTGCCCTGAATGTGGGGCATGTGTACAGGTGGCCAGGGAGGAAGGGCAGTTTTAATGTTCAAATCCCCCAGGTTCCCGGAGATCCAAGGCTGCCGCAAGAGTCTAAGCCTTCATTTCAGTTCAGCCCCAGACCCTCTCTCTTGCTGATCCACAAACCACCGGACTTGGCGTAGTGTCCCTGGGTTCTCCGAGCGGGTCCCCCCTCCCAGCCGCGATCCTCCAGGAGCTCAGCCGAGGGAATGCCATGCTACGTCATCAGTGCGCACCGTCCCTCAAGGGAAGCCCCGGGCCGCCGGGCCATGCAGGGGCGCTCTCAGCCTGACGCAAAGATGGCTGAACAGGGTGTCTCAGCCCCCTCCTCCTCGCACAGTTCCTCTTTCCCAGCTCTGGGACAACTGGCGGGGCTCTGGGCTGTGGGCATGGCCCCAGGCAGGAGTTTATCCAGCCCTCCGGGGAGCCAGCTGTGAGCCGTGGGGTTTCTTTCTGCTTCCAGCTCTCCTCTCCATTCCCCTGGACCCAAGGGTATCTGCAGCGGGCTATCTTCCCGGCCAGACACCGAGAGGCCTGCCCAGCCCCCTCTTGCTGTGTTTTACTGCGTGGTTCCCACAATCGCAGCTGCAGCCACTCCTGGGTTTCCCCCCCCTTTTTTTTTTAAAGAGCCAGCCAGTCTCCAAACGCTGAACCCTGGCTTCCCCAGACCGCCGCGTGGCTGTGGGTCTTCCAGCCAGCTTACTCACTCGTTTCAGAATGCCGACTCCTGGTTTCACCAAGTGTATGGCCCCTCTGGAGCTAGGAGCCCTTGTCCAGCTGGTGCATTTTTGTAACCGGTATTCTGGGTCACTTTCTGGTTTTTAGCTAGTGTTTTTCACGGAGGCGTTTTTCGCCCTGTCTCAGCTAGCTGCCATCTTAGTTTCTTCCGTAGGACCTTTTGATGAGGTTACTTCAGTTAAGATGTAGCCCACTTTGCTTTCCCTTGTGAGGGTAGCTGCTGCAAGAGAGAGGCTAAGCCCACTTATAATTGTGCCTAGGACTCCCCCCAGAGAGCCTCTTTGTTGCTCAGATGTGGCCCCCCCTCACCTCTAACCCCTCTTGGCAGGTGAACTTACTACCCTCCCCTCTACATGGGACATGATACCCAGGGTCTAAATCCCCCTGGCAATGCAGGAAATGACTCCTGGAGATGAGCCTGGACCTAGCACTGTGGGATTGAGAAGATCTTCTTGACCAAAAGGGGGAAGAGAGATGAACAAAATAAGGCTGAGAGATTTCAAACAGAGTTGAGGGGTCACTCTGGAGGATATTCTTATGCGCTATATAGCTATCACCTTTTAGTCTTTAGTGTGTTGGAATAGCTAGAGGGAAATACATGAAGCTGTCAGACTGCAACCCAGTGACCTTGATTCTTGAAGATGACTGTATAACTATGTAGATTGCATAGTGTGACTGTGTGACTGTGAAAACTTTATGGCTCGCACTCCCTTTTTCCAGTGTGTGGACACATGAGTGGGAAAACTGGGACAAAAATTAGCTGAAGAATAGGGTAGGAAGACACAAAGAATATCATGAGGGCCTGGAGGTAAGAGAGGGTGGGTATGTGTGAGTGGTGAACTATATGTAGCTAGAGAGGTAGACAGGGAATGGATTATGGAAGGCACTGAAGCCCATGTTAAGCAGTTTGGACTTTGTTTTAAAGAACTATGGGAAGACACTGTAACAAGGGAGTGATATAATGAGATTTAAATTTTAGAAAGATTTCTCTGGTTGAAGTGTGAAAAAGGTAAGAATGGGAGTAGAGGGACCAGCTGGATGGCTATTGAAATAGTCCAGGCATGAGAAGTGGCTGGACTGGGGCTGTTGCAGTGAGGTAGAAAGAAGTGGAACAGGTGATCCTGAGTATTATTTTGGCTAAACACCCTTGGTGCTCAGATCACCAACAGGTAAGTAAGAACAAGTAAAGCCCTCAGTAAAGACTTGGCAGTTAAGTCCCTGTAGAAACATTTGTTTAATAAGTTTTAAAAGCACCAAATTTATCATGCTCTCTCCAATCCATATTCACTGTTCCTGACCTTCTAGGGAAAACAAACAAAACCAAAATAAACTAAAAGAAAACCAGAACTCCCAGACAAATAAGATTCCTTAACAGAAATTAATTGGTTCTTGTCTCTTTTGAGTGTAAATCTCTTTGGTAGAAAGGAAGAGGGAACAATGTACATTTATTTGCCTCCTACATATCTTATTCTTGTTATATCATCATAACGGCCTAATTGATTCAGGATTTCAGGTTCAGAGAGGTTAATATGCCCAAAGCCAACTAACTAATATGTAGGATTCAAACTTGTGTCTCCTGACTCCAAATATCATGGTCCTTCCACTGTTCCAGGCTGTCTCTTGTAGGATCTGTTCAATACTTGAGTAGTCAGTTAAGTACTCATAATGAACCCGAGTTTCCTGAGTGGAAAGGACATTGACTTTTTCAGTCCATGCAGATATTGTTGAGTATAATGGCATACATTAAAAAAAACTTTCTAAGAAGCACCCTAATATTTTTTAATAAAGCTAGGAGGAAAAAGGCTTATTAACTAATAGTAAACCAATCATTGTTACACCAAGGTGAACAATGGTAAATACAACCTATGTTATCAACTTTGTGTCTTTCTAAATGGGAGACTGGGATTGTGGTTACCAGCGTATCATGGAGGAGCACTCAGGCACAAAAACCCTAAAGACAAAGCAATTCTATGCCGTCAAACCTGTCCTTGCTGCTCTGGGGAACGCCAAGGTTTCCAACAAGACCCCCGCCCTGTCCCTCCAGCAGCCACAGCTGTGTGCACCCAGGGCTCCTCCTGGCCTTGGGCCTTTCAGTGCAACGCAGAAGGGAGTAGGCCCCACAGGTCCCACAGAAAGGCTGGGGCAACATTCCCAGTGTCTGCCCGTAGGACCAGTCAGTCCATTGAGTATAATCAATAGCCAATCATGCCCAGGGTTACAAAGAATATGACACTGTGTTCCTGTTTATAGCTATTTGATCAAAGGCAGGAAGTAGGTCTTGTTTAATCTCTCAGTACAGTGTTTTGTAAATAATCAACACTAAGTAAATATTTGTTGATTTAATGAGTTAAGAGAGACTGATACACACTGTTTATGTTCTCCAGAGTTTGCTCCGGCCATAAGAATGGGTTACCTGGAGAGGGAAACACAAGGGCACTAGTTTTGGAGTCAGAAAGAGCTAAATTCAAATCTCAGTCACACTAACCCATTTCCCTCATCTTGAAAATGGAGATGATACCTTCCCCAGAGGGTTGTTTGGGACAGTTAGATGATACATGTATCTCATTCATGCCCCCCACCAACCCTGATACGTACTCATTATTCTTTCTGTTTCTGTTCTTCCTGCCTCAAAAGCAGCTACTATGCCTACTTTATTTATTTTAGTATTGCCAGTAAAAGCACAGAGCATACACTCAATAAAAATTTGCCAAGGAGATGAATAAGAAGGGATCCATGAGAACTTCTAAGAACAGCACAGTCAGAGCAAATTCTCTCCTTGTCTATCCTAATAGAAATACTTTAAAATGTCCATTTTTCTTCTCCACTTCCTTATTTTCTACATATGTATTAATATTTATTATTTATATATACTACTTCTTAGTCTTCATATTAGCAAAGCTAAAGAAATATAAAGTACCTTCATAAAGTATTTGTATGATTTAAAAACTTAGGAGTTTGGGTTATCGGTATGATGAAAACAAGCCTTTAAAAGTATACTTAGTAAAGTTCAAGCAATTATAAACATACATGTATTTTCATATTTTCAAATCCTGTGACAAATGCAGGAAGACTTTATGTACTGAGGAAGTTAGCTGCATTTTCTGCCTATTCATCTTGAAGTTCGTATTTGCCAGGAGGAAAAGTCCTTGCATTCAGAAGGATCACTCATCAACAAAACTTAATAAAGGTTTAAAATTAAATGAACATTATGAAGGTCACATATTGCATTCACTAACCAAATACTTCTTATGTTTTCACAGAAATTTTTCTAAATGGGTAAACTATAAACAAAACATGTAAGAGACAAGAAACAGAGCTTAGTTCATTTCTTTTAATCAGTTTCCTGACTTTCTTTAGGCCACAACTATCTAAATAAATGGAACAACATGCCACAAATATAGTTTTAAATAAACCTTTTTGAATCTTCCAACAATTTAACAGGAGGCATGCTGGCTTATATATGTTTATGTAAACATATGTGTGGGTAGGGATATACAAATACACACACATATACATACTGTGAAGGAATTCTGGCTCTTATCAAAGTAGTTTACCTTCAGCCAATTTAATATATTTGGCACATCTCTTAAATATAGAGCAAGTGACAAATTTATCATTTGACAAATTGTGGAAGTGAAAATATTACTAAAATAATATTGAAATACAGCTGTGAATGAAAACAAAAAACTTAAAAATTACAAAAAAAAAGTCTGTTTTATCTATTTTAAAATATAAGGAATCAGCCAGTCTTTACTTTCTCTCTCCTAAAGCTGACTGTATTTAAATCGCTGTGAGCCAGGGACTAGATAGGTTTTTATTTTCTGCAACATGAAGACTAGCTGCTAGACATCAATGGAATAAAACCAAGCTAAAAACTTGTTTACAATCCAAGTTTCACTCTTTGTTCTGGGAAGTGTGTCCCTCTGGATGCTCAAAGGAGGAAGGGTGACCTAGATGCTAGTGAAGGGCCTGATGAGCTGGCCCAGCACCTCCGCTGCCCACAGGAATACTGAGTATCCCAGTCCTTCACCCTGAGGGTTTGCCCACTCCAGAAAGCACAGTCCATGGACAAGACAAAAAACAGAGCTCATACCCTTAACACAGTGATCAATCACTCCACAGAGGAAAATGAGGGAGAGACACAGATAACAGGAGAGAAAGACAGGAGGGGTGTGGTAGCTTTGATCAAAACCCAAGGTGGTGTCTTAATAGTAATTGACACTATTGCTAGAATCATCATTGTGATTGTGAGAAAACTGTTGAGAAAACTATTGGTGATCCTTCACTTCCCAGAAGCAACTGAAAGAAAGATAATTCATAAGACTTGCTACTCCTGAAACATTTTCTTTTTATATAAATTTTTAAGAGTAGATTTATAAAATAAAATACATAGAAAAGAGGGGAGCAAAACTAAGTGAACCAAGTTAGTCAAGGTAATTCAAACCATGTATGAATTCAAGTTGAATTCTCTCTGTTCTTATTAAAATTAAAAGGAATCTGGAAATATCTATACATACATACAAATCTATATCTGTATCTATATTTCCATTTCCATCACCATCTCAATTTCCACAGACACCATACCTTAAATGCCCCCCTAAAAAAAAAGTCTCATTCCAAGAGACTACCCACAAGAGGGCGCTTCAAGCTTATTTCCTTTGGACACTTGAGTAAGTATTGAGCACAAATTATCAAACTTCTGAAGAGTAACTCCTGTTCCAAATCCTTTATTTTTCTGTAAGCCATAAATTTGAGAGACGCTAATATTTTATAGGTGTCTATCCTTATCTTAGATTCCAAATCTTCTTAACTAGAGGGTCAAATGCATCAAGTGCTTAGTAAATGAGTCCTTACACTATTAAATGCAGATTAAATTGATGAACAGTGTGTCCATCAACAGAAGAATGGGGAAACAAAATGTGGGATATTATTCCATGGTAAAAAGGAATGAAGTTTTGATACGTACTACAATATGAATGAACCTTGAAGACATGATGATGACTCAAAAGGACAAAAATTGTATGATTTCACTTATGTGAAATATCTAGAATAAGCAAATTCATAGACAGAAAGTAGATTAGAGTTACCATGTGCTTGGGGGAGGGAGAATGGGGAGGTTTTACTTAATGAGTACAATGTCTCAGTTTTGGATGATGAAAAAGTTTTGGTGATGGATGTGGAGATGGTAGCACAACACTGCAAATATAATTAATGCCACTAAATGGTACACTTAAAAATGGTCAAAATGGCAAATTTTATGTTATATATATATTTTTTCCCACAATAAAGAAATGGGAAAAATGATAAACAGTAAAAATTACCATCTTTTAATAAGGTGATATGAATGTGCATAGAGCCAGGTATAATAATGCTTAGGAACACTTTGCTAGTGAAACAGAGAAACCAGGTTTCTTTCCATCATCAGCACTTTAAGCTGCCATATTTCAGCACAGTTTAAAGTGTGGCACATAAGATAATGGTTTTACTTTATAATAAATTAAACTGTAACAGTTCCATTTAATTACTGTTAGAAAAGAAATGCCATCATTTATACCTAGAGAGACTTCCTTGATCAGCTCAGCAGCAGCGTGACAACCTTGAACAAGTATCCTGGTCCAAGTTGACAGATCCCGATGTGTCTCCACCCTGAAAAGATGCATTTCAATGCCCTGCCGAGAGCCTGTCCTGGTAGCAAATGTAAGATCAGATCCAAGTGAAGGTGATCGACATCCGGAACCAGAGTGAACCAACCTAGGACCACAAACAGCAAAGATCAAAAGTAATTAAGGCTTTATGAATGGAAAATGTCAGGAATTCAAGCTGATTGATAAAGCAGAGAAGTATAAAAGCCATTAACAGTTTTTGGACAAGGACATTTCAAAGTAAGATCAATCTTTGAAGTTTAAGTTATTCTGTTTTCCTATAAAATGACACCTAGTGTCACAGTCAGACAAAATACTGGGCTACATGGATCACGGACCCAATTCCCCTTGGGTTATTTTATTTTCTTGTCTATGCCTATTAAAAAATACTATTTTGATTAGGAAATGATAAGCAAACAGAGAACACCTATTCTAGAGGACAGAGGAGGTTGTAGCTAGTAAAGATCTACAGCAAACCCTAACTTGTGTTTTGTCTTTAAAATTCATGCTGACTTCACATTTTACTCTAGAATTCCTTGACCTATGAAGAAATGCTGTGTGAAAAAAGGAAAGAAAAGGTATACAGATTTGAAAGAAGAAATAAAATTGTCTTTGTTCGCAGATGACATGATTGTCTATGTAGAAAATCCCAAAGAAGTGACCAAAAAAACTGGAACTACTAAGCAATTATATAGCAAGATCACAAGATCTAAGGTTAATGTACAGAAGTCAATTGTTTTTTCTTTTTTTTTTTTTTAAGTTTTTATATGACAACTTTTTTTTTTGTTTGTTTGTTTGTTTGTTTCTTTTCCCCATTTTTTTTTTTCCATTTTTATTGAGATTGTTCAGATACCATACAATTATCCAAAGATCCAAAGTGTACAATCACTTGCCCCTGGGTACCCTCATACAGCTGTGCATCCATCACACTTAATTTTTGTTCAATTTTTAGAAACTTTTCATTACTCCAGACAAGAAATAAAGTGAAAGATGAAAAAAGAAAAAAAGAAAAGGAAACTCTAAACCTCCCCTATCCCTAACCAACCCCCCTCAATTGTTGACTCCTAGTATTGATATAGTACGTTTGTTACTGTTTATGAAAAAATGTTGAAATACTACTAACTGTAGTATATAGTTTGTAATAGGTATATAGTTCTTCCCTATATGCCCCTCTATTATTAACTTTTAATTGTATTGTCATACATTTGTTCTGGTTCATGAAGTGATTTCTAGTATTTGTACAGTTGATCATGGACATTGCCCACCATAGGATTCAGTTTTATACATTTCCATCTTTTGACCTCCAGGTTTCCTTCTGGTGACATATATGACTCTGAGCTTCCCCTTTCCACCTCATTCACACACCATTCGGCGCTGTTAGTTATTCTCACATCTTGCTACCAACACCCCTGTTCATTTCCAAACATTTAAGTTCATCCTAATTGAGCATTCTGCTCATACTAAGCAAGAGCATCTACATTCCTTCCACAAGGCAGGAGGGAGAGTCAAAGAAGGTAGAGAGGCAAAAGAAAGAGGAAACAAAAAAAATGACAGCTAGGAAGCAGCAAAAGGAAAAATAACCTTAAATCAAAGTAGAATAAAGAATCAGACAATACCACCAATGTCAAGTGTCTAACATGCCTCCCCTATCCCCCCCTCTTATCTGCAGTCACCTTGGTATATCACCTTTGTTACATTAAAGGAAGCATAATACAATGATTCTATTAGTTACAGTCTCTAGTTTATGCTGATTGCATCCCTCCCCCAATGCCTCCCCATTTTTAACACCTTGCAAGGTTGACATTTGCTTGGTCTCCCTCGTAAAAGAACATATTTGTACATTTTATCACAATTGTTGAATACTCTAGATTTCACCAAGTTACACAGTCCCAGTCGTTATCTTTCCTCCTTTCTTGTGGTGTCTCACATGCTCCCCATCTTCCTCTCTCAACCGTATTCATAGTTACCTTTGTTCATTGTACTTACATTGTTGTGCTACCATCTCCCAAAATTGTGTTCCAAACCACACACTCCTGTCTTCTATCACCCTGTAGTGCTCCCTTTAGTATTTCCTGTAGGGCAGGTGTCTTGTTCACAAAGTCTCTCATTGTCTGTTTGTCAGAAAATATTTTGAGCTCTCCCTCATATTCGAAGGACAGCTTTGCTGGATACAAGATTCTTGGTTGGCAGTTTTTCTCTTTCAGTATCTTAAATATATCACACCACTTCCTTCTTGCCTCCATGGTTTCTGCTGAGAGATCTGCACATATTCTTATTAAGCTTCCTTTGTATGTAATGGATTGCTTTTCTCTTGCTGCTTTCAGGATTCTCTCTTTGTCTTTGACATTTGATAATCTGATTATTAAGTGTCTTGGCGTAGGCCTATTCATCTCTCTTCTGTTTGGAGTACGCTGCGCTTCTTGGATCTGTAATTTTATGTCTTTCATAAGAGATGGGAAGTTTTCATTAATTATTTCCTCTATTATTGCTTCTGCCCCCTTTCCCTTCTCTTCTCCTTCTGGGACACCAATGATACGTACATTATTGTACTTTCTTTCATCCTTGAGTTCCCGGAGATGTTGCTCATATTTTTTCATTCTTTTCTCCATCTGCTCCTTTGCGTGTAGGCTTTCAGGTGTTTTGTTCTCCAGTTCCTGAGTGTTTTCTTCTGCCTCTTGAGATCTGCTGTTGTATGTTTCCATTGTGCCTTTCATCTCTTGTGTTGTGCCTTTCATTTCCATAGATTCTACTAGCAGGTTTTTTGAACTTTTGATTTCTGCCGTATACATGTCCAGTTCTTCCTTTACAGCCTCTATCTCTTTTCCAATATCTTCTCTAAACTTTTTGAATTGATTTAGCATTAGTTGTTTAAATTCCTGTATCTCAGTTGAAGTGTACGTTTGTTCCTTTGACTGGGCCATAACTTTGTTTTTCTTAGTGTAAGTTGTAATTTTCTGTTGTCTAGGCATGGTTTCCTTGGTTATCCAAATCGGGTTTTCTCAGACCAGAACAGGCTCAGGTCCCAGAGGGAAGAAATATTCAGTATCTGGTTTCCCTGCGGGTGTGTCTTAGAAAATTGCTCCACCGTTTGATGCCTCGGGTCACTGTGCTTTTCTGCCCAGCAGGTGACGCCTGTTAGCCTATAATTCTTGACTGGTGTGAGGAGGTATGGCCGTGTTCCCCCAGGCTCTGGGGTCTGGTTCTGAATGGAAAGGGCCCCACCCCTTTCCTCCTAGAGAAGACAGACCCCTCAGGTGGAGGTCATTAGCATTTCAATGGTCTTGCTCTCTGCTTGTGGTGTCTCCACCCTTCCCAGAGTCACAGCCCTGGAAACTGAAAATGACTGGGGCTTTCTCCACTGAGCCAAAAAAGAAACAGATAGTCCCCTTCAGACCCAGTCCAAGGCAACCCTCCGGCTCTCCCAGGTCAGTCGTCACCCAACGCCTTTGTCTGTTTTTTTTGGGGCTGCGTACCTGTAGTGAGCAGTTCACACTCGCTACTTAAAACCCCAGTTGGAGCTCAGCTGAGCTGTATTCGCTTGTTGGGAGAGAGCTTCTCTGTGGCACCACGCAGCTCTGCAGCTCGGGCTATGGGGGAGGGGGTCTCCCGACCTGGTTCCGCAGGTTTTACTTACAGATTTTATGCTGTGTTCTCGGGCATTCCTCCCAATTCAGGTTGGTGTATGATGAGTGGATGGTCTCGTTTGTCCCCCCGCAGTTATTCTGGATTATTTACTAGTTGTTTCTGGTTTTTTGTAGTTGTTCCAGGGGGACTACTTAGTTTCCACTCCTTTCTATGCCGCCATCTTGCCCGACTCCCCTATATGACAACTTTTTATATTTGACCGACATTGTAATCATACCCAAAATTTCAGTTTGCAAAAGTAATCCTGATTACTTTCAAAATCATTTCTGTTTTGTTCTTTTTTTTTTTTTCCATTTTTATTGAGATTGTTCAGATACCATACAATTATCCAAAGATCCAAAGTGTACAATCACTTGCCCCTGGGTACCCTCATACAGCTGTGCATCCATTACACTTAATTTTTGTCCAATTCTTAGAAACTTTTCATTACTCCAGACAAGAAATAAAGTGAAAGATGAAAAAAGAAAAAAAGAAAAGGAAACTCTAAACCTCCCCATCCCTAACCAACCCCCATCAATTGTTGACTCCTAGTATTGATATAGTACGTTTGTTACTGTTTATGAAAAAATGTTGAAATACTACTAACTGTAGTATATAGTTTGTAATAGGTATATAGTTCTTCCCTATATTCCCCTCTATTATGAACTTCTAATTGTATTGTCATACATTTGTTCTGGTTCATGAAGTGATTTCCAGTATTTGTATAGTTGATCATGGACATTGCCCACCATAGGATTGTTTTATACATTTCCATCTTTTGACCTCCAGCTTTCCTTCTGGTGACATATATGACTCTGAGCTTCCCCTTTCCACCTCATTCACACACCATTCGGCGCTGTTAGTTATTCTCACATCTTGCTACCAACACCCCTGTTCATTTCCAAACATTTAAGTTCATCCTAACTGAACATTCTGCTCATACTAAGCAAGAGCATCTACATTTCTTCCACAAGGCAGGAGGGAGAGTCAAAGAAGGTAGAGAGGCAAAAGAAAGAGGAAACAAAAAAAAAAATGACAGCTAGGAAGCAGCAAAAGGAAAAATAACCTTAAATCAAAGTAGAATAAAGAATCAGACAATACCACCAATGTCAAGCGTCTAACATGCCTCCCCATCCCCCCCTCTTATCTGCATTCACCTTGGTATATCACCTTTGTTACATTAAAGGAAGCATAATACCATGATTCTATTAGTTACAGTCTCTAGTTTATGCTGATTGCATCCCTCCCCCAATGCCTCCCCATTTTTAACACCTTGCAAGGTTGACATTTGCTTGTTCTCCCCCGTAAAAGAACATATTTGTACATTTTATCACAATTGTTGAATACTCTAGATTTCACCAAGTTACACAGTCCCAGTCGTTATCTTTCCTCCTTTCTTGTGGTGTCTCACATGCTCCCCATCTTTCTCTCTCAACCGTATTCATAGTTACCTTTGTTCAGTGTACTTACATTGTTGTGCTATCATCTCCCAAAATTGTGTTCCAAACCACACACTCCTGTCTTCTATCACCCTGTAGTGCTCCCTTTAGTATTTCCTGTAGGGCAGGTGTCTTGTTCACAAAGTCTCTCATTGTCTGTTTGTCAGAAAATATTTTGGGCTCTCCCTCATATTTGAAGGACAGCTTTGCTGGATACAGGATTCTTGGTTGGTGGTTTTTCTCTTTCAGTATCTTAAATATATCACATCACTTCCTTCTTGCCTCCATGGTTTCTGCTGAGAGATCCGCACATAGTCTTATTAAGCTTCCTTTGTATGTAATAGATTGCTTTTCTCTTGCTGCTTTCAGGATTCTCTCTTTGTCTTTGACATTTGATAATCTGATTATTAAGTGTCTTGGTGTAGGCCTCTTCATATCTCTTCTGTTTGGAGTACGCCGTGCTTCTTGGATCTGTAATTTTATGTCTTTCATAAGAGATGGGAAATTTTCATTAATTATTTCCTCTATTATTGCTTCTGTCCCCTTTCCCTTCTCTTCTCCTTCTGGGACACCAATGATACGTACATTATTGTACTTTCTTTCATCCTTGAGTTCCCGGAGACGTTGCTCATATTTTTTCATTCTTTTCTCCATCTGCTCCTTTGCGTGTAGGCTTTCAGGTGTTTTGTTCTCCAGTTCCTGAGTGTTTTCTTCTGCCTCTTGAGATCTGCTGTTGTATGTTTCCATTGTGCCTTTCATCTCTTGTGTTGTGCCTTTCATTTCCATAGATTCTACTAGTAGGTTTTTTGAACTTTTGATTTCTGCCGTATACATGCCCAGTGCTTCCTTTACAGCCTCTATCTCTTTTGCAATATCTTCTCTAAACTTTTTGAATTGATTTAGCATTAGTTGTTTAAATTCCTGTATCTCAGTTGAAGTGTACGTTTGTTCCTTTGACTGGGCCATAACTTTGTTTTTCTTAGTGTAGGTTGTAATTTTCTGTTGTCTAGGCATGGTTTCCTTGGTTATCCAAATCGGGTTTTCTCAGACCAGAACAGGCTCAGGTCCCAGAGGGAAGAAATATTCAGTATCTGGTTTCCCTGCGGGTGTGTCTTAGAAAATTGCTCCACCCTTTGATGCCTCAGGTCACTGTGCTTTTCTGCCCAGCAGGTGATGCCTGTTAGCCTATAATTCTTGAGTGGTGTGAGGCGGTGTGGCCGTGTTCCCCCAGGCTCTGGGGTCTGGTTCTGAATGGAAAGGGCCCCACCCCTTTTCTCCTAGAGAAGACAGACCTGCCAGGTGGAGGTCATTAGCATTTCAATGGTCTTGCTCTCTGTTTGTGTTGTCTCCACCCTTCTCCGCTTCACAGCCCTGGAAACTGAAAATGACTGGGGCTTTCTCCACTGAGCCGAAAAAGAATCAGATAGCCCCCTTCAGACCCAGTCCAAGGCTCTCCAAGGTCAATCGTCACCCAAAGCCTCTGTCTGTTTTTTGGGGATGTGTACCTGTAGTGAGCAGTTCATACTCGCTACTTAAAACCCCAGTTGGAGCTCAGCTGAGCTGTATTCGCTTGCTGGGAGAGAGCTTCTCTGTGGCACCACGTGGCTCCGCAGCTCGGGCTATGGGGGAGGGGGTTTCACGACCTGGTTCCGCAGGTTTTACTTACAGATTTTATGCTGTGTTCTCGGGCATTCCTCCCAATTCAGGTTGGTGTATGATGAATCGATGGTCTCGTTTGTTGCCCTGCAGTTATTCTGGATTATTTACTCATTGTTTCTGGTTTTTTGTAGTTGTTCCAGGGGGACTACTTAGCTTCCACTCCTCTCTATGCCGCCATCTTGCCCGACCCCCCAATTGCTTTTTCATATACTAATAATAAACAACTGGAATTTGAAATTAAGACACAATACCATTTACATTAGCATCCAAAAATGAAATTCTTAGGCATAAATCTAACAAAATCAGTATAGGATCTATATGAGGCAAGCTACAAAACCCTGATAAAAGAAACCAAAGAAGATCTAAATAAATGGAGAGATATGCCATGTTCATGAATAGGAAGACTCAGTATTGTTAAGATGTCAAGTTGATCTATAGATTCAACATAATCCCGATAAAAATCCCACCAAGTTATTTTGGGTATATTAACAAATATACCCAAAATAACAAATTGTTAATTATATTAACAAATATACCCAAAATAACAAATATACCCAAAATATAGGCAAAAACCCAAAATAGCAAACACAATACTAAAGAACAAAGGTGGAAGACTAACACTACCCAACTTTAAGACTTACCTTAAACCACAGTAATAAAGACAGTGTAGTATTGGCAAAAGAATAGACAAACTGATCAATGAAGCAGAAAGGAAGCCCAGAAATAGAACCACACAAATATAGTCAACTGATCTCTGACAAAGGAGCAAAAGCAATTCACTGGAGAAAGGATAGTCTTTTTAACAAATGGTGCTGGAACAACTAAATATCCTTGTGCAAGAACATGACACATGAACTTACACTCCATAAAAATTAACTCAAAATGGATCTTAGACCTAAACCTAAAATACAAAACTGTAAACCTTCTAAAAGATTACATAGGAGAAAAACTAGGTGGCCTTGGGTTTGGGGATGAGCTTTTAGATAGAACACCAAAAGCAGGATCCATGAGAGAAAAAAAAATCGATAAGCTAGGTTTATTAAAATTAAAAACTTCTGCTCTGCAAAAGACATTATTAAGGGAATGACGAAACAAGCTACAAAATGGGAGAAAATATTTGCAAAACACGTATATGATATAGGACTTGTATCAAAATATACAAAGAGCTCTTAAAACTCAACATTAAGAAAATAATCAACCCAATTAAAAAATGGACAAAAGATCTGAACAGACACCTCACCAAAGAAGATATACAGTTGGGAATAAGCATATTAAAAGATGCTGTCAGGAAATTGCAAATTAATTGTCACAAATATACCACACTAATGGAGGATGTGTTAGTGCTAGGGGAAGGGGTGTGAGGGGATGGGTATATGTAATGTTGATCTACTGTTCTATGAATCTAAAACTATACCAAAAAAATAAAGCCTATTAATTATTTAAAAATGATTCCATCATCAAAGAAGTTTGGGAAAAGCTGGGTTAAACAAAGTTATACAAGTTTCTCTACTGGAGGACTTTAGCACAAATATGCTATTTAATGTGTATGCAAATTTCCAAAAGGATGAAGAAGTCTACAGCATTTTCCAAATTTATTAGTCAACAAACCTTTTAATTCTGCCTCCCACAGAAACTCACATAGGGCCTTACCTTGCAGAAGCTCTCCAAGGGCTTTTCAACTATGGTAGCCACTGATTCCACTCGGGAGGACACTTATTCTCCCAGATCTCTCTTTCCCTAACTATAAACATGTTTGAACAGACAATGTAGATTGGATCCTGGATCTGCCACAACTGTATTGAACAAATACAGGTTAAATAACCTAGTAAGTCTCAGTTTCTGATAATAGCTACTTGTGGTAGGCTGAATAATGGCCCCTAAAGATGTATATGCCTTAACCTCCCAAAACCTGTGAATATGTTACCTTACATGACAACAGGGACTTTCTGATGTGATTAAGTTAAGGATCTTGAGATGGGAAGATTATCCTGGATTATCTGGGTGGGCTCAGTATCACAAAGGTCCTTATTAAAGGGAAGCTAAGTGGTCAAAGTAAGAGATGAGATTTCGTTTAGGAATATATCTAGAGATATCTTAAATTTAAAATATGTGGAAGAAGCTTACATTCTAGTTCGGAGGTCAGAAAATGCAAGGTGGATAACTCTTTGCTTAGACATTTCTATGTGCCATTGGAAGGATGGAGGGGAAACCCACCATATTCCATAGCAATCCCTCAGCAATGTTTTTCCTACCCCCTTAATCCCCCATGCCCACACACAGCTTTCCCTATCACTAACACATCCTCCATTAGGGTGGCATATTTGTGACAATTAATTTGCAATTCCCTAATGGCATACAGGATTTTCGTACACCAAGAGAGAAGTACATAAAATGGTTCTAAGCTTCATTATAGGCTTTAGGTTTATACTATTTTTCTACAAATTTGCTGGTTCTTTCCTTCACTTCTCTAATTGTAACCTGAACAAGAAGATGCCTAACCTGGGATCATGGGATTGAGAAAGTCTTCTTGACTAAAAGGCGGAAAACAAATGAAACAAAATAAATTTTCATTGGCTAAGAGATTTCAAATAGAGTTGAGAGGTCATTCTGGAGGTTATTCCTATGCATTATATAGATATTCCTTTTTAGTTTCTAGTGTATTAGATTAGCTAGAAAGAAATAACTGAATCTGTTGAACTGTAATCCAGTAGACTTGATTCTTGATGATAACTGTATAACTATATAACATTTATCATGTGACCATGTGATTGTGAAAACCTTGTGACTGATACCCCCTTTACTCAGAGTATGGGCAGATGAGTAATAAAATAAAGACATATACATACATAGTTTTATATTTATATATACATAAAGTAATAGGGGGGATAAAGGGTATTGGATAGTTTGGGTGTTCTTTTAAAAATTTTTTTTTTCTTGATTTTGGAGTAATGAAAATGTTTTAAAATTGATTACAGTGATGAACACACAACTATATGACGATACTGTGAGCCACTGATTGTATACTTTGGATGGATTATATAGTGTGCAAATATATCTCAATAAAATTGCATTAAGAGACAAAACAAAACAGGCTCCCTCACAGGAAAACAACAACAACAACAACATGCCTAAGAGCAGCAGTGGTATGTTCCTTACAGCACATTTCCTTAACGTTGTCAGATTATCACAATTGGTTCAGACAATAAAGTGTGCATCTCTCAAAGAAAAGCCATTTTTTTTCCCTAATCTATCAACTGGCTCTAAACTAGAATCACCTGGTGCATAGCTTTTAAAAACTACTGATGTCTGGTTCATACCCCCATAAATTCAAATTTAATTGGTCTGTGTTGAGGCCCAGTCATCCTTGTTTTACTAAAAGCTTTCCAGATCATTCAAATATATAGGCAGAATTGAGAACCACTGCATCAGTAGTTAGCCAATTTTTTGGTTTCAGGACCCTTTTATGGTCTTAATTACTGAGTGTAGCTTACAAGGAGTAACAGTGTGATTGTGAAAACCTTGTGGATTGCACTCCCTTTATCCAGTGTATGGATGGATGAGTAGAAAAATGGGGACAAAACCTAAATGAAAAATAGGGTGGGATGGGGGGGTGATTTGGGTGTTCTTTTTTAATTTCTATTTTTTTATTCTTATTCTGATTCTTTCTGGTGTAAGGAAAATGTTCAAAAATAGATTGGGGTGATGAACGCACAACTATAAGATGGTACTGTGAACAGCTGATTGTACACCAAAGAAGCTGATTGTACACCAAAGAAGACATATGAAGGGCTAATAAGCATCTGAAAAGATGCTCAACATCATTGGTCATTAGGAAATGCAAATCAAAACCATGAGATACCATTTCACACCCACAAGAATGGCTGTAATAAGAAAGTCAGGCAATAACAAGTGTGGTCGAGATTTGGAAAAACTAGATCCCTGATACATTGCTGGTGGGAACGTAAAATGCTACAAAGAGTTTGGAAAATGTTTTGGCAGTTTCTTAAGAAGGTAAACATATAACCATATGGCCCAGCAAGAAAAATGAAAGCATGCGTTCACGGAAAGACACATACGTGAATGTTCAAAGCTGTATTATTTATAATAACCCCAAACTGGAAACAACACAAATATTCCTCAACAAGTGAAGAGATAAACAATATGTGCATCCATGCAATGGAATATTATTTAGCATTAAAAAGGAACAAATGACTGACACAGAAAACAATATGAATGAACCTCATAAACCTTATGCCAAATGAAAAAAGCCCAATGTAAAAGACTGCATATTGTATGATTCCATTTATATAAAACGTCCAGAAAAGGCAACTATAGAGAGACAGAGAGCAGATCAGTGGTTGCCTTGGGCTGGGGTGGGGATTAATTGGAAATGGGCATGAGAAAACTTTTCTGGGTGACAGAAAAGTTCTAAGATTGGATTGTGGCAATGGTTACACACCCGCATAAACTAAGAATAATTGGACTGTATGATCTGTAATAATTGAATTGTTGAATGAATTGAATGATCGTTGAATTCTATGGGCGGATTTTATGGTATGTAAATTGTACATCAATAAAGTTGTTGAAAATACATAAAAAAAATTCATTGGTCTCTCTTGCACTTTGAATGGACTTTTTTTTTTTTTAAACTTACACATGATTTTGTAACATCATGTATTGGTCATTTGGAAAATATTTGCTCAATGGTTTATGCAGATTTTCCAAATCTTAAAAGCATTTCATTATACAATATCAATAAATCCCATGTTAACACCAGCATTGATCTCATCAGAAAAGTCTAAGTATTGGGAAGCTGTCAAGCTTATGATGGCAGATAGAGCTTTCCAAAATTCTAATATTTGTTTGAAAGCTACAATTTTATCTTTGGCAACAAATACTGCCAGAGTTTTCCTTGAACTGACAGATTCATTTGTTCATTTTAGAGAAATATCTGACCATGGTTTGTCAGTCAGTTGTTCTTTGGAATAAAAAATGGTGTTCCATAAAGAAAGCAGCTAGTTCAGCTGGCAGCATAATCACACGTGTTTTTCCTTGAGACAACCATCACACTTCAGTACGAGCAGAAGTGCTTTATGAGTACTTCCCATTTCATCACACAAAATATTAAAATGATGTATACTCAGTGGTCAAGATTAAATAAAGTTAATCATTTTTACTGCTTCAACAAAGACATTCTGAAGTGAAATTGGCTTTTTGTTCCGGCAAGTAAGTATGTGGCAGTGAAGAATACAATGACTGATACAGTTTGGTGTCATTGCCTTGATTCATGCTAAGGCACCAGCGGTTTTACTCACATTGCTTTTGCACCCTCAGTGCAAATATCAACATAATGAAAAAGCAAATAACATCTTAGTATTCCTATGAAAATAGTTCTGAACTCACAGACTGCCTGACAAGGGGATCCCCAGAGGTCCATGAAGTATACTTTGAGAACCACGGTACTGAGCTGATTCCCATAAAGCCAACATGCCTGTTAAACATTAACTATCTTAGTAAGAGATAAACAAGTTTCAAAATTACTCCACGCATGATCCAGGTAAGACAGGCTATTGGGGAAAGTGACAGAGTGTATTCCACCGTATTTGGTTTGATTGTTAATCCCAAATCAGACATTAAAAAATATAAAGTCGAGAAGAATATTTTTCCTACAGATTGTAGGAAAGATTGAAATATTTGGTGGAGAGAATCTAATTCAAACCAGCTGCCAGAATCTTGCTGAGAATTGGTTAGGACAAAACTGCCAAAAGCTCCCCTTTTGTGGGGGAGGTCAGATGAGCTCATGCAAAGCTTTTCAGCAGCTTTTGCCCCTTAAGTCCCATAAGCACACTACCACTCAATTTTCCACATTGTAAAGTAGCCCCATTTTCTTTGAAAATTGTTTTCTCCTAAGTTAAAGAAAGCTTATAGGAAAAGGCTACAAAATCGACATCCTGCAAAATCCACAAGTCTTTCTGCCTGTATCATACATCTGACTTTAATCTCAAGAAAGGTGTAAAATAAAAATCCTCTTCATTTATCACTTTGTTTTACTTAATTCAGCATGAAATAGCCAATAAGAAAACACACATATACACACAGTTTTGGTTTCCAAGAATCTGTAAATATGTAATCCAAAATGGTACTCCACAAACGGTAACTCAATGTTAATTTATATCACCCTAAGAATGTTCTCAGATTGTATACTACAATTAATTCTGAATTTATCACAGACTTTCTATTTTGTGGATAATCAACATCCTTAATTTCTTTTCTATTCCTTCCCTATGTGTGTATATTCTCTCTCTCTCTCTTTTTTCTGGTGGCCTTATTACTCATAAGAACATGCTGCAAAATATTAGAAACAGAGTTACTGAAACTGAACACTCAGCCCTTTCTCCTTACATATATACATACACTTTACTTTCTGGCCTTGCCTCCCTCTGTGGGATACATCCTGGTCTGTTTCCATCTTCTGGTCTCTTAGTGGCCACACTTCTCCCATCTGAGTGGCAGAGGATGATTAAACCCCACTTAATTCTAGCATTCAGCGACTCCTGGACAACATAGTCACATGGAAAGACTAAACCTCTCATCTGTCTACCATCTTTGCTCCTTAACCACCAGCATTTTCAGAACAAGGAGTAAAGAATCCCTGCTATTACATTAAAACTTAAGAGCTAAAATAATCAGTGAGCTATAGGCACCACCCATTTAATTTAATTAATGGCCAGTTCAATCTGCATGTCTAAGTTGATCCAAATAATGCATTTGAATTCCTCACATTTAAAATATAACTTTCACTACTTGTAATAACTGTCAGGTAGAGCCAGAGTTCCTCTTTTAGCAAAGGCCAAAGTAAACCAATTATATTTTAAAAATAGAATTCGTTGGCATAATTTTCATTTAATAATAATTATAATTAAAGCAACTAACATCTAAGTACTTAGAATTTGTTAGGCACTGTTCTAGGCATTTTATAAGCACTATCTCATTTAATATTCACACTCACCCAATGAAACACCTGTGGTACCTAAAGATTAAGTAACATGCTCCTAATTACTTGCTTCAAGTGGCAGAACAGGGATTCAAACTCAGCTTATTATGGATTATTCTTAGTCCCTTCTATTAAATCTTGTTGGATTTTTTGTTTTTATTATAACAGCTTTATTGAAATTCACACACCATACAATTCACCCCATTAAGGTATGTAATTCAATCGTTTTTAGTATGTTCACAGAGTTGAGCAACCATCACCACAGTCAATTTTAGCACACTTTCATCACCTCAAGAAGAAACCTCATACTCTTTAGCTATCACCCCCCTTCCTCCATATTCTTCCTCCATCCTCGCCTGCCCTTCATCCCGGCCCTAAGCAACCAGTAATCTACTTTCTGCCTCTACAAGTTTCCCCGTTCTGGATGTTTCATATGAATGGAATCATATAATATGTGGTTTTTTGTCACCATCTTCTTTCACTTTGCATGTTTTCAAGGTTCATCCATGTATTGGTACCTCATTCCTTTCTATGGCTGAATAATATTCCATTGTATGGATATATTACATTTTTGATTAGCCATTGTCAGGTGATAGCCATTTGAGTTGTATCTACGTTTTGCCTCTTATTAATTGCCAATTAATTGGCAATTGGGTTATTTATTGCCAATTTTTAAACTGGGTTCTTTATGTTTTTATAATGAGTTGTAAGTTCTTTATATATTCTAGGTATAAGTCCCTTATCAGATACATGATTTGCAAATATTTTCTCCCATTCCATGGATTATCTTTTTACTTTCTTTATGGTGTCTTTCAAAGCACAAAAGTTTTTAATTTTGACAAAATCTGATTTATTTTTCTCTTTGGTTGATTGTGCTTTTGGTGTCATATCTAAGAAGGCTTTGCCAAACCCAAGGCTACAAAGATTTATTCCTATTTTTTTCTTCTATAAGTTTTATAGTTTTAGCTCTTAAGTCTTGTTTTGACAAGTGTCTATATTTTTCCTTAGTTGCAAATTAATACCACCGTGATGGTACATGCATAACTACCCCATTTCCTTGTTTAATATAAAAGTACTGTAGTGGTCTATGCCAGCCTAGTCTATAACCAGAAATTATATTATGGGATTGTAATTTCTAGTACTGCACAAAGCTCAACTATGGGATATGGTGGGTTTCCCTTCCATGCCTCCAGTGGCACATAGTTAAAGAAATGTCTAAGCAAAAAGTTATGCTCCTTGCATTTTCTGATCTCAGAACTAGGGTCTAAGCTTCCACATATTTTAAATTTAAGATATCTCTAGATACATTCCTAAACTCTAAATCTTTAGAGAGTACCAATTTAATTGCCCTAATTATAACTATTGAGACATGTCTACATGGTTTTATAGGATTCTTGTCATGTTCCCAATGTAACCATAACAGAGAAATTATAATTTAAGCAATAGAATTTAACTCAACTAAGATTTACTGAGGGCCTATTATATGCAAAGCATTGTTCCTGCTGAGATGACTAAGTCATAGTTCCTGACTTCAAGGTGGTTATAATTGAGTAAAAAAAAAAAAAAAAAAAAAAAAAGGAACAGAGAAACTGATGGTTAAATTCAGGTTTTCTGCAGAACTCTTAGGTCCTGAAGAAAATAATGAGGGCACACCTCCCTTCTTTTGAGGCTCAACATATCCATTGTCTTCATTACGTACTCTAAATGCTCAGCTCTAAATTATAGAGATGCTCCTGAGAAGCTATGTGAAAAATATGTTTTTATAAACAGGAGATACAGGTAAGGGAACTTGGCAAATTAGAGGAAATCCTATATAAAGTGAAAGTCTCCTAGACTGAATCTTTGCTCAAAGCAGGATCCATCCTCCATCCCACCCCCACCTCTGCTGTTCCTGTGGGAAATGATTAAACCAGATGGTTTCATCATTTAGGTCTTCTAATACCAACTACTTTTCTGTTGGGATCCTTTTTAATGTGTAGTTTTTAAGCCATGTCAACATCTGATTATTTTTTCAAGTCCAAATAAAACTGAATGTGAATAAGTATTCCAGTTTCATAGTTTTTGTCCCTTAAGACATTTGGCCCCCATGTCTACACTTCTCTGTTCTTTCCTACTCTAACTCTCCACATCTGTCACGCTATAAACATCCTGTTGCTTCAGGTTGAACCAATGTTTATTTGATGGAATCAAATTATGTGCTCTTATAAGTAGAAAGAGTAGTTGAAGAATATTTTGGCTGAGTTGTGTGGTTTATCCACAGTACCACATTATGGTTTAAATGCTTTCATCACTCAGTCAAAAGGCTGCCACAATTTCAGTGGTTTTCTAGTCAGAGTCAATAAAGCAAACAAAAAAAAAACACTATTTACTTCATGACTAAGCAAGTCTTGAAATGAACAGTTAGGAAGCTGCTTCAACCACTCTAAACATGCATACAAAAATACTGGTCACAGAAACAATTTATTCAGAGCGAGGAGCTGCAAAATGATCAATAAGGTTGTGGAAAAAAGTTTTTATCTAAATCAACTACATCAGTTACCGAAATGCTATTTTATATACTAAAGGTAATAGAATTCACTTTAAAATTCTTTAGTATATTTACATTAGGATGGATATTTTATTATTATTTTTTTAATCTTACCTTGTGGCAACAAGAGGGTAGCTATGACATGGTGATGCCCAAGCATCCCTTGTCCATGGCATACAGTCATAAAGCAGCAAATCCTTCTCAGTCACAGCCATGAGGACAGGTCTCCATTGTTGTCTTCCACCATCTAGTTTTGCCTGTTTCAATGGTGAAACCCAGAAAGCAGAGCTAACTATATAAAGTTATATAACTGTAAAAGTCCCTTTGATGATAGCCTAAAAGAATAGTTTTCTATCCCCCCACCCCCATCCCAGCCTAACTAAATTGAAGACACAAGAAGCATCCCATCAGGTTCCTTCCAACTGATAGGGATTCTTCATTGGCAGGTATGAGATGGTTTGTGTAGTTTGAAAAAGCTTTCCTCAAGTGAGTTACAGACATTATCTACTGATATGACATACTTTTCTCCCCCTTCCATAAAAACTGAATGTCACCAATTCTAATTAAATATATAATAATTTGTTAAAAAGGAATCTGTTCATACAATTTCAGTATGTCTGATGGGGGAGTAACAGTTTCTAAGTACAGGATAAAAACACAAAGTCCTACTACCAAATAACTGTATAATCTAAACATCAGTGTTTCTCAAACATTTTTGATTAAAACCTACAATAAGAAATACATTTTACAGTGTAACCCAATATACACATACTTATATAAATAAATCAAAGTTTTACAAAACCACACTAACCCCTATATTTTGTGCAATGTACTGATTGTTTCTATTCTATTAAATGAAAAATGCTGATCACAACCTGTTAGGCTGTATTTTGAAAAACACTGATATAAACTTGTCAAAAGGTTCCCCATTATATTTTAGGATGTTTATGTTTCAGTTACAAGTGTACCATTGCATTTACTTGCATAAAGCTCATTCATCTCTGTAGAGGTTAGGTTTTAAAATGTAAGAAATTGACATTTAAAAAATTCATATTCTCAAGGAACCAAGTCCAAAAAGCAAAATATTTTGTTCAAGAAAAGCTCTGTCATCATCAAAACTTTGCCCTTATCAGATGAGACCCTGAGCAGGGACCGCTTCATAACAGTATACTTTGGCACTGATCCTTCAGCCATCACTGAAGCCTTCAAGGAGAATTAGAATTGATGAATCATTTTCTCTTAAAGAGTTGTCTTCAGAGCCACTTTTCATTTTCACTTCCTTAATGACTTCTGAAGATAATCTGGACATTATCAGAGCACCTCAAGAATACATCTAAAATCTTTAAAAGCAGACTGAGTGGTTCAGTTCTGTGATACAACATCTATCACAGGGACTCTTCAGTCAGAAGCTAATTCCAGCAGTGGCGAGTGAATTTTAGCCAGAAGTGACTCATGTTCTACCATGTGCTGTGTGACCTGACACTGAGAATTTGAGTAAGACATTGTAGATATTATTGTTTTCAGTGAACCCAGGTTTTCCAAGCCTCTATATTAGTCACTGGCTAACTCTACAATACCACAGGGAGAATATCAACTCTAATGACATTCTCTTGGACTCTTACCTTTTTGTATCACAGATATCCTGAAGGGATTTCTAGTTGATGTTCACTAAGTTTTTGTCTCCAATATTGTTATGGACAATATTCCAATAAGGAAAATAATCTAAAACCTCTTTTCCCAAAAGGGTTAAAATAATAATCTGATTTTTAAAAATTAATTTCACTTTTTAAGTTATAAAGAGAAAATTTGAAGTCTAGACGAGTATATGCATTTGGAAAACCTAAATTAAACTATTTCTTCCCAAAAAAGATATTTTGGGTTCTGAAGGAAAAATGCTAAGGCCAACAGAAGCAATGTTGAATTTCATGACACAGAAGTTTTGGTTTAGCAATTTTTTTTAAGTGTTTATTCTTTACCTCTTTTGCATCTTTAGTTTTAGAAAGCATCTTTGGAGAAAAATGAAAGCTTAATGTGTCTTAACTTATAAGAATATTGTTTGCTTTCACTAAAATCAAAATGCTGCTATATATAGTGGGTGTGTTTTGAGCTGTGGTATCAGCACAGGCAGCCCTGGGCTCCACTTTTGAGTTTTGGGCTAGAAAAAAAACAAGGATACTAATTTTAGGTTTAGTTTGCTTATGTTTTAATACCCACTTGCCACCCCCACCTGGCCAAACAACAGCCTTCTCCAAATTTTATTTTCTAATAAATAGAACTAAAGATGAGAAAATACTAAGTTATACATTTCCTAAATCCTTTAAGTCTGTACATTTCTTTTTATAACACGTAATGTTCTTCTGTTCTTTATTATCATGAGAGAAAACACAAACACAGAATTAACCTTAGAGTTAGGAAAGGCTTTTATCAGATATACCTCATATGTATGAAATACATCTCATAACACCTCTGAAAAAAGATATCCACTCTTGTTTGAATGGTTGATTGTGATAGTAATATTTGATCTGGGTAACTCAAACAACTACTTCAAAACACAAAAATCAAGAAAGTAATTTAGAAATTACTAATTTGAATTAGTTCAGTGGAACTATTTTTAAAGTGGTTAAAACTTTACCACTTAATATTATTTCTCAACTCTGAGCTTCTGTTCTTGGCAAGATTTGATAATTAGTGACTTTGTTTCCTTGATTTTTAAAAACATGTTATTAAATTTATTTTTTAGAGCAGTTGTATGTTTACAGGAAAATCATGCATATAGTACAGAATTCCCATATAGACTTCCCTCACATTCACTTTTCCCTATTATTAACATTTTGCATTAGTGTAGTACATTTGTTATAACTGATGAACCAATCTTATAAATTATATTATTAACTAAAGTCCATTAGTTTACATTAGGGCTCACTCTTTGTGCTGTAGGATTAAAAAAAATTTTTTAATGTGTTAACATACATACAACACTAAATTTCCTGTTTTAACCACTTTCAACTATACAATTCAGTGGTGTTAATTATATTTACAATATTGTGCTACCATCAACATGTTTGCTTGCTTTTCGAATGTATGACTGTAGACAAAAATTACTGAGAACCAACTTGTACAAAGCACTAGGCTAAGTGCTCTGGGGACAATAAAGATTAGGAAAAAATGTGCTCTTGTCTTTTAAGATCTCATGATTGAGTGGAGAAAACAAACACATAATTAAGGTCCATAAACCGCAGACTGTGATGAATGGGTAGCTTTATTTTTCCTCCTTTCTAACTGTCTATATGTAGCATAAACCAAATTAAGTTCACCTAAAAAAGTCTGGCAACTCTTCATTCATTGCTTGTGGGAGTCTGAATTAGCACAACCCCATTGGAGGCAATTTGGAAATATTTACCGAAATAACAAATGCATAAGCCCTTTGTGGTAGTTTTAAAATAGTCCACAAATTCTTTGCTACTTTTGCCATCCAGAGGTGGAGTCTGAATTCCCCTCCCCTTGGGTATTGGCTAAAAGTGACTCACTTCTAAAGAATAAAACACAAAGGACAACGTGAGACTTCTAAGAGTAGGTCATAAAAGGCACATGGCGTCCATCTTATTCTCTCTTAGATCATTCACTCTGGGAAAAATCCGCTGTCATGCTGTGAGGATACTCAAGCAGCTCTGTGGAAAGGCCCACATGGCGAGTAATTGAGGACTTCTGCCAATATCTGCAAGAAACCAAGGTCTCCTGCCAAAATCCACGCAAATGAATCATCTTGGAAGTGAATGTGCCAACCCTAGTCAAGCCCTCAGATGACTGCCATTCTGGCTAACAGCTTGATGGAAACTTCATGAGAAATCCTGGGCCTAAGCTGCTACTAGACTCATGATCCTTAGAAACTGTGTGGGATAAATGTTTGTTGTTTTAAGCCACTAAGTCTTTGGATAATTTGTTAAACAGTGATAGATAACTAGTACATCTTTGACCCAGCACTTCTGGGATGTTATCCTATAGGTATAGAAATAGCCCCTAAGCTCCGAACTGTCACTGTTTAATAAACTCAGGAACTGATGTACATTTTTGGATGGATTCTTTATAACTAAAGTTTTATAACAGAAACTTAAGAACCAAATATATTCAGATAATGTAGATTCCTTGTTTTCCGGATCCATCCAAACTTGGGAACCAAAGAGTTTGGATAGCATAGGTGTGAAGCACAAACTACAAGGTTATCATTATAGCATAGTTTTTAAGGGCAAAAGATTATAACAACAAAATTGGGTGTGTGCTCATTTAACTACAGCTATACAACTGAATACTATACAGTTGCAAAAACAGAATGGGGTTGCTCTCTGTATATTGGGAGAGATCTCTAAGCTATATTGTTTAATAAAAAACAAAGAGCAAGATAGAACGTAGTGTGTATATGTTATCTTATTCTAGAAAAGTGGAAAAAAGAACACAATGTACACAATTGCTTCTATTTGCATACAGAAACTTTCAAAGGATTCATTAGAAAGGAATAAACGTAGTTTTCTTTCTGGGCATGGGAATTGTGTTGATGGGGGACAAAAATGGGAGGAAGACTTTTCGTCCATTAACTTTTTAAAAAAATGTTTTGTTTTGAAATAATTTCAAACTTACAGGATAGTTACAAAAATAACACAAAACCCATACACAGAACTCCAATATATACCCCAACCCAATACCCACTTCCACAATGTTAACATTTTGCTACATCATTCTATCTATCCATCTACTTGTCTGTCTCTCTATTTATACCCGTTAACTTTTTTTTTAATTGTTTATTTTATTTAATTAAATTCAGTTATATTGAAATACATTCATACACCATACAATCATCCATGGTATACAATCAACTGTCCATAGTATGATAACATAGTTATGTGTTCATCACCACAATCTATCTCTGAACATTTTCCTTACATCAGAAAGAACCAGAGGAGGCGGGGCAAGATGGCGGACTGGTGAGCTGTATGTTTTAGTTACTCCTCCAGGAAAGTAGGTAGAAAGCCAGGAACTGCGTGGACTGGACACCACAGAGAAATCGGACTTTGGGCATACTTCATACAACACTCATGAAAACATGGAACTGCTGAGATCAGCAAAATCTGTAAGTTTTTGTGGCCTGGGGACGCGCACCCCTCCTTGCCAGGCTCAGTCCTGTGGGAGGAGGGGCTGTCAGCTCCAGGAAGGAGAAGGGAGAACTGCAGTGGCAGCCCTTATCAGAAACTCATTCTACTGATCCAAACTCCAACCATAGATAGACGGAGACCAGACACCAGAGAATCTGAGAGCAGCCAGCCTAGCAGAGAGGAGACAGGCATAGAAAAAAACAACACGAAAAACTCCAAAATAAAAGCGGAGGATTCTTGGAGTTCTGGTGAACATAGAAAGGGGAAGGGCAGAGCTCAGGCCCTGAGGCTCCTATGCAAATCCCGAAGAAAAGCTGATCTCTCTGCCCTGTGGACCTTTCCTTAATGGCCCTAACTGCTTTGTCTCTTAGCATTTCAATAACCCATTAGATCTCTGAGGAGGGCCCCCCCTTTTTTTTTTTAATCCTTTTTTCTTTTTCTAAAACAATTACTCTAAGAAGCCCAATACAGAAAGCTTCAAAGACTTGCAATTTGGGCAGGTCAAGACAAGAGCAGAACTAAGAGAGCTCTGAGACAAAAGGCAATAATCCAGTGGCTGAGAAAATTCACTAAACACCACAACTTCCCAAGAAAAGGGGGGTGTCCGCTCACAGCCATCATTCTGGTGGACAGGAAACACTCCTGCCCATCGCCAGCCCCATAGCCCAGAGCTGCCCCAGACAACCCAGTGTGACGGAAGTGCTTCAAATAACAGGCACACACCACAAAACTGGGCGTGGACATTAGCCTTCCCTGCAACTTCAGCTGATTGTCTCAGAGTTGGGAAGGTGGAGCAGTGTGAATTAACAAAGCCCCATTCAGCCATCATTTCAGCAGACTGGGAGTCTCCCTACACAGCCCAGCAGCCCAGAACCGCCCAGGGGGGACGGCACTCACCTGTGACATAACACAGTCATCCCTCAACAGAGGACCCGGGGTGCACAGCCTGGAAGAGGGGCCCACTTGCAAGTCTCAGGAGCCATACGCCAATACCAAGGACTTGTGGGTCAGTGGCAGAGACAAACTGTGGCAGGACTGAACTGAAGGATTAGACTATTGCAGCAGCTTTAAAACTCTAGGATCACCAGGGAAATTTGATTGTTAGAGCCACGCCCCCTCCCTGACTGCCCAGAAACACGCCCCATATACAGGGCAGGCAACACCAACTACACACACAAGCTTGGTACACCAATTGGACCCCACAAGACTCACTCCCCCACTCACCAAAAAGGCTAAGCAGGGGAGAACTGGGTTGTGGAGAAGAGGTGGCTCGTGGACGCCACCTGCTGGTTAGTTAGAGAAAGTGTACTCCACGAAGCTGTAGATCTGATAAATTAGAGATATGGACTTCAATTGGTCTACACATCCTAAAAGAACCCTATCAAGTTCAGCAAATGCCAAGAGGCCAAAAACAACAGAAAATTATAAAGCATATGAAAAAAAACAGACGATATGGATAACCCAAGCCCAAGCACCCAAATCAAAAGACCAGAAGAGACACAGCACCTAGAGCAGCTACTCAAAGAACTAAAGATGAACAATGAGACCATAGTACGGGATACAAAGGAGATCAAGAAGACCCTAGAAGAGCATAAAGAAGACATTGCAAGACTAAATAAAAAAATGGATGATCTTATGGAAATTAAAGAAACTGTTGACCAAATTAAAAAGATTCTGGACACTCATAGTACAAGACTAGAGGAAGTTGAACAATGAATCAGTGACCTGGAAGATGACAGAATGGAAAATGAAAGCATAAAAGAAAGAATGGGGAAAAAAATTGAAAAAATCGAAAGGGATCTCAGGGATATGATAGATAATATGAAACGTCCAAATATAAGACTCATTGGTGTTCTAGAAGGGGAAGAAAAGGGAAAAGGTCTAGGAAGAGTATTCAAAGAAATTGTTGGGGAAAACTTCCCAAATCTTCTAAACAACATAAATACACAAATCATAAATGCTCAGTGAACTCCAAATAGAATAAATCCAAATAAACCCACTCCGAGACATATTCTGATCACACTGTCAAACACAGAAGAGAAGGAGCAAGTTCTGAAAGCAGCAAGAGACAAGCAATTCACCACATACAAAGGAAACAGCATAACACTAAGTAGTGACTACTCAGCAGCCACCATGGAGGCGAGAAGGCAGTGGCACGATATATTTAAAATTCTGAGTGAGAAAAATTTCCAGCCAAGAATACTTTATCCAGCAAAGCTCTCCTTCAAATTTGAGGGAGAGCTTAAAATTTCACAGACAAACAAATGCTGAGAGAATTTGCTAACAAGAGACCTGCCCTACTGGAGATACTAAAGGGAGCCCTACAGACAGAGAAACAAAGACAGGACAGAGAGACTTGGAGAAAGGTTCAGTACTAAAGAGATTCGGTATGGGTACAATAAAGGATATTAATAGAGAGAGGGAAAAATATATATGACAAACATAAACCAAAGGATAAGATGGCTGATTCAAGAAATGCCTTCATGGTTATAACGTTGAATGTAAATGGATTAAACTCCCCAATTAAAAGATATAGATTCGCAGAATGGATCAAAAAAAATGAACCATCAATATGTTGCATACAAGAGACTCATCTTAGACACAGGGACACAAAGAAACTGAAAGTGAAAGGATGGAAAAAAATATTTCATGCAAGCTACAGCCAAAAGAAAGCAGGTATAGCAATATTAATCTCAGATAAAATAGACTTTAAATGCAGGGATGTTTTGAGAGACAAAGAAGGCCACTATGTACTAATAAAAGGGGCAATTCAACAAGAAGAAATAACAATCGTAAATGTCTATGCACCCAATCAAGGTGCCACAAAATACATGAGAGAAACACTGGCAAAACTAAAGGAAGCAATTGATGTTTCCACAATAATTGTGGGAGACTTCAACACATCACTCTCTCCTATAGATAGATCAACCAGACAGAAGACCAATAAGGAAACTGAAAACCTAAACAATCTGATAAATGAATTAGATTTAACAGACATATACAGGACATTACATCCCAAATCACCAGGATACACATACTTCTCTAGTGCTCATGGAACTTTCTCCAGAATAGATCATATGCTGGGACATAAAACAAGCCTCAATAAATTTAAAAAGATTGAAATTATTCAAAGCACATTCTCTGACCACAATGGAATACAATTAGAAGTCAATAACCATCAGAGACTTAGAAAATTCACAAATACCTGGAGGTTAAACAACACACTCCTAAACAATCAGTGGGTTAACGAAGAAATAGCAAGAGAAATTGCTAAATATATAGAGACGAATGAAAATGAGAACACAACATACCAAAACCTATGGGATGCAGCAAAAGCAGTGCTAAGGGGGATATTTATAGCACTAAACGCATATATGAAAAAGGAAGAAAGAGCCAAAATCAAAGAACTAATGGATCAACTGAAGAAGCTAGAAAATGAACAGCAAACCAATCCTAAACCAAGGACAAGAAAAGAAATAACAAGGATTAAAGCAGAAATAAATGACATAGAGAACAAAAAAACAATAGAGAGGATAAATATCACCAAAAGTTGGTTCTTTGAGAAGATCAACAAGATTGACAAGCCCCTAGCTAGACTGACAAAATCAAAAAGAGAGAAGACCCATATAAACAAAATAATGAATGAAAAAGGTGACATAACTGCAGAACCTGAAGAAATTAAAAAAATTTTAAGAGGATACTATGAACAACTGTATGGCAACAAACTGGATAATGTAGAGGAAATGGACAATTTCCTGGAAACATATGAACAACCTAGACTGACCAGAGAAGAAATAGAAGACCTCAACCAACCCATCACAAGCAAAGAGATCCAATCAGTCATCAAAAATCTTCCCACAAATAAATGCCCAGGGCCAGATGGCTTCACAGGGGAATTCTACCAAACTTTCCAGAAAGAACTGACACCAATCTTACTCAAACTCTTTCAAAACATTGAAGAAAATGGAACACTACCTAACTCATTTTATGAAGCTAACATCAATCTAATACCAAAACCAGGCTAAGATGCTACAAAAAAGGAAAACTACCGGCCAATCTCCCTAATGAATATAGATGCAAAAATCCTCAACAAAATACTTGCAAATCGAATCCAAAGACACATTAAAAAAATCATACACCATGACCAAGTGGGGTTCATTCCAGGCATGCAAGGATGGTTCAACATAAGAAAATCAATCAATGTATTACAACACATTAACAAGTCAAAAGGGAAAAATCAATTGATAATCTCAATAGATGCTGAAAAAGCATTTGACAAAATCCAACATCCCTTTTTGATAAAAACACTTCAAAAGGTAGGAATTGAAGGAAACTTCCTCAACATGATAAAGAGCATATATGAAAAACCCACAGCCAGCATAGTACTCAATGGTGAGAGACTGAAAGCCTTCCCTCTAAGATCAGGAACAAGACAAGGATGCCCGCTGTCACCACTGTTATTCAACATTGTGCTGGAAGTGCTAGCCAGGGCAATCCGGCAAGACAAAGAAATAAAAGGCATCCAAATTGGAAAAGAAGAAGTAAAACTGTCATTGTTAGCAGATGATATGATCTTATATCTAGAAAACCCTGAGAAATCGACGATACAGCTACTAGAGCTAATAAACAAATTTAGCAAAGTAGCGGGATACAAGATTAATGCACATAAGTCAGTAATGTTTCTATATGCTAGAAATGAACAAACTGAAGAGACACTCAAGAAAAAGATACCATTTTCAATAGCAACTAAAAAAATCAAGTACCTAGGAAGCAACTTAACCAAAGATGTAAAAGACCTATACAAAGAAAACTACATAACTCTACTAAAAGAAATAGAAGGGGACCTTAAAAGATGGAAAAATATTCCATGTTCATGGATAGGAAGACTAAATGTCATTAAGATGTCAATTCTACCCAAACTCATCTACAGATTCAATGCAATCCCAATCAAAATTCCAACAACCTACTTTGCAGACTTGGAAAAGCCAGTTATCAAATTTATTTGGAAAGGGAAGATGCCTCAAATTGCTAAAGACACTCTAAAAAAGAAAAATGAAGTGGGAGGACTTACACTCCCTGACTTTGAAGCTTATTATAAAGCCACAGTTGCCAAAACAGCATGGTACTGGCACAAAGATAGACATATAGATCAATGGAATCGAATTGAGAATTCAGAGATAGACCCTCAGATCTATGGCCGACCGATCTTTGATAAGGCCTCCAAAGTCACTGAACTGAGTCATAATGGTCTTTTCAACAAATAGGGCTGGGAGAGTTGGATATCCATATCCAAAAGAATGAAAGAGGACCCCTACCTCACACCCTACACAAAAATTAACTCAAAATGGACCAAAGATCTCAATATAAAAGAAAGTACCATAAAACTCCTAGAAGATAATGTAGGAAAACATCTTCAAGACCTTGTATTAGGCAGCCACTTCCTAGACTTTACACCCAAAGCACAAGCAACAAAAGAAAAAATAGATAAATGGGAACTCCTCAAGCTTAGAAGTTTCTGCACCTCAAAGGAATTTCTCAAAAAGGTAAAGAGGCAGCCAACTCAATGGGAAAAAATTTTTGGAAACCATGTATCTGACAAAAGACTGATATCTTGCATATATAAAGAAATCCTACAACTCAATGACAATAGTACAGACAGCCCAATTATAAAATGGGCAAAAGATATGAAAAGACAGTTCTCTGAAGAGGAAATACAAATGGCCAAGAAACACATGAAAAAATGTTCAGCTTCACTAGCTATTAGAGAGATGCAAATTAAGACCACAATGAGATACCATCTAACACCGATTAGAATGGCTGCCATTAAACAAACAGGAAACTACAAATGCTGGAGGGGATGTGGAGAAATTGGAACTCTTATTCATTGTTGGTGGGACTGTATAATGGTTCAGCCACTCTGGAAGTCAGTCTGGCAGTTCCTTAGAAAACTAGAAATAAAGTTACCATTCGATCCAGCGATTGCACTTCTCGGTATATACCCGGAAGATCGGAAAGCAGTGACATGAACAGATGTCTGCACGCCAATGTTCATAGCAGCATTATTCACAATTGCCAAGAGATGGAAACAACCCAAATGTCCTTCAACAGATGAGTGGATAAATAAAATGTGGTATATACATACGATGGAATACTACGCGGCAGTAAGAAGGAACGATCTCGTGAAACATATGACAACGTGGATGAACCTTGAAGACATAATGCTGAGCGAAATAAGCCAGGCACAAAAAGAGAAATATTATATGCTACCACTAATGTGAACTTTGAAAAAAGTAAAACAAATGGTTTATAATGTAGGATGTAGGGGAACTAGCAATAGAGAGCAATTAAGGAAGGGGGAACAATAATCCAAGGAGAACAGATAAGCTATTTAATGTTCTGGGGATGCCCAGGAATGACTATGGTCTGTTAATTTCTGATGGATATAGTAGGAACAAGTTCACAGAAATGTTGCTATATTAGGTAACTTTCTTGGGGTAAAGTAGGAACATGTTTGAAGTTAAGCAGTTATCTTAGGTTAGTTGTCTTTTTCTTACTCCCTTGTTATGGTCTCTTTGAAATGTTCTTTTATTTTATGTTTGTTTTCTTTTTAACTTTTTTTTCATACAGTTGATTTAAAAAAGAAGGGAAAGTTAAAAAAAAAAAAAGGAAAAGAAGGAAAAAAAGATTTAGTGCCCCCTGAGGAGCCTGTGGAGAATGCAGGGGTATTGGGCTACCCCACCTCGATGGTTGCTAACGTGACCACAGACATAGGGGACTGGTGGTTTGATGGGTTGAGCCCTCTACCATAGGTTTTACCCTTGGGAAGACGGTTGCTGCAAAGGAGAGGCTAGGCCTCCCTATGGTTGTGCCTAAGAGCGTCCTCCCGAATGCCTCTTTGTTGCTCAGATGTGGCCCTCTCTCTCTGGCTAAGCCAACTTGAAAGGTGAAATCACTGCCCTCCCCACTACGTGGGATCGGACACCCAGGGGAGTGAAACTCCCTGGCAACGTGGAATATGACTCCCAGGGAGGAATGTAGATCTGGCATCGTGGGACGGAGAACATCTTGTTGACCAAAAGGGGGATGTGAAAGGAAATGAAATAAGCTTCAGTAGCAGAGAGATTCCAAAAGGAGCCGAGAGGTCACTCTGATGGGCACTCTTACGCACACTTTAGACAACCCTTTTTAGGTTGTAAAGAATTGGTGGATACGTGAAACTATCAAACTACAACCCAGAACCCATGAATCTCGAAGACAGTTGTATAAAAATGTAGCTTATGAGGGGTGACAATGGGATTGGGAAAGCCATAAGGACCACACTCCACTTTGTCTAGTTTATGGATGGATGAGTAGAAAAATAGGGGAAGGAAACAAACAGACAAAGGTACCCAGTGTTCTTTTTCACTTCAATTGCTCTTTTTCACTTTAATTATTATTCTTATTATTTTTGTGTGTGTGCTAATGAAGGTGTCATGGATTGATTTAGGTGATGAATGTACAACTATGTAATGGTACTGTGAACAATCGAATGTACGATTTGTTTTGTATGACTGCGTGGTATGTGAATATATCTCAATAAAATGAAGATTAAAAAAAAAAAAAAAGAACCAGAAGAAGAATAAAAAATAAAAGTGAAAAAAGAACAGCCAAACCATCCCCCCATCCCACCCCATTTGTCCTTTAGTTTTTATCCCCATTCCTCCACTCATCCATACACTAGATAAAGGGGGTGTGATCCACAAGGTCTTCACAATCACACTGTCACCCCTTGTAATCTGCATTATTATATAATTGTCTTCAGGAGTCCAGACTGCTGGGTTGGAGTTTGGTAGTTTTAGGTATTTACTTCTAGCTATTCCAATACATTAGCACCTAAGAGGTTATACCCATTAACTTTTTATTCTTTACCTTTTGAACCATATGAATATATAACTTAAAAATTTATAATACCAAAGGCACAGAATAATTACCACTCAATTTAGTTTTTCAACTAGCATACAACCATAAAGAAATAATGGTAAACAAGTAAATTAAAAAATTTTTCAGTATAAGTACTTATACCATTGATAATTTCATTAATTTCTTCTCTATTTAGTAATTCTAATAATGCTTCATGGAAATGATCAGAATATTAATTCTTTTTTAAATTTATTATAATTATTTGATAAGTTCATAAAATTTCAGAGCTGGAGAAAAAAATAGATTGTTGGTTTCTAAAATTGACCCTATATCACAATCAGCTGGGGAGCTACCATAATGATTACCAGGTGCCACCACAGACCTAGCACATCAGAACTTTTTTGGAGTATAGTGTGGGAAGCTAAACCTAGGAAACTGTATTTAAAACAAAACAAAACAAAAATGAAAGAACAAAAACCTCCCTGGGCTGATTCTGACACATTTTGGAACCAATGGTCTCAGTCCAATCAATTGGTCTTTGCACACACAAGAGGAAACTAGGATTTAACCAGGTGAAGTAACTTTCTAAAAGTTCTAAAATCAGTGCAAAACAGTGCTAGCACTTGAATACTCATCTCTGAACCCCCTACTCCAGTCTTTGTTTTTCATCCCCCTGACAGTGAAGGACCAAAAGAAAAAGGATATACCATATTGTAACATGGAAGTTTTGGTCTTTCTTATGCCACAGTTGGGATCTAAAATGACTCAGACTAAAAGAGTTCCTCTTTTCCCTACTCCAAACATCCACTTAGATTTTTTTCTTCCTTTTCTTTCCTAACATTTAAAAAAATATTTTATATACTTTATACTTCTCCCAGAGCAGGGAAGTAAACTAAAGCCTGCTATCACTGGAAATACAGGCAGTAGTCTAAAAAGGGATCGGCAAACTGTGACCTGTGGGCTAAATCTAGACCACCATCTGTTTTTGTAAATAAAGTTTTATTGGAACACAGTCATTTGCATGTTGTCTATTGCTATTTTCTTGCTACAACAGCAAAGTAGTTGTGTCATATCTGGCCCTTTATACAAAAAGGTTACCGACTTCCTGCCTAAAATCATGAAGATTATCCTACTTTTCATTAAAAACAAAGAGGGTAATGAGAACCTCTTTTTAATTATACTGTGATGGTGATTATTACAACAGTCAATTCTTTAGGAAGAGGGGATAATTGGCAACTAATAACTAAAAGGCAGAAAGGAAGGCAGGAGAAACAAAAGGCCTATAAACAAAAGATCTGTTAGTTAGATAACCAAACCCTACCTTCATAATAAATATTGCAGATACAAGAAACAGGGTAATATCCTGGCTCTGAATGGGGACCAGATGAGACCTTGCCCTGCCTCCCAGCCTACCTGTTCTGCCAGCCAGGCAATGTGCTTGACCTCCTTACTGCCTCCTGCCGCACTGGTTGCACCAAGTATGGCATTGAGTTCAGCCAACACCTGTGGGAGGAGAGCCATTATGTTGGTGTGGATAGCTACGAACCAGGAGTGTGCTGTGGCTGTATCCTTGCAGCGCAGGATCAAGGTGTTCCTGCTGTCAGGAGAATGTAGCTCTATCAGTCTGTGTGGGAAAAGGAAAAAAAAAAAAGTGAGCTATATCAAAAGTCATCAAAAGTGCAAGGGTTTAACATACACAACTGTAGATCTATTTTAAATTTACATGACTATGAAAGAGATACTTTCCCTTAATTCTCTAAAGTTCATTTCCAGAGAAACTCACATATGGAGAGATGATCATCAGAAAGACTAATTGCTGGTTCTGTTTGAATATGTTAATGTAATGATCTAAGATGAAGCGCCCTATTGTATAGCGTGGAGTAGGGCACTTCACTTTACCTTACTTTCCTTCTCAGAGAAAGGGAAAGCATACATGCTGAATCTCTTAGGAACACTGTAAAGAAGGAACTGATTTTTTTTAAACTTAGAAAATTCTAGTATAAGGAAAAAAAAAATTACTGCCAAATAATGACCTGAAATTTCTACTGCGTGAAGTAAAGAAAAAGGAAAAAGCAGAACATAACACTATAAAAAATTAGAACTGTTTTTTAGTGCCTGGATCCCATTAAATGATTAACTCATCCACTGTGTCATGGTAGAAAAATAGTTAACAAATCTTCAGTGCTATGACTATTCTGTGTTAGTTAATGGTCAACTGAGAAAAATATACTTTAAAAGGAACCTTTAGGTTAGTTTTTTGGGGGTATACAGGAACATGTTGGAAGCAAGTAGTTATTTTAGGTTATTTGCTTTTCTTATTCCTTTGCTTTGGTTTTGTTTGAAATGTCTTTTTTTATTGTGAGTTTGTTTTTTAATTTTTTGATCAATAAAGTTAAAAAATAAATAAATAAATCTTTTTAATATACATTGAACAAGTTTTCACAAAGCAATTTATTGGGTACTGTTTTGTGTTTTATTCTTTTTAATGTTATTTTCACTATTTTAATTATTTCTGCCCATAGTCCTTAAATACTTGTTGGCAATTTTTCTCACTCAGAATTTTAAATATATCGTGCCACTGCCTTCTCGCCTCCATGGTGGCTGCTGAGTAGTCACTACTTAGTCTTATGCTGTTTCCTTTGTATGTGGTGAATTGCTTTTCTCTTGCTGCTTTCAGAACTTGCTCCTTCTCTTCCGTGTTTGACAGTGTGATCAGAATATGTCTCGGAGTGGGTTTATTTGGATTTATTCTATTTGGAGTTCGCTGAGCATTTATGATTTGTGTAATTATGTTGTTTAGAAGATTTGGGAAGTTTTCCCCAACAATTTCTTTGAATATACTTTCTAGACCTTTACCCTTTTCTTCCCCTTCTGGAACACCAATGAGTCTTATATTCGGACATTTTATTTTTTATTTATTTATTTTTTTTTAATCATCATTTTATTGAGATATATTCACATACCACGCAGTCATACAAAACAAATTGTACTTTCGTTTGTTTACAGTACCATTACATACTTGTACATTCATCACCTAAATCAATCCCTGACACCTTCATTAGCACACACACAAAAATAACAAGAATAATAATTAGAGTGAAAAAGAGCAATTGAAGTAAAAAAGAACACTGGGTACCTTTGTCTGTTTGTTTCCTTCCCCTACTTTTCTACACATCCATCCATAAACTAGACAAAGTGGAGTTTGGTCCTTATGGCATTCCCAATCCCATTGTCACCCCTCATAAGCTGCATTTTTATACAACTGTCTTTGAGATTCATGGGTTCTGGGTTGTAGTTTAATAGTTTCAGGTATCCACCACCAGCTACCCCAATTCTTTAGAACCTAAAAAAGGTTGTCTAAAGTGTGCGTAAGAGTGCCCACCAGAGTGATCTCTCGGCTCGTTTTGGAATCTCTCTGCCACTGAAGCTTATTTCATTTCCTTTCACATCCCCCTTTTGGTCAAGAAGATGTTCTCCATCCCACGATGCCGGGTCTACATTCCTCCCCGGGAGTCATATTCCACGTTGCCAGGGAGATTCACTTCCCTGGGTGTCTGATCCCACGTAGGGGGGAGGGCAGTGATTTCACCTTTCAAGTTGGCTTAGCCAGAGAGAGAGGGCCACATCTGAGCAACAAAGAGGCATTCAGGAGGAGACTCTTAGGCACAAATACAGGGAGGCCTAGCCTCTCCTTTGCAGCAACCGTCTTCCCAAGGGTAAAACTTATGGTAGAGGGCTCAACCCCATCAAACCACCAGTCCCCTATGTCTGTGGTCATGTTAGCAACCATGGAGGTGGGGTAGGCGAATACCCCTGCATTCTCCACAGGCTCCTCAAGGGGGCACTACATCTTTTTTTTTTTTTTTCCTTGTTTGTCTTTTTTCTTTATTCTTTTTTTTTTTTAACTTTCCCTTCTTTTTTTTTTTTTTTTTAATCATCATTTTATTGAGATATATTCACATACCACGCAGTCATACAAAACAAATTGTACTTTCGATTGTTTACAGTACCATTACATAGTTGTACATTCATCACCTAAATCAATCCCTGACACCTTCATTAGCACACACACAAAAATAACAAGAATAATAATTAGAGTGAAAAAGAGCAATTGAAGTAAAAAAGAACACTAGGTACCTTTGTCTGTTTGTTTGCTTCCCCTACTTTTCTACACATCCATCCATAAACTAGACAAAGTGGAGTTTGGTCCTTATGGCATTCCCAATCCCACTGTCACCCCTCATAAGCTACATTTTTATACAACTGTCTTCGAGATTCATGGGTTCTGGGTTGTAGTTTAATAGTTTCAGGTATCCACCACCAGCTACCCCAATTCTTTAGAACCTAAAAAAGGTTGTCTAAAGTGTGCGTAAGAGTGCCCACCAGAGTGATCTCTCGGCTCGTTTTGGAATCTCTCTGCCACTGAAGCTTATTTCATTTCCTTTCACATCCCCCTTTTGGTCAAGAAGATGTTCTCCATCCCACGATGCCGGGTCTACATTCCTCCCCGGGAGTCATATTCCACGTTGCCAGGGAGATTCACTTCCCTGGGTGTCTGATCCCACGTAGGGGGGAGGGCAGTGATTTCACCTTTCAAGTTGGCTTAGCCAGAGAGAGAGGGCCACATCTGAGCAACAAAGAGGCATTCAGGAGGAGACTCTTAGGCACAAATACAGGGAGGCCTAGCCTCTCCTTTGCAGCAACCGTCTTCCCAAGGGTAAAACTTATGGTAGAGGGCTCAACCCATCAAACCACCAGTCCCCTATGTCTGTGGTCATGTTAGCAACCATGGAGGTGGGGTAGGCGAATACCCCTGCATTCTCCACAGGCTCCTCAAGGGGGCACTACATCTTTTTTTTTTTTTTCCTTGTTTGTCTTTTTTCTTTTTTTTAACTTTCCCTTCTTTTTTCAAATCAACTGTATGAAAAAAAAAGTTAAAAAGAAAACAAACATACAATAAAAGAACATTTCAAAGAGACCATAGCAAGGGAGTAAGAAAAAGACAACTAACCTAAGATAACTGCTTAACTTCCAACATGTTCCTACTTTACCCCAAGAAAGTTACATAATATAGCAACATTTCTGTGAACTTGTTCCTACTACATCCATCAGAAATTAACAGACCATAGTCATTTCTGGGCATCCCCAGAACGTTAAATAGCTTATCTGTTCTTCTTGGATTATTGTTCCCCCTTCCTTAATTGCTCTCCACTGCTAGTTCCCCTACATTCTACATTATAAACCATTTGTTTTACATTTTTCAAAGTTCACATTAGTGGTAGCATATAATATTTCTCTTTTTGTGCCTGGCTTATTTCGCTCAGCATTATGTCTTCAAGGTTCATCCATGTTGTCATATGTTTCACCAGATCGTTCCTTCTTACTGCCGCGTAGTATTCCATCGTGTGTATATACCACATTTTATTTATCCACGTTTTATATTATCTGTCATATCCCTGAGGTCCGTTTCGATTTTTTCAATTTTTTTCCCCATTCTTTCTTTTATGCTTTCATTTTCCATTCTGTCATCTTCCAGGTCACTGATTCGTTGTTCAACTTCCTCTAGTCTTGTACAATGAGTGTCCAGAATCTTTTTAATTTGGTCAACAGTTTCTTTAATTTCCATGAGAGCATCTATTTTTAAATTTAGTCTTGCAATGTCTTCTTTATGCTCTTCTAGGGTCTTCTTGATATCCTTTGTATCCCGTACTATGGTCTCATTGTTCGTCTTTAGTTCTTTGAGTAGCTGCTCTAGGTGCTGTGTCTCTTCTGATCTTTTGATTTGGGTGCTTGGGCTTGGGTTATCCATATCATCTGGTTTTTTCATATGCTTTATAATTTTCTGTTGTTTTTGGCCTCTTGGCATTTGCTGAACTTGATAGGGTTCTTTTAGGATTTGTAGACCAATTGAAGTCCTTATCTCTAATTTGTCAGATCTATAGCTTCATGGAGTACACTTTCTCTAACTAACCAGCAGGTGGCGTCCATGAGCCACCTGTTCTCCACAAGCCACCTGTTCTCCACAAGCCAGTTCTCCCCTGCTTTGCGTTGTGGTGAGTGGGGGACCACACTCCACTTTGTCTAGTTTATGGATGGATGAGTAGAAAAATAGGGGAAGGAAACAAACAAACAAACAGACAAAGGTACTCAGTGTTCTTTTTTACTTCAATTGCTCTTTTTCACTTTAATTATTATTCTTGTTATTTTTGTGTGTGTGCTAATGAAGGTGTCAGGGATTGATTTAGGTGATGAATGTACAACTATGTAATGGTACTGTGAGCAATCGAAAGTACGATTTGTTTTGTATGACTGCATGGTGTGTGAGTATATCTCAATAAAATGAAGACTAAAAAAAAATAAATACTTGTTGGCTAAAAAACTGATTATATTCTCTAGAGAAAGATGAGCTATAGGTTTCTTATACAAAGATTTATAATAGAACATTATACTACAAAACAATAAAACACTGTACTAAAAGGTAGAATTATCTCTTAGAATCCTTTTGATGCATAAATCATAATTATTAATTATTAGTATTATTCAGAGAAACTCTTCAAATAGTCATTAAATAAAATAAACTAGAAAGAATCCATTACCAAGAGGATTCAAAATGGCGGATTACAAGAGACAAAACAAAATAATTCTCCATGAAAAACACTAGATAAAAGTCAAAAGTGCTCCAGAATATCAGTTCCAGCATTGCACTGGTGGGACAAGGTCCACTAAATCCACAGGGACTGTGCATTTGGTGAAATGAGAGTCTGCACTCAGAAACGAGTGACTGAGGCTGCCGGAGAAACAGCAGCCGCACTGCAGTCGGGAGAAACCGAGGGTCAGCGTTTGGAAACAGAATAGTTTAAAAACCCCAAAAGCGGCTGTGGATCGGCAGTGAGAGATGCACAGTCGAGTGTGGTGGGGAATGCCTTCCGTGCCCTGGGCACCCGCCTCAGTATCTGGTGTGGACGATAGCCTTTGCACACCCACAGCTAATTGTCCTGGAGCTAGGAAGGCGGAGGTCCACAGAAGGGGGAAATTACCACACCCCATATAACCATCTTCTCAGTGGGTTGGAAACGCCTCTGCGCGGCACTGCGGGTGAGAGCTTCCCTAGGGGATTTTGCTCACCAGTGATGTTGCGCAGTCTTCCCTCCGCGGAGGCCTGTGGAGTGTACAGCTTGGAGGCGGGGTCCTGCATGGAAATCCCTAGGGCCCTACACCAATCCCAGGGACTTGTGGGCACACGGCTGTGGGGAGGCTGAGCCGAAGGGTTGGACTCGTGCAACAGATTTAAGTCTCCAGGAATGGCTGGGAGATTCGTTTTTTTTTTTTTTTTTTTAAATTCAATTTTATTGAGATATATCACATACCATACAATCATCCAAAGTGTACAATCAATTGTTCACAGTACCATCATATAGTTGTTCATTCATCACCCCAGTCTATTTTTTGAACATTTTCCTTGTACCAGAAAAAGTGAAAATAAGAATAAAAAATAAAAGTGAAAAATCATCACCCCCATCCCACCCCATTTTTCATTTAGTTTTTGTCCCCATTTTCCTACTCATCCATCCATACACTGGATAAAGGGAGTGTGATCCCTAAGGCTTTCACAATCACACTGTCATCCCTTGTAATCTGCATTGTTATGCAATAGTCTTCAAGGGTCCAGACTACTGGGTTGGAGTTTGATAGTTTCAGGTATTTACTTCTAGCTATTCCAATGCATTAAGACCTAAAAAGGGTTATGTATGTAGCGTGTAAGAATGTCCACCAGAGTGACTTCTCGACTCCATTTGTTGGCTTCCCTTTTAATAATAATGAAATATTTTGTCAGCATTTATTTAGTGACAAGTGATGTTCTCTTTAAAAAAAAAGTTTATCATACTCTTGTAAAAAGCAAGTAATTACATGCAATTCTCCATACCAGACAACTTCTTGAGGCATGTTTAGCTGTTTAGACAATAGAATAACCCACTCATTCCCTGCAAACAGCCCCGTACCACACATCGTTCTCTTTCTGGCTCTGCCTGCCAACGTCAGCAGGCTGTCCTCAGGGCTGGTGGCTGGATAGGCCATGTGACAGGCCCAGGAGTGCCTCCGAATACTCAATGGAGACTGGTCTGCAACCGTCAAGGAGTGTTGTAAACTTTCACCTCAGGGTGATGATTCCTTTGGGAGGAAAGGAAACAATAGCTCGTTTCCCAGTGACTTGTGGCAGAAGCTGTATTCACACTTGAGCCAACGGGCACCTCAGTTCTGATTTGTACCAGCAATGCTTTAGTGCCCTTTGCACACAGTGGCCCCTAGGCAGCAGCCCAGCAGGCCCGCCTTTTGTTTTTTTGTTGTTTTTTTTTGTTTTTTTTTGCATTACTGTTTTTTTTTTTTTTTTAATAGGATGATACAGTTTGGCAACTTGCATTTTTTTTTTTTTTTATCTGATAACTTCTTTCCCCTCCCTTACATAACGCAGCTTCCAAGTTAGTCATTCTTTTTATTCTTATGATGACTGTCATCATCTCTGTGCGTCTCTCGCATCCCCTTTCATCTTTGGATTTCAGTGCATTTTTTTTTTTTTTTTAATTCAGTTTTATTGAAATATATTCACAAACCATACAGTCATCCATGGTATACAATCAACTGTTCACAGTATGATCATATAGTTATGCGTTCATCACCACAATCTATTTCTGAACATTTTCCTTACATCAGAAAGAATCAGAATAAGAATAAAAAATAAAAGTGAAAAGAGAATACCCAAACCATCCCCCCATCCCACCCTATTTGTCATTTAGTTTTTACTCCCATTTTTCTACTGATTTTTTTTCAATTTTTTAACTTTGTTTATCAAAAAATTAAAAACAAACAGGCAAACAACAACCAAAAAAACCCCACGACATTTCAAACAAAGCAATGGATTAAGGAAAACCAATAACCTAAAATAACTACTTTGCTTCCAATATGTTCCTACCATACCCCAAGAAAATTCATAAACCATGTCCAAACAGAGGAGTAAGAAAAACAAATAATCTAAAATAACTACATTGCTTCCAACATGTTCCTACCATACCCCAAGAAAATTAACAACCCCTAAGAAAACAAAGGAATAAGAGAAAAAAAAAAACCTAAAATAACTCTAATGCTTCCAACATGATCTTACTATATCCAAGAAAGTTTACAAACCATAATCATTCCTGAGCATTCCCATAACATTGAGATTACCCTCCATAGTTTATCTGTTCTTATTAGATTATCATTCCCCCTCCACTAATTGGTATCTCTAGGTCCCCTACATTCTACAGTATAAAACATTGCACATTTTTCACAGAATTCACATTAATGGTAACATACAATATCTCTCTTTTTGTGCCTGGCTTATTTTGCTCAGCATTATGTCTTTTTTTTTTTTTTTTTTTAATCTTCATTTTATTGAGATATATTCATATACCACGCAGTCATACAAAACAAATCGTACTTTCGATTGTTCACAGTACCATTACATAGTTGTACATTCATCACCCAAATCAATCCCTGACACCTTCATTAGCACACACACAAGAATAACAAGAATAATAATTAGAGTGAAAAAGAGCAATTGAAGTAAAAAAGAACACTGGGTACCTTTGTCTGTTTGTTTCCTTCCCCTATTTTTCTACTCATCCATCCATAAACTAGACGAAGTGGAGTGTGGTCCTTATGGCTTTCCCAATCCCCTTGTCACCCCTCATAAGCTACATTTTTATACAACTGTCTTCAAGATTCATGGGTTCTGGGTTGTAGTTTGATAGTTTCAGGTATCCACCACCAGCTACCCCAATTCTTTAGAACCTAAAAAGGGTTGTCTAAAGTGTGCGTAAGAGTGCCCACCAGAGTGATCTCTCGGCTCGTTTTGGAATCTCTCTTAAAGCTGCCTTCCCTCCCTAACTGCACAGGGCACCCCCCCCCCCCCCCCGTTCAGGGCTGGCTGCACCAACTACACACGGAAACATGGTACAAAGATTGGACCCTCACATGATTTGGACCCCCACTTGCCACACAGATGAAGTTGGGCAGAACTGACTTGAGGGTAATAGGTGCCCTGGGCGGGGGCAATCTGCTGGTAAGTCAGAGAAAGTGCACTCCACCAAGCTGTAGTTCTGACAAATCAGAGATAACTGTTCAAATAAGCCTGCATATCCTAAAAGAACCCGATCAAGATAAGCAAATGCCAAGAGGACAAAAACAACAAAAAATTTTAAATCGTATTAAGAAACCAGAAGATATGGACAACCTAAACCCAAACAACCAAATGAATAAATCAGAGGAGACACAGTACTTGGAGTAATTAATCAAAGAAATAATCACAACAACAACATCATGGCACAGAATATAAAGGATATGAAGGAGACCCCAGAAGAGCATAAAGAAGAATTTGCAACAGTAAATAAAAAAACAGACGATCTTCTGCAAATAAAAGAAACTGTTGATTCAATTAAAATTAAAAAGATTCTGGATATACACAGTATTAGATTATAGGAAGCTGAAGAAAGAATAAGCAAACTGGAAGAGTGCAGAACGGAAAGTGAAACTACAAAAGAATGGAGAAAAAACTTGAAAAAATCGAAATGGATCTCAGGGATATGATGAACAACATAAAGCACACAAATATAAGAATCACTGGTGTTCCAGAAGGGTAAAGGTCTAGGTAGAGTATTCAAAGATATTGTTGGGGGAAACTTCCCAACCCTTCTAAACAACATAAATACTCAAATCATAGATGCCCAATGAACTCCAAACAGAATAAATCCAAATAAACCCACTCTGAGACATATTCTGATCAGACTGTCAAATGCTGAAGAGAAGAAGCAAGTTCTGAAAGCAGCAAGAGAGAAGCAATTCACCAGATACAAGGGAAACAACAAAAGACTAAGCAGCGACTACTCAGCAGCCAACATGGAGGCGAGAAGGCAGTGGTATGACGTATTTAAAATTCTGAAAGACAAAAAATTGCCAACCAAGAATACTTTATCCAACAAAGCTCTCCTTCAAATCTTAGGGAGAGCTTAAAATTTTTACAGACAAACAAAGGCTGAGAGAATTTGCTAACAAGAGACCCGATTGAGATACTAAAGGGAGTCCTACCATCAGAGAAATAAAGAAAGGAGAGAGAAGTATGGAGAAGAGTTCAGAACTAAAGAGATTTAGTATGGGAACATTAAAGGAAATAAAGAGAGAGAGGGGGGGGAAAATATATGCGACAAACAAACCAAAGGACAGGATGGTTGATTCAAGAACCACAAATATGTTGATTGTAAGAACTCAGACACAGGGACACAAAGAAATTGAAAGTGAAAGGATGGAAAAAAATATTCCATGCACGTTACAGCCAAAAGAAAGCAGGAGCAGCAATATTAATCTCAGATAAAACAGACTTAAAATGCAAGGATGTTATAAGAGACAAAGAAAGTCACTATATATTAATAAAAGGGACAATTTAACAAGAAGAAATAACAATCATGAATGTCTATGCACCCAATCAAGGTGCCTCAAAATACATGAGAAAAACATTGGCAAAACTAAAGGAAGCAATAGATGTTTCCACAATAATTGTGGGAGACATCAATACATCAATATCTCCTATAGCTAGATCAACCAGAGGACCAATAAGGAAATTGAAAACCTAAACAATCTGATAAATGAATCTGAATTAACAGACATATATAGAACATTACATCCCATATCACCAGGATACACATTCTTCTCTAGTGCTCATGGAGCTTTCTCCAGAATAGACCATATGCTGAGCCATAAAACAAGCTTCAATAAATTTAAAAAATTGAAATTATTCAAAGCACATACTCTGATCACAATGGAATATAATTAGAAGTCAATAACCATCAGAGACTTAGAAAATTCACAAATATCTGGTGGTTAAACAACATACTCCTAAACAATCAGTGGATTAAAGAAGAAATAGCAAGAGAAATTGCTAAATATATAGAGAAGAATGAAAATGCCGAACACAACATATCAAAAGTTATGGGATGCAGCAAAGGCGGTATTGAGGGGAAAATTTATAGTTCTAAATGCATACATCTAAAAGGAAGAAAGAGCTAAAATCAAAGAACTAATGGAACAAATGAAGAAGCTAGAAAATGAATAGGAAACTAATCCTAAACAAAATAGAAGAAAAGAAGTAACAAGGATTAAAGCAGAAATAAATGACATAGAGACAGAAAAACAATAGAGAGAATAAATAACCAAAAGTTTGTTCTTCGAAAAGATCAACAAGATTGACAAGCCTGACAAAATCAAAAAGAGAGAAGACCCAAATGAACAAAATAATAAATGAGAGAAGCGACATTACTGTGGATCCCGAAGAAATTAAAAAAATCATAAGAGATTATTACGAACAACTGTATGCCAACAAACTAGATAATGTAGAGGAAATGGACAATTTCCTGGAAACACATGAACAACCTAGGCTGACCAGAAACAGAAGACCTCAACCAACCAATCACAAGCAAAGAGATCCAGTCAATTATCAAAAAGCTTCCTACAAACAATGTCCAGGGCCAGATGGCTTCATAGGGGAATGCTATCAAACTTTCCAAAAAGAACTGACACCAATCTTACTCAAACTCTTTCAAAACACTGAAGAAAATGGAACACTACTTCCCTCATTTTATGACGTTAACATCACTCTAATACCAAAACCAGGTAAAGATGCTATAAGAAAGGAAAACTACAGGCCAGCCTCCCTCATGAATATAGATGCAAAAATTCTCAACAAACTACTTGCAAACTGAGAGATTCCAAAAGGAGCCAAGAGGTCACTCTGGCGGGCACTCTTACGCACAATACAGACAACCCTTTTTAGGTTCTAATGAATTGGAATAGCTAGCAGTAAATACCTGAAACTATCAAACTAGAATACAGAACTCATGAATCTTGAAGATGACTATAAAAAAATGTAGCTTATGAGGGGTGACAATGTGATTGGGAAAGCCGTATGGACCACGTTCCCCTTTGTCTAGTTTATGGATAGATGAGTAGAAAACTGGGGGAAGAAAAAAAAAAAGAAAAGGCACCCAGTGTTCTTTTTACTTTAATTGTTCTTTTTCACTTTAATTTTTATTCTTATTATTTTTGTGTGTGTGGTAATGAAAATGTCAAAAATTAATTTTGGTGATGAATGCACAACTATGTAATGGTACTGTAAACAACTGAATGTACGCTTTGTTTAGTATGACTACATGGTATGTGAATATATCTCAATAAAAATGAATTAAAAAAAATACATGCAAATCGAATCCAAAGACACATTTAAAAAGTCATACACCATGACCAAGTGGGGTTCATTCCAGGCATGCAAGGATGGTTCAACATAAGAAAATCAAAGTAATACAACATATTAACAAATTAAAAGGGAAAAATCAAATGATCACTCAATAGATACTGAAAAGGCATTCGACAAAATCCAGCATCCTTTTTTGATAAAAACACTTCAAAAGGTAGGAATTGAAGGAAACTTCCTCAATATTGTAAAGGGCATATATGAAAAACCCACAGCCAGCATAGTACTCAATGGCAAGAGACTGGAAGCCTTCCCTCTAAGATTAGGAACGAGACAAGGATGCCCACTGTCACCACTGTTATTCAACACTGTGCTAGAAGTGCTAGCCAGAGCAATTGGACAAGACAAAGAAACAGAAGTCATCCAAATCGGAAAGGAAGAAGTAAAACTGCCATTATTTGCAGATGGTATGATCTTATATCTGGAAAATCCTGAAAAATCAACAACACAGCTACTTGAGCTACTAAATTTAGCAAAGTAGCAGAATATAAGATTAATGCACATAAATCAGTAATTTTCCTGTATGATAGAAATGACCTAAATGAAGAGACACTCAAGAAAAAGATACCATTCTTAAGAACAACTAAAAAAATCAAGTACCTAGGAATAAACTTAACCAAAGATGTAAAAGACCTATACATAGAAAACTATATAACTTTACTAAAAGAAATAGAAGGGGACCTAAAAAGACGGAAAAATATTCCTTGTTCATGGATAGGAAGGCTAAATGCCATTAAGAAGTCAATTCTACCCAAACTCATCTACAGATTCAATGCAATTCCTATCAAAATTCCAGCAACCTACTTTGCAGACATGGAAAAGGTAGTTATCAAATTTATATGGAAGGGGAAGATGCCTTGAATTGCTAAAAACATTCTAAAAATGAAAAATGAAGTGGGAGGACTTACACTCCCTGACTTTGAAGCTTATCATAAAGCCACAGTAGTCAAAACTGTATGGTACTGGCACAAAGATAGACATATTGATCAATGGAATCGAATTGAGATTTGGAGATAGACTCCCAGATCTACAGTTGTCTGATGTTTGATAAAGAACTGGGACATAACAGTCTATTCAACAAATGGGGCTGGGAGAGCTGGATATCCATATCCAAAAGAATGAAAGAGGACCCCTACCCCACACTCTACACAAAAATTAACTCAAAATGGATTAAAGACCTCAATAAAAGAGACAGTACCACAAAACTCCTAGAAGATAATGTAGGGAAACATCTTCAAAACCTTGTATTAGGTCACTTCCTAGACCTTACACCCAAAGCACATGCAACAAAACAAAAAATAGATGAATAGAAAACTTTCTGCACCTCAAAGGAATTTGTCAAAAAGGTGAAGAGGCAGCCAACTCAATGGGAAAAAATATTTGGAAACTATGCATCTGATAAAAGACTGATATCTTGTGTATACAAAGAAATCCTACAACTCAACAACAATAGTACAGATGGCCCAATTATAAAATGGACAAAAGATATGAAAAGACAATTCTCTGAAGAGGGAATACAAATGGCCAAAAAAACACATGAAAAAATATTCAGCTTCACTAGCCAATAGGGAGATGCAAATTAAGACCACAAAGAGATATCATCTCACACCAATTAGACTGGCTGCCATTAAACAAACAGGAAACTTCAAATGCTGGAGAGGATGTGGAGAAACTGGAACTCTTATTCATTGTTGGTGGGACTGTATAATGGTACCGCCACTCTGGGAGACAGTCTGGCGGTTCCTTAGAAAACTAGATATAGAGTCATCCTTCGATTCAGTAATCACACTTCTTGGTATATACTCGGAAGATCTGAAAGCAATGACACGAACAGACATCTGCAAGCCAATTTTCATAGCAGCAGTATTCACAATTGCTAAGAGATGGAAACAACCCAAATGTCTTTCAACAGATGAGTGGATAAACAAAATGTGGTATATACACATGATGGAATACTATGTGGCAATGAGAAGGAACGATCTCGTGAAATACATGGCAACATGGATAAGCCTTGAAGACACAATGCTGAGCGAAATAAGCCAGGCACAAAAAGAGAAATATTGTATGCTACCGCTAATGTGAACACTGTGAAAAATGTAAAATAAATGGTTTGTAGCATAGAATGTCGGGGACCTAGTGATAGACAGCAAATAGTGAAGAGGGAATGATAATCTAATAAGAACAGAAAAGTTATGGAGGGAAAATTAATGTTCTGGGAATACTCAGGAACGACTATGGTTTGTTAATTTCTTGGGGGTATGGTTGGAACAAGTTCGCAGAAATGTAGTTAGTTTAGGTTACTTGTTTTTCTTATTCCTTCGTTGGGTTATAGTCTGTCTATTTTCTTGGGGTAGGGGAGAAACATGTTGGAAGCACTGTAGTTATTTTATGTTGTTTGTTTTTTCTTAATCCTTTGTTTTAGTTTTGTTTGAAATGTTTTTTTACTGTTTGTTTGTTTTTTTAATTTTTTGATAAAGTTAAAAAAAATTAATGAGTGTGAAAAAAAGTAAATGAACAATGAGGTGAGGAGAGGAATGGAATGTTTTGGATGTTCTTTTTTATTCTAATTTTTATTTTATTTCTTGGAGTAATGAAAATGTTCAAAGATTGTGGTGATCAATGCAAAACTACGAACAACTGATTGTACACTTTGAAGGACCGCATGTTATGTGACTATATCTCAATAAAATTGCATTAAAAATAAAAAAGTTAAAAATAATAAATAAAAAAACTTATTTTATGGTGAATTTCCTCAAAAACAACTAATTATCTATGTAATGCAATGCTACATTATTAGATCACATGAATACAAACCCACTACAAGTTATTTTACATATTCATTACACATAGTAATCTTAAAAAGTATTTCCAGAATTTCCTGGATAAGAAAGCAAATGAACACATGCATCTTTTTTTTTTTTTAACTTTTTATTGTAGTAATATATACAACTAAAAATTTCCCATTTTAACCATTTTCAAGCATGCATTTCAACATTATTAATTACATTCACAATATTGTGCTCCCATCACCAACATCCATTACCAAAACTTTTTCATCCTTCAAACAGAAACTCTCCAGCCTTAAGCAATAACTACCCCTGCCTCACTCCCACTCCATCCCCTTGCTGCTGGTAACCTGTATGCTACTATTCGTCTCTATCAGTTTGCCTAGTATAGGTATTTCATATCAGCAAGATCATACAATATTTGTCTTTTTGCGTCTGGCTTATTTAACTTATGATGTCTTCAAGGTTCAACCATGTAGTAGCATTTATCAGAACTTTATCCTTTTCATGGCTGAATAATATTCCATTGTGTATATATACCATATTTTGTTTATCCAGTGTATGAGGGTTCCAAATTGTTTGCATCTTCACCAGTACTATTTTCTGTTTTTTTTTGTTTTTTTTTTTTTAAATAATAGCCAATCTACTGGGTGTGAGGTGGTATTATTTCATTGTGGTTTTGATTTGCACTTCCCTTATGACCAATGATGTTGAGCATTTTTTCATGTGCTTTTTGACCATAACTTCTTTGGAGAAATGTCTATTCAAGTCCTTTGCCCATTTTTAAACTGGGTTGTCTTTTGTTGTTGAGTTGTAGGAATTCTTTCAATAGTCTAGATATAAACTCTTATCAGATAGATGATTAGCAATTATTTTCTCCTTTTCCGTAGGTTGTCTTTTCACTTTCTTGATAATGCCCTTTGATGTGCAAGTTTTTAAGTTTGATGAACTCCATTTTAAAAAACATGTTGTTCATGATCTTGGTGTCATATCTAAGAAATTGCTACCAAATCCAAGGTTATGAAGGTTTCCCCATATGTTTTCTTCTAAGAGTTTTAGGTTTTAGCTCTTAAGTTTAGGTCCTTGATCCATTTAGTTAATTTTTGTATATAGTGTGAGGTAGGGATCCAACATCATTATTTTGCATGTGGATACCCAGTTTCCCAGCACCATTTGCTGAAAAGACCATTCTTTCTACAATTAATGTAGTTGCCATCTGTGCTGGTTTGGATCTATTATGCCCCCCAGAAAAGCTATGTTCTTTAATGCAATGTTTTGGAGGCAGACTTATTAGCCTTTTGATTAGGGTGATACCTTTTTATTAGAGTATTTCCATGGAGATGGGGCCATGCCCATTCAGGGTGGGTCTTAATCAGATTACTGGAATCCTTTAAGAGAGAAGCTGAGAGACATTTTGGAGAGAAGCTAAGAGACGTAATCCAGAATTTGCTCCCAGGAGAAACTAAGAGTTGACACAGACCAAGATACTTGGAGACGCTTGAAGATACAAAGCTAAGAGATGAAGCCCCGAGTTTGCCCCGGAGAAGCTAAGAGAGGACTCTTAGATGCTTAGATGCACAGGAGCTGAGAGAGAGAAGCTAAGAGAACCAGAAGCCCAGAGACATTTTGGAGAAAGCCATTTGAATCCAGAACTCAGGAGCAAAGGACCAGCAGATACCAGCCATGTGCATTTCCAGCTAACAGAGGTGTTCCGGACACCACTGGCCTTTCTTCATTGATGGTATCCTATTGTTGATGCCTTAGTTGGGACATTTTTATGGCCTTAGAACTATAAACTTGTAACTTAATAAATCCCCTTTATAAAAGTCAATCCATTTCTGGTATTTTGCATAATGGATGCTTTAGCAATCCGGAACAGCACCCTTGTCAAAAATCAGTTGGCCATAGATGTATAGGTTTATTTCTGACCTCTCAATTCTATTCCATTTGTCTCTATGTTTATCTTAATGCCATTACCATACTGTTTTGATTACTGTGGCTTTGTAGTAACTTTTGAAATCAGGACACATCTACTTTTATTCTTTCCTGAAACCCCACTAAAAACATCAGCTAATAGGGATTGTTTTTTTTTTAAAGGACTGGGGAGAGTCGTCCGAACTGGGTTATGAGCCCCCCCCCCCCCCCAATAGGGATTTTTTAAAAGCACAAATCTACACATTCAGGGAGGACAGGAGAAGAGTATCTGCAACAAAATTTTGGACACTGGAAAGCAGACTGAGGAGTGGCAAATGCTTTAGCAGACCTAAGAAAACTGAATCCCAAGCCAACAGCAGGGAAAGCCAAATCCCACCCAATCTATGTTTCAGAATGTCTAAGGGGCTCAGAAACTGGTGACACCAGCTACCTCTGGATATGGAAATGAAGCACACTACTAAAATAAAGAGGCTGGCTAAAAATCTGTTTCAGTATTCCCCAATCCCAGTGGCTGACCCAGCCTCATCCCAGCAAAAGATTAGATCCACCCTCATCCCACCAAACTGGTGGGAGAGGTAGTGACGTCCTTAATTCAGACCTTACATTAGGCTCATCATTTTCTAAAAGGGCTATTTATTTCCATCTGGTTGCTTTGGCACTATAACCAGCTTAACATCTTTTAAACCCATGCTAAAAGTGCAGTGGCAAAACCACAAATTTCCTTCACCCCTTTAACTGACCTACACAGAACTAAAGATAGAAATCAGTTCATCCTTCTTTTCTAGGCACAAAACGTTCGTTCACCTTCTGAAAAAACCTTTACACTTTATACAGTACCTGGGACAGTCTCTCAGACACGTCTCCTTTGACATAGACTAAATTCTGAAACTCCCAATGTCAGGTATCCTAGATATTAATAACTAGAAGAATGGTAAATGTATCTATGATAAAATAAAACAAAACCTGATTAAACAGGAGTAAACACTGGGACCACTGGGCTGGGTAAAAATGAAAACAAACAGTAAGTTAATTCCTAGGGCTGGATCACTGATTTTCCATGAAAAGAGAAATTTTGCAGTGTTTCTTGAAAAAGGATTGAGAGACAGAAAATTAAATTAGAAGACACAGAAAAGAAATTCCAAAATAGGACTGATAATTCTAAGATCCAGAAGATTCTACCTTTGAAGAAGAAGCCACTAAAGTAATTCCTAAAGTCAACTGCTATTTTAAAAGAAAAATTCAAATGCAAACTCTGCTAATAAAAATATGGAGGCAGTCTGCTAGTAACTGTTTGGGCCCACAGGAAAAAGGAGGACACAGCCACAACTTGAAGAGTTTTGGCCTCTAGTCAAACCACTAAGGATTTCCTGAGAAATGCAATTACATTTTGATCAGATAAATCAAATCAGTGTTTAGGCATACAGAAGCATAGGATTCTATAATTCTAGTCTACTTTATTTCTTCTGTTTAGTAAAGTCTTTGTCATTTTATAATATAATATAAAGTTATATCAGGGAGGAAAGGAGAAGAATATCTGCAACAAAATTTTGGACACTGGAAAGCAGACTGAGGAGTTATAATCATATAGTTTTATATGTCATAAAGCCAAAACTTTACCTTTTATGTAGAAAATAGCCAGTGTGACAAGGACTAAGAGCCCAAAGTTAACAGATTTACATTTCTGAAAAGCAATGTTTAAGAACACCTGATTCTTGCTAACTCCACAATGCCCACAATGCTGACTGCTAAGGAATAGGCTCATATTCTCTCCCTGGACTTCATCATTAGTCATTTAGCATTCACTTTCCAGAATGAAACATAACAATCAGAAGCATCTAGTGAAGTCTTAAAAACTCAACGTAGGGAAAGGTAGTAAACTTTCTTCTCCCCTTATTTACTCATTCTGAAGGTCGGCACTTATTTTCAGCTCTAGAGAGTGGAACCAAATCAAAGCAGTAAAACAGAAAGAAAGGATATTTCTCTCTCATGTCAAAAATTTTTTGGTTTAGAAAGTGAAGCATTTACATAAATAAGAAGGATGAACCACAAAGACTTTCCATTGCACACCCACAAGAATGGCTAAATATTCAAAAGACTGACACCATCAATGCCAGTGAGGATGTGGAGCAATGGGAACTCGCAGACTGTTGGTTGCAGTGTAAAATGGCACAACCACTCTCATTCAGCAATTCTACTCCTACAATATTATCCAAGAGAAATGAAAACACATGTGTACAAAAAGACTTGGACAAAAGTATTCATATTAACTTTATTAATATTAGGCCCCAAATAGCCCAGGTGTCTATCAATAGGAGAATGCATAAACAAATTGTGATATATTCATACAAAGCAATATTCTCAGCAATAAAAGGGAACAAACAATTGATACACAAAAATATGGATGAATCTCAAAAACATTATGCTGAGTAAGAGGATTCTACTTCTGAACTGACATATGGTTCTACTTACATGAAATTTCAGGGTAGTTAAAACTAATCTTCGGTAGAAAAAAGTCAGAAGAGTAGTTGCGCTGGGGTGTGGGAGAGGAAACTGACTGGGAAGGGACATGAGAAATGTTTCTGGTATGATGGTTTTGTCCAGCTCTTGATAGGCTTGGTTTATACAACTGTATGCATTTGTGAAAACTTATTATTTATTCATTTTATTATATATAAATATTACCTCAAAAAAAAAAGCTATAAACAAATATTGAACTCTTGTTATTTATACGCACTTGGAGGTAGAGGGAAATGTACTAATGTCTGCAGTTCACTTTGAAATGCATCAAAAAAATTTAAGATGGGTAGATGGACCAATTTGTGATAAAGCAAGTATAGTAAAATGTTAAGGGTAGAATCAATGTGGTGGGAAATGTGTGTTGACTGTGAAACTCTTTTGACTTTGCTATATGTTTGAAAAATTTAATAACAAAAAAGGGATGATGGAAAATTCACATACCTATCTGGGGCTTTAAAAACCAGGTTAATTTGTATGTTAGGGAACTTCTAGGCCTATTTCTTGCTCAGAGTTTTACAAGAGACTATGTGAAAGAAGATTAAGATTTTCAAGTAGGAATATGATCCATTATACCAAACTAATTTGATAAATGTCTTAGTGAAAGACATCATGATAAAACTTATTTTTGCTGTTCCTACCATGAACTGTTTTTCTCCATGGTTTTAAATGTTGCAGCTGTGTTACCTTTATGACATTTCTTTAACAGAGCCGAGATAAATGTATGGATCAAAGAGAGTGATTATATATAACTTCATCTTTGAAATAGTTTATAACCTTCATTTTATATAGGAGGAAACTGAGGCTTATGGAAAGCAAATAGCTTAGCCAGTTATAAAACCCTTCTTCACCTCTATTTTCTAACTCTTAATAACTGAGGTCCTATTAGACAAGGGTTCTAAACCTTTTTTTCTGCTCAATTTTTTTAAACATTTCCTTAGCTGGAAATTTTTTATACTGTAAGTAGTTATAAATTTTAGCTCTGGTTATATTAACTAGCAATGTGACCCTGGCAAATTTACTTACCTTTGCAGCCCAAACACCTTCTCCATTGGGTTCTGTAGACTTATTTCAAACCTGACCATGCACCAGATGTCTTCAGTAGTTAAATATACCAAAGAGAATTCTGCCCCCAAGTTTTAATGAAGACCGAGGTTACTAGGCTCTAAAAGATGTCTTAGTGGATGACAAAGTAGTCCAACTTTGAGCAATATAGCCAAGTCATGTTACTTTCCTCCATTTTCCCCCAACGCCAACCCAATCCCCAACTCCTTGCCTTTTTTTCCAATAGGCAGCTGTATCAGCAGCACTACTTAGTAGTGCTTTATAATGAAGAGACTTAGTCTGAGTACTTTCCTCAGTCTGACAGCCAGCTGGCAAACTTGGTTGCTGTTTATTCTTGTTCTTCTTTATTACATTATTTCTTCATCCTATAACCTTGTTATTTCCTTCTTTATGGCCCTAACTACTTAATATTTTTAAAAAACCCATTGTTTCACAGACCAAAGCCTCTACATTAATGTATCCCCTTGAAGATAAAAATTTAAAACCTGAATTTAGAGGCAGAGGTGATTATTTGTTTTACAAATTAAATTCTTTAAGAAAAAATCCAGAACTTTTTAAAATCTCAAGCTGTGAGGCATTTAGATGTGGCTGAACATACACACAACCTTCCAGGAATAAACCTACATGTACCATGAAGTAATTTCTACAATGTCACAAACTTTTAAAAGAAAGCAAACAAAAACAATACAAATAGATCAGAATATAATTTTGTTAAATACGTATACATAGTTGTTAGTTAAGACGTTTTGGAAACTACTGTTTCTTGAGAACCTACTATGTGCTTGGTGCTATGCGAGGGGCTTCATACGGTATTATCTTATTTAATCTTTACACTAAGCTAAGTATGATTATCCCACCTCCACCACCACCAAACCCCCCCCCCCTTTTTTTTAACAAATGAGAACATGGTTGTTTATGGTGGTAAAGAGACTTGCTCAGAGCCTTACTTTAAACAGGTAACATAGTTGGGATTCAAACCAAAGTCGGATTATAAAACTCAGCTCTTTCCAGGACACTACACAGTTTACTACAGAACAGGAGATGAAATGTCCCTATGGCCTTAAATGCTCAACAATATCATTCAGTTTCTTGCTGTCTTATGTGCTCCATTCCATTCTGATTGTGCATTCAGATCAAAGGATACCAGACAGTAAAAGCACATTACAAATAGTCTGTCCTTAATTGTGCCTTTGAACTGCTACTATGCTTTGGACAAGTTTTTAACTCCTCCCCGCCCCCCAATCTCTAACCTAATGCTAAGTCACCAGCAATACTTCACAGAGTTAATGAAGACAAAGTCATAAAACACAAATGCTTATAGAATTATGAGGGATATTAGAAATTATCCAATCCAACTCCTTCATTTTGCAAATGAGGAAACTAAGGTAAAGAGAAACTAACTTGTCAGGGTCACATTGCTAATTAATCAGACTGATCTAAAATTTAAACTATCCACAGTATAAACAATTTCCATTTTAAGAACATGTTTAAAAAATTTTCTGTAACAATTTTTTCTTGTTTATAAAGTAACACATATTCATAGTGAGAAGAGAAAAAAAACACAATGGTATAGAAAGGTACACTTCCCTTCTACTCACTAATCCCATTTTACTCTCGGGGTAACAACTGTTACTAGTTTCTTGTGTGCTCATCCAAAATTTTCTATCATACACACATACATACATATATAGTATGTGAAGTAATTTAAATAGAGAAACCAAAAATGATTCTCTCATACCAATGTTTTTGTATGTCTAATTTAGTTAACAGAGAAATAAAAGATGGCAACATGTCCTTAAATTTCAAAGCTGTAAATATGATGCTTCCCTTAGGTACAGCTCACCTATTTTCCAGATCCGGCATGCTTAGGTTTCTAGCAGCAAAGCACATTTTTAGAGGGATGACCTTCCTGTCCTTGGTGCTGTTCTGGTGTTTTGGAGAACCAGAGTCCTCGCTGCCACTGAAGCTTGGTGACTGCGGTGCTGCACCTTCCCATGGCAGATCCGATACTAATGACGGTTTCTTGATATATGGTGTCACTTCTCGGATGAACTTGACTTTGAACAAAAATCAAGGCGAAGAACATTAGTATTTTTGCTTCCTATGAAAAATGATAACTGAAACACACACAACACAAAGTATCTAGCATGAAGTAAAAAATACTAAAAACAACAACAACAAAACTAATTTAAAGAACCAGCATACAGAATCTCAGGATTGATTGGAGGGGCTTTCAAAGGCCACGCAGTCCAAATAAAATACCACTGCTCTATTCTAAAACCTTAATTTCTACGCCTTTGCATGTAATGTTCCTTCTGTTTAGGACTCCTTTCTCCCTTTGTCTGCCTGGTCAACTCTATTCAAGAGTCACCTTGTCAACAGCCTTTCCTGCCTATTCTCTCTGGGGTGTTTCTAAGGACCTCTTAGCACCCTGGATTATAATTATTTGTTTCTATTTCTGTTCCCCTGTTGGTTGGTATCCTCAACATCTAGAACAGGGCCTGCTCAATAAATGTTAGCATAAATGAACAGTTCAACACTTGAATTTTCTCTGGTTAGCCAGCCATGAATGAATCCTCTGGAGAAAGATTCAGTACCTCCTGAGACAGAACAATCTAGCTTTAAACAGCTTTTGACATTTAGAAATTTCTTGAAACTTCCAACCATTGATTCACTGCCTAGTGACGCCATACAGAACAAATTTAATCTCTCTGCCATATGAAAACCTTTCAAATATCTGAAGACTGAGATTATCTCTCTCTCTCCTCCAGACTAAGCTAAGTAACTCTTTCAATTCAATTCAATCAACTTATTAGCTATCTACCAAGTGTCAAGCATTAGACTAAATGTGGAAGTATTAAAGTTTATAAGGCATGTACCCTGCCCTCAAGGAATGCACACTCCAGTAGGGAAGGCAGCTGTACAAACAGATTACAGTTCTAAGAAAGAAGGACAAAAATAAAAGTATATTCAAGATAAGAGCAGAACCAACTCAACTGATCCCCTTGCTTGTTCAAAATACTCTATTTCCATTAAGGGAGCCCAAAATTAAAATGTAGCTTTTATTAGCTATGAATATTTTTTCTTTTTAAGTTCAATTTTAGTATTTATATAAAATACTTTTCCTTTTACCTCAGCCACATCTGGTAACCACTGTCATTTGACGTACCACATTCCTGTGTCAGAAATTAAAGTTTTAAAAATCTTAAATAGCATAAAATATGGAAATAAATAGTTGAATACAGACAAATGAGTCATCATTAACTTTGCTTACATCAATAAATGTTACGTCAGTATTCTACCCCCTACTCAAATTCTAATCCAGTAGACCATTAGCGTAGCATCATGGGAAGTGAAAAACTAAAATGATATGATCATTATCACATAACAGCTGATATTAATATTCTACAGCATTAGAGGCTTTACAAGCCTATGATGCCTTTACTAATGAATATATTGTTAAATTTTAAAAAGTCAGTATGTTTCTAAATTCATAGCTAACAGTCTAAAATATTTTTTGAATAGGTAATACATGCACTTAAAACAAAATTGAAAAGAGATAAAAAAATTTATAATAAAAGTCCAGATTTCTAGTTGTCCAGTTTCCATTCCTGGAGGAACCATTGTGTGTCCTTCCAAAAATATGCGAGATATGCTAAGCATATATTAAACAGAGATCTATACACACATATTTCAGTAGTTTATGCTTACTGTACTGTACCTTGCTCTTTTTACTTAATAATATCAATCACAGTATTTTATAAACCTAGTATTCTACAGCATAATGTGTTAATAGAGAGGTCTCTGGAATCAGACTTCGTTAAATCCTAACTGTTCTACCTCAGAGCTATGTGATCTTCCATGACTGCTTTGAACTTCTCATCTATAAGACAGGGATAACACAAAACAAGCAAAAATTCTAGACATATGCTAAACATTCAATAAGTAATAGGTAGCTTTCTTTTTCCTTCCCTAAATCAGAAAATCAGGGAAGAATTTAAAAAAAAATTTTAACAGTAATCAGAAGAGGTGAAGTTATTTTTTAAAAGTTATTAAACAGGATCTGCTGAAATTAAGCACAATACTGAAGTATAAAACTGCTAATGCCAGCATTTAGATATAATTTATGTGTGCATGTGTCTGTATGTGCTTTCTATGCTATTTTTCTATTTCTATTTTCTATAATAACATGTATTTGTGGGTGGAGAGAGTAAAATCTAGCTGCCTCAGAGGTCACCAAGGAGATTTTTTCATCTTAGAAAAATGAGCAGAGGTGTAGCCAATATATCCCTTGAGCAGCTGACTCAAGCACTTTAGTACATGCCTTAGCTTTGTGCTTTCAAGAGAGGATTAGATCACAAGAACTTTGGCAGAAATTCCTATGCTTTCCAGTCATTGCCAATGGCAGAGACATGCTTTTCGAACATTTAAGGCAGTATATCACCTAATAGGCTGCCAGCTGGGGGAAATTAAACTAAATTAAATTCTAAATGACTACTCCTGAATATTAAAAGTCTTAGAAAAGGACCCTAATGACCTACTCAGAAGTTGATTCAACCCCCCAGTAGCATCATTAAACTGATATTGTACACATACTAAAATAAAGCAGACAGACATACACAACCATTTAGAAATGGCCTTATTAAAAGAGCAATGAGATTCACCCGAGTCAATGGTAGTGCTCCCATACCCCACCTAATTAGAACAGGATCTCCAGAATGGCTGAAGAACCATGAACAGAAATCTGTTTCTAATTCACCTTAGAATTGGGAAAGGTGGACTGTTAATAGCCTTTTGTTTTGGTTGTATACTAAGATCTCCCCCGTTGCCACAAGACCTTAACCTAGACATATGGCTGGTTCTGGATAAGCAGAGCCTTTACACCACGTCATTCAGGTAAACCTGGAACCCATGATATATTGCAGATTTTCCTGATAAAAATCATCCTCAATATATTTAAACACTGATGTTTGAAAAGTGTTTTAGATGTTTAGATGCTGAAGTTAAATGGAGGGGGCTTCACCCTCACTTCAAAAATTTTATTGTAACCTCTTCCTCTTTAGAATGACAAAAACATGCACATGTACACTAAACACACTGGGAAAGATGTCTGGAAGGATGTTCATGAAAATATCAATAGTGCTTAGATATAGGTGGTAGATCAACACCAATTTTTTCTTCATATAGTTTTATATTATTGAATTCTTTTAGTCCATATCATTTACAAATAAAATACTTAAAAATGTAGAAAATTTATTCTAAAACTTTGCTGAAGCTTTAAACATGGAACCACCTTAAATTGAAATTTTGAGCTTTCAAAAACTACAGTGCACTGGATGGGATCCAGAACTGACTCGTTCTTACTCAATTATATGCTCTAATGAATGGAGTTACAGTGAGGTCCATGTTTTTTAACATGGTATGCTGCTATCCTGGTTTGGGGCACTAGGCAGCCTTGAATTTTAAAGTCAATGTTATTTCTTTGGTTTTTTTCTCTTTTATATATTTCAAACTTTTTATTTTGAAATAGTTTCAAACCCACAGGACAGTCACAAAATCAAGATAAACCCCATACAGAGAACACCAACACTGCCCCCCCACTCCCCCAGATGTCCCAATTTTAACATTTTGTCACATATGCCTTATCATTCTATCTATTCATATATTTATCCATCTATTTGTCTATTTATCAATCCATTTTCTGAACACTCCAGTGTAGGTTATATACATTATGCTCCCTGAACACTTAATACTGCCATATACATTTGCTAAGAAGCTGGATTTCACTTATATATTCACCTGAAGTGCAGTTATCAAGTTCAAGAATTTTAACATGGATATAAAGTTTAAATTCTGTATCTAATTTTTTCATATGTCCCAATAAGATCCTTTTGAACCTTCTCTCCTCCCTTTTTAGATTCCATCCAGGGTCATGTATTGCATTTAACTGTCATTGTTTCTTCAGTTACTTTTTTTTTTAAGAATTATGGGAACATATATACAATATAAATTTTCCGTTACAACCACTCCCAAACATACTATTCAGTGGGATTAACCATATTCACTATATTGTAGCACCCTCACCACATTCCATTACTAAAACGTTCCTATCTCCCCAAACAGAACCCTACACCCATTTTGCATTAACTCCCCATTCACCCTGACCCCTGCTCCTGGCAACCTGTACTCTAATTTCTGTTTCTATGGGCTTCTGTATTCTCTGATTTTTCTTTGTAGCTACCACGGGATTGAATTTAACATCCTAAGTGTATAACAATCTCATTTGCTTTGATATCAACTTAACTTCAATAGTATACACAAACTATGTTTCTGTACCCCTCCATTACCTCACCTTGATATAGTGCTTGTCAAAATTATGTTTATACATTATGAGTCCAACACCACTGATTTATCATTATGTCTTATGCATTTAGATCCTGTAGGAAGTAGAAAGTAGAATTACAAACCAAAAACACAATAGTACTGGCTTTTATATTTACACCTCTCATAATCTTTCCTGGAGACCTTCATTTCTTCATGAGGCTTCAATCTATTGTCCTTTCCTTTCAACCTGAAGCACTCTCCTGAGCATCTCTTGTAGGACCAATCTAGTGGTGACAAATTCCCTCAGCTTTTGTTTATATGGGAATGTCTTAATCTCTCTCTCATTTTTGAAAGATAGTTTTGCTGGATACAGAATCCTTGGTTGGCAGCTTTTTGTTTTCAGCACATTATATTTGTCATCCCACTGCCTTCTTGCTTCCATGGTTTCTGAGGAGAAATAGGTACTTAATCTTATTGAGGCTCCCTTGTTCATAACATGTTGCTTCTCTCTTGAGGCACTCAGAATTCTCCATACGTGGCATTACACAGTTTAATTATAAAATGCTATTGCATGGGTCTAGTTGGGTTTACCCTGTTTGGAGTTCATTGAGCATCTTAGATGTGCATATTCATGTCTTTTTGTTAAATTTGTAAAATTTTCAGTCATTATATCTTTGAATATTCTTTCTGCCCCTTTCTCTTTCTTCTTCTGCAACTTCCACAATGTATATATTGGGACAAATGATGATATCCCATAGGTTCCTCAGGCTTTGTTCACTTTTCTTCTTTCTTTCCACTTTCTGCTCCCCAGACTGGAAGATTTCACTTGTCTTGTCTTCAAGTTCACTGACTCTTTCTTCTGCCAGCTCCAATCTTCTGTTAAACCCCTTTAGAGAATTTTAAATGTCCATTACTATGGTGTTCAGTTCCTTTTCATAATTTCCATCTCTCTATTGCCATTCTCCTTGTGTTCATCTATCTTTTTCCAAATTTCCTTTAGTTCTTTGTCCATGTTTTCCTTTAGCTCTTTGGGCACATTTAGGACCATTTGTTTTTTTAAGTCTTTGTCTGGTATGTCCCAGGTTTGGTCCTCCCCACTGCTCATTTTTAATGCTTTAATTTTCTCCTTTGCCTGTGCCACCACTTCCTGTTTCTCTGTATAGTCTGTAATCTTTTGTGGAAACCTGGACATTGTGAGATTTTAATACGTTAAGTCTGGAATTTAGATTCTGATTCTAAAGTGTCCATTCCTTAAACTAGTGTTATGACAGAGCTTTCCTGGAATGCCAGGAGCTAATGAAAAAAGAAAAAAAAAAAGGGAAGGAAAAAAGACAATATATTTCCCACTTTCTGCAGATTGACTTGGGCATGTACCCTCCCCTTCAGGGTTTATCCATACAATAAGGGCTTATCTGTACAATAAATATTGAGAATACCTCCAGGCCAAAGCACAGGGGTCTCCCTGATCCTTTCTGGCTTCTCATGCATATGTGAGTGTGGCCCTCAGAATTCTCCTTTATATGGTTCTGCACATCCCCTCTTCCCCAGGGAATATTTTCCTCATAGTCCTAGGCACTGCACTGTACAACCTACAGCAGCAATCCCTTGCCCCAGGCACGCAGTTGACTGCTCTTCCACAGCCATTTTGCAGGAGAGCTCTGTGAACTGCCTTCTACATTCAGGGCAAGTTCTGGGACAGTGAATTCCTCAGGCCACCACTGAAGAAATTAGGCTGGACATACATGTTCCCAGTATGTGCAAAAGGGTTACTCTGTTCCCTCTGGACCAGGACCAAGGATCCATACTAGAAGTGCAGACTGCCTCTGGGCCCAGCTGTTTAGGGGTTGGGGAGGGGCCAGCCAGGGTACCACAAAATCCTTCTGCTCTTAAGTGCCCTTTTCTTGTTTCAGCACTCACTCTGCTACTGCAGTCATGTAACTATTTTCTGGAGGTTTGAGAAAGATGTTTCTGCTAGTTCTCATTGGTTGTTCAAAGCTTCTGTGGCACAATGGAGCCCTGAACATTCTCACACCATCATCTTGATTGGAGCAAGGGTTCCTTGGCTTTTTATAGTTTATCCAAACAAAAAGCAAAAAACAACAAAGAAAGAAAGAAAACAACAAACAAAAACTAAAAACTTTATAGTGCAGACATAGTCTGTGACTGTAAACACACATATTTAGGCAAATTGATCACCTCCCAGTAAACATCCTGAAACATCAACCTCTTACACAATTACTGTTTTCCTCTTTACCTCTAACTCTTATCTTTAAGTGCAACTATATTGGTTGGCCAATAAGGAGCAACTGGTGTCATTATTTCCCCTGCTTTTGCAAGCCAACTTATCTCTGGCTTATCCTTAGGGTGGAAGATCTGGGTTGGCATTTTGCTCACAAATGAGTTATTCTGACATCATTGTTAAAATATTTTCCCAAGAGGTTTCTTCTCAATCTCATTCCAAGCTCCTCCTCTTCAATCAGGAACTGGACAAATGGCCACCAAAAAACATTTTAAAAAGCCTTTTCACTCTCAACTTGCAGGTGTCTTTTTTTAACTCAAGTCTCCTGACCACTTGAGGTTCAGTAAATTGTACATTCTAGGATTTGGTGATATGAATCTTGAATGTGTTCAGCGTGCCTCTGGTTTCATATATGTCTTCATTTTAAAAGAGCATAGCACATTCACTAGTTTTACTGAGCTCTCACTATGTGTCAGGATCTGTCTTAGGCACTTAGATTAATACATTGCTGAAAAGAACAGGCAGAAAACAATAAAAGCAATTGATACTCTAGAGGAGTGAAAACTTATGTTCATGCAAACCCTATACAAGAATGTTTTTAGCAGCTCTATTCATAATTGTCAAAACCTGGAAATAGCCCAAATGTCTTTTGATGGAAGAATGTATAAACAAACAGTGGTATACTCACATACTAGAACACTACTTAGCAATAAAAAGGGATGAACTACTGACACACTCAGCAACTTGGATGAATATCAAGGTATTTGTTGATATTTTACTGGAGTAAAAGCCAGTCCCCAAAGGCTATATACTGCTTAATTCCATTTATATGGCATTCTTGAAAAGAAAATTATATGATGGAGAAAAGATTAGTGTGTCTGTGTGTGTGCATGTGAGTGTGTGTGTGTGTGAAAGAGAGATTATAAAGCAATAGCACAACAAAGTTTCTTGGAGTGATGGAACTGTTCTCAAATTCTGATTATGGTGATGGCTACAAGAATTTATTCATGTGTTAAAATTCACAGAACTGTATAACCTAAGAAGAAAAAGTCAATTTTACTGTATGATAATTAAAAAATTTAAAAAAAAATAAGTAAATTATAGTTTAAGCTAGATGATAAGTATTATGGAAAAAAGAAAAACAGTAAGGGAGAAGGGATCTGGAGTGCTGTGAGTGGGTCATTTTGTAATTTTAATTAAAGTTAGGGCAAGCTTGATTAAGAAGATATTTGATTCCTGACCAAAAAGGGGAAAAGAAATAAAACAAAATAGTTTCAGTGGCTGAGAGATTTCAAATGGAGTCGAGAGGTCACTCTGGAGGGTATTCTTATGCAGTATATAGATACCTCTTTTTAGTCTTTAGTGTATTGGAGTAGCTAGAAGGAAATACCTGAAACTGTTGAACTGCAATCCAGTAGCCTTGATTCTTGAAGATAACTGTATAACTACGTAGCTTACATGATGTGACTTTGTGATTGTGAAAACCTGGTGACTCACTCTCCCTTTGTCCACTGTATGGACAGATGAATAGAAAAATTGGGACAAAAATTAAAGGAAAAAATAGGGTGGGTTGTGGAGATGGAATGTTTTGGGTGTTCTTTTTTACTTTTATTTTTATTCTTATTTTTTTTCTGGAGTAATGAAAATGTTCAAAAATTTATTGTGGTGATGAATGCACAACTATATGGTGATACTGTGAACAACTGATTATACACTTTGGATGTGAATATATCTCAGTAATATTGAACTTAGAAAAAAAAAAGAAGATATCTGAATAAAGAACTGAAAGAGGTGGGGAGTTAGTCATGAAAATATCTTGGATAAGCATTCCAGACAGAGAGAATACCGTGCTAAAGCAGTAAGGAAAATCAGTGTGACTAGAGCAGGATAAGGAAGGAGAATGAATAGAAAATGGGGTCCTAGAATCAATAAGATTGTGTAGGGCCTTATAAGCCAACATAAGGATTCTGGCTTGAGGAGTCACATGATCCTGGATGCTGAGTTGAAAATAGAGTGAAGGTGGTCAAGGGCAGAAGCAGAGAGACCAGGGGGAGGTTATTAGAGCTTAAGAGATGACGGTAGTAGACCAGGGTGGTAGGAGTGGAGGTGATGGTAAGTGATCAGATTCTGTTTCTATACTGAAGGTAAATCTACCTAAATGTCCTGGCAGACAGGATGAGAGGCAGGCGGGGGTAGAGGGGGTGGGGAGAGGGGTTGAGAAAAAAGGAGGAGTCAAAGATGATTCCAACATTTTTGGCCTGAAAAAACGGAAGAAAAGGGTTGTCATCAACAGTTTCAGGAGGAAAGATCAAGAATTTATTATTGATCTTTTATTAAACAACCAAGTCTTGCAGACAGTTGGATTATATGAGTCTGTATTTCAGGAGATATAGATTTGGGACCTACTGGTATATAATTGATATTTAAAGCCACAAGACTGGATCAGATCACTGCATCAGTGTAAGTCCCAGCAGGAAATGATAGTACAGGGTTTAATAAAGGGAGAGTTTACAAAGGTGTGGGCAGAATGCAGAGGAAATAGATCAGGGCTATTAACCGAGTGGCTTTTTACGCCTGAAGGGGAGGAAGTGGTTGCCAGATGCAGAAAGAGAGTCATGTACAGAGCACTGACTTGAGAGGAACAGTGACCTTCAGTTTTCAGTGTTAAGAGAAAAAAATATTTTAAATGCTATGTGCATTAAAATTCATTTTAAAAAATATATCTATTGATCTATCATCTCTCTGCATAAAAAAGTAATTAGAAGTAAAATTACAACTAAAATATTAAAAGCAATGAACCTTGAAAAATTATTCTAAGTGAATGAAGCAAGTCACAAGAGAACCCATATTATATGACTGTATTCATATGAAGTGTCCAGAACAGCAAATCTATAGAAGCAGAGATATATTAGTAGTTGCCTAGGACTGGGGAGCTGGGGAAGTAGGGAGTGACTGCTAATGAGTACAGGGTTTCTTTCTGGGGTGAAGAAAATGTTCTAAAATTATATTGTGATGATGGTTGCGCAACTCTGAAAACACTGGAAATTTTAAAGAGTGAATTGTGATTCACACAGTGTAGTGGGATTGTGGGTGACTATTATTTCCTTCTTTCTGTTTTTCTATACTTTTCCAATGCACAAGTATATTCCTTTTTATTGAGGAAAAAAAACATTTATTTTTAAAAAACAACAAAAGAAATCTTACAAATAAAAAACTGATCTATCCAACAGATGGCAGGAAAAGGAACAGGGACAGGCTAAGGAAAAGCAGAGTAAATAGAAAAACAAAGTGAGATGGCAATAATAAGTCCAATTGCATTAACTATTCCAGTATCTGTAAATGAATTAAGCTCATCTATTAAAAGATAAAGTCCAGCAGATTAGAAATTTTTAAAATCCAGCAATATGCTACTTACAACCAAAGGCATACCTGAAAACAAAACCAAAAGAGCTGATTCAGGAATACTGATATTAAACTAAAGAGCATTTATGGAACAGTATTAACAGGTATAAATAAGAACAATACATAGTAAAAAAGGAGTAATTAAAAAAAAAAGATAATAATCATGAACTTGTATTGTATCCACCTAATAACACAACCTGGCAAAAACTAATACAGCAAAAACTGATAGAAATAGAGTAAGAAATTGACAAACCCACCAAATGGACAACTGTGATTACCCATTTGGCTTTTCTCAAAAGAACATGGACAAACAGAAAAAAATTAGCAAGGATAGAGATTTGAACAATACAATTAACAAACAATCTAAAAAACCAGTAGAAAATATATATTATTTTAAATAGTTTTATAGAAATTTAAGAATATCTACATTACTTCTAAAGAATTAGAATGTGACAGGACACATTCTCTAGTTACAAAAATGGAAAATGACAGTAAAAACAAATAAAAGCACCATCCTGCACTCCACCTCCTCAAAAAAAAAAGTAAAGGAACTCATATGTTTGGAAAATAAAAAGTACATTTAGGACTAAATGGGAGCACCATATTTTAAAACTTAGGATTTATAGCTATAGTGATATGTAAAGGGAAAGTTAAGCCTTCAATACATTTATTTAAAAACAAGAATGACAATATATGAAGTAAGCATTCAACCCAAAAAGTTAGAAAAAGAATAGAGTAAACCCAAATGAGTAGAAAGGAAATAATGAAGGTAAAAAAGCAGCTGTTTACGAAAAAGGAAGACAAACCACAGAAATGATCAACTGAAGCAGAAACTGGTTCTTTGAAACCAGACAAACAACTACTAAGAATGATTTTTAAAAAAGAGACAAAGGTAAATTAGGAAAGCTAAAAGACACAAAACTGCAGATAAAAGATATATTTAAATATTAAGAGTGCTAGAGACTTCCGGGGAAGATGGCACAGTAGGGAGCTGTAGTACTCAATCCTCCTCCAAAAACAGCTATCGGAAAGGCAGAAACTGTCTGAACAAATGTTCTTGGACTACGGAGGCCAGAGGAGCACTGTATAGCATCCAGGGAAGAGCAGGATGAATAGGCTAAGACACTGTGGAGAAGAATTGTGAGTAAAGTGCTCAGCAGCAACTGCTGGCACCCAAAGCCCTCTCTTGAAGCTATCTGCCTCAGTCTGGTTCTTGCCTGGCTGCTGCGGACGGAGAGGGATGCTGAAGCCCTCTTTCCCAAGAACAATGATGAGACATGGCCAAGTACTGATCACGGCTTTTAATCAGCAAATTGCAATCACTGGGTCCCAGCTTCGAGGCATCTGTGGTTTTATCCCACCTTGGACAGGGATAACCCAACCATTGTTTCAACTCTGCTACTGACAGGGGTGAAGCTGGTGGAAGTTAAACACACAGGGTCTTCTTAAGGCTGTGGGGAAAAGTTTGCTGAAGAGCACCATCTGCTAAGCAGGCCAGGAAAGCACAGCTAAGAAGAGCTGTCAAAAAGGCTTTTAGACATACTTCCTGACACTCTCTCCAGGGCTCTTTAGAATTGGTCTGTGCCCTTTTGTGGGTCCCTGGCCCTGTTTTGGCAGGGAAATAAAGACTTGGGAAAGTACTCTCTGGTGGGACCCTCCTCCCAGAATTTGCCCTTCAGGCAAAAGCAGCTAGAGGCAATGAAAGAGAGCAAAAAAGCTTCCTGGAGTAGGAATAGATGAAAGGAAGCTTTCCCCTGAGGGTGCAACAATTGCACAAATAGTGCAATCTTAAAAATTATGAAAGAAAATATGACTAAAGAGATAAAGGATATTGAGAAGACACTGTGTGAGCATAAAGAAAAATTTGAAAGTATGAAAAGAAACAAAACAGAACTTTTGAGAATGAAAGGCCCAATAGATGAAATTGAAAACACACTGGAGGACATTATCAATGTGGTGATGTAAGACAACCCCTGAAAAAAACTCCCCAGAGATTCAGTGACTAAAAGGAAGAATCTCACTTACTTAGACCTCTGGAGGAAGGTAGAGACTGGAGAAGGACACCACAAATGCTGAATTGAAGAATTTCTGACTTTGGGAATCAGGTAGGAAACTTCTGTCCCAGACCAGTTAGTCCTCTTCTTTCCCAAGCACTCAGTCCCAGGCAGCTTGGGAAGTGCTCAGAGGCAGTGGCCCAGACCCCTCCCATCTCCCACCAGGGACACAGACTGTAACACAACTCACAGCACTGACTTAGAACCCCACACATATCCACACACAGAGCCCAACTCCATAGACACCCAGGGCAGAACACAAGCTGCTGAGGAGTCCTGCACACCAAAGGGACCCCATGAGGAACTTCCAAAATAGAGGATTAGGGGGGGAGCAGCAGATCTGACTTCTCTCCCAAAAGCAGTAATTAGCCAGGCAAAAATTGTCCAAATCAACTGTTTTGGGATCTGGAGAATAGGGCAGCTTAGTTCAACACCCAGAGAAGTAAAGGACGAAGAGAATGAAAAATTGTGGCCAGAGATTGTGTGCAATTCTGTCTATGGATCCAGGCACCCATTCCCCACCCTAAAAGGAAGTAGCAGTGGGCAGTCTGATCCTTGCCTGGCTGCAGACTAGGACAAATGTGGGAGTCCTCTGCTCCAAGTACAGAGGGGGACAGAGCCCAACACTGAGCCAGATATTGGCTGGCAAAGTGAGAACATGGGATACCCCAGTTCTAGTCGCCCCAGGTCAGATGCCACCAGACACCACTGTTTTGACTGCTTCAGAGGTGAACCTGGCAAAAAACCATAACAGCTTGCCTTTGTAGTGCTGAGGGGAATAGGTTGTCAAAGAGTACCATCAGCTGAGCAGGCTGGAAAGTAAGCCTAGTGATAAGAAAGTAAAAAAAAAGGGTGGTGGTGGTGGTTTGGAGTCTTTCCAGACCCTCTCCAAGGGCTCATTGGATCTGGTCTATAACCCATGCATGGGTATCTGGCCCTGTTTTGGCTGAGAAATACTGATGATCCAATTATCAAAGAAAAGCCTTCATACAAACCCAGTCGAAACCAACATCCTACACAATAGAACCTGACCTTCAGAATAAACCCATAAACATAATAAGATAACCAGATATCAGCAAGAAATCGCAAAGCATACTAAAACATGGGAACATATGTCCCAAAGGAACAAATCTAAAAGTCAGAGGAGATATGAAATTTGGAACAACTAATCAACGATGTCCAAATAAACCTCCTTAATCAATTCAAGGAGATGGCAAAAGAGATAAAGGATATTACGAACAAACTGGTTGGTATAAAGAATTTGAAAGCATACAAAGAAAAATAACATGAAATGAAAGACACTATAGATGAAACTAAAAATACACCACAGAGAGAAACTAAGATGGCGGCTAGGTGAGACAAGGCAAAAAACACCTCCATGAAAAACACTAGTTAAAAACCAGTGACCCAGAATACCGGTTACAGTGATGCGCCAGCTGGACGAGTTCTGCTAGTACCACAGGGGCCGTATACTTGGTGAAACTGGGAGTCTGCATTCTGAAAGAGGGTAAAGGTCTAGAAAGAGTATTCAAAGAAATTGTTGGGGAAAACTTCCCAAACCTTCTACACAATATAAATACACAAAGCATAAATGCCCAGCGAACTCTAAATAGAATAAATCCAAATAAACCCACTCTGAGACATATTCTGATCAGACTGTCAAATACTGAAGAGAAGGAGCAAGTTCTGAAAGCAGCAAGAGAAAAGCAATTCACCACATACGAAGGAAACAACATAAGACTAAGTTGTGACTATTTGGCAGCCACCATGGAGGCGAGAGGCAGTGGCATGACATATTTAAAATTCTGAGAGAGAAAAATTTCCAACCAAGAATACTTTATCCAGCAAAACTCACCTTCAAATTTGAGGGAGAGCTTAAATTTTTCACAGACAAACAAATGCTGAGAGACGTTGCCAATAAAAGACCTGCCCTACTTCAGATTCTAAAGGGAGCCCTAACAACAGAGAAACAAAGAAAGGAGAAAGAGATACAGAGAATTTTAACAGACATATATAGTACCTTACATCCCAAATCACCAGGACACTCATTTTTCTCTAGTGATCATGGCTCTTTCTCCAGAAGGGACCATAAGCTGGGACATAAAACAAGCCTTAAGGAATTAAAAAAAAAAAATTGAATATACTCAAAGCACATTCTCCAAACACAATGGAATACAAATAGAAGTCAGTAATTTTTGAACTGTAACTCCACTATTTACTTCCTACATGATATAAAATACACAAACTCTAATGACAAATCAGTGGTTTTGAACTCAACGTAAAATATGTAATTTTAGACAACTATATAAAGGTGGGTGAATGGAGGAGTATAGGAACATAGTTTATGTGTCCTACTGAAATGAAGGTGGTATCAAAGAAAAACAAGATTATTATGGATTTAAGAGGTTAATTTTAAGCCCCACAGTAAACACAAAGAAATTATTAGAGAATATAACCATAGAGATGAAAAGTAGAGTATGGGTTAAGAGAAATGGGGGAAGGGGTTGCTGTTTGAGGTGAAGGGAAATTTCTAGTAATGGTGGTGGGAAAGAGCATTACAACATTCTAAATGTGATTAATCCCACTAATGGAAGGCTAGGGAGGGCGTGGAATGGGAAGATTTAGGCTGTATATATGTTTCCACAATTGGGGAAAAAAAAAAAAAGAGTCTAAATAGATGACAATTGAATGCCAAGGACGAACCTGGATGGGACTGGAGGATGGAGGACAGGAGGCTCAAAGGGTCACAGTTGAGACATAAGGAAAAGGAAATATAGAATGTAAGCTTTGTATCATTGTTGAATCTCTTGTACTTACTAGCTGCGCTTAATGGGATTGCATAAAAGAATGTTCTTATTCATGGGAAGTGTATATGTGAATTACAGTGTTTGTTCAAGGATGTGAGCAGCTAGCTCTCATATGTTCAGAAGACAGAGCAATATATGATGGATGATAGACAGGGACGGAAAGAAATAGCGACGTGACAGCATGTTAAAGTTGGTGGATTGGGCTATCCGGGGAGGGGGGTCAGGGTATGATGGAATTCTGTGTATGAGGTTAGTATTGTTTTTGGAACTGTTCCTATAACTTTGAATTTATTTCAAAATTAAAAAAAAATAATAAAATTAAAAAAAAAATAAAAAAACACCAGAGACAGAAAAGGAAAAGAGAACTAGAAGACAGAGCATGTGAATTCAAACTGACAAAAGATCAGATGGAGAAAAGAACTGAAAATTTGGAGCAGGGTCTCAGGGAAATGATTCACAGCACAAAGCATACAAACATATATATCATGGGTGTCTGAGAAGGAAGAAAGAAGAGAAAACGGCAAAGAAGTATATTTGAGTAAATAATGACCCTAAAATTTCCCAATCCTTATAAAAGATGTAAATATGCAAATCCAAGAAGCCCAACATACTCCAAACAGAATAAATGCAAATAGTCTGATACCAAGACACATACTAATCAGACTGCCATATGCCAAAGAGAAGGAATTCTGAAAGAAGCAAGAGAAAAGCGACCCACCATACACAAAGGAAACCAATTAACACTAAATGCTGATTTTTCATCTGGAACCATGGAAGTAAGAAGGCAGAGGTATGAAATAGTTAAGATACTGAATGAAAAAAACTGCCAGCCAAGAATTTTTATTTGGCAAAGCTGTCTTTCAAAAATGAGGGTGAATTAAAATGTTCACAGATAAACAGAAGCTGAGCGAGTTCGGTAGCAAGAGATCTGCCCTACAAGAAATACTAAGGGGAGTTCTGCAGGCTGAAAAGAAAGGACAGTAAAGAGAGACTTGGAGGAGAGTATAGAAATAAAGATTACAGGTAAGGGTAAACTAAAAGGATAAAAAGAGATAAAAATAGACCAGACAAGTAAAGCCAAAGGATAAAATGGTTGAAGTAAGCACTGCCTTTACTGTAATAACACTGAATGCTAATGGATTAAACTTCCCATTCAAAAGACACAGATTGGCAGAATGGATAAAAAGTATGATCCATCTATATACCGTGTACAAGAGACTCACCTTAGACCCAAGGACAAAATAGATTCAAAGTGAAAGGCTGGAAAATAATATTCCAAACAAACAGTAACCAAAAAAGAGCTAGGGTAGCTATACTAGTATCAGACAAAATAGACTTTAAATTCAAAAAAGTTGTAAGAGATGAGGAAGGACGTTATATATTAATAAAAGGGACAATCCACCAGGAAGAAAAAACAATCAAATATTTATGCACCTAACCAGGTTGTCCCAAAATACATGATGCAAACACTGGTAAAACTGAAGGGAGAAACAGACTTCTGTACAATAATAGTTGGAAACTTCAACACAACTCTTATCAAAAGATAGAACACCTAGACAGTGGATTGATAAGGAAACAGAGAAATTGAATAATATGAAAAATGAACTAGATCTAACAGACATACACAGAACACTGTACCCCCAAATAGCAGGATATACATTCTTCTCAAGTGCTCATGGATCATTCTCCAGGACAGACCACATGTTGGTTCGCAAAACAAGTCTCAATAAATTTTAAAAGACTGAAATTATACAGAGCACTTTCTCTGACCATAATGTAACAAAGCTGGAAATTAATAACAAGTAGAGAACTGGAAAATTCACAAATATATGGAGGGTAAACACTATTAAACAATCAGTAGGTCAAAGAAGAAATTACAAAGGAAATTGTGCAGGTTTGAATGTATTATGTCCCCCCAAATGCCATTATCTTTGATGTAATCTTGTGTGGGCAGATGTATTAGTGTTGATTAGATTGTAATTCTTTGAGTGTTTCTGTGGAGATGCGCCCCACCCAACTGTGGGTGATGACTCTGATTGGATAATTTCCATGGAGGTGTTACCCCACCCATTCAGGGTAGGTCTAAATTAAATCACTGGAGCCATATAAATGACCTGGCAAAGAGAAGGAACTCAGTGCATTTGAGAGTGACATTTTGAAGAGGAGCTACAGCCAAGAGGGACACTTTGAAGAATGCACAGGAGCTGCAGATGAGAGACAGTCTGGGGATGGCCTTTGAGAGCAGACTCTCACTCCAGAGAAGCTAAGAGAGGATAAATGCCCCAAGAGCAACTAAGAGTGACATTTTTGAGGAACTGCAGCCTAGGGAGGAACATCCTGGGAGAAAGCCATTTTGAAACCAGAACTTTGGAGCAGACACCAGCTCCATGCCTTACCAGCTCAGAGGTTTTCTGAACACCACTGGCCATCTTCCAGTGAAGGTACCCAATTGCTGATATGTTACCTTGGACACTTTATGGCCTTAGGACTGTAACTGTATAACCTTTTATAAAAGCCAATCCATCTCTGGTGTTTTGCATTCCACAGCATTAGCAAACTACAACAGAAATTAATAACTATCTTGAGACAAATGAAAATGAGAACACAACACATCAAAACTTATGGGATGCAGTGAAGGCAGTGCTCAGAGGGAAATTTATAGCCCTCAATACCTACAGTAAAAAAGAAAAAGCTAACTGCACACCAGGATGAACTAGGAAAAAGAGAAGGAAACTAATCCCAAATCAAGCAGAAGAAAAGAAATAACAAAGATTAGAGCAGAGATAAATGAAATTGAGAATTAAAAAAAAAACAAAACAAAACAAGAGAGAATTAACACAAACAAAAGTTGGTTCTTTGATAGGATGAATAAAATTGACAAACACTTAGCTAGACTGGCAAAGACAAAAAGAGAGAAGATGCAAATAAATAAAATCAGAAATGAGAGGGGGGATATTACTACTGATCCCACAGAAATAAAAGGATCATAAGATCTTTTAGTCAACTTAGATGAAATGGACAAATTCCTAGAAACACACAAACAACATACACTGATTCTAAAAGATTCAGAAGGCCTCAACTGACCAATTACAAATAAAGTAATTGAATCATTCATCAAAACCTCTCCACAAAGAAAAGCCCAGGACCAGATGGCTTTACAGGTGAATTCTACCAAGCATTCCAAGATGAATTAATACCAATCTTCCCCAAACTCTTCCAAAAAATTAAAGAAGAAGAACTTTACCTAACTCATTCTATGAAGCCAACATCACCCTAATATAAAAGCCAGATAAAGATACAAGAAAAGAAAATTACAGATCAATATCTCTAACGAATATAGATGCAAAAATCCTCAACAAAATACTTGCAAATCAAATCCAACAGCACATTAAAAAAATTATACACTGTGATCAAAAAGGTGTTATCCCAGGTATGCAAGGCTGGTTCAACACAAGAATATCAATTAATGTAAACACTACATTAACAAATCAAGGGGAAAAACCACATGATCACATCGATTGATGTAGAAAATGCATTTGACAAAATCTAGCATCCTTTCCTGATAAAAACAATTAGAAAGATAGGAATAGAAGGCAACTTCCTCAACATGATAAAGGGCATATATGAAAAACTCACAACCAACTTCGTTTTCAAAGATGAAAGACTGAAAGCTTTCCCTCTAAGATCTGGAACATGACAAGGATGCCCACTGTCACCACAGTTATTCAACATTGGTCACTGTTATTCAACATTGTTCTAGAACTTCTAGCTAGAGCAATTAGGCAAGAAAAAGAAATAAAAGACATCCAAATTGGAAAGGAATAAGTAAAACTTTCACTATTTGCAGATGACATGATTCTATATATAGAAAGTCCTGGAAAAACAAAACAAAACAAATTCAGCAAAGTGGCAGTATACAGGATCAACATGCAAAACTCAGTGGTGCTTCTACAGACTAGTAATGAACAATCTGAGGAAGAAATTAAGAAAAAAAATTCCATTTACAATAGCAAACAAAAGAATCAAATACTTAGGAATAAATTTAACCAAGGATGTAAAGGACTTGTGCATAAAAAACTACAAAAAATGGCTTAAAGAAATCAAATAAGACCTAAACAAATGGAAGCGCATTCTATGTGTATGGATTTGGAAGACTAAATATCATTAAGATGTCAATTCTACCCAAATTGATTTACAGATTCAAGGCAATCCCAATCAAAATTCCAACAGCCTACTGTGCAGAAATGGGAAAAACAATTATAAAATTTATTTGGAAGGGTAAGGGGCCCTGAATAGCCAAAATATCTTGAAAAAGAAGAATGAAGTTGGAGGACTCACACTTTCTGATTTTAAAGCATATTACAAAGCTACAGTGGTCAAAACAGCACAGTGTTGGCTTAAAGACAGATATATTGAAAGATGGAATTGAATTGAGAGTTCAGAAATAGACCCTCACATCTATGGACAATTGATATTCAACAAAGATGCCAAGTACATTCAACTGGGACAGAATAGTCTCTTGAACAGATGGTGCTGGGAGAACTGGATATCCATCTGCAGAATAATGATCTCTATCTCACACCATATACAAAAATTAACTCAAAATGGATCAAAGACCTAAATGCAGGAACCAGGACCATAAAACTCCTAGAAGAACATGTGCAGGAGCATCTTTAAGATCTTCTGGTAGGCAATGGTTTCTTAAGACTCCATACCCATGGTACAAGCAACGAAAGAAGAAATATATAAGTGGGATCTCCTGAAAATAAAAAACTTTGTGCTTCAGTCCTCTGCCTCCCTGCCCAGCCTCATTTCCAACTACTCTCTTTTAGGTACACCATCTTCTAGTTATATTAAAGTTTTGGTCATTTTACCCTTAAAAAAAAAATTTTTTTTTTTGCTTCAAAGGACTTTGTCAATAAAGTGAAAAGGCAGCCTACTTAAAATATTTGGAAACCACATATACAATAAGGATTAATATCCAGAATATATAAAGAAATCCTACAACTCAACAATAAAAAGACAAACAACCCAATTTAAAAATGGGCAAAAAACTTGAATAGACATTTTTCCAAAGAGGAAATACAAATGGCTAAAAAGCACATAAAAAGATGCTCAACGTCACTAACTATTAGGGAAATGTAAATCAAAACCACAATGAGATATCATTTCACACGTACCAGAATGTCTACTGTTAAAAAACTACAAGTGTTAGAGAGGATGTACAGAAATAGGAACACTCATTCACTGCTTGTAGGAATGTAAAATGGTGGAGCTGCTTTGGAGACAGTCTGGTGGTTCCTCGGGAAGCTAAGTACAGCATTGCCATATGATGTGGCAATCCCACTGCTACGTACATAGCCCAAAGAAGTGAAAGCAGGGACTTGAGCAGATATTTGCACACTGATGTTCATAGCTGCATTATTCACAACTGCCAAAAAATGGAAGCAACCGAAGCACCCATCAACTGATGAATGGATAAAGAAAATGTGGTATATACATACGATGGAATATTATTCAGCTCTAAGAAGGAATGAAGTCCTGGTGCATGCAACAACATGAATGATCCTTGAGGACATTATGTTGAGTAAAATAAGCCAGACACAAAGGACAAATATTGTGTGAACTCACTGATACAAACTAATTATCATAAGCAAACACATTGAGTCAGAATCTAGAATACAGGTTACCAGGGGACAGAATAGGGCATAGAGAAAGGGAAGCTGATATTAAATTTGTGCAGAATTTCTATTTAGGTTGATTGTAAATGTTTGGAAATGGATAGTGGTGATCGTAGGACATTATTGAGTGTAATTAACAATGCTGAATTATGCTGATGAATGTGGTTGATTTTGGCCTCTTGGCATTTGCTGAACTTGATAGGGTTCTTTTAGGATTTGTAGACCAATTGAAGTCCTTATCTCTAATTCATCAGATCTACAGCATCGTGGAGTACACTTTCTCTAACTAACCAGCAGGTGGCGTCCACGAGCCACCTCTTCTCCACAACCCAGTTCTCCCCTGCTTTGCCTTTGTGGTGAGTGGGGGAGTGAGTCTTGTGGGGTCCAATTGGTGTACCAAGCTTGCGTGTGTAGTTGGTGTTGCCCGCCCTGTATATGGGGCGTGTTTCTGGGCAGTCAGGGAGGGGGCGTGGCTCTAGCAATCAAATCTCCCTGGTGATCCTGGAGTTTTAAAGCTGCTGCAATAGTCTAATCCTTCAGTTCAGTCCTGCCACAGTTTGTCTCTGCCACTGACCCACAAGTCCTTGGTATTGGCGTATGGCTCCTGAGATTTGCAAGTGGGTCCCTCTTTCAGGGCGTGCACCCCCTGGTCCTCTGTTGAGGGATGACTGTGCTATGTCACAGGTGAGTGCCGTCCCCCCTGGGCGGTTCTGGGCTGCTGGGCTGTGTAGGGAGGCTCCCAGTCTGCTGAAATGATGGCTGAATGGGGCTTTGTTAATTCACACTGCTCCACCTTCCCAACTCTGGGACAATCAGCTGAGGTTGCAGGGAAGGCTAATGTCCACGCCAAGTTTTGTGGAGTGTGCCTGTTATTTGAAGCACTTCCGTCACACTGGGTTGTGTGGGGTAGCTCTCGGCTATGGGGCTGGCGATGGGCAGGAGTGTTTCCTGTCCACCAGGATGATGGCTGTGAGCGGACACCCCCCTTTTCTTGGGAAGTTGTGGTGTTTAGTGAAATTTCTCAGCCACTGGATTATTGCCTTTTGTCTCAGAGCTCTCTTAGTTCTGCTCTTGTCTTGACCTGCCCAAATTGCAAGTCTTTGAAGCTTTCTGTACTGGGCTTCTTAGAGTAATTGTTTTAGAAAAAGAAAAAAGGATTAAGAAAAAAAAAAAAAGGGCCCTCCTCAGAGATCTAATGGGTTATTGAAATGCTAAGAGACAAAGCAATTAGGGCCATTAAGGAAAGGTCCACAGGGCAGAGAGATCAGCTTTTCTTCGGGATTTGCATATGAGCCTCAGGGCCTGAGCTCTGCTTTTCCCCTTTCTATGTTCACCAGAACTCCAAAAATCCTCCGCTTTTACTTTGGAGTTTTTCGTGCTGTTGTTTTTCTATGTCTGTCTCCTCTCTGCTGGGCTGGCTGCTCTCAGATTCTCTGGTGTCTGGTCTCAGTCTATCTATGGTTGGAGTTTGGATCAGTAGAATGAGTTTCTGATAAGGGCTGCCACTGCAGTTCTCCCTTCTCCTTCCTGGAGCTGACAGCCCCTCCTCCCACGGGACTGAGCCTGGCAGGGAGGGGCACGGGTCTCCTGGCTGCAAAAACTTACAGATTTCACTGATCTCAGCAGTTCGACGTGTTCATGAGTGTTGTATGAAGTATGCCCAAAGTCAGATTGCTCTGTGGTGTCCAGTCCACACAGCTCCTGGCTTTCTACCTACTTTCCTCTGATGAATGTGGTTGAAAGGGGAAGTTTTGGGTCATGTATGTTACTAGATGGGAAGATAGAAGATAAAACATGGGACTGTATAACAGTGAATCCTGTTCTGGGTGATGGACCGTAGTCAGTAGTACAAATATAAGAATGTTCTTTCATGAATTACAGCAAATGAATGAAACTATTACAAGATATTAATAATAGCGTGGTGTGCCGGTTTGAATGTATTATGTCTCCCAAACACCATTATCTTTGATGTAATCTTATACGTTATCAGGGTTGATTAGATTGTAATTCTTTGAGTGTTTCTTTGGAATGCACCCCACCCAGCTGTGGGTGATGACTCTGACTGGATAATTTCCATGGAGGTGTTGCTCCACCCATCCAGGGTGGGTTTAAGTTGATCAGTGGAGCCATATAAATGAGTTGACATAACAGAAGGAACTCAGTGCAGCTGTGAGTGACGTTTTGAAGAGGAGCAAGCTTGCTAGAGAGGAACATCCTGGGAGAAAGTCATTTTGAAACCAGAACTTTGGAGCAGATGCCAGCCATGTGCCTTCCCACCTAACAGAAGTTTTCTAGACACCATTGGCCACCGTCCAGTGAAGGTACCCGATTACTGATGTGTTACCTTGGACACTTTATGGCCTTAAGACTGTAACTGTGTAGCCAAATAAACCCCCTTTTTATAAAAGCCAATCCATCTCTGGTGTTTTGCATTCTCACAGCATTAGCAAACTAGAACAGGTGGTATATGGGAAAAATATACCTAATCTAAACTGTGGACGTAACAGTAATATTTTAATATTTCATCACTAATGCAAAGTCCCAACAATAGGGGGGTGTGATGCTTAGGTTCATGTGTCAACTTGGCCAGGTGATGATACCCAGGTGTCTGGTCAAGCAAGCACTGGCCTGGAAGGACATTTGTGGCTAGTTAATAAACCAGAAGGCTGGTTTATTAAATCATCAGTCAATTGGCTGCAGCTGTGATTGATTACATCAATGAAGGGAGTGTCTTCTACAATAAGAGAATGCAATCAGCTGGATTTAATTCAATCAGTTGAAGACTTTTAAGTGAGACCTTCACTTCTTCTTCTTCGGCTAACCAGCGAAGCGTTTCCCGAGGAGTTCATCGAAGTTGCCAGTTCATTGCCTGAGGAGTTCATCGAATATGTTCATCGGAGTTGCCAGTTTGCTGCCTGAGGAGTTCATTGAACATCTCCAACAGAGTTGCCAGTCTGCTGCCTGCCCTATGGAATTTGGTCTTGTGCATACCCACAGTTGTATGAGACACTTTTGTGAATCTTGTATTTATAGATGTCTCTCGTTGAGTCTGTTTCCCTAGAGAACCCTAACTAATACAGGGGTATATGAGAACGTTGTATTTTTTACATGACTTTTCTGTAAAGCTACAACCTTGCTAATTAAAAAAAAAAAATTTAAAAAACTATGCAAAGCTGATGTTCTCACAAACATTGGGGACTGACAGCTTGATGTGCTGAGCCCTCTGTCTTGGGGCTGGCCCCTATGAAGCCTGTTGCTGCAAGGAGGGGCTAACCCTGCTTATAACTGTGCCTAAGAGTCTTCCCTTGAGTGCCTCTTTGTTGCTCAGATGTGGCCCTAAGCCACCTTGGTGGGTGATCTCGCTGCCCTCCTCCCTCTGTGGGACCTGACTCCCAGAGGTGTAAATCTCCCTGGCAATGCAGGATATGACTCCCCGGGATGAATCTGGACCTGACATCATGGGATTGAGAACATCTTCTTGACCAAAAGGGGGATGCGAAATGAAACGAAATAAAGCTTCAGTGGCTGAGAGATTTCAAATGGAGTAGAGAGGTCACTCTGGTGGACATTCTTATGCACTATATAGAGAACACTTTTTAGCTTTTACTATATTGGAATAGCTTGAAGTAAATACCTGAAACTACCAAACTCCAACCCAGTAGCCTTGACCCTTAAAGACGATTGTATAACAATGAAGCTTACAAGGGGTGATATTGTGATTGTGAAAACCCTGTGGATCGCACTCCCTTTATCCAGTGTATGGATAGATGAGTAGAAAAATGGGGACAAAATCTGAGGGAAAAATAGGGTGGGATGGGGGGGGTGATTTGGGTGTTCTTTTTTTATTTTTATTTTTAATTCTGATTCTGATTCTTTCTGGTGTAAGGAAAATGTTCAAAAATAGATTGGGGTGATGAATGCACAATTATAGGATGGTACTGTGAACAGTTGATTGTACACCATGGATGATTGTATGGTATGTGAATATATCTCAATAAAACTGAATTTAAAAAAATAATTGAAAGTGAAAGAAACCAGACACAAAGTACTACATATTATATGATTTGTATGATTCCATTTATACAAAATGCAAATATAAATAAATTTATAGAGACAGAATTAGACTAGTGGTTATGTAGTGCTGGGCAAGGATGGAGGGATTGAGAGGTGAATGAAAAGGAGTATGGAGTTTTTCTTTTTGGAATAATAAAAATGTTCTAAAATTGATTGTGGTGATAAATGTATAGCTCTGTGATTACACTAAAAGGCAATGAGTATACACTTTGAATGGATGGATTGTATGGAATTTGAATATATCTCAATAAAACTGCTTAAAAAAAGAGTGGTAGAAAAGTAAAAAAAAAATTTGCATTATATTTTAATTTGTACAATGACTAAATGCAGATAAGAAAATGTGTTTGAGGATCAGAACTGTGTTTAAATCCTAGCACCACAATTTGTTAGCCATGTGACACTGAAAAAAATTAATCTGAGCTTTTACCTCTTCAATGTAAAATCAGGACAGTAATAGCTATCTCACAGGATTGCAGTATGAATGAAAGAAACTTACATATGCAAAACACTATTACAAGGGTGTTTTCAGTTTGATAAAACTGCTGGAGTGCAATATACCAGAAATGGGTTGGCTTTTACAATGGCATTTATTAACTTACAATTTACAGTTCTTAGGCTATGCAAATGTCCAACTCAAGACATCAACAGGACTATACCTGGATTCTGAAGACAGGCTGCTGGCATCTGCGACACCTCTGTAACATGGGAAAGCACAGGGCCAGCATCTGCTGCTCCTTTGCTCCGGGATTCCTTACTTTCAGCATGTGACCTAGTGGCTTCCCCTCTGAGCTTCTGTGGGTCCTCTGTTAGCTTTTCCAGGGCTTTTCTGTAGGAGCTTTTCTTAAATTCGTCTCTGTTCTTCTATATGTATTTCATCCTCTTATAAAGGATTCCAGTAAGCGGATTAAGACCCACCTTGAATGGGGTGGTGCGGTCGCAGCTAGGTAGGGGCGGGCACCCACGGAACCTTCTGCTGTTAGGTTTGCTTTGTGGGTACCGGCGGAGGCTCTTCCCGGAGGCGAGGGCGAGGCGGGGGACTTGGCCGAGTCCCCGGCGGAGGCGTGCAAGGTGTGGAGGGCGGTGAGGGAGAAAAACAAGACACTCTCCTTACAGGGGGGTAGAACAAAAAGCCTTTATTCAGGGGTGAGCACAAGTTATATAGGCTGGCATAGAGGGCGGGGTTGGTGTAGGGGTGTAAGGGCCTTAAATGGTAATGCTGAGGGAGAAAGGCTAGGATTGGTTCTGAGAGGACGCGGAAGCTGTTGCAGCGGGCGGGAGTTGCTCTGGCAACGGTGCATGCGCACTGGCGGTGGGGGAGTTGCTCTGGCAACAGGGAGTGTGCGGGCAAGATAAGGGGGGCGGTTCTCTTCGGCAAGCTTCCTCTAACGGTTGGTTTCTGGGTGAGGAAATGGGGCCTGCCTCCGGCTCCACTTTCTCAGGCCCGGGGGGCTGTGGAGGGCGCTATCGCCCGTGCCCACCACCCTCCCCAGGGGCTGATCAGGTCCCCCGGCCCAGGCCCGCCAAGTTGAAGCACGTAATCAGTATCCCGCAGGGTGGGTCGCATCTCAATTAAAATAAACTCATCAAAAGGTCTCACCTACAATAGGTCTACACTCAGCAATGGATTAAAAGAAGAAGGCCTTTTCTGGGGTACATGGGTACATAACAGCTTCAAACCACCACAAAGGGCCTAGCACAAGATATTGTTAAATAAATACTGTGACTCCTATTATACACCAAATGATTTTAGGTTGGTTACAAAGTTCACCATTTGGAATCACATTCAATTTATACCTAAAGAAAGGGATCAAAGACCCCTGAGCTGATCCTTCCCATCTCCCATAGGAATTTACTCCATTCTTTCTGATTAATATCATCTCTCCCCAAAGGGTCATTCTCCATAGTTTAAAAGATTGTTCCAGGACCTCAGGTTCCAATTCCCCAAAACTGAATAAATTAGAATCTGCATTTTAAACAAGATTCATATGCACTTTGAAGTTTGAGAAATACAGGTCTAAAATAGTACTAAGTTTTTACCCAAACTGAAAAAGCTTTGCTTTGGCCTTACTAACCCTGACTTATCCCCTTCTTCCCTATACTACTCAAAAAAAAAAAAAAAAAAAAAAAATTTGCTCCTTACTCTCTTCTGAACAAACTTGTATCTAAAAAGTCATAATGTTTTCTTACTTGCCCATTCAAAAGGCCCTTTCTCAATCCTTCTAACATTTATGACAATGAACTCTACCTATTGTTTTCTATTCCTCCTTTCTGACCATTTGTTTTCTATCCCTAAAATGTAGATATTCCCCAAGGCTCTACTACACAACTTATACCAAGCCACATCCCTATTTCAAGAGCCTTATACAGCTTTCTACTGCCTAGGGAATGCAGTTCAAAGTCCTAGGAAATAAATTCATCTTTCCAACCAATTTCTCTCTTCTGTCTTACAATACATATCTTACTCACTGCTTAAACTGCTTGCACAGAAAACCTCCAAAGGATTTCAAGCACAAGTGTAGGTCACCACAACCCACTGAACTATGCACAAAAGAATATATTCTGACCTTTCCAAGCTGTGTCTTCACTCATATTCATTCCCTCATTTCTTCATTTCCATAGCTGTCATTCTGGTGTTACGGTTTTGTTTATTGTGGAGTTTTTTTTGCTTGTTTGTTTTTTAGTTCTTTTTCCCTTTGGTCCCTTTTCTAGGACTCTCTCCAGTATCCTGAAGGGCAGTTGCAGTGGCTAACAAATGTCTTACTCTGTTTATGTAGGAGGCTTTTGAGAAAAACCCAGTGTTCTGGGCTAATCCCCTACAAGATGTCGCTCAATGTTTCTGTGATGTGAAAGGTATAAACTGTATGGGTTTTGAGATACCACCGAAGGATAGTTCTAGACCAGGAAAAATGAACAAGAATAGAGAAGACACCCTTCTTAAAGTTGAAACTGGCTATCATGTTCCAAACCACTCATCAGAGATTTAAGAATAAAGAACCATGTAGTAGAACTGTAGAAATGCATAATCTCTGCATCTCCATCCAGTGGTCTCATTCCTTTCCTTATCAGCAATTTGGGAACAGCTATTAATGTCCCAGACACACTGCTAATATTTATCTGTTGGCTTCATCTTTTCCCCTCAGATAATTAAACTGGAAAAGACTGAAAAGTAAATGAAGATAAATATAAAAATCCCTAATTCCACCACGACGAGGAAACCAATTAACCTTCTGGTGCATTTCCTTCCAGATGTTTTAGTACTTTAATTAACATTAGGACATAAATTTTCCCATGGTATACAAACTTTTCATAAGCATCATTTAAAACTTATAGCTATATAGTATTTCATTGCATGTTCACCATAATTTACTTAGGCATTTCCCTAACTGTTGCCATTTAGTTTAAATAATGCTATAATGAACATCTTTTTCAGGAGAGAAACTTCTGAGTCAAAGGAATGTTTAAGGTTCATGATAAAATATTGCCCAGTTGCTTTCCAAAAGGATTGTACCATTTTACACTCCCATCAACAGTGTATGAACATGTTGTCAGTATACTTGCCAGCATGAAGTAATCTAATTTAAAACAAATTTTGCTATTTTTGTAGGTAAAAATGACATATATGCCCACCCAATTTTGATCTCCTGACTCAACAAATGCAGGATGTTATTATTTTCTTCTCCTTAAAAGCAGGAAATCCATGTCTATTTATACTTTTCTGAAGAGCTGGGGGGACTGATTTGTGATATTATAACAGTGGGGAGTTAATGAGACAGTCATCAGAACCTCATATCAAATATGAGTTACAGCCCTTTGGATTTGCTGTACCAACATTTGCAGAGTCAAACAATTTTCCATTATTACCTTATCATTTAACTCTGTGCAGTTAGCTCCTTTTATCTTGCTAAAAATTAGAGGGTGGAGGGGAGGGAGTTCCCAACAAGGAAACCAAATATGCCCTCAAAAGCAGAATATGTGTTTTCAGATTTTAAAAGTAACTGTGGTTTATGTTGGTCCTGGGATTTCTCAATTCAATTCACTACTCATATTTCCTTCTCCATTTCAATCTAAACCATGTCCAAGTCAATAAAAGTAGGAGAAATACCCTTTAGAGGACCTCAAACTACTACTGGGATAATAAATTTTCTTTTAAACTTCTGCACTGTAGTGAAATAAGTCCAAATAAACCAGAAATAAGGTAACTGTAGTATTTGTCCCCAGCAATTAAAATTTCAGGATTTTAAAATTATAGTCTTTTATAATAAATTTATGCAAACTGGTAAAAAAGATATTTTTAAGGTCTCAATCAAAGTCTAACATGGATATCTATTACTTTTATACAAAAGTATTAGCTTTCGTGCTTTTATACATACAAACATAGAGCAAGCTAGATTGAAATAACTGGGGTTTTGGACTATTTACTGTATAATTTCTCCTTGGTAGTTTTTTTCTAAATGATTAATTTTATATGGTAAAATAGTTGTGGGTCATATTAAATATTTCTCAAATGAATTTAAAGTGTTTTTCTTTGGATTTTTTCCTCAAACTGTAACAGAATACATGAACTTTTCCATTTGTTATGAAAACCAATTTAAACATCTTGGGTATGCATTTTTTAAATATTTCTTAAGGAAGACAGCTAATCACAAATTTCCCTATGGAAAATGCCATACAGGATCTTTGATGAAAATTCTTTATATAATTGATCCCAGAACTGAGAGACACTGCATCTGAACACTTAAACTCAGATATTTTTCTTTTCCTTTGGGTGTTGTGATTATTTATTTATTTCTATGCCGTATCTCTGTTTTTATAAATCAATTTCCCTTAGTACTTCTCAACTCACCTAGAAATTATTGCTTTATTTGTGTATTTATTTATTTATGTATTTATTTATTTAGTTTTAACCATATGAAGTGATGCTTTTATTCATCCCCAGGCTCCAATCACTGCCTGAGCATCCCCATCTGCCCCATGCAGGGGGTACCTTGACAATACTGAGGTGCACGGGGTGTTTAATGATGTCATGGTAGTCATGCAGACCAGGAACAGAAGCGTCCACTGGTTTATAGAAAGGCCAGGCATAAGCAGCATGATTCTTAGAGAGTAACTCCTCAAAATGCCAATGCAATGATTTAACTGTTCTGAGAGCTTTCCTTTCTTGGAGCTCTGATGTTGCTGCTGAGAGTCAGACAAGTCTTTTTCAAGGGGGCTTGATGGGGCGGCCACTGTCTTTCCGCATAGGGGGAAGCCGTGCTGCCTTGGGTTCAAGACTCCCAGGGGTATTAGCTGGGAAACTAGGAGCCAGGATAGCTGTAGGGATAGGTGTGGTAGTATCTGCTTTCCGCTTTACCCCTTTTTTCTTGGCAAGGGGCTGAGCTGGGAGAGCTGCAGAGACAGCAAGGAGTGGGGGTCCAGCGGGGTGCAGAGACTTGAGAAGAGGAGAGGAGGTGACAGATGGGTGGGTAATGTTGAGTACAGTGGTAGGTATCTCAGGTGGTGGAGTATACAGGGCTGTGACACAGAAGAGACAGCAGGCACCTGATGGACACTGGTGATACTACCCTGGAGTGCTGCCAATTTAGCCCCCTTCTTGTGGAGGTTCTTAGGAATGGTCTCCACAAGCTCTTGTACTCAAAAATATTGCTTTATGTGAAACAATGTTCCAATCTGTTTCATACCCTTCTGCTTACTACAAAAAATACAAAACAGATGAGAAGACTATTGACAACAACAATACAGAAGTCCTGACATGTATTAGATTTGAAAAAATAAAAGGATAAAGCTTTAATTTCATTATTAGGAAAGCAGAGGACATAAGAAAGCCGGTTTGCATAACAAATAGGTTGGGTAGAAATAATTTATATTGCCTCTTAGTCTCTTGCTGAAATATAAAAGTAGAGGCTAGTTTTTTAAAAATGAACCTTACTAGATTTTTAAATGTATCACAAAATGAGTTACACATCACAAAACTAAGGATAGTGAAATTACTGCTAAATGATAAAAGCAATTTCTCATTTTTATTAAAAAAAATATATAGTGACTAGTATGTTCATTAAAAAGTGTTAAAGAAAATATGCCAAATTACTAATAATGGTTACCTTTGTGGGTGTGATGACAGTGGTTATGCTTGTGGGTACAATTTCTTGAAGTTAAACACTTCTATAATGTTTGAACTTTTAAAATAATAAGCATGTGTTCTGTAATCAATAAAGTTAATTTTTAAATCTCATCAAATAAAAAGAAAAAATGATTAGAAAAGTGATTTCAGAAATAGTTTCAATAGCAAAAACAATACAATAATGGAGAAAAAGGTCACTCCATAATAAATACTAAAGGAACAATGAGGTATTAGTATGAAACTGCCTTAGATCTATATCTTGGACCATACGCATTTGCATCAACCTATAGTTGATGCTGTTGGCAATTTTTTTTTGTAAAATTAATAAAGTATAAATACAAAGCAACCAACTTTGAAGTCAAATGAACCTCAGTTCAAGTTTTGACATTACCATTTACTTGCTGGGAGGTTTGACGCACATAACCTACCTCTCTGAACCTCCGTTTCCTCACATGTAAAACATAGAATTCCACTTTCACAAGGTTGTTGTGGGGATTAAGCAAGATAATGTGTGAAAGGCACATACCCCTGTGCTTAAGTGTTGTAGGCACTCAACAGAAGTGTGTGTGTGTATTATTAATATAATATATTTTGGGGGGAGTATAGTATAGTGGTCAGATGAATAGATTTTATTTTTCTGTTTCAAAATTAAGAGATTCAGATTTAAATTCCAGTTCTGTCAGATACAAACTTCATGATTTTGAACAAATAATTTCACTTCTCAATCACAATTTTCTAATCCATACGCTCTATTACTATTCCTAATATGAACTTTACTGAGTAATTGAGAGGATTAAATAAAATGAACTACAAAAATAAAAGTAAAATTTAACGGTGTCTAGAATATAGCAGGCATTGCACGTAAATGATCCATAGAATGGATAATGTGACATTGAAGAGTATTTGGAGATGGTAGTTATGATATCTCCAGAAAAAGAGCAAGCTAATTGTTCTTTGTCTACCCTTTCAGAAAAAAACCAATTTTGAAAACCTTCTTTGTTTATATCCTCTTAACAGTCTACAAATCACTATCATGTCATTGTCACACGTCAGTTTTCCGTTTTGCTTGTTGTTTCCAATCGTAACTTGAAGTGATTAAAACTCTAGACACCACTAAAGTCAACAATAATTAAACACATCATTTCTACAGTATATGATGTCTTCACAATGTTTATCTACCTATGGTTCTTTTATTTTGAGTTTGCGTAGGGCTATTTAAGGCTCAGAATACGTTCTCTCCTACATTCATGAGGCAAAATTCATGTATTTTTCTAGTACACACACAATCCTTCTACGAATCTGGCTTGACATGCCTACTCCTAGGCTCTTAGAGCAAGTTGTATCCCACTCCACACAGTATCACTATAACAATATGCTTACATTGTTATAAAACAAATTTTGTACACTGGTCAAAATATGGTAGTACCACGATAAAGGGTTCACAGCAGGCATCACTAACACTGCTAGAGTAACTATTGGCTAGAAGAATTACAAAAGAGGCTGTCGCAAAAACATATATTTTTGCAGCTCTAACTTTCCTGTCCTGGTAAATCATGAGAAATATTTATGTCATAGGCAATAAAATTGAGTTTAAAAATATTGCTAATTGATCTACTAAGTAGATACAATCTATCTACTAAGGATAAAGAGTTCACACTCAACACAATTATGTGCTTTATGACTATGTGGGATATAGTCACTTTCTCCATATACTGACGTTATCACATAAACACTATATGTGTCATCTTTCCTGAGGTTCCCTTCGTCCGAATTAAAACAAATTTGCTATTAGAACAAAATTCTCTTTAATAAACTATTATCAACCTGAACATATGGCTTATGGATAAGCAGTTTGCTCAAGTATAGTCTTACGTGTTGACATAAAAATGTAATCCTATTGTGAGGAGTCAATAATGGATTAAAACATTGTTCTATAAGTAAAGAAGGACCTCTTTTCACAAATCCACTGTACTGGCTCTTATCTATTCCTAGCATAATTTACATCAAACAATTTTTTTACTCTGAAAAACTTCACAGCCCTTTTATCAACAGCAAAGAACTCTCTCCTATGTGCATAGGCTCATGGGATATTTAAAATGTTTGCTATATAGATCTTGTCCTCAAGTTGTTTAATTGAGGAGGAAAAGAAAGACATGTACCGAAAGAAATAAAGTAGACATAACAATAAGGCAAAATGTGATCTAGCTATAAAAAGAGGTATAAATTAAATGTTATAAGTTATGACTGTGCCAATAGCAAAAAATGAAATTACTGAAAAATTCTTAGTACAAGTAATAATACAATTTTTTCCCACTAGACAACAACAAAAAAATTCTAATATTTTAAGTGCAAGGGAAATCCTTATCCGTATGTTTGTTCCTAAGTGGATGTGTCCTGGACAAGCTGGATAAACCGGATGATTTAATTTTGACCAGCATTCCATGTGATAAACTACAGACGGAAACACAATATAAACCCAGCACAATAGCTGTGTTCAAGGGGTCAGCAAACACTCCATCCTGAACATCTAGTCAGAGTCACCACTGGGGAACAAGAATGCCATCCAAGTTTCCATATCTTTATACACTTTGTAATTTTTTTAATTGTATAAAAGAACTGATATTAGTAACTGCCAGGCTTTTGTTGTCATTAGGGATTTTTCTGACCAAATTGGTAGACTTAACTGAGTTCAGGAAGATGAGAGAGCACAAAGATTTAATTTTTTTTTAAAGTAATGAGAATACATGCAGAAAATCTAAAAAAGAGAGAAAATAGTTATCTTCAATACCACGTCTTTCCTTCTAGTCTTTTTGTCTATGTATTTTAAGTTATAATCATACTGTTTACACAGTTTGTATCTTGCTTTTTAAAAATCTTCTAAAATCTGATAGCCTTTAAAATACTTCTTTACCTTTATTGGTAAAAACTACATATATTATTAAAAATATTAATATTGCATAGTTCATAGCTTTTTTTAATTTTGTGTCAAGAAAATATAAAATATTGCAAAGAAACTGCTGCATAAAATAACTAATTTAAAATGACACCATAAATAAATGTAATTTAATAATAATTAAATGGTTTACCAATAATAAATGGTTTACATTAGGGCTCACTGCTTGTCCTATGGGTTTGTGGTTTATTCAAAAACAATTTTAGTCTAGAAACATATATACAATCTAAAATTTCCTTTTTAAACCACATTCAAAGTTTGCTTTTTTGAAATATCTAGAAAAGATGTTTTGGAAGTCTTTTAAAAAATGTCTCTGTTAATAGTAATATTATCTAAACATTTAAGTTTAAAAGTTGAGGATGCTGTGTCAACAAATACTCAGGCTTTGGCCTGTCTATGACCAAAGGCTTCATCAGTCTTCTGATGAAGGTATGTGGTATTAACGAAGTCTTCAGTTCAAGCCCTGGAAACACCACATATTAGCAGTGATATTTGCTCTACATGTACATAACAAATTTCTTACATAGAAGCTTCAAAATTTGGCAGAAAATTTCCAGACTCTTTGATCCTTAGCATTAGTGAAAAAGGGAAAATAATATATGGTCTATCAACATCATGGGAATGTGATATTAAAAAAAAATTGTTTTTTTTTAATTAGAGAAATTACAGATTTACAGAAAAAATCATGCATAAAATACAGAGTTCCCATATACCATCTTATTATTAACATCTTGCATTAGTGTGGTACATATTTTATAATTGATGAAAGCACATTTTTATAATTGTACCATTATCTATAGTCCATGGTTTACATTAGGGTTCACTGCTTATCCTACAGGTTTGTTGCTTATTCAAAAAAACTTTGTCTATTAACACATATACAATCTAAAATTTCCCCTTTAAACCACATTCAAATACATAATTTAGTACTGTTAATTATGTTCAATATCTTGTGCTACCAGCACCACCATCCATTACCAAAACTTTTCCATCAACCCAAATAGAAACTCTGTACAATTTAAGCATTAACTCCATATTCCCTACCCCTTACCCTAGTTCCTGGCAAACTATATTTTTGTTTCTGATTCTATGAATTTGCTTATTCTAATTATTTTATATCAGTGAGATCATATAATATCTGTCCTTTTGTGTCTGGCTTATTTTGCTTAACATGTCTTGGAGATTCATCCATGTTGTCATGTGTATTAGAACCATCCCTTTTTATAGCTGAATAACAGTCCACTGTGTGTATATACCACATTTTATTTATCCATTCTTCAGTTTTTGGGCACTTGGGTTGTTTCCATCTTTTGGCAAGTATGAATAACACCATATGAACATCGGTGTGAAAGTATCTGTTCAAGTCCGTGCTTTCAATTCTTTGGGGTATATACCTAGAAGTGGGATTGCTGAGTCATATGGTAATTAGATACTCAACTTTCTGAGAAACCACCAAACTGTCTTCCACAGCAGCTGCACCATTTTACATTCACAAAAATGAATGAGTGTTCACCTATTTTTCTACATCCTCTCCAATACTGGTCATTTTTCCATTTTTTAAATAGGAGCCATTCTACTGGGTGTGAAATGATATCTTGTGGTTTTGATTTGCAATTCCCTAATGGCTAATGATATTTAGCATCTTTTCATGTGCCTTTTGACCATCTGTATATCTTCTTTGGAGAAATGTCTATTCAAGGTTTTTGCCCATTTTTTAATTGGGTTGTTTGTCTTTCTGTGGTTGAGTAGTAGGGTTTCTTTATATATTCTGGATATAAAATTCTTATCAGAGATGTGGTTTCCAAATATTTTCTCCCCTTTTGTAAGCTGTCTTTTTACTTTCATGGTAAAGTCCTTAGAGGCACAAAAGTTTTTCATTTTCATGAGGTTCCATTTATCTATTTTTTTTGTTGTTGTTGCTTATCCTTTGGGTATAAATTCTAAGACACCATTGTTTAAAACAAGGTCCTGATGATGCTTCCCTATGTTTCCTTCTAGGAGTTTTATAGTTCTGGTTCTTATACTTAAGTCTTTGATCCATTTTGAGTTGATTTTTGTGTATGGTGTGAGATGGGGTCCACCGTCTTTCTTTTGCATATGGATATCCAGTTTTCCCAGCTTTGTAGAAGGGACTGTTCTTTCCCAATTGAGTAGACTCAGCACCCTTGTCAAAAATCAGCTGGTCATAAATGTGATGGTTGATTTCTGAACTCTCAACTCGATTACATTGGTCTATGTCTGCCCTTGTACAAGTATCACGCTCTTTTGAGTACTGTGGCTTTGTAATAAGTTTTTTTTTTTTTATTTTTTTTTTATTTTTTTTTAATCATCATTTTATTGAGATATATTCACATACCACGCAGTCATACAAAACAAATTGTACTTTCGATTGTTTACAGTACCATTACATAGTTGTACATTCATCACCTAAATCATTCCCTGACACCTTCATAAGCACACACACAAAAATAACAAGAATAATAATTAGAGTGAAAAAGAGCAATTGAAGTAAAAAAGAACACTAGGTACCTTTGTCTGTTTGTTTGCTTCCCCTACTTTTCTACACATCCATCCATACACTAGACAAAGTGGAGTTTGGTCCTTATGGCATTCCCAATCCCACTGTCACCCCTCATAAGCTACATTTTTATACAACTGTCTTCGAGATTCATGGGTTCTGGGTTGTAGTTTAATAGTTTCAGGTATCCACCACCAGCTACCCCAATTCTTTAGAACCTAAAAAAGGTTGTCTAAAGTGTGCGTAAGAGTGCCCACCAGAGTGATCTCTCGGCTCGTTTTGGAATCTCTCTGCCACTGAAGCTTATTTCATTTCCTTTCACATCCCCCTTTTGGTCAAGAAGATGTTCTCCATCCCACGATGCCGGGTCTACATTCCTCCCCGGGAGTCATATTCCACGTTGCCAGGGAGATTCACTTCCCTGGGTGTCTGATCCCACGTAGGGGGGAGGGCAGTGATTTCACCTTTCAAGTTGGCTTAGCCAGAGAGAGAGGGCCACATCTGAGCAACAAAGAGGCATTCAGGAGGAGACTCTTAGGCACAAATACAGGGAGGCCTAGCCTCTCCTTTGCAGCAACCGTCTTCCCAAGGGTAAAACTTATGGTAGAGGGCTCAACCCATCAAACCACCAGTCCCCTATGTCTGTGGTCATGTTAGCAACCATGGTGGTGGGGTAGGCGAATACCCCTGCATTCTCCACAGGCTCCTCAAGGGGGCACTACATCTTTTTTTTTTTTTTTCCTTGTTTGTCTTTTTTCTTTTCTTTTTTTTTTTTTTTTAACTTTCCCTTCTTTTTTCAAATCAACTGTATGAAAAAAAAAGTTAAAAAGAAAACAAACATACAATAAAAAAACATTTCAAAGAGACCATAGCAAGGGAGTAAGAAAAAGACAACTAACCTAAGATAACTGCTTAACTTCCAACATGTTCCTACTTTACCCCAAGAAAGTTACATAATATAGCAACATTTCAGTGAACTTGTTCCTACTACATCCATCAGAAATTAACAGACCATAGTCATTTCTGGGCATCCCCAGAACGTTAAATAGCTTATCTGTTCTTCTTGGATTATTGTTCCCCCTTCCTTAATTGCTCTCTACTGCTAGTTCCCCTACATTCTACATTATAAACCATTTGTTTTACATTTTTCAAAGTTCACATTAGTGGTAGCATATAATATTTCTCTTTTTGTGCCTGGCTTATTTCGCTCAGCATTATGTCTTCAAGGTTCATCCATGTTGTCATATGTTTCACCAGATCGTTCCTTCTTACTGCCGCGTAGTATTCCATCGTGTGTATATACCACATTTTATTTATCCACTCATCTGTTGAAGGACATTTGGGTTGTTTCCATCTCTTGGCAATTGTGAATAATGCTGCTGTGAACATTGGCGTGCAGATATCTGTTCGTGTCACTGCTTTCCGATCTTCCGGGTATATACCGAGAAGTGCAATCGCTGGATCGAATGGTAGCTCTATATCTAGTTTTCTAAGGAACTGCCAGACTGACTTCCAGAGTGGCTGAACCATTATACAGTCCCACCAACAATGAATAAGAGTTCCAATTTCTCCACATCCCCTCCAGCATTTGTAGTTTCCTGTTTGTTTAATGGCAGCCATTCTAACCGGTGTTAGATGGTATCTCATTGTGGTCTTAATTTGCATCTCTCTAATAGCTAGTGAAGCTGAACATTTTTTCATGTGTTTCTTGGCCATTTGTATTTCCTCTTCAGAGAACTGTCTTTTCATATCTTTTGCCCATTTTATAATTGGGCTGTCTGTACTATTGTCATTGAGTTGTAGGATTTCTTTGTATATGCAAGATATCAGTCTTTTGTCAGATACATGGTTTCCAAAAATTTTTTCCCATTGAGTTGGCTGCCTCTTTACCTTTTTGAGAAATTCCTTTGAGGTGCAGAAACTTCTAAGCTTGAGGAGTTCCCATTTATCTATTTTCTCTTTTGTTGCTTGTGCTTTGGGTGTAAAGTCTAGGAAGTGGCCTCCTAATACAAGGTCTTGAAGATGTTTTCCTACATTATCTTCTAGGAGTTTTATGGTACTTTCTTTTATATTGAGATCTTTGGTCCATTTTGAGTTAATTTTTGTGTAGGGGGTGAGGTAGGGGTCCTCTTTCATTCTTTTGGATATGGATATCCAACTCTCCCAGCCCCATTTGTTGAAAAGACCATTATGGCTCAGTTCGGTGACTTTAGGGGCCTTATCAAAGATCAGTCGGCCATAGATCTGAGGGTCTATCTCTGAATTCTCAATTCGATTCCATTGATCTATATGTCTATCTTTGTGCCAGTACCATGCTGTTTTGGCAACTGTGGCTTTATAATAAGCTTCAAAGTCAGGGAGTGTAAGTCCTCCCACTTCGTTTTTCTTTTTTAGAGTGTCTTTAGCAATTCGAGGCATCTTCCCTTTCCAAATAAATTTGATAACTAGCTTTTCCAAGTCTGCAAAGTAGGTTGTTGGAATTTTGATTGGGACTGCATTGAATCTGTAGATGAGTTTGGGTAGAATTGACATCTTAATGACATTTAGCCTTCCTATCCATGAACATGGAATATTTTTCCATCTTTTAAGGTCCCCTTCTATTTCTTTTAGTAGAGTTATGTAGTTTTCTTTGTATAGGTCTTTTACATCTTTGGTTAAGTTTATTCCTAGGTACTTGATTTTTTTAGTTGCTATTGAAAATGGTATCTTTTTCTTGAGTGTCTCTTCAGTTTGTTCATTTCTAGCATATAGAAACATTACTGACTTATGTGCATTAATCTTGTATCCCGCTACTTTGCTAAATTTGTTTATTAGCTCTAGTAGGTGTATCGTTGATTTCTCAGGGTTTTCTACATATAAGATCATATCATCTGCAAACAATGACAGTTTTACTTCTTCTTTTCCAATTTGGATGCCTTTTATTTCTTTGTCTTGCCGGATTGCCCTGGCTAGCACTTCCAGCACAATGTTGAATAACAGTGGTGACAGCGGGCATCCTTGTCTTGTTCCTGATCTTAGATGGAAGGCTTTCAGTCTCTCACCATTGAGTACTATGCTGGCTGTGGGTTTTTCATATATGCTCTTTATCATGTTGAGGAAGTTTCCTTCAATTCCTACCTTTTGAAGTGTTTTTATCAAAAAGGGATGTTGGATTTTGTCAAATGCTTTTTCAGCATCTATTGAGATGATCAATTGATTTTTCCCTTTCGAGTTTTTAATGTGTTGTAATACATTGATTGTTTTTCTTATGTTGAACCATCCTTGCATGCCTGGAATGAACCCCACTTGGTCATGGTGTATGATTTTTTTAATGTGTCTTTGGATTCGATTTGCAAGTATTTTGTTGAGGATTTTTGCATCTATATTCATTAGGGAGATTGGCCGGTAGTTTTCCTTTTTTGTGGCATCTTTGCCTGGTTTTGGTATTAGATTGATGTTAGCTTCATAAAATGAGTTAGGTAGTGTTCCATTTTTTTCAATGTTTTGAAAGAGTTTGAGTAAGATTGGTGTCAGTTCTTTCTGGAAAGTTTGGTAGAATTCCCCTGTGAAGCCATCTGGCCCTGGGCATTTATTTGTGGGAAGATTTTTGATGACTGATTGGATCTCTTTGCTTGTGATGGGTTGGTTGAGGTCTTCTATTTCTTCTCTGGTCAGTCTAGGTTGTTCATATGTTTCCAGGAAATTGTCCATTTCTTCTACATTGTCCAGTTTGTTGCCATACAGTTGTTCATAATATCCTCTTATAATTTTTTTAATTTCTTCAGGATCTGCAGTTATGTCACCTTTTTCATTCATTATTTTGTTTATATGGGTCTTCTCTCTTTTTGATTTTGTCAGTCTAGCTAGGGGCTTGTCAATCTTGTTGATCTTCTCAAAGAACCAACTTTTGGTGATATTTATCCTTTCTATTGTTTTTTTGTTCTCTATGTCATTTATTTCTGCTTTAATCCTTGTTATTTTTTTTCTTGTACTTGGTTTAGGATTGGTTTGCTGTTCATTTTCTAGCTTCTTCAGTTGATCCATTAGTTCTTTGATTTTGGCTCTTTCTTCCTTTTTAATATATGCATTTAGTGCTATAAATTTCCCCCTTAGCACTGCTTTTGCTGCATCCCATAGGTTTTGGTATGTTGTGTTCTCATTTTCATTCGTCTCTATATATTTAGCAATTTCTCTTGCTATTTCTTCTTTAACCCACTGATTGTTTAGGAGTGTGTTGTTTAACCTCCAGGTATTTGTGAATTTTCTAAGTCTCTGATGGTTATTGACTTCTAATTGTATTCCATTGTGGTCAGAGAATGTGCTTTGAATAATTTCAATCTTTTTAAATTTATTGAGGCTTGTTTTATGTCCCAGCATATGATCTATTCTGGAGAAAGTTCCGTGAGCACTAGAAAAGTATGTGTATCCTGGTGATTTGGGATGTAATGTCCTGTAGATGTCTGTTAAATCTAATTCATTTATCAGATTGTTTAGGTTTTCAATTTCCTTATTGGTCTTCTGTCTGGTTGATCTATCTATAGAAGAGAGTGATGTGTTGAAGTCTCCCACAATTATTGTGGAAACATCAATTGCTTCCTTTAGTTTTGCCAATGTTTCTCTCATGTATTTTGTGGCACCTTGATTGGGTGCATAGACGTTTACGATTGTTATTTCTTCTTGCTGAATTTCCCCTTTTATTAGTATGTAGTGGCCTTCTTTGTCTCTCAAAACATCCCTGCATTTGAAGTCTATTTTATCTGAGATTAGTATTGCTACACCTGCTTTCTTTTGGCTGTAGCTTGCATGAAATATTTTTTTCCATCCTTTCACTTTCAGTTTCTTTGTGTCCCTGTGTCTAAGATGAGTCTCTTGTATGCAACATATTGATGGTTCATTTTTTTTGATCCATTCTGCGAATCTATATCTTTTAATTGGGGAGTTTAATCCATTTACATTCAACGTTAAAACCGTGAAGGCATTTCTTGAATCGGCCATCTTATCCTTTGGATTATGTTTGCCATATTTTTCCCTCTCTCTATTAATATCCTTTATTGTACCCATACCGAATCTCTTTAGTACTGAACCTTTCTCCAAGTCTCTCTGTCCTGTCTTTGTTTCTCTGTCTGTAGGGCTCCCTTTAGTATCTCCAGTAGGGCAGGTCTCTTGTTAGCAAATTGTCTCAGCATTTCTTTGTCTGTGAAAAATTTAAGCTCTCCCTCAAATTTGAAGGAGAGCTTTGCTGGATAAAGTATTCTTGGCTGGAAATTCCTCTCACTCAGAATTTTAAATATATCGTGCCACTGCCTTCTCGCCTCCATGGTGGCTGCTGAGTAGTCACTACTTAGTCTTATGCTGTTTCCTTTGTATGTGGTGAATTGCTTTTCTCTTGCTGCTTTCAGAACTTGCTCCTTCTCTTCTATGTTTGACAGTGTGATCAGTATATGTCTTGGAGTGGGTTTTTTTGGATTTATTCTATTTGGAGTTCGCTGAGCATTTATGATTTGTGTATTTATGTTGTTTAGAAGATTTGGGAAGTTTTCCCCAACAATTTCTTTGAATACTCTTCCTAGACCTTTACCCTTTTCTTCCCCTTCTGGGACACCAATGAGTCTTATATTTGGACGTTTCATATTATCTATCATATCCCTGAGGTCCATTTCGCGTTTTTCAATTTTTTTCCCCATTCTTTCTTTTATGCTTTCATTTTCCATTCTGTCATCTTCCAGGTCACTGATTCGTTGTTCAACTTCCTCTAGTCTTGTACTATGAGTGTCCAGAATCTTTTTAATTTGGTCAACAGTTTCTTTAATTTCCATAAGATCATCCATTTTTTTATTTAGTCTTGCAATGTCTTCTTTATGCTCTTCTAGGGTCTTCTTGATTTCCTTCATATCCCGTACTATGGTCTCATTGTTCATCTTTAGTTCTTTGAGTAGCTGCTCTAGGTGTGTCTCTTCTGGTCTTTTGATTTGGTTGCTTGGGCTTGGGTTATCCATATCGTCTGGTTTTTTCATATGCTTTATAATTTTCTGTTGTTTTTGGCCTCGTGGCATTTGCTGAACTTGATAGGGTTCTTTTAGGGTTTGTAGACCAGTTGAAGTCCTTATCTCTAATTTATCAGATCTACAGCTTCGTGGAGTACACTTTCTCTAACTAACCAGCAGGTGGCGTCCACGAGCCACCTGTTCTCCACAAGCCAGTTCTCCCCTGCTTAGCCTTTTTGGTGAGTGGGGGAGTGAGTCTTGTGGGGCCCAATTGGTGTACCAAGCCTGCGTGTGTAGTTGGTGTTGCCTGCCCTGTATGTGGGGCGTGTTTCTGGGCAGTCGGGGAGGGGGGGTGGCCCTAACAATCAAATCTCCCTGATGATCCTAGAGTTTTAAAGCTACTGCAATAGTCTAATCCTTCAGTTCAGTCCTGCCACAGTTTGTCTCTGCCACTGACCCACAAGTCTTTGGTATTGGCGTATGGCTCCTGAGACTTGCAACTGGGCCCCTCTTCCAGGCTGTGCACCCCGGGTCCTCTGTTGAGGGATGACTGTGCTATGTCACAGGTGAGTGCCGTCCCCCCAGGGCAGTTCTGGGCTGCTGGGCTGTGTTGGGAGGCTCCCAGTCTGCTCAAATGATGGCTGAATGGGGCTCTGTTAATTCACACTGCTCCCCCTTCCCAGCTCTGGGACATTCAGCTGAGGTTGCAGGGAAGGCTAATGTCCACGCCCAGTTTTGTGGGGTGTGCCTGTTATTTGAAGCACTTCCGTCACACTGGGTTGTCTGGGGCAGCTCTGGGCTATGGGGCTGGCAATGGGCAGGAGTGTTTCCTGTCCACCAGGATGGTGGCTGTGAGCGGACACCCCCCTTTTCTTGGGAAGTTGTGGTGTTTAGTGAATTTTCTCAGCCACTGGATTATTGCCTTTTGTCTCAGAGCTCTCTTAGTTCTGCTCTTGACTTGACGTGCCCAAATTTCAATTCTTTGAAGCTTTCTGTATTGAGCTTCTTAGAGTAATTGTTTTAGAAAAAGCAAAAAGGATTTAAAAAAAAAAAAAAAAAAAAAAACGGCCCTCCTCAGAGATCTAATGGGTTATTGAAATGCTAATAGACAAAGCAACCAGGGCCATTAAGGAAAGGTGCACAGGGCAGAGAGATCAGCCTTGCTTCGGGATTTGCATATGCGCCTCAAGGCCTGATCTCCGCCCTTCCCCTTTCTGTGTTCACCAGAACTCCAAAAATCCTCTGCTTTTATTTTGGAGTTTTTCGTGTTGTTTTTTTTTCTATGCCTGTCTCCTCTCTGCTGGGCTGGCTGCTCTCAGAGTCTCTGGTGTCTGGTCTCAGTCTATCTATGGTTGGAGTTTGAATCAGTAGAATGAGTTTCCGATAAGAGCAGCCACTGCAATTCTCCCTTCTCCTTCCTGGAGCTGACAGCCCCTCCTCCCCCGGGACTGAGCCTGGCAGGGAGGGGCGCGGGTCCCCTGGCCGCAAAAACTTACAGATTTCGCTGATCTCAGCAGTTCCACGTTTTCATGAGTGTTGTATGAAGTATGCCCAAAGACAGATTGCTCTGTGGTGTCCAGTCCACGCAGTTCCTGGCTTTTTACCTACTTTCCTGGAGGAGTAACTAAAACATACAGCTCACCAGTCTGCCATCTTGCCCCGCCTCCTGTAATAAGTTTTAAGATTGGGGAGTGTGAGTCCTCCAACTTCGTTCTTTTGCAAGGTGGCTAGGCTATGGCTTTGACTGTTTGGGGCCCCTAGCCTTCCATATAAATTTGATGATTGGCTTTTCCATCTCTGCAAGGAAGGTTGTTGGAATTTTCATTGGGGTTTTGTTGAATCTGTGGATTGCTTTGAGTAGAACTGACATCTGAACACTATTTAGTCTTCCAAGTCATGATCATGGAATGGTCTTCCATTAATTTAGGTCTTTGATTTCTTTTAGCAATGTTTTGCAATTTTCTGTGTACAAGTCCTTTACATCCTTGGTTAGATTTATTCCTGGATACTTGATTCTTTTCATTGCTATTGTAAATATTGTTTTTCTTGATTTCTTCTTCCAACTGCTCATTACTAGTTGTGATGATTAAAACTGTATGTACACCAGAAAAGGTCATGTTCTTTTAATCCATTCCTGTGGGTGTAGACCTATTTAGGTAGGGTCTTTTGATTAGGTTATTTCAATTGAGATGTGACCCACCTCATTCAAGGTGGGTCTTAATCCTCTTACTGGAGTCCTTTATAAGATGATAAAAGACAGAAAATAGCCACATAGAAACTAAGATAGACTGAAGCTAAAAGAAAGAAACACCCAGAGAAGCTCAGAAAGGAAGCCATTGAAGCCAGAGGAGCCCAAGCTCGCTGGTAGCCAGTTTTCAGAGCCTAGGTATCGTCCTGTTGATGACTTGATTTGGACATTTTCACAGACTCAGAATTGTAAAGTTAATAAATTCCCACTGTAAAAGTGAACCCATTTCTGGTACATTTAGTACAAACTAAAATACTAATGTATAGACATACTACTGATTTTTGGTTATCTTGTACCAAGTACTTTGCTGAATTCATTTTTTAGTTCTAGTAGCTTTGTTGTAGATTTTCAGCATATAGGATCATGTCATCCACAAATAGGGAGAGTTTTTACTTTTTCCTTTCCAACTTGGATGACTTTTATTTCTTTCTCTTGCCTAATTGCCCTGGCTAGAACTTCTAGTACAATGCTGAATAACAGTGGTGGCAGTGGGCATCCTTGTCTTGTTCCTGATCCTAAAAGTAAAGCTTTCAGTCTTTCACCATTGAGTATGATGTAAGCTATGGGGTGTTTTATAGATACCTTTTATTATGTTGAGGAAATTTCCTTCTATTCCTAGTTTTCTAAGTGCTTTTATCAAGAAGTGAAGCTGGATTTTGCCAAATGCATTTTCTGCATCAATTCAGATGATCATGTGATTTCTCTTTGTCCTGTTAATGTGTTATATTACATTAATTGATTTCATGATGTAAAACCACCTTGCATACCTGGGATAAATCCCATTTAATCAAAGTGGATAATTCTTTTAATATGCTGTTGGATTCAGTTTGCTATTATTTTGTTTAGGATTTCTGCATCTATATTCACAATGGATATTGGTCTGTAAAGTTTTTTTTTTTTTTTGCGATATCTTTATTTGGCTTTGGTATGAGGGTGACGTTGGCCTCACAGACTGAGTTAGAAAGTGCTTTGAGCAGGACTCGTATTAATTTTCCTTAGAATGTTTGATAAAATTCACCTGTTTAGCCATCTAGTCCTAGGCTTAAGATAAAATTTTAAGGAATGTTTTTGGAAGAGACATACATTCATTACTAAAAATCACTTTTCAAGCACTTCTTACATCACAGAAGGAATGTGTTAGGTGCTAGAAATAAAACAATGAATCATGTAAAATTCCTGACCTTCAGAAGCCCAGAGTTTAGAAAGAAATGAAACATGTAAACATTAAGTTCAATAAAGTGTGAACTACAGGTATTTGATAATGCAAAGTTTACTTTTATATTTGAATGTTTTAAAATTTTATATTAATAAAAAAGCAAAAACAAGAAATGTCCACAAGAAGTATTACTATATAGTGTTTTAAAATGTTCTTCAAATCTGACTTACTTGCCAAAATCAAAAGGCTGTGTAAAAAGCCTTTTACTGTGTAAAAAGGCAAAACTAAAAGTACAAAACTAAAAACTAAAAGTACAAAACTAAAAACTAAAAGTACTAAAAGTACTAAAAGTACTAAAAACTAAAAGTAAAAAACTAAAAACTAAAAGTACAAAACTAAAAGTACAGAAAACAGGGCATTATGCCAGGGGTCGAGGATGCGGGAAAAAGGATTGACTACAAAGGGCAATCAAAGACTTTGGCAGGAAGAGGGTGAAATTATGTATCTTGATTATAGTCATAGTCACATGATTGTATACAACTGTCAAAACCCATAGAACTGTACACCTAAAAGGGTGGATGTTAACACCTAGAAGGGTGGATGTTACTGTATGTAAATTATATCTCAATAAATCTGACTTTTATATCTGACTTTCTTGAGGTGGAATATTCATTTCTAAATACTTGTATAAAACCATAAAGAAGCTTAAATAAATTATAGGCACCTCTAGCCTAGAAATAACAAAATCTAGTATGTGACATACTATTAAATAACTGAAAAAAAATTTACAGTACAAAATTGGGGGCAAAAAAAAAAAAAAAGCACCCAGTGTTCAATTTTTTTACTTTAATTGTTCTTTTTCACTTTAGTTTTTATTCTTATTATTTTTGTGTGTGTGGTAATGAAAATGTTCAAAAATTAATTTTGGTGATGAATGCACAACTATATAATGGTACTGTGAACAACTGAATGTATGCTTTGTATGACTACATGTATGTGAATATATCTCAATAAAATTAAATTAAAAAAAATTTTTTCCAAAATTGTTACGTATGATTTTAGAACCTATAAAAGCTTTATGTTGATATCAAGGAAAACAATTTTATAAATTCTTTCAAATATAATATTAATAAAACAACTACTATATATATAAAAAAAAAACAACAAAACTACAGGGCACTTCCAAATTTAACTGGAAGTATATTATTCACTGTCTCAGAAATTAATTAGATAAGTCACATAAAGCATTTGGATGCTCTGCAAATTCCACTATAGATGGTTAACCAAGTCCAGTGCCTGATACATATAATCAATATTTTAAAAATACATATTGAATGAAGAATTTTTCAATACAATTAAGTACATAATTAGTGGGTTCTGGTTTAAGGCTGGTTTTTAAAAGCTGTTTTTATTTATTTTTATTTTTTTATTTTTTTTAATAATTCAATTTTATTGAGATATATTCGCATACCATGCAGTCATACAAAGCGTACAATCAATTGTTCACAGTACCACCATATAGTTGTGCTTCCATTAAAAGCTGCTTTTAGTGACTATGATCAGAATTTCAAAGAAAATAATTATTGTTTCTTATACTACTTATGAGATGAATATACAATTCTGCCTGGAGTTTGTATACAATCACATGCTCGTACAAAATATTCCTGTACTCCACCTCACATACACACTTTATGAAGTTTCGGTCAATTTTTAAGAGAAATTATGTTTTTGTTTTTGTTTTTTTTAAACAAAGTGTTGTTTTCCTATTCATACTTGCTTTCATAATACTAACTCTATTTTGCTAACTGCAATATACTTCCATACTACTGGTCATAAAGGCCAAAAAGGGTGTAAGTGTATCAATACAAACCAATTATCAGTATCAGGATGCCAACTTTAAGTACACTATGTGTTTTATTAGTGGCATATTATTATCATCATGCTACTTTTATTAATTATGAAAGAAAATTCATGCTGAACCCAGGAAATAAATACATACATACAACTTTTAAAATCTGGTACTTAAAGGGAGCATCTCTCAAAAACACCTTTAGGAGGAATGATATGTGAAAAAATATAACTCAAATTACTTGCTAGAATGCACACTTACAAACAAGTATCAAAAATCTATTAGCCCAAGGGTTTAAGAACCAGAGTATATAAAGAACTCCTACAACTCAACAACAAAAGGACAAACAACCCAATTTAGAAATGGGCAAAGTACCTGAATAGACATTTCTCCAATGTAGCTTATAATCACATGAAAAGATATCAAGATCATTAGTCATTAGGGAAATGCAAATCAAAACCATGAGATACTACTTCAAATACTTTAGGTAGCTACTATTTAAAAAATGGAAAATAACAAGTGTTGAAGAGGATATAAGAAAAAGGAACCGTTTTACATTGCTGGTGGAAATGTAAAATGGTGCAGCCGCTGTGGAAAACAAAATATTTTAATGGTTCCTCAAAAAAGTTAAACATAGAATTATGACCTATGACCCAGCAAGTCCACTTCTAGGTATTATACCCCAAAGATTTGAAAACAGAGATTCAAACAGATTCTTGTACACCAGTGTTCACAATACTATTCACAGTAACTAAAAGGTGGAAGCAACCCATGAATGGATAAACAAAATGTAGTATATACATACAATGGCATTCAGCCATAAAAAGGAATGAAATTCTGATACATGCCACAACGTGGGTGAACTTTAAAAACATGCCAAGTGAAATAAGGCAGACACAAAAGGGCAAATACTAAATGATTCCTCTTACATGAAATCTAGAATAAGCAAATTCATAGAGACAGAAAGTAAAGTAGAGGCTACCAGGGGCTGGGAGAAGGAGGAATTGAGAATTATTGCTCAACAGTTATAGGGTTTCTGTTTGGGGTGACTGAAAAGTTTTGGGAATGGATGATGTTGATGGTACCACAACATTATAATTGCAATTAATGCTACTGAATTGTAACTTAAAAATGGTTAGAATGGCAAATTTTATGGTATACTTACGTCACCATATGAAAAAAAATCTATTAGTCCGATAGTTCTCACTTCACATTACTTTGAAAACGAAATTGACCTTTGAGTCATCTATTATATACTACTATTATATATACCTATTATACAGCATTAGTTATTTAACCTACCAAAACCTCCCAAAATACTTGTTAGAGCTACATTTTCATTATCAGTACACTAAAAAAATGGTTTATTACAAAAGAATTACAATAGAGTTGCAGGTTAAGAATTGATAATACCTGTTTCTAGAATTTCTGCATTCGTAATTTTCTTTGCTTCTTAGTAGGTATTAGAAACGTTAAATTCATGGCACCTTGTGTAATTAGGCACTTAAACATATTGTTAAAAGATGATTACAAATTATTTTGTAATAATGAGCCAGATTAAATTGGGGTTCAGATAAAATCATGAACCACCAATGCTCAGCTAAAACCAAAGAATATTGCATTCTAGTTCCAGAATCTCATAATAAATGTTCTTGTCAAACAACATTAAGGTAATACTACAGAGAAGCTTTGTACATGTGAAAATTTGTCCTTGCAATTGAAAGATAATTTGCGTTAATATTTGCTTCCTATAATTAGGAAGAGTGCTTACCCTGAGATCATATTTATCTTTATGCATGCTAAATCCTTCTCTCTCCTGGAGATTACTTTAGGAAAGGAGACTCACCATTATAGTAAGTACATATGAATTATAGAACTACATCCAATATAGCCTAAATAAATTATCATATATAGAGAAGATTAATAAAATGGCTATTTATTTCAAGTATATAGTTTGTTCTCTGCAAACACACATACACACACATCCAGAGTATTCTGTTGACAAATACTGAGCCTAGTTAGATAAATTACAGAACTTTAGAGTTGGAGGAGACCTTAGTGATAATTCAGTCCAACCTGTTCATTTTTATACAGGTAAATAAACTGAAACCCTAAGAAAACTGAAACCTAAAGAAATTAGAAAACTCTTTCCAAGTCACAGTTAGTGGCAAAGCTATGGTTAAAAATCCATGTCATCTGTTCTTCAACACATCCACAACTTTGAAATTGTTTTTTTTAAGATAACATAAAATAGATTACTCATCACCCAGTACAAATGATTTAGGACTCAAACTTGCTCACTGGGTCTTTATAGTAAAAAACTGAAGCAGTCAGGTCTCATCTAAGGTAAACATGATAGTCTCACCATTGATGAGAGCAAGTGAGCACTTTAATTTTAATTCATGTTTTTAATATGGGAAAGAAAGAAAAAAAATGGTCAAACGAGTCCTGGCACAAGGCTATTTTATTACTATTACTTTACAATTAACATATTGTAAAAACTCAGGCCAGAGTTCTTTCTATTTCAGATATAAGATTAAAAAATATATAATCAGGGATCAATACTTAATTCTCTAGGCTGCACACTTTGGAAACAAATGACAGTTTCTGAACCATCAGAAGCTCAGAGGAGCCAAACAGTTACAGCCACTGTCTCCTTCCCTATCTTGGTCTTTGCAGTAATGGTATGGGGAGAGGGTGGATGGGAAAGTGGTGCAGTAGTCTCAGTTGAGCTAAAACTAAATAATAGGCATAAGATAAGGATACTATTTTCTAAAAGGAGGTTATTATTTTTTGGAAAAGAATGTACTTTCCACATGTCCACCCCTTCAGAACTTACATCAATATAAGTAGCTTAATTTAATTTCTTTGGATTTCATTTTCTTCATATGTAAAATCATAACACTTATATCTATGGAATTATAAGGATTAAATGAATTAATATATGGGAAAGAATTTTAGAAACTGTAAAGGTCATACAATTTTGAGAGAATATTATTTTCATCTAATGCAACAGAACTCAACACACAGTTTCACCATTTCAGACATTAGTATGGTACATGGTAAACTGCCAGTGCTCATGAAGTGTTTGTTGAATGAAATAATGTACAAACTGGTTAATACCTCCCCCCAAGGAAGCATTATTATAGAACATAATGGATTACGTGTGATGGGAATTCACAGAAATGACCGCTGTGCATTTCTGAGTCTGGTCATGCCAGAGAGCTACTGTGAGGATTCATTAGATAAAGCTCACAGTGCAGACCAAGGCTCTAAGGAAAGAGGCTCCTCTCAGTGCTGCCATTCTTGAATGTAGGACCCTATCACACTGATATGACAAAGGCCACAATAAAAGTTGAAAATTCAAGTGGCAACAGCCTCTTTTATTTTTTATTTTTAGAGAGAAGTTGTAAGTTTACAGAAAAATCATGCATAAAATACAGAGCTCCCATATACCACCCTATTAATAACACCTTGCATTACACTGAGGTACATTTGTTACAATTGATAAAAGAACATTTTTATAACTGTACTATTAACTATAGTGCATCATTTACAATAGGGTTCGCTGTTTGTGGGGAACAGCCTCTTAACAGTAGAGGAAAATGTTTGTATAATTTGTAAACTTGAATTATTATGCTAAAATGTTTGGTGAGTTAACCAAATGTTTTAATACCACATATACACACAAATCTTTAAAAATGCCCCAGGGCTCTAGTTTTACAATTATGTTTTTATTTTCTGTTGGTGGAAATTCTGAAGTGGAAGAGTGCTAAACAAATACTATACCAGCAACAATACAGAGGATGTCTGGAATGAGCAGGAAAGCATCCTTCTGACTTCCATGATGGGTTCTTTAATAGGAAACTGCCCCCTTTTTAATGTGGGTTAAAAATAAGAACTGGAAATTCCTGGAAGAAATTTGTGTTGTGTTTAGTTCCCTAGACACATGAAAATTAGAGAATCCAATCACTTTTCTTCTTTCTTAATCATCTGTATTCTACTCAAGAGAAAAGAATACGCTTCCTTTTTCTTACGTAAAATAGCTCTCACTCTGCAAAAATATATGAATGTACTTCATACATCTAAAAACATGGTAAGATAATGAACAGAATATCTAAGACCTTTAAGTCATGAAACTCCTATTCTCATATTGAATATGGCATATTCCTAATTTACAATTAACTGGTAAGTAACTCTTAATAAGTTAAAATAGATATTTATTCGAGTTTCATATAATGTGTTGAAGCCACAACACACTATACAAAAACTCTGAAATAACAGTATTTCTTATATTACAGCCTATTATATTGAGGAATAAAGAAAAGAAAGTATGGAGGAAAGAACATAAAGGAAAGTGGGTTAAAGACAGTAAAATTTGGAACAGCCCATGGTGTTGGACAGTGATTTTACCATTGAACAAGCATTTACTGATCCAATCTATTATAGGCAAAATACAGGGAATAAAAGATGAATAAAACACATCCCCAGTCTTTAAGAAACTCAAGATATAAGAGAGAACACACACAGGCAATCATCATCTCTATTATTCATTTAATGTTCAATATATGCAAAACAGTCAAGCGCTTTGCTTTATGTGTATAGTTTCATTCTACCTCACAAGAACCTTATGAGACAGCTATATCATTACTCCAACTTTATAGATGAGGAAACTGAGGTCTTAGAGAAAGTAAAAAAAAAGTCACCATTTGTCACTGTGCTGTTAAATAACAAAGATGGAAAGAAAGACCAAGCATGTAACCACTACTATATTTCACCAATTAACAAATAATTGCAATTCAGTATATTAAGCACTATCATAGAAATATATCAAAATGTATTATACAAGGTAAAAGGGTAACTTATAGAATGCTCAATTTTGAAGGGAGAGGGTAGGGCAAGGTCAATCAGTAAAGGGATTCATAGGAGATCTTAATCTTTGAAAGATAAGTGCCACAGGCAGACCAGGTAGAAATAAGCATCCCTACAAATCTAAGTAGTTAGGGATGGCTAAAGTGTAAGGTTCAAGGTGAAAAGCAGTGACCTGCTTCTGAAAAGTTGTTAACAATCAGTTAAAGGTTGTCAGGCATCATGAAAAATAGCCTTGGCTGCTATGGATTATTTCTCCTTAAAGAGCTACCAAGGTGAGTATAGAAAAGGAAAGCAGCCTAAAAACTATAAGAGGCCCTTTCCTTCAAAGCAGAGCTTAAGACAAAACACAGACCAAACATTTCACAAGATAATGGATAAATGCATATTTTTAAAGAATTCAATCAAAGAAAGGACAAAGAACAGTCAGATCTCACTCACGCACCAAACACATCACCACTTTGTTGTGAGCAGGATATTAGTATTACATTGAAGAGTAGCTAAAGAATGATTAAATGGCATCATGAGCTTTACATGTGAAATGGTTAAATGATCTTAAAATAAATACACATACACACACACTACTGGTCATGTACTTAAGAAAACAAAAGTTGATCTTCTCCAAAGTATTGGGCCAATGAATATGATTGGTTCTTTTTTTTTTTTTTCCTTTTATTGCTTTTAAACAATTTCATCCTTAAAGGTATTTTTTATTACAAAAGAAATAAGGCACTCTGTAAACATTTAATCCTACAGAAATATAGAACATAGTAGATGCAAGGGCCCTGTGAACCTCCCATTTATAAATGATCACTGTGAACAGTGTGAAAACACAGGATGCTTTTCTAGAGCTACCACCATTATATGTCACATATGTAAATCTCTAAGAGTAAAATAATTTATTCTCTTATTCTATAGAATGATCCAAAGTAAAGGAAATTGTATACACAAAAAAAGTCTAGGGATCTCAAAATTGTGCCATATCTTACATTACTTTGCTAAACTTTTAAGTGTTTTTTGTTGTCTAAAATTGCATGTTTTTCTAGTTACGCGGCTATCTCATATCTACAACTTCTGGAATGAATCCTAATCATAACTTGCACCATAGTTAGAATGCCTGTGTTCCTTTAAGACCTTGTCCACTTACTAGCCACATGACCTTGTGTAAATCTCAATACCTCAACTTACTTATCTTTAAAATGGGGAAACAACAGTCAAGTTACTCATCCTTAAAATGGGAAAACAAGAGTACCTCCTTCATGGGTTTTTACGAAAATTAATAAATAAATTGTAAAGTACTTGAAACAGTGCCTACCTAGTAGACTGTAAATGCTCAATAAATGTTAGCTATTATAATAACCAACCTACTCTCTTAGTATTAATTCTCGTTAAATATTGCAGATATTCTATGTTTAGAGAAAGGAACTAAAGATCAAAGACAGTGTCTCTAGTGCCAATATTTCACCCAAGTGAATAAGATCTAATCCATCAAGAAAAAAGAACTGGATTCCCCAATAAATAAATCTTTTTATTCTTTCTCACTTTGGTAAACACACCTTTAACTTCTTTGGTAATGTTTACCTCATTTTCATTCCTGAAAAGATCTTTCCACTCAGTAATTCCTCTATCCCAAGATGGTATAAACAATACAGATCTTGAGATTTCTCACAAAAGTTCTCATCCCCACTTTAAATTTACACAAAGTTAACCAATGTAAAATTCTCTAGATTTTTAATAGCATTTCAATTGGCAAGGAAAACATTGGCTCTGCTAGGGTGAAATATTATCAGTCCACTGTGTAACCCTAATGTCAATGATCTCCTGATACAAAGGTAGCCATTTCTCAGTCCATTAAGAGAATGTCTGAACTCAAACTAGTGTCAAATTGGCCACAGGTGATTCTGCCTCCCATTACATGTAGAGTTCTAACTAGCAAGTTTCAGGAGACAAAAATAATCCAACCAACGGAAACAAAGGTTATTTGGGTTAAAAAAAAAAAAAAAAAAAAAGTACCTCTATGGGTCAGAAGTCAGGGAAAAAAAATAGGGCAACTGATACCCAAAAAACACCCCCCCAAACTAGTCAGTCACTATGGTTGTACTGCAGACATCTGTACATTTGTCAGATAATAAATTTTACCTTTTTAGAAGTAAACTACCACCCTACTATTATACTATATACCATAGGATTTTTGTTAAATGCAGGTTATTCAATTCTGGAATTTTAACCAAAAAAATCTATTTATTTAACAAAAAATAACTGAGTTTTCATTTATAGGAAAAATTAAAGAAATTCTGTTAAGAAAAAAGATTAGCTTTATACTATACCTCTCTAAAACAGAGATGTTTAAAAAGTAACATGAAGAACTTGAAGGAGCAAACTTCTTAAGTCACTCAGCAAAAAAATATTTTTGATCAAATCATTTCTATTAAGGTAGACTAAAAACATATTAACCATAGCCACTAAAATATGAACTGCTGTGATAACAATGAAAAACTGTTTCAGATATTTCCACCAATGCCCAAAGATTCCAAACTAGTCACATGCACTGAAGGAAACCACTGCTTTTTAGGAATTCACTCGGTTCATGATAAATACACGCCAGATTTTCAGTCTTATTTTAAGGTCCTTTCTGAGGTCTTCAAAAGCAAGGCCTGAAACCGTGGCAGATCTGGGTCTAAAAGGAGGTGACGAACTCAGCACACCCGGCCTTCCTGCCCGGCGGGGCTGAGACTCCCAGAGCCGCCGCCGCGCCCCGCGGTGGAGGCAGGACCCCGAAGCCGCGGTGCATTCAAGGGGAGCCCGCCGACGCCACCCGGCTCCACTCGGCCCTGTAGGGTGGGGTTAAAATCAAATTTTGATTTTAAAGAATCTACACTCTAAAGTCTCCAAGAAATTTTCTACGGATAGAAATACAACACATTTCTTAATAACAAATAAGAATGATATTTTCCTGCACGGAAACTGGAAGACGAGTAATTAATAATGAACGCTAAACAAAAAGCTGAAACAGCAAAGAATGCTGTTTTCCACGTTCCCAACACTTCCTAACAAGCATAGTTGTGTTCAGAACCTGAATAGAAAGATACAGGATTTTATGGACATGCAATGGATTCTTTTTCATAACACACTGGTTGCATTTAAGTATTTTTAGTAGCATTATTAGAAACATCTAAGTTTTATTTCAGGAAAAGTCACTGTCTCATCTTTTTCTCTTTCAAATCCATCTAATATAACCAGAACCATAAAATTCTTTGGGATCGTTAGAGGGCCATCTGTGAGAAATTTGAGAGAAACAGGGTGGAAATGTTAGGTGCAGAGGAGAGGAAATGGGAAGGAAATTATTATCCAAATAAAAGAAAGCCATTATGCCACACCCACAGAACAGTTTGCCAGAATACACACCCAAGGATGAGCTGGCAGGAGTAGGAAGGAAAGGAAAGAAGATAAAAGTAGAGATCTTAATTCCCTCCTCACAGGGGCCAAAAGAGTTGTCTGTGAAAATCTGTGAAATTTGAATTCCAGTCTTTTCCCCAGGATGGAATTGAGGGCAATTATAAAGAAAGTACTCAATATTTCCTCCCCTGAATTTTAGGGAAGTAAATTGGGTAATGCATATAAGGATTCCCCTTTTGCTAAGGAGGCTCCACTCTCCCTTAAAGTTATAAACATGTTAAGTGTAGGGAAACATACCAAGACCATTAGCATCTAAATATTATGACCATATGTGAATGATGCAGCAGTGACATCACTAAATTTCCTGGAATAAATAATTTCCAAATCCACTCCTACAACTGAATTTAGCCCCAACGGTTGAACTGACGATTTGAATTAAGTGGAAAGGTACTTTGTTGCCAAGAAAGATGTGGTAAAATGGAGAGTGGAAAAATACTTGCTTAGGCCACAGACTATTCAACTGAGATGGATTGTTAAAGGGGCTGATGTTGCAAATTTCCGTATGTTGGCAGATCATCTGAAAATATCTTGCTTAAGTTTAAGACTAGATGTTCTTAAATAGGTTTTAGTTTTCCCAAAGCTTAAACTACAGTCAGTTCATTTAGGTTGTGGGTAATGCATTTACTTGACTTCCTTTCTTTCCACAGCACAAAATTAAAGAATCATTTGTCCTTATGAAGAATTTGTGCTTCTGAAAGAATTTCAAATCTATGCAAGAAAAGGCCTGAGGTGCTGAAAATATAAAAGGGACTGTGGTGAAGTCTGGCTTCCTACAAACTACTGTCTCAACATGTTTTCTTTCGAGGAGCACTAAAATTCCATATATGGAGTAAGACTGGTGGCATACAACCCAATGAATTTGGTTTCCAGTGGGAGATTTCTGGTGTTCCTTGTGACCCTGTGGAAGCAACTGCAGCTGAGCAGCAATGCTGTTCACTGCTTGTTTGTACTCCAGGCAGAGAAGAAGAGTCCTCACCAGCCTTCAGCTTGTAAGAGAATATTAAGGGGAGGCTCTCAATAAATAACAGATTCCTTAAGTTCGGGGTAAGGCTTAAGGAAAACTGTTTTATATAGGGAAGAAAAGGCAAAAATCCAAAGATTAACATTGTTTTAAAAATTTCCAATAATGCATAAAATTCATGACCTACATTTAGTATGTATAGTAACAATCATGCTACCTTCCGTTATAAACTCACAGAAGATAGGAATTTGTGTTGTGCTTGATATACTACAAACTAACTGGGGAGACGTGAGAAGTTACTCCTGCTTTCTTCATAAAGCTTGAGATGAAAGCTGGGAAGGACAAAAACAATGAGAAAGTCTCTATCCAAAGAAAACAGAGGACACAGGACCAGAGGCTGTAGCCCCTTACTCAAACAAGTGACTGTGAAGAAGTTTGCCTAAATCATGTCAAATTTGGTACTCTGATAAAGGATCACATAAAGGCTGGGAACAAAAAGCCATTGCTAAACATCACAGATACTCGGCAAATGGCCGAAATTATAGAAGCAGATGATCTAAACATAGGGTATATATGCTCCTGCTGCTTCACTGACCTGTTCCTAAACTAGCTAGCACTAGTTTCTCCAGATAGGCAGACTGAGATCCTGAAGCAACTTTCCATCCAAGTATTAAGCATAGAAAGGGAAAAGAATTAACATTTTTTGAACACCTATTACATGCTCGGTACTTTATGTAACTTTTACAATCATTTGATTGAAAAAGAAACTGAAGCTTAAAGAGTGAGTTTCCTAATGTCATACATCTATAAATGGTGAACCCCTAGATCTGCTTGGCTCTAAAGCCAATGCTATTTCTACCATATGACACAATCACCAGCATAGATTCACTTGGGTATATTCTGCTCAATAGTGTATTTTCTTCCCCTAGAAAATAGGCAATCCTGGCCAATTCTGATTACTTTAGTTTGTTGTCCTACAGGTTACTGGACCTTTTGCTTTTTCCTGGACTACAATAAGCCACTGGTTCTCTAGCTGTTCCCTTGATTTTAGCTCCCAGACAATGCCTATACTGGCCCATGACAGCTGAACAGCTTACTCCTGTGGATACTCCTGGTATAATGTTGTGGAAGGAGGCATGCATGAACAGCGGCCAAGTTAGAAATATGGAATCAGGACTTCTCATTCCACCATTCTCGCTAATGGAAAAGACAAGTACAGAATCCACAATAATGGACGTTCCAAAAATAATTTATTTCTGTAGGATTTTTTTGTTAATTTGGAGCAGCCCTACCTCTTTAATTACATTATGATCAAGCAAATATTGAAATTAATCTTCCTTCTCATAGTAAATGCAATAGATGATTGTAAATCAATCTCCACCTAAAAAGGCAAGAGAAACCTAAAATTAAATGTTTTAATAAGATAAGCTGTAAAACTGATCTTACATGAATAATTAAGAGTTCACTGCTCACAAATAATGTTTAAGTCAAACTCAAGATTATCCTAATAAGAAATCTAGAAAAACAGTTTAGACTTTTTTTCTGAAAATCTGAGAATAATGTGTTGTTGGAAGAGTGTTGCTGTTGACAACAAACACCATATAACAGGATTAACATTCCTTTCATCTGTACTCTGCATCGAAACGGGTAATACCCAATGATTTAGCAATACCTATCCACCCTCAAGTTGAAAATGCATTCCCTTCATAAAGAATTTTAAATGTCTTCAAATGGATGAAATGAATACCTTACTAAGCAGTATTAAAGGATTCTATATCTATGCCTCCTCAATCCTTTCTAGCTCACCCATTTACCTTTTATTTCCTATTTAGCATCAGATGAACACTACTGCTGCTTTCAGTAGAGACCTGCATTTAAGTTTTTCAAGTTGTAAGACTGCAACTTTTTGCTTCAGTCCATTCTCTCTTATTTATTAGTATCAAAAAGTAGTCCTGCCTTCCTGTTGCGGCTCCTTCCCTTGCGCGCAAGTCGGGTGCCCGCGTTCCTGTTTGAGGCTGGTCTTGTTGAGGGCCCTGCTCGAGGCCGGTCTTGCTGAGGGCCCTGCTGGAGGCCAGTCGTAGGAGCTCCAGGCCCTAGGGAGCCGCCCTCAGGGAAGTGAGGCGCTCCCCCACGCCGGACGCGGAGCGCACAACCCAGCGACGGGCCGCGGCTTCCACAAGCACACTCGTCGGCATCTGAGAACTTGGCAGCAGTCTTGAAGACAGCACCCACGTTCCCAGTGTGGATTCCTGGTGCCAGACAGAGCAGAACAGACTTGTCAAAGAATTGTGGTTGATTGTTTTGACCTGCGTTGTGGCACTTTGAAGGAGGCGTGCAAAGAGGTTGCCTTTATTTCACCTGACTGGCAACTCTCCCAAAAAAGAGATGATTGCCTGAGAGGCATTTTTCAAAAATATTTAAAAGCAAATGTATTAGCCCCTGCCACCTGGGGCAAGGAATAACAGTTGAGGCAAACAGTAGGTACCAAAAAGTCGGGGAAGAAAGGTTAGGGACTTAAAAGCTTTGAAGAATAAGGGCTTTTAAAAGCTCCCCACAGTTTTAACTACTGTAAATCTAAAAGGCTGTATGCATGCCCAGAGTGGAGCACATGCTTAGAAAAGACCTGAGAAGGCCCTAAGTCCTCACCCTTGACTGACCTTTGGCTCTGCACAAGCAGCAAGTGAAAGCTAAGGCAGAATTGTGAACTGCCCAGCTAAGTATTGAAGATGTGCCCAAACACACAGAGAACCCACTGGCAAAGACTGGGAGGTTTTCATTGTTGTGTGTTGCTGTTTTTTAGTTCCAGGTGTTATAAGGAAATTGTCAAATCACTAGCTGACCATTAAACTAACCAAAAAGAAACTTTAGTGGTCACACAAAACAAAGAATACAGACTTTATGGTATTAGTCCAGAAAAGTCACTAAACAAACAACAGCCATCACAATAGGCAGCAACACCAAACTGAAGAGTGGGAAGACTCTGATTCCAGAGTTTATGCATTTGTAATATTTGGAAGGTCCAATTTTCAACGAAGAATTATACAAGTCAGGCAGATGGTCAACTATGGGCTATACACTGGAGAAAAAAAAAATAGAAATTCTCCCTGCAAAGCCCCAGGCATCAGAGCATGGTATCCCTAGTAGTGAATACACTATTATTGTAAATATGTTCAAAGAGCTACAGGAAACATTGAAAAATGGGATGGAGGAAATCAGAGAAATGCTAAGAGAGTACTCCAAAGAGTAGAAATCACAAACAGTAGAATTGGTGAACATAAAAAACTAACAGAAATCATTAATTCACCAAAGGAGAGAACCAAACTTGAACCAACAAAAAAACAAATGAACAGACCTGAATTCAGATCCAGTGCGAATACCCAATATAAGAATGAAAAAAGAATATAGAAAAATGAACGGAGCCTAAGAAACTTGTGGGATACCATCAAGTGTACCAACATACGTATAACAGGAGTACCAGAAGGAGAAGAGAGGGAGAGCAGGCCTGAAAAAATATTGAAGAAATTGTGGTTGAAAATTTCCCAAATTTGATGAAAGACATGAATCTACACATCCAAGAAGCTCAAAGAACCCCAAATAGGATAAACTCAAAGAGATCCACTCCGAGGCATATTATAATCAAACTGTCGAAAGCTGAAGATAGAGAATTCTGAAAGCAGCAAGAGAGAAGCATCTTGTTATGTACAAGGGATACTTGATAAGATTAACCTATGATTTCTCACCAGAAACTATGAAGGCCAGAAGGCAGTGGGGTATCATATTCAAAATTTTGAAAGAAAACAATTGTCAACTGAGGATACTATATCTGGCAAGATTGTCATTCAAAAATGAAGGAGAATTTAATGTGTTCCCAGATCAACAAAAATTGAGAGTTTCTTGCTGGTAAACCTGCCCTCCAAAAAATGCTAAAAGGAGTCCTTCAGCCTGAAGTGAAAGGACACTAGAGAGTAACTTGAGTCCTAAGAAATAAAATACATTGGTAAAGTTAGCTACATACGTAAATATAAAAGTATATTTTTGGTCAGTACTTTTTTCCTGTATTATGTAAATGATAGCTACATAAAATAATAAATCAGTGGCAGCAGACGTACAACATATAAAGATGTAATTTGTAACAATAACAGAATAGGGAATGGATCTATATAGGAGCAGCTTTTTATAAGCTGGGAAGGCAGCAGTGGAGAAATTGAGCAACAAAATTATGACCTAGAAAACAGATGGCAAATGGCAACCTAACTCCTTTTCAGTAATTACATCAGATACAAATCGGTTAAAAGGCTGAGACTGGCAGAACAGAGTAAGGAAACCATGAGTCAACTATTGCTATGTACAAGAGACTCACTTTAGAATCAAAGACACAAATGTGATGAAAGGGGAAGCATGAAAAAAGATATTCCATACAAACACTCACTGAAAGAGAACTGGAGTGGCCATATGAATATCACACATGGTAGACCTTAAGACAAAAATAGCTCTTAGAGATAAAGAAGGACATTACGTATTGATAAAGGGTCAGTCATCAAGAAGATACAATTATAAACATACCTATCAGCAGACTTTCAATATATATGAAGAAAAATAATAGGTGAAGGGGAAAATAACAGTTGTATTTGGAGACTTCAACCCTCCAACTTTCTGTCGGACAGAACTGGACAAAAGATAAACCAAGAAGTAGAAGATTTGAATAACATATAAAGCAGCTAGATTTAACAGAACACTCCATCCAGCCACAGCAGAATACGCATTCTTCTCAAGTGCACATGGGACATTCTGTTTAGACCATGTTAGGCCACAAAATGTGTCAATAAGTTTTAAAAGACTGAAATTGAACAAAGTATCGTCCATGACCACAATGAAGTGAAATTAGAAATTAATAGAAGGAAAACTGACAAATATGTGGAAGTTAAAAAAAAATGTGCTCTTAAGCAGTGCATCAAAGAAGTTAGTAAATGCTTGCAGGTTAATGGAAATGAAAGCAAAACATACCAAAACTAATGGAATGAATGAAGCAAAGGCCATTAATGATCAGGGAAATTTGTACCTATGCCTGCATTAAAGAACGATCTCAAATCAATAACCTGATTTTCCACTTTGATGAACTAGAAAAAGAAGAGCAAACCCGAAGCCAGCAGAAGGAAGGAAATAAAGTTTAGAGTGGAGATAAGTGAAATACGAAAAGCAGAATCAATGAAACCAAAAATTGGTTCTTTGAAAAGATCAAGAAAATTGGCAAACTTTTAGCTAGACTGACCAAGAACAAAAGAACACCCAAATTTCTAAAATCAGCAATAAAGCAGTACAGTACTACTGACATTGACAGGAAAAAAAGATATAAGAAAATACTGTGAACAGTTGTATTCCATCACATTAGATAACCTAGACGAAATGGATAAAATTCTGGAAACAAAGTGCTAACACTATCTCAAGAAGAATTAAAAAATCTGAATAGGTCTATAACAGATAATCAAATCCTTCCAACAACAAAAATATCCAGAACTAGACGGCTTTGCTGGTGAATCTATCATTAAAAAAACATCAATCTTCCTCAAACTGCTAAAAACGAAAGGGTATACTTCCTAACTTATTCTGTAAGGCCCATATTGCCTTAATACCAACAACAGCACCAAAAAGAACAATACAGACCAGTGTACCTAATACGCATACATTCAAAAATCCTTAACAAAAGGCCAGGAAATGCAATCCAACAGCATATTAAAGGATTATTATATACCATGACTAAGTAAATCCAATCTGAAATATATGCCCAGGAGAACTGAAAATGAAGTTGTACATAAATATTTATAGTAGCAGTTATCACAGTAGCCACAAAATGCAAACAACCAGGATGTCCATTATCTAATGAATGGATAAACAAGATATGGCACGTCCTTACAAAGGGATATTATTCTGCCATAAATAGGAATGATTTACTAACGCATGCTGCTACTTGGTATCTTGGAAACAACATGTTATGTGAAGGAAACTAGCTACAGAAGTCTACACATTGTAGGATTCCATTTATGTGACCTGTCCAGAATAGGCAAATTCAAATCACTTAAAGCAGATTAGTAGCTGTCAGGCTGGGGAAAGGGTAATGGGGCGTGACTGCTTAATGAGTATGGGGCGTGACTGCTTGATGGGTAAGGGGTTCCTTTTGGGGGTTATCAAAGTGTTCTGTAATTAGATAGTGATGGTTGTACAATGTTTGGAATATGCTGGAAGTCACTGAATTATACACTTTAAAATAGTTAAAATGGTGAATTTTACCTCAATAAAAAGAAATTATTCTCAAAAAAAAGTAGTCCTTGTAATTCTGTGACATTAATATCATTACAAAGATGTTTAAATAGAAGGTAAAGAAGGCATCAAAATTAATTAAATAATCATCTATTCACTTTAATACTTTAATATTCCAGGTGACAACTTTTAGGCCAGGATGCTGTTTTCCTATGGCTTTGCTGAATATTCTGTTTAAAAAACAGGTCCCTGGAGGCCCAAAAGTGTGGAAGTGTAATAGGGAGTTACTATTAAAAAAAAACAGAGAGAGAACTCAGTTTGTCTGAGATTTCAGAAGGACATCGCTGAGGAAGAAAAAAACAAATGAATTGCAGCAGCAGTGTTCAGTAAAGTGTTTGGTAACAAAAGTTACAGACCAATCTTCAGCCACTACCCCTCAAGGAGAAGTAATGAGGATCTTTAGGGGAGAAGAAACTTATCAGTCAGGGAAGGGGGCAAAGTAATAACAAAGAAAAACAGATTCAAGACATAAAATTTATTTCAGGTTGGATCTCAGGTCTAAGGTAGATCTAAGACCTAGAGATATAAGGTCAAAATTTAAAACCCAGAACCATACAGCTTCTGGAAGAAAGCACAGAAGATATTTGTTGCCTTGGAGTAGGCAAAGATTTCTCAGACAGGACCCAAAACACCAACCATGAAAGAAAAAATTTCAGCTCATCAAAATTCACCATTAAGAAAATGATTAGACATAGCTACAGCCGGGGAAAAATTATTTTCCCAGAAATCACAACATATACCCCCTGACAACTTGTAACCAAAATATGTATTTAAAATTCTAAAAATCAACAATAAAAAGATAACCCAGAGGAAAAATGGACAAAAGACCTTAACAACTTTCATAAGGTATATGAATGGCCAATCAATACATGAAAAGGTGCTCAACATAAATCAGAGAAATGCAAATTAAAACCACAATGAAATACCATTTCACCTCCACCAAAATGTCTAAAATAAAAAGCCTATTAACACCTAATGTTAGCAGGATATGGAGCAATTAGAGCCCTTATATATTGCTGTTGGGAGTGTAGAATGGTATATCCACTAGGAATGTTCAAAGCAACCATATTCATAATATCCAGAAACTGGAAAACAACCCAAATGTCCATCAACAGGAGAAGTGTGGCGTACCCAAGTAATGGAATATTAAATAGCACTAAAAAAGAATCTACTACTGATAGATGCAACAACCATGAAGCTATATGCAAATGAGTCCTTACTGCATGTCTCCAATTATATGAATTTCAGGACAGACAAATATAATCCATGGTGAAAGAAATCAGAAAATGATTGCCTGGGTAGGGATGGTAGGGGAACGAACCTTCTGGGGTGATGAAAATGCTCTATAGCTTGTTTTATTTAGTGGTTACATAGGTGTATGTAATTGTCAAAACACACTGAACACTTAAGATAGATGCATTTTATTGTATGTTTACTATGTTTCATTTAAAAAAATTTAAGAAGTTGAAACTAATGAGAGTGAAAAGTGAACCAGCATAAAGAAATGTTGGATCACCTTTCAATTTTATCTGAATTTTTGAAACTGGGAAGTATTTTGAATTCGCTAAAAATATCTCTCTTAACATTCTGCCATATTTGTTCAGTTTTATTTTCTAACAAAAAGCCCCCATAAACCTTTCCCTGACTTCTTTTGTCTTCCTCCTGCCATAGCAGTATTCATATCCTGAATTTGGTGTATCACAAATTTATTTTTCTTGCATGTCAACTCACAGGACTGAGAAAAAGACTGCATTGCAAGAGCATATTAAGGTTGCCTATATTATAAATGACCTATTTATACTTATTCAAAACTCTGAATACGCCATCCTTCATTCATTTAACATTATGCATACAGAATATCAGCATGTAATTGCCACTTTGCTAGGTGACTGGAACACAAAGATAGATAAGGTATGTCCTTAACTAAGGAACTCAATCTAAAGGAGTAGACTGCCTGTTATAAAAACAATTTCATTCCAGTATGCTAACACTAATAGAGATATACATTAATTTTTTTGCAAAAGAAACTGATTCCTACCTTTTCAAAATATTCCTAATATCTACTTTTGCAACTGTGAGTTAATTTAACAATGGCTAACACAAATAGGTTTAACATTTGTGTAAATAATTTTCCCCTTTCTCTTCATTTTTCACACTAAAAAGGTGAGGAGGAAAGAACTATTTGGCATCTAACTCCTGAACTCTGGCCTTCCTTTGCAATATTCATTAAGATTGCAAATTTCCATTGTGAGAGTCTTGCCTGAATTCACTAAAAGACAATGAAGAAACCTCAAGTTACACAGTAATCAGTGACAAAATTAATCGCAATCTAGATCACTCACTATTTCTCTTTTCCCTAATTCTTCTCTGCTTAAAGGATCATGTTAATAAATGCTGCCTGTGTTGGTCTAAGGAAGATTATTTGCTAGTTATAATGAAGAATGGTAGAGCAAAAGCTGATTTATCTGCAAATCTAGAACATAAAATCTTTTTCTGGCATTTCTTTGCATCTCTAGCACTATAAATAAACTTCACAATAGGTATTGGAAATCTTGAGGTTCCTTCGGAATCATCAAAGATCCAATTAAATTTAGAATATTTTTAATGTTAAAAATCATTTGATATTGGATGTTTTGGGTTTTCTTTCTCTTTTTATTTCTTTTTCTGGAGTAATGAAAATGTTCTAAAATTGATCATGGTGATGAATGCACAACTGTGATGATACTGTGAGCCACTGATTGTATACTTTGAATGAATTATACGGTTTGTGAATATATCTCAATAAAATGGCCAAAAAAATCATTTGGTTAAATTCTAATTCTCTGACAATCCATGTATTTGCCTATAGCAAGCTTATATTAACTACAACTCTCCATTCTTTGGCTATCCTACATTTAGAATTACAAAATATTAGACCTGGAAGGGATTTTATTTTTAATAGATAAGAAATGTAAGGTTTATAATGCTGAAATTATTTTTTCCACAGTCACACAGTTAATGGCCATCAGAAATGCTTTGCTATATTTCTTTCCAAATACCCTGTCCTCTTAAGCTTCAGTAGGAACTGAAATATCTTTGTTACCATAAGAACCAGGTAGTCTCTGCAGCTATATTCAAAGAGCGAGAGATGCCTCAAGAATCTCAAAGACTTCTTTTCAGATACAAGCACGGAGGAAGTAGAAGAGAATATGAGAAATAATAGAGAATAGCAGGAGGAAACTAGTAGGTGGTAAGGGATAGCAGCTGACTGGATCTTTCTCCCAACCACAATCTCCTTCGGGAGAAGCAGAGAAAAAACATGCAAGGAAAACAGTTTTCTTGTTAAAATGTATTTGTGAAAATATAATTTTATAAATAAAGCTCTCTGCAACTGTCTGACCTGGCTGCTAAAAACCTGCTTGGAAGCATTTTAAATTATTTTGTTTCTTTATTTTCGATATAAACACTTCATACCAATCTTGTGAGTACTATTATACCGTATCCTAAAATAAAATGGATTAAGTACAAAAATCAAGTCTATGTTGCTGCAGAGAGGCTAGGCCTCCCTGTAATAGTGCCTAAGAGCCTCCTCCCGAATGCCTCTTTGGTGCTCAGATGTGGCCCTCTCTCTCTAGCTAAGCCAACTTGAAAGGTGAAATCACTGCCCTCCCCACTACGTGGGATCAGACACCCAGGGGACTGAATCTCCCTGGCAACGTGGAATATGACTCCCGGGGAGGAATTTAGACCCGGCATCGTGGGATGGAGAACTTCTTGACCAAAAGGAGGAAGTGAAAGGAAATGAAATAAGCTTCAGTGGCAGAGAGATTCCAAAAGGAGCCGAGAGGTCACTCTGGTGGGCACTCTAATGCACAATACAGACAACCCTTTTTAGGTTCTAATGAATTGGGGTAGCTGGTGGTAGATACCTGAAAATATCAAACTACAACCCAGAACCCATGAATCTTGAAGACAACTGTATAAAAATGTAGCTTATGAGGGGTAACAATGTGATTGGGAAAGCCATATGGACCACACTCTCCTTTGTCTAGTTTATGGATGGATGAGTAGAAAAATGGGGGAAGGAAACAAAAAAACAAACAAACAAAGGCACCCAGTGATTTTTTTTACTTTAATTGCTCTTTTTCACTTTAATTATTCTTCTTGTTATTTTTGTGTGTCTGGTAATGAAGGTGTCAGGGATTGATTTTGGTGATGAATGCACAACTATGTAATGGTACTGTGAACAATCGAATGTACGATTTGTTTTGTATGACTGCATGGTATGTGAATATACCTCAAAAAATGAACTAAAAAAAAATCAAGTCTATTACACTCTAAGCAGACAAAGTCAATCAATATTAAAACATTTGTGACGAGCAGTGGTTTTCAGAAATTCACTTGTCCTTTTTGCAGAATTTATGTTTATATATTTATCTGTATGCCCAGAGCCAGCTTAACTTTTTCAATCACTTTTAATTTATGTTCATTATAAAAATAAATGCATTTTCTATTCTGGAATGTAATTAATAATCTTTGAAGAGATATATATACAGAATACTTATCCTTAGTACTCTAATATATGATATATATTTCTAGAAGTTTTCTAAAAGGTAGACATCCCCTATTGCAACAAAAACGGAGGTAACAATTTAAATACCTTTACTGAACAACCATTACAGCAGAATAAGGAGGCAAATTCAATACATTTAGTGTTCCTGTGAAACAGATTGTATTTCATTTGGGCATATACTTGTAAAGGTAGATACAAGTTGGAGAGTGCCACTTTGTTTAAATTGATGTTTGCCAAAAGTAAAATAACATAGTGATATATTAAAATTGGAAGAGCTAAGAAAAAATGTTTGGCTAGAATAATTCCTAAAGAAAAAATGATTTTTTTTTAATTAAAAAGCAGTTACAAGATAATGAATAAAATTGTTACAAGAATGTTTTAAGAAGTCAGTCCTAACATTATTAATAAAATGTTAAAATTATTAAGGCAGTGCTCCAGAATCTTGAAAATCGGCTATTTAATCAAGTGTGTTTGCTGAAGTTTGAAAATCACTTGCTTGTTCCCATCTTTGCCCTTTAGACATGCCATTCCCTCACACAGAATATCTACATCTTCCCACCTCCCATCTCAATTCCATGTCCCAGCCCTTCTTTCATCTGATCCAAAACACATTCCTAATATTATTTGTTCTTTACTCCAAGTTATCTTAGCATTTGTCTATCACTTATAATGTGTGTAATAATTTGGATTCATTTATGTGTAGTTCATTAGTTTCCAGTCCTCCTTAAAAGTAGGGCTTGTGGGGCTCATATTTTCTCTCCCTTTCTCCCAGAGTGCCTAGCAGAGTGTGGGCAATGAATATGAGCTGATTAATTACATACAGAGACCTATTTGTGCCCTGTATGAAAAATCAGAGGCAAAGACTGAGAAACATTAAGTGGATAACCTCAAGAGAACATAGGCTCGAGAGCACAATTTCCTACACGTTAAGCCCAATCATAATAACCCTGTTAGTCTCTAGACTTGCTAGCTTTTTAAGCCAAACCATTCCATCAGTGAGGCAGTCTATTATAATGGCTAATATAAAGAGCTGTGGAATATGATATATCTGGGTAACTGATCTTGCCTCTACCAACTATATATGCTGTTACTTTGGGCAAATTATTTAACCTCTCCAGGCCTCAACTTCTACATATTTAAAATGGGGATGATGCCAATTGCCTCACAGAGTTTTAAAAAAATAAATTATGATAATACATGTACAGAGCTTAGCAGAGTAAGTGCTCAATAATGTCATTATTATTTATGTCTATTGTTTAATCTTTAAAAATTTAAAATTTAACTACAAATATATTTTAAGCTCTTTAGTGTCAACATCTACATTGTTATAGTGGACATAAGTTATTTTTTCGTTTGCCCATTCCACATTTCACTTAGTTTGATGAGACTGCGAGTCTTGATACACCAAGGATGAGCACAGGACCCAGGCCTAATTAATTATAGTCTCCATCATCCTGGCAATAGTGAATTGGTCCAAGGGATAAGCAAAGCAGAGCTAATCAGAGTCCTTCCCTGAGACCGATAAACAGAGGTTATTAAATTGGGGCAATATTTTCCTAGAACTGCTGGTTTCATCCTTGCTGACTGCACAGAGTTAGACTCTCTCTACAGAGGATGTTGTGGCAAAGATAATTTGAACCTTTGGATCCCTCTGTACCTAAACCTAATCCAACCCCCAGTCTTCAGAATTACATGAGGCAATATAGTCCACTTCTGCTTAAATTAGTTTGCTTTGGGCTTCTGCTGCTTGCTAAAATAATTCTTACTAAAAAAAATTGTATATGTCTATTTAGATAGACAAAGTAAAATTTTTTCTCCATCTAATCTATCTCTGACTTCAGAGCCCTTCCCTGAGCTCTTTATATTTTTATTGTCTTAGTTATAAAAAATATGAACAGAATACATACTTGCAAAGTTGCTTGAAATTCATAGAAAAGAAAGCTTCAAAATAACACTAAAACAAAAGCTGAGAATAACTTATTATTTACTTAGGAATGTCAAGAGTTTTGTTTTGTTTTTTTTTTTAAATTAGAGAAGTTGTCAGTGTACAGAGCAATCATCATAAAACACAGGATTCCCAAATAACACTGTTATTAGCACCTTGCATTAGTGTGGTATATTTATTTCAATGGATGAAAGCACATTTTTATAATTGTACTATTAACTACAGTCCCTCATTTAACTTATGGTTCACTGTTTGTATTGTACAGTTCCATGGGTTTTTACAAAATTTTTTATTATAGTAACATACATACAACCTAAAATTTCCCCTTTCAACCAAATTCAAATAGATAATTCAGTGCTGTTAGTTATGTTCAAAGTGTGCTACCATCACCACCATCCATATCCAAAACTTTTCTATCATCCCAAATAAAAACTCTGTGCTTTTAAGCCTTAACTCCTTATTCCTTACCCCAACCCAGTCCTCCGGTAACCTGTATTCTAGATTCTGACACTATGAGTTTGCTTATTCTAATTATTTCCAATCACTGAAATCATACAATATTTGTCCTTTTGCGTATCTGGTTTATTTCACTCAAAATGATGTCTTCAAGTTTTATCCATGTTATTGCGTGTATCAGAACTTCATCCTTTTTTATGACTGATTAACAATCCATTCTATGCATATATTAATTTTATCTATTTATCTGTTGATGGACACTTGGGTTGCTTCTACCTTTGTCAATTGTGAACAATGCTCTAGGAACATTGAGGTGCAAATATCTGTTCAAGTCCCTGCTTTCAATTCTTTGGGGGTATATACCTAGAAGTGCAATTGCTGGGTCATATGGTAATTCCATACTTAACTTTCTGAGGAACCATCAAACTGTCTTCCACAATGGCTGCACCATTTTACACTCCCACCAGCGATGAATGAGTGTTCCTATTTTTCCAAATCCTCTCCAACGCTTGTAATTGTCCATTTTTTTAATAGCAGCCATTCTAGTGGGTGTGAAATGGTATCTCATTGTGTGAAATGGTATCTCATTGTGGTTTTGATTTGCAATTCCCTAACGGCTAATAATGGTTAGCATCTTTTCATGTGCCTTTTGATCATCTGTATATCTTCTTTGGAGCATTGACTATTCAAGTCTTTTCCCCACTTTTCAATTGATTTTCTTTTTGTTGTTGAGTAGTAGAGTTTCTTTATATATTCTGGACATAAAATTCTTATCGGAGATGAGGTTTCCAAATACTTTCTCCTATAGTACAGACTGCCTTTTTACTCTCATGGTAAAGTCCTTTAAGGCACGAAAGTTTTTCATTTTGATGAGGTCCAATTTATCTATTTTTTCTTTGATTGCTTGTGCTTTGGGTGTAAAGTCTCAGAAACCATTGTATAACATAAGATCCTGAAGATATTTCCCTATGTTTCCTTCTAGGAATTTTATAGTTCTGGCTCTTATATTTAGGTCTTTGATCCATTTTGAGTTGATTTCTGTATATGGTGTGAGATAGGGGTCCACTGTCATTCTGCTGCACATGGATATCCAGTTTTCCCAGCACCCTTTGTAGAAGGGACTATTCTTTCCCAATTTAGTGAACTTGACAGCTTTGTAAAAAATCAGTTGGCCATAAATGTGAGGGTTGATTCCTTAACACTCAGTTTGATTCCATTGGACTATAACATCTGTCCTTGTGCTAGAATCATCCTGTTTTGAGGATTGTAGCTTTGTAGTAAGTTTTAAGATCGGTAGTGTGAGTCCTCCAACTTCATTTTTCTTTTTCAAGATGGCTTTGGCTATTTGGGGTCCATTATCTTTCCATATAAATTTGATGACTGGCTTTTCCATCTCTGTAAAGAAGGCTATTGGAATTCTGATTGGGATTTTGTTGAATCTGTAAATCACTTTGGGTAGAATTGACATCTTAACAATATTTAATCTTCTAATCCATGAACATGGAATGTCTTTCCATTAATTTAGGTCTTCTTATATTTCTTTTAACAATGTCTTGTAGTTTTCAGTGTATAAATCCTTTACATCCTTGGTTAGATATATTCCTAAATATTTCATTCTTTTTGTTGCTATTATAAATGGAAATTTTTTCTTGATTTCTACTTCAGATTGTTCATTACTAGTGAATAGAAACACTACTGATTTTGCATGTGAATCTTACACCCTGCCACTTTGCTGAATTCATTTATTAGCTCCAGTAGCTTTGTTGTAGATTTTTCAGGCTTTTCCATTTGTAGGGTCAGGTCATCTGCAAATGGGTAAAGTTTCACCTCTTCCTTTACAATTTGGATGCCGATAACTTCTTTTTCTTCCCTAACTGCCCTAGCTAGAACTTCCGGTACAATACTGAATAACAGTGTTGGCAGTGGTCAGCCTTGTCTTGTTTCTGATCATAGTGGGAAAGCTTTCAGTCTTTCACCATTGAATATGATGTTAGCTGTGGGTTTTTCATAGATGCTCTTTATCATGTTAAGGAAGTTTCCTTCTTTTCTTTGTTTTCCAAACGTTTTTATCAACAAGTAGTGCTGGATTTTGTCAAATGCCTTTTCTTTGTCAATTGAGATTTGTGGTTTTTCTTTCATTCTGATAATGTGGTGTATTCTTATGTTGAACTACCCTGGCATATCTGGGATAAATCTCCCTGGAATGCCAGGTCTCTGAAAAGCTCCAACTTGCTCACCTGCACCCAAGCAAATTTATTCTTCTGACTTTTTTTTTTTTACAGCTGCCTGCAAAGTTTCTACTCTCTTAACTAATATGGTATTTAATCTCCAGTTAATCTTTATCAGCATCTTCTGATGTCTTTAGAACACTGAAGCAGACATCAATTGTTTATGTCTGCCTGGCATCCACTCCCCTTTCTTCTGATAACATCACCTGATTATCCTTTGAGGAACCAACCCTTCCCCACTTTCAGTCCATGGGGTTTAGTGGAGTTAATTTACTCCCCAGCCCCTGATCTAGGCCTGGCTAATCAGAACATTCCATACCCTTTGGCCACATGATGGGAACATGGATGGAAGAATATTTTTGGTGGAATAATTGAGAGATATTACAAAGTCATCAATTCTCTCCAAAGCAATTTATGGATTTAATAAAATTTGAATCAAAATCCCAAAGGGTTTTTTTTTAAACTCATAAAATCATTTCAATATTTATCTGGAAAAGTGGACTATTCCAGCTGAGAAAAATTTGAAAAGCAACAAAGGTCTATTGTTATTTTTCAAATTTTTCTTGGCTCGTATAGTCCACTTGAATTACCAGCTGTGAAATGTTAAAACTATAATATACAGTGTGGTATGTTACAAAACACTCATAGAATTTAATAGAAAATCCAGAACCAGATTTCAGAATATAAAAAAAATTAAATATATGAAAAAAAGAGGTGCATTTCAAATCAATGAGGAAAGGACAGGTCATACATAGGGAGGCTATACCCTACCCCAACACAATCATCGCACATATCACTAATCACGGCACTCTTTTCCTGCTGAACCCAGATTTGGCTTTGGAATCATTCCGCACATGGCACTCCAGGTGCCACCACCAATGTATTAGATTAAACATGTAAGAGGATTATTTGACAAATAATGCTGTGACAATCAGTTAACTATTTGGAAAAATAAAATTAAATCTCCAGTGCATACCATACTCCAAAATAAATTCTAGAAGGATTAAAGAGCTAAATGAAAAAATGAAACCATAGAAGGACTAGAACATAGCTTTTGCAAAAGATATGCTCAGAGAGAAACAGAAGCTCTAAGAAATGAAAGAGAGCGAGCCATGGCCCTCAGCACTGCCTTGGTTCCCTCCATTCCTGAGACCTAGCTACTCAGCTTTTCCTGGATTCCAGAGACCAGTCTGTTCCTTTACCATACCCCCACCCTTTTATGTGAACTAGTATGAAAAGGTTTCTGTGCTTTGAAACCAAAAGAACACCGAATAAAACACTTGCCTTTTCTTTTTCTTTAAATTTTTGCTAGTTTGATCTCAATTCATTTTACTAAAAAGAATTAAAGCCTCTACTTTTTCTGAGTCTCTTTCAAAGAAAAATAAAAGCTTTCATTTTCCAAATGTGAGGTATGACATTTTACGTACAAGACAGATTAATTAAATTGAAATATATGCTGCCTTAACAGTTTCATCGCTCTGTTCCATTAAGGTTGTTTCATAAAGCCTTCTAAGTATTTTACAAATTTTAGAACAAGAGGGTCAGAAGATAGTAGAAAGAAATATGCTACATTATAGTCAAAATAATTTTTAAAAATCTATACTTCACATATGATTAACTAGTTTTATGTGAAAGCATTCTAGCAATGTCTTAGGAGCCGTATCAGAGATACACAGAAATGAAACCAAGCTTGAGTTTTTTAACCGTTTTATTCTGTCCAAAAAGGCAAATCTACTGATGCTGCAGTCACTGGCATTTTTTTCACATACAAAATTGTTTCATGAGTTGTGTTTTTACACCAAAACTTAATGCAAATTTTATGAAGGAATTGGCTCATCTTCCTCACAAGAGCCCTTAAATAAAGTAATTAAATCAATTATATTTCTCTGGAGACAAAATATTAAACTCACCTGAATCCACCAATTGTTTTCCAGAGGAAGCCAAATGCTCCTTTCTCTAACCCACAAAAAAGACCCTTTAAAGGAAGAATATGCACTTATCCTCTATTATCAGATATTAAGTAATGTTTATAAACTAAAATTTTTCTTCTTATTCCTCATGGCCAGTAGACAGAGTTACATTGCATAAGTGCTTTATAACAAAGCTGAATGATGAATGGTTTAACACCCTCTCAATTATTCCATTTCTTTTTTGTTCACTGATAACCATTCTTCCACTGCCCGTGGAGAGAAATCTCAGGGCTAATTCACTATATCCCATCTGTCACCATATCCTGTCATTTTTTCCTTTAAAACGGTCGCTCTCAGTTTTCCACCTCAATATTTCTGAGGGATCAAACACCTATGCTAGTAACAGAGGCTCATGCCATAGAAATTCTTCACAAGTATCATATCTTTGAGTACAGGGGCAGTCAGAAAGTGGCTGCCTAGACAGAAAACTATCCTTAGAGGATAGTACTATGTTGCAAAATCGCCTGCTTTGAAGTATTTCTTGAATTGAATCTTCCTCTCTATTTCTACTGCCAACCCACCCCCACCCCCAATGAAGGTTTAGATTACTTTTTACTACAACAGCTGCGGTTTTTCCTACCTTTGGTCTTTCCTCTTTGCACTGCATGCAGAGCATCCACTGCTGCCAACACAAAATTCTGTTCTCATCATGTCACTTCCTGGCTCAACAACTGATTGCAACAGTTTTTTCCCTCTCTCTTGTCTCTTCAACCTCTCCCCTTTTGTTGGCCTTTTCTCCTTCCTGTATTAATATGCCCCAATTCTTTCCCATTTGAAACAAAACAAAATGAAAAACAACCATAAAAATAAAACCTTCCTTGGAACCTTCATTCAACTCTAGTTACCACTTCTGCCTCTTTTATTTTGCTAAGAAACTTATTTATAGTGCAGTCTACTCACTTGCCTTTTGCTCCACCACTGTGCTGAAACTGCTCTTACTGAGAACTCCAATGATCTTGTTCTCTAATTATCAAATCCGGTGGACTCTTTATTTCTCAATTTTCTTGACTTCTGTAGTATCTGAAGATGCTGATCACCTCCTCCTTCCTGAAACTCTTGCTTTCCTGACTTCTACTGCACCATTTTCTCAGGACTTTCCCACATCCCTGACCACCTTTCCAGATTCCTCTTCCTCTATCCTCACCTTAAATGTTGGGGTTCTGGAGAGTCCCATCTATTTCTCCTCTTTTTTAATCTGTGCTCCCTTTTGTTGACTACAGCCACATCCATGGCTTCAATTATCACCTCTACTCTGACAGCTCATAAATCTTCACCTCAGTTCTGACATTTCTTTTCACCTGTACTCACCTGTACTTCCAACTGGCCAACGGCCTTTTCTGCCAGGATGTCACACAGGCAACCATGTCCAAAACTGAACTCCTTATCTTCACCCAAAAAACTAGTTCCTCCCCTGTTCAGTTTGGTTTCAGTCTACAGAGTTTCCCAAGCCAGAATTCTGGGAGTTATCCTCCATATCTTTCTCAGCCCCCAAACAGATCATTTGGTCTGTTGTTTCTATATTCTTAGTATTTTTCAGCTTCATATTGTCCTATCCAGTCTGTCCTTATGCTATCATGACAGCCTCCTAACTGCTTGCCCTTTCCTCAGGGCTTGATCTCCTACACTCCATATGCCACTCTGAACATTCTAAAATCTAAAACATGACTCCTTCATTTAAGGAACTCTGGCAGTTCCCGAGGCCTACAGCAGTGGTCTCTACAACTTTTTGATACCCCTGACAATAAAAGTCTGAGTATACATCTGCAATCTATGATTATTAATGTAAATATCTTATAAAACATAAACAAAATATGGAAACTAAGAAAGAATGACATAAAGATTAAATACACTCAACTATACCCTGATCAAGTCATCATTAGCTCGTTATATAACTTAAAGCACAATATACTCTAAAGGTGAGTTCATTATTAAGTATAATGTGTTTAAATTCACATTGCAAATAGTCTCAATAATCTTTTAGGCTGACTTCTTGACAGATTACCTTGAAATGTGACAAAGAGCTCTACCTCAAAACAGTCAGCTCTGCCTTTTTCTTATTGTTTGCGGTTAGAATTATCCTCAAGTCATAGTTTCTTTGTGCAAATCCTTAAGCCACCTGTCCACTTTGTGAAGATAAGATTAGTTAAAAGCAGATAATATAACATGAATCCACTCAACCAGGCTCAAGTAAACTGAAATAAGTTGTGATATGATAATTAGTAAGGTCACCATCATCAACCCCTCTGCTTTGTGAAGCTTCCACTCTTCCCTCAGGACATCCCTTTGTATTTGAAATGTGTCACAGTACCATCTTACACAGACTGAGAGCAGCAGTGTCATCTAGATATTAAATATTAATAAATATCAATTTCTTTTTCTTGCAGATTAAAATAGTAATATAACCCCCACTTAGAGACCACTGCTTGGCACTGCACACACAGCCCTTCATGATCTGGCCCATGTCCATGTCTTTCCAGCCTGCTCTCCTGGTACAATACTGTCTATACTTTACCCATGCTGAATTATTTCTCTCAACACACCAGTTAATTATCACTTTCTTACCTTTGACATGCTCTCCTTTGCTATTCCACCTCTCCTTGCAGGGCACTATGTTCTCACCTCTATTAAAGCACTTATAGCAACCAGCTGTAACTGTTTCCTAACTAACCTAAAGAGCAGGGTTTACTCTCAACTCTTGACTTCCAAGTACCTACTACAACTTGTTTGCTGTAAGTACTTAATAAATGTTGATTATAGAAAGGGCTTTCAAGCCCTTCCCTAATCTGCCTCTAATCTGTCTACCCAACTTTCTTTTCATCCCACAAATCCATTCCAATTAACCATTTGCTTCACTTCCTATCATATGTCATGCTCATTTTGGCTTTTGTTCAGGCTATCCCCTCAACTTGGACTGCCTTCCATCTACATAGAAGCAACCTGGCCTTGAAGACTCATACCAAATTCTCCTTTCCTCATGAATTTACACTCAACTCTTCCATCCCTCATTGGTCATTCATTTCAGAAAAATCTTTAAGAGTTAGTACTACACATTTTAGCAATTTTTCCCTATGTAGAAGTTTTCTCTCCCCCAATTTATCTTGAAGTTCTTTGATGCACACTGCAACATGATGCTTAAAAACCTGAGTGACTGGTTGTGGATACCATGGTACAGGGGAGAAAGCACTGGATGGGGTTTTAGTCCAAGTTCCACCACTCCACCATTAGGTGACCCCAAGCATGTCACTTAACTTCTTTGGTCTTTAATTCCTCATCTGTAAGATGAGACTTTACATTTTAAAAAAGAAATGGCCGGTAAGATTTTTCCTCTTACCCAAAGGAAATATTAAAAATTTTTCCCCTAAAAAAAATCACGACAAATTCTAAGAGACCTTGGGTAAATCACCTAACCTCAGTTGAACCTCAGTTTAATCATCTGTAAAAGAGAGATGAACAGCCCACCCAACTCAAGGGACTGTGTAAAAGATCAAATGAGAAAAATACAGTAAAAATGCATAAACAAAAATCCTGATAAAAATGTAAGCACTATTATACTATTAAGTAGAAAATGTAAGCAATAAGCAATTGCATTACTTATTGTTCAGTTAGTTAGGATAGTGTGCCAATTCAACCAAGGATACTGATTGAATCCTTGAACAGTCGGCACAGAACAACAGAACTCTGTTCCATAATCACAGGCTGTATAGTCCTTATATACAAAGGCACATATTTGGTCACAAAGTAGAGTAACCTTTATACAAGAAAGACTATACAGTAGGGAACACATCAGTCAAGGTTATCCTTGAGATCTAAATTAAAAACTGGCTATGGTCCCTAAAAATGTTCTTAGAATTTTCACAGACATTTTTAATTAGAATCAACTTCTTTTATATTTTGGTAATAATTTGAGGGGCATATTTTAGCATGAAGGGGATTCTATAGAAAATAATCTGGTTACAAAGATATAGCTTCTCATATAAGCATATCTAATCATTCAAGTCAAACAAAGAGGCTATTTAAACAAAAAGAAACAAGCACAGAAGCACAAACACCCTGACAATTTAACTGTTCTTTAACAGTCAGATTATCAATATACATGCAAAGTCTCAAACAAAATGTAAAATGTTTTTTCTAAGAGACTCTCAACTTGTCCAACATACAGTGAAGAAGGTGGTAATATAGGAATCCAGACCAGCTTTGCATCCTAATAGTAGTAATTGCTACCTGTTCCCTGACATGCACATTTTTTATATATCCCCAAAGAGCCACATTATACATGTCACTCAAAATCTCAAACCATTCTGGATACAAAAAAGTCTTTCAATTCTGAAGTTAAATTCACGCCAGGCCACCTCCTTCTCTTTACGCTTTAATTAACTTTTCTTTCTTCCTTTTTTTTTTTTTTTTTTTTAGGAGATTCACTAACTGTACTTGTAGAATCATATTTAGGCAATGAAATATCAATTTTTCACAATATTCCAGTAAGAACTGCTTCAAAAATATTGATTTTCCTCAAATTTCAAACCCCAAGATGGACACTTTATATCGTTTCCCCTATGCTCCTGTGGAATACTTACCTAGGTGTAGTTTAATTCATGTTCATTTAATTTCATAGCCTTAAAAATATAAATTCTAGATTTCTGGATACACCTATTTCTAGCACAAAGGACATAGTAAATTCAACACACAATATCTGATAGATGAGTACAGCCACCACTTTATGTTTACAATGTGCAGTATTATTATGAAGGCTATCTAATATGTATATCTTAATATCAGTGCTAAGAGTCACTAGTCAAAGCTACAAGCACAAACTTACTGGCAAGTTTTAAGGTTCTGAGTGTGAAGGAAGAGGGAAAAAATCAAAGGGATAAGAAACTAAATGCAAAATTTAAGAATAAAAATGTTGGTCTATGCAAAAGGTGGCAGAAAAGCAGGAAAACAAAATGGGAAAAGTTGTTTGCATCCAAGAAACACAAACATTCTTAACCTATTCACCTACATTCTTATTCTTATCCTGCATTACTTTTCAGGTAAAATGGAGCTCTGTATTTTAACAACTTGCTATTCTGGTTATCTTTATTAACTCACAACATACTTTCAGGACCCAGTCTATCTTTGTCATTCAGACTTTTAAAAATTTTGTTCACTGCAGTTTTCACAGGCATTAAAAAGTTCCAGGTACATAAATTGTTGTCAAAGAACAACAACACTTTGGGAGAGGTATCATTACCACTTCAATATACAGATGAGGGAACTGAGGCTGAGCAAGGTTTAGTAATCCCAGGTGTACCATAAATGGCAGAGCCAGAAACAAACTCAGGTCTGTCTGACCACAAAGTCCTTGCTCATACTCTGTCCTTACTAGGCAGGAAAACTTAATGTCTTGCACTTCTGTGTCTTTACTAATACAACTGTCTCTTCTTAGAGTAAGGCTCAATTCAAGCTTCAACTTCTCAGTCAACCTTTTCCTGGACATCCTCAAACTCTGATTCCCTTTGTGGACCTATGTAGAACTCTTTCTCCTTTGTTCCATGTCCTCTCCAGACCTCTGTTACAATAGCACTTTTAGCCCTTTATTATACTTATTTATTTAGCTCTCTTTCTTATCTCAACTCTAAGCTTCCTGAGGGGAGGAGTCAAGCATCTCTGGCATATGAGAGATGTTCAATAAGTGATTGATGGATTAATTAATGAACAATCCCTACAAATCACTGAGACAAAAAGGGACCCTTTAGCTCAGTTCCCTAACCACAGGCAACCAGAGACATGGCATGGGGGTGGCAAGGACATGCTTGAAATTCCCTGCCCACACCACAAAAGAGCATCACTATGCTATGTTAAAGTAGTTTTTCAAGTTTTGAGACATCTAATTGGAAGAACAAAACAGTTTGAAAACCTTAAGGGCTAAGCATAAAATCTATCCTTTAAAATTTGCCTACCAGGAAGGGAAACCAGCTCTGGATTTTACATATCGTCTGACTGTTTCAATTAAATCACTGTTTTCAGTGATTTTGCATATTTTGAGAAATTTTATTTTTTATACACCTTGGCTTAAAAATGAAATGTCATAAACCCACCATATTGATTTGTTCATACCTATAAAGACAAAAACTGCTTGTCTTTTAATGGGAAAATAAAATAGAACCTGTGTGTTAGGTAAAAAAAAGCATTCAATAAATATATTATTATGCTGCCATTTGTAAATTCTTTTTCTAAAAGCATTTGTGCCTACTTTAGGCTAATAATTACTGGATAGCATTTTCTAGATGGTTTTCATTTTACTGGTAGGAAAACTAGGTTCAAACTGTATCTAAAAAAAGTTTTTTTTTTTTTTTAAGGTACCTTGTAAAGGATTTACTGTCTGCCAGTCATCGCTGAGAAATACAAAAATAGTACTAAATTCAGTATTCTGGCTCTGGGAATTTATAAACAAATGCTTAGCTAGACCAATAAAGGTATACATTTAAGATAAAAAATTTTTTTACACACAAAGCCACAACCTATAATTTAACTCCTTTTTTTTACTCTAATTTCTGAACACACCTATAAGTTGGATATAAATAGAATTTATAAATAGGATATTATAAAGTTCTACACTTTAATTTCATAATTGGAGCCAATTAAATCACTGACTTGTAAACTAATACTTTTCTAAATATTCCCAAGCAGAGTTGGAAAAGAGTGAAAATCATTTTCCAAAGCCAGACTTCTAACCACTCAGTCTGATGGTTGGTTCCCCCACGCCCATCCCTTCCCTCCAGTTGTTGCTCTGTCAGGAATACCTTCCTGACTCATCTTTGCCTAAGTCCATCACTTCCTTTGAGACCTGGCTCAAGATTCAGCTCCTTGAAAAAGTCCTCCCTAACTAACCCCCATTTCCACTAAACTACTTCCCAACTTTGCATTCCCTTGGCACTTATAGTTTGCACTACATAATCAAGAGTTTTGCATTTTTTCTACCATTTCCCTAACTAGAGACCAAGCAGAGTCAGCATCGTCTTTTTTACACTCTCTTCTATATAGGCAGCTAATAAATGCTTCTTAAATAATTGAATCACCAAAGAAAGCAAGCCTATCGCACAAAAATTTCTGAAGCAAGTACTTGGCTTTTCAGATCACATTTACAATTCTCTATAAGCTCCACTATGCATGAGTCCTTAGAGGAGATAAGAATTAATACTGCCTTATTTCATAAATTCGTCATAAAAGATCCGGGTTACGGATCACATATATATCTAAGGTAAAGAATAATCCCGGCTATTCAAATATAGGTTGTGATTTACCATTTCAAGTTTCTTATAAAGGAAAAAACTTAACAGTCTTGAAGCAGCACGCCGGTGATGGAAAGGTAAGAAGCTGGCACCGGTCTCTTGCAAAATGGGGAATACTCTAGTTGGCAGTAAATGTTCAAACACGTGAGCCTCCACTGTTAAACGAGGCTCATTAACCACACAAACTTGCTGTTTCAGCTCTCTGGCCTCAATGAAGTGTTATGATCTCCTTTGGTTATTGTTGAGAGCCAACGATCGGTTAAATTCCCATAAATTAACCAGCGTTTTGGTGGTTTGCCCACGCATACTGCTGGCATCAGTGTGGATGGATTTTTTTTTTTTCCTTTTTTTTTTTTTTTAACAGATCCGCCCGCCTCAGGCAGCGAGAGGTGAGTGAAGAAAGCGCCAACCCGGCGCTTCTCAGCAGGCAAACGGAGACCTAAGAGAACTCGAGCCGTCCGGTCTCCCTCTAGCTCTTAGTGTCAGCTAATCGGGCCGGAGGGGGTGGGGGAGGGACTTCGTACGCGGCTGCTTTGGACTGAACTCCACACAGTCTCCCTCGGGGAATGCGAGCCACGCTTCGGCTGCTGCCCAATTTTGCTGCAAGGAGCATCAGTTTTTCCACACTGGAAGCCCCCAGAAAACGGTCCGGGAAGGGACGCGACACAAGGAGAGGGGACGGGAAGCATTCCGGAGGGGGAGGGAACGGGCCCGCTGCGCAAAGGGGCAGGGTGACAGAAACAAAGTGAGCGCGGTGAGCCCGAGAGCCGCCCGGCCCGCCCGGCCCGCCGGCCCCGCTCACCCTCCAGCAGCACCTCCTTGCCCGCGCGCTTCAGCGCCTGCACCGCCTGGTCGTGGGTGGCCTGGCGCAGGTCGGTGCCGTTCACCGACAGGATGGCGTCTCCCAGCCGCAGCGCTCGGCTCTGGTCGGCGGCCAGCCCCGGGAAGATCTTGGAGATGAGGATCGGCATCCGGTTCTCGCGGCCGCCCTTGATGCTGATGCCCAGGCCGCCGGCCTCCTGCTTCACGACCCGCACCCGGCGCACGGGCGGTGACGCGCCCGCCTCGCCCGCGGGGCCCCGCGGTAGTGCGGGCGGGCTCGGGGGCCCCAGGCCGCGGCTCGGACTCCCCGGCAGCGAGTCGCCGGCGCCGCCGCCGTTCGGGAGGCCGTTGAAGGCGGCCGCCGCCGGCCCCAGGACGGGCTCGGGTTCGGCCGCCGCAGCGTCGCCCGTCAAGCTCAGGCTCTCGCCGCTCAGCTCGGCCACCACCCGCACCCAACGCTCCCTCAGCAGCAGCTCCACCAGCCCCGCTTTGGTGGCCCGCGTCCACACCGCCATGGCCGGCCCCGCTCCCGTCGCTGCAGCTACCCTCATTCCAGTCAGGCAACCTCGGCGCTTCCCCCTTCCCGCCCGAGGGAGTGGGCCCGGCACCTCCCCCCGCGGCGATTCATTATTCATGAGGCGCCACGCCTACCTCCCGGAGGGGTGGGGAGAGGCAGCGGAGCCGCTTCCGGGAAGGTAAGAAGTTGCTGGGAGTCAGGTCCCTCACCGGATCTAGACCAGGACAGCCGGAGCGCCGCGGGGCTGTCTCTCATGTTGTCCTAACGTTCATTCCGCACTGCCCCCTCACACCTCTAACCTCTACCCTGCAATTCACGTGAGCTGCCTGGAGCAATTTCGAAAAGCACTTTGCAAGCCTGCAAGATCTGAGTTGCACGTTCACGCTTGCATCTACTGGTTCCTTCCGTATTTGCTGAGCGCTCAGCCGAGTGTTTGGCTTCTCTTGAGGCCCTGGAGATGAGCTGAATAAAACGTACCACAGCTAAGAGCTCACGGTCTAGTGGGGGAGGAAAAGACAACCAACCAACTAGGTAACATTCTATGTTCTTAGTGATGTAGAACGAGAGCAGAGTGGAAGGAACATTTGGTTTGGCAATAGGGGTCGGCTTCAGAGTCAACAGTGGAGGGTGAACAGCTCAAGCAGAGGGAACTGTATAAAGCAAAGGTCCAGAGACATGAATCCAAATACTTGCCACTCTGCTTTCTAATTTCCTGTTACTTGCTTGTATAATATGAGAGGGGGCCGCGTCCTCTTCAGCCCTGCAGCCACAATAGGTAACCCTCAAATATATTTGCAGAATGATGTTACTTAGGAAGACGCCTTAATTCCAATGCGAACAGAGACAATATAGGGTCTATGGAGGTTACAAGATATGAGTGTGAAACACGTCTTTGTAAATCTGGGAGCCATGACCTTTTGTTGGGGCAAGGGTAAATTCTAGGTATGCGGAATTTAGTTGCTAAAATGAGGCCCAAAAAGCCAAAGGCTCTGGCCCACGGTTCATGGTGAAGAATCAGAGCCCACAACTCCTTCAGGTCCTCCAACCTCCTAATTGGGGAATAAAAACCAATAGGTACAGTTTGTTTGAGTTGATGAGAAAGTTTTGGTAATGGGTGGTGGGATAGTAGCACAATAATGTGAATGTAATTAATTTCACTGAATTGTACACATGAAAGTGGCTAAAATGGGAAACTGTTGTATATGTTACCACAGTAAAGATTATTAAAAAAAAAAAAAGGTCCAGAAATCATACTGCAGAAAAACAGAGCTCTTAGCAAAAACATGAGGCCAAGGTGCCCTCAAACTTTCCTTCAGCATTAAAAGTGAAATTCCATGTTTCCATTTTGGGGGCAGAGAGAGGAGAGTGCACCAATTCATGTAAAAGGGGTTGTATACCTGCTTGCTTGTGTAGTACACTTGAAGCTCGTAAGCCATGTCCATGCACCACTCTATGAATGCACATTCATACGTGGGCAGAAACTTCTCAAGGGCCTCTTATACCAGGAACGAAAACGATAAAGATAGGAGTTGGGAAATACCCAGAACCCAGAGTTCAAAATGAGAAAAGTATCCTACCAAAAAAATCATTTCAACAGATTCTTCTTTGCAATTAGTGGGACAGGATTTCCCAAGGTGCAAACATCAGCAAAAGCTCAACACTCCAGCAGTCTCCTGAATCAACTGCAATGAGGCCAGCTTGCTGTTTTGGCAGGTCCCGATGTGCCCAAGTGCACCTGCAGTCACAGACATTTCTGGCTTTACTCCAGCTGAGGCGTGAGCCTCCAAAGGCCTGAGTTATGTGAAATTTCTGCTTATTAGAGAGCACTTAGCTGATCCTTAGGGTGATTCCTTAGAGTATGAGCACTATTTTTAAACACTTTTGCATATGTAATCACTCAGGGGTTGGGTACTTGAAGACACCTTTATTAGCAAAAAGGAAGTGCTGGAAATTCTTTCCAAGACTATCAAGACCTTTTGATAACAGAGTTGGAGGAAGTCACAGATCTTCAAACTAGAAGTGAGTGAGGGCACTTACATAAGATGACAAGTCATGTGACAAAATATTTAACCTTTTGAATAGAGAAGGTAATAAACATTGGTATTTGTATGATTACATGAAGAATTTTCCTTAATTAACCTTTTTAATTTCTCCATAAAAAATCCCAAAGTCTCAAAGTGTATTTATAAGGCCCTCCACCATCAGAATTCAAATTAACTTTTCAACATTCTCTTTCATTACTATCAGATCTAACAAACTCATCCACTATCTCCCAGTGATGCCTTCTAAACACCTGCCCCCTTCAACCTCATTCCCACCTAACAAGATCTCTAACTACTAACCAACTGGTGGGGATTTTTCCTTTGATTTTTTTCCTATGCCTGGCTTTTTTACCCAAGCAGACTGTAAACTGTGGGAGGACAAGGATCACCCATTGACTTATTATTTTTCCCCACTATTCCAAACCTATTGCCTTGCACAGAAGGTACTCAACATGCAATTGACTGATTGAAATTCAGTGCTTCTCATGCTGTAATCTTTTCAGATAATCTCTCTGATGATTACTGGTTCCTTGCAGAATGAAAATTATCATCTAGGAGATCTCAAGTAGTCAGTAAAAATATACTGTGGATAATGAAACCTGAAATAAAGAGTACATGTCTGTTTCCACAGTTTCTTAAAGACAGTGAGACAGCTTAGATAATTCTTTCAACAAACTAATTCTTAATAATATTTCATTCCTGTCACCTATCAATATCTATTCTCCTCTGCTCATACTGTTATCTTACTATTTCTCCAATGGAGAAAGGGATCATTGCTACTTTAAATGAGGAGGTTGGATTAGGTCTCAGTTCCATAATTTCATTTTACAATTTTGTGACTAAGGCTCTCTGATTCTATGCTAACTCAAACCCCATGTTTCAGAGGAAGAGTGGTCTTTTTATTTTCTTCTCCCTCATACTGGATGTATAGTAAGTATATCACAGTAATTAAGAGTACAATGTTCAAATGCTTGTTTGGTCACTTACCAGCTATATGTTGATGGTCTAGGTACTGAGGTCCTGGGCCTTTAGTTTCTTCTTTGGAAGAATTCAGAAATCTTCTACCTCTATGGGTGGTTGTGAGGACTGAGTGGGTTGATGTATACAAACTGCTTAGCAGCAGTGCCTGCCATATAATAAAGGTCCCATAAAAAAGGACTCAACTACTGTTATTATTACCTGTTGACCTTCAGCAACAGCACAAAAAGTTATTTCAGTAGAAACTCTTCCAGTTGAGAGTATATACTTTATTTAGGAATGAGTCTGTCATAATGCCATTTAATTCCAAGCTTAAAAGGCAAATGGCCAAATTAATTTCAGTAACAAACAGATCTTGTATAAAGCCACACTTTGGCTGAAAGAGAATATATATTGCCAAGAGTCCGTCAAAGGAAAGAATTAGTGGATTTGGGGCTGGTTCCAAGGTTCGAGTGTTATGTAATTTCATAAGGAGGGCCCCAGGCAAAATCACAGCTCTTAGCAAGCCTGAAGGTCACTGCCACAAAGGTGGCCTGATGCCAAAGGAACAAAAGCTAGAGCCTCTCAATTACTTAAGAAAAGAGCAAAGGGAGAAATAAGTTTGCAAGATAACCAATGCAACATCCAACCTTGACAAAGTTATCCATGCATAAACTTCTCCAATTAAAAGACAGATCAGAGGCGGGGCAACATGGCAGACTGGTGAGCTGTATGTTTTAGTTACTCCTCCAGGAAAGTAGGTAGAAAGTCAAGAACTGCGTGGACTGGACACCACAGAGAAATCTGACTTTGGGCATACTTCATACAACACTCATGAAAACGTGGAACTGCTGAGATCAGTGAAATCTGTAAGTTTTTGCGGCCAGGGGACCCGCACCCCTCCCTGCCAGGCTCAGTCCAGGGGGAGGAGGGGCTGACAGCTCCAGGAAGGAGAAGGGAGAACTGCAGTGACAGCCCTTATCGGAAACTCATTCTACTGATTCAAACTCCAACCATAGATAGACTGAGACCAGACACCAGAGAATCTGAGAGCAGCCAGCACAGCAGAGAGGAGACAGGCATAGAAAAAAAACAACACGAAAAACTCCAAAATAAAAGCGGAGGATTTTTGGAGTTCTGGTGAACCTAGAAAGGGGAAGGGCCCTGAGGCGCATATGCAAATCCGGAAGAAAAGCTGATCTCTCTGCCCTGTGGACCTTTCCTTAATGGCCCTGGTTGCTTTGTCTCTTAGCATTTCAATAACCCATTAGATCTCTGAGGAGGGCCCGTTTTTTTTTTTTTTTTTTTTTTTAATCCTTTTTTCTTTTTCTAAAACAATTACTCTAAGAAGCCCAATAAAGAAAGCTTCAAAGACTTGCTATTTGGGCAGGTCAAGTCAAGAGCAGAACTAGGAGAGCTCTGAGACAAAAGGCAATAATCCAGTGGCTGAGAAAATTCACTAAACACCACAACTTCCCAAGAAAAGGGGGGTGTCCGCTCACAGCCATCATCCTGGTGGACAGGAAACACTCCTGCCCATCGCCAGCCCCATAGCCCAGAACTGCCCCAGACAACCCAGTGTGACGGAAGTGCTTCAAATAACAGGCACACACCACAAAACTGGGCGTGGACATTAGCCTTCCCTGCAACCTCAGCTGACTGTCCCAGAGTTGGGAAGGTAGAGCAGTGTGAATTAACAAAGCCCCATTTAGCCATCATTTCAGCAGACTGGGAGCCTCCCTACACAGCCCAGCAGCCCAGAACTGCCCTGGGGGGACGGCACTCACCTGTGACATAGCACAGTCATCCCTCAACAGAGGACCCAGGGTGCACAGCCTGGAAGAGGGGCCCACTTGCAAGTCTCAGGAGCCATACGCCAATACCAAGGACTTGTGGGTCAGTGGCAGAGACAAACTGTGGCAGGACTGAACTGAAGGATTAGACTATTGCAGCAGATTTAAAACTCTAGGATCACCAGGGAGATTTGATTGTTAGAGCCACCCCCCCCTCCCTGACTGCCCAGAAACACGCCCCATATACAGGGCAGGCAACACCAACTACACACGCAAGCTTGGTATACCAATTGGACCCCACAAGACTCACTCCCCCACTCACCAAAAAGGCTAAGCAGGGGAGAACTGGCCTGTGGAGAACAGGTGGCTTGTGAACGCCACCTGCTGGTTAGTTAGAGAAAGTGTACTCCACGAAGCTGTAGATCTGATAAATTAGAGATAAGGACTTCAATTGGTCTACAAATCCTAAAAGAACCCTATCAAGTTCAGCAAATGCCACGAGGCCAAAAACAAGAGAAAATTATAAAGCATATGAAAAAACCAGACGATATGGATAACCCAAGCCCAAGCACCCAAATCAAAAGACCAGAAGAGACACAGCACCTAGAGCAGCTACTCAAAGAACTAAAGATGAACAATGAGACCATAGTACGGGAGATAAAGGAAATCAAGAAGACCCTAGAAGAGCATAAAGAAGACATTGCAAGACTAAATAAAAAATGAATGATCTTATGGAAATTAAAGAAACTGTTGACCAAATTAAAAAGATTCTGGACACTCATAGTACAAGACTAGAGGAAGTTGAACAACGAATCAGTGACCTCGAAGATGACAGAATGGAAAATGAAAGCATAAAAGAAAGAATGGGGAAAAAAATTGAAAAAATCGAAATGGACCTCAGGGATATGATAGATAATATGAAACGTCCAAATATAAGACTCATTGGTGTCCCAGAAGGGGAAGAAAAGGGTAAAGGTCTAGGAAGAGTATTCAAAGAAATTGTTGGGGAAAACTTCCCAAATCTTCTAAACAACATAAATACACAAATCATAAATGCTCAGCAAACTCCAAATAGAATAAATCCAAATAAACCCACTCCGAGACATATACTGATCACACTATCAAACACAGAAGAGAAGGAACAAGTTCTGAAAGCAGCAAGAGAAAAGCAATTGACCACATACAAAGGAAACAGCATAAGACTAAGTAGTGACTACTCAGCAGCCACCATGGAGGCAAGAAGGCAGTGGCACGATATATTTAAAATTCTGAGTGAGAAAAATTTCCAGCCAAGAATACTTTATCCAGCAAAGCTCTCCTTCAAATTTGAGGGAGAGCTTAAATTTTTCACAGACAAACAAATGCTGAGAGAATTTGCTAACAAGAGACCTGCCCTACTGGAGATAATCAAGGGAGCCCTACAGACAGAGAAACAAAGAAAGGACAGAGAGACTTGGAGAAAGGTCCAGTACTAAAGAGATTCGGTATGGGTACAATAAAGGATATTAATAGACAGAGGGGAAAAATATGACAAACATAAACCAAAGGATAAGATGGCTGATTCAAGAAATGCCTTCACGGTTATAACGTTGAATGTAAATGGATTAAACTCCCCAATTAAAAGATATAGATTCGCAGAATGGATCAAAAAAAATGAACCATCAATATGTTGCATACAAGAGACTCATCTTAGACACAGGGACACAAAGAAACTGAAAGTGAAAGGATGGAAAAAAATATTTCATGCAAGCTACAGCCAAAAGAAAGCAGGTGTAGCAATATTAATCTCAGATAAAATAGACTTCAAATGCAGGGATGTTTTGAGAGACATAGAAGGCCACTACGTACTAATAAAAGGGGCAATTCAGCAAGAAGAAATAACAATCGTAAATGTCTATGCACCCAACCAAGGTGCCACAAAATACATGAGAGAAACACTGGCAAAACTAAAGGAAGCAATTAATGCTTCCACAATAATTGTGGGAGACTTCAACACATCACTCTCTCCTATAGATAGATCAACCAGACAGAAGACCAATAAGGAAATTGAAAACCTAAACAATCTGATAAATGAATTAGATTTAACACACATATACAGGACATTACATCCCAAATCACCAGGATACACATACTTTTCTAGTGCTCATGGAACTTTCTCCAGAATAGATCATATGCTGGGACATAAAACAAGCCTCAATAAATTTAAAAAGATTGAAATTATTCAAAGCACATTCTCTGACCACAATGGAATACAATTAGAAGTCAATAACCATCAGAGACTTAGAAAATTCACAAATACCTGGAGGTTAAACAACACACTCCTAAACAATCAGTGGGTTAAAGAAGAAATAGCAAGAGAAATTGCTAAATACATAGAGACGAATGAAAATGAGAACACAACATACCAAAACCTATGGGATGCAGCAAAAGCAGTGCTAAGGGGGAAATTTATAGCACTAAACGCATATATTAAAAAGGAAGACTTCTCTCACTCCCCCAGCAGGTGGGCTGGGTGATGTTGGCACATGGAGAGGCACAGGTTCACAATAAAGGTGCTAAGAAGGAGAATGTAAGACAGGAAAATAATTAAATATTTTTACTGAGTCTCTTTAACAGGCCACTTTTAAGAGGAGGTGTCTTGTATACCCTGTGGAGCACAATGGATCATTCAGGGGCAATAGACACCGAGGATGAATTGGGATCTTTAGCCCATCTTGCTCCAAGTCCTCAAAGTGAAGCTGTTGCTCATGAATTCCAGGAACTCTCCTTGCAGTCCAGTCAACACTTACCCCCTCTGAATGAAAGGAAGAATGACCGTGCAATTGATGGCTTGACCCATGATTAGTCACTTGAGGACAGAGGAAAGGTGAAGAACAATGCCAGGCTGTCAAGAAGTTGAAAGAATTTAAGGTGGCTGAAATTGTTTATGCGAGACTCAAAGATAACTAAAGAGAAGAATTGAAACTAGGGATGTGAGCCAGTACTCTGGAGAGAAAGGAAAGAACTGGAAAGAAATTAAGATGAATATAAAACAGTGCTATTTAAAGTGTGATCCCTGAAGTGGTGCCAGTCCACAAGCTTTTTCTTAATCCACTGTGAGATAACTTCTGAAACTGAAAGTGTTTAGAAACTTTGATAGCAGTATGACGCTGTTACAACAATGAGGTGCATGAACAGTGGACCCCTGTTGTTGAACAGTGTGGAGACCAGTTTCGGTATTGTCAAACCAAATGGTCCTACATATCATGCATGTATGGTGAAGCCACACATTGGAAGTTTTCAATTGCCCTTAACCACACACAGTTGGAGAAGCATAAAAAGAATATTCTAATAAGAGTAAAAGAATGTAAAAGAAGTGAGGACAATCAGAAAGGGATTTTTAAGATTGCTAAACAGTGATTGGGAACAAAACTGTGTCCCTGGTGCCTAACATGGACACCAGTCCAAAGAATCCTCTTTGTAAATGTGTGTTGACCTTCATTGAGTTGTTTAGAGTGATGATAAGCTCTTAGAGGTGTTTGTATCAATGAGGTGATGAAATGGCATTAAAATAGCCTTTAAATTAAAAAAAAAAAAAAAAAAAAAAAAAAAAAAAAAAAAGGAAGAAATAGCCAAAATCAAAGAACTAATGGATCAACTGAAGAAGCTAGAAAATGAACAGCAAACCAATCCTAAACCAAGTACAAGAAAAGAAATAACAAGGATTAAAGCAGAAATAAATGACATAGAGAACAAAAAAAAATAGAGAGGATAAATATCACCAAAAGTTGGTTCTTTGAGAAGATCAACAAGATTGACAAGCCCCTAGCTAGACTGACAAAATCAAAAACAGAGAAGACCCATATAAACAAAATAATGAATGAAAAACGTGACATAACTGCAGATCCTGAAGAAATTAAAAAAATTATAAGAGGATACTATGAACAACTGTATGGCAACAAACTGGATAATGTAGAGGAAATGGACAATTTCCTGGAAACATATGAAAAACCTAGACTGACCAGAGAAGAAATAGAAGACCTCAATCAACCCATCACAAGCAAAGAGATCCAATCAGTCATCAAAAATCTTCCCACAAATAAATGCCCAGGGCCAGATGGCTTCACAGGGGAATTCTACCAAACTTTCCAGAAAGAACTGACACCAATCTTACTCAAACTCTTTCAAAACATTGAAGAAAAGGGAACACTACCTAACTCATTTTATGAAGCTAACATCAATCTAATACCAAAACCAGGCAAAGATGCTACAAAAAAGGAAAACTACCGGCCAATCTCCGTAATGAATATAGATGCAAAAATCCTCAACAAAATACTTGCAAATAGAATCCAAAGACACATTAAAAAAATCATACACCATGACCAAGTGGGGTTTATTCCAGGCATGCAAGGATGGTTCAACATAAAAAAATCAATGTATTACAACACATTAACAAGTCAAAAGGGAAAAATCAATTGATCATCTAAATAGATGCTGAAAAAGCATTTGACAAAATCCAACATCCCTTTTTGATAAAAACACTTCAAAAGGTAGGAATTGAAGGAAACTTCCTCAACATGATAAAGAGCATATATGAAAAACCCACAGCCTGCATAGTACTCAATGGTGAGAGACTGAAAGCCTTCCCTCTAAGATCAGGAACAAGACAAGGATGCCCGCTGTCACCACTGTTATTCAACATTGTGCTGGAAGTGCTAGCCAGGGCAATCCGGCAAGACAAAGAAATAAAAGGCATCCAAATTGGAAAAGAAGAAGTAAAACTGTCATTGTTTGCAGATGATATGATCTTATATCTAGAAAACCCTGAGAAATCGACGATACAAAGGCACTGAACTGAGTCGTAATGGTCTTTTCAACAAATGGGGCTGGGAGAGTTGGATATCCATATCCAAAAGAATGAAAGAGGACCCCTACCTCAGCCCCTACACAAAAATTAACTCAAAATGCACCAAAGATCTCAATATAAAAGAAAGTACCATAAAACTCCTAGAAGATAATGTAGGAAAACATCTTCAAGACCTTGTATTAGGCGGCCACTTCCTAGACTTTACACCCAAAGCACAAGCAACAAAAGAGAAAATAGATAAATGGGAACTCCTCAAGCTTAGAAGTTTCTGCAACTCAAAGGAATTTCTCAAAAAGGTAAAGAGGCAGCCAACTCAATGGGAAAAAATTTTTGGAAACCATGTATCTGACAAAAGACTGATATCTTGCATATATAAAGAAATCCTACAACTCAATGACAATAGTACAGTCAGCCCAATTATAAAATGGGCAAAAGATATGAAAAGACAGTTCTCTGAAGAGGAAATACAAATGGCCAAGAAACACACGAAAAAATGTTCAGCTTCACTAGCTATTAGAGAGATGCAAATTAAGACCACAATGAGATACCATCTAACACCGGTTAGAATGGCTGCCATTAAACAAACAGGAAACTACAAATGCTGGAGGGGATGTGGAGAAATTGGAACTCTTATTCACTGTTGGTGGGACTCTATAATGGTTCAGCCACTCTGGAAGTCAGTCTGACAGTTCCTTAGAAAACTAGATATAGAGTTACCATTCGATCCAGCGATTGCACTTCTCGGTATATACCCGGAAGATCGGAAAGCAGTGACACGAACAGATATCTGCACGCCAATGTTCATAGCAGCATTATTCACAATTGCCAAGAGATGGAAACAACCCAAATGTCCTTCCACAGATGAGTGGATAAATAAAATGTGGTATATACACACGATGGAATACTACGCGGCAGTAAGAAGGAACGATCTCGTGAAACATATGACAACATGGATGAACCTTGAGGACATAATGCTAAGCGAAATAAGCCAGGCACAAAAAGAGAAATATTATATGCTACCACTAATGTGAACTTTGAAAAATGTAAAACAAATGGCTTATAATGTAGAATGTAGGGGAACTAGCAATAGAGAGCAATTAAGGAAGGGGGAACAATAATCCAAGAAGAACAGATAAGCTATTTAACGTTCTGGGGATGCCCAGGAATGACTATGGTGTGTTAATTTCTGATGGATATAGTAGGAGCAAGTTCACAGAAATGTTGCTATATTAGGTAACTTTCTTGGGGTAAAGTAGGAACATGTTGGAAGTTAAGCAGTTATCTTAGGTTAGTTGTCTTTTTCTTACTCCCTTGTTATGGTCTCTTTGAAATGTTCTTTTATTGTATGTTTGTTTTCTTTTTAACTTTTTTTTCATACAGTTGATTTAAAAAAGAAGGGAAAGTTAAAAAAAAAAAAAGAAAAAAAAACAAGGAAAAAAAAAAAGATGTAGTGCCCCCTTGAGGAGCCTGTGGAGAATGCAGGGGTATACGCCTACCCCACCTCCATGGTTGCTAACATGACCACAGACATAGGGGACTGGTGGTTTGATGGGTTGGGCCCTCTAGCACAGGTTTTACCCTTGGGAAGACGGTTGCTGCAAAGGAGAGGCTAGGCCTCCCTATGGTTGTGCCTAAGAGCCTCCTCCCGAATGCCTCTTTGTTGCTCAGGTGTGGCCCTGTCTCTCTAGCTAAGCCAACTTGAAAGGTGAAATCTCTGCCCTCCCCACTATGTGGGATCAGACACCCAGGGGAGTGAATCTCCCTGGCAACGTGGAATATGACTCCCGGGGAGGAATGTAGACCTGGCATCGTGGGACGGAGAACATCTTCTTGACCAAAAGGGGGATGTGAAAGGAAATGAAATAAGCTTCAGTGGCAGAGAGAATCCAAAAGGAGCCGAGAGGTCACTCTGGTGGGCACTCTTACGCACACTTTAGACAACCCTTTTTAGGTTCTAAAGAATTGGGGTAGCTGGTGGTGGATACCTGAAACTATCAAACTACAACCCAGAACCCATGAATCTCGAAGACAGTTGTATAAAAATGTAGCTTATGAAGGGTGACAAGGGGATTGGGAAAGCCATAAGGACCACACTCCACTTCGTCTAGTTTATGGATGGATGAGTAGAAAAATAGGGGAAGGAAACAAACAGACAAAGGTACCCAGTGTTCTTTTTTACTTCAATTGCTCTTTTTCACTCTAATTATTATTCTTGTTATTCTTGTGTGTGTGCTAATGAAGGTGTCAGGGATTGATTTGGGTGATGAATGTACAACTATGTAATGGTACTGTGAACAATCGAAAGTACGATTTGTTTTGTATGACTGCGTGGTATATGAATATATCTCAATAAAATGAAGATTAAAAAAAAAAAAAAGACAGATCAGTTGTTCCTTTTCCATAGACAGGGCTTCTGGGAGAAATATCCAAAAACATATTTTCTGACCACCAACAAACATGAAGCAAAAGAGGGAAAGGTGCATATGTAATTTAGCTGATATAAGCATATTTTAAAATTTATCCCGCTAAGATAAATCACTATCCATCTGAAACCCACAAAAATGGATTAACTATCTCATGCTTTATGACTATGAAAAACCACATCTGCTAACCACACTCCTAATGAGAAGCAGCTGGTGAGTTTTGTATAGCTATGACTTTTTGGGAAAATATTAGCAAGGACACACCAAGCAAGTTAGTTTTGTTGAATGCACTTAGCCAGTGGATTCTTTTGACAGTCATGGAAATTATGTAATTGCCATGAAATTCAAATTGGTCCAAAAATAAAAGTCCACTTTGACCCATCACCCATTATAACTGAATTTCCACTGCCTCACAACCTTGCAGTCTTCTAGTCAGCTTCAACTCTCATCCTTCATATGCCTTCAGATACCAAATCATGTTTATTGATGTCTGTAGTATTTCAAGATTTTTGTCCCACGGCTTTAACTCCCTTCTCAGTAGGGTAATACAACAGCCAAGTTAGGGGATTATGGACCTCTCTGGGAAATCAGCTACATACTGTGGACACTCCTCAGACAAATACGCACCCATGCACAATCCAGCATTTAGCCAGAGGGGCTCACAAAGCTCCTAAGGTCCTTCAATGGATCCCTAGTCAATAACCTACATAACAGCCTGTTTTTTTTGTCTTCCTAATTTCTAGTCTCTTCTGACCCTTGCTCACACATACGGCCCATTCCTTTGAATCTGTTACAACTATTTTCCAATGAATGAAAATTCTTAACCACAGATTTTAAGGCCCACCCCTAACTAGTCCTATTTCTTACAAGAAGTAGATCCAAATCTACTTCTCTTTTCCACACACTTTTCTAAACTGCTTAGCTTCTCTCTGTGGAAACTGTTCTACACTTACCTTTTCTATGAACCTCATATGATTCTTAGTCACTATCACGGAGGGAAGTCCATCACCCTCCTGAGGTCAGCTTTCCTATTTTTTGAGATTCTGCATGTTCTTAGTATTATGTAGGCCCTGCCTGCCTCTTCAGCCTTTATTTTCCTCCATTTCCGATATATCCCATGTTTCGATCACATGGAACCACTGCGGGTCCTTGAACAGGTTATGCTCTCTTGCTTCAAGCCTTTGCACTGAGAATGGTCCAGGAATACCTCTTCTCTCCTTTTCTTCTTGCTAATTACCACTCAACTCCAAAAGTTAGTACAAAGACCTTCTACCTCCAATCCCATCCCCTTAAGAGGCTTAGATGCCTCTTCTCTGTGCTCTCTCTAATGCAGCACCACTGATCTACTTATTTTTGTCCCAATCTAGGCTGTGTAGTTCTTGAAGGCTGAGATATACCTTTCATGTGTTCTTAGTTCATAGCATATAATAGGCACTCAATAAATGTATGTTAAATAAGTGAGTATCAAGTTCCTAAATAAGTGCGTATAACTTCCTAAATACAAAGGACTGACACATAGCTAAGCCTTAATATCTAGATTTGCAATATCCTATATAGTAACCACTAGCCACATGTGGCTATTTAAATTAAAATTAAAAAAAATTTTAAATGCCATTCCTCAGTTGCACTAGCCACATTTCAAGTGCTAGTAGCAAATGTGACTAGTAGCTACCTTATTGGACAAGGGAGATATAGAACATGACCATCAAAACAAAAAGTTCTATTGGACAGTACTGACCTAGATTATAAAAGAATAGCTTAAAAATATGAAAGAAAAAGACAAAAAGGAGGTGGGCAGTAGAATATGAATATGCAATTTATGCAACTAGTCAAGTAACTAAAAAACATGAAAGTGAGCAACCTCATTAGTAAACAGGAAAATGCAAAATAAAATGAGATACTGTTTTTCACTCATTAGATGAGCTAAAATTAATTAATCGGCAAGGTGTAAGGGAATGAGTACTTTAAACACTTCTGATGGGAACATAGCCATCCAGGAGGATAACTTGGCTACACCAATTAAAAGTGAAAGAAAACAGGTACACAATAGCTAGCAATTCCATTCCCAAGAATTAACTACAAAAGCAACAGGAGACACTATGCAAAGTTGTTCATTAGAACACTCTACATGATTAGCACAAAAGTCTGCCCACATAACCTAATATTCGGAGCCCAAATATGCTCTTCTCTGCAGCCTATGAAATGTAAAATCCTTGTGTTAAATCATCAATTACAACTGGGTCCCTATGACCAAGAGACAGTAGGGGAATAACCATAAGAATGCTTCCTTGGCCTCTAAAATTCATTATGTGAGTACCAGAAAAATCACCTTTTCTCTAGGTGTTTCCTCACATATAAAAATGAGGTCAAGAGTCACTGGGTTTCTTTCATATACCCCCATTTCCTCTCCTCCGCACCCCAACAACCAGAACAACTCTATTTTTACCTGTATCATATACTGTGGTTCAGAATAAGGTTCCATTTGAAGAAACTTTTGATGTTTTAAAAAAAAGGCTTGATAAATCACCAAACTACATAATTTCTAACTTTCTTCCAACATTCCAAGAGGTTATTTTTTCTGAATCTAATTTGCTAAAATCTTCATGGTAAAAGGTAAACTACCCAGATATTCAGAGATCAGATTACCAACTACTATATGAGAAAAGAGAATTTTTAAAGCATTTGAGTCAGGTTTAGCAAAAATGGTCATTCCTAGGATGTCTCATTAAAATTTTTCTGTAGAACCCAAGTAAGAGCAGGTATTTGCAAAATGCCCAAAACAGAAACAAAATGCCCTAAACTACTTTAAACATCTAAGTTAGACAAATCCCCAAAGTAAAGACACCTGGAACACATGCACTGTAACGTGTTCCTCTTATTTAATACTGGGTTGCCTTCTCTTCCCCCAATTTCTCTAACTTGCTCCAGTTTTTGCTTCATTTGTATTCAAAGTTTTCTAGTTAGGAAGAATTTCAAGGCCCAAAGCTCGCACCTCCCATACCATTTATGGAAGTCCAAATCACTGGCTGAAAAAGTTGCAAAGGAATGCTTTCTACTTTCTTAAGTTTTATTTCTACATTCAAATGATCTTGTGAATCCTGTCAGAATTACACCCTCCACATCCACAAGACTTGAAAATATATTTAAGGTTGAATAAGTCAAGCTTTAAACTAGAATCCAGTTTAAAAAATTCTCTAAATTTATAGCTTTACAGCATGGGAAAAGCAAGGGAATTAATATTTAAGACATCCTAGCCTCCCTCTGGCCACAAACATTCAATGTAGATCAGTGACTTGAACTTTGGTTTCAAACATACAAAAGAGGACCTAAAACTGCCTAGACATCCCTGAAGATCGGAAAAGTGATTAAACTAGAGGAAGGGGAAGCAACAGACAAGATGGAATTTAACAAAGGATTATGGATACTGAATCTCTATATAATTTTCATTTTCTTAGTTGCTAGGGTACTAGAAAAGCTAGAAGAATTGAAATGGTGGAACTGTAACCCATAGTATTCTTTGAAATTTGCTACATAGTTACTTGTTAACTTGTAATTTGAAAGTTATCACCTTTTTATATATATATTTCACAATAAGGAAATAAACTGAAACTATGGTACTATAACCCCTAACATTCTTGGAAATTTGCTCTATAACTATTTGTTAAATTGCACTTGGAAAGTTATCACTTCTATGTAAATATGTTGTAAATATGTTGGGAGGGAGTGAAGGGACCTAAAACATTTTTTTAGGAAAGGTGAGATCTCCCGGTCTACTGAAAAGGTCAAAATACCCCAGTCTAATGAAGACTGGAAGAATTCTCCCTCATTCCAAGAAATAAATATATTCAAGTAAAAGGAAAGAGAAGTTACTTAATACATATGACAGAAAAAGTTGTAGTTATGTTTAAGTTGCTCCTTTTACTGTAAAAAAAATTAAGCAGAAGGAGCAGAGGTAAGTGGCATCCACTATAAACTTTGTCATATCTGTTCCCTCTTTTCAAACCTGAAATAGGTTGTCCTTTATATTTTAAATTACCAGTCGGTTTATCTCTCTCATTTCCTCTATGTTAATCTCACACATCTACCTTAAATTCTTACATTTTCTCTTTCCAGATTGGAGGGTGGGGTTCATCTTAGCCAAAATGTCTTTTACATTTTAGTCATGATGTCATCAGAACCCACAAGCTTCTCTTAGCCTATCATGGCCCTCCATTCAAAAAACAAGCAAATAAAACCCCATATACCGGGTTTCCACAGGAATGCAAGAGAATACATCCACTGAGATGGAAAAGAAATCTCTCTGCTTGTTTCAGGTCAACTACAGTTCTTCATTTTACAACTTCAAAAGCCCTGCCCAACGTTTCCTTGACTTTTCTAAATGCCATGTAACAGGTGAAAAGATTGTTAATGGGCCCGCTATCCCAAAACCTGGTGTTTTTATTTTTTTAATGAAATAATAGCTAACTACCAAAACCTAAAAGCATTTATTATTCAGACAGAGCACTCCTTTAACATGCTGTGGTTGAAATTCTTCTTGAACTCTTAAGGATGATTGGTAGTTAGGCTATTTTGAGTAGGTAAGCACAGTTCCCTGTGCCAGGTTCTAGGGCAAGGCTGAGCACATTCCCACGCCTCTGCATGGGATGGAGGCTGACAGATGGTGAGGGTCATCAGCCCTCTGAAGCCTTAAGCATGTGTTGGGGAATAGAGAGCAACTATTATCTTTTCCTCTAAGATTGTGGTCTAAAGAACAAAGTGGACCCTGAAAAAGTTGGATGAGTCTGTAGCTACTCGAAACATTATCCCAACTCCAGATACCTTGGAGTTTTGTTCACTTTCATTCAATGAAGGGAAATTACTGTCTATTATTTTGGAAGATAACATTTATAATGACTATTCCTAAAGAATAACTTTGTTTTATTACTACGATTTGTGAAAAGAAACAGGGTATACAGTTCAAGAAAGGACACAGTCAGTGCCTTGTCTTAGGTTCCAAATTTCTTCTTTTTGATGGGTGGTGGGAGCTGAGCGATAATGTCATCCAGGGGCCGTTCTACTGCCACGAGTGTTCCTTCATCCAAAAGATCCATGAAGAGGAGAGGCTGCAGGTCAGAGAGATGACGGTGATTCTACCAGGAATTTCAAAGGCTCCAGGGCTTATCCTAAATATACTAACTAGGGCTAAAAGGTGTTCTCCCTAGATCGAAGCTGGAGTTATCTAAACCTCTGCTGGTCTTTCCTGCCCCAGGACTCAAAATGCTTGGAAAGATTGAGAACTTTTAACCAAGTTCACTCATAACAACTAACTGGTCTGTTCATGTTTTTTTGGAACAGAAAATCTATGATTCTCTTATTTCTTAGGAATCAGTGTTAACTGAGGGCTCTGGTACTAAATTCTTGGCAACTGGCAAGTTAGAAATGCATCAATAATTTACATGAATAATGTAAAGACCTTCCCCTGCTTAAAAAAAAATTCTTGCAGACCTGGAAGGTGTTCCAGGACCCCAAAGGAAATCTAATCTGAGAAGCATGAATATGGAACTTCCAAGATTGCCCCAATAGCTGTAATATAAACTCAATACAGATTTGTTTTATATTCAGTGAAAGCTTAGCCCAGAAAGGAAAAAGTCATAATAAATTCAATGACTTATGTTTGCTTAAAATTTATCTTGTGAAATGCCTTCAATCAGAAGTCAAATTCGAAACCCAGCTTTACCAACTGTGCTCCAACACCATTTCTCACTATCTATGCATTTCGTTTTGGCTATAAGTATGATGTACCTGCCTCTAAACTATGGAGGCAAGAACAATGAAATAGAGACATAAGGTACAGATATGCTCAGAAAGGCAACTTGTCTCCCAAAATCAGGGCCTCTGCATGAAAAATAAAGGCATTATTGTCCTATTGAGAAGCTTAGTGCATTTTGATAACATCACAAACAACCAACTGGCCAGAATACAACATAAGATGTCTTACCTTATATTTCTTAGAAATTTTAAAGGCATGGGCTGTGCGCCTCCTGCCATCTGATTCATTCGTGAGAGAAAATGGACTGTAGAGTAAAGTTTTGTCATTTGGAAGAGGCTAAAAAGATAAAAATATGGTTTATTATTTTTATTGGGCTTCTATGGACCCAAGGACTGCAGTGTTCTTTTCAGGCAAACACCATCTTCCAACCATCATATTACATATTCATCATCTTCCTGACATTCCTTACTTCAGGAAGAACTGAAGCCCTGCTTCCAGCCATACTGTACAGGGTAGAAGTATGAGGCAAAAGAGAGCTTGGTACTCTAAGCAGCAAGATCAAAGGGCCTAGCTGGGGCTCCTGGCCAGTCTTGTCAGTAACACTGTGCCAGAAAGGAACAAACTGGCATGTGCAGGCACTCAGCCCATGCAGGCTTTATGCATTCTAGATTCTCCCCCAACCAGATTACAGACTGGCCAAGTGACTGAAGTTCTCCCTGGGCAAAGCCTTAACACAAACCACCCACAGTGATGTCACTAACACCTCAAGATGGCCTCTTGCCAAGCAAATGATATTTCATCTCTGACTTCCTTGAGAAGTAGCTCTGCCCAGCATGAGGAAATGATGGACTTATCACCAATGCTTGGGAAAAATGATCTAGACTGGGTTACAAAGAGGTGAGTGAGTGGGAGGGGCTCGTCCTGTATCACTTATCCCACAGAAGACACTTGTCAGCCAGCTCTGCTTCCCACACCTAGAGGACACAAGGTCCATGAGATGAGCTCCAGTGACACATCACCATGCACACCTCCTCTAGAGCTATCTGCTGCTTTCCCCATGGTTGTAATCTAAACCAAAGCACATTATGGGCATGGCCACAGTTCACAGTGTTCCCAGGAAAGAAAGTGCCTGCCCAGAAAAGACATGTCAACTTGGGGTGAATCAAAGCAAAGCAGCAGCTGGCAAAGAGGCTGGAATCTAACACTGAAGAAAACGCTCACATCCCACCTAAATCTCAGCCATGAAGAATGGAATTTTCCTAGCTGGACTTTATTCAAGACATTAGGACTGACTCCTCAAGCCTGCAGATATTGTTTCAGTATATTCAACCAAGGGACAAAGAGGTCAAAACCTCAGCTGTTCATCTCCTTTAGTGGAAGCTCATTATTCAGCACCCTAGGGCAGCGATTCAAAATTGCAAGTGATTTAGCCTAAAAAATGGTATTCCCCGAGAAGAGTCATCTTCTGAATGCTGACCTAATCACTTTCCCACTTCAGTTTATTTGCTCACAGGCAAAGCAGAGAAATAGTCAGGTCAGCAAAATCCAGTAAACAAATGCCTGCTCCTTCCCTTCATGGGCATGAGAATGTTAAGTGAGGAAATCCGTAAAATAAAAGCTCCTCTCCTCCATAGAATACACTAGGAACCTTGATTCTGATTCTCCTTCCTCTATCTGATTGTACTTGTTGCTTTCAGAACTTGAAGACTTCTTATTAAAGAAGACTGAGTGAGAGGATTGGGGATGGTGATGGAAGAACTTACCAATGACTTGTCGATGATGCAAAACATGTAGGCATCATGGAGAAGGATATGCATTGGTCTCTTGGGATGAAAACTGATATGTGTGATGGGAGTATCCCTTTGGAGCCAGAGGTGGTGAAACCCCTGCTTCTGGACTGTCCGGCTCCACTCTGTATACTGTTTGTCTGGGATGCTATACTCAAACACCTGTGGAAGCACATGATACAGAAGAGTATCTCCTCATCCCTAACCAGAAAATATCTATACAAACCTTGACAGCATCATATTCAGCTTTCTACCTTCCCACTTTTTAAAAATAGTAATTTAAAAAAGGGAAATTACAGAATAAAAATTCAAACAGCAAAGAAAGGATTACACAGAAGTCACCCTTCAAACTTAATCCCTCCCTTCCCCGACACAAAATGGGCCTTCTATTTCTTATTTACATCTTTTCAAAGATATTTTCTTTATTATTTATTATATAATAAGATACACTGTTCTGCACTTTGTTTTTTAAATTAGCATCATGGAGACTGACCCATATCACAGTGTGTATGTGTGTATGTGTATGTATAGATCATGTCCATTTTAAAGAATGCACAATAATACACTCTCTTTACAGATGTGCCATGATTTATTCATCTAGTTTCCTTAATGGACTTTTTAGTTATTTCCAAGCTTTTGGCTACAACAAATAAGGCCACAATGAATCATCTCTGTACAAATGTCTTTTTGTACAACTGAAAGCGTATCTGTAGGAAGAACTCTTAGAACTTAAATGTGGATTTAAAAGATATTGCCCAAAATATCCTCCAAAGAGGTTATACTAATTTATGCAATGTATGAGCGTGTTATTTCCCTATTCCCTCACAACATTGTGTATTATCAACTCTTTGATATTTCCTACTCTAACAGGTAAAAAAAATTCCCACCAGTTTTAATAACAGAAGCACTTAAGGAAGGGACTAACTACCAGTAAAAGGTGTCGGGTGGACATTACCAATACATGTGACAAAGGCAAGGACCTAGCTTCACTGATTTCAGTCTTTGGTCAAGGACACAAATCCATGAAACTGAAACAAGAGATTTCACTCGTCTGATACAGCATGTATGTGTAAGCATGTGTGTGTGTAAACACTGCTACTCAAAGTAGTAAGCATCATATACCTCACAGTCTATTTAACTATGCTTCCAGGTCACATTCCAACAGCTTGGTGAGGTACATATTATCACCCACATTATATAGATAAGAATATACAAGTACTGATAATTTCATAAGGTGGGTTCTACAGGGCAAGGCATCTTAAAAATCTTCTCCTTACAACTTGGTATAGAAAAAAGCACTAGACTAAGCTCTATTTTTAGCTGAGAACAGGCACCTGATCTCAAACCCCTTCACTATGGCCTGACTGCCTCAACTGCAAAATGAAGCTGAATTATGCAATCTGTTAATCACTTTCATTTCTCAAAATTGTATTCCATCCCATATCCAGTGTAACATCTAATCCCATGTCATCTCTAATCTAAAACGAGCAAAACTGAGTCCTTCACAACTCCTGCTCTTCCTGTGTCTCTTTACTTAGAATCTGAGGGCTGCGCCATGAAAGTGCACTTCAGCAAACCCATGGACACTGCTAGTCTATGATGAGCCCAGGCTGCACTGGCAGCTTTACTGCACATACAAGAACACCTTTGTACCCATCCTCCAGCACCTTTAAAGAAAAGCTTCTCCAAAATTGTCATTATCTCGGTTTCCAGGTTACTATCCAACAGAAAGTAATTAGATAGCACAGGGAATTTCTCTTACCTGCTGGTCGGAATGAGCGATGACAAGATTGTTGGTAGTGGGGGCAATGGCCAGAGCAGTCACAGGGAAATTGTAAGCAGGTACTGTGCAGTGAGACTGGGAATAAATAACAGACCTAAGACACAACTCCATAAAAATGCCTTCCCGCAAGAAAAACTGGACAGTATAGGTCAGTTGTTTTTATATATTGTTCTTTTTAACTCTAAAGGGTCTGTGGAAGTTCTCATAAATTTCAGGTGTTTCCTCAATGAACGTTAATTTTTAAAAAAAAATGAACACTTAGCCACCTAAAAAATGATAGAATTTGCAAAGGACACACCGTAAACTTTTCTCTGCTACTTCTACATTTGTATGAATTGCTCAAAAACATATCGTTCATCAGGGACTCTAAAGCTCTACAATGGACTTAAAGGAAATTAATGTTGAGGCATGTGCCACTATGCATTAACACTCTTGTTAAATGCCAGGCAAGGCTCAAAATCAGTGCTTAGTCCATGCTCTTGCCACAATGTAATACAGATTCAGTTATGTAGTTAACAGGCAAACCTATTAAATGTTGCAGTTCAACACTGTTCTATGCTGTTAATGCTTATTACAAATTCTGGGTTGTTATTACGTGACTTGTATGATGAGGAAGGTGAGGACTTCTAAGGAATCATTAGTGATTTAATGTGTGGATGATAGCATCATTATTAGTGATTGCTGAAAAAAAATTTTCCTACTTTTTAAGTTTCTGGTTCTGTTTAATTTAAACATATCTTAAGATAGCAAGGCAAACTATTTAAGGAAAACTGTTACTACCTGAAACTAATTATCTGTGTAAATCAGAATTTCCTTGCTATTATTTAACCTGCTCAAAATATAGAAATAACCTGGATGTGGATTCATCATACATAAATCTTTAATTTGAAATTTTTGTGCATGAATTGGTTTCCCTGTTTCCACTGACTGGCTTTGTTATAAATTTAAAAACAATCTTGATATTATAAATTGGAACTAATAAAATAAATGCATACTGATTATAGTAAAACAGGAAAAATTCTTGGTACAGTTAACGGTCATACCAATCTGCCATGAATCTTATAACTATAGGGTTGACTTTCTCCTATACAATGATTCAGATTGCTGCTACTAAATCCGGTGCTCACCTTTAGATGTTTTACGCTGTAGACATGGACTCCAGCACTGCTACCTGAGGCAGCTAGCCAATTTCCATCTGGACTGACTGCCAAAAGACACATGGCCTCCACTGTCCCTGTGAGAGCAAATCAGGTAAGTCTCTGAATTCACCCAATCAATGCCTACAGGCAGCCAGCCCTGCCCTAAGATGAAGGCAAAAACCAGTAAAGACCCTCAGAATTTTAAATCACTGACACCGTAATTTCCTAATAGTTTTGCAAATAAGTTCTAGATGTTAATCTGCTCCCTTTTTTCATTTCTTTAGCTATCTGGTTCCTGTAAAGAGGAACCAGAGAGAGAAAGCAGAAGACATCATTTACTCAGGCCTGAGTAATAAATTGCTTACTGTAGGAATGGAGAATCAGGGTAGCATTTACCAGTAAAATGTATAATTTAAACTAGCTGTTTCAAACTCCTCTCCTACCAAGAGATTTTAATCAAAGTTTAAAACAGCAAATTCAATAGCCTTGAACCATTTCTTTAATGTATTGGGTGACTGCTAATTATTTAGCACTAAAAGAGGATGAACACATATGAGCCATCTTTGTCATCAAGGGCCTTTGAGCCAATTTGGCAACATTAAGATTCACATGGGCAAAAAATCAGACAGTGATGTTATATGCCAAAATATGTGTTGCATGTAAAGCAACTTAAACAATAAGAAAGCTTTATAATAGACATAAACCAGATGCTATAGGATGGATGGGAGGTGGTGGCAGAGAATAGCACGAGCTAAGCAACAAAGAATGGAATACACAGGTTTTAGAGCTGTGAAGAAACCAGTGTAACGACAAGGGGAAGTGAGATCAGAGAGGAAGAAGAAACAAAATTATATGCATAATGCTGAGTCTGATATTAAGGGGTATAAAATGCAAGATAAACAATCCAAGCTTTGTAATGCCTAGTAAAAACAGATACAGTCTGCTGCTCAAGAAATACTGTTGGTTTGATGGATCTGACCCCCAACTTGTAGGTTCCTTCTGGCTGCTTCTAGAGAACAATGAAAGTTTAAGTTAAGAGTTCATTTTTTAAAATGGGGATAAAAACTAAATGACAAATAGGGTGGGATGGGGGGATGGTTTGGGTGTTCTTTTTTCACTTTTATTTTTTATTCTTGTCCTAATTCTTTCTGATGTAAGGCAAATGTTCAGAAATAGATTGTGGTGATGAACGCATAACTATATGATCATACTGTGAACAGCTGATTGTAGACCATGGATGATTGTATGGTATGTGAATATATTTCAATAAAACTGAACTTAAAAAAAAAAAAAAGTTCATTTTCTAGACTGATGAAACCTAAATGACAGGAAAGCAGCTACACTCCAGGGCAAGGGAGAAGGAAAAAAGACCACAGGAAGTATCAAAAGAATTATGGTAGAGATTAGCCTAAGACGGGTACTAAGTCCTCAGTAGTTAACCCAGCAGTAATTAGCTGCACATACATATACTAATTCACTGACGCATACTCACTTCTCAATGAACATGGAAAAATAATCATAAGATATACATTAACACAGGTAATAAAACTGTATGTATCAGGCATTTTCATGTTTATAAAAACAAACATGTCCACAAAATACATACATCAAAGACATTCTGAGACTCAGGCAAGATGGCGGCATAGAGAGGAGTGGAAGCTAAGTAGTCCCCCTGGAACAACTACAAAAAACCAGAAACAACTAGTAAATAATCCAGAATAACTGCGGGGGGACAAACGAGACCATCCATTCATCATATACCAACCTGAATTGGGAGGAATGCCCGAGAACACAGCATAAAATCTGTAAGTAAAACCTGCGTAACCAGGTCGGGAGACCCCCTCCCCCATAGCCCGGGCTGCGGAGCCTCGTGGTGCCAGAGAGAAGCTCTCTCCCAGCAAGCGAATACAGCTCAGCTGAGCTCCAACTGGGGTTTTAAGTAGCGAGTGTGAACTGCTCACTACAGGTACGCAGCCCCAAAAAACAGACAGAGGCTTTGGGTGACAACTGACCTGGGAGAGCCAGAGGGTCGCCTTGACTGGGTCTGAAGGGGACTATCTGTTTCTTTTTCGGCTCAGTGGAGAAAGCCCCAGTCATTTTCAGTTTCCAGGGCTGTGACTCTGGGAAGGGTGGAGACAGCACAAGCAGAGAGAGAGAGACCATTGAAATGCTAATGACCTCCACCTGGGGGGTCTGTCTTCTCTAGGAGGAAAGGGGTGGGGCCCTTTCCATTCAGAACCAGACCCCAGAGCCTGGGGGAACACGGCCATACCTCCTCACACCAGTCAAGAATTATAGGCTAACAGGCGTCACCTGCTGGGCAGAAAAGCACAGTGACCTGAGGCATCAAAGGGTGGAGCAATTTTCTAAGACACACCCGCACGGAAACCAGATACTGAATATTTCTTCCCTCTGGGACCTGAGCCTGTTCTGGTCTGGGAAAACCTGATTTGGATAACCAAGGAAACCATGCCTAGACAACAGAAAATTACAACCTACACTAAGAAAAACAAAGTTATGGCCCAGTCAAAGGAACAAACGTACACTTCAACTGAGATACAGGAATTTAAACAACTAATGCTAAATCAATTCAAAAAGTTTAGAGAAGGTATTGCAAAAGAGATAGAGGCTGTAAAGGAAGCACTGGACATGTATATGGCAGAAATCAAAAGTTCAAAAAACCTACTAGTAGAATCTATGGAAATGAAAGGCACAACACAAGAGATGAAAGACACAATGGAAACATACAACAGCAGATCTCAAGAGGCAGAAGAAAACACCCAGGAACTGGAGAACAAAACACCTGAAAGCCTACACGCAAAGGAGCAGATGGAGAAAAGAATGAAAAAGTATGAGCAACGTCTCCGGGAACTCAAGGATGAAACAAAGTACAATAATGTACATATGATTGGTGTCCCAGAAGGAGAAGAGAAGGGAAAGGGGGCAGAAGCAATAATAGAGGAAATAATCAATGAAAATTTCCCATCTCTTATAAAAGACATAAAATTATAGATCCAAGAAGCACAGCGTACTCCAAACAGAAGAGATATGAATAGGCCTACGCCAAGACACTTAATAATCAGATTATCAAATGTCAAAGACAAAGAGAGAATCCTGAAAGCAGCAAGAGGAAAGCAATCCATTACATACAAAGGAAGCTTAATAAGACTATGTGCGGATCTCTCAGCAGAAACCATGGAGGCAAGAAGGAAGTGGTGTGATATATTTAAGATACTGAAAGAGAAAAACCGCCAACCAAGAATCCTGTATCCAGCAAAGCTGTCCTTCAAATATGAGGGAGAGCTCAAAATATTTTCTGACAAACAGACAATGAGAGACTTTGTGAACAAGACACCTGCCCTACAGGAAATACTAAAGGGAGCACTACAGGGTGATAGAAGACAGGAGTGTGTGGTTTGGAACACAATTTTGGGAGATGGTAACACAACAATGTAAGTACACTGAACAAAGGTAACTATGAATACGGTTGAGAGAGAAAGATGGGGAGCATGTGAGACACCACAAGAAAGGAGGAAAGATAATGACTGGGACTGTGTAACTTGGTGAAATCTAGAGTATTCAACAATTGTGATAAAATGTACAAATATGTTCTTTTACGAGGGAGAACAAGCAAATGTCAACCTTGCAAGGTGTTAAAAATGGGGAGGCATTGGGGGAGGGATGCAATCAACGTAAACTAGAGACTGTAACTAATAGAATCATTGTATTATGCTTCCTGTAATGTAACAAAGGTGATATACCAAGGTGAATGCAGATACGAGGGGGGGATAGGGGAGGCATGTTAGACACTTGACATTGGTGGTATTGTCTGATTCTTTATTCTACTTTGATTTAAGGTTATTTTTCCTTTTGCTGCTTCCTAGGTGTCATTTTTTTTTTTTTGTTTCCTCTTCCTTTTGCCTCTCTACCTTCTTTGACTCTCCCTCCTGCCTTGTGGAAGAAATGTAGATGCTCTTGCTTAGTATGACCAGAATGTTCAATTAGGATGAACTTAAATGTTTGGAAATGAACAGGGGTGTTGGCAGCAAGATGTGAGAATAACTAACAGCGCCGAATGGTGTTTGAATGAGGTGGAAAGGGGAAGCTCAGAGTCATATATGTCACCAGAAGGAAAGTTGGAGGTCAAAAGATGGAAATGTATAAAAGTGAATCCTACGGTGGGCAATGTCCATGATTAACTGTACAAATACTGGAAATCACTTCATGAACCAGAACAAATGTATGACAATACAATTAGAAGTTAATAATAGAGGGGCATATAGGGAAGAACTATATACCTATTACAAACTATATACTACAGTTAGTAGTATTTCAACATTTTTTCATAAACAGTAACAAACGTACTGTATCAATACTAGGAGTCAACAATTGAGGGGGGTTGGTTAGGGATAGGGGAGGTTTAGAGTTTCCTTTTCTTTTTTTCTTTTTTCATCTTTCACTTTATTTCTTGTCTGGAGTAATGAAAAGTTTCTAAAAATTGAACAAAAATTAAGTGTGGTGATGGATGCACAGCTGTATGAGGGTACCCAGGGGCAAGTGATTGTACACTTTGGATCTTTGGATAATTGTATGGTATCTGAACAATCTCAATAAAAATGAAAAAAAAAAAAAAAAAAAGACATTCTGTAAATACACCAAAATATTAACAGTAGTTATTTATGGGTGTCAGGATTACAGGAGATTTTAACTTTCTTGTTGCTCTGCTAACAAAACTCTGAAGAAGGGTGATGAACCCTTTTTTGGCCCCAAATAATGAATCAAAAAATCAGTGAGACAAGAGTAATCAAGCATCTTCATTTACCAGGTATCATCTACTTTAAATTGCAAACATGTAAGTGCATATCTGCAGGATGGGGAAGATCATTAGTGAAGCTGGGACAATGAGGTTTAAGAGGGAAAAAACGATACATCTTAGATACTGACAGCTCTCTCATGACCAGTTCCCAAATTCCCACCTGACTGGGGCTGGAAAGTATGCAGGTGCTTGAAGCTTCCTTCCAACAGCTGAATGATATGTAGAGAGCCTTGATTTGATGCCACAAAGAGCTTTGTTGAGTCTTCAGAAAACAAAATCTGAAGGGCAGAGCGAAGGAACGCTGGCATTTTGGAAACCTTAGAGTCAACCAATAGTAAAAGCCAGTAAGTAAGAGAAGTGAGACCTTTAGCCTATCAAAAATAATCACAGCCAGGCTGAAGTTACATTTATGCTTCCTGTTTCTAAATAAACCAACTGACCAAGGGCCCAGAATAGTGATATACCATTGTAACTAATACATCCTCCCTTTTCAACTCTTAAGTAAATACTAAATTTTCTATCATGAAAATAACTCAGTTACATATGAAACCATAAGGCAGGAAAATCTAAACTTACATCCACATTCTGGCATTCCCCTATCCTTCCAAAAATATAACCAATTCAAAATGGAAATAAAAGACCATTTTGTAACAACAATCTCCAATTGAGCAAGGATTTACATCGAGTACATTTCCACTTTACACATAAAAAATCACATACTTACAAAGTTTCTTCTTGGGTGGCCAGACATCGGGCTATCACTTACCTTTTGGAGGCTTATGTTGTCATGTTCATAATTCAACCGATGGAGAAAAAAACGAGAAGCTGTAGAATAAGCTATCCAACTTGCATTTGGGGAGATACAGCTGCAAATAATGTTCTCAGGCCCCTGGCAACGTTAAGAATCATGATGAACGTTCAAGTAAAACTTCATACTGACAAGGCTCGCTGTGACATTAATTCTCAAGCTCTTGCGCCTCCAGACTTATCCACAAAAACATCTACACACAATCCTGACACTCATGCTATGTGTCACTATGATTACTTTAGAGGTAGAACACCTAAATGGCGTGGCTTTGATTTGCAAAACCAGAAATGGAAGCAAGTGAATATTGTGCACATTATCTCAGCCCTTTGAGTACTCAACAGTTGCCGCACTAGACCCCAAGCTTAGAAATCTGAGCAGGGAGGCATTTAATATAGGAAAGCTTTGGAGGATAGGTGATTTGGAGAACTGATTTTCCATTGTATGAGCACCTGCCTCAAAGAGCTCTAAGAAATAGTAAGTGAAAAATTTGCAGAACAAAGAAGGAAAGTCTAATGTAAATTTACATACTTAAAAAAAATACACCTAATCAATTAATAATTATTTCAGGGGAGGGATTAGAATTAATGAGGTGGTCAAGGATGTAAACTACTAATATTGTTTGAATTCTTCAAGTGAGACTATATTCACAAATATTTGTGTCATTAAAAACATTTTTTAAAAAGAAAGATACAAGGTTTGCACAATATTCTCAAGAGGTGGTCAAGGATACAAACTACCAATATTGTTTGAATTCTTCACAGTAAGACTATATTCACAAGTATTTGTGTAATTAAAATAAAGATTTTTTAAAAAGATACAAAGTATGCACAGTATATTCTTATTAATGTAAAAGAAAGGATATATACACATACACATATGGGTGGAAATTTTTTCTGGAAGGATATTTAAGAAACTGTCGACAGTGATTAGTACCTCTGGAGAGTGGGACTGGGGATACAGGATGAGAAGGAGGCCCATTTTTCATTGTATACTTTTTTTGTACTGTTTCAACTTTTAAAAATACGCATGTTATCTTCATAGTATCAAACGAAAACCAATTTCCTGTATTCATTCATCCAATATATTCTGAATGCCCAACTTATAATCATAGGAAATCCAATTCTGGTGACTACAACTCAAATAGTTTTAGAAGTTACATAGCTTATTATATCAACCAAGTCACCCTCAAAATTCAGAATGGTAAAACCATTCTGAGGTACACAGTTGAACTCCCTTACCTTTGTCTTCAGTTGCAGTAAATGATCTGCGTCTTTAGAGAGTGGAAGAATATCTCCATTCTTTCCTGGAACAAGAAATATCCCTGAAGTTTTTCTTATCAAATAAAACATTTCTCCATATGATTACTTGTACATTTTTCTTCTAAAAAGTCATTCCTAGGTAGAATGGAATCTCTACCAGTGGGAAATCAGAAAGATGTCTAAGCTCAGAATTTTCTGGGGTGGGCGGGTACATGAAAAAGAAAGCAGTGAGCACTTCCTTAGCTTCTTCTATTTGAATGCTCCAGATATGGCTGGTGATAGATCACAAATTCCCTGAAGCTGTACCCCCAGCCAGGCAAGCAAATGGAAGTTGAGTTTGCATGGCCCTGATTTCAACTTCATTTTCTCACTCTGGAACCTAAAGCAAAAGTCTCTCATCGACCATAAGCAATGGGACCCAAACATTTCCTTAGCAGATCACACAAAAGGTCTCTGGGTTGTTACCCATGAGTTTCTATGCAACCTTCTTTTTCATGTAGGACTGTTAACTACCCAACATTAAAATTTGCCATTTTTCAAAAGCCTGTTTTTTCCCAGCAAACTAGGGCAAACTATGATTTCACAAACTTCATCTCAACTATACCCTGTAGTTCAGTGAAAAGAATCTAAACTTTTAAGAGATGATCCAGTTCTTGCTAGAGTCTAGCACTGAACAACTCATTTCTTCCATCTAGAGGGTAGAAAAAATGTTAAGTTCCAACAGACACAAAAATCTACCTCCATTTTTCCACTAGCAAAATCTCAACTGCAATTCTGATTTTTGGCTTCTCTCTCCAATTTTCTCACTGGGAAAAAATCTTCTCACAACTTACCTGTTGCAACTGTGGATCCCAGTCGCCAAAGTTCCAAGTGATGAGCAAATTGGAAGAGGAGAAGCTGCCTCTTTTTAGAACAGGAAATGAGACATCGCTGTATCCAAGAATGGAAAAGTTCTTAGCCAAAGCTATATATTGCCTCAATACTAGACATAGCAGCAAAATCTTAGCACATACTTTACTGTTAAAATCCATTTATTTAATAAATACTTCTTAATCACAATCATATGCCAGACACCATCCCAGGATCTAAGAACATAATGGTGAATAAAAACACAGCTACTACTCTTAAGAAACTTATAGTCTAAGAGGGTAACACAGAATTAAATGGGCAATTACATTAGAGTGTGCTAAGAATTTAACATGTAAGCATAGTGTGTAATGGAAAAAATAAAAAATAGAAAGGACTTAGCTTTAGAAAGGCTAACCTAGCCTTGAGGGATAAAAATAGGAGCCCCAGATGAAGTTCCCTGGTAAAGAATAATCAGGCAAAGAGGGCAGAACAGGACATTCCAAACAGAATGAGGGTATGTGAAATGGCTCATAGTAAAAGAGCATTAGAATAAAATCTCTTCCAGTTTGGCTGGACTGAGTGGTGTAGGAGTTGTGGTGATGCTGCAAGTGTATGGAAGGAGAATTAAGAGCTGAAGACAAGGGCCAAATCAAGCCAGGTCTTATAGGCCACACTAAGGAATTAGTCTTTATGCAGGGGGGGAAAAGGGACCAACCAAAGTCTTTGAAGCACAGAGTGAAAGAAAAAAGTTGCTTTTTAAACAGATCGTTAGTGAATAGTCTGGCATAACAAAAATGTAAATACAAGGAATTCATTAGGAAGTTACTGCAAAAGAACCCACATTAGAAAAGATGCTGGACTTAAACTAGGATAATGGCAGCATTAACAGAGAAATGACCAGATTCAAGATAATGAGCAGGTTGACTCAGTAATGTTTATTGGTTGAATGGCATGGTAAACAGGTGGGGAAAAGTGGGGTTTCTAACTTGGGAATATGGTACCATTCACCTAGAAGGGAACACCGGAAGCCTGGATTTTCCTGCTCCCATCCAGAATAATAAAGAGCCCAACATTTAACGTAAAATATACACAAATAAACATACTCCCCCAAAACCACAACCATCTGGAAAAGAAATGATTTGCCCAGGAACTGAACTAGCAGTTCTAACACAAATCTCTAGCCCCCGTCAATGTCTTTGCAAGAGGCTTATTTCAGAAACAGAAAGAATGAAGAAGGTTAGCTACAGGAAGTCCTACAGATTTGTCCAGGAACTGTTAGCTATATTGAGAGTCTTACAGGAGAAGAGACAGAGGATATGATACTTACATGAGGGAAGGTGATTTTTCGGAGAGCAGCATCATAGTTCTTTACCTCCACCTTCTCCATGAGAGGACGAATGACTAAGTGGGTGTCAGTGCCTGGGGCAGGAAAGAGGGGAGAAGGTGTACAGAATTAGGAAAAGACCTGCATGAAAATAACCAGAGCTGAGCATGAAGAAAGACTCTCCAAGAGTAGTACCCACCTCCAGATATCAATGCTGTCGGGCTGTGCGCCACAGCACGCACATCGTGAGTGTGATGCTGGAAGGGCTTTGTCCGTACCCATTGCTTCTCGTTGCTGTTGGAAGTCACAGAGACCAGCTGAAAATGGAACACTGTACCCTCGGCTGTGCCCACCACGAAACTGTCTTCTTGCTGAGAAATTAAATCATTAGGAAGGTACATTTGAGCAAAAAAGGGCCCAGGCAGAAAAAATATTTCCTGAGGTTTTCTGTCTGTGCAGTTTAAGGGAATACATCTCTCCCCAGAATTAGAAGGTACGCTGCAGGGATCTTTTTCCTTGAGAAGCTAACATTTTCAGAGGAGCAAGCTCAGACATAAATAAAACTGTACCCACTACTGACAAAATTAATATGTATCTCAAATTATAATAGTGGTTTCATTCATACAAAGTAGAACCTTTTAAAACAGCAACAAAAAGGATAAAACACCTTGGAATAAATTTAACAAGAAATATGCTAGGCCTATATGAGAAAAATCTGAACCTACTAAAGGACACAAAAGACCCAACCAAAAGCATACCATGCTCTTGAATAGGATATTTAACATGATAAAGATATTATCACTGAATCACTGACGAATTGTATGTTTTACATAATCCAGTAAAAATACAGAAAGTTCTTTACTTGGAACTGAGGAGGTGTTCCTTACATTTGTATATTTAAAACAAAACAAAACAAAACAAAACAAAACAAAACAGACAAGCAAAAACAAAAAACAAGATACATACAAAAAGCCCAAGCAATAGTAATAAAAACACTGCGGGGGGGGGGGCGGGGGGACTGGGAGCCCTATCCCTGCCAGATATTAAAATACATCTATAATGTCTCAATAATTAAAACAGTGTAGTATGGCACATGAATACAGACTGACCATGTAAAAGAAATGAAAGTTCTGAAATATACCCAAATTCTTAAGAGAATTTAATATCACAAATATCTAATATTTGAGGCCCAAGTGGTATCTTAAATTGGCAGAAAAAAATAGACCATTCTTTAATCTATAAATGGAGCTAGAAAACCTGTGTAGCTACAGGATTTGCCCTTGGGAAGACTGTTGCTGCAAAGGAGAGGCTAGGCCTCCCTATAACTGTGCCTAAGAGCCTCCTCCCGAATGCCTCTTTGGTGCTCAGATGTGGCCCTCTCTCTCTAGCTAAGCCAACTTGAAAGGTGAAATCACTGCCCTCCCCACTACGTGGGATCAGACACCCAGGGGACTGAATCTCCCTGGCAACGTGGAATATGACTCCTGGGGAGGAATGTAGACCCGGCATCATGGGATGGAGAACATCTTCTTGACCAAAAGGGGGATGTGAAAGGAAATGAAATAAACTTCAGTGGCAGAGAGACTCCAAAAGGAGCCGAGAGGTCACTCTGGTGGGCACTCTTATGCACAATATAGACAACCCTTTTTAGGTTCTAATGAATTGTGGTACCTGGTGGTAGATACCTGAAACTATCAAACTACAACCCAGAACCCATGAATCTTGGAGACAATTGTATAAAAACGTAGCTTATGAGGGGTGACAATGGGATTGGGAAAGCCATAAGGACCACACTCTCCTTTGTCTAGTTTATGGATGAATGAGTAGAAAAATAGGGGAAACAAACAAACAAACAAAGGCACTCAGTGTTCTTTTTTACTTTAATTGCTCTTTTTCACTTTAATTATTCTTCTTGTTATTTTTGTGTGTCTGGTAATGAAGGTGTCAGGGATGATTTTGGTGATGAATGTACAACTATGTAATGGTACTGTGAACAATCGAATGTACGATTTGTTTTGTATGACTGCGTGGTATGTGAATATATCTCAATAAAATGAATATTTAAAAAAAAAAAGAAAAAGAAAACCTGTGTAGTTATACAGAAAAAATAAGATTGAACCCATACCTCTGTGTATCAGAACAAGTTCCAAACGTATCAAAGATTTAGATATAAAAACAGAAACTATAGAAGAACTAGAAGAAAATGTGTGGAAAAGGACCATGACTCAAAACCAGATGCCATAAAAGACTGATAAATTCAACTAGTTAAAACACACAGACAATTTCCAGATAGGAAAAAAAAAGAGAGAGAGAAGGGAAAGAGAGGCAAACTTGGGGGAAATTATTTTCACAAAGGGTAACTCCCTCTCTACAAGATGAAAAGATTCCTAAAAATCAGTAAGAAGACCAACAATCCAATTTTTAAAATGGAAAAAGTTTATTAACACAGTTAATAGAAAACTGCTCTTAAATACATGATAAGATACTTATCTCACATCAAGAAAAGTGCAAATTAAAACCATGATGGGTTCTTGTTTTCCCCCAAACAGATGGACAAACTCCAACAGTATTTTAACAACTGCTGGCAAGATTGAGGAATTATACACACAGGTGGAGAGAAGTTAAAATAGTACACCATCAAGGAAGGGCAATTTGAAAATAACCATAAAAATTACAAATACATATACCCTTTCATTCAACAATATTCTACTTCTGGAAAATTAGAGATACCTTCTGCATGTATGAATCACACTGCAGCACTCTTTGTAATAATAAGGCCAAAATAACCTTAACATTCACCAATAATAAGCTATTATATAAAATTGTCATGTATCAGTTCATTAGAATACTACACAACTAGAAAAAAGAATGAGGAAGCTATCATTTAACAAGCTAGATTAAGCAAAAAAATAGATGCCAGTATGCATGATTTGCAATGGGTGGAGGTGGCCTACAGGTACATAGACTGAGGAACAGAATGGTGAACTGTTGTGTGTGCATACAATGGAATACTGAGCAACTGCGAGAAGGACTGAAGATGTGAGACATGCAACAAGGTGAATGGATCCTGTAGACAGCATTTTGAGTTAACTATGCCAGAAACAAAGGCAAACACTATAATGCCTCGCCAATATGGAATAACTACAATATGTAAACTCAGAATTGAATCTTAGAGCATGGCTTATTGTAATGGTCCCTAGATTGTAAGCTCTTATAGCTGTCAAATCTATTCCTGAATTGTAATGGCTATCTCCAGATTACAAGATGCTGATCCCTTTGCGCATAACCTGATCGAACCTGGAACTTTGGGTATCCGTTGACACCTGAAACTCAGACCTAGAGCTCAGCAGATATGAATGTCAGTATTAGCGCATACAGCAACTGTTAAAAAAGCTGAAAAGAGTCCAGATTTCAATTAGAGATATGAATGAAGCAGATCTGGTTAAGACTAGGGCTAACTGGGCCAAAGGGTAAAGGATGATACTTGACTGTGTTTTAAAACTTCAACTTCCATGTGAGACCAAGGGAAGAGATGTTTATTTAGTGCAGGATCTGTACTTCCCAAACAATTTAACTCATAGTTTATTCAAATAACATAATTACATGGAACTTTGAATAAGAAGTGAGACCTGGTAGGTTTGTATAGGTTAGTGTGAAATAGGGACACATGCCAAAGTGATTTAGGCAGAGAATAAAAATATATATGCAGGGCCCCCCTGAGGAGCTGGGGGGAAATGCAGAAGTGTTGGACTTCCTCACCTGGATCATTGCTGATGTTCTCACAAACATTGAGGATGGGCAGTTTGGTATGCTGAGCCCTCTATCTTGGGACTTGCCCTTATGAAGCTAGTCACTGCAAAGGAGAGGGTAAACCTGCTTATAATTGTGCCTGAGAGTCTCCCCGAGTACCTCTTTGTTGCTCAGATGTGGCCCTCTCTCTACTAACCCAAGTTGCAGGTAAACTCACTGCCTTCCCCCCTACATGGGATCTGACTCCCGGGGTGTAAATCTCCCTGGCAACACAAGATATGACTCTCAACGATAAATCTGGACCTGACATCATGGGATTGAAAACATTTTCTTGACCAAAAGGGAGATTGCAAAATGAAACAAAATAAAGTTTCAGTGGCTGAGAGATTTCAAATGGAGTTGAGAGGTCACTCTAGTGGGCATTTTTATGCACTTTATAGGTATCCCTTTCTAGTTTTTAATGTACTGAAGTAGCTAGAAGTATATACCTGAACCTATCAAACTGCAACCCAGTAGCCTTGACTCTTGAAGATGATTATATAGCAATGTTGCTTAAAAGGGTTAACAGTGTGATTGTGAAAGCCTTGTGGCTCACACTCCCTTTATCCATTGTATGGATGGATGAGCATAAAACGGGGATAAAAACTAAATGAAAAAATAGGGTGGGGGGCATGATTTGGGTGTTCTTTTTTACTTTTATTTTTTATTCTTATTTTCACTTTTTCTGGTATAAGAAAAATGTTTAAAAAATAGATTGGGGTGACGAATGCACAACTATACGATGGTACTGTGAACAGCTGATTGTACACCACGAATGAATGTATGATATGTGAACACATCTCAATAAAACTGAATTTAAAATTGAAAGAAAAAAAAGCAGGGTAGTAAGACTGAAAAATGGGAGTGTGTTTCAGATAGTGATGACTGGCAAGAAGTAGCCACCCAAGCAAAGATCTGGTACAAGAGCAAGAATATAGGTCCTGAAGCTGGTATGTCCAAGGAAGAGCAGAAGGTCAGCAGGCTTGGAGCATGGTGAGTAACCGAGAGTCAGAGCATACCAGACCTGGGGGCAGATCCTTCTGGCCCCTGCAGGCAAGAGAAAGAGGCGGCATTTTATACTCAGGGTTAAGGGTCTCACTGATAGATTTAAGCAGGAAAGGGATATGATCTGATAGAAACCTTAAAATCCCAATTCTAGTTGGTCAGAGAACAGGCCCAAGGGAACAAGGGAGACCAGATGGAGGACAACTGGAGAAAAGAGATAGTTTCTTGTTTGAGTTTAGAGAAATACAAAGGGAGGCCATCAATTGGGAGAGAACTATGATTATACCTGTTATCATGGAAAGTCATGATATTTCAAACTATAATTAATAATATAACAATGAAATAAAATAACATTTATCAAACAAAAAAAAAAAGATGCCAAACAATGTTAATGCTTGGGCAATCATAAAAAGGAAATTAGTAATAGCCTTTACATATTGAGAAAGAGTTTCTTATGAAATAAATGGATAGGAGGGAGGAATGGAAGGGAGATTCAAAAATCAAAAGGATCAATTTTTTATACTTTTGATTTTTTTAAACTACATGAATGTCATACTAGTCAAAAAATCAAATACATGTTTTGAAATGGTAATGGGAAGGATAGGTAGATTTTTCCTTAGGTTTTGTAAAGAACCATGGACTAAAAAATTGAAGCACTAGAGAGAGAAAGCCAAAGGAAGCAAGAAACTGAAACAGAACCTGGAAGAGAAGGGAGAGACCAGGAGACACCACCATGTGTCTTGCCATTTGGCAGAGGAACCAAGGATCACCAGCAGCCAGCCCCAGAAAGCCACAGTCCTTGGGGTAAAAGCATCGCCACGATGGTACCTTGATTTGGACATTTTCCTGGCCTCAAAATTAAACATAGATGATGAGATCCATTTGACTTCCTGGTATCTCAGAAGCTTCAAAAGCTGTTGGAGCCTCCAGGGACCATTGCTGTAGCCCTTTGAGGAAACTAAAGCCACAGGATGCTAAGGGTCTGATAAGCCAAGAAAAGATAAAAGATGGAACATCTTTCTTTTCCTGCTCCCAAGGAAATTCCATTATTTTTCAAAGGCCACATGACAGCGTAAAACCCAATCTGGGTTGAAAGAAGCAGTCCACAAGGACAAGCTTAGTGTTAGCTGAAAATGAAGTTGTTACCAGACAGCAAACTGCAGTTCTCGCTTCTTTTCAATATGTGAATGAGGAACTAAAAACAGCTCAGTAAACTCTAAGCAACTGTGACAGCTGAAACTGTCTGGGAAACCAGGAGCCCACCTGGACCAAGATGAAAAGATCACCAGTTACCTTGTACTTCATGCCACTGTGGGTCTATAGAGGTATGTTATCAGTTCTATTTTACTCAAATAGAAGTTATAAAAAAAATATGATTTATCCCGGCACTTCCAAAAGCCAAACAGCTCCAAAATCGCTTCTGTTATTTTGAATTCATTAAAAGGTGATGGTTTCTAACAATCTTTTCAAGGCAAGAGGAGGGCCATGCTTTCTCAGACCCTGAAAAATGGATGTTGCTGTTGTTTTTACCCATAGAAAATTGACCCTGTTCAATCTTTCATGAATATCTTTCAGCTCATTCCATGTGGGAAGAAAGACAATGAGAAGTGAGTCCTACAGCAAGAGATCTCAGAATGATTCTTCCAAAAGCTCTCATAAAATGAGTTACCCTGAATATGACCTTACTTATCTAAGCCCACGTAAGGTAATATTTTGCTCTTAAAGCTGTCAGATAAAAAGCTGTTGTTGTTGAAGTTAGAAAATACAGAATATATTTTGTCACATGGAAGAGTTCTGGAAAATAGTTGTAGAGGATAAATTTCAAAAGAAAACTAAGCTACTGTGGAAAACAATTTCCAGAAAGTTAACCATGGAATTACGATAGGACCCAGCCATCCTGCTTCTGTGTATATACCACAAAGAATTAAAAGCAGGAATTTGGAGAGATGTTTACACACCGATGTTCATAGCAGCATTATTCACAATAGCCAAAAGGTGGAAGCAACCCAAGGGTCCATCAACAGATGAATGGATAAACAAAATATGATACAGCCATACAATGGAATATTATTCAGCTCTAAAAAGAAGTGGCATGCTGGTACATCCTACAACATGGATATACCTTGAAGACATCATGTTGAGTGAAATAAAAATAAGCCAGACACAAAAGGACAAATACTACATTATTTCTCTTATATGAAATACTTAGAGTAAGCAAATTCATAGAGACAGAAAGCAAAATAGTGGTTACCAGGGGTGGAGGTGAGAGAGAGGAATGGGTACTATTGCTAAGTGGGTATGAATTTTGGTTTAGGATGATGAAAACAGTCTGGAAATAGTAGTGAAAGTTACACAGTATTATCAACGTACTCAAGTCAAAGAACTTTCCACTTAAAATGTTTAAAATGATTTCATTTTATGTATATTTTACCACAATTAAAAATAAATTATTTATAATAAAAAGAAAACCGAAAATTAAAAAAAAAAAAAATTGAAGTGCTATAAGCATTCCTTGAAATTACCTAAAACCATGATTTCCTTGAAGAGTGGGATTCAGACCACTCTTAAAGGCTACAGGAGATAATTTTAGGTAACACACAGACCAGTTGTTAAAAGAAAAGAAAAGAAAGAAAAAAATACACAGTCAGAGGTATTTCCATTTTGATTATTTATCAATCCTTCTATTTATTTCAGGAGAATCTTAGTTTGGGGCTATGTATTTTGCATTTAATACCTCTTTAATACTTAAAAAAATTTCCCCTGTGAAGAAACCTTAACACTGTTGTTTTTCATTATATTAGGCTGTTTATTTACAGAAAGTGATACTGATTTTTAATTTAGGTATTGATATAGTTTCTGTTTAAAATAACTTTACATAAATAATAGTTTGGGGGAAAAAATCCCAAAACTAGTAGTCAAAAGACCAAGATATGGGAAACCCTGAGCTAATTCACTTTATTTCACAAATGAAGAGGGAGGGCTAAAGAGGGAACAGCTTGATCAGCATCATCCAATGAAAGGGTAGCAGTGCCAGGGCTAGCACCTAGGTTTCCTGATTCCGTTTAAGGCTCTCTCTGACAATATGCAGAACACTGTGATTCTAATGCCAGTTTAAAAAATCTTCATGTGCTTACAATGATTTTTAAAAATTCCTCCACATTTCAAAACCACTTCCACTGTAACTCCAGTTTTTAAAATATAAATTACAAGGGGTCCATCTCCCTACAGATGCTTTGAACAACCAGGAGAAATTGGCAAAACATCTTTCTCAAAGTTCCAGAAAACTGTTATAAGGACTACAGTAACAGGGCGAGTGCCAAATCAAGATAAAAAAAAACTTAAAAGGTCCTGGCTGGCCTCACCCCTCGCAAGCTGAGAGTAGTTGGCCTGTGCTCCCAGTGTCAATCAGATCCCCAGTCCCAGTTCTGGAGGCAGCAAAGTCATGCTCATGCACATACTGGGAGCACGTTATGTCTGGCCCAATCTGTCTAGGGGTGGCCTGAGGGACTCTCCACCCCAGAATTTGCCCTGCATACAGAGGGCAGCTCACCAAGCACTACTACAGAACACCGACAGACAACAATCAAGGGGCTGCCTGGTACAAGGGATTGCTGGCTACAGGACATACAGTTTAGAACTGTAAGGAAACTGTTTCCTAGGGAAGAGGCGACATTTGTATCCGTGTGAACAGGGAAATTCCCAGGGCCACACGTGCATGTCCAAGACAAGGGACATGGAAAGAAAGGACCAGGGAGGTCCCTACACATTGGTTTCCAGCTATTCTCCTAACTTGTTTAATGGATAAGCCCTGAAAGAGAACACTCACACAGGCACACAGGTCAATCTGGAAAGACTGGGAAAGGTGTTTTCTTTTCTTTCTTTCTTTTTTTGGCTCCTGGCATTCAAGAAAAGCACTGACATAATACTAGTTAGATAAAACTTAAGGAACAGACACTTCAGAGTCTAAATTCCAGCAATAATACATTAAAATATCAAATGTTCAAGTTTCAACAAAAGATTACAAACATACCAAAAAACAGGCTCAAGCAAAGGAGAAAATTAGAAGAATTAGAAACTATCAATGAGGACCAAACCTAGGACATTCCAGACATAGAATTTTAAAAAACATTCCCAAGTGTTTCCAGCATCATGAGCACACGCCACAATATCGGGTGTGGACAACAGCCTTTTGCGCACCCACAGCTAACTGTCCCAGAGCTAGGAAGGTGGGGCTGTACAAAGAGGGGGAAATTAACACACCCCATACAGCCATCCTTTCGGCAGGCTGGGAACGCCCCTACATGGCCCGGCAGCCCAAAACTACCCTTGAGGGATGGCACGCACTTGTGACGTAGCACAGCCTCCCCTCAGCAGAGGCCCTAGAAGGGCACGGCTTGGCAGAGGGACCCACTCGGAAAACCCAGGGACCATACACCAATACCAAGGACTTGTGGGTCAGCGGCAGAGACAATCTGTGGTGAGACTGAAAGGAAGGTTTAGACTCTTACAACAGCCTTAAATCTCCAGGAACACCGGGGAGGTTTGATTATTAAAGCCGCCCTCCCTCGCTAACCGCTCAGACACACGTCCCACATTCAGGGCGGACAACACCAACAACACACCCAAACTTGGTGCACCAATTGGACCCCCACAAGAATCAGACCCTCACACACCACAAAGACAAAGTTGGAGAGAACTGGCTTGAGGGGAACAGGTGGCTCGTAGATGCCACCTGCTGGTTAGTTAGAGAAAGTGTACGCCACCAAGCTGTAGATCTGACAAATTAGAGATTAGTCTTTGAATTAGCCTACATATCCTAAAAGAATCCTATCAAGTTAAGCAAACATCAAGAGGCCAAAAACAACAGAAAATTTTAAAACATATGAAAAAAAACAGACGATATGGATAACCCAAACCCAAACACCCAAATCAAAAGATCAGAGAAGATGCAGTACTTGCAGTAATTAATCAAAGAACTAAAGACAAACAATGAGAGCATGGCACAGGATATAAAGGACATGTAGAAGACCCTAGAAGGGCATAAAGAAGAAATTGCAAGAGTAAACAAAAAAAAATAGATGATCTCATGGAAATAAAAGAAACTGTCGAACAAATTAAAAAGATTCTGGATACTCATAGTACAAGACTAGAGGAAGTTGAACAACGAATCAGCAAACTGGAGGACGATAGATAAAATAAAACATCGAAATATAAGACTCATTGGTATCCCAGAAGGGGAAGAGAAGAGTAAAGGTCTAGAAAGCATATTCAAAGAAATTGTTGGGGAAAACTTCCCAAACCTTCTACACAACATAAATACACAAAGCATAAATGCCCAGCAAACTCCAAATAGAATAAATCCAAATAAACCCACTCCAAGACATATTCTGATCAGACTCTCAAATACTGAAGAGAAGGAGCAAGTTCTGAAAGCAGCAAGAGAAAAGCAATTCACCACATACAAAGGAAACAACATAAGACTAAGTAGTGACTACTCAGCGGCCACCATGGAGGCGAAAAGGCAGTGGCACGGTGTATTTAGAAGTCTGAGAGAGAAAAATTTCCAACCAAGAATACTTTATCCAGCAAAGCCCTCCTTCAAATTTGAGGGAGAGCTTAAATTTTCCACAAACAAATGCTGAGAGATTTTGCTTATAAAAGTCCTGCCCTACTTGAGATACTAAAGGGAGCTGTACTGACAGAGAAACAAAGAAAGGAGAGAGAGATATGGAGAAACGTTCAGTACTAAAGAGATTCAATATTGGTTCATTAAAGGACAATAAGAGAGAGAGGGGAAAAAATACATGTGACAAACACAAAACAAAGGATAGGATGGCTGATTCAAGAAATGCCTTCACAATAATAATGTTGAATGCAAATGGATTAACTCCCCAATTAAAAGATACAGATTGGAAGAATGGATCAAAAAATATGAACCATCAATATGTTACATGCAAGAGACTCACCTTAGACACAGGGACACAAGGAAATTGAAAGTGAAAGGACGGAAAAAAATATTTCATGCAATCTACAGCCAAAAGAAAGCAGGAGTAGCAATATTAATCTCAGATAAAATAAACTTTAAATGCAAGGATGTTATGAGAAACAAAGAAGGCCACTACATACTAATAAAAGGGGCAATTCAACAAGAAGAAATACCAATCATAAATGTTTCTGCACCCAATCATGGTGCCACAAAATATATGAGACAAACATTGGCAAAACTAAAGGAAGCAATTGATGTTTCCACAATAATTGTGGGAGACTTCAACACATCACTCTCTCCTATAGATAGATCAACCAGACAGAAAACCAAGAAGGAAACTGAAAACCTAAACAATCTGATAAATGAATTAGATTTAACAGACATATATAGAACATCACGTCCCAAACCACCAGGATATACATTCTTCTCTAGTGCTCACAGAACTTTCTCCAAAATAGACCATATGCTGGGACATAAAACAAGTCTCAATAAATTTAAAAAAACTGAAATTATTCAAAGCACATTCTCTGACCACAAATTTTCACAAATTTAATGAAAGATATGAATACACATCTAACATGCTCAAGGAACTCTAAACAGGATAAACCCAGATAGACCCAAACTGCACCATCTTATAATCAAACTGTCAAATGCCAAAGAGTGAGAGTTCTGAAACTCTCAAAAGAGAAGCAATGTATAGCATACATGGCAGCCTCAATGATATTAAGTGCCTATTTCTCATCAGAAACTATGGAGGCAAGAAAACAAACAGAATGACATATTTAAAGCACAGAGCAAAACACTGCCAACCAAGTATTCTATATCTGGCAAAACTGTCTTTCAAAAAATGAGGGAGACGGATCCCTATCTGAGACTCTATAAAAGTTTCACTCACTAAGTTTATTCTTCAGAAACTTAAATCCTTCAGAGTGCTCCTATGCCAGCTAAGTCTCAAAACCCAGAGGCAACAGCCTCTTCAAGAACATCAACTAGATGTGTCCCCTTTGCTCATAAAGTTGACACCCCTTTTCAACATGAACAAGTTAGGGTGGTCACTGCCTAGGCATCCCTGAAATCCAAAAGAAATTAAACTAGAGGAAGGGGCAACAACAGACAAGATGGAATTTAACAAAGGATTAGGAACAGTGAATCTTTATATAATTTTCTTTTCTTAGTTTCTAGGGTATTAGAATAGATAGAAGGAAAGAATTGAAATGGTGGCGCTATAACCCATAGCATTCTTTGAAATTTTTTCTATAGCTACTTGTTAAATTGTAATTTGAAAGCTTTACCTTTTTGTATATATGTTGTATTTCACGATAAAGAAATAACTAAAACTATAGTACTATAACTCATAACTTTGGAAATTCCTATATATCTACTTGTTAAATCATACTTTAAAAGATATTACCTTTTTGTATATGTTATATTCCATAAGAAGGAAATAAATGAAACTGTGGAATTATAACCTATAATATTCTTTGAAATTAGCTATTTATTTAATTGCACTTGGAAAGCTATCACTTTTATGTACATATGTTATATTCTACAATTTAAAAAAATGATAAAAATAAAAAAAAAATTTTAAATAAAAAAAATGAGGGAGAGATTAAGACATTCCCAGATAAACAAAAGCTGAGGGAGTATGTCATCACTAGACTGGCCCTACAGGAGATGCTCAAGTGAGTTCTGCAGACAGAAAGGAAAGGACAAGAGACAACAGATCAAAGCCACATGAAGAAGTAAAGATCTCTAATAAAGATCCAAGAAGGGCCATGGCAAAGATAACTACAGATGCCAGTACTATTGTATTTTTGGTTTGAAACTTCACTTTTTACTTCCTACAGGATCTAAAAGGCAAATGAATAAAATACAATGAGAAATCAGTGGTTTTGGACCCTATAAGCATGTAATTTGTGACAGAACTACATCAGGTAGGGAACAGAGGGGTACAGGAATACAGTTTGCGTATACCATTGAAGTTAAGTATCAAAGCAAATGAGATTGTTACAATTTAGGATATTAAATTCAAGCCCCACGGTAACTACAAAGAAAATATCAAAGAATATGCCAACTCATAGAGACAGAAATTAGAGTAGAGGTGTCCAGGGGCAGGGAGAAGGGGGATTAGGCTGTTAAAGCAGAAATGTTGTAGGGATCTCTTTGGGGGAAACGGGAATATTTTATTAATGGAAGGTGGTGAAGGTACAACAACATAGTGAATGTGATTAATCCCACCGTATGGGATGTTTGGGAGTGGTTGAAATGGAAAGCTTATGTTGTATATATGCTCCCACAATTACAAATAAAAGAGCAACTAAAGAGATAATGACAATTAAAGGCAAATCATGATCCTGGACAGAATCCAACAAGTGGGAGACAAGGCACAAATGGACATTATTGGGACATATGAAAAAATTGGAATACAGACTGTAAACTATCAATGTTAAATTTCTTGAAGTAGATAACCGCACTTAAGGTGGCTATATAAGTGAATATCCTTAGGAAATGCACATGGCACTCAAATGTTCAGAAAACTGATTGATAGTTATACACAAATAGCTGATGGATAGATGGATTGATTGATAGATGGACAGAATGATACATCACGTGGCAGAGTGTTATAACTGGCGGATCTGGATATCTGGGAGGGATAAAGTTATGTTAGAGTTCTCTGTATGGGGTTTGTACTGTTTTTATAACTGTCCTGTAAGTTTGAAAGTATTTCAAAATAAAATGTTTAAAATTAAAAACAAATTGTGGCAGCCCCTGGCCTGAACAAAACAGGCCTGTGGAACTTGTTGCCACACAGCAGTCTGCATGACCTGGGCAGCTAATGTTTAACTTATCATCTTTGTAAACCAGTAAAAAGAAAACGGTAAATTAACCTTAAAATGTAATTTTAAAATGGGAAGCAGGCAGAAGGTGGGAAACTCTTGGTCTCACAAAAAGAGCAAGATGTAAATGTACCGTAGACCTCCCACCATCAAATGTTAATCTAGTTTACCTGCTTTCTGGCTTCCAAATGTTTTCACTCTTGTGGTTATCTACAAAGCTCCATCCTATGATCCTCCTCTTCTTCCTGCATCCATCCCCTACCCCCATGTCACAGAACCCTGTTCCCCTGTCTATGCTCTCCCACCCTTAGGAATATTTGGTCTCAAACCCTTATAACTGGCTAGGCGGCTTCTATAAGCATGGGTTCAACTTGCCTGCGAATGAGGCACCCGCCCAGCGTGAGAGCCGTCATGATCCCACTCTGTAAGCAAGCCCTGAATAAAAGTTCATGGTATCAGAAAATGCCTGGTGTCTTCTTTGACCTCTGGACTGGCAAAGCCCTCACAAGCCACGACACAAATACAAGTAACTTTGAGCAAGAAAAAAAATGATAGGTGTCTAACAGGGTGATGAGAAAAATCAGGAACCTGGGTCAGCAGTTAATCAACCAAATGGTATAAAGACTAGGTCAACTGTCAAGAGAAAGAGAAGTGTGAGCATGTTTGAACATGTAGCTGACATCAATTGCATACCTACTCTGCTAAAGACTTCATATATAAAATAAACATCATCATCTAACCCTTCAATAATTTGCAAGGTAAGTTATCATTTGTTCTGTCAGGAATAATTGTGGAAGACTTAGAAATGGGCAAAAAAAATTATTGGTAAAATGAGATGAAATAGTTTCAGTGGCTGAGAGATTTCAAATGGAGTTGAGAGGTCACTCTGGTGGACATTCTTATGCACTATATAGATAACACTTCTTAGGCTTTAATGTATTGGAATAGCTAGAAGTAAATACCTGAAACTACCAAACTCCAACCCAGCAGTCTGGACTCCTGAAGACAATTATGTAATAATGTAGATTACAAGAGGTGACAGTGTGATGGTGAAGACCTTGTGGATCACACCCCCTTTATCTAGTGTATGGATGAGTAGAAAAATGGGGATAAAAACTAAAGGACAAATGGGGTGGGATGGGGGGATGATTTGGGTGTTCTTTTTTCACTTTTATTTTTTATTCTTGTTCTGGTTCTTTCTGATGTAAGGAAAATATTCAGAGATAGATTGTGGTGATGAACACATAACTATGTTATCATACTGTGGACAGTGGATTGTATACCATGGATGATTGTATGGTCTGCGAATGTATTTCAATAAAACTGAATTAAAAAAAAAAATTATTGGTGTATTTGTCTAATGAACCCTTCCAGGTAATTTGTGCCTTTGTCTTTGGGTTATTTTACAACTCTTTACAAAGTAGCAAACTGAAAGCAATGCAAATGATTTCTGCCCACAGAAATGCAAATGAATCTTGCCTGGGGAATACAACTAATTGCCCTGTGGACATTGACAGTTTTGCATAAAGTTGTAGATTCATTTCAACATTCCTGATGGCCTTATATAATTCTGTGTTCTTTGAATTATCCTTCGAACTGGTTGTAACATCTTACTTGGTCCCTCATTTTATGAGTTAAATAACATCTCTGACATTTTAATTTCATGTTTATATGAGTCACAATTTCCCTTTCTTTTCCTAACCGTTATTTAATAGCCTTATTCACAAATAAGGAAACTGGAGCTCCAAAAGATTTAGAAGCCTGGTAAGGACACATAGCCAGCCATCTGCCTCTAACATACGTGTTCTGGGCACACCACACTGCCTCAACCTTGTACCAGCTTTCTTTGAGCTCATTTGCAGGCACATGATGATAGAGAAGACGGAAAGCATGTCTGAAGGGCAGCACGTAAGGTTGCCTGGACCAGCCTCTCCCCTCCTCCTCTTAGAAGGCTACTTGGAAAACCCAAAGTGTAAATGGAGACAATGAGCAGCTTAAGGAGCTCACTTTCCCTACCTCCAACTAAAATAGTTCATTTAATTCACCATTCAAAGGAGGTAGGAGGGAACGGTTTGCTCAAAGTCCCACCAACAGACAGAGATGGGGAAAGCAAGGACTCCTCCCTCCACAGCCTCTTTCCCTGAGCTGTAATCATGCAAGAACTAAAAAGGAAAGGAAAGAAAAAGTCTCTTTTAGGGTATAGCAGAAAGGAAGCCTGGGGAAATGCAAACCATGAAGAGAATGGGGGAGGGGATATCCTAATTTAATCAAGGAGTGACTGCTTCACAAGAAAGAAAAAAACAAAAAAAATCCCAGGACTGACCTCTAAATGAAAGCAACTGTTCCCTACAACTCCCTGCAGGAATCAGGAATCACCTCCAATATACGAGCGAAAGACATCTAAGAAGACAAAGGACTGCGTGTACGCCACATTTTGTTGACTCTACTCAACAAAAACCCATTAAAAATAAATCTAAAAAATAACGAGCTGTTCTGAAAAGAAAATGTACTACAGAAATGTCTTGGTAATTAGGATGCGTTTTAAGAGATGTGAAAATGACAATGACAATACTACACTCACTCTGTTCCAGATACTGTATTTATTTAGTACTTTACATGCACTACCCATTTAATCCCCTCCCAAACTCCCTGAGGTATGTATTATTAGCATCCTTGTTTTTCCAGAGGAAGAAACTGAGGCTTAGAGAAGTCAGTTGCCCAAGGAGGACATGGACCTATTAAGTGGTACAGCTGGAATTGCACTCTGACCAATTTTGGAGTCTGTGATAAGTATTTTTGAGGGCTTGAATTTGTACAACTTTATTTTTCAATTCAGTTTTGTCTTCCCCATAATAAAATAATGATGTGTCTTAAAACCAACTGCATCTAAGACTCAACATAGTAATACAGGCACATGCTGGAAGAGAAATCAAACAGTATAAAATGGCGTACAATAAAAATTAATATCCTTCCCACCTGCCCTAATTTCCCCCTGCAGAACTTACCATGTTAGCATTTATTTATCTTTTCAGAGATATTCTATACTAGCAAAACTGTTTATATGGATCTGCTCTTCCTTCCTGTTGATGTATTAATATAATTAAACTATTGGTTTTTCACCATAACAATGTTCCATAGCAGTAAATACACATCTTCCTTGTTCTTTGAAACTGAAGCATAAAACTTAATAATTAATAAATGGTGCTAAATTAATACTGAAGTCAATCCTAATAAATACAATTGCTATGGAGTAAAACTATTGTAAGAGGGAATTTCTCCCACTCATTTCAACTTATACTACTATTAACATTTATGTGACATCTAAGTATTTTACAGAACTTTAACATGCATCAAATTGTTCTCATGGAAAACCTGTGAAACAGGAAAGGAACATTTTACAGGTAAAAAAATAAAAAAGCAGGCATATGAGTGAACGCTACATTAGAAACTGGATGTCCACACTTAGGATAATATATAATTCTCAAAACTAAGTAGATAAAGAATAAAGGATCTAGTCAACAAACCTCAAAGTCACCTTCCATGCCTCATTACTGAAATACCCAAACTTTATGAATTAGAATTCATGTTACCAAAAGGAAAGAGTCACACTTGTTTAATACAAATCTGCTTAAGCCTTATTCAAATAAGAGAAAACTAACATTTTTAAAATCACTATCAAACTATCTTCTAATTTCACAAGATAGCTCTGGAAGCAGGAGAGCAGTTGCATAGAGTGGAGCAACAGCCCTTCTCAAGATTCTTCTAGGCTACTTGTGCCCTTTGTAGGGACTGGATAACTGTGAACTGGGAGTAGGCTGCAATCTTTCTGCTAACTAATCTTTTAGAGACTATTATCTCTTAGAGAGTAAGAGGGATCTGGGAAATTATGTGAATTTTCAGCTGCATTTTCCAAAATTCATCTTCCTCCAGCACACCATTCTGGATAAGTGTCTGTGGCATGTCTCTGACACTGTCTTCTCTACTCACTCCTCCTGGTTGTACATCGACCACTCAAAACAAGGACTATACTCACATCAGACACAGCAATGGACTGCACGTCAGCATTTGCAATGAGCTGGTTCTTCACAAGCGTACCGGTAGCTGAGTCCCAGAACTGCACCTTCCCGGCAGAGTCTACACTTATGACAGTGCCATCGGACAAGAAGGCCACGCCCCATATGATACACTTCCGCTTAGACACACCCATATGTCGCCTATCCACGATCATCTTATGAATAGCACTTCCTGAAAAATAAGAAAAGCCCACAAGTTGGATGGTCCTTATTTCTCCTTTGGTCTTCAGAAACTGCTTGTGGTAGGCATGATCACATTAACTTAGCTACCCAAGCACAGACCATTCACCAGAGCTCAGTCTTGGGACTCTAAAATGGCTACCTGAAGATGAGAGCAAAAGGGAAGGACAAATGGAAGAGACATGTGAGACCTCCACTCAAAGCCAGCCAATTGCACACATACTTTATACTGTTTCTAAATGGAAAAGGGAGAGAAGACAACAGTGACAAAATGTGGGGAACGGGAAAGCAGACAAGGAGTAGTAACTGACTTAGTAGACCTCTGAAACTATCCTAAGCCAGTGGTAAGGAAAGCTGGAAAGCCAGATGACTTATACCCCAGAAGGCTCAGAAATTGGGGACCCCAGATACTTTTGGAAGTGGAGGTGAAAGTGGAGCTAAAAGGAGTGTTTGGGTGAAAGTAAGTTTACGAAGCTGTTAGACCCCTCAAACACCCTACCCCAACCTTAGGCAACTCCCTTGCCCTCCCTTGCCCTCACCCCAATTAAAGACTGGAGACTTATTCTCTGAAGACGGATACCAAGCATAACTGAGAGCAGAAGCACCATATGAAAAACAGGATTGGGTGAAAATGTACAAACTGAATGTTGAGAATACCAGTTTTCCTCTCCTGAGAATGCTGACAGTGAGGCTCATACTCATCATGCAGGAGACTAAAAAATCATTTCAGGAGAATATGTTCAGCACAAGAGAAAAGATCTAAAGAGCCTGACTCCAGAGGTTCCCCAAACTAACAGTCCAGCCATGGACACTGAAGCCCATGCTTAATAAGCCTCACTAATGAGGCCAGTCTTAAGAACAAGAGCAATCACCAGACAGGTGAGGAAAATCTTTAATATGAAAGGCAGAGGCCAAACAGAATAATGGAAAAAAATAATACTGACAGGAAACAGAAGCAGGGTGAAGAATACTTCATAAATATTAATAGCCTTAGAAAGAGAAAATGAGGTAGTGAATAAAGAAACAAACCAGAATGCTATAAGAACATTCAGAAAACAAAAAAGAACTCTGGAAATGGCAGAAATGAAAAACTCAATTGAAAGATTGAAAGATTGAAAGATGATAATGACAAAATCCCCAGAAAGCAGAGCAAAATGCCAGAGACGGAAAACAAGGGGAAAAAATGATAACAAAATTAGAAAAGCCAATATTCAAATAATAGAAATTCCAGAAAGAGAAAATGGAGAAGAGAAACTCATCTACAAAATAATAAGAAGAATTTTCCCCAGAACTGAAGGAAAGTGGGTTTTTGCATTAAAAGAACCTACCAGGTGTCTATTACAATTGATGTTAATAAATCCATACACCAAGAAACATCATTATTAAATTTCAGAACAGGGAGGCTATAGAGAAGATCCTAAAAGTTTCAAAAAAAAAAAAAAATCAAACAAAAAAGGTCTAAAACAAACAAACAAAAACCAGGGCCTATACAAAGACGAACTCTCAGAACAGCATCAGATTTCTTAATACTAAAGGCTAGAAGACAGTGGAGCTATGGCTTTAAATTCTAAGACAAAATAATTCCCAACCTAAAAGTCTTTCTCACACACCTTTCCCAGATCCAACCAAAGGAATAAGCCAGGAAAGTGAAAGACATTAGAAACAGGGGAAACTTAACCAAGAGAGAAGCAAAGTGGGGAAGAGAGGTGTCCCAAAATGAGTGTGAAATGAGAGTTCAAGATGTCACAGTTGTGCATCAGACCCAGAAACTGGCTATTAATGGGAGCAGGTCAGAGGGCTCTTCATCCTCAAGAAGACGAAAGTGAAAGAGAAAACGTGATGTGTTTGAACCTAATGAGAAGAGATGTATACAACTGGAAGATTTTGGAGATACGTTAGTAATAAGTACATAGAAACTGGGAGGGAAAAAAGGCATGCAGGCAAGCAGACACATGGATGGACAGACAGGGAAAGAAGGAAGACAACAGTGAACAAAAAATACACATAAAAGTACCACGAGGGTATTATTTAGATGGTTATAATAATGAAACCACTAACTATCAAACCTGACCAAAGTTACAACATAATACTGAGAGGACTGGGAGAAAATGTCAGTGCATGTGGCAGAGGGTGGAAAAAGAGGGCTAAATAGTGATAGCAATTAATAATGGTCTAAAACTGAAAAATCAAAATGTAGCATTATCTTTAGAGAATACTGCTAAATATAAAAAGAATCAGCCAAAAGTTGAAAGTGGTTGTCTTTGAGGAGTGGGAGAAGGGATGTAGGGGGGATTCCTTTATTTTTGTAACAAGATTTAAGGAAATTTTTGACTATATGTGTGCATAACCAGTAACAATAAAAAACTTAAATAAGCATTGAGGGAAAAAAAAATACAGACATGCCTGACCTATTTTACCTCCATATCTTAGATGGGAGCAAAGACACACCCACCAAACAAGTTGAAGTGAACCTCATCACTGAAGGATTCCATTAGCCAATTCTCTAGGCCAAGAACAGAGAAAGCACGTGATTCTCTATCTTTTTGTTCTCATGTCTCACCAGAAAGAGAAAATGGAGAAGAGAAACTCATCTACAAAATAATAAGAAGAATTTTCCCCAGAACTGAAGGAAAGTGGGTTTTTGCATTAAAAGAACCTACCAGGTGTCTATTACAATTGATGTTAATAAATCCATACACCAAGAAACATCATTATTAAATTTCAGAACAAAAAAACATTATCACAATCTCATGTTCCTCAATACAGAAGCTTACTTTTACTAAGGACTAGAATTTATAAATAGATATTCTATTAATCCTTCAGAGTAAATGTAGTACTGATTGGGGCCAAATTTTATTATAAATTGTTATTACCATGAATTCTTATTATTCTCATTATGATGAAAAATACTGCATCCCATTGAAGAACCAAGATTCCCCTAAAAGCAGCATTTCAGGAAAAGAGTGAAATTAATGGTAGGCATCATTAATGGTACCATTAATGAGAGGTTAGGCCCTAAAGGTCACTGAAGCACGACAAGGGCTTAAGCTTATTCCCAGAAATGTGAATCTCACAAACAAGACCCCCTCCCCAAATGAACTGAGAAAAACAGTCACCTGATTTGACATCGAACACACTAATGTAGTCTATGGAGCCGGCTGCAATGTGGGTACCAGAGGGTTGCCAGCTGAGACTCAGGATGCGACCTTGGAAGTTACACAACAAAAAAGAAAATGGCATATGCATAAATATACAGCCAAGGGTAACGGAATTCTCTTCTCACTAATCTAAAGGACTAATGTTTTATAATTTTAGCTCTCATTTACTGTATTCCAGTGAAATTTTATGAAAGATGAGAAACAACTTTGCCCTGGGATCCACGATGAAATATTTGATACTTACTTTAATTAAGTCTAAATAGATGTTGAGAGTGTAAATATGTACAACCTTTTGAGAATAATCTGGTAGTAACCAAACAAAATTTATATGTGCATACTTTTTGGTCAAGCAAGGCACCGTTAAGAATACAAGGAGGAATACTTGCATAAATGCCTAAAAATATGTATATAAGAACGCTCACTATAGCACTGGTTGTAATAGTAAAAAACACATTAAAAAAGGTAAATATCAGTAAGAGTTTAGTTAAATAAACTACAGAGCATCATAAAATGAAACGCCATGCCAACTGTCATGACTGACAGAAAGATGTCTGTAACAGATGAAGTAAAAAACCAAGCGGAAAGATAAGTGCATATGTGTTTATATGAATATATAAAAAAGTCTAGAAGGATTTGGTTCCAAAATGCCATCTGCAGAGTGAAATTATATACTTCCTTTCTATAGTTTATTTGGCTAAATGTATGAAATTTTTAACAAGCATTGTCTCTTTTTTGCAATTAAAAAAGAATACCCCAAAGATATTAAAAACAAACAAAACATGGAAATCTGATTAGCAGAAGATCAATATTACTGAGGGACACTGAAAGAATCTGTGGGACAGTCACTATTTTCTAGAGGAGGGGTCAGCAAACCATAGCCCATAGGCCAAATGGGGCCTGCTGCCTGTTGTAAATAAAGTTTTACTGGAACACAGCCATGCCCATTTGTTTGCATTGTCTGTGGCTACTGTTGTGCCACAATTACAGTTATCAAAGACCACATGACCTGTAATGCCTAAAATATTTACTCTCTGATCCTTTACATCAGACGTTTGTTAACCACTGATCTTAGAGGTCAGAGTCCTTTGGTCTACATAGAGCCCAGGCATGGGCAATTTTTTTAAAACTCCCTCCAGATAATTTGAATGTGCTAGCAGGATTAAGAACCACAGCTCCTAAAGACAAAATTTTCATTTCAAGACTTTATTTATACTTAAGATGTCACAAAAATAAGTGATAACTAACAAAATGACTTTTCACTTTCACAGATCCACTAGCTTTCCTATTTTGAATTTCTGGGTTTCTACGTTATTTCTTAGCCAGGCAAATCACAACTATATTACACAATGGAGAAAACCTGGGCTAGGCTTCTAGAATATACCTTGTATTCAGAAAAAATTAGCATGTACTAATACATTAACTAAACCCACAGGAAAATACCCCTTCCCCAGTGGCACAGAAACATAACTTCCTTTAAGGCTATTCACTGCCCCACTAAAAATGACCCTTACTTTTCTGCCGATCAAAATTTCTTTCAAACTGGATTTTGTCCGGGGTGAGTTGAAATAGTTTTACAGTTCCATCCTCACAGCCAATCTATTAGTGAAAAAGAGGTACGATAAACATTTTATAGGAATAAATATATCTGTTTACATTTATTACATTTCCCCCTAAAACTATCATTTGCTCTGAAAAAGAAAAATAGTTTTTGCCAGGAAAAAAAGTTCTGGTGCCAAGAAACTGATAGTGTGCTCTTGGCTCCCTTCATATCCCAGCCAGAAGAAGGCTGATATTAAGATCTCTTTATAGTGGCCCAATTCCTGCATAGGACATGGAACAGACATTGGATTTTACAGCACACTTCTGCTAGAGACCCAAGGCCTAAACAAAAGACCCATTAACTTTATAATCTAAGAGGCAACATCACAAGATATTATACAAATCAAAAAGTACTACCGTATTCATCACTGAAAGTTAAATCTCTGAGAGTACTCATTCTAAAATAATAGTAGGGGGAAAGCAGTCTTCTCGGTACGTGCTCAAAAAATTTTTGAGAAACACCGCAGTTAAACAAAATCCCACTGGTTAACCTGCTGAAGAATTTCTCAGAATACTTAATATACTAATGTGCACTGTGACCCTACACAAAGACTTAGCATGCAAAACTTCTGAAACAAATTTCATCATAAAACACAATAAAACTATAAACAGTCCCTATATCTCCCAATTTCAAACAACACAGTTTGGAAAATGCTTGAACTGTACTAATTCTCGCAGTTTATAAGTGAATAAACTAAGGTCCAAAGTAACAGCAGACAGGATGAAATAAGATTAGGGATTTTTAATCGCTGATACCAACTCCAGTCTTATAGCTGGGGTTACTAAAATCCAGCTCAGACAGGAGTTGCTGCATGCTACCGTGTAACAGTAACCTCCTGTGAATACAGGGGAGAAAGTGTGAGTGGAAGCAAGACACTTATCAACAGGTGCTTACTGACCAAAAGTTGAGAGCCACTGGGGCTGGCAGCCATGCTCCAAATGGGTCCTCCAAAGGCATCCACAGCATACTTGATGTTTAACGCCTGTAAATCATACTCGATGATCTCTCCATTGAGTCCAGCACTAAAGAGACGTTGTCCCTTTGCCCAACACAGAGCTTCTATAGCCCGAGACTCATGACCTGGGAAAAACTAAAGAAACACCATAAATTCTCAACCCACCATGAATTCAACAGCTACCAGCACTGAGTCATAGGTGACATGGTAAAAATTAGAATACTTTCCTAGAAATAACTAGTGTGGGTTTCATATTATCAGAGATGATGACGTCTACTGACATCAAATTTTAGTTAATTTTATAAAGTTGTTGTTTTAACTAGGACTTGTTCTGCAAAACCTTTTAGCAGAATAAATTTGCATTCAAGTTCAGTTTGATGTTCTAAATATTAGTGTGGCTATCTGGACTGCACAAATATGCAGTATATATGTATGTCAAAAGTTACGAATTTGTAAATACTTGCAGTGTCAAGTATACCTTTAAAAAGCTGCTCAAAAAATAAAAATAAATTCATGCAGATCACTCCAGCTTTTCATTCAGTCTCAGATTTCTAAATACTCAAAAAGTTTTCATCCTATCAAGATATTTTATTCTTACACCTGCTTGACACAAAAGGAACTGGGTAGATATAATTATTCCTATTTAAACTCCAAAAGGCCAAGGTATTTTGGGTTAAGTCGCTTTCCCAAAGCGCCAAAATCTGTGGCATAAACAGAATGCAGGCCTCCTTACTCCTAGCACCTTATTCTTTTCATTCTAACAAATAACTAATTATTTCTTGCTTTGAGTTATTTAGCAGAACTAAGCAATATTGAATAAGAGAGAAAGGAAAATGGAGAAAGAAGACTAGACTAAATTATTTAGTTTTGGAAAATAAAGAAGAGATGAGAGAGAGAAAAAAATAAAGGCTAGGTAAGGAATGGCTGACTTAATTCATTCAATAAATATTAACTCAGCAATGGGTTTGTACTAGGTGCTTGCTAAGTGCTGGAAGAGTCATGAGCATCAATAACAGGGTGCCTATTCTCATACAATTTGAATTTTGGGGGGAAGACATTAAACAAATATAAATTTTTTAATCACGATTGTGACAAATGACAAAAAGAAAAATCACAGAATGCAATAACCGTGTACTAGGTATGTTTTTCATACCACAAAATGCAGTCCCTTTTGTGGTGGGTGATGACTAGTAATTTTTAAAAAATTACAAAGAATAGAAAATATCAGTATGTATTGCACATAAGGGCAAATATTTTCATAAAACTTTTGTTGCAGTTGTAAATGTGTGCATAGTTTGAATGTTGCCGCATCCGACAGATTTAGCATAATCTTGGGAATGGGGGTGAGGGCATAGGAGAAGTAGGCTTCCCTAGAGAAGTAGCACTTAAACTGAAACCTGAGGGCCAGAAGGAGTTAATCAGGCAAGGAGGGTTGAGGAGAAGTATGTTCAAGATAGAACAAAGTGCAAAGGTTATCTAGGTCAGAAGCTTTACTCCATATCCTAGGAGATCCTCTGGTCCCGTCTTTACTAGGCTTTTCTTAACACACAAATACATCAGTATCCTCACCCTGGATCCATGCATTACCTGTGGGCAGTACTACTTTCGGCTTAAAACTCCTCTACACCACCACCACCTTCACATTCCATGATTCATTCAGTAAAAATCTACTGAGTACCTACTAAACAGTCCTCAACAAACACTCATCTAGGAGGAGAGATGAACATGAACAAGTCGTAAGGAATAGAGATCAATCTGCAAATCCTCTCTACCCTACTTTCTCATTCTCACGCCAGCTGTTCTTTCTGACCATCCTCATGCCCCTCTACCACTTCCTCCCTAATTAGGAAGACCCGCTGGACCCCTGTTCTCTTCCCTCTCCTATCCCCTTTCACCTGTAGCTAGAAGGTCCTTTCTAAAATACAGATCTGGTTATTTATTTCCCAGAGCTCCCCACAGCTGTCATGACAACTTTTAACATGTTAAACAAGGCCATTAACATTTACCTGGTCCCCACTTTGGCCTTATTTCTCATAACTACATTCTTCAACGTGTCCTGTCCTTTCTGGCCATCTCCAGGTCTCCACATACGCTGCACACTGTGCTTTAACATCTTTTCTGATTAAACCCTATAGTTCTTTGGAGATCAGTTCAATAAGTCAACTCTTTCTAGAAGGTTTCCTAAACCTACCTACTGAGTGAGGCACCTCTCTACTAAGGTTCTGTGCCTATGCTTCGCTTTTTCATAGCATTTAATACACTGCTCTGAAACTGTATACTCATCTTTCCCCATGCTGGACTTTCAGCTTCCTGAAGGTAGGGCCTCTAACATTTGTCTTAATAATGCCTAGTATAAGCCACTCATTCATTTAGAAACATTTATAGAGTGCCTAAATTCCAAGATCAGGCTCAAAGGCATTGGATTCATTCATTTACACAACATCCATTTATATTACCAAGTCTAGTATACATTACACATTCATGAACTAAATTAAATGCTACACCTTTGAAAAAAAAAATGTTGTTACATACCTTCAGATACAACCAAAGGGTATTTTTACCTAATTTAAAATCTCCTTTACTCCCAAATATAGGCATTTAGGCACATTAGTCTACATTCTCTCAGAAAGATGAACTACAGAAATCCATCTTCCTGCCAACATGTCACCAAAAAGTTTGATATTACAACATCTCATCAGTTTTACAAACTGGCAATGAAATGGGTACCGAGACCCCCAGCAGGAAATGCTATCTTACCAAAGCAAAGGTGCTGAGACTGATCTAAAGCAACAGTCTGGACTATTTCCCTTTTTTGTGCCAAAAAGTCCAGCAAAACTCAGTTTCCAAATGACAGGCCATGAGATACCACAATTCCTAAGTAGGGTCCTTCTAATCAATATTACACAGTTCAAAACTCTGAGCTTCACTTACCAGTCAGAGATCTCGTATTTGCTATACAAGTTATGTAATTCTAAACAACCAGAGGGAATAGGAAGAGTCACTTTCTGTGCTCAGTGAACTTAAAAGGAAATTAACATCAGAAACACCAAATCAGGCTCCCAAATGACTTACTTTCTCCTGAAAGTAGTTTGCTGACAAATTATAAATTTCCACAGTGCCATCTGTTCGTGAAACAGCCAATCTGTTTGACTGGTTATTGTAAGCCACACAACGGATCCCTGGTGGGACATAATTAAAGAAACGAACTCGATGGACTCTAAATTCACCCATTCCTAGGGGGGAAAAAAAAAGAGTCATTAGTGTTCAATTTCAACTATAGTATGTCACATGTATTCAGTTTTTTCTTATCACTGTTCTGGATGGAAGACTCCAACTGTATTTCACTGAGGTTCATTTCTAAATATCTAATTAATGATACTTTCAAACCTCACACAAGAATCTATCAATTTCCAGGAGCTCAGGATGGTTTGAACAATAAGGATACTTCAGCATCACCCAGATTTCTAACAATCATGACAACTGCCTCGAGGAAGTGGTCCAGGAAAAGGGTGTGAGGTTTCCTTGGGAAGAAAGAGGAGGGTAAACACTGCAACCACTCTCACGAAGAATGGCAGGATAAAGGAGAGCTTTCTACCACCACTTCTGGCCTAAACGACGTGAAGACAGGGGAGGCAAGAAACGTTGACAGTTTCAAGTCTCGCAAAACTCCTGCATCAAGCTCACCTGAGGGAATGGTTTAAAATGTGGGATTCTGGGTGCTACTCAACAGCTGCAGAATTGCAATCTCTTGGGGGAGGGGGACACGCTGGGGGTCTGTATTTTAGCAAGCACCTCTCCCCAACTCTATCGCAGGTTAAAGTTTGCAAATCATAGACCCAAACTAAGGTAGAGATAGGAGGGGAGATGGGAGGGGAGAGCAGAATCGAGAACTCCTCATGAGAAGAAACGACAGGATTTGCTGACTTACTCTGGCTGCCTAGTCTGGAATGTCAACTATCCCCCTCCCCCGACAAGCACACGAGGCGAGGGTAGGGGCCGGGACTGGTTCACCGCGCTCTCTCCTCTCTTCAAGGTTCGGAAGGCTCGGGCAGAGCAGGCGCCCTCGGCCCGGCCCCGCCCGGCAAGAGGGTGTCAGAAGTGTGCGCCAGATCTTCGCCCCCTTGCCTCTCTGGGAGTCGGGAATAGCCCTCGTCCGGCCACTGGACAAGGGCTCGATGAGCTCCGCGGGGCGCCGACCGAAGCCCGGCCGCACCTCCTCAGACGCCCCTCTCTCACACTCAGCTTCCCACGCCCCTTCCCCAACTCACCCGCGGCCCCGTGCCCGCTTCTCTCCGCCCCGGGCCCACGTGCGCGCGCGCTGTCGTGCTCTGCCCCGGAAGTGCTCGCGGCGCGAGGCCGGAAGTGCGCACGCAGTACTCGCGGCGGCGGCGACGGCGGCGGGAGGTTCGGTTGTTGCCCGTTGGCCGCGCGGCGCCGCGTTCGGCGGCCGCCATTGCAGGTCAGGCCGCGGGCGGGGGGTGCGGGAGGCCGTGGGGAGTGAGGGACGAGCCGGGGATGGGGGCGAGGGCGCGAGGGAGCCGGGAGCTAGGAGCTGGGGCCGGGCGGGGCGCGCGGCTTTGGGAGAAGAATGGCGAGCGGAGGGGCGGGGAGCGGAGGGGCGGGGGAAGGGCGGCCGGGAAGGGGGAGGAGGCGGAGAGGGTTTCTCAAAGGTGGGGGCGAACCCAGAGGGGCCCCCGAGGTAGGAGGGCCGAGAATTATGGGGGAAGGGAGGGTGTGGAGGCGGAAGGCGGAGGGAAGGAAGGGAGTGAGCGGGGCGGAGCGGGAGAAGGGTGGAGAGGGTGGCCGAGCGCGGGCGGAGGACGGAGAAAGGGGCGGCGCGGGCCCGAACCTCGAGGTATGTGCGGGAAGGGGAAAGGGAGGGAGCCCAGCGCGCGAGGCTTGCGAGAGCTGGCTGGAACAGAAAACTAAGTAGTAGTGGGAATGGCAGAAAGGGGATTTCGTGGGGATGGGGTATAGAACTGCGAGGTTTGTTCGAGGGGACATTTTAGATCGTGGGGGAACGGGGTCTAGCTGGGGGAGAGAATTCGGAGAGTGTTTGGAAGGCAGAAAAGTGATCCCAGGGGTTTTTGTTGGCGGAGTGAGAAGAAGAGTGGGTCGGGGTCCTGAAGGAGCGAAGTACTTCGGAATTAAGAGGGGAACAGGGAACAATTTAGAGAATGAGGGTGGCAGAGGAAGAACGTTTAAATAGTAATCTTTGGGAGGAGGACAAGCTGTTTCAAAGGCTAGTCCAGTGGGGGGGTGTGGAGGAAGGTAGTTTAACGAATGGTCTTGGGAGCTTGAGGAGAGGTAAAAGCTTGGAAAGCGTTCCCAGTGAACGTCTGGGGATAATTTGGAAGGGGTTGAAAAGGGGGGAAAGTGGATTGAGAAGTTTTAGGAAATGGGCGGGACTAGGAATAGGAGGAAGTGTTCGTAGCTCATTCTGAAGGGGTGGGAGGGGGCCAGGGGTGAAGGAGAGAAGATGGGGGTCAATGGGAGGAGAATCCAGAATAGGAGACCACAAGCAGGGCTAGAAAGAAGGGGCTTTCGGGAAGATAGGGAGCCATAGCGGTAAGAGGAGGATGGGTTGAGATGGGACTGCAGAGTAGCAGAAGATGGAGAAAACTGGAGTAACTCAGATCGACTGAAGCCATCTTTTTCACCCATTGTCTGCAAATACCAGTAACTGATGCACTCCAACATGGGAACCCTAAAATGTGATGGGAAAGTACCACGTGTATGCATAGTATCCACACACGTTTTTGAATACACTCTTCACTAATGAAAAGTTTGGAAGCATTCAGTTCCACTTCCCCTCCATTGCCCCTTTTTGGAGGGGAGCAAGATTCTCATTTAGAAACAGGATTCTAGAACTTAATGACATAAGCCTGTCAAAAGACAAACTCCCCTTCGAAACTTAGACCCTCCCCTTCAGTCACAAAACCACAGTAACACTGCTAATAAAAATAATTTGTATTCAGTTGTATATAAAACTTTCTCAGTTCATTCAGTGGAAAGACATAAAGAGAAATAGTCATATTTAGAGAAATGACCTTTCAGAACTTAACCCCTAAAATAGTCTGGTGTATCCTGCTTGCCATGTTTGAATTGTACTCCCATTATCTAAAGTTCAGTTAATTCTGGCAACTTGTTTTTATAGTTTGGTCCATTATAAACATTAAAAGTAATAATTATACAGTGTAGTATTAAGATATAGTATTGGATATGTACTAAGAAAATGCCACATTCCTCTGGATTGACCCTGATGCCTTAATGTGTTAGGTACTGTACTAAGAGCTTTACATTCATTACTTCGTTTAATCCTCACAGCAACTTTTAGATACATGCTTTTACTGTATTCAATTTATTGATGGGAAACTGAAACGTCTTAAGATTTAAATAGCCCCCCATGACACAGAGTGTAAGTGACAGAATCCAAGTCTCTGACAACTACTTGAGTTTTCACTGTAATCCCTGGGACGGAATAAAAGCTCAATAAATGCTGACTGCTGGACTAGCAATTTGCAGAGAGATTTTGTGTCATGTGTTTAATTTAAAAAAATAAATGATGGTAAAAATTAAGAATTGGAAGGTTAAAGCCTTGATTCCTTTTTCTTAATTAAAAAAGAAAAAAAGCTTAAAATACAAGATGAATTGAAAGGTTTGAATGAAAATTTATGAAACATGCTTTAGCCCTAGCAAAATTTTGTTACTAGTAGTTAGGTTAAACCATTTTATCAAAGCCCCTTGTTTTGCTGAAAGCTGTATCCTCAGTTCAGTTGAGTATGTACTATTCTGCCACATTTTACTTTGGGGGCACTTACCATTAGGATCATTGCTTGAGCTGTTCCCCGTAAGATACTAGTACTCTTTTAACAATTTAACAGTTCAGAGCCAGAGGTTAAGAGTATTAAATTTTGTCAAAGATTCAAATGAACCCATGACAAAGAATGCCCTCTATTCTTTTGGCTTATTTTTCCTTACAATGAGGAGAAAAGGTTCAAGGTAAAATTTTGAATTCTGGAAGTTACATTTAGCAGATTTCTAGAGATTTCAAAAACCTAAATATCTTCTTTAGATATAAAAAATAGGTTTATTGTTTGTTTTTACTAACTACATAGATGTAATGGGCACTTTGGTTGCAAGTTACAAAGTCTTCCCAAAGTTTACATTTTGCCGTCTTGTAAGAGACTCTCTGACAATGAGGCTAATATTTATAAAACAACCTGAATTTCTCATACAGTAGTACTGTATGAAAGGGGGTTGTTTTACAGGACTGCAAGAGATGCAGTTATAAAGGGATTTAGGTTCACAACCTATATCTACTATTAGCTTGGACTAGTTAATTATCTTTGCCCTCTGTAAGCCTGTTTTCTCATCTGTAAAATGGGAGTGATAAAACAGTGCCTGTCTCGTAGTTTTTGTCAGGATGAAATGAGACAACCCATATAAGTGTTTGAAAATTTTTAGCCATGTGAGAAAGTAAGCTTTTTATTGCTTTATTATCCTTTCATAAAAATAATGTTCTGGACCTTTTTTCCTCCTTAAGAAATCCTGAGGTGACACTTCATTTTTTTGTGTTTTGTTTTTTTATAATAATTTTAATAGTTGTTTACTAACTTCAAAATAGAGATAGAAGCCAAATGGCAATTAAATAAGGTATACCCCACATTGGTCTGATTCAGGCCAAACCTTACAATGTAAAGATTTTGTTTAGGGTTCCAGCAGGTCTGGATTGATTCTGAGAATACCAGTTTCTTTGCTGCTCTATGGCTGGTATGGGGAGTGGGGGGGCTTGTCTTGAAGTTGTTTGGACCTGTGCCCTGAGAAGCAGCAATGTCTTGACTATCCAGGACCTCCATACTACCTCTATATCTTAAGGATAGGGATCATCTCGGGCAAGTTTAGATAAGTAAAATTTCTTGAAACTTTGAAGTCACAGAAAATAAGACTTTTTTAAGGGAAAAAATTGGGGAGGAAATTTAAAATGTATGAACTACTGTTTAAAAAGTTTCCTTTACAGATTTAAAGTCATTTGACTGGGAAGATAGAATGTATGGTTCATGTAGCTATGTAAAGGCCCAGAAAAATTAAATAGAAAAATTTTCCACCCTCTTGTTACATTGAGGGGAGGGCAAAAGAATACATCTCCACTGCCACGCTCTAGTTGTGACCTATGAGACTGATACCATTCCAAAATACAAATTTAAACAATCTTTTTTAGAAAGCTACGTGACAGTTTTCCCAGGCTCTGTGGTTACGTTATCATCCTGGGAGTTACTGTGTTAACCAAAGGCAAGTTAGTTGGTCCAAGCCAAATTGGGGTTTGAACTCAAGTTTCTTAAGAGAGGTTCTGGGGAAGCTCTTCCATTGACTTCTTTTTATTTACATGGTTTGATACAGTATGTTCATCAAGCTGTGCCTTCAGATGTAGCTCTTGATAAAACTAATTTCTACACAAGCCAAATCTTAGAACAAACTCCTAGAACTTGCTCTAGTTGTCTTTAAGAGTTGCTTGGAATAAGTGAGTTGAGACTGAAGACTTCAAAGTCTTTTTGTTATGTAGAGAATTGTCATTGTAATGGTGTTTTTATATTTGTTATCGCTAATAAGACTGTATTATACTTTTTCTCCCTGTCTTTTTTGCCTTTTTCTACTATTTCTGCCTACTCTCAAGGGGATAGGGACAGATTAGGTTGCATGTTATGTTTTTTATTCAGCTCCCAACTAAATGAAATAGATATTCCTTGCCACCTCCATCAGATGTATACTTGGTGAAGTACCCAGATGTACCTACCTACTCCATTCCTAAAAACAGTTGCCTAGAGTAGCAGTCTCAAGGAGCAAGAAAAGAATAACAGGATTCAGGAATTATAAAAATTACAAGGTATTTCAAGGCACTAAAGTAGAAGTTTTAAATTCACTAAAAGGATGCCCTGCCCTACATATTTCTTTCTAACTTGGTAAATACATGCCTGTGTACATAATTGTATGCAGTTCAGCTAACAGGTTCCTGTGAGCTAGACTCCTATAAGATAGGCTCGAAGTTAATTTGTATACGCACCGGCAGCATCCCAGTAAGTCTAGCACAAAAGTTTTTGCAAGCCTGACTTGGTACAGTAGCAGAATGGTGAAGCTGTGGGCCACAGAACCCTTATTTTCAGGAGCATTGCTAGATGTCTCCCTGTGTTGATAGATGTACTCAGGCAGGGCCTTTTACATAAATGGGTAAAGGTGTGTGTTTATTGAAGCACCAGGGATTGGTATGCAAGTACAGCTACTCTACTTCTAGGAGACATTAGTTTTCCTTTGCCCACTTAGGCCACTGTTTTGATTTCCTTTTCTCTAATAGACTCTCCAGGAAGTGGGGGATACACCGAAAATAAGGCTACATTCCTTTCTCCTAAATCACACATGCCCATCTCAAGCATGTGATCAGATGGCTTGAAGATTGATTTTGATTGTCAGGAAGTAGGCTCTATCTTCTTCCCTGTCGGTGCTCTGATTGCAGAGAGCAAAGTGTTGCCTTTCTAGCTCATTAACTTTAAAAATCCCTTAATCTCCCTATGACATGTTGAGAAAGTGCTTGGGTATCTTTGTTGTGTGAACGAACATCTTGTTGCTTCTCTAAAACCACCTGTATTTTAGCATAACTTAGATCCATCAAGGAAAATATACTGCATCGTCAGTCATCCAAAGCTTATTTTTCAGTCTGTATGCATTTATTGACCTTGAGAGATTTTACAACTTTTCAATTCCTAGCTTTTGAGCCTTTTTTGATTTTGGCTGAAATTTACTCACCGTTCTCTAAATTATAGTCATAATTATGCTATGGAAATGCTGGTTTGTTTCTCCAATCCTCTGAAAAAAATCATCTCAATAGGATTATGGTCTTGAAAACATTTTTGTATGTGTTACATTTGGTCTTCATAATAGGTTAATGAGTCAGATAAGCTAGGTATCCACCCCCATAGTCATTAAGTGACTTGTGACAATCCCACTTACAAGAAAGAGTTCCATACTTACAGCCTGGAACCTGAATTTAGGCCTTCAAGTTCTAAATGGTTCTCCTTTCTCTAGCAGAGAAACTTAGAAGAGGATTTTAAAAGTTCTTTAGGTTGTTCTGTTGACAGAAGTGGTGGAGCCTTTATCTGTCAAAAGATCTTTGCCCCCCTGAACTATTTATTGCCTTTCCCCTTCTCAGGTGGTACCAAAACTTGTGCTGCTGCAGAAGGTCTCTTATTTGAGGGTACCCTCTTGACTCCTCATTGCCTTTCTGACCAGCTCTTAATGTGTACTCACTACCTGCTGGATGCCTTGATTCCTTTTCATTCTCTCTGACACCTGGTTTTCTCCTTCAAGGAGGCAGAATTGGGTAATCATGACTGCAGGTGAAAGTCAGATGGCCTAGGCTCCTATCCTGGCTCTACCACGTACTAGCTGTGTGACTGCAAACAAGTGATTTAATCTCCATATGCCTCAGTAGCCTCATCTGCAAAGTAGGGATAAGTACCTATTTCATACAGTTATCACAATGATTGTTTGAGATACTGCCCACATACATGAACAGTGTCCAATGCATAGTAAAAAAAATCAATAAATGTTAGATGTTACTATATTGTGAGTTTGAAGTCCAGTGAGTAGACCAATTTCATGTACCCAAAGTGTGTCTGGTACTGTAGGAGTACAGGGTCCACTGTACTACTAGGCTCCTTGCAATATGCTTTACCTTGGAGTTCCAAGATGAATGTTAACATAGTGGTTAAAAAAAAAAAACAAAAAAACCTTTTTAACTGTTTAATTGAGTGTTTGCTAAACTTGGGCACAATTATATAATAGCTGTTAGCTTTCCAAACTACCGTTATAAACACTGGACTAATAATCTTCCCACTAAATTCCATATATACATTGGAAGAACTTAACCAGAGGCTGTTTAGGACCTCCATACCTCCGTTCCCCCCTCCCCCCCACTCCACATGAGTCTGTCCTTCCCAGAAAACAGTGAAGCCAATTGTTTCAGGCATACAGACCATCTATTTTTAATCCATTTGTGTGGAGAACTCCAAACTTGCCACCAGGTGGTGCCAGCGTATAAAGTGAAAATTATCAGTGTCAGGATCTTTTTAGGATCTAAGTGGGGAGATAGTCAAAGCATTTGATGAGAGTCACATCAGAAGTCAGCTTACCATTAATTGTTGAACTTCTCTGTTTTTTTCTTGGCTTTATTTCTAGTTAAAAGAGGCCCTTTGAACTTTGAAATAGAAGATAGCCAAAAGGGTAGACTTCACATTTATATCATGTCACGAAAAGACAAGGTAAAATCTAGGGGAACTCATTAGTTTTTTCAGAAATACACAGAGTAGAAAATAGAATATCCTTGAAAAAGGCAAGTTAGCTTAGTGGTCAAGAATGTGGATTTTGTAGTATATGTTATGAATTCAAATACTAGCAACACGACCATAACACAATCGTCATACGTATTAACTTTCCATATGATAGTTGACTGTTGGTGATCTTGAGCAGCCTTACGTGTACAATATCAGTAACAAAACTTACGTTACAGGGTTGTTAGCAGAACAAAATGAGAACATGGGTCTTAAGCACTTAGAAAAGTACCTGGCACACAGTAAGTGATAAATTAGCTATCATTATTATTATTGTCCTAAATCTTTTTTCTCTCTCCCTCTACAGCTTGTTTTCAGTTGCTATATATAAAGACAGAAAGCTCATGGTGCAAATTGTTATTTCCAGGTGAGTACATTTTGAGACTTTTACATTTAGCTTGCATGATTAGGGCTAACGGGTTTGACATTTTCCTGGAAAAATCAGGGTCCTTAGGTGCATCTTGCACAAGTCCTTGCCTTTCAATCTCTAGTTCAGTGCCTAGCACTGCGCAATTTTCTAAGAAATTATGCTCAAGAAAGAGTTCCTTTGGGCCTTGAACAGTGGTGTAGGACAGTACTCATCCTTCACCCTTCAAAAATATTGTAACCGCCAGCCCTTTGCTTGCAGTGCTGGGGCTGGAGGCCTGGCAGAATGGGTGCTGATGGAGCTACAGGGGGAGATCGAGGCTCGCTACAGCACCGGATTAGCTGGAAACCTCCTGGGAGACCTACATTACACCACTGAGGTGAGGGGGCTTTTTTTCCCTGACTAATGCCTCAGGAAAGCAAGCTACACCAAGGTGGTGCTCCCAGAACCCAGAGTGAGGACTGGCCTCAGGTTTGTTATTCAAGGTCTAGCTAATCTGCTAAGCTGTCTGCTTAATCTCCTCCCCTCACCTCTGCAGAAGCAGGGAAATTTAGTTTTGGGGGATCTGGAAGAGTCTCCTTTCCAGAAGTGGAAATTCTCCTGTGTGGGGTTAGAAAGAACAAAAAGGACATGCGGGTGGGTTGACAAGTGTGGCTGCTCAACAATAGTAGAGCCAGACCAGAGAATGGAGGTGCCAGCATTGCCTGCCAAGAGCAGTTTAGAAGGCGCCTGAGTGTTACGATCTTGCCCTGAACCTCAGGCATCTCGTTCTTGTTCTGCTGAAGGGAATCCCTGTGCTGATCGTGGGGCATCATATCCTGTATGGGAAAATCATCCACCTGGAGAAACCGTTTGCTGTCCTTGTCAAACACACTCCTGGGGAGCAGGATTGTGATGAGCTTGGCTGCAAGACTGGCACCCGGTACCTGGTGACAGCACTCATCAAAAACAAGATCCTTTTCAAGACTCGCCCCAAGCCCATTATTACCAGCGTCCCCAAGAAAGTATGAAAGAACCCCGGATTTTCCCTAGAGAGCGGCCAACTCCTTGGACTCGTGCTCCGCTGCCACCCCGAGGACGACTCGACAGTTCCCTGGGACCACAGGGGGGTCCTATGCTAAACACAGGCCACCCACTTGGTGTGAACTCAGATCCCTTCCTTATGGCAGCTGGTACTCTTGGTGGAAATCTGGCCCCGTTTCCAAGGAACCCATCTCCTTTTCCAACGCCATCAGGCTCATTGGCTTCAAATCCGGCACCTTTCCCTGCTGGTGCTCGTGACCCAAGCATGACTTCTTTTCCAAGAGGGATGAATCCCACTGGCACAGGTGCAGTTTCTTTCCCAAGGCCAGGCGGCCTCTTGGGTCCAGGCCCAGGCCCAGCTCTAAACCCTAGAACAGGGGCTCTTCCAGGCCCAGGACCCCTGTCTAACCCAAGGTTAGGAGGTCTTCCAGGCCCAGGTCCTATGTCCAACCCAAGGGCAGGTGGTCTCCTAGGAGCAGGTCCTGATCCCAGAAGTGGTGGCCCCATGGGCCCTGGATCTGGACCTAACCTGAGAGCAGGTGTCCTCTTGACCTCTGGGAATGGCCCGCCCAATACTAGGCCTGTTGGCCTGGGTCCTGGACCAAATCCCAATATGAGATCAGGCTTCTTAGGTTCAGGCCCTGCCCCCAGGTCAGGTATGTTTCCAGGCTCAGGCCTTGGGTCCAACCCAAGAGCAGGTGGTCTGGGCCCAGGCCTTGGGCCCAACCAAAGGGCAGGTGGCCTGGGCCCAGGCCCTAATCTGGACACCAGAGCAGGTGGCCTCTTGGGCACAGGATCTGGTCTTAACTTAAGAATGGCTGGACCACAAGGCTTAGATCTTGCCCCCATTCTAAGAGCTGCAGGTCTTTTAGGAGCAAATTCAGCTTCTTTCTCACAGGCTTCTGGAAACATGGGCACAAGCCCATCTTCCATGGCAAGAGGACCTGGCCCCATGGGCCCAAACTCAGGTCCTGGCTCTCGGGGAATTGGTCTTCCAGGGCCAAATCCATCTCCCATGTCAAGGGTTCCTGGCTCCATGGGCCCTAATTCAGCTCATTTCTCAAGGCCAGCTGGCCCCATGGGGGTAAATGCCAATCCCTTTCCAAGGGGGACAGGTTCAGGAGGACTGAACCCAACTGCCTTTTCTCAGTCTTCTGGCTCATTGGCTGCAAACCCAGCTACCTTCCAAAGGTCTGCTGGCCTCCAGGGCCCAAGTCCAGCAATGTTTCCAAGAGCCTCTGGGCCACTAGGCCCCAACTCAGCTAACTTCCCGAGGGCCACTGGCCTGCAGGGTCCAAGTTCGGCTACCTTCCCAAGGTCTACTGGCCCATTAGGCCCTGGGCAAGTTGCTTTCCCCAGGGGGTCAGCTTCTGGGCCCCTGGGCTCTTCTACAGCAGGTCCTATGGGTATCAACCCAGCTCCTTTTGCAAGGCCAAGTGGGACCCTGGGTCTAAACCCAGCTTCTTTTCCGAGGATGAATGGCCCTGCAGGAAAAAGTTTGGTCCCATTTCCTAGAGTGGGGAGTCTCCCTGGCACAAACCCAGCTGCTTTCCCCAGACCAGGGGGTCCAATGGCTGCAATGTACCCAAATGGAATGTTACCCCCTTAAACACCATTATCCCTCTAGGACCACTTTGGTTTCCAGGCACTGTGGTTCTGGGAAGGGGCTGTCCTTTAGGTAAAAGGATAGATATAGAGCTATGGTCTGAAGTACCTAGCTGGGGCTCAAGTTTAAATGAGCCATCTTTTTTCTCTGCTTATTTCTTGACTGAAGGTGAAATGTTATTTGTGGGACAGACTAGGGCGAGTGGGAATGATCCTGACCTTGAGAAGAAGGATCTCCAGCCTTCCAGAAGCCTACTGTGCTTTTGTCCCATAGCTTTCTGCCCCTTGTTTCTTACTAGTTTCTTGGATCGTTCTTGTGGACTTTTCCTCAGGGATACATTGGCCTGCAGGTCCAATTCACATGTATTCCCCTGCTCACCACTGGAGAATCAGCTCACTGCTCTTTAGAAGTGTTGCATTGGTGAATGGACCATGCTTCAGTAGCTCTGATCTGGGCAGCTTGGACCTGGTCATCCTCTACTGCCAAACCTTTCCCTGGGGGCTTGAACACAGAACAGGGAGATGGACAACCACTTCAGAGACCTGCCAGAGAGAATTTCTGCTTGAGTGACTCAGCCTGAGACTCTCCTCCTCCTGGGATATACAGGTGGCCAGACTTGAGGCTCGTCCAACCCCCTCTCCACTGGTACTCCCAATCAAAGAACCTCAAAATTTAAACTGATATGGATGGGATCTGGGGTGGGAGTAGGGGTGGGGTGGGGGGAACAAGGGGGAGAAATCACTGTGCTTTGTTAAGCCTGATATGAAAGGATGGTTGCTGTTTTTCCTGCATTGTATCTTTTCTTACTGTTTCTTTAATAAATGGGATGAGAGGGCTGCTGATGTCACTCCATTTTTGTTACCTGTCCCACAGAGCAGGAAGTTTACCCATGCTTTCAGTTGTTTCAGCTTGGCCACAGTCCTACATTATCCACCAGATAAAATGCTTTCATTCAGAGAAGCAAGCTGTGGTATTTAGCCTTAGGTAAGGCTCACTTATCTGCCATTTATTTCACAAAGATCTTGCACCCCTCTAAAATAAAAGCTAAGCCACTAAAAGGTGTGGGCCTACCATATTCCCAGATCCTGAGGCTGCTGTGACAAATTATCCTACTTTTGAGTTCCATTGAAATTACCTTGACAAAATAACAGTTCTACATCATGTGCCTCTTTTGAAACTGAATAAAGAGCTAACTTTCGAATAAAGAGGCAGGAAATAGTTCAGCGATACCACCATTATGTGAGAATCTTTATTTTGACAAATAAGTATAGTATAAAAATTTTACCTGAAAAGTAAAAACAAACAAAAGTAAAAATAAATACATTTACAAAACACTGTAGAAATACAAAAGAGTTGCTTAAAATTCTCAAAAATGAGGAAAAACCAAAACATGTCCAATTGTATAAAGGCTCTTCCCTTGTAGGAAACAGGAATGAAGACTCAATCTGTTTGTTCAGTGCTAAAAAATGTACAAAATAACTTAGGAAAAAACAGTCGAGGTCAAATGTTGTGAGCCCAGTACCTGTATCTGCCTGTTTTTGATCTGAGGAAAGTTCACAGCCAATGCAAGGCAGAGCTGATGGTAGGACAGCCAGGAGTTCTCCATCTGGAGTCCATCATCCTATAGGAATTTTCAAGTAAAAGCTGAAGAAAAACAAGCCCTTAGTGAAGTCTGAACTCAACAGTTGGTGACAGGATTTCCTCCATTGTAGTGCTCAAAATAGTTTACTTCTTGGCTAGCAAAGACACGGAAGAGCTTGGAACAACTGCCTTTAGCAAGTGCCTGCCGGCTCTTCCCAGCCCTTATGGGTTGGGCCCATATCAAGCAGTCTTTTTTCAGAAACTTGAGGTCTGTGTGATGCAGCAAGTCTTCCTTACACGTGGGAAACCCTTGAGTTCGTGGGAGTTGAAAGCAAGCACCAGAGTTTGCCCATCTGTGGTTTGGAGTGCACTTCATTCTTAGGTGGGAAGCACCTGGGTATACTAGTGGCTTGCTCTCTCTACCCTGTACATTAGTACTGGTTCTGAGTGGTTAACTGGCCTCTCTATGAATGGAAGTTAGAGAGAAAGTTACATGTAAGTCAAGGGCTTAGTCAGGGTCCCAGGTTTCACACCCGAGAAAGAGTAAACCATTAGAAAATGGTCCCCACCCACCCCTGAAAGTAACCAGAAGGGAAAGACTAGCTGGAATCAAGTTGAATGAGAGAGAGATCAAGAACCTTAGGATTCAGGAACCATTTCATCTCCTAGTTTGGTTTCTGGAATGAAGTACGCAAATGCAAGGGTGACTATCCAGAACATGGCAAGAATTCCCTAGAGAAGCCACTGAGGAGAATGGTCAGTCTCAAAGATGACCAGCTTGAATTTGATGGTTTACTTAAGGGGCCGCTGAAAAGCTTTTCGTTGGAGATGATTGTCAAGAGCTAGACTGAAAGTCATGCGTGCTTACCAACTGCTAAAGATCTGTCCAAGCAGTACAGCCCATTTGGGCAGTTCTTCCCCTGTGTGCTGAGGGCAGACTTTGGGGCCTGTACGAGCCCAGGCTCTGCCCCAATTGCCACCTTGAAAAACTTACCTGTGGTGATGATGTGAGGGTCAGAGGTGACTGCAGTTATCACCCCCAAAAACATGCCATTGAAGGAACTGAAGTGAGGAGACTTAGACCCAGATTGTAGCTGAATTTGAGAGAGGAATTCAGGAGTATATAGGTTGAAATTCGTGAGACCTCCCTTCCTTTCCAAGCATGTTGAGGGTTTTAACTTTTCCTGGTAAATAGCCGGAACGTTTTATCTTCCCAGCAGATATCACAATTAAGAATTCAGCTAAAAGTCTGGGCAATTTCCAGCTGGAACACATTCAGCCCAAGGCTTCCCTATAGCCCATAGCCTTCAGCACCACCACAATCTGCTGCTCCTTGCAAAATTTCCCTTTTTAACATACATATATATATATATACATTTTTAAAAGCAATTAAATGCTAACTCCCTGCTAGTTTGGCTCATCCCTGGGATATGGAGTGGGCTACGTCACATCGTAAAGCACCATTCCTGGACCCTGTTTTCTGATGCCCAAAGACTAGGCGTCTGGGCCTTGAATGTCAGGTGCAACCTTACTGCACTGATGACTAGGTGGGGTGGGGAGGGGGTGGGCACTATTGACTGGCCCAGATCGTTCAGTGGAAATGCTCCCACCACCTATGGTTGTGTTCAGATGGATTAGAACTCCTTCCCACAAGCTGTCATTGCTGACTCACCTAAGAGAAGCTGCCACTGAATGGAACTTATTTTTCAGTTTAGCACACTTCTAAGTTCCCTCTGGATCCCAGGGGTTAGGTAATAGACTCTTTTCCAGAGGCCACCACCCATGTAGAGGCAAGCAGACAGGCAGCCTGGGAAGATACAAGAACCCTCCGCTCTTTTCCTGAGGAAACTGTGTTGCCTCCTCTAAGCAGAGCTGCCCCAAGCCATACTGCAGTTGCACTATAGCAGATTTGTCCTTTGGACCATTAAGAAACTTAAACACAGCACTCCCTCATCCCTCCCACCCTGTCTTTTCTATTCCATTCCCCTCCCTCCCCTACCCATTGCACTTTTCCCGCTAGGCTTGGGGGCTATGTCATACCTCAGCAAAAGACAAGCTATACTGCTCTGGCTTTTTCCCACATCGCCGGGCGATAATGGCCAGATACAACATGAGGAGGGCTACCCAGTAGCAGCCATACAGGATGGCCCCAGAGACAAGGAAGGCAAGCTCTGTCTCACTGAACAAGTCCTGGCAATAAGCTGTGTAAGCCAGCCCCCCCAGAAGGACTGCCACCCAGATGGACACAGGGATGAGGCCGATGAAGTTTACTACAATGGTTTTTCTGCCAGAAGTGCCCCAGCCAGACTTGTTGATGGTAGCAATGGCAAAGATCTTCGCTGGCAGGAGGCTTGACATATAGAGAAGAGAGTAAAGGGACATGAAGATCATCTCTGCATTGCCTCGAAGGAAGCACGCATAGGTGGCCTTGATAATGCCCACCAGCTGCACAGTCAGAAGAAAGAGGAGAATGTTCCAGATGCGTCCACGGTAGAAGAGCTGAATGACTGTAGCAATGAGGAAGAAGGGGAAAAAACCCGTGACCACTGATTCGTAGGTCATCCAGAGGTGGTGCTTATGGAACCATAGAGAGTTATAGAGCCACTCCCTGAAGTAAGACTTGCTCCAGCGGGTCTGCTGATTGAGCCACCGGAGGTACTTGGTTGGAGTCTCTGTGAGGCACTTGGAGCGTGCTGTGTACTTAGTCTGGTAACCAAGACTCAGGACTCGGTTGGTGAGGTGCCGATCATCCCCAAAACTGCACTTGCTGCCTAGGAACTTCTGATGGTACCAGTCCTCCAGGAATTGCTGGAGGAGGCTGTTGCGATACATGCCCAAGGGCCCACTAATACACTGCACGCAGCCAAAGTAGGATTGGCAGGCCCGCTCCACGTTGAAGGCCATCCAGTACCGCACACTGCTCAGGAAGGAGATCCAGGAATCATACTTGTTGAGGATCTGCAAGGGAACCAAAGATGCTGCATCTCCCCAGCCCTGGGTTTTGTGGTCCTTTGCTCAGATTCCTGGACATCCCAGCTAGAGCTGGGAAACCTGATGCCCAGAAAAACCAAGCACACCCAGTTGCTTTCCCTAGTATCAGCTCCACCTTCCCACTCTGTCTTCCGCACTGATTTTCCCAATTAAATTGCTTTAGCATTGGAAGCCACCTTAAATCTCAGGAGACAGCCTGTGGTGGTGGCAGAGAGAACGGCTTTAAAAAGAGGCAAAGCAACACCCCAGCTACCCTTCCTACCCTCCTGTATATGGAAAGCTTATAAGGAAGACCTGGTGTGTGGCCAGCAGAATCCTCTGGAAGAGGATCTAGCCCCTTATTCTTACCATATTGCCCGAGCTCTTCAACTCAAGCTCCCAAAAGCAAGGATTTCTTGAGGGTCTAAATTTGGAGCTAATTGCTGTCCCTGCCTTTTTCATGCCCTATTTCCACAGGGACACTACTGGCCTACTTACTGCACCACCAACAAGGAATCCAAAATGGAACTACCCTCTGGAACCCTAAATATTATGCCCCTCCCAGCAAGGGTGGGCTCTCTCCATACCTGAGAGGTGATTTTTTGCCCAGTTTCAAAAAGAGCAGAAAAAAGGTTGGGTAACAAGTGAGCCCTTTGATACCAGTGAAAACTGTCAAAAGGGTACCCCACCCATATTAGGAAGTAAGAATGCCCAGGCATACCCAACTGGATTAGGAAGCAGAAAGAGGCCAAACCCCTACCCCCAGGAATCCCTGATTCATTCTTACTTGGACATCTCCCCCAACGCCCCCTACTTGGGGATCTTCCTCCAGGACTCGAAGCATCTCGATGGTACAGGCAGGATCCAGCACAGTGTCAGAGTCACACACCTGCAGAGGAATCGTACTGTCAGCCCATTTTGGCCTTAGGCCTATACCCCCTCCCCTGTACCCTCCACCATGCTGCTCACTGTCTGAGGGACATTAACTCCCTGTGACTCACTTCCGGCCATGAGCAAGATCTGTGCCAAATAGAAGGGGTGAGAGGAATAGGCAGGAAAGTAAGGAAAAGAAGAGTTCCAAATCAGGCTTGACAAATTCAAGAGACTGGGCCTAGACCTAGGAGGGGGAAAATACTTAGCACTGGACAAGTTTTAGTCCCTGCAGAGCCAGGCTCCACAGAAATGGCCTCAAAATATTTATCTGGAATCCTCGGGCAGAAGGAGAACCAGTCACTGATAACAGGTGACAGGTGCAGTGGGCTAGACCAAGGTCAGCAGACACTCCTCTAAGACATACAAGAAGTGGCTGCTGCCAGTGGCTCCTGCCCCAAGCTGTCCCATAGGGTTGCTAACAGAATCCCCTTTCAGCCTCTTGCCTGGACTCCTGCAGCCCCAGTGGCAAGGATCCACCCTAAGGCATAGGCCCCTCCTTGAGACCACTAACATGACTGCCAGGCATTCTGTGCTCCCTTAGCACAGACTCCCTGGGCCACATCTCTAAGACCAGGGCACATTATGTCCAGTGCCTACCCTTGCCTGGATTTGGTTCTAGATAGGCATGGAAGCTGGCAGGAGCTGGCCTCCAGTCACACTGCATCAAACTCTGCCCTGCTCTGCCACCCACCATAGGAAGGCTCCTGTTCTAACAGGTAGTCCCATTATTAATTGAACCTGGACTATGAACACTTACTTTGGAGGCTAACTCATTTTCTAAACTAAAAAAAATGTTGAGGTGGTACAAAAAACCGCGATAACCAGTGGGCAGGGGAATTGGTTCACTAACCTCTGATTGAACTCTATGGTCACTGTGAGCAAAGAATAATATCCACAGATCAGCTAAAACCCTGTTCTGCAACGGCCTAAAAGCCTTTTGCGAAAGTTGCTAAGAGCCCGATAGCCTCTAGAAAGGAGGTTGCCCCCAACACTCCAACCACTAACTGGCTTTCCCTGTCCATACTGGAAGACAGGGTGGCCAAAGACAAGCAGCAGAGAACTGAGGGGAAACCAGGCGTAGCATCAGCACCAGGCTAGATCCCTCACATATGCTGCTTCTTCCCCCCCCGCCCCAGATCCATCCTTATATCCTGACCCATGTCCAGAAATGTCCTAGGGAACTTCATGCCGGACTCCTAGAGCTTCCTAAGCTCACAGGCCAAGCTTCCCAGTGCTACTGGTCTCACCACTCCTTCCTGCCAATGATCCTAACCCATTCTCATGCTGCTTTACTTCCTTCACTCCAGAGAAAGTTTCCTAACTAAGCAGGGGTATCCAGAGGAGAAGCTCATGTGCTGCCCAGGTGTCCCCACTGGCTGGTGTGTGTTTCTCTCCCCCAGAGGGAAAGATACACACCCTGTACAAGGCTGTTGGAAGACAGGCTGAAGTCCATCAACAGCTCGTTGGCTCTAATCCAACACTGCCTCTAGACAGTGATCTAGGAGACATAAAAAAGGCACAGCTCAGCTCTGTGAGCCTGTTTACTAATCCACACAGGAAGTAATCAGAAAAGGAAGATATGTGGCAGAGCAGGTTTTGGGGGCTCCTATGCCTTAAGAGAGTGGATGACAAAGTCACTGTGGCTTGAGCATGTGCCAGGGCTTTTTCTAAGCATTTTGGACCCCCCAAGAGGGCAAAAGTGTCTCAGCTCCAGGTAAAGGCATGATCAGTCTTCTAGACTCTCCTCCCTCCCTACAAGGCTGGGGAGGTCCTTATGCCTAGGAAGTCAGAAACTGCTAAGTATACCAACTCTCATGTGAGGATTCAGCTTTCAGAAAGGAAAAAAAAATCTGTGGCATGCTAATTTTAGGTGGGTACAGCTTTTTAAAACTCTAAATAATGTCAGACTCTGCGCTCTCAGTAGTAAGACTGAATGATAAACATGAGGGCTGTCAGAACAGCCACTATTCGCTCAATAGTCATTCAAGCATTTACCAAGTGATGGGCAAAATCCTCTGTGAGGTGCAGAGACAGGCAGACCAGGTGGAGGAGGGATGCTGCATGGATGCTGGGAAGAACTGACCAAAAATCAGGGATCCTGAGTTTCAGTTTCTATTTGGTATTGAAATTTGTGAGCTTTAATCCTCAGTCCTCTCTCAGATTTTGTTAGCCTTAACCTAATAAAATTTTCAGGCTGGTATTAATGACCCTTTTGACTGGAAGCTGGGCAGGGTCTGCTGGGGGCGTGGTGGGGCGGGGGAGTCCCCCTTCACTGCTGAAGCTGCTGCAAAATTAAGCTGGTGGATGCACACCTGTGTCCCTCCACCTCCCATACATATCTGACACCAAAAAGATTTTTTGGCCTGTGATGATAACAAATGACATTTGAGTGCTTTTGAGCATGATTTCTTGTGATCTCCATCACACTTCCATAAGAAGAGGGTTATCTCCATGTTGCCAGTGGCAAGGCAGTACTGCCTAGTGGGTAAGAGCTGACTCAGGAAAGACTGCCTGGGCTCAAATCCTGGCTCTGCACCTTACTAGTGGTGGAACGTTAGGTAAGTTATGTTGCCTCACTGTGCTTCAGTTTCACCTCCCAGAAGTGGGGTAATAATAGTACTTATCTCTTAGAGGCACTATAAATATTAAAGGAGTATAAATGTATGAAGTGCCATTTACCTCTCAGCTATTAATATTGTTGGGATACCAGTTCAGAGACCTGACCAGAGCCACACAGCTAAGTAACAGCTGATTCAGGATTTCAACCCAGGATGCTGTTCAGAATCATTATGCCTTTTGCCTTAAGTACAGAGGAGGGATATGCACAACGCAAGGGACTTAAACCAGATCTAAAATTCCTGGAGGAGAGTATGCCTCGCTGGCTGGACGCATCATATGTACACACATTGCTGGAGAGGCACCCTTACCTGGATGTAGTCCACTGAATCGCCAAGGGCCTTGAAGGCTGTGTACATGACCTCACGCTTGCCTCCCCACTTCTGCATGATGCACGAGAAGGTGCTGGCCTGTACCACGTTCCGCACGCGGTCCATGCCCTGCTGCAGGCTGGCCTCCGTCTCACCCTCACCCGCCTCATGGAAGTTGCTACGCCACACAAAGAAGCCAGCTTGCTCAGTGCCACCCAGCACCTCTTGGAAGATGTCCAGCATGTAGGCATCCTCTTGGCGATTGCCATCCACCACCATGACCACCTTGAGATCAGGGAAGGCAATGCGCTGGGCTGAGCGCAGGCACTTGCGCAAGTAGTCAGGGTCCTCCTGGTAGGCGGCAATGCAGAGGGCCACTGAGCGCTGCAGCAGAGAAGGCTGCTTCAGCATCCGGTCAGCCCGCCGCATGTGTCGGTGCTCCAGAAAGGCAAACAGGCTCTGGATGAGCAGGTGCAGGCCCAGGATGGCTCCGTATAGGCCAAAGGACAGGTAGTGCTTTTCTGTGTGGATGAACTGGTAGCCTGTCACATAGGCTGCCAGGATGCCCCCCAGCACTGCCAGGGCAAACAGGCTGGTACCCACCACACGTAGGACTGTTGTCAGCTGTACCGGCATCTGGCGGGAGAGGGCAGGAGATGTGGGGTCAGGCAGGAGGCAGCATCTGCAGTCATTGGGAGCAGGACCATTCTCAGTCGGGCCCAGAGCAGGGGAAATGACCCACTAAAAAACCCACTACCACTTGTGCCGGTTTGGATATATCACGTCCCCCAGAAAAGCCATATTCTTTAATGCAATCCTGTGGGGGCAGACTGATTAGTCTTGATTAGGGTGGAACCTCTGATTGAATTATTTCCATGGAGGTGTGGCCCCACCCATTCAGGGTGGGTCTCAATTAGTTCACTGGATCATTTAAGAGAGAGGCTAAGAGCCAACACAGACCCAGATGCTTGCTGACACTTGGAGATGCTTGGAGATGCGAACAGAAGGACGTTTGGAGATGCTGAGCTAAGAGATGAAGCCCAGAGTTTGCCCCAGAGAAGCTAAGAGAAGATGCCCAGACGCTTAGAGAGAAATGCCCTGAGAGAGAGAAGCAAGGACACACAGGAGCTGAGACAGAAGCTAAGAGAAACCCAGAGACATTTTAGAGAAAGCCACTTTTGAAACAACCCTGGAGCAAAGGAACAGCAGACGCCATCCATGTGCCTTCCCGGCTAACAGAGGTGTTCTGGATGCCATTTGGTGGTTCTTCAGTGTATCCTCTTGATGCCTTAAATTTGGATACTTTTATGGTCTTAGGATGTAAATTTGTAACCAAATAAACACCCTTTATAAAAGCCAAGCCATTTCTGGTATTTTGCATAAAGGCAGCATTAGCAAACCAGAACACCACTCATTGAGCTTGATTAAGACTGTAGACTCAGAAGCCAGACTACTGGGACTAACATCTCAACTCTGCCACTTATTATCTGTGCGACTGTTTGGGTTTCTTAACCTTTGCCCCTTGGTTATTTCATCTGTAAATTGTGGATTGCAGTACTAACCTCATAGCATCTTTGAAGGTTAAATGCATTACATATGTCAAGCACTTACATCTGTATTTTTGTTAGACAGTGAGAGATTTATATGACACCCATCTGGTAGGTGGCAGAACTGGGATTTCCATGACCCGAAGTCTTAATAGGTGGTTTCAAGTAGGGGTGAGCCATGAGGCCAGAGGCAGTAGACCGACCAGGAAGGGGCGAGTGCAGGAGAAGGGGTAGAAGGAAGAGCAGGGGCAGGGAGGCAGCCAGTGGCCCAAGAGCTTCTACCTGCCTGTACCCCCTAGGGAACTGCACTGCAGGAGGGCAGTGTTCACCAGCCAAGCACAGCCTCTCTTGAGGCCCATGAAGAAAGTGGGGGAGGAAGAGAGAAACAGCAGGGAACATCAAGAGGTGCCAGGAGGAAAAGGAAACAGCTTCCTTTTCACAGCAAAATCAGTGAGAGAAAGTTTCTCTGTGTTCTCTGCTTTCTTACCTTTTTATCAGGGAAAGGAAAGGGGGAAAGCAGACAAGGGGAAGAAGAAAAATGAGAGCTGAGGTGTGGACAGCCTCCTGGAAGCCCAGCATTCAAGGGCAAGAGAGGGAACTGCAGCTACCACTGCAGCGGCCTCGAGGGGCGGCTCCCTGGGGAGCACAGTCCTCTTGGTCCTAGTGCCCGCCTGGAATCTCTGTGCTCGGCCCCCTTCCTGGCCACTCCTGGAAATGCTGCCAGGTTTCCGTTTTCAACTTAATCAGGGCTCCTAGCCTCTGCCCTGTAGGAAACAGCTGTGATTTAATGAAAAGAGCCGAGGACTCGGCACCAGAAGACTTGGCTTGAGACACAGCTCTACTACCTACAGGCTGCCTGACCTTGCCCAAGTTCTTTCTCTCAGACTTGGTATTCCTGTCAGTACAATGAAGATTCAAATGGTTTATTGCTTCCAAGGTCTCAGGAAAATCATTTCCCAGGAGATGGAAGCACTTCCACGCAGGAAGGACTACCCAAGCGGTAAGGCTGATTGTGGTTTCCTCCAGAGCCCGTGGGAAAGGAGAGGCTGCCAGACCCCAGGCTCGATACAGCCCTCCATTCTCACCCATGCCTTCTCCCCTCTCCTCTCCTTGCCATCTGCTTGATCTGGAGAATCCTGTGACCATCCCAAGTTTACAAACAATGATGTCTTGCTCTAAGTCTCATTGAAATGGAATCCCCACCACCACCACCACCACCACAAACTCACCTTCCCGCTAGGGAAGCAGTGCCTGCACCCCCATCACCTCCCACACGGGAGAGGGGAGGAATATGCAGTCACTGCACTGCCTAAATCAGCCTGAGACGGGCACCCGCAGCCTTCCAGCAGCTTCAGTCCGGAAAGGGGCTGGGAGCCTCCCCTCTCCGGGAAGCGCGGCCTCGGGCTCTCTGCCCTGCCATCCAGGGGAGCATGCCGCGTGCTTCCTCTGCAGGACTCCCAGCCCTCCGTGGTTCCCCGCTCCCGCACGCGTCTGCGGCACAGAGGACCCCAAACCCTGCATCCAGCCCCAGGGGCGCCTTGGTCCCCTTCTAGAGCTTCCATGCCGGGGGGGGCGCTGCGAGCCCCGCTGCCGGCCTGCGGGCTGGGAAGGGGCAAAGGGATCCGAAGCCGGCCCAGCAATCTGCCGGACGCTGGCGCCCCGCCTCGGTTGCAGTACTGAGGCGGTGCCCCACAGGTTAATGCAGCCGGGTAGGCACTCGCTACGCTTCTCGCCACGCTTCTCCCCACGGATACCCCGTGGCTTGAGCCTCGCTTCCCGGCAAAGACGGCCCCGGCCACACCTACGTGCCAGTTTCCCACGATCCAGCCAGGATGGAATGAAAAACCCAAGGAATCACACTGGGGCCAGGCCCCGCTCACCTCGCTAGAGCCCCAGCTACCTTGGCAAAGTGTGCCTGCAGACAAAGGCGGCAGCCCCGGTGTCGCGAGCCGCCTCCTCCCCCGGGCCGGGCCCCATCCCAGTAGGAACTGGAGGCTCTACTCTGGCAATCCCTCTCTACAGAGGACCCAAGAAGGTCCCGCGGTGGAGACACCACGTACAGTCAAGCGCTCCTGCGGGCTTTAGCTGGGGTGCCCCTGCCAGGATGGGGCCATGCCACTCGAAACTAGCGGGGGAGGGGGGAATTGTCTATGCAGCATAGACCGCCTCCTTCCCACTTATCTTCGCTAAGAATCCATGGAAACTCGGCCCTCGCAGGCCAACGCGGACCCGGCCTCAAAGGCACGAGATGGGGGGCGTTCCTCAAGGTCGGCGCCCCCGAACGACCGAGGGAGAAAATCTGATAAGGAAGGGTACACGCAGCCTTACCTACCCCCGAAACTTTGCCGGGCTACCCCGTCAGCAGTCTCTCTCCAGCTGACAGGTGCACCGTGCTGCGGGGCCCACACGCGGCGGGATGGAAACTTGCGCGCGGGGCGAGGGCTCCTTCCCTCACGCCCCGCCGCCTGCCGGGCCCCTCCGAGCCGGCAAGAGAAGAGGTGCCCAGTCCCTGGACACGTGTGGCTGTGGCTAGCGGGGGCCCGGCTGACCCACAGGACCAGGGACGCCGGGTACATTGGTGCCCGGACAGGTGCGAGCCCCCCGAGCAAGCCGTGGGGGTGGGGGGACTCCACCAGACTCGTGCCTCGCACCGCCCTCCGCCTTCTAATTCATTCACAAAACGGGAGCCGGAAGGGAAGAGGGAAGGAGAGGCTGGAGGAAGAAAGGGAGGAGGGGTCAGTGGGGAGGGGTCTGCAAGAATCGCCGCAGGGAAGCCGGGAGATGCCGCAGCCCACAGCCCGCCGGGGAAGCCGTGGGGGTCCGGGAGCTCGACTAGAGGCCCGCCTGGAGCCCGGCCCGCACGATCCTCAGCGCAGCCTCGCGAGGCCCACCCCGCCGAGGTGACCGGCCCGCTGGGCCCCGCGCTCACCGTGCCGCCGGCTGCCCGCGCTCCGGTGCTCAGCAGGCTCGCGGCTCCATGCCCCTCCTCCCGCGTCCCCGCCGCCGCCACCGGCCTCCTCCACGGGGCGCCGCCGCCTCGCCCTCCGACTGGCGAGCGCTGGTCCCGCCGCGCCTCCTTTAAGTAGCCAGCGCGTCCCCGCTGGGAAAGGCGCCCTCCTCCGGCCCTGGGGCCGGGAAAGTTGGGAAGAGTGGGAGGGCGCACCCCCTTCCCGGATCCAACAGATCCCAGAGACTCGCAGCCTCTGCGCCCTCTCAGAAACTGGGTTTCCCCTGAGAAGCTTAAGGCCGAGCTGCTCGCTCTGCGTCCCCGGGGGAGGCGGTCATTGTGCCCGACCTAGAACCTGAATTGTTAACTTTCAAGATTACCTGTGTGGACTTCCAAAATTGAAACTCTCCGACGACCCCCCCGCCGCCCCGCTTTCTAATCCTCGAAATTTACTCACCCTACAAAGCCGGAGAGCCGATAGAAATCTTCCCCACTCCGACTTCTACGCACGGAGGAGCTGTTTGTTGTCCAGGGCACTCGCTAAAACCCAGACAGCAGAACCTTCCTGCCGGCAAGAGAGAGACGCAGAAGAGAGTAATTGTCAAATGTAAAAAGGCTGGTCAAAGGTGTTAACAATTGTGACAAGCTTTGCTTTGAATTCCGCAGTGGGGCGCTGATGACTTCAAGGCTGTTTGCCAAAGCTGCAAATGGTTTTTCAGGAACCTGGAAGGTGTCCGGTGTCTTAAAGGCAAAACCTCCACCCTCTTTTACATCTTTATTTCTGACATCTGTGACCTCTTAAATTCCAAACTGATCTTCTCTCCAGTAGTTCCCAGTTCTGTAAAAGCTGGTGCTACATTTGGGTGGAGTGGGGTAGGGTGGAGTGGGGTAGGGTGGGGTGGGGAAAAGGAGGATAGTTGGTAGCAAAGGAAGAAATTTTAGAATCAGCTGAAAACACTGAGTTTCTACATCTTGGAAACACTTGGAGAGAAATTATAATTAAAGACTAGTAAAAAATGAATTTATATATTCTCCAAACAAACCTGAGATAATTCCCATTACTTCTTTCCAAGCTGCAACAAATTTGTAATCACCTGAGTTGCAGTCTACAAGCCAGTCCTCTCCAAAGTCTTAGGGACTTGTGGGCTTGTCTGCTCACCCCCACTCACTCTGGGCCACAGAGCTCACTCCTCAATCCCCCAGACAAGCAAAGACCCCATGTCACATCTACTGCATCCACTCCCATCTTGCATTCTAAATTAAATCATCTCACACTTTTGCTTGAGAAAATCACCACTAGTATGCTACATGGTTTAAGTATTCGTGTGTGTGTGTGTGTGTGTGTCTGTGTGTGTGTGTGTGTTTGAAACTAGTATTGAATCCACAATGGAAAATGTGTTTCGAACTTCAGACTACCTGAGGGGTCCTAATGGAACTATTAACGCACAGATGATTAAAGAAGGGATGCCTTGGTTAAGAAGTGGGGGATCTGGAGTTGGTCAGACAGTTCTGCCACTAGCTGTGTGACGCTAAGCCTCAGTATCTTCATCCCAGAGATGGAGTTGTGAGGATTGAAGAGATTGAGAGTAAGTACCCAGTAAATGTTAGCTACAGTTAACCTCAACCCAGAGAACCACATCCTTTTACCGATAATGTGGATTCTACATGTCCATCCCTCTAGAGCACTTGGTGATAGGAAGTTCAGAGGTCAATGCTGGAACAACTGAAAAACACCTTGTTTCTATTGAACTGTGGACTCCCAGAGCCCTGACCAACTCCTTCATGTCTGGGGGCATAACAGTTCCTGGAATTGCTGAAGATGTGAGGATCTGGGTCCACCCAAACTTGCTATTTGCAATCTTTTGGATGAGGGGCTAAGTAGGGACAAAAGTGAATCCATCAGCCTGGTGGGAAACATGTGCCCCATTTAAAGGATCGTCTCCAGGGGGAAGAGAGGGCCCAGTGTTGCCAGATCTTCTGTTTTAGGGAAGGTAAAAATCCAAATGTTTATATGAAATCTCCTAATTTTTAAATGTTGGCAACCAATTCAAATGCTAAAAAAACAAACAAACCAAAAACACTCAGCAGTCCAAGCAAAATGTGTCTGTGGGTCATATCCAGGCAACTAACTGCTCGTAAGTGACCTGTTCAGAAGCTCAAAGAATTGAGCAGCCAGTTGGAAAGATCCTTTTTTGCCCTCCCAGCACAACAGCAACACAGCTTCTCTGGGTGCAAGTTTCTCTGGGGCTGGCCCAGGATCATCTCGGGCCTAGTTAGTTTCTAAGGCTCCAACTGTGTCCCACAGGCTTATTGCTGGCTCCAGGGAGTTTTTCAGGTGGTGGACTGGTTTAGCACAACCTCACTAGTAAATTAAACCTCCTAAATGAGCAGTGGGTCCAGATGCAACATCATGAGAACAGTAAACACCCTACCCATATCAACTGACTTAGCCCCCTAAATATCTTTCCCTGGGAAGAAAATTTTCGTTTTCTGATCTGCAGGGCCAGAGACCTGGTGTTATGAGGCAAATAAGAAATCTTTACCTTTGTGGCCAGTCTATGCCAGGGAAGATTTGCCTGTAATTAACATCCAGTATGTGGGGCCCTATTTGCATTTATGTCTTTAGGGGAAGTAGGTGGGAAAGTCTTTTTTAAGGGGCTGATACAATAAAGCCCAAGTTTATCTCTGCTTACCACTGGGGATTTAGAAATAGAACTAATTCCATACCCAATCGCTTAAAAATGTGGATTCAGATGTTGAGGAATTGGCTTTTGCACAAGTTCCAGAGGATAAGCGTCCTTATTTGGCTAGTAGTAGAAGATATGTGCCAGACTTTGACATTCATTTACAACACACTGAAGCCCTGCTCTGAGCTGGTCCCTGCTATCTAGGAGGTTATCCATTTTTAAGACAAGTACATGTGAAAAATTACTGTACAAGGCAGTTTATAATTAAATGTCATTGAGAGATTCTGACTGGAAGAATTTGAGGATTTCAAGAAAGCGATCTCTGTGATATAGAATGGGCTCGGTCAAGTTTCATGAACTTGAGCTGGCTATTACATTAGACAGGTAAGAATATATTAGATAGGAAGACTAGCTTAAGAACAAGAATGGGTGTAGGAAGGGGAGAGATGTGTTTGAAAGACAGTAAAGAGAGGCCTAGATAGACATTTATACTAAAGATCTTACCACAGTTCCTGCCATAGAGGAAGGGCCGATCAGTTTTAGCTACTGTGAAGAAGAGGATGGTATGAGAATGACAGCGTCTGGAGGGCTTTGGGCAATCGAATAAGGAATTTGGATTTGATCCTGTGGGCAATAGGAAACTAATGAAGATATCTGAGCATGATAGTAATCGATTATAATTACTGTCTGGGGAAGGATGAGCTGGTGGTCTTTCTGGGGTAAAGACTGAGAATGGGGGGTGGGAGACCTGCTGGGAGGTAGGGTAACCAAAGCAAAGGGCTGAGAAGGGGCTGTGATGTGAACAGTTGGTGCTGCCTTCAGGAAATGAAGGTGAGGGCAGGCAACTGCCTTGGGGACAACTGATGGTAGATGTGGAGGAATAATCAAGAGAAAGAGATTTCTAGTTTAGAGAGTTGAAGGGGTCATTCTCAAAGCTTTGGAGGATTTGAGGTTCCTGAAGCTGACAATTCCACAAAGATTTCACCTGTCAACTAATTGTCAAATTCAAACTCATGAAATGCTCAAATTGCTTGCACAAATAGGAGTCTGCCATCCAGTCTCTCATCACTGGTGCTTGGGGCTGCAGAACAACCTTGCCAATAACCAAGTGCTCCCTCACTCTCCCTGTTCTGCTCTGCTGGCCTCCCAGTGAGTGGCTTGGGTAGGGGGAGGAGGTGGGGGAGGGGGAGGAACTGCATTCTCTCCATAGGGTGCTCCCTTCCCCGTCAGACCTCACGCTTCAGTGTCCCTCCCTGGCATCCAGCCGACAACTTCTAGCAAAGCAAAACAGAATGGGCAGGAGAAGCTGAGAGAGATATTCTGGAGAGAAGCTAAGATATGTAATCCAGAGTTTACTCCCAGGACAGGCTAAGAGCCGACACCCAGACACTTGGAAATACAGACAGAAGGAGGTTTGGAGATGCTAAGTTAAGAGATGAAGCCCAGAGTTTGCCCCAGAGAAGCTAAAAGAGGACCCCCAGACACTTAGAGAAATTCCCTGGGAGAACAAGCAAGAATGCACAAGAGCTGAGAGACAAAAGCCAAGAGAGACAGAAGCCCAGGGACATTTTGGAGAAAGCCATTTTGAAACCAGAACCCAGGAGCTAAAGACCAGCAGGTGCCAGCCACATGCCATCCCAGCTGACAGAGGTGTTCCAGACGTCATCGGCTTTCCTTCAGTGAAGGTATCCTCTTGGTGCTGCCTTAGTTTGGACACCTTTATGGCCTCAGAACTGTAAATTTGTAATCTAATAAATCCACTTTATAAAAGCAAAAAACAGAACAAAACAAAACAAAAAAACAGAATGGTCAATGGCAGCCAAACTGCCCAGACCTCTATGCCCAAGCATACACCCTCCCCCAGGCTTCATTCCATCAACTTCCCCTGGGCTGACAACAATAAAAAACCTCCCAAAGCTAATGAAGTTGAATTTAAAATAGCCTCCAAATAGTGCCAGGTTATTTTTCCCCAGCTGACTAAACAGGGCTTTCTCTTGAAGTTGGCTTAATCTGCAATACTAGTTAATATATAATTCAAAGTGGAAAGTGTGTGCCTTGACGATAGCATGGCAGCTACTGCCAAACAAAGTTATCCTTTCATAACTTTCTCCTTTTATTGACAAGGAGTTGCTCTGTAATCAGTACCAATTCTGGGTGCTATGTTTGAAGCAGCAGGGCTTAAGGACTTTTCTGTCCTGCTGTTACAGAGTTATAGAGTTAGATTTTAACTCTAGTCTTCTCTCTTTAGATGGAAGAACTGTTGTCATTTCAAATTAAGGGCCTTCTGCTGTGTTGCAGGCAGAGGGGGTCAGTCCCTACTAAGGGGTCAGGTTCTTTTATGCCTGCTTGCAGGTCAGGTGTAGGAGGGCATATTGGAGCAATAATTGAATATCAAAAAAAAAAAAAGGCCTGCAGGTGCTTCTCTTGGAATCCTAGACAGAAAAAACTTTTCCCAACCATTTCTCCTTTCTTTCTCTTTTCTCTAGGTTAATGTAGGAAAAAAAATGCAGAAGGCAATTTTCAAACATAATCTACCTTCTTTGTGGAATATTGTGCAGTTTCTAAAAATTATGCTCACAAAGAGAGTGTAGGAATATGTAAAACCGCTTATAATACAATGTTAACTGGAAAGGGCGGTACATAAACATTTATGTACGGATGATTACATTTATGTTGTTTTCTATTTAAATCCTGTGAATTAACAGGCAAGAGGGAAATTAAACCAGATATTAAATTCAGCTTTGTTTGGATGGTGGAACAATGGATGGATTTTTTTCTTCTTTGCCTTTTTCTCTATTTCCCAAATTTTCTATTAATAAGTATAATAATTTTTTAATAAAAAGTTATTTTAGAATGGTATGAATTCTGAGTCACAGGATTTCCTTCTAAGCTGGGTGGGGTGAAGCCTATATCATACAGGGGTTCATGTGGAAAAGGTTCGGCAAACTCAGTTTGCAATGAAAGCAGTAAACATAATTGCAGGCGGTTGGGAGGGCAGGGATATAGGAAAAGTGGTAGCCAAAACCCCAGTAATTTGCCTTATTTAAATCCCTCCCACTGTTCCTTTGGGAGAATTTAGCAGGGAAGGGGAGAGTGCATGGAACAGTGTTAGCTCATCCAGCACATTTGAGTGATTAAAAAAAGACACTCCCTCCTCTTGTCACTGCAGCCCCACCCCAGGGCCCAGGGCTTCACTATTGGCAGCATTTATTCACACCCCAACCAGGATCATGGTGATTCTGGATAAGGGGGGAGGCTCACATTAAATGGGCTGTAGGAGCACCCTAAAAAGATGCTTTTCCTGAAAATAAGTATTTCCAATTGATAGTGATCAAACATAGGGTTCCCTGCCCAATGCACAAAAGATCCAATCTGTGACACGAGGGTTTCAAAAGGAGAAAGAGTTTGTTGCCACGCAAAACAAGGAGAACAGATGGCCTATTGGCCTAAAATCTGTCTTCCCAAACTGCAGTGACTCTGATAGTTTGATAGTATCAAAAGATGGGCAGGTTTTAGGATAATGAGTATAAACAGCTTGAGATGATGAAGTGGGAGATGATCTAACTATTGAGCATGCACAGACTGACTATGTGCCTACTCACAGAATGTATGTAAGAAAAGGGTGGCTTTAATATGATTTTTAGTATTATAATGAGGTATACGTCATTATAAGCTACTGCACATGTCAGATGGGTCAATTTTGATTAGATCTAGCTTCATCTATTAAGACAATGTGGGAATTGGCTAGGTTATTTCTGGAATGAATCAAGTGCCTTCATTAAGACGTAAGGTTTTAAAACAGGATAAGGGAGTACAAGCAGAGCCAGTTACATGTTTTTACAATCACAAGATAAAGGTATATAGTTATATAATCATTATCAAAGATCAAGGCATCTGGTTTACAGTTCAGTGGGTTTCAGCAATTTCAGGTATTTCCTTTTGTCTATTCTAAAATATACTAGCAAATATGAAAAAGGCATCTATATAATGATTCAGTCATCCTAATTGTTTGTTAATTCTTAATTTCTCAGTTACAATTCCTCCCTTTTGTTTTGTCCATTCCTCAATCTTGAGGGGTATCTGGGTAATGATTGTCTTCCTTCTTCATGCTGAAAAGGGGTGTCAACTTCATGGGGTAGAGGAATGAAATTTGTTATTCCTGGAGAGACTGGTACCTCTGGATTTCAGAGCTTAACTTAGGAATGATCTGGAGGCCTTAAGTCTCTGAAGACAAACTTAATAAGTAAATTGAAAATTATTGGTTTAAATAAAAGGAGAAGGATTATGATTAGGTGATTAATAAATTTGTCATCCCATTGGGGAAGTAACTTTTTTATACATTTTTTAGATAGAACCCGTGGTGTTCCTTAGGATTTTTAGGAACAGTGTTGGCAAGATCTGGCTGAGACTTGCATAAGAGTAACCTCCAAAATGACCTCCCAACTCTACTTGAAACCTCTTAGCCATTGAAACTTCATTTTGTTTTATTTCTTTTCTCCCTTTTGATCAAGAAAGCATTGCTTATCCCATGGTGCCAGAGAGGCTCACCCCTGGGAGTCATGTCCTACATGGGGGGAGAAGATATGGAGTTCATTTGCAACACAATTGAGCAACAAAGAAGTTTAAAGAGGGTGACTCTTAGACATTATATCATCACAGAAATAAATTTTATAAGTGCAAGCCTCAAGTTTGAAGGCTTAGCTTAATAGCATATTTCCTTTTTTATGAGGCAGGGCTCATCTATGCTAGAGTTTATTTTCATAGGTGTGATGGTTTGAATATATTATGTCCCTCACAAAAGCCATGTTCTTTTAATCTAGTCTCATGGGTGCAGATTTATTATGGGTGGATCTTTTGATTAGGTTAGTTCCATGGAGATGTAAACCACCCAACTGTGGGTGAGAGCTTTTGATTAGATTATTTCCATGGAGGTGTGACCCCACCCATTCAAGGTGGGTCTTGATTAGTTCATTGGAGTTCTTAAGAGAGCTCACGGGCCGACACAGACCAGATGCTTAGAGATACAGAGAGAAAGACGTTTAGAGGTGCTAATCTAAGAGATGAAGCCCAGAGTTTGCCCCAGAGAAGCTAAAAGAGGACTCCAGACACTTAGAGAGAAACATCCTGGGAGAAAAAGCAAGGATGCACAGGAGCTGAGAGAGAGAGAAGCTAAGAGAGACAGAAGCCTAGACATTTTGGAGAAAGCCATTTTGAAACTAGGGCATGGGAGCACAGGACTAGCAGACGCCAGACCCATGCCTTCCCACCTGACAGAAGTGTTTTGCACACCATTGGCCTTTCTTCAGTGAAGGTATCTTCATATTGATGCCTTAGTTTGGATACTTTTGTGGCCTTAGAACTGTAAATTTGTGACCTAATAAAGTCCCTTTGTAAAAGCCAATCCATTTTTCTGGCAGCTTTAGCAAACCAGAACAGATTAGGGTTCCAGAGAAGTGAGGCACTGCTGAGTTTGCAAATACCAAACATGTTGGAATGGCTATTTAAATGGATAAGGGGAAGATTCTGGAAGAATTATGAGGAGCTTGATAGAAAAGGCCTAGTTTGTTTTGAAGAGACTATTGGTAGAAATATGGGCTCTAAAGATACTTCCAATGAGGCCTCACACAGAAATGATGAATGTGTTACTGCAAACTTGAAAAAATGTGATTTGGCAAAATTGAATCCTGGTGTTTGATGGAAAGCATAATTTGAAAGCGAGGAGGTGGGATACTTAGCTGAAGAGATTTCCAAACTAAATGTAGGAAATGCAGCCTGACTTCTCCTTGCAGCTTATAGTAAAATGTGAGAGGAAAGAGAGAAGCTGAGAACTGAACTCCTGGGTACAAAGAAACCAGAAATTGATGGTCTGGAAAATTCTGGGCTTCCAGAAAGTGAGACCCCAGAGGATAGTGTCCCCTGTGAGGATTTAAGGAAACCTGAAACCAGCCAGGCATTTCATTAAAAGCCAGGATTGGAGATGGAGTTATCCAGGAAGGATTTGTGGAAAGTCCTATTGTCTAATGGTTTTGACCCCTGTATGCTGCATGCTAAGCCAACACATTTTTTTTGTGAGATCTGTATACACAGAACCACTGCTGGTCTGGTCTGGAGGGGATGGAGAAAGGACAAATTGAGGGAAGGATGACTTCAAGGGCAGAACCATGGAAGCTAAGGTCTGGAGTCAAGAAACCTTGGGCCAGGAGAGCGGACCCACCCAACCATGGGGATAGGGTGAGTTTAAGAGTTCTTGGGTGCCTGGGCAATTGAGGGGAGCTTGGCTGTTCCATTATTCAGAAAGAGTATTGGTGCCCCAGGACTCAGCGATGGTGGAACACATTCCACAGGGATTGGGGAAAGTGTGGCCACCACTCCACTGTTCAGAGAGGGGCGAGCCTTTGCCTGTAGATGCAGAGTCCGGGTGGTGCCAGATGCTTGAAGGGTTGGTCCAAGAACAAGGTGGTCTCCCCATTGCACGGATATGTTGGAGCAATCACCCCAGCATTTGGAGAGAGCAAGGCTGCTGTGTAAGCCTTTGGAAAGGGTGGGACTACCTACCGCCCTCTCAAGCCCCGGGGGTAAAACATCATTCTATGAATGACTCTTAGACTTTGAAATCTAATGAAGTATGTCCTGCGGGTTTTCGGAAATGTTTAAGTCTGGTGGCCCCTATTTTCCTTTCAATTTCTCCTTATGGTAATGGGAATGTTTATCCTATGACTGTCCCTCCTTTGTATATTGGAAGTGGATAATTTGTTCTGAGTTTTACAGGCCCACAGCCAGAGGGGAATTTTGCCTTAGGACAAACCATGCTTGTAACTGATTTTGATAAGACTTTGTACTTACCTATTGTTACTGAAATGATTGAAACTTTTGTGATATTGTGATGGATGAAATGAAAGTGCTTTGCATATGGAAAGAACATGTCTTTTGGGGGTCCAGAGGGTGGAATGTACTGGTTTGAATCTGTTGTGTCCTCTACAAAAGCCATGTTCTTTTAATCCAATCTTGTGGATGCAGACTTATTATGGGTGGGATCTAGGTTTCCTGTTATAAGTTTAGATAGGGATAATTTACGTTTTCCAAAAAAAGAAGTGGATCTTAGATTTAGACCTTCCTTGATTCAGTTTTAGTAAACTGGGATCCTCTTATTGCTTAAAAGAATAGTAGGAATACCCTACTATGGTTTCATGCTTTCCTGTTCCATTCCCTCAAAGGACCTTGCAAATACTTTTGTTTTATGTCTAAAACACCTTGAAAGGTATCAGGTTATTACATTAACTTGTATAGAATACCAAGATCTTATTCTCTTAGGTTCTATGATAAATAAGGCTGAATTAGGTTGCCTAAATGAATGGATTACACAGGTTAAACTAGATAGTGTATTACAGAAAATTTCAATTTTTTTTGTTAAATTAATTTTTCATTTTTGTTCCCACATAGAAATCAAAGTTTTAAAATACAGATAATATTACTTCTTACCTTGTATTCTGATTCACTGTAGTCTTTCATTAGATTAGCCCCATTCACCTCCTCAATTGAAGTCTGATTTTTTCTTTTAGCTTCTTTAACAGTCATTGCATGGAGTTGTCTTTTAGAATTAATGCTGCTTCTTTAGCATCTTTAGAGGTGGAGAACCTTGAGTCTCAGGTGTCACAGACACCTAAAGTTCCAGGGAGCAACCAGGTGATAATCACAGAGCGAAACATCTCAGAATTTAGAAATAATAATAATAGCTTAGAAACAAATATGGCTGCTGTAGGAGCTTACAATCTAGGCCCTGATTTCTAGAAATAATAAAACATTTGGCAGTTAGCTTATTTTGAGGTTATTAATTACAGACTATAGCTTAAGTTTCGTTCTGTTTTATCCTCACACTTTTACCAGTATTATGTTGATTAACAGGTAGAATATAATTTGTTGACTTGCCTTCTTCTCTTTTAATAACATTTTTTGTTGAAGGTGAAGTCCTACTTGTAGTTCACTGCATGCATTTTTAGAGAAGCATCAGAGTAAAACTATTTACTGATAAAAGAAATTTGGTTGTTTCTGTGACATATAACATTTTTAAAAATAACTAAAACTATAATTAATATCATTATACTCTTGTCTAATATTACACAGATCAGTATCAGGACATAATATGGACAGTGAAAACATACTTAAGTCTTTAAGACTCTTACACAATTTCTAAATATATGAATAACATTTCACTCATCCAAATTTAACCAACAGAAGGTTAGAAAATCCCTTTTAATTTTATACTTCCCAGACACTTCTTATGCAACTCATAATATATTAAGTGAAACTATTTTCAGCATCTTATTTTCTTCAAGGTGAAAGAACAAATCCTTTTGATATAAAAATATATCTTTTAGGGTTTCATTCAAAATGTTAACATAGAGTATTTATTTTCTAGATAATCTGTTCTTAATTGAAAAGTTATGAAAAGTTTTTCTTAATCACCTAAGTATTCTAATGATCTAAGAAAATTTCATTATTTTAATAGAGAGTAAACTAAAAAAATTTAGTTTTGCATGAATATAATGTTTGATATAAAAGTTTTTTTATTAAATTTTAGGCAACATTGACCACGATAAATAAAATATTCATTTCCATAAACCTTTTCATAATTTTTTGTATTCATTTAGATTTTCCCCTACACATTTCTGTTCTATATTCTGCAAGACCCAGTTATTTCCTCTTAGGACAAAACCACACCCTTAAATAGCTTATTAAATTTTAATCAGCATTGACTATGACAAAATTTGTTTTTAATAAACCCTTTGCAACTCTCTATATTTATTCAGGTGTTGTCATATAATTCTTCTTCTTCTGTGAAAGCTATTTATTTTATTTTAGGCAAAATTATACTTTCTCTTTAATGAAGCATATTCTGAATACTTTATATACCTGCATACTTTAAGAAAAGACTTTTGAAATGCTTTTATATGTCTTATAAAACACAATAAAGTTTGTCAAAAAATAATTTGAATTCATTAAATGCAAACTTACATTTTTCATTGTCTTAAAGATTTAATACATATAATGGTAGTTTATTTTATCAGGAAACTTGTATAAATTTAGGGAAGACATATCTGAATAGAATAAAATCATATGCTTGTATTGCACTTAACAATTATAGTTTATAAGGGATAGTTTCTAGAAATATTGCTTTCTTTAATTTACCATTTTATCAGTATTTTAACGAGATATGTACAATTTCTGAAGCAGTTCTCTTGATGATAGTATAGTATCCAGTAATGTAAAAAAAAGTTTTGTTTTTTTTCTTCCTCCATTGACCATTAAAAAGTTCTTTGTTTTTATACTTTCCTAAAATTATGAACAACTTCAAAATCATAATGATTATCAGTCTTTGGAAAATATATTGTAATTATTTAATTTGTCCCAAGCATAATCCAGGAGAACCTTTTCATAGCTCTTAGAGATGTTCTCCTTTACCTATTAGAGTTTTTAAATTTGGCTATTGGATTTTATTCAATTACTCTCATCCCAAGACTATAAATATATTTTAGTAATGATTTGTCTTCTGCAGCTACTGTTGCAAAAGTATTGTTAGAAAAACAGTAATTCTAATTTGGGGAAGTACAGGACAAACCACACAAAACATGGCTTATTCTTTAACATTCTTTCTGCCTTATCACTCTTAATCTCAAGGCCCAATGGAAAGAATTTTTAAGCCAAACCTACACCTTTCTCATCTTTTCTGCTCCTTGCCTTTCCCCCACAGCTGCCTCGACTGGTTTACTTTTTATTATTTCTGCTTGACTTTGGTTAAGGTTCAGGAGAAGGCCTTGGGGGCAGGGATAGGTGGGACAGAAAGAATGTGGAGGATTTCTTCTTAGCTTTTTTCTTGCAAATAATTTTGTCTCTTTAGATTTCTATATGACCTTCACCAGCAGTCCTTGCAGAGCTGGACTTTGAATTTCAAAGTCCAGGTTCTTAGAACTTTTACCTAGTATACTGCCTCCCGAATCTTCTTGGCTTAGAGTGAACACATCTGAGTATCTAGGCTTATAGGTCTGCATGACAAGATTGAATTTTTTCTACACCCACTCAGTCTTCAGTACGCATGGGTATTAGGTTGAGCCAGGAGTGGGAAGGCAGCAGTTTAAAGAGCACTAGAAGCTGGTTTTCTTAATTTCTGGGACTTCAGTATATATACTAACACATATATATAAGCACTTATTTATCTTTAACCAATTTGAAAAGAACCTTTAAGAATTTTTGTTAATTTGGTATTACCATCAGAGGTAAGAAAACATACACTGAATTGACAGCCACAAATAGAAAGTTAGACACACACAAAAACAGAAATACAGAAATATAAAACTTACTAATTTGAAGTATAATTTTTTTTCTGGTATGACATAATTAAGATATTATCCACATACTGTGTTAATGGAATAATTGCTTCTCTGATATGATGTAGAGTACATGCCTGTTGGATTTTTACATGAATTATTAGTTTGCATGTCCATGTTTTCCATTAGCTTTTGTCTTCGATTTTATAGCTTTTAAGATTTCTTCTGGAATAGCAATGATTTACTTGCCTTCCTTAGAGAACAGCAGTGCCGCTTGCAATGCAGAAGTTTGTCCTGGAGGCACTCTTATTGATAAACAATCTAGAAAAAAAGTTATTTGGGCACCTAACTTGGCTAACAGGATTTTCTCTAGCAAGGGAATTGGACGTTTTAGGTACGTACAGGAAGCTATGCTTTAAAAGTTTGGTTTTAATTAGGCAGTCTAGCGGCTCTAGATATGGTTTCTTTGCATTTTTACCAGACATTCCTGTTATAGTAGCTGATTGGTTGAAAATTGCACTAGGTTTTTATTTAATCTTCTGCATTAATAAGGAACTAATTAATTGTTTCCCCCCTGTATTGTCACCTGAAGCTCCTGGTGGAGGTTGAGAGAAGAGGTGTTTCTTTGGAGTAGAGCCCTGGAAGTGCTGTTTGCCTTTTGAAGTGCAGGTCTTTTTTTTTAACTTGGTTCCAGTTGTAATAAACTTTAGAGATACGTGATTTTAGTTCTCCATCTGCTCTCTGTAGCTCTCTCCTTATATCGGGAAAACTCTGAGTAATAAAGATTATATTTACAATTTTGGCATTCTCTGGGCCTTTCAGATCTATATTTGTAAGTAGCATAAATTCTTTCAAGGAAAGCTGAGGGAGTTTCCTTGGTTCTTGTATTGTTTTATTCGTTTTTGTAAGTTTATGGGTTTAGGGATCCCTTTTTGTAGACTCACAATAATACACTGTTTATAATGCTCTGATTTAGCCCCGTCATCAGCCTTGTTTGAATTCCAGTCAGGTTCCCTTCCTGGTGCTAACTTTGCTATAGCATACACTGGGTTGTCAGGATTGTCAGGATTTTCTTTTTTTTTTTCCCAATCTTTTTCCTGCTTTGCTTTTTCTATTACTAGTCTCTGTTCTTGTCCTATTACTAAAGTGTTTAATAAGGCCTGAGTTTTAGCCCAAATTGGGTTATAGGTTGCTAATTTTCTTTGGGTCTTCTCTATAGAGTGGGGTATTATTTTCCCAGTTATCTCAATTTGATATGGAGGAGGTATTAACATATATAAATCTTCTTTGGTCTCCCTGTTTGTCTGCTCCTGTAGGCACTTGCTGGAGGGGTAGACATTTGCCAGTGGCTCAGCTGTTGGTCTTGGAGAGCAGCCCTGGCCAAACTGAGCACCCTGGCAGGTTTGGGAGGGGAGGACATTTCTATCTCAGGTTCTTTTATGTCCGGTCAAGGGGGATACAGAGGAGGAGGAGGTAGGGGAGCTTCCTTGTTTTCTGATCTATCAGCCCCTCAGTTATAGGATTGAGATGGAGCAGATGAAGGAGGTAACAAAGACTCTATTGAATCCCCTGAATTTTAATCAGGGAGGATATTTTTCTTTTCTCTGCTGATCTTTACAGGTAAAATTTTATATTTTCTCATCATCCTCAGTTGCTGAGAGAAACAAATAAAGGATTGAATATACATTGTCTCAGGCCATTTCTGCTCTCCTTTGCAGAACAACTTGAACTGTAACAGTGTTCTTTTCTATAGAACCGTTCTCAGGTTATTCCTCACCTGATTCGAAATCATATTGAGGCCATATTGTGTTATGGGAAGAAAGCAGTTTTGCTTTCTTATAGGTTTGTAACTAAAATCTTTCTAATTTTTCAAAATACAGTCCAAGGGGCTACAATTAAGAATGCTAATAGACTTACAATTTCCCATTTTAAAGAATTTCTATAATCAGTAATTAATTAGGCACAATTGAACAATACAAATTCAATAACACACCAATTAGTTTAAACAGACTCTTGACACTTATTAGATATCTAAGTAACACACCAATTAACAAAGAGACACTAAACACTTCATTTCATTAAATATTAATTGCTAGATTTCTTCTTTACAGTATATATTTACATATTAGGAGTATACTCAACAGATAGACTCAGGTTGGGGCCTCAAACCTCATTCAGAGTAGTACTCAGAAAACAGAAAGGTGTAGAGGTCAGTGCAAGGGGAAATGGGACCTAGGGCCTTGAGTCTTGGCCCCATACTAACTTCCTAATCCACTTCTGCCGTGAAGACCTGCTCACCCAGGCAGGTGTCTGGACCTGGAACTCTGAAGTGGTTTCTCTCTCTGAGGTTTCAGGGCACCGATGAGCCTGGGGCGCAGGCAGGGCATGAAGAACATGGTGGTCGAACTTCTAGATGAACAGGGTCTAGGCGGCCGCCAAAGACTCGGTTACTGTGCTAACCTGTCCTGCTGGGGCTCCCGGACCTCAGACAGTTGGACTCCTTCTTCCTTATATCCCACCCGAGTCGCCAAATTGATACCAATCAAACCCGGGGTTCCGTTCCTGATGTGCATAACAGCTAATCTATGACACCAGGATTTCTAAAAGAGAAAGATTTTATTGCTTCGTGAGGCTAGGAGAGCAGATGGCCTGTAGGCCTAAAATCTGTCTCCCTGAACTGCAGTAATTCTGATAGTTATATAGTATCAAAAGGTGGGCAGGTTTTAGGATAATGAGTATAAATGGCTCAAGATGATGGAAGTAAGAGATTACCTAATTATTGAACATGTACAGATTGATTACATGCTTAGTCACAGAACATATATAAGAAAATGGTGGCCTTAATATGATTATGGGTGTGATTTTTAGTATTATAATGAGGTATCAGTTGCTTATAGGTTAAAGTTTAAGATCCTGCACATGTCAGACGGGCCAATTTTGGTTAGATCAAGCTTCATCTAGTAAGATAGTATAGGAATTGGGTGGGTTAGTTTTGGAATGACTCAAGTTCCTTCACTAAGACTCTAAAGTTGTAAAACAGGAAAATGGGTTACAAGCAGGGTCAGTCATGATGTTTTTTACAATCACAAGATAAAGATTGAATAGTTGTACAATCATTATCAAAGATCAAGGCAGTTATACAATCATTATCAAAGATCAAGGCATCTGGGTTACAGTACCGTGGCTTTCAGCAATTTTGGGTATTTCCTTTTGTCTATTCTACAATATACTAGAAAGTAAGAAAAAGGTGTCTGTATAATGATTCAGTCATCCTAATTATTTGTTCATTCTTAATTTCTCAGTTACAAAAGGCCCCGGATGTCAACAGCACTGCCATCCTGCCCACAGAAGCCCTGGGGAGAGTCTCTTTTGGGTATTGTAAACCCACCCCCATGCAAGTCCCTATGTGCATGTTCACACCAACACATGCACAGAACTCTCTGACACAAAATGGAGACACACATACTTGCTCAGTTACACAAGTGCACACCCACTTTCTCAGGCTTATCAAAATAGGTAATGTGCCAGGCACCAGGAGGGGAACAAATCACTGAAGGTAACATTGTTCCAAATTCATCTCAGTCCTTTTACAGTAACATCAACTGCAATTCTTAAATGTGCTGGCACTTCTGCCTTATGTCCCATTTCCTGATTAAATACATTGTTAGTCACTGTCACGGGGGATGTCCAAAGCTGCACCCTCCATAAAAGCAGTTAGATAAGGGATAGGGTAGAGGAAGTTTCCATCAGCTCCTTCATGGGGAGGGATTCCCCAAACTATGTCCTACATGCAGCAGATTTGTGTGCTAGGACACCCCCCTAACCCACGCACACTTACCCCACCAGGTAAGCTAACACAATGGGTTCTCATGTCTGGCTTCTGCACATTAGAATCTTAAAATCGGGGGAGGTTTTTAACGAACACTAATGCCTGGACCCCATCCCAGATCAATTTAATCAGAATCACTCGGAAAGGGCCCCAGGCTTGAATTTCTTTTTTTTTTTTTTTTTTTTTTAATTTCCAAGGCAATCCTGCTATACGTCCAAAGTTGAGAATGCATCCTGAGGATTCTCCTTAGCTGAGATCTGCAAGTGCATTTTTGGCACTGAGAGGACTGTAGAGAGCCAGCCAACCCAGGTGGTAAGCTCTAGAGCATAAGAAGAATATCTATTCATTTTCCTCTAGCAACATGGCTGGCATAGTGTAGGCACCTGTTTGAACCAACTGACTTAAAAACTTAATGATGGGGGAGGCGGGGCAAGATGGCAGACTGGTGAGCTGTATATTTTAGTTACTCCTCCAGGAAAGTAGGTAGAAAGCCAGGAACTGCGTGGACTGGACACCACAGAGCAATCTGTCTTTGGGCATACTTCATACAACACTCATGAAAATGTCGAACTGCTGAGATCAGCGAAATCTGTAAGTTTTTGCGGCCAGGGGACCCGCGCCCCTCCCTGCCAGGCTCAGTCCCGTGGGAGGAGGGGCTGTCAGCTCCAGGAAGGAGAAGGGAGAACTGCAGTGGCAGCCCTTATCGGAAACTCATTCTACTGATCCAAACTCCAACCATAGATAGACTGAGACCAGACACCAGAGAATCTGAGAGCAGCCAGCCCAGCAGAGAGGAGACAGGCATAGAAAAAAAACAACAACACGAAAAACTCCAAAATAAAAGCAGAGGATTTTTGGAGTTCTGGTGAACACAGAAAGGGGAAGGGCGGAGCTCAGGCCTTGAGGCGCATATGCAAATCCCGAAGAAAAGCTGATCTCTCTGCCCTGTGGACCTTTCCTTAATGGCCCTGGTTGCTTTGTCTATTAGCATTTCAATAACCCATTAGATCTCTGAGGAGGGCCCTTTTTTTTTTTTTTTTTTTTTTAATCCTTTTTTCTTTTTCTAAAACAATTACTCTAAGAAGCCCAATACAGAAAGCTTCAAAGACTTTCAATTTGGGCACATCAAGTCAAGAGCAGAACTAAGAGAGCTCTGAGACAAAAGGCAATAATCCAGTGGCTGAGAAAATTCACTAAACACCACAACTTCCCAAGAAAAGGGGGGTGTCCGCTCACAGCCACCATCCTGGTGGACAGGAAACACTCCTGCCCATCGCCAGCCCCATAGCCCAGAGCTGCCCCACACAACCCAGTGTGATGGAAGTGCTTCAAATAACAGGCACACACCACAAAACTGGGTGTGGACATTAGCCTTCCCTGCAACCTCAGCTGATTGTCCCAGAGTTGGGAAGGTGGAGCAGTGTGAATTAACAAAGCCCCATTCAGCCATCATTTGAGCAGACTGGGAGCCTCCCTACACAGCCCAGCAGCCCAGAACTGCCCTGGGAGGACGGCACTCACCTGTGACATAGCACAGTCATCCCTCAACAGAGGACCCGGGGTGCACAGCTTGGAAGAGGGGCCCACATGCAAGTCTCAGGAGCCATACGCCAATACTAAGGACTTGTGGGTCAGTGGCAGAGACAAACTGTGGCAGGACTGAACTGAAGGATTAGACTATTGCAGCAGCTTTAAAACTCTAGGATCACCAGGGAGATTTGATTGTTAGGTCCACCCCCCCTCCCTGACTGCCCAGAAACACGCCCCACATACAGGGCAGGCAACACCAACTAAACACGCAAGCTTGGTACACCAATTGGGCCCCACAAGACTCACTCCCCCACTCACCAAAAACGCTAAGCAGGGGAGAAATGGCTTGTGGAGGACAGGTGGCTCGTGGACGCCACCTGCTGGTTAGTTAGAGAAAGTGTACTCCACGAAGCTGTAGATCTGATAAATTAGAGATAAGGACTTCAATAGGTCTACAAACCCTAAAAGAACCCTATCAAGTTCAGCAAATGCCACGAGGCCAAAAACAACAGAAAATTATAAAGCATATGAAAAAACCAGACGATATGGATAACCCAAGCCCAAGCACCCAAATCAAAAGACCAGAAGAGACACAGCACCTAGAGCAGCTACTCAAAGAACTAAAGATGAACAATGAGACCATAGTACGGGATATAAAGGAAATCAAGAAGACTCTAGAAGAGCATAAAGAAGACATTGCAAGACTAAATAAAAAAATTGATGATCTTATGGAAATTAAAGAAACGACCAAATTAAAAAGATTCTGGACACTCATAGTACAAGACTAGAGGAAGTTGAACAACGAATCAGTGACCTGGAAGATGACAGAATGGAAAATGAAAGCATAAAAGAAAGAATGGGGAAAAAAATTGAAAAAATCGAAACGGACCTCAGGGATATGATAGATAATATGAAACGTCCAAATATAAGACTCATTGGTGTCCCAGAAGGGGAAGAAAAGGGTAAAGGTCTAGGAAGAGTATTCAAAGAAATTGTTGGGGAAAACTTCCCAAATCTTCTAAACAACATAAATACACATATCATAAATGCTCAGCGAACTCCAAATAGAATAAATCCAAATAAACCCACTCCGAGACATATACTGATCACACTGTCAAACACAGAAGAGAAGGAGCAAGTTCTAAAAGCAGCAAGAGAAAAGCAATTGACCACATACAAAGGAAACAGCATAAGACTAAGTAGTGACTACTCAGCAGCCACCATGGAGGCAAGAAGGCAGTGGCACGATATATTTAAAATTCTGAGAGAGAGGAATTTCCAGCCAAGAATACTTTATCCAGCAAAGCTCTCCTTCAAATTTGAGGGAGAGCTTAAATTTTTCACAGACAAACAAATGCTGAGAGAATTTGCTAACAAGAGACCTGCCCTACTGGAGATACTAAAGAGAGCCCTACAGACAGAGAAACAAAGACAGGACAGAGAGACTTGGAGAAAGGTTCAGTACTAAAGAGATTCGGTATGGGTACAATAAAGGATATTAATAGAGAGAGGGAAAAATATGGCAAACATAAACCAAAGGATAAGATGGCCGATTCAAGAAATGCCTTCACGGTTATAACGTTGAATGTAAATGGATTAAACTCCCCAATTAAAAGATATAGATTCGCAGAATGGATCAAAAAAAATGAACCATCAATATGTTGCATACAAGAGACTCATCTTAGACACAGGGACACAAAGAAACTGAAAGTGAAAGGATGGAAAAAAATATTTCATGCAAGCTACAGCCAAAAGAAAGCAGGTGTAGCAATATTAATCTCAGATAAAATAGACTTCAAATGCAGGGATGTTTTGAGAGACAAAGAAGGCCACTATGTACTAATAAAAGGGGCAATTCAGCAAGAAGAAATAACAATCGTAAATGTCTATGCACCCAACCAAGGTGCCACAAAATACATGAGAGAAACACTGGCAAAACTAAAGGAAGCAATTGATGCTTCCACAATAATTGTGGGAGACTTCAACACATCACTCTCTCCTATAGATAGATCAACCAGACAGAAGACCAATAAGGAAATTGAAAACCTAAACAATCTGATAAATGAATTAGATTTAACAGACATATACAGGACATTACATCCCAAATCACCGGGATACACATACTTTTCTAGTGCTCACGGAAGTTTCTCCAGAATAGATCATATGCTGGGACATAAAACAAGCCTCAGTAAATTTAAAAAGATTGAAATTATTCAAAGCACATTCTCTGACCACAATGGAATACAATTAGAAGTCAATAACCATCAGAGACTTAGAAAATTCACAAATACCTGGAGGTTAAACAACACACTCCTACACAATCAGTGCGTTAAAGAAGAAATCGCAAGAGAAATTGCTAAATATATAGAGACGAATGAAAATGAGAACACAACATACCAAAACCTATGGGATGCAGCAAAAGCAGTGCTGAGGGGGAAATTTATAGCACTAAACGCATATATTAAAAAGGAAGAAAGAGCCAGAATCAAAGAACTAATGGATCAACTGAAGAAGCTAGAAAATGAACAGCAAACCAATCCTAAACCAAGTAGAAGAAAAGAAATAACAAGGATTAAAGCAGAAATAAATGACAGAGAACAAAAAAACAATAGAGAGGATAAATATCACCAAAAGTTGGTTCTTTGAGAAGATCAACAAGATTGACAAGCCCCTAGCTAGACTGACAAAATCAAAAAGAGAGAAGACCCATATAAACAAAATAATGAATGAAAAAGGTGACATAACTGCAGATCCTGAAGAAATTAAAAAAATTATAAGAGGATATTATGAACAATTGTATGGCAACAAACTGGATAATGTAGAAGAAATGGACAATTTCCTGGAAACATATGAACAACCTAGACTGACCAGAGAAGAAATAGAAGACCTCAACCAACCCATCACAAGCAAAGAGATCCAATCAGTCATCAAAAATCTTCCCACAAATAAATGCCCAGGGCCAGATGGCTTCACAGGGGAATTCTACCAAACTTTCCAGAAAGAACTGACACCAATCTTACTCAAACTCTTTCAAAACATTGAAAAAAATGGAACACTACCTAACTCATTTTATGAAGCTAACATCAATCTAATACCAAAACCAGGCAAAGATGCTACAAAAAAGGAAAACTACCGGCCAATCTCCGTAATGAATATAGATGCAAAAATCCTCAACAAAATACTTGCAAATAGAATCCAAAGACACATTAAAAAAATCATACACCATGACCAAGTGGGGTTCATTCCAGGCATGCAAGGATGGTTCAACATAAGAAAAATAATCAATGTATTACAACACATTAAAAACTCGAAAGGGAAAAATCAATTGATCATCACAATAGATGCTGAAAAAGCATTTGACAAAATCCAACATCCCTTTTTGATAAAAACACTTCAAAAGGTAGGAATTGAAGGAAACTTCCTCAACATGATAAAGAGCATATACGAAAAACCCACAGCCAGCATAGTACTCAATGGTGAGAGACTGAAAGCCTTCCCTCTAAGATCAGGAAGAAGACAAGGATGCCCGCTGTCACCACTGTTATTCAACATTGTGCTGGAAGTGCTAGCCAGGGCAATCCGGCAAGACAAAGAAATAAAAGGCATCCAAATTGGAAAAGAAGAAGTAAAACTGTCATTGTTTGCAGATGATATGATCTTATATCTAGAAAACCCTGAGAAATCGACGATACAGCTACTAGAGCTAATAAACAAATTTAGCAAAGTAGCGGGATACAAGGTTAATGCACATAAGTCAGTAATGTTTCTATATGCTAGAAATGAACAAACTGAAGAGACACTCAAGAAAAAGATACCATTTTCAATAGCAACTAAAAAAATCAAGTACCTAGGAATAAACTTAACCAAAGATGTAAAAGACCTATACAAAGAAAACTACATAACTCTACTAAAAGAAATAGAAGCAGATCTTAAAAGATGGAAAAATATTCCACGTTCAGGGATAGGAAGGCTAAATGTCATTAAGATGTCAATTCTACCCAAACTCATCTACAGATTCAATGCAATCCCAATCAAAATTCCAACAACCTACTTTGCAGACTTGGAAAAGCTAGTTATCAAATTTATTTGGAAAGGGAAGATGCCTCGAATTGCTAAAGACACTCTAAAAAAGAAAAACGAAGTGGGAGGACTTACACTCCCTGACTTTGAAGCTTATTATAAAGCCACAGTTGCCAAAACAGCATGGTACTGGCACAAAGATAGACATATAGATCAATGGAATCGAATTGAGAATTCAGAGATAGACCCTCAGATCTATGGCCGACTGATCTTTGATAAGGCCCCCAAAGTCACTGAACTGAGCCATAATGGTCTTTTCAACAAATGGGGCTGGGAGAGTTGGATATCCATATCCAAAAGAATGAAAGAGGACCCCTACCTCACCCCCTACACAAAAATTAACTCAAAATGGACCAAAGATCTCAATATAAAAGAAAGTACCAAAAAACTCCTAGAAGATAATGTAGGAAAACATCTTCAAGACCTTGTATTAGGCGGACACTTCCTAGACTTTACACCCAAAGCACAAGCAACAAAAGAGAAAATAGATAAATGGGAACTCCTCAAGCTTAGAAGTTTCTGCAACTCAAAGGAATTTCTCAAAAAGGTAAAGAGGCAGCCAACTCAATGGGAAAAAATTTTTGGAAACCATGTATCTGACAAAAAGACTGATATCTTGCATATACAAAGAAATCCTACAACTCAATGACAATAGTACAGACAGCCCAACTATAAAATGGGCAAAAGATATGAAAAGACAGTTCTCTGAAGAGGAAATACAAATGGCCAAGAAACACATGAAAAAATGTTCAGCTTCACTAGCTATTAGAGAGATGCAAATTAAAACCACAATGAGATACCATCTAATACCGGTTAGAATGGCTGCCATTAAACAAACAGGAAACTACAAATGCTGGAGGGGATGTGGAGAAATTGGAACTCTTATTCATTGTTGGTGGGACTGTATAATGGTTCAGCCACTCTGGAAGTCAGTCTGGCAGTTCCTTAGAAAACTAGATATAGAGCTACCATTCGATCCAGCGATTGCACTTCTCGGTATATACCCGGAAGATCGGAAAGCAGTGACACGAACAGATATCTGCACGCCAATGTTCATAGCAGCATTATTCACAATTGCCAAGAGATGGAAACAACCCAAATGTCCTTCAACAGATGAGTGGATAAATAAAATGTGGTATATACACACGATGGAATAATACACGGCAGTAAGAAGGAATGATCTCGTGAAACATATGACAACATGGATGAACCTTGAAGACATAATGCTGAGCAAAATAAGCCAGGCACAAAAAGAGAAATATTATATGCTACCACTAATGTGAACTTTGAAAAATGTAAAACAAATGGTTTATAATGTAGAATGTAGGGGAACTAGCAGTAGAGAGCAATTAAGGAAGGGGGAACAATAATCCAAGAAGAACAGATAAGCTATTTAACGTTCTGGGGATGCCCAGAAATGACTATGGTCTGTTAATTTCTGATGGATATAGTAGGAACAAGTTCACAGAAATGTTGCTATATTATGTAACTTTCTTGGGGTAAAGTAGGAACATGTTGGAAGTTAAGCAGTTATCTTAGGTTAGTTGTCTTTTTCTTACTCCCTTGTTATGGTCTCTTTGAAATGTTCTTTTATTGTATGTTTGTTTTCTTTTTAACTTTTTTTTTCATACAGTTGATTTAAAAAAGAAGGGAAAGTTAAAAAAAAAAAAAAGAAAAAAACAAGGAAAAAAAAAAAGATGTAGTGCCCCCTTGAGGAGCCTGTGGAGAATGCAGGGGTATTCGCCTACCCCACCTCCATGGTTGCTAACATGACCACAGACATAGGGGACTGGTGGTTTGATGGGGTTGAGCCCTCTACCATAAGTTTTACCCTTGGGAAGACGGTTGCTGCAAAGGAGAGGCTAGGCCTCCCTATATTTGTGCCTAAGAGTCTCCTCCTGAATGCCTCTTTGTTGCTCAGATGTGGCCCTCTCTCTCTGGCTAAGCCAACTTGAAAGGTGAAATCACTGCCCTCCCCCCTACGTGGGATCAGACACCCAGGGGAGTGAATCTCCCTGGCAACGTAGAATATGACTCCCGGGGAGGAATGTAGACCTGGCATCGTGGGACGGAGAACATCTTCTTGACCAAAAGGGGGATGTGAAAAGAAATGAAATAAGCTTCAGTGGCAGAGAGATTCCAAAACGAGCTGAGAGGTCACTCTGGTGGGCACTCTTACGCACACTTTAGACAACCCTTTTTAGGTTCTAAAGAATTGGGGTAGCTGGTGGTGGATACCTGAAACTATCAAACTACAACCCAGAACCCATGAATCTCGAAGACAGTTGTATAAAAATTTAGCTTATGAGGGGTGACAATGGGATTGGGAAAGCCATAAGGACCACACTCCACCTTGTCTAGTTTATGGATGGATGAGTAGAAAAATAGGGGAAGGAAACAAACAGACAAAGGTACCCAGTGTTCTTTTTTACTTCAATTGCTCTTTTTCACTCTAATTATTATTCTTGTTATTTTTGCGTGTGTGCTAATGAAGGTGTCAGGGATTGATTTAGGTGATGAATGTACAACTATGTAATGGTACTGTAAACAATCGAAAGTACGATTTGTTTTGTATAACTGCATGGTATGTGAATATATCTCAATAAAATGATGATAAAAAAAAAACAAAAAAAAAAAACAAAAAACTTACTGATGAACTAATGATACATCAAGCCAGAAGGAAAAAAAGGAAAAGGAGAAAGCATACTTATTTAAACTGGAGATTAAGAGGGAAAGCCAGGGAGAAACACAGAGGAAGATGGGACCAGATGGGCAGGGTCAGTCCCCAGGTCTCTGCAATGCACCTGGAATGGGATTTAAACAATCTTTTCGCTGGCAAAGAGGCCGCTTGCTTTTTCCAGGAGAACTGGGAGAAAAACAGCCTGCCCTTGTCAGTGGTGGAAAGAGCTGCCAAAAATGACTTGGATTAGCTTTCATTTTCTGAATGATAGAACTTCTGCACTTTGGGGTCTTTCCCTACCCAAGGGATGGAGGTGGCAGGGGGTGGGGTGGGGACAGGGTTGTCCTTAGATACTCTTGAGGTATCTGAGCTGTTGTCTCTCCCTCCCTCCCTCTTTCACTCTCTCTCTCTCTCTCTCTCTCTCTCTCTCTCTCTCACACACACACACACACACACACACACACACACACACACACACGGCACTGGCCTTGGCCATGAAGAAACACCAATGAAGAAGAAACTAGATCCTTGTTTGCAATCGCTGAACAACAGGATACTCATAAGGAGTTTCTTTTTCTTTTGGGGGGAGCTCACCCCCCACCTCTCCTGCCCCATTCCCAGTTCTTTGAAGTATCAGCATCACCATTCTCTTCTCTGAGTAAAGAGCCTAATTTCAGGCTGGCCCTTCCCCAGGATTAATATGGTCACCACAGGTTTTGAAGTTTTGAAAAGGGTATGTGGTCCAATAAAGGTGTGTCTCTGTGGGGGAGGGGAGGGTTGTTCAAGTTCTGGAGACTCCAAAAGTGCAGAGCAGGAGGCTTTGTTCTCCCCATGCCAGGCTGCCTGTGCCTGTGATGACTAGGGCTGCACATCAGAAAAGCCCCACCCAGGCACTTGTTCTGAGCTGGCTTCCGTTCTCAAGACTGACAGTGAAGATGAAATCTTTCATCATTTAATAAACCACTTAAAGGCCCAGTAGCCCTTTTCCTGGTTCCCCAGCAGAGAGGGTGGTGTCCCCTCTCCTGATGTCAACAACTCCCGCCCTCAGCCTCTTTGCCTTTCTCTGATGGAGTTGGGTGCTGGCTGACTGGTTAATACTATGAACTAATGAATAAAGGAAGGAATGTCTCTGCTCTAGCACACTCTTTCCTTTTTCCGTTATCCTCTGCAAGAACTTACCTCTCTGCATCTGGTTTTTTCTTTCTGCAAAAGGGGGCCATTTAATTCCAGTGTCACTTTTTTTCCTCTCATGGACAGCATGGGAATAGAGCTATTAATATATATGAAATAACCATTTAAAATAATGCACTGAATACCATGTTTTAGCAGCCGCCACCACAGAGACATCCCCGCCATCACAGCACCTGAGCCAGTGCCACCACCCTTGCTCCCTCAGCTCTTCTCCTTTTGTGCTCCCCCCATGGCTAATCAGCTGACCGAACAGATTGCTGAGTTCAAGGAAGCTTTCTCCCCATTCGATAAAGATGGCGGTGGCACCATCACAACAAGGGAACTCGGAACTGTCAGGAGATCACTGGGTCAGAACCCAGTAAAAGCCAAATTACAAGATATGATCAACGAAGTGGAGGCTGGTGGTAATGCCACCATTGGCTTCCCAGAATTTTTGCCCATGATGGCTAGAAAAATGAAAGACACAGACAGTGAAGAAAAAATCCACAAGGCATTCCAAGTCTTTGACAAGGATGGCGATGGTTGCATCAGTGTGGCAGAACTACATCACATCAAGACAAACTTAGGAGGAAAACTAATAGATGAAGTAGATGGAATTACCAGAGAAGCAGTTATTGATGGAGACAGACAACTCAACTATGAAAAGTCATACAGATGGCAACTGCAAAATGAAGACCTACCATCAAATCCTTTTTCTCCTCTCTAAAGAATCAAAGTGAATCTTTTACTTACCTATTGCAAAAAAAAAATTATTATTCATTCTGTTTTTGTATAGCAAAACTGAATGTCAAAAATACCTGCTGTCCACACATACACAAAATATGCATGTATTGGTTGGTGATCCTGCCCCTTAAAGATCAAGCTACTCATTAGTTTTACGATATAAATACTTGTACTACCTTAAAAAATTATATCATTCTGAAAATGAAATCTGAGAACTGAAGCCCTGCTTTATAGGAGATGAAAGCATCAAAAAACAAAGCCAAGTCAAAACAAAACAAAACACACCTTACATGGGGAAATTTCTGTGCACTGGTTGGGGTTCATGGGAAGACTTGCTACGTTTCCTACGTCACACACACACACCACTGCTGTACTTACTCCCAGGAAGGCAATCATAGATGTCTACTACCTTTCTAGACAGGTAGTGCCCACAGAAGAACAGGCCTTTCAATAAGAAATTTACAAAAGCTGCCAAAGTACAGGAGCAGGTGGGCTGGGGAACTTTAGCAAAACTCATCTCCAACTGCTAGTAAACTACACGGTCAAACTCAAGATATATAACAAGTTCTGGGGTTTGAGGTTGGGTTTTGATGTATAAAGACAGTATTTTGAGGGAAACAGGCTGAAGTTTGACATAGGTGGTTCATTTAAAGAAGCACAAAACCACTTTATCCTCATTTATATTAAGAACTTTTTTTTTTCAAACAGTTTGGAAATACAGTATCTGTTGAGGAGCAGCCAAGCCAGCGGTTAAAAGCACAGCCTTTGGAGCCAGACTCTCTGGGTTCAGATACCGGTTTGACTACTTCTAACTAGCTGTGTAATCTGGGGCAAGTTAATTAGCCTCTTGTGTGCCTCAATTTTCCCATCTGTAAAATGGAGACAGTAATAATACCTATGTTACAGGTCCAGTGTGAGGACTAAATGGTTTATTAATGTGTCAAGTGCACAGCAGCACATAAGCTCTTTACAGAGTTAACTGCGATGGTGATGATCTTGTTCAGTGATGCAGAGCCATTCATCCTGGATTTTATAGGATGAATTTAATACTTTTAGAGGCCATGAGACCACATGTTTTGAGTCTGGTTTAGGAAATATGGCCACTATCTTGGGAACGTTAAAACCCCATGAGAAGGCATATCCCATACACTAAGGACAGAGCTGGGGATGTGGGAAAAGCCCTTTACAGTAGGCCTGTAGTGGCTCAGGATTTCTCTCCACAGTGAGTACTTATAAGTCACTAACCAGTACTTGTAATCAGGATATGGCTGCTGGTGAGGGTACTTGCAAAGCATGCTATTGTGCCCCTGTTGGTAGTTGCAGCACACAGAAAATTCCTAGTACTGAATTATTTAGAGAATGGTGTCAACATTTAGCTTTGGAGACTGAATCTGCATTTCATTAAAGCAATGTTAACTGAGGATGGGAAGATTGAGGGGGTGTAGATTGGCAAAACTTATGGTGCACATTTTGGTACCAACATTTAAAATGTTCATACCTTTTTGATCCAGAATTCCAACCTCTTAGGACTTATCCTATAGAAATACTTAAGTAGGTAAAGAGTTATGTTTGAGAGTCACGGAATAGTCTTTGGAAATTAGAAACAACTCAGTTGTCCATCAACGGACAAATGCTTAAAAAACTAGTTCACCAATACAATGGAAGACGTGTGGTCACCAAAAAGGAGAAGGATCTGTAGGTACTAAAATGACAGGAGAGTGTCTCCAAGATAAATAAGAAATGACTACGTAGGACACTCTTTATCGTATTCCCATTTTTGTTTTGATTTTGAAGGCAGGAATGTATGTTAGCTTTGAAAAGGACAAAAGGAAAGAAAGATCTGGAGGAATATGCACCAAACTGTCATGTTGGGGTGGGAGTGGAGGTAAGACTGTAGAAATTTTTCTGTATGTAACATAACTTTTATTTTGTTGTAATTTATACAACATAAATCAGGAAATAATTACAAACAAGAAAGCCAGGCTTCCATACATGAGGGCTCTGCCACTCCCCAACACTCTCCGAAAGGGCAGAGTTGCAGCCCAGGGGCTTTTTGGTGGGTGCCCCTCAGCCTGGGTCAGGGGACCAGATGAATTCATGGGAACCCACGTGCTGGGGTTCATGTATGTATATATGAGCACCTGAGTTTGCCTCTCAACCAGTAGTCTAGTTGAAAGGCTTTTGCTTGTATACTCATTTTTTGGGAGAAGCGCCTCCATAGTATTTAACAGATGTTCAAAATAGTCCATGAAGGGCCTCCAATGTAGTAAACAGCATCTTGGCTGGGACACAAGAGACTGGAGGCCAAATCCCATCAAAAGGGGCAATAATAGCTGTCCTCCCCTTTCCAGAAGGTTGTTGTGAAGAATCAGACAAGCTTATGAATGGAAAAATTACTTTTCAAACTAAAGGAAACACAGAGCAACTGATCTTGCTACTCTGTGCTCCACAGGGGGTCATCTGGGGAAGGGGCAATAATGGAGCCCTCGTGGTACACAGAGCTACTGAGTACATACAAAAAACTATGGGGAGCAGCGGGTGATGACCCCTGAGGTGGTAAGTGGGCGAAGTCCCTTCCAGGACTGATGGGGAGGGAGTCTGCCTTCACTCCTCACTTGCCAGTGTGCAGATGCAGAGAGGAGCCCCGAGCCCTGCCAGTGAGGAAGAGTGCAGCAGCGGGTATTGTAAGAAGCAAGACAAAGTCCCAGCCCCCAAGCAGATTCTGTTCTATACAGAGTGGGGCATGGAAGTCAGAGTTGCTGCATACTGCAGAGACAGCTGCATGTGACTGCAGGATGTCTGTGGCTGCAGACCTTGCTGGAGGACCAGTCGGGCTCCTAGAGGTCCTGGCTGCTGCTGCCAGAAGACCCTTGCAGGTCCATGGTCAGGGAGTAGTGGCTACCTCTAGGCCCACCCGGACGGCAGCTCAGATGGAACTCAGTTCCTGTTTCTGACTTGGCCACTGAAATCCCAGATGAGATTTTGGATTTCTGTGCAAAAAGTCTGCAGAAGCCATTCTGGTTTTGTACATGTCAGATGAAATCATCCCCCAATTTATTCCTCTGAACTGATCAACTCACAGATGTCTTAGCTATCCTTCCAGTGCAGCAAACTGCTCGTGAGTCATAGGCAGGCAGCAGGCAGTCTCCACTCCCTGCACCCCTGCCAGACAAAGGGACGGAGAAGGTGGGTGGACCCAGGCCAGACCAACACATGTGCGTTCCTCTTTCTTCTTTGGCAGGTGACGAGAGACTGCCGATGTTAGAGAGAGGAATTGCAACAACACAGAGCAACTGATGTTAGGTTGCGGGATGGTGGAAAGGGATGGGGGCTCACTGCTCCATTTTATGAGAAAAAAACTGTGGCTGGGTATGAAACTCCTTTTGGTTATATGTATTTCACATTTTACAGCATTTACCATCTTGACCTCAAAGCACTTTCCAGAAACAAGGTGAAAGGGCTTTGGGTAATAATAATGATAATAATAATAATAATGATAATAATAATAAAGGTCTATGGCTTCCTCCCTTGCTCAGAGATGCCAAAGAGGCCTGATATGACCCGTCCGTCACCTCTCTGACCTCATCCCCACCCCTTGCTCACTCTGCTCCAGCCACTCTGGCCTCCTGGCTCTTCCTGCATCTTGCCAGACACACTCCCACCTCTGGGCCTTTGGACTTGCTATTCCCTCTGCCTGGAATACTCTTCCTCAAATATCTTCCTGCTCACTCTATCACCTCCTTCCAGTCTTTACTTAAATATCAACTTCTCAGGGAGGGCCTCTCTGCACAACTTATCTTAACTTACCCCCCACCCCTAATTGTTCCTCAACCCCCTCCCCTACTTTTTCTCCATAGTTTATCACCATTTGACAACCTGTGTTATTTCTCTATCCTGTTTATTGTCTGTCTTTTTCCACTGTAAGCTCCCTGAAGGTAAAGGTTTTGTTGGTTTTGTTCACTGCTGCATCCTCAGCCCTACTACAGTATCTGGCACAGAGTAGGGGTTCAATAAATAGTCGTTGTTTTGTGACTTGCTTTCCTACCCTTTAGTCCCTTTTGGCCCTTACAAGTGGGTGGGTGGGCAGAGCCAAAGAAGAGTAGAAGAAATGGAGAGGCAGTAAAGAAATGAGGAATAAGATAAGGAGGAAGCTACAACAAATATGGAAAATTATGTGTGTGTAGAGATAAGAAGAAAAGCAAAAGTTAAAAGATTTCTGATTAAATAACAGAGGACTTTTAGAGGGCAAGTTTGTGCCAAGTAGGAAAAAGAGTACAGCAGAGAGGAAAACTGTCCAGAATGTTCAGGAAGTCTAACCTGAACAAGTAGTTGAAACTTGGGCAGAAAGCCTGGAGTTTGATGGCACCCACTGCTTTGGGGCCCCTCCATGCCTCTTGCCACAATGCAAGGGAGCTGTGGACAGTGGGTCTGAAAGAGGAGAAAAAGGCCAGGAAGGGAAAGGAAGGGGAGAAGGAGGGATGGGACCAAGCAAAAGATTGGGTGAGTGATACAGGGAATCTAGGTGACAAGCCGCTGGGCACTGAAGTGGGGGAGGAGGGGGGGTGTCAAGGCAAGTCCTGGTTTCTTCAATGCAGGTGACCTCCGCTGGACAGAGGGAGAGGGGAGACTGGAAAGGGCTGCAGGAAGAAAATGGCCTCTGAGGAAGAAGAGATGGGTGGAGGAGGGAGGCAAGCCTGGCTATGCTGCTTCTGCAAGAACGAGGCGCCCCACACAGGCTGTGGCGCCTTCCTACTATGGGTTTTGGGTCCCTGGTGGTGATGCCCCCCCCCTTTTCAGTTTTGTGCTTTTATTATCCTAAAGTTCTCATGCTCTTTCTCAAGGACTTTTCATATAAATTGGAAAATTATAGTAAGAGTTACATGAAGGTAACTGTGATGGTTAGGTTGATGTGTCAACTTGGCCAGGTGATGGTACCCAGGCGTCTGGTCAAACAAGCACTGGCCTAACCGTTGCTGTGAGGATGTTTGTGGCTGGTTAAGAAACCAACAGGCTGGTTTATTAAATTATCAGTCAATTGGCTGCAGCCAATGAAGGGTGTGTCTCTTCCACAGTGAGAGAATGCAATCAGCTGGATTTAATCCAATCAGTTGAAGACTTTTAAGTGAGACAGATAGAGGACCTCCACTTCTTAGGCTGACCAGCGAAGCCTTTCCCGAGGAGTTCATCAAAGTTGCCAGTTCGTTGCCTGAGTTCATCGAACACGTTCATTGGAGTTGCCAGTTTGCTGCCTGAGGACTTCACTGAACATCTTCACTGGAGTTGCCAGTCTGCTGCCTGCCCTACAGACTTTGGACTCATGCATACCCACAGTTATGTGAGACACTTTTATAAATCTTATGTTTATAGATATCTCTTGTTGATTCTGTTTCCCTAGAGAACCTTAACTAATACAGTAACTCTTCCTTCCTTTCCCTTGAGTTTGGTACTAAGGTCAGAAAACGCACTCCCTGAATTGAATCCATCAAAATCAAAAAAGAACAGATGCTTGTAGCCACTTGCCAAATAATCCAAATTAAGAGGGAATTTATAGATAGAAATAAAGGAACTAGGATGCTTCATGAGGTGCTCCCCAGATAAGGTTTTAGACTAGAGAGTTTCTCAGTCTAATCAAAGTGATGAACCATGTCCTCAGAACTGGAATGTATTTAATGCAAACAAAGTTGTAAGTTCAGTCAATCACATGGTCTAATACATTCCACCTGATTTAGTTAAACTGGTCTGAATGGAGTTTAGTTAAAGGAAGGTCAAGGAACAAGAATTTTTAATGTATATCCATTTGGTTCAAAGGAGCTACTTCTCTGATTTGAAAGTCTGAATCCTAGTTTTCTAGACTTCCTTGATTTGCAGAATGGAAATTAATGCAGCTACCCTGGCTGAATGAGAATATGCCTTATATATATCTGACTGCCTTTGTTCTTATTCTTTGCTCACTACCCTAACCCTTGATCTGTAATTGTCTGTAATTTGCTCTCTTTAAAAGGATGCCTACCATGAAGGTTCTAAGAACGGTGTCTATAATCTGGCCAGAGAGAAATATCTTACTGTTAAATGGCAAATGGGCATGTTTGTTTATAGATCCTCTGGTCTCTTCAGTTTTGGTTCCCCTGGGCCTGGGCACCCCAGAAGGCATGGATAAAATCTTGTGATAATTCTGTACCTAATCCTGCAAAGTTGAGGACTGATCATGGAGCTGTGGGTTGGTTAGTTTTGTCAAGATGTTCATAGCAGGGAGGGCTTGCCGGAAGCAGCTAGCCAGTTTCTCCTTTTTGTCATTTCTTTTAGCAGTAATCAAAATGCAGGTGGCCAAAATATATAAATAAATAAAGGGGAGTCCATGGCATATGCTACATCTGAAATTATGGCATCATGTCACCAATATGCAACATCATTTGCAGCATGCATTTCTTACCAACCCACAGTCTTAAGTATTCACCTTTCTAAAGATGCCAAGAGCCAAATGTGGGAATGTAAACTCTTGTTGAAGATGCTGTGGCTCTTTTCTCCCAATAGAGCAACTGTATGCAAACAGTAGCAGAGGGAGGGAAAAAAAGTGACAGGAAGAACAGACACAGGCTTACCCTACTTCTCTAGGAGAGTCAACCAGCCTCATTTTCTTTTTCTGGGGATCAAAGCCTTCTCAACTCCACAGCTTCCCATCCCAATAGCAGAGGACCAGATTCAGACCTGTTATTCTTTCAAGCCAAGATAAATTTATTCCATTTTGCATGTTCTGATAACAATTTCTTTCACTTTCTACTTCCAACTGCATCTTTGTACTCTGAAATGCCTTTTAAGCAGCCAAGGACGACTAGCTCTACCTGCTCCTCATTATGACAAAGAAGAATAATCTGATCATGGAAGAATATCGAGATGTGGAACTTACAATTGGCCAACCTCTTCTACTCAAGCTGTAAGAGGATGATCAATTAAATTCTATCAGTTGTGTTCAAAGTACACTTCCCTTAGGTAATCATCCCTCTCTAAATGCTTTAGGACTGTGAAAAATGCGCAGATTAATGATATTTGTCATCTTTTTTCTTTCACCTGCACACCCTTTGAGCTGGATGCAGGATGGCTGAACAGATGCAGACCTTCGGGGAATGAATGTCAGCTTGAAGACATAAGTGATCAGTGACAAAGCCACCTCTGGGGTCAGCCATAAAGTGGGACACTTGGTGGAAGGGTTGAGCACTGCTTTGGCTGCTTGGTCCCTCCCTCCCTCCCTCCCTCCTCCATGTCCTCTGGGCCAGGTCTAACTATGGCAGGACGACAATCTTTTTCTGCAGCTTCTGTGGTGGGAACAAGAAGTTTCTCATTATTTCATCCAGCTCTTCCAGGGCCAGCTGGGCATGGAGCTTGGCCACGTCATCGGGCTCCAAATGTACCACATGCTTCAGCAGCTGGTAGAGATCCTTGAGGACATCCCTCAGTACCTGTACAAGACAGACACAGTCATGACCATCTGTCTGTTGTATCAATCGATTAAAAATAGATGAGCTTACATTTAGCTGAATTTACTACTGAATTAACTACTAGGCAAATGTAAAACTGATATAGAACCTTCCCTTAAAAGGCTTACAGTTTGGTAGGGAAGATAAGGTATGCACATAAATAAAGATAATATGGAAAAAAACATGGTAAATGTCAGAAAAAGAGAGTATTGAGAGAGTGTGATAAGAGGTCAGAAGAATGAGAGGTCACATTTTAGGAATAGGGAAGTGAACTGGAGATGGTGACTGGAAATGATGAGAAATGGTTAATTCGGTGGGTAACAAGCAAGTGACCTGGGACCAAGTTTCCCTGAGCATCCACAGAAGGACGTTAAGTGTGTATCACCATGTATCTTGGTTTTGGCATAAGAATAGAGATGAGCCTTTTCCATCTTTAGATGCTCTGGATCAGCATGGGTACTAGGGAGTAGGAGGAGGAAGGCAGGAAAAGGGGTAAACAAGCTCCACAGGCCACTTGCCTTTCCCACAGCTGGTCTCTTGCTCCCCAGGCTCCAGCTGCACAAACCTTTTCTTTCCTTGTGTGAGCAAAGCTCCTCCACAGCTCAAGACCTCTGCATATGCTGTACCCTCAGCTTAGAAGACCATTCCATTCCTTTCTACCCTACCAACTCCTACCCACCCTCAGCCTAAATGCCACTTCCTCATGGATACCTTCCTTAACCCCCATCTAAGCAAGCCTTCCTGCCCTTCCTGTGGTTCTGTTCCATAGCCTGTATCACATTGTAAATTAAATATTTATGGGAAATATTTAAAAAAAAATTTTCCTTACCTGATCACAAGTACTACTGACACTGAGGACATCCTGTTTTATGCACTCTGGTGTAGAAGTGAATGGCACATAGTAGATATCTAATAAATTCTTATGAATGAATGAAGGCATGCGTGCATGCTACTCCTAGCCAGTTTCTCACTTGGTAGAAATTAAAAATTTAAGAATGTCTACTGAAACATCCCAGACAACCAGGGCCAGCTTCATGGGCATGCAACCTGTGCAGCTGCATAAGGCCCTGTGCTCAGAAGGTTGGTTTAATGCTTGTCTTAGTGTTCTGCTCTTGCCATCTTGAAATTCTAAATAATTTTATTTTTATGTTTTGTGAATGAAGTCCAATGACACAATGGTGCATGAGTGTAATCAGAGGAGATCCGTGCAGTATCTGTGTCTGCCATTCCTTGCCAGTACATTTGCTATAGCATTCATCATGCCCCATGAACACAGAATTCGGGTGGACACATGATGCATGGGAATTAAGCAAGACTCAAAGCAAGAGCAAGGCCAGCGGGTTAGTTTACCACTGAGCAAACAGAGGCACCAACAGCCCAAAGAGGCCATACTCTCCATTAGAACCAGAAGTTACTTTGAACACAGAAAGAAGGCAATGTCATTCTAAGAAACGCCAATGACCAAGGAACCTTACCATATCCTTTCTTCGTCATGTTACTTCCCTGTATTAGCCAACAATTAACTTCGAAAACAATGACAAAGAAGGGAAGGGAAAGATAGGGCAATCTGTAGGTCTTGTTCCTTTCAGTCTTTCTGATTCATCAGTAAGTGGAAAGTGGAGGTGTTGATACAATGTGCGTGTATCAAGAAGTGAAGTAAAAACAGTTGAGTTAGTTTTGTGCAGAGTTTCCACTGTTCTACTAAGAGTGAAATACATACAGATGTACTAGCTAGGAATACAAATTGTATAATATTGGTGATTCTGCATGTGAGATAAATGCTCTCATATTTACATTTAAAATTAGCATTGCACAATATAAAGATGAACAGTAAAATCATGTTATAATTTAACACTAAACTTTTTCTCTACTTAACATTAAATAGCAAACAAACACCATAGCAAGCCAGGAGAGAGAGACTGTTGAAGAAAGGAAAAAGCTTTATATTTTAATACTTTTCATGGCACTTTTTTTTCCCTTGCTTTTAAACAACGGATCCTGCATTTCATTTTGCACTGGACTCCACAAATTATGTAGCCAGACTTGCAGATAACTCTTAGTGTTCCATGATCAGTGTCTTCGCATTAAGCCGCTGAATCCTGTGAGTGAAACCCACAGAGATGCTGCCTGGTCTCTGCTGTGCAGTCATCTCCTGGGTTTTCTCAGGGAGCTGCTGGGACACAATAGGAGTTAGGGCACCTGGCCCAGGCTTCCAACTTTAACTGTGCCACTAACCTTACCACACTCCCATAATCTATCTTTGGGAGAGGAAGTCTTATTTTTCCTCAAGACCAGCAGTGTGAAAACGAAAGAAAATTCTGGGAAGAGGGTGACTCTTCACAGCTACTGCCTCATGATTACTCACTGATTCAGTAATCATTATTAAGGGCCTACTTCATGCCCAGGCAGTGTGATGGCGATAAAAAGATGAATAATGAGTGATCCCTACCCTCTGGAAGCCACAGCCTAGGGGGAGGCAGACACACACATACCACACAGTGGGGTCTGTGCTCTGAGAGACAACTGTCATTCTGTGGAAGCAGAGGAAAGGAAATGATTCCTGCCAGTGGGGTGGGTGGCGTGTGGAAGGGCCTTCACTCTGACATTTATTTGTAGCCAATGGGTGTCACCAAGGAGTAGCTTTAGCGAGTCCTCTCCTTCCCAGGATACCTCAAATACATGCTTGCTATGCAGATGCAGCAGAGAAACAAGTCTCCTAACAGCCTCTCCAATGGATTCCAGCCTAAAGCATCTCTTATGTAGAAATTCTAGAGTCTCCACTGTTTATTACAAGGTCACCCCCCCACACACCCCTTTTTTTCTTTCCCAAGAAGAGTCTTTCCATGAGTCAGAAATATCTTACAGATTTTTGCAAGGGCCTCCTAACATTCAAAGTATTATTAATTTTTCTTGTTAAGGAGGGAAGTTCTAAGGTATTCTGTTCTGCTAAGGTATTCTATTCTTGACTGTTTGGGGTAGGAATTTTCCCCTCAGCACTGCTATATCCTTAAAATAACAATAATCCTTGTGCAAACACTACTTCATATTTGAGGGGTCTTGAGCTCTTTGTTATTAATTACTGGGTCTCCTTGTTTAGATAACTGAGTGTTAAGAAAGGCTCCTTCTTAATTAATGGGTCTATCTTAGCAACTCACCCTGGTACAGCGGGTGAGTTGTACCAACCCCCGTAACTCTGGGGATCCCACAGATCACAGGACTTCCTCTGGACTCCCCAAGGATCAAAGCTTCCTGTCAGTCAGAGATTGTTACCAAATCCCATGGATCAGGGGCTGAATACAAGAGTTCAAAGGTAAAGTTATTCACAGGAGCCTCTGTGGGAGGCAGGATACAGGCAATCCCACCGAGGAAACCTCTCATTAAGAGTTCAACACACCTGCTCTTCACCCCACCACTGGGTTAGGGCCCCAGACGCCAGGGAAAGGTGGAGGAGGTGCAGGTATGAGGGGGGTGGGTGCATCTCATCCAGGGTAGAGCTTGGTTTACTGCAGCAGGTGGCTGAAATAAACATCTTCACCAGCTGCGTGAGAAGCTCTTGGGCCAGGGATATCTTAAGGAAGTAGCCAGACTCCTAATCTGAAAACTCTTTGGAAGGGGGTGGGGTTCAACTGTTTTCTCAAAGGAATTTAGACAGAGCGTGTGCATGTCACACACACACACACATATACACACACACACTCTCCAGGCACCAGTTCCCTGAAGCACGCACAGCTGATGCTTCAGGGACAAGCGCAGTCTTTACGGTTAGATGTGGCTTAGAAAGGATCAGATGAGGCACCGCACACTGAAAAGGGAATGGTGTGGGCAAGACTGCCTTAGGCGCACAGGTACACTTTCAATGGAAATGCAGGAAACCAATGCTTTTGACTCTTTCAATCAGCTTGACCCAGAACATCCCCACAGTGGTGGTTTTATCTTTGAGTTAAATCAAAATAAAAAAACAAATGGCAAATCTCTTTCTTCTTCTTAATTCCTAAATTTATTTATTTATTTGATTATAAAAGCAATATAACCACAATCAAGAATATCTGGAAAATAGAAGAAAAAAAGTCTCTACTCTGACTACCTCTCTAGCAGAAGCTCCATTAGTAAGCCATCTACTAATTCATAGATTTATTTATATTTTTAAAAAATTATTTTATTTTTTTTTAAGTTATTTACATTTCAAGGTGATTTTATAAGTTGCAGCTGGCTGAATGAAATTGTTATTCTGTTATTATTATGTGGCATCAGCAAGACAACACACATGGGCATAAAGAAGACATTTACAGAAACAAGGACTTATGAACAAGGATGTGATCAATAAAGAATTTTCCATCTATAATTTCTTAATACTTAAAGGAAAATGGTTTGCAAAATATAAAAGGATAAAAAAGTTAAATGCTAGTATAACTTAATTGTACTTAGAAATTCAATCTTCTATAGAACCAATAGATGAAGCAATAAAAAAAAGATCAAAAGGAAAGAAAATTCAATTCCATACAATCCTATAAGCCACTACTTTTGGCTCTGTTTTTGGCTAAGAAATAAGTATTGGGGACATAGGGAAAATGAGACAAATAACAAGGAAGTTAGAAGTGGAAATAAAAGGCATGGGACAGACATTTGGGAAAGGAAAAGAACGAGTTAGTGGCTGGTGACTGGCCAGGCAGACAAAAAGATTCTCCAGATTAGGGGCCCAGAAGAGAAGGAAACCCCAGAATTCAGCTAGTTCTGTTTAAAAACACGTTGGAATAACCATTAGGCAGGGTGCAAGCCTGTCAGGAAGCTATAGTACAGTTTATAAGAACTCTCAGTTGCCTCCTTGTTAAAACCAACATATGATTTTGTGGCTGATGAAAGTGAAGGTGAGCAGACGAGACTGGTTAATGGGGCAGAGAGTCAAGGAGCATCTGTAGAACACAACTCAGCAAACATCTCTGAAACATCTGCGGGAGATGATGTGAAGTATTCTGGGTGCTGAGGGACAGTGCTTGCCCTTCAGGAGGTCACCAACATATGGGGGACACGCAGAGTCCACCTAAGGGTCTGGGTGCAGGTGACTTGGGTGGAGTGAATCCTGGCGTTCCCAACAACTAGCTATGGAATCTTGAGCAAACAACTTCATCTTTCAGAACCCCAGTGATCCCACCTGTAAAATGGGGATAAGGTTGTTTTAAGAATTAAGGTCTCCAAAGACCCAGGCACAAGGACTTGCATATAGTGGGTGCTCAGTAAGGAGTGGTTTCTCAGTCTCCCCACTAATGCCATGAGCTCTGTGAGGGCCAGGACTGCGTCTGTTCTTCTGCTTTTCTATCCCGACACTAGAACAGAGCCTGGCACTTAGCAGTTCCAGCATGTAGTAAAGCATTGATGAATGAATGATTAACAACAGTCAATTGTTACATAATACCTGCCATGTGCCAGGTGCAGTTCTGGCATTTTATATCTATATTAACTCATTTAATCCTTACAATATCACAATGAGATAGGTAATATTATTAGCCCCAGTTTGCCCATGGTCACACAGCTAGTTACAGGTAGAGCTAGGATTCAAACCCTGGCAGCCTGGCTCCAGAGTCCATTGCTCTTTATCAATCACTATACTATTTTCCCTCTCAAAGGGGTTATTATTTTCACTACTGCAAAGCATGGGTGAGAAAGCCACATATTGCCTACCTTACAAGTTTATTGGGGAGATCAAATGAGATAATGTCTGTTAGAGTAGTTTGCCATCATCAGCAAAGCAATATATAATTCAAAGTATTGTTATTATTACCCCAACATTGAGATAACTGGTTTACTGTCAAGGAGCTGAGAAAATGAGGGGAAAGGCAAAGCTCTGAAAACATAAAATAGAGAACAGAAGCCACAAAAAAGAGTGGTCAGGCAAATGATAAATGGAGGGGAGTTAGAAGAAGAGTGAGGAAGAGGCAGAAGAGAGGAAAACAGATTTAATGCAGTCTGAGTGCAGTTTTGGGGCAGTGTCAGTCAGATGATGGTGGTATCTGGCAAAATGGAGCACGCGGACCATGCTATTCAGCAGAGTTGAGAGCACAGGTTAGAATTCTGCTGGGCAAGCAGAGAAGCGAGACTCCAGGGTCTAAGAGGTGAGCAGCCTCTCTAAGACAATGGGCACGAAACAAAATGGGGAAGCAGAATAGAGGTAGACAATCTGGACCTCATGCAGGGGGCTGGGGTATGAAGAAGAATGGGTATGAAGAAGAATAAATGCTCCACTGATAAAACCCAAACCTTCTCTTTATGGGTCTATGAAAAATATATTAGGGCCAATTTAAAGAGAAAGACCAGGCAACTGAGACACTCCACTGAAAGCATCAGGCAGCATTACTACTGTATACAACATTTCTATCCATGCCTGACAGAGAAAGAATCTCAAACATGCTGAAGTTCATGGTAGCATTATTAACTGGAGGTTACTGAGCTTTTCAAAACCCTTTGATTTTCAAAGTATTTTTCTCTGCCAGACCTAGAGATAAATGCCATTTTTCCCCTTTCTGGATTGTGTCTGGCTGTCAAATGGGGAGAGGACCTCAACGCCAATTGGAGAGCGGGTGGGGAGGAGATGGGGGATATATCATGCATGATTTTCACTGAAGAGAAATTTTTAACTGTTCAAGTGTCAAAAATACTACAGGCACAGAGACAGGCTAGGCAGTTAGGGGACAAAGACAAAGACGGCAGCTAGCAGTTAACCCCTGGTAGGAGTGATGGCTCAGGGCCCTAAACTAAAAGCAGGCAATTGGACTCACCAACACCTAATTGTGTGTGCGCCTAGGCTAGCCTATGCTGAGGCACTGTGGGGTGTCAGACATCGGCCTGAGGGGCTGCAGACAGCTCGCTGTGGCAGCAACAGGAGCAACAGCTGCCGTGGCGGTGGGAGCAGCGGTGGCAGCATCTTGCAGAATGTCTTTAAATAGCAACCTGAGGAAGGCAGCAGCTTTCCTACACCCCCACAGACCCTGAAATAAAACAAAGGCAGGGAAAACGGCCGGAGTGTGTGTAAAGGCAGCAGGCTGCTACTTGCAAGAGAAGAGACTGAGCATTGTCCCTAGAAGGTGATATAACGCCGGCTTTTAAATTGTACTTAATTACCCTACTTCTGAGAGAAAGGGTTTCATTTTCCCTGGTCATTGAGGATCTCCATGCAAACACCTTGATGAGGGGAGCACAATCCCACTCCCTTTCCACATTGGACATGTGGGATTAGACAGCTTCTGATAATGGCTCACTACTACCATTTACTGAATGTTTACTACATTTCAATCACTGTGCTAAACCCTGTACACCCATCATCTCATTTAATCCTATGAGGTGGGTATTACTGACACCGGTTTACAGATTAGGGAAAGGGGGTTTAGGGAGGCTTAGTGATCTGCTCAAGGACACAGTGAGAATCCAAACCTAAATCTGTCGGGTCCAACTCAGCAATCCTTGCTTTTAAACGTGTGCAGTTACTGAGAAATATAATATGCAGGAGCATGTCACAGACAGAATTTGATCTTTTTCTGTACCACCAAAGTTATTTATTTGGATGGGCCTTGGCTAGGGAAAAGGGAGAGCAGTGGAGAGCTAGTAGCTGACTCCAAGGTTTGGGTTTCCTTTTGGGTGCTGGTTTGCTTTGGGGGCACCTTGAGGCACCCCAGGCCTACGCTGGGTCACACAGCCTGAGGTCTGGCCTGAGTTGGCCATCCATCTAGGGAGAGGGGAAGGGCAGGCTGTTCGCCTTAAGAGCATTTGCCCAGGTGAATTCAATGATCTGAGTAAGATGCTTCAGAGGTATAAGGTTATAGAGTTAGACAAAAGGCCAGAGACAGCCAGAGTCAATGGACACGTTGGAGGCCCTGGTAAGATTTGTACTATGTGCATTTAATAGATACACGGAGTGGACCAGACTGGCAAAAGCAACACCCCATCCCTACCAGAGAAATATGTCTACATTGCCCAGGCTTTGCCTCTGAGCGGCACCATCATTCCAGTATATTGGTTCTCCACCTTCGCCACACATCAAAATCCCCCTTGGAACTTCTAGAATACCCAGGTTTCACCTCAGACCTCCTAATTTGAACCTTAATTATTATTTTTTTTCTTTTTTGCTCTTCAGGTGACTCTAATAAGTAGCCCAGATGCAGTAGGATGTTAGGAGAAAACACTGGCGAGGAGACTTAGGTAAGAGATATGCCATGGTTTCAAAAGTAGAGCTTGCTGTCACAACTCTGCCAAAGAAAACTCTAGGTGCCAATGACAAGGGCAATGGGATTTGGACATAACCTTGTTCACTTCTTGGAATGTTCTTAACTATCAACAACCAGGTTCTTATTTTCTAGAAAGGAAGCTGGGGTCAGAAAAATTTTTGATCCACAAATTAAGATTTTATCTTTTTTCCAAAATAGTTGTAAAATTTGTTCTCAAATACCTGTATGTGAAGTGTGATTCTGAAGGCAGAGAAAGTCACAGGTTATTGAAATGCATTCTGTAGGATAAAATAAATGTAGTAGCCTCCGTTGCTAGGTTAGCTGGAGTTATGGCAGAAACCTCTGCCCAGATGGGAGGGAAATCTATGTGCTAAAATTTTGACAGCTAAATATATAGTGTGGGAAGAAGCCAGATTTTGAAATGCAGGCTGATTCTGGCTGTGCATCAATATTCATTCTGTCACTCTGCCTCAGGACTCCTTCTTCCAGATGATTTGGGGACAGTATGTCTGCAATCCAACTGAAAAAAAAACTTAAGGCGTTTCCAAGTAAGGAAGGTAAAATTCCCTCCTAAAGAGAACTTGTTCTGACAACTTCAGCTCTTAGGAAACCTGAACACTGGAAGAGTTTGAAAGTCCCAGAATTTCCAGTTTAAGATTTAAGAAATCTATTTATTGTAAGAGTGAGTACAAAGAAATTCAAGCGAAGAGTTCCATGCTTCTTACAGAAGTGATTTCATGCACTCTCTCCTTCACTCTAAGTAAACAATTATTAAGCACTTAATCTGTGCCAGGCAAAATGCTTGATTTGGGAAATATAAATGAAGGAGGCGGGGCAAGGTGGTGGCACAGGGAGGTGTGGAATTTAGTTAGTCCCCTATAGCAACTAGTAAATAGCCAGGAATAACTAGAAAATAGGCTGGAACAACTGTCTGGGGGACATCTGTGACCGGACACACATCGTACACAAGTCTGGAATGGGTGGAATGGCTAAGATCGCAGTATAGAACTGTAAGTAAAGCTCCTCAAACTGCAGAGCTGGCGCCCCTCCCCCACCAACACGGCAGACTGAGTTTGAAGACTTACCTATGGGAAAAAGAAGCAATTTCTGCTGGGAGCAAGGGAAAGTAGCTCAACCAAGCTCCAATCACAGTTTTAATTAACAAATTTGGGCTGCTGAGTAGAAACTACAAGCACAGATAAACCTGGAACAGGCAGGAAAGAAACCCTGAGGTCTCTCCTGGCACAGAGGAGGTGGGGATGACGGAAAATAAATAAATAAACAAATAAAAACAGAGGCTTTTGGAGTCGGTTGAACTCAAAACACTGGAAAAGGGGCACACAGAACTGGGTACCAACTCTGGTTGACCAGCAAAACTGGGGAGCTGGGCACTGGCTCTAAAAAGGGGATTTCTCTCATTTTTCTTTTTTTTCCTCTCACTGTAGGTAGCTTATTAGAGAAAGACTCAGGCATTTTCAATTGTCAGCACTAACCCAGGCGAGGGTGGAGTTAAGATAGTTAGACAAAGGAAGAGGTCAAGTGAAGGAGACAATTCCCTAAAGGATTTATCTTCCCTAAGTAAATGGAGTGGGGCCCAGCTCAAGTAGCTGCCCTTCAAAAGAGAATTCAGATCTCAGGGCCTGCGGAAAAAGAAAAACAAAACAAAACAAAACAGTTTGGCTTCTGATTCACCCTTGGCCCCTCATAGGGACATGGTCTGCTGAGAATTAAAGGGACTGCACCTCTATACGCTGGTAGGGAGCTGTGGGATGACAAGCACCACCTGCCAGGCAGGATTGGAAAAGCACAGAGTCTAGAGAACTCACACGAAAGTTTGACAATCTGCTATGTCTCATCCTCAGGGAAACCTGATACTAATTACATCTTCCTCCTGAGGCCTGGGCCCATCTGGTCTGGGAAAATCTGATTGGGATAATCAAGGAAACCAGATGCCTAGACAAAAAAAATTATGATTCACACAAGGAAAAATGAAGATATGGCCCAGTCAAAGGAAAAAATTTACACTTCAAGTGAGATACAAGAGTTGAAACAACTAATTAAAGAAGTTCAAACAAATCTTCAAAATCATATCAACAAGCTGGAGGAAAATGTAGCAAAAGAGATGAAGGACATAAAAAAGATACTGGATGGCCAAAAAGAAGAATTTGTAAGCTTGAAAAAACAAATGGTAGAACTTACAGGAATGAAAGGCAGAATAGAAGAGATGAAAAACATAATGGGGACATACAACAGCAGATTTAAAGAGGGAGAAGAAAGGATTCAGGAACTAGAGGATCGGACATCAGAAATCCTACATACAAAAGAACAGAGGGAAAAGAATGGAAAAATATGAGCAGGGTCACAAGGAACTGAAGGACAACATGAAGCACACAAATATATGTGCCATGGGTGTCCCAAAAGGAGAAGAGAAGGGAAAGGGGGCAGAAACAATAACGGAGGAAATAATCACCGAAAATTTCCCATCTCTTATGAAAGACATAAAATTACAGATCCAAGAAGTGCAGCATACCCCAAACAGAATAGATCTAAATAGACTGTTCTGGTTTGCTAATTCTGCCTTTTTGCAAAATACCAGAAATGGATTGGCTTTTATAAAGGGGGGTTATTTGGTTACAAAGTTACATTCTTAAGGCCATAAAGTGTCCAAGGTAAGGCATCAATGTTAGGGTACCTTCACTGGAGGATGGCCAGCAGTGTCTGGAAAACCTCTGTTAGCTGGGAAGGCACGTGGCTGACATCTGCTTGCTCCCAGGTTGCATTTCAAAATGGCATTCTCCAAAATGTTGCTCTTGGAGTGTTTTGTCCTCTTTCAGCTGCAGCTGCTCTTCAAAATGTCACTCTCAGTTGCTGTTGGGGCATTTGTCCTCTCTTAGCTGCTCTGGAGCAAAAGTCGGCTTTCAATGGCCATATTCAAACTGTCTCTCATCTGCAGCTAACAGTGAGCTCCTTCTGTCTGAGTTTTTATAGGGCTCCAGTGAACTAATCAAGGCCCAGACTGAATGGGTGGGGCCATACCTCCATGGAAATAATCCAGTGAAAGGTCTCACTCACAGTTGATTGAGTCACATCTCCATGGAAACACTCAAAGAATTCCAATCTAATCAAGACTACTATCTTTGCCTCACAAGACTGCATTAAAGAATATGGCTTTTTCTGGGGGACATAATATATACAAACCAGCACATTAGACCTACTCTAAGACACTTAATAATCAGATTATCAAATGTCAAAGACAAAGAGAGAATTCTGAAAGCAGCAAGAGAAAAGTGATCCATCACATACAAGGGAAGCTCAATATACCTGTAACAGTCACTTCTTCAAGTACAATCTCAGGCCAGTCCTAATTAGTTCCTTCAGAACACCCAAGCTGACAATAAGACAACCTGGGATCACTCTCAGTTCTACTTCTTACTAGCTGTGTGACATGGGCATCTAATATTGTTAGGAGGACTCAATGACATAGTGGATATAAAGAGCTTAGCACTTTGCCTGGCATACAGTAAGCCTTTAATAAATGTTAGCTATATTATTATTAAGTAATAAATCTCAGAAAACATGGAGTTTATCTGAAGCAGATTTGTTATGGGCAAACAAACCATGGGGTGATGAGCAATGAGCTGGAACAGACCCCAGAGAATTACTCTAGACTGGCATCTCAAGTCACCCCAAAGAGGGGTTGGAATTCCTTCTCTCCTTCAGCAGATGGAGCAAAGGTAAATGGGTTTTGCAACACAGAGGCCCATCTGATTACTCGCATAATCGCTCTCAGGGGAAGAAATGACTCCTGCATCAGGCTTTAGGGCAGGAGGAAAGCTCCAAGACTCTTACTCCCCAGTCTGGCAGCCCAGAAGGTGTTTTGTCTCCTTCAGTCTTTCTCTGCTCCTCTGTTTTGTCCAGTTCTGGGTACATTATGGGAAGTTGTTGGATGGCCGAGTCCATGGTTAGACTGTGCTTTTGGCAAGAGATAGTGGAACATGAGGAAGGCCATAAAGAAGGCAGGGTTGTTTCCGGTTCTTGCTCTCTGGAGAAGTCATGCTGGCAGGTCCTGGGAGGTCAGGGAACCTGGATCCAAGGCTAACCCCAAATACTCTCCTATCCATCTCTACTTCATTCTCCTCCTGGGGAGAGAGTAAATAAGCTGTAAGGAGGTAGTCTGCCCTGTTTTACTTTTGGATAGAAGAGTTCCGGGTTCTAGAGCAATTTTCTGTTAGCCACGACCTGCACTGAAAATGCCTGAGTGATTCGGTTTCTGCATCCTTCAGATGACAGAGTCGGAGAACATGGTTATGAGTGAGCAGCACTGGAGCAGCACTGCCTGGCTTCATATACTGCTCTGCCACTTACTAGATGTTGAACAAGTTACTTATCTTCTTGGTCCTGGTTTCCTCATGTATAAAATGGGGATATTAATCCTACCTACATGAGCTTGTTATGAGGATTAAATGAATTAATTCATGTAAATCACTTAGATATAAGTGTTATCATATAGTAAAATGCTCAGCACAAGTATTTTAGCATGGTTTTATTATATGATGATTTTTTCAGGAATGCAACTACCTTATGAATCAAGAGAAAACTGTATTTTGATTTGTTTGGAATTTTACTCTGGGTACAGAGTTTTTGTTTGGGGGATGCAAAAGTGTTGGAAATAGATGGTGGTGATGGTGGCATAATATTGTAAATGTAATTAATATCACTGAATTGTAAAGACATAAGTGACTAAAATGGAAAAACAAAATGTTCTGGTTTGGATGATAAATTGATCCATTAAAACCAAGAAGCCCATAAGCAAGCATAATGTATCATAGAAACTCAGAAAAGCTAGAGTTGATGGCAACTACATCTTAAACTGGGGATGAGCAGAGACCATGGGTGAAAATATGTTTGAGTAGCAAGCAGTTAGGTCCCCAGGTCCCCAGATGCCCTCTTCCACTCCATGAATCCAGGTGACTTCCCCTCCCCAACCACAGCAGAAGACTGGAGTTTTACCTTCTGGAGAGGTCCATCCAGAGAGAATCAAGATAGGTGGACATTGGGTAAAGATAAGGATGAGTGTGCCATATTGAAAACAGCAGGATTAAGTGAAAGTCTACATACTGATACATACATATTCTACCCCTTCTTCCACTATCTTCCAGAACCTTGGCAGCCAGGCTTTTTCCTCTAGATATAAGGCTAAATATTCTTCTTTGGGGAATCTGGCCCAAAAGAAAAGACTTCAAGATAATCAGAGTATGAAGTCTCCCAATAAACTTATCTAGCCAGATCATCAACCTATCATGAAGTCCACCAGTCCAAAAGCACTGCCCATGCACATAGAGCTTCATCAGCTTTAAAGTGCTCTGCACTTAATCTTTCAATACGCTTAGAAAGTAACCAGTTCCCATAGGAGCAAGTGGATGAAGAATTGTTTGGGACATGTCTCCAAGAAGATGAAGCTATTAGATTACTTGATGTATTTGATCATTTTGAAAGATTTATTCTTTTAGCAAAGTTTGGGGATGAATTGGTGATAGGTTCAAAGAAAAGTAAAAAATGTAAACCTGAGGTATTTATTAACTTAAGAGAAAACCAAAATTCATACAAGAAAAGAAATGTAATCATAGTATATTATATGGCTCATCTGTGGGTAATAGTTACAGCAGCAAAATCATATCAACCCTGAATGATGACATATCAAAAACTGTAATGTAACTATATAGAGAGAATGAGGGGAAATAAATGTGTGTATCTGTGGGAACACATTTTAATAATAATTATTATACTGAACTTTTATAACCTATATGTTCTAAGTGCTTTACATAAATAAGTTCATTTAATTCTTACAGCAAGACAATGAAGTCATATTATTATTCTCTGCATTTCACAGATGAGGAAATTAAGGTAAGGGGAGGCCAACTAACTTGTGCAAGGTCGACTTTCTTGGTAAGTTGCAAAGCTGAAATTCAATCCTAGACATTCTGGTTCCAGAGTCTGTGATCTAAGCCTAATCCACTATACTCAACTGCTTCATTCCTTCTCACTGCAGGTCGGTTTTCTCCATTTTAGGAAGATATTCACTGAGTGAGTCCCTCTTTTACATATTAGCTATAATTGTTTAGTTCTAAACCCTCATATTCTGTAGTAGGAAGTCAATAAATAATTGAAAAATCAAGAAAACAGCAGTGTGAGTATGATATTTAGAAATATGGAAGTAAACATTTAAAGAAACAGCAAAACAAGTTGAAAATGGTTAACAATACAGAGTGGAAATGGGGGTAAGAAAACAGATGGAGTTGTGGATTTTTGAGTTAAGCTTTGTAAAATTATTGTGTTAAACTTATGAATATGAATAACTGTTGGAAATAAAAATTAAATTAAAAATAAATATATCAGTAACAAAAAGACAGATAATCTAAATCTAAAAATGGGCTAAGGAATTGAAGAGACATTTCTCCAAAGAAGATACACTAATGGCCAATAAACACATGAAAAGATGCTCAATATCATTAGTCATTAAGGAAATGCAGATCAAAACCACAATGAAATACCACTTCACACCCACTAAGATGGCTATAATCAAAAGAAGACAATAACAGGTGTTGTTGGGGATATGGAGAAATCAGAACCATCATACATTGCTGCAGTGAGAATGTAAAATGGTGCAGTCACATTGGAAAACAGTTTGGCAGTTTCTCAAAAAAGTTATACACAGAGTGACTCAGAAATTCTTCTCCTAGGTATATGCCCATGAGAAATGAAAACTTATATCCACACAGAAAACTGAACATGAATTTTCATGGCATCACTATTCATAATAGCCAAAAAGTGGAAACAACCCAAATGCCTATCAATTAATGCACAGATAAACAAAATGTGGTATATTCATCCATACAATGAAATATTATTCAGTCATACAAAGGAATGAAGTACTGATTCATGCTACAACATGGATAAAATTCTATGTGCTTGACAGCTGTGAGCCTCACAGGACCCCAAAGGCCTAACTGTAAGTTGTCCTGCTCTTGCCAGACATGTCCCCCCATTCAGCAAGAAAGCCCTACCAGGCTAGCTCCCCTATCAGCAGGATGAAGTACACTCCCTTAACAGGTTTCCCTGCCAGCTTGTGTAACTATTCAAATAAGCCAATCACATCCTCCCATGGGAACCAAGAGTCACCTCATCCTCTTGTTACTACAAAACCTGCCTCCCACAGTCCCTGCTTGTTCACTCTGCTCTCAAGTGCAACCCCCCTGTGGTTCTGCAGTGTCCTCCCCACAGGCTGTGAGGATGTGTGACTAACAAACTGTTGCCAATCTCGTCTGTCCAGTGTTGGGTGTCTGTGTTTGGCCATCCACAGATTGCTAGGGTGGGACTCCCTCCCTCCCCGACAGGGTGAAGAGGAGGTGAATGGAACATGTGCATTCCTATTAAATTCATTTCTCAGCGAGGCTAAGGTAGAAGAGGTTTAAAGGGGGTTCCTTCTGGCTTCTACAAAGCTTCAAGCTACACTTGGGAAATGAGTTAACAAACAGATATGGCCATAAGGCTAAAATGGAGCTAAGCAGAGAAAATGAGCTTTTTAATAAGAAAGTGAATCCACCAATGTCAATATTGTACTGACTGCACAAAACTCTTTCAAATGGGACTACTTTCAAATGGGAAAGAGGTAAAAATTAATTCATGAGTTGGAAGTGGTGAAGTCTTCCCTTTCTCACCCTAATCTGTCTTCCAATATTCTGAACCTTTCCCTCTTGCTGAACTCTCTAATTCTCCTTCAAGCTGCCAAGACCAGAGGTCCTTGGTCAACGCATCTACAAGCAAGAGTGAATTCACTGAAACCTGGCATTATCTTTTGGCACTGTATAGCTTGAGAAACAGTGATTAGAAAGAAAAAACTTCATCAACAAAGTGGCATTTTCATTTCAGCTGTTCCTGGGGGCAAAACTGGGGAGTAAAGAGAAATCCCAGATGGAAAGCTTTGTGGTTATCTCTGCTTCTCATTAAAGTGCCCCTGATTATAATCACACCCACGATTAGAAGATTCAACACACCTGGTGTCTCACGGATGCACCAGGAAGAAGAATCATAATTCATCCCATCCCCTTTCCTTTTCTTTATTCACTTAGTAAGCACAATTTATAAGTTTCAGTAAGTGGAGACTGGAGGTGGTTTGGAGAATAGGAGGGAGGTTTTTCATTCACATGGCTTTTTGGAAGCGACAGAAATCTTCCATGGCCACAAATTATTTTAGTACGAGTGAGAACAGCAGTGTTGCTTTCATTGGCCACACATAGAAGTGAGAAAACTGGACAGAGTTTCTATTTCTTCTCTCTCTTTGCTAAGCAAACATTTTGCTCTGCTATTTCTCTCTCCCTCCCTCCTTCTCTCTCTCTCTCTCAGTATGTGTGCACTTACAGAATTTTGTAGTTTTTTTTTTTAATAGTGTTGTTATCCATTTTTTAAATAACCTTTTTATTTTGGAATAATATTAGATCTATAGAAAAGTTGCAAAGATAATACAGAGAGTTCCAATATACCCCTCACCCACTGTCCCCTACTGTTAATATCTTATATAACCATGGTATATCTGTCAAGAGTTTTGTAGATTTTGACAATGGATGAAAAACACTGACTCCTTCTTAACCCTCTCTCATACAGCAGATTCTCAACAAGAGCTGTGTATACCCTATAGCAATTTATTTAATTATACGAATTATCAAGTTTTATGATCTGCACACCCTGCCCCCCTCCATCAAGATCCTAGATAATAAACTGGAACCTCTAACCTTTCCAGGTGAATGTTCCCAGTTACTGAGCAATTCTCCCTCTACAGGATTTTTTATGAGGTTGCCAGGTCATTCTTCCCCTTGTCCTTCATGTCAGATCCTATTAGTTGCCTGCCAATAGCCATTTCTTGCCATCTTCCTGCTAACTGAAATTCAATTTTGTTCGAGTAGAAATGTGCCCAGCTAAATACACTCCCAGGCTACTTTCCAGTTAGGAGTAGTTATGCGAGACTGTTCTAGCCAGTAAAATAAAATGGAAGTCTTCTTGGGGTGGGGGGTGGGGGGTAGGTGGTTCTGGGAAACTGTTTTCTTTCCCCACAAAAGAGAACCAAGCACACAGGGCTGCCCTTCTCTCCCATCCTCCTTCTTGCTAGTTTAAATCAGCCATCACAGCCAGAGCTGCAGCAGCATCTGGTAGTGCTGAGGATTACAGAAATATTGGGCCTGAATGACAGTGAGCTGCTAAACCAACACTGGCCACCACCTAGCTACAGATTTCTTGTGAGAAAAACAAATCCTTACTTGTTTAAGCCATTGTAGTTGGAGATTTTGTAACTTACAGTTGAACACTTTTCTCATTTAATACAAAACCTAAACCTACACAAGGCAGATGAGAAGGGTAGGAAATGCAGCTGAGGATAAAACCCAGGGAAATGGCCATTTAGAACCTAAATAGCCTAGCTCTGGGCTGAAACAACAGCAAGCAGGTATTTAGAGAGAAAATGTGGCTGTGCAGGAAAGGAAGGGGATAACTAATGAGTCCATGTTTGTGCAAAAACAGTGTCAAGATACAGCAAAATTCTAGTATGAATAATGCCTGTGTATCTGACAAAGCAATCACTCTTAAGTTGGCTTTGCTGACACTTGGTTAAATACCGATGTGCCAGCCACAGCCTAGCATTGTGGATTCTAGGAAGTGAATTATTAATGCAAAACCTCTCTGCAAAGTCAACTGGGAACAAGTTTTCATTAAAATCAAGAAGAAAATTAATTTAGAGGTCACTCATTCTTAGCACACATGTAGCTGTATTTGTTTTCTTCCTGCATTGGCCACACTCTGGGGAGAAATCCAACCTTCCCCACTTATGGGAGGAAGAAAATTTTGATTTTATGCAGCAACTAAAAGCCCATGGATTGAAACTCACAGCCATAAGGGAAACATTTTAGATGAGACCCTTTAGTAACTCAGCAATGAACAATTAAATGAGTTCAGGAAGACAAGTCACTCGAGTTCACAGAACTACAGAGGGCATGGTTTAGTGTGTTCCAGTTTAGCTTACCTTGGAACCATGCCCCTATAAAGGGAATTTCAGGATTCAGAGCCTTGGTCTATAAACATGTGCTCTGGTTTTTCTGCAGCACTTAGTGTGTAGGCTTGCCTAACATGTTACAGAAGAAAATAGATTTTCTTGTTAGAAGATGCAAACAATACAATTTTCCTGCTATAAAATCCCTGTTGACTGATTTATCTTGTTTAGGTCCACCTAGGGAAACGGTTTGAAGCCTGCCCTGGTCAAAGAAGACTGATAGACAAAGGACACAGGAGGAAGGGAATTTGCAGATGGCAAGAGGCTGACTTACCTCAGTAGCTTTCTGGCTGAGTCCCCGGAGCAGGAGCACAAATCACATGGATGGCAGCATCTGCGCACTATGAAACTTACATGGTCTGTTTTAGCCACCAGCAATCAGGCAATCTGTTACCTAGGAGGGTGCGGGAAGAAAGAAGTCAAACCAGAATTACAACTGTGCTCCGCTTTTTTCACACATCAACCAAGAGCATTCTGTCTAAGAGAGAGGTGGATAATTTTCTCATTCTCTGTAAAGAGGGAGAGATTTAGTGGTAGACATCTTGATTCAGTCTGGCTTTTCTGAAAAAGGACAAAATCCTATTTGGATATTCAGGATGGAGATTAGGGAGTGGGAAGGAATATGTATATATAATATGTATTTTTTAACAGGTAAGGTCATACTGCAAATATTTTCTCAAAAATGGGAAGAAATGGCACTTGCCCCCCTTTGGGGACAACAAATCAAAAGAAGAAGAGATGGTCCAAAGACACAGCTGCTTCTAGGGACAGAGGCTCATGGAGATTTTAGCGAAGCAGGCTTCAGGGTTCAAGCCTAGCATGCATATGAATGTGCCAATCGATGAACGTTTCAGTCTAGGGATACAAAAATTCAGAAATAGTCAAAGGGATCTTTTTTTAGCATGTCTAGACAATCCCAGTCCCACAACTCTAGTATGCATCCCATGTGAGTCACCAGGGGAACAATTTCAGACTCTCCTGCCTGGGCCTCAATTGTGAAATAGGCCTTCAGCAACTAATTTACCATTAAAAGAAAGCCCTATAAACAGAAAAAAAGACTGGAAATTACTTGTAAAATATGGTGCCAGATGTATAGCTTATAATTATATGTCATAAAATGAGAGAGTTTCTACAAACCCTATACCAGCCCCAAACCCCTCCACTCCTGGTAGTCATAAAAATATTCTAAAATTTCAATAAAGAGATAATATTAACAACAACAAACCTTTCTGAGGCATTGTTGCAAGTTTTAACCAAAAATTTTGAAAGTGTGACCAGTGGCAGCAGCAGTGTGAAGGTAAGTCTAAATTATTCAATTGGTCTCTCATACTATTTGATTTTAAAAACTGTGTGAGAGTATTTCTTGGCCAACAGAGAGGAGGGATTTCCCAACCATGATAAGAAAATAGCCAGATTGTGTCTTTGGAAACACATATAAATACATATTATGTTTAAAGAATGGTTTAAAAAAAAAAAAAGAAATATAGCACCAAATGAGAAATAACTTGTGCAGAGAATTTTAACTATGCAGGTTGTTATTTTTCACAGCTTTCAAACGTTTGGGCATAGTTCAAAAAGCGTCTAATTAATTAGTGATGGCAGAGAGATTAGAAAATGTAGCTTGTTCTTAAATATAATTACATCTGTGATGCACTGGCATTTAATCAACTTGTAACATCTACTCGACAAAACTTTCAGCTTGCAAGTGGAAGGGAACTCCCAGAAAAAAACTCAATTCTTTGAGGGGCTATTTTTCGATAGGACCCAGTAAGCTAACCTCTAGCTTTGTCCAGAGACTATCCTGACTCTAAGGCCCAGCCGTGGCTTCCATGCCTCTGGCATTAACGGTAGAGTAATTCAGTCCCTAGGGAGGAATTCCTTGGGTGACCATCCAAAACAGGTAACAATATAACTAGCCTACCATCCACTTGCATAGTATTCATAAGGTAACAGCTAAAATCAGAGAAACAAGTTGGAGCTAGGTCTGAGTCCTTTTTTTTTTTTTTTAAATTAAATTCAGTTTTATTGAAATACATTCACACACCATACAATCATCCATGATATACAATCCACTGTCCACAGTATGATAACATAGTTATGTGTTCATCACCACAATCTATCTCTGAACATTTTCCTTACATCAGAAAGAACCGGAACAAGAATAAAAAATAAAAGTGAAAAAAGAACACCCAAATCATCCCCCCATCCCACCCCATTTGTCCTTTAGTTTTTATCCCCATTCCTCCACTCATCCATACACTAGCTAAAGGGGGTGTGATCCACAAGGTCTTCACAATCACACTGTCACCCCTTGTAATCTACATTATGTCTGAGTCCTTTTTAATACATGAAAGCTCAGCTTATTTAGTCTGATAACTGAAGTATGAAAGCCATCCCAGGGGCAAGTAATAAGTGGATGCTCCTAAGCATTCTGCCTGCTTCCCTCCAGGTTTAGCTTTGGGCCCACACTTTCACATCAGGCATACAAAGGCTTCCAGCCTAGAACCCTGTTGGACCCTGACTTTGCCACTTTAGTACGCTAAGAGGGCCAAGTTTCTGCCTCAGCTCTCTGTCAAAGGGTGGCTCTAACTGTTAGGCATTGATTCCACAATTGGGACAGGCAGAAGCATCCTGGTGGAAAAGGACTTTCCTTTCAAGGTCAATTCCTGAATCCCCTAAGCCACCTTGAATGTAAGGCTGAGAGAAGAGTTGGTTCTTGCAACCCTTGTGGAGATCAGCTGGAATGGCCTCCTGCTTGTCACAAGGCTGTTAGTGATTTATGAACCTGACTGCACCAACCCCACTGCAGTCAGCCATCCAGGACAAACAGGCAGAGACCTGAGAACAGAAGAGTGGTTGATGAACATCTCCTCAACACCTCTGACACTAGGGACAAAATCCCATGAAATGTATAATGGTCGGGTTATATAAAATTCTTGTAAAGCATCAGCATTTTAATATGGCCTTGTGGATATCCAAAGATAAGAATGGCAAAATGAAAGAAATCTCTTCTTTTCAGGTCAAGCCCCCATAACCAATGCATAACTGCAGGCAAGTGAGGCAGAAACCTCTAGTTAGACACTAAAAGTAAGGAAACTGCATGATTACTCTTTCATATCTATCCAGCCTAAACAAATCAATCTCATGGCTATGCTCTCTCACCTTCAACCCCAAGGGCATACTCAACATCACTCTCCACCCCTAGGTAAGGTCCTTTACTAATTTATGAGTTTGGTGTAAAATTTCTAGTCTCTGTGTCCCAGCGGGCAGAAAATCCATTCTATGTGACTTTCTTGTCACTTCCACTAGGGGTAAAATGCACCTATTCTAATAAACGTGTACTACAGAAGGCTTTCTCTTTGCTAGCTAGATTATATGAATCATACCCATTTCTAAAAGCCATAGCAAAGAGAAAGATGATGATTGCTTTGGAAATACTAAAGCTCAGTTTAAGCAATTTAAAATTTGAAGGAGCCAACCAAAATGTTAAAAAATCATTCCCCAAACAGCTAGCACATACCAAGTATAATCAGAACTACATAAAGAAAGATAATATTAATGGCAAGATTAGCAAACACCAAATTTGGAAAATTTTGGGAGAGAAGAACCAAAGTTGAGTATGTTTCAAGGAGGTATACCTTCAAGTTTCCAACTGCATCTTCATCCTCTCTCTAAAGCATTCTTTGTTAAAATTCAGTTGATCTGCTAATTTGTATGAAACTTGTCTGTCCTTATATTTTGAAAACTAACAAATTCTACTAGCAAAGGCAGTGTGACCTCTAATTTACAGGTGCTCAGCTTGCTCATTTAACCTACCATAGAAGAAAACCATGTGTCTACTTTAGCTTCCTTGGTGTCCTTGGGAATCTACCTGAGTGGTCATTTCAGGGGCCTCCTATATCCTCAAGTTTCACTAGTCCTGTCATTAGGAAACTACACTGATCTTGGCAAAACTGGTAATAAGTTCAGATCAGTGGGAAAAGAGGCAGTAGCTTTACCTCATAGCTCAGGTATGTGGAATTCTGGGGCACCACATTAAAAGTAAATTGTTCCATGGACTTGTCACCTGGGGGTACATCTTATTTGCTATTGATGAAGGATCTCTCACTGTGGTTCACTTAAATCATATTTATTTCTCATAGAGAGTGATAAAGATGAAAGAGCCTACCAAGATTTGGTTTCAAGCAAACATAGCTTTTGACAGGAACAAGTAGAAATTGGCAAAAATAATAACACTCTCCCAAACGTATAAAATCTTGGCATCAACAGAGTGAAGAAACCCAAATTCCCAGTACAGAGATGGTATTCCTTCCCTACCAGCAAGCACCTTCATAGCACACAGTGCCCAAATGTTAACCATCCAACAGGAAGGACAGGGTTCTTCAGATGCCCAAAAGCTACAGATATAGAGGAAGGCCACTGATGAGCCCAAAGATCAGATAATGTTACTAGAGCTACAGTGGCTACAGTCTGTTCAATTTTATATCAACACAGATTACTCTTCTTTCTTCCTCTGCCTGGCTAACACCTGATCAATGTAACCTTCTTTATGCCCTGACAGGTCCAACTGATAGGTTCCACTTCTGTGTTCCCTTAGCATTTGTGCTTACTCTACCATATCACTCTAGTCCACTGTCTCTTTATTCCTCTGTGTTTCACCCTCTGTTATTTAACTGAGGAAGAGACTGAGTCCTTTATCTGTGTCTTCTGGCATGATACCTGACAAATGGCAAATGCTCATGAAGGAGAAATCCTTTAATTTCCAGGCAAAAAACAAGTTTCTCCAAAGTTAAAGTTCCTTCTCTATCAATATGCACCAAGGGATAAACATTTCTGAGAATACAAAAGACTTTAAGAACCTTCCTGAGATACTGAACAATTGTCATACAAGAAGATACTGTAAAGACCAACAAAATTGGTAAATCTTTGATAGACTGACTAAGAAAAAAAAGAAAGAAGACTTAAATTACTAAAATAAAAAATGAAAGAGGGGACATTATTACCAACTTTACAGAAATAAAAAGGATTATAAGAGAATACCATAACAATTGTATGCCAACAGTCTGGGTAATGTAGATGAAATGGAAAAATTCCAAGAAACACACAAATTATCTAACTTGACTCAAGAAGAAATAGAAAATGTGAATAGGCCAGTAAATAAGGAGATTGAATCAGTAATCCAAACCCTCTCAACAAAGAAAAGTCCAAGACCAGATGGTTTCACTGATTAATTCTACCAATCACTTAAAGAATTAACATCAATTCTTCTGAAACTCCTCCAAAAATGTGAAGAGGAGGGAACACTTTCTAACTCATTCTATGATGCCAACATTACCTGACTCTAAAGCCAGTTAAAGAAATACAAGAAAAGGAAACTACAGACTAATATCTTATGAATATAGATTACTCAACAAAATACTACCAAACTGAGTTCAGCATTATATTAAAAGGATTATACACCAGTATATTAAAAGGATTATATACCATGACCAAGTGAGATTTGTCCTAGGAATCCAAGTATGGTTCAACATAATAAAATCAATTAATGTAATACACCACATGAAAAGAATGGGAAAAAAACACATGATCATCTCCATTGGTGTAGAAAAAGCATTTGACAAAAAAACTTCCGTTCATGAAAAAAAACATTCAACAAACTAGGAATAGAAGGGAACTGCATCAACATTGTAAAGGCCATGTGTGAAAACCTACACCTAACATTATATTCAGTGGTAAAAGATTGAAAGCTTTCCCTCTGAGATCAGGAAAAAGTCAAAAGATGGAAACAACCCAAGTGTCCTTCAATAGATGGATAAACAAAATGTGTTGTATCCATACAATGATATGGATATCATTCAGCCATAAAAAGGAATGAGGTTCTGGCATATGCCACAACCTGGATGTACCTAGAAAACATTATGCTGAGTGAAAGAAGCAAGACATTAAAGGAAAAATATTGTGTGATTCCACTTACATGAAATATGTAGAATAAGCAAAATCATAGAGGCAGAAAGTAGATTAGAGGTTACCAGGGCTGGTGGGGTGGGGAGAATGGGGAGCTATTGCTTAATAGGTACAGAGAGTCTGTTTGGGGTGATGAAAAATTTTGAAAATAGATACTGGTAATGTTTGTAGAACATTGTAAAGTGAAATTAATGCCCACTGAATTGTTTGCCCTAAAATGGTTAAAATGGCAAATTTTATGTTATATATATTTTACCACAATAAAAAATAGTAAAAAAATATTTTTTAAAGACACAGTAATCTTGAAAAAAAAGATCATTTCATTCCTCTGCTGTGGCTTCCCATCTCACTCAGAGTAAAAGCCAAAGTCTTTACAAGGTCCCACTTGGCCACCTCCTCTCTGACACCATCTCCTACTATTCTTTCTTATGATCTCTTCACTCAAGACACACTGTCCTTGTACCTGCCTCAGGGCCTCTGTACTTACCTTTCCTCCCGCTTAGAATGCTTTCGCCCCAGGTATCTGCCTGGATCAGCCTCTTGCTTCCTTCAGGGCTTTGCTCAAATTGCTCTCCTCAGGGAAGCTTTTCCTGGACATCCTAGTTCATATACAATAACAGCTCCTTTCACGTCCCTTACCTCCCTTGGTTTATCTTCTTAGCACTTATCATTGTCTGAAACACTATACATTTACTTGTTATTTGTTTATTGCCTATTTCTTTTCTCTAAAATGTCAGCTCCATGAGGACAGGGACTTGGTTGTGTTCACAGCTGGATGCCCAGAAGCTAGCATATGGCTTGGCTGTAATTCCATAAATGGTACAGAATAGGTGCTCAATAAATATTTGTTGAATAAACAAATGAATAAAGAAATACTTAAGATCCATACCAAATACCCCACTTTTTTCATGTGAAGGGACAGGATTCATCTGACTATAGAAGGAATCAGTTGGTGAAATACTAAGATTCACAGGTGTCCATGCATGTTAAAACTTGTAGTCCACCCAAGGCAGCTGGTTTGGTATTGATGACAAGGCAAGCACGGGATGTACATGAGAAAGAACATCTAAAAGAGACAGAAATTATGTGGGATGGAAACACCTGGGAATATATTACCTTCTTAAGTTTCATTGCCAAAAGCAAGTTCTGTTAAGACAGAGTTACATGACCCTTCCTGTTGGTAGCTTTTCTCATAGGGCACTTCTCTTCCTTTTCAAGGGCACAAGGGCAATCTTACACATGAACTGAAAACATTCATTGAGGGGCAATACAGGGGAGTGGTTAAGTGCGTGGACTCTGGAACCACCTGTCTGCATTCAAATCCCAGCTCAACCACTTCCTATCTGTGTGACCTTGGCAAATTATTTAATTTCTCTGTGCCTCAATTTCCTCTGTAAGGATTTCACCAGTTAACATATGTGAGCTCTCAAAAATGTATTAGTGCTTGCTATTATTACTATTATTGAAACATATTGAAGCTAATTTCCCCAACCAGCCTTACCCAACTCTTCATACAAACACTTACTGAGCACCCACTATAAGTCAAACACTTTGATATGTGCTGGGGGTATGCATGGGTGAATAAAGATCAGTTCTGCCTTTAATGTGTTCCCAATTATCAATCATCATTAACCCTCTTGATATTAATGTTAATGAAACAGTCCAGGTCTTAAGTGAAGTAGGATCTCTGGACAAGGGGTTCCTTGCCTTGATTTTAAGGCTGAAACATAAGGAAGGGCTTGGGTTCACAAATGGTGCTTTTCTGTGTCAACAGCCATGGTAGGCAAACAGCCTATTAACTATTCACACTCCATTTTTGAAGGCTTAATAAGCAATGTTTGATTCTTGCTCTGGGCCAGGAAGCTATAAAGCTAACAAGGCCCCTCATGATGTAGCCCCAGCTCACCTCTCTTGTCTCAGCTCCTGCTACCAACTAAACTTCATTCCAGCCTTTTGGATCTTCCTATAGTTCTTCAAATATATCAGGCTGTCCCATGCCACAGTGCTGCCACATAGTCTGCTCCCTCTGCTGAAATGCTCACTTTTGCCATTTTAGGCTACCTAACTTCTACTCATTCTCCAAATTAAGCTCCAAAGTTTTCCTCCTACAGGACATCTTTGCCAACACCCAAGCCTGACTAAGGGGCTCCCATAGCACCTATCACAATGGACCATAATTGTAATCACTGATGTCTATACCCCCCACACATTATGTAAGACCAAAAGGTTTTTATCTTACAGGGTTTTGTATTCCTGGTTCCTACCAAAGGGCCTGACACATTGCAGTTGTTTGGTAAATGTGTGACTGAAAATATTTGAAGGACATTCAGTACCTCTGTTCTAATTGTTTCTTAGTTATTTTAAAAAGATACAAAAAGTTAGGGACTGGGTGGGCCTGGTGACCCGTCAAGGACGAGTACTTAAAGGGGAGGAAGAAATGTCCAATGTACATCTTTCTTAAAAATACAAATTTGGAATTTAATGACAAGAGTGGCCTTTGTAATCAATAAAGCAAAACATGTAAAGCTCAGGAATCAGAAATACCATGAATATAACTGTATGTATGTGTGTGTGTGTATATATTCACAAAATATCAGTGAATGTTGTTGTCACTTATTTATAAGACACAACCACCGGATACTGAAGAAAACTCCTTGTCAGCAGGTACTTCTTAAGAATTAATGTTCAACATGGTCTGCTCCAAGATCTTGAATATTGTAAAAGAAGCCAGGATTACAAATTTCTAAGTTTTTGTTCTTGTCAAGATATGTGCTCTGTATGTGCAAACCTATATCTATGGTAAATAAAAATGTTACTCAAAACTCTATTTTATTTACTTATTTCTAATTTATAAGCCATTTTCTTCCAAAAAGAACATTTAAGACAGCCAAGTACATGTGGTAGTATAAAAAGACTCTTGACCACATATTAACCACTCTTTTCTGTCCATGATCATCTTTATATGGCAGAGTGCCTGGCACATGGTAGGTGCTCAACATATTGATACATTGATGACTAAATAAATACAAGGTCAAAGATAAAATTTAAGAGCCTAGAGGAAGACATTCATAGAAGACAACAGCAAGATGCACATTTCATTAAATCCTAAAGTCTGAAACCAGGAGGGGCTTCCAACACCTTGGATAGCAACTATTTTGGTTGCCCATTCATCCTTTCAACAATTATTTACTGAATATATACTAAGTACCAGGAACTGGGTATAAAGTGGTGAGCAAAACATGGAACTGAGTCATTTTCTGGTAAACAATCTCCCTCCCACCTCAAAAGCAGGGCACCTGTGACCAAAGAGGGCCAAGTGGAGTATTTGCCTGAGATTTTTCTGTGAACAAAGATAAAAAATGTTAAAGTTCCATCCGCCCTTCCTCCAGGTTTCTTCGTTTCTGTTAGTTATTCCAGTATCTTTATAGTAAATCCCCTTTTCTTGCTTAAGGTAGGCTAAGATGACTTCCTTTCACTTGCAACAAAAACATTTTTACTAATATAAATTTCAATATATATAAATGAGGCCTACAAGCATAAATGACTGACTTATCCTGCCTTATAGGTAGGCAGTAGCTGATCTGGCAAAAGGACAAGATCTCCTGACTCCCAGTTCCAAGCTTTACCACAGGTCCAAGTGGAGACAAACATTAGGAAAAGGAATCACCATACAGTACCTCATGAACCACAGAACCCAGCAGGAAGTCCAGCCTCTGGCACAGTTCTCCAAGGTTGGATAGGCTGCTGGCCCTGTGAGCACCATCTGGATCTCTCGTTCCCCTCAGAAAGGTGTGGATCAAAGGTTCTCGGTACTTTGAGACCATGTCACCTATAGAAACAGGAAAGAAATAAAAAAACTATTAAAACAAATTTTCACCTTTTTGAAGAAGGAATAATGGGATCACCAGGGTACACTGTATGGTGATTTATACTTTCAGAGTACTTGCAAAACAATTAAAAATCATGTTCTGGGAGAATAATTACTATCAGGGAAAATATTCATGGTAGTTTTGTGAAAATTCAAGTAGAATCCCAATTTTATTTTTAAAATGTATATAGATAAAACATTTAAAGAAGATATTCCCCATTATGTTAATAGTTGATATCTTCAAATGGGTCAGTTTATGGGAAACTTTTAAAAATTTACATACATATACAAGAAAATGCATATATTATAAATAAGTATATAGCTCAGATGAACAAATGGAGTGAACAAATGGAGTGAAAAACAATCAAGGTATTTTGGGTCCATGCTGAAGAGAGAACTACGATTCATTCATACACTCAAAAAATATTTATTGGAGGCCTGCTGTGTGCTAGGCACTGTCCTAGATGCTCAGGATACACAAGCGAATAAAAGAGACAAAGATCCCCAGCCCCATGGAGCTTACATTCTAGAAGGAGAGAAATAAGTAAATTCTACAGTATGTTAGAACTGACATGGAAAGGTCTCTTCAATGCACTGGTAAGTGAAAAAAACTAATAGAACCAGTATCATTCCATTTCTGTAATAAAGATGCACACACACACAAATTATCTCACTATTAAAACCAAACTTACAAATTTAAGTATATACATTAGATATACTCATGCATAAAAACATCATACTCAATGGTGAAAAACTGAAAGCTTTCTCTCTAAGATACAGAACAAGACAAGGATGCCCTCTGTTAACCACTGTTATTCAACATTGAACTAGAAGGTCTAGCCAGAGCAGTTAGGCAAGCAAAAGAAATAAAAGGCATCCAAATTGGAAAGGAAGAAGTAAAACTTTCACTATTGGCAGACGACATGATCCTAATTATAGAAAGTCCTGAAAAATATACAACAAAGCAATTAGAGCTAGTAAACGAATTCAGCAAAGTGGTAGGGTAAAAGATCAACATGCAAAAGTCAGTACTGTTTCTATACACTAGTAATGAGCAAGCTGAGGAGGAAATCAGGGGGAAAAATCCATTTACAATAGCAACCAAATGAATCAAATATCTAGGAATGAATTAACCAAGGATGTAAAGGACTAGTACACAGAAAACTACAAAACATTACTAAAAGAAATCAAAGAAGATCTAAATAAATGGAAGGACATTCCGTGTTCATGGATTGGAAGACTAAATATTGTTAAGAAGTCAATTCTACCCCAAATGATTTATAGATTCAACGCAATCTCAACCAAACTTCCAACAGCCTACTTCGCAGAATGGAAAAGCCAATCATCAAATTTATTTTGAAGAGTAAGGGGCCCTGAATAGCCAAAAACAACTTGAAAAAGAAGAACGAAGTTGGAGGACTCACACTTCTTAACTTTAGAGCATATTACAAAGCTGCAATGGTCAAAACAGCTTGCTACCGGCAAAAGGATAGATACATTGACCAATGGAATGGAATTCAGAGTTCAGAAGTGGACACTCACATCTATGGCCAGTTGATTTTTGACAAGGCTGCCAAGTCTACTCAATCGGGAAAGAACAGTCTCTTTAACAAATGATGCTGAGAGAACTGAATATCCATATGTAAAAGAATGAAAGTGGACCCTTATCTCACACCAAATACAAAAATTAACTCAAAATGGATCAAACACCTGCATATAAAAACCAGGACTGAGGTGGGGCAGGATGGCAGACTGGTGAGCTGTATGTTTTAGTTACTCCTCCAGGAAAGTAGGTAGAAAGCCAGGAACTGCGTGGACTGGACACCACAGAGCAATCTGTCTTTGGGCATACTTCGTACAACACTCATGAAAATGTTGAACTGCTGAGATCAGCGAAATCTGTAAGTTTTTGTGGCCAGGGGACCCGCACCCCTCCCTGCCAGGCTCAGTCCTGTGGGAGGAGGGGCTGTCAGCTCCGGGAAGGAGAAGGGAGAACTGCAGTGGCAGCTCTTATCGGAAACTCATTCTACTGATCCAAACTCCAACCATAGATAGACTGAGACCAGACACCAGAGAATCTGAGAGCAGCCAGCCCAGCAGAGAGAAGACAGACATAGAAAAAACAGCACGAAAAACTCCAAAATAAAAGCGGAGGATTTTTGGAGTTCTGGTGAACATAGAAAGGGGAAGGGCAGAGCTCAGGCCCTGAGGCTCATATGCAAATCATATGCTGGGCCCAGAAGCCCAGAACCGCCCTGGGGGGACGGCACTCACCTGTGACATAGCACAGTCATCCCTCAACAGAGGACCAGGGGGTGCACGGCCTGGAAGAGGGACCCACTTGCAAGTCTCAGGAGCCATACTCCAATACCAAGGACTTGTGGGTCAGTGGCAGAGACAAACTGTGGCAGGACTGAACTGAAGGATTAGACTATTACAGCAGCTTTAAAACTCCAGGATCACCAGGGAGATTTGCTTGCTAGAGCCAACCCCCTCCCTGACTGCCCAGAAACACGCCCCATATACAGGGCGGGCAACACCAACTACACATGCAAGCTTGGTACACCAATTGGACCCCACAAGACTCACTCCCCCACTCACCACAAAGGCTAAGCAGGGGAGAACTGGCTTGTGGAGAACAGGTGGCTCGTGGACGCCACCTGCTGGTTAGTTAGAGAAAGTGTACTCCATGAAGCTGTAGATCTGATAAATTAGAGATAAGGACTTCAATTGGTCTGCAAATCCTAAAATAACCCTATCAAGTTCAGCAAATGCCAAGAGGCCAAAAACAACAGAAAATTATAAAGCATATGAAAAAACCAGATGATATGGATAACCCAAGCCCAAACACCCAAATCAAAAGATCAGAAGAGACACAGCACCTAGAGCAGCTACTCAAAGAACTAAAGATGAACAATGAGACCATAGTACGGGATACAAAGGATATCAAGAAGATCCTAGAAGAGCATAAAGAAGACACTGCAAGACTAAATAAAAAAAATGGATGATCTTATGGAAATTAAAGAAACTGCTGACCAAATTAAAAAGATTCTGGACACTCATAGTACAAGACTAGAGGAAGCTGAACAACTAATCAGTCACCTGGAAGATGACAGAATGGAAAATGAAAGCATAAAAGAAAGAATGGGGAAAAAAATTGAAAAAATCGAAACGGACCTCAGGGATATGATAGATTATATAAAACGTCCGAATATAAGACTCATTGGTGTTCCAGAAGGGGAAAAAAAGGGTAAAGGTCTAGGAAGAGTATTCAAAGAAATTGTTGGGGAAAGCTTCCCAAATCTTCTAAACAACATAAATACACAAATCATAAATGCTCAGCGAACTCCAAATAGAATAAATCCAAATAAACCCACCCCGAGACATATTCTGATCACACTGTCAAACACAGAAGAGAAGAAGCAAGTTCTGAAAGCAGCAAGAGAAGAGCAATTCACCACATACAAAGGAAACAGCATAAGACTAAGTAGTGACTTCTCAGCAGCCACCATGGAGGCGAGAAGGCAGTGGCATGATATATTTAAAATTCTGAGAGAGAAAAATTTCCAACCAAGAATTCTTTATCCAGCAAAGCTCTCGTTCAAATTTGAGGGAGAGCTTAAATTTTTCACAGACAAACAAATACTGAGAGAATTTGCTAACAAGAGACCTGGCCTACTGGAGATACTCAAGGGAGCCCTACAGACAGAGAAACAAAGAAAGGACAGAGAGACTTGGAGAAAGGTTCAGTACTAAAGAGATTCGGTATGGGTTCAATAAAGGATATTAACAGAGAGAGGGGAAAAATATATATGACAAACATAAACCAAAGGATAAGATGGCTGATTCAAGAAATGCCTTCACGGTTATAACGTTGAATATAAATGGATTAAACTCACCAATTAAAAGATATAGATTTGCAGAATGGATCAAAAAAAATGAACCATCAATATGTTGCATACAAGGGACTCATCTTAGACACAGGGGCACAAAGAAATTGAAAGTGAAAGGATGGAAAAAATATTTCATGCAAGCTACAGCCAAAAGAAAGCAGGTGTAGCAATATTAATCTCAGATAAAATAGACTTTAAATGCAGGGATGTTCTGAGAGACAAAGAAGGCCACTACATACTAATAAAAGGGGCAATTCAGCAAGAAGAAATAACAATCGTAAATGTCTATGCACCCAATCAAGGTGCCACAAAATACATGAGAGAAACACTGGCAAAACTAAAGGAAGCAATTGATGTTTCCACAATAATTGTGGGAGACTTCAACACATCACTCTCTCCTATAGATAGATCAACCAGACAGAAGACCAGTAAGGAAACTGAAAACCTAAACAATCTGATAAATGAATTAGATTTAACAGACATATACAGAACATTACATCCCAAATCACCAGGATACACATACTTCTCTAGTGCTCATGGAACTTTCTCCAGAATAGATCATATGCTGGGACATAAAACAAGCCTCAATAAATTTAAAAAGATTGAAATTATTCAAAGCACATTCTCTGACCACAATGGAATACAATTAGAAGTCAATAACCATCAGAGACTTAGAAAATTCACAAATACCTGGAGGTTAAACAACACACTCCTAAACAATCAGTGGGTTAAAGAAGAAATAGCAAGAGAAATTGCTGAATATATAGAGACGAATGAAACACAACATACCAAAACCTATGGGATGCAGCAAAAGCAGTGCTGAGGGGGAAATTTATAGCACTAAACGCATATATTAAAAAGGAAGAAAGAGCCAAAATCAAAGAACTAATGGATCAACTGAAGAAGTTAGAAAATGAACAGCAAACCAATTCTAAACCAAGTAGAAGAAAAGAAATAACAAGGATTAAAGCAGAAATAAATGACATAGAGAACAAAAAAACAATAGAGAGGATAAATATCACCAAAAGTTGGTTCTTTGAGAAGATCAACAAGATTGACAAGCCCCTAGCTAGACTGACAAAATCAAAAAGAGAGAAGACCCATATAAACAAAATAATGAATGAAAAAGGTGACATAACTGCAGATCCTGAAGAAATTTAAAAAATTATAAGAGGATACTATGAACAACTGTGTGGCAACAAACTGGATAATGTAGAGGAAATGGACAATTTCCTGGAAACATATGAACAACCTAGACTGACCAGAGAAGAAATAGAAGACCTCAATCAACCCATCACAAGCAAAGAGATCCAATCAGTCATCAAAAATCTTCCCACAAATAAATGCCCAGGGCCAGATGGCTTCACAGGGGAATTCTACCAAAATTTCCAGAAAGAACTGACACCAATCTTACTCAAACTCTTTCAAAACATTGAAAAAAATGGAACACTACCTAACTCATTTTATGAAGCTAACATCAATCTAATACCAAAACCAGGCAAAGATGCTACAAAAAAGGAAAACTACCGGCCAATCTCCCTAATGAATATAGATGCAAAAATCCTCAACAAAATACTTGCAAATCAAATCCAAAGACACATTAAAAAACTCATACACCATGACCAAGTGGGGTTCATTCCAGGCATGCAAGGATGGTTCAACATAAGAAAATCAATCAATGTATTACAACACATTAAAAACTCAAAAGGGAAAAATCAAATGATCATCTCAATAGATGCTGAAAAAGCATTTGACAAAATCCAACATCTGTTTTTGATAAAAACACTTCAAAAGGTAGGAATTGAAGGAAACTTCCTCAATATGATAAAGAGCATATATGAAAAACCCACAGCCAGCATAGTACTCAATGGTGAGAGACTGAAAGCCTTCCCTCTAAGATCAGGAACAAGACAAGGATGCCCGCTGTCACCACTGTTATTCAACATTGTGCTGGAAGTGCTAGCCAGGGCAATCCGGCAAGACAAAGAAATAAAAGGTATCCAAATTGGAAAAGAAGAAGTAAAACTGTCATTGTTTGCAGATGATATGATCTTATATCTGGAAAACCCTGAGAAATGGACGATACAGCTACTAGAGCTAATAAACAAATTTAGCAAAGTAGCAGGATACAAGATTAATGCACATAAGTCAGTAATGTTTCTATATGCTAGAAATGAACGAACTGAAGAGACGCTCAAGAAAAAGATACCATTTTCAATAGCAACTAAAAAAATCAAGTACCTAGGAATAAACTTAACCAAAGATGTAAAAGACCTATACAAAGAAAACTACATAACTCTACTAAAAGAAATAGAAGGGGACCTTAAAAGATGGAAAAAATATTCCATGTTCATGGATAGGAAGGCTAAATGTCATTAAGATGTCAATTCTACCCAAACTCATCTACAAATTTAATGCAATCCCAATCAAAATTCCAACAACCTACTTTGCGGACTTGGAAAAGCTAGTTATCAAATTTATTTGGAAAGGGAAGATGCCTCGAATTGCTAAAGACACTCTAAAAAAGAAAAACGAAGTGGGAGGACTTACACTCCCTGACTTTGAAGCTTATTATAAAGCCACAGTTGCCAAAACAGCATGGTACTGGCACAAAGACAGACATACAGATCAATGGAATCGAATTGAGAATTCAGAGATAGACCCTCAGATCTATGGCCGACTGATCTTTGATAAGGCCCCCAAAGTCACTGAACTGAGTCATAATGGTCTTTTCAACAAATGGGGCTGGGAGAGTTGGATATCCATATCCAAAAGAATGAAAGAGGACCCCTACCTCACACCCTACACAAAAATTAACTCAAAATGGACGAAAGATCTCAAAATAAAAGAAAGTACCATAAAACTCCTAGAAGATAATGTAGGAAAACATCTTCAAGACCTTGTATTAGGCGACCACTTCCTAGACTTTACACCCAAAGCACAAGCAACAAAAGAAAAAATAGATAAATGGGAACTCCTCAAGCTTAGAAGTTTCTGCACCTCAAAGGAATTTCTCAAAAAGGTAAAGAGGCAGCCAACTCAATGGGAAAAAATTTTTGGAAACCATGTATCTGACAAAAGACTGATATCTTGCATATATAAAGAAATCCTACAAGTCAATGAACAATAGTACAGACAGCCCAATTATAAAATGGGCAAAAGATATGAAAAGACAGTTCTCTGAAGAGGAAATACAAATGGCCAAGAAACACATGAAAAAATGTTCAGCTTCACTAGCTATTAGAGAGATGCAAATTAAGACCACAATGAGATACCACCTCACACCGATTAGAATGGCTGCCATTAAACAAACAGGAAACTACAAATGCTGGAGGGGATGTGGAGAAATTGGAACTCTTATTCATTGTTGGTGGGACTGTATAATGGTTCAGCCACTCTGGAAGTCAGTCTGGTAGGTCCTTAGAAAACTAGATATAGAGTTACCATTCGATCCAGCGATTGCACTTCTCGGTATATACCCGGAAGATCGGAAAGCAGTGACACGAACAGATATCTGCACGCCAATGTTCATAGCAGCATTATTCACAATTGCCAAGAGATGGAAACAACCCAAATGTCCTTCAACAGATGAGTGGATAAATAAAATGTGGTATATACACATGATGGAATACCACACGGCAGTAAGAAGGAACGATCTCGTGAAACATATGACAACATGGATGAACCTTGAAGACATAATGCTGAGTGAAATAAGCCAGGCACAAAAAGAGAAATATTATATGCTACCACTAATGTGAACTTTGAAAAATGTAAAACAAATGGTTTATAATGTAGAATGTAGGGGAACTAGCGATAGCAATTAAGGAAGGGGGAACAATAATCCAAGAACAGATAAGCTATTTAACGTTCTGGGGATGCCCAGGAATGACTATGGTCTGTTAATTTCTGATGGATATAGTAGGAAGAAGTTCACAGAAATGTTGTTATATTAGGTAACTTTCTTGGGGTAAAGTAGGAACAGATTGGAAGTAAAGCAGTTATCTTAGGTTAGTTGTCTTTTTCTTACTCCCTTGTTATGGTCTGTTTGAAATGTTCTTTTATTGTATTTTTTTTTTCATACAGTTGATTTAAAAAAGAAAAAAAAAAGTTAAAAAAAAAAAAAAGGGAAAAAAAGTATGTAGTGCCTCCTTGAGGAGCCTGTGGAGAATGCAGGGGTATTGGCCTACCCCACCTCGATGGTTGCTAACATGACCACAGACATAGGGGACTGGTGGTTTGATGGGTTGAGCCCTGTACCATAGGTTTTACCCTTCGGAAGACGGTTGCTGCAAAGGAGAGGCTAGAACTCCCTATATTTGTGCCTAAGAGCCTCCTCCCAAATGCCTCTTTGTTGCTCAGATGTGGCCCGCTCTCTCTAGCTAAGCCAACTTGAAAGGTGAAATCACTGCCCTCCCCCCTACGTGGGATCAGACACCCAGGGGAGTGAATCTCCCTGGCAACGTGGAATATGACTCCGGGGGAGGAATGTAGACCTGGCATCGTGGGACGGAGAACATCTTCTTGACCAAAAGGGGGATGTGAAAGGAAATGAAATAAGCTTGAGTGTCAGAGAGATTCCAAAAGGAGCTGAGAGGTCACTCTGGTGGGCACTCTTACGCACAGTTTAGACAACCCTTTTTAGGTTCTAAAGAATTGGGGTAGCTGGTGGTGGATACCTGAAACTATCAAACTACAACCCAGAACCCATGAATCTCGAAGACAATTGTATAAAAATGTAGCTTATGAGGGGTGACAATGGGATTGGGAAAGCCATAAGGACCACACTCCACTTTGTCTAGTTTATGGATGGATGAGTAGAAAAATAGGGGAAAGAAACAAAGAAACAGACAAAGGTACCCAGTGTTCTTTTTTACTTTAATTGTTCTTTTTCATTTTAATTATTATTCTCGTTATTTTTGTGTGTGTGCTAATGAAGGTGTCAGGGATTGATTTAGGTGATGAATGTACAACTATGTAATGGTACTGTGAACAATCGAATGTACGATTTGTTTTGTATGACTGCGTGGTATGTGAATATATCTCAATAAAATGAAGATTAAAAAAAAAAAAAACAAAAAAAAACCAGGACTATAAAACTCTTAGAAGAAAATGTAGGGAATCATCTTCAGGATCTGTATTAGATAATGGTTTTTTAGACTTTCCTTCCAGCCAAGGCACAAGCAATGAAAGAAAAAAATAGATAAATAAAACTTCCTCCTCAAAATTAAAAACTTTTGTGCATCAAAGGACTTTGTCACGAAAGTGAAAAGACAACCTACTCAATGGGAGAAAATATTTGGAAACCACATATACAATAAAGGTTTAATATCTAGAATATAGAAAGAAATCCTACAACTCAACAATAAAAAGACAAACAACCCAATCAAAAAATGAGCAAAAGACTTGAACAGACATTTCTCTAAAGAAGATGAAAAAATGCTCAACATCACTAGCTTGTAGGGAAATGCAAATCAAAACCACAATGAGATACCATTTCACACCCACTAGAATGGCTACTATTAATAAAACGGAAAATTACAAGTGTTGGAGAAGATGTGGAGAAATAGGAACACTCATTCATTGCTGGTGGGAATGTAAAATTGTGTAGCTGCTGTGGAAGACAGTTTGGCAATTCCTTAGAAAGCTAACTATGGAATTACTATATGACCCGGCAATCCATTTCTAGGTATATACCCAGAAGAACTGAAAGGAGGAACTCAAACAGGTATTTTCACACCAATGTTCATAGTGGAATTATTCACAATTGCTAAAAGATGTAAGCAACCCAAGTGTCCATCAACTGATGAATGAATAAACAAAATGTGGTATATACATACAATGAAATATTATTCAGTCATAAAAGAATGAAGTCCTGATACATGCAACAACATCAATGAACCTTGAGGACATTATGCTGAGTGAGATAAGCCAGGCACAAAAGGACAAATATTGTATGAGCTCACTGATATGAACTAATTATAATAAGCAAACTTACCGAGTTAGAATCTAGAATATAGGTTACCAGGGGATAGACTGGAAGTAGAAAATGGGGAGCTGATGCTAATTTGTATAGAATTTCTATCATGGTTGATTGTAAAGGTTTGGAAATGGATAGTGGTGATGGTAGCCCATTATTGTGAGTGTAATTAAAAGCACTGAATTAAGTATATGAATGTGGTTGAAGGGGAACTTTTGGGTCAGGTTGTTACTAGAATGAAGTTAGAAGATAAAATACACGAGAATGTACACCACAGTGAACCCTGTTGTGGGCAATGGATCAGGGTTAATAGTACAAGTATAAGAATGATCTTTCATGAATTAAACAAATGTATGACACTAATACAAGGTGTTAATAATAGGGTGGTATATTAAAAAAAAAAAAACCTAATGTAAACTATGAACTATAGTTAGTACTATTTTAATATTCTTTCAACTATAACAAAGATGCCACACTAATGCAAAGTGTCAACAATAGAGAGGTATATGGGAATGCTATATTTTTAAAAAGACTTTTCTGTAAACCTATGACTTTTCTAATTAAATAATAAGAATAAGAATAAGAATAATAGGGTATATTTCACAGGCCTGGCTATTGGGTATTTTAAATGAAGTAATTCATGTAAATTGCTTCACACAGTGCCTGGAACATAGAATCTCTCAATAAATGCTGGCTATTACTGTTAAAAAAAAAAGTACAATTATAAAAATGTGCTATCATTGATTATAACAAATGTCCCACACCAGTGCAAGGTGTTGATGGTGGGATGGTGTATGAGAATCCTGTATTTTATGCATGATTGTTCTGTAAATCCACAACTTCTTTAAAAAAAATTTTTTTTAATGCTATGAGGCAAACATTATGATGCCAGTTTTACAGTTGAGGAAACTAAGAGAGAGGGGTTAAATAAATTGTCCAAGGAGTAAACAGAGCCACATCAAACTTAGGTTTGTCTGGTTCTCAACTCCTATGAGATATTGCATTTAAGATATTTCCAACTAAGAGGAAAATATACTTCTCTACTTTTGTTGTCATATTTTCCCTTTTTGAAGCTAGGAAAGGACTGCTTGCTCTGCAGTAGGAGCTGTGGAATCTAGAGTACTGCACTAAGAGTTAAGAGATTTGTGTTCTAGTTTTGGCTCTGCTGCCACATAGCAGTGTGACCTTATATAATTCACTTTATCTCTATGGACCAACTGGAAATGAGCCAGTTGAATGAGATGATCTCTATGATTCTTTATAGTCATAAGAGTCTAAGATACAACACATACAGTGAACCCTAATGTAGATTATGGACTATATATAGTTAAATAGTATAATTATTCATTCATCAATTGTAACAAAGGTAACACACTAATGCAAAGTGTTAATAATGGGGTATATGGGAACTTGGTATCTTCTGCAGAATTTTTTGGTAAAACTACAACTTCTCTAAGGAAAAAAATATTTTTTCAAACAAACTGTCTATGAATTAATGAGTCACCTTTGGTTTAGTCATCATGGAAATGAGATTCGGGAAACTAGGGAAGGGAGAAGAGACACACGCTCATGATCCCTGGAGTGAGATTGCTGGGAAGGAAACTTTAGAAAAATGAAAGTCTGGAAATCCATAAGGAGGGGAAATTGCAGGTTGAAAGGAGTTAAGGGCATGTGAGAAACAAGTTAACGTTTAATAATGCAGGGACTTACAGTTAAAAATAAACTGCAAAGAAAGGGAATACTGAGTCAACTCATTAATTTATTAAATAAATTAATTATGTGCTATGTGCCGGGCTCTGTACTAGGCTCTGGATCAACTCACTAGCAAGAAGGATACATTCCCTGCTCTCATGGCATTCACACTGTAATGGGGAAGAAAAAAAAATGATGAAGCAGTAAAAATGGACTGAGATATGCCCAACATGGTGACAGAGAAAGGTACTTTTATGAACAATGTTTTGACCTGGTTTCTATTTCTACTAACAACAACTCCATCATTATCTCATCCACCCAGACTCAACAGTGTGGTGTTCCTTTTTGAGTTCTCTTTCTGTTACTCTTCAGCCAGTCAGTTCATTTATTATTATTAACTCCTCATTAACTTCCAGAAAGGATTTGAGGCAACTTACAATAAATAATATCAAAATCATGTGTTATTAAAATAAGTATTTGAAAATGCTCTCCTGGTAAGTGAGGGGAGCCCAGACATCCTAAGGTAAGGGTAGTTAAGGCAAATTAACCCCAAATTTAGTTTAGCAATTCCTGGTAGCTGAAGTAGAAAAGGAAGCAGAAAAACAGTTCTCATTATCCAGTAAAAGAAGGAATATCAGTTCATTAGGAGAGAAAAACTTAAGAGGAACACTAAGAGGTTTCTCATTATTCGTTCAACAAATCTTAATTAACTACAATGTTCCAGTATGTTCTTGAGGCTGGAGATGATATTTTGTTATGAACAAAATAAAGTGCCCATTTTCATGAAGTCTACATTATATTGGGGAATAAAAACAATGAACAATAAATAATTTTTCCAGCAGCAATAAGGGCTCTGAAGAAAAATAAGGAAGTGGGGGGAGTGGAGAGCCAGGGATGAGAAAGGCTCCCAGGAAAGAAGACAATTGAGAAGAGATGTGGAGGAACAAGCTATGTGAAGACTTGTGAGAAAAGTAAAGAACAGAATGCCCAAGAGAAGTTTTGTATTTAATGTAGTAATCATATGGCTATTTCCCATACTGACCTGCCATAAAAGTCAAGGGCATACCATTACATTAACAAAACCTCGATTTAATATTCCATTTTCGTCACTACTTCGTTACTACTTTCAGAATGAGCCTCCAGTTAACTGCATGCTTCACCAACCTCATCCTCCAACTCCACCCAAGAACCACGGGGAGCCAGGAGGAGGGTTGGACTCTCAAGAACCCGGGCATTATACTCAGTCAGCTGGCTCTGGGCCCACTTTCTACCTTGTTTTCCAGGTAATAGACTGAAAGAGCCGGAACATTCACCGCATCCACCCTGAATTCCTGAAAGTGCCCTGCCATCATATTCTCTGCACACTGGATCCCCCTTAGACTTCACACACACTGCCTAGATTTATTATATCCTTGCACAAATCTGGTCTTTTTCAGGGATTTACAGTTTTGCCCCCATTTCCCGAAGCTCTACTAGCCTCTGATTGACTAATTCCCTCTCTCCCCTGCTTCTAGCACTCCACATGGCTCGAGTCTCAAGAGAGTATTGTACCCCAGTCTCCAGGTGGCAATCAGCCCTGACCAGGAAAGAATTTCTACAGAGAACAAAACAAATGCATGTAGTCAAAGAATTTGGCTTCCAGGACTACAGTATGACTCAGGCACAGAATGTCAAGATCTTGTAGTGAGGGGTTAATTTGAACTTTAGGGATCCCTACATGTCAAATTTTGTTGTGTACATGTCATTTTCTGAGGAGAGAAGCTTTCAACAGATTGTCCGAAAGGTCTGATATTCAGGAACCTCTCCAATCAGACTTTTTCAACTTAGACCTTCCACAAACATAACCCAGGTGCCAATCAATTCGGGCTACTCACTGTTCTGTCTCTGTTCTCCTTTGCTACCCCTGTAACACCCTGTTTCCTATTCCTTTCTCCAGCTATTAAAATTCTACCTGTCATCTGAGGTCAAGCTCAAATGCTCTCTTCCACGAAGTCTTCTCTGATTCCGCAAGTCAGAAGTGAGCTCTGCCTCTCTAAACTTCAAATGCTTTTTTGAACATTCTTTAAAAACACAATTTTTAAGGGATTTTTCCCTTGCTTCCAAGAATATACTACCTGATCATTATAGAAAAATTGTGACATTTTCAAAAAATATATGTAAAAGAAAATTAAAAGTTAACTATAGTTCAATACCCAGAGTAACCACTGCTAATATTTTATTCCTTTTTCCCCCCTGGAACCAAAGTGCAGTACTACTGTTTGGATTCAGTTCTGTTTTTTCACTTAGCATTGTATACTTGGTTGCCTTGGCATTCTCCCATTCTTCATTGTAAACAGCATTCTTATTTTGTACAAGTATCTACCTTTTCCCTATGTGATTCAGGCTATGTTCTTGATTGGTCTAAGTGAATTGTGGTGGATGCATTCCTTTGCCTTAACTGGTTTAGGCATCGGCATGTGACCCAGCTGTGGACAATGAGATGTCACAAAAGTCTGCTGGAAGACTCTAGGAAAAGTTTTTGCCTCTGGCTATTGTGATAAGAATATGCTGCCTGGAGTTGCTGCAGCCAAAGTGAGACCAGAAGATGACAGCAATAGGCTGAGGGTGGCAGAGCAGAAAGCTAAAAATAATTTGGGTCTTGAATGATGTAATTGAGCTGAAAAATTTTTGTTATGTGTGAGAATAAACTCCTTATTCTTTAAACCAGATGAACTAGGAATTTCTGCTACCTGCAGCCAAAGCATCCTGATGAAAAATGGAATATTTTCTAAAGTTGCAGAATACTTCTATCAGTTCTATGACTATAAATACAAAATTCCAGAAGTGTTAAATTTGACAAAACAAAGGAATTTAAGAAAGTATATGTGTTTAAAAGGATTCAAAATTCAATTTTATAACCAATATATAACAACAGGAAAAATTAAACCCAATGATGTTCTTTCTTCTTATTACAATTTAAATTGGACAGAGCCTGGTGTACAGCATGACTCTTAATTCCAGTGTATTTATATACACACTCTTTCCCAAAGAGTCAAGTCATCTTTATATATCTGCCAACATCCTAAAAAAAAAGTGAGTATTTACAGTAAGTAGCAGCTTGTATGAAGGGGTTACATGTTGAGCATATTTTGCAACTACTGACTAACCCATATCATTATGTATTAAAACCTCGGGCTCTGGGATAGTCACTACCATTCTTTAGTTTCTGATTAAGCAACAAAACCCACAATTATGCCATCCAGAAGGGGGTTTTCTTTTTCTTGTAGTAGTTTGTTTTTTGTATATTCCTTTATCCAGATAAGAGGTTCCCATTACTTCAGTTGAAACTTATTTGAACCATAAGACTCTACAATCTTAACTCACTTTTTGTCTGGAAAAAGGGCACACACTTGACCTCAACAAAAGCAAACATTCCTTACTATCCTTAGAAATATGTGCATCTTATAAGGCTTTTACAAAGAGTGGTATTGTTTCCCAATTTCCCCAACCTCATTTTCAGAAAGCATTCACCTCAGACTACAATACTCAAACTAAGAGACCACCACCTTTTCCTCAAGCATTTCTAAACAGCTTCAGGGAAATGAACACAGTAACTCCAACCTCCATTTTAGAAAGTAAACTCAAGTAGATTTTGGTCAAAAGGGTTAAACTTAGTTTAGCTGTCATGACTTTTACTTTGTGCAATGATAATGACAACACCTGGCTATTTGCATCTCCATATTCTTCTCAGGAAGTCAGCAATAAATCAACCTTATTGAGAAGCAAACAGCTGTGTGTTCAGGGAAGCAAGCAAGGCTCTAGATTTGTTTGAACAAACTTGATAAAAACAAGTTGCCTTTGAAGGTGAAAATCAAGTGCATGGTAAAAAGAGAGCTGAAAAAATTTTTAGCCTGCCTATGACTAGCATGTATCAATTATGGTATTGTGAAAAGACTCTTTCAACAAATTAGAATTTAGAAGATTATTCATCAAGCTTTTCAATGGTATCTTGAAGGCTGATAGATTCATTTATGCAGATAAGATCCCATCTTTTTTCCATAAAAGATCTGAGATAGCTTGCAACAAAAGACACATATAGTGGAAGGGTACTGTTAAATCTGAATCAAGACAGTAACCTTCTGGAGTCAGGGGGCCTGTCCATTGAAGGCCTAACCATTTCCCTGGTTTATTGAAACAGGTCATGAAAGTGAAATAGAGAAAAATTGAGCAAAAAAGAAAATTCACTCTTGGTCAGATCCTTACACCATCCTTTCAAAACTTGATTATTAATGTCTAGGAGCCCCCCCCCCCCCTTTTCTTCCACTCTTCTTCAGGCTGAGGAGCAGAAAGAAAAAAGAATAAAAGAGAATGAACAGAGCCTAAGTGACTGTAGGAAACCATTGTGTCAATATATGCCTTGTGGGAGTCACAGAAAGAGAAGAAAGGGGCAGAAGGAATATTCAAAGAAACAATGGCATAAAATTTCCCAAATCTGAAATACATGAATACGCACATTTAAGAAACTCAGTGAACCCCAAACAAGATAAACTCAAAGAGAACCATGCCCAGACACATAGTAGTCAAATTGTCAAATGCCAAGGACAAGGAGAGAGTTCTGAAAGCTGTAACAGAAAAAGCAATGTGTTATATATAAGGGAATCCCAAAAAAGATTAAGTTCTTATTTCTCATCAGAAACCATGGAAGCAAAAACGCAGTGGAACAAAATATTTAAAATGCTGAAAGAAAATAATTGCCAACTAAGAATTTTATATCTGGCAAAACTTTCTTTGAAAAATAAGGGAGCAATTAGGACATTCCCAGATAAACAAAAGCTAAGGGGGTTGGTTACCACTAGACTTACCCTATAAGCAATGCAAAAGGGAGTTCTTTTGCCCAGAAGGAAAGGATACTAGACATTGGATCAAAGCAGAAGAAAGAAATAAAGACCTCTGGTAAAGATAAGATATGGGCAATTATAAATGCCAGGACTACTTTTGATATATAACTCAACTTCTTACTTCTTACAGGTGCTAAAATGCAAATGCATAAGAAGTAATGATAAATCGATGCTTTTGGACCTACAATTTATGAAGATATAATTTATAACAAGTACAAAAAAAGTGGGGGGATTGAGGAGGGATACAGGAACAATACATGTGTATGCTATTGCAGAAAAGTAGGTATCAAATTAAATATGACTTGTATAGATTTAGGATATTAAAGTTTAATTCCATGGTAACCACAAAAATACATGAAAAATACATTCAGAAAGAAATGAGAAAGGACTCAAAATTTTACAATACAAAAAAACCAAAGATCTATCGAAGTAGGCATTAACAGAAGAACTGAGGGTCAAAACAGGCTATAAGACTTACAAAGACAAAATAGCATAATGGCATAAGAAAGTCCTGTGTTATCAGTAGTTACTTTAAATGTAAATGGATTAAACTCTCCAGTCCAAAGGTATTTGTAGAATGGATAGAAAAGCATGACCCAACTATATGCTGCTTACAAGAGACTCACCTTACATTAAAAAACATAAGTAGGCTGAAAATGAAAGGATGGAAAAAAATATACCATGCAAGTAGTAAACCAAAGAAAGCTACACTAATATCAGATAAAATATACTTCAGTCAAAAACTATTAGAAGGAACAAAGAAGGTCATTATATACTGACAAAGGGGTCAATTCAACAAGAAAATATAATAATTATAAATATATATGCACCTAACGCAGAGCTCCAAGATATATGAAGCAAATAAGATTTGAAAGGAGAAATAGATGGTTCTACATTAATACTAGGAGCTTTCAGTGTACCACTATCAATAATGGATAGAACATATAGACAGAAGATCAGTAAAGAAATAGAAGACTTGAACAATACTCTAAATCAGCTAAACCTAAAAGAGATATATAGACCACTTCATCCAACAGCAGCAGAATACACATGCTTCTCTAGTGTACATGGATCATTCTACAAGATAGACCATATGTTAGGTCACAAATTAAGTTTCAATAAATTCAAAACTACTGAAATCATAAAATGTATCTTCTTTGACCAACAATGGAATGAAACTAGAAATGAGTAACAGAGGAAGAAATGGAAATTCACAAATACGTGGAAATTAAACAACATGCTCTCTTTTTTTCCTCTGTGATAATATTTATGCATATGAAGCTTTAAAGTATCACTAGAAATAAAAGCCATAAATTGTGATCAGATCCCGCAGCCAGCCAGTCTCCCCCAGCTTGCAAAGTTCAGTGTCTTTGATGCACTCCAGTTTGTGAGCTGCAACACAATCTGCACACAGGTACCGGCTGACCTCCATGGACAATTTTTAAGTTCACTTTATGCAGGTTGAGAAGATGGTTCTGCCACAGCCTGTGAAGCCATCACATTCTGTAAAGCACCTGGAGCTTCAGACAGGCCTGCTGCCCCAGCGGAGGCCACACATCGAGGTTGTGTCTTGCTCGATTTGACAGTATTTGTATGTTTATTGTTAGCTTTGTTTTTTTTTTATTCAATTTTATTGAGATATATTCACATACCATACAATCATCCAAAGTGTACAAACAGTTGTTTCACTGTACCATCATATAGGTGTGCATTCATCACCCCAATCTATTCCCTCAACATTTTGCCTTTGTACCAGAAAAAAGTGAGAATAAGAAAAAATAAGAGTAAAAAAGAACACCCAAATCATCCCCCTCATCCCACCCTATTTTTCATTTAGTTTTTTGTCCCCATTTTTCCACTCATCCATCCATACACTGGATAAAGGGAGTGTGATCCACAAGGTTTTCACTATCACACTGTCACCTGTTGTAAGCTACATTGCTATACAATCGTCTTCAAGAGTCAAGGCTACTGGGTTGAAGTTTGATAGTTTCAGGTATTTACTTTTAGCTATTCCAATGCATTAAAACCTAAGAAGGGTTATCTCTATAGTGCATAAGAATGCCCACCAGAGTGACCTCTTGACTCCATTTGAAATCTCTCAGCCACTGAAACTTTTTTTGTTTCATTTCACATCCCTCTTTTGGTTAAGAAGATGTTCTCAATCCCACGATGTCGGGTCCAGATTCATCCCCGGGAGTCATATCCCGTATTGCCAGGGAGATTTACACCCCTGGGTATCAGATCCCACACAGGGGGAGGGCAGTGAGTTCGCCCGCAGAGTTGGCTTAGCTGAAGAGAGAGGGCCACATCTGAGCAACAAAGAGGTACTCAGGGGGAGATTCTTAGGCACAATTACAAGCATGTTTAGCCTCTCCTTTGCAGTAAGAAGCTTCATAAGGGCAAGTCCCGTGATAGAAGGCTAGGCACATCAAACTGCCAGTCCTCAATGTTTGTGAGAACATCAGCAACAATCCAGGTGTTGGGCTTCCAACACCTCTGCATTTTCCCCCAGCTCCTCAGGGGGCCCCTGCATATATATTTTTAAACAACATACTCTTGAACAGCCAATTAGTCAAGAAAAAAATCACAAAGGAAATTAGGAAAAATCTTGAGGTGGATGAAAATGAAAACACAACATCCCAAAACGTATGGGTTGCAGCAAAGGCAGTGCTGAGAGGGAAATTTATAGCTCTAAAAGCTTATATTACAAAAGAATAAAAGTCTCAAATCAGAGACCTATCCTCAAATCTAGAGGATCTAGAAAAAGAAGGGCAAATTAAACCTGAAGCAAGCAGAAGGAAGGAAATAACAAAGATTAGAAAAGAGTTAAATAAAGAATAAAAACAATAGAATCAACTAAACAAAAGTTGGTTCTTTAAAAAGAGCAGTAAAAATGACAAACCTTTAGTTAGACAGACAATGAAAAAAAAGAGAGAGGACACAAATTACCAAAATCAGAAATGAAAGGGGGGATGTTACTACTGACCCCACAGAAACAAAAAGGAATATAGGAGGATACTATAAACAACTGTATGCCAATAAATTAGGTAATCTAGATGAAATGGAAAAATTCCTAGGAGCTCACAACCTACCTACAGAGATTTAAAAAGAAATGCAAGATCTCAACAGACCAATAACTAGTAAAGAAATTGATTCAGTCATCACAACCTCACAATAAAGAAAAGTCTAGGATCAAGTGGCTTCATCGGTGAATTTTACCAAACATTTCAAGATAATTAACACCAATCCTGCTCAAACTTTCCAAAACATGAAGAGGAGGGAACACTCCCTAACTCATTCTATGAAGCCAACATCATCCTCTTACCAAAGCCAGATAAAGATACTGTAAGACCCAGGGAGGAATCTAGACCTGGCATCATGGGATGGAGAACATCTTCTTGACTAAAAGAGGGATGTAAAAGGAAATGAAATAAGCTTCAGTGGTAGAGAGATTCCAAAAGGAGCTGAGAGGTCACTCTGGTGGGCATTCTTATGCACAATATAGACAACCCTTTTTAGGTTCTAATGAATTGGAAGAGCTAGCAGTAAATACCTGAAACTATCAAACAACAACCCAGAACCCTTGAATCTTGAAGATGATTGTATAAAAATGTAGCCTATAAGTGGTGACAATGTGATTGGGAAAGCCATGTGGACCACACTCCCCTTTGTCCAGTGTATGGATGGATGAGTAGAAAAATGGCGGGGGGGGGGGGGGCACCCAGTGTTCTTTTTTACTTTAATTGTTCTTTTTCACTTTAATTTTTCTTCTTATTATTTTTGTGTATGTGGTAATGAAAATGTTCAAAAAGTAATTTTGATGATGAATGCACAACTATATGATGGTACTGTGAAAAACTGAATGTATGCTTTGTATGACTGCATGGTATGTGAATATCTCTCAATAAAATTGAATTAAAAAAAGATACTATAAGAAAAGAAAATTACAGAACAATATCCCTTATGAATATAGATGCAAAAATCCTCAACAAAAGACTAGCTAACCAAATCTAACAGCACATCAGAAGAATTATACACCATGACAAGTGGGATTTATCACAGGTGTGCAAGGGTGGTTCAACGTAAGAAAATAAATTAATGTGATAGATCATATTAACAGAATGGAGGAAAAAAACCATATGATCATCTCAGTTGATGTAGAAAAGGCACTGGACAAAATCTCGCACACCTTCTTGATAAAAACATTCAGAAAACTAGGAATAGAAGGAAACTTCTTCAACATAATAAAAGGCATATATAAAAAACCCACAGCTAACATCATCCACAATGGTGAAATACTGATGGCTTTCCCCTTATGTTCAGGATCACGACAAACATGCCTGCTTTCACCACTGCTATTCAGCGTTGTACTGGGAGTTCTAGCCAGACAATTAGGCAAGAAAAAGAAATAAAAGTCATCTGTTCTAGTTTGCTAATGCTGCTGGGATGCAAAACACCAGAAATGATCTGCTTTTATAAAGGGGGTTTATTTGGTTACACAGTTACTGTCTTAAGGCCATAAAGTGTCCAACACAACACATAAGCAATTGGGTACCTTCACTGGAGATGGCCAATAGTGTCCGGAAAGCCTCTGTTGACTGGGAAGGCACGTGGCTGGTGTCTGCTCCAAAGTTCTGGTTTCAAAATGGCTTTCTCCCAGGACGTTCCTCTCTAGGCTGCAGTTCCTCAAAAATGTCACTCTCAGTTGCTCTTGGGGCATTTGTCCTCTCTTAGCTTCTCCAGAGCAAGAGTCTGCTTTCAACAGCCCTCTTCAAATTGTTTCTCATCTGCAGCTCCTCTCTCAGCTCCTGGGCATTCTTCAAAGTGTCCCTCTGGGCTATAGCTCCTCTTCAAAATGTCACTCTCAGCTGAGTTCCTTCTGTGTGTCAGCTCATTTATATGGCTCCAGTGATTTAATTTAGACCCACCTTGAATGGGTGGAGTAACACTTCCATGGAAATTATCCAGTCAGAGTCATCACCCACAGTTGAGTGGGGCACATCTCCACAGAAACACTCAAAGAATTACAATCTAATCAACACCGATACATCTGCCCACATAAGATTACATCAAAGATAATGGCATTTGGGGGGACATAATACATTCAAACCGGCACATTCCACTCCCTGGATCCCAAAATGACATTATCTTTCCATAAACAAAATACATTCATCCCATCACAGTATCACAAAAACATAAATCATTTCAATAACAGTAGATAAGTACAGGATCCCATCAGAACCAATTACAGGCATGGTTGGTCCTAAGGCATAATTCCCCTCCAGCTGTGGATCTGTGAAACTTTGAACAAGTTATGTACTTCCAATATACAAAGGAGGGACATTCTTTGGATAAACATTCCCATTGCCATAAGGAGAAACTGAAAGGAAAACAGGGTTAACAGGACCAAAACAGTTCCTAAAACACACAGGACAAATTCCATTAGATTTCAAAGTCTGAGAGTCATTAACAGAACAATGTTGCATCCTTGGGACTTGAGAGAGCTGGAGTGTAATCCGTCCTAAGGGCCTTTGTGGCAGCCCTTTCCTCTACAAATGCTGGGGTTAGTGTTGCAATGCATCTACACACTGGGGAGACCACCTTCTCGGCCCCACCCTCCTCAAACATTGGGGCAGCACCCAGATTCCCTTCCATCTCTGGGGCACACGCTCAATCCATTCAGAACAGTGTGGTGGCAGCCAGGCTCTCCCCAATTCCCTGGAAATGTGCTCCACCCTCTTTGGGGCTTGGGGTGGCAGAACATTTCCTGAGCATCCAGATGGAAGGCCCACCCTCGACCTCCAGGGCAAACTCACCCTTTCCATGCATGTGGGCCACTCCACTCTCCCAGCCCAAGGCCTCTTGACTCTAGACCTCAACCTCCATGACTGTCTTTGAAAAAATTTTTCCTTCAATTTGTTCGTTGTCTGTCCCCTTCAGTCCAGACCAGCAGCAGCTCTGTCTATAAAGATCTTGCAAAAATTCTGTTGGCTTCGCATGAAGCACACAGGGGTCAAAGCCGTCAGACAATAGGACTTTCCACAGATCCTTTCTGCTTAACTCCTTCTCCAATCTTGGCTTGTTCTGAAATGGCGGCTGGGTTCCCTATTTGGTTGCATCCTCACGTTGGGCTGTAGCTTCTGGGGTTTCCCCCTGGAAGCACAGAGTTTTTCAGGCCATCAATTTCCGGTTTCTCTGAAATCAAGAGTTTATTTCTTAGCTTACCTGTGTCCTCTCACATTTCACTATAAGCTGCAAGTAAAAGCCAGGCTACTTCTATATTTTGCCTGGAGATCTCATCAGCTAAATATTTCAGGTCGTCACTTTCAAATTCTGCCTTCCATCCAACACCAGGACTCAAATTTGCCAAATTCTGTGCCACTTTAAAACAAGGGTCGGCTTCCTTCCAGTTTGCAACAACACATTCATCATTTCTGCTCAAGGCCTCATCAGAAGTATCTTTCGAGTCTATGTTTCCAAAAACAGTCTCTTCAAAGCAGTCTAGGCCTTTTCTATAAAGCTCCTCACAATTCTTCCAGAACCTTCTCCTTATCTATTTAAAAAGCCATTCCAACATGTTTGGTATTTGCAAACACAGCAGCACCAGCACCCCACTTCTCTGGTACCAAAATCTGTTCTAGTTTGCTAATGCTGCTGGGATGCAAAACACCAGAAATGGATCGGCTTTTATAAAGGGGGTTTATTTGGTTACACAGTTACATTCTTAAGGCCATAAAGTGTCCAAGGTAACACATCAGCAATCAGGTACCTTCACTGGAGGATGGCCAATAGTGACGTGGCTGGCGTCTGCTCCAAAGTTCTGGTTTCAGAATGGCTTTCTCCCAGGACATTCCTCTCTAAGCTACAGCTCCTCTTCAAAATGTCACTCTCAGCTGCACTGAGTTCCTTCTGTGTGTCAGCTCATTTATATGGCCCCAGTGATTTAATTTAGACCCACCTTGAATGGGTGGGGTAACACTTCCATGGAAATTATCCAATCAGAGTCATCACACCCACAGTTGGGTGGGGCGCATCTCCACGGAAACACTCAAAGAATTACAATCTAATCAACACTGATACATCTGCCCACACAAGATTACATCAAAGATAATGGTGTTTGGGGGAACATAATACATTCAAACCGGCACAGCATCCAAACTGGAAAAGGAAGAAGTGATGCTTTCCATATTTGCAGATAACATGACCTTATATACAGAAAGTCCCAAAAAATCTACAACAAAGCTACTGGAACTAATAAATGAATTCAGTAAAAGTGGCAGGATACAAGATCAACAAGCAAAAATCAGTAGTGTTTCTAAACACTAGTGATGATAAATCTGAAGAATAAATAAATAACAATTCCATTTACAATAACAACTAAAAGAATCAAGTATCTAGGAAAAAACTATAACCAAGGATGTAAAGGACCTGTACACAGAAAACGATAAAACACTGCTAAAAGAAATCAAAGAAGACCTAAATAAATGGAAGAGCATTCCGTATTTATGGATTGGAAGACTAAATATTATTAATATGTCAATTCTACTCAAAGCAATTTATCATGAAAGTAAAAACCCAATCTACACAACTGGGGGAAAATATTTGTTAATGATATCTGATAATGGTTTACTATCCAGAATATATAAAGAAATCCTACAGCTCATCAACAAAAGAGAAACAATCCAATTTAAAAATGGGCAAAAGACTTGAAAAGACATTTCTCCAAAGATATACAAATAGCCAAAAAGCACATGAAAAGATGCTCAACATTATTAGCCATTAGAGAAATGCAAATCAAAACCACAATGAGATAACATTCCATACTCACTAGAATGACTATTATTTAAAAAATGGAAAATTACAAGTATTGGAGAGGATGTGGAGAAATATAGGAACATTCATTCATTCATTGCTGGTGGGAATGTAAAATGGTGCAGCCACTGTGGAAGACAGTTTGGCAATTCCTCAGAAAGTTAAGTATAAAACTACCATATACTCGGCAATCTTCCTTCTGGGCATATAACCAAAAGAGTTGAAAGCAGGGACTCAAACAGATATTTGTACACTGATGTTCACAGCAGCATTATTCACAATTGTCAAGAGATGGAAGCAACCTAAGCGTCCATCAATCGATGAAAGGATAAACAAAATACGGTATTTACACACAATGGAATGCCATTCAATAAAAAGGAATGAAGTTCTGATACATGCAACAACATGGATGAACCTTGCAGACATCATGTCGAATGAAATAAGTTAGACACAAAAAGATTATATTGTATGATCTCACTTATATGAAATATCTAGAAGAAGCAAATTTCATAGAAGCAGATAGTAGATTACAGGTTACTAGGGGCCAAGGGGTGTAGAGTTTCTGTTTGAGGTGATAAAAAAGTTGGGGTAATGCATATTGGTAACGTGAGCACAATGTGGTGAATGTAATAACACTACTGAATTGTACACTTGAAAGTGGTTAAAATGAGAAATTTTGAATTGTATATGGTGCTACAATAAAGTTTAAAAACACACACAATCAGGTACCACTTTACACCCACAAGTGAGGAGACAGAGAAACTGGAATGTAAAATGTTGCTGCCACTTTTGAAAACAGTTTTATGGTTTCTCAAAAAGTCAGATATATGACCTAACAAGTCCAATGCTATATATCCAAGAGAATTCAAAACATATTTCTACACAAAAACTTTCCCGCAGATATTCATGATAGCATTATTCATAAAAGCCCCAAAGTGGAAACAACCTCAAAGTCCATCAACAGATAAATGGACAAAGAAAACATGGTATAGCCATACAATGGCATATTATTCAGCAATAAAACAGAATACGGTACTGATACATGCTACAACATAGAAGAAATTTTAAAACATTATGCTAAGAAGAACCCAGTCACAAAACACTGTATGTTGTATGATTCCATTTGTATGAAATGTCCAGAATAAGTAAATCTACAGAGATAGAAAGTAAATTAGGGATTGCCTGACTGCTAGTGGGTTTCAGGTTCCTTTTGGGGTGTTGACAGTGTTCTAAAATTGATTGTAGTGGTGGTTGGTAGGTTAAACACCAAAAAACTACTGAATTGTATGTGTTAAATGGGTGAATTTTATGGTATATGAATTATATCTCAATAGAGGTGTTTAAAGAAAAGTAAGTTTGAGAGTGGGAGGAGATAGAAGGAAGGCTGTGGAATATTTCACATTGAAGCTGGGGGAAAAAATACCCACAACTTATAAAAAATCTTCACATACTAAAAGAGAACAGGTGTTTGTGTGTTAGCAGAACCTGTTATGAAACACACCTCTGTCTACTAAAAGCTCAAAGACCAAAGGCTTGGGGCTAATCTCACAAATAATTCACAATGGTTGCTCCCCTCAAACAGCAGGCAGGATATCCAGACTCTTTGGTGATGTGCCCACTACAGACCAAGTCCTGTCCTCTACCACCAGTCAAGCAGAACCCAGAGGTTTCCCACTGCTCTGTGAATGGCACTACTTCTGCCAACTCTTTACTTCCTTATTTGTTGGTAAAAGTTGGTGCCAATACAATTTCAGTCTTCAGTACTTCAGAGCTAACCAGTTAATTGGAAACATTTTTTAAAATCTCCTAAATTAATTTTCATTACTTCAATTCTTAATGTAATTTAAAAGTCTCTTAGTAGAGTCAAGAGAAATATTGAAAATTTAAACTCTTAGAGGGGGGTTTCCTTAAATGTAGTAGACAAACAGTAATCCAGGGATAGTTAAGATCTGCCAATATTTAAGAACCTTTGTGTTCCAGTCTTTTGACTATATCCAATTCAAATCTCTTCTGCTTTTTGTTGCATTTCCTCTTATGAACCAGTCTTAAGTGCAGATCGAAAACTGAAGTCTATTTTCTGCATATATTTGAATCTTAACCTTTACTCTCCCAGGTCCAAAATCTCAAATACAGTGCTTATAAACCCTTTGAAATCAAACCAGCTCAACTAGTTCTTCCTTTCTCTAGCACTGTACTTCCAGTTTGATATTCGTTATTTAGGGGAGAGAAAAGGGTAAAGTGTAAAACAGTGAAAAGGCTACATACTTGACTTTGCTAAATTAGTTACTGGAAAAAAGGGATCCAGAGGAACCAATTTTCATCCCATCTTGGCTTCTCATTTATATGTGAACTAAAGTGAACACAGATCACTAGGGATAACATTATGGAGAGGCATCATGCCCTCCGAGATGCTACTCTAGTCAATGGTGACGTGGCAGATAAAAACCATAGTTGTGACTCTGTTCATATACCCTCTTATGTCCTCACTAACATTCATTTTCCCTGCATTTCAGGGCCTACAGCTCTACTTCACTACCCAAAGAAACACTGTAGAAGAACCACTTACTGGTTTCTTGTAACATTTCAAGAATACAACTTATTGCCCTGGGAGAGTCAGAGTCAACAAAGATTACAGTATCTGTCAAGGTCAGGAGGAAACACGGTTGACACGGAAGAAACTGACAGGCAGGATTTCCCTTCCAGAAGTCATTTAGAGAATTAAGTAATTTCAATGTAATTAATTTTTTATGAAATTCATCATTTAAAAAGATCTATAGGTAAATTTTGATCTATTAACAATAATTACTCTTCAGCTTGAATTTCTCCTGCAGCTCCTGGGAAATTATCTCTCTTCTGACTTAAGTTTCCTTTCTTCTCCACATAGTCCTTGAAGAAGAAGGGAGAGATTTTAGTTAAGATAAAATACGCAGCTACAGTGCTGCCCAGACATAAAATGTTGTAGAATAAAAAATACTGTGTGCATTTGTAAACCTCTTTATTTGCAAACTATGTGTATGCTTACCATGTTGTTTGAAGCTCACAGGAATTTGAGGAAGGTAAAAGTATGTTATTAACTCTGTATTACAAATAAGGAAACAAAGATGAAAAAAGGCTGATCCTAAGTCACACAGCTACTGGAAGGCAAACTAGTTCCCAAAACCCGGCTCCTGTTTTCAGGCTGAAGGCACTTTCCACTGCCATCAAGATATTTACTTTGCTCTCTATTAAGATCCATTTAAACTTCCTTTCTAAAACAGAGGGCATACATCTTACAATTCACAGTCCTTGTAATTTTCACCTTTCTCTCATAAAGCATGGGTAAAACAGAAGAAGCCAGTGATTTATGTCTCAAAACGGTGCATGAGCAACAAGGCATAATGGGAATAATTACCTCTGGTCCACAGGCAAACACCACAGTTGTCACTTAATAATCTTGTTTAAAGACTGGAATCCTATTAAGGCTACCCAGAGGAAGAGAACAAAAAACTCCCCTCTCCTTTTCCATTTTCAAAAGTGGAAAGAACAGAACATTTTTGATTTCCTGAGTGTATGAGATGATTGATAAATGGCCTTGTGAAGGCTGCTAAACCCCTACACTTAATGCACATATTAGGGCATTGAGGAGTGCTGGATCCAAAGCCATCTTTTGGTCTTGACAGGGCTTGTCAGGGAGGCAGGTCGCAGGAGTCACTGGGCAGGAATGCTGGGTAGTACCTGGTTAGATTTCCCCCTACTGGTGTCTACATGTCAGGACTCATTTTTCTCCTTAAGGCTAATTGTTGAGTTTTCATTCACACTGTTATCCTTTTTAAGGTAATGTAACCAGGTGACCCTGAGCTGTGAGTGGGTTAGCATAGACTCCCTTTCCTGCTATTATTTCATTGTACCTCATCAGAGGAACCACAAAAACAGGAATGATTTTGATGCAAATTATATGTAGATAGACTTTGACAGGCTTAGATGTAACCATGGGAAGATCCCTGTGGGACAAGTTAAACAAACAAAAATAAACAAAAAACTTGTTAGTAAGACTTGTTGGTGCAAGTAAACCTACCAAGTATGTTTTAAGGAGACAGAGAGATCTTGCCTCCAAATATCTCTTCTTTTCAACAAATTGTATCTCCTCAGATTCTATTTTAGAATTAGAGCTCTATTAGTAAGCTTCCTTATTAAAAATTCAAAATAATCCCACTCCTTAGTCGTATTAGGACATCTGCTACCTCCTTCTTAAAACAAGCTAAGAAGGAATGTAAAATTTTTGAAGGAGGACAATTTTTGAAATGTTATCACTTCCTATTGATCATCAAATCTGGCTCAGGACCCATATAGGGAAGTTGTAAATGGGAGGGGAGAAGAAAAAAGAGGTAAGTGAGGGACATTGAAAGGAGAGATAGAAGTCCTACTTGTAAAAGGATGTTTTCTTTCTGTCTGTTTAGATAACAGAGTGATGTGCAAATAGGAACCACAGATAAATATCTTTGGACAGAATAAAACAATGTACAGGAAATACTTTGTATTAATGGATTTTTGGCAACTCAATGAAATGAAGTAACAGAAACATAGCTTGAAACAGCAGATGGCAAGACTTCTATAGTTATGTATTAACTAGGTTATTCATTCCATCTCAATGGCTCTATTGAATGCCAAGATTGGTTTAATAGGTGAGAAGCCTTCAGTTTACACAAAGTACCCTACAAGGAAATTCTGCAGTAACTGACTCTAACTTAAGTGTGTTGCTGACAAGACAAACTAGATTAGTTCCCCTGAAAAGTGTGCCTGAAACAGTAACAGATCCCAGAAACAACGTAGAATTTTCTTGAATTAGAAAAAAGTCCAGAAATGTGATCACAACGATGGAAAAGTTCCAAGTTTATGGCAAGTTATTTTAAAGATGAAAGGAAAAAACACTAGATATTTTAAATGAAGGAGGCTCTATTTACAATTTGTAATGATGAAAGTGTTAAAACCATTCCAGTGATTTAATAAATTTAATTTGCTACATAAATGTTCAAACTTGTTAAAGCATGTGCTAGAGTTAGATGGGAACTACAGTCTCATAATATTGACAGTCCCAAACCAGGGAGCCTGTGGCCTGCAAATATAACTTCAAGTTTAAATTATTAACAGAACTTCCCTCAACTATTAAAAAATCATCCCTACTGTATCAGCTCCAGTTAAGTTACATTTTCTTCCTAAAGGGAACACTGTATTCTAATTAGGCTGTGGTTTATTCTCACAAGTCCATAAGTTAAAATGAATGCAACAATCTATTTCAAACTTGCAAAGAAAAGAGAAAAGTGCTTCACTATTCTGCACAGTAAGGGCAAGTAAAATCAAATCAATGCTTTAATTTACTTTGAAATGGAATACAGGAATGAGATAAGAAAACAAAGTATGAAGACACTTAAAATAAAAATAACAGCTGAATAAAACACTGAAACATTAATGTATAATTATGTTGTTATCCTAAAAGAAAAGACTCTTTGCCAGTGGCATCTCGTTATCTCCTGAGCCAGTGATTCTTGCAGCTGGTGATCTTCAGAAAGAAACTGCATTATCCACTTGAATCTATTTTAAAGATCTGATTATAAAAGGTAAGATTTCTGCATTTTAAAGTAGGATATAAAGCTTGATTGGGGGGGGAAGACATAAAAATGATTTGGAAAGATAAGCAGGTAACTTCAAAAAAAGTCCACTGAAAAGCAAGCAACAGCTGGCTCTCAAAGAAATGTATGTATACTTAGATCATGGTTATCTTAGAACAGAGGTCATCAAACTTTTTTCTGTAAAGGGTCAATTAGTAAATATTTTTGGCTTTGCAGGCTGTATGGGCTTGTTTTAAGTACATAACTGCCACTGTTACACATAAACAGCTATATGTAAACAAATGAGCATGACTGTTTCAATAAAACTGAAATTTGAATTCATGTAATTTTCATGAGTCACAAAATATTCTTGATTTGTTTTTCACCCATTAAAAAACGTAAAAACCATTCTTAGATAGGAAGCAGGCCAGATTTGGTCAAAGGTGGTTTGCTGGCCCCTGCAATTTCCCCATATAAAAGCCTTAAGACCTTTCTTTCTTTTTTTGGGGGTGGGGGGGGATCAGCATCTCAAAGTTTAGAGATAGGCATTACAATTCAGGGATAGAGTTAACTGCTGTAAGAGCTTACAATCTAGGGACTATTACGATTATTATGTCCACGTTAGGCTATGTTCTAAGATTCAATTCTGAGTTTACACATTGTAGTTAGTCCATATTGGTGAGGCATCATCCCTCTCACCATGTTTTCTCCAACACTTTTACTCCTATATATATATTTTCCTACAATTTTATAGAGTTATATTCACATACTATACATTTATCCACAGTGTACAATCAGTTGTTCATGGTATCATCATAAAGTTGTACATTTATCACCACAATCAGCACTTGAACATACTGGTTACCACAAGAAAAATTGTTTTTTTTTTTTTTTTTTTTAGCAATAAGAAAAAAATGATAAAAAGAAAAATAACATGTCATACAATACAATATACTAGTAAGGACAGCAAATAACACCACTACCAAGAATCCCATATTCCTCCCCTATATCCCCCTCTCATATACATTTAGCATTGGCATATTGCCTTTGTTACATTTAATGGAGGTATATTACAATGTTACTGTTGACCATAGCCTCCAGTTTGCTTTGATTATGTTTTTTTCCTGAATACCATCCCCTTTTCAACTCTCTACATGGTTGACATTCATTTGCTTTCCCACATGCAAAAACATTTTTATATTTGTATATTTAGTAACAGTCATTGGCCACTCCAGTTTTTGCCACATTATACAGTTCCAGTCTTATTTTTACCTCTGGTGTCATACATTCTCCTATCCCACCTCTTTCAGCTTTACTCACAGACATCTTTGTTCAGTGTACTTACAATACTGTGCTACCATCACACAGTATTATGCTATCTATTTCTGGATCTATGCAATCAATCCTAAACATTCTGTAGTCCTTCAGCATCAAATGGCTGGTCTCTGCCCTCTTTCTATCTCCTAAGACCTTTCTTTTATAGAAACTAGCCCCTGGTTGCTACTGCACTCACCAATGTATATCTACCCTTAAGAGTTTATGCCAACACCAGGCAGCTAATACTCGAATTTCACAGTATGTTTTGGCTTTTGTGGTCTTCGTAGCAATTAAAATGAATATTTTAATTAAAACAAACAACTTTTTCTCTATTAGAGTTGTGGCATGGTCTTTGTAATCAGAATAATATGACTCTGAGTTCCAGACCCAGCACCAATTAGCAGTGTGACCGTGAGCAAGTCACTTAACCTCTCTGAACCTGTTTCTTTTTCTATTAAATGGGGATAGTAAGAATAGGAATCACCTTATAGGGCCATTTCAAGGATCATATGTGAACATGCATATAAGGTGGTTAACAGAGAGCTGGCATGTAGTAAATACTAAACTATTATTTTTATCCCGTGGTGAGACAAGATGATCGTATATTTTACTTTGCTGAATGGCTACTTGCTCAAAGTTGGCTTTTGCCTCAGAGGAATGAAGATAACTCAAAGATAACAAGAAAACAATAATAGCAACCAAATTTTATGCATCCCTTATCATGAAAGAGGCTTGCTCTGAGCACTTTATATATATTATCTTATTTAATCTCATAATCACTCTATCAGGTAGTTAACTATAATTATCCCCATTTTGCAGATAAGTAACAGAGAGGTTTTGTAACTTGTCCAAGATCACACGGCTACTAAATATTAGAGTCAAGACTGAAACTCAGGATGTTCTGACTCCAGGGTCAGAGTGGAGAGAGGTAAAACGCATTTCAAATTTTCGTCTGCATGTCAAATTCTTATTTATCTGCCCAATGGCTGCCACTGTAGATGGTCCCACCTCTCTATTTTGGTATCTAGCAACCCCACTACAGGAGTTATAGCAAATATATCTTTATAATGATGTAACTGAGAAGTTAGGATTTAAGCACTGATTATGATTACTGTAGATATTCCTTTTTACTTTCTGATATATTAGACGGGGAAATACCTGAAACCTCAAGTGTAATCCAGCTGCCTTGATCTCTGATAATGATTGTATAGCCTTTATCTTGTACCTTTGTGATTGTAAAAACCTTGTGACTAACTTTCACTTGTACCAATTTATCCAGTTTTTCCGACTTCAAAGTCTTATGATGACTAAAGATAGCCCCTAATGTTTATTAATGAAGGGTCTTGGGTCAGCCCAGAACTAACCCATCCCAAGTCCAAAGTTATCTTGATAACTGAGGCTAGATCTAACCAAAATGGGCCCACCTGACATGCACAGTAGCTTAGACTTTAACCTACAAGTCACCTTTACCTCATTATAATACTAAAAATCATGCCCATCATCATATTAAGACTGCCATTTTCTGACATACATTCTGTGACTAAGCATGTAATCAACCTGCGCATACTCAATAATTAGATCACCTCTAATATACAATCTGGGGCCACTGTACTCATTATCCTAAAATGTGCCCATCTTTTGATGCTTTAAAACGATCAGAATTACTACAGTTCAGGGAGACAGATTTTGGACCAAAAGGCCATCTGTTCTCCTGCTTCGCACCTAGCAATAAAACTCTTTGTCTCAACCCTTTTTAGGTTCCAAAGAATTGGGGTAGCTGGTGGTGGATACCTGAAACTATTAAACTACAACCCAGAACCCATGAATCTCGAAGACAGTTGTATAAAAATGTAGCTTATGAGGGGTGACAATGGGATTGGGAAAGCCATAAGGACCACACTCCACTTTGTCTAGTTTATGGATGGATGAGTAGAAAAATAGGGGAAGGAAACAAACAGACAAAGGTACCCAGTGTTCTTTTTTACTTCAATTGCTCTTTTTCACTCTAATTATTATTCTTGTTATTTTTGTGTGTGTGCTAATGAAGGTGTCAGGGATTGATTTAGGTGATGAATGTACAACTATGTAATGGTACTGTAAACAATTGAAAGTACGATTTGTTTTGTATGACTGCGTGGTATGTGAATATATCTCAATAAAATGAAGATAAAAAAAACAAAACAAAAACTCTTTGTCTCTTTGAAATCCCAGTGTCTCAGGAATTGGTCATTTGAGCACATCGGGCAAAAGAACCCACCGTCTTGGTCTGGTAAAAATGACAGTGTTATATTTGTAAGTGATTCCAGATACATTTCATTTGAGCTTCTCCACAATTCTGAGGATAACATTCCCTGGTGGATTTATTCCTCCACTGCCACTAAATATTTAAAAAAAAATTTTTTTAAAAGACAGTCTCTTTCTTTCTCTGAATTGCCTATAATATATACCTTTTCTCACCATTCTCACAGACATCCCTCTAATCAAAGTCCTCATCTCTTTGTGCCAAGGAATAACACAGCAGCTTCCTAGCTATCTCCCTGGCTCCGGGCTCTCCTTTCTTCATCCATCTTTCATGCCTCTGCCAACCACACCTACACATTTTTTATTATGTTGCTTCCCTTCTTAAGATTCTATAGTGATTCCCAAATGCCCATCATGTCAAGTCCAAACTCCTCTGCCCAGCTGTCAAGACTCTCTGTGGTCTGGCCCCACTCCCTCTGTCTAGCCTTACCTCCCCAAGGCACCCAACAAAACCTGCTACAGGGAGACAGGTCAGGTCCCAGGTTTCCATTCACACCACATGCCTCCCACTTCTTTCCCTTCTGGGGATGTCTTTTTTCCTTCTTTCTCACATGTAATCTTTTGTTTGATATTCACCATCATCTCTTGCTCAGATTGCCCCAACAATGTCCTAACAGGATTCCCTGCTTTCAGTCTTATTCTACTCTATTTCATACTTTACAAAATAGCCAACATGATCTTCCTAAAATTAAGTAATTATTAATTCTTTCTTCCTTAAAATCCTTCAATGAATCCCACTTAAAGTCAGCATAAAATTCAAACTCCTAATACAGCACTTGTGGCACTTCATGATCTTGGCTCCCTGAGCTAAGTCAGGCATAGAGCCTGGCTTGAGTTCTAGGATGGATGAGAATGATGATTTCATCTCATTTAATTTGATTTACTCCCAAAGCAGCAAACAAGCACAACAAAGATTATGAAGGAAATAAGGATTCAGGTGGGTGAACACTGTTCCCCTATGTCTCTCTGGGATCTCGGGGAAATGTGCTGAAATTCAGCATATGCATAGCAGACTCAAAGCTGCTTGCAGCAAAGGCTAAAAGAACTGAACTGAGGTTTGAGCTGCTGCCCACAGCAGGGAAGAGAAAGATGCAGTTTGAGTCTAAGTTAATTGCTTGCTAAAACAAGAATTTAACATTCTTTGGCAGTTTCTGACAGAATCCACAGCCTCCCAACATAACATTCATAACGTTCAGGCCATAACCCAAAATTACTGGTATGCAAAAGTATGACCCATTCTCTGTTGACAATCAACAGAGGCCAACAATGAAATGACACAAATGCCCTAATTATCAGATATGTTTTTTTTTTTTAGGGCTATTGAGGGTTTACAGAAAAAACATGCAGAAAGTACAGAGTCCCCATATACCATCCTCTCTCACACAGTTTTACCTATTATTAACATTCTGCTTTAGTGTGGTACCATTGTTAAAACTGATAAAACATTGTTGTTATTATTATTATTATTATTATTATTATTATTATTATTATACTATTAACTATAGCCCATAGTTTACATTAGGTCCCCTGTTTGTGTTGTACAGTTCTATGGGTTTTTTTTTTCTCCTGGTAACTTATATATGACCTAAAACTTCCCATTTTATCCACTTTCAAATATACAATTCAGTGGTCTTAATTATATTCACAAAATTGTGGCTCCATCACTATGATACATTGCCAACACTTTTCTGTCACCCCACAAATAATGGATTTTAAAGAAACTATTATAAACTATGTTTGGTGAGGTAAGGGAGAACGTGCTTGCAATGCATGAAAACATGAAATCTCAGCAGACAAACAGAAAATATAAAAGGAACCAAATAGGAAAAAAGAACCAAGTGGAAATTCTAGAAATGAACAATACAATATTTGAAATGAAAAATTCAGTGGATGGGTTAAATAATAGAATGGAGATGACAAAGGAAAGAATCCATGAACCTGAAGCTTGATCAATGAAACTGATCAAGCTGATGAAGAGGGAGAAAAAAGATTGGGGGAAGAAAAAAAAAAGGACAGCACATAAACGACCTATAAGACAATAACAAAAATTCTAATACATGTGTAATTGTAGTCATAGAAGGAGTACTAAAAAATTAAACAAAGAGGTAGAGCTAATAAGCTAAGAGTAAAGATTAAGAATCATAAAACATACTTGATCAATCCAAAAGAAAAAGGGAAAAAGGAACAAAGAATAGATGACAAAATAGACAATAGAAAACAAGTAGCAAGATGGTAGATTTAAATTCAAGCATATAAAATTACATTAAAAATAAACAGTCTATACTATTTCAAAGACTAAGGTTAAAAAACAGAGATTGGCAGATTGGATAAAAAAATAAGACCCAAAATATGATGTCCACAAAAACCCACTTAAAATACAAAGACACAGACAAATAAGGGTATAAGTATGGAAAAAGGTACACTATGAAAACACTAATTTCAAGGATGCTGGAACAGGTATATTCATATCACAAAAAGTATACTCTGGAATAAAGAATAAGGATAAAGGGGTCAATTCATCAAGAAGACATAACAACCCTAAATGTGTATGTACCCAATAACAGAGATTCAAAAACATGAAGCAAAAATGGACAGAAATGAGAGGAGAAATAAGATATATCTACAATGACAGTTGGGAATTTTAACACTCTTCTTTCAGTAACTGATAGGAAAAGTAGTCAGGAAATCAGTAAGGATACCAAAGATTTTAACAACACTATCAACTAATTTAATTTCACTGACATTTACAGAACATACCTCCAAGTCCACATGGAACATGCACCCAGAGAGACCATATGCTGGGCCATAAAACAAGTCTCAATGCACTTGAAATGACTGAAATAATATAGACATGTTCTGTGACCACAAAAAAATTAGAAAGCAAAAATGGAAAAATTATATGAAAAATCCACATATATTTAAACCACCACCACACTTCTAAATAACTGATGGGTAAATACAAGAAATCAAAAGAAAAACTAGAAAATATTTTGAAATGAAAATGAAAACACAACATATCAAAATTTGTGGGATGCAGCTAAAGCACATCTTATGGATAACTTATAGCTTTTAATGTTTATTTCATAAAAGAAGAAAGGTCCGAAGTCAGTGGCCTAAGTTTCCATCTCAAGAACCTAGAAAAGTAAGCAAATTAAACCAAAAGTTAATAGAAGGAAGGTGTGGTAGGCACCTTCTAAAATGGTTCCCAATGATCCCCACCTCCTGGTATTTATGTCCTATGTAATTCCCTCCCCTTGACTGGAGACTGGGCCTAGTAACTTGCCTCTAACAAATGGAATATGGCAAAAGTGATGGGATGCCAATTATGAGATTAGATTATAAAATGATTGAAAATTCCATCTTACTTACCCCCTCTTGCTTGCTCACTCAGATGGAAACTAGCTGCCATGTCGTAAGCTGCCCAGTGGAGGGGCCCATGTGACAAGGAACTGAGGGAGGTCTCTAGTCAGTATCCAGCAAGGAACTTTCAATTCAAAAATCCACAAAGAACTGAATCCAGCCTCAGGTAACTCTTCAGATGAGACCACAGCCCAACTAACACCTTGATTACAGCCTTGTGAGAGACCTTAAGGCAGAAGTACATAGCTACGCCATGCCAGGATTCCTGAACCACAGAAACTGTAAGATAAAATGTTTGCTGCTTTTTCCTGTAAGTTTGGGGCTAATTTGTTTTGCAACAACATACACTAATACAGGAGGAAATGTTAAAGACCAGAGGGGGAATTCATGCAATTGAAAATTGAGAAACAATAGAAAAAACTAATTAAACTAAAAGCTGGTCCTCTGAAAAAAAATTAACACAGTTGATAACTCCCAGCTACACTGATCAGAAAAAAAACAGAAGACACAAATTACTAATATAGGGAATGAAGGAGGGGACATCACAACAGAACCTAAATATATTAAAATGATAAAAAAATTATGAATAAGTATAAGCCAATAAATTCAATAACTTTTATGAACTGGACAAATTCCTTGAAACATAAAAATTAGCAAAATTGACTCAAGAAGAAATACAAAATCTGAATAGCCTTATATCTACTAAAGATATTTAATTCAAAAAACTTCCCACAAAGAGAACTACCAGGTGGCTTTATAGGAGAAGTCTATCAAATGGCAGAAATAAGAAATACCAATACTGTACAAACTCTTCCAGAAAATGTAGAAGGAACCACCCCCCAAATCATTTTATGAAGCCAGCATGACCCTAATCCCAAAATGAGACAGAGATATTAAAGGAAAACGCTAAAGTACCCAAACTACAGATCAATATTCCTCATACACAAAGATGCAAACGTTCTTAAAATATTATTGAATCATGTCAGCAATAGATATAAATGATAATACATTAGAAACAACTGGGGTTTATCCCAGGAATGCATGGTTGGTTTAACATAGAAAATCAACGAATGTAATTCACAAGATTAACAGAAGAAAGGTTTAAAAAAACATATGACAATCTCAATATAAATATAGATTAATCTCAACATACATTTATGATAAAACCTCTTGCAAACTCAGAAGAGAAGGGAACCTACTCAATGTGATAACATAGCTGACATCATATTTAACGATGAAAGACTGTTTTCTTCCTATAATTGGAAACAAGGCATGGTTGCCCACTCTTACCATTTCTATCACTGGTCCTAGCCAATAAAATAAGGCAATGAAAAAAAAAATTAAAAATATGCAGATTGGAAGGGAAGGTGTAAAACTGCTTTTATTCACAGAATAAAGAAGACATGGCTATTTATGTAGAAAATCCTAAGTACTGTACAAAATAGTTTCTAGAACTAATAAATGAGTTTAGCAAGAACTGCAGGAGACAAGTTCAATATAAAAAATTATTTTTTCCATACACCAACAACAAACAACCAGAATGTGAAATTTTTAAAAATACCATTCACAACAGCAAACACAACAACCAACCAACCAAACAAGCAAACAAAAAACCATGAAAGAGGGGTAAATTTTTAAAACTATGTGTAAGACTTAATACAATGAAAACTACAAAATACTACTAAGAAAAATTAAAGAAGATCCACATAATTGGAAAAATATACCATGTTCATGGATTGGAAAACTCAAAAATTGTTGAGTTGTTGACAAATCCAGAAATAGACCCATGGAAAGATAATCAACATAGAAATGATAATATTTGCACCAAGTGGTATAGAACAACTGGATGTCCATATGGAAAAAAAAATGAACTACAACCCTAACTATTCATCAAACACAAAAATTACATAAAATGACCAAAAGCCTAAATATAAATCTAAAACTACTAAAGTTCTAAAAGAAAAAATGGGAGGAAATCTTCACAACATTGGGCTATGCAAAAATATCTTAGGTAGTGGAAGAAGATAGTCATAAATATGAACTATGACCGCGTGACCAGTTATAGAAATGAGGACTGTGATGGTATGAATATTACCTCCTTGTTTTGTTATGAGTTTGTTTGTATTTGTTCATAAAACAAATATCTTGTTTTCTTCTCTATCTTATCCCCTTATCATATGACACAAGTTGTATTGTTCATGTTACAGTATTTAAGTTATAGGATATCAAGTTTAAGAGTGAATATTACCCAAGGACTTGCACCCTATTCTGGAGAGATTTAGTGCATTTCTGGTTGTACACGGGACAGCTAAGTATTGTTAGATGAAACAAATGTCTGTTATTGTGTTCTATTTAGAGATTAAGTATGGTTTAAGGTGATGTGTATAGCTGCCAAGTTGACAAGGGGTGGACTGTGATAGCGTCATGTGTCAACTTGGCTAGGTGATGGTGCCCAGTTGTTTGGTCAAGGAAACAGTGGTCTAACTTTTCCTGCAAGGACATTTCGTGGCTGGTTAATTAAATCATCAGTCAACTGCATCTGTGGCTGATTACATCTACAATCAAATAAGGGCGGGTCTTCCACAACGAGAAAATACAATCAGTTGGATTTAACCCAATCAGTTGAAGACTTTTAAGGGAGAAGAAAGAACTTTCATTTCTTCTTCAGCCAGCCACCCAGCCTCTCCTGGGGAGTTCATCAAGGACCTTCATTGGAATTTCTAGCTCACAGCCTGCCATATGGAATTTGGACTTGTGCATTCCCACAGTTGTGTGAGATGCTTTTATAAAATCTCATATTTAAAGATATCTTCTGTTGGTTCTGTTTCCCTAGAGAACCATGACTAATACAGGGCAGATGAGTAATAAAATAATGACAAAAATATATAGGGGGGAAAAGGATATGGGATGGCTGGTTGTTCTTTTTTATTTTTACTTTTTTCTTTATTTTGGAATAGAGAAGTGTTCAAAAATTGATTGTGGTGATGAATGCACACAACTATATGATGATATTTTGAGCCACTGATTGTATATTCTGGATGGATTATATGGTGTGTGAGGTCGATAAAATTGCATTAAAAAAAAAATGGGCAAACTCTTTCCCATTACACATAGAGGTAGAGGCTTGAGTGTATTCAAAATATGGCTCCATCTGTAACACACTGCCTTGGCCAAGGAATTGCTGCTGGAGGTATAATGGACATTAACACTATTTTTTAAAAGATGCTGAAGACTGTCCTCATTCATGATGGCTTAGCACATGGAATCCACGAAGCTGCCAAAGCCTTAGTGCTAAGCCCATCTTTGCGTGCTTGCATCCAACTGTGATGGGCTTAGGTATGTGGAGTTGGTGGAAGCCCTTTGTGCCAAACACCCAATCAACCTAATAAAGGTTGATGACAACAAGAAACTAGGAGAATGGGTAAGACTCTACAGTGAGGGAAAACCCTGTAAAGTGCTTGGTTGCAGGTGTATGGTTGTTAAGGCCAAGGATGTCATCGAAGAATATTTCAAATGCAAGAAATGAACAAATAAAAACCTTGGCTCTCAAAAAAAAAAAAAAAAGGGCAAAAAGAATTAAAACTAATTCTTCTCAAATTCTTCCAAAAAACTGAAGAGGGAAGACATGCTAATTCATTCTATGAGGCCAGCATCACTCTAATACCAAAACCAGATAAAGGTATCACAAGAAAAGAAAATTACAAACCAATGTCCCTTGTGAATAAAAATGCAAAAATACTCAACAATATAGTAACAAACCAAATCCAACTGAACATCAAAAGGATTATATACCATCATCAAGTGGGATTTATCCCTGGAATGGAAGGGTGACTTAACATAAGAAAATCAATCACTATAATACACTACATTAATAGAATGAAAGGAAAAACCCAAATGATCATTTCAGTTGATGCATGTATTAGTGAGGATTCTCCAGAGAAACAGAACAACAGGATGTGTGTGTGTGTGGGCATGTGCATGTGTGTAAATATTAAGAGATTTATTATAGGTATTGGTTCATGTGACAATGGAGATTGGCAAGTCCAAATTCCATAGGGCAGACTGCAAGCTGGAATCCAATGAAGGTGAAGTTGAATTCCCCAGAAGAAGATGGCTAGCTGAAGTAGAGACAGAAATTCTTTCTGACTTCTACAGTCCTCAGTTCTGGCTTTAAGACCTCTAACTGATTGGAAAAGGAGACTCTCCTCATTACTTAGGGCTATATCCTTTGTTGACTGTAGCTGCAATAAGCCACAGATGCAATCAACTGACTATAGATGCAAATCCACCTATGAAATACCCTCATATAACAATCAGGCCAGAGCTTGCTTGACCAAACAAGTAGACACCATAACCTAGCCAAGATGACACATGAACTTAACGCTGACAACACAGAAGAAGCATTTGACAAAATCTAGCATCCCTTCTTGAGAAAAACACTCAGAAAACTAAGAATAAAAGGGAACTTCTTCAATGTGATAAAGGGCATATATGAAAAATCCACAGCAAATATCAAACTCAATGGGTGAAAAACTGAAAGCTTTCTCTATAAGATCAGGAACAAGACAAGGATGCCCACTATCACTTTTGCTATTCAACATGGTACTGGAAGTGCTAGCCAGAGAAATTGGGCAAGGAAAAAAAGTAAAGGCATTCAAATTGGAAAGGAATAAATAAAACTTTCCTTATTCCCAGATGTCATGATCCTATATATAGAATATCCAGAAAAAAAACACAAGAAAGCTAGTAGAGCTAATAAATACTTTGCTAGTAGAGCAAAGTGATGGGTACAAGATTAATATACAGAAATCAGTAGTCTTTCTATATACACCAGCAATGAACAATCAGAGAGGAAATCAAGAAAATGGTTCCCCATTTAGAATAGCTTCTAAAAGATTCCAACATCTAGGAGGAAATTTAGCCGAGAATGTAAAGAACCTGGACACAAAACTACAAATCATTTCTGGATGCAATTAAAAGAAGACCTAATAAAGGGAAAGATTGTCCATGCTCAGGGATTGGAAGATAGTATCACTAAGTTATCAATACTACCTAGAGCGATTTAGAGATTTAAAGCAATCACAATCAAAATTCCAACAGCCTTCTTCACAGAAGTGGAAAAGTTAATCATGTGGAAGGGCAAGAGACACTGGATAACCAAAACCATCTTAAAAAGAAGAACAAAGTTGGAGGACTCACACTTCCTAATTTTAAAACTTATTACAAAGCTACAGTAATCAAAACAGTGTTGAACTGGCACAAAGCCACACATATATACCAATGGAATAGAATTTAGAGCACAGAAACAAATCCATACGTCTAAAGCCAGCCGATTTTTGACAAGGGAAACAAGTCCACTCATGGTGAAAGAACAGTCTTTTCAACAAACGGTGCTCAGAAAACTGGATATCCACAGGCAAAAGAATGAAACGGGACTCCAGCACACAACATAGATAAAAATTAACTCAAAATGGATGAATGACCTAAATATAAGAACCAACACTGTAAAAGTCTTAGAAGAAAACACACGGAACTATCTTCAGGACCTTGTATTAGGCAATAGATTCTTAGACTTTAGACCAAAAGCATAAGAAACAAAACAAAATAAAAAGGAAAAACTGCACTTCATCAAAATTTAAAACTTTTCTGCCTCAAAGGACATTATCAAGAAAGTGAAAAGACAATCTATAGAATGGGAGAAAATATTTGGAAACCATATATTTGATAAAGGTCTAATATCTAGAATATATAAAGACCTATAACTCAACAAAAAGACAAATAACTCAATTAAAATATGGACAAATGACTTAAATATATATATTTCTCCAAAGAAGATATACAAAATGCCAATAAACTCATGAAACAATGCTCAACATCATTCGTCATTAGGGAAATGCACAATGAGTAACCACTTTACACTCATTTGGCTGGCTATTATTATTTTTTTCTTTAAAAAAGGAAAATAAGAAGTGTTGCCAGGATGTGGAAAAATAGGAACTCTTGTGCATTGCTAGTGGGAATGTAAAATGGTGCAGCCATTGTGGAAAACAATTTGATGGGTCCTCAAAAAGTTAAACATAGAACTATTCTATGACCCAGCAATTCCACTTCTACATATATACTCCAAAGAATTGAAAGCAGGGACTAAAACATATACTTGTAAATCAAGATTCATAGCAGCATTATTCACAATAGTCAAAAGGCAGAAACAACCCAAATGTCCATCAACAGATGAACAGATAAACAAAATATGGTATAATTTTCAGCCATGCGTAGGAATGAAATTCTGATAAATGCTACTATATGGATGAACCTTGAAAACATTATGCTAAATGAAATAAGCCACAAAATAACCAATATCGAATGTCACCACTTAAATGAAACATCTGAAATAAGCAAATTCATAAAGATAGAAAGTAGATAAGAGGTGACCAGGGTACTGCAAATGTTCTAAAAATGATCATGGTGATGAATATACAAATATGTGATGATAGTGTGAACCACTGATTGTATACTTTGGATGGATTGTATGGTGTGTGAATGTATCTCAATAAAATTATGTTAAAAGAAAAAAAGAGGTGACCAGGGGCTGAGGGGAGAGGGAATGGAGAGTTATTGCTTAATGGGTATAAAGAGTTTCTGTTTTGGGTGATGAAAAAGTTTTAGTAATGGAAGGTGATGATGGGTAGTACAGCATTGTAAAAGTAATCAACGCTACTGAATTTTACACTCAAAAATGGTTAAAATGGCAAAGTTTATATTTTATATATATGTTACAACCTGAAAAAAAAAAGGGCAAAAGATCTGAAGTTACTTCACAAGAGGCAATAGACAATAAGCACATAAAAAGATGCTCAACTTCATAAGTCATCATGGAAATATAAATTAAAACCACAATGAGATATCAGTATAAGACCCATTAAAATGGCTAAAATGTAAAAAACTAATGAAACCAAGGGTTGTGAGGATAAGGAGCCTGGAATTCTCATACATTGCGGGTTATAAAGTAAAATGGTACAACTACTTTGGAAAACAGTTTGGCATTTCTTGTACTATATGACCCAACAATTTCACTTATAAGTACTTATCTATGTGTGTGTGTGTGTGTGTGTGTGTGTGTGTGTGTGTGTATGTATATATATATATATATATATATATATATATATATATATATATATACACATATAGTCACACAAAGACTTGTACTAGAATGTTCATAGCAGCTACATTTATGAAAGCCCCATACTGGAAACAACCCAAAAGTCTATTAACAAGTAAATTTATGAACAAATTGTGGTATATCCATACAAAGTACTACTCAGCAATAAAAAGCAGTCACTACTGATATATGCAAAAACATGGATGAATCTCAAAAACATTATGCTGAGCCAATGAAGTCAGACACAAAAGGGTACATACTGTATTATTCCATTTACATGACACTCTAGAAAAGACAAATCTAACCTAAGTAATAGAAAGCCTATCAATGGTTGCCTTGGGTGGGGGTTGGATGGGAGATTGGCAATGAGGGAACTTTTTGAGGTGCTCAGAATGTTCTATATCTTGATTGTGGTGATGTGCACATGAGTATATATCAAACGTCACTGAAATTTATAGGTAAAGTGGGTACATTTTATTATGTGCAAATTATATCTCAATAAATTTAATTTGAAAATTGGCAAATTGCAGAGTAATAGAATATTAAGATTTTTTGTAAAAGAGAAAAAAAAAGCCCATGTATGTTTGCATATATCTGTATGAGCACAGGAAATGGTGTAAAGGATATATACCAAACTGCTATCATTTTTTAACTTGGGAAGTGAGATTTAGATGAAAATAATAAACTTAACTAATATTTGGGGGGGGATTGTAGGTTTTTCTTTATATAAATCTGTACTGTTGGGTTTGTGGTACTTAGCCTGCACTATTTTTTGTTAGGGTGGTGGTTAGTATGCAAATGTGGTGCCAACAACTCCTATCAGCACTGTGCTTACATGCTGTTTTTCCCATCAAGAATGGAGCTACTTCCATTGCCCTTGAAATTGGGCTGGTTTTATGACTTGCTTAGACAACAGAATGTGGCAGAAGTTTTGCTGAGCCAATTCCAGGACTAGTCCTCAAGAGGTCTGGCAGCTTCAATTTTTGTTCTCTGGGAAGTCACAATGAAAAGAAGTTTGTTCTAGACTATTGACTGATGAGCATACACAAGGAGAGAGACATGTGGAAGAGCACCAAGGCACCCTAGCCAAGATGCAGGTGAATGCAATCTTCTGAGTGATCCCAGCCTACACCACATACAGCAGATGAACCACAAGCTGAGCCTAGACAACATCATGTGGAGCAGAGATGAGCTGTCCCTGCCAAGTCCCACCCATGTTGCAGAATCCTAAACAAATAAATGGTTGCTGTTGTTTTAAGCCACTAAGTTTTGGGATTGTTTGTCACACAGCGCTATAACCAAAACATGCATTATGAAAGAAAAAGCAACTTCATTTATCTTCTCTTTTTCCTGAGAACAAGAAATAAATGCTGGCAAGGTGTGGTGGTTTGAAGCTGCATGTACCTGAGAAAAACATGTTCCTAAAATCTAATCCATTCTTGTGGATGTGAACCCATTGTAAGTAAGATCTTTTGATAAGGTTACTTCAGTTAAACTGTGGCCCACCTCAATTAGGATGGGTCTTAATTCTATTACCATAGCCCTTTAAAAGTGGAATGAAACTCAGACAGAAAGAAAGCAATGGAAGCAACAGGCTGAAGTCAATAGACCCTGAAAGAGAACAGACAGCCCAGGAGAGGCTGGCACGTGCATTGCCATGTGACAGATAAGCCAAGGACCAAGGATCACCAGCAGCCAATCCCAGAACACCAATCTTTTGGAAGAAAGCACCACCATGATGACTCCTTGATTTGGACTTTTAGCTTCAAAACCGTGAGTGAATAAATTCCCATTGTTTAACCTGACCATTTCATGGTATTTGCTTGAGCAGCCTAGAAAACTAAAACTCAGGGATACAAAATAGTCCCTAAATACAAGGGATAATTTTAAAATAGACTTAGTTCATACTTTGCTCCATTAGAGGTGAAAGGCAGGCAAAAAAAGGGTAGGAGGCAAATATAATTAGTTAAAAGGTCACTAGTGGCTCAAATAAAAACATATCCCCATATCTAACAGATATCAGAAAAGGCTACTCACTAAAAATTATGCTAATAAGATTGGTATAAAATGCAATTAGCCATGTGCAGAACCTTACACACTCAAAAGGATGTGTAAATGTATTACCGAAAGGAATAACTTTTTCAAACTCTCTCCCATGTATTGCCAATCTAAGATAATAACCAGGATGGAAGATTGGCTAGAATTTAGTCAAGGCCACCAGGATGACTGTACAGGTTATACACTGTACAGGATTTATACAATGATGGCCCCTGGAGTTTATATAACTGTGAACAACTTGCAAATCTGTAAGTGATAATCCTGGATATTTTTTTTTTTTTAAAGAAGTTGTAGGTTTACAGAAAAATCAGGCAGAAAATACAGAGTTCTCATATATGTGGTACCTTTGTTACAGTCAATGAAACAATGTTATTACAATTATGCAATCAGCTGGTCCCAGACTTTCTTTGTTGGGAAGTTTTAATTACCGATTCGACCTCTTTACTTGTAATAGGTCTGGTGAGATTTTTCTATTTCTTCTGACATCAGATTGGGTAGTTTCCAGGAATTTGTCCATTTCATCTAGTTTTTTTAATTTGTTGGCATATAATTCTTCATAGTATCCTCTTATAATCCTTTTTATTTCTGTATGCTTAATATTAACATCCCCATTTTTGTTCCCAAGTTTAGTTATTCGTGTCTTCTCTCACTTTCTCCTGTCAGTCTGGCTAAAGGTTTGTCGATTTTATTGATCTTTAAAAAAAACAACTTTTGGTTTTGTTGATTCTCTCTCTATTGTTTTTCTATTCAATATTTCATTTATTATTTTACATGTTTGCCTATTAAATCATATGGGGGGAAAGCAGTTACATACCAAAAGTACAATAACATAGGATTTTATATTTCCCTATGTAGTTACCTTTACCAGTTTTCCTTAGTTCTCCTTATGGCTTTGAGTTACTGTCTTTTATTTCAGCCTGAAGGATTCCCTTTAGCATTTCTTGCAGGGTAGGTCTTTTGTTAATGAACTCTTTCAGCTTTTGTTTATCTGTAAATGTCTTAATTTCTTCTGCATTTTTGAAAGATAATTTTGCTGGATATAGATTTCTTGATTGGCAGTTTTTTTCTTTAAGGACTTTATGTCATCCCTCTGTCTTCTGGACTCCATGATTTCCGATGAGAAATCCATCTCATTGGGAATCCTTTGTATGTGACAAGTCACTTCTCTCTTGCGGCTTTCAAATTCCTTTCTTTGTCTTTGGATTTTTGACAATTTCACTGTTATGTTTTTTGTAGATCTCTTAGTGTCTATTTGCCTGGTGTTTATTGAGCTTCCTGGATGTGTAGATTCATGTCTTTCATCAAATTGGGGAAGTTTTTAGTCATTATTTCTTCAAATATTTTTTCTGCTATATTCTCTCTCTTTTTTTCTTCTGGGTCTCCAATGATGTCTTTGTTGATCTGCTTGATAGTGTCCCACAGGTTCCTCAGGCTCTGCTCATTTTTCTTCATTATTTTTTCTTTCTGCTCTTCACACTGGATAATTTCTATTATCTTACCTTCACATTTGCAGATCCTTTCTTGGGCCTATTCAAATCTGATGCTGAATCATTTAGTGAGTTTCTTTTTTTTTTATCATTTTATTGAGATATATTCACATACCACGCAGTCATACAAAACAAATCGTACTTTCGATTGTTCACAGTACCATTACATAGTGGTACATTCATCACCCAAATCAATCCCTGACACCTTCATTAGCACACACACAAAAATAACAAGAATAATAATTAGAGTGAAAAAGAGCAATTGAAGTAAAAAAGAACACTGGGTACCTTTGTCTGTTTGTTTCCTTCCCCTACTTTTCTACACATCCATCCATAAACTAGACAAAGTGGAGTTTGGTCCTTATGGCATTCCCAATCCCATTGTCACCCCTCATAAGCTACATTTTTATACAACTGTCTTCGAGATTCATGGGTTCTGGGTTGTAGTTTAATAGTTTCAGGTATCCACCACCAGCTACCCCAATTCTTTAGAACCTAAAAAAGGTTGTCTAAAGTGTGCGTAAGAGTGCCCACCAGAGTGATCTCTCGGCTCGTTTTGGAATCTCTCTGCCACTGAAGCTTATTTCATTTCCTTTCACATCCCCCTTTTGGTCAAGAAGATGTTCTCCATCCCACGATGCCGGGTCTACATTCCTCCCCGGGAGTCATATTCCACGTTGCCAGGGAGATTCTTAGTGAGTTTCTTCATCTCAATTATTGTACTTTGCTGCCCAAAATTTCTCTTTGGTTCTGTCTTACAATTTCTATCTCTTTATTTTTTTTCCGATAATGTTTTAATAATTTCCTTTAGTTCTTTGTACATGGATTCCTTTAGCTCACTGAACATATTTAAGACAGTTGATTTTAAAGTCTTTGACCAATAGTTCCAATGTATGACCTTCCTTGGGGATGGTTTCTGACAAATTCTTTTTTCCTGTGAATGGGCCATACTTTCTTGTTTCCTTGTGTATTTTGTAATTTTTTTTGTTGGGAATTTGGCATTCTGAGTATTATATTGTTATAACCCTGGAAATCTAGTTCTCATAATCCTCTGGGATTGCTGGGCTTTTGTTGTTGTTGTTGTTGTTGATGATGATGATGATGATGATAACAGAAGCCATCACCTTGTGACTTTTCCAAACAATTTTTCCTCCCAAATAGGAAATGGGAAGAGAAGAAAGAAAGAGAAGAAAGAGAAGAAAGAGAAGAAAGAGAGAAAGAAAGAAAGAAAGAAAGAAAGAAAGAAAGAAAGAAAGAAAGAAAGAGAAAGAAAGAAAGAAGGAAGGAAGTGTAGCTTCTTTAAAACTCCTCTGCCTCTTTTGCCTAAGTGGGGATGGAACAAAAGCTACCCAAGAGCTAGCCCCCCAGCAATCTGAAGTAGCTGATCAAAAGCAGTGATCAGTGAGCAGGCCATATTCCCCAGGACTTTGGAGAACTGGGCCCTTATAGCCCACCCTGGGACCAGGAAGCTGCATCAGGATCCTGGGCTGCAGTCCTGCTGAGGTTGGGGATGGTAGCTGCTGCAAGGAGGTGAAATTCACAGATACTTACTGCAATTTACCAGCCTCTTCATCCAACTCTTCTCTGAATGTTGCACAGTGTTGCACTAGACTCCAGAGTTCCAAAACAGTTGATTCAGACAGTTCCTGCCAGTTCAACAGTTGTTTTGGTGGAAGGACTGATTCCTAGAGCCACCTACTTTGTCATCTTTCCACAGTCCTCTCCAGTACTCTGTTTTAATCATAACTTGCTATAAATGCTATAAATTATCACTGTCATTTTAAAGCTGGATTTGTTCTATAATAATAAAGAGCTCTTTAACTGCTTTTCTCAAATTTTTAGCTACCTCAGAGCTGATGGAAGACTGATAAAGGAGAATCACTGTAGCTTGATGATATATTCCAGTTTCTGGAACTTCTTGGTTTGCCCAGATTGATATAATAAAATTGGGTGTTTGGTTTTGCAGGGTATGTAATTTCCATTTGTGGTTTTAGGAAGGAATACATCGTATACTGAGTACTTGTTCTGCCTAAAAAAAAACAGGTAAAAGCAAAGTTGGAACCCAACATTTATAGGTTAAAAAAATCCCAGAGTGATAAGAGTATTATGTTAAGTTGGAGAATATTCTTGTTCTTAGAAGACAGATGCTTAAAATCTAGGAGTGACGTGTCACGATGTCTGCAATTTACTTTCATATGGTTCAGAAAAAAAGTCTATGAAAATACCAAGGAAGAAATAAGGCGAAATGATACAAAATACTAACAGTTGGTAAATTTAGGTGAAGGGTATATGATTGTTTATTGTAGTAGTCGTTCAACTTTTCTGTGAGCTTGAAATTTTTCAAAAGAGAAAGTTGGGGGTAACTACCTCCTAAAAAGACCTTCCAAGGTAAGAATATGAACTTTAAACATGTTCTATTTTAAAAAAGAATTTTGAAAAAATGCAATGGCATTCCACAGGTTATTGTTAACATTAACATTGGACCAAAAAAAGGAAACAGATGGAAAAACATTTGGAGTGAATGGTAATTTAACAATGTGTTAGGATTAAATTTCCAAATGTACAATAAAAAAACTAAACAGATCCTTAAATAAAAGAGACTAAACCAAAATCCTTCCATACTATTTTCTACATTGAAGAGTAGAAATATAAATATATAGATTCATAGCTATATAATCTTGGTTTGGGAAAGCCTTTCTACGTAAAAAGAAACCAAAAAGAAAAAGAAAGATTTGTCTGCATCAAGATTAAAAACGTATGTGTATCAAAAACAAAATAAATCAAAAAAATTAAAAAATTAAAAGCTTTTTATAAATTAAATAACAAAATCAATACTCCAACGGAAAAATGGACAAAGGACAAGAACAGACAATTCACACATACACACCCACACCCCCTCTATGCACACAAAAGTTTAGTCAACAAATACGTGAAAAATTAACCTTATCAATAAAATAAATGGAAATAAAAACAATATGTAATCTCTTTATGCATCTGATTGATAAAGAGTTACAAAAATGATAATACATAGAATACACAGTGTTGATAATAGTACAAAGAGTATTCCCAAGCATTGCTGATATTAAATGATATAACCTCTCTGGAAGACAATTTAACAATAAATAGCCTTTAAATGTGTACACATTTTTAACAAACAAGTTCTTCTTTGGGAAAACTTTCCTTAGGAAATTATGAATCTACACAAAGATTTAGCTACAAGAATATTCATCTCAATGTAATTCATAATATTGAAAAATTGGAACAGTTTGTAAGTTGGTCAGTTGAAAGATTATGGTACATTCAAATAATATAACATCATGCATGCAGTCATTAAAAAATGACAAAGGACATGAAAAATGTCCATATTAATAAGAAAAAGAAGCTTAAGGACAGGGAAAAATGTTTAGGATGCTCTACCATGTAATGGGTAAGAGAATGGGACTAGAATCAGATGACATGAGTTCAAAATCTAGATACATCATTAATTAGAAGTTGATATCAGGCAAATTAGTAACTCTCTCTGTATCTCAGGTTCCTAATCTATAAAAAAAAGTAACTCCTAAGAAATAATGGATTTAGGCAAGGATCATCAATGATGACTTAAACAATTAGGAGAAAGCTTTTTGGGGAACTTTATAATGGATGTATCCTGCTGGATAACTAGACATTATCTACCTACTGATGTGATACAAATGGAAATACACAGCACAGCTTACAACATATTCCTGGTCCCCAGAGTTTGACCTGAATCTACCAGAGCATCTAGATCGGACTACCATCTTACTGGAAATATGAGGATTTAATTTTTATTAAAATGAGGCTCAAGGAAAAATCAAAACAAATCAATAGTGATAAATCAGAATAGTACTTAACTCTAGAGTGGGTATAAGCTAGGAAGGAGCAAAAGGATACCTTATGGGTTTCTAGAAATTTCTATATCTTGATCTGGGTGGCAGTAAATATGTAAAAAACCACCAGCTATACTCTTAAAATTAGTGTACTTTAAATAAGTTACCATCCTCATTTATAAAAATGGGGAGAAAAAGCATCTACTGGTTATCCACCATTGTCCAGTGGCTGGGAGAAAAGTAGGTGTGGTTGGGGAACTAGAAGTGAAGCAGCAAGGAAGCAGCAGGCATCACGCCTGATTCCTACCTGTGGGCCTTGTTCGACCACTGAACGTCCCCTGCAATAAAGAGGTGGAGGTGGGAGAGTACCGGGACTGGCCAATGGAATGAGGGCTCTTATTAGGGAACCTCACAAAGTGGGGGTTCAGAGATTTTCACACTACTAGTAAGCTAAGAATATTGGCTATGTTGTAAAAATGGGTTTTAACTCCACATAAAAGATTTCGGTAAACTATCTCATCTGTGCACTTGGGCAAGTTGGTAATGTGAGTTAGAAACAAGCATTTAAAACTAAGACTATGTTTACAGTTGGACACTTGGAAGAATAGATACAGAAAGACCAGAACCTTGAGAATTGATGGAATTTGCTTTGAAATGCCAGAAGACTGTTTTGGAGTTTGGGCTAATTATAGTCATATGTTATAAGGCCTCTCTCCCAATCAACCCTGCCCTTCACCCCACTTCCATTTCCATCCCAAGAAATGACATGGACTAGCCAGTGGAGACTGAGAATTATGCATTTTCAGTGTCCAGCACCCCAATTGTACAAGTCACCTAGAGGTTACAGAAGAAAAACATGTTGTTTTGATGTCTATATAAGGTATAAATTCCTTCTCAGCGCTGGCAATCCCAATGACAGCCATAAATAGAAGTCAGAGGTTACAATCAATCCTATGATACTTTAAATGTTACATTTACACTTACTATGAAAGAACAATTTCTTGTAATTGTGTACTTGTCTGGTACATTTCAGACCTGAACTTAGGGCTAACACAAATATAGAAAGTTAATCCTTCTTCAAAAGCAGAAAAAAAATTTTTTTTAATTTCACTTTTATGAGTGGAATTAAGTGGTTGGAGATCTAGGCTCTACCTTCTTTAATCAGAAGAATTACCTAGAAATTATGAAAATTAAGGGCTTTGTCAGTAGAAAAGATGTATAGCTATGTAGAATGTTATTAAATCCTTTGAAATGCTGTGAAGAAAGAATTCAGTGATCTCTTGATGCAAGTGACAAAAGGCTAGTTTGTTTTCCTGAATCCTCCCCTAGTAGGTAAAGAGTAAAATTCACAAGCCTTACTAAAGCTGACAGACAATTTAGTAAAACTAAAGTTGAGATAATTTCTTCTCTCTCTGCCTCAGGTAACATGCTCGTGGATACATGACAGAATTACTAAAAAGCCAAGGAGAAATGTATCAGTGTCTGAGAATATACTGATCTAAAGAAGTAAAGAAGCCCAGCTCATTGGGGCATTTTTTTTAAAGCCAAAATATTAACCACTGACAGCTATACCTCATAACACATAGAAAATGCATGATGAGAATAAAATCCCAAAACATAACCTAATTCTCAAAATTCAACATGGGAACTGGCTAGTTCAAATATATACTGTACCATCACTGAACCTCCCCTGAATGATTGGTTTCTGTTATTTTAAGGCTTCTAGCCAAGTTCAATGGATAAATTTATGGAATTCAGGTTAAAGAAACTGATCTCCTCTCCATTCTATGTTAATCGGCCAGTGTAAAAATACCAAAAGTGAACTTACTGGTTTTGGAGAAATCCATTGTCTCAATATAACCCCCTGTCTTTAGAGTGAACAATTGTTTTCTTTGTCCTTGTTCTCCAGTGTCCCCCCTCCTAGCTCAATGTGGGTACTTAATAAACAGAAATAATAAAGTATTTTTTAAAAAGGGATCTTTCTTCTTTACTTAGCCAAAAATAAAAATTTATTGAGTCCTTTCTAGGTACCAAGCACTATTCTAAGCAAGTATGATCTTTTTTTTATCCTTATAACCACCCTATGGGTAAGTTCTATTAATATACCTATATGCACAGCAAGAACTGACGTCCCAGGAGTTGAGAAACTCTCCTATGATCATAGATGATAGGAAAGTTTTGATATTGGATGGTGGTGATGGTAGCACAACATTGTGAACATAATTAACAGTACTGAATTATTTATTTGAATGTGGTTAAAGGGGAAATTTTAGGTTATATGTATGTTACTAGAATTAAAAAAAAAAACAAAATACATAAGACTATACAACACAAACAGGGAACCCCAAAGTAAACTATGGACTATAGTTAATAGTACAATTATAATAATATTCTTTCATCAATTGTAACAAATGCACCACACTAATGTAAGGTGTTAATAATGGGGGAGGGGTATATGGGAACTCTGTATTTTCTGCATGATTTTTTTGTAAACCTACAACTTCTCTAAGTAAAAAAAAGGAAAGAAAAGTAAAAGAAACTTTTCTTTGATCACATAGATTTGAACTCAGACAGTGTGACTCTAGAGCCAGGGTCTGAACTACTACTCTCAGCTTGCATAGCTTAGAGCAACTTCCTTAGAATTGATGGGTTCAATTCTTAGCACTACCACTTACTAGCTGAATGTGTCTTGGCAAATTACTGAAGGTCTCTGAGCCAGTTTCCTCACCTGTAAAATGAGTCTAGCAACAATTTCTTTATAGGAAGTGCTGGGAACGTTAGATTAGATTATTTTTGTGTAGACCACCTGGCATATAGTAGATATTCAACAAGAGATAGTGCCTTTCCCTCCCTATCTAATATTCCTCTTCTTTTCACACTTGCTGAGAAAGCTCACACCTTCTCATTCCAGTTCCACTGAAAATCAGGACTCCAACATAGCCCCAGGGGGAGGAGACAAAGCAGTTGTAGGAAATGGGCACTATTGCTACCAACCTCTTAGTGGGTATCTGGATAAGTGCTAAATCTTTGAACAGGGAGTTCATCTCAGCCCCTAAACTGCCCTCATCATGCTAGTATAACAAGCCTCCAGGTAGACAGACTTTGGTTCCAAAGGAATACTGCTCCCCCACCTCCTTCCAGATCGATAGAACAAGAAAACTCACCTGATGCCCTGACAATTCGCATCAGGACTTCCCCGATTTTCATTCTGGTTTCTGGCGGGTGCTTGTCTTTACTGCAGTCGTATTGAGCCAACAGGTTAAGCAAGATTTTCTCAGGGTACGCATCTGACAGCAGAGCAACCCCTGGGATTGAAAACAAAAAGAAAGGATGCATTACTGTTTAGGGTGGAAAGGCAAATATACCCCGACATTCTGTAATGGGTGAACACAGAGACATTTAAACTCACCTCTGTAATTCTACCAGCAAGGGCTGCCCTTTATTTGGAGACACAGTGAGTGGAAAGAACATGGGTGTGGGAGTCCCAAGTCCTGGGTGCTTCTAGTCTCAAGCCCTATGTGATCTCTACAGTCACTTCCAGCACCAACATTCTATGACCTATGGATTATGGATTCTATGAACAGAGGCTAGATGATTACACACCATAGCAGGGATTCCCACAGCAGCAAGAAAAGGCTGGATTGAATGCCCTCTAGCAGCCCTTCTGGTTCTGAGGTTCTATGACTAGTACTGTCCTGGCCAACAGATCAGTCTGAAGCACATCAGTAACCTCTTCCCTGTCTTTGTTGCAGTTCTCCATTCCAGTATCATTTCTCTCTTTCAAACTTCCCTCTAAAACTGTCAATGATGGGAGTGATTTCCACAATTCTCACAATTTGGGGGCATGACCAGCATTAGACCTATGCTTATGGCTGAGTTTTCTGGACAGCAGAAATAGGGAGGATCCTGCTCTTCAGTCCTTTGCCAAGGACTTGCTGATCCCTTCTCCCACCCATGCCAGTGCCTCCTAAATGTGCAACCTGCAACAGGGATGGAGGCATGATCTAGGACAGCACCAGGATAAAGGCACTGGTCTCAAAATAAATATAGATCCTATTACTGAGTGGGGAAAGTTACATACTTTTAAAGAATGGTGAGGAGGAAAAAAAAACAACAACAACAAAAAAAACCAAGGAAGGAAATACGGGTTTCAAAACATATCCAGGGTGAGACTGCTTCTCACCACTTCCACCTAACCACCCTGGTCCAAAATCTCTAGCTTGGATTTTTTTCAATAACCTCCTCATTGGTCTGTTTCTACTCTTTTCACTCATTGCAACTAGTACAATCCAGTTAAAACAGAAGTCAGGCCCCATCACTGCTCTGCCCAAACCCCTCAGTGGCTTCCCATCTCCCCTGAATATGAGCAGCCCCCATCTGCCCACCTGCCTTTGTTCTCTCTCTGACTTTATCCTTTTCCACACCCCCCTGTGCTCATTAGTTATCTTCTGCCCAGGTTGCCCCTCCTCCAGGTAGCCTCATGGCTTGTTCCTCAACCCCCCTCGTATCTCTGCTGAAACATCACCTTCATCATTTATAAAATGGCAGCCTCCTTCTCCTACTACTCTTTTTCCCTCTTGCCCTACTTCAGTTTTCTTCCTAGCTCTTAATATTACCTGACATACTATATATTTATTTGTTTATTGTCTGCTCTCATCCATAAAATATAAATTCTACAAAGTCAAAGATTTTGTTTTATTCCTCGCTGCATCCCCAATGCCTGGAAGAGTGCAAGCACATTAACAGGCATTCAGTAACTATTTGTTGAATGAATGAATGAATGAAAGGGCTCAAAGGTACAGCCTTGATATAAATTTGAGCAATTAAGAAAAGACAGGATGGGGAGGGAGTATAATAAACGCTTGAGAAATCTATAATTATTATTATTTTTTATCTGAGTTTACCATTCCCTGTTTAAACTGAGAATCTTGCAGGATGAAGTCTGCATACTATTTTCCATGTTGTAGGTTGTGAAGGCCACAAGGAGATAAAACATTGCTAGCATACCTGGGACTGCAGGAAGCAAGGAAACTACTTTGCTTGCTTAAGTTTCTGAAACTTATCCATTACTAAAGTCCCTCCTACTGCTGTTGATGTGTTTTTTGTCATCTGAACTCCATTCTCTTATAAATTAGATATACGTTCTCTCTTCGCTCAGCTCCTTATCCACCTCTGAGCCATAAAGGTGGCGCCCTTGATACCAGGGCCACACTTGTCTGCCCACCCTTTTCTTGGCTCTCCTCACTCCTACCTTTTCTTAGCTGACAACGATCATAGGAAGTCTCTGCATGTCGTCCTAAACCACGTAACCCGGATCTTTTATGTGGTCTCCAATTTTATACAAGTGGAAGCTCTGTTCTTACAGGAGTTTCAGGCTGTGGCAGAACCTGAATTAGATAGCTTCCCTTGTTGGCAAAAGGCGATACTGTTATAGTTCACTCTATTATAAAAAAAATTGGAGAAGTTCTTGGAGGTCCAAGGTGGAGTTAGAGAACATCCTGGTATAGGAAATATGTCTGTAGTAAGAAAAGGGTAAGAGAACTGTTTGCTGAGAGAAAGGAAACAGCTTCCAAGTTATGAAAGAGCCCCAAAGGAAAAGTGAATCAGTGGGTGGTAACTACAATTCTGGCAGATACTGCATCACTGATTAATTATGAGGCCTTATCTATACTACAGATCTGTAGCTCTCATGACTACTTTTTCATCAGTAGCTCCCAATTCAGAAATCTGGTGGATTTCTTTCCTTTTAGGAATATAGTTGTGACTTTATAATGAAAATAAGTGGGAAAATGGGATTTGCTTTATAACACTTTAATCTTTATCTAGCTTTTCTGAAACTCATCTATTACTAAAGTCCCTCCTACTGCTGTTGGTGTGTTTTTTTCTCTCATTAATCTTTAGCAGAAAACAGTTGTTTACTTGTATGAACATATTATCCTGGTATATACTTCAAAATCAAATTAGCTCTTGATTTCCTCTTTGTAGAGTACAGACATTGTGGCTGCGACACAGCACCTATTCTCTCTGTTGGATACAACACCTTTGTGTTCCCTTGAGAAATATTCCTTCCTCGCTCTCAGTCTGTGGTGTAAGTGGGGCTAACTACCCACTTTCTCTCTTCTCCATGGGTGAACAATCCCAGGCTGGCCAATTAGGATATTCTCTCCCATTCCCACCACAATGATTGGTTCAGGAATGGGCGATGAGACTCAATCCTGGAAATCCACACTGAAACCAATGGGGAAAATAAGCTCTTTTGTTGTTTTTTTTTCCTGTTTAAGTTATTAATCTGAAGCTGCCAGTGGCCACCATGTGGAAAAAGCTTACCTAAGAATGGCATCAGCACAGAGACGAGTCAAGCCAAGAGAAGGAAAAAAAAAAAGTGAGATGTCATCCTTAGAGGCCCTGGATCCAACTGTACCTGTAACCAAAGAAATCCTAACATACTCTTCTTCAGATAAAAGAAAGAAAATCCATATTTCCTTTGCGTTTCCTGTAATGCTAAATTCTTAACTCCACCAGGGAGCTTTAAGTTCTCTCAACTTTCCATAAAAAGGCTTCAAATAGCAAAGTAGTTTCCTTGCTTCCTACAGTCCCAGGGATGCTAGCAATGTTTTATCTTCTTGTGGCCTACTCCGCAGACACCTGCCAAATGCCTCTCCGCCTCTCCCATTGCTGTTTGTGTTTTATCTTCTAGGATACGGTTGCCACCTATAAGTTTAAAAATCCCTGGAGGACAAGGGTGGCTCCCTCCTTACTCATCAAGCAGTGAAGAAGCTCATATATGATGGTTCAGATTGTATAACACTTAAAGGGATGAGATTTTGTGTGGCTGTTTTTGTTTCTCGTTTGAAGTTTTCTCAACTTTCACACAAAAAGGAAGCATGGCCATAACCTTTACATGACTCTTGGTCCCTCACACTTAATAATTCCTTTGGTATTTGAAAACAGGGAAATTTCTGGGCACAGGCTTGAAGGAAACATGACACATCAATCTCTTTGGTGATAAGAACCAAATGTTTGTGTGAGATGCCTGTTCCTGCTCTGATCGCGGGAAAATGACTGCATTTCAGGATGTGGTATAACAGATAAAATAAATGGAAAGAAAGGTGAACCACAAACGGCAAGAGTTCATGAAAGCTTTCTGACCTGTGTTTTGGGGCAAAGCATAGAAAAAGGCAAATTAACTCAACTGAAAAATATCATAAAAAGTACTTCACATAACAAAACAGAGCCAGCCAACTTTGTAAAATACAATTCTTTTCCCAAAGACTTTCATTACAAAGCCAGAAATGTATTCTGAACAAAACAGTGTTTACCCCTAAAGTACTGAAAATAGGGACTCAGATACTTGTATACTGATGTTCTTTGAAGCATTATTCACAATAGCCAAAAGGTGGAAACAACCTAAAAATAAATGAAAGGATGAACAAGATGGACAAAATGTGGTGTGTGTGTATGTGTATATATATATATATATATATATATATATATATACATACACACACAATGGGATATGGTACAGCTGTAAAAAGGAACAAAGTGCTGATATGTGCCACAATACAGATGAACCTTCAAAACATGCTGAGTGAAATAAGCCAGAAACACAAAAGGATAAATATTGTATGATTCCACTTATATGATATATCCAGAATAAACAAGTTCATAGACAGAAAGTAGAATACAGGTTACTAAGGGGCTGGGACAGTGGGAGAAGGGAATGGGGAGTTACTTTGCAATAAATGTAGAGTTTCTGTTTAGGGTAATGAAGTTTTGGTCATGGTTGGTGATGATGGTTGTACAACTTTGTGAATGTAATTAATATGTCTGAATTGTACACTTAAAAATGGTCAAAATGGGAAATTTTGTGTTACATATATATTACCACAATAAAACTTGAAATGTTGACATCAAGATAATCCCTCAGCATGCTTCTCGGTGATTTTGCAGACCTTCAGCAATACAAGCAGTTCATATATAGTCTCACTTTAGACAATGTTCTTGCATCATAGGAAAGAAAGTCTGATTCTAAATGACTTTTGCTGACTGGTCCTATCCCAGGAGGCTGTTAAGTTACCCCAATTGAAAAATAACCTGCCTCAATTCCCCTTGGCAGATAATAACCACCCCAATACCCACACCAACCTGGAGAACCACCTACTCCCTTGAATTTCTCAGGTATTTCTGCCAACAAAACTATTAAGAAACATGAAAGGCCACATATTGTATGATTTCATTTTATATGAAATGTCCATATTAGGCAAAGCTACAGAGTCAGAAAGCAGATTAGTGGTTGCCTAGGGCTGAGGGAGTTGGGGGAAATGGGGAGTGACTGATAAAAAGTACAGGGGTACTTTTTGAGGTGATAAAGATGTTCTAAAATTGTTTGCAATGATAATCGCACACTTGTATGAACAGATTTAATATCACTGAATCTTACACTTTAAATAGATGAATAGCAGGTATGTGTATGTGAATTATATCTTAATAAAACTTACTTTAAAACTACAAGATAATACCCTTTTACATTTTTAGAATAGAAAAGTAAGGGAAAAAATAATACAGCCCATCTTAAATGCAAAGGGAAATACACTCGCCAAGATCAAAGTATCATCTTCCTTTTGTATCCAAACCTGTTTTGGTGCCCCTACATGGTGCAAGTGAGAAGAGAAAGAAAAGTTATTTATTTGTAATTTGAATGAGGGGGAAAAAAAAGTATTTCACACTTCATAGAACTTGTCTTAAATTTTTTAAAAAAATATGTGCTATGTTTAAAAATCTAAATTCTGTGGTAAATCAGAGATTCCACTTCTAATAATTTATCCTAATAGATATACTTGCACAAGTAAAAAAAAAATCACTTATGTACAAAATCATCACTGTAGTTTCATTTGTAATAGAAAAAAATTAAATGTCCATTAATAGTGGATTGGTTAAATTGTGATCATTCATTCAATGAAATTGAAATAAAAAAATTAAGAAACTATTTAAAGACTGTTATGGAATGAATTCTAAGATCTATTGTTAAGTGAAAAACAAGGCATGTATAGTATTCAACCATTTGTGTAAAAAGGGTAAGTACACACTCATAAAATATTTTTGAAAGGCTACATAAGAAACTAATGATATTGCTTGCTGCCAGAGAAGGAAACCGAGTAACTAGAGGATAGAGATGACACAGAGGCTTTTTATTCTATATCATTTTTACTTTTTGAATTTTTAATCATGTAAATTTATTACCTATCAAATATAAATAAATAAAGTGTTTTTAAAAACCTGAGATAAGGAGCATGGTCTTTATTTTTTTTTATTTATTTTTATTAAAGAAGTTGTAAATTTACAGAAAGCTCATGCAGAAGATACAGAGTTCCCTTATACCTGAAGGGCATGGTCTTTTAAAAGAGCTTCTTTTAGGGGTAAAAATGTAAAAATAATTTGGCAAAATGACCTCAAACATTTGTATTCTCTTCCTTAATCTGACTAAAGTGACAGTTAAGGAAAGGAATAAAAAAAGTATAAACCACAAACAAGAATGGAGAATGTGATAGGTGTCAACGGCTGAAGAGACAGTTCAATGAGTCTAGATAAAATGAAGAAAGATGGGGCAAAATACATTTGATACAGCTGTTGAACCATTTGGAAAAACTGAACAATAAGTACATAGAAAACTAGGCAAATGTACAAGGAAGACTGGTCACTGAACTAGGCTCAGCAATAAATAATATCTATATATTAAGTAGTAATCACAGTCCAAAGATTTAACCAAAAATTGTGATGGAAAAATGGTAGGAGGAGAAGGAGTATACGTGTTTGTACATGTGCACACATATGTGCTAAATCCTCACCTAGCATATGGAAAGTCAATAGATGATGCATAAAATTTAAAAAATAGTAATCTCTGGGAATTGGAAGGGGAGATGGTTAGAAGTAGGGCAGGGAATAAGCTTTTGGACTCTTCAAAAACTATATTCAACATAACTGATATAAATAAGTTCATTTAAAAATAAACTAGAACGAGGATAAGAAAATGTATATTAAGCTGAAGAGAAGGCTCTATTTTGAAAGAATAAGGAGTTATAGTTAAGAGAAACAGTAAAAGGTTAGGCGCAAGAAAATTTTCCTTCTGATTAAAAAAAAGATAATGACCAATCTGTGATTGTCCTCTTTTGTAGCTCTAAGTTACAAAGCTAAGAAAGGTAGAATTCTGAAGAGTAGGAAAATTCAACCCTTTCATAAAGCACTTCAATTACGTTTGAGATGGAAACTAACAATAATTTCAGCTTCAAGAATGCAGAAAGTTGCACAAACTGGGGAAGCTGGTTATTAAATCAAGAAATATGGGGGACTCAACTGAAGAGCTAGACTGTCTTTGTAAGTAGAGTAAATGATAATGTTTAGCATGCCAATTTCATGTTAAGTTTCTCTAAAGCACCCAAGTTCATGTAAACTGGGGATGAGCCCCAACAAATTTATAAAGATTCAAGATAACTGAGTATTACTCAAAACCTGAGGAAAAAACAGGATTAGACTAATAAACTGTGATGGTTTGTGACGATGATTTGTGAGACTCATACCTACTTTTTATCTCTTTAAATCAGGATACAAATAATATTTGAACCCTAAAATAATGCCAATATATTTGCTTAAATTGTTTTCAAATTCCCATTCAGAAGGGGGGAGGGCATAAATGAGTGAATAATCTATATTTACTGACATTTAATCCCATACCTACTGGAAGCCATTTGGATCATCAAATGTAATCACTAAATAAAAACAACTACAAAGATAGTACCCACTCCATACACTTACTGAGTGCTTTCAATGTGCCAGGTACTTTTCTAAGCACTTTACATGCATTCATTTATTTAATAATCCCAACAATCCTCGGAAGTATATACTACCACGATCCCTAATTTTACTGAGGGAGAAAGTGAGGAAGACAAAAGTGAAAAATACGACCAGAGGTCACAGAGCTACCACATGGCAGAACAGAGTGTACTTCCAATTACTCTGCTACACCACTGCCTACCTGACAGCAGTGCCTAGGAGAAAATAATGGCTGGAACAGTACTAACTTTGCAAACCCTAACCCTAAAAAAAGCAAATCTTAAGGTTTCAAGTATATAATATCAGCCTCACTCCATAAAATTTACTTTCTGATGGACTCCAAGGTCAGAGTAAGGAGAGGCACGAAATCCCACATGAAAAGTCAGCATCCTCCAGTGGAGCCAGCGGGGATTTATAGGGATTGCTTTGCTCCTAGTTTGTATCTTTATTTAGCATGTGGAAAAGGGAGTAGTATTGTTAATGAAATTCAGAGGTAATTCTAACTTGAGATGCTTCCAACATTAGTGGTGACAGAGAGGCCTTAGAAAAAGAAACGGAAAGCTTGGAACTTAATGAGTTCTAGTTTTGAACCTAGCAATTCTCAAACACCTCCACTCCACAACATCGTTATGGGCTAATGAAAGTCCCCTAAATCTCTTATTCCTTTACCATCCCCAAACAAAAGATAATGAAACCAAAAATAATACCAAAAAGCTTACAATCCACCTTGCCAGGACTCCCACTATCACAAAACACCTATGGATGACTCCAGAGAGGAAAGAGTAAGGGCGCCGAGGTAAAGAAAACTGCCTCAAGAACACCGTGACAGTCAAGGGTTCTGTTGTAAAAGAGAAAGAAGAACAAGCTGCCCTATGTTAACTGAAGGAACAAGTGAGGAAGGAAGGAAAAGAAATCAGCAATTACTGCTATTCTGAAAGGAATCATTGCCCTACTTATTCACAGAAACTTACATTTCAGCTGATCATGAGTGAGAAATAGAGAAGTAAAATGTCATTCATTTAATTTTGTAGTTTTCAAAGAGTGAAAAAGCATGATAACATTCTTGTTATGCTAACAGAAGAAAAATATACTGGTTAAAAAGAAAAGAGGGCTTTCTGAGTTTCCCAGGAAACAGTAACTGTTCCTCTTTTAGCCAAATCTAGATCATAAACCATACTTGACATCTCTGAAAGACCTTGGGATGGGTAGTGCTGGTAGGAAGAGTACCACTTGAATTTTGGATTAATGTATTTGCTAAATTTCCTCTGGCCTTTCACCTCAAGCCTATGTAAAAAGAAACTGCAGAATCAGCAGAGCTGACATCAAGTTCTCACTAGTTTTGAGAAAGCCCAAGACTTCCAAGGCGAGTTGTCACCTGGTCTAAAGCTCTGGCAAGACAAGGCTGATCTTTCACATTATCCAGTGACTTCAGCAAAGCCTGGTGGGCTAGAAAACTTGTTCTGTGCCTGGGGCACCAGGCAGTGATAGTCAGGCAAGACATAAACTCTTCTTAAATTCTACTTTTTCCTTAATTAAGCTTAGCAGATGTCCTACTGAGATTAGGCAAGTCCTAGTGATAAGTGCTCCAGGCTATCACAGGCTTACAAAAAATAACTTGTGAAATCAGCAACCATGACGTGTAGGACCTAAACTATACCCTCATACAGAAACCAAACAGAGCTACTAGAAAACTCCCCAAAAGAGCCTGTCTTCCCTGATAAATGCACATAACACACAGCATCTTGCTTATAATTTTGAAACTGAGAAATTAAGAATTAACAAATGATTAAAATGATTGAATCATTATACAGATGCCTTTTTCTTACTTTCTAATATATTATAAAATAGCCAAAAGAAAATACGCAAAATTACTGAAACTCACTGAACTGAAACCCAGAAGCCTTGATCTTTGATAATGATTGTATAACTATATAACCTTTATCTGTAAAAATCTCGTGATTGGCCCAACTTGTACCCTTTTATCCTGTTTTACAACTTGAGAGTCTTATGATCACAAAAGGCAATCCTAATGTTTATTAATGAAGGAATCTGAGTCAGCCCAGAACTAATCCTCCCCAATTCCTACATTATCTTACTAGACAGAGCTAGATCCAACCAAAATCGGTCCACCTGACATATACAGTAACTTAAAACTTAACCTATAAATGACTATTACACCTCACTATAATACTAAAAATTATGCCCCATCATCATAGTAAGGCTGCCATTTTCTTAACGTGTTCTGTGACTAAGCATGTACTCAATCTGTGCATGCTTAGTAATTAGATCATCTCGAACTTCACCATTCATCATCCTAAAACCTGCCCACCTTTTGATACTATAAAACTATCAGAGTTACTGCAGTTCAGGGAGACAGATTTTAGGCTGACAGGTCACCTGTTTTTCTTGCCTCATGTAACAATAAACTCTTTTGACCTATGAAACCCCAGTGTCATAAATTAGCTGTCATGCACATTGGGTAGGGAATCCTACATATGATTTGTATCAGTTTGGTGACTCTGATGGGACATAAGGAATCAGAAGTCTGACTGCCTGAAGTCCGGGAGCCCCGACAGGACTGGTAAAGCACAGTAACTGAGTCTTTGGCGGCCGCCTAGACCGTGTTCGTCTAGAAGCTCGACCACCATGTTCTTCATGCCCTGCCTGTGCTCCAGGCTCATCGGCACACTGAAACCTCAGAGAGAGAAACCGCTCCAGAGTTCCAGGTCCAGACACCTGCCTGGGTGAGCAGGTCTTCACGGCAGAAGTGGATTAGGAAGTTAGTATGGGGCCAGGACTCGAGGCCCTAGGTCCCATTTCCCCTTGCACTGACCTCTACACCTTTCTGTTTTCTGAGAACTACTCTGAATGAGGTTCGAGGCCCCAACCTCCTGAGTCTATCTGTTGCATATACACCATATATATATGTGCACACACACACACACACACACATACACACTGTAAAGTAATTAATCTAATAATTAATTATAATTTAATCAAATGAAGTGTTTGGTGTCTGTTTAATTGCAAATTGGTCTACTACTTAGTGTTGAGAGGCTATTTAAATTGTTAATTGGTGTGTTCATAAATTTGTATTGTTCAATGTTCCTTATTAGTTATTGATTACTGAAATTCTTTAAAATGGGAAATTCTAAGTCTAATAGCATTCCTAAATATAGCCCCTTGGGCTGTATTTGAAAAATTAGAAAGATTTTAGTTACAAGCCTATAAAAAAGTAAAAAATGGTTTCTTTCTGTAACACAGTCTGTCCTCAATATGATTTAGAATCAGGAGAGGAATAATCTGAGAACGGTTCTATAGAAAAGAACACTGTGTTACAGTTAGAGTTGTTCTGCAAAGGAGACCAGAAATGGGATGAGACAATGTATATTCAATCCTTTATTTGTCTCTCTCAGCAATCAGTGTTGATGAGGAATGTAAAATCTTACCTGTAAACAGAGAAAAGAAAAAAGTCCTCTCTGATTCAAATCCAGAGGATTCATTAGAGCCTCTGTTTACTCCCCTTTGTATCTCCCTTTACCGGAGGTAAAAGAGCCCCTGAGATAGAAATGCTCTCCCCTTCATAGACTGGTGGTTTGATGGCTTGAGCCCTCTACCACAGGACTTGCCCTTGGGAAGACTGTTGCTGCAAAGGAGAGGTTAGGCCTCCCTGTAATTGTGCCTAAGAGCCTCCTCCCAAATTCCTCTTTGTTGCTTAGATGTGGCCCTCTCTCTCTCTCTAGCTAAGCCAACTTGGCAGGTGAAATCACTGCCCTCCACCATACGTGGGATCAGATACCCAGGGGAGTGAATCTCCCTGGCAACGTGGAATGACTCCCGGGAGGAATCTAGACCCGGCATCGTGGGATGGAGAACACTTTCTTGACCAAAAGGGGATGTGAAAGGAAATGAAATAAGCTTCAGAGGCAGAGAGATTCCAAAAGGAGCCGAGAGGTCACTCTGGTGGGCACTCTTACACATAATATAGACAACCCTTTTTAGGCTCTAGTGAATTGGAATAGCTAGCAGTAAATACCTGAAACTATCAAACTACAACCCAGAACCCATGAATCTTGAAGATGATTGTATAAAAATGTAGCTTATGAGGGGTGACGATGGGATTGGGAAAGTCATATGGACCACACTCCCCTTTGTCTAGTTTATGGATGTATGAGTAGAAAAATGGGGGAAGGAAACAAACAAACAAACAAGAAAAAGGCACCCAGTGTTCTTTTTTACTTTAATTGCTCTTTTTCACTTTAATTTTTATTCTTATTATTTTTGTGAGTGTGGTAATGAAGGTGTCAGGGATTGACTTGGGTGATGAATGCACAGCTATGTGGTGGTACTGTGAACAACTGAATGTACACTTTGTTTTGTATGACTGCATGGTATGTGAATATATCTCAATAAAATGAATTAAAAAAAAAAAAAGAAAAAAAAAAGAAATGTCCTCCCCTTCCCTACCAGACAGGGTAGTCGGTTCAGCCAGGCTGCTCTCCGAGACCAGCGGTCAAGCCACTGGCAAATGTCTCCCCCTCCACCAAGTGCCTATAGGAGCAGACAAACAGGGAGACCAAACAAGATTTATATATGCGAATACCTCGTCCTCCACATCAAATTGAGATAACTGGGAAAATAATACCCCACTCTGTAGAGAAGATCCAAAGAAAGTAGAAAGCTTAGCTGCCTCGATATTAGCAAACTATAACCCAAATTGGGCTAATATTTAGGCCTTATTAAATATTTTCGTAACAGACAAGAATGGAGAATAGTAATAGAAAAATCAAAGCAGGAAAAAGTTTAAAAAAAAAAAAAAAAGTAGAAAATCCTGACAACCCAGTGTATGCTAAAGCAAATTTAGCAGCACCAGTAAGGGATCCTGAATGGAATTCAATCAAGGCTGATGATCAGGCTAAAATAGAGCATTATGAACAGTGTATTACTGTGAGTCTGCAAAAAGGGGTTCCTAAACCCATAAACTTACAAAAATGAATAAAACAATACAAGAACCAAGGAAACTCCCTCAGCTTTCCTTGAAAGAAACACAAATATAGATCTAAAAGGTCCAGAGAATGCCAAAATTGTAAAGATAACCTTTATTACTCAGTGTATTCTTGATATAAGAAGAGAGCTACAGAGAACAGATGGAGAACTAAAATCACCTATCTCTAAAGTTTATTACAACAGGAACCAAGTTAAAAAATGACCGGCACTTCAAAAGGCAAACAGCACTTCTAGGGCTCTACTAAAAAGAAACACCTCTTCTCTCAACCTCCACCAGGAGCTTCGGGTGACAATACAGGTGGGGAAACAATTAATTGAGCTCCTTATTAATGCAGGAGATTAAATAAAAATCTAGTGCGATTTTCAACCAGCTACTATAACAGCAATGTCTGGTAAAAATGCAAAGAAACCATTTCCAGAGCCGCTAGACTGCCTAATTAAAACCAAACTTTTAAAGCATAGCTTCCTGTATGTACCTAAAATGTCCAATTTCCTTGCTAGGGAAAATCCTGTTAACCAAGTTAAATGCCCAAATAACTTTTTCTCCAGACTGTTTATCAACAGGAGTGCATCCAGGACAAACTTGTACATTGCAAGGCAGCACTGCTGTTCCCTAAGGAAGGCAAGTAAATCATTGCTATCCCAGAAGAAATCTTAAAAGCTATAAAATTGAAGACAAAAGCTGATGGAAAACATGGACATGCAAAATAATAATTCACGTAAAACTCCAACAAAACAACATCCAGTTAAACTAAAATCCAGAGAAGGAATTATTCTATTAACACAGTATGTGGATAATATCTTAATTATGCCATACCAGAAAAAATATATAGTTCAAATTTGTAAGTTTTATATTTCTATATTTCTGTTCTTGTATGTCTAACATTCTATTTGTGCTTGTCTGTTTTCCTACCTCTGATGGTAATACCAAATTAACAAAAATTCTTAAAAGAGCTCTATTCAAATTGGTTAAAGACAGTAAGTGCTTATATATATATAAGTTGGTGCTCCTGGAGTCCCAGAAATTAAGAAAACTAAGCTTCTGGTGTTCTTTAAACATTTCCTGCCTTCTCCTGTGTGTCCTGGCTTAACCTAACTCCCCAAACCTATTGAAGACTCAGTGGGTTTAGAAAAAATTCAATCTTGTCATGCAGTACTATCAGCCTAGATATGTAAACATTTTCACTCTAAGTCAAGAAGAAACTGTGCAAAAGTTTCTAAGACCCTGGGCTCTGAAATTCAAAGCCCAGCTCTGGAAGAACTGCTGGTGAAAGTCATATAGAAATATAAAGAGACAAAATTATTTAGAAGAAAAAAGCTAAGGAGAAGAAATCCTCCATATTCTTTCTGTCCCACCTATCCCTGCCCCCAAGGCCTTCTCCTGAACCTTAACCAAAGTCAAGCAGAAATAATAAAATATAAACCAGTCGAGGCAGCTGTGGGGGAAAGGCAAGGAGCAGAAAAGATGAGAAAGGTGTAGGTTTGGCTTAAAAATTCTTTCCATTGGGCCTTGAGATTAAGAGTGATAAGGACAGAAAGAATGTTAAGGAATAAGACATGTTTTGTGTAGATTGTCCTGTACTTCCCCAAATTAGAATTATTGTTTTTCTAACAATACTTTTGCAACAGTAGCTGCAGAAGACAAATCATCATTAAAATATATTTATATCCTTGGGATGAGAGTAACTGAATGAAATCTAATTGCCAAATTTAAAAGCTCCAGTAGGTAACGGAAAATATCATAAGAGCTATGAAAAGGTTTTCCTGGATTATGTTTAAAACAAAGTAAACAATTATAATATATTATCCAAAACATAATAATCAGTATAATTTTAAAGTTGTTCATAATTTTAGAATATCATAACAACAAAGGGGTTTGTTTAACCCTCAACAGAGGGAAAAAATACATTTTGCATTACCAGACACTATACCATTATCAAGAGAGCTATTTCAGAAATCATATATATCGCACTAAAATACTGACAAAATAGTAAACTGAAAAAAGTAGTATTTCTGAAAACAATTCCCTATGAGCTATCATTGTTAAGCATACAATTTTATTCTACTTGGGTATGTTCCCCCTAAATCTATACATGTTTACTGACAAAATAAGCGAGCAAAACATCTATTAAATCTTTAAAATAATGAAAAATATAAGTTTATGTTTAACGAAATTCGGTTACTATTTTGACAAACTTTATTTGAAGAATAATTATATTTTGTAAAATGTTTAAGAAAGTTTCAAAAATCTTTTTGGTAACTTAAAGTGTGCAGATATGTAAAGTATGCAAGATGTACTTTGTTAAAGAAAAAAGACGTAATTTTGTCCTAAAGTAGAATAACTAGTTTTCACAGATGAAGAAGCAGGAATATATAAGACAAGACCTGAATAAATATAAAAACTTGTAGAGAGTTTATAAAAGTGAATTTTGTTTATTGTAATGAAGGCTGACCAAAATTTAATAAACTCATTTAAGGATGTGATTTTGTCCTAATGGGAAATAACTGGTTTTCACATAATATAAGGCATAAATGTGGAGACCAAAATCTAAATGAATATAAAAGGTTATAGAAAGTTTACGGAAACAAATTTTATCTGCTGCGGTCAATCCTGACTAAGATTTGATGAACTTATTTATCAAATAGTATATTTTTTTTTTTTTAAGTTTTTTTTTTTTATTTTTTTTATTTTTTTAATCATCATTTTATTGAGATATATTCACATACCACGCAGTCATACAAAACAAATTGTACTTTCGATTGTTTACAGTACCATTACATAGTTGTACATTCATCACCTAAATCAATCCCTGACACCTTCATTAGCACACACACAAAAATAACAAGAATAATAATTAGAGTGAAAAAGAGCAATTGAAGTAAAAAAGAACACTGGGTACCTTTGTCTGTTTGTTTGCTTCCCCTACTTTTCTACACATCCATCCATAAACTAGACAAAGTGGAGTTTGGTCCTTATGGCATTCCCAAGCCCACTGTCACCCCTCATAAGCTACATTTTTATACAACTGTCTTCGAGATTCATGGGTTCTGGGTTGTAGTTTAATAGTTTCAGGTATCCACCACCAGCTACCCCAATTCTTTAGAACCTAAAAAAGGTTGTCTAAAGTGTGCGTAAGAGTGCCCACCAGAGTGATCTCTCGGCTCGTTTTGGAATCTCTCTGCCACTGAAGCTTATTTCATTTCCTTTCACATCCCCCTTTTGGTCAAGAAGATGTTCTCCATCCCACGATGCCGGGTCTACATTCCTCCCCGGGAGTCATATTCCACGTTGCCAGGGAGATTCACTTCCCTGGGTGTCTGATCCCACGTAGGGGGGAGGGCAGTGATTTCACCTTTCAAGTTGGCTTAGCCAGAGAGAGAGGGCCACATCTGAGCAACAAAGAGGCATTCAGGAGGAGACTCTTAGGCACAAATACAGGGAGGCCTAGCCTCTCCTTTGCAGCAGCCGTCTTCCCAAGGGTAAAACTTATGGTAGAGGGCTCAACCCATCAAACCACCAGTCCCCTATGTCTGTGGTCATGTTAGCAACCATGGAGGTGGGGTAGGCGAATACCCCTGCATTCTCCACAGGCTCCTCAAGGGGGCACTACATCTTTTTTTTTTTTTTTTCCTTGTTTGTCTTTTTTCTTTTCTTTTTTTTTTTTTTTAACTTTCCCTTCTTTTTTTTTTTTTTTTTTTTTTTTTTTGTTGCACTTATTTTTATTTTTTATGGTAGAAAATGTAAAACATTTATGAAAATATTCCCACATACCCATCACTTATCTTCAATAATTATCAACTCAGCACCACTTTTTTTTTTTTTTTTAATCATCATTTTATTGAGATATATTCACATACCACGCAGTCATACAAAACAAATTGTACTTTCGATTGTTTACAGTACCATTACATAGTTGTACATTCATCACCTAAATCAATCCCTGACACCTTCATTAGCACACACACAAAAAATAACAAGAATAATAATTAGAGTGAAAAAGAGCAATTGAAGTAAAAAAGAACACTGGGTACCTTTGTCTGTTTGTTTCCTTCCCCTACTTTTCTACACATCCATCCATAAACTAGACAAAGTGGTGTTTGGTCCTTATGGCTTTCCCAATCCCATTGTCACCCCTCATAAGCTACATTTTTATACAACTGTCTTCGAGATTCATGGGTTCTGGGTTGTAGTTTGATAGTTTCAGGTATCCACCACCAGCTACCCCAATTCTTTAGAACCTAAAAAGGGTTGTCTAAAGTGTGCATAAGAGTGCCCACCAGAGTGACCTCTCGGCTCCTTTTGGTATCTCTCTGCCACTGAAGCTTATTTCATTTCCTTTCACATCCCCCTTTTGGTCAAGAAGATGTTCTCCGTCCCACGGTGCCAGGTCTACATTCCTCCCTGGGAGTCATATTCCACGTTGCCAGGGAGATTCACTTCCCTGGGTGTCTGATCCCACGTAGAGGGGAGGGCAGTGATTTCACCTTTCAAGTTGGCTTAGCCAGAGAGAGAGGGCCACATCTGAGCAACAAAGAGGCATTCAGGAGGAGACTCTTAGGCACAAATACAGGGAGGCCTAGCCTCTCCTTTGCAGCAACCATCTTCCCAAGGGTAAAACTTATGGTAGAGGGCTCAACCCATCAAACCACCAGTCCCCTATGTCTGTGGTCATGTTAGCAACCATGGAGGTGGGGTAGGCGAATACCCCTGCATTCTCCACAGACTCCTCAAGGGGGCACAAAAACTTTTTTTTTTTTTTTTTTCCCTTGTTTTTCTTTTTTATTTTTTTTTTTTTTTTTTTTTTTTTTAACTTTCCCTTCTTTTTTCAAATCACCTGTATGAAAAAAAAAGTTCAAAAGAAAACAAACATACAATAAAAGAGCATTTCAAAGAGACCATAGCAAGGGAGTAAGAAAAAGACAACTAACCTAAGATAACTGCTTAACTTCCAACATGTTCCTACTTTACCCCAAGAAAGTTACATAATATAGCAACATTTCAGTGAACTTGTTCCTACTACAACCATCAGAAATTAACAGACCATAGTCATTTCTGGGCATCCCCAGAACGTTAAATAGCTTATCTGTTCTTCCTGGATTATTGTTCCCCCTTCCTTAATTGCTCTCTACTGCTAGTTCCCCTACATTCTACATTATAAACCATTTGTTTTACATTTTTCAAAGTTCACATTAGTGGTAGCATATAATATTTCTCTTTTTGTGCCTGGGTTATTTCGCTCAGCATTATGTCTTCAAGGTTCATCCATGTTGTCATATGTTTCACCAGATCGTTCCTTCTTACTGCCGCGTAGTATTCCATCGTGTGTATATACCACATTTTATTTATCCACTCATCTGTTGAAGGACATTTGGGTTGTTTCCATCTCTTGGCAATTGTGAATAATGCTGCTATGAACATTGGCGTGCAGATATCTGTTCGTGTCACTGCTTTCCGATCTTCCGGGTATATACCGAGGAGTGCAATCGCTGGATCGAATGGTAGCTCTATATCTAGTTTTCTAAGGAACTGCCAGACTGACTTCCAGAGTGGCTGAACCATTATACAGTCCCACCAACAATGAATAAGAGTTCCAATTTCTCCACATCCCCTCCAGCATTTGTAGTTTCCTGTTTGTTTAATGGCAGCCATTCTAACCGGTGTTAGATGGTATCTCATTGTGGTCTTAATTTGCATCTCTCTAATAGCTAGTGAAGCTGAACATTTTTTCATGTGTTTCTTGGTCATTTGTATTTCCTCTTCAGAGAACTGTCTTTTCATATCTTTTGCCCATTTTATAATTGGGCTGTCTGTACTATTGTCATTGAGTTGTAGGATTTCTTTGTATATGCAAGATATCAGTCTTTTGTCAGATACATGGTTTCCAAAAATTTTTTCCCATTGAGTTGGCTGCCTCTTTACCTTTTTGAGAAATTCCTTTGAGGTGCAGAAACTTCTAAGCTTGAGGAGTTCCCATTTATCTATTTTCTCTTTTGTTGCTTGTGCTTTGGGTGTAAAGTCTAGGAAGTGGCCTCCTAATACAAGGTCTTGAAGATGTTTTCCTACATTATCTTCTAGGAGTTTTATGGTACTTTCTTTTATATTGAGATCTTTGGTCCATTTTGAGTTAATTTTTGTGTAGGGGGTGAGGTAGGGGTCCTCTTTCATTCTTTTGGATATGGATATCCAACTCTCCCAGCCCCATTTGTTGAAAAGACCATTATGGCTCAGTTCGGTGACTTTGGGGGCCTTATCAAAGATCAGTCGGCCATAGATCTGAGGGTCTATCTCTGAATTCTCAATTCGATTCCATTGATCTATATGTCTATCTTTGTGCCAGTACCATGCTGTCTTGGCAACTGTGGCTTTATAATAAGCTTCAAAGTCAGGGAGTGTAAGTCCTCCCACTTCGTTTTTCTTTTTTAGAGTGTCTTTAGCAATTCGAGGCATCTTCCCTTTCCAAATAAATTTGATAACTAGCTTTTCCAAGTCTGCAAAGTAGGTTGTTGGAATTTTGATTGGGATTGCATTGAATCTGTAGATGAGTTTGGGTAGAATTGACATCTTAATGACATTTAGCCTTCCTATCCATGAACGTGGAATATTTTTCCATCTTTTAAGGTCCCCTTCTATTTCTTTTAGTAGAGTTATGTAGTTTTCTTTGTATAGGTCTTTTACATCTTTGGTTAAGTTTATTCCCCCTTCTTTTTTCAAATCAACTGTATGAAAAAAAAAAGTTAAAAAGAAAACAAACATACAATAAAAAACATTTCAAAGAGACCATAGCAAGGGAGTAAGAAAAAGACAACTAACCTAAGATAACTGCTTAACTTCCAACATGTTCCTACTTTACCCCAAGAAAGTTACATAATATAGCAACATTTCAGTGAACTTGTTCCTACTACATCCATCAGAAATTAACAGACCATAGTCATTTCTGGGCATCCCCAGAACGTTAAATAGCTTATCTGTTCTTCTTGGATTATTGTTCCCCCTTCCTTAACTGCTCTCTACTGCTAGTTCCCCTACATTCTACATTATAAACCATTTGTTTTACATTTTTCAAAGTTCACATTAGTGGTAGCATATAATATTTCTCTTTTTGTGTCTGGCTTATTTCGCTCAGCATTATGTCTTCAAGGTTCATCCATGTTGTCATATGTTTCACCAGATCGTTCCTTCTTACTGCCGCGTAGTATTCCATCGTGTGTATATACCACATTTTATTTATCCACTCATCTGTTGAAGGACATTTGGGTTGTTTCCATCTCTTGGCAATTGTGAATAATGCTGCTATGAACATTGGCGTGCAGATATCTGTTCGTGTCACTGCTTTCCGATCTTCCGGGTATATACCGAGGAGTGCAATCGCTGGATCGAATGGTAGCTCTATATCTAGTTTTCTAAGGAACTGCCAGACTGACTTCCAGAGTGGCTGAACCATTATACAGTCCCACCAACAATGAATAAGAGTTCCAATTTCTCCACATCCCCTCCAGCATTTGTAGTTTCCTGTTTGTTTAATGGCAGCCATTCTAACCGGTGTTAGATGGTATCTCATTGTGGTCTTAATTTGCATCTCTCTAATAGCTAGTGAAGCTGAACATTTTTTCATGTGTTTCTTGGCCATTTGTATTTCCTCTTCAGAGAACTGTCTTTTCATATCTTTTGCCCATTTTATAATTGGGCTGTCTGTACTATTGTCATTGAGTTGTAGGATTTCTTTGTATATGCAAGATATCAGTCTTTTGTCAGATACATGGTTTCCAAAAATTTTTTCCCATTGAGTTGGCTGCCTCTTTACCTTTTTGAGAAATTCCTTTGAGGTGCAGAAACTTCTAAGCTTGAGGAGTTCCCATTTATCTATTTTCTCTTTTGTTGCTTGTGCTTTGGGTGTAAAGTCTAGGAAGTGGCCTCCTAATACAAGGTCTTGAAGATGTTTTCCTACATTATCTTCTAGGAGTTTTATGGTACTTTCTTTTATATTGAGATCTTTGGTCCATTTTGAGTTAATTTTTGTGTAGGGGGTGAGGTAGGGGTCCTCTTTCATTCTTTTGGATATGGATATCCAACTCTCCCAGCCCCATTTGTTGAAAAGACCATTATGGCTCAGTTCGGTGACTTTAGGGGCCTTATCAAAGATCAGTCGGCCATAGATCTGAGGGTCTATCTCTGAATTCTCAATTCGATTCCATTGATCTATATGTCTATCTTTGTGCCAGTACCATGCTGTTTTGGCAACTGTGGCTTTATAATAAGCTTCAAAGTCAGGGAGTGTAAGTCCTCCCACTTCGTTTTTCTTTTTTAGAGTGTCTTTAGCAATTCGAGGCATCTTCCCTTTCCAAATAAATTTGATAACTAGCTTTTCCAAGTCTGCAAAGTAGGTTGTTGGAATTTTGATTGGGATTGCATTGAATCTGTAGATGAGTTTGGGTAGAATTGACATCTTAATGACATTTAGCCTTCCTATCCATGAACATGGAATATTTTTCCATCTTTTAAGGTCCCCTTCTATTTCTTTTAGTAGAGTTATGTAGTTTTCTGTGTATAGGTCTTTTACATCTTTGGTTAAGTTTATTCCTAGGTACTTGATTTTTTTAGTTGCTATTGAAAATGGTATCTTTTTCTTGAGTGTCTCTTCAGTTTGTTCATTTCTAGCATATAGAAACATTACTGACTTATGTGCATTAATCTTGTATCCCGCTACTTTGCTAAATTTGTTTATTAGCTCTAGTAGGTGTATCGTTGATTTCTCAGGGTTTTCTAGATATAAGATCATATCATCTGCAAACAATGACAGTTTTACTTCTTCTTTTCCAATTTGGATGCCTTTTATTTCTTTGTCTTGCCGGATTGCCCTGGCTAGCACTTCCAGCACAATGTTGAATAACAGTGGTGACAGCGGGCATCCTTGTCTTGTTCCTGATCTTAGAGGGAAGGCTTTCAGTCTCTCACCATTGAGTACTATGCTGGCTGTGGGTTTTTCATATATGCTCTTTATCATGTTGAGGAAGTTTCCTTCAATTCCTACCTTTTGAAGTGTTTTTATCAAAAAGGGATGTTGGATTTTGTCAAATGCTTTTTCAGCATCTATTGAGATGATCAATTGATTTTTCCCCTTCGAGTTTTTAATGTGTTGTAATACATTGATTGTTTTTCTTATGTTGAACCATCCTTGCATGCCTGGAATGAACCCCACTTGGTCATGGTGTATGATTTTTTTAATGTGTCTTTGGATTCGATTTGCAAGTATTTTGTTGAGGATTTTTGCATCTATATTCATTAGGGAGATTGGCCGGTAGTTTTCCTTTTTTGTAGCATCTTTGCCTGGTTTTGGTATTAGATTGATGTTAGCTTCATAAAATGAGTTAGGTAGTGTTCCATTTTTTTCAATGTTTTGAAAGAGTTTGAGTAAGATTGGTGTCAGTTCTTTCTGGAAAGTTTGGTAGAATTCCCCTGTGAAGCCATCTGGCCCTGGGCATTTATTTGTGGGAAGATTTTTGATGACTGATTGGATCTCTTTGCTTGTGATGGGTTGGTTGAGGTCTTCTATTTCTTCTCTGGTCAGTCTAGGTTGTTCATATGTTTCCAGGAAATTGTCCATTTCTTCTACATTATCCAGTTTGTTGCCATACAATTGTTCATAATATCCTCTTATAATTTTTTTAATTTCTTCAGGATCTGCAGTTATGTCACCTTTTTCATTCATTATTTTGTTTATATGGGTCTTCTCTCTTTTTGATTTTGTCAGTCTAGCTAGGGGCTTGTCAATCTTGTTGATCTTCTCAAAGAACCAACTTTTGGTGATATTTATCCTTTCTATTGTTTTTTTGTTCTCTATGTCATTTATTTCTGCTTTAATCCTTGTTATTTCTTTTCTTGTACTTGGTTTAGGATTGGTTTGCTGTTCATTTTCTAGCTTCTTCAGTTGATCCATTAGTTCTTTGATTTTGGCTCTTTCTTCCTTTTTAATATATGCGTTTAGTGCTATAAATTTCCCCCTTAGCACTGCTTTTGCTGCATCCCATAGGTTTTGGTAAGTTGTGTTCTCATTTTCATTCGTCTCTATATATTTAGCAATTTCTCTTGCTATTTCTTCTTTAACCCACTGATTGTTTAGGAGTGTGTTGTTTAACCTCCAGGTATTTGTGAATTTTCTAAGTCTCTGATGGTTATTGACTTCTAATTGTATTCCATTGTGGTCAGAGAATGTGCTTTGAATAATTTCAAACTTTTTAAATTTATTGAGGCTTGTTTTATGTCCCAGCATATGATCTATTCTGGAGAAAGTTCCGTGGGCACTAGAAAAGTATGTGTATCCTGGTGATTTGGGATGTAATGTCCTGTAGATGTCTGTTAAATCTAATTCATTTATCAGATTGTTTAGGTTTTCAATTTCCTTATTGGTCTTCTGTCTGGTTGATCTATCTATAGGAGAGAGTGATGTGTTGAAGTCTCCCACAATTATTGTGGAAACATCAATTGCTTCCTTTAGTTTTGCCAATGTTTCTCTCATGTATTTTGTGGCACCTTGATTGGGTGCATAGACATTTACGATTGTTATTTCTTCTTGCTGAATTGCCCCTTTTATTAGTATGTAGTGGCCTTCTTTGTCTCTCAAAACATCCCTGCATTTGAAGTCTATTTTATCTGAGATTAATATTGCTACACCTGCTTTCTTTTGGCTGTAGCTTGCATGAAATATTTTTTTCCATCCTTTCACTTTCAGTTTCTTTGTGTCCCTGTGTCTAAGATGAGTCTCTTGTATGCAACATATTGATGGTTCATTTTTTTTGATCCATTCTGCGAATCTATATCTTTTAATTGGGGAGTTTAATCCATTTACATTCAACGTTAAAACTGTGAAGGCATTTCTTGAATCGGCCATCTTATCCTTTGGATTATGTTTGCCATATTTTTCCCTCTCTCTATTAATATCCTTTATTGTACCTATACCGAATCTCTTTAGTACTGAACCTTTCTCCAAGTCTCTCTGTCCTGTCTTTGTTTCTCTGTCTGTAGGGCTCCCTTTAGTATCTCCAGTAGGGCAGGTCTCTTGTTAGCAAATTCTCTCAGCATTTCTTTGTCTGTGAAAAATTTAAGCTCTCCCTCAAATTTGAAGGAGAGCTTTGCTGGATAAAGTATTCTTGGCTGGAAATTCCTCTCACTCAGAATTTTAAATATATCGTGCCACTGCCTTCTCGCCTCCATGGTGGCTGCTGAGTAGTCACTACTTAGTCTTATGCTGTTTCCTTTGTATGTGGTGAATTGCTTTTCTCTTGCTGCTTTCAGAACTTGCTCCTTCTCTTCTATGTTTGACAGTGTGATCAGTATATGTCTCGGAGTGGGTTTTTTTGGATTTATTCTATTTGGAGTTCGCTGAGCATTTATGATTTGTGTATTTATGTTGTTTAGAAGATTTGGGAAGTTTTCCCCAACAATTTCTTTGAATACTCTTCCTAGACCTTTACCCTTTTCTTCCCCTTCTGGGACACCAATGAGTCTTATATCCGGACGTTTCATATTATCTATCATATCCCTGAGGTCCATTTCGAGTTTTTCAATTTTTTTCCCCATTCTTTCTTTTATGCTTTCATTTTCCATTCTGTCATCTTCCAGGTCACTGATTCGTTGTTCAACTTCCTCTAGTCTTGTACTATGAGTGTCCAGAATCTTTTTAATTTGGTCAACAGTTTCTTTAATTTCCATAAGATCATCCATTTTTTTATTTAGTCTTGCAATGTCTTCTTTATGCTCTTCTAGGGTCTTCTTGATTTCCTTCATATCCCGTACTATGGTCTCATTGTTCATCTTTAGTTCTTTGAGTAGCTGCTCTAGGTGTGTCTCTTCTGGTCTTTTGATTTGGGTGCTTGGGCTTGGGTTATCCATATCGTCTGGTTTTTTCATATGCTTTATAATTCTCTGTTGTTTTTGGCCTCGTGGCATTTGCTGAACTTGATAGGGTTCTTTTAGGGTTTGTAGACCAGTTGAAGTCCTTATCTCTAATTTATCAGATCTACAGCTTCGTGGAGTACACTTTCTCTAACTAACCAGCAGGTGGCGTCCACGAGCCACCTGTTCTCCACAAGCCAGATCTCCCCTGCTTAGCCTTTTTGGTGAGTGGGGGAGTGAGTCTTGTGGGGCCCAATTGGTGTACCAAGCTTGCGTGTGTAGTTGGTGTTGCCTGCCCTGTATGTGGGGTGTGTTTCTGGGCAGTCGGGGAGGGGGGGTGGCCCTAACAATCAAATCTCCCTGATGATCCTAGAGTTTTAAAGCTACTGCAATAGTCTAATCCTTCAGTTCAGTCCTGCCACAGTTTGTCTCTGCCACTGACCCACAAGTCTTTGGTATTGGCGTATGGCTCCTGAGACTTGCAAGTGGGCCCCTCTTCCAGGCTGTGCACCCCGGGTCCTCTGTTGAGGGATGACTGTGCTATGTCACAGGTGAGTGCCGTCCCCCCAGGGCAGTTCTGGGCTGCTGGGCTGTGTTGGGAGGCTCCCAGTCTGCTCAAATGATGGCTGAATGGGGCTCTGTTAATTCACACTGCTCCCCCTTCCCAGCTCTGGGACATTCAGCTGAGGTTGCAGGGAAGGCTAATGTCCACGCCCAGTTTTGTGGTGTGTGCCTGTTATTTGAAGCACTTCCGTCACACTGGGTTGTCTGGGGCAGCTCTGGGCTATGGGGCTGGCGATGGGCAGGAGTGTTTCCTGTCCACCAGGATGGTGGCTGTGAGCGGACACCCCCCTTTTCTTGGGAAGTTGTGTTGTTTAGTGAATTTTCTCAGCCACTGGATTATTGCCTTTTGTCTCAGAGCTCTCTTAGTTCTGCTCTTGACTTGACGTGCCCAAATTTCAATTCTTTGAAGCTTTCTGTATTGAGCTTCTTAGAGTAATTGTTTTAGAAAAAGCAAAAAGGATTTAAAAAAAAAAAAAAAACAACGGCCCTCCTCAGAGATCTAATGGGTTATTGAAATGCTAATAGACAAAGCAACCAGGGCCATTAAGGAAAGGTCCACAGGGCAGAGAGATCAGCTTTTGTTCGGGATTTGCATATGCGCCTCAGGGCCTGAGCTCGGGCCTGGGCTCTGCCCTTCCCCCTTCCAAGTTCACCAGAACTCCAAAAATCCTCCGCTTTTATTTTGGAGTTTTTCGTGTTGTTTTTTTTCTATGCCTGTCTCCTCTCTGCTGGGCTGGCTGCTCTCAGATTCTCTGGTGTCTGGTCTCAGTCTATCTATGGTTGGAGTTTGAATCAGTAGAATGAGTTTCCGATAAGAGCAGCCACTGCAATTCTCCCTTCTCCTTCCCGGAGCTGACAGCCCCTCCTCCCCCGGGACTGAGCCTGGCAGGGAGGGGCGCGGGTCCCCTGGCCGCAAAAACTTACAGATTTCGCTGATCTCAGCAGTTCCACGTTTTCATGAGTGTTGTATGAAGTATGCCCAAAGACAGATTGCTCTGTGGTGTCCAGTCCACGCAGTTCCTGGCTTTTTACCTACTTTCCTGGAGGAGTAACTAAAACATACAGCTCACCAGTCTGCCATCTTGCCCCGCCTCTCAAATAGTATATTAAGCCAAAACTAAAATTTGTTTTTCTTTCTGTTAAAGTAACAAAATTTTCTTAAATTGTTAGTCTGTTATTAGCGAAAAGTTATAAAAAGTTTTTTTAGCCATCTAAGTATTCTATCTAGAAAACAAAACTCTATGTTAACATTTTGAATCAAACCCTAAAGGATATCTTTTATTTCAAATTGTTACAAAGGGTGTGTTCTTTCACCTTGTAAAAAGGGAAGTACCGAAAATAATTTAATATATGAGTTGCATAAGAAGTGTTTGGGAAGTACTATGGAATTAAAAGGGATTTTCTAACCTTCTGTTGGTTAAATTTGTATAGGTGAAATGTTATTCACAGATTTAGAAATTGTGTAAGATTCTTACAGACTTAACAATGTTATCACTGAGCATGTTATGTCCTGATTCTGATTTGTAGTAAACAACAAAATAGTGATATTAATCACAATAATCATAATTTTGGTTATTTTAAAAACTGTTATATGTCACAGAAACAATCAAAGTTCCTTTGTCAGTTACACTGTTTTACTCAGATGCTTCTCTAAAACTGCATGCAATCATTTATAAGTCAGAGCTTCATCTTCAACAATATCTAAAAATGCATGCAATCAGTTACAAGTCAGAGCTTAATCTTCAACAAAAAGACTAAAAGAGAAGTGTGGCAAATTTATAAATTATATTCTACCTGTTAATTAACATAATCCTGGTAAAAATGTAAAGATGAAACAGAACAAAACTTCAGCTGTAGTCTGTAATTAATGACCTCAAAATAACTTAATTGTCAAATGTTTTCTTTTATTTCTAGAAATAACTTCATTAAAAAATACTTGTAAAGGAATTAAGACCTAGATTGTAAGCTCTTGCAGCAGTCACATCTGTTCCTAAGCTTTAATTATTATTTCTAAATTCTGAGATGCTTCGCTCTGTGAGTGTAAGCTGGTTGCTCCTTGAAACTTTAGGTGTCTGACACTTGAGACTCAAAGTTAAGGTTCTCCAGCTCTAAAGGTGCTACAGAAGCAGCGTTATTTCTTTTCTTTTTTTTTTTTTTAAAGAGTACATGGGATCACTTTATTATTTCTTACATGTTCTTACGAACCTACAATTATCTCAAAATTAAAAGTTTAATTGAAAAAAATCAATTGGGAAGATGGCGGAGTGGTGAGGTGTAGGTTTTAGTTACCGCTCCAGGGCAGTAAGTAGAAAGCCAGCAAATGCGTGGACCGGACACCGGAGAGCAATTTGACTTTGGGCATAATTCATACAACACCCATGAACACGTGGAACAGCTGAGATCAGTGAAATTTGTAAGTTCTTGAGGCCAGGGGACCCATGCCCCTCCCTGCCAGGCTCAGTCCCGTGGGAAGAGGGGCCATTGGTGCTGGGAATGAGGAGGGAGAACTGCAGTTGCAGCTCTTATTGAAAACTCAAACTGCTGATCCAAATTCCAAACATAGATAGACTGAGACCAGACACCGGAGAATCCGGGAGTAGTCAGCCCAGCGGAGAGGAGATAGGGCTAGCAAAAACAGCAAAAAAAAAAATCCAGAAATAAAAACAGAGACTTTTTGGAGTTCTGGTGAACATAGAAGGGAGAAGGGCAGGGCTCAAACAGAGTCAGGCTCATATGCAAATCCAGAGGGCAGAGTTTCCTTGTCTGAAGAGCCAGTGTCTCTGCTTTCTTGATTGTTCCTTAATGGCCCTAATCTCCTTGTCTCTTAGCATTTCAATAACCCATTAGATTTGCAAGGAGGGCCCTTCCTTTTTTTTTTTTTTTTAACTTTTTCTCTTTTTCTAAAACAATTACTCTAAGAAGCCCATTACAGATAGCCTCAAAGACTTGCAATTTGGGCCCAGTCAACAGCAGAACTAAGAGAGCTCTGAGACACAAAGCAATAAGTCCAGTGGCTGACAATATTCGCTAAACACCACAATCTCCCAAGAAAAGGGGGGTGTCCCCATACAGCCATCTTCCCAGTGGGCTGGGAATGCTCCTGCCCGGCACCAGCACCACAGCCCAGAGTTGCCCCAAACAACCCAGTGTGACTGGAAGTGTTTCCAACAACACACGCAAACACCACAATATCAGGTGTGGACAAAAGCCTTTCCCACACCCTCAGATAATTGTCTCGAAGCTGGGAAGGCGGAGCTGTGTGAAAAGGGGGAAATTAACATGCTCTATTCAGCCATCCTTACAGCAGACCGGGAACACCCTTACACAGCCCTGCAGCCCAGAACCTCCCTTGGGGGACAGCACTCACCTGTGACATAGCACAGCTGTCCCTCAGCAGAGGACCTAGATGTGCACAGCTTTAAAGAGGGACCCCTTGCAAGTCCCAGGGACCATACTCCAATACCTTCAAATTTGAGGGAGAGCTTAAATTTTTCACAGACAAACAAATGCTGAGAGAATTTGCTAACAAGAGACCTGGCCTACTGGAGATACTAAAGCGAGCCCTACCAACAGAGAAACAAAGAAAGGAAAGAGAGAAATGGAGAAAGGTTCAGTACTAAAGAGATTCAGTATGGGTAAGTTAAAGGACATTAAGAGAGAGAGGGAAAAAATACATCTGACAAACATTAACCAAAGAATAAGATGGGTGATTCAAGAAATGCCTTCACAATAATAACATTGAATATAAATGGATTAAACTCCCCAATCAAAAGATATAGATTGGCAGAATGAATAAAAAAAAAAATGAACCATCAATATGTTGCATACAAGAGACTCATCTTAGACATAGGGACACAAAGAAATTGAAAGTGGAAGGACAGAAGAAAATATTTCATGCAATCTACAGCCAAAAGAAAGCAGGTGTAGCAATATTAATCTCAGATAAAACAGACTTTAAATGCAAAGATGTTATGAGAAACAAAGAAGGCCACTACATACTAATAAAAGGGGCAATTCAACAAGAAGAAATAACAATCATAAATGTTTATGCACCCAATTAAGGTGCCACAAAATACATGAGACAAACACTGGCAAAACTAAAGGAAGCAATTGATGTTTCCACAATAATTGTGGGAGACTTCAACACATCACTCTCTCCTATAGATAGATCAACCAGACAGAAGACCAATAAGGAAACTGAAAACCTAAACAATCTGACAAATGAATTGGATTTAACAGACATATATAGAACATTACATCCCAAATTACCAGGATACACATTCTTCTCTAGTGCTCACAGAACTTTCTCCAGAACAGATCATTTGCTGGGACATAAAACAACCTCAATAAATTTTAAAAAATTGAAATTATTCAAAGCACATTCTCTGAACACAGTGAAATACAATTAGAAGTCAATAACCATCAGAGACTTAGAAAATTCACAAATACCTGGAGGTTAAACAACATGCTCCTAAACAATCAGTGGGTTAAAGAATAAAGAGCAAGAGAAATTGCTAAATATATAGAGATGAATGAAAATGAGAACACAACATACCAAAACCTATGGGATGCAGCAAAAGCGGTGCTGAGGGGGAAATTTATAGCACTAAATGCATAATTGAAAAGGAAGAAAGAGCTAGAATCAAAGAACTAATGGATCAACTGAAGAAGTTAGAAAATGAACAGCAAACCAATCCTAAACCAAGTAGAAGAAAAGAAATAACAAGGATTAAAGCAGAAATGACATAGAGAACAAAAAAAAAAAAACAATAGAGAGAATAAATAACACCAAAAGTTGGTTCTTTGAGAACATCAACAAGATTGACAATCCCTAGCTAGACTGACAAAATCAAAAAGAGAGATGACCCATATAAATGAAATAATGAATGAAAAGGTGACATTACTGCAGATCCCAAAGAAATTAAAAAAATTATAAGAGGATACTATGAACAACTGTATGCCAACAAACCGGATAATGCAGAGGAAAAGGACAATTTCCTAGAAACATGTGAACAACTTAGACTGACCAGAGAAGAAATAGAAGACCTCAACCAACAATCACAAGCAAAGAGATTCAGTCAGTCATCAAAAAGCTTCCCACAAATAAATGCCCAGGGCCAGATGGCTTCACAGGGGAATTTTACCAAAATTTCCAAAAAGAACTGACACCAATCTTACTTGAACTCATTCAAAACACTGAAGAAAATGACACACTACCTAACTCATTTTATGAAGCTAAAATCAATTAATACCAAAACCAGGCAAAGATGCTACAAAAAAGGAAAACTACAGGCCAATATCCCTAATGAATACAGATACAAAAATTCTCAACAAAATACTTGCAAATCAAATCCAAAGACACATTAAAAAATTCATACACCATGACCAAGAAGAGTTCATTCCAGGCATGCAAGGATGGTTCAATGTAAGAAAATCAATCAATGTATTACAACACATTAACAAATCAAAAAAGAAAAATAAAATGATCATCTCAATAGATGCTGAAAAAGCATTTGACAAAATCCAACATTCCTTTTTGATAAAAACACTTCAAAAGGCAGGAATTGAAGGAAAGTTCCTCAATATGATGATAAACAGCATATATGAAAAACCCACAGGCAGCATAGTACTCAACGGTGAGAGAATGAAAGCCTTCCCTCTAAGATCAGGAACAAGACAAGGATGTCTGCTGTCACCACTTGTTATTCAACATTTTGCTGGAAGTGCTAGCCAGGGCAATCCAGCAAGACGAAGAAATAAAGGTCTTCCAAATTGGAAAGGAAGAAGTAAAACTGTCATTGTTTGCAGATGATGTGATCTTATATCTGGAAAACCCTGAGAAATCGATGATACAGCTACTACAGATAATAAACAAATTTAGCAATGAAGTGGGATACAAGATTAATGCAAATAAGTCAGTAATGTCTCTATATGCTAGAAATGAACAAAGTAAAGAGATACTCAAGAAAAATCAAGTACCTAGGAATAAACTTAACCAAAGATGTAAAAGACCTATACAAAGAAAACTGCATAACTGTACTAAAAGAAATAGAAGGGAACCTTAAAAGATGGAAAAATATTCCATGTTCATGGATGGGAAGGCTAAATGTCGCTAAGATGTCAATTCTACCCAAACTCATCTACAGATTCAATGCAATCCCAATCAAAATTCCAACAACCTACTTTGCAGACTTGGAAAAGCTAGTTATTAAATTTATTTGGAAAGGGAAGATGCCTCGAATTGCTAAAAACACTCTAAAAAAGAAAAACAAATTGGAAGGACTTACATCCCTGACTTTGAAGCTTATTATAAAACAGCATGGTACTGGCACAAAGATAGACATATTGATCAATGGAATCGAATTGAAAATTCGGAGATAGACCTCCAGATCTACAGCTGACTGATCTTTGATAAGGCCCCCAAAGCCACTAAACTGGGACATAACAGTCTTCAACAAATGGGGCTGGGAGAGTTGGATATCCAAATCTAAAAGAATGAAAGAGGACCCCTACCTCACACCCTACACAAAAATTAACTCAAAGCGGATCAAAGATCTCAATGTAAAAGACAGTACCATAGAACTCCAAGAAGATAATATAGGGAAACATCTTCAAGACCTTGTATTAGGTGGCCACTTCCTAGACTACATCCAAAGCACAAGCAACAAAAGAAAAAATAGATAAATGGGAACTCCTCAAGCTTAGAAGTTTCTGTACCTCAAAGGAATTTGTCAAAAAGGTGAAGAGGCAGCCAACTCAATGGGAAAAAATTTTTGGAAACCATGTATCTGATAAAAGACTGATATCTTGCATATATAAAGAAATCCTACAACTCAATGACAACAGTACAGACAGCCCAATTATAAAACGGGCAAAAGATATGAAAACACAGTTCTCTGAAGAGGAAATACAAATGGCCAAGAAACACATGAAAAAATGTTCAGCTTCACTAGCTATTAGACAGATGCAAATTAAGACCACAATGAGATACCATCTCACACCAATTAGAATGGCTGCCATTAAACAAACAGGAAACTACAAATGCTGAAGAGGTTGTGGAGAAATTGTTGGTGGGACTGTATAATGGTTCAGCCACTCTGGAAGTCAGTCTGGCAGTTCCTTAGAAAACTAGATATAGAGTTACCCCTCGATCCAGTGATTGTATTTCTCGGTATATATCTGGAAGATCTGAAAACAGTGACATGAACAGGTATCTGCATGCCAATATTCAAAGCAGCATTATTCACAATTGCCAAGAGAAGGAAACAACCCAAATGTCCTTCAACAGATGAATGGATAAATAAAATGTGGTATATACACACGATGGAATACTATACGACTATAAGCAGGAACGATGTTGTGAAACATATGACAACATGCGTGGACCTTGAAGACATAATACTGAGTGAAATCAGCCAGGAACAAAAAGAGAAATATTATACACTACCACTAATGTGAACATTGAAAAATGTAAAACAAATGGTTTATAATGTAGAATGTAGGGGAACTAGCAATAGAGAGCAATTAAGGAAGGGGGAATGATAACCCAATAAGAACAGATAAGCTATCGTTGGTAAATTTAATGGTCTAGGAATGCCCAGGAATGACTATGGTCTGTTAATTTCTGATGTGTGGTAGGAACAAGTTCACAGAAATGTTGCTATATTAGGTTATTTTTTTGGGGTAGAGTAGGAACATGTTGGAAGCAAAGTCGTTTCTTAGATTAGTTGTCTTCTTCTTACTCTCTTCTTAAGGTTTGTTTGAAATGTTTTTTTAATTGTATGTTTTAAAAAAAAATTTTTTTTGTTATGGTTGATTTAAAAAAAAAGAGATAATTAAAAAAAATGAAAAAAATATGTAGAGCCCCCTTGAGGAGCTGGTGGAGAATGCAGGGGTGTTGGGCTTCCCTACCTCGATGGCTGCTGATGCGCTCACAGACATAGGGGACTGGTGGTTTGACGGGCTGAGCTTTCTACCAGAGGACTTGCCCTTGGGAAGTTATCCCTTGCAAAGGAGAGGCTAGGCTTCCCTATAATTGTGCCTAAGAGCCTCCTCCCGAATGCCTCTTTGTTGCTCAGATGTGGCCCTCTTTCTCTAGCTAAGCCAACTTGGCAGGTGAAATCACTGCCCTCCCCCATGCGTGGAATCTAACACCCAGAGAGTGAATCTCCCTGGCAACGCGGAATATGACCCCTGGAAAGGAATCTAGACCCGGCATCATGGGATGGAGAACACTCTCTTGACCAAAAGAGGGATGTGAAAGGAAATGAAATAAGCTTCAGTGGCAGAGAGATTCCAAAAGGAGCCGAGAGGTCACTCTGGTGGGCACTCTTACGCACAATATAGACAACCATTTTTAGGTTCTAGTGAATTGGAATAGCCAGCAGTAAATACCTGAAACTATCAAACTACAACTCAGAACCCATGAATCTTGAAGACGACTGTATAAAAATGTACCTTATGAGGGGTGAGAATGTGATTGGGAAAGCCATATGGACCACACTCCCCTTTGTCTAGTTTGTGGATGGATGAGTAGAAAAATGGGGGAAGAAAAAAAAAAAAGGCACCCAGTGCTCTTTTTTACTTTAATTGTTCCTTTTCACTTTAATTTTTATTATTATTATTTTTGTGTGTATGGTAATGAAAATGTCAATAATTAATTTCAGTGATGAATTCACAACTATATAATGGTACTGTAAACAACTGAATGTATGCTTTGTTTTGTATGACTGCATGGTATGTGAATATATCTCAATAAAAATGAATTAAAAAAATCAATTGGTCATTTCTGTGTGGGTCAATTTATGAACTCTCCATTCTGTTTCATTAGTCTGTGTGTCCGTCCTCATGCTAACACTGTACCATCTTGATTACTGTAACTTCAGAATAATTCTTAAAATCAGGTAGTATGAGTCTTCCAAGTTTGTTTGTTTTCAAAATTGTTCTGGTTCTTCTAGTTCCTTTGTCTAGGCGTATCAATTTTAAAATGGTCTTCTTGATACCCAAGAAAAATCGTGCTGGGATTTTTTGTTGGATTTTGATAGTTAGGTTGCTGATATCTTTCATTAGTGTTCTGTAGTTTTTAGTATACAAGCCTGGCATATGTTCTTTAGATTTATACCTAAATATTTCATTTTATCCCTGTGGTGTTGTAAGCAATACTTTTAAAATTTTAATTTCCAATTGTTTATTACTATAATATGGAAATACAATTAATTTTTGTATATTGACCTTCTATCTTGCAACCTTGCTAAACTCATTTATTAATTTCAGGAGCTTTTTGCAGATTCTTCGATAATTTTCTCTAAAGGCTCTAAAGGTCATCATGTCATTTATGAATCGAGACAGTTTAATTTCTTTCTTTCTGATCTGTATACCTTTTTCTTTCTTTTTCTTGCCTCGGTGCACTTTCTAGGACTCCCAGTATGATGCTGAATAGGGATAATGAGAGCAGACTTGCTGCTTTGTTCCCCATAATATAATGTTCACCATTAAATAGGGTGTAACCTGGAGATGCCGTTGTGAGGAGAAGAAAGTTTCTTTTTATTCCCAGTTTTCTGCGAGTTTTTAAACATGAAAGGATGTTGAATTTTTCAAAAGCTTTTTCAGCATCTATTGATTTGATAGGTGATATGGTGAATAGTATGGTTTATTTTGAAATGTTGAACCAGCCTTGTATTCCTGGGATAAACTTCAAGTATGATGTATTATCCTTTTCATATAGCATTAATTTCAATTTGCTAATGTTTAGTTGAAGACTTTTAGACATTGTTTATGGGGGATACTGGTCAGTGGTTTTCTTTCCTTGTAATGCTTTTGTCAGTTTTGGAAACAGGCTAAATATAGTGAAATAAAATGGAATGGGTTTTCTTTCTTCTTCTATTTTTTGGAAAAAATTGTATAGAATCGTTATTTCTTGTTAAATGTTTGGTAGAATTTGCCAGTGAAACCATCTGGGCCTGCATTTTTCTTTGTAAGAAGGTTTTAAATTCCAAGTCTAATTTCTTTAACAGATGTAGAGCTGTTCAGATTATCTATTTCTTTTTTTTTTAATTCATTTTTATTGAGATATATTCACATACCATGCAGTCATACAAAGCGTACATTCAGTTATTCACAGCACCATTATATAGTTGTGGGTTCAAGCGTTATTTCTAAAAGATGAGTCCATACAATGACTGTTAAAGAAGCTAAAGAGTCAGACTTCAATTGAAGAGGTGAATGGGGCTAATCTAATTAAAGATTAAAGTGAATCAGAATACAAAGTAAAAAGTAATATTATCTGTATTTTACAATTTTAATCTTCTATGAGGGAACAAAAAAATTTTTATCAAAAAAATTTTTAATTTTCTGTAGCATACTATCTAGTTTAACTTCTCTAGTAAGTTCATTTAGACAACCTAACTCAGCTTTATTTAACGTAAAACCTAAAACAGAGAATAAGATCTTAGTATACTGTACAAGTTAATGTAATACCCTGATACATTTCAGTGTGTTTTAGATATAAAATTAAGGGATGTTGCAAGGTTTAAATCTAGGATCCATTCCTTTTTTCAGAAAATATAAATTATCCCCATTTAAACTTATAACAGGGAGACCTATGAAAATAAACTCTAGAATATATGTGCCCTACCTCATAAAAAAAAGAAATATACTAAAAAAAGCTAAGCCCTCAATCGTGTGGCTTTGCACTTACAAAATTTATTTCTGTGATGATGTAATACTTAAGAGTCATCCCCTATAAACCTATTTGTTGCTCAAATGTGGCCTCTAAGCCAAACTCTGCAAATGAACTCACTACCTTCCCCCTTACACGGGAAATGACTCCCAGGGGTGACCTCCCTGGCACTGTGGGATTAGCAATGCTTTCTTTATCAACAAGGGGAAAAGAAATAAAACAAAATGAAGTGTCAATGGCTAAGAGATTTCAAATACAGTCAGAAGGTCATTCTGGAGGTTACTCTTTATGCAGATCTCAGCCAGATATTGCCTACACTGTTCCTGAAAACCTTAAGCAACACCCCAGGTTTTACCTAAAAATCTATTTTAAAAATTATTTACCCAATGTAACATAGTTATAAATCACCTAATCATAATCCTTCTACTCCTTTTATTTAAACCTATAATTTTCAATTTACTTACTAAGTTTGTTTTTCAGAGACTTAAAGCCTCCAGATTATTCCTATGTCAGGTAAGCCCTGAAACACAGGGGTACCAGTCTCTCAAAGAACAAGAATCATTTCCATTCCTCTATCCCATAAGGTCAATGCCCCTTTTCAGTATGAAGAAGTCAAAGCGGTCGTAACCTAGATATTCCTCAAGACTGAGGAATGGACAAAACAAAAGGAAAGAATTGTAAATGAGAAATTAAGAATTAACAAATAATTAGGATGACTGAATCATTATATAGATGCCTTTTTCTTACTTTCTGGTATATTGAAGAATAGCCAAAAGAAAATACTTGAAATTATTGAAACTCACTGAACTGAAAGCCAGATGCCTTGATCTTTGATAATGATTGTGTAACTATAGACTCTTTATTTTGTGGTTGTAAAAACCTCATGACTGGCCCCACTTGAACCCCTTTATCCTGTTTTATAACTTTAGAGTCTTATGATCACAAAAGACAGCCCCTAATGTTTATTAATGAATGAACCTGAGTCAGCGCAGAACTAACCTTCCCTAATTCCTAAGTTATCTTACTAGATAAAGCTAGATATAACTAAAATTGGCCACCCTGACATACACAGTAGCTTAAAACTTAACCTATAAATGACTATTATACCTCATTGTAATACTAGAAATCATGCCTAGCATCATATTAAGGTCACCATTTTCTTACATATGTTCTGTGACTAAGCATGAAATCATTCTGCACATGCTCAGTAATTAGATAATCTCTAACTTTGTTACCTCATGTCACTATACTCATTACCCTATGATCTGCCCATCATTTGACAGTATAAAACTATCAGTTACTGTAGTTCAGGGAGACAGACTTTAGGCTGATAGGTCTTCTGTTCACCTTGCTTCGCATAACAATAAACTCTTTCTCCCTTTGAAGTGCCAGTTTCATCAAGAAGCTGTTATGAGCATCAGGCAGAGAACCCCACATTTGACCAGTATCACTTTCAGGGAGTTATCAGACCCAGTAGTAGACTTGCTAGGGGTCCACAGAGACCTCAGGTAAAAACATCTGTGCTAAGTAGTGAGTTATAATAGGGCAACTGTAATGCTTCTACAATCAAATGAACTTAAAAAAAGCACATGATCATCTAAATTGGTCGGGAAAAGGCAATTGGCAAAATCCAGCATGCCTTCTTGATAAAAACACTAAGAAAACTAGGAATAAAAGGAAACTTCCTCAACATAAGGGTATATATGAAATACCCACAGCTAACATCATACTCAATGGTGAAAAGACTAAAGCGTTCCACCTCAGATCAGGAATAAGACTAGGATGCCCACTGTCACCACTGCCATTCAACATTATACTGGAAATTCTAGCCAGAGCAGTTAGGCAAGAAAAAGAAATTAAAAGCATCCAAATTGCAAAGGAAGAAGTAAAACTTTCCCTCTTCCCAGAAAACATGATCCTATATATAGAAAATCCTGAAAAAAATCCACAACAAACTAGAACTAGTAAATGAATTCAGCAAAGTGGCAGGATATAAGAGCAATACACAAAAATCAGTGGCGCTTCTATAAACTAGTAATGAACAATCTGAAGAGGAAATCAAGAAAAATATTCCATTTACAATAGCAACTAAAAGAATCAAATATCTAGGAATAAGTGTAACCAAGGTTATAAAAGACATCCATATGGAAAAACCATAAAACATTGTTAAAAGAAATCAAAGATGACCTAAATTAATGGAAGGACATTCTGTGTTCATGGACTGAAAGACAATATTGTTAAGATATAGACACTACTCAACACAATTTACAGAGTCAACACAATCCCAGTCAAATTCTAATGGCCGCCTTCACAGAAATGGAAAAGCAATCATTGAATTCATATGGAAGAGTAAGGGGCCCCAAATAGCCAAAATTTTCTTGAAAAAGAAGAACAAAGTTGGAAGATTCACATTTACCAATTTTAAAACTTATTACAAAGTTCAGTGATAAAAACAGCATGGTCCGACACAAGGACCAACTTACAGTCCAAAGGAACAGAATTGAGAATTCAGAAATAAATCTCATATCCATAGCCAACCAATTTTTGACAAGGGTGCTAAGTCTATCCAATGGAGAAAAAATAGTCTCTTCAACAAATGATGCTGGGAAAAATGAAATTCATATACAAGGATCACTACACCTCACACCATGTACACAAATTAACTCAAAACGAATCAAAGACCTGAATAAGAACTAAAACTATAAAACTCCTAGAAGAAAACAAGGGGAATACCTTCAGGAACTTGCAATAGGCAATGGATTCTTAACACCAAAAGCATGAGCAACAAAAGATAAAATAGAAAAATTGGACTTCACCAAATTAAAAACTTTTGTGCATCAAAGGACACTATCAAGAAAGTGAAAAGACAGTCTATAGAATAGGAGAAAATATTTGTTAACTATGCATTTAAAAAAGGCTTAATAGTTAGAATATATAAAGAACTCCTACAACTCAACAACAAAAGGACAAACAGCCCAATTTAAAAATGAGCAAAGGACTTGAATAGACACTTCTCCAAAGAAGATATGCAAATAGCCAATAAGCACCTGAAAAGATGTTCAACATCATTCATCACTGTCATTAGGGAAATGTAAATCAAAGTCACATTGAGAAACTACTTCACACCCACTCAGATGGCTATTATTTAAAAAATGGAAAATAAAAAGTGTTGACAAAGATGAGGAGAAATATGAGCACTTGTGCATTGATTGGTTGGTGGGAATGTAAAATGATGCAGCCACTACGTAAAACAGTTTGGCACAGAATTTACCAGAAAGTTAAGCACAAAATTATCATATGACCCAGCAACTCTAATTCTAAATACATACCCAAAAGAATTGAAAGCAAGCACTTGAAGATATCCGTATACCAATGTTTGTAACAGCATTTTTCACAATAATCAAAAGGCAGAAGCAACCCAAGTGTCCATCCATGGGTAAATGGATAAATAAAATGTGGTATATACATACACTAGAATATAATTTAGTCATGAAAAGGAATTAAGTTCTGAAACATGCTACAATATAGAGGAATCTTCAGGACACCAAATTGAGTGAAATAAGTCAGACACAAAAAAACAAACGCTATATGATTTCACTTACACGAAATAACTAGAATATGCAAATTCATGATACAGAAAGACTACAGTGTACAGAGGCTGGGGGTAAGAAATGAGGAATTAATGCTTAATGGGTACAGAGTTTCCGTTTGGGTTGCTAGAAAAGTTTTGGTAAATGGATGTTGGTGATAGTGGCACATCACTGTGAATGTAATTAACATCAACGAACTTTATACTTGAAAATGGTTAAAATGGGAATCATTATGTTGTATATATGTTAACACAATAAAAAATTAAAAAAACAAATGTACTGTTTTTCTTCCTGATGACACAGATAACAACTGTCATTTAAAATATTCAATACTACAGAAACATAAGGAAGAAAGTATAGTGTAAAAAGCATAGATATAAATTATAAGGAAGAAATACAAATCACCTGTGAGGGATGTTGGGGATTGGGGAGAGACAGCTAAGGGAAGCACGGTTTCTTTTCTGGGTAATGAAATGTTCTAAAATTGATTGTGGTGATGGAGGCATAACTATGTAAATATACTAGAAACCATTTGTGATGGTTAATTTCATGGGTCACCTAGGCTAGGTTATGATGTCCAGTTGTTTGGTTAAGCAAGCACTGGCCTGATTTTACTGTGAGGGTATTTTGTGGATTTAAATCATTAGTCAGTTGATTGCCTTCAGCAAGGAGAGGAGCCTCCTCATCCAATCAGTTGGAGCCCTAAGAGTTGAACCGAGGATTTCAGTAGTTAGAAAGAATTTCTATCTCTATGTCAGACAGACAACTTCTCTTGGGGAATTCAACATCACCTTCATTGAGTTTCCAGTTCACACCTGCCTACATAGTTGCCAGCCCCCATGGCTGCATGAGCCAATTCCTATAATAAATCGCTTATAATAAATCTCTTTAATATTTAAGTTTCTATTTCTCTGGAGAACCCTAATACACTGCTGAATTGTACACTTCAATGTTTGAATTGTATTATATGTATGTGACTTATATCTCAAAAAAGCTGATTAAAAAATCACCTGAAATCTGAGCTAACCAACATAATCATTTTAGTGCCCTCTCTTTCGTACACCATTTTGTGTATAAGTACATACACATAACTGTTTTTATTGTGGACAACTTTGTTTTTTATCTTCTTTTTTGTGTGTGGAGGGATGAGGGTGGCTTATTCCCCCAGATAACAATGTATCTTAAGGAGAAGTCTTAAAGAAATACTGAAGTCTACCTTTAAATGGTGGGCACTAGACCAACTAACAATCTCCAGGTAACAGAAAAATCATTTGGCTCCGGCAGTGCTTCTCAAACTTTAATGTGCATACAACAAACTGGAGCTCTGGATAAAATGCAGATTCTGATTTTAGGTTTGAGTAGGGCTTGAGATTCTGCATTTCAAATCATCCCTTGGTAATGCTGAAGCTACAGGTCTGCTGAGACTACACTGTGAGTAGCAAGGCTTAGTTTTCAAGTCATGGATGCATACTCTTGGCTGTTACACTAGATAATTTAGGATGGTCCAACTTTAATAGAAGTATTATTAATTAGGAGGGTAAAAATAGGATTTCTTTTAAAATTTACTTCAGTTTTATAAAGGGGAGATGAGGGTCAATTAAAAGAATCATAGTTATAGGTACACAGAATTGATTTGCTGCTATGATATAAATCATAGAATTTGTAAAAACATGGCTTTAGAATAAAGGCAATGGAAAAATATTCTTTGATGAATTTACATCTTTACAGGGTGCCTACTATAGTGACAGCACCTGTCTAGAGCAAGAAAGAGACAAATTAACCGACGATTATAAGACAATGTGGTTAGTACTGCATGTTCTGGGTGTAATGAAAGCACTGTAGATGGATTGGCTACTAAATCAAATTGGGAGAGGGCAGTAAGAAAGGGTCGGGGCAGGAGGCTTCCTGGAGAAAGGGGCATGTGGGCTATAATGCAAAAAACACTAGGTTCTTCAACTGACAGCTGCCCCTGGGACCAAGGGTTATTTTCATAATTATTGACTGTGGGAAAAAATTCATGGGCTTTTAGACAGAACTACTACAGGCACCACTCCCCATTCATGACCTTAGGGTAGATTCTCCAAAGAGTAATAACTGAACCCAACAGTACAAGCATTTTCAAAGCTGCATTCTAAACATGTTCTGATTAATTTTCCTACCAAGAGTGCTCACATGTGCCTGTTTCACCAAACGTGGCCAACAACTGATATTCCCACTTAAAAAAAGAAAGTTTATTTTTTGAAATGGCATAAAAATTGTACATTTCTTTGCTCATTAGAAAAGTGAAATCTTTTCTTAAAATGTTATTAGTTGTTTCAATTTCCACTATTTATATTTTTATCTATATATGTACTGGATATTATTCTTATTAATCTGCTCTAATATGATTCTTACTAATGAGCTCTTCATGCTGTAAAGGCATTGTTTGCCCTTTATTTTGTTAATAGCTGTGGTGCTTTAAAGCTGTATGTACCCCAGAAAGGCACGTTCTTAAATTTAATCCATTCCTGTGGATGTGGACCCATTATAAGTAGAATATTTTGAAGAGCCTACTTCAGTTAAGGTGTGACCCACCTCATTCAGGATAGGTCTTAATCCTCTTAATGGAGTTCTTTACAAACAGAATGAATACAGAAAGAAAAAGAGTAAGCCATGGAAGCAAGAAGCTGAAAGCAAGGAAACCTGGAAGAGAAGAGAGAGACCAGCAGACACCACCATGTGCCTTGCCATGTGGCAGAGGAGACAAGAATCGTCAGCAGCCAGTCTTTGGGAAGAAAGCATTGCCTTGATGATGCCTTGATTTGGACATTTTTCCCAGACTCTAGTTGTAAGTGAATAAATCCCCATTCTTCAAGCTAAACCATTTCATGGCATACTGTTTTAATTCATCTCACAAAGATTTCTTTGTTGTTAGTAATATTTAGCATGTCAGATTTTCCATTTAGAAATTGTCATCCAAAAAATGTATTTTCACTCCTGAATCCCTTTTTAAAAACAATGTTGTCTCTTTGAACTTAATTTGAATTCAAGTTACTTTTCATATCTTCACAATTTTTGACCCACTGACCCAATTGTATTCTCACAGCAACTTGATAAGTGTTACACTTAACAGCTTCTAAATACACTACTGCTGAAAGATCAAACATCACCGTACCCTCTGCAGAATCATAGTTAAAGTAGAGCAGTTTCTCTTTGAGTTTCACTTCCATTGCATTTTCTGTCTTATGAATAGTATCTGATAGACACTTCTGGATGCAATTTTGCTATTAATTTAACCATTTGGTTGCTGAATTGCAAGACAAGAAATAATGGATATGTTCAATTTTATCCAATTAGTATTCTCTGACTTAATAATTTTGTAAAATGAATCACATTACAAACTAAATATAGAGAAGTTATTATTATGGTCTGGTTTCCAAGCAACCATTTCATTAAGAAAAGCTCCACTTGGGAGAAACATCTGTTTGTCAGTAAGATTTCTACCGTCGTCATATAATTTCACGGCGAAAAAGCCATGGTCACTCCATGCCTTAGTATTTCCTGATCGTGAAAAAGTCAACAGGGAGTACTATAACAGAGAGAACCATCTGTTTCAATTTGTACTAGGCCCTGAACCTTGTTATAAAGAAACAATTCATTACCTTAATTGGGCATACAATTTTTAAAATATTCTCTCCTGATTAGAAAAGAAAATGTGGAAAATATAAGAAAAAAGGCACAAAGAAGAAAACAAAAATCACCTGTGATTTTGATGCTCTCATGTTAGATCTCATTTTAAAAATGGATTCCATTACTAAAAAATTGTTTGAAAATTTGGCCTAAAAAAACTTCATAAGGTTTTCCCTTTCTTGCCTGCAATTAGAATGCTTTTTCACAATGGTTAAGGCTGTGTGTTAAGACAACTGAGTTCAGAAACCTGTAGAGATAGCCAAACATTCTCATTGCATTTCATGAAAACAAGCTAAAAGAGAAACAGCATTCTCTGACAATGGTGAGGAGAGGTGATGAGGGGTGGGTGTGGCATGACACCTATGACATGTGGGGTAGAATTTCCTGACTAGGTCAGGTAGATGGCTTAAGACAGTGATTTTCAACTCCTTTTTTTTTTTTTAAGGAGCAGAACTTTGTTGTCAAATGAAATCTTTAGAAGAGGTGCAATGAGAGAAAAGCAGAGCCCTGTTTAGAATAAGGCAACAGAGTGCTCCAAGCCCATCAGCAACACCCCGTTCCTTGAGTTGTAGGGTTCTGTAGCACACAGGCACTCATGCAATCCTCCCCATCTGTGCTCTCCTTCCTGCCACAGCAATGCTGCTTTGCTGTCCCTTCATCTGGAACACTCTTCCCTCCCTTCTTTGCTAGGTTAATTCCTAGTCGCCCATCAGATCTCAGCTTATGGGTCATCTCCTCTCTCTCTTCTCTGCGAGTTAAAATGTCCCTAAAACAGGCTCTCAAAGCACTGTGCACCTTTTCTTCATAATACCTGTCAACACCACATTTTACAGTTCTTTGTGTGATTATCTGATTAGTATTTGCCTCCAGCCATGCCTCCCCAACTCCTCAGACTGTAAACTCCATGAAGGCAGGGTGATGACTGTTTTTCTCACCAATGTATCTCTGTACCTAGCATGGTGCCCTAGCACACAGCAGGTGTTCAATAAATATTTGTTGAATGAATAAATAAACATTTCAAACCTGCAAGGAAAAAAATCAATGGAAAAGATAATATTTTATAATTCTCTTTCTCTTTCTAAACTCATGTCATCAATAATGGAAAACAAAAGTTGAACATAAATTACAAAAGAGCTTCTAAAACAGCCTTCTCCTAAGAATGAAAATCTTTGGTAGCTCCATGTCTGTTATTCTCAGAGGCTCGAGTCATTCCCAACCTTCAAGCCTTCTCAAGGGACAGCAGAGACATCACAAGGTCAGGAAATAGAACCAAGTGTAAAAGTCAAATGTCCAGAATCTAAAAATAATTTGCTAAAATAGTAGAGACTACATTTAAGTGCTCTTTTCCACCAGTGCCCAAGATCTTGACATGACCAAAATGGGAGAAACTGATGCCTCATCCAGTTAAAAATGTTTCTATTAAAACTTATGGTTCAGCAAAAAAAAAAAAAAAGAGAGAGAGAGAGAGAGAAAAGAAAAAAAACTTATGATTCAGCAACAAAAGGAACTATGTCAGGGTTAATAAAAATATAATTGGGTTTATTAAGTATGTGAACAGTTTCAAGGATCATCTTAATCACTTCAGGGAGATTAGGACTTTTAATTTGTATTTTAAATGAAGGGTAATACTAGCTGCTGGCTCTTTAGTTTGACAGAGAAAAGCAAGAGCAGAGTACCCTTCCACTAAAACAGATTGAACTCCTTAGAGAGAGGAACTATTTTACTGACGATTTTTCTCACTAACTCTATCCTCTCTAACTTGCCTTCAAATTCCAACTTTTCTAAAGAGAGGGTGCCTCCAGGGCAAAATTTAAATAGCTGTTCTGCAGGGAGGGTACTTTCACTTTCTTAATAGCTTATAAAGTAGACAGTTAAGCAGCCTATTCTTTACCCCAAGGTATATTTTAGTTGCCTTCTTGGTAGTGAATCCTGCCTTTGTGACAGCTAGTCTACATGAATGGGAGGTGAAAGATTTAAAATGAGCCCTGGAAATCAAGAAATGAAGAAGTATTTAATTGTTTAGCTGAAAATGTCAAGAACTACTGGTTCCATCGCTTAATTCTACTGTCTATAAGAGCAGAGGCCAAAGAGATTTGAAAAAAGTGAGAACACGTAGTGGAGAGAAGAGGCAGAGGTGTTAACAGCCTGGGCTTTGGAGCTAAATCCTGATTCCATCACTTACTGATTGGCCAAGTAACAACTTCTAAGCCTTAGTTTCTTTGTCTGTAAATGGGGAGATAGAGATACTCTCACAGGGCTGTGGTGAGGAGTAAATGAAATAATGTAAATTATATCTGATATAGAGTTGGTACTCAATAAATAAGTGAAAATAAGAGCAAAGGAAATATAAATGAAAAGCATTAACAAGCATGATACTTTCAAATTCAAGAAGCCCATCACCAAGACACTATTGAAGGGCTGGCAACAACAAGCCCTCAAAGGCTTCCTTGAGCCCACCCTGAAAAGCCCTGATGCCTTGGCTTGGCTTTCTAACACCTTCCACATCCCAACTCAAACCCAAACCTAACCTTCATGCCCACTCTGCTCCACTAACAATTTGAACAGCTTATTCTCCTTTATACTTGCCCCACTCTTGAACATCTTCCTGCCTTTGCTCATACTTTTCCTTCCTCAATTCCCTCACCCCATCCCCACATGTCTAAACCCCGTCATCAAACCTTCATAGTCCTAAAAGCTCCCTGAAAAACTACTGTTCCAATTTTTTTAAGTTTATTTTTTATTTCTAAGTGTATAACTCACTTAGAAACACTTTCATTATCCCAGAAAGAAACCCTGTATCCGTTAGTCGTCATTTCCCATTTCCTCCTTGCCCCAAACTGGCAACCACCAAACTACTCTCTGTCTCTATGGACTGGCCTATTCTGAACATTTAATATAAATGGGATCATACAATATATGACTTTTGTGATTGGCTTATTTTACTTAACCTAGTATTTTCAGGGTTCATTCATGCTGTAGTATATATCAATACTTCATTTCTTTTTATTGCCACGTAATATTTCACTGTATTGATAAACCATGTTTTTATTCATCCATTCATCAGCTGATCAACATTTGGACTGTTTCCACCATTTGGCTACTGTGAGTAATAACACTGCTATGAGTATTAGTATGCAAGTGTCTGTGTGGACATGTTTTCATTTGTCTTGGGTAGGAGTGAATTTGCCGGATCCTATGGAAAGTCTATGTTTAATTGTTTGAAGAACTGCCAGACTGTGTCCCAAAGCAGCTGCACCGTTTTACATTCCCAGCAGCAGCATATGAGGATCCCAACTGCTCCAAATCCTCATAATGTACACATTTTTTTTTCTGTATTAGAGAAGTTGTGGTTTTAAACTGCAATCATGCATAAAATACAGGATTCCCATATACTACCTTACCACTAACACCTTGCATTGGTGTGGAATTTGTTACAATGGATGATAGCATATTTTAATAATTGTACTATTAATTAAAGTCCATGGTTTAACTTAGGGTTCACTGTTTGTTTAGGGCAGTTCCATGGACTGTTTAAGATTTTTTTATTCTGTTACCATATATACAATTAACATTTTCCCCTTTCAATCATATTCAGATTTATATTTCAGTGCTGCTAACTGCATTCACAATGTTGTGCTACCATTACCACCATCCATTACCAAAACATTTCATCATTTCAAATAGGAACCCTGTACATATTAAGCCTTAACTTCCCATTCCCGATCCCCACCACATCCTGTGGTAACCTATAATCTAGATTCTGACTCTATGAGTTTGTGTATTCTAATTGTTTCAAATAAGTGATATCACACAATATTTGCCCTTTTGAAAATGGCTTATTTCACTCAAAATGATGTCTTCAAGATTCATCCATATTGTCGCATGTATCAGAACTTCATTCCTTTTTATGGTTGAATAATATTCCACATTTTATATATCCATTCATCGGTTGACAAACACAGGTTGCTTCCATCTTTTGGCAATTATGAATAATGCCACGATGACATTGGTGTGCGAATATCTGTTCAAGTTCCTGCTCTCAATTCTTTTGGTATATACCTAGTAGTGGGATTGCTGGGTCATGTAGTAGTTCTATACTTAGCTTTCTGAGAAACCACCAAACTGTCTTCCACAGTGGCTGCACCATTTTACATTGCTACCAGCAATGAATGAGTGTTCCTATTTCTCCACATCCATCCAACACTTGTTATTTTCCTTTTTTTTTTAATAGCAGCCATTCTAATGGGTGTGAAATGGTATCTCATTGTGGTTTTGATTTGCATTTCCCTGATGGCTAATAATTTTGAGCATCTTTTCATGTGCTTTTTGGTCATTTGTATATCTTCTTTGGAGACATGTCTATTCAAGTCTTTAGCCCATTTTTAAATTAGGTTGCTTTTTGTTGTTAAGTTGAAGGATTTCTTTATAGATACTGAATATTAATTCTTTATCAGATATGTGGTTTCCAAATATTTTCTCCCATTGTGTAGACTGCTGTTTTACTTTCATGATAAAGTCCTTTGAGAAACAAAAGCTTAATGAGGTCCCATTTATCTATTTTTCCTTTTGTTGCTTGTGCTTTGGGTGTAAAGTCTAAGAAACCATTGCATAACACAAAGTCCTGAAGATGGGTTCCCCATGTTTTCTTTTGGGAGTTTGATAGTTCTAGTTCTTATATTTAGGTCTTTGATCCATTTTGAGTTGATTTTTGTATATGATTTTGTATATGGCACATATACAAAAGTTGAAGAGACTACTCTTTCCCAATAGTGTGGTCTTTGCCACGTTGTCAAAAATCAGTTGGCCATAAATGTGAGGGTTGACTTTGGACCTCTCAATTCTATTCCATTGGCATATATGTCTGTCCTTGTGCCAGAACCATACAGTTTTTTGTTTTTGTTTTTGTTCTTAGAACCATACTGTTTTGATTACTATGGCTTTGTAATAAGTTTTAAGATCAGGAAGTGTGAATCCTCCAACTTCATTCTTCTTTTTCAAGACGGCTTTAGCTATTGAGGGCCTGTTACCCTTCCATATAAATTTGATGATTGGTTTTTCCATTTCTACAAAGAAGGCTGTTGGAATTTTTATTGAGATTGCACTGAATCTATAAATTGCTTTGAGTGATATGATATTTAGTCTTCCAATCCATGAACACAGACTATCCCTCCACTTATTTAGATCTTTAATTTCCTTTAGCAATGTTTTCTAGTTGTCTGTGTACAAGTCCTTTACGTCCTTGGTTAGATTTATTCCTAGATATCTGATTCTTTTAGTTGCTATGGTGAATGGAATTCTTTTCTTGATTTCTTCTTCTGATTGTTCATTGCTTGTGTATAGAAACACTACTGGTTTTTGCATGCTGATCTCATACCCTGCCACTTTGATGAATCCATTTATTAGCTCTGGGGGCACTGCTGTGGATTTTTCAGGATTTTCTATATATAGGATCATGTCATCTGCAAATAGGGAAAGTTTTACTTCTTCCTTTCCAATTTGGATGCCTTTTATTTCTTTTTTCTTGACTAACTGCTCCAGCAAGAACGTCCAATACAATGTTGAATAACAGTGGGAATCCTATTCTTGTTCCTGATCTTAGAGGAAATGCTTTCAGTCTTGCACCATTAAGTAGGATTCTAGCTATGAGCCTTACATATATTCCCTTTATCATGTTGAGAAAGTTACCTTCTACTCCTAGTGTTCTAAGTGTTTTTATGAAGAAAAGGTGCTGGTTATTGTCAAATGCCTTTTCTGCATCAATTGAGATGCTCAGGTGGTCTTTTTCCTTCATTCTGTTAATGTGGTATATTATATTAATTGATTTTCTTATGTTGAATCACCCTTGCATACCAGGGATAAATCCACTTGATTGTGGTGTATAATTCTTTTAATATGCTATTGGATTTGGTTTGCTGGTATTTTGTTGAGGATTTTTGCATCTATATTTATGAGAAATATTAGTCTGTAGTATTCTTCTCTTGTGGCATCTTTATCCAGTTTTGGTAGGAAGGTAATGTTGGCCTCACAGAATGAGTTCGAGAGTGTTCCCTCCTCTTCAATTTTTTAGAAGAGTTTGAGCAGAATTGGAGTCAAGTCTTCTTGAAATGCTTGATAGAATTCCCCTGTAAAGCCATTTGGTACTGGGCTTTTTTTGTTGGGAAGTTTCTGATAACTGATTCAATCTCTTTACTCATCATTGGTTTGTTGAGATCTTCTATTTTTTTCTCGAGTCAATGTAGGTAGTTTGTGTGTTTCTAAGAATTTATCCATTTCATTTAGGTCTAATTTATTGGCATACAGCCATCCAAATTCGCTAATCAAAAGCTGTGATCAGTGATAAGCTATGCCCATCCCTGTTCTTGGGGAAAAGGATTTTTTATGTTCTTTTTGTCACCAGCAGGTAGCCAGTGACTGGACCCCATGGCAGCCTGTCACGAGTGTAGGGGATGGGCACCAGCAAGTAGCCACCACACAAAAAGAGGGGCTTTTTTTTTTTTAATGTGCAATTCTTTAACATAATTTATCAGCCTCTTCCTCCCACTCTTCCCTGTATGCTTACAGTGTTCTTTTGGCCTTTGGAGTTTCAAAATAGTTTCAGATAGTTTCAGCCTGTTTAATAGTTGTTTTGGTGGAAGGACTGAGTCCTGGAGCTCCTTACTCTGCTGTCTTCACCAGAAGTTCCATAATGTGCACAATTTTTAGGTTATTTTTAAATGTCATTTATTGGCACCAGAAATACAACAAATATCAAAAGCGCTATACAGAAAAGCATGTTTACCCAACCCACAATCTCAGTAAAGTGCATAAATGACAAGATTGATTTCTGGAGCCTTATTTCTGCTGGGCTCCTAAGATGTTGCTTTTACCCTCAGTGCTGAAACATTAACAATCATCAGAGGGAAGAACGGCACACAGTATGAGGTAACACACATTGCTATTCCACCAATGAAAGATGATTTCAAAGATGCACATAGAGATTGCTTAAAAATTAATATTGTACACATTGCCAAATGAGCATATACAGTTTCAGTGGCTGAGAGATTTCAAATGGAGTCAAGAAGTCATTTTGGAGGGCATTCTTACGCACTACATAGATATCCCTTTTTAGTTTTTAGTGTATTGGAATAGCTAGAAGGAAATATCTGAAACTGTCAAACTGCAACCCAGTAGCCTTGATTCTTGAAGAATACTGCATAACTATATATATCTTACATGGTGTGACTGTGTGATTGTAAAAACCTTGTGGCTGACACTCCCTTTATCCAGCATATGGACAGATGAGTAGAAAAATGGGGACAAAAACTAAATGAAAAACAGGGTGGGATGGGGGAGATGGAATGCTTTGGGTGTTCTTTTTTACTTTTTTAAAAATTCTTATTTTTATTTTTTGGAGTAAGGAAAATGTTCAAAAATTTATTGGGGTGATAAATGTACAACTATACGATGGTACTGTGCACAGCTGATTGCACACTGTGGAAGATTGTATGTTATGTGAATATATCTCAATAAAACCAAATTTTAAAAAAAGTCAAGAAATTAATATTGTACAAATGAGCAAATACAGTCCCCTTCCCCCTCAAATTGAAGAAGGCTTGGAATCAACATATTATTATTATGCTCTCAATAAATGGTAACTACTATAATTTTTATTGCCATTGCCGCTATATAGTCATAATCCAGGGCAATCTTGGGAAGAGAAATCACTAACCCTGAAGTAGCCAGTTCATCCTTTACTTCCAGATAAAAATCCTAAATTGCTAAATATATTAATCCAAATCTGACTGTGAAAAGATACTTTCATCTTCTTTGATTGATGAAGGAAAAATACTTGACAGATATTCCAAAAATGAAGCTGAAGTAAAACTCAAGGGTCTGGGTTTTGAAACGCAATCTTTGACTTGGAGGAAAGATGGCATCATGTCTGTCATCTGGGCTGTAGTAAGGAAAAGGACAGTGAAGTGGGAATCACTGAGACACAGGTCTGGTCCCAGTTCCACCACTCCTCCAATTTTGTGGCTTGAGGCAAGACAATTCTTCATTTATAAAAGAAAATTATATCTGCTTGTTGAGAGAATCTGAGCTTTCTAGATGCTTAACCATTATTCAATTTTAATATTGATAATCATAACCATAATTCAGTTTTTTACTTTAAAGAGCACAACAATAGAGCCAATTTCTACCATTATTTGAAAAGTTCAAGAGAAGTAACGTAATGAAATTGGGTGTGTGTGTGTGTGTGCTGGTTTATATATATTATGTCCCCCAGAAAAGGCCATGTTCTTTGGTGCAATCTTGCGGGGCAGACATATTAGTGTTGACTAGGTTGGAACCTTCTGATTGAGTGTTTCTATGGGGATGTGACCTACCCAGCTGTGAGTGACACCTTTGATTAGGGTGTGACCTCTTAATTGAATGTTTCCATGGAAATGTGGCCCCGCCCATTCAGGATGGGTATTGACTGGTTCACTGGAGTCCTATAAAAAGAGCTCACAAACAGAGGGGCCTCAGAGCAACTGAGGGTGACCTTTTGAAGAGGCGTTGCCTTTAAGAGAGGGCAAAATGCCCCAAGAGCAACATTTTGGAGAAAGCCATTTTGAAACACAACCTGGGAGCAAGTGGATGCCAGCCACGTGCCTTCCGAGCTAACAGAGGTTTTCTGGACACCAATGGCCATCCTTCAGAGAAGATATCCTATTGTTGATGCCTTACCTTGGACATTTTATGGCCTTAAGACTGTAACTTTGTAACCAAATAAACCCCCTTTATAAAAGCTGATCCATTTCTGGTGTTTTGCAAAAATGGCAGCATTAGCAAACCAGAATTGGGGATGGGGATGGGGGAAACAAGATTTGGAGGCCAAAGTACAAATTTAAAATTCTTGTTATGTAATCTTAGGGACTTAACCTATCAAAGTCTCAGAAACTTTGGCTATAAAAAGGGGATGGGATATGTCACATTATACCCCAAATTAACTCAGAATGGATCTTAAACATAAGAGTGAAAATTATACAAATATTAGAAGAAAACACAGGAGTAAATCTTTTTTATCTTGGGTTAGGCAATGATTTCTTAGAAATTATACCAAAAGCACAAGCACTAAAAGACGATTAATAAGCTGACTTCATCAAAGTTAGAAATATTGTGCTTTAAAGGACACCATCAAGAAAGAGAAAAGACAAGAATGATATGGCATGTCTGATAAAGTAATATGCCAAATGTGGCAAAAAGTTAAAATTGATGGATCTGGGTATTTGGAGGGTAGGGGTATGTTGGAGTTCTTTGTATGAGGTTTTTAATTATTTTTGTAACTATCCTGTAGTTTGAATGTATTTCAAAATAAAAAGTTAGAAAAAAATTAGATTGTGATGATGGTGGCAAAACTCTCTAAATATACTTAAAACCATTAAATTGTATTTTAAATGGGTGAATTTTAATCTCAAATAAGCTGTTAAAAATTGTCTACTTCCCAGAACTACTTCAAGAAGGTACAGAGAGACATTCACTAAATGCTCATTTGCTAATTAGGTGGTACAGAAACCAGGATAGGACATAAAACAAATCTTTCCATTTCAAGGACATAAATGGACACAGTGCCAGATCCAATTAGATGGAACTTCAAGGGGTAAAATTATTTTCAGTTTAATGTTTCCCAACTTATTTGAGGTAGAAATCTGAGAAAGTGAAAGGGAGTTCAGTCCTGACAAGTTAAGATTTGTAGTCCTGCTCAGTTTGAAACTCTGTAAAAACAATTTCACTTTGCATCAAACTTCCCACTTCTGGGCCTTTTGCCTTCCCTTCCCTTCGTTTTTTTGCCAGGAGTGAAAACTCTTCTCTGAAAGAAAGAAGATGGAAGAGTTGGAGCAATTTGTCTGGGCATGTCAAGATGGCTAGATTCTCTTCACTGCACATACACTGGCAAACTTTCACCTCTCATGCCTGGCTCAGAGCCTGGTTTTTTCTTTTTTTAGTCTTAAAGACGAGCATGGTAGTTTCATGCAGAAGTCCTTTTGACACTGATAGGGATCACTTGGATCCCTGAAATATATCTGTCTCAGGAGTTGCTTTCAAAATATCTTCTAAATAACTGAATGTAACTGAGAGGACACATGAGCACACTCACAGTATGATAAATAATGTGGCTTTAATATCTTAATTGAAGAATATCATTTATTTATTGAATAAATAAATATTATTTATTGAATCATCTATTTCAAAACTGAAAAATGCCCCAAACACCTACTGTACATTATGGGACTCTCACGGACATATTTTAACTCCCATTTTGGAAGAGAGAAGAAATGCCACTTTCTACCTTATATACTTCCTGGTCATTAAAAAAATTTTTTTAAACAACAAGAATGCATTACTTGTGTAATAACGATGATGATAAAACAATGAAAAAAGAAAATACAAGGAGTCTAAAAATGGGAGATTTAAGATTCAGTATTCTATTTATAAACTCTGGATTGTAACCGGAGTTCAGCAACTTTGTGTTCTGCCAGAAGAAGCTGCTAACTGAGTACCTGAAAGCAGCTGCTATATGAGAAATCAACCACCACTTTTTCAGTAGGAATAAAAGGGTATGCAGGCAGTCTTTCATAAAATTAAAATTAACTCAGAGTAGGTTTTCTCAAGTTCTATTTAGTTCCTGGCAGTTACTGCTATGTGTTAGACGGATAAAACATACTCAAAAAATTCTGAAACCAGGCATCAATAAATATCTGTTGAATGAATAAATATATTTAATTTCCCTTTGCTCTCTGTCTAGACTGCAGACAAAGTTGGTGAGAAATTACAAAAGAAATCCAAAATATTAATAAATTAAGTAAAAGGTACATTGTAATTGTCACAGAGCCTAGGTAGCCTAGAAAAAGAAAACTTGAAACACATACACACACATTCCCCAAAACTAAGTGTTACTTAAACCACAACCAGGTGCCCTTTACTGCATGATCACAAGTGGACTGGTCTTGTCTGTTTGGGAGTTCAGAAGAGCTTGGCTCCTGGAGTGATTCAGGCCTGGGTAAACTACCTTGGCTATGCCAGGTGGGAAAATCCGGCTCTTCCTTCCTTAATGAGAAATTTACCTAAGGCCTTGGCCTTTAAGTGCATGTTACAAATACCAAAAACATCAATTAATTCAAAGTTGTCCATCCTGGGGAGCTGAGAACTGAAATTACACCTCTACCTCCCATGTTCTTCATCACCAAATTAGGTACTAAATGATTAGCACACCAATTAAAATTAATAGAAACAAACACAAAACCAACAGTTGTGATTTTTACAGCAGACCCTCAAGGCTAATGAGCACAATGGGTTCATTAGCTCCAGCCACGAAACTTACTCCACAGAGCAATGTTGCCACATTCGAATGATATGCCACCAGTTTCAAAAAGCCCAGTCCAAAAAAAAAAAAAAAACAGTGAAAAGCATCTCCTTGTTCACATTACAGTTCTTTGGGAAAAGTGCAGAATGACTCATTTTCTGAGATTTATTCATTATAGGCATGTAAGGTTCTTATTTCATCGATTTATTTGATTTCCGTAAGTGCCATTCCTAGTTACATGGCCCCTTGACCCACACTGAGCCCTCCTGCTCATCTCAATTCCCTCTTTGACCTCTCAGCTGCAAAGTGACTACTTTTTCTCCTGAATTTCTCAACTTTTTGGCTTATGCTCTAGCTTAATTGTCCTTTTACCTCTTTGGGTGATCATTTTATTTCCTTTGAAGAATTCTCTTTTTACTTTTTAACCTAGTCATGATGACTCAGTTAATCTAAAGTCTTTTGTGCATAGAAAGTATACTGTAAATATTTACTGAATAAAGAGTGAATACCAAGACTCAGAGTTTTGTCTCTGAATACTTTTCCCTCTACATTTTCTCTTAATCTTCAATTATTATGTCTGTATAGAACATGCCCAAATTATACCAAAAAATAACTAGCCAATGTGACTTTGTGCTCGTAGAGAATCTTGCCTTGGAAGGTAAAGAGAACACATCAGAGCGGAGGACTGGATTACTGGCTTCAAGCCTTTACTCCCTGCATCCATGCCCTTTGCCATGTGGCTTGGCAGTTTGTCCTACTAAAGGGTCAGAGTATATTTCTCTGATCCTTGACTTCTGGGTTAGGCCACATGACTTGCTTTAGACAACAGAATGAGGCAGAAGTGACAAGATGCAAATTCCAAACTTAGGCCGGAAGAGGCCTCTTGCATTTATGCTTGCTCCCTTGCACTTCTGCCATCACCATAAGGAGAACATGCCCTGGTAGGTCTTAGGTACGTATGTTTATGGACACATGCAGCAGAACCACACCAGCCAGCAGACCTGCAATGAGAAGCAGAGCAGCCCAGCCAAGCCCAGCCTAGATCAGCTAAACCCTAACTGGTCTACAGATGCATGAGTGATAGTAAATGACTGGTGCTTTAAGCCACTGAGTTTTGGAGGAATTTGCTATGCAGCAAAACAAACTGATAGAATCAGTCTACTCGGGCTTTAAAGTACAAAAATCACTATGTTATTACCTAACAGTCCAATAGTAGAAGTCATAGTGGTGATTATGATGATGATAATAACATTAAAATAATAATAGCTAACATATACTGAACATACTATATGTTAAGCACTTTTTAAGGTATTAAACCCATTTAATCTTAGTATTAGACCTACCTTTTTATATATAAACTTTTTATAATGGAATAGTTTTAGATTTACATAATTATTGAGAAGATAGAATAGAGAGCTCCCATAAACTCCATACCCAGTTTCTCCTATTATTAACTTCTTACATTAGTATGGTACATTGACATAATTAATAAACCAATATTGACACAATATTATTAACTAGAGTTCAAAATTTATTCAGATTTCCTTAGTTTTTACCTAATGCCCTTTTTCTGTTCCAAATCCTATCCAGGATAGGATACCACCTTACATGTAGTTTTCATATCTCTTTAGCCTCCTCTTGGCTGTGACAGTTTTAGCCCACCCCACCGCTATCTTTAAAATACTGGAAAAAATTTTTTTGGTAATAGCTTTGAGACATAATCCACACACCACTAAATTCACCCATTAAAGTATAGAAGTCAGTGATCCTTACCATAGTCATTGAGTTGTGCAACCGTTACCACAATCAATTTTAGAATATTTCATCACTCTAAAAAGAAACCCCACCCCCTTGCCCCTTGGCCCTCCCAGCCAAGGGCAACCACTTACTTACTTGTATGTCTATAAATTTACCTATTATGGACATTTCATATAAGTGGAGTAATATGATATGTGGTCTTCTGTAACTGGCTTCTTTCACTTAGCTTGTTTTCAATGTCCATCCATGTTGTGGCATGTATCAGTACTTCATTCCTTTTCATGGCTGAATAGCAATCCACTGTACATCCGTATAAGACATTTTGTCTATCCATTTGTCAGTTGATGGACATTTGAGTTGTTTATGTTCACTCCTTTTGGCTGTTGTGAATAATGCTGCCATGAACATTCATGTACAAATTATCATGTGGACATGTTTTCATTTCTCTTCGATATGTAACTAGGAGCAGAATTGCTGGGTCAAATGACAATTCTATGTTTATATTTTGGAGGAACTGCCAACCTATTTCTCAAGTGGCTGCAGCATTTTACATTCTCATTTAGCCCCTTTTTACAGACAAGAAAATTGAAGCCCAGAGGGATTAAGTAACTTGCCATAGCTGAGAAGAGGGGGAGTGGGAATGTGCACCCAGGTGGTCTGACCCCAGAGCCCTAGTCACACTACACTGATGGGGCCCAGAGAAGCTATGAGTTAATTCTGACCATCTCACCATGTCTGCTTCTCATCCTTTGGGGGGGGGGGGGGGTGCCCAACTTTCTACACCCCTTTTTATAAGTCCCCTACAAAGATCTGCAATCGACAAATTAATGGAAATGTGGAAAACAGAAAAGAATCATAAAAGAGAAATAAAACTATTGCAAAAAAAATTTTTGATGAAAAAATATTAAATGTCCTGAGATTCTTTTAGCATAAAGAGAGAACAAAAGTGCATACTGACAGCAGTCCAGTGCATAAGAGGTTAATGTAATGGTGCTCATATATGAGCCATTATTTACCTCCTTGAATGAGAGGAAATGGGATTTAATCTACAGAATGATAAGTAAATATAGTTGAAGACTTACACACATGACATAAAGCTTGATCCACAGACTCAAAGTTCTCCAACCAGGATTAACTTACCCTGAATAGCAGACAGATATACAAAGGTGTCCTTATGTTCCAAGTTCTCCAAGAATATCTGGAACCACAAAGCAAAGCAGTGATGATTCACAAAGAGAATGTAAAATTTAAGAGAACCTGGTCAGCAGCCTCAAAAGAGTAAATGCTTTTCCTCTTGTTTGTCTTAGCCTGACTTAGTGTCCTATGGTGAAAACAGTATTTTTTGAAGTCCAATTATTATAATGTTTAAAACAGGTTAGGGATTAGGGGAAATTCTTGTTGAAGTAGACAAGTATACACCAGCAGTGGATATAGAAACTGATATCTGGAAGCATAATCCTCCACATTTTTCCCACTACAGCCCATGGCGGACAACATTCCTGTACATGATAAGACTATAGGCTGTGGCACACAAGAGGCATGGTTTTAGGTTATGGGCAATCAATGACACATTTGCTATAACTTGACCCTTTTCTCTTCTACTCAAGAAAGCATATACTATTCCAAGTAGGGGAAAGAGATGTTATTATTCGGATAGCCTTGAACCACAGTGTGTTAAGTGTAGTAGGTACCACTTATCTAGAAGATACTACAGTGACATATTATGTTTAGGACCTGAGAGCCAGGGACAGATAGTGGCCATGTGCCCATGCTCCTCCTGCCTGATGTCCAGGGGAAAACAGGGTGTCTGCTCCATATATATAATGCCATATTCTTTGCTAGGACAGCAATTCTTGACACCAACTTAATATGCTGCTGGTCTCCACATCTTAAGCATCTTAGGCGAAGCCTAAGATTCATTAGCTGGGAGGATTGCCAGGTTGAAATGGGTGATTATCATGTATGGAGTAAGGGGAACTTAATCCAGGATAGTAGTCATGGGAATTAAGAGAAGGAGATAGATTTGAAAGCCTTCTCGGGGAAAAAAAAAGGCAGGACTTAATAACCAATTATGTACAACAGATGAAGATTAAATGAAGTTAAGGAAACTCCAAAGATGTTCATAACATTAACCATCAAAATAGATGTATGAAGGGATATGTTTCATAATTACTCAAAGGAGACATGTAATTGAGGTTTTCAGTGATATTTCAATGGTAGTAAATCCTTGCCATATTTCTGTACCTTAGTTCTCTCATCTATTACATGGGGATAATACCTAGTTGTAAGGATTATAAACAAAGGCTGAACAAACAACAGTTATTATTAAACAATTTGTACTAAGATTTTACTGACTAAAAATGAATTTTTTCAAGCAGAATCATAATTCTTCGACTAATGGCTAAAACATATGGAAGAAATAGTAATAATAATGACAGCTAACCTTAATTGGGAACTCATTATCTGCCTATCACTATAATTAGTGCTTTATGTGGACTATTTCATTTTAAATCTTTCAACATAAAGTAAGTCCTATTACAATCCTCGCTTTACAGATGTAGGTATTGAGAAAGTTTAAATGACTCGCCCAAGAAAATGATCTGGGATTTAATCCCAGGCAGTTATCTCCAGACCGCTTACTCTTAGTCTCTAAGCCACATATTGGCCAAGACAATTTGCACAGAAGACAAAAAATCCCCAAGTTAACATACATATTATACACCATAAATCTACAATTTAAAGAACAGCTTTTTTCAGTGGTGACAGAAGGAGAAGAGGGGAGAATCCCCAGTTTCACACAATGCCCCTCTAAGAAAGGCCCAGAGAAAACAGGTGGCTTATCTGGGGCAGGTTGCAGTATCTGAAAGTAGACCTATACCACAAAAGCTACTTTGGGTCTCTGGGAATTTGCTCTGGCTGTTCATCCTCATTTATTTCACCTGCTCAAACATTACGACTTCATTAAGTCCTTGTCAAGATCTACTTCCTCCAAATGTCACCTCTTCTTTTCCGATTATTCATGGCATTTCTTGTGTGTATAAATTTTGGCATTCTGCTCAAGTTCAACTGAGTAGTCTCTTATGGTTATCTAGGTCTTTCCTGTGTCTAAGTCTTGCCTTCTCAGAACAACTGCAATTGAGGGTAGTATAGGACAGTGCCTGACAATTAGTCAAGGCTTCAAAGATGCTTAAGTTTAATTAACGCTACCTGAAAGCTTCCCCATTCTGTGTACATGTGTTTTTGTAGTGTGTTTTACTTACCTGGAGAAGCTTCTCTTGCATCTCAAGGGCTTTTGCTTCCCTTTTCTCTATCCAGCAGGAAAGAGTTCGTATGGCAGCAGCCCGTGTTGGAATTTGAGGATCATAAGCTGATAAAAGAACCTCTTGGACTTGTTCTTTGCTTATGCTTCCAGATTCCTGGTCCATAGTAGTGCTGGGTTCATTTACCTTCTGAGGAACGAGTGGAGGATTAGATCTCAGGCCTGTTTGGTTGGATATCTCACTGCTTTGCTGTTGTTGAAAGTGGCTAGGTGCTACAACAGTGTGCCTTTCACAACTGAATTGTTGTTGCTCTTCTGTTCTTCCTCCTGGATCTTTTTTGTTCATGGTACTTTGGGCAGCCATACTGACGGCCTCAGTGGAAAAGGCTCCATGGGTAGAGATAGTGATGCGGAGATCAACAGCAAGTTCTTGGATGACAGGGTCAGGGTATGTGTTGGAGACCTTCTCCAACAGAGGCAGTAACTGCTTCAGGACAGCAAAATCACTTGACTTCAGCTACAAAATACAATTTAAAATGTCAAATCCAAGTTACCATAGCAAATAGCAATATGACCTGAGCACAAGGAAATGTATTCTAAGTAAAAAGGGCAAGGAGCAAATCTTGTTAATGGTGTAATCTAAGCATATAGCCTGGGTCCAGCACTCAATAATTATTTGTTGAATAATTATAGCTAAAATTTATTGAACACTTACCATGCACAGTTACTTTTCTAAGAACCATATATACATCCACACATATATTTTTATCTATATGATATAGCTATTAGTTACTATTATCATTCACATTTTAAAAAACTTTTTATTGTGACAACAAATGTACAACACATAACTTCCCATTTTAACCACTCTCGTGTAAAAATCAGTGATACTAATTACATTCATAATATTGTGCTACCATCACCACCACCATCCATTACCAAAACACTATTGGGCATTAAACAATTAACTCCCATTCTTCAACCACCCTGGCCCCTGGTAACATGTATTCTAATGTCTATCTCTACGAATCTGATTGTTCTTGGTATTTCATATAACTGAAATCATACCAATATTTGTCCTTTTGTGTCTGGCTTACTTCACTCAACATGATGTCTATGTTGTAGCATGTAATAGAACTTCATTTCATTTTATAGCTAAATAATATTCTATTGTATGTATATACCACATTTTGTTTATCCATTCATGTGTTGACATTTGGGTTGCTTCCACCTTTTGGCTATTATGAAAAAAGCTGCTATGAACACTCAGGTACAAATATCTGTTTGTGCTGATTTAAAGCTGTTATGTACCCCAGAAAAGGCTGTGTTCTTTTTAATCCATTCCTGTGGGTGCAGACTTGTTGTGGGTGGGACATTTTGGTTAGGTTATTTCCATTGAGAAGGGACCCACCCCATTCAAGGCAGGTCTTAATCCTTTTACTGGAGTCCTCTATGAAGAGAATAAAAGACAGAAAAAAAGCCAAGAAAGCTCAGAGAGAAACACCCACAGAGCTTCGAGAGAAAGGCCCTGGAAGTACTTAGAGAGAACCCACAGAGGCTCAGAGAGGAGGCCACTAGAACCAGAAGCTGGAAGCAACAAGATCCTGGAGCAAAGGACCAGCAGACGCTGGCCATGTGCCTTGCCATCTGAATGCAAGCAGCCTGTCTTCAGAGTCCAGGTCTCATCCTGTTGATGCCTTAACTGGGACATTTTCATGGCCTTAGACAGTAAATTTTAAGTTAATAAATCCCCATTGTAAAAGCCAATCCATTTCTGGTATATTGCATTCCGGCAGCTTTAGCAAACCAAAACACTGTTCAAGCCCCTGTTTTCAATTCTTTTGGGTATACACCTAGAAGTGGAATTGCTGTGTCATATGGTAATTCTGTTTAGCTTTCTGAGGAACTGCCAAATTTCCACAGCAGCTGTATCATTTTATATCCCATCAACAATATATGAGGGCTTATTATCCACATTTTAAATGGAGGGAAACTGAGCCACACAATTAAGTAACATGCACAAGATCACACGACTGGAAGATGGTGAAATTTGAACTCAAGAATTCTGGCTCCAAAGCCCACACTCTTTTCTAGTACCCTACACTGTCTCACTTGAATAAAGCTGTTCTTAACCATATGATCAAAAGTGGGTGGTCAACACACATGAGCCCCATAAGTCTGGAAGGGATTGGGACAATAATCAGCAGAAGGGAATTTTTCCTAAAAAGTGGGTGAAAATTACAGAAGATTTTATTCTCTGTGGAGGTACTGTTCTAATAATTCCACATGCCTTATTAAGAAAGGCGCAAGTGCAGTCAATAGAGGAGCAAGAATCAGTGGTAATCCTTTTCTGTTTGAAAATATTATAAGAGTCTTCTTCATAAAACCCTAAAAATTTGAAAACCTTGGGAGTCTTTAAATCCTTTTTAGAACAAAGCAGGATATTACTTAATCATTCACTCACTCAATTATCTAACCAACCAATCAATTAACCAACTAACCATTTTCTTAGGACCTAAATAATAGCCTCATTTTACACTATGCATCCTCAGAACTGTTATCGTCCACTTTCCACACCACTTTCCTATCAAGTAAGTGAACACTTGAGGTATACATCAGGTTTGAATGTGTAGAATTTCACCACACATTCCCCTCAGATTTCTTTGTTTGCATAATTAGAAACTAAGGCAAACTCAACGTAAGGTAGAATTTCTAGCTCCCCAATATGTTAGTTTATCTTCATATGTAAAACAACTGACCATTCTGATGTCACTACATTTTATGGGGAGAAGAGAATATGTATGTCAAGAGTAAAGATATATGTTATATTCTTTGAAATTTGCTCTATAACTACTTGTTAAATCATACTTTGAAAGTTATCACTTTTCTGTATATATGTTATATGTCACAATAAGGAAATAACTGAAATTGTGAAGCTGTAACCCATAAGATTCTTTGATACTTGTTTTCTAACTACTTGTTAAATTGTACTTTGAAAGTTACCACTTTTCTGTATATATGTTACATTTCACAATAAAAAATGTTTAAAAATAGATATGTATTATCTGAGAAAAGGGTCAATTTTTTCAGGAATTTATGTGGAACTAGAAAACACATTTAAAAAAATTTTGCTAGTGATATCATTATGCTAAACTTCATTCAGTGCCTCTGTAGTCTCATGGCCCTTAGTTTTTTTCTTTAAGCATCTAAAATGGGAAAATCTACTTTTACCTAGAGTCTATATAGCCTCTTTTTCATTTCTATCATATACAACAATTTCTTCTAAAGAAACAACCATCTTTTTTCCCTGTTTTCAAACCTCTTAGTCTTTGTGGAATTTATTCAACTGGGTAACTTCTCTAATCACCATGGGCAGGTAGGTGGATTCTAAATCAAATAATTTATAAGGCAATTAAAGTTATGCATTCTTTCAGCTTCATAAGCCTACAGATTTCACACTATGAGAATATCAGGGAAATCTAAGACTATGGGTGTCAACTATTTGTTCATAAATGTTTAAAAACATTTCTGAGGTATAAAGTCATATTCCTTTAATTGGTATGTGAGAAAACTGAAGTTATTTTCAAGGGTCACAGAAGACCACAAATCAAAACTGAGAACTGAACATAAAGCCCTCACTTTTATACCTTCTGCTGTCACTACTTCTCAACACAGATCTCATATCCAGATCTCAGAGTTCTAGCAGAAGCCCTAAGGTCTGAAGAAGGAACCCACAGGAGAATGACAGATTCCTTTATCTGGCTCTGTCTTCCAAAGTTTTTGGAATGCTTTAGGGAATGACAGAGCCACATCCACCCACATCTATGATTCCTTTCAGGGTGTCAGGAGCAAACCAGTTAAGACTGTGAGTTGCTCTAAATTTCTTCAAGTTCTCAAAATGTGTGTACTTTGCTATATATATATGTAAATTCCATCAATTTTTTGCTTTTAATCCAAGCAAACATTTGCTAGCTGAATAATCTTAGGCAAGTTACTTCACCTCTCTGTCAGAGTATCTTCATCTGTAAAATGAGGCTGGTAACAGTACCTATTTCAGCTGTGATGACTAGCTGGGATAATACATGTCATTTCCGCATCATAAGATCTGGCATTCGGTAAGTCTTCAGTAAACATTGGCAATATATATTGCTGTATTGTCACTAGTATCAGTATGGGTAGTATTTCCAGACTGACCAAAGCAGAGGGGATAATGCCAACAATGTGCCTTGAACATGTTTTTATTACTGCATTTGTGGCATATTGCACTGAAACTTTTTGGGCAAGGACCATATCTTTGTATTCCTCAGGACTTATCATGCCTACCTCATAATAGGTACTCAAGTCTTCTATTTAAATATTTAATTGAAATAAAAATTCATCATGCAGGCAACATGTTAGCGTATCAGATCAGCCTTAACCACTCAGAGGCCGGAGGGCCTAGGATAATAATAATAACAGTCATAATAGTAGAGATCAAAATAATAAATGGTTAACACTTATTAAGTGCCTACCAAATGTACTACAGTGAGCACTAAGTGCTTTACTTGTACAATTTCACTTACCCTTACAATACCATATAAGGAAGGTGCTATTTTTGCTCTGGTTTATATATAAGGAAACTGAGGAGTGGGTTAAGTAAATAGCCAAAGGACATACAGTTAGCAAATAATAGAACCTAGATTTAAAGATTCAGAGCCCAGCTTTTAACTGGCTCTGCTGCCTCCCTGGAGCAATGTGGGTTTTCTTTTTCCTAAAGGAGGTCTAGAATAGTTCAGTCAACTTCATATAACACTGCTTTAGAGGATCCAGTGGTCCCTGGAACATCATGAAGAAACTGCTTTCTGAGGAGACAGGGAAGAGTTAACAACATAAAGCTTTCACAGATGACCAGCCCTGATATTTAGAAAATGAGTGTGGAATTACATTAATCTTGTTGCAATCTTAAACTACACTTTCTCCAAATCAACTCCTCTTCCCAGATGCGATGTTGTAATAATCACCTTAATTACACAAACTGCAAAGGAAAAAAGGTCCAAATGCTATGAGATTCTGTTTCATTAGCTAAAACAATGAATTCTAATAGAGGATAGGTGCAATATAATCTCCTAAACTCTAAAGCCTGACAATAATAATCTGTAAATGTAATTCAGAATCATATGACTTTTTCTAATACAAAGACAGAAAATCCAGCATTACTATGGAAGTCACATATAAATCCGTGAATCAAACAGAAATAAAAATTGAAGATCTAGGGCAAAGTATAGGAGGTGGGGTGAATATGTTCATTTAACTAACTGCAAAGTCAGAGGAATCCAGGATGTCATCAGTGAGTCAAGATGGCTCACTAGAAGGGCAGGGACAAGTAAGGAGAAATACATTTGAATCAGTCAGGTGAGTCTCTCTCAGAATATGACTAATTTACACAGCCAGCCCTCCAACAATGGGCTTCTAGAAAGGGAAATGTATAATTCTGTGATCTATTTTTCATTTGGGATACAGTTTGAAATAATAAATGTTAAATAAGAGAAAAGAGAGAGGAAAAAAACACTCTCAACTTATGGAAACAGACTATTTAAAAATAAAAAAATCAATCAATCCAACTAAATCCCTTAACTATACTACTCAAGAAAAACTATTCCATCTGTAAGTCCCTCCTGATATTACAATTGTAGCTCTAACAGCAGGGATATAATATGGTTCTAGAAACTGAACTAAAACTTTTTTCCTAACTACATGAGAAAAATATAATTAAGAGTGCTAAGCAATTTTACCAAGAAATGGGCTTCACATTAATAACAGGCCCAGATATAATTCCTTTCCCCTTAAGAACAAGCTAGACAGAGGCAAATTCTAATATATCAAGAATCAGATTCTAATCTTCAAATTCAAAAACAAATCCATTCCCAGAGGGTTTCGAATTGACTGATAAGGGTTACCACCAGTCTGATTTCAGGTCAGATTTTATACTACTCCCACTGCTTTCTTGCAGCCTCTAAACCTACTGTGGTATGTTATGAACCAGTCACACACACACACACACACCCAGGCATGCTCTGACCCTGGCTTATCTGCCCTGTCTAGTTCTACTCTTCCCCTTACTCTACAATTTGGCTACATCGATCTTGTATCAGTGTCTCAAAGGAACCAAGCTCTTCCCTGCTTCCAAGTCTTTGTACATGTTGTTCCCTTTAATTGGGTGAGATTTCTCCACCTGTACCTCCCCACTGCCCAAACTCCTATTCATCCTTCAAGTCTTAGCTTAAACTTACACTTCCTCAGCAGAAACCTTGCCAATGTAGGTTAGATGTCATGTTCTCTTGGTTTCCTCCACTTCTTCTTTGAGGCACTTCACTCAATTATAAGTATTTTTGAAGAGCTATGTCTGACTCTCTTACTAGTCTGTAAGCTTCAGGAAGGTAGTGACCATGTCTACCTTATTCACTGATGTACTTCCAGCCCCTTAGCACAGTGTCTGGCACATAGTAAGTATGCAATAAATATTTTTTGAATGAACACATTTTAAAAATTACGAACTAAGCATGTTAAAGACACAAACCTTTAGAAGTGGCTGGAAACTGCTTTAAGGTGCTACATGATATGGACTGAACAATTGATCTTGTGCTAAATTGGAGCTATTCAAAACAGATGGAGTCCCAAGCAACTAGGAGGTTACTAAGGTTTTCCCCTGACTATGGTGGTAGGGCTAAACTTTGGAGAGCCATTACCGTGAAGGCCAGAGAATCTAGTACTGCCCACAGATGGAAAATAGAGCTGGCTTTCCAAAGCAAGCTTTTGCCAGACTGGAAAGAGCCCTGCCCTTCAGATGGTGAAGTCCATGCAGGTGGACTTTGGGGAGAATTTTCAGTAACAGCCTCACTTGCTTTTCCTGGTGCTTGTATTATGTGCAATACCCACAAGAGATTGGATGGGAAGCTACAGATTTTTCTCTTCTCTTCTCTGTTCATTCAAGTATGGCTCATGTCTGCAACTCACCTGAACAGCTCCTCCCAGCATGACAGCCACCAGCCCCATGGACATGCTCAGTGTCTGTGATTCCACGGTGCTCTCTGCCTGATGGGCCAAGCTCGCACATGCTCTCTGCAGTGTTGCTGCTACAAACTCCACCACCTACCACAGAAATGGGATTCAGAAGCAGTGAGGAGTAAGAAAATAAAATTCTCCCTAGACCCCTTGTTTACATCCTTACCCTCTTCCTCTTCAACACCATGACAGCAAGAACCATAAAGAACAACTGCTACCAGGTAGCAGGTATGGTGCATTTTATATGCCCAATCTCATTTAGTTCTCATTTTAACTATTATCCCCATTTTCTGATGATGTTTCTGACGTTTAAAGAGGTTATTTGCTCAAAGCCGTAGTTAACAAATGAGAAAGCTCTTTTATATTTTCCCAAATGTTTTAATATACCAATCCAACATTGTTTATTTCTCACTAATTTTGCCAGGAAATTAAAAATGAAAAAATGATCTGTTACTTTCTGATGATTTCTGAGGATTCTAGAACTGCTTCTCCTATGGAGGGTTCCTTCTTGGGGATTCTTTTTTTCCTATTTTGACTGTCTAATTCTAGTAAGCAAAGAATGGGGGAGGAGGTATTCAATTTCATCAAGAAGCCAATGTACTCAAACAATCTCTACAAATAATTCAGTCATTTTTTCAATATAGAATATTTTTGAAGGATTAAGATTATTCATACAAAAGATTTTACATAGCATTGGCCTAACAACTAAGCTTTAAATGGAATTAATTTGGTCAGCATCATTTTAACCGCACTCGGATTACTCACTTGAAGTAGAAACACCTTTGAATAAAAGCACACACACATACACACACACACAGACATGCATTTTTAGGATTAATGGCTCAAAAGGGAGAAATCATTTTAGAACTGGGAAGGCTGAAATAGGTCATAATAAGCCTCTAAATATTATGCAAGCTTGCAAGTTCAACTCTCTGGACAAACCACATGCTGTGCTATAATCTTTATTGCAAGCTTAATGTCAAGGGAATGGCTTGTTAACACTTGTCCTTTGGAGCCAGGCAGGAAACTAGAAAGGTTATTAAAAGTTCTACTTTCTGCTATGAACAATGCTGGTAATGGCAACTTTCGCAACCCTAAGACTTTACTGATATTAGAAGTTAAGGGCACTGGCCCTTTCTAGAGGAAATGCTACACACCATCTTAGGCCACCTACTTTGCCTCAAAAGTTTTCTAAAGCACTCCTGGTTTGTATTAAGCTTCTATGTCAGCACAAGTATTGTTAAATTACTGGAATCGAACTATTAAGCCTTCTAACTTTTTCCAAGTTCCTCTCCACAATATATGTATTTTTAGTAGGTGCAAAACAAATAATATGATCCCATTTTTGTTAAGAAACTATGTATGCACATAAAAAAAATCAGGAGCTGTTAACTGTGATGTGATAACCAGCTGTTAATGTCATCCATGAAGTACTCTTTCCTCCAAACTTTCTTCTAACAACACAATCATCATAGTCCTATCTTATTTGGACAACAGCAACTCCCCGGGCTAGTCATTTCCTGTGATTTTGGTAAGGCTGCCAGCCACAAAGATAGGTATTTGACCGAAGCCAGTTTTAGAATTTATGTATGTTGATTAGATGAGGGGAAACTTTTACTTAAAAATGTTACAGGTACATAATTTGAAAAGCCACATATTCTTGAAAGCTTATGTGAAAAACAGCAGTCCTTTAACCCATTTTTCCTCATCTGATTCTGGCTCTACAGAGACAACCACTTTTAATTATTTAGCTGGTAATTTAATAACAACATTAAGCACTTACTATTTAGGAAGCATTATTCTAAACACATTACAGATATTAATTAATTTAATTCTCACAATAATCCTACAGGGATGTAGAAACCTGCTGCCAACATTCTGGCAACTGAATAGAAGAAGGGGGATGGAGGCCTTGTTATTGAGTGTGTAGACTTCAGCTCGGCCCTCCTGTTTTTCAGTTTGCTACTCCCACCCAAATTTAAGAGACCCCCAGGTTCAACCTCTCTCAAGGATAAACTTCCAGTCTTGCTGAGGAGGGGAAGTGGTTGTGCAAAGGTGAGGAAAGAATCAAGGGGTCTGCTGAATCTTGTATAGCCTTTCAACCTGTTTTAAGTTCCAAAATCAGCTATCCAAAGAGGTTATCTAGTGCCTCTGATTTTTGAGTTCTTTTAGGATTCCGCAATGAGAAATGGCTTGTTTCTCTATTTTATTTTATTTATTTATTTTATTTTCTTACTTACTTACTTACTTACAGCTTTATTAAGGTATTGTGGCTTACTTCTTGACCCCTCCCCATACAAGCATTTAGCTTTCCATTTTCTCAAGTTGCTAAATCAGGTACGATTTTCCAGTTTCCAAATTTTGTTATTCTCTTTTATCTACTCTCTTTAACCTGAGGTCCCTGCTTTTTACATTATACATGTCTGTGTCAATTTTTTTTTTTTTTTTTTTTTTTTTTTTACAATGAGCACACTACTTACTTTAAAAAATATCTAACATCTGAAAGAAAAAAAATCACATAGGCCCACTTCTATTCTGCCCATCACAGTAATCCCATTACAGAAGGGTACAAGAGTGGCAGTTTTCTGAAAGGGCAGAAAAATGGGGATATTGCTCACTTTATTCCATTTACACTGGCCTCCATTCCACACTCCAGGCATGCTCCCTCCACCTGAAAAACTCTTCTCCTAGGTATCTCAATGGCTCCCTCCCTCTCTTCCTTCAGGTCTTTGCTCAAATGCCACTTCCTCAGTGAGGCTCTTTGTGACAACCCCATTTACCACACTCCTTTTACCATCCCCTTTGCTTGTTTTATTTTTCTCTCTAGCATTTATCACCATTTAACACACTATGTGTTTTTGCTTACTTACTTATTGTCTCTCTCCCCCTACATAAATGGAAGCTCCATGAGAGTGTCTGTTTTGTTCACTGTTGTGTCCCTCGTACCTAGAAGAGTATGTGGCACATAGTAGGCCTTCAATACATATTTGTATTAAATGGGAGTATAAATAGAAGACCTTGGGAGTTGGTGCAGGGCTCTGACAACGTTAAACTTTACCTGAGCCCTGTGATCTTGGAAAACTGCAAAGGTTAAGAAATCCTCCACCCGACATATTCTAGAAAATGGCTTACTGCCAAGAAACACCCTTCCACATTATGACTTAGATTAGACTCACCAATGCCCCCTTGTTTACCTATGACAAGGCCAGACACAGATGCTCTACTTTCTCAATCTCTTTGCCTCAAATGATTAGCTGAACTGCTTATCCCCACTGATCATCAGAACAAAATGCTCACTAATCAAACATTTGTTAAGCGTCTGTCCTTCCTCTAGACCTCTGAACTTTAAGGGCACCTTCCCAGAAAATAGGCCACTTTGGCTTAAAATATTCTCGGATCTACCATCTGATCACACCAACCTTTCATTCCAATTCCCGGTTCTTTCTTCTTTATACAAGTGGAACCCTTTTTGTTTAACTCTTGAGATGCCTGTGGTCCTTTTGATCAGAACATTCACCCTATTACAATAGTCCTCTCCTTCTACTGCAATAGCCTTTTCCCCCTTTGCAATAATCCTTTGGAATAAAATCTCTCCTTTCCAAGTCCAGATTTGTTTTTTTGTTTTTTTTTTTTCCTACAAATTCTGTTTATTTATGAACACTATTTTTCAAAATATCATGCATTTTTTTCAGTTTATTTATTTCACATTTTCTTGTACATTATTTCATAATTCAAGGCATTCTGTTTTTCTCAAGTTCCTCATTTTGGATCTCTTTTTTGAAATGCTTATAGGTTCATAGGCTCGTAAGTTTTTTTTTTTCTTTTTAATTCAGTTTTATTGAGATATATTCACATACCATACAATCATCCATGGTGTACAATCAACTGTTCACGGTACCATCATATAGTTGTTCATCACCCCAATCCATTTTTTAACATTTTCCTTATACCAGAAAGAATTAGGATAAGAATAAAAAATAAAAATAAAAAAAAAACAAAACACCCAAATCATCCCCCCAATCCCACCCTATTTTCCTTTAGTTTTTATCCCCATTTATTACTCATCCATCCATAAAGGGAGTGGATAAAGGGAGTGGAATCCACAAGGTTTTCACAATCACACTGTTACCCCTTGAAATCTACATTGTTATATAGTCGTCTTTAATAGTAAAGTCTACTGGATTGGAGTTTGGTAGTGTCAGGTATTTACTTCTAGCTATTCCAATACAATAAAGCCTAAAAAGTGTTATCTACATAGTGCATAAGAATGTCCACCAGAGTGACCTCTCAACTCCATTTGAAATCTCTCAGCCACTGATGCTTTATTTCCTTTCATCTTGCATCCCTCTTTGGTCAAGAAGATGTTCTCAATCCCATGATGCCGGGTCCAGATTCATCCCCAGGAGTCATATCCTACATTGCCAGGGAGATTTACACTCCTGGGAGTCAGGTCCCATGTCGGGGTGAGGGCAGTGAGATCACCTGCAAAGGTGGCTTAGTTAGAGAGAGAAGGCCACATCTCAGCAACCAAGAGGCACTCAGGGGGAGACTCTTAGGCACAATGATAAGCAGGTTTAGCCTCTCCTTTGCAGTAACAAGCTTCATAGGGGCCAGCCCCAAGACAGAGGGCTCAGCATGTCAAGCCGTCAGTCCCCAGTGTTTGTGAGAACATCAGCAACAATCCAGGTGAGGAAGTCCAACACCTCTGCATCCTCCCCCAGTTCCTCAGGGGGGCCCCGGATATATATTTTTATTCTCCGCCCAAATTACTTTGGGATGTGTTGCTATTTCATTCTAACCTATACAGACCTGCCATATCTCACTTCCTATTCAAAGTTCCATGTAATTGTGGTGTTTGAATAAACTGACTGTAGAAGTTATATTGTTTAGAAAATATAGATCCTACACCAAATTAACATTTCTTCCCTCGGTCTCACATGGAAGTTGAAGTTTTAACACACAGTCAGTTCCAACCTTTACCCTTTGGCCCAATTTACCCTAGTCTGAACCAGATCTTCTTCATTCATCAGATTTGTTTTTTATTTGACAGCTCTTTATCAGTGCACAGACTACTCCATGCCTCATATGCCAACTCCCAACACATTTTTTTAAAGTTTTAATCTTTTATCATAAATACTTCAATATGCATTTCTAACAGATAAGGAGATTTTTTTTTCACATAACTACTGTACTGTGATCATACCCAATAAGAATACCTTAATATCTTCTAATATCTAGTCTACATTTAATTTTCCCTGACTGTTGCAAAAATGTGTTTATAAATTGGTTAGTTTGTTTGAAATCAGGATCTACACATTGCATTTTGTTGATGTCTCTTTAAATTCCTTTTAAGCTACAACAGCCCCACCCCTTTTTATGCCATTTATTTGATGAAGAAACTGGGTCATTTGTTGTATATAATTTCCCACATTCTGGATTTGGCCAATTGCTTCTCCGTGGTGTTGTTTAATTTCCTCTTCTATCCCCTGAATTTCCTTGATCTGATTCAGGTTCAAGTTTTATTTTTTGTAAGAATCCTTCCCAGTTGGTGCTGCTGCATACTTTCTAACGCCTCACATCAGGAAGCATATGTTATTTGCTTGTCAACTTATGAGGATGTTAAGATCAATCAGTCCATGCTGATTTATTTGGGGGAACATATACTGATATCTGCATTAACACTGAAATACACCAAAAATAAGACAACTAGAGGGATGGAAGCATGGATGGGTATGTGATAAAGCAGTATAATAAAAGATTAATGGTAGACTCTAGGTGGTGGGTATACAGGTATTTATTATAAAATTCTTTTCAAGTTTACTGTATGTTTGAAAATTTTCATAATGGAATGTTAGGGGAAGAAAAGATCAGTCAGCTGGTTTGGGTTTTCAGCTTAATATATCCATTATGAAGTATCCCATCAATAGTTTATCTAATGGTTTTAGCAAACATTGATGATTGTTGCCTCAATCCATTATTTCATTAGGGCTGCAAAACGTAATTTTCTAGTAATTTTCCAGTTATCTTTTAGCTGTGATTTTTGTACAAAGAAAAATTTTCCATCATCAACTGTTTGGTTACCCTGCAATAAAGTTCCTACAGCAAAGGCAAGATAAATGCTTCATTTTTTGTCTATCAATTTACAAAATATTGAGTTGATTCCCAAACATCCTCCAAAGATGACCTATAAGGGTTTCTTTTTTTTTAACTTGGATTTTTATATATTTGATGTGTTTCAATCCATTCAGGCATTATTCTTTCTAATGCTCAAATTGTCCTATCTTTGGCCAAGTTTGTTCCAGGTAGGTAACGAAACCCCATTAATCTCAGCTTCCTTGCATTTAAGCAGAATAAAGTGTCCTGAGAGGTTCATAAAGTATAATTCCTGCCCCAGACCTTAAATCAACCATGACCCCAAGCAGCCTTGTGTACTTGATTTAGATACCATAATCTGGGCACTAGAGATACACATTGTACTGAGTGACCACTGCTTCTCACTATTGACAGTGGGCAGAGCTAGGAAATATGTATTTAAAAAAAAAAAAAGAAAACAAAAATGAATCATGAGTTCATACTAATACTTCCCACTGAAATTCAATATTACAGGGTTTTTATTTAAGCTTTTTAATTTTATATTTATAACTTTTTCTTATGCTGAAAATCTTGATTTCTAGTGGTATTAACAAAATTACTTATAACTTATTTGCTTTATCCATTTGTGTGTGTGTTTCAAAGTAATATATTAATATTATCACTAGCAGTAAGATTATTAAATGCAATTTAGTATTTTCTTGTGGTTCTTTTTTGTCCTGATACATTTTAACCTCACTGACCGGTAACTCAATAGGGCAAATCACTTCTTTACCAGCCAAACACCACTGTTCCTTAATTAGGAGTAAAGGGAGATAAGCACAAAAGCTCAAGTCATACCAGTATTTAACCATTTCCCCTTCCAACTGGCATCCTAAGACAAAGACATAAGGTCTCAGTGAAAAAGTCTCGAGGGAACTGATATAAACACAGTAGTAGAAACAAATCACCCTACTGAGTAATATGGGGTCGATGAACTGAAGGAATCAGAGGCCAGGAAAGAAATTATGAACATCATTCTCATTAAACAGGCAAGATAAGTCAGAGCTGACAGGCAGCTGCAAATTTTCTCAGCAGGAGCTACAGTGAAATGCTGCTTAGCAACACCCAAAGGCAGATGACAACGAGGACAATACAAAGAACAGAGGAATCAGATTTAAGTGTGACAATCATACCATCTTACAATTGACTATACACCAACCAAGTAGCAACTAATCCTAGTAAAGAGGTAAAATATGCCAACTCTACCGTCTATGCTTTATTACTTTTATTTCCTATGTTTTAAAAAAACAAGCTGGTAAAAATAATATCTGAGCCAATAAAATTCAGGCATTTATTTGCACAGTTACACTATGCTGAAAGCATTTTTAAAAAATATCTTAAAACTTCACAGAATGTTGTGGAGATAAGCTGTGAGTTAGAGGAACTATAAAACACAAGGTGATCATATGATCATCAGCAATTTTTTTTTCAAATTTGAGTTTCTAATCATTTTCAACTTCTAATGCACAGTAGAATCATCTATGGGGCTTTTAAAAATGCAGATGCTCGGGTTCTGATGCAGACAGTTGGAATCAGAATCTCTAAAATTGGACCAGGCATCAATATTTTGAGAAAGATCCCAGACGATTTTTGTTTGCACCAAAAGCTGAAAACCACAGTCATAGAACATATAAATATTTAAAACAGTTCTCAAAGTTTTATGTGCATGAGAATCACCTCAGGAGCTTGTTAAACATGCTGGTTCCCAGGACCTATGAAGTCTGGTGTGAGCTCAGTAATTTACATGTTTAACCAACACTGCAGGTAACACTTCTGAAGATGTCATCAAAGCACACTCTAAGCAACATTTTTTGGTCATTTTGGGAAAGAATGTAAAGAAACCAAAATCCCATTAGGCTGGTCTCCAGAATGTGGCAGCCACTGACCTGAGTGATGTTTGTGAATATCTGCTCAGACATTCTCTCACACTGAACAGCCATCAGCTGCAGGATCAGGAGCTTCTGTTCCTGGCTTTCCACAAGAAGAGTTTGGTGCTGCTCCAATTCCAAAAGGCTTTTGCTGGAGAAGGACTGAGTTTTTAACTCTGCCTCATTTTCCACAGCCACATGCGTCAACTCCTATGAGTGAGAGAGAAAAGAAAAAGTGAAGAAAAGTCTGTAGAGCTAAGGGCTTCAAAAACACTGAAAACTCTGAGCTGTATTTTAAAGAACTACTATGTGTTCACTGAAGCATTATTCATAACAGCCATAAATCGGAAACAATGTAAATGTCCAGCAATAAGAGAACAAATAAACAAATTATGGTGTACTTATTATATCATTAAAATAAATGAACCAGCTCTATATGGATATCAATATAGACAGCTCTCAAAAACACTATTGAGTAAAAAAATATGTACATTATGAACACCATGTATGTAAAACTTTAAAACTTCATAATAAAGAACACATACATACAAAGAACAATTTGACAGACTGCTTACTTTATCAATATTTTTATGATATCTACCATTAGCCTTCCTTAAACTGAGACCTCAGGCTATATAACATTCCCAAACCCAAACTATTAGATGCTTTCACCACCTCAGCCCTTTTGCCCAAAAATATTTGGGAGAATTAAATTTCTACTAATAATTAATTCATTACTGTGGAGTTTACAGGCTTTTTGCCTACCCTTTACATTGCGAATGTATTTCGGAGAGGAAAACTAAGTTCCTTACCAATTAATGCCATAGTAAAGTAATTGACAGTTTAAAACAGTGATTCTCAACTTGTACCTGGGCAATTCTACTGTCCAGGGGATATGTGACAATACTGGGGAACATTTTTGGTTGTCATAACCGAGGGCTGCTACAGGATTTTGTGGGTAGAGGCCAGAGATGCTGCTATATGTTCTGCAATGTACATGACAAAAAATTATCCAGTCCAAAATATCAGTAGTGTTGAGATTGAGAAACCCTGGTTCAGAGCAAAGTGTTTTAATTTTTTGTTTTTTTTAAACATTTTTTTAAAAGATTATACAATTAAAAGTACATCTCCTTGGAATTTACTTAGAATGAGTGGCTGGGTATGTGAATAGGGGAGGTCAGAAAGCATCGAAAAAGCATCCTCTACTCTGAATTCTAGAAGTATTATCTCTGATTCTCTCCATGAATTCTCTCACACCCACATCAATCTTAAACTGTGCACGTGTTCTTTTAGAATAGACACTTTATTTAGGGGATATAGTAGAGAAGGCAGAGCTGGGGGACAGGGATCACCCAGTTTATGATACCAGATAATGCAAATAAGAAGTAATATTATGGGGTACAAGTTACTATTGGAGATTAGGGCAAAACGAAGCACAAGTACTGGCACTAAGAAATAAACTGGGAAAAGGTTTCAAATGGCTACAAAATGAAATGAGAGTGGCAGAACTGCTAAATCTCCTCTCCAAATACCTGAGGAAACAACAGTCAGAAAGAACAAGGGATTACTCTACAACTGTAAAACCCTCTATTAACTTCAAAAGAGTTCCTACTGTCAACACAGTAAGATTAACCCTTTCAGAGACCAAGAATTCTGCTTTTTTCATTTCTAAAACTTCAGAGCAGATTACCTTGGTAAGTAGTTAGATTATATGTGTACTGCTGAGGATAAGTTTCTTCTTTTAACCACCCTCAAGGTTACTAAAAAACTAAATTATCATTATGTCTTGGGATAATTTTCCCTAAATTAGGACATAAATTTTTGGACCTAAAATTATGAATGTCTTGGAAATCCAAAGGGTCTCCTAGAACTACCCAGGAATAAAGCTGTCCACAAACTACATGTAGTTCTTACCTTCAAGCAGAAGATAAAGAAGTCTCCTGCCAAACCACATTCCTGACAGTGCGACAAGAGGTCCCCCAGATGCTCTACCTGGCATTGCTCTGAGGACACCTTCTGGTATAGGGTTTCATCTTCATCTTCATCACTGCAATGAAGGGCAACATTTATCTTGACAGTGTCAATACACAAATATATATTTTTTGAAACCCTATAATAATCTTCTAAAGTAACAAGGTATTTCCATAAAGTAAATCAATAGAAAGATTTCAAAAAGATCTTAAAATTATTTTCTTGTTTCCCCATGCTGAAAAACGTACTTCTTTGCAGAATCTAAGCTATCATGCCCCGCATGGCCATTAGCTCAGATAGGAAAAGAATTCATGAAGTGGCTTTTAAGGCAGATCTTAAAGAATTACTATTATTTCAATATGTTGCAAAAGGAGGAATTAACGTATAACTTATATGCAGGTAATCTGATTTCTGAGGAAAAACAGAGATAGAGAAGGCTGTAAAGCAAGGCCAGTTCACAGAGGACCTTGAATGTCACTCAGAGGAAGTTGGGCTATTTTCTGATGAGTCACCAAAAGATTATTGGCAGTAGAAAAAGATATGATCGTTATAAGAGGAAATGCAGTCAATCTCAACTAATATGAACCAATTAGTTAAGATAAAGAAAGGACATACAGGTTCAGAACACTAAGTGGGTCAAATGGAATTACCAAAACTTGGCTATGTTATTGAAAACAGTGCTATGATTTCTGCAAAAAGTTTCAAGAAACTTCTCATGAGGTGTTAAAGCCTTCAATTTTAATTCATATGATAAGTGAATAAAACAGGATACAATATTATAATAGTGCATCATGTAAACAAATACAAATGCACAGAAGACATACTAGAAGACAAAACACCTAAAGGTAAACGGTGAATAGAATAGTGGGTGATTTTTGTTTTCCTCTTTAGGCTATTTTGAATTATACAAAGAACACATGCTACTTCTGTGATCAAAGAAATAATTTTTTTTCTGAATAAATTGAGAAAAAAATGACATGTGACCTCATATCAATAAACAGTACAATTATTAAAGTAACTTTGGCAAATCATCTCATTGGGCAATAGGTCTCAATCAGCCAGTTCAATAACAACATGGTCATAAGATTCCTCTAGGAAAATGAATAACCTATAAACTAAGCTTAATATTACTTTCTATATTATCCCAGAATTCTCCAGAGTACTTCAGGTCAGTCATGTTTCCTCCACCAGAAATTGCTATTATATGTTATAAAAAAAGTTGAAATGGATAAACATCACTTCTAAGCTTCTGTAATTACGCCAAAATGAAGTACTTATTTAAATACCCTTAGACATGACCAATTATTGTAAAAAGCTCTATTTTATTTTTTTTATTATTTACTTTATTTACTCATTTATTCTATTTTATTTATTAAAATTTTCAATGATAGAGTCAATTCCAAATAGGAATACTTAGTTTGAGAAAAGTAAAACTCTGATTCCAAAGATCATGAAATCTAAGCTGCTCTTTGAGAATTTCTTGAGACAAACTTCCTATTAGTAATTAGTGCTGAGCAGAGATAAGAGTGAAAGGTAAGTGGGATACAGATCAAGGTACCTCACCCCACCGCTGAGGGACTAGCAGGATTATCAGGATCTTTAGAACAAATGGTAAATTACACACGTACACACACACATGCACACACATCTGTCTGCTATAGCATTTGCCAACTTTTGGGGGACATGGACTGCTTTAAGTATCTAGTGAAAACTATGGATTGTACTTTCAGAGAAATCCATGTTGGCACATAAAAACAAAGTTATATGTTGAATTGCAGAGTTATAGACTCCCAAAAGTCCATGCAAAGACCCTAGCTTAAGGACCATCGCTTCTGGCACTGAATGGAGATTCATTCAATCACTGTCTATACACTTGATTTTGGTTTTGTCATCTATCCACTAAGAAGTGTACTAAAGACTTGTTAAGATAGCAATAATTTGTAACTACTGATAAGTTAAATAATTTGAAATTCCCTATACTGTCATTAAATTGGTCCCAGGTTACAGATGTTTCCAAACAGTTTTTAAATAAAAACATCAACAAATTTTAAACTCTTTCAGTTCAGGGCATGGCAACCACAGAAACTTCTAATGCTCAACAAATCTCTGTAAATTAGTAGCTTGAGTTTACACTGGAAATTCTGTTTGCAATTTATGGGTTTTGTATTTTCCTCAAGTCCTTCATATTAAAAGTGTGTCCTAAAACTTTACCAAGTTAACCATGAATAGAAAAGTAAATTTAAACACCTAAAGAAACAGCAGCACTTTGAATGTGATGGGATAGCCAAATAAAGCAGCTGTCACCAGTTAAATACTATATGAACCCCAATTAACTGGGATTTAAATTCATTTAATATATATATCCCAGACAGCAGCAATAATTTAAAATACATACAAGATACTGGAGTCATAAATTCATTCATTCAACTAACATTTATTAACCAGCTTCCATGTATCAAGTATTATGTGAGGCATAAGGATTTCAAAATGGACAATATTCAATTCTTGCAGCTAATCAATCCCAAGGATAAATAAACCCTAACATAATATTCCCACAAAAGATAGTTTTCAGACAATGTCCTTAGGAATAAGTCTGACTCTGAACGTGCATATAGCATTTTTAGAGTCAGAAATTGGAAAATAACGTTGTTGAGGGTTAACGTGTCTGCCCTTTACTCAGATTCACTGGCAAAGGCTTTGTGATGTAAGCAGGTTGCTTTCAGAGAGGATAAACAGCAAGTGCATTAGACACTTGAGTTTCTGGTTTCCTTTCTATCAGCGCCCCTTAGTGGTTTTGTCACAGTATGGCCTTTTGACTAGAAATTACATCTGAAGACAATGAAGGATGGGTGGACTCACCTAATGGCCTCTTTGATGGCAATCATAATGCCGCCTTGAGGCGCAGCTCTAAATTGACACAGAGAATGGAGAGAGGGCATGGATTTGTCCAAACCTGTGAAGCCTTTTAGGCTGGCAATTGCCTTCTTCCTCTCCAGCTTCCCCAGAATCCATAATAAGATCTCTTGGCAAAGTGACCTGGCAGAAAAAGCAGTAATGAATGAGCCTGTCATCTTACTCTACACATGTAACAAGCTAACATTTAAAAAAGGAGAAAGACTGTCAGTTCCACTGCATTCTAAATGCTGGCACAACCACCTAGTACTACTGAAATGAAGGAGTGGAAAGTATGCTTCTTGTGAATTTCAAAATGCAAAAATCCTGAAATTCAATGAGTGACTCACTAATCCTTGGCTCTAGAAGCAACCCTGACATGCCACATGAACCCCATGTGATTTTTTTTTTTTTATTTCCAACATTATAGTGTACTAGAGCCTTTGGATCTATAAAAGAAAAGCTTACTGTAAAGTCATCTACTATCATGGGACCAATAGATGGTGGCCAAGAAACAGTATACCAACAAAATATTGCTGATTCCTCAAACTCTTTTATCTGTGCCAATCAATTAGGGGAGGAATGGAAAAAACATTTGCTTCCTTTTTTGTCTCTGATGAAGACATGGTAGTGCTGTGAAGACTTGGGTTTCAAAACTAAATCTGGAGTTACTACATGGACAATTCTTTGGAGCCAAATCCATACATTTATAGCCTCCATTGTCTACTGCTATGCACGACAACAATGAATGTGCAGTCCAAAAATTAGAGTGTCAAAGGTAGTATATAAACTTTGAATAATATACAAGACTGAGCATTTTCCTTCACCACTTAAAAATGATGATGATGATAGCTAACATTCATTAAGCTTACTATTGCCAGGAACTGTGCTAAACACTCACATGCATCATTACATGCATATTTAGTCTTTGTAATAACCCTATGAAGAAGGTACTATTATTAGACATGAGATTACATGTAAGGATTTCCAAACACCAAAAATCAGAATTCTGCAGGACTTAAGAAAGGATACAAAATCTTAACAGGAGGAAAAAATCAATATAAATAGCTGAGAATATAGAACTGCTACAAAATAAGTCCTACTTACATTCCAATTGTTTTCTGGATGACTAAGAAATCCCTTCTTTCTAAAGACTATGCATCACTATCACCATATCCAAATTTAAATTACAGCACATACTGCATTCAGATCCTGATTTCCCAAGCTTGTTTTCTAATTCCTCACAAGATAGTTATAATCCCTATTTCTTTCTTTATAGATGTGTAATTACAGTATTTCTCACTAATCAAGTGGCATGTTTATACCTGTAAACAGATTTCATCTCTGATGTCTAGGACAGACAGGGGCTGTGGCAAGCCATCCTAAAAGCTGTAACCAATCCCCGTGATCTGCAAAATTTCCTTTCTTTTCTGGATGAGGAGAAAAATGGATCCCCAAATGTTTTCCTGACTTTAAAGGAAAATAACAATAACAAAATGGCATGTCATATTCAAAACAAGAACAACATGCAAAAAGACTTCATTATTTATAAATTTAAAGATTCTCTTGGTTGTTTACCTTATGTGAGACACACTCTGTTTGGTAAAACAATATAGAGAAAAGAGCACTTCCAGGACTGGCAGTAGAGAATTCATCAAAACTGTTAAAGGTTCATTCCCAACCACGTACACCTAGGAAAAGAGAATGGTGAGAAGCAAGGCCAGAAGAATGGGAATCAAACACCAGATACGTAGTAGGGCTTAGAGTCTTATTTTAAGCAACACGCTAGTCCTAAATTGAACAATTTTAGCTCTAAAGCTTTGCTCAGATATGGCAATGAAACCATTTGAGATTGACAGACAAACTGAAGCAAAAGGAAACTGAACTGAAGCAGTTTCATTACATGTATGCTGCCTAAAGAGCTGATGGATGAAACAGGTAAATTAACCCATTTTCTGACCTCTTCCTTTCCTACTTTTGACTATCTCTGTGTCTCCTAATCTGCCCATTATCCATCTATTCAATAACTGTCTGCTGCTGAAGGCCCTGCTACTAGGAACAAATGACAAACACACAATTACCATCAACTAGGAAAAGTTAAAACTGACTTTGGAAAAGAAAACCAAAAACATAGCTTGCTCTGGATTTGTCAGTCTTCTAAGCTATAACTGCCAAATGGTCATGCCAGGTTCTCTACAATTCAATAAATGGTTACAGTAATTACACTGTGCACCTAGATCTGTGCTGGCTTTACAGAGTTATGTGTCTGAGCATGCTTATTTTTATCAACAATAAGGATCTCAAATATTTTAGTTGTACCTTTCAAAAAGGGTAACAAAAAGGCATTCAATTCAACAAACTTTTATTGAACTTTGGGCTCAAAGCATTGCAGTGAATATAAAAATGAATAAGAGTCTCTATCCTTTAGATTGTAATCTAACACAATCACAGTAAACCATTTACAGTAATTCAGGGAGGATAATTTAAAGTATCTCAAGAAGTACGAAATGCTATTCAAAATTATAATCTACCACAATAGGATTTTAAAATGTAACTTGCTACAATAATAAATTAACACTTGATAGTGTTGCCAGTGATAATTATGATAGAAGGAGAAAAAAGAGGAACTGACAATGATTATGCTCTTACTATGTATTCTGGGAACTATGAGAGGTTTGAAGTTTTTATCTTCTAGCTACTATGCTAGATTCTTTAGAGTTAGTTCATTAAGACTATAACAATCTCACAAAGTAGGTATTAGCAGCCTTATTTAAAAGATGAGGAAAAGGAAGCTGAAAGAGGCTCTTATTTATAGCAGGAATCAATTCTGTTTATGGAAAACTGAACATCATGGAAGCACTTGTACAAGCTGGAAAAATCTCTGTGCTTTTCCAAATAACCCTCTCTCTTTAAATCAACCCTAATTTTTCCCACTCCTTAAGCCTTCCTATGACTCTGTGGAGCCTGATAACCAAGAAGCCAGCTTCCTGTACAGGATATAATCTCCATAAGCCCAGCTAAATGAAGTACATTGTATGGTAGTGTTCAAAAGTAATACGCAGGCCTAATTATGATACCACCAATTACAGAAGGTAAAAGAAAAGATCCTCCAGATAATGTAAGGGCCTATTGTTTGGTTCAGGATCCTGTGTTCCCAGAGGTAATCCCTGTGGAGCCATCCTTCCAGCCTTCCTTACCAGCATCTTTTGTAAAAAAAACAAACAACCACCAAAAAAAAAACCCACAGATGGAATTAAAGCTCCATTATTTACTGGCTTGATAGGGCCAAAATACCTCAAACTTTAACACAAACTCAATTGAGCATATTTCTCAGGAATATATGTTGTTGATATACTCCTTCAATTTTTATTATCTTTCATATCATATTTTCCATATTTTCTTACAAGGAAGAAGTAGTACTTTTATTTTTAGAAAAAAACTGTACAGCACTTATACATATACATTCTATATACATATATGTGTATGTATATATTTTTTTCATTAAGCAAACGAAAGATTCAGCAAATGTTTATTAAGTGCCAATTATGTGCTAGGCTCTGTCTTGGTACTACTGATAGAGTGGTGAACAAAGTATCTGCTCAGAAGGGACTTACATTCTACTCAGAGAGACAGATAATAAATAAATAAAAAATATAATATCAAGTCGTAACAAGTACTATGAAGAAAAATAAAGCATGCTAAAGAGATAGAGAGTGATGGAGGGAAGGGCATGTGGAGAGAGAGAGGAGTTAATAATAACCCCTATCATATATACTTGGAAGATCGGAGAGCAGGGACACGAATGGATGTTTATGCACCAGTATATATGGTGGCAGTATACACTATCTATAGCAGACGGAGGTGGCCTAAGAGTACATTGACTGATGAACAGAATGTTGAACTGTGATGTGCGCATACAATAGAAAATTGAATGGCTACAAGAAGAAATGAAGCCGTGAGACATGCAACGAGGTGAATGGATCTTGAGTACAGCATTTTGAGTGAAGCATGCCAGAAAGAGAGGACAAACATTATAATGCCTCACTAATATGGACTAACTCTAATGTGTAAACTCTTAGAACTGAATCTTAGAGCACAGCCAAGGGAAACGCTTATTGTAATGGTCTCTAGATTGCAAGCTCTTAACAAGCAGTCACATCTATTCCTGAGTTGTAATGGTTATCTCTGAATCCTGAGATGCTGAGCAACTTGTGTATAACCTGGTTGGTCTCTGTAACTTTGAGTATCTGTGTGTCATCTGAAACTCAGAGCTAGAACTTGGCAGCTAGGAATGTTAGTATTACCCCATACGGCAACTGTTGAAAGAGCTGAAAAAGAATTCAGACTGTAATTAGACATATGAATGAAGAGGATCTGGTTAGGACTAAGGCAAATAGGCCCAAGGGTAAAGGATACTGACTAGGTTTTAAAACTACAACTTATGTGTGAAACCAAGGGAGGAGATGTTTGTCTGGTGCAGGATCTAACCTGTACCATCAGTTTGTTTGAATGCCATAGGTGCAGGGAGTAGTGAATGGGAAGTGGGATTTAGTGAGTTTGTACAGGCTAGGGTGAAATCCTGACACATCCCATCCCCATCCTCACCCCCCCGCCCAGGAGCTGGGGAGAAATGCAGAAGTGTTGGACTTCCCTACCTGGGCTATGGCTGATTTTCCCGCAAACACTCAGGACTGCCAATTTAGTGGGCCGAGCCCTCGATCTGGGGGCCTTCCCCTGTGAGGCTAGTTGCTGCAAGGGAGAGGCTAAGCCCACTTATAATTGTGCCTAGGAGTCCCCCCACAAAGGACCTCTTTGTTGCTCAGATGTGGCCCTCTCTCTCTCTAAGCCCACTTGGCAAGTGAACTCACTACCCTCCCCCCTAAATGGGACATGACTTCCAGGGATGTGAATCTCCTTGGCAACACAAGAAATGACCCCTGGAGATAAGCCTGGACCCAGCACTGTGGGATTGAGAGGATCTTCTTGACCAAAAGGGGGAAGAAAGAGGAAGCAAAGTAGGGTTCCAGTGGCTGAGAGATTTCAAATGGCGTCCAGAGATCACTCCGGAAGGGATTCTTATGCACTACACAGATATCACCTTTTAGTCTTTAGTGTATTGGAATGACTAGAGGGAAATACCTGAAGCTGTCAGACTGCAACCCAGTGACCCTGATTCTTGAAGACAATTGTATAACTATGTAGATTGCATAGTGTGACTGTGTGACTGCAAAAACCTTGTGGCTCGCACTCCCTTTATCCAGTATATTACAGATGAGCAGAAAAATGGGGACAAAAATTAGATGAAGAATAGGGTGGGATGGAGGGGATGGAAAGATATAGGTGTTCTTTTTTGCTTCTATTTTTATTTTGGAGTAAGGAAAAGGTTCAGAAATTGATTCTAGTGATGAACGCACAACTGTTATGATGGAGCTGTGAATAACTGATTGTACACTGTGGATGACTGTAGGGTGTATGAATATATCTCAATTAAACTGTATTTTAAAAAAAATAAATGAATAATGGGGGAGATGAGGGGAATAGGATATTTGGGATATTCTTTTATATTTTAATTTTTATTTTCCTTTTTGGAGTAATGAAAATGCTCAAAGTATGTGGTGATGAAAGCACAACTATATGACAATACTGTGAACAACTGATTGTACACTTTGAATGATTGTATGTTATGTGATTATATCTCAATAAAATTGCATTTAAAAAACTTAAAGGAGGTGGGGCAAGATGGCGGACTGGTGAGCTGCATGTTTTAGTTACTCCTCCAGGAAAGTAGGTAGAAAGCCAGGAACTGCGTGGACTGCACACCACAGAGCAATCTGACTTTGGGCATACTTCATGCAACACTCATGAAAACGTGGAACTGCTGAGATCAGCGAAATCTGTAAGTTTTTGTGACCAGGGGGACCCGCGCCCCTCCCTGCCAGGCTCAGTCCTGTGGGAGGAGGGGCTGTCAGCTCCGGGAAGGAGAAGGGAGAACTGCAGTGGCAGCCCATATCAGAAACTCATTCTACTGATCCAAACTCCAACCATAGATAGACTGAGACCAGACACCAGAGAATCTGAGAGCAGCCAGCCCAGCAGAGAGGAGACAGGCATAGAAAAAAACAGCATGAAAAACTCCAAAATAAAAGCGGAGGATTTTTGGAGTTCTGGTGAACATAGAAAGGGGAAGGGCAGAGCTCAGGCCCTGAGGCTCATATGCAAATCCCGAAGAAAAGCTGATCTCTCTGCCCTGTGGACCTTTCCTTAATGGCCCTAATTGCTTTGTCTCTTAGCATTTCAATAACCCATTAGATCTGTGAGGAGGGCCCATTTTTTTTTTTTAATCCTTTTTTGTTTTTCTAGAACAATTACTCTAAGAAGCCCAATACAGAAAGCTTCAAAGACTTGCAATTTGGGCAGGTCAAGACAAGAGCAGAACTAAGAGAGCTCTGAGACAAAAGGCAATAATCCAGTGGCTGAGAAAATTCACTAAACACCACAACTTCCCAAGAAAAGGGGGGTGTCCGCTCACAGCCATCATCCTGGTGGACAGGAAACACTCCTGCCCATTGCCAGCCCCATAACCCAGACCTGCCCCAGACAACCCAGTGTGACGGAAGTGCTTAAAATAACAGGCACACACCACAAACTGGGCATGGACATTAGCCTTCCCTGCAACCTCAGCGGATTGTCCCAGAGTTGGGAAGGTGGAGCAGTGTGAATTAACAAAGCCCCATTCAGTCATCATTTCAGCAGACTGGGAGCCTCCCTACACAGCCCAGCAGCCCAGAACTGCCCTGGGGGGACGGCACTCACCTGTGACATAGCACAGTCATCCCTCAACAGAGGACCAGGGGGTGCACGCCCTGGAAGAGGGACTCACTTGCAAGTCTCAGGAGCCATACGCCAATACCAAGGACTTGTGGGTCAGTGGCAGAGACAAACTGTGGCAGGACTGAACTGAAGGATTAGACTATTGCAGCAGCTTTAAAACTCCAGGATCACCAGGGAGATTTGATTGTTAGAGCCACCCCCCCTCCCTGACCGCCCAGAAACATGCCCCATATACAGAGCGGGCAACACCAACTACACACGCAAGCTTGGTACACCAATTGGACCCCACAAGACTCACTCCCCCACTCACCACAAAGGCAAAGCAGGGGAGAACTGGCTTCTGGAGAACAGGTGGCTCGTGGATGCCACCTGCTGGTTAGTTAGAGAAAATCTACTCCACGAAGCTGTAGATTTGATAAATTAGAGATAAGGACTTCAATTGGTCTACAAATCCTAAAAGAACCCTATCAAGTTCAGCAAATGCGAAGAGGCCAAAAACAACAGAAAATTATAAAGCATATGAAAAAAACAGACGATATGGATAACCCAAGCCCAAGAACCCAAATCAAAAGATCAGAAGAGACATAGCACCTAGAGCAGCTACTCAAAGAACTAAAGATGAACAATGAGACCATAGTACGGGATAAAAGGATATCAAGAAGACCCTAGAAGAGCATAAAGAAGACATTGCAAGACTAAATAAAAAAATAGATGATCTTATGGAAATTAAAGAAACTGTTGACCAAATTAAAAAGATTCTGGACGTTCATAGTACAAGACTAGAGGAAGTTGAACAACGAATCAGTGACCTGGAAGATGACAGAATGGAAAATGAAAGCATAAAAGAAAGAATGAGGAAAAAAATTGAAAAAATCGAAACGGACCTCAGGGATATGATAGATAATATGAAACGTCCGAATATAAGACTCATTGGTGTTCCAGAAGGGGAAGAAAAGGGTAAAGGTCTAGGAAGAGTATTCAAAGAAATTGTTGGGGAAAACTTCCCAAATCTTCTAAACAACATAAATACACAAATCATAAATGCTCAGGGAACTCCAAATGGAATAAATCCAAATAAACCCACTCCGAGACATATTCTGATCACACTGTCAAACACGGAAGAGAAGGAGCAAGTTCTGAAAGCAGCAAGGGAAAAGCAATTCACCACATACAAAGGAAACAGCATTAGACTAAGTAGTGACTACTCAGCAGCCACCATGGAGTCAAGAAGGCAGTGGCACAATATATTTAAAATTCTGAGTGAGAAAAATTTCCAGCCAAGAATACTTTATCCAGCAAAGCTCTCCTTCAAATTTGAGGGAGAGCTTACATTTTTCACAGACAAACAAATGCTGAGAGAATTTGCTAACAAGAGACCTGCCCTACTGGAGATACTAAAGGGGGCTCTACAGACAGAGAAACAAAGAAAGGACAGAGAGACTTGGAGAAAGGTTCAGTACTAAAGAGATTCTGTATGGGTACAACAAAGGATATTAACAGAGAGAGGGGAAAAATATATATGACAAACATAAACCAAAGGATAAGATGGCTGATTCAAGAAATGCCTTCAGGGTTATAACGTTGAACGTAAATGGATTGAACTCCCCAATTAAAAGATACAGATTCACAGAATGGATCAAAAAAAATGAACCATCAATATGTTGCATACAAAAGACTCATCTTAGACACAGGGACACAAAGAAATTGAAAGTGAAAGGATGGAAAAAAATACTTCATGCAAGCTACAGCCAAAAGAAAGCAGGTGTAGCAATATTAATCTTGGATAAAATAGACTTTAAATGCAGGGATGTTTTGAGAGACAAAGAAGGCCACTACATACTAATAAAAGGGGCAATTCAACAAGAAGAAATAACAATCGTAAATGTCTATGCACCCAATCAAGTTGCCACAAAATACATGAGAGAAACACTGGCAAAACTAAAGGAAGAAATTCATGTTTCCACAATAATTGTGGGAGACTTCAACACATCACTCTCTCCTATAGATAGATCAACCAGACAGAAGACCAATAAGAAAACTGAAAACCTAAACAATCTGATAAATGAATTAGATTTAACAGATATATACAGAACATTACATCCCAAATCACCAGGATACACATACTTTTCTAGTGCTCATGGAACTTTCTCCAGAATACATCATATGCTGGGACATAAAACAAGCCTCAATAAATTTAAAAAGATTGAAATTATTCAAAGCACATTCTCTGACCACAATGGAATACAATTAGAAGTCAATAACCATCAGAGACTTAGAAAATTCACAAATACCTGGAGGTTAAACAACACACTCCTACACAATCAGTGCGTTAAAGAAGAAATCGCAAGAGAAATTGCTAAATATATTGAGACGAATGAAAATGAGAACACAACATACCAAAACCTATGGGATGCAGCAAAAGCAGTGCTGAGGGGGAAATTTATAGCACTAAACGCATATATTAAAAAGGAAGAAAGAGCCAGAATCAAAGAACTAATGGATCAACTGAAGAAGCTAGAAAATGAACAGCAAACCAATCCTAAACCAAGTAGAAGAAAAGAAATAACAAGGATTAAAGCAGAAATAAATGACATAGAGAACAAAAAAACAATAGAGAGGATAAATATCACCAAAAGTTGGTTCTTTGAGAAGATCAACAAGATTGACAAGCCCCTAGCTAGACTGACAAAATCAAAAAGAGAGAAGACCCATATAAACAAAATAATGAATGAAAAAGGTGACATAACTGCAGATCCTGAAGAAATTAAAAAAATTATAAGAGGATACTATGAACAACTGTATGGCAACAAACTGGATAATGTAGAGGAAATGGACAATTTCCTGGAAACATATGAACAACCTAGACTGACCAGAGAAGAAATAGAAGACCTCAATCAACCCATCACAAGCAAAGAGATCCAATCAGTCATCAAAAATCTTCCCACAAATAAATGCCCAGGGCCAGATGGCTTCACAGGGGAATTCTACCAAACTTTCCAGAAAGAACTGACACCAATCTTACTCAAACTCTTTCAAAACATTGAAGAAAATGGAATATTACCTAACTCATTTTATGAAGCTAACATCAATCTAATACCAAAACCAGGCAAAGATGCTACAAAAAAGGAAAACTACCGGCCAATCTTCCTAATGAATATAGAAGCAAAAAATCCTCAACAAAATACTTGCAAATCGAATCCAAAGACACATTAAAAAAATCATACACCATGACCACGTGGGGTTCATTCCAGACATGCAAGGATGGTTCAACATAAGAAAATCAATCAATGTATTACAACACATTAACAATTTGAAAGGAAAAAATCAAATGATCATCTCAATAGATGCTGAAAAAGCATTTGACAAAATCCAACATTCGTTTTTGATAAAAACACTTCAACAGGTAGGAATTGAAGGAAACTTCCTCAATATTATAAAGAGCATATATGAAAAAGTACTCAATGGTGAGAGACTGAAAGCCTTCCCTCTAAGATCAGGAACAAGACAAGGATGCCCGCTGTCACCACTGTTATTCAACATTGTGCTGGAAGTGCTAGCCAGGGCAATCCTGCAAGACAAAGAAATAAAAGGCATCCAAATTGGAAAAGAAGAAGTAAAACTGTCATTGTTTGCAGATGATATGATCTTATATCTGGAAAACCCTTAGAAATCGACGATACAGCTACTAGAGCTAATAAACAAATTTAGCAAAGTAGCGGGATACAAGATTAATGCACATAAGTCAGTAATGTTTCTATATGCTAGAAATGAACAAACTGAAGAGATAATCAAGAAAAAGATACCATTTTCAATAGCAACTAAAAAAATCAAGTACCTAGGAATAAACTTAACCAAAGATGTAAAAGACCTATACAAAGAAAACTACATAACTCTACTAAAAGAAATAGAAGCAGATCTTAAAAGATGGAAAAATATTCCACGTTCAGGGATAGGAAGGCTAAATGTCATTAAGATGTCAATTCTACCCAAACTCATCTACAGATTCAATGCAATCCCAATCAAAATTCCAACAACCTACTTTGCAGACTTGGAAAAGCTAGTTATCAAATTTATTTGGAAAGAGAAGATGCCTCGAATTGCTAAAGACACTCTAAAAACGAAAAACGAAGTGGGAGGACTTACACTCCCTGACTTTGAAGCTTATTATAAAGCCACAGTTGTCAAAACAGCATGGTACTGGCACAAAGATAGACATATAGATCAATGGAATCGAATTGAAAATTCAGAGATAGACCCTCAGATCTATGGCCGACTGATCTTTGATAAAGCCCCTAAAGTCACTGAACTGAGTCATAATGGTCTTTTCAACAAATGGGGCTGGGAGAGTTGGATATCCATATCCAAAAGAATGAAAGAGGACCCCTACCTCACACCCTACACAAAAATTAACTCAAAATGGATCAAAGATCTCAATATAAAAGATAGTACCATAACACTCCTAGAATAATGTAGGAAAACATTTTCAAGACCTTGTATTAGGCGGCCACTTCCTAGACTTTACACCCAAAGCACATCAACAAAAGAAAAAATAGATAAACGGGAACTCCTCAAGCTTAGAAGTTTCTGCACCTCAAAGGAATTTCTCAAAAAGGTAAAGAGGCAGCCAACTCAATGGGAAACAGTTTTTGGAAACCATGTATCTGACAAAAGACTAATATCTTGCATATGTAAAGAAATCCTACAACTCAATGACAATAGTACAGACAGCCCAATTATAAAATGGGCAAAAGATATGAAAAGACAGTTCTCTGAAGAGGAAATACAAATGGCCAAGAAATACATAAAAAAATGTTCAGCTTCACTAGCTATTAGAGAGATGCAAATTAAGACCACAATGAGATACCACCTCACACCGATTAGAGTGGCTGCCATGAAACAAACAGGAAACTACAAATGCTGGAGGGGATGTGGAGAAATTGGAACTCTTATTCATTGTTGGTGGGACTGTATAACGGTTCAGCCACTCTGGAAGTCAGTCTGGCAGTTCCTTAGAAAACTAGATATAGTTACCATTCGATCCAGCGATTGCACTTCTCGGTATATACCCGGAAGATCGGAAAGCAGTGACATGAGCAGGTATCTGCACGCCAATGTTCATAGCAGCATTATTCACAATTGCCAAGAGATGGAAACAACCCAAATGTCCTTCAACAGATGAGTGGATAAATAAAATGTGGTATATACACACGATGGAATACCACACGGCAGTAAGAAGGAACGATCTCGTGAAACATATGACAACATGGATGAACCTTGAAGACATAATGCTGAGTGAAATAAGCCAGGCACAAAAAGAGAAATACTATATGCTACCACTAATGTGAACTTTGAAAAATGTAAAACAAATGGTTTATAATGTAGAATGTAGGGGAACTAGCAATAGAGAGCAATTAAGGAAGGGGGAACAATAATCCAAGAAGAACAGATAAGCTATTTAACGTTCTGGGGATGCCCAGGAATGACTATGGTCTGTTAATTTCTGATGGATATAGTAGGAACAAGTTCACAGAAGTGTTGCTGTATTAGGTAACTTTCTTGGGGTAAAGTAGGAACAGGTTGGAAGTAAAGCAGTTATCTTAGGTTAGTTGTCTTTTTCTTTTTCTTACTCCCTTGTTATAGTCTCTTTGAAATGTTCTTTTATTGTATGTTTTTTTTTTTTATTTTTTTTTTCATACAGTTGATTTAAAAAGGAAGGGAAAGTTAAAAAAAAAAAAAAAGGCAAAAAATATGTAGTGCCCCCTTGAGGAGCCTGTGGAGAATGCAGGGGTATTCGCCTACCCCACCTCCATGGTTGCTAACATGACCACAGACATAGGGGACTGGTGGTTTGATGGGTTGAGCCCTCTACCATAGGTTTTACCCTTGGGAAGACGGTTGCTGTAAGGGAGAGGCTAGGCCTCCCGATAATTGTGCCTAAGAGCCTCCTCCCGAATGCCTCTTTGTTGCTCAGATGTGGCCCTCTCTCTCTAGCTAAGCCAACTTGAAAGGTGAAATCACTGCCCTCCCCCCTACGTGGGATCAGACACCCAGGGGAGTGAATCTCCCTGGCAACGTGGAATATGACTCCCGGGGAGGAATGTAGACCTGGCATTGTGGGATGGAGAACATCTTCTTGACCAAAAGGGAATGTGAAAGGAAATGAAATAAGCTTCAGTGGCAGAGAGATTCCAAAAGGAGCCGAGAGGTCACTCTGGTGGGCACTCTTATGCACAATTTAGACAACCCTTTTTAGGTTCTAAAGAATCGGGGTAGCTGGTGGTGGATACCTGAAACTATCAAACTACAACCCAGAACCCATGAATCTCAAAGAACAATTGTATAAAAATGTAGCTTATGAGGGGTGACAATACGATTGGGAAATACATAAGGACCACACTCCACTTTGTCTCGTTTATGGATGGATGAGTAGAAAAATAGGGGAAGGAAACAAACAAACAAACAGACAAAGGTACTCAGTGTTCTTTTTTACTTCAATTGCTCTTTTTCACTTTAATTATTATTCTTGTTATTTTTGTGTGTGTGCTAATGAAGGTGTCAGGGATTGATTTAGGTGATGAATGTACAACTATGTAATGGTACTGTGAACAATTGAATGTACAATTTGTTTTGTATGATTGTGTGGTATGTGACTATATCTCAATAAAATGAAGATAAAAAAAAGAAAAAAAAAGAACGCAAAAGAAAAAAAAAAAAAAGAAGCTAAGAGGTTGACACACTATTCAATAAATTCATTAAGGGAAAGGCCAGTTCTTACTTTTCTATTTCTACTACCTAGTAAATTAGCTGGAATATAAATATTTGAATGAGAAATTTCCAAGATTACAGAGATAATTAGCTTAGAGACATGTCAAAATAAAAAGTTATGAAAATGAAAAAAAAAAATTTTAAAAAAATAACTCCTATCAATTTATCAACTAATACCCATTATGTACACAGATAGCAATATAGAAACAGGAATTTTTTTTTAAAAGTAGAAATAGTTTGAGATAAAATCTACTTTTGGCTCAATCTGAAAAACTAATTCTCTCTCTGACATCTCAAAGAAGTTGAAAGGCTTCTGCTTGACAATAACAGGATTGTCACCCTCTCTTCCAATGCTAACAGTAAGATCCTCCTTGTATTGAGCCCAAACCTACCTCCCTTTAAACTTCATTGGTGGCTGTACATAGATTTCTTAAGTTTTGGATTGGCCATCTAAAAACAATCATCAAACTCCAGTTTCTTTTACCTACGTTAAAGACTGCTATGCATCCTAATGACCAGATTGTATTTTGCAGATACAAAGGTAGGCAGCCGGACTTATTAAACTGACCCATCTCAAATTCTACCTCTCCCATAAGCCTGCCATATGGGACTTACAGGGAATCCTATACTTATGGGTACTGTTCAACTGTTCATTCATTCATTAATTCAAACATTTATTAAGCGTACGTTGATTACATGATTTTTCTCCTCTAAATTCCAATGGCATTTTAGAGCATGTAACATACAATCAGTCCCTGAATTTACAGTTATCTCTCACCTCAACTAGTTTTTAACTTCCTGGAAGGCAAAAGTCAGATTCCCTCCTTGGCATCTATCAGAGTAGATGATTAAGTTGTGTGTTTCCTGAATTTTTGGTGAATAGGCAGTTTAAACACGGCAATATAAAATATAAAGGAACTCTACTGTTAATGCCTTTATAAAACAAATTATAACATCCATTTATTGAAAGCCTATTCAAGAATTGGCTAGATATCTGGCAAAGCAGTTAACATACTATCAATCCTCACAACAGTCCTGCATGATAAGCATTTTTATTTCCATTTTACAAATGTGGAAAACTGAGGTTCAGCAAAGCAAAGTCTATTGAGCAAAAACATGTTGTTAGAGGGAAGAATTAAGACATTCCCAGATAAACAAAAGCTGAGGGACTTCATCACCACTAAACCGGTCCTATGAGAAATGATAAAGAGAGTCTGCAGGTTGAAAGGAAAGGACACTAGACAACTGACTGAAGCCACATGAAAAAACAAATATATCTGTTAAAGATAATGACATGGGCAAATATAAATTTCAGTACTATTTTATTTTTGGTTTATGACTCCACTTTTTACTTCTTACAGGATCTTAAAGACAAATGCACAAAATGTAATGATAAATCATTTGGTTTAGGACTCATAAAACATAAATATGTAATTTGTAAAAAGAACCACATAAAGGAGAGGTATAAAAACATGTTTATATTAAATTGGTATCAAAGCAAATAAGATTGTTATAAATTTAGGATGTTAAATTTAAGCTCCATGGTAACCACAAAGAAAACATCAGAGAATATGCAAACTCACAGACACAGAAAGAACAGTATAAGCTACCAGGGGTGGGGGCCAGAGGCAATGGGGAGTTAATGCAAAAAGAGGGCAGGATTTCTGTTTGGGATGAAGGGAAAGTTCTAGTAATGGATGGTGGTGAGGGTACTGCAACATTGTGAATGTGATTAATCCCATTGAAATGGTATGCTTGAGAAGGGCTGAAATGGGAAGATTTATGTTGTATATATGTTTCCAGAATTCTAAAAAAAGAAAGAGAAACAAAACCGTTAATGACAATTAAATGCAATACATGATACTGGATGCGATCTAAGAAAGGAGGAGAGAGGCGGGGCAAGATGGCAGACTGGTGAGCTGTATGTTTTAGTTACTCCTCCAGGAAAGTAGGTAAAAAGCCAGGAACTGCGTGGACTGGACACCACAGGGCAATCTGTCTTTGGGCATACTTCATACAACACTCATGAAAACGTGGAACTGCTGAGATCAGCGAAATCTGTAAGTTTTTGCGGCCAGGGGACCCGCGCCCCTCCCTGCCAGGCTCAGTCCCGGGGGAGGAGGGGCTGTCAGCTCCAGGAAGGAGAAGGGAGAATTGAAGTGGCTGCTCTTACCGGAAACTCATTCTACTGATTCAAACTCCAAACATAGATAGACTGAGGCCAGACACCAGAGACTCTGAGAGCAGCCAGCCCAGCAGAGAGGAGACAGGCATAGAAAAAAAACAACACGAAAAACTCCAAAATAAAAGCGGAGGATTTTTGGAGTTCTGGTGAACACAGAAAGGGGAAGGGTGGAGATCAGGCCTTGAGGCGCATATGCAAATCCCGAAGCAAGGCTGATCTCTCTGCCCTGGGCACTTTTCCTTAATGGCCCTGGTTGCTTTGTCTATTAGCATTTCAATAACCCATTAGATCTCTGAGGAGGGCCGTTTTTTTTTTTTTTTTTTTTTTTTTTTTTTTTTTTTAAATCCTTTTTGCTTTTTCTAAAACAATTACTCTAAGAAGCTCAATACAGAAAGCTTCAAAGAATTGAAATTTGGGCACGTCAAGTCAAGAGCAGAACTAAGAGAGCTCTGAGACAAAAGGCAATAATCCAGTGGCTGAGAAAATTCACTAAACAACACAACTTCCCAAGAAAAGGGGGGTGTCCGCTCACAGCCACCATCCTGGTGGACAGGAAACACTCCTGCCCATCGCCAGCCCCATAGCCCAGAGCTGCCCCAGACAACCCAGTGTGACGGAAGTCCTTCAAATAACAGGCACACACCACAAAACTGGGCGTGGACATTAGCCTTCCCTGCAACCTCAGCTGAATGTCCCAGAGCTGGGAAGGGGGAGCAGTGTGAATTAACAGAGCCCCATTCAGCCATCATTTGAGCAGACTGGGAGCCTCCCAACACAGCCCAGCAGCCCAGAACTGCCCTGGGGGGACGGCACTCACCTGCGACATAGCACAGTCATCCCTCAACAGAGGACCCGGGGTGCACAGCCTGGAAGAGGGGCCCACTTGCAAGTCTCAGGAGCCATACGCCAATACCAAAGACTTGTGGGTCAGTGGCAGAGACAAACTGTGGCAGGACTGAACTGAAGGATTAGACTATTGCAGCAGCTTTAAAACTCTAGGATCATCAGGGAGATTTGATTGTTAGGGCCACCCCCCCTCCCCGACTGCCCAGAAACACGCCCCACATACAGGGCAGGCAACACCAACTACACACGCAAGCTTGGTACACCAATTGGGCCCCACAAGACTCACTCCCCCACTCACCAAAAAGGCTAAGCAGGGGAGATCTGGCTTGTGGAGAACAGGTGGCTCGTGGACGCCACCTGCTGGTTAGTTAGAGAAAGTGTACTCCACGAAGCTGTAGATCTGATAAATTAGAGATAAGGACTTCAACTGGTCTACAAACCCTAAAAGAACCCTATCAAGGTCAGCAAATGCCACGAGGCCAAAAACAACAGAAAATTATAAAGCATATGAAAAAACCAGACGATATGGATAACCCAAGCCCAAGCACCCAAATCAAAAGACCAGAAGAGACACACCTAGAGCAGCTACTCAAAGAACTAAAGATGAACAATGAGACCCTAGTACGGGATATGAAGGAAATCAAGAAGACCCTAGAAGAGCATAAAGAAGACATTGCAAGACTAAATAAAAAAATGGATGATCTTATGGAAATTAAAGAAACTGTTGACCAAATTAAAAAGATTCTGGACACTCATAGTACAAGACTAGAGGAAGTTGAACAACGAATCAGTGACCTCGAAGATGACAGAATGGAAAATGAAAACATAAAAGAAAGAATGGGGAAAAAAATTGAAAAACTCGAAATGGACCTCAGGGATATGATAGATAATATGAAACGTCCGAATATAAGACTCATTGGTGTCCCAGAAGGGGAAGAAAAGGGTAAAGGTCTAGGAAGAGTATTCAAAGAAATTGTTGGGGAAAACTTCCCAAATCTTCTAAACAACATAAATACACAAATCATAAATGCTCAGCGAACTCCAAATAGAATAAATCCAAAAAAACCCACTCCGAGACATATACTGATCACACTGTCAAACATAGAAGAGAAGGAGCAAGTTCTGAAAGCAGCAAGAGAAAAGCAATTCACCACATACAAAGGAAACAGGATAAGACTAAGTAGTGACTACTCAGCAGCCACCATGGAGGCGAGAAGGCAGTGGCACGATATATTTAAAATTCTGAGTGAGAGGAATTTCCAGCCAAGAATACTTTATCCAGCAAAGCTCTCCTTCAAATTTGAGGGAGAGCTTAAATTTTTCACAGACAAAGAAATGCTGAGAGAATTTGCTAACAAGAGACCTGCCCTACTGGAGATACTAAAGGGAGCCCTACAGACAGAGAAACAAAGACAGGACAGAGAGACTTGGAGAAAGGTTCAGTACTAAAGAGATTCGGTATGGGTACAATAAAGGATATTAATAGAGAGAGGGAAAAATATGGCAAACATAATCCAAAGGATAAGATGGCCGATTCAAGAAATGCCTTCACGGTTTTAACGTTGAATGTAAATGGATTAAACTCCCCAATTAAAAGATATAGATTCACAGAATGGATCAAAAAAAATGAACCATCAATATGTTGCATACAAGAGACTCATCTTAGACACAGGGACACAAAGAAACTGAAAGTGAAAGGATGGAAAAAAATATTTCATGCAAGCTACAGCCAAAAGAAAGCAGGTGTAGCAATATTAATCTCAGATAAAATAGACTTCAAATGCAGGGATGTTTTGAGAGACAAAGAAGGCCACTACATACTAATAAAAGGGGCAATTCAGCAAGAAGAAATAACAATCGTAAATGTCTATGCACCCAATCAAGGTGCCACAAAATACATGAGAGAAACATTGGCAAAACTAAAGGAAGCAATTGATGTTTCCACAATAATTGTGGGAGACTTCAACACATCACTCTCTCCTATAGATAGATCAACCAGACAGAAGACCAATAAGGAAATTGAAAACCTAAACAATCTGATAAATGAATTAGATTTAACAGACATCTACAGGACATTACATCCCAAATCAACAGGATACACATACTTTTCTAGTGCTCACGGAACTTTCTCCAGAATAGATCATATGCTGGGACATAAAACAAGCCTCAATAAATTTAAAAAGATTGAAATTATTCAAAGCACATTCTCTGACCACAATGGAATACAATTAGAAGTCAATAACCATCAGAGACTTAGAAAATTCACAAATACCTGGAGGTTAAACAACACACTCCTAAACAATCAGTGGGTTAAAGAAGAAATAGCAAGAGAAATTGCTAAATATATAGAGACGAATGAAAATGAGAACACAACATACCAAAACCTATGGGATGCAGCAAAAGCAGTCCTAAGGGGAAAATTTATAGCACTAAACGCATATATTAAAAAGGAAGAAAGAGCCAAAATCAAAGAACTAATGGATCAACTGAAGAAGCTAGAAAATGAACAGCAAACCAATCCTAAACCAAGTAGAAGAAAAGAAATAACAAGGATTAAAGCAGAAATAAATGACATAGAGAACAAAAAAACAATAGAAAGGATAAATATCACCGAAAGTTGGTTCTTTGAGAAGATCAACAAGATTGACAAGCCCCTAGCTAGACTGACAAAATCAAAAAGAGAGAAGACCCATATAAACAAAATAATGAATGAAAAAGGTGACATAACTGCAGATCCTGAAGAAATTGAAAAAAATTATAAGAGGATATTATGAACAACTGTATGGCAACAAACTGGATAATGTAGAAGAAATGGACAATTTCCTGGAAACATATGAACAACCTAGACTGACCAGAGAAGAAATAGAAGACCTCAACCAACCCATCACAAGCAAAGAGATCCAATCAGTCATCAAAAATCTTCCCACAAATAAATGCCCAGGGCCAGATGGCTTCACAGGGGAATTCTACCAAACTTTCCAGAAAGAACTGACACCAATCTTACTCAAATTCTTTCAAAACATTGAAAAAAATGGAACACTACCTAATTCATTTTATGAAGCTAACATCAATCTAATACCAAAACCAGGCAAAGATGCTACAAAAAAGGAAAACTACCGGCCAATCTCCCTAATGAATATAGATGCAAAAATCCTCAACAAAATACTTGCAAATCGAATCCAAAGACACATTAAAAAAATCATACACCATGACCAAGTGGGGTTCATTCCAGGCATGCAAGGATGGTTCAACATAAGAAAAACAATCAATGTATTACAACACATTAAAAACTCGAAAGGGAAAAATCAATTGATCATCTCAATAGATGCTGAAAAAGCATTTGACAAAATCCAACATCCGTTTTTGATAAAAACACTTCAAAAGGTAGGAATTGAAGGAAACTTCCTCAACATGATAAAGAGCATATATGAAAAACCCACAGCCAGCATAGTACTCAATGGTGAGAGACTGAAAGCCTTCCCTCTAAGATCAGGAACAAGACAAGGATGCCCGCTGTCACCACTGTTATTCAACATTGTGCTGGAAGTGCTAGCCAGGGCAATCCGGCAAGACAAAGAAATAAAAGGCATCCAAATTGGAAAAGAAGAAGTAAAACTGTCATTGTTTGCAGATGATATGATCTTATATCTAGAAAACCCTGAGAAATCAACGATACACCTACTAGAGCTAATAAACAAATTTAGCAAAGTAGCGGGATACAAGATTAATGCACATAAGTCAGTAATGTTTCTATATGCTAGAAATGAACAAACTGAAGAGACACTCAAGAAAAAGATACCATTTTCAATAGCAACTAAAAAAATCAAGTACCTAGGAATAAACTTAACCAAAGATGTAAAAGACCTATACAAAGAAAACTACATAACTCTACTAAAAGAAATAGAAGGGGACCTTAAAAGATGGAAAAATATTCCATGTTCATGGATAGGAAGGCTAAATGTCATTAAGATGTCAATTCTACCCAAACTCATCTACAGATTCAATGCAATCCCAATCAAAATTCCAACAACCTACTTTGCAGACTTGGAAAAGCTAGTTATCAAATTTATTTGGAAAGGGAAGATGCCTCGAATTGCTAAAGACACTTTAAAAAAGAAAAACGAAGTGGGAGGACTTACACTCCCTGACTTTGAAGCTTATTATAAAGCCACAGTTGCCAAAACAGCATGGTACTGGCACAAAGATAGACATATAGATCAATGGAATCGAATTGAGAATTCAGAGATAGACCCTCAGATCTATGGCCGACTGATCTTTGATAAGGCCCCCAAAGTCACCGAACTGAGCCATAATGGTCTTTTCAACAAATGGGGCTGGGAGAGTTGGATATCCATATCCAAAAGAATGAAAGAGGACCCCTACCTCACCCCCTACACAAAAATTAACTCAAAATGGACCAAAGATCTCAATATAAAAGAAAGTACCATTAAACTCCTAGAAGATAATGTAGGAAAACATCTTCAAGACCTTGTATTAGGAGGCCACTTCCTAGACTTTACACCCAAAGCACAAGCAACAAAAGAGAAAATAGATAAATGGGAACTCCTCAAGCTTAGAAGTTTCTGCACCTCAAAGGAATTTCTCAAAAAGGTAAAGAGGCAGCCAACTCAATGGGAAAAAATTTTTGGAAACCATGTATCTGACAAAAGACTGATATCTTGCATATATAAAGAAATCCTACAACTCAATGACAATAGTACAGACAGCCCAATTATAAAATGGGCAAAAGATATGAAAAGACAGTTCTCTGAAGAGGAAATACAAATGGCCAAGAAACACATGAAAAAATGTTCAGCTTCACTAGCTATTAGAGAGATGCAAATTAAGACCACAATGAGATACCATCTAACACCGGTTAGAATGGCTGCCATTAAACAAACAGGAAACTACAAATGCTGGAGGGGATGTGGAGAAATTGGAACTCTTATTCATTGTTGGTGGGACTGTATAATGGTTCAGCCACTCTGGAAGTCAGTCTGGCAGTTCCTTAGAAAACTAGAGATAGAGCTACCATTCGATCCAGCGATTGCACTTCTCGGTATATACCCGGAAGATCGGAAAGCAGTGACACGAACAGATATCTGCACGCCAATGTTCATAGCAGCATTATTCACAATTGCCAAGAGATGGAAACAACCCAAATGTCCATCAACAGATGAGTGGATAAATAAAATGTGGTATATACACACGATGGAATACTACGCGGCAGTAAGAAGGAACGATCTGGTGAAACATATGACAACATGGATGAACCTTGAAGACATAATGCTGAGCGAAATAAGCCAGGCACAAAAAGAGAAATATTATATGCTACCACTAATGTGAACTTTGAAAAATGTAAAACAAATGGTTTATAATGTAGAATGTAGGGGAACTAGCAGTAGAGAGCAATTAAGGAAGGGGGAACAATAATCCAAGAAGAAAAGATAAGCTATTTAACGTTCTGGGGATGCCCAGAAATGACTATGGTCTGTTAATTTCTGATGGATGTAGTAGGAACAAGTTCACTGAAATGTTGCTATAGTATGTAACTTTCTTGGGGTAAAGTAGGAACATGTTGGAAGTTAAGCAGTTATCTTAGGTTAGTTGTCTTTTTCTTACTCCCTTGCTATGGTCTCTTTGAAATGTTCTTTTATTGTATGTTTGTTTTCTTTTTAACTTTTTTTTCATACAGTTGATTTGAAAAAAGAAGGGAAAGTTAAAAAAAAAAAAAAAGAAAGAAAAAAGACAAACAAGGAAAAAAAAAAAAAAAAAAACGATGTAGTGCCCCCTTGAGGAGCCTGTGGAGAATGCAGGGGTATTCGCCTACCCCACCTCCATGGTTGCTAACATGACCACAGACATAGGGGACTGGTGGTTTGATGGGTTGAGCCCTCTACCATAAGTTTTACCCTTGGGAAGACGGTTGCGGCAAAGGAGAGGCTAGGCCTCCCTGTATTTGTGCCTAAGAGTCTCCTCCTGAATGCCTCTTTGTTGCTCAGATGTGGCCCTCTCTCTCTGGCTAAGCCAACTTGAAAGGTGAAATCACTGCCCTCCCCCCTACGTGGGATCAGACACCCAGGGAAGTGAATCTCCCTGGCAACGTGGAATATGACTCCCGGGGAGGAATGTAGACCCGGCATCGTGGGATGGAGAACATCTTCTTGACCAAAAGGGGGATGTGAAAGGAAATGAAATAAGCTTCAGTGGCAGAGAGATTCCAAAACGAGCCGAGAGATCACTCTGGTGGGCACTCTTACGCACACTTTAGACAACCTTTTTTAGGTTCTAAAGAATTGGGGTAGCTGGTGGTGGATACCTGAAACTATTAAACTACAACCCAGAACCCATGAATCTCGAAGACAGTTGTATAAAAATGTAGCTTATGAGGGGTGACAGTGGGATTGGGAATGCCATAAGGACCAAACTCCACTTTGTCTAGTTTATGGATCGATGTGTAGAAAAGTAGGGGAAGCAAACAAACAGACAAAGGTACCTAGTGTTCTTTTTTACTTCAATTGCTCTTTTTCACTCTAATTATTATTATTGTTATTTTTGTGTGTGTGCTAATGAAGGTGTCAGGGATTGATTTAGGTGATGAATGTACAACTATGTAATGGTACTGTAAACAATCGAAAGTACAATTTGTTTTGTATAACTGCGTGGTATGTGAATATATATAAATAAAATGATTATTAAAAAAAAAAAAAAAAAAAAAAAAAAAAAAGAAAGGAGGAGAAAAGGACATTATTGGGACAAAAGAAAAACTGGAATGTAAACTTTATATCAACATTAAATTTCTTGAACTTGATAATAGCAGTTAAGGTAATTACATAAGTGAATATTCTTGTTCGTAGGAAATGTACATACAAGCAAGTATTATATATTCAAGGAGTATGATGTGTGCAACCTTTCTAATGTTCAGAAAAGAGACAGATAATGATAGATTAGGTGACAGATAGATAGATACAAAGATATGGCAAAAGTGGAAAAATGTTAAAATTGGTGGATCTGGCTATATGGGGAGGTTGGGGGTATGTTAAGAGCTCTCTGTATGGGGTTTGTATTATTTTTGCAACTGTCCTGTACATTCGAAATTATTTCAGAATAAAAAGTTAAAAAAATACATTGTTAGTAAGTGGTAGGGCCAAGATGAACCCTAGTCTGCCCAACATAAAATCCATGCACAGTCCACAGAGACAGAAAAAAGATTAGGGGTTGCTAGGGGATCTAGGAAAGCAGCAGTGGGGATTGGCTAATAATGGATATAAGATTTTTGTCTGGGGTAATGAAAAAGTTCTGACTAGAGAGTGGTGATAGCCGTGCAACATTGTGAATGTAATTACTGCCACCAAATTGTATACTTTAAAATTCTAAATTTTAAGTTATGTATATTTTACCACAATTCTTTAAAAAGAAAAATGACCACGCACTCCATGGCTCCCCAGTGCTCACCTCTTTTTGTGCATAATGACATTTTTTTTTTTTTTTTTTTTTTTTGGAAAGTTTGGTAGACTTCCCCTGTGAAGCCATCTGGCCCTGGGCATTTATATGTGGGTAGTTTTTTTTTTTCTTTTTTTTTTTTCTTTTTTATTGAGATTGTTCAGATACCATACAATTATCCAAAGATCCAAAGTGTACAATCACTTGCCCCTGGGTACCCTCATACAGCTGTGCATCCATCACCACACTTAATTTTTGTTCAATTTTTAGAAACTTTTCATTACTCCAGACAAGAAATAAAGTGAAAGATGAAAAAAGAACAAAAGAAAAGGAAACTCTAAACCTCCCCTATCCCTAACCAACCCCCATCAATTGTTGACTCCTAGTATTGATATAGTACGTTTGTTACTGTTTATGAAAAAATGTTGAAATACTACTAACTGTAGTATATAGTTTGTAATAGGTATATCGTTCTTCCCTATATGCCCCTCTATTATTAACTTCTAATTGTATTGTCATACATTTGTTCTGGTTCATGAAGTGATTTCTAGTATTTGTACAGTTGATCATGGACATTGCTCACCATAGGATTCAGTTTTATACATTTCCATCTTTTGACCTCCAACTTTCCTTCTGGTGACATATATGACTCTGAGCTTCCCCTTTCCACCTCATTCACACACCATTCGGCGCTGTTAGTTATTCTCACATCTTGCTACCAACACCCCTGTTCATTTCCAAACTTTAAGTTCATCCTAATTGAACATTCTGTTCATACTAAGCAAGAGCATCTACATTTCTTCCACAAGGCAGGAGGGAGAGTCAAAGAAGGTAGAGAGGCAAAAGAAAGAGGAAACAAAAAAAAATGACAGCTAGGAAGCAGCAAAAGGAAAAATAACCTTAAATCAAAGTAGAATAAAGAATCAGACAATACCACCAATGTCAAGTGTCTAACATGCCTCCCCTATTCCCCCCTTATCTGCATTCACCTTGGTATATCACCTTTGTTACATTAAAGGAAGCATAATACAATGATTCTATCAGTTACAGTCTCTAGAGTTTATGCTGATTGCATCCCCCCCCAATGCCTCCCCATTTTTAACACCTTGCAAGGTTGACATTTGCTTGTTCTCCCTCGTAAAAGAACATATTTGTACATTTTATCACAATTGTTGAATACTCTAGATTTCACCAAGTTACACAGTCCCAGTCGTTATCTTTCCTCCTTTCTTGTGGTGTCTCACATGCTCCCCATCTTTCTCTCTCAACCGTATTCATAGTTACCTTTGTTCAGTGTACTTACATTGTTGTGCTACCATCTCCCAAAATTGTGTTCCAAACCACACACTCCTGTCTTCTGTCACCCTGTAGTGCTCCCTTTAGTATTTCCTGTAAGGCAGGTGTCTTGTTCACAAAGTCTCTCATTGTCTGTTTGTCAGAAAATATTTTGAGCTCTCCCTCATATTCGAAGGACAGCTTTGCTGGATACAGGATTCTTGGTTGGTGGTTTTTCTCTTTCAGTATCTTAAATACATCACACCACTTCCTTCTTGCCTCCATGGTTTCTGCTGAGAGATCCGCACATAGTCTTATGAAGCTTCCTCTGTATGTAATGGATTGCTTTTCTCTTGCTGCTTTCAGGATTCTCTCTTTGTCTTTGACATTTGATAATCTGATTATTAAGTGTCTTGGCGTAGGCCTATTCAGATCTCTTCTGTTTGGAGTACGCTGCGCTTCTTGGATCTGTAATTTTATGTCTTTCATAAAAGATGGGAAATTTTCATTGATTATTTCCTCTATTATTGCTTCTGCCCCCTTTCCCTTTTCTTCTCCTTCTGGGACACCAATGATACGTACATTATTGTACTTTGTTTCATCCTTGAGTTCCCGGAGACGTTGCTCATATTTTTTCATTCTTTTCTCCATCTGCTCCTTTGCGTGTAGGCTTTCAGGTGTTTTGTTCTCCAGTTCCTGGGTGTTTTCTTCTGCCTCTTGAGATCTGCTGTTGTATGTTTCCATTGTGTCTTTCATCTCTTGTGTTGTGCCTTTCATTTCCATAGATTCTACTAGTTGTTTTTTTGAACTTTTGATTTCTGCCGTATACATGTCCAGTGCTTCCTTTACAGCCTCTATCTCTTTTGCGATATCTTCTCTAAACTTTTTGAATTGATTTAGCATTAGTTGTTTAAATTCCTGTATCTCAGTTGAAGTGTACATTTGTTCCTTTGACTGGGCCATAACTTTGTTTTTCTTAGTGTAGGTTGTAATTTTCTGTTGTCTAGGCATGGTTTCCTTGGTTATCCAAATCAGGTTTTCCCAGACCAGAACAGGCTCAGGTCCCAGAGCGAAGAAATATTCAGTATCTGGTTTCCCTGCAGGTGTGTCTTAGAAAATTGCTCCACCCTTTGATGCCTCAGGTCACTGTGCTTTTCTGCCCAGCAGGTGGCGCCTGTCAGCCTATAATTCTTGACTGGAGTGAGGAGGTATGGCCGTGTTCCCCCAGGCTCTGGGGTCTGGTTCTGAATGGAAAAGGCCCCACCCCTTTCCTCCTAGAGAAGACAGAACCCGCAGGTGGAGGTCATTAGCATTTCAATGGTCTCTCTCTCTCTGCTTGTGCTGTCTCCACCCTTCCCCGAGTCACAGCCCTGGAAACTGAAAATGACTGGGGCTTTCTCCACTGAGCCGAAAAAGAAACAGATAGTCCCCTTCAGACCCGGTCCAAGGCGACCCTCCGGCTCTCCCAGGTCAGTCGTCACCCAAAGCCTCTGTCTGTTTTTGGGGGCTGCGTACCTGTAGTGAGCAGTTCACACTCGCTACTTAAAACCCCAGTTGGAGCTCAGCTGAGCCGTATTCGCTTGCTGAGAGAGATCTTCTCTGTGGCACCATGCAGCTCGGGCTATGGGGGAGGGGGTCTCCCGACCTGGTTCCGCAGGTTTTACTTACAGATTTTATGCTGTGTTCTCGGGCATTCCTCCCAATTCAGGTTGGTGTGTGATGAGTGGATGGTCTCGTTTGTCCCCCGCAGTTATTCTGGATTATTTACTCGTTGTTTCTAGTTTTTTGTAGTTGTTCCAGGGGGACTACTTAGCTTCCACTCCTCTCTATGCCGTCATCTTGCCCGAGCCTCCCATAATGACATTTTAATTGCTTCAGTCCCTAACACACACCAACTTTATCCCAGCTGTCCTTACTCTCAGAATCAGTAGATTCCAACTTGTCAGGCTGTTACTAACCCTAGCCCCACAACCTCTGCAATGCAGGGCTGACAGTCCCAAAAGGTGTCATGGACAGCAGCTTCTGTAACACCTTCCCTTCCTCCTAAGTCTTCTTACATAGTTCCCCCTTCTGCCAAGTCTTCTGATGGATCTCCAGAGCCATACCCTGGCCAGCCCTTTCCAAGGACAGCCCCTCCTTCCAATATCTGCCTAGCACTGAAGTCACGGGCAGGTTAACAGTTTGGTCTGCACCTGACATACAGTACTAACCTCTATACTCCCAAAGTGGAATCTGGCCACTTCTCCTTCCTTTTCACACCCCAGGTCATTGAAACTCATACTAGGACATGGGAGACTGGACTGATTCAGCCAATGCTGCACTGTGATCTCTTGGTGCCAGCACTGAAAATGACCAAATGCCTTGGGAAAAATATCCTTCCAGTGAAGTCATACTACATATGGAGGAAACTGTTGGAGCACACTAGGCTGGTGACAGCTCGGTCTCTGTGCCCTAACATCTGAGTGTTATGAAATTCCCTTGGGCTGTGCTTATGTGTAGTCTCTTCCTAGTTGGGGGTCTTCCCTGCTTACTGGAGGCAGACTGGGATGGGAATTCATGTTGTGAAACACAATCCAATATTTCACATACTACTCTTTCTACCCATGGTAAAAAATGTTCCTAAGAAGCATATTATTGGAAGTTTCTGTTTTCAACAGTAGAACTATCGCTATGGTTCACACAGGGTTGTTTGTAAATAATTCCACTGAACAGTTATGTGACTTCACACAAATCAATTGACTTCTCTGAGCCTGCTCCTTACCTGCAAAGTGAGGAGGTCGGATTAATCAAGCTTTAGGGCCTCTTTCGTGTATAATCTATGATTCTCTAGCTTGCTTCCAAGTTTGCTCATTTTCTTCTATGCTCTCTGGCACACCTCAGCAATCAAGAGGTGAGACTAGCTGAAACAAATGAACCACTACCCCTCCCCCAATCTTTTAAACAACTGTACCTTAAACTTGACTAAGATACAACACATTTCTAACTCCTCACATGATTTCTCTTCCGTCTGCCAGTCCTGGAATTAGAACTTTAAATATAAAATTCTATTTAATTGAAAAATTTTCTAGTTACTCAAAATATTTGTACAACTAGAAATCACCAAACACAAATCCAAAAGATGGGAGAGTTGAAGAAGGGAAGGGAGAGATGGACATTGAGGGTATCTTTTCAATTCTTTGGTATAAAAAAGGTTTTCTGAGGGTAACTGAAAGGGTGCTTTGAAGAAAAGTTGAAATTCCCCATCTGCCTATGGCCTTTCCGGTACAAAATGTAGGCCAGTGTTAAGGGACAAAATAAGAGGCAAGCATGGATGCATGAAAACTGTAATGGCTCAGAACAAATTAGAACAGGATGAGGAAATAAACTGGTATCACTGACTCCAATGGCAGTCTGGGGGGATTTCCTCCTTCCTTCTGGGAATTTCTACATTCCTTTCTGGCCATATCTCAGTGGTTTTTCATTTGTATGTTTGTTTGTTTAGCAGAACAATCAGGCCATGAGAAAAGGTGTCTGCAGATAAGCTTTAGAACCTTTCATCTAAGATTAGAGGACAGCTCTATGACAATAGAAGTAACAGAGGCATGCTTTGGGGTATTCTTAACTATGGATCACACTCTACTATAATGCTTTGTTTACTTGACTGGGAGCTCCTTGCAGGCAGGAGCTAGCTCTTAACCTTTTCTATATGTGTAAACCTAGTAAAGTGTCTGGAATTTAGTACTTGGTAAATGTTTCGTGATGGATTGACTGAATCAAAGAATGAACTAGATTGACTGCTGTTTATTTTCTCAAAAGCTCTGTTTTTTGTGGGGAAGCCACAATTCATATGTATTTTCATTTCTCTAGGAGCTACAGACAATAGATATTCAATCAGTGCTAATTAGCCAAACAGAATCAAAGAATTTCAGCCATGGAAGGGAGAGCAGAATGAGCAAAAGAAAGCTTGATTTTATGTTGGCTTGTCTGGCATATATCTTCATTATCCGAATGACTAAATTTCTCTGAAAGGACTGACTAGACATTTAAATTTAAATGGAAAGAAAAAACAAGGAGGAATCAAATGGTCAAAACTATTAAGAAAAAAAGCGTTTCTGTTTCAGAGTAAAAAAAAAAAAATGAAGAAAAAAGACATGGCTTAAAAAAAGGAGTCCTTACACTTTCCACTTCTCATTGGATAGACTTCCATTACAAAGTTCAGCACGTCCCTGAGAGGCTGCTCTAGTGTAGCTGAAAGAGCACCAGGTAGGCAGGAGTCAGGAAACTTGGGCACGAGTTTTGTTTCTGCCACCCATGTGATTTTCCAAGATCACGTATTATTGTGTGAACATGATTAAGACATTTAAACCTCTCTAGGTTTCAGTTTCCTCATTTATAATGTAGGCATTAGGCTTTGGCATAAAGACCAATTAAAATAGTTCCTGTAATACGATTCTGTAAAATATACAGCCTTGAGCAAATGTCAAATTTATTCCTATTTTAATCTTTTTGATGCTTTTGTAAATAAAATTGTTTTCTGAATTTAGGGACTTATTTTTTACAGGGATGCACACATATGGAAATACAAACATGATGGTACTACTCTGAATCAAGCTGACTGAATCCTAACAGTGAAATTCAGTACAGGCTAGAACTTGATTTACCCCTATTAAAGATTAAACTAGTCAAACATTGCTTCTAAGACATCACAGTGATCCTTTTGATAGCAGTGTGCCAGAACTTCTAAACGCTTACCATGTTTAATTATGACCTGTGAGAAACAAAAGAACAGGGCAAATTACCTAACACAAAAAGTATTTTCCATCATACTTGCCTTTGGAACATATTGCATAAAATTGGCTTTTTAAAAATGAGTTTTCTTGAACCAAAAGGAAACTGACAGTTTTGTTGAATATCTATCATGTGCCATAGTATGCTGTGGAACCTGCCAAAAAATCACCTTATTTCATCCCCAAACTCAAGTGTTAAATAAATCACCTAAAGTCTCCTGGCTAATAAACAGTGGAGCCACGATTCCAACCTAGGTCCATTTGGTTCAAAAGTACAGGCACTTTCCAGTACACTATACCACAGAATCTGAACTGTAGCACTCAGGAAGTCTAACACCTGTACCTCCCACAGCTTTGAAGAATCCTTTTTTGGGTCCTTTGTATGTTACTCAAGGTCACCATTCAATTATAGAAAGAAATCATCCAGCAAGAATGGTTGTCTCTAGGAAGAGAGCCATGAGTGGGAGGAAGACTAACATTTTAGTAACAAAGTTTTTGCACTTCTTAAATTTGTACCATGTGCAAATATTATCTTTTCTAAACAATGAAAGAAAGAGACAGAGAAAAGGAAAGATTGGTTCCTGGACCAGCTCTGTCACCCACTAGCTCTATGATTTGGGACAAGTCACTTCACTACCTTTTGGATATTATTTGCTTTGCTGTAAAATGAGGGGGATGTACTAAATTATTTCTAATGTTCCTACCAATTCTAAGATACTGTTATTCTAATTTACTCTGCAAAAGTAATTAAAAATTCAAAAAGAGCAGTCAAATGGCCACTCTAACAGAGTATCTTTAATTAGAAATCTATTAAGATTAGATGAGGAAAAAAGACTTGGAATATTAAAGTCAAGATTCCTTGAATCTAGAAACAGAGAGATAAATTGGAAACGAGAATATAGAAAATAAATTATGTATTGTAGGCTTTCCCACCCTAAAATTTGTCATGCCTTCAGGGAGTCTTGGGCTAGTATTGAGAGGAATACTAAAAGGAAACATCTTTCCCTGTACCAGAATCTGACCAGTCCTCTTAAGAGAGAGAGAGAAAAAGAAAGTCCAAATAAGGAAGAATGCAATTCTCTTATCCTGTCCTGTTCAGAACCCATCTCTATGCAATCTGGGCCTCTCTTCTCCTCTCTAGGCAAAGAAAATCCCTGTCAATCCCACTCATACTAGAGAGCACAAAACAATTTAAGCATTCTAGGGATTGGGTCCAACACATTCAGAGATGGAGACAGAACTGGAAGCCACTGGAATAAAAGTTATTTGAGCTGCATATCCCCTTTTTGGCTTGGATAATTTTACCAGATGTAAGGTACATACATGGAAATGAGGAGAATTAAACATTGTATTTTTGCAGATGAAATATAAGCAGCTCTGTCAGGTTTTCAACTCAATTCACCCAGCACTTGTACAGGCTTACATTGCTGAGAACTTTCCACCCTGGCCCACCAGAGCTAACATAAGCACACTATTTCCACCCTCTGCTGTATGCAGAAGATTCAAGATTAAAAAGGTCTTCCCTGTAATTGTTCCCAGTATAAAATTTTCATTCAGAGCTGAAAGCTTATTCCTTTAAATACCAAAAAGCATTCTATTTTAATCCTTTCAGAAGGAAATATTTATAAAATGGGTTATATGCAATCTCTGCCTTCTTAAACAAAGTATACTAAACATTTGAGCCCTAACCTATTTAGCTTTTCAAATTATTATGCCCTTTTGAGATACTTTTTCTGTCTCCTTTCTTGCTCCTCTCTGCTGGCATTCGCTTGTCATTGTACCTTATTTTAACTTCTAATTTGTTACTTCTAATTCTCCTGCGGTCTTAAAAATCAGATAGCCAACCCCATCAGGACTGTGTATGAAGTAAAGACGAAACTGACTCTAAGGAACTAAGGGGCTCTGTAGTGACTGCACAGCCTCTGAGATGGCAGCTAGATGGGTGGCTGGGATAATTCATGTGACACAGAATGTTAAACTGGCGATTTCAAGTGAGACACCAAGATGAAATAGACTTAAAACTACAAAGTAAGATACGAGTCTGGGATGAAAACAAGTTTGGGAACTATTAAAATCCCCCACCCAGAAAGAGAATAGAGAAGGACCAAAAGCATAGAGACAGAGAGGAGATTGGTGAAGAGGATTTCTTTGCCATGAGCTGTTGGTGAGCCAGAAGCCCCAAATGGTCAGGGGTGGGGGTGGGGGGTAGGGGAGTAGGAGGGGGGGCCTGCCCCTCACCTCAAGCCCAGTGAGTGAGGCTCCCAATAGACAACTTGAGGGACACGATACATGACCCCTGGAGTGTTAAGGACACAATGGATTGATGTTTGAGTCTCACATGGAAACCCTACATGGATGAAAGATAAGCTGAAAGAGATGTTCCTTTGGGGTTGGCCTGCACTAAAAAAACATGTAGGGGCAAAGAATGTTTCACAAAGATCAGATATGGTTCACATGGGAGAAAGGGAGCAATTTTTAAGAAGCTTTTTATTATGGACATTTAAAAATTTATGTAACAGTAGAGAGAATAATAAAAATAAACCCCTATGTGTTCATTAGCAGTTTCAACAATCATCAATGTATGTTCAGATTGGTTTTATCTACCTTATTCATTCTCCACCCCCATATTTTGAGGCAAAAACAGCCTGGTGCCCTTTTAAATCTTGCCCAAGAAGACTTCCTGAAGGCATGATGGAACTTCTAGAGAGAATGAATGTGAAGTAAATGACTGAAAATGAAGGGATGAGGACAAAGCAGCCAAGTGGAAAAAAATATATCCTCATCATAGGAAGTACCGTTTAATATTCCCTGGAAGGCCCCAGAAGAACCCATGGAAGTACCCTCAAGAGAATCAGCTTTAAACCTCTGCCAGATGCAAAAAGTACAAAGCTATCTCATGATTTAACAATTAAGTAATTACTTTCCTGTCGCCTTATGTCCCCTCCTCTCCTCAAATTGCTGCTGCCCATCCCTTCTGCCCTGGTGGGGATCAGAAATTGCTATAATCAAAATGGGAGAGGTGGGGTGGAAAACTACAATAAAGAGAGAAAAAGGTTTACAATCTTTTAAATTTGCTATGGAAGGAAAAAATTGTAACTTTATATCAAGCATGGCATTTTTATTATTACTTGGGACTAAACATGAGTTATGAAGTGATACCATGTTTGCAACCCTAAAGTTACTGCAGGGCATTTTATTTCCTAAGAATGAGCAGAAGAGTTACAAGACTACCTAAGTTTTCAGACTTGACTAAGGGAAGAACCACCCCTACCGAAAAAAAAATTTTTAAAACAGTAGGGGAAAAAAAAATAAAGTTGCTTTCTGTTTAAATCACACAAGTTCTGCTTGTCCTACACACCTGTTATATATGTTTCAAATGCCAGATTGTAAAAAATAAAAATTAATGTTTATATTTAGCTTATATTTATATGTATTATATCAATATACTTTATTATATTTAAACCCAGTAATAATATTATTGTTATTTTATTAATAATTAAGATTATTCTGAGTCCTACTATGAACCAGGGTCTATGTACTTTATATATGTTAACTCTTATCTTCATAACTACCCTGCTTGGGGAAACAAAGGCTGTGACTTGCCCAAGTTTATACAGCCATATGTTTCTACATATAAAGTCTATAATCTTTCCACTACATCACATTGCCTTTTCCAGATAATTCCCTTAGAAGAATATTAACATGGAAAGTACTTCAGAGGTTACCAAGGGCTGGGAGGAAAAGGAATAGGAGTACTGCTTAAAGGGTAAAGCGTCTTTATTTTAGGTGATGAAAAGTTTTAGTAATGGAGGGTGGTGATGGTAGCACAACATCGTAAAAGTAAATAATACCACTGAATTCTACACTTGAAAATGGTTAAAATGGCAAATTTTATGTTATATATATGTTACCACAATATAGAAAGAAAGAAAGAAAGAAAGAAAGAAAGAAAGAAAGAAAGAAAGAAAGAAAAGAAAGAAAATGACCATGAGTGAAATGGAGGGATTAGGGTAAAATGGTGGGAATTAGGGAAGGGGTTATGGGTTTTGGGGAGAAGTAACAAAAATGTTCTAAATTTGTGATGTAAGCTGCACGAATCTACTAAAAGCCATTGAACTGAACACTTTAAATGAATGATTTTATACGTGAATTATTTTGCAATAAAGCTGTTTAAAAAAAAGATTTACTGCCCACTAATTGGTGACCAGATGAACAAAATGTGGTACATCCATACAATGATATATTGTTTGGCAATAAAATAATACTAATAGAAGAAACAACCTGGAGAAACCTCAAAAACATTATGCTAAGGGGAGGGGATGAGGCACAACGGGCTTCTCCTCTGTGAAAGAAACTAGAGAGGGGCCAGAGGATGCACAGGATCGTGGTTTGGGGTGTAACCAGCCATAGAGGAACCCCTACAGTATGTGGTGGGGATGTGGACAAAAAGGAGGAGGGACGGCACCTCAAGGGACGGAGTGGTGAGTTTGTTTGGCCCGGACGCTTCCTAGGGCCAAAAGCAGCAAGACAGCAAGACAGTGGCTCTCCAATCCCATGCACCCACCTTGGCAGTTAGCTGGGGAGGTGGCCCACCATAGCCATATGGCCAGGAGGTCCGGTGAGGGAAGTCAAGAGGCAGCATTTAATCTCCCCCCACGGAAGTCTGGAGGGGGGTGGGGTGTACCCGCAAGAAGCAGGAATAGGAGAGGGCGCCTCAGGAGCCTGTCCCATACCCCAGAAGTTTGCGGGTGCACGGCAGGCAGAGAGCAGGGCACGTTTGAGCTGCAGGGTGCCCTGGAGCTGATTCCCTGCCAAACTGCACAGGACCCACACCACACCCCCAGGGCTAGTAGTCCCCAGTGCACACAGAGAACTGATGCGATTGGTTTCCAACCTGGTTTGGATTCCACCCAGCACCTAAGCAGTTCGAGGAAGGCTGGCTTTAGAGTAAAAGGCAGCTCAAGAGTGCCACCTGCTGGTAGCATAGAGAAACTGAACTCCAGCAAGCTGTAGCTCTGCCAAACTACACATAAATGCTCAAATAATCCTGCATTTCCCAAAATAACCTTATCAAGACAAGTAAATGCACCAAAGACAACAGAAAATCATAAAGCACTGGAAGAATCTAGAAGACATGGACAAGCCAAATGAACAAATTAAAAAACTGGAAGAGTCACAAAATTTGGAGCAATTAATTAAAGAAGTATACACAAATCTCTAAAAACAACTTCAACGAGATGTCTAAAGACATAAAGGACACCACAAAGACTCTAGAAGACCATAAAGAAGAATTTGAAAGAGTAAATTTAAAAAACAGAAGATCTTAGGGAAATAAAAGATACTGCTGACCAAATTAAAAATAAACTAGAGACACATAATAGCATATTTGAAGAGGCAGAAGAAAGGATGAGTGAACTTGAGGACAAACAATGGGACATGAATACTAAAGAACAAATGGTGAAAAAAATAAAAAAATTTGAAATCATCTCGGGGAAATAATGGACAACATGAAGCAAACAAATATAAGAATCACTGGTGTCCCAGAAGGAAGAGAGAAGAGTAAAGAGCTAGGAAGACTGTTTCAAGACATAGTTCGGGAAAATGTAACAACCCTTTAAAACAACATAAATATGCAAATCAAGGATGATCAATGAACTCCAAAAAGAATAAATCCAAATAAACCCACTGTGAGACATATACTGATAATATTGTCAAATGCTGAAGAGAAGGAGAAAGTTCTGAAAGCAGCAAGAGAGAAGCGATTCACCACCTACAAGGGAAACCACATAAGACTAAGTACTGACTACTCAACAAGCAACACAGGTGAAAAGGCAGTGGTATGACATATTTAAGATTCTGAAAGAGACAAACTGCCAGCCAAGAATTCTTTATCTAGCAAAGCTCTCCTTCAAAACTGAAGGAGAGCCTAAAATCTTCACCGATAAACAAATGCTGAGAGAGATGTTAACAAGAGACCGCCCCTGCAAGAAATACTCAAGAGAGCTCTAATCTCTGAGAAAAAAAGAAAGGAAAGAGAGGTCTGGAGAAAGGCACAGAACTGAAGGGTAAAGGTAACTTAAAGGAAAATAAGAGAGAGGGGGTAAAAATAGATCTGAAAATAAAAACCAAAAGATAAGATGGCTGATTCAGGAACTCCCTTCACAGTAATAACTGTGAATGTGAATGGATTAAACTTCCCAATTAAAAGATACAGACTTGTAGAATGCATTAAAAAGTATGACCCATTGATATGTTGTTCACAAGAGACTCATCTTAGACACTGCAACACAAAAAGACTGAAAGTAAAGGGATGGAAAAAAATATTCTATGCAAGCAGCAACCAAAAGAAAGCAGGGATAACTACTTTAATTTCAGACAAAATAGACTTTAAACGCAAAGATGTCATAAGAGACAAAGAAGGATACTATATATTAATAAAAGGGACAATTCATCAAGAAGAAATAATCATAAAAGTTCATGCACTAAATCAAGGAGCTCCAAAGTACATGAGAGAAACACGGGACTAAACTGAAGGGAACAACAGACATTTCTACAATAACAGTGAGAGATTTCAATACACCATTCTCTTCTACAGATAGAACAACTAGACAGAGGACCAAAAGGGAATTGAGAACCTAAACAATATGATAAATGAATTAGACTTAACAGACATATATAGATTGTTATATCCCAAAGTACCAGGATATACATTCTTCTCTAGCACCCATGGAACATTGTCCAGGATAGATCATATGCTGGGGCACAAAAGAAGTCTTAATAAATTTAAAAAGACTGAAATTATTCAAAGCACATTCTCTGACCATAATGGAATGCAACTAGAAATCAAACACCAAAAAACCAGATCTTTCACAAATACATGGGGGTTAGACAACACACTCCTAAACAACCACTGGGTCAAGGAAGAAATTGCAAGAGAAATGGGTAAATATCTAGAGACCAATGAAAATGAGAACACAACATATCAAAGCCTATGGGATGCAGCGAAAGTGGTGCTGAAAGGGAAATTTACAGCTCTAAAACCATATACCAAAAAGCAAGAAAAAGCTAAAACCAAAGACCTAACTGAACAACTGAAGAGGCTAGAGGATGATCAGCAAACTACTCTAAAGCAAGCAGAAGAAAAGAAATAACAAAGATTAAAGCAGAAATAAATGAGCTGGAAAACAAACAATAGAATAAATAAAACCAAAAGTTGGTTCTTTAAGGAGATCAACAAGATTGACAGGGAAGACCCAAACAAACAGAATCAGAAATGAGAGCAGGATAATTACTATGGATACTGAAGAAATTTAAAAAAAAACATAAGAAGATACTATGAAGAACAGTATGCCAACAAACTAGACAATTTAGAGCAATTAGACAATTTCCTGGAAACTCATAAACAACATAGACTGACCCAAGAAGAAATAGAAGCCCTCAACAAACCAATCAGAAGCAAAGAGATCCAATCAGTTATCACAAATCTACCTAGAAATGAAAGCCCAGGGCCAGATGGCTTCATGGGGAATTTTACCAAACTTTCCAAAAAAGAATCGACACAATTCCTGCTCAAACTCTTTCAAAAAACTGAAGAAAAGAAACACTACATACTAATTTTATGAAGTTAATATCACCCTGATACCAAAACCAGATAAAGACACTACAAAAAAAGAAAACTATAAGACAATCTCCCTAATGAATATAGATGAAAAAATTCTCAACAAAATACTTGCAAATCGAATCCAAAGGCACATTAAAAGAATTATACACCACAACCAACTGGGGTTCATTCTTGGCATGCAAGAGTGGTTCAACATAAGAAAATCAATTAATGTAATACAACACATTAACTAATCGAAAGGGAAAAATCAAATGATCATCTCGATAGATGCTGAAAAAGTATTTGACAAAATGCATCATCCCTTTTTGATAAAAAACACTTCAAAAGGTAGGAATTGAAGGAAAGTTCCTCAATATGATAAAGGGCATATATGAAAAACCCACAGCCAGCAAGCACAGTACTCAATGTTGAGAGACTGAAAGTCTTCCTCCTAACATCAGGAACAAGACAAGGATGCCCACTGTCACCTCTATTATTCAACATTGCGCTTCAAGTTCTAGCCAGAGCAATTCCAAAACAAAGAAATAAAAGGAATCCAAATTAGAAAAAAGAACTAAAACTGTCATTATTCACAGATGATATGAGCTTATATTAAGAAAAGCCTGAGAAATCAATGACAAAAGCCATTTGAGCTAATAAATTCAGCAGACTGGCAGGATACAAGATTAATACACGTAAGTCAGTAATGTTCCTGTAAACTGGTAATGACCTAACTGAAGAGACACTCAAGAAAAAAATTGCATTTTCATTAGCAACTAAAAATATCAAGTACCTAGGAATAAATTTAACCAAGGACATAAAAGACCTCTACACAGAAAATTACAAAACTTTACTAAAAGAAAGAAAAAAGGACCTAAATAGGTAGAAAGATATGCCATGCTCATGGATAGGAAGGCTAATCATCATTAAGATGTCAATTCTACCCAAACTGATCTAGAGATTCAATGCAATTCCAATCAAAATTCCAACAACCTCCTCTGCAGACTAGGAAAAGCTAGTTATCAAATTTATTTGGAAGGGAAAGGGGTCTTGAATTGCCAAAAAACACCCTAAAAAAGAAGAATGAAGTGGAAGGACTTACACTGCCAGACTTTGCAGACTACCATAAAGCCACAGTGGTCAAAACAGCATGGTATTGGCACAAAGATAGACCTATTGCTCAATGGAATCAAATTGAGAGTTCAGAAATAGACCCCAGATCTATGGTAGACTGATTTTGATAAGTCTCCCAAATCCACAGCAATCTCTTCAACAACTGGGGCTGGGAGAACTGGATATCCATATCCAAAAGAATGAAAGAGGACCCCTACCTCGTACGCTATACAATAATTAACTCAAAGTGGATCAAAGACCTCAATATAAGAGACAGCACAATAAAACTCTTAGAAGATAATATAGGGAAACATATTCAAGATCTAGTAATAGGAGGTAGCTTCTTAGACCTTACACCCAAGGCACAAGCAACAAAAGAAAAAATAGGTAAATGAGAACTCCTCAAAACACTTTGTCAAAAAAGTGAAGAGGCAGCCAATTCAATGGGAGAAAATATTTGGAAAACATATATTTGATAAGAGACTGATATCCTGCACATATGAAGAAATCCTACAACTCAAGAACAATAGTACAAACAGCCCAATTATAAAATGGGCAAAAGATATGAAAAGGCATTTTTCCAAAGAGGAAATACAAATGGCAAAAAAAACACATGAAAAAATGTTCCATCTTCACTAGCTATTAAGGAAATGCAAATCAAAACTACAATGAGATATCCTCTCACACCAATAAAAATGGCTGCAATTAAATAAACAAGAAACAAAACATGCTGGAGAGGATGTGGATAAATTGGAACTCTTATTCATTGCTGGTGGGAATGTATAATTGTACAGCCCCTGTGAAAGACAGTTTGGTGGATTCTCAGAAAACTAGATCGAAGTACCCTATGATCCAGCAATCGCACTTCTCAGTATATACTCAGAAGATCTAAAAGCAGTGACATGAACAGATATCTGTACATTACCACTTAGGAGAGATATTGTATGTTACTGCTTACTGTGAGCTTCCTGAACAATGTAAAATCAATGCCTTTATAATGTAGAATATTGGGGACATAGTGATAGACAGAGGCTACTATAATGATAATGTAATATGTTCAGATATATTAATGAGGGTCAATTTAAAGGTATGGGAATGGGTAGGGGTGATGAATGTTTATTAATGGGATTATAAGTATCGGAGCTGTATTGAAGGCGAATCGGATTGAGAGAGGTTGTTTAAAGACACATAACCAACAGAACAGCACCACAAATATAGATAGGTGCTTGTATGATATACTTCTAAGGTATGACACTAGTACAGAGAGTTGGCAACAGAATGGTATATGGGAAAAATCTACCTATTGCACACTAAGGACTACAATTAATAGGAATACGTTACTAGTACCACACAAATACTAGAGACAAATGATTATGAGCTGAAAAGAGTATGGGGTGTTTTGGGTCATGAGAATTGTTGAAAATGGAGAGTGATGAGGACTGTACAACTAAGTGATGATAATGTGAGATACAGACAGATTATCGTGGACAGAACATATGCTATGTGAACTTAGGAACACCCTACTTTATAAGTCAAGTCCTTGATCTTGAAGCTTGCTCTTATGAAACTTAATGGTTGCAAAGGAGAGGCTAAGCCCACCTATAATTATGCCTAGGAGTCATCTTCAGAGAACCTCTTTTGTTGCTCAAATGTGGACTTTCTCTAAGCCCAATTATGCAAATTAATTCATCACCCTCCCCCAAACGTGGGACAGGACCCCCAGGTGAATGAGTCTCCCTGGCGATGTGGAACACAGATTCCAGGAATGAGCCTGACCCTGGCATCGAGGGGTTGAGAATGCCTTTTTGACCAAAAGAGGGAAAAGAAAGGCAAAAAAATAAGGTTTCAGTGGCTAAGAGATTTCAAATAGAGTCAGAGGCTGTCCTGGAAGTTACTCCCATAGAAGCTTCACTTAGATATACCAGATGGCCACAGTATGAAAAGCCCAAGTCAACAGTAGTCCTGAAAACCCTAAAGAATACCTGGGTACCTATCTGAAACTCTATAAAAGTTTCACTCACTAAGTTTATTCTTCAGAAACTTAAATCCTCCAGAGAGTTCCCATGACAGCTAAGTCCCGAAACACAGAGGCAAGAGCTTCTTCAAGAACATCAACCAGATGTGTCCCCTTTTCCTATAATGTCAGCACCCCTTTTCAAGATGAACAAGTTAGGGTGGTCACTCCCTGGACACCCCTGAAGATTGGGAAAGTGATTAAACTAGAGGAAGGTGTAGCAACAGACAAGATGGAATTTAACAAAGGATTATGAATACTGTATCTCTATATAACTTTCTTTTTCTTAGTTGCTGGGGTATTGGAATAGCTAGAAGGAAAGAACTGAAATGGTAGCACTGTAACCCATAACATTCTTTGAAATTTGCTCTATAGCTACTTGTAAAATTGTAATTTGAAAGTTATCACCTTTTTGTTTATATGTTATATCTCACAATAAGGAAATAACTGAAACTATGGTACTGTAACTCATAATATTTTTGGAAATTTCCTATATTACTACTTGCTAAATTGTACTTTGAAAGTTATTACCTTTTTTGCATATATGCTATATTTTACAGTAAGGAAATAACTGAAACTGTGGAACTGTAACCCATAACATTCTTTGAAATTTACTCTCTAACTACTTGTTAAATTGCACTTGGAAAGTCATCACTTCTATGTATATGTGCTATATTCCAAAACAAAACAAATGATTAAAAAATACAAAAAAAAAAACACTATGTTAAGTAAAAGAAGCCGGACACAAAAAATAAAGTAAATCATTCTTTTCTATGAAATATCTAGAAAAGAACTCTATAGATGCCAAGAGCAGACTGGTGTGTGCCTGTGGCTGGGATGGGAATGGGCAGTGACGTAAACAGGCACAAGGGATCTTTCTGGAGGATGGAAATGTTCTAAAATATAGTGATGGAAGGAGAAACTAAGATGGCGGCTAGGTGAGACAGGGCAAAAAAACACCTCCGTGAAAAACACTAGATAAAAACCAGAAAGTGACCCAGAATACCGGTTACAGTGATGTGCCAGCTCGACGAGGTCTGCTAGCTCCACAGGGGCCGTATACTTGGTGAAACCGGGAGTTTGCATTCTGAAACGAGTGAGTAAGCTGGCTGGAAGACCCGCAGCTGCGTGGCAGTGTGGGGAAGCCAGGGGTTGGCGTTTGGAAACCAACTGGTTCTTTTAAATAAAAAAAGGGAAAAACCCAGGAGCGGCTACAGTTGTGACAGTGGGAACCACGCAGTGAATCATAGCAAGAGGGGGCTGGGCCGGGCTCTCGGTGTCTGGCCTGGAGGATAGCCCACTACAGATACCCTCGGGGCCGGGGGAGCGAAGAGGAGAGCCGGAAGCAGAAAGAAATCCCGCAGTGTGCAGCTGACTCCTCAGAGGTCTGGATAAACTCCTGCCCAGGGCCATGCCCACAGCCCAGAGCCCCACCAGTTGTCCCAGAGCCGGGAAGGAGGAACTGTGTGAGGAGGAAGGGGTTGAGACTCCCTGTTCGGCCATCTTTGCATCAAGCTGAGAGCACCCCTGCACAGCCCGGCGGCCTGGGGCTTCCCTTGAGGGATGGCACGCACTGGTGACGTAGCACGGCACTCCCTCGGCAGAGGTCCTGGAGGATCGCGGTTGGGAGGGGGAACCCGCTCGGAGAACCTAGGGACACTATGCCAAGTCCGGTGGTTTGTGGGTCAGCGACAGAGAGGGTCTGGGGCTGAACTGAAATGAAGGCTTAGACTCTTGCAACAGCCTTGAATCTCCGGGAAGCTGGGGGATTTGAATATTAAAGCTGCCCTTCCTCCCTGGTCACCCGGACACACGCCCCACATTCAGGGCAGACGGCTCCAGCAACACACCCAAACTGAGTTCTCCAGCTGAACCCCACAAGAATCATTTCCCCACACACCGCATGGACAAGGTTGAGAACAGACTTGAGGGGTATAGGTGACTCACAGATGCCATCTGCTGGTTAGTTAGAGAAAGTGTACGCCCCCAAACTGTGTTTCTGAAAAATTAGATCAGTATCTTTTTTTTACAACTTGAAAGAACCCTATCAAGCAAAGCAAATGCCAAGAGGCCAAAAACAACAGAAAATCTTAATGTATATGATAAAACCAGACGATATGGAGAATCCAATTCCAAACACCCAATTCAAAATATCAGAAGAGACACAGTACTTGGCACAATTAATCAAAGAACTACAATCGAGGAACGAAAACATGGCAAAGGATTTAAAGGACATCAAGAAGACCATGGCCCAGGATATAAGCGACATAAAGAAGACCCTAGAAGAGCATAAAGAAGACATTGCAAGAGTAAATAAAAAAAATAGAAGATCTTATGGAAATAAAAGAAACTGTTGGCCAAATTAAAAGACTCTGGATATTCACAATACAAGATTAGAGGAAGTTGAACAACGTCTCAGTGTCCTAGAAGTCCACAGAACAGAAAATGAAAGAACAAAAGAAAGAATGGAGAAAAAAATCAAAAAAATCTAAATGGATCTCAGGGATACGATAGATAAAATTAAACGTCCAAACTTAAGACTCATTGGTGTCCCAGAAGGGGAAGAGAAGGGAAAAGGTCTAGAAAGAGTATTCAAAGAAATTGTTGGGGAAAACTTCCCCAAACTTCTACACAATATAAATACACAAAGCATAAATGCCCAGTGAACTCCCAAATAGAATAAATCCAAATAAACCCACTCCGAGACATATTCTGATCAGACTGTCAAATACTGAAGAGAAGGAGCAAGTTCTGAAAGCAGCAAGAGAAAAGCAGTTCACCACATACAAAGGAAACAACATAAGACTATTGTGACTACTTAGCGACCACCATGGAGGCGAGAAGGCAGTGGCTTAAGAAATGAGTGCAGGGTTGCTGTTTGAGGTGAAGGGAAATTTCTAGTAATGGATGGTGGGAAAAAGCATTACAACATTCTAAAGGTGATTAATCCCACTAATGGAATGCTAGGGAGGGGGTGGAATGGCAAGATTTAGGCTGTATATATGTTTCCACAATTGAAAAAAAAAAAAAAGACAGTCTAAATAGATGACAATTGAATGCCAAGGATGAACCTGGATGGGATTGGAGGATGGAGGACAGGAGGCTCAAAGGGACACAGTTGAGACATAAGAAAAAGGAAATATAGAATGTAAACTTTGTATCATTGTTGAATCTCTTGTACTTCTTAGCTGTGCTTAATGGGATTGCATAAAAGAATGTTCTTGTTCATGGAAAGTGTATATGTGAATATAGTGTTTGTTCAAGGATGTGTGCAGCTAGCTCTCATATGTTCAGAAGACAGAGTAATAGATGACGGATGACAGACAGGGAGGGAGGGAGGGAGGGAAAGAAATAGCGATGTGACAGCATGTTAAAGTTGGTGGATTGGGCTATCAGGGGAGGGGGGTCAGGGTATGATGGAGTTCTGTGTATGGGGTTAGTATTGTTTTTGCAACTATTCCTATAACTTTGAATTTATTTCAAAAAAATAAATAAATAAAATAAAATAAAATATAATGATGGCTTCACAACTCTAAATTTACTAAAAATCACTGAACTGTACACTTAAAATGGGTGAGTTTTATGGTATGAAAATTATACCTCAATAAAGCTATTTTTTACAGAAAGATTTACTATATAAATTTTAAAAAGAGGCAAACAGCCCAGTTTTTTTAAATGGTCAAAATATATGAACAGGCAATTTACAGAAGAGAAAACATGAATGAACCAAAAACACAAACAAATGTTTAACCTCACCAGTAATAAAAGTAATGCTAATTTAAAAACACAGTGCACCCCAAAATTCAAAAGTCAGGCAATACCAAATGTGGAGTAATGAGAACTTATATTCACTCCATTCAAGGTTATGGATTGGAACAACTACCACTTCAAAGCCCTTTGACAATACCCAGATGCCCTACAACCCATCAATTCCACACCTAAGTTCAGAGAAATTCATATACATGTGCTAGCAGACACACATAAGGGTTCACAGAACTTTGTAAGAGTCAAAAACTGGAAAAAACTCAAATGTCCATCAACAGAACAAATAAATAAATGGTGGTATAGTAATACAATGGAGTAACATTAGCAATGAAAATGAATGAATTAGAGCTACATATATTATGATGCCATTTAAATATTTAAAACCATACACAATAATATTAAATATAAATTAAGAAATAATGAATAAAAATTCAGGATAATGACTCCCTTTGGACAAGGAGCAGAGCAAGGGAGATTTGATCAGGGGTAGGCAAATAGAAGATTTCAACTGAATTGGTAATGTCTAATTGCTTAAGCTGAGTGGTAGGCGTGTTTTTCTCTTTAAATTTTTTTGCATGTTTGAACTATTTCATAATAAATTACCTTAAAAATTCCCCTAAGTTTTTAATTTGCTACCAAGGAAAAGAAATGAGAAAGGTAGAATATAATTTTTTCATTGAAATATAATTCACATACCATAAAATTCACTCCTTAAAAATGTAAATTTGGTGGTTTTTAGTATAGTCACAATATACTATATGTAACCATCTTCACTATCTAATTCCAGAATATTTTCATCACCCCAAAAAGAAACCCCATACCCATTAGCAGTCACTTTTCATCCTCCCTTTCCCCAGACCCTGGCAACCACTAATCTACTTTCTGTCTCAGTGGATTTGCCTGTTCTGGGCGTTTCTTATCAATGGGATTATATAATATGTGGCCTTTTTTGTGACTGTATTCTTTCATGAAACATAAGGTTTTCAAGGTTCATCCACGTTGTAGTATGTATCAGTACTTCATTTTATTTTTATTGTCAAATAATACTCCATTCTATGGATACGTCATATTTTGTTTTTCTACCCATAAGTTAATGTACATTTGGGTTGTTTCCACATTTTGGCTATTATGACTTAATACTGCCACGAACAATTATATACACATTTTTGAGTAAACATGTTTTCAGTTCTCTTGGGTATACACCTAGGAGTGGAATTGCTGGGTCATACTCTAACTTTTTCAGGTACTGCAAAACTGTTTTCCAAAATTGCTGCACTTTTTTTATAAGGAATATAATTTTAAAAACTGTTTACTAGGGTAAATAATTTTAATACTAAAATCACTGAAATAAATTTTAAAGAAGAAAATTTACCCCCTTCCATCTGGCTCTAACACAATGGATTTCATTTTTGTCTAAAAATATATATTTCATACATGTTTACAAAATTGTAATCATAGAAAACATACAATTTTATATCCTTTTTTTCATTTTCAGTATATATTTAAATAGTCATTTGCAGGATTCATTCATTCAGACTTTTTTTTTTAATTAAATTCAGTTTTATTGAAATACATTCACATACCATAAAATCATCCATGGTGTACAGTCAACTGTTCACAGTATGATCATATAGTTACGCATTCATCACTACAATCTATTTCTGAATGTTTTACCTACATCAGAAAGAATCAGGATAAGAATAAAAAATAAAACTAAAAAATATAGCATCTCAAGTGTCCATCAACCAATGAATTAATAAATAAAATTGATATATAGATACAGTGGACTATCACTCAGTCATAAAAAGCAGTGAAGTTCTGATATGTGCAACAACATGGATGAGCCCTGAAGATACTATATTAAGTGAAATAAGCCATACAAAAAAGACAAATATATGATCTCAATGATATGAAATAATTAGAACAATCAAATTCATAGAGTCAGAATCTAGAATATAATTTACCAGGGGCTGTGGTGGGACTACAGAATGGAGAGTTAATGCTTAAATTGTAGAGCTTGTACCCGGGTTGACTGTAAGGTTTTGGCAGCAGTTGATGGTGATGGTAGCAAAACATTGTGAATCTATTTAAAAGCATTGAATCACATATTGGAATGTGGTTAAAAGAGTAAAATTTAGGTTGTAGATGTGTTACTAGATTTAAAAAAATAAAAACATGGATGGTACATCAAAAAAAAAAAAAAAAAAAAGAACACCCAAATCACCCCCCATCCCACCCTATTTTTCATTTAGCTTTTGTCCCCATTTTTCTACTCATCCATCCATACACTAGATAAAGGGAGTGTGATCCACAAGGTTTTCACAATCACACTGTCAGACTTACTGTTTTTATGATGCTGACTATCAAAAAATATAAAGTAGATTCAACATTATTATACACTTTTAGGAAGCCAACAGTATTGAAAATGCCTCAGTCAACCCCTTCAAAAGATGTGCTTTCATCAGTGGTGCACGCCTGTTAGAGATTCTAAGCTTGTTATAATATTTAAAGTAAATGATGGCATTAAAAGGGCTTCAAAATGTATCAGATTTTTTTTCTTCATTAAAAAAGGTAAGTTCATAGTTTCCAGGTTTCAAAGTGAAAAGATCTTAACATATGGAACTTAAGATTAGTCATTCAATTCCGGAAGTACCAATTAAAAGGCAAAATTATTTTAAAAGAATAAGCACAAATATTAGCTAAGAATATTAACAATTCAAATTACCAACCTTAAACACATCCTCAATACATCTACTAAGTTCTTCTTCTGTTACCAAAATGGTCCCTGGTGCCAAGTCACTCTCTGGAATCTCTAGAGAACAAAAAATAAAACACCTCACACTCAGTACCTTATTGAATAAAAGAACCTGAGCCTAAGGAAGAAAGGTTTACTATAGAAGTGGTTTGGTAAGTTACAGCTAAGATTAGCAAATTGTCAGGATCTCCATTTCACAATAAAGCACAGTTACATGACGTGGCGCCATTCAATGCAACATTCCAAGCAATCTATGATGCCTGTAATTACAAACATACATCATTATTTTATCTATCACTAAGGAAGAAAAACACACTGCCACTTTAACCTATGACACATTAGCAGTTAGAAGTTTTATTTTGTATTTACTGAATGAAGAAATAGGGAAGAAATGAAACAAAATGGCAGAGTTAGTGGGTTGTTTCTGGGTGACGGCTACAGAGGAATTCTCTGTGTGTTTGAAAATCTTGCTTTAAAAAGTTTTCAGGAAGAGTTTTAAAAGTACTGAAAGTATTCTTTAAGACTTACTTAGATATAGAGTATCTAATAGGGAGGTATTTGGGAAATAGGGAAGTATTAGGGGAAAAATACAATGCAAACTAGAGACTATAATTAACAGAAACATTGTATTATGCTTCCTTTAACATAACAAAGGCAATATACCAAAGCTAAATGCATATTAGAGGGGGACGTAAGGGAGGGTATGGGACTCGTGGCATTGGTAATGTTGTCTGACTCTTTATTCTACTTTAGTTTAATGCTACTATCTTTCCTTTTGTTGCTTCCCAGCTGTCATGGTTTGTTGTTTTTTTTTTTTCTCTCTCTCTCTTTCTTTTTTCTTTTTATTTTGTCTCTACCTCCTTTGACTCTTCCTCCTGCTTTTTGGAAGAAATGGAGATGTCCTTATATAGATAATGGTGATGGTAATGAATGCATAAATACGTGATTATACAGGGAATACATGACTATACAGGGAAACATCAATTGTTTACTTAGGAAGGAATGTATGGTGTGTGAACAAAACTGTCTTAAAAAAAAATGGGTTGAAACCTTGAGAGCACTATATTGAGTGAAATAAGTCAGACACATAAGGACAAATATTGCATGGTCTCACTGATATGAACTAATTATAATATGTAAACTCATACACATGAAATATAAGTTACCAGGATGTAGAATGAGGCTAAAGAATGGAGAGTGGTTGCTTATTAAGAATAGCATGTTCAACTAGGTTGAACTTAAATGTTTAGAAATGGACAGAGATGACAGTAGCATGTTGTGAGAATAATTAACAGTGCTGAATGGTGCATGAATGTGGTGGAAAGGGGAAGCTCAGAGTCACGTATGTCACCAGAAGGAAAGCTGGAGGTTAAAAGATGGGAATATATAAAACAGTGAACCTTGTGGTGGGCAATGTCCATGATTAACTGTACAAATATTAGAAATCTCTTTAATGAACCAGAATAAATGTATGACACTATAACTAGAAGCTAATAATAGAGGGGCATATAGGGAAAAATATATACCTATTGCAAACTATATATTACAGTTAGTATTTTAACATTCTTTCATCAACAGTAACAAATGTACAATACCAATACTATGAGTCAACAATGGAGGGGAGATGGTCAGGGGTATGGGAGGATTTGAGTTTCTTTTCTTTTTTGTCTTTATTTCTTTTCTGGAATAATGAAAATGTTCTAAAAAGTGAAAAAAAATTAATTGTGGTGATGGATGCACAGCTCTATGATGGTACTGGGGGCAAGTGATTGTATACTTTGGATCTTTGGATAATTGTGTGGTATGTGAACAATCACAAAAAAAAAATATTGAAGCTACTCTTTAAGACTTAGATACAGAGTTTCATTATATATCATTTTTTAAATATAAGCCTAATGATTGGAATAAATGGGATAGGGATTACCCAGTGTCCAACTCTTGTAACACCCTTCAACACTGAATTACTGATACACAGGCTTTTCCATAATATATTGTTCTCTGTGCCACCAAGAGGGCAGATGATGCTACATTTCTTACGAGTCCACCACTCTACTCTTATCTTTCAGTTTTTCTTCCAAGTCACTAACACCCATCCTGCAAATTTTGATGTTCATTTACAGGCACAGACAACTACTTCATGACTGCCATCTGGCCAACAGTGATTGTGAAATGCATGTTGATATCAAAGTTGCTAAAATGTGATAAAGATTTCCAAAATAAAACTTCTTTTAATGTGAAAAGAATATGCATCTTGGTTTTGATAAAATATGGTAATTAATCACAATTGCCACATAGTCTTAAAAATGTGATAACAATATGAAGAACAGTATTAAAAAGCTTATACTTTAGATTGTTTTTCCAGTGGCAGTGATAAAACTATGTAAGATTAGTCATTTTCTTGCCAAGTACTTTGTGTTATCAATAGACTGTATATGCAAGACACACTAGCAGATGTTACAAATGTAATCTAACACATTAAGAATGCCTGGCAAATAGTAGTCATTCAATAAATATTTCTTGAATGAGTGAACAAGTCCCAGGACAAAACTAACTGACCCACAATGAGACTGAATCTATGCTTCACAAGCACTGTGTTCTAGGCCAGTGCTCAAACTTTAAACCGATTGTTGGGTCCCACCTCAGAGTTTCTGATTTTGAGGTAGAGCCCAATAATTTGTTTTTTAATAAGCTCATAAATGATGCTGATACTGCCAATCCTGGGACCAGACTTTGTGAACCACTGCTCTAGACTAAAGCAAATATCTTATCAGTCATAGACAACAAAATAAACAGATTAGTAATGAGTTATAGTTTCAGTACATGAAATTAGATATGTAAGAACTGCTAGACCCTAATACTGAGATCATCAGAAATAATACTTCAGTTTTTAAACCATTTATTGAAGAATATACTGATTCTAGACTAGATTTCCATCAAATTTATAAAGGAATTAGAGGTTTTTACTCAAATATGATGTTTATCATATTTGATCACAAATTTCACTTCACCAAAGTTCAATCTTGTGAAGTTTTACTGTGCACAAGAATTAGACTATCTCCATCCCTACTCTTCAGTGCTATATATACCCAAGAAAAATGTATACTACAAATGACTTCTATACAAAGTCTACAGAGAACTAAATTTGCTTTAACCATAATATCAATTTTTCTCTTCATTTTAAATCTACAAACTGTTATCTAGAAAGGTATTTTTACTCACTAAGAATGCTAAAATGATACTATGTCCCAGCATTAAACTCAATAAACTACAAGACCATACAAAAGGAAGTGCTGAAAATGTCAACCTTTTAAGAAATTAAAACAGAAAGAAACCCAGTGGTCATATCTGGGACAATTTGAGCATCAAAATGAATGAAAAGAATGTATGATAATACACTGCATGAATCCATACCAATAATTAAAAAATAATTTTTAAAGAGGGGCAAGACAGGGAGAAAGAAAGCTCTTTTTACAGAATACAACTAGCAAACTAGAAGGAATAAAATATATAGAAAGTCATCATTTCCCAGGCAAGCAACATCAATGGATACCAAATCACAGTATGAAAGACTAGTAAGAAAAAGGATATTCACACAATCTGTCATTCCACAGATTACTTATGCATTACAAAGGTGAAAAGATATTTTTTATAATGGAGAAATCTGGCTGTCATCACCTTAACCAAATGATCATATTTAACATCATTAATAATGGATAAACGGATAAGGTATCTGCCCCCATGACGTGATCCACTGGGAAAAAAACATCATCTAGTAGAATTCCTGCCAAAATGTTTCACCTGTATCTAATCAGGAAGAAACGATTAGACAAATACAAATCGAGGAACATTCTTTGACACAGCTGACCCGGGGTCCTCAAAAATGTTGTTCAGAAAAACAAGAGTAGAAACTATTCTACATTAAAGGAGACCAAAAAGACATAACAAGTAAATGCAACTCATAATTTTTGATTGGAGTCTGGATTTTAAAAAATAGCTATAAAGAAAATTATTGGGACAATTAGAGAAATTTGAATGTAGTATTATATTAAGGTTAAACCTCCTGAGTGTGATAATTATATTATGGTTATATATGTAGAAAACTGTCATCTTTCTTTAGCGATGCATGCTGAAATATTTCGTGGTGAAGTGTCATGTCTGCTACTAACTCTCAAGTGATTCAGCAAAAAATATCTATGTGTGTAGAAAGAGAAAAAGATAAAGTGAACACTGCCAAAATGTTAACAGTGAATTAGGTGAAATGTGTATGGGTGGTTCAATGTACTAGCCTTAAAACTTTTGTGCAGTGAATTTTTCAAAATAAAAATTGGTGGGAGTTGAATGAAATAAGCCGATCACAAAAGGACAAATACCTTACGATTTCACTTATAGCAAATAGTCAAATACACAGAATAAGCAAATGCATATACAGAAGGAAACAGATTACAGGTTACCAGGGGCCAGAGCTGGGGGGGATGGGGAATTGCTGTTTTATGGATACAGAGTTTCCGTTTGGGATGATGAAAAAGTTTTGGTAATGGATGATGGTGATGGTAGCACAAATTTGTGAATGAAATTAATACCACCACTGAACTGTACACATGAAAGTGGTTAAAATGGAATATTTTGTGTTTTATATATATGTTACCACAAAAAAATTAAAAAAAAAAAAGAATTTGCAGGAAAAAAGCAAAATTAAAGACACTGATATACCACAGACTTAAAACACTTAAATCTGAAATACAGGAGACGGTCCTTGAGAGGGACACTCAACCACCAGACTTCCTCCTTTACCTGCTGTATTCAAACATCGATGAAGAGGAGCTAATACTGGCTGAAGCAAATACTTTGCTGCCAGCTGTGGGTGTTCTCTTGCCATAGTTATAAAGGTAGTGGTGGCAACTCTCTGAAATTGTCGTGCTGTCAATTTATCTTGAAAGTGAAATAAATCCAGAATCTAAAAGAAAAATTACATAAAATTAATATCAGGCTCTTTGCAAGAAGCACTGCATTAACCAGAAGAGAAATCATTAATTTTTTTACACTAAAAAATAAACTCAGTACAATAACACTGATACAACAGAATTGTTTTTTCGATTTAGCTACCCAGTCTCAAAGGGTGTAAGAGCTGAAGAAGCTAAGTTTCTGAAAAATAATTTGATCAAATTTATAAAATACATGCTCATTGTAGAAAATATGAAAAAATAAAGTTTTAAAAAGAAAATTAAAATTTCCCCAAATCACTATCAACATTTTTGGTGTATTTTTTCCCAAAATATTTTCTATATTTTTTTTAATTGAGATCATACTTCATATTCAGTTTTGCATACTACTGAAATATTCTCATATTATAACAAATTCCTCAAAAATATTTTATTTCAACTGTATGTTGTAATTTTTTTAATTATTCCCTAATTTCCAGATATTACCTAAATTCAGATTTTGCTATTATGAAAAGCACAGAAAAATGAAATTATTGGGTCTAGGTGTATAAATATTCTTAGGGCTGTAAAGCTTGTTGTGTCTGAGTTGTTCCAGATGAGAACTTATTTTAAGCTAATAAATAAACATTTATCCCTAGTGTTTACTAGTGGGTTTACCCTGAGATTAGCAACAAATGGAAAAATTCATGTTTGCTTTCTGATTTAAAAGTGACCTTGCACCTGGAAGGGAAAAATCTTCTGTCTACAAACTAGATGAAAAAGAGTGACTCATTAGACTGGAAACTTGTGACTTGATTTTTATCATTTTGTGAAGTACCTCAACTATAGCTACGAGTTTCAAAAAATTTTAACTCATCATTGCAGATGATAACTTTGTCCCGTAAGATAAGTAACTTAACTATAGTATTTTCAACATGAGATCTTTACACTGTGATATTTTGTTCCCATGTGCACCTGAAAATCAGCATAACAACTGAATGACCTTTTTTGGTCAGCACTCTGAAGGGTGTGTCTTATATCTAAATTCACGTGCAGCACTGATTAAGAAAATCCCTTCCCCATTTTCACCTACCAGATTAATAAAGACCAACAAGTTTTGTAAATACACTGTGCAGGCAGTATCAATCAAAATTTAAAATACACATACCCTTTGAACCAATAATTCTAGTTCTTGGAATTTTTTGTATGGCAATACTTGCACAAGTGCACAAAGATTTATGGATTTTAACCACAGCATGGTTTGTAATAGCAAAGGAATGGAAACAACTCAAATGTCCATCAATAGGATGCTGGACAAATAAATTATGGCACATTAATACTATGCATCTATTAAAAGGAATGAGGCAGCTCCATATGAAATGATTCTATATGACACAGTCTCCAAGGGACATTAAATGAATAAAATAAAATGAAAAACAGTATATGTAGCATGTGACCATTTAGATAAAAATTAGATACAGACACACACACATACACATAAACTTGTTGCAAAATATATAGAATCTCTCTGGTAAGATAAATAAGAAATTGGTAACCTCTGAGGGACTAGGGAAAGGGATGGGAGAGAGACTTACTTTTCAGTCTACTCTTGTGCTTTTTAAATTTGCATATCATGTTAATTTACCTGGTTCATTTAATACCTTAAAAAAAAACCTAATGAAAAACACAAAGAGAAAAGAGAGTGAAGAAGATGAAATTTAGTTTCATATTCTAGCTCTGAGAGCAAGCTGGTCAGTCATTTAATAATGGTGAGGCATTCTTAAACCTAACAATCAGGTCAGTATCTTCCACAGGTTCTTATTCACTAGAAGGTCCCCCACTAAACAATAAACTTAAATATTTTATTCCTTTTACCTCACTATTAGAGGAATGTTAAAAACATTCTTTATGTAAATAAGCAGATAATCCTCAGTTAAAAGAAACAAAATTATTTACCTGGGGACAGATATCCCTATAGTAACTCTCAGGTGAAAGAGATTGCTGGGGACAAGAGGCCAAAATCTTTGCAATCAAGTCACACTTCTTCCAGTCAGCAGCTGTCACTTCAGCATCATTCCCGCCAGCTGCCCCAGCTGTCAGCAATGGATAGGGAATGTTAAAAACTCACAGCAGTTCTCCATAGGTTCCATGTATGCCTAAAGTGTTTTTACTCTAATGAAAATTATTTCTTGTATAAGATAATTTACCCCTCCTCACTTTCCTTTCAATGATTGTTTCTGGAAAACTCAGAGAAAAGAGCAGCACTTAATCAGTGTAATGATATTATTCATATGACTTGAATACAAACTTCTTCTCAGTGTTTATTATTTTATTTTTATTATTCTATTGTCTTTTCATAGGTGTCATTTCATTTAGACTGCCTTAAACCTCAGCCATGATGGAGTAACAGAGATCAGGTTTACCTTACCACCTTAAACAATTAGAAAACTGGATAAAATGTATGAACAATGGTTTTGAGACATCGGACAAGCAAAACCAGGACACTGGTTCCTGAGAGAAGAGAAGCAAACAAGGTGAGCCTCACAACTGCCCTAGCTTACCACGTGAAGAGCGTTTCCAAGTCGCAGCACAGCAAAGGGGTGCCTAAACAGAGCCGGGCATCTTGTTGAGTTGAAGAAACAGAGTTCAAGGTTCAGGGAGGCCAAGGCAGCTAGAATTTTCAGGGCAAAATACCAGGGAGGAGGGAGCTACACATAGAGAGCCCTAGATATCTGCAAAGGGGTTGGCCCTCTCTCAGTCTTTGGCGGAGCATGATCTGCATATATGTGAGAAAAGTATCCAAGGCTGGGACAAGAACCACCAGAAAGGAGTAGGTGGAACAATCCCCAGAGCTCACACAGGACTGGAAAGAGTTTTACTGTTCCCACCAGCCAGCAAGGAGAGATTTCCTAATAAATAGGGCATCAAGTAGAATCCTCAGAAAAGTATTACCTTTGTAGTGGACCAAACATCTTAGACTAAAGGCTGCTCTAGACCCATACTAATGACGTTTAAAAGCCAGTCTCAAAGGAATCAAACTGATTCCAAGCAACTTAACTTTATCCCAAAATAAAGTGCAACAAAGAAATACAACAAAATCCAGAACCCAATAACATAAAATTCAAAATGCCCAACATCCAATCAAAATTATCAGGCAAACTGATATAAAGGAATATTACTTAATATATAAAAAGGAATAAAGTACTGATTCATGCTACAACCTGGATAAACATGAAAAATATTATGTTAAGTGAAAAAAACAGACACAAAGGGCCACATCACATATTGTATGATTTCATGTATGAAATACCCAAAATAGGCAAATATATAAAGACAGAAAGTAGATTAGTGATTGTCAAGGTCTGGCATGGAGTGGGGAATGGGGAGTGATTGTTAATGGGTATGGGGTTTCTTTCTGGGATGATGAAATGTTCCGGAATTAGACAGTGGTGATGGCTGTACAATTTTAACTGCCTCCAACCATTTTTTTTTTAACGAAACAAGATATAAATAGATAATACATATAAAATTCAGAAACAAAGCTCATAACAAAAAACGAGTTCTAATTTTCTTATAGATTCACCCTTGGGTGAAATCTAGCCCTTCAATGAAAAGGGAAGATGCAAGAACCTATTTGCATGTGACAACTTCTCATAGGTAAATGATAATTTATCATTTCATTGGCCTTGGAAGTCATTGCAGGCAGAACTGAGGGGAAGCACTATTGTAGTCACTCTAGACCAAATCTATTACTACCTGCCAATCACACTGACCTCACCTCTCTATAACAAGACCAAGCCATATTTACCTGGCCAGAAATGCAAAGTCAAGATTGATTCTTCTCTCCCCACATATCGAGCCCTTCATTTAGTTCTGGCAACTCTACTCCTTAAATATCTCTCAAATTCATTCACTTCTCTCCATTTCTCCTGCCACAGCACCGAACCTAGCCACCATGATCTCTCAGATGACCGCTTCTTAACTGATATCCCTGCTTCTGCTCTTACCTAACCCATTCTTCACACCACCTCCAGATAGTTATTTCTAAAATGTAAATCTGATCATGTCTCTCTCTCCTTCTTAAAACCATTCAATGGTTTCTCATTGTCCTCAAAATAAAGTTCAAAATCCCGAACTGGGGCTATAAGGCTGTGCCAGTTTGAATATATTGTGTCCCCCAAACGCCATTATCTTTGATGTAATCTTGTGTGGGCAGATGTTATCAGTGTTGATTAGATTGTAATTCTTTGAGTGTTTCTTTGGAGATGCACCCCACCCAGCTGTGGGTGTTAACTCTGATGAGATAATTTCCATGGAGGCATGGCCCCACCCATTCAGGGTGGGCCTTGATCAGTGGAGCCATATAAATGAGCTGACAAGCAGAAGGAAGTCAGTGCAGCTGTGAGTGACATTCTGAAGAGGAGCTACAGCCAAGAGGGACACTTTGAAGAAAGCACAGGAGCTGCAGATGAGAGACAGTTTGAAGACAGCCGTTGAAAGCAGACTCTTGCTCCAGAGAAGCTAAGAGAGGACAAACATCCCAAGTGCAACTAAGAGTGACATTTTTGAGGAACTGCAGCCTAGAGAGGAACGTCCTGGGAGAAAGCCATTTTGAAATCAGAACTTTGGAGCAGACTCCAGTCATGTGCCTTCCCAGCTAACAGAGATTTTCCGGACAACATTGGCCATCCTCCAGTGAAGCCAATCCATTTCTGGTGTTTTGCATTTCAGCAGCATTAGCAAACTAGAACAAAGGCCTTAATGATGTGACCCCTGCCCACCTCTCCAACCTCATCTCATACCACTTTCTCTCTACTCTCTGCCTTCACCGCTCTACCCACACCAAAATTTCCTCAAGAACACTATGTTCTTTCTTACTTCAGGCCCTTCACTCCTGCTATTCTCTTTGGCTAGTAAATTCCAACTCAGCCTCCAGGGCTCAGTTTAAATGTCATTTCCATCAAAAAGCCATTAAGCTTGTGGTAATTGCTACAGCAGCAATAGGAAACTAATAAACATAGGATACAGGAGATAAGGGACCAAACACAAAAGAAAGGCAAAGAGATCAGCAGAATCCCAGGAAGGGAGATCTTAGGATGGTAACTGTAGATAAGGGAACCAGTACCCATTAGAGCAAGTCAGAAGGCTGAGAGAGAGATGCTTCCAGGAAGATAAAACTGAAAGAATATCTGATGTATCTGAATGCAGAAAAAGGAGATTCCAAGGAGAGACTGATAATAGATTGTGATAAGTACACCAAAAACTAACCAAACAAACAAAAAGGTAATTATTAGCTCCAGGAAGTATAAAAAGCTGTGTAAATAAAGGAAAATTAATCATAGTATACTACATGATTCAGTTATAAATATAATTACATAGGTAGAATAATGTAAACACTGAAAATTGATCTAACCAAAATTAAGATACCATTATATTAAAGGGATGGGAAGATGGTAATTATGCTTGGGGGAATGGTAGCAGGACTGTGAAAAAGAACAAAATCCTCTTCTTCCACACATGGTGAGTTGATAGATTTATGCCCAACTGAAAAGCTAAAAAGTCATAGTATCAGAGAAAAGAAGAAGACATTGCCTCGTGATGGAAAGCAGAGAAACGAGCCAAGGATCTCCAAGGATTGCGGCAAGTCGGCACCAGATGCTACTGACCCCGGGAAGAAGCAAGCGTCCAGCCTCCGAAACAGTGTTAGCCTGCTTCTGTGTCTTTGAATGTGACATTTTCTCCACCTGGTAGCCCCTCCCTCTCAACCTGGCAGACCAAGAAAGATATTCCAGGCAGAGAAAGCAGCTTGAACCAAGACTTGCATGCTGGAAATGCCCACACTATTGGGAGGCAGAATTAAGAACCTGGGATCTATCAAGAAGCCTGGATTTTAAGCTTCGCCTCTGTCATTTATCAGCCATGTGGTCTTCCAGCAAGTTACTTAACCTTTCATCAGTTTCCTCTAGAATGTAGATTATATTACCTAGCACACAGGATTATTTTATAACTTTAAGTACATTTAGAGTACTTAAAAGAGTGTCTTAGCATTTGGTAAACACTTGATAAAATTTTAGTATATATTACCATGCAGTAATGGAAATAAATATAATCCAGCTATCCTAGGAACATTAAGCACAGCTTAGAGTGGTCAGTGCCCCCTAGAATAGAAGTGTGCAAGAAGAAATCTGCTCACTTTAGAGAAGAGAATGGAGGCAAGCAGGATCGAGAACTGTGGCTTGTATTTATTTTAAGGCCAAAGCAAAAATGTTCTATGAATTATGGACAGTCCCTTTTCTTGTTTTAATGTATCCAGATTTAAGAGTGTCTTATGGACTCTGGAGAAAATCTTTAATCATTTTTTGAGTAAATGGTTCATCTGGAGACATGGGGAATCCAGGAGCTCCACCACAGTTTCAGAAAGATCTGGAATGCCTGGCTTGGAAGAGCTCAGCAAGGGTTCCCAGATCCTCAAGACCATAAGGAACCACAGCTGCTGCAGCTAGCAGGCACGGCATGGGCAGGAGAAAATACAGCACCCTTTCAGATCCATCCAGTTCTGGACCACTACTGGATTTCACCTGCATGGGTTTGAAACCCTCACCCCGTTCGCATGGCCCTGAGGGACTACAACTGCTGGCCAGGACCTGTTTCCCTGGGACAGATGAGAGAGAGAAAGGCCTCAGATTGCTCTGAGAGCCTTCCCCTCAGCTTGGTCCAGTGCATCCTACACTTTCCAGACAACTGGTCAACCAACCGTAGTACCCTCAGCCTGACCTGGATTCAAAATGTGGCCTCGAGTCTCATTCATTCTTTCTCCAGCCCCTCCACCTGCAAGAAGATGCTGCACACCCAGAAGTGCCTCAACACCATGCCAGATCCCAGGGGAGCCAGTTTCCTAAGTGATCTATTTCCATACTTATTTTAGTTTCATAGACACAAACTTAGTGAATTTATATCCAAAAAATTCCTAGAAAATCCTGTGCCTTGCTATTTTCAAGGGAGTTATACTAGGCAATGTCTGGCATATGTGAAAAGTAAGATCATTCTGGGGATTTATGAAGCAAACATTTTTTTAAAAATATAAAGTGTGTATGCTTACAATTAGTTGATATGACATTTGTCAAATGATGACCCTGCACTTTCAAAAATTATATTGTAAAATACATGCTAATAATGCTGGCATTATCTGGGCATTGGAATGCCCCATGAATAACTTTTAACTCAGTAGCCTTCTGGGGAAAAAAAAAGCCCCCCAAGTGGCTGTTGCACTGTAAAAAGGAAGAAGCATGCATAGGGAAAACAACAGAAGTAAGGGTGCTCAAACTATTCCAACAGGGACAGTCATTTGATTTTTTATGCTATTCTGTACTTTCCAAGAATTTTACAGTGACAATTAACATCTTTTTTAGAAAGCTATTTGAAATATGAAGTCAAATTGAAAGTTAAAAAAACCACATTATTTTTTCTCAAAAAGAAGCAGAAAATTTCTCTCCACTTCTTGGTTAAAGTCATGCTGACCATATTTTCTAAATAAAAAAATTGGGAGCATGGTCAGAAAAGTACATTGAGTGAACATATAAGAGACTGTCGAAATAAAAGCCACATTAAAAAAATCTCAAACGAAAGAATCCAGCAGCAATGAAGCTGATCTGTCAAGGTTTAGCAAATGGTACAAGACTGAAGTACAAAGAAAACGGACTCTTAAGTCATATGATAAATGGCTAGAAAAGTCCTGTCCAGGCCATATGTACATATTATATTTCAGGGCTCAGAAGTTAAACTTAGTAATTATTAAGGGAAAAAAAAGCACTAAAAAGTTAGATTATTTCTGCAAAAGAAGAAACGTGAAAATGACTCTTAGATTATAAAAAAAAAAAGTTTCTCAGTTTCTTGTTAATTCAGAAAAATGGGAATTATGATTTCTTTGAATTTGAATGTAATAAAAATTTTCTCATAGATTGGTAAAACAACACAGCTAAAAAATTTAAATTAAATTAAGCTCCCCCCCCCAAAAAAAAATAGTAATAGTATCAGCATATTAGTTACAGGTATGGAGGTAAATACCAGAAGAAGCAGCTAAAACAGTTCAAAGCATTTGCTTCTGGGGATGGGAAATGGAGTGGAATGGTGCGAAGGACTGCTATTTTTCACTATAAGCCTTGTAGAGATATTTGACTGTTTCAACTATGTGCATGTACAATTTTGTTTAAAAAATAAAACAAAAATATAAATTAAAAACTACTGCCACGCTTGGCGTGATAATTAACTTTTTCCTTTTGGTGAAGACCTGGATAATATAATTTGAGAGATTTGCATCTCAAAGATATCTCCAGCTTCAAGAGAACTATTTTATATTGTAGGTCCTGAATTAAAGTAACCTTTAGCATCTTGGTACAAATCCCTTTTCCACGGAGAATTTCATACTTTCTTTAGGGTTTTTATTTCAAAACTTACTGTGCAATGTTTTCCTCTGACATTATAAATTATTTGAAACAGCTCTGAAACTGTAAGCAGTGAGTCACAGTGAGTGTTTTAGAAAAATGGCAAGAGAATGAGCTTCTTCAGAAAAGTTCATTAAGGACCTCCAAGTCTAATCTCCTCAGTCTCCACAACAGACAGATTAGTTTCAATCAAGTTTTAAAGACAGATGCTAAACACCAATAATTCACTTCAGACTCTGCCTCAAAGGGTACTGGATACTAAAGTAACACAGACATTTTATTTCTTACCACCTGCTCCTTCCAAAATGCCCCGGACTACTGCCTGAACACCATTAGGTCTCATTAACCTTTCGGAGAGCAGCTGCCCACATAGACGCCGAAGCCAGGATGGGGCCCGAGACCCAAACTGCATCTTCACATCAGTGCTGGACTGAAAAAAGAAAGAGGAACATATGAATTCTGAATGTCAGTGAAATAGAAATGACACACAGAAATTATTAAAGAAACAAAAGTACTGAATCATACTGATAACAGTATCTTCAAAAGACTAAAAAAGGTTAATATTTCTTCCAAAAATAAAAAATAAAAACACTCTCTCCCTTACAGAAAACTTCTTCAGCATCGCTTTTAAGAAAGTAAAAATATAGTACTTGGGAAATACCAAGTGAAATTTCAAGTCCAGAAATAGACAAATATATCATTGAACAAAATATGGATCCTAGGAACACAAAGTTAATCCAACTAATCTCTGCTTCAACCAACCAAATTTTAGTTAAAAAAAAAAAGAGAGAAAGAAAGATTCAGTCTCAGGATGCATAAAATACATTTTAAATCAAACTGCCATAAGCCTTGAAAAAAGTGACCACAATATTTGGAAGAATTGTCTATCATTCCATTAACAAGAATAATCATTTTAAATTATCTTAAGGGTCAGTGTATTTCAATTTTATAAATACAATTTAATATCTAAAAGATGAAATAAGGCTCAACTAGATTGTTAAATGTCTAATTTCCAGGAATAGAAGACAGCACCCCACACTTGATCATTAATGATTCACCCACAAGGGTCCCCAGGCCTGAATACCTGGGGTGGGCCTCCCTGGAGGATAAGTAACTCCCGGACAGCCAGTGGTTGATACACTTGATCCAGGATGTCTTTCAAGGCCTGCCTAGATAGGGTTCTTTCCTCTTCATTTAAAACCTAAAAGAAACAAACACTTGGCTTTAGTGGAATACAAACCAAGCAGGCAGTAGTTAAAGGTAATGTTTTATAACACTGTATGAAGATACTCTTGATTTCTTTCCACACAGACGAAGCTGTACTGCTGAAACACTCCTGGCCTTCTCCCCATCCCCTCACTCCTCCACTTTTGGGCAGGAGAGGAGATGGGACTTATATTATTGGTGAGTTTGGAATAAACTCACTTATTGGGGGGTTTGGGCATACATAGCTCAGCTCATTCCTCTTCTCTTGGGAGAGCACATTCTTTTCTGCTTTTCTTTGTTGTACATTTACAGAGGCAAATTGCCAGTGATCCTCTTCTAGACAGAATAGTGGTCTCAGCTACAGCAGACCTGTGAGTCTTGTCTCCCCAAAGAGTGTATGGTTCTTATGTTTCTGTAACTTCCACAGCACCTTTTGTAGTTCAGGTACTCAAATGCCTACTGATTGAATGACAGCAAAAATGGACACCTACTCAAAACACCTAAAACATAATGATCATTGACTGAGTTATGCAGTGTACCAGGTGCTTTCCGCACTTTATCTCATTTCATTCTCCCAAGAACTTAATTAAGGAGGTATGAATAGTTTAATTTCAATATTACTAGTAATTACTTTTTGATGAGAACTACTGGAGATTGGGTTAGGTATTCTATGTACATTACCCTATCCTTAATCCTCACAACTACCTCTAAGGTAGGGATAATTAGACACATTTTATAAAAGAGGAAACAAAGGCTCAAATAAATAGCCTGAAATTCTGTTCCACAAAATGACAAGAATGGATGGGTAAAATGGACTCAGGATATGCAAAGGACTAGTGTCAAACGAACGAAAGGTGCATCCCTCCAAAAATATCTATTTATTCACTGGATATGCTTTGGCATTAAGAATTCTAGGACTTTGCATTTTTGTGGGTTTTTTTTTAATATTTACAATTATGGTTTTATAAGCATATAATAAAAAGAAGCTAAAAGAAGAGACTCATAAGGTGAGACCGGGAGGGTTTCAAATGCAAGCTTCAGCGTCCTCTCCATGTGAGTGAGAACATGTCACCCTCCCAGCACAGCCAAGTTTATTCCAATCACAGAAGTTCACTGGAGCTTCCAGTGTCCAGAGTTTATATGGGGTTTCATTACATAAGTGCGACTGATGGAATCAATGTCCAGGTGGTTGAACTCAATCTCCAGTCCCCTCCCCTCCTTGGAGATCGAAGTTGGGCTCAAAGCCCCAACCCCCTAATCACATGGTTTGTCTTTCTGGCACGGCCGGCTCCTGCCCAAAGACTGCAGGTGTGGGTGGCACCTCCCTGTTATGTCGTTAGCTTGTGGACTATCAGATGTGGTCCCAAGCCCACTATGAAAAACAAGACACTCCAACGATGCAGAGGTTAGGAGACCATAATCCTTACTATGCAGGTTTTCACCTCTGTGCCTCCATGTAGTAAGTGCTCAACCCTTTTGCCAAAGAACTGAGTTGTCTTTCATGACAACCACATACAAATATATACACATATTCACTATTCACACACACAGAGACACACACTTACACTCAGTGTACATTTACCTCTTCCATAGGTTTCAGTGGTTTTCTTTTGGTTGGGCAGAATCCCAGTTGGCACAGACCAGCTGCAATATCTCCAAAATGGCGGCAGAAAATCAAGCTCCCCAGAGATGTGTTTTGAGCAATATTTAGGAGGACCTTGCAGCTGGTGTACAGTCTCCGGGTTGCATCAGGGGCAGCATCGAGACACACCACATCTTGAACAACAGCACCAAACTCAGTCCTGTATCTCAAAGGGACTCCAACACCAGGTATGAGATAGGGGCAGACTCCCAAGGTGACTACAAACTGCAAAGCTGACTGGACAGTCTTTTGCTGTGAGATACTAAGTGTATCAGGGCTCAGGGCAGGAGCAACTTCTGGAGTCCTAGGGTTAGGTTTACTTGGACTGAAATCAGCTGCAAGGCAGATCATGGTTTCCTTCAAGCACAACAGCAACAACAAGGTTTGCGAGGTAAAACTCCAGGTGACATCCACAGAGTTCTGTGGCCATTCTGCCTTACTGGCAATTTCATCTCTCAGGAGTTTCAATTTTTTCCAATGAGGATCCTTCAGAAATTTGTCCTCCAAAGCAGACAAGTTAGCTTTTAAAGTAGCCAATAAGATGTCATGCTTTGTGATCTGTAGTGAACTTGAGCCCGATCCTTTTGAAGGAAAAAAAAAGGGAGATTACATACATGAAAAATAAATTGTACTTTCCTATGTGAAATGCCTTGCCTGCCCCAGTTCATCCTCTGAGGCCTAGCTCAAATGTCACTGACTCTGGAAAGTCTCCCCAAATCATGCCAACCCAGGCTAGGCAAAATTCAAGACTGTACTTCCTGCCCTCCTATACATGCTTTGGATGCAACTGGAATAGTATACCTAATACATTATATTTCATGTAGTTTGTTTCTATTCCCCACATGTTTTGAGGGCAGAGACCATGTCTCCATCATCTTACAAGGCTTAAATTGTAGCTAGAACAGAAATAAAGAACATTCATTCAGTCAAGCTGTTCTAGGTACTGGAGATACAGCATTGGACAAAATAAAGTTCCTCATGGAACTTAAATTCTAGTAAGAGAGATCACAGTACATAGACATAGGGTTCAAAGATTAATCACTGCTGCCCCTCCCCCTGAAATATCTATTTTCTGTTTTTCCCTACCTTTCCTAAAATGCTTTTTTTCTGCCGTCTACTGGTGAAGGAGATCTTACATGCTCTCAACAGAGGTTGACATAGCTGACTACTCCCTTCTTGAAACAGTGTTGGCTTCTGTATCACCATGCTCTCCTGGTTTCTCCCCTACCTAAATGGCCATTCCTTCAATGTCTCCTATGCTGACTCCTTTTCCTCTACCACCTATGGAAATGCTTCAGGGCTTGGTCCTAGACCCTGTCCTCTCTTCCAAGATGATCTTACTCAGGCCCGGGTCTTTAAAAACCATCCACAAATCAACAGTTCCCAAATGTATTTCTCCAGCGCATGTCTACCCTCTAAGTTCTGGATACATATTTCCAACTGCTACTTAACATCTCCATTTAGATGTTTCTTCGGCATCTCAATAACAACGTGCAAAAATGCATCTCTTGATTCTCACAATTATCCCAACAACCTGCCACAATCCAACATGGTTACCGATTCAGTCTTCTCCATTCTTTCCCTTAACCCACCTTATCCAATCTATCATCAAACCTTGTCTGCTGTGCTTCTAAAATATTTCTCAAATTCATCCATTTTTTCCATCTCACCACTACAATCTTTGTCCATGATCATCTTCGAACTGAATGACAACAGCCTACTAACTGGCTTGCCTGCTTATACCCCTCCTCCCTCCAAACATCTACTTTCCACACATCAGAAAAATGGATACTCTTAATACTTAAAATAGATGTTTTAACCATGGTGTAAAGCTCTTCATGATCTAGCCCCATCTGCTTCTCCAGCCTCATCTCATTCCACTCATTCTCCGACTTTCTGCACTTCAGCCACGTGGTTCTCCTTTCACTACTTCAAAGAGGCCAAACTCACTCCCAACTCAGGACAATCGCTGTATCATCCATATGGAACGCTTGTCCAATTTTTAACATAGATGGCTCATTCTAGAGGTCTCAATATGTTTAAAACTCTTTTAAAAATCGTAAAATATAAGATACATACAAAAGGATGTACACAAAAAAACCTTCAGTTCAGTGCATTATCACAAAGGAAACACAAATGTAACCACTACCCCGTTTAAAAAAAGAGGACATCACCACTTCCCCAGAGGACCCCCTCACTCCTCCTTCCAGTCATTACTTCCATTCTCCTTACCAAAGGTAACCACTAATCTGATTTTTACTATAATCCCTTTTTGGCTTTTCTTTACTTTTACCACTTAAACATGCATCCCTAATCACTATAGTTTCACTTGTTTATAATCTTTATATAAATGAAATTGTACAATGTATTCTTTTATGTCTGGATTTATTTGTTCAATATTATGTTTGTGAGATTCATCCACATTGTTGTGTGTAACTGTAATTTTTTCATTTTCACTGTCATATAGTATTCCAGTGAATTTATACCAGAATTTATATATTTACAACATAATTTATTTCATCCATTCTACTGTTATTTGTTGTATGAAACCATTATAAGTAATGCTGTTTTTAACATTCACATACATGTCTCTTGGTGGAAGTGTGCATATTCTTCTGATATGTATATACCTAAGTGTGGAAATGCTGAATTACAGGGTATCCAGAAGTTTCATTTTAAACATTATCTCCTTAAAGGTGGCCTACCTTAACCATAAAAGCCATCTCCCATCCCATTTACACTCTGGTTGCATTCAATCTTTTTTTGCCATAGTATTTACCACAATTAATAATTATTTTATCTATGTTTATTTTCCTTCTTTTCCACTAGACTTTAAACTTCAAGAGGACAGGCAACATACCTTGCTTGTTTGGTCAGTGCTTTGCATAGTATATGACATAAAGTAGGCACAAAATGAGTATTTATTAGTCAGTTGAATGAAAGAGTGATGACTAAAGATCTACTTAAATGCCTAACACACCAGTCTTTCCAGAGATAATTATAAACTCTGGACACTCTGAAAGTGTCAAAAATGAGCAAACTGGAGAAGAACTGACACTAGAAGAAAAAACACTGAGTGAATTTCCTGCATTTCCTTGCCTTTTAACCTGAAGGCACACCTTAGTGGAGCAAAATAGTAATAGAAACATACCGTCTTATTGGATTGAAGAACTAAAGGATAAAATTCAGGGCAAATACAGCAGGAAAGAGATAGAGATGACAAGTCACCGATTCTGTTTATAAATTGTGCCCAAATCTCTGGCTGATCTTTGAATTTGGCATGTTTGGGAAACACTTCAAGTATCTCAGCTAAGACTGAAGAATTCCTGCATGGGAGACAAGAGTTTGGAATTTGAGTCAGCCAAGTCAATTGCATGCTAAAACAAAACAATACCCTTTGGAGGACTATAACAGAATCCAGAGTTTCTGCAGCATACCCTTCACAATGTCCACAGGATACAATCCAAAAGTTCTAGACATACAAGAAACATGAAAATGTGACCCAATCTCAAGAGAAAAGGCAATCAGTGGAGAATGACACTAAATGACCCAAATGTTGGATTGAGCAGATAAGGATTTAAAAACAGCTATTATAACTATGTTGAGGGATGTGAAGGAAAATATTCTCATTATGAATGAACAAATTGGGAATCTCAGCAAAGAAACAGATTATTTTAAAACCATGGAGGCCAATGGGGCAACCTATTTAACTTGCCAGAAGAAAACATCGTTAATCAAGAATACTGTATCTGGCAAAAATGTCCTTCAAAAAAGAGGGAGAAATCAAAATATTTCCAAAATAACAAAAGCTGACAGGGTTCATTACCAGTACACTATCCCTATTAGAAATGCTAAAAAGGCTAAAGGGAGTCCTTCATGTTGAAAGGAAAGGACACTAGATAGTAACTAAAGTCATAGGAAGAAAGAAGACCTCCAATATAGGTAAATATATGGGTAAACATAAATGTCAGTATTATTGCATTTTTCATTTGTAATGACATTTGGCTTAAAATACAAGTGTTTAAAAAATCATAAACCAGTATTATGGAGCACACAATGTATAAAGTATAATTTTATAAGAACAAAATAAAGGGGAGGGACAGAGGGATATAGGAGCAGAGCATGTGTAAGCTGTTGAAGTTAAATTGGTATCCATACAAACTAAATTGTAATAGGTTTAAAATATTAAACATAATCCCCATGGTAACCACAAAAAAAGTCTAAACAACATACACAAAAGTAAATCAGAATGATTCAAAATGGCTCACCACAAAAGATCATCTAAAAAAGAAGGTAGTAATGGAGGAAAGTAGACAGAAAAAAGGAATAAGATATACAAAAATCAATCAGCAAAATGGCAGAAGTAACTATTACCTTAACAGTAATCACCTTAAATGGAAATGAATTAAACTCTCCAATCAAAAGGCAGAGACTGCTATCTACAAGAGATTCACCTAGATCCAAAGACACAAATAGATTGAAAATGAAAGAATGGGAAAAAAATATTCCATGCAAATAGTAAGTAAAAGATAACTGGGGTAGCTACACTAACCTACTAATATACTACTATTAGACATATTAGACTAAGTCAAAAACTCTTATAAAAGACAAAGAAGGTCATTATATATTGATGAAAAGATCAAATAAAGATATAACAATTATAAACATCTATGTACCTAACAACAGGGCCCTAAAATATAAGAAGCAAACACTGACAAACCTGAAGGGAGAAACAGTTCTACAACAATAGTTGGAGACTTCAATATACCACTTTCAACAGATAGAACATCTAGACAGAAGATCAACAAGGAAATAGAGGAGTTGAACAAAACCATAAACCAACTAGATGTAACAAACATATATAGAACATTTAACCTAACAGCAGAATACACATTGTACTCTAGAGCACATGGATCATTCTCCAGGATAGACAATATGTTAGGGCACAAAACAAGTCTCAATTAATTTTAAAAGACTCAAATCATACAAAGTCTCCTAACACAATGGAATGAAGCTTGAAAACAATAATAGACAGAAAACTGGAAAATTTGCAAATACGTGGAAATTAAACAACACACTCTTACACAACCAATGGGCAAAAGCAGAAATCACAAGGGAAATTAGAAAATATTTAAACATGAGTAAAAACAAAAACAGAAGGAAAATTTATAGCTACAAACACCTATATTAAAAATAAGAAAAATCTCAAATCAGTAACTTAACTTTGCATCTTGAGGAAGTATAAAAAGAAGAGCAAGGTGAACTCAAAGTGAGCAGAAGCAAGTGAATAGTTAATATTCAAGTAGAGTATAGATAAATAAAAGAGAATAGAAAAACAATCGAATCAATGAAAACAAAAGTTGGTTCCCTGAAAAGATTTTTTAAAAAATTGATAAATCTTTAGCGAGACTGGCCCAAAAGGAAAGAGAGGGAGAAAAGATGCAAATAACTAAAATCAGAAATGAAAATACTGACATCACTACTGACCCTACTGAATAAAAATGATTATAAGAGAATATTCTGAACAATTTTATGCCAACAAATTAGATCATCTGGAGGAAAGCAACAAATTCCTAAAAATATACAAATTACCTAAACTGACTCAAGAAAAAATAGAAAATTTCAAGAGACCTATAAGTAGTAAAAATATTTAATCAATATTCAAAAACCTTCCATCAAAGAAAAACCCAGGACCAGATGGCTTCACTAGTGAATTCTACCAAATATTTAAAGAAGAATTAAGGCCAATCCTTCTCAAACTCTTCCATATATTCAAGAGGTGGGAACTTCCAAACTCATTCTATGAAGCCAGCATTATCCTGATACCAAAACCAGAAAAAGACAGCATAAGAAAAGAAAATTACAGACCAATTTCCCTTATGAACATAGATGCAAAAATCTTCAAAAAACAATAGTAAACTGAATCCAATAGCACATTAAAAGAATTATATATCATGACCAAGTAGAATTTATCCCAGGTAAGCAAGGATGGTTCAACATATGAAAATCAATGTAATGCACCACATTAATAGAATGAAGGGGGAAAAAAAAACACATGATCATCTCAATAGATGCAGAAAAGGCATATGACAAAATTCAATACCCTTTCATGAACAAAACACTCAGAAAACTAGGAATAGAAGGGAAGTTCCTCAAAATGATAAATGCCATTTAAGAAAAACCCACAGCTAACATCATATGCAATGGTGAAAGACTTAAGGTTTTCTTCCTGAGATTAGCAACAAGACAAGGATGCCCATTTTCACAACTGCTATACAACATTGTCCTCGAAGTTCTAGCCAGAGCAATCAGGCAAGAAAAAGAAATGTAAGTAATCCAAACAGGAGAGGAAGAAATGAAACTATCTCTAGTCACAGATGACATGATCCTATATACATAAAAAATCAAAAGGAATCCACAAGAAAGCTACTAGAGCTAATAAATGAATTTGGCCAAGTTGCAGAGTACAAGATAGCACACAAAAATCAACTGTTTCTCACCACAATTACATGGAATTTTGAATAGGAGGTAAGATATGGCAGGTCTGTATAGGTTAGAGTGAAATAGCAACACATCCCAAAGCAATTTGGGCAGAGAATAAAAATATATATTCGGGGTCCCCCTGAGGAACTGGGGGAGGATGCAGAGGTGTTTTACTTCCTCACCTGGATTGTTGCTGATATTCTCACAAACACTGGGGACTGACGGCTTGACATGCTGAGCCCTCTGTCTTGGGGCTTGTCCCTATGAAGCTTGTTACTGCAAAGGAGAGGCTAAACCTGCTTATAATTGTGCCTAAGAGTTTCCTCGAGTGTCTCTTTGTTGCTCAAATGTGGCCCTCTCTCTAACTAGGCCACCTTGGCAGGTGATCTCAGTGTCCTCCCCCTTACATGGGAGCTGACTCCCAGGGGTGTAAATCTCCCTGGCAATGCAGGATATGACTCCCAGGGATGAATCTGGACCCAGCATCGTGGGACTGAGAACATCTTCTTGACCAAAAGGGGGATGCGAAATGATGAAATAAAGCTTCAGTGGCTGAGAAATTTCAAATGGAGTCTAGAGGTCACTCTGGTGGACGTTCTTACGCACTATATAGATAACACTTTTTAGGTTTTAATGTACTGGAATAGCTACAAGTAAATACCTGATACTACCAAACTCCAACCCAGCAGCCTTGACTCTTGAAGACAATTGTATAACAATGCAGATTAATGGGGTGACAGTGTGATTGTGAAAACCTTGTGGATCGCACTCCCTTTATCCAATGTATGGATGGATGAGTAGAAAAATGGGGACAAAAAGTAAATGAAAAATAGGGTGGGATGGGGGGGTGATTTGGGTGTTCTTTTTTATTTTTGTTTTTTATTCTTATTCTGATTCTTTCTGGTATAAGGAAAATGTTCAAAAATAGATTGCGGTGATGAATGCACAACTATACGATGGTACTATGAACAGCTGATTGTACACCATGGATGATTGTATGGCATGTGAATATATCTCAATAAAACTGAATTTTAAAAAAAACTCAAAAAAAAGTGATAACACCAATGATCTTTTTTACTTTAATTGTTCTTTTTCACTTTAATTTTTATTCTTATTACTTTTGTGTGTGTGGTAATGAAAACATTCAAAAACTAATTTTGGTGATAGACGCACAACTATATGGTGGTACTGTGAAAAATTGATTGTACGCTTTGTATGACTGTATGGTATGTGAATATATCTCAATAAAATTGAATTATTAAAAAAAAAAAAAAAAAAGAAGGAATGAGGCCCTGAAACATGTGACAACATGGATGAACCTTGAGATCAATGCTGAGTAAAATAAGTCAGAAACAAAAGGAGAGATTCTGTGTGATATCACTAATATGAACCCCTAGGATAATGTAAAATCAGTGTCTTAGAATGTAGAATATAGGAGACCTAGAGATAGACAGAAACTAGAGAAGATGAGTGATTACCTAATATGCACAGACTTGTTAATAAGGTTGAACTTAAAGGTACGGGAATGGATGGGGTGATGACAGTTTGTTTATAGGATTATAAGTATCAGTGCCATATTGAAGGAGAACATGATTGAAAGGGGTTGTTTAAAGTCACATATCTGACAGATTAGTACTACAAATATAAATAAGTTCTTGCATGATCTACTTCTAAGGTATGACACCTGTACAAAGAGTTAACAAGAGAGTGGTATATGGGAAAAACTACCTATTACTACCCTAAGTGCTAGAACAGAAGAAAATGAATACTTAACTCTGATTATTCTATTGAAATGCCACCATACATTATTCAATTTATCCTTTCCTTTATAACTTTCATTTATGTTTCTTGGTGGTTAAATGAAAGACCTGTTTGTCGTGATGTTCAAAATCCCGATATAAATACAGTATTTTATTTAAAAAAAAAAAAAAAAACCTCAAAAAAAGTGATAACATCAGAGTTCTTATAAAAAAAAAAATCAACTGTTTCTACACACTTGCAATGAACAACCCAAAAAAGAAATCAAGAAAAAATACCATTTACAATAGCATGTAAAAGAATAAAATATTTAAGTATAAATTTAACCAAATAGGTGAAAACCTGTAAACTGGAAAATATAACATGCTGCTGAAAGAAATTAAAGAAAGAAAGACATAAATAAATGGAAAGACATCCCGTGTCCCTGGCTTGGAAGACTTAATATTGTTAAGATATCAATGCTACCAAAAGTGATCTACAATTCAAAGTAATACCTATCAAAATTCCAGCAGCCTTTTCCACAGAAATGGAAAAGTCGATACTCCAATTCACACTGAATTTCAAAGGACCCTCAAATATCAAACAATTTTGAAAAAGAACAAATTATAAGGACTCACACTTCTCAATTTCAAACTTAGTACAAAGCTTCAGTGATCAAAACTATGATACTGGCATAAGGATAGACACATAGACTAATGGAATAGAATTTAAAGTCCAAAATAAACCCACACATTGATTTTTGACAAGGATGCTAAGTACACACAATGGGAAAAGAATAGTTTCTTCAACAAATGGTGTTGGGAAAACTGGATATTCACATGCAAAAGAATGAAAGTGGTCCCCTATCTCACACATATACAAAATTTAACTCAAAATGGATCAAGGACCTAAATATAAGAGCTAAAACCATAAAACTGTTATAGGATCACATAGGAGAAAATCATCATGACCTTGGATTTAGCAATGGATTTTATTTATGACACCAAAAGCACAAGTGACAAAAGAAACAATAAACTGGACTTCATCAAAATTAAAAGCTTTTGTGCATCAAAGGACACCATCAAGAAAGTGAAAAGGCAACCTACAGAGAGAAAACAGTTGAAAGTCATATATTGATAAGGGCTTAATATCCAGAATAAATAAAGATCTCTTACAAATCAACAAGAAGACAAAGAGTCCAATTTAAAAATGCGTAAAGGATTTGAACATTTTTCCAGAGGATATACAAATGGCCAATAAGCAATATAAAGAGAGATTCATCATTAGCCATTAAGGAAATGCAAATCAAAACCACAATGAGATACCACTTCATACCCACTAGGATGGAAAATAACAAGTGTTGAAAGGGATGCAGAGAAATTGGAACCCTCATGCATTCTTGGTGGGAATGTAAAATAGTATAGCCTCTGCAGAAAGCAGTACGGCAGTTCCTCAAAAGTTAAATATAGAATTACCATATGATCCAGCAAATTCCACTCCTAGGTAGATAGCCAAAGAAATTGAAAATGTGGATATTTGGACACCAATGTTCACAGCAGTATAGGTCACAAAAAACAAGAGGTAGAACAACCCAAGTGTCCACTGATGATAAATGGATAAACAAAATGTATTACATATACACAAATGAGTATTATTTGGCCATAAAGAATGAAGTTCTAGGATATGCTATAACATGGATGAACTTTGGAAACATTATGCTGAGTGAAATGAGCAAGGAACCTAAGGACAAATACTGTATGATTTCATTTATATGAAATATCTAGAAAGAGCAAAATCATAGAGACAGAAATAGATTACAGGTTATCAGGAGATGGGAAAGGGAAGAGAAGTTGTTGCTTAGTGGGTATAGAGTGCTTGTAAATTTTGTAAATTTTTAAATAAAATTAATTTTTAAAATGAAAAAACAAAACAAAACACAGAAGAGTAAGAATTGTGCAGTACTTCTAAGGACTGTCCAAGGCAAGTGTTGTGACCTACAAGCATGAGAATTAGACATATAAAAGAAATGGATGCTCTCATAGCTTGTTGCCATTAAGCATTAAGATCACCAAGAAACCTCTTACCAGACATGGGACACAGAGAATGATTTAAAACAAAAACCACTGGCTAAGTTTTTCAAGAGCCCCTTAATAAGGTGGTCTTCATCATGAGTAGAGGTATTGGTGATGAGAATACAGATAATACTTGAAAATAAATATAGGTATTCCCTTAAACAGTAGCTCTCAGTGTGGTGTGGGGACCCAGGTTGGGAACCAGGGGCTTCCCAAGATTCTTTCAGTGGGTCCATACGGTCAAAACTATTTTCACAATACTAAGACAGAATTTGCATTTTATACTCTTATTATCTCATGAGTGTACCAAGCATGAAAAGTTCACTGATATAACTCAGATTCAACATTTGCCACTATCCCTTAAAAAAACACTTCTTGTTGAGTTTGGTGTAAAAGAAGAATACACACAATTATTTGAAATGGTTATTGAAATCTCCTCTCTTTTCCAACTACATATCTGTGTGATACTAGATTTTCTTCATCTACTTCAACCAAAACAACATATTATGCAAGACTGAATAGAGAAGCATATGAAAATCTGTCTTCTAATAAGCATGGTAAAGAGACATGCAAAAATGTAAAACAATGATAGTTTAGTTTGCAAAGTATATTTTTCATTAAAGAAGTAATTATGTTAACATTTAATGGTTTATTATTGTTATTTCTAAATGAAGTTAATATTTTACAGATTTCTTAGTCTTACTTTCTGTTACAGTAAATATATATCACAGTAAATATTCTGAAACCAATATTTGTTCTGAAACCAAAGTTTGAGAACCACTGCCTTAAAACGTTTTCCAAATTTCAGTCATTTGCTCACCATTTCCACAATCTTTGCCATTTATCTGAGTCCCTGCTATATTGTTATTTGTTTAATTATTTCTTTAAATTAACTTACTCCTAAAAACTTAAATTAATAATAGCTAGATTACTGTAAGTACTTTATGTATATTAACTCAATCCTCACAACAGCCCTATGAGGTAAGGAGTATTATATTAATAGTCTCATTTTCAGGTGAAGAAACTGAGGTTAAGCTGTTGGCCCAAGACAAGTTTGTGAATGGGGCAGTTTGGCTCCTGAGCCCAAGCTGTTATCAATACATTATTCTATTCAGCCTCAAAATGTTTCTCTACATACCACCTAAAACCATACCTATCACACTTCCAGAAATGCTGCCTTCCTTAACAGCATTATCTATTCCTCGCAGTCATCAAGTTAAACCTGTAAGCTTTCTGACATTTACAAGCAAACTTCACAAATTGTGTGGTACTTTTTTATTAAGCTCAAATTACAAAGCAATACAGCATTCCAGAATAAATATGACACAGCTTCCTTAAGTACAAATTGTTGGGATTTTCGACCCTGTCTTCCCCCACTTCTACCATCCATGTAATTCAAAGTTAAAGGCAGTTTAATGAATCAATATTCACCATGGAAGTATACTTTTCAGGAAAACTCTTGCTGAAATGGCATCTATTTTTTACAAACACTTCACTAAAATTGACAAACTTCTTTCAAATTCTGCTTAGTACAATTCACAACAACCAAGTCTGGAGATGGAGATATTATTCCTATTTGCCCCATGGTTGAGAAGAGATATGGAAAGCAGGGGAAGAGAAAATGTTTTATGCAGCACAACTTCTGATGGCTCAAAAGTGAAAAATGTTGGTATCCCTCCTTTCTAGGTAAATCCCACCTAGCCTCAATTCCTCTTCCCTTCTGCAGCTTTCTTTGACAGCCCCTCCCTTTGCTAACCTCTTCTCTCTCCAACTGCTAGCTGTACCATCCATTCAGGACTTGTGCTATCCTGCCATACTGGATATCTCTTGTATATGTATAGCATAGTATACATATGTATAGTACCATCTCTCCAAACAGACAAGATGCTTGGGAGCACAAGCTGTTATACTTTTTGTATCCTCAATAGCACTGAAAGCAGGACACTAAATACAAGTAACTCGCAGTAAATGTTGCCTTAAGGGTAGTCAATTTAAAGACGGATCAAAAAAACTTAAATCTCCTTGGATATAATTTCAACTCATACTTTCATCTTGTCTCCTCAACACCTTTGGTCCATAAGAGACATCTGAATACTCACTAAGAACAGTTATTTTTAATTCCCTCAGAAGCTAATATGGTAAAGGAAAAAAAGGCGGATTCACACAGAATATAATACACTACATGTACAAAATAATATTTTACCACACTACTTTTTCAACTAGAAATGGATGCATTATTTTAAATTAAATAAGTACATGTATGCAACTCCACCACATACTCTAGAACAGATTTAGACAAGGTTTTCTATAAGTGAAGTAGATGTGCTTTGTGATAGCTGATTACATCCAGGGCTTTTCGCTTATTTCATTTGATCTAAGTTGTGTTCTAAATAGTTGCAATTGCGAGACAAATGACCTCTTGATTACCAAGCTAAAACTGTATTTTGCTGTTTGTGTCTTAATGGGGGCAATGTTTTATATGGAAGGAACCTGAGTTCAAACCCTAGCTCTGCCACTTCCTAGTTTGACAGTAGGCAATTTCCAGTATACCTGTGCCCTGGTTCCCTCATCTGTAAAATGGGATACGAGTAATATCTGCTTCATGGGATGGTTGAGGATTAAGTGATATAGATCTAATACCCAGGAACTTGATACTTAGTAGGCACTCAATTACTATTATTACTAACTTCTTTTCACCTGTCATAGGTAGCTTGAAATGTTTGTGGAGGTTCTTTTTTGCACCTTTGGAGTATCTCAAATTTGACTCTTCATGTGTCCTAACCCTGCTCCCTCTACAAACCCCTTTCCCCAAATAAACACTCCAATTACAAAAAGGGCCCTATTTCTTCTGTCCTTTCCCAAAGCTCTAAATAACAGCAGAGGCTCCATACTGAAAAACGTGCTTTGGTCTGAGAAGAGAACAGTTCCAGGTCTGTGTTCTGCCCCTAATTTGATTACATGACCTTGGCCAGTTTACTCAATCTTCAGTGAGCCTCGGTGTCAGCTGTAAACGAGTGCTAGGTTAAACCACTCCCAAGGTCCCTGAGATCCTAAAGCTCACCACAAAAGCGTAAAAGTGATTGTAAATCTCTCCCACTGAACTGTGTATCCTTAAATACTCCCCAAACCCAGCTCAAATGCCACTGCTTCTTTAGGGCCTTCTTTTAGACTCCTTGGCATTTTGTACAAATCTCAAGTATCCACATTAGACCCTGCACCCTCAAGAGGTTGAGGACCTCCCTTTATTCATCATGAGGGCCTACCTTCTCTTTACCTCAGTTTCCCCAGAGGGCTGCAGTGAGGAATGAATGAAATACTATATCCAAGGCGCTGAGCTCAGGGCCTAGCACAAGGCAAGTGCTCAAGAGATGTTGACTATCATTGGTATTCAACGGATCCTATCCCCTCCTTGGGCCCTGGTTTCCTCAAGGGTAAAATGAAGCTGAACTGACAAAGCCCAAAGCCCCTTAGGGACCCGGGCGGGAACGGCCTCAGGTCCGGAGAGTCCCAGAAAGGGCTTGAGGGAAGCAAGCCGCGGGAGGCAAGGAAGCCCTGGAGGACAGCCCTGTGAGTCCCGGGTCCAGCCCGGCGCCGAGATCCGTCCTCTCACCTCCCGGACTCAGCAGCAGCTTCAACGCCTCCAAAATCAGCTCCAGACCACACGTTTCCAAAGCCCCGCTGCCATCAGCTCGTCCCGCGGCCGCCATGATTGGAGTGGAGCACGCCGTTTGCCGATTGCCTCACGTGACTCGGCATGACGCCGCCGCCATGTTGAATGTGGCAGGAGCGCGCCCGGCGCACCAGGGGGCGGAGCCCGCAGCGTGGGGTGAGGCAGACTCGGTCGCGCAACGCCCTCTTCTTATAATAAATATTTTGTCCGGCCCCTCCTTTGCACTCCTGAAAAACAAAATCATGCATAGCAGGACCTATTGACTCACACAATTTCAGAAACTCAATATGATTATCTAACTGCTATATAAAGAAGGAAGAGAAGTAATTTATCATAAAAATTATGCATTTCAGTATGAAAATAGGTCCAAAACACAGAAGACATAATAGATGCTTGCACCTATTTACAATGAATACGTTTGTCTAAGTAAAACAGTATGTAACTGAATAGTGTTGACATTTCTTTATAAGGGACATTTTGAAGTAAGGACTAGACATTTAAATAGATATAGATACCCATTGTGAATGTAATAGCTACAAAAGTTGCTATTGGTAGTATCATTTTCTGAAATAAAGTTCGATGTTTGCTCTATTTACATGGCAGTAGCACTCCTGGAAAATTCAATGTATATTAAAACCATCCAAAAAATTTGCGTTATATGTAAATCAGGTTGGGTTTGCGATTCATATCATTGGAAACAGGTTTTTCTGATACATGAATGCCAGTGGAACTTTCATGATCATTCCCATTTCTCTAGTCTCCAGTTCAAATCCATCAGCTGTTTCAGGGTCTTTAAAGGAAGGAGAAAATAAAACCATTTTTACAAAAGCTATTGTGGGTAGTTGAAGTGAGACTGCTCTCAAGCGTTTAGCAATGTCCATCACGGAGGGGATGCTTAATAAATAGTATCTCTATCTTGCACCCCTTCTCCAAAGTAACCCATGCTGAAATGTCTTTAAATTGGAAAAATTTTTGAAAGGGAAATAAATGACCTACAAAATTACCATGATATTCTTTTCATTGTGTGTATTATCTCCCAGGCTTTGTCATTAGACAGAGACGAATTTTTTCAGTTATGTGTGGTCACGAGTTCTTCCTGAAAAGTTCATTCCTCCCCTTAAGGCTGCTTTGAAGTATTAGACATTTAGTGAAATGAGTGTAAAGCATTATGTGGGAAAGCACTGCCCCTAAGATTTATGGGGACTGGGACAAAAATACAAGTGAAGGCTCTTATGCCATACCTGTAAATATTTAAAAATAGACAATAGACTGTTAAATATTTCCTAGCCTCTTACCTTGACAAACATACCAGGTTCAAACTGAGAATTTTCAGGCCCATCTCAGTTCTGCACTGGATTTATTGGCAGGTGGGGAGCCAGGCCCCAGCCTTTGGTCTGACCGTTTTTTCCTGCTCACCCTTGGTTCAGCCCTGCATTGTGAAGGTCTTGTACTCACACGTGTGTACAGACCAGCCCTGCACATCCAGGCTCTGTCCACACACCCACAAGGAGCTACCACTTGGCACTCCTAGAGCTAGGAGTGCATGTCCACAGAACATGATGCGCCCTCCAGCGGCAGACCGAGTGAAGAGGCCGGCACAACCCTGAAAGCCGGCTCTGGAAACGTTGGGTGGAGAATTCCAGGGTACCGATACCTGGGGTGGTCTGGGAGGAGGATGAGGACTCGGGATGGGCAAGTCCCCTAGACGTGGCAATTCCTTGCCCATGGGAATGATAAAGCATGAAGCCTAGAGCTAGGGCCCCATTAGTCCAGGTCTAAGGGCAGTATTGGTGTGGGATCTGCAGATGATGAATAAGACAAGATTACCAGGGCTAAGAATCCTATCCCAAAATGTTATAGCAGCTGGACAGTAGCTGTTTTGGGTTGGTTTTTTTGTTTGTTTTGTTTTCTATCTTTAAGGCCTGATGGCTCAGACGCTACAAATTGAAATGCATACTTTCAAAAATATTGTCATAAAGATCCTATAAGTTTTAGAGCAAAAAATCATTACTTCAGGTGCAAGATTGGGTGGAATTTAATATGTATGAGAGGCTACCATAAGTTTTACCCTTGGGAAGACGGTTGCTGCAAAGGAGAGGCTAGGCCTCCCTATATTTGTGCCTAAGAGTCTCCTCCTGAATGCCTCTTTGTTGCTCAGATGTGGCCCTCTCTCTCCGGCTAAGCCAACTCGAAAGGTGAAATCACTGCCCTCCCCCTCTACGTGGGATCAGACACCCAGGGGAGTGAATCTCCCTGGCAATGTGGAATATGACTCCCGGGGAGGAATGTAGACCCGGCATCGTGGGACGGAGAACATCTTCTTGACCAAAAGGGGGATGTGAAAGGAAATGAAATAAGCTTCAGTGGCAGAGAGATTCCAAAACGAGCCGAGAGATCACTCTGGTGGGCACTCTTACGCACACTTTAGACAACCCTTTTTAGGTTCTAAAGAATTGGGGTAGCTGGTGGTGGATACCTGGAACTATCAAACTACAACCCAGAACCCATGAATCTCGAAGACAGTTGTATAAAAATGTAGCTTATGAGGGGTGACAATGGGATTGGGAAAGCCATAAGGACCAAACTCTACTTTGTCTAGTTTAGGGATGGATGTGTAGAAAAGTAGGGGAAGGAAACAAACAGACAAAGGTACCCAGTGTTCTTTTTTACTTCAATTGCTCTTTTTCACTCTAATTATTATTCTTGTTATTTTTGTGTGTGTGCTAATGAAGGTGTCAGGGATTGATTTAGGTGATGAATGTACAACTATGTAATGGTACTGTAAACAATCGAAAGTACGATTTGTTTTGTATGACTGCGTGGTATGTGAATATATCTCAGTAAAATGATGATTAAAAAAATAAAAAATATGTATGAGAGGATGTCACAGTGCCTAGAGCCTACAGGCCATAAATTGGCCCTGTATCTGGAGAGAAGGAAACATTCTCAGCCCTCTCCTAGCCTGAAATTTTTCAAATGGACTTTTAAGTATCCTATTTCCTTAGAATTCAATATTTAGGTTTATAGAACTCCTTCCTCAGTTTGCTCTGGGCAGCTTTGTTATAACACAGAAGTACAGCTGGAGATTCCCCTGGTGATATGCTATTAAATATCTATTACAACCAATACTCATCAATGCTACACCAAATGGGTCTCATTCTCTACAAAGAACCACACGGGGATGTTCAAGACATACACAGAGAGCTCTGTATTCATGTAAAACTTGTTCTCTTTATTTGAAATCAGCCAACAAGGAACCCATTATCACAGACTTGAGGGACAAGTGTTGACCAAGGTCATCAAAGCAGGCTGGGACTGTTTTCTGACAAGGCTAATGGCATCCAATAGCTATCAGTGGTTGCTCTATGGGAACAGAATTCCCAGTAAAGATCCAAGCAAATTAAGGATCCTTATGGATCTTTTCATCATTAACTAGAGTGGTCACATTCCATTCTCCGTAATTGGCCCTCAAGTCTTAGCCTAACCAGTCTCGAAATCTTAAGTCACTATTGATAACTCCACCACTCAACCCACAAAAAAAGTCACTGGAACTTTTCATTTATTTTGAACATAATTCAAATCCTTATTTATCTCAGCCAACAGACGCTCCTCGCTGTCTCTCGTCCTCCCCTCCCCAGGCCAACTCACCATCCCTGCAACCACCTTCCCAGAAAGTCACTTAGGATTCTGTCGTGCTCCTGCTCAAAGGATTGAGAATATCTTCTTGACCAAAAGGGGGATGCGAAATGAAATGAAACAAAGTTTCAGTGGCTGAGAGATTTCAAATGGAGTCTAGGGGTCACTCTAGTGGACATTCTTATGCACTATATAGATAACACCTTTCAGGTTTTAATGTATTGGCATAGCTAGAAGTAAATACCTGAAACTATCAAACCAATGTAGCTTACAAGGGGTGACAGTGTGATAGTGAAAACCTTGTGGATCACACACCCTTCATCTAGTGTATGGATGGATGAGTAGAAAAATGGGGACAAAAAAATAAATGAAATATAGGATGGGATGGGGGGAATGATTTGGGTGTTTTTTATTTTTATTTTTTAATCTGATTCTGATTCTTTCTGGTATAAGGAAAATGTTCAAAAATAGATTGGGGTGATGAATGCACAACTATATGATGGTACTGTGAACAGTTGATTGTACACAATGGATGATTGTATGGTATGTGAATATATTTCAATAAAACAGAATTAAAAAAAAGAAAGAAACCAGTCACCAAGGACCACATACTATATGTTCCCATTCATTTGAAAGCCCAGAATAGGGAAATCTATAGAGACAGAAACTATACAAGTAGTTGCTTAAGACTGGGAGGAAGGAGCTTGGGATTCTTTTTTGAAATAATGAAAATATTTTAAAATTGTGCTGATGTTGCACATATCTGTGAATATGGGTGAATTGTATGATATGTGAATTATATCTCAGTAGAGCCATTTAAAAAGAATGAGATTGGCAAAACATTGATAATTGAAAGATAGGTGATGGCTCCATGGGAGTATACTGTGTCCTCTGTCCCTGAAAGAGAACACCAAACATTAGGCCCTAAAATAAGAAGCCACTTAGGGTGGTTAAAAGATCATGTGGTATTGGGTTGTTTGAGGTTTTCCAAGCCTCTAGATCCTTAAATGGCAGTAGCACCCCCACTGCAATTGTGACAACCAAAAATATATCCAGAAATTGCCCACTGTCTGCTGGGGCAGGAGTTACAATCTTCCCCAGCTGAAAACCAATGGCTTATACTAATTTTACTAAATGAATGAATCGTTTGAAGCACAGCTTCTTTCCCTCAGCTCATCATGGCCTATTAACATGGGAGTTCTGTTGGTTTTACCACATGCCACATGGATGGATAGTCTTCAAATAGAGACATTATGAGTGCAATCCACTCCCTCAACCCCTAGTTTGCTCCCAATAAAATGACACAAAGTTCTGGGAAACTAATTTCAGTATGAAATTTCTTTCTCCATGTTTTGACTAAGCTTGTCCTCTCCATCCACCACTTGTCTTGTCTGGAGTTGTGGCGTAATCAAATAAAATAACAGCTTGACAATGGTTTAACAAAATTTTTTAATAAAATTTATAAAAATGCATCTTTGAGAATAATTTTCTCAGCTTGAATTGTATTCTTTTTCCACCCCCAATGAAAATACAAAATTATCAACACCCACACACATAAACACTCAAACAAGACTATAGTGACAATCTCTATACAGAGCTACATTAGATAGTTTAAACTGCAGAAAAATCAAGACAATTCCAGGAAGTGATTGAAGAGATTTTTTTTTCTTCTAAAAACAGATGACAGGTAGTAAAGCGATTTAGATAAAACTCTTTCTTGTGGTTGTCAAGTTCCTTGAAATTCTTTCCTCTAAAAGAAAATCCAAATTGTGTCCCTGATCCCCACCCACCCCGCCTCCCCTTTTGCTTAACACACCCTTTAGGGCAGTTCTGTCTTACTGCTCGTAAGAAAAAATTCCGGTTTTCTAATATTCTCAGTTTTCTACATATACCTCAAATCTGGGACAAATATGTCCACATCAGCTAGCATTTTCTGTAGACATGATCAAAAGCAGACACTTGGGAATTCTGTGTTTCATTTACAATCCAAGGTATAAGGATTTATTTTGATTTTCCTCCATTCTTCCAGAATTTTCAGGGGTAGGGGTAACCCTACCTCAACCATACTCGGCATTTTTTGCTAAACTACCAGGCTCATGACAACCTCTCCTCCCATCTCCAAGCCTTTTGTTCAAGCTTCCCCTCTGCTGTAATAGGGCGTCTTCCATCTTTGGCTGTAGCACTTTAGGCACTAAGTCTCAGAATGTATCACTCTCTTGTTTAGTGATAAACATACATTAAAAATTAAGTGGCACCTGAAAAAAAAATCACATTTTCTACTCTGTTTACAACCAAAGTGCCCCATAATGACATTCACATCATAAACAGTCTTACCCAGAACAAGTAAATGGATAGATGCCTGTTTCAAGTTACATCCTCAGGAGATGAAAAGGAAAAACTGTTAAAGGTCTTATGAGTACCCAATACTCAGTTGAGATATGGCCAGAATAAGACACAAACCTCTTATCCTAAAAGGGTCCAGGTGATGCTGTGATTGAGAATTCCCATCTGGGGCAATGTAATAGAATTCGGGAGCAAGAGCAATATTAGAACGTGGGACACCAGTGCAGTGATGAAGGAAAAAGCATACAACCTTAATTTTTTTTTCCCCAAATACATAAAATAACAGAAATAGGTCAGGTGGGCCTTCCTTCCTTTTAAAAGTGAGACAAAGCCCTTAAGGAAATCTGCAAGGTGGTAGCAGAACCTTTTGATGCTAAAGCTGTTGTTTTGAAATGCAAAAATTTTAATAAGACATCATCACCATGTAAAAGGGTGATGAAAGAAAAAAAAAGATTCAAGAAATAAGTCAAAACCTTTCTAAAACACAGATGAGATCTATAAAGTGGAAATCATAACTTTCCTAACTGTGTGAAGGATCCCGGTGTCCCTTTTACAAAAACTCATCTCAAATGGAAGGAGCTGAAAAAACCACCAGAGACACTGCCTCTGTTTCCTATCACATGGGTACAGGGATATGTCGCACCCCCTCTCCCTCGAGTCCTCTAGTCATCCTCGCCACCTCCGTACATATCCGCCAGCTTCTTGAAGCGATTGCCCCACTCATTCAAGTAGTCATAGTCCTGGTCTCGGTCCGACTCGGAGGAGTTCAGGGAACTCAGGCTGGCGGCTTCAGAACCACTTCCTTCATAGTCAAACACCAGCAGAGAGTCGTAAGGGGGGGCAGTGGGGTCACTATCAGCCGCCTTCAGGTTCTAAAGAAGGGGACAACAGGATCTGTCAGTGAAAGGAACCACACATCTGTCATCATAGGCAAGACACCATCTCTTGGTACCCTCAAGCTCCATGAGGCACAGGACAGTGCATCCACACTGCGGAGTACCATGGATTAACACCAACACAGACTGGCATGGAAAGATGGACTTGATACATTGTTAAAGAAAAGAGAGAGAGTTACAGAAAAATATGCAGTGTTTTCCCCCTAAAGCAAAGCTGGTTAATTACCTGTAGGCAAGGGGATATAGGGCCATTCAATCAGGCCTGGACCCTCACCTCACCCACAGGATGGTCAGAGGCTGAAAACAAGGAGGACAGTCATACTGGCACATACAGCCCACATTTCAACCCAGGAAGGTCTGGAAGGATGAATACCAAACCAATGACAGTTAACTCTGGGGATCGGGGTTGGGAGAACTGAGGAAGGACTTGCACTTTTTTCTTTATATTTCATAATTTATATAATTAAAGTGGCAAGCATATTATTTTTGTAATTAAAATTAAAAGCTACAAGAAAATGCAATGACATGCAAATGGAAGAAAGGACCTGAATCTAGATGTATCTAAAAGAGATGGTTTAAACCCATCCTTCCTGTTCCCAGATTCTCTAAAGAACCAGTGGCTAGAGTGGATGTGGTTTGGTCACTTTTGACACTGCCAGGCCTTATGCAGACCAGGTCCTCAGTGACAATAACTCCCTGGGTATGCTAAAGCAAAATCAGCCCCACTGTAAAGACTCACCAAGGGCCACTGGGCCACCAGATGAGCCCTGAAAATCATTCCAGTGACTGAGCAACTGGTCAGGGAACATAGTTTAAAGAAAGGAAGAAAGATGTTTGCCCTCTGTTCTGCCCTTCTTCCTGACTGGAATACAGACGTGAGCCTGGAAGGGTGGCAGCCATCAGTGATCAAGAGGTAAAAAGCACAGTAATATTAATACATACTAAAGATGGGGTTGGAGAAAGGTAGAAAGGCTTGAATGTACCAGCCTGGACTGTCCGTCCCAGTCTTCTATTTGCAGAAGGTAAATCCACACTTATCTATTTAAGCTTCTGGTATTTACAGCTGAATGCATTTTGGACTCCTACAATATGGAGGCTATTTTTCAAGCCCCCAGACAGACTTGTGATGCACATTTAAAATCGCATCCCAATCACCAGGGAATGTCCAGGGGAACAAAATCCCATTAATGAGCCCAAACTGGGTCTACTACGAATCTCTGGTTTTACTTCTAGCACTACTAAATCCTTTCAAGCAATTCTTGGTTTTTGCCATGCAGACTTTGCAAATTCATTATGACCAATCTGAAGTGCTATTGCTAGTTCTGAAATCAGAATGACACAACTAAAAAATAGGGTTTAGGGATGGAGCAAGGTGAAAACTTGGTAAAGGAAAGAATCTAAAGAGTCTCTTTTTGGAAACAACTTCTTTCAAGTTTAGAGATGAGTTGGCTTTTGCCTTTGCTTACTTACTTCATCAATAAAATTTCCAATTTCATCGGGATTGGCAGGGCGGGGACGGTACTGGGGCACACTCAGAAGGGTTGGCGCCACATCATTGCGAGTCACTTCTGGCCGAGCATCCAGGCCCCTGTGCAACTGGCTCAAGTCAAAGTCCTTTGGAGAAAAAGGTAAAAGTATACCAAAGGGTAACAAAGGGAGTTCCCAGGAAACAGTCACATACGCAGGGTTATATTCAGTTCATAGGTCATGATATCGGATAATGACTTTAGTGCCAACTGTTTGATACTTAAAACCATGTACCAATTTAATCTAAAATAACAGTTTTCAACATAAGAGTCTCCAAAATAGCACTGGTAGGAAATGTAGTATGAAAAGTAGCACTGTGGATACAGATGTACACTGTGTCCTTAGTAACTTTGCATAGGACATGTGTGATAAATTAGATTAGTATTCAGCAAATATTCAGTCCCTCTCATTGCTAGCCTCTGCAAGAACACACATCTATTATTGTTGGTCTTTGTCTTGGGACTTGATTTAACCAATAGAACTTTAACTCATACAATACAGGCAAAAAATTAAAATGCACTTTGCACTAGCCTGCTGGTACAAAGAAGATGCAAATGGCGTGGCACAGACTAGACCCAATTTGCAGCTTAGAGCCATCCAGCCAAAACCAGCCTAGATCAAGTGAGCCTCAGCCAGCCCACAGATCTTGTGAGCCTAGGCGAGATCAGCAATTGCCCCAGCTAACCCCAAAACATATGAGAAAGACATGCTTATTGTGTGCCACTGGGATTCTGAGGTTGTTTATTATACAGCATTACTGTGGTGACAGCTTACTTATACACTATACTTGGAATTCCCATTTAGGCTTAGATGTACCTCGAAATCTGAAACCATGTATTTCTCTGCACCCCGATACCTTGTACACAGCAAGGTACATTCTTATCATCAGCTTTTCTTCCACACCATAGAGCTTAGCAAATGTGCCTCACTGTATGACCTGAGTCAAAAGCCTATAATGAGCCTCACGCTTCCCTTTCAAAACAGAGACTCTATTTTACCCAGAAAACTTCAAGGTAAGGCAAGGTAAAACCATCTCCAAAATCAGAGGAAATAAAGAGGGTTTAGAGATTTATTATCCAGAGAAAGCAAAATTCAGTTTGGTCTAGCTAAAAGCTCAAGGAAACAAAATATTAAAATGGATCAGTTGCTCTATATGTCAAAAATAATTGGAGTGACTTTCATATCCTGAGAGGCTAAATAGAATGAAGAGTGCAGGCTCTGGAGACAACCTGGTTCTATTGTATCCTAGCTATGTGACCCTTGGCAAATTACTTAACCACTCTGCGCCTCGGTTCACTCATCTGGGTACATAACAGAAAGCAATCAATAAATATTAGATATGTTGATGACGATGATGACCAATGACAATATTTATTTTCCCAGATGAGGTGTTAAAAAAATAATACACAAAATGACATAACTATTTCAAATGTCTGCCTTCTCCTAATCTTTGCTTCTTCCAAATTTTTAAAAAACTCACCTGGTCCTCTTCTCCACCTCCTTCTTCATCATAGTAATAAATGTTGTCCCGAGTGTCATCTTCTGGGGGCAGTAAGGGCTCTTTGACCACCCTTCTCCTCCGAATAAGTAGTAGAAGCAGCAGAATCAGGACTGAAATGGGGAAGAGAGCGCATTAGAGCCACGCGCTTTAGAGCCACGTGAGCCGCAGGTAAAGGTGGCCACAGTAAGACGTTATTCCAGTGTGCCACTTCCCTGCACGCCTTGCAGGTGGCCGTTGCAGTCCCCAGCTGTAAAACACCTTTAGAAGATAATCCACATGCTGACGCTCACATCCCTGAAGTTAAAATACACAGTACAACATGGTAGACAAGTATATGTGAATGCAAGTATGGCTTTTAACAAGATCTTGAATCAATCATGGCCACTTCCCCAAATCTGGGGGGAAACGTTCCAGGCAGAGGAAAAGGGAAGGGCAAAGGTCCTGAGACGGGAGTGTGGCTAGCGTGACGGAGGAAAGATGAGAAGGGAGACCTGACGGCTGCAGAGTACCAAAGTGCAGGGCGGTGGAGCTGAGGTCATAGAGGGGGCAGAGAATGTAGACCACCCTAACGACTGGCTAAACGTGACTGGCACATGCAGATTACCACTAATCAGTTACAGTTACAGCGGGTGGGGCACAAACCAGAAAACCACCTCTATATTCCTATTGTCTCTTGAAGATACAATGGTGTAAGCCAGGCTTTAAAATCCATTTAATTTCCAGAGTTGGCATCTAATCTTGGGATTATTTCTAAAATACATATGTAATTAGTATTTAATTTTTTAAAGATAAACTATTCATTGTGAAAATACGGGACTCTATGTGTTTTCTTTACACTCCAGTGAAGCATTATTGCATTGAAACAGGAGGTTGCATCAACTTGGCAAAAAAAAGTCTTAAGCTTTCCCAATCTATCTGTTGTCTCTGAAGATATTACAATGCTCAAGACCTTATCCAGATAAACACTGTAAAACTCTCATGAGGGAGAGGACTGAGCACTTGCTAGGTGTGCCTAGGCTGTGTGGAGTCTAAGTTGAAAGCTTCAGTGTTGGTCCCATTGCTTCCTCATGAGAGTTTAGTCTCTAAGACTCTTCTTCCCCTCCAGCCAGTGCTGTACTCCAGCCTTCTTTCTGGCCTTCGCTAGTGGGGGACCGTTACGGAAGCCCCTCTGCCTACCTGAATTCCACAACCCATGACCCAACCATCCCACATCTTCCATGAAACTTACCTTGAGACCCAACTAACTGCCCCTCTTCTGACTGCAAAGGCATTTATGACCTGGATCACCCCTGCCAGTCCCTAATGATATACTATATTTGAAGGTTTCCTAATTGCCTTGCCATCACTTGCTTATAGAAACCATAACAGCATCTGCCTCAACCCTAGACCTCAGTCTACAGGTAGGCCTAGTTTTAAGGACCATGGCAGAAACTGCCAATATTTGCTCAGTATCCTTTGTTCCATTCATCCTTTTAGTCATCGATACTCACTGCCCACCCCATACTCCATCTCCAACTCTCCTCCCCCTATTAAGTTTTAACTAGACACATGGTCGCTCAGTTTGGCTGTGTTTGCCAGGCTCCCTTGCAGCTAGGTGTGGCTGTGTTTGGGCCAACAGGATGTGAGTGAAAGTGATATGTGCAAATTCCAGATATGTGCCCATTTCCGTATCACCCTCCCCGCCCCCCCATAGAATGTAGAGGCAGTGGAGGTGAGCCAGCTAGCTCTGACCACACTTAAGAGGACAGCATCCTAAGGCTTTGTTGCTCTGAGTGTGGTCCAAGGACAGCAGTGTCAGCCTCTCCTAGGAGCTGGTTAGAAATGCTGAATCTGAGGCCTTCCCCCAGACCTACTCAGTCAGGATGTGCATTTCACCAAGAAGCACTGGTGAATCACAGGTATCTAGCTAGGAACTTGAGAAGCACTGCCCTGAGGGACAAAAGGGCATCAAAATACAAGGCACCTGGGTCTTCATGGAAGAGGGCTGCCTTTCCAGTCTTGAACCTCTTACCTCTGAACTATTTGGTCAAAGAAATAAGGTTTTATTTTATTTAAGCCATTGTATTTCAGAGCTTCTTCCTTAAGGTTAGCCTGTCCCATAAATACAATGACAAAAATCACTTCTAGAAAAGAAATCTGACCCATTTTAGAAGTCAAAGGCAGAAACAACCATCAGCTGCACTTACTCAGCAAAGCAAGGATTCCTCCAAGAATGCCCAGAATGGCAGGAACTTGCAATCCGGCTTCAGCGAATGCTGCATTCCTCTTACAGTTGTGAACGACCCCTTCACAGTCACATACAATGACATCTAAGGTAGTCACCTGGTCTTTGTTCTGGTTATCGATGAGCTTGAGATTTATTTTGAAGTCACCCTGCTCTAAGCTTTTCTTTGGCTTCAGAATGAGAGACTCTTGGGCTGGAGGAAACAACAAAAATAAATGATGGGACAAGAGGAAAAAAAGGTACATTTTTTAATAAATTTATTAGGGAACTAAAGACATCCCAAGGTGGGTAAGCAATGCCTCCCAAAGTCAAATATCAGAACGGAAAAGGGACTTTGGCAGAATGCCCAAATGTAAAAGGGGAAAATCTGAACTTTAGAGGGGAAATTCAGAAATGGGGGTGATGGGGTAGCAAGAAGGGGAAGCACAACAGCTGGACCAAAGTTCCCAAACTAAAACTCAAGGGCTCACCTGCATCGTTGTATTCGATGGTCCAGTTGACACTTGCCCCATGTGTTAGTTCTGCAACGAAGGGAGAAGTATTGGGGGGAAGATCTGGATCAAGGATGTTTATTATATGAGGCTGTGGGTCCTTCTGGCAGAAGAACAGTTTTCGAGGGTCTGGTATAGGAGCATTGTCATTCACATCAGAGAGGGTCAGCAGAAGGGTTCCCGTTCCAGTAGCAGGTGGAGAACCTACAAAAAATCACAGAAGAAACATCACAGCTCAGAAATGGATCCCTAATGCTTCCCATAAGCTCAAATCCAAATCTTGTCCTGGCTTTTCAGTCACCAGGTCCACCCTACCCTTCCCACCACTCTTCAGGCCATCTTCCCACCTGGTTGGGCAGTTTCTCTGACTGTCTTAGGCAGACGTGTTTATTCTCACATTGATGACAGTTATTCAAGCTATTTCTCACACCAAGGACTCCCTCCTTCCTCTTCCCATAACCTCATTCTGTTCAGCTCATAACTTAATTTCTACTTATTCCAAGAAGCATCGCCCCTGCCCACCACCAGTTTTCCCTTTTCTAAACTTCTCTGGCATTTAAGGTCATTATTGAAGAATTGAGCCTTTTAAAATGGATGCCATTCTTCAATAAAAGGCTCCTTGGAGAAACAGCTGATTGTAGGACAGGGGCAGAAAAAAATCAGATGAGCCTGGAGCATCTTGTACCAAAAAATAAGGAAGAGCTCAAACAAACAAAAACAAACAACAAAAAACCCGAGATTGATGTATGTGTGTCAAAGGGATGCAGCAGCTAGCTGAAAGAACTTTCAATGGCCAAAGCTGAGGACAATTTGAGCCACAAAATAAAGTAGTATTGGATTATAACCCAAAGAATAAAATAATAATGCAGGAGTCCACAGTGATATATTAAAAAAAATAAGAAGAAATTGGGAAATTCATCCACACTTCTGTCTGCAGTTCCTACCACAGCACCTGACACATGGTGGTAATAAAAGGAGGGAAACCCAGGGAACCACCATCAGCATCAATAGCAGTATGTTATAGGGGAAAAAACAAGAAAAGCCACAAATGCACAAATAGTTAAACCTGAGTGGCAAAATTGTGCTGATTATTTTTCTTTTTACCTTTTTCTTTTTAAAAAAATCACATACAATTTCTTTTCTTTCTGTTTTTAACAATAAGCAGGTGTCCTTTAATAATAAGTATTTTTTAAGTGTTTTTAAATGAGCTAATGGATTTTCTGAAGGAACCTCATTCTACCCTTAAGACTTGACACTAAAAGGCATTAAGTCACGCACAGTTATACTTGAAGGAATCGTTCAGAACCACACCTTAGATATTACTGTTTAAATCAGGAGTCAGCTAGTTGAGATCCTCTAGCAAAATCGGGATGACTGCTAGTGTCTGGAAATAAAGTTTTATTGGAACACAGATACTCATTTTTTTATTATGTATTGCCTATACACACTTTCCTGCTACAATGGCAGGTTTGAATAAATTGTGATACAGACTGTATGACCTAGAAATAATTACTCCCTAGCCTGGTACAGAAAAACTTTGCTGACCCTTGGCTTAGTAGATGCCAGTTACCTTAACTTACTTCCAGTCCACACCAGGGAATTCTCCTGTAGCCAGAGAGAATTGGCTAATGTTGCATTGCAGGCAACGGGCTAGTTTCTCCTTTAAGCAAAGCTCCTTCTGGAAACTGAGTCCCCCATCAGGGCCTCACTTGCCTGGTTCTCTGTTTTTAACCTGCTGACCCCCAAATTACAGTTCTAAGAGTAGGTTTTAGAATCTAAATCACTACGCCAGGCTTATTCTTTCACAACATGTTCACCTGATAAAGGATGTACCTAATAAAAATTGCCCCACCCAATGGCAACCTTCTCAAATCTGAAATTACTACCTTGGGAGACTGGGGAGAGAAAGGGAGGGAAGAAAATGAGCCACAGTGCGTAGTAAGGAATTTGGCCTCCAGAAAGAGGTCTGGCCTTTATCCCAGCTCCAGGGAAGGTAATTTCCAGTAATAGGAGGGTCTAATTATTCATGGTAGGCCACAGACCTCATCCGATAGTTTACCCTAATGTGATGAGGACTCCCTGTGATCAAGGGGTTGGGGCTTTGAGCTACATCCTATTAGCTCGATCTCTCCACCCCCAGGGAGACTGAATTGGACATTGATTCCATGGATCATGCCCACATCATGAAACCCCATAAAAGTTTTGGATGCCGAAAGCTCGGGGGAGCTTCCATGATTGATGGTACACAACTCCGGGCCCAGAGGGTGATGTGGAGAAGACACGGAAGGAAGCTTTGCATGAGACCCTCCCAGACCTTGCCCCAGGCATCTCTTCTTTTGGATCCTTATATGTATTGCTTGGCTATTATAAAACTGTAATTGTAAGTATAGCACTTTCTTGAGTTCTGTGAGTTGTTCTAGCAAGTTATCAAAGCTGAGGGGTGCTGGGAACCCCCAAATTTATAGCCAGTCATAAATGCACGAACCCCCAAACTTGTGGCTAGTGTCTGGCGTGAGGGCAGTGCTGTGGAAAGGAATTTAACCAAGGGAATCTGACCCAACTCTGGCTAGTTAAGAGTCAGAACTACATTGTATTTGGTGTCAGAAGTTGCTACATATGAGAAGCTAGCACATCTCTTTATACCATAACTCTGCTTGTGCACAGAGGCATGTACAAGGATGTTTACTGATCACTGACGGGAAAAATGAATAACTGGAAACAAACTCAACATCTCTGAATGTGTGAATGATAGAGATAGACCTATGTGTGCCAAGGTAGAGCTCTGTCTTAAAGATGTATTTATTGTCAAGTAAACAACAAGAATTATTTTAAAGCCATATGTATTAGATAATGCTTTATAATAGTTAAAAAAAATAAAAAGCCCTATAAAACCAAAGAATGGCTTTATATCAGCTATATGTCTCTATGTATATAAATGTATTCAAACACACAGAAAAGAGCCTGGAAGCATCCATGCCTAACTAATGATGATGTTGATAGAAATAACAATACCAAGTACATAATCATGTATAATGTGGCAGGCACTATTCTAGGTACTTTTACATAAATTAACTCATTTAAAACAGGGATATTACCACCACCCCATTTGTCAGATAATGGAATTGAGGCACTTACAAATGGTTACTTAAGTCTAAGTTACACAGGTAATAATAAGCCATGGACCTGGGATGTGAGCCCAGGTATTCTGGCTCCAGTGGGGAAGGAGTAGGGTCCATTTGAATTTTTGACAGTGAGAGTGCATGTCCTTTGTTTAACCGGGACAAAAGGAAAAGGAATGAGCTCAGGCCTCCAAAAGAAGGGTGGAAGGCAAGGCAGTGAGCTAGCCAGGGGCGCAAGGCAGCAAGGGCCCCATCGGGACACCTACCATTGTCGGTAGCTATAATGAGGGCTGTGTACGTGCTGTTCTTCACGTGCTCGATGTCCTCCCTGTCCAACTCAGCCCGAGTGGAAATGGCACCAGTGTCGGGGTTAATCTCCAGCCAGTTGGCCGCATCCCTCCAAATCCGGTACCTGAAAAGGCACAAGCTGTGGCTTAGGATAGGAGCAGCAAACAGCTATAACTGAGGAGAGCCCAGGTTCCTCTTCATTCATGGATTTATTTCAACTTTTTATGCTGAATGAAAATATCAAACCTACAGAAAAGCTGCCAGAATAATATGATGAAATGTACATGTATCCTTTGTTGGGATTCACCCCATCATTAATGTTTGGCCACATTTACTTTCAATCAGTCAATCAATCAGTCTCTCTCTCTCACAGACAAAATTTCTTGTTTTGCTGACGTGGAGGTGGTGTTTTAAGTGATAAATGGACTTGCCAGTAGCTCCTCTATCAGCATTTAATGGTAGGCGCCAGAGAGGGCAAACCCTCTGGTTTTACGTGGTAAAATCCTGTTTTATTCCAAATGCCAAGAGAATCCTGTTGAGCAGGATTTATTAGGAGAACCAGAAACCGTTAATCAGAGGAAACAAAGGGATGAAAATCAGAGAAGTACTGCCCAGATATCTATCAGGATCATGGAAAAGCTCAGAAAGGGAGGAAAGAAACCTAAGGAGTAAAGGATTCTGGATTCCTACTGGCTTGTCCCCACTTCCTTAGAAATACACAGAGATGAATTATATAAAGTGGTCTTTGTTCCAGGGGTGCTTGTCCAAAGAGGTGCTTTGAGCCACTGCAAACTATAATACCAACCCAGCCCGAAAACTATGCAATCCCAGGCTTCATTACTAAAGAAAAACCCTATAATACTGCCTTGTTTTTCACTATTGTTTTAACTTTGATAAAAAACACATTTTTACCAGGTTTTACATTTTGTGCCACCTAGAAGCATGCCCCAGATTCTTAGTAGTACACTGACTTCACAAAATTAGAATATTTTAAAGCAAACCCCAGATTTCATATGATTTCTTCTGTAAACGCTTGGTGGAGATCTCTATTAGATAAGGATTTAAAAACAAAACAAAACATAATTACAAGGCCCCTAACATGGCTAACAAAAATAACAATTCCTTGAGGCCATCTAATGCCCAGTCTATGTTCAAATTTCCTGATTGCCTCAAGGGTATCTTTTGTAGTTGAATTGTTTACATCTGTATCTAAGCATAGTCTACATACTGAAATTGGGATGATTTGTCTCTTAACACTCTTTTGATGTATAACAGTCACCCCTCCCTTTTGCCATTTATTTGTTGTAGAAACTGGGCCATTTGTTATATAGTTTCCACAAGCTATATTTGGCTGCCTGTTTCCTCATGGCATATAACTTGTTTCTTCATTCCTTGCTTTTCTTCCAGACCCTAAAGCTTGATTAGATTCTGTTTCAACGTTTTATTTGCCCCAACAAAAATATTTCATGAGCAGTGCTGTGTATATCCTATTGCATTATATCAAGAGGCACATTAGTGTCTGGTTGTTCTTACTTTTAGTAAATACTAAAATCAACCATAAGGTTCAAATGGTACCAGGCTGATTCTTCCATTAAAAAAATCCCTCGTGTTCCTCACAGAGCACCCATTGAAGAGCATTGCCTGGAACCAAACTTCAGGATACCTACAGAGCCACCCATGGATAGAGACATTTTCAAATAACCTCAGAAGTTGAAGCCACAGTCAAACTTTTAAAAAAATTTTTTTGTCATAGGCATTGGTGCTAAAACACACCTCCCGCCACACCCCAGAAAAAGAAAAAAAAATAAAAACACTCAATTATCAAACATGCCTCTACTCTGAATCTGTACAACATTTTTTCTAAATAATTCAGAACATTCTTAGCTTCTTCTAAAGTAGATATTAACAGGTAGGACTCTATCTCTCTGAGAAGAGGAAGCAGGCACACTGATAGAGGTCTCTCATTCTGAGAAATTAAGCTGTTACTAACAGAACACAGATGTGTCACCTTTGGTTTATGCTCTAATATTCTCTCCTGTGAGTTATAGCCTTGTCTTGCTACAGTACCACATACAGTCACATCCAGCTCTCAACAGAACAGCAGCACTCTATCACACATGGTGAGGCGGGCTGTTGTTGGTTGGCGGGCATGCCTTCAGCATCTGTGGCTGTGATTTACAATATAGGGGTCTTTAAGTTTAAAAAGAGAAACAGTTAAGTAAGCTATTTATAAGAACATTAAACCTGGAACAGCTGACTATAGGGGGAAAGGAAAAGGTGAGGGGAAATGGAGAATTAAAAAAATAAACTAAGAAAAGGATCTTGCACAGTCCAATGATGATAAAGCGCCATTATTTTTAAAAATAAAAAAATAAAAAATAGAGAGATCCAGTCATTAAAGTCAGTTGAATACAAATTTTTACACTTACGTTATCTTCTGTTCCATAAACTTGTCTGGGTCCTGGGCAGTGTAGGATGTGATTTCCAAGCCTACGCCAAAGTCTTCGGGCACTTCCACTCTCTTGACGGGGGGATTGAAGATGGGAGCCTCGTTCACATCTATCACGTCCACAGTGACTGTGGCTGTGGAGGTGGCGAGAGTGACCACAAAGGGGTCCACGTTCTCCACTGTCACAAATAGAATGTACTGCTGTTTGACCTCAAAATCCAAGCCCTAGAGGGCAGGGAAAATAATAAAGGAACACAAATTAATCCTCAATGTTTCTATGTTATTAAAAACAAAACAAAACTTAAATCCCTAACTATTTGGTTGGGAATATTTCAAGAGATTCTCAAATCTAGCTGCATTAACAAAAAGTAACTTGGGAACTATAACAGAGGACCGATGACCAGGCTTATTAATAATAAACCCAGAGCCATTAAATAATAATCTCTGAAGGTGGGGTCTGGGTATCAGTATTTTTAAAAAGATCCCAGTGACTACCATGCAAACTTTAGAGATGAGAACTGCAAGAGAAGAATAAAGACAAATTGCATGAAATATCAAACTGCAAACCTAGGTTAACAATCCTGATTCAACCTAAGTTATTTGTTTATCTAAGACCAATAAGAATGCTCACATCACAGCTTTCCCAGGAGGAAATGGACCGAAGATGTTTAAAGGCAAGAACTTAGGGCTCAAAGTCAATCAACCCCAAGATCAAACGCCAGCTGGGCCACCTCCTAGCTATGCAATCTGGGTGACTTAACCTGTGGACCGATGTTTCCACTTCTAAATAAATAGGGAAAATAAATCCTTATTTATTTAGAAGTTGCAATAAAGAATAAGCCATAACTTTTATGATACACAATATATATGGCAGAAACTCAAATCAGTAGCTTCTTTCTTCTGTTGATAGAATAGTAACAGAAAATGTTAACATCAAACGTTGAAATATTTCCTTTAGTTCAGTGGGATTCAAAACCAAAAGGGTCCAAAAACCAAAGGGTCTGGTCACTTGCTCAGGAGGAAATCAAAGATTTGGGGCTAGTGGGATGCAGAACATCTTCTTGACCAAAAGAGGGGTGTGAAAGGAAATCACATAAATTTCAGTGGCAGAGAGATTCCAAAAGGAGCCGAGAGGTCACTCTGGTGGGCACCCTTATGCACAATATAGACAACCCTTTTTAGGCTCTAATGAATTGGAATAGCCAGCAGTAAATACCTGAAACTATTAAACTACAACCCAGAACCCAGGAATCTTGAAGACGATTATATAAAAATGTAGCTTATGAGGGGTGTCAATGTGATTAGGAAAGCCATGTGGACCACACTCCCCTTTGTCTAGTTGATGGATGGATGGATGAGTAGAAAAATGGGGGAAGGAAAAAAAAAAAAGAAAAAGGCACCCAGCGTTCTTTTTCACTTTAATTTTTATTCTTATTATTTTTGTGTGTGTGGTAATGAAAATGTCAAAGATTGATTTTGGTAATGAATGCACAGCTGTATGATGGTACTGTGAACAACTGAATATACACTTTGTTTTGTATGACTGCATGGTATGTGAATATAACTCAATAAAAATGAAATTAAAAAAATAATAATAAAAAAAACAAATAAAAACAAAAAGATTTGGGGCTAGGGATCTGTTAAATGGGTAACTAATAAAATAACAGATAACTTGCCCAACAACTTTCTAGTTTTCAAGTTTCCAAGACATCTTTCCAAACCAGCCACATCTGCCCCACTTCGAAAATAACCTAGTAACACAGCATCTGCGAAATAGAGATGGAGGTAGGCAAATGTTTCTGGGAAAGTCTGTGAAAAAGTTTAGGATGTTGTGCAGCAGTTTCCTTACTTCTTACATGAACATGAAGAGTCACTGCAAACCTGACACGGTCCACCAGAACTTGGGAAAGCCAACCCCTTCAGACCTCACCAATCCTAATTTCTTCTGAGAATACACCAAGGAACACAGGAATGAGCATCTGTCTGGGCTGTCCATTTCTGCATCTTGCCAGGTACCCTACAAACCTTAGCTGTTTTCAAAATGCCATTGTTGGTTACTGGATCTGTGATGACAACAAATTGCCTCTCGTTATCGTTTAATATGGAGTACACGGCCTCCCATGCTGGGGTGTGGGGGGCATCGGCATCAGTCACTTTGAGCGTGGCAATTTCTTCGTTAACTCTGTTCTCAGGCACTGTTCCCTGGTACTGTAGAGCAAAGGAGAAGATGGGGTCACTCATGACATCCTGAAACCCCACAGTGGAGCCAAGTTTCAGGGGGTTGAAGGAATGCTTTCTGAGCCCAAGCTCTGAGGGGGTGTGATGAGGTCAGCTGACGGCACAAAGCCTTGGAGGAAGTGCTCACTCTACCAGCAAGCACCTATTCCCTGTTGCTGGAGCAGCTGGTACCCATAAATGCCATCCACGAGTAGCTGGCATAGGTCTCCAAGGCCCTGGCCACGAAGGCTCCTCAGGACACTCTGGCCCAGTTGTGGACTGTGATCTCAGTCAAGTGCAAGACACTGGGGTATATCAACCCCCACCCCCAATCCATTCTCTATTTGCAGCAAGAATGATCTTCATAAAATGAGAAGTCTGCTCATTTCAATCCTCTGCTTAAGACCCTTTAATGACTTCCTCCTGTACTCAGGATAAATTCTCAAGTTCCTACGTCAGCCTCTAAGATCCTGTGGGACCTGATCTCATTTAGTTAACTACACTCAGCCACATTGGCTATTTCCTTTCTTCTTGTGCAACCAGTTTCCTCTCGATTCAGGAGCTTTTGCACATGCTGATCCCTCTGCCTAGAATACTCTTCCACCCTTGCCTGACCTCCTTTCAAGTCATAGCATAAATGTCACTCACTGTTTTTGTGAAGCCTTCTTGTACTCACAGTGGCTAGCTAGGTTAGGGTCATGGATACTGCTAACTGCTACTGAATATTCATTCTCCCCTCTTCACTAACTATATTGTTGGTGGTGGCAATGTGCCCAGTTAATCTACTACATTTCTCAGTTTCCCTTATAGATGACCATTGCCATTGGGAGGCAAGTGGAACTTGTGGGATAGGTCTTCAAAGAAATATGTCTTTAATAAATTGGTCCTGAATCAGCAGCAACACTTTTTGTCACCTAGTTTTTGCCTCCTTCCTGCATGAAGCATAGATATAATGACTGGCGCTCCAGCAGCCATCGTGGACCACAATGTGACCTTGAGGATAGAAGCCATGCACTAAGGATGGTGGAATGGCAAGACAAAAGAGCCTTGGTCTTTACTGACAAGGTAGACTGTCTACCTCTGGGCCTTTTATTACCTAAGAAGGGAAAACAAAATCAACCCCCCTAATAGACAGGTCTCTGTTACTAACCATTAAACCAATTTTTAAACTAATACAACAGTGTTTAAGTTTCTTCTATTTGACTCTCAGTAGCTTCTCCTTGATTGCTTGAATATAACGAACATTCAGTAATCTGTATAAGTTGCCTACCATCTCCCTAAGCTAGATTACAAGCTCCATGAAAATAGAATCTTTGTCTGCCTTGTTCATGGTTAAATCCCCAGTGTCTAGCACAGTGCCTGCTATAAACTTGGAAAATGTATTCAATGAATAAATGAACCTTCCTACCAAGATGCACAATGAGGACATGGAGTCAGCAGGTGCTTTTTGCAGCTTCACAAACTTGTGCCAATGGGTCCAAGGCAAGGAGAGAAACAAAGATGTTCAAACATATCCACTACCCCCTACAGGCTTGCTTCTAAGTCTAAAGTTAACATTCACTACCTTGGAGAAAGTTTTCAAAGGATTCACCCACCAGTGGCTATGAAACATTTCATGAACAACAAAGGACCTTCCTTTGGAAAGCGTCGAAGGAATTGCAAAATTACCGTGGTTGGGTTGAAGATGGGAGGGTTATCATTGGTGTCAGTGACCGTGATCACAGCTGTTGCTGTTGTGCTTAAGCCATCGCCTTGGAGGTCAGCTGCTCGAACCACCAAGGTATACGTGGGAACGGACTGCAGAGCAAACATACTTGAAGTCAGGACTGATAGCCACCTCACACCCACTCCAGCCCATCAAAGAGAAACCGAATATTCTAACATCTTTAAAGCTCAGCCCACCTGCCTTCTAGCACAGACCCTCTGAACAGGTATCCAGATTTGCACATGCTGATCCCTCTGCCCAGATTGCAAAGCTCAGGACAAGCACTCTAACTTGATACACTCAGACCATCACCACACTAAATGGCCACCGGCCTCAGCAGAGCTTTGCATCATCCACGGGATGTGGCTGACATGTATCTGCCCTCATGCCCTCTGGGTGCTCCTGACCCCTGACCTCTCGGTCCAGCCCGGTGGTGACCACACTGATGACGCCTGTGTCCCGGTTGATGATAAACATGCCACTGTGAGGCAACTGGGGCTCTTGGCTGACCATGGTGTAAGCGATGGCAGCATTGTAGGTGTTCACATCGTCGTCCGCGTCCGTGGCTGAGACCTGCATCACAGAGGTCCCTGGGAGTATACAAGGAGAGAAAAAGATTGGGCCAAGCTGCACCCTAGGATCTGAGTGATACTGCTCTACCCAGTTCCGTTCAGAGTTATAAAGGATGGGGGCAGGACCATGTCACAGCTCTTCCTTTCCCTAATTTCTAAAATTCTCACCAAGGTGCTAAGACAGGAGGAATGATTTCCACTAATAAACAGGGTCCCCAGAACTCTTTCCAACACACATCTTAGCTGGAGGCGGAGGCAGGGAAGATTATGGGAAATAAATAACCTTAAACAACAACATTCCGCCATATCTCTTGTACTGAGTGAATAGCATGTAAAATAATAAAAATTCTAGAATTTTCCACAATTGGCTTCTTAGCCACAATTTCATTGGAGAGAATGATCATTTGAGATCACTGCCTTCAAGAAGGAAGAAAATATTTATAACACACGACAAAGGACTAGTACCCAGGGCATATAACTAACTCTTAGGAATAAATAGGTAAAAGACAAATAGACCAGTGGAAGAAAAGGAAAAAGACTTGGACACACTTATCATAAGGGAGAAAGCCAAATGGCCAGTAAACACATAATAAGCAGCTTAACCTTATTAGTAATCAGAGAAAAGCAAATTAAAATATCACTATACAGCACAAGCAACTATAGAAAAAAAAAACAGAACAGATAAATGGGACTTCATCAAAGGATATGTAGGCACATATCTGACAACTGAGACAACCATTCCTAGATACATATCCTAGAGAAACTCTTGCAAATTTGCACCAGTAGACATACCCAACAACATTCTAGAGCATTGTTCAAAACAGAAAGAAACTGAAACAACTCCAATCTCCATCAACAGTAGAATGGACAAACCGTGACACAGTCAACGGAATACTACAGAACAATGAAAATGAATGGCCTGTTACGGGCAATAAGGGAGAACCATATGTTCAAAAAGTTGGATGAAAGAAATTACAAAAATATATGTATACCATAGTGTGAGTCCATGTACATAAAGTTTGAAAACAGGCAAAACTAACAAGATATCATTTAGGAATGATATGGTAAAAGGAAAAATAAAAGAGAGGGACTGACTACCACAAACACCAGGGGAGTGGTTTTTCATAGGACAGAGAGAAGAATGTGATCAGAGAGGGCTATAAAATGGGCTTAAGGTACTGGCAAGAATCTGTTTCTTACCCACTCATCTTTTATACATGCTTCTTGTTGGCAGGATATGACTAACACACACACATGCACACCGTGGTTCCTGAAGAAGTTCTGTCCATATGAAGGACCAACTTCAGAGGACTGACCCCAATCTCCAGCCCCAACACTTTGGATCCAAGGAGTGTCTTCTGGCTATTCGGCTCCTCGGTTTTGACAATACCTGGGAGGGCGCCTTCCATGACAGACCCCTCGAAGACCTCCTGGGTGAACACAGGCTTGTTGTCGTTCTGATCCATGACGGTGATCACAATCTCCATCGGGTCCTCAATGGCATTCCCGTTGGAAGACACGGCATGAGAGAAGAGCTGCAAGAACCAGGTGAGGGTTACTTGGTGCCCGGTGAGGAAGGAGTGGGAGGAGGGGTCTGACCGGAGCCAAAGGGGCTCTACCTGGCCTCCACCCCTTCCCACTCCCTGGGCGTGTAGATGGGCAGAGAACATTTCTCCCACATGTGCTGCTGCTTTGACAAGATCATGGCACTGGGTGAGGTGGGCTGGACAACACATCCTCCAGGCCAGAGCTCCCATCTCCCCCATGTGGCCTGGGGCGTCAAGCCCAGGAGCTAAAGGTGGAAGCTCAGAAACTCTGACTTCTTCCTTGCAGCAGAAAATTCACTCCGGTCGCTTGAGCCAGTGTGGTGATTCCCCCTAGACTTTTTTTGCATTTGGCATCAACAACTTACTTCCCAGCTTCCCTAAGCTCATGCTGCTACCCAATTCCAGAAGTGGTTTTTGCTCCCCAATGTTACTCCTGAGCTTGAGACTTCCAGCCCCAAGAATAGCTTTCATGTTGGGTCTAAACCCTGCATTCATTCATACACATGATGTACCAGAACCCTCTCGCCTTTTGTCCCAACAAGGAAAACATTAACAGCCCCAATTTGCCCTAGGTTCTCCTGTCATTTCTTTTCAACAAGTCAAGAAGTGAAAAAGTAAGCTCCTCACAGGTCAAAAGCATCAGATCTAGGGATCCAGCAACGGATTGACTCAAAAACTGTGGAAGGATATTGCCCATTATCGACAAGCTTCTAAGAGGTACTCACAATATACTTGGCAATATGTTCTCTGTCCAGAGGCTCCGTCACCTTCAGCCATCCTGTTTCTCTTTCAATAATAAACACACCGACAGGGGGCATGTCGGCCCCTTGGCCAGTGATGCTATAGTAAACCGTGGTCTCTTTGTCCCTGTTAGATTTGATCTGAAACCAAAACAAAAAGAAACAGAATTAGCAAAGAGGGATCCTGATGTTGGGTCTTGCCAAATTCCTTCCAAAGAAACAGAGAACTTCTTTCTCTACCTGAACGAGGTTTTTAGGAAATGGGCCTTTTTCATTTTCTGGGCAGTTGATAGGAGGGATAACCCAGTCTCTTTTCTGCCTTCGGAGACCACTGTGGGAGCTGGGAAACACGAGCACTTCTGTCTGGGGTCCAGGGAGAGGATCCTAAAAGGAAAAGAGAAATAAAATGAGAAAATTCAGGAGAGATACTTACTACAGGCCTAACAGTCCAACCTATAAAATCGGTATCTCCAGCCCTTTGAGGGCAGGGTATGATTTTAAATAATGACACATTCTCTTGACAATAGAAAATTATATATACCCTCCATAAGGAAGGCCCCCCCCAACAAAAAATCAATAACCTCCTTTGTCATATAATAAAGACTATGCTTTCTTTTGATCTTTAATATCCAGAGTTCAAATAATCATTATGCATAAACAATTGTAAATTTGAGGGTTTGATATGATTTTATAAATTATTCCAAACCTGCATATCACACCTGTCATTTTTAATAGCATCATTATGTTCTGACAATTTACTATCAGAGCTTATTCAACAATTGGACATTCAGCTCTTTTCATTTTCTTTTCTTTTTTGTTCTTCCTAGAGATATAGGTCCCCAAAGTGGAGCTATCAGCCAAAATGTGTATAAGTTTTGGGAATCAATACTAAGAACTATTTTATAATCAATGTGAATCCCTTAATCTCATTAGGGTCATTATATTTACATGGTTTCCATTTGTTTAAACAGAAGCTGATGGAATGGAAACCAAAGATACCCTCTGAGACCTGTACTGAACAGTTTTCATGTGCAATAAAAGTGACTTTATGCACACACAGGGAAATAAGATAGTTGAAGATGGAAGGAAAATAACTCCCAAACTGCTTAAGTGTTTTTAAAGTGATTAGTGGTAACATGTTCAAGTCTCCAGAGGACATATTTCCATCTCCCACCCTCCACACACAGATAGCTCAGTACAGTCACTGATCACTGTATGCCAGGTTTGATTTAAAGCCCTGTTTCCTGTGTGGGTGTGTGTTTTATTTGATATGAGATGTGACCAAATATCATCACAGAACCCTTCCCCAATCCTGCATGCTAGTTGTGCACACACTCCTTAAATGCACATACCCATAAAACATACACATGCACACACGCATACTACACCCTCTGCCCCCTTGTATTAAGTTTCCCAGGGAGGCAGCTCAGCTCTGGGGCCAGGCTGCCTGGCTTTGAATCCTATGGTACCTCATCCTGGGCAAGTAACTCAACCTCTCTGTTCCAGTTTCCTAAAGTCTAAAAGGAGGTCAACATTAGTACCTACCTTCTGCATGGGGTTCTTGGGAGGGTTAAATAAAATATTGGTGTTTCATATAAAGCACATAGAACAATGTCTGGTACATAGTAAGTGCCTAATAAATGATAATGATCAAGACGGTAGTTGCACTGGTTTGAACATTATGGTTTTAATGAGGTCAGACTTGGGATTTGATCCTGGAACAGGAATGATGTATTAAACTGCCTATCAACACTGTACCCTCAGCCTCAAAATGACCATCTTGCACATCCATGCCGAGAAAATGGGCATCAATGAATCAATGCAAATCCATTTGTCAGACTGAAAAGGAAGACAGAGTATGTCCTGATCACATCAGGATCATAGAATATTTTCAAAGAATGATAATAATTAATGATGATCACTGTGCTGGCAAAACACAACATTTCCATGTGTGGAATTAAAGGGAATCATGTCTAAACATACTGAAAGAAAAACAGGACACCAGATTGAGGAAACCCACCCAAACCAAGTGAAAGAAGTGAAAAGTTACATTTAATCTTACATGAATTAAAAGGGAAGACTGCTGCCCTTCCTTCTAATGCAGAGCCACCTGGATCCACCAGAATTCTCTGACCGAGAAATAAAACAAGGTGAAACAAGGTGAACCTCACACCAGCTGTGGCAGTGTCATCCACCTACCACTCATCATTCTTTCTTATTAAAAAAAAATTAAAAACACTCAAGTTTTTTACGCAGCCATATATCAAAGCAAGAAAAAGACTATATTTCTTATACTCCCTTGCAGCTAGGTATGACCATGTGACTAAATTCTGGCCAGTGAGATATAAACAGAGTGTTGCTTGAGAATTCCACAAAGGTTTCTTAAAAGGCAGACAGACAACTAAGTAATGCTGTATTATGCTTCTCCCCTTTTGCCTTCTAATCACCTAGACTAAAGATGCAATGACTGGTGCTCCAGCAGCCATTTTAGATCATGAGGTCTGCTTGAGGATGTGCTGGAGATGGCAGAGCAGAAAAGAAAGGAGCCTGAGCTCCTGATAACCGTGGAGTCTATACCAGCCACACTCCACTTACCCACAAACTCGTGAAGAAGAAACACTTTATTTTGCTTAAACCACTGTAATTTAGAATTTTCTATAATATAGACTTGTACCTATTCCAGACATAACAGACACAAATGCAAGGTTGGCAGAGATGGGGAGGGAAAGTTGAAGCTGTCTCTTAGTCCTTATTTTTCTGGTATGTCCATTTATACCAGGAAGAAAAATTAGCTCTATCAGGAAGACTATTAAGTTCCTGGAATCTCAAGCATCTTCAGGGAGAAAAACAGGAGCCAGCCTGAAAGACCTTGGCATTTATAACGTATTTCACACTTCCAAGGCAGTAAACAGGGTACAACTAGAATGGCCCCCAGAGAGACATTTAGTTATGAAGTGCCAGGGAAGGAAGATGCTTTTTACCCATGGGAGCAGTTTAGAAACTGGCAAAGGCACTTAGCTTTGGGTAACAAGCCCTAGAAACATTCTGGCCAAGAACCCAAGCCACTATGCATCCTTCCATCCATGGCTAATCCACCTATCCATCTGGTCAATACTTATTGGGCTCCCGCTATGTGCCAGGCCTACCCCCGGGCACTGCAAATACCATGGGAAAGCCTCCGGTGGGGACAAAAACTTCCCACTAGAAATACCAGGAACAAAATAATCAGAGAATTGACCTCTCATTCATCCTTCATCCAGCAGGGGAATGATCGAACAGTTAACAATGTCTAAGCACTTACTATGTACCCAACACAGTTTTAAGCATTTTACATATTAATTCATTCAGTCCTCATTATTTCCATTCTATAGATGAAGAAACCAAAGCATAGACAGCTTAAGTAAATTGCCTGAGGCTACTCAGGTCGTAAACGGCAGAAGTGGGACAAATTTCAGGCAGTACCTGTAGAAATAAAGGTAACGACAACTTGCCATTACCCAGCTCCAAAAAATACCAGCAAGAATTAGTTTAGTTGGACCAATAATGGGTCTCAGTTGGGGGTGACTGTGCCTCCCAGGTGACACTGGGAAATGTTTGGACACATTTTTGGTTGTCACAGTGGGGGAGGTGGTACTGGTATCTAGTGGGTAAAGACTAGACAACCCCCCAAAGCAAGGAATGATCCAGCCCCAAATGTCAATAAAGCCAAAGGTGACAAGCCCTGATTAGACGGCAGACTAAAATAAATAGTGCAGAGGCAGGGCAAGATGGTGGACTGGTGAGCTGTATGTTTTAGTTACTCCTCCAGGAAAGTAGGTAGAAAGCCAGGAACTGCGTGGACTGGACACCACAGAGCAATCTGACTTTCGGCATACTTCATACAACATTCATGAAAACGTGGAACTTTTGAGATCAGCGAAATCTGTAAGTTTTTGTGACCAGGGGACCCGCACCCCTCCCTGCCAGGCTCAGTCCCGTGGGAGGAGGGGCTGTCAGCTCCAGGAAGGAGAAGGGAGAACTGCAGTGGCAGCCCTTATCGGAAACTCATTCTACTGATCCAAACTCCAACCATAGATAGACTGAGACCAGACACCAGAGAATCTGAGAGCAGCCAGCCCAGCAGAGAGGAGACAGGCATAGAAAAAAACAACACGAAAAACTCCAAAATAAAAGCGGAGGATTTTTGGAGTTCTGGTGAACATAGAAAGGGGAAGGGCAGAGCTCAGGCCCTGAGGCTCATATGCAAATCCCGAAGAAAAGCTGATCTCTCTGCCCTGTGGACCTTTCAGTAATGGCCCTAATTGCTTTGTCTCTTAGCATTTCAATAACCCATTAGATCTCTGAGGAGGGCCCTTCTTTTTTTAATCCTTTTTTCTTTTTCTAAAACAATTACTCTAAGAAGCTCAATACAGAAAGCTTCAAAGACTTGCAATTTGGGCAGGTCAAGACAAGAGCAGAACTAAGAGAGTTCTGAGACAAAAGGCAATAATCCAGTGGCTGAGAAAATTCACTAAACACCACAACTTCCCAAGAAAAGGGGGGTGTCCGCTCACAGCCATCATCCTGGTGGACAGGAAACACTCCTGCCAATCGCCAGCCCCATAGCCCAGAGCTGCCCCAGACAACCCAGTGTGACGGAAGCGCTTCAAATAACAGGCACACACCACAAAACTGGGCGTGGACATTAGCCTTCCCTGCAACCTCAGCTGATTGTCCCAGAGTTGGGAAGGTGGAGCAGTGTGAATTAACAAAGCCCCATTCAGCCATCATTTCAGCAGACTGGGAGCCGCCCTACACAGCCCAGCAGCCCAGAACCGCCCTGGGGGGACGGCACTCACCTGTGACATAGCACAGTCATCCCTCAACAGAGGACCCAGGGTGCACGGCCTGGAAGAGGGGCCCACTTGCAAGTCTCAGGAGCCATACGCCAATACCAAGGACTTGTGGGTCAGTGGCAGAGACAAACTGTGGCAGGACTGAACTGAAGGATTAGACTATTGCAGCAGCTTTAAAACTCTAGGATCACCAGGGAGATTTGATTGTTAGAGCCACGCCCCCTCCCTGACTGCCCAGAAACACGCCCCATATACAGGGCAGGCAACACCAACTACACACGCAAGCTTGCTACACCAATTGGACCCCACAAGACTCTCTCCCCCACTCACCAAAAAGGGTAAGCCGGGGAGAACTGGCTTGTGGAGAACAGGTGGCTCGTGGACGCCACCTGCTGGTTAGTTAGAGAAAGTGTACTCCACGAAGCTGTAGATCTGATAAATTAACCCTATCAAGTTCAGCAAATGCCAAGAGGCCAAAAACAACAGAAAATTATAAAGCATATGAAAAAACCAGACGATATGGATAACCCAAGCCCAAGCACCCAAATCAAAGGATCAGAAGAGACACAGCACCTAGAGCAGCTACTCAAAGAACTAAAGATGAACAATGAGACCATAGTACGGGATACAAAGGATATCAAGAAGACCCTAGAAGAGCACAAAGAAGACATTGCAAGACTAAATTAAAAAAATGTATGATCTTATGGAAATTAAAGAAACTGTTGACCAAATTAAAAAGATTCTGGACACTCATAGTACAAGACTAGAGGAAGTTGAACAATGAATTAGTGACCTGGAAGATGACAGAATGGAAAATGAAAGCATAAAAGAAAGAATGGGGAAAAAAATTGAAAAAATCGAAACGGACCTCAGGGATATGATAGATAATATAAAACGTCCGAATATAAGACTCATTGGTGTTCCAGAAGGGGAAGAAAAGGGTAAAGGTCTAGGAAGAGTATTCAAAGAAATTGTTGGGGAAAACTTCCCAAATCTTCTAAACAACATAAATACACAAATCATAAATGCTCAGCGAACTCCAAATAGAATAAATCCAAATAAACCCACTCCGAGACATATTCTGATCACACTGTCAAACACAGAAGAGAAGGAGCAAGTTCTGAAAGCAGCAAGAGACAAGCAATTCACCACATACAAAGGAAACAGCATAAGACTAAGTAGTGACTACTCAGCAGCCACCATGGAGGCGAGAAGGCAGTGGCACGATATATTTAAAATTCTGAGTGAGAAAAATTTCCAGCCAAGAATACTTTATCCAGCAAAGCTCTCCTTCAAATTTGAGGGAGAGCTTAAATTTTTCACAGACAAACAAATGCTGAGAGAATTTGCTAACAAGAGACCTGCCCTACTGGAGATACTCAAGGGAGCCCTACAGACAGAGAAACAAAGAAAGGACAGAGAGACTTGGAGAAAGGTTCAGTACTAAAGAGATTCGGTATGGGTACAATAAACGATATTAATAGACAGAGGGTAAAAATATGACAAACATAAACCAAAGGATAAGATGGCTGATTCAAGAAATGCCTTCACGGTTATAACGTTGAATGTAAATGGATTAAACTCCCCAATTAAAAGATATAGATTCGCAGAATGGATCAAAAAAAATGAACCATCAATATGTTGCATACAAGAGACTCATCTTAGACACAGGGACACAAAGAAACTGAAAGTGAAAGGATGGAAAAAAATATTTCATGCAAGCTACAGCCAAAAGAAAGCAGGTGTAGCAATATTAATCTCAGATAAAATAGACTTTAAATGCAGGGATGTTTTGAGAGACAAAGAAGGCCACTACATACTAATAAAAGGGGCAATTCAACAAGAAGAAATAACAATCGTAAATGTCTATGCACCCAATCAAGGTGCCACAAAATACATGAGAGAAACACTGGCAAAACTAAAGGAAGCAATTGATGTTTCCACAATAATTGTGGGGAGACTTCAACACATCACTCTCTCCTATAGATAGATCAACCAGACAGAAGACCAATAAGGAAACTGAAAACCTAAACAATCTGATAAATGAATTAGATTTAACAGACATATACAGGACATTACATCCCAAATCACCGGGATACACATACTTTTCTAGTGCTCATGGAACTTTCTCCAGAATAGATCATATGCTGGGACATAAAACAAGCCTCAATAAATTTAAAAAGATTGAAATTATTCAAAGCACATTCTCTGACCACAATGGAATACAATTAGAAGTCAATAACCATCAGAGACTTAGAAAATTCACAAATACCTGGAGGTTAAACAACACACTCCTAAACAATCAGTGGGTTAAATCAGTGGGTTAAAGAAGAAATAGCAAGAGAAATTGCTAAATATAAATATAAATACAGGCCTCCCTGTATTTGTGCCTAAGAGTCTCCTCCTGAATGCCTCTTTGTTGCTCAGATGTGGCCCTCTCTCTCTGGCTAAGCCAACTTGAAAGGTGAAATCACTGCCCTCCCCCCTACGTGGGATCAGACACCCAGGGAAGTGAATCTCCCTGGCAATGTGGAATATGACTCCCGGGGAGGAATGTAGACCCGGCATCGTGGGATGGAGAACATCTTCTTGACCAAAAGGGGGATGTGAAAGGAAATGAAATAAGCTTCAGTGGCAGAGAGATTCCAAAACGAGCCGAGAGATCACTCTGGTGGGCACTCTTACGCACACTTTAGACAACCTTTTTTAGGTTCTAAAGAATTGGGGTAGCTGGTGGTGGATACCTGAAACTATTAAACTACAACCCAGAACCCATGAATCTCGAAGACAGTTGTATAAAAATGTAGCTTATGAGGGGTGACAGTGGGATTGGGAATGCCATAAGGACCAAACTCCACTTTGTCTAGTTTATGGATCGATGTGTAGAAAAGTAGGGGAAGCAAACAAACAGACAAAGGTACCTAGTGTTCTTTTTTACTTCAATTGCTTTTTTTCACTCTAATTATTATTCTTGTTATTTTTGTGTGTGTGCTAATGAAGGTGTCAGGGATTGATTTAGGTGATGAATGTACAACTATGTAATGGTACTGTAAACAATCGAAAGTACAATTTGTTTTGTATGACTGCGTGGTATGTGAATATATCTCAATAAAATGATGATTAAAAAAAAAAAAAAAAAAAAGAAGAAATAGCAAGAGAAATTGCTAAATATATAGAGACGAATGAAAATGAGAACACAACATACCAAAACCTATGGGATGCAGCAAAAGCAGTGCTGAGGGGGAAATTTATAGCACTAAACGCATATATTAAAAAGGAAGAAAGAGCCAAAATCAAAGAACTAATGGATCAACTGAAGAAGCTAGAAAATGAACAGCAAACCAATCCTAAACCAAGTAGAAGAAAAGAAATAACAAGGATTAAAGCAGAAATAAATGACATAGAGAACAAAAAAACAATAGAGAGGATAAATATCACCAAAAGTTGGTTCTTTGAGAAGATCAACAAGATTGACAAGCCCCCAGCTAGACTGACAAAATCAAAAAGAGAGAAGACCCATATAAACAAAATAATGAATGAAAAAGGTGACATAACTGCAGATCCTGAAGAAATTAAAAAAATTATAAGAGGATATTATGAACAACTGTATGGCAACAAACTGGATAATGTAGAAGAAATGGACAATTTCCTGGAAACATATGAACAACCTAGACTGACCAGAAAAGAAATAGAAGACCTCAACCAACCCATCACAAGCAAAGAGATCCAATCAGTCATCAAAAATCTTCCCACAAATAAATGCCCAGGGCCAGATGGCTTCACAGGGGAATTCTACCAAAATTTCCAGAAAGAACTGACACCAATCTTACTCAAACTCTTTCAAAACATTGAAAAAAATGGAACACTACCTAACTCATTTTATGAAGCTAACATCAATCTAATACCAAAACCAGGCAAAGATGCTACAAAAAAGGAAAACTACCGGCCAATCGCCCTAATGAATATAGATGCAAAAATCCTCAACAAAATACTTGCAAATCGAATCCAAAGACACATTAAAAAAATCATACACCATGACCAAGTGGGGTTCATTCCAGGCATGCAAGGATGGTTCAACATAAGAAAAACAATCAATGTATTACAACACATTAAAAACTCGAAAGGGAAAAATCAATTGATCATCTCAATAGATGCTGAAAAAGCATTTCACAAAATCCAACATCCCTTTTTGATAAAAACACTTCAAAAGGTAGGAATTGAAGGAAACTTCCTCAACATGATAAAGAGCATATATGAAAAACCCACAGCCAGCATAGTACTCAATGGTGAGAGACTGAAAGCCTTCCCTCTAAGATCAGGAACAAGACAAGGATGCCCGCTGTCACCACTGTTATTCAACATTGTGCTGGAAGTGCTAGCCAGGGCAATCCGGCAAGACAAAGAAATAAAAGGCATCCAAATTGGAAAAGAAGAAGTAAAACTGTCATTGTTTGCAGATGATATGATCTTATATCTAGAAAACCCTGAGAAATCGACAATACAGCTACTAGAGCTAATAAACAAATTTAGCAAAGTAGCGGGATACAAGATTAATGCACATAAGTCAGTAATGTTTCTATATGCTCGAAATGAACAAACTGAAGAGACACTCAAGAAAAAGATACCATTTTCAATAGCAACTAAAAAAATCAAGTACCTAGGAATCAACTTAACCAAAGATGTAAAAGACCTATACAAAGAAAACTACATAACTCTACTAAAAGAAATAGAAGGGGACCTTAAAAGATGGAAAAATATTCCATGTTCATGGATAGGAAGACTAAATGTCATTAAGATGTCAATTCTACCCAAACTCATCTACAGATTCAATGCAATCCCAATCAAAATTCCAACAACCTACTTTGCAGACTTGGAAAAGCTAGTTATCAAATTTATTTGGAAAGGGAAGATGCCTCGAATTGCTAAAGACACTCTAAAAAAGAAAAACGAAGTGGGAGGACTTACACTCCCTGACTCTGAAGCTTATTATAAAGCCACAGTTGCCAAAACAGCATGGTACTGGCACAAAGAAAGACATATAGATCAATGGAATCGAATTGAGAATTCGGAGATAGACCCTCAGATCTATGGCCGACTGATCTTTGATAAGGCCCCCAAAGTCACTGAACTGAGTCATAATGGTCTTTTCAACAAATGGGGCTGGGAGAGTTGGATATCCATATCCAAAAGAATGAAAGAGGACCTCTACCTCACCCCCTACACAAAAATTAACTCAAAATGGACCAAAGATCTCAATATAAAAGAAAGTACCCAGTGTTCTTTTTTACTTCAATTGCTCTTTTTCACTCTGGTTATTGTTCTTGTTATTTTTGTGTGTGTGCTGGTGAAGGTGTCGGGGATTGGTTTGGGTGGTGAATGTACAACTGTGTAGTGGTGCTGTGAACAATCTAAAGTACGATTTGTTTTGTATGACTGCGTGGTATGTGAATATATCTCAATAAAATGAAGATTAAAAAAAAAAAAGAAGAACATAAAGACTATAAGATTCCTCAAAAGTATAGAAAACAGTTATTAACCTGCCACAAATATGCTTGCAGTAAGAGGCCAGTGCTTCCTAGACCAGACACCTGGACCCCATCACCTGGCCAGGTTGACACATGAACCTCACCATCACATGACCTCAGGTTATATCAGCTGATGTACAAAATGGTGAACTCTGGTGTGTGCATACAATGGAATACTGAGAAACTGCAAGAGTGAGTGAAGCTTTGTGATACAGAATGAGAAGAATCATTCTTGAGGACTGCATTTTGAGTGAAGTATGCCAGAAATGAAAAGACAAACATTATAATGCCTCACCAATATGGACTAACTACAATGTGATAACTCTGAAATTTGAATCTTTGTATACAGCTTACTAGGGGAATGCTTATTGTTATGGTCCCCAGACTGTAAGTTCTTACAACTGTCACAGCTATTACTGAGTTGAAATACCCATCTCCAAATTCTAAGATGCTGAGATCTTTGTGTATAACTTGGTGATTCTCTGGAACTTTGGGTATCCATTTGATCCCTGAAACTTAGATCTAGAAGTTGTCAGCTATGAATGTCAGTATTACCACAAACATCAATTAATTTAAAAAGCTGAAAAAGTTTAGAGACATCAATTAGAAATATGAATGAAACAGATCTGGTTAGGACTAAGGAAAATCCAGCCAAAGAGTAAAGGAGTATATTGACTGTGTTTTAAACTTCATCTTCTGCCACACATATAACAAAGGATTAGCATCAGAATATAAAAAGAATTTCTACAGATCAACAAATAAGAAAAATCCAGTTCCAAAAGAAAATGAGTCAGAAACAAAACCCTACAGTTAGCTGAAGAGAAAAGGCATGTGAAAGAATTCTCAGAACCTCTCCAATCATCATGGAAATTCACATTAAAATGATGCATTATCTATCTTCCTAAAAGCACATTTCCCATTGCAATAAAGATTTGCAAATGCTGTCTATCTCAATATGTAATGTTTATGCTATTAGTGGCATATGAACTCATTCCATGTGGTTCATAAATGAACATTTTAAATATTTAAAAAAAATAAAATAAAATAAAATAAATAGTGAACTTCTAAGAAACGCTCAAACGTACATGATGATGTTGGTGGCGGTGATGGTGCCCGGTTGTCTTCAGCGTAACTTTTGTGGAGAACTTTCTGCGGGCGGAGTCCCAGGCAGAGACAAGAAAACTGGTCTCCGGGTTATGAAGTTGCAGAGGCCGTTTAACTGAAACCACACCATCTGAGGCCACTTGGAATCGGGCGTCATCGGAAAAATAGGCTGTCCTTGGTCGGCCAGTGCATCCTTCAAAACTCACTGCAGGGCAAAAATCAGGAAATCGGACATTAAAGACAGGAAACATGCCACCTTCAAAAAGTAAATTCGATTCACCCACCAAAAGTCAAACTCACACAAAACATGCACAAGAAAAACAACCAAAAATCTGGTGACAGAGCAGCAAAGATTTCAAAGGAGTCTGTAACACTATTATGTTCTTCACAATTCTAGGGTGACAATAATTGTGGTCAATGTTTTCTCATCTACTTGCAAAGTGCAAAGAGTAACCTGTCTACAAAGTAACTTCTTTTTCAAATAACAACAAATCAGGGGCCTCTCCTTCACAGGGAACTAAAAGGCTCTCACCAGTATGTAAAAGATCCACTAAAATAACTAAGGCAGAATACTGACTGAGTCTAAAATTTAGACAATTGAGATACAGTGAGATACTAACAAGTTATATAGATAATAGGTAGCAGGTAATTACAGAAAGCCAGTATGATGTAGTGGTTAAGAGCATGGAATCTGAAAACACACTGCCCAGGTTCAAATCTAGCTTGGTCAAGTTATCTAACTTCTCTTGTGCCTCCCTCTACCCAGCTGCAGAATGGGGATAACAATAGTACCTGCCTCCTAGTGTTGTTCTAAGAACAATGCTTGGCAAGAAATAATAATACTAAAACTTAAGTAAAATAAAAAACAGATACAACTTGCTTAATCATATATTCAACTCCCATAAGTAGTCCACAGAAATATTGATAATAGTAAATATTTATTGAGCACCGATCATATGCTTACTATCTGAAGCACATAGAGGTAATATCTGCTTGTGATCTGATGCACAGAGGGGATCCCCCTCAGCTAGGAGATAAAGAAGGTTTCATAAGAAAGAGGGTCCTCACCCAATCATACAGGGTGGCAAGAGAAATGCAAAAGGCAGAAAAGGGCTATATGGGTTGAAGAATATTATGACCAATGGCTTAGAGGCAAAATTATTTAAAGCTTTATAGCTATTGAGGTATTAAAACTTTAAAAAGTGTTAACACTCAAAGCTGGAGAAGCTGTGCTGAAAAGTGTCTATGTTAAATCTCAGGGTCCAAAAGGATTCCTTCAACAGTATCCATCAAGCTGTATGCCAGACACTGCGTTAAGGGCAAGATCATGATCAAGAAAGATACCTTCTCTCACTGAGCCTACAGGACTGTGGAAGAGGAGTACAAATGCATAACCCAATAGCTTCAGGTAGTGATAAGTGCTAGATATAAAGGAATTTAAGAGGGTGATGCAAGAGTGATGGGGGAGGGGGTGGTTAGGGGAGTCTGGCTGTAACGTATATTGAATGGGAAGGACAGATCTGAGATAGAGGCACCCGAGGAGACCTGAAGGAGCCAGCCTTGCAGAAACTTGCTCAAGAGCCTTCCAGGCAGAGGGAACGTCGATACTGTATCATTCTGGGAAACTCAAGTTGGCCCATCTTCCTCCCTTTGAAATAATTGCTCCTTATCCCTTCTGTGGAATTTCTGTTTCCTCCAAGTGCTCTTTAAAATGATGTGTGCTCTTAGGCCCAGAGGCTAGACACCTCTACAACCATCAAGAAGATCGGGTTTCTGCCAGAAAGCCCTAAAGCCATCCCAGATGCCCAGGCCGCAGTTTTCATTTCTTCCACCAGGGGGAACCCTCATGAAGGTTTTTGGAGCACACGGCCTCGCCCTCCAGCTCTTGCCAGAGAAGACAAGAGAAGACACCTGTTGGGAGAAAGACTGTTTGGGGGCGAGAGGGTGGATACCATGATAATCCCTGTTTTGAGAAGTTAAGAAACTTGTCCAACATCCTTTAACTAGCAGTAAGATGGCAGAGCTGGGACCAGCCCTTAACATGGATTACTTACACTCATGGCTGGCACTCACTTTGTCCCGAGAGAGACACCCTATTAGGGTCTTGACTATTTTGAAAAGATATTCTGCCTCAAAGCTAGGATCTCAAGGTAGACTCTAAGGTTGCTATTCCTCCAGAAGCTAAGAGTCTGCTCCCGGCAAATAAACAAACTAAGCAACCAAACCAATAAGAGTTCACAGGAAGGGTCCTTCTCACCCCACCCTCCCTCCCAGTGTGTAAAGTCAAAACCATGTCTCCACCCCTGTCCTCACCTCTTCACTTCCCACACTGGGCTGGGATGGAGATGGGGGGAAGTGGAGGGAGAAACTGTAATACAAGATGGCAAGGGTGCAACAAGAAGAAACAGTTTGTCTCAGAACCTGTGACTGTATTATAAACACAGATTGTGCCATGTTCTTGCTGTGTGGCCTTAAGCAAATTGCTTAACCTCTCTGTCAACAAGGAGGATACCACCACTGGTCCAGCCTAACTCTCCAGGGTTTTGTGAAGATTAACCAAGCCAAGGAATGTGGTCATATTTTGAAAACTAAAGAGCAATGGAAATGGAAGAGGTGATTAATAACAACTATTATTATCTCTCTGTATATGGGTAGACAAACTAGAAGTCACCTATTTGGGAAATGAACAAATGAACCATAAAATGTCAACAGGAGAAGAAATGCAAAGTTCCTTCAAGACTGGGCAAATCCAGTCCTTCAAGTTTAAAATTTCTTTTCCAAGGAACCGAACAAGATGTTTTCCAAGTAACTGTCCCTGGCCCCAGAATAATGGGGTGTCCGGACTGTGTCTGGGGGCTTCTCTGGTAAGCAAGGAACATGAGCTGCCCTCGTTTACGAAACTAAATTCTTTTCCTCACTAGCCCCAAAACTGGGCAGTGAAAGTCAGGACAAGCATGATTGGACATGCCAAGGGTGGCAGCCTGAAAAAATGAAGATGTTTTTGCAAATAACAATGCAAGGTGCATTACCTGCTTTGGGGCACCTTGTTGTAGAGGCAGCCAAGCCCCACCCTAAGAGACATGACAGGCAGCCTCAACCTGAAATTCCAGGTGCTCATTAAGATTCATTATCTTCTCCTGCTACTTAATCTTCTAGGCAGATAAATCCTTCGTTTTAAGACTGAGGGGATCTCCAGCTTCCCAAGGCTCTGGGAAGCTCATTTTGACCTTGGTGAGGGCAGGGCAGTGTCTCTGTGACACAGTGAATGCTAAGGCCAGCAAGTGGAAGGAAACAAGAATGGCAAAATGTCGAAACCAAAGGATTGGTACATGGGGGTTGCATGTATTTGAACATTTCCACAATAAAAACTTAAATAAAGTCATCAGGGGTTTAAGGATAGTATCTATAACCCAGCATGGCCAGTTATTTGGTGACTTGGTCTACAAACCAAATCCCAATGACAAAAACCAAGAACTTGGCCATTTCTAGACAGGCAAATCTTTGCACCACAATATCGTCCCCATCAAAAACCACAGCCTCGACTAAGAGCTTCGATTTCCACTTATTGACTATTTTATTAATATTTTAAACATGTGCCTAACACTGACCATTTGCAGGGCTCTATTCTAAGCACTTTTGATGAACCCATTTAATCCCACAACTCTCTGAAGCTGGTACTATCAGCAGCAGCTAGTAAGTGGCAGGGCTGGGATTTGAACCCAGGCAGTCTGGCTGGAGAGGTCAGGCCCCTTACCACTGCAAGCCAGACCCTGGTATTATGTTCTTCATGTCCAATTTTCTCATTTTGTCCTCCCAGCCACCTTAGGGGGAGGCATATCCTCATTTCCCCTGCCTGTGCAGGTGAGTGGAGGAACTAGGCTTCTAGACAAGCCTGTCTGAGACCAAAGTGAGGGCTCTTCCCACGTGTAAAATGGGGCCGGGCTTTCTAGCAATAAAAAAGGAATACTTATTAAGAAAATCAATTAAACAGACAAAACAAAGAAGAAAAAGACATTCCCAGAATCGTTTGGAATTCTAGACACCAAAAGGTTAACAGTGATTAGGTGGAGGTGGGGGGAAAACTAAAAGTGGAGTTAGAGTAAGGGTGGGAGGCAGTTTTTTTTTTTTTTAACATTTTCTCATGTCTTTGAATTAGATTACCTTTTACAGTAAGAACACATTACTTGCATAATGACAAAAACACAGAGAATCACTGTTTTGTGAAGTGCCTTCAACACACTGACTCTTCCGTGTTGTCATTCATCTACAGCCCCAAATTCTAGCTTATTTGGCAGAAGTAGCAGCTTTAAACAGAGGACCCTGGGAGAGATGACTGAAATTCAAGTAAAAATTAAACACAAGTATGATCCAGCAATTTCACCTCTCTGTATATACCCAAAAGATCTGAAAGCAGTGACACGAACAGATATTCGCACACCAGTGTTCACAGCGGCATTGTTCACAATTGCCAAGAGATAGAAACAACCCAAATGTCCTCCAACAGATGAGTGGATAAAATGTGGTATATACACATGATGGAATACTACGCGGCAGTAAGAAGGAACGAGGTCGTGAAACATATGACAACATGGATGATCCTTGAAGACATAATGTTGAGTGAAATAAGCCAGACACAAAAGGAAGACATTGTATGTTACCACTAATGTGAACTCTGTGAAAAATGTCAAGTGTCTTATAATGTAGAATATAAGGGACCTAGAGATAGTCAGAACCTAGTGAAGGGGGAACAATAATCTAATATGTAACAGATGTGATAATGAGGGTGATCTTAATGGTATGGGAATGGTCAGGAGTGACTATGGTACGTTAATGAAATTCATCTTCGGGGATTTGCTCCATAGCTCCTCATTGAATCATGCCTGGAAGGTCTCCACCTTTCTGTATATACATTGTATTGCATAATAAGGAAAGAACTGAAACTGTGGAACTGTAACCCATAACAATTTTTGAAATTACCTATATGACTACTTGTTGAGCTGTACACCGAAAGAAGACACCTTTCTGTATGTATGTCGTATTTTACAGTAATGGAAATGACTGAAGTTGTGTAACTGTGACCCATGACATTCTTTGAGTTTTGCTCTCTAACTACTACTTGTGAAATCGTACATGGAATGTTATCACTGTTACATATATATGTTAAAGATCACAATTAAAAAAAAAGAAAAGAAAAAAAAAAAATTAAACACAAGTTCATGGAAAGCTTTTGGTCCAGGAACAGGCTTCAAGTGCTCGGCAACATCCTTTGCTGTGCATTGCCGTCACGGCACGTTAAGGGTTCTGCTGCTTCTCCCACCCCTACCCCCCCCAACCCCAGAACTGGAATGCGAGTGGGTAGGAACAAGACAGTCTCAAAAGCCTGTATATATTTCCAGGAGATGCTGAGATTTAAAGACAGGAGCCTGCTATATATATATCATAGTCGGCTAACCATAGTTGAGTTATTTGGTAACTAGTAGGATAATCCAGCCTCTTAGAGGCAACTACTTGAAAGTAGTGTTTTCCCCACTCCACACAAAGGCATGCATTATGGATTGTTTCCCTCACATCCAAACGCATTTCCCACAGCTGCCACCAAAGAGCACTGCATTTAGCTCTATTTCAAGGGCCGTTTGAACTGCAGCACCCAGCCTCAGGAAGAGAAAGTTACACACATGACCTTGAAGACAAGATCACAGTCTTCCAAGGCTCCTGGGGGTCATGCTGCCATTGTGTATCCCCACACTGACAGTTTCTAACTTAACTATTGCAGATAAAAGCCAAGGAATTTAATGTGATGGGAAAAAGGAATCTTGGGGAGACAGACGACCTCATTTAGCTAGGCAGGTTTTCTTTTTGCTGGTTAAGAGCAGTGTGTCTAACACTAACCAGAAAGTCACAACACTTCCAGATATCACCACCTTTAAAATTTCTTTCTAAGTTGACCACTTTCTTAACACCAGGTAATTCTGGCATGTTTGTCATTGATGGGTGACCACAGAATTACTGGACATTACAGGTTTATTGGGTACCCACATTCAGCAGAAAGCATAAGTAGCATTTTACAAGCTGCTCACTGATATTTAAAAATGCAAGGAAAAGGACCATCAGTCTCCAATTTGCCCACATTTGGGGGGCGTTGAGGAGAGACTGAAGTTCCACAGGAAAGACTGTCTCTTAATCCCAAGAAATCTCTAATTGTATGCATCCATTAGCTACTGAGAAATATGGACAACAACCCAATAACCTTACTAGACACAGCAGCCCTGTGAAGTATGGATTTAGTATTGCTAGCTTTATAAATGAGGAAACTGAGGCGCAGAGAAAGGGACTTAGTCAAGTCACACAGCTATTAAGTAGCAGAGCCTGTGGTCTGATGACACCGTCAAGACCAGGTCTTGAGGGGAAAACTAAGTTCGATGAGGCTTTGCTGACTGAACGGATGTTGGCAAGTTAGTTCACACAAAAGATGGGCTGGTCAGAGAGTAACTAGGGTGGGAACAATAGGAAACGTCTCTCTCCATTTTCCTCTCTCACACACTCCCTCTTCTTCCTCTCCTCGAGTGAACCCAATTCCAGCTCTCAGAAGGATATAAGGACAGTCGGACGGCCATGGGAAGGAGGAAGTTTAGGCTACAGATTCAAGAATGTTCCACTTTGGGTCACCAGGCTGCATAAGCTAAAATAAGTCAGAGTTCCTCTTATCAGCCAGCTTTAATCCCAAACATTTTTTTCTGGGGAAGATAAGCAGCTTGCAATATCGTGTTGCACATACACAGCTCCCAGCCTGTGTAGGCGTCCACAGCCTGGAGATGTGCTCCAGGGACTTTCGGCCAGGGCACCCACAGCCCGCCAAATCTCTCTTGTTGATTGGCAGCTCCCATGGGATCCCTGGGATGGGAAGTTCATTTTCATGAAACTTATCAAATTCTTTCCTCCCAACCTCCCCCAAAATGTCCTCTTCCAGAACAAATCATATATGGTCTCTGTCTTCATTAACTTCCACTCTGAAAACAGATGTCAGCATTGCCCAGAGGGGGAACCATCAAAACAGACTGGGGCAGAGGTTAAAGATTAAGGAAAAATTAGCCCAGGCACATTTACCCCGGTGAAGGGGAGTAAACAAGGAAACAGAGTAAATATATCACCCTTGATGTTCTTCCCCCTCTGTTCTGAGGTCACTCATGTAGGCTGGGTCATTCTGGAGGTGTATTTTGCTTCCCAATCCTGTTTCTGCTTGGGTCAATGCTTTTATCGTTCTCTGGAAGCACACACCACGGATGCTGATCAGAATCAGCCCTGAGCCAACTCATTGTAACTGTCATAAATGGCACTTACGGAGTTGGTGAAAAGCCAGTGCAAATAGGTTTATAGGTTTACATTTGTGTTAATGGGGATAAATTGAGTTGGGCTCAACCCCCAGCTTGGTATCTTACATGCCACTGTAGGCAATTTATTTTAACCTCCCTCAAACCTCAGATTCCCCAATCTGTAAAATGGAGACATTCCTGCCTCCTTCGAGGGATAGATTCAAGGATTCTTCTGTTCATTCAACACACATTTATTGAGCCCTTATTCTTGCAAAGGAAGCATTCTAAGGCCTGGGGAATAGAGCTGTGAACCAAGCAAAGTCCCTGCCCTCATGGAGCTTACCTTCCAGTGGAGAAGAGCAAAATAACAAGTGAATTAATACACATCAGGCATGAGAAGGGTAAGGAAGGAAAATAAAGCAGGAAAAGGGAGCTCCAAGGACTGTGCTAAGTACTTTACATGGAGCTGGGGGTGAAGGGGGAAGTTTAATAAAGGGCTTCAAGGAGAGTTATTTGAACAGGGATGTGCCTGAAGCGAGGGAATGAGGCCCGAGAGGCGCCTTCCAGGCCTAGTCAAGTCCTGCACGTCCACTGCGGGCTGTGCCTCTTCCTGTCCAGGAGAGCCAACCTTGAACTCAACAGAGAAAATTAATGTGCTCTCATCTATTGTAACAAATGTTCCACACTTGTTGCAAGTGTGTTGGTGGTGGGGTGCTGTATGGGAATCCTGTATTTTATGCATGATTGTTCTGTAAACCCACAACTTCTCTAAGAAAAAAGGAAAAAACAAACAAAAGAACACTGCAGTTTAATCTCGACATCCCTGCCCGCACAGGGCTCTGGTAGCTTGACTGAAGACACTGGAGCTGCTTCTCTGCTCCAGCCTGAGGAGCTCAAGTGTGTCATTTTAATTTTCCAGGCGGACACTAACCATTAAGGAATCTCATACCAGTTCTTTTTAAAAGGGGGTGGACAGGAATAATTTCAACAGACTCCATCCGGCCTCCTGCAGAGATGGGGGGTGGGGGGCACTTCTTCCCAGGCACCTAAACCTACCGTCCCAGGGAGGGAAACTTATTTGGTTTTTTCAAAAAAAAAAAAAACAGAAGAGGGAGGCCTTCTGGCTTCCACACCAAATTGAGGGAGTTTATTGTTCCAACTTTTGGCTGAATAGGCAGACCCTCACCCCCACCCCACCTGCCTAAATGCAGAGGCGAGAATTGATCATTCCCATTGGCTGCCACCCAGGAAACATTCCTGTGGCCAGGTTGGGCAACTCCAGGAAGTTTGCTTATTGATTAGAAAGAAAAGGCTCCCTCAGGCCCACTTTTCCAAGGCCAGGGCAGGCTCCAAAGGAGCTGAGCCAACCCCACCCATAGCCCCTGCTGACCCCTCTCAGGAAGGTTGCTGACAGGCCCAAGTGGTGGGGGACTGGGTCCTAGACTTTCAAGCAGTGGTAAGGCCTCTCCAGGCCTCAGTTTCTCACTTGTGAAATAAAGTACATTGACCAAAATAACTCCTCGCATCATTTCCATCCGGGGTCTAGCGTGCACTGCATATAGACTCCCCTGAGGAGCTTTTACAAAGTACTAGTAACTGGTCCCTGACCCAGGCTAACGAAACCTGAATCTCCAGGGCTGCTAGGGCCCTGGCATCTTTAAAAACCCTCCTCAGGTGCTTCTATTACCCAGTGAAGGCTGAGAATTGCTGGGCAAAGGCTGCCCTTGGGAGAGGCAGGAGACATAATAAGCACTTTACAAACATCCCAGGGTTTATCGGTAAAGGGTCAGAAATGTTAGTAACTCTCCTAAGGTCACACAGCTGATGGGTGGCAGAGCTGAGATGCAAACCTAGGTCCATCTGACCCCGGAGCCCATGCCCTTAACCCCTGCAGTCCTGCTGCTTCTGTCCAGCCTGATCTTCAGGGCTTTGGGGCCTCCTTCCTGTCTTCAACTCTGGCTCTGAGACTATAGGGCACATGGGTATCCAGCAACTTCCCCTCCTCACATAACTGAATACACCCCCCATTCCACAGTGACTTTCCTTCCACATGTTTTGCTATCCAGATCTATTTTTCCTCCAAATCAGCAGTAACTTGTGCACCTTTGGGGGTGGGGGGTGGCTTACAAAACACAGATGACATCGCAGCATTATTCAAAACTAGAAATGGCCCAAATGTTCATCAGCTGATGAATGAATAAAATGTGTATATCATACAATGGAATGGCTTTTGGCAATAAAAGAAAAAGTACTGATACATGATACAACATAGATGATCCTTGAAAATATTACGCTAAGTGAAAGCCAGTTACAAAAGACCACATATTGCATGATTCCATTTTTATGAAATGTCCAGAATAGGCAAATCTATAGAGAAAGAAAGTAGATTAGCGGGTGCCTAGAGCTGGGGAGGGGAGAAGTTGGGGGGCGGGGATGAGGGGGTGATGATTAAGGGGTACAGGGTTTCTTTTGGGGGTTAATGAGAATGTTCCAAAATTGATTGTAGTGATGGCTGTACAACTCTGTGAATATACGGCGAGTCATTGACTTGAACACTTTAAAATGGATGAAACGTAACAGTATGTGAATATATCTCAATCAAGCTGTTAAGAAAAAAAAAACAAGCATAGACAAGTCAAAAGCAGGACGAACTCACAGCCCCATCCATGCAGAGAAACCACTACTAAGGACCATGTCCTTCAGATCTTGGTCTATAACTTTTTTCCTAACTCATTTATTCCCCCTGACTTTCATTCCTTTATGTACCCTGTTCCTTCAAAATTAGGATCTGGATATTACCTTTGTAATTTTTTTTTTTAAAGGAACTTCTTCCCCAATTTTCTTCTTTCTTCCCACTTATCCATTAAAAAAAAAATCTATAGTTATTAGGATGGGTAAACTATGGTATAGCTACTCAGCAAAAAGGAACAAAATACTGATAAACAATAGTGCACGTGAACCTTAAAAGCCTAAAAGCATCATGCTAAGTGAAAGAAGCCATTCACAGGACTATGCCGTTTGTATGAAGACTCTAGGAAAGTGGAGAGAGCAGCTCAGTGGTTGCCTGAAGCTGGAGGTGGGGTGTGGGGTTTGACTGCCAATAGGCCTGAAGGATCGTTGTGGGGTGATGGGAGTATTGTAAAATTGGATTGTGGTGACGGCTGCACAACCTGTACTTTTACACTTCCAGTGGGTACATTACATGGTATGTAAATGAAGCTGTAAAAAGTTATTAGGGTCTCCTTTGAAGAGGACCCCATGAGTCAAAGGCTCATGGTTCAAAAATGAACGCAATCCACACACACCCAATAATGCCAAGATTAGAGTTATAAAAAGAGAAGCTTTAATTAATTCTTAATTAACAATAATTATAAGAGTAAATATTTAATATCACGATAGTCACTATGTTAATGTGTGCAGGCACAGTGCTGAGCACTGCACAAACGTCTTCTCCTGTGCCCCTGGTGAAGGAGGTGAGGGTTCTGATCCTTTTGTTGCCGATGAGCAACTGAGATCCAGAAAGGCTTAAATGATTTGTTCCAGGTCTGTAACTTGACAATACCAAAGTGTGAGTTCTTAACCACTTGGTTAATCTACTCTGCCTTGAGGAAGGAGAGCCGCTCCAGGTATAGTGGAAAGCAACGTGGAGGAGGGGGTGAGGAAGTCCAAGCCAGGCACAAAGTTAGATCGCTAAAGCCCCAGATCTATTCTCTGCAAAGAACACAACCCAGGCAGAAATTTGCACCAATCTGGGACCACATTTCCCAAGAATAGAAATGTGCTGATGCCAACAGCAGAAACCTGGGAAAGCTGTTGTGGAATCCAGGATCTTGAATCACTGAATAACTCAAGGACAAGGTCTGGAAACCGCTTCCACAAAGAAAGATTGTGAAAAGAAATAAAGCTTCAGTGGGTGAGAGAATTTACATGGAGTCGAGAGGTCACTCTGGTGGACATTCTTATGCATTATATAGATAACACTTTTTAGGTTTTTAATGTATTGCAATAGCTAGAAGTAAATACCTGAAATGATCAAACTCCAACCCAGTGGCCTTGATTCTTGAAGACGATTGCATAACAGCGTAGCTTACAAGGGGTGACAGTGTGATTGTGAAAACCTTGTGGATCGCACTCCCTTTACCCAGTGTATGGATAGATGAGTAGAAAAATGGGGAAAAAACTAAAGGAAAAATAGGACGGGAGGGGGGGTACGATTTGGGTGCTCATTTTTAACTACTATTTTTTAATTCTCACTATCACTTTTTCTAGTACAAGGAAAACGTTAAAAAAATAGATCAGGGTGATGAATGAACAACTATAGGATGGTAATGTGATCAATTGATTGTATATTTTGGAAGATTGTATGGCATGTGAATAAATCTTAATAACTATAAAACAAACAAAAAGAACGAACGTGAAGCTTACATACACCACTTCAAAACTTGGGTTGTGATGGAAAAGCTTGGACCCCCTGCCTCTGACATTTGGAACAAAACTCCTAAAGCAGCCCAAAAGAACAGCTGGAAGCAAAAACTGCAGAAGTTGGGCATTTCCCACAGAGTCCCAAGGTCACATGCATTTTCAGATGACTCTAAGACAAGTGCTCACTTGTCCAGAAGTGCTTACAAGCACCCCCCCTCCTTTTTTTTAATGAATGCTAGCATCATTTTTTATTATCAAGAACAAACAAGCATTGATATGAAAAGCAGTTGCTTCCACAAATAATGGATAAACCTACTCTGGCTGGCTCTAAAGGTAGCTTCTCCACCCTCCAAGTGTGCCTTTGCTCAGGTCCCACAACCAATGCTGCATCCCTCTGAGGACCAGAAAAAGGTAGAAATATCTCAACTGGGTGCTCACTCTAAGAATTCCAAGTAAAAAGATAAGTAAATAAATACTTACATACATAGGCAGGTGCGCCAACCTACCAAACCCTGATGTGGACTTCAGTATATCCTGGGGCACAGTCCAGATCACGTGGCTAACTCACACAACCAACATATGGAGCTGTGGCTCCTGTCCTGATAGTGTTTCTCCAGCTTTCTCCAGCTTTTCACGTTCTTAATTTTGCAACTCAGACCCCATGGCCCATTTACCCAGGCCTGTTGCCATTTTCCAAATGGATCAGGAATTGGAGACTTGCACCCAGGGAAAATGATGTATGTAAAAGTTATTCACTAAGGCATTGTTTGTAATAGCAAAACATGGGTAACAACCCAAACATCTATCAATAGAGTGTTAGTTAAATCAATTACGGAATTTCCTTACAATGGAATACAAAGCAGCTATGAAACAAATGAGAAAGCTCTTTATGCACTGCTGTGGAATGAACGATAAGACATATTGCTAGGTGGTAAAAGCAAGGTGCAAAGCAATGCTGTCTTTTGTGTAACTAAAAAGAAAGAGATAAGACTATATGTACATAGTTTGCATATATATAGAAACTTTGGGGAAAAAAATTAAGTAGGACTATGGGGGGTGACTGACACATGACTGGAGAAGGAAGAGATTCTGGGGCCCAGCCTCGGGTCAGCTGGTGGAGTAAGAAGTATGTAAGATGCCAAGTCAGGAAAGACATGTCCTCAGGGAAGCCCCTTTCATTCTTCCTGGGTTGGTTATCTCATCTGAGCACACAGGGGCTGAGCTGTATCAGCAAAGATGTGAGGGTCAAAGGCCTCCTCAGTGAATAGAAACCAGTACTAATTTTATGGAGGGCATTCTGTCCAAATGTACAGCTTTTACAGGCTTCAAGCCTTTCATCCAGCAAAGCCCACTTCTAGACTCTACTGATGGACTCACACATGTGCATGAGGATGTAAGTGCAGGGAGAGTCCCTGCAGGCTGGTTCATTTGGCAAAAGATAGAATCAGCATTGATGGGGACTGGTTAAAGAAATGATGGTCATCCATTTTAAAGAAAATGCAGAAATTAAAAAGAATGCGGCAGCTGTTTAAAAGAATCAAGTAAATCTATAACATGGGAAGATCTTCAAGCTATATTGCTTTGTTTTTTAAAAAGGCAAAATGGGATGGGAAATTGCTTAGAAAATCTTTATATACACAAGAAACTGGTATGGTTGGTTGTCTTTAAGACAGTGAACTGCTGATTAAGGGGGTGGGGGTTAGAACAGCTGGGAAAGACTTTTATACTTTTGTACCATTTAATTGGTTTGTATTTGTTTTCCTGTCTTCTTTTCTTTAATGAGAGGATTGAACTGAAGGAGGCATGGGTGTTTAGTAGACTGTAACTTCAAAGGGGAACCGATGTGATGTGGCTTCCAAACCCCCAATGCAGCCTTGGGTTACATTATCAGAAAAAAGACACTCGGGATATGAGAGGCTCCACAGTCCTGTCTTGTCTGATTCTATTTTTGGTTGATAAGAACATTCTTAAGGTTGTGATCTAATGATCTAATGAGTGTTGGTTTCCTTTCCAAGAGTGAGCTTTACAAGGACCATTGACCCATGGAGCTAGTCCAGAGGCAGAGGGGCCAGGACAGTGGGCAGTCTTCTGCAGAGTGACAGACCGACTGGTGTGGAGGTGCCTGGGAGAGGAGACAGGCTTGCCGAGTTTGATGACTTACAGCGCTCGCTCTTTCGAGAAGGTCAGTCATGATGGCACCAGGAGGCAAGTCAAGGGCCAGGGGAGAGAAAATACAGCAAGACAGCCTGAGCAGAGAAGGAAATGTCTTATCCTAAAAGCTGACCCCAAACAGAACAGCGTTGCCAGCTCCTGGAGTGTCCCTCCCTCAAAGTATTAGCACAGATGGCGCATATAGGGAGAGCACTAAGTTCGATGTGCAAGCTTGGAGTCTAGGCTGATCTGGAGTTTTAATCCCAACTGTGCCTCCAAGCAGCTGTGTGATCTCAGAAAAGTTAATTAACCCTTTGAGTCTCAGATTCCTCTTTCTAAAATAGAACAGTCCCTACGTGCCATTTGTAGTCGGAAAGATTCGAGGAGAGTTCTTACCAACGGCTCAGCCATGTAGTTATATTAAAGATGGTATATAAGAAATTGGAAACTTCTGCAGCTGCTGATGCCAACCTGCAGAAGGGGCCGAGGCACCAAGGTGGGCGTGCAGGCTGCAGGGGCTGGGCAGCACCCTCAGACCATCTCTCCAGGCCAAACCCCTCCAATGCCACCTGTTGGCTTCTGTCTGCACCCCTCAGGGTCTGCCGCCCTGTGCAGTGGCCCCTTGCCTTCAGGGGTGCCTGTCAAGCCAGAAGGAAGTGCTGAACTTGAGAAAGCCAATACCTGCACACCCCTCCGGTCAAAGCTGTGGTACCACAGGGAACTGCGTCTGCCCACACCAACACTTCCCTTCTAGGGCCCCATGGAAAGGCCTCTGTGGCCACAAAAGGAAGTTACCCTGTTTCCCTGTTCTGCTTTGCCTGATCCCCGGAACAGACACCATCTCCCCCTCCTTGAGGACTCCGCAGCCAGCACCTGACTTGAGCCACGGTTCTGGGTTTGTGACTGGGCTTCAGCAAAGGCCTGAGTCCCTCCCCCGAAAGAGGATCTCTGGGCTACAGACAGACTTAGGGTTTAAAATGGGTGTTGGCACTAATGCAAGGTGTTAGTAATTGGGTGGTGTATGAGAACTCTGTAATTAATGCATGCTTTTTCTATAAACCTACAACTTCTCTAAACAAACACACAAATTAAAAAACATGATAGGTGTTAGGAGGGAGAGTGGAGGGGACCCACCCAAGGCCACAATGACTGGTTGTTTCCACACCCCTCCCCCCCTGCAGATAGATCCAAACCCTCCTGCTAGCATGCTCTGATATTGTGAATGATAAAAAGAAAGCACTGGTTGGTGGGTGGGGTGGCAAGGAGGGTGGTCAAATGGGGAGTGAGAGAAGAACATGGAGAGAGGCAATCATGGACACTTCTTTCCCCTGGACCCAATTCATCTCTGAGCCTGGACTATCACAGTATCCTCCTAGCAGCCTTCCTGGTTCCATACAGGCCCCTTCGGCCTCTTCTCTGCAGGCAGAGCAGGACACCCCTCTTTCCAGAGCCCCTAAGCCTCCCCTTCTCTCTCACAGCAAAGGCCCGAGTCCTTGTGATCAGGCCCCCACTTCTCTGTCATTGTCTCCGACTACCATCACCCACTCACTCTGCCTCAACCAGCACACTAGGTACACTCCTGCCCGAGTCTTTTACCTTCCTCATCCCTTGGCCTGGAATGCTCGTCCCCGGATGTCCACATGGCTCCCCTTCCTCCCTCCTCTCCAGTCTGCTCAAATATCACCATCAAGGTCTGCCCTGACCACTGTCCCCATCTGCCTCCATCCCTCCCTCCCTGCCCTTCTTCCCTGCTTTATTTTGTCACTACAGCACTCACCACCTTATTATATCTTTATTGCACCTATTGGCCTTATTATCTACTCCCTTCCCAGTAAAACAAGGCTTTTGCCTAAATGTTGCGTTCATTGCTACATCTATAGCACCTACAAGTACTTAGCAGGTTCTCAATAAATATTTGTTGAATGAGTTCATGGTGACTTTGTCTCCTCCAAACATCCATCCAGACCCCAAGGAGGTCCCTGATTCCCCTAAAGTCAACATGGAGAGGAGGCCCTTCAGCTGAGCCACCTGCAGTGACATGGGTCAGCAGAGGTGAGCAGGCTTTCCCAGGGGCCACGGTGGGGCCTGGGAATGGCCAGGAATCCAGGGCTTTGGAATCTCTCATTCAGACTCCAAGCGCTCCAGGGTCAGGCCCCAACAGAAGAGGGGCACAAAAGCCCCCGTAACCTCATGGGTCTCTGCAAGCTGGCCAAGCCTGCAGGCTACCCTAGTGAGTTCAAACCTATGGGTATCCATAGCAGATCAACTGTTAACCCTATGAGAGGCACCAGGCAGAATCCCAGTTAATATTCTTAACTCTGGGAGGTAGGTACTGCATCATCCCCATTTTGCAGTTGGAGAAACTGAGGCTCACAGAAGTGACATGACTTGTCCAAGGTCACACAGCTAGGGAACAGGCAGAGCTGGGGTTTGAACTCAGACCTGCCTGGTCCCCACTTCCACCTTGGCCTGCCTCTCTGCCTTTCACTCCCTGCACAAAGTTGCCCGAAGTGGGGTGTTAGGTTCTAGATGGGAGTGGTTTGCTCCAGAAATACTGGGGCATCTCATTAAAGCCTGCCCTGCAGGTGGAGGGCTAAAGTGCTGACAGGGCGGGCAGTGTATTGACATCTGAGGCCCATTTAGGAGGACTTTGGGGAATTTCAATAGCACAGGAACCGGCTCTAAGCACTGTAAATAAAATTGGCTCAACACCTCGCCTGGTAATGGGGCTCATTAGTCCTGATAAAACCTGAGTGACCGCCTGGGGGTTCCCAAAGGCCTTAATTTGCTTAAATAGGAGCACACCCTTTTGGTGTTAATTCCCGGAGAATTTCCTGCCTTCTACAGAAAGGGGGCACACCAGGAGAGCCGCGAAGAGGAAAAACATGTCTCCACCTTAATCAATTTCACCGGAGAACCACGCATTAACCAAACCCTGGACAATGGGGCAAACACAGGCTATCGATGCCAGCTTTAAATACTTTCCCTTCTCATTCTTAATGCACGATTTCTGCTTACTGAGCAAGGAGTTCAGACCAGTCAGGGTACATAGTTTTCTCTTTTAAACACTCTTAAGCCATTAGCTTAGGCTCATCTGGAAAGCCTGTCTGCCTTCTGTTTACACAATACATCAAACTTTCTTGGGTTTCCTTGGCAGGTAGGTGACTGGTTTCCCAGAATCCCTGTAGTTTATGGGAAGGCTGCAAACCAAGGTTTTTTTGCCGTGGGCCGGCTAGGCATAATCACCTGGGCTGGGGCTGTTTGGGTTGTTTACTAAAAGCCCAGCCCCAGAGCTCTACTAACCTGAACAGGCAATGTTTCACTCTTTTCTTTTGCCCTCTTTGACTTTTGTTATTGAGATATAATTCCCACAACATAAATTGTACCATTTTAAAGTGTACAAATTCAATGGATTTTAATATTTTCACTATGTTGTGCAGACATCACCACTATTGAATGCCAGAACATTTCCATCATCCTCAAAAGACCCCCTGTATCCGTTACCAGCCAGTCCTACTTCTCCTTCCCGCCCAACCCCCTGGTAACCACTAATCAATTCTGTCTCTATGGATTTGCCTATTTTGGATAGTTCATATAAATTCAATCTTTTTGTGTCTAGCTTCTTTCACTTAATACCATGTTAATAAGTTCAACAATGTTGTAGCATGGTTCAGTACTTCAATCCTTTTTGTGACTGAGTAATATTCCACTGTGTGGGTATACCACATTTTGCTTATCTGCTGATGATCATTTGGGTTGTGTCCACTTTTTCTATTTTGAACAATGGTGCTATAAACATTCATGTACAAGTGTTTGTGTGGATCTGTGTTTTCAATTCCCTTAAGTATATACCTAGAAGTAGAACTGCTGGGTCAAATTGTAACTCTACATTTAACTTTGAGGAACTCCCAGACTGTTTTCCAGAGCAGCAGCCCATTGTACATTCCCAACAGCAGTGCATGAGGGATCCAATTTCTCTATATCCTCACCAACGCTTGTGACTTTCTGCTTTTTTTGATCATGGCCTTTCCAATGAGTGTGAAGTGGTATCTCACTGTGGTTTTTTAAATAATCATTTAAGGAAATGTGTCACTTCCCTGGAACACCACCACTCCAAAACACTGCTTTGAAGCCAACCTTGGGTAAGGCCTTTGGTGATGGCAGTAGTGGTGGTGATGATGATGATGATGGTGATGACAGCTAACGCTTCCTATAGCAGCACATACTATGTGCCTGAACCATTATAGTAGCTTATTTCTTCTTTACAATATCAGTATGAAGTATTATTATTATCTTCACTTGACAGATCAGAAAACTGAGGCACAGAAGGGTCAAATAACTTGACCAAGGTCATACAGCTTGTAAGGGACCTGGAATTTGAGCCCGGTCTGGCCCCAGAGCCCACACCCTTGACCACCATATTCTTGTGGATGTTTTTCTAGCACATGGCAGCACAGGAACCACACCACCATACCTGAATACTACTTTAAACGAATCCAAAGAAACTCTGGTTTTCTTTCTCTAAACCAGCTCACAGTACAAGGTATGTATACACCAACATTACATTTGTGACAGAGCTGAAAACATAGGAGGTGGGACTGCATGGTGGTCACGAGTGGCAACAAACAGACTGGGCAAAAGTCAGACAGGCTTGGGCTGGGGTTTCAGCTCCACCATTTCAACCTCCAGTTTGAGGTTAAGGCACCTAACCTCTCTGTGCTCTAGTTTTCTTGTCTATACAATGAGTCCAATGGCAATCCCTAAACCACAGAACTATCAGGAGGATTAAATGAAAGTGCTTAGTGTAAAGGGACAGCACACTGACTGACATACAAGCCCACTGACACAGATTTTATACACAAGTTGTTCTGCTGAAAATAAAATAATTTAAAAAAAATTAAAAAACAATTTAAAAATTTTAAAATTTTTTAAATAAAAAATAATAATATAAAAAAGTAGAGGTGACAGATTCCCATTCTTTAAAAGCTACATATAAAATGAGGCTTTATTATATAAAATGTTATAGTGGAGTTTCAAGTCTAAATGATTCAAATTCACACAGTGTCAGTGCAATGTACAACAGCTAACACTGAACTTATTGTGTGTTGGCCGCCGTGCTAAGTAAGCACTTTCCATGTGTTTATCTATTGTTTGTGCTCAAGAAGTGTTGATCATTATCATTAAAAATGGTAGAAGTATGTTTGTTATGTGCTACTATATTTAAAGAAATCTAACATATCTTTATTTGGGGACTTTTATGACTTTAGTTCCTTAATTTGCCCCTTTTGGGGGTCAAACAGATGAAAAGTAGAAAGGGGGATGTTTAGCCCAACACCCAGAATCATGAGCAAGTGCTCTGGAAGATGCTCACATCTGAGCTTACACTGGTCTTGACCTTGTCATCTATTTTCAGGGACAAATAAATCATAACTTTTTGTTCTTTTTGAAAACAACACGCTGACACGACCATCTTTGTTTGCCTTAGAAGCTTCAGACCTAGATATGCCAGCTATGCTTTATTACAGGGGAGGGAAATATAATAAGGCTACATCAGTTAAGTCTTTTTAATTACAAACTTGAATTCCATGTGTGGCTGCTCTGGGTATGGATATAGCTTACATGATACCCATGTGCCTATAAACACAAAAACAGGAACTTCCAACCCCTTCTAGAATCCCTAGAGTTCTGCCCTGAAAGCAAGAGAACAAAAGGAGGCAAGTTTGCTAATTGGAAGGCAAGAAAAGGCTGCCTTTTCTTTTTGCATTTCCTGCTGTGTTCACATGGACAGGTGTGATCCCAACCGGTAACATTTTAAATGGCTTGCATGTAAGATAATAAGTAAAAAACATGCTTGGGATACTTGGGGAGATTTGAATATATTGGATATTGGATGATATTAGGGAATTGTAAATTTTCTCAGCAGTGATAATGGTTTTGTGGTTCAGAATGAAGAAGTCCTTACTCTTAGGAGATGCTGGCTAAAGTATTTAGTGGTAAAATATCTGCAACTTTCAAACAGCTCAGCAAAAACAGACTTGAGCATGTATTACTCTTAACAAAGGAGAAAAATGCACATGCACAATGATAAAGCAAATATGACACTGTAAAATATAAGAAACAGAACTTTAAAACCCTTAGATGAAAACACAGGGAAGCACCTTTAGGACCCTGTGTCAGGCAATGGTTGTTTAGATTTGACTCCCAAAGGACGAGCAACAAAAGAAAAAATAGATAAATGGGACTTCATCCAAGTTAAAAACTTTTGTGCAAAGGACTTTATCACAAAGAATGGGAGAAAATATTTGGAAACTGCATATCCAATAAGGGTTTAATATTCAGAATATATAAGGAAATCCTAAAACTCAAGAACAAAAAGACAAATAACCCATTAAAAAAAAAAAGGGCAATAGACATTTCTCCAAAGAAGATATACAAATGGCTAAAAAGCACATGAAAAGATGCTCAACATCATTAGGCATTAGGGAAATACAAATCAAAACCACAAGATATCATCATACCCACTAGAATGGCTACTAAAAAAAAAAAAAGAAAAGAAAATAACAATTGTTGGAGAGGATATGGAGAAATAGAAACACTCATTCAATGTTGGTGGAAATGTAATATGGCACAGCTGCCATGGAAGACAGTTTGGCAGATCCTCAGAAAGTTAAATATAGAATTATCATATGACCCGGCAATCCCACTACTAAGTATATACCACAAAGAGTTGAAAGCAGGAACTTGAACAGATATTTGCACACCCAGGTTCATATTATTCACAATACTCAAAAGGTGGAAGCAACCCCAGGGTCCACTGAAAAGAAGAATGGATAAACAAAATGCGGTATATCCATACAATGGAACATTATTCAGCCATTAAAAGGAATGAAGTTCTGATACATGCAACAACTGGATGAACCTTGACATCATGCTGAGTGACATAAACCAGATGTGACAGGACAAATATTGTATGATCTCACTGATATGAAATAGTTAGAACAAATTCATATAGTCAGGAACTAGAATACAGGTTACTAGGTGCCAGGGTGGGGTTAAGGAATGGGGAGTTAATGCTTAAATCGTACAGTTTTTATTCAGGGTGATGGGAAAATTTTGGTAATGGATGGTGGTGATGGTAGCACAACATTGTGAATGTAATTAACAGAGCTGAATTATATTAAAATGTGTTTAAAACGGAATTTTAAGCTGTATATATGTTAGAAGAATAAAATAAAAAAAAAAAACGTAAGACTGTACAACACAGTGAACTCTAATGTAAACCATGACTATTAATTAATAGTACAACCATAATACTATTCCTTCAATTGTAACAAATGTGTCACACTAATACAAGGTGTTAATAATAGTGTGGTATATGGGAACTCTATTTTCTGCACGATTTTTCTGTAAACCTACAATTTCTCAAATAAAAAAAACTATATTAAACAAACATGACTTAATTATAGAATGAAGATATGCTGGTACTATTTCTCAACTTTTATATATCTTTAAAGTTTTTCATAATTAAAAGTTTGGGGAATGGGAAGACATTCTATAACTAAAACTATCCAAACTGACCAAACATTATTTATCAAGGGCTGATTATTTATTAAGGCTGATATTCAACTAGAACACACCAACAAAGCTGCATCAATGGTTAAAATATTGAGAAAGTCAGGGGCGAACAGCCTATGCTGCCCAGGACCCTGGGACCTGGCACTAAAGCCACCAGGTGTCCACTTTGACTGTCTAGGGCCTAGCCATGCTGTGTTGTCATCATAAAATAGGGTAAATATCACCCTGAATATTCCTAACTACTGGCCAGACACCATGGACCATTCTTTCTCCTTAGTAAGGTCCCAGAATCTCTCCTCTTGCTAATGGTCAATGTAACTTGCTTCCCATGAGAGAGACTAGGAAGGGTCCTGGGACATAGAGTCAAGTACTTAGGCAGATTCTAGCTCAGATCCCAGCTCTGCCACTTCCTAGCTCCATGACCCTGGGCCAGTCATTTTACCTTGAGTCTCAGTTTACACTTCACTGGAAATGGAGGTAATAGCTCTGCTGCAATGCGTGTTTCAAAATCACAGAGTTGTTCCAACACAAATGATATATTAGGCAACAGTTTGAGCATAACTCAAATGTCAAGCTTGTTCATGAGTTACTGTCTGAAACATTAGGTGAACACAGAAAACTACAACACAGCTGAAGCATAGCGATGCGCAAAATACACACACTGAAACACCTACCAGTGCATCATGCGCCATGCCCATTCACGTCTAGTATTACAATTTTTCTTCTGATTTCAGATGACTCTCCTTCCACTGCTTCATAGTAACACATGAGCTGCAAACTTTCTGTGACCCACTTCCACCAGCAAGCATCAGGCCTTTTTCAAAGTAAAGTATCATACTTGCAGTATTTATATATTTCTTAACCATTTTAACATGTTAATTTCTGCCACCATTTCTATTAGTTTCCTCTTTTTTCCTTGATGTGTCACTGATGAAGTTTTTGAGCATTGTGCCACTAATTCCATTTTCCCATAAGCCCTGAGGTTTTAATTGGGTGATTTTGCATGGTGCATGTCACTTTATAGCAGAACTGACTGTGGTCCCTACCTCAGAGTTGTGGTGAGGCATAAATGAGATATACACAGGTGGAGGTTAGCCCACTGCTGGGCAAGTCACAAGCCCTCAGTCAATGTTGGCTATTGCTGTTCTCTCATAAAAATAAATGCATAATGCATGAAAGATAGTGAACATTTATTGAACTTTCCTTGAATGGTCCATGGCTTAATAATCTTTGTGAGCTAATTAACAAGACATCTTTCTTTGACCCAAGAGGTTGGGGAGGGGCAGCAATTGCCAAAACCTTAAATTAGAGGTCTGGCTTCAGAACTCTTGATCTCATTTCAACCCAACCAATGATGAAGCCAGTAATGGAGCCCTAACCCCACTCAACTTCCAGGCACTGCATGAGGAGGATGAGTCCTCAAAGGCAGTGACCCTGTCTGCGACGAGTCTACCTGATGCTGGTGAACAAGGCGAGGACTATTGTTTCAAGACAACTAGCTCAGACCCTGGGTCCTTAGTTCAGAGCCGCAGTACATCAAGTGCTGAATGGTTAAGAGCCCAGGCTCAGGGGTCAGATGACCTGGGAGTTCAAATCCCAGCTCCAACTACACTACCTGGGGCACATGATGCCTCGTTTGGTCTCAAGAGAATTAAGCAAGTTAATCCATGTAAAACCCTCAGCACAATGTCAGAAAGAATAAAAGCTTAGTGAACATTAACTGCTATTCCAGGGCCAGAAAAGAAAATCAGATACTCTCAGCAAACAGTTGGAGGAAGGTCTGATTTAGCTGGAACTGCAGATAGGATATCACGGAAAGGAACTAATTTCCATCAACCAACCACCCCAAATCCTCTGTGACATAAGAGCTCCCACTTAGCTAGTGATGTCCGTTGAAGAACAGACATATTGTTCTGGTCTCCAGCACATCATTGCCAAAAGGCACAGACAAGCCACCTCCATTAGAGGGGAATGGTTCTGTTTAACCAAAAGGATGACTCAGCCAAATGGACCGGAATGCGTCACTTTATCTCGGTGGAAGCTGATGCAGAGCCATTTATCTGTTCTTCAGAAGAGAAGAGATCTAGCCTGCGCCTACCCCTCCAAGCTCGGCCCGCCTTGTCCTCTGGGCCCCTCCATGCTGGCCCCCTTCCTCCTTCAGCAAATCAGGTTTGATTCCGGCTCAGACTCTTTGAACCTTCCTTGAAATGTCCATGGCTTATTAATCTTTGTGGGCTAATTAAAGGCACATGCTTCTCTCCCAAGAGGTTGGGGAAGTGCTTGCTGTTGTTTCCTCTGCTGGGAATTCTCTTCCTACAGCTTACCACATATGGCGTCCTCCTTCCCACCACTAGGCACAACCCAGGCTTCTGCAGTGAGAACTTGCCTCACCCACCCTTAGCTGGAATAGGCCCCTCAGTCACTCTCCCTGTTCCATTGCTCTGCTTTATTTTCATACCACCTATTTATATGCTCATGCCTATCTCCCCTCATTACAGCAGAAGGCCCAGGGTATTGTCCTCTCTGCTGTACCCCCGTGTCTGGACCAGTGCTGGGCACACAATAGGCCCAGAATAAATATGGCTGATGGCTCCCCACCTGAAGGTGATGTAGTCACTCATCCATCCTGCTCAGGGCCAGGGGGTGGGGTGGGATACAAGAGACCCAGCCCAGCTGCAGGGGTGGGGAGGTGGTCCGAGGGGGGAAAGCAGGCCCGAGTCAGGAAGCAGAGGACCCTGGAGCGCACACCTGGCTGGTGGTAGACAAAGTTCTCAGGCCAGCAGGCAGGTAGGAAGGTAGGAAGCTTTGATCATCCAGGCCAAAGGGAGGGTTGGGCCAGGCCGGGCTCCAAGATCCCTGCCAACTCTGAAATGTCACGATTCTGAGGAACATAGTAATGGCCAAGGAAGTGACAGAGGAAAGCTCTCCAATGGGGGGCTGTTACCTAAAAAAAAGGCCAGGTGCACAACAGTGTGTGTAAGATCCCACCATTTTGTTTTTTAAAAAGTGGGATGAAGTCTTTATTTGTAAAGGGATTTTTTTTAAATCTCTGGAAGGATACACAGAAACTAATAACAATGGTTACCCATGGGGAGGCAACCATTGTTTATGTTTTGTTTTTTTTTTTCTTTTGCAGGGTGTGGGGCGAGTGCTACATGGTGCTCCATGGGAACACAGGCTCAGGCACAACAGAATTGCAGCAAATGATGCCTTGTTACATACACCACACAACGGGTCCAAAAGAGCAGGGAAAGTGGTCCCACCAAAGCCGGTGTCCGAGGGAGGCCAACTGCTCGGGTCAGAGCCAGTGACAGCAGCTCCACAGGCCGACTCTGCCTGAGAAAGCAGGGACATCTGTGCTGCCTGAGGGTGGGGCATTTACACAACCCGGGATGAGAGGCCCTACTACTGAGAGTCCCCGCCCTAAATAGCCGAAACTGCTTGTTACCAGTTTCCAGGTTTAAGGTACAGTCAGGCCGCTCCATTACAGCGACCATCTCCCTGGGGCCGGGGAATGGAAATATACTGAAATATTTGTGCATTAGAGAAAGGGAGGTGGGGGTAGGCGAGGACCAGGAGATGGCTGCCTGGCGTGTCCCTGATTTCCTGCAGCAAACTACCCCTTGGCCGCTTGACCAGGCCTCGCTTTACTCCCCATTAGCTCCCACAGCTTATGCCCACTCCCACCATGGAAGTGAAGGCAAAGACGGGTCAGGTCTACCGGCCCGTTGCCCTCAACAATGTTGACAGGTAACACCAGTGGCTGCAGCACGTTGGGGGACTTCCTCTATGCACGCATGACTCCAAGCAGAGCGGTTGGGCCCATCTGGAGTAATGGTTGCATCCATGCCCCCCACCCCCAGGAGACAGCTGAAGAGGTCCCACATAGAATAGCATACTTTGCAGCTGCGGGCTTGCCAGGGGTGCCTGCAGATAGGGAGCAGGGGTGCGAGGGACACTTCACTTGATTAAACATTTGATTTTTGAATCATGTGCAAGTATTGCCTACTCAAAAATTATCACTTTAAAAAATGTTTTTAAAATGTAGGAGAAAAGGGATAGCTATATTCTTTATGGCGACTCTGATAGTATCTTTTGAACTCTAAAGGGTGGGGCGCCCAGGATAAAATATTTAATGGAATTACATTTGCAGAAGGTATTTTTATGAGCACCTAACAGCCCCTGGTGCAATTTACAGACCTGTTACCATAAGACTCCTTTCTGGAATCAGGAAGCAGCCAATGTATGTTTATCATCTATCTATAAAACCTATCATCTATCTATAAAACATTTACAAAGGCATATTTCAGTAGTTGTTATTGATATATCTGTAATAAAAACAGAAATGACAGGTAGCTATGTATAATCATTCATTCATTCAAATGTCTGAGGTCCTACTATGTGCTGGGCAGTATTGAGCCCTAGAAGTATAGCCATGGACAAAACAAACCAAGTCCCACCCTCAAGGGCCTCACATTCTTAGTGAGGGAGACAAGGAAGAGGCACAGGGAGCAGGGGTTTGCAAAGGCCCTGTGGCAGCAGACAGCTGAGTCATGACATATACTAAAAAAACTCTCCACCATTACTCACTATTGCTACAACAGGTACATTTACATTATATTGCTATTACAACACAGAAGATATATTACAGGGACCTTACTTCTAGAAGAATAGATGCCAAGATGTTTCCCATGGTGATACCTAGATAGTGATATTTTGGGCAATTTAAATCTTTTTCTCTTCCTAGCTATCTACATTTTCTGATGTTCTTCCCCACAACAAACGTGCATTAGTAGTGTAATAAAGACAAATACAAATGGGAACTCTTAGGTATAAGATGTGTTGCCAGAATTGAAGGAGGAAAGGAGCTCTCTGAAGAGGATGTCTTCCCCTCTACGGCATGGATTTAAGCTTAAAAAGGAAACACAATCTGGCATTTTCCTCTTTGTTTTGACTGGTAGAACTCAAATTTGTGATCTGCTTTTAAGCAGGGAACTGGGCCTTGTGGCAAGCATTTGGCTTCTCTACATTCCCCCAAACTCATCTTCTACTTTATCCTTATTTTCCCTTTGCCCATTTATCTCCATCTGCAATACCGATGCAATCTGTAGATTGCCCATCTTTAGATTGAGGTGGGAACGAACGAAAAGAGAAGCCAGCAGAGACGAATTCTTAATGGAGGCTTGAAAAGGTTATGTTGTTTTGGGAAGTCTTCACGCCATGGAAAAGAGGCTCTCTATCTTGAGGGACCCCGATTTTTTCATTTTTTGGACCATAATGCTCAAGAATGGGGTGGAGATAGTCCATTTAATCAGGTTCCATCATAAAGATGATAAAATGGCCTTTAAGTCCTTCTAAGAAGTAGATCTCCATATCATAGTGAACCAGAAGCTCTGGTCTTCAGTTTCCTCATCCAAAAAGGGGGCCTAGGGTCCACACCCATAGGATGACTGGAAAAATTATAAGTTACTGTGTAAATGCTTAGGATAATGCCTGGCATATGGAAAGAACTATATCAGTGTGATACCAATGTTCATAATAGCAATTAGATTTTTCAATCATCAGTAATAATAACCGCTAATATTTCTGAGTGACCATTGCGAGCCTGATACTCTATATTGTTCAGCCTTTTTATCTCCACGATAATCCTATGAGGAGGAAAGTTAACAAGATACTAAGATGACTTAACAAGAAGACAGGATATCCTTGAAAGAAATTCTGTTGCCATTGTCCCAGTACCAGCCCCTTGAGAGTTTGGAAGCCTGACTTGTTTATCTCAGGAAGGGAAGTTGTGTATCCAGCAGTTAGGTGCAAGTCGTGGCTCCCTTGCCCTGCCACTAAAAAGTCAAGGGGACCTCCCTGAGCCTCCGTCTCTCATTTATATTTACATCCATATCTAAATTTAGCAGTAATAATAGGGTTGATGTGAAAATTAAATGAGCTCACATATATAAAACCAAGTGTGGATCAATAGGTGACACATATTAAAGATTAGCAGAGAACAACCAGGCACAAACTATAAAGAAAAATCAGATCAAATTATAACCAGGAACTTTCCCATAAGAATACAACAAAAAACCTTAAAAAGTGTTATATTTCTGAAAGTCCTGACATGTCCAGAAATATTAAAAACAACAACAAAAAAAACAGCAAATAAATTACCTGTCTTGGAGCAAACCTGCTTAATTACAAGCAGAGACAGCTAGAGGAATACTCAGGCTCAGGTTTGACTGCCCTCTCTGGAAATTTCGGGAGTATGTTTAGAATCTGAAATGTCTTATACATTTGCTGGATCTGTTATCAAACTCCACATGGATTAATCATGAACTACAACCCTTCCTATTCCTCCCCACCACCGCCACCGCTACCACCCCCAAAATAGAAAAGCAAATTTACTACCTGTCCACATCAAGGAAAGTCCCTAAAGTTCTTCCTTGGCCCAACCTAAAACTGAAGCTGCAGGTGCCTTATCTCCATGTTGGATCTATTTGCTGCTCAGCCTGGATTTCGTGCTGGCTTCTCTCGGGCAGCAGCAAGGTTTAGGGACACATTAAAATGTTAGGCTGGGCAGATCGTAAATTAGGGAATTGTGTTTGCAGACTCATAAATGACACCTCATCTAAAACCAAGTAAATTGCTAAATCATCCAGTTGTCTGCATTATCTGGGCTTCCCCCCTGCTCTAGTAGCCTGGATGGATGGATGGACGGACGGACAGAAGGACGGAGTGCAGACTGAGTGGGCCATTGGTCATCCAAGCTGTCCTCCCCCAAAACACTGGGATTCTTCATCGCTAGAGTCATTGCTGTTTGTCACACACCTTGCATCTTTTGCCCACTTCTCAAAGAACACATGAGCAGTTTGCAACCCTGGATTTAATTTACCCGCACTTCTGTCTTGATGCTGACCCAGGGATTGGGTCCCTCCTGGACTGTTTTCCTATTTCGAACTGAGCCCTGAAAGCCTTTTTTGGGACTCTCAGAGTCATCAGGCTGCTCAGAAAATCTGAAGCAAGCCGTGGGCCCTATAATCTAAGCAACGTTCACATATGCACACACACACATACACATCCAGTTGATGTGTGAACAACTTCAAATGGGTTCACAGATCCCCTGGAGCCCCACCAAGAACTACCAGATAAGTGTATAATACCAAACAAATCCTCCAGTTCAACTCGGACCTCTGGACTCAATCTCTGGGAAGGCAGTCCCCTCAAGTCTACACTATTTACGTTTTCCAGGTGAGCCAGATTTGGGAACCCCTGCTCTGGTCTATCTTTTCCTTTTAAAGGGACCTAGGGACTACCAGTTCAGCACAAGATGGGCTTATTTTTAAATACAGATCCCTGGACCCCACCCCATATTTATTATAAGTCAGAATGGGAGAGGAGGGAAGTCAGACTCAACAGTCTGCATTTTTAATTAGTTACACAGGTGATTTTTTAAGCACGATGAGGACTGAGAACTGTTGCCCAGAATTACAGGGCTAAAACATTAAAGAAGCTGAAGGCCGGTAAACATTTGCTGATTAACTAATCAGCATTTCAATTAGAGGGATTTCCGGATGCCCACTTCCGGCAGGTCTCCCCTCCCCGACCAGGCCCCACAACCTAAGTCCAGTTCCCTTGCCCCTCCCCTGCATTTCCCTCCCCCTCCCCACCTCAACGGTGATGCAGGATTTTGCTTAGGTGTCAGAGGATTGTGGCTGAAGCCGAAGCACACACCACCCCCCGAGACAACCACCCCACTCTGGGGGCTTTACGTGGACGTAGTCCCCTAGCATGTACCACCCCCTAACATTCTCCATCATCTGCCTATTCTGTGTGCGGTCCCCACCCCCACTAGAGGTAAATTCTGTGCAGGGGGTGGGGATTTTCCTCACTGCTGTAATTCCAGGTCCCTGTGGGAATGCCTGGCACTGGGTGAGTGTAATAGGCTTAAAGTGAATTGAAGTACTCGGCTCCATGCCTGGCTGAGGCAGAGCCTCAAAAAAGTAGTAGCAAGCACCATAATTTCCTCTGGAAGTAAAAAGCAGCAGAATTGAATGCTTTAAATTAAGCTGCTTTTTACAATTGATTTACCTTTAATAAGAAAATAGCCTTGGTGGGGGCACTTTTTAAAGCTCCCCATTAGGATTTAAAAGGATGGCCAGAGGGATCTCTAAGATCAACTGAATTTTTTTTTTTTAAAAGAGGAAAAACAAAATTCGATTAAAAAAAAAAATAGGAGTTTTAGGAATCTGGCTTCCTCTTCTCCATTTATTATACATTGCTCCAAAAGTCTCAAAAGGATGGAGATAAAGTCAGCCCCTTCCCTGGGGACCCTGCAGCCTAATAAATCCTCCCCAGTGAGAAACCCTTCAAATGATTATTGCTGAGCACCAACTACATGTCAGGCACCATGCAGGGGGCTGGGGATGTTTCACGGAGCACACAGCCTGGCAGGAAAACAGGAGAACACAGGAATCCCATAGCAGCAAGATAAACCTGGGAGAGGATGGGATATGGGTGGGGTCCCTGACCTGGCTGGGCCTTGGGAGCAGATCAGAGAAAGCGTCCTGAAGAAGTACTAACTGGGCCAGCCCTGAAAGATGGGGTAGCCAGATGGGATCACAGGAAAGTGCTGCTCACGGCAGAGGTTGAATGTGTCAAGCAGTGGGACTGAGAGCCTGGCTACACAGAGAGGTGCAGAGATCAGAGAAGATCAGAAGCCAGAGATGGGCCCCAGGCCTTGGTGCTCCAGAACCCAGGCAGTCTGGGGCTAAGGTTCATGTTATTAACCACCAGGCTACAGTGCCAGGACTAGAGCTGGAGGGACTGGCAGGTGGCAAGAGGAAGTAGTGAGTGGGTCTGAGCTGAGGGGGAGAGCCATCTGGACTGAAAGCTAGGAGGCCTTAACCACGCAGGCTGCCAGCCCCTCTCTGTCCTTCTGCTGTCACCCCTTCCCCTGCCCACTCAAATCCATGCACCCTGGCCTCTTTGCTCTCTTGCAGCCATCCCTGCTGTGCTCTGCCTCAAGGCCTCTGCCCTTGCTGTTCCCCTGGGTCTGGAATGCCCTTCCCTACATAGCCATGGGGCCTGCTCATCACCTCTCTTGGGTCTTTGCTCAGATGTCCCCCTTCAATTAAGGCCTTCTCAGACCACCCCACTGCTTCCAAGCAATCCCCCCACTCAGATTCATTAACGACTGTCACCGCCCATACCCTGAATGTTTTACACGTTTATCATATGTATTGTCTGTTCCCCTAACCACACTAGAATACAAACTCTACTAAGGGCAGGAGAATCTGGCTCTCTGCTGTATTCTCAGCCCCAGAACAGTGCTTGGCATATAGATCACTAACTATAGGCTGAATGAATGAATGAATGAATGATGGATGATAGATGGTTGGAACCATCTGCTGAGATGGACACCTAGAAGCAAGGGTGGGGAAAGAGGAAAAATGTGAATTTTGGATAAGTGTTTGGGATGGCTGTGGGATAGCCAGTTGGGGCTGATACACCAGGACAAACCACGCTGGCTTCTGAGGGCCGTGAGGAAGGTGCAGCCGCTCCCTCCCTCTATGGCACAGTCCCCCAGCAAAGCCTGACTTGGCACCCAAGGCAGAGAGAGGAGGAGGAAGAGGAGGAGAACAACCTGTCCCTCTAGTTCTCCAGGTTCTCCCAGCTTGCTTGAGCTCCTGCCAGCAGGGCCCCACCCAGCCAGCCTGAGGCCACATTACACTATCAGCCTCAGGAATGGCCAAGGGGAGTTTTCTCACAGCCCCCCACCCTCCCAGTGTGACTCCAGGGCAGGGAGCTCAGTTTCACCTCAGCCACCTGAGTCACCATCCAAGCATCCCTTTTGTTGCATTCCTGGCCCCCAGAATCTGCATGGGAGGTCCCTCTGCCCCAGCCTTGGCTTATAGCTGAGCCCTCAGCCAACAACAGCCGCCTCCCCCCATCTTCCTGCTCAGATGCCACCCAACGCCCCAGGCCTGGCTCCCCTGGCTCCCCCTGTGAAAACTTCTTCAAAACTTCGCCAGCTGCTCCAGCCCACACAGGCCTCGCCCCACCTTGATTCTGAATGTGCCCGTTGTCTGATAACTTGGCATCTCAGTGTTTTCCACCACTTCTGGATTGATCTCCAAAGCCCTCCAGTCAGGAAAGGCTCGTGCATGAGGCAGAGCACACAGTAGGCACTCAAATACCGTGCTGGGGAGAACTCAGTGGGCTTTGGGGTGTTTGTAGTGGTCCATGATACTAACAACACCTTCCTCCAGATCAAGAGAATGAGGGAAGAGTGCCAGGCACTGACATGAAAATTTTCCAGGGCATATTATAAAGGGGTGGGGTGAGCAGGCAGTACATCTTAGAGAACATTCCTTTTTCTATTTGTGGAAAACTCCAATTAAAAAAACTCACAAGTATGGACACATGTGGTCTGTAAATGCATAGAAAAATGTTCACATTTGTTCCCTAAGGGGGAGGTATCTGGAGAGTGGGGGCATCACAGATGGGCCTTCACTTTTTACTCTAAACACTTCTGTACTGTTCAAAATTTCTATTGCTGGTCATGATTCAGGTTTTACTTAAGCTTTATAATGGAGAATTTCAAAATATCCAAAGTGAATGAAAATAGTAAAATAAACCACCCCATATACCCTCAACCCTACTCCAATAATACCACTCTCGACCCATGTTATTTCATCTATATCCCCATCTGCTTGCCCATCCCAGACACGTGCACATACTTCCATCTGTAAATATCAGGGTGTACCTCTAACAGAACAGGAACCTGGATTTCTTAACATAACCCAAATCCCATTATTATTATTAAGTAATTTTTAAAATCTGAAAAGCTGCTTGCAAACTCCAATCTCCTTGCCAACACAGTCCTACCATTCAGATTTAAAATGGAGCCCAAGGGGGGCCTGTAATATCCCCTTTGTTCTGGGTTTTCAAAGGAGGAGCCAGGATCTTGAAGGCTCATTTACCCAAAGGGTTAAATCTGGTAAAGGACTTCCGTGGCTGCTTGGGTGGACCTCTAGGGAGCAAATGGATTAGCACACTGGCCCCGAGCTGCTGAGCCCAGGGAGGGCAGAGAGCAGGCCAGGACGTGAGAAATGCCTTTTTCAGCCCAGCTCCATTAGTTGTGTGACCCTGGGTTAGTTAATAACCTCTAGAAGTTTCCGTTTTATTATCTGAAAATGGAACTACCGTAACACCTACCTCAAAGGTTGGTGCAAAGAATAAAAAATATCACACATGGACAGTTGAGTACTCAAATCAATAAGAGTAATAGAATGAACGTTATAGTTATTATTTAACAACGTTAATATTTTAGTCCTGTGTGACTCTGGCCCAGTTACCTAACCTCCCTGAACCTGCCTCTTCATGAGAAACTCAATGATTTTTAAGGTCTCTTCTAATTCTGCCCCCAACGAATGGATTTTTAAAAACGTACCCTTTGTCTGTGAGTTTAGTGTTAAGTAACTCCGAACCTTCCCCAAAGGGAAGGTCTATAAGGGTTACAGAGACCTTGGAATTCACTCTCTGGAACAGGGCTGCAGCAGCAAGGGCTTGAGTGGGGTGGACCAGATGACCCTGGCGTGCTCATAAGTGTTTGTAGCATCAGAGTTGGGAAAGGGGCTCTCAGAAATCAGAAAAATGTTTCCAGTGCTTCAGATCAATCTCAGGAGTCTTACCGTACTCCCTCCTGTTGCATTTTCTGCCCTATTTCCTTTTATCCCAGTTCCCAAGGAGCCACAAGATACCCTTTACAAGCATTTAAAAAATTAATTCACTCTTGGCTTTCTAAAAAGGCCAGTAGCAAAGGCAGCTGTGTGTCAGTCCAGACCCTATGTCATGCATCATCAGCCAATCTTGAAACCCAATGTCTCTCCAACACCCAGGACTGGTGGCAGGGAGAATCTGTCCCCTGCAATAGGTAACCATCCTTGGGCCATGGAGACCTCCGTATCTGTAGGTCAGTCTGCTCACGGCATCTAAAATGCCCTTGACGTTGTTTGTGATAAAAGAGCAGATATGCCCCAAGTGTCCATCAATAGGGGGCTGGCTGTGCAATAGAATACTGTACAGCAGGTTTAAAATGAGGAGGACAATCTCCAATCTCCAGTATATATTAAGTGAGGAAAACAAGGTGTGAAATAGAGAATATAATATGCTACCTTTTGTGTAAAATAAGGGGAAGGTGAGAAATAATAACTCTGTATTCCTAATTCAAGGAACACTGTAAGAAAACATAAAATGATGTTATGAGGGGGGTCTGGACATTGGGAGTTCACAGAAAAGCACCAGCCAGGTACAGGTTCATAGGTGGTAGCAGAAACTTTGGGGTCAGCAGACCTGGGTTTGAATCCCTGTCTGTCACTCTCCAGCTTTGTGGCCTTGGACAAGTCACTACTTTTCTCTGAGCTTCCATTTTTACCTCTGAGTCTAATATTAGACTCAACGTCACAGGATGGTTCAACCAAATAGGTTGTAACTATCAGTTAGTGTAGATCACCTGCCTGGTGGTGGCACGTGAAGTTGCCCCTCTGGACATGTGGACAAGTGATGTCACTTGAATGGGTACTGGGTCAAGACAAATGTCTTGGATTTGGGGTGCTCAAGGAGCAGCAGGAGAAGGGGATGAAGCTCTTCCTCATCTTAATCCTTCTCTCTGGTTTCTGCCGGCTTTAGCATTTTACAAGTTTTTTTCCACCCCTTTGACAATGCTAAAGCTGAAGCTAAATTATCAGTTTAGTTATTAATAATATCTAAATGCTTAAGAGTGTTTGCTAAGTGCCAAACACTGAAAGTACTTTACATGTGTTAGTGCATTGACTCCTCATCACAGCCCTATGAGGTAGGAACTGTGGTTATCTCCTTTCTACAGATGACGGAGCCAAGGCCCAGGAAGGTTAAGTAACTTGGCCAAGGTGATACAGCAAGCGAGGAGAGCCAGGATTTGAGCCCAGGCAATCCTGCTTCTCAGCCACCCTCCCCAGTTCACCTTCACTCCCCGAGGGACCCATTCATTCATTTTACAGTTAAAAGAGAAATGAATGCAGAGGATTCAAGTCACAACCTTGACATCAAATCTCTGTTGAAACCAGGAGAAAAACCTCACACCTGCTAAGTGGTGTGTGGTTTCCTAGGTTCAAAAGCCTCCTAGGAATTTAATTCCCAAAGTCTTAAATACTCCCACAATTCAGGTGAGAGTTTCAGCAGGAAGGAGGAAAAAAAGAGCGAGAGAGAGACAGAGACGGAGAAACCGGAAATAAATTCCAAAGTCTAAAGAAGAATCAGCATAATTTACATAGAAGTTTTAAAACCAAAGATTTCAATGGCAAGCTCTGAAACACCTATCAGCAAAGGGATAGAAGACAACCGAGGATCTCTTTTTTAAAAGCAGAATTGAGGAAATACACCCACAAATCCTAATTTCTCCAGAAAGTTTAGTCATGATTACAAGCTCGGGAGTTGGCGTGGTAACGAAACTAGCCACATGAACTTCTCTCAGCAGCTGTGGAACCCAGTCATTTCTCCAAATCACCAGCTCCCTGCTGAGGAGTGAACAGATCTAGGGCCAGTTCCTCTGGGGAGTTCTGAGTAAGGGCGGGCACCTAAAGCACCTGTTACCACCAGAGGATGATGTCAGAGCTGACTCAGCCTCTGAGATAAAAACCTCTCCAAGGAGGCCTCTCAATGTCGACTCAGGGCCTCGCCACACCTGTAGATAAGTGCCCAGGTATCGTCCTACCGCTGACTCAAGGGGTGAACTTTCTACAGGAAAGCCACAACTTTCCCACAAACAAGCTGGCCATCTAGCTCCCTTTTCAAGCACTCCCACACAATTGTGATGAAGAATTAGTGGGGAGGAAGTCAGCAGAATTTTTGATGAAGAATTAGTGGGGAAGAAGTCGGCAGTCTGAAAATCCTCATACTGGGCCCAGACTTTCATTCTAACTAGCAGGTCCTAGGATAATGGTATAGGGTACTAAAGGGGGGGGGGGGTGGAAAACTCTCTGCCTGAGAGGTCTTGGTGCCTGTTTAGGATGATCTCATCCCTCTGCCCTGTGGAGGTTAAGAAAACAACTAGACTAGAGCCATATTCCCCTTGGGCAACACGCCAAGGGGCGGGGTGGCTTGGAAAGAGCATTAGATCTTGGTTTGAATACGATACCCTTTAAAAAACAGGTGCTACAATTAGCCTTCGGGATTATTCCTCCAGAAAAATGCCTGCCCAGTGGACAGTCTTTTTAAATGGCACAAGGGTATGGCAAGTTCAGTCCCCTAAAGACAATGTGCAACAACTCAAACAGCTTTTGGGCACCTAACTTCTACAGATCTTTACTCAAATGTCATTTTTCTTAGAGGTGACTTCCCCCAAAGTCTCCCCACAACACACCTAGTTCCTATCACCCGTCCTGCTGTGTTCTTCCTCCTCCATAGATGACTGTCTCCATCTGTTTCCTCCAATGAGGAGAGAAGCTTCACAAGGGCAAGGATTTTTGTCTTTTGTCCCCTGCCACATCCCCAATGCACAGTGGTTGGCAGGTGCTTAATGTAAATTTGTTCAGTGAATGGCACCCAGAGGGACTTCTCTCCCCTGTGACACATCCCTTTAACCTGGCTGGTCACAAACTTCTTGTTAATCTCCTTTTCCTGATGTAAAGAGCACAGACTTTGGAGTCCACACCCACTGGAACTTCAGGCCAGGCCCTACCACTTCCTGCCTGCATGACCTGTGCCATCTTTCTCAGCCTGTCGTGTTCCCAACTGTCACTTCTCCCAAGGTGGTTGTGAGGTTTAAAGGAGAGAGATAACAGAGGGAAAAAAGCTCAACCCATAATAGGTACAAATCAGTACACGGTTGTTTACAATAAAAATATAAAAATACAGAATTTTTTTTAGTAATATTGCATGAGACATACTTATACTAAAAAAATTAGTCATTGTTTACCTGAAATTCAAATCTAACTGGGCATCCTATATCTTTATTTGCTAAATCTGGCAACCCTACCCGTTTGGTAATTATCTCCCTGAAGGCGGTGTGTATATGTCTTACATAAAGGTTTACAAGCTATTGTCCCATAGTGCTCTTTTAATGAATATTCTATTGATCAGATGGATTTTAAAGCCAAGAGTTGTTTTCTGTTGTTGTTTTTTTTTAATCTTAGCCAAGAGCTCAAAAGTTAGCCTTAAATTTTTGTCTTTGAGTTTTTGTCTCTCTCAACAAGCTCCTTCCAGGCTCCTGTGCATTGCCAAGAGATGGAAGAATGGACACCAGGTCTTGAACAATTAATGAGCCTGAAGGATGCTGGCAATACCTGGGTGGAAGGTGTTGGGTGTATCTGGGATCTTTACTCAAGGAAGGTGTTAGCCAGACAATAGAAAACCAAACAGATGGCCCTGGCTGGCTCAGGTATCCTGTTCAGATTTTGATCTGGTGCTTCCTTACACCAAGAAGTGTGGGGCAAAAATGGCTCATCTGACCTTTAGACTTTAGCCTGCAAGCTGTTTCGTGACAAGACAATTAGGTAAGGTTACACCAGGGGTGTGCAGGGCTCAGAGAAATTGGGGAGATCCAAGCAGAGGCACATGCCCTGAGAATAGCCCCTCCCTGTGTCCTTTCTATGGCTCATACCAAACAAGCCCCATCTTCTCTTTAAAAAAAAAAAAAAAAAAAAAAAATTACCCACAGTGGAATATCCTCCAAAAGCAAAATGTATGAATAGAAGTGCATAAGACATGCAGAAACCTCTTTCATTCATTCATATGACAAATACTTATTGAACACCTTCCATGTGCCAGTTCTAGATACTATACAGTTGTGAATAAAACAAAAATTCCTGGCCTCTACCTGTCTCCTCCAAGTAGAATAGAAGCTTCACAAGGGCAGGGATTTTTCACTAGAGTTTACGTTCTAGTGGAAGGAGTCAGACCGTGAATTGGAGAAATGAGTGATGTGCATAGCATGTTAGTTGGTGAAAAGTGCTAGAGAGAAAAACAATGCAAAGAAGGGGGAGGGGAGTAGTGGGGGAGAGCATGAGATATGAGAAAAGACTTGAAGAAAATAAACAAAGTGAGTGTGCAGACATCAAGGGAAAAGAATTACAGGCAGAGCGGACAGTCAGCACAAGGCCCCGAGGTGGAAGTATGCCACTGTGTTCTAGGTACAGCCAGGAGGCAACATGGCTGGAGAGAGTCAGCAGAAATGAGGACAAGAAGTAGGAGGGGTGGGAGCATGGGTGGGTAGATGATGGAATCCTTGTGAGTCATAGAAAAGGACTTTGGCTTTTTATTCCTCTTCATTCTGTGTGAAATGGGGAACCACCAGTGGGTTCTGAGAAGATTTTGAATAGGAGTGATATTTTCTGACTTACATTTTTAAAACCGTCACTCTGACTGCTGCGTGGAGAGGAGACTGTGTTGGGAGAGAGAGCAAGGGACGCAGGGAGACCAGAAAGAAGGCTGTTGCAACAATCGAGACGAAAACACTCTAAAAATTCTCTTTGGAGAAAACACTTCTGGGAGTGGAGAAGGTTTATCAGCCTGTTGAAATGCTCAGCCACAGAAACAGGTGTTCCTCTTAGCCTTGAACTTGCCCAAGTAAGATAAATATCTGAAAGGCTTTCAACTTATTTCAAGCCCTCCCCTAATTACAAAGCCAGCTAATTATTATCTAGGCCTTGGCCAATTTTCCCACAGGGTCCTATGCTGGCTGTTTTATGATCTTGCTCACAGGTAACAGGTTCAATCCTTTCAGGGAGGCCCCATCAGGTCCCAGCAGTAATATCTGAGCTCACAGGGACAGATGTGGGCGTGTCTTCCCCCTTTTAGGAGAGACATCCCCACCAGATCTCTACCCAGCTCAAGCACCTTGAGGAAGTCCCAGTAGAAACATGAGTTTGTATAAGACAGTTTTAACCCCCAACCTTGGATGCTAATATAATCAGGTTTTCAAGGATCCAGCAAGTTAAAAGAAAAAAATAAAAAAGGGGCATTTATTTGGAAGTGAAGGTCAAAAAGAAAATCGTCCAAGGTCAAAAAGAAAATCGTCCATAAACAATTGTCTTTTCAAAGGTAAAAGAGGCTGAATTCCAGCATCACAGCTAAAATTAGAAAGACGCAAGAGGAAGGAGGGAATTCCTTTCCCCTAGAAGTGAATCAGATTCCACTGGAGATGCTGAGATTGGCCACAAGGCAGTAGAGGGGAGTGGATAAGGACCCGCTTTTTGGAAGATGTAAAGTCCCGGGCTGTAGCCCCAGCTCTGCCACTTCCTGGCAGGGTGTCCAAACTCACCAAGCCTCAGTGTCCTCTTCTAGAGTGCTGGCTAATGACCTTGGGCCACTGTGACAACTAACTGAACTGTCAAGTTTGCAAAATCCTTGGATGAGCTCACTCCCAAATACTCACTAGATACAAATATTTGAATTTTCATTTGTTGGCCACCTCCAAATAAATGCTCTTAGCATAACCCTTCTATCATTTTCATCCTCCAGTTTGTGGGATTCCTGAAAAATCTCTGAATATGCTGATATAAGAGTGAGGGAAAAAGACCCCTGTCCTATATAAATTCATATTTAAACTGGTGCCTAATGCTCTTCCAAGCTCCAGACCTGAAATCCCCACATGGCTCTGAGGACTCCATCTCTGAGTCCTTCAGATGTTCAACTCAACACATCTCTAACCAAGAACTCAATTTTCTTCCCATAACTTGCTCATCTTTCTCCTCTATTCCCAGTGTTGGGGCAAAGCATTCTAGAAACTGCTAGAAACACTTCTGCCTTAGAACTACTTAGGTGCTGGAAACCTTGACATCATCCCCCAAATCAAAACTGTTTTGTCTTCAGAGAGGCAGGCACACAACACTTCTCCCAATCTCCTGCTTAAAACCTCCACTAGGACAGTGGGAAATTGGCTGTCTCAAGATCCCAGTGGGGGTAAAAACTGATACAGTCCCTGTAGAGAGCAATTTGGCAATATCTGTCAAAATTACAAATGTAGATATCTGACCTGGCAGGCCCACCTCTGGAAATGCATCTTCTAGATATACCAGACCAGGTGCAAAAGGATAAATGTACTAGACTATTCCCCACAGCACACACCCAGTGTCCATCCATCAGAGGCTGGCAAATATGCTACATCCATACCATGTAGCTATAAAAACAAAAGAAATGTGGAAGTTATTTTTTTTTTACCAATATATAGAGAATTCTCAGATTGTTGGGAGAAAAGCAAGATACAGTGTTACCATATGCTCTTTTTTGTATAAAAACACCATATATTATTAAATTTACATTTGCCTAGAGAAATAAGGCTATTTTTGTATCACCATAAGGATACAGAAAAGACTAATAAAAGTTAGTTACCTATGAGGAACCAGTTACCTGTGCATTGGGAGAACAGTGGACATGGATAGAAAGAAAACTTTTCACTCTATGACACACGCGCACACACATATGTATATGTATACATGCAAAAATGTAATTAAAAAAATAGGCAAGTTAAGATTTGCCTACTAAAAGAATTAAAAGAGAAAACTCTCCATTACCACTGTCTGTAGACCAAGGCCCAAGACCCAAGGCCCAACCAAGGCCCTGAGGTAGCCTGGCCCAAGCTGGCTGCTCTTTGCACCCTGTGAACATTTTCCTACCCTGGCAGCATTCTTAGACTGTACTGAAATTACCCACTTAGGAGTTGTCTCCTAGTGATTTTCTGGAATCTATCTGAGGGCAGGGGCTGGGCCTTAAGGCAAGTTGGCACCCCCAACACAGGGCACACATGAGGGAGAGGTTTGTGCACTCATTAATTCTCTGGGCTCCTGCTGCTCCCACCCCTGTCCACTCCACTTCGCACCCGCAGAGCTCTCGTTCACTGGCTGGCAAGGCAGAGTGAGGCCCAGCCTCATCCCTCCCTGACTGAGGGTGCCCTCCGATCCATGGCCTCGAGGCTGGTCAACCAGATGCTGCACACCCTGGCTGGCACCAGATATTTACTCATCAAACATTTGGGACCTAGCCCCTGGGGCTGTCCAGGGCAATGGGTCAGGCAGATACCCGGGGAGCTTTTAAAAATGCTGAGTCTAGAGCCCCACCCTCAAGAGATCCTAGCTCAGTGGATTTGCAGTAGAAAATGTTTTAGAAGTGCCCCCGGTGATTTGATGCTCAGCCATGTGGGCAAACCGTGGTCTCACGGGCTGAGACCCGGCACTTTTGGCACCGGAAGAACAGGGAGGTATCCTTGGGTATCTGTGTTATGAAACATTTTTTATAAAGGGCCATCCTGCTTCCCCACCCCCAGCTGCTCCTGGCCCCACTCTTCCCACAATTCTAAATGCTATTCCTGAGCAGGTCCCCCTTTCCCGCCCCACAGGGAAACCCCCTTCATCCCACCCCAAGCTGCCTACACGGTGGCAAGCAAGAAAACACCACAGAATTTCCTTTGCTAACAAAAGCACTCTCTCTGGTGGAGTCACTGCAGAGCAGTGTTTGCTTAACACAGAACCAGAGTGTGAGGAAACTGGTTTTGCTGGTTTGCTGGGTGGGAGGGAGCTCAAGGAAACATTTGAACCAAAGGTAAAACACAGGAGAGTAGCAAACAGAAAGCTCCAAATACCCTGGGATGGGGGGCTGGGGGTGGTCCTGCTAACTATGGGAGCTAATATTTAATATTCATTGAGCACTTGACACATATCACCCTATGAAATGGGTACTATTATGTCCATTTTTTAGATGGGGAAACAAAGGCTCAATTAGCAAGCGGCATTACCTGGATTTAAATTTAGGCATCTTGACTCAAGAATCTTCTAAATCTGGGGAATTTGCCACCAGGGCCTTGAAGGGAAGTGGGGATTGGAAGATAAAGGAGAGGAAGGAGAAGGGAAGGAAAAAGTGCAGACAGGTGCAGAAAGCCCTCGTAACAGTAGCAAGCACAAGCTGGGTATATAAAAGGGGAATTTAAAATTAACAACCAAAAAAAAAAAAAAAAAAGTAAGGGAAGGGAAAGAAAAGAAGGAAGAAAAAGAGAAAAAGGCGCCACCACGATTTTTTTTTTTAATTGACTAAAACAGAAAAACACTTAAAAATTACTAACAGCCCCTTCCCTTCCATTCTGATTCGGGTTTGAGGTCTCCCTTCTCTGCCCTCTGCAGCTTTCAGAGGAAAGCACTCAGTATACAGTATCCCCAGGATACTTACTTAGCACCATGAGCTCGGCTGCAAGAGCAACTGGGCATGCAGCCCACACCAGCATATTAGAAAGTTCTAAAAGACCAAACTCTTCAGTGCCCATTTGCAGTCAACCTCAAGGGCTGGCCCCGGGCCAGAGTTTTGAGGGCAAAAAACTAAAGCCAAGGTCTGAGGGGTAGGGAATATTTATCCACCCACTCCTTCATTTGTTCAAAATAATATTTGAGTGGCAACTATAGCCCTGAAAAACATTAGCCACCATTTAATGACTTCTCATCTTTCTTTATACATGTTCTCATTTGCATCTCTGTTCAATCTGTATCTCCTTCATTCATTACTGTATCCCGGGGTCTAGGCCCAGCACTTGTGCAAAATAGGCACCCATGTTTGTTGAATAAATGAATGAACATGCACATTTAATTCTCACAGGCCCATAAATATTATTATTCTCCCATTTTATAGATGGGGTAACTAAGGCACAGAGAAATAAAGTGACTTGCCCAAGGTCATGTAGCTAGTAGCTGAAAGTCAAATCTGGATCTTTCATTTCCTTATTGCTCACTGAACTATACTAACCAGTCTTACTGATTTCATTCCCACCTCCTAGAAAGCCTAATGTCCAGAGAGATGGGGGTTAAGGCAGAGTAGAAACCCAGAAAGGCTGAGTCTGAATTGTGACCGCTGCCTCTTGGGGATTTTAGGGTTTTGGCAGCTTCTGGGAGATGTGAGAGCCGATTGCTTCAGCGTCTGGCTTGTCTGGGGCTATGCTTGGAAGGCAACGTGAAACAGACACCAAGGTGAGCATTTCAAGAAGAAAAAGTATCACCCAATGAAAAGCCCCGGAGAGCAAACAGGGATTTCCATAGCCACCTGGCAAAGAAAGGTGGGCAGGTCCAGCAGGCCCCACGGGGAAGGAGCTGCATCCAGGTTTCCTTAAATGGCCTTGCAGAGCCCGGGACCAGGACTTTTCCACCTCCGCTCTCGGTGAGCCACAAAGGCAGGGGCAGAAGGGCAGCCAGTGAGTCTCCTTTCCTAGTAAGGTCTGCCTCAACCTCTGTCACAGACATGAGTAACTGAGGAAGTGACGTTTAAGAGTTTGATGGTGGATGATGTAAGGTGATCCCCAAACAGGTTTCTGTATTTGTTTTTTAAGCCCAATTTATTTAATTGGAGGCCTTGGATACTGTTTCTACCACCTTTCAGCACATCGTTTAGAAAGGAGGGGAAATGGGTGTATTTAATCCACACAGATGGGTGCCTGTGAGTTAGATCAACTCATCAAGCAGCCAGATTGTAGAGATTGTAGAGGAAACAAAGCAAGGAAACCATGGGGTCATAAGCCTGCCTGCTTTTCTTGTGTTCAGTTCCCCCACTCCCATTCAACTTAAAGCTGTGTTAACCAGGCTAACGGCTTTAAGATCCCAAACTTAATAAGCTTAGTTTCTCAAACCAGAGTGCTAAGAAAAAGGAACAAACATAATCAGAAGCTCTGAATAACTCATTTATAGTTGACTTTTTAAAATGGTCTCCATTCTAAAACCTGGAGAGAAACCAGTGGAATAAAATAAGACTGAGATGGTGGGGTCAGCCATCTCGTAGGGCACAGGAACGACCCCAGCAAACCACCCTGAGGACCCCTAAATTCGGTCAAAACCAACACTTTACCGTCACCCATGGAGTAAAATAATGACAGGTTCCATATTTTCCAGCTCCCAAGCAGCAAATTCTCCACAAAGCTAGTGTTAAAACCTGATGCTAATGTCTCATCCCTCCATTTCCCTGGAATGTCTAACAAAAGCAAGCCCACTTTCCCAAATCCTGGCTGCCTTTTTAAATAAGCAAGCCAGTTCCTAAGGTCAATTTTGTGATTTTACCAAAAGACACTTCCATCCTTGGATAATTCAACAAGGAGACTCTACGGCCCAGGTGGGCCAAAAATAATGTTAAACATCAGGAAATCTGTTGAGTGGAAGTGGGGTCTGTGGCCATAAAGGGAACAGGAACCAGCCACACAAAAAGCCTGTGAAGTACTGGCTGGAGCCACCTCTCCCACAGAAGCCTCCCACCTGGGCTGATCCATCTCCATCACCACCATCTCCTCTCAGGGGTCCCACCCATCAGCACCGCTCATCTCCAGGGCACACACAGAGGACATAATCTATTCACAACAGACAGATTCCCCCAAACACCTTCCTTTGTTTGAGACGACTGACGAGAGCAAGAACAGGAGAAAGCCCAGCTATGGCTCCTTGAGCAGATTTCTAAATGTCTCTGTGCTTCAGTTTCTGCAAAATAGAAACAGTAGTGCTGTTCCCTCAGAAGGCTGTTGTGAAGATTAAATGAGATAAAATGTGAAGTGCTTGCCCCAGAGTGTGGTTCAAAAGCAAATAACAGGAGCTGCTGTTAATAACTATAATAATTATTAACATATAATGTTATTATTGGCCAGAAACTGAGTTTGGGAGGTGGGGGGATAAAAACCAGAACAACCCACCCTTGGGGCTACCAAAAGTGCTCAATTGCCTTAGTGCAGGAAAACAGAGCAGCACCTGTGTCAGGACACCTCCTACACACAGACACCTGCCCCACTCTTCAAGCTAGGTGAAATTTGCCTCCTCCCAGAAGCCAGTCTTCCTTGCCCACTGAGTCCACCAAAATATTCCAGGCCACCCACACCCTTTGGCACCTAATTGCCCATGTCCCAATGTCCTAAGGGGGTCTTAGGACATTCTCAGGAACCTGCTAGAATGTGAAATTCTGAGACGAAGGTTGGAGTGACCCTATCCCTGCAACTTCTCAACTCACTCCCCTTGCCCAGCACAGGGAAGCACAGAGAGTAGAGACTGGTCAATTCACCACAACATTAGGAGACAACACTTGCTTTCTTACCCAACAGAAAGCTCCACACAACACAGATGGGGCTCAGAAAAAGCAAATATGTTTAATCAATCGAGCCGCAGTCTCTCTGGGGAAAAATGCCGCCCACTGTTGGGACAACTTCCAAAGTCCAAAGGAAATTTAGGGTTGCTGCAGATTTTTCACGCGGTCAAAGACTGGAAGAATTAACACAGTGCATGCCTCAGGGGAAATGTGGGTGGGTCCTCTTTCTAAAAAGTGTTTCCTTTATTAGGATACTCCCCCAATCAACTAAAACCATGAGATAGGAGAAAGTTGTTTGACAACAAACAAGCACCCGGGAATCAGTGAAACTAGAAAAGAAACCAACCCTTCCCTTGCTCCCACCGCTGGGCAACGGCTAAGTGGAACAAAGCAAAGAATCCCGGTTATCACAGCGATAAGGCCTAGAGGGTACGTTGGCGCTTTTTGTGGGCGTTTTCATCCTAAGTCAGAGCTACCAAGCTTTTTTCAAAAAACCATTATTCCTTGAGGGTACCTGTATGGAAATGTTTTCATCTCTATGAGCAAAAGCTACAGCCCTGTAACCAAGAGAGGGCTCCTCAGTCATCCCGAGATGGTGCAGAACTGTGTGTGGGAGTCCAACCCCAGCTCCAAGTCCAGCTCTGCTGACTCTGAGGGACTCGTCCTTCTCGGAGCCCTGACCTGCTTGCCCGACGGTAAAGCAGGAATCCCCCCACCTTCCCTCCCGGTGAGTGGGTGAAATTAAATAAAGTTGTCGGGGACAGTAGGAGACCCACTGAAGGTCTCTAATAAGTGCCCCCCACTCCCTTTATAACGTCGTTAACCAGACGGGGCTTCCCCCTCATCCACAGTGCTCAGTCACGGTCAGGCGCGCCCCCACCTCTGCCCAGGAAGCGGCCCTCTCTCCAGGTGTCGGCCGGGGCACGGTGAACGTGTGTAGCTCTCTGCACCAAAGCCAGGGCGGCAGGGCTCCGGCTCCGCGCAGAGCCACGACGAGACCTGGGGGCGGGGAGGGGAGGTAAGGAACGCAGGTTACTTGGAGGGGTCCCCTCCTGCCCACACCGAAACCCACCAGCGCCGCGCCTCCCTCGCTCGCGGCGTCGGGACTGTGCGAGGTCACCTCCCACCTGATGACTGTGCGGCGTCATCCTCTCCCACCTCGAGTCCCCAGGAACTCCCAGGAAAGGGGGGCTGCTCCCGTCCCTCCCCAGTACCTGGCCCCCCTTTCCTTCCTGTGTCTTTTGCTTTTTAATATCACTGACTCTCCCCGACCCCACCACCTTCCTCACACCGGGAACGCCGCCACATCCTAAGTCTAGGTTCTCATACAAGAGGCGCCCCCAACAAGCCCTGCTGACCCCACTCTCTTTATCCCGGGGGCACCGCACTCCTAATGGACTCCCTTTTCTTCCACACAGGAGGTGATTTTTTATTGACCTCCCCTTCCTTACCTCTGCGGACTGGCCCCACTACCCCTGGCTTCTCCCTCACTCGCACCGCGGCTCCCCCGTTTCCGTATCCCGAGCCCCACCCTGCTCCATGCCCCACTGCAAGGTCCCGTCCCAAGCCCCATGCGTACCCCTGCACCTGGAGTCCCCGGGGCCTGCAGCTTGGCGCGCCCCGCACCTCGGATATTTGCGGGAGGAGGCGGGCAAGAGCCGCGCTCCCCTCACCCCCTCCCACTCCCGCCTCGGCCCCCCAGCCCTGAGGTGCCTAGCCAGCTTCCAGGCCGTTCCGCCGCTTGGGACCCAAACTTTCTCGGAAAGGTGGGGGGGGTGCGGAGGGAGAGAACGACGGGATGGAGAGGAGGGGACGCAGGGTCGAGGAGCGGGGAGGATGGGACTGGAAGGTGTCCCCTCAATCGCGAGGGGAACAGACGTACCTGCAGCAGCAGCAAGAGCGCGAAAAGGTTGCTGGCGCAGAGCGCCCATGGCGGGCCAGGCGGGTTGCGAGCGGGGTCAGGTAGGATCGGGCTGGGCCGGGCTGGGCCGGGCTACGCAGTCGAACACGACTTCCGTAGACTCACAGGTATCTCTGCGGCTTCCAGACGGCCACTGAGGCCGACAGCTCCGCGGACCGCCAGGTGAGCCCCGAGGGCTCCGCCCCTGGCGCTGCTGATTGGCTGAGGACGCACCTGCCCCGGCCACAGCCAATGAGCAGCGCGGCGTCGGGCTACAGCTCCCTCCGATGGGGCAGGGGGCAGGCAGCCCGCCCACAGTCCCCACCCACGGCCACGCCCCCTCGGCCCGGGGCCGACCCGGTGACCCTCTGCGCCGCGGTTTGTAGGGTCCGCAGGGGCGCGGGTGCTGCACGATTCCTATTCCCAGAGGGTTCGAATCCCAGCCCCGCCGCGGGTGGCTCACTAAGACCTGGAGTCTGGAAGAACCTAACCGACCGCTCATCTCGTAGTCTCTTGTTAACTGCAGGTCACTATCGGTTAATGAGTCATCAAATCGATTCATTAGGTCAGGAATGCTTCTCAGAGCCTCAGTTTCTCCACCTTCCAAATGGGAACAATAATCACCAACGTCCCCCCCCGTGTTGTTGTGAAGTTCCCATACAATTAATCAGGCCATTGTTTCCTACAACATAAAAGCCATGTACAGCTGTGAGGGATAATAATAGTAACGAAAGGTGCTGGGCCTTGAACTGACTATGCTAAGCATTTGACTGAAGTTGACCATCTCATTTAATCTCATTTAAAAACATCCCAAGGGCTATGTCATTATTCCCATTTGACAGACGGCGCAACTGAGGTTTAAAGAGGTTAAGGAGGCCAGAAAGGGATGGCGGGCAACTGGAACCCACCTTCCTCTGAGTTCAGTGTCCTTGCTTTGCTTTCCCTCATGGGGATCCAGACAGCCTTCCAGCTGGAGCTGCAGTTTTCAATCCATCCTTTAATGCTGACCTAGAGGAGACCCCTTTAGAGATCACCAGAACCTGTTATTTGCCAGGAACTTCTAACACCACACAGCAAGTCAGCATGAAAACCGAGACTAGAACTCAAGATCTGATTCCCAGACCGGGGCTCTGAACACCACTCTACAGTCATCACCACCTTCTCTGAGAATTCTGTCCCTAGTCTGATAATTTTAGGCTCAAAAAAAAAAAGGAGGCAGGCAAATGTTAAGTCGGGCCACTTCCCTTTCCTGTGGTTTGGCTACTCGGAAATAACTCATCCTTTCCTCCATCCTCCAAGCTTGGGTCAGAACTACAAAACAGAGTGTCTACCACACACTAGCTGTGTGCCCTTGGGCAAGTCATTGTGCTCATCTGTATAAACAGATCGAAATGAGCTAACACAAATAAATCGCTAAGCAGAGTACTTGGCACATACATGGTAGTAACTGCTCAATAAATGTTTACCATGGAGGTTCTTCTCTTGAAAGACCTGCCCGTCCCTTTCCCTTCCTCATCGGGAAAGCCATGTTTGGAATTCTACACCCAGAGCTAAGGCCCCTCCACCCCATCTCCCCAGTTTTAATGGGTTTCCGAGCACTCGCCCAGGCCATTTGGGTTGCTGCATCTTGGCTCTCTCTGCTTCTCAACCCACCAGGAGGCTCAGAGGGGAAAGGCTCTGGTATTTCCTTTTCCACCAAGGCTCCTGCTGGACTGTGCATTAAACAAGATAATGGAAATACAGAAAGAGGCGTTTCCCCCATGGGGCAACCTTGTCAGTTTATTTTTTTTTCTCCCAGTTATGTAAAAATGCATATTTTATACCATCACTCGACCCAGGGAGTCTTTAGGGCTTTGCTTTCTTCCACCCAGCAAGCTCTGGCCTTGTAATTCCGTGGCGATGCTCATCGACTCTTCCATTACACTTTGATAATTCAATAAAAAGGATCTCAGAAAACAATTAAGGGCAGCAAGGAAAGGTTGGGCCTAATGTTCTCATCAGACTTCTCGGCAAGTCCGAATCCTTCTCCAAGATCCAAAGAGCAGGTCATGAAGGGCCACCTCCCTCAGCTGTCCAGGGCGAGCAGAGAGCACGTAGGGTCCCCATAGAGGACGTTAGGCATGACTTTGGGCAACCCAGTGACTTACCTCCATTTCCTCATGTATCAAACAAGGACGTGAATACTTAGTTGTGAGGATCAAATGAGCGGGTTTAGGTGAGCCAACAAGCCATGCTGCGGGTGGCCTTGGTCTCAGGCTGACAGAGGCTCAAATTCCAGCTCTGCCACTAGCCAGGTTGGATAAATCACTTTATCACTCCAAGTCTGGATTTCCCCATCCATAAAATGTGGATGTTGATATCACTTAATTCACAAGGTTATTGATATCACTTAATTCATAAGATTATTATAAGTGCTCTGTAAAAATTAGCTGTTAGCACTCTTGGACCAACACATTCCCTTCCCAATGGGAGGTAAAATTGTGAGCCCCCTTGGGAGCCCCCTTACCCCTAGACTCTGCTTCCTCCAACCCCCACCGACTATTAAAGCCTCCTAGGCTATCTCCCATTTGCTAGGAAAGATGTTTCTCTTTTGCTCCTGGATGGCTGGCCATTTCGGCCCTCCCAGGGTCATTTGCATTTTAAAGAGGCTCTGGGGAATGACCTTGCTCCTTTCAAAGGAATGAAAGCTCTGGATCTAGTAAATTCTGTACAGGGTTTAGCCTGGTGTCCGGCCAGGGCTTCTGGCCAGTGGTCAAGGGGTTGGGGGTGAGAGGAGTGGAGTGGGGTGTGTGTGTCGGGTAGGGGGTCCTGAGGGCCTTGAGATTGTGTGCAAACCTGCCAGCGCAGGTCGCAGGGCCCCTTGCTTTCATCGCCTTCTCAACCGGAGGCAGAACACATCAAAATCTAGAGGTCCAGATCCCTCTGAGGGCCCGACTAGTGCTAATGGTGGCATTCCAGGCATCGACAGGGAAAAGAAATGTTGACAGAGGCCTGGCGGTGCTCTTGAGATCACTCCAGGTAGGTGACAGTCCCTGCCACCGAGTGCAAAGCGGGCCTCCACCCACGGAATGACAAACCCTCGCCTTCCTGTCTGCGGTGTGCTTCTCGGGCGGACTTTCATTTTCTGGGTTTAGGGCGACCTGTCTGCTCACTCGAGGCAGGAGAGCTAATGATTCATTCCCAGGCGGACCTGTCCCTTTCATCTCAGGGCGGCGGGGCTGGCGGGGCGGGGGGATGGGAATTATAGGGCTTAGCCTGGGAGGGGCGCCTCTCCCCGGCCTGCGCTGAGAGGGTCCCCCCGCCCCTGCCCGCTGCGGAGGTTTGCAGCCAGACCACGCTCCCCACCCCGCCGTGAGAAGGGGCTCCACTCCGGCTGCCCCTGCGGGCTCCCGACGTCTCTCCCCGGCCGGGCTGCCCGCCAGCGCGCGGAGGAGGGAACTGGATGCCCCGCTTCAGTCTTCTGTTAGAAAGGCGGTAACTGATAGGGGTGCCGCCCTTTGCAGCCCGGCCACTCACTTCTGCACACAAAAAACATTTTCATTTCAAACACAAAAGTAAAGAAAATAGTATCATTTCTACTCTGCACAGTGTAATGAATGTGTCCATCAGCCAGCTTCAATAATTATCTTTTGCAATTTTTATAATTTTGTAATTAGCTTTCTAATTGTACCACACCTTGTTTCATCTCTCCACTCCTATGTTTGATATTTATTTTTGTAGGATATTTTAAAGCAAACCCCAGTTAACATGCCATTTCCCCTTTAACATTTCACTGTGCATCTCTAATTGAGAAAGAATTTTTTTTTTTTTTTAGCAAAACCATCATGCCATTGGGTAATAACATCTAATACAATTAGCAATAATTCCTCAACATCATCTAATGGGTAGGCCATATTTTTAAAATGTCTTTCAAAAAAATTTTTTTTCTTTTTACTACTTGTTTAAATCGGGATCCAAAGTATAGCTACACGTTACATTTGGCTGTTATGTCTCTCTATGCACAAACTGTGAGACCATCAGCACATTAAAGATAATGACAAAAATGAACATATCATTTTTTTTAGAAAGCTTTTATTTGAACTTCTTTTCAGACCATTTTTGAAATAGCGTTAATTTTTCTTTTACGAAAACTGGTCACTTGTCCTGTAGAATGACCTACGTTTTGCATTCAGTTGAATGCGTTCTCACAGTGTCATTTAACATGTTCCTCTATCCGTATGTCCCATATTTCACGTAAACTGGTACTCAGATTTTAGAGGCTTGATTTGATTCCGATTCAATTTCCAGGCAAAAATGTTTCCTAAGTGGTAGTGGGTGCTTCCCATGGCATCATATCAGGAAACCCATAATTGTCTGGTTGACTCACTTTTAGGATGCTAAGAATCAGTTGGTGTCAGCTGATTCCTCCATTATCAAGTACCCCATCAGCCTTCACCTCATGGTTTTTTCATCATGGATGATGGCTGCACAAATCCATTATCTCATTCAGGCAAATAAGCATTTACTGAGCACCTCCATGTGCCGGGCACTGTGTTCAACACTGGGGACACAGAAATAAAATGTGGTCTCTGCCCTTAAAAAGCTCATAAGGTAGTGGGGGATGCAGACAAATAAACATTCATCCATTTATTTATTAAATATTTATTGAGGCCTACGATGTGCCAGGCATTGTACTAAATGCCAGTAATTGCATTATAGTGTATGATAGAAGAAATAGCTACTACCATTTATTGTAGCTTACCATAGTCTATATGCATTATGTCACAATTCTACAGTCCTTTGAATGCTATCGCTAGATCCTTTTTACAGATTTGGAAGCAGAGGCTGAGGGGTAAAGAAATTTGCCCAAGGTTACAGAGTAAAAGTGACAGAGCTGTAATTCAAAGCCAGGGCCACTGGCCTCCAAAGCCTCTTAATCACCATGTTTTGCTGCTAAAGTTCAAGGCAGGTATTTCGGTTTGCCAAAGGTGCCGAAATACAATATACCAGAAATGGATTGGCTTTTACAATGGCGATTTATTAACTTATATATTTACAGTTTTAAGGCCATGAAAATGTCCAAATTAAGGTATCAACAGGACGATCCTTTCTCTGAAGAAATGCCAATGGCATCTGGGGTTCCTCTGTCACATGGGAAGGCACATGGCCAGCATCTGCTAGTCCTCCTCTCCCAGGTTTCCTTGATTTCAGCTTCTGGTTCCAGTGGCTTCCTCTCTTAACATCTGTGTGTCCTCTCTTAGCATCTCCAGGGCGTTTTTCTCTCTCTCTCTCTCTTCAAACGTCTCTGCCCTTTATCCTCATAAACGACTCCAGTAAAGGATTAAGACCCACCTTGAATGGGCTGGGTCACATCTCAACTGAAACAACCTAATCAAAAGGTCCCACCCACAAGAATGGATTAAAAAAACAAGGCCCTTTCTGGGGTACATAACAGCTCCAAACTACCACAGCAGGCTTCTCTTTCCAGGTGCCATCTGAACTGAGTGGCAAACCTTGCTTAAATCGGCAAGAAACAGTTCTTTTGAATTGACCTGAAATCCCAGACTCCAGAACAGGCAGGAAAAGGTGGCAAGGGCACAGCTGGAGACGCTGGTCATTCAGCCCAGGTGGAGATTCCAGTGCAGCGAGGGGTGGGGATGGGGGTAGTGATGACAGCTGGAACCAGAGGGGCCGGCCGTGGAGCAGGCCTTCCGGTCCTCCAACCTGCCTGTGGAGCAGGAGGGATTAACCCCGTTTTCCAGAGGAGGCTACTGAGGCTCGGGGAGGTAAAGCCAGGCCACAGCAGAGGCAGCCTAGAGGTTCGAGCTCCAGCTCCAAGGCCAGAGTGGCAGAGCGGACACCAGCGTGGACGTTGGTGCCTGACTGCCTGGTCTGAATCCTGCCCTGGCACCTGCTAATTATAAGCCTATGAACCAGTCACTTCATGTCAATTTCTGCATCTGTACAAATGGGGATAATAGTAGCACCTACCTCATTGGGCGGTTGTGAGAGTTAAGTGTCATGATGTAAGTAAATGTGGCAGACAGGAAGTGCTAAATAAACATTAACTATTATTATTTCCACATCCCACGTGGTTGAATCCTCCCTCCAGCCTAACTTCCACCCTCTCCCAGGCCCTTGAAAGAGGGGAGCCTGCTCCATGGCGCTCTCCAGCTGGCTCGGTGCCCCACCTTTGCACAGAAACCTTTGTACCTGGTGTTTCAAGAGCGACAGATAAGGTGCTGGGGAGCTGAGGCCTTCTTGCTTCCCTTCCCCCCGAGATCTCAGGGCCACCACAACACGGCCCAAAGAGCATGTCCCCATGGGACGGAGAGGGAAAAGCCCCTCCCAGACTCACTTGTCCCTTGACCAGGCTCGGCAGCCAATGAAATCAGCCCCTGCCAAATTCAGCCCGGCCCAAAGATAGCCCCACACCCTGAGGTAGGCTGGGGACTATAGTTAGTAGTCTAATTATAATAACATTGTTTCAAACTTACCACACTAATGCAAAGTGTTAATAACAGGGAAAACTATGTGTGTGGAGGAGAGGCGGGATATGAGAATTCTGTATTTTCTGCATGGTTTTTCTTGTAAATTACAATTTCTCTAATAAAAAATAAAAGATAGCTGCAGACAAATGACTGTTTTTAGTTTTTGTAATTAAGATATTATTTTCTTTTCTTAATTTTTGTCCTTGAATCCTTTTTTTTTTTTTGATTAGAAAACAAGTGACTTTATTTTTTAATAATAAAAGCAAATATATTTGTAAAATGGAAACAGTACACTAGTAGAAACTAGAGTTTTTCTCCTTCCCCACCAATATGCCCTAGAATTAACCGTTGTTAATAGTTTGGTGTGTATTCTTCAGGGCATTTTTTTTTCTTTCTGTGTGCCTAAATACCAATTGGTAAAATTTGGGCTTTTCTTTCATTTTTTTTTAATTGTAGAATATAACATACACACATAAAAGTGACAACTCTCCGAGTGCAATTTAACAAGTAGTTGCAGAGCAAATTTCAAAGAATATTATAGGTTACAATTCCACAGTTTCAGTTATTTCCTTATTATGAAATATACATACAAAAAGGCAATAGCTTTCAAAGTATGATTTAACAAGTAGATATATAGGAAATTTCCAAAGTTATTATAAGTTATAGTACTATAGTTTCAGTTATTTCCTTATTGTAAAATACAACATATATACAAAAAAGGTGAAGCTTTCAAATTACCACTTAACAAGTAGCTATAGAACAAATTTCAAAGGATGCTATGGGTTACAGTTCCACCATTTCAATTCTTTCCTTCTAACTATTCTAATATGCTAGCAACTAAGAAAAAGAAAATTATATATATTCAGTATTCATAATCCTCTGTTAAATTCCATCTTGTCTGTTGTGATGTCTAGGCAGTGACCACCCTAACCTGTTCATGTTGAAAAGGAGTGTCAACTATATGAGCAAAGGGGACACATCTAGTTGATGTTCTTGAAGAGACTATTGCCTCTGGGTATTGGGACTTAGCTGGCAAAGGAGCACTCTGAAGGATCTGAGTTTCTGACAAATAAACTTAGTGAGTGAAACCTTTATAGAGTCTCAGATAGGGATCCGGGTACTCTTTAAGGTTTTCAGGACTGCTGTTGACTTGGGCCTATCATACTGTGGTCATTGGCATAGCTAGGTGAGACTTGCATAGGAGTAACCTCCAGGACAACCTCCTGAATATTTGAATTCTCTTAGCCACTAAAACCCTATTTTGTTGCCTTTCTTTCCCCATTTTTGGTCAAAAAGCATTCTCAATCCCTCAGAGCCAGGGTCAGGCTCATTCCCGGAATCCATGTCCCACATTGCTAGGAAGGTTCATTCATCTTGGGGGTCCTGTCCCACATCAGGGGGAGGGTGATGAATTTATTTGCAGAGTTAGAGCTTAGAGAGAAAAAGTCCACATTTGAGCAACAAAAGAGGTTCTCTGGAGGTGACTTCTAGGCCTAATTACAAGTGAGCTTAGCCTCCTCTCTACAGCCGTTAGTTTCACTTGAGCAAGCCTCAATATCGAGGGCTTGACTTATAAAACAGGGGGCTCCTAAGTTCACAGAGCATATGTTATATCCACGATAATCCATCCATATCTCACATTATCATCACTTAGTTGTACAATCCTTATCACTCTCCATTTTAAACGATTCTCATGACCCAAAACATCTTGTAGCTCTTGTCAGCCTTTAATTATTTGTCCCTAGTATTTGTGTAATACTAGTATGGTATTTCTATTAATTACAGTCCCTAGTATGCAGTATGCAGATTTTTCCCATATACCCTCCTGTTGTCAACTCTCTGTGCTAGTGTCATACCTTAGAAGTATATCATGCAAGCTCCTATCTATATTTGTGGGGCTGATCTGTGGGATACATGCCTTTAAACAACCCCTTTCATTTCTATTTGCCTTCAATACAGCTTTGATACTTATAATCCTATTAACAATTGTCACACTTAGCCATTACCACATCTTTGATTTCACCATCATTAACATATCTGAACATATTAGATTATCATTTCCCCTCACTAGCTACTGTCTATCACTAAGTTCCAATTTTCTTATAAGACATTGATTTTTACATTGTTTAGATAGTTTATAAAAATGGTAACATACAATATCTCTCCTTCTGTGTCTGAGTTGTTTCACTCAGAATTATTTCTTCAAGGTTCATCCATGTTGCCTTATGTTTCAGGACCTTGTTGCTTCTTACTGCTGCATAGTATTCCATCATATGTACATACCACATTTTGTTTGTCCACTCATCTGTTGAAAGACACTTGGATTGTTTCCATCTCTTGGCAATTGTGAACAATGTTGCTATGAACAATGGTGTACAAATGTCTGTTCTTGTCACTGCTTTCAAATGTTCTGGGTATATACCAAGAAATGGAATTGGCAGATCGTAGGGTAATTCAAAGTCTAGTTTTCTGAGAAACCACCAAACTGTCTTCCAGAATGACTGTATCATTATACTGTCCCATCAGCAATGAAAAAGAGTTCCAATTTCTCCACATCCTCTCCAGCATTTGTAGTTTCCTGTTTGATGGCAGCCATTCTTATTGGTGTGAGATGATGTCTCATTGTGGTCTTGATTTGCATCTCCCTAATAGCTAGTGAAGATGAACATTTTTTCATGTGGTTTTTTTTTTTTTTTTTTTTTTTTTGAGCTATGTGTATTTCCTCTTTGGAGAAATGTCTTTTCATATCTTTTGCCCATTTTATAAATGTGCTGTTTGTACTATTGTTGTTGAGTTGCAGGATTTCTTTATATATGCAAGATAACAGTCTCTTATCAGATACATGGTTTTCTCCCATTGAATTGGCTGCCTCTTCACCTTTTTGACAAATTCCTTTGAGGTACAGAAGCTTTTGATTTTGAGTTCTCATTTATCTATGTATTCTTTGGTTGCTTATGCTTTGGGTGTGAGGTCTAAGAAGCAACCTCCTAATACTAGATCTTGAAGATGTATCCCTACATTATCTTCTAGGAGTTTTATGGTACTGTCTCTTATATTGAGGTCTTTGATCCACTTTGAGTTAATTTTTGTATAGGGTGTGAGGTAAGGGTCCTCTTTCATTCTTTTTGTTATGTCCTTGAATTCTTAATGTGAAGCCATTATAGTTTAATTTCCCTTAAAAAAGGAATTTTATGGCTAATACAGTTTGTTTATTTAGAAAATTTCAGGAGGTGACCAGAACATAATACAGGGAATTGACTGGTCTTGTGACTTTAAAGAAAATCTCTTGCCTTCTTAAGGCTCAGTTTCCCAATCTGTAAAATGACTCAGCCTAAAAGAGTCTTTGAGTTCTCTTCTGCCTCCCAAAACTATGACTTTGAGCTCCTTAAAGTTGGAAATTGTGTCACTGTCTGGATTACATTTCCTTCTTTTGGTGGCCAGGAGTTCTCAAGTGAGTAATATTTACAGAATCATGATGGTGCACACGCTGCTTATTGCTTTTCAATTTTTAGACCCAACCTCTAGACAAAGCACAGAGGCCTTAATTATAGTTACAAGACAGAATGAAATTATCATGAATAATTTATAATATTAAAAATCAGTAGTTGCTTGGGAGGGAAGTTGGGAAGCTGATAATGACACTAGATACCTCATCTCCTAACAGATATTTCTCTGAAGAGGGAAATTTGGGTTGAGTGGTAAGTTCAAGATTATTCATTGTATTACTATGCCTCATAACTTTATATATGATATATTTATTCTATTTATGTTTCAAATATTCTCTTTTTAAAAGATAAAGACAAAAGTAATAAAGACATAGAAAACTTAAGACATACAATGAATAAGGTAAAAGAAAATAGATACAGCAAATATAAAAAAGGTATTTGATTTCTTTCTGCACAATCCAAACTCATTCTGACCATGGTAAGGATTTATCCCTTTCTGGATACGTCTAAAATGGATTGGGGTGTGAGTGTGAAAGAAGCCAGTCTCAAAAGACCACATATGGAATGATTCCATTTGTATGAAATGTCCAGAATAGACAGATCTATAGACAAAGTCGATTGGTTGTTACTTAGGACTGGAGGGAATTGGGGGAAAGCAGGGGTGGTGACTGCTAATGGGAACAGGTCTCTTTTAGGAGGGAGACAAATATGTTCTAAAATTAGATGGTGCTGATGATTGCACAACCCTATGAATACGCTAAAAAACATCGAACTGTAGACTGTAAATGGGCAAATTGTATGGTGTGTGAATTATAGCACAATAAAGCTGTTTTTTAAAAAAAATATGGGGTGGGGAGGAAATTCCTGCTAAGTGCAGACTTAGTAGAGGGGTGACAGTTGTAGCCCTATACTTCCTACTATTTTTTGTTTGTTTCACAAACTAAAATATTGAGAAACATTTCTTCCATGCACACATATAATTATAACAACAATAGTAATAATGTTTCTCATTTGTGTGACACCGTGTTCCTGACACTAGTTCCAGGCACTTTACCTCTATTAACTCATGCCAGCCTTGAAGCAATCCTATGAGGAAGAGCCTGTCCTGACCCCACGTGAGGAAATTGGGAAGTGAAGTAACTTTCCAAGTCTCAGCTTCTCGGTGGTGAAGCTGTGGCAGTTGCCATCACGTCCAGGCATTGTGCCAAGCACTGGCTGCACAGACACCCGTCCTGGAGGCCCATCACCTCTCCACTGTCTACACAGAATGACTCACCAACTTAGTACTAGGGTGACCAACCATCCTGGGTTGTCCAGGACTGAGGGGGTTCCCAGGGTGTAGGTCTTTTAGGGCTAAAACTATGAAAGCCCCATGCAAACTCTTCTAGTGTCCCGAGCACTGGTTGACTGTCCAGCTCTGTGTGTGTGCGTGTGTGTGTTACATTACAAGATAAGCAGCAGCGTCACCTGATCCAGTTTGCAAATCCCTCCAGGAGACGCCAAAGGGGATCCGTTTTTTCCAAAGACAAGAACCAAGGCTCCGAGCAGTCAAAACACCTGTCATGTCACACGGCAGGTTAGACGTGATGTAAACGGACCTGTACCCTCTTAAATCATCTTTTCCATTGAATACCACATGCAACAGAAGCTGCCCTCTGGTTATGGGACTTTAGACTTTGCAAAGCACCCTATGATTTACGGAGCCCTGTCCCATCCAGGCTGTCTTGATTTCCCACCACACACCACGCGTCGGGCAGGGACACCATTCCCCTTCAGCAGCTGAGGGGACCAAAGTACAGGGAAGTTTCAAGAGCTGTTAACTAAGGAAGCCTTGGCTCAAATTCAAGTTATGAGCCTTCTCACCCACTGCTCCTTCCCCTCCACCTTGCTGTGTCTTGTCACTTGTATTGGTCAGGACACCCTGAGTTGCAAAAGCCAAAAACTACTCAAAAGTACCTAAGCAGACTTAAGGGGTACAGAGTTTCTGTTTGGGGTGATATAAAAGTTTTGGTAATGGTTGGTGGTGATGGTAGCACAATATTATGAATGTAATTAATGCCACTGATTTGTACAATTATAAATGGTTACTATGGGAAATTTTGTCCAGCTTGGAGCCCCAGAAGCCACATCCCTTTTTCTAAATGTCAACTTTTGTCTTTTTTTTAATGTACCTAAGCAGAAAAATGGAATTTATGGGCTCACATAACTCAGAAGTTCAGAGGTAGATGGACTTCAGGCAGAGTTGGATCCAGGTAGCCAAATACATTGTCAGGGATCTGTCTCGCTCTGGCTTTGCTTTTCTCTGTTGGCATTATTCTTAGGTTCTCCTATCAAAGCTGAGACAGGCTCCCAAACGTACCAGCTTAGCAGTCCCAGACATAAAGAGCTACACTTTCCCATTAGGTACAGCAAACATCTTGGATTTTATGGCCTGAGTTGTCTTATGTGCACACACCTGACCCAATCTCTTGGGGCCAGAGAGATAGCTGGATTGTTCTGATTGGCTAAGACCCGGTCCCATGCCTAGCCAGCCCTGGAGAGAAGACAGAGGGGTCAGCCTCCCAGGACCACATGGTTCCCCGGAGGAAAACTATGATAGGGTCACCTAGAGAAGAGGGACATAGAAAGCAAATATTTCCAGCAGTACATTATAAAAGCTAATATGCAATCAGTATGATTTGTCAGGAGGAGGCTGTTCATCTGGGGATCTTCTCTGAGCAAGGAGGTCAAAACGGTGCCAGGCCTGGCCTGCCTGGGGCCCGCCCCTTGGAACAAGAGCTTGGGAGCATCTGCAGAGCCCCACCTTTCCAGATCCGGCCTGTGAGCCCCTGTCCAGCTTGGAGCCCCAAAAGCTACTTCCCTTCTTCTAAATGTCAATTTTTGTCCTGTACCTCCTGGGGTTGGGGTTGGAGGCTTGTTTCCCTGCAGACATTCCTCTTAGCAGACAGAACTTACAGTTGTAACCCAAAAATCTTAAAAATATACATGTAAATAAAATTTTAAAAGTCAAGAGCCCAAAAAGAGTCTGACAGTGGATACTGTGACCAGGTTTACTGTAGATTCTTTCCCCATAAGCGAATCCCTCTTCTCCCACACCCCATGCTGGGTGACATCTGGGGCGAGGCTGTGGCTTGAACTGCAAAGCCACCCAAAAGGGCAGAATTGGATAGTGCTTAGGAGCACAGACTTTGGAGCCAGCCAACTTAGGCTCAAATCCCAGCGCTGCCACTTACCAGCTATGTGCAAGTTATTGAATCTGTGCCTCAATTTCCCCATCTATTAAACAGGTTTGATGATGGTAATAGTGGAACCTCCCATCTAGTGTTGTCTAGAACCAACTGAGCTAGTACATATAAAGTATTCAGACCAGCAGCTGCCAAAGAATAAGCAAAGTATAGTATATAAATGGTGGCTATGAAGTGCCACATCCCCTGCTTTTCACCCTTCTCATGGGACAGTGAGGCCCTGGGAGACAGGGCCAGGCCTATCTTGTTTGTTATTACCATATTCCTGGTGCCCAGCCTGGAGTAAATACCTGTTGGTCGAGGTAGATACCTGTTGAACGAACAAATGATTGAATGGCTACTGCCCTGGCCGTCATGACCACTGGACTCTGGCCAGCTGTGTGACTTTAAGCAGGAAGTTTCCTCTCTCTGAACCGCAGTCTCGGCCTCTGTAAAACAGAACAGATCAGAGTTCTGAAAATTTTTCCAACCGGAACCCCAGTCAGAAATGCATTTTATCTCCTGCTGGGACATACACACTGAAATTTAAGACACTTACTTTCCCATGTTAGATGTACTCCAATATTTTCTATTTTATTCTATTCTATAGTACTCTATTTTATTTTCTTTTATTTAAAAAAAAGGCCAGTCTTGATGCAGTGAATCAATTACAAACCTCACTATCTGCTGAAGACCTGCAGTTAAAAAGACTGAATTAGATTATTGATTACTTAAAAATGAAAAATAAAAGCTAATTTTCTTCCAGAAAAAAAAGAGGACTGAACTAGATAAAGGGTAAAAAGCTCCTTTCTGAGCTTGACACGGTGATGATGTTATAAAGCTTGCCCCAAAGAACATCATTTGACTTAGTTAAAAGCACGAGCCCTGCCCGTCTCTCTCCAGCTAACCCAACACGGCAGGTGAACTCACTGCCCTCCCCCTACGTGGGACCTGATGCTCAGGGGTGTAACTCTCCCTGGCAACATGGGATATGACTCCCAGGGATGAATCTGGACCTGGCATTGTGGGATTGAGAACATCTTCTTTACCAAAAGGGGGATGCAAAATGAAATGAAATAAAGTTTCAGTGGCTGAGAGATTCCAAAGGATTTGAGAGATCACTCTGGTAGACATTCTTATACACTATATAGACAACTTTTTTTAGGTTTTAATGTCTAGAATAGCTAGAAATAAATACCTGAAGCTGTCAAACTGCAACCCAGTTACACTGACTCTTGAAGACGATTGTATAACAATGTAGCTTACAAGAGGTGACAGTGTGATTGTGAAAGCCTTGTGGATCACACTCCCTTTATCCAGTGTATGGATGGATAAGTAGAAAAATGGGGACAAAAACTAAATGAAAAATAGGATGGGGGGTGATTTGGGTGTTCTTTTTTACTTTTATTTTTTATTATTGTTTTTGCTTTTTCTGATATAAGGAAAATGTTCAAAAAATAGATTGGGGTGATGAATGCACAACTATATGATGGTACCGTGAACAGCTGATTGTACACCACAAATGACTGTATGATATATGAATACATCTCAATAAAACTGAATTTAAAAAAAAAAAAAAAGAGCCCAGGCCCTGGAATGAGAAGACTGGGTTCACTTCTTAGGGATGGCACTTACCTGTGCTGACCCCGGCAGGTTATGTGAACTTTGGGAACCTAGGTGTCCTCATTAGTAAAATAGAGGTAAACAAAGTTAATTCCTCTTAAGAGTGGTATGAGCATTAAATAAACCAATAATACCTGAAAGGCACTTAGGATATTTAAATGTTCAATAAATGGTAGTCTTTCTAAACTTATTATTATTCCTGTAGGAAAGAATATACATATGGGTAGTGTGCCAGTTTGAATATATTGTGTCCCCCAAAACACCATTATCTTTGATGTAATCTTGTGTGGGCAGATGTTATCAGTGTTAATTAGATTGGAATTCTTTGAGTGTTTCCATAGAGATGCACCCCACCCAACTGTGGGCGATGACTCTGATTGGATAATTTCCCTGGATGTGTAATCCCACCCATTTAGGGTGGGTCTAAATTCAATCACTGGAGCCGTATAAATGAGCTGACAAACTGAAGGAACTCAGTGCAGCTGAGTGACATTTTGAAGAGGAGCTACAGCCAAGAGGGACACTTTGAAGAAAGCATAGGAGCTGCAGATAAGAGACATTTTGAAGACGGCTGTTGGAAGCAGACTCTTGCTCCGGAGAAGCTAAGAGAGGACAAATATCCCAAGTGCAACTAAGAATGACATTTTTGAGCCTAGAGAGGAACATCCTGGGAGAAAGCTATTTTGAAACCAGAACTTTGGAGCAGATGTCAGCCACTTGCCTTCCCAGCTAACAGAGGTTTTCTGGACACCACTGGCCATCCTCTAGTGAAGGTACCCGATTGCTGATGTGTTACCTTGGACACTTTATGGCCTTAAGACTGTAACTGTGTAACAAAATAAACCCCCTTTACAAAAGCCAATCCATCTCTGGTGTTTTGCATTCCGGCAGCATTAGCAAACTAGAACAGGTAGGCTGGAAGAAAGGCAGTGTCCAACAGATGTTCGTAAGTTTTGAGAGATTATCAGCGCCTCCCGCCTCTCCTTCTCGGGGAGGGAACTAAATTCTCAGGGTCACCAGCAAGTTGAACTGTTTGACAGGCCTCAGATTTTAAGGAGGGTCTACAAAAAGCTGATTCTGGATCTACATGGGAAAGCCCCCTTTCCCTTGTTAACCCAGTGCCTCCCAGATTTCAAGCCCTCTTTCTTTCTTTTTGTTTTATTCTTCATCTCCCCATTTAAAAAATTAAGATATATTTACATATCATACAATTTACCCTTTTTAGTGTACAGGCTTATGAGCTTTGATACATACAGTCATATATCCACCACTGTAATCAAGATGTAGAACAGTTCCACCATGCCAAAAATTTCCCCGGGCCCTTTTTGGTCAATCGCTCTGTCTGCCCCTATCTCCGACAACCACTGTTCTGTTTTCTGTCCCTATAGTTTTGCTTTTTCCAGAATGTCATATAAAGAGAATTGTACAGTGTATGGTCTATTGGATCTGATTTCTTTCACTTAGCAGAATGCTTTTGAGAGTCATTCAAATTGTTGCATGTATCAATAATTTGTTCTTTTTTATTGCTTAGTAGTATTCTACCATATGGATATACCACAAATGGTTTATCTATTCACCAGTTCATGGGCATTTGGGCTGTTTCCAGTTTGGGGCTATTATGAAAAAAAAACTTCCCTGAGCACTCATGTACAAGTGTTTGTGCAGACATCAGTTTTCATTTCTCTTGGGTAAACACTTAGGGGTAGAGCTGTTGGATCACATGGTTATAAGAAATTGCCAGACTGTTTCCAAAATGGCTGTACCGTTTGTAATGCCATCAGCAATGTGTGAGAGTGGCAGTTGCTTCATATCCTCATCAGCCCTTGTATCATCAGTCTTTTAAATCTTAGCCATTCTAATAGGTGTGTGGTGGTATTGTATTGCGGTTTTAATATGCATTCCCCTAATGACTAATGTTGAACACCGTTTATCTTCCCTCTTTCTTTTTAAGAAGTTGTACAGTAATAAATATCTGTAGTAGAAAAATTTTGTTAATGCAAAGCTATAGCCAATCTTTATCTCTGCAGACCAACATATAGTTGTATTTTATTTATTTAAGTAAGTAATATATGCACCTGGTACAAAGCTTGAAAGGAATAACGAATAAGTGTTGAGAAATAAGTCTCCCATTCATTCAACTGTCAAAGTTAAGTCCATCTACACCATGTGTAGCAGAGACTGTGTGTTAGCAGCAGCTCTTTAACTTGCTGATGGGAGTGTAAATAGATACGACTCTAGTAAAGCTGAATATTCACAAATGCTGCACCCTGGTGAGTCCTTTCCTCAGCATTTAACCAGAGAAAACTCCAGAAACATGTGCAGGAGGAGACCCATACAGGAATACACAGAGATGCATTATTCATAACAGCAAAAATTTGGAAAAACCCAAATGTCCCTTGACGGAAGAATGGACAAATAAACTGCAATATGTTCATAAAACGGATTAACACAGAGCAACGAAAAATGAATGGACTGCAGCTACACACAGCAGCATGAATGAATTTTAATAGAATGTTGAGTGGAAAAACTAGTCCCCAAAGACTGCAAACAGCAATCTTTTATAAAGTTGAGAAACAACTAAAAGTAAACAATGTGTTATTTAAGCCACATGCATATTTATTATAAACTACACAAATAGAAGCAAGAGGAGGAAAAATGCAAAACTCAGAGGAGTGGTTACCCCTGAGGGGAAGTAGGGGGATGGGGTGGGGGAGATATAAAGCATTTTAGGCTCTATTCCCTGGGTTGGGTGGAAAGTTAATTAAAAGATAAATGAAAAAATGAGTCAAATTGAAAACTGGCATGCACAGACCAGGGATGCAAGCGTATCATGAACCGGAGGTTAGGATTTATCTAATTCTGCACAGGCAAGGTGCATTAAAAATAAAAACAGGGAGTCTCCCTCTCCCACCCCCCAGCCTCCCTGTTGTCCTCCCGAGGCAACTACTGTTACCAGCTTCTCTGCATTTTTCATGAATAAACCACCTTACTCTATGTATTCTATAGAGTAACCTGCATTTTTGCTCAACAGCAGTTCACAAACAGCCTACCACATCAACAAATATAGATCCGCAATAGCATTTCAACAGCTGTATAATTTTCCACTGTATGGATGCATATACTCTATTAAATTAATTCCTTTTTTGATGGGACATGGGTTTTTCCAGTCTTTTGTTCTCATACACAATGCTACAAGGAAATCCCTCAGATGCACGCCTTTGAGGAATTGTCAGAATGGGATTGTAAAATAAATTTTTCCAATTGGAGTTACTGGGTCAAAGACTAGGTGCCTGTTTCAGGGTTTGAGCCACAGATTGTGCCCATCAGAAGGAGGGGGGTCAAGCCCCTTTCTGACTCTATTTGAGAGGCTGGCAGCCATCCTGCTGCCATGAGATCTTTTGTTACTTAAGCTACTCCAGAGGTTACTCACCAACAAAGCAATATAAACCATTCCCAGGACCACCCTGCGGGCAGCCGGAAATGGGGTGGCTTCTCAGGGCAGGGGAGAGCAAGAAGTCTTTATTAAAATGCTATTCACCAGGAACTCTCTATCAGTACAGACGGTGGCCTTGCTGGTGGCAACTCCCTGCAGGTGGGGTAGGACTGTGTCTCCTGGGAGAAGATGAGTGGGAATCCAGGGTGTGGGGGGCTCCGTGAATGGGGGTCCCACTCCCGTGCACTCAGTTATGTGATCTGTGTGGTGGATGGGTAGGAGCTGGGCGCTGGAGCCAGACAGCCTGCATTCAACTGGGTTGAACTGGAGCCTCATTCCTCCACTGCCTGGACGCATGGCTTTGGGCAAGTCTAGAACCTCTCCAGGCTTCAGTTTGCCCCTCCATAAAATGGAGCCATAACCCAACCCACCTTATGGGGTGGTTAGGAGGCCTGAGATAGTACATAAAGTGCCCAGAACATGCTTGGCAGGCAAAAGCGTTCTACAACTGTAAACTATAGCCACGGCCTGCCCTGGACTAGACAGACCCACAGCCCTGCCCTCCTCTTACTGGTGGCGGAGACCAACAAGTACAGAGGCAACCGCATTCAGTGTGATGAGGGCAGGAACGCAGGCTCTGAGGATGCTCTAAGAGGAGGGATGTCCAACCCGAAGGGCTTCCTGGGAGAAGTGGCATGTCAGCAGAAACCAAGTCTCTTGGGGGCTAAAGAAGAGGCCATGTGGCTTTGAGAGAAGCGAGACTACCCAGTAGCCCTCTTGACTGGAAATCTGAAGAAAGGGTTCACAGAAAGTTTTTGGTCTGAGATTTCAATTCAACAATTCCTCAGCAGATAAGAATACAGGGGGCCTCAGAGGGCTTAACTGGGGTGATCTAATGGGATCTATTAAGGAATGAACAAAATGCAAGGGAGCAGCTAATTCTGACTCACCTTTGCAGGGGAGGCCATAGGAAAGCCTCTATTGCAGAAAGGGTGAACTGCCCTGGGTGCTTGGTGCAGTGAGTACTTGGGGAAAGGGGCAGTGAGTTCAGCCAAGGACAGGGTTTAGAGGCCTTCAGATGACACGCTACTTGCACTTCAACTAGAAGGGCGTGGGAACAGAGCAGACGCTGAGGGATGTGATGAGTTCTGCGTTCTGGGAAGGTCACTCTGGCACAGATCAGGGAGGAGCTCTTGGGAGACAGGGAGGACAGTTCAAAGGCCACTGCAATTGTCTAAGTGGGGATTCCTAGGCCAGGGGAGGTGGGCACGGAGAGGAGTAGAGTCGTGTTGGCGGCCCGCTGAAAAACTCGAAATCAAAACCCTGGTCTTATTCCCTGGTGGCTCCTGAATCAAGATGTCTAATATCCCTGGAAAAATAAACCTGCTTCTGACACCATCCAGCAGGCACAAGTGCAGCCTGATAGGCTTGTTGATTAGGATTCGGGAACTTTCTCCCACTTATGGAGGGTCAACCCAGTTATTAGGAAAACAAAGAGAGACACAGAAAAGTGAAACGACTTAATTTTATTAGTTTTTCCCTTAGTGGAAACAAACATGAGTTCAACATTTTAAATATTTTTCAAAATGTAGTCCATCAAAAATTATATTGACTTCGTTTCCATAGAGTGGAAAAGAGAGGAGGGAAGGAGGGTGGGGGGCTCGCAGGAGGAGAAGGAAAGAGGGGCCAAGAGAAGAGCACCTGGGGTGAGGGATGCACTGGGCCTGGAAGTGGACTGCTTAAGAACCTTGGAATCTCCCGAATGCCTCTTTGTTGCTCAGATGTGGCCCTGTCTCTCTAGCTAAGCCAACTTGAAAGGTGAAATCACTGCCCTCCACCCTACGTGGGACCAGACACCCAGGGGAGTGAATCTCCCTGGCAACGTGGAATATGACTCCCGGGGAGGAATGTAGACCTGGCATCGTGGGACGGAGAACATCTTCTTGAACAAAAGGGGGATGTGAAAGGAAATGAAATAAGCTTCAGTGGCAGAGAGATTCCAAAAGGAGCCGAGAGGTCACTCTGGTGGGCACTCTTACGCACACTTTAGACAACCCTTTTTAGGTTCTAAAGAATTGGGGTAGCTGGTGGTGGATACCTGAAACTATCAAACTACAACCCAGAACCCATGAATCTTGAAGACAATTGTATAAAAATGTAGCTTATGAGGGGTGACAATGGGATTGGGAAAGCCATAAGGACCACACTCCACTTTGTCTAGTTTATGGATGGATGAGTAGAAAAATAGGGGAAGGAAACAAACAGACAAAGGTACCCAGTGTTCTTTTTTACTTCAATTGCTCTTTTTCACTCTAATTATTATTCTTGTTATTTTTGTGTGTGTGCTAATGAAGGTGACAGGGATTGATTTGGGTGATGAATGTACCACTATGTAATGGTACTGTGAACAATCGAAAGTACGATTTGTTTTGTATGACTGCGTGGTATGTGAATATATCTCAATAAAATGAAGATTAAAAAAAAAAAAAGAACCTTGGAATCGAGAGGTCCTGGGTTCAAATCTCAGCCAAGTTTCCCCACCTCTCTTAGCCCTACTTTTCTTATCTGTCAAATGGGGACATTACCATCATTATCACATGACATAATGCATGATCTCATTCTCGGATCCACATTTTCAAAAGATCTGTCTGGCCTCCTGATTAGAGTGGGATAAAAGAAAATACTCTGCAGTCTACCAGGCACTGAGGAAGCTCTGAACACAAGGGGGATATTTTATTACTGTTGTTGTTGTTACAGCTTTACCTGTTATCACTTCCTTTTGAAGTTCTGATTGGCCACTTGTTCTTCTCAGCCCTTCAGTGGCTCTTGTTGAAATGCTTTGAGACCACTGATTCTGAGAGGATGCGGGAGGGAGGATGCTCTTTTAGACCCTCCGTATCATCCTCCTGCCTCTTTCATCCCCAAGCTGTCACCCTGTGGGCCTGCCAGGGCTCCGCACCAAGGGCAGACGGGGCAGCCACTTTGACCCTCTTACTTGCCCTTGCTGCCTGGAAGCCAACGAGCTGACACAAGCAGGGTCCTGCTGCTCTCTCAGTTCATCTCCCCAGAATACTCAGATCCCGCCCCTCAGCTTTTACTTCTCTCCACAGGAAACCCCACCAGGGAGAAGATGAGGACTATGAAATAAAGGGCCTGGGTTCCCTTCATGATATGGGGCTACCACTTCTCCTTCACTCTTCCTCTTCCTTCCTCTCTAGCAACAGCAACTTCCCTCTCCCGGCTCTGGGGGAAGCTGGCACCAGGACCCCTCCTTTCCAGGGTTTGCTGGCAGCTGTGTGCAGCCTGGACCGCTTTCTGGAAACCCCCACCCATAGATCCTTACTCCAGCTGGATAGCTTCACTTACACGTCCCACTAATCAGGCATGTTCAAAACCAACTTGTCACTGCCTTCTCCAGCCTGCTCCTCCATGCGTCTTCATTTCAGAAAATGCACCATCAGCCATATATCTGAACATCTTGCCCTTAACTCCCCTCTCTCACTGACCACATCCAGTCTACCTTCGCATCCTCCAAATATCCCTGAATCTGCCCACTCCTCTGCATCCCACCCTCCGCCATCGCCCCAGCCATCACCCTCTCTGCTTGGATGACCCAATGGCTTCTGCGCTGGTTAATCCCCCTTTGCCGCTCAGATCCACTCTCCTGCCTTTCCCCTGCCCTGTGCCCAGGAGGCTGACTCAAATGAGGGCACCATCCCTAGCTCCTTGTCCTCTGCCTTCAGGTTTGTTCATAGGAGGGGAGGAACCCGCAAGGGGGCAGGGGGGAAAGCGGGGTCCAAGTGTGTGCTCCTCTTGCCCCTCTGCCTGCTGTCTGTGGTCACAACCCCTGACCTGTGGGCCCCCTCCCCTGGCTCCAGCTCTTGCTGGGCTCTGGAGGCCATTTCCTCCCCTTGACGGTTAGGCCTACGGGTGGTAATGGCTTCCCGTCGTTGCCATCCCACATCCCACATAGCCCGGTGGTTCTCAGCCAGGGTGAGTTTGCCCACCAGGGGGGAAATGTCTAGAGACAAGCTGGGCTGCCACAACTGGGGTGAACGGGGCAATGCTACTGGCATGTGGTGGGCAGAGGCCAGGTGTGCTGCTAAATGTCCTACAGTGCACAGGACAGCCCCACAACACAGAACTATCACACCCCAAATGTCAACAGTGCTGCGGTTGAGAAACTTTGCAACCTTGCTCACCACACTGCAACTAGGACCTCCACTAACTCACCTCAGTCAACCTTCTGAGTCTGCCTCTGTTTCTGCTGGGACCCTGACTGATACATCCAGTCTCCCTTCTCCCAGCCCTTCTCCCTCTCCAAACCATTCTCCACCCAGCAGCCAGAGGGCTCTGCCCCTCTCCCGCCTCTCTACCTTCTTCCCCTCCTTGCTTCCTTTCTTTCATTTTCAAATCTAACTTTGGGGATGGGTAAGGCATCCTCATGGTTAAAAAATAACACAACAGGGAAAGATTTAAAGTGCAGGTGTCCCTCCACTACTGTCTGCCATCCACCTAATTAATTCCCATCCCTCTCCCTCCAGTCGACTACACCGTACTGGTAATTTCTTTTGTATTCTTCTAGAACTGTGCTATCTGATAAGGCAGCCACTAACCACATGTGGTTATTTAAATCTAAATTTAGTCATTTAATAAATAAAATAAAAATAAAATTCCATTCCATAGTCACACTAGCCATACTTTAACCCCCCTGTGATTACCATATTGGGCAGCACAGATATGGAACATTTCCATCTGTGTAGAAAATTTTATTGGACAACAAAATGCAGTTTCTTTTTGCATATTCAAGTTTAAAAAAAAAATCCATATAGCCTTATTTCCCCCTCTTGTTTTACAGAAAAGGTAGCACACTTTACATACTGTTCTCTACCTTACTTTTTAAATTGACAATATACCTTAGAGAACTTTCTACACCAGCACATAAAGAGCTTCCTGGTTCTTTGTTCTCAATTGCAGAGTATTCTGTGCTGTGAGTGTAGTGCGGTTTATTTAAGCAGCCATCATAAGTGGACTAAAGGTTGCTACCACTCGTCTGCTGCTACAGACAATGCAACAGTGAATGACCTTGTCCACAGGGACCTCTGCAGGCCTTCAAGTTTATTTCTAGGGTCCGTGCCAGAGGGATCTTGCTAGAACACCGACTTGGTCATGCTCTTCCCCTGCTGAGCACACACTGCTCCTGATCTCCTTCCCCACCCCTGGGCAAACTCCTATATAGCCCTCAGGTCTTGGGCGTCACCTCTTCTGGGAAGCCCTCCCTGACTCCACAGTGAGTCAGGCAGGTTCACCTGCGTGGTAGTTGCCTGGTTCTGCGCTGTCTCCTTCCCTAGTCCGGAGTTCTGTGAGGGAGGCTCAGAGCTGTCCTGTTCTCAGCTGTAACCCTGGGGCCTGGTCCAGGACCTGACACTCAGTAGAGTCTCAATCAACATTTGTTGAATGATGGGTCAGGCACCGAGTTCTAACAGTTATTCTTTCCAGTACTTCATGGGCTCTCACAACCCATGGAGCTGGAAAGGAGAACCCGCATGTGAGCAGTGTATTCTGATGGGGAAACTGAGGTGCAGACATGGCAGCCTTCTTCTGGCCAGTCTCTTGGACTCCAATCTCTTCTTTTTAACTAGCCCACCCTGTAATTAATAACAATAAAAACTACAATGACTAACATTTATTGAGCACTTGCTAAGCGTTAAACTCTATTAAGTGTTACATGCATCAACTCATGTAATTGTCATCGTGTATCTGCAAGGCAGATTCTCTCATTATCCCCATCCTAAAGGTAGAGAAATTGAGGCTATGGGGAGGTTGTAACTTGCCCAGGGTCGCACAGCTCACAAGCGGCAGAGGATCTGAACCCAGCAGTGAGGCTTCAGAGCCCATATTCTCAAACACTGTGCTGAGCCTTGCTCTGTGCTCACTGGCTCCTCACTGCCTCTAAGCCCGAGGCTTATCACCTTATCACTTTGCCTCTGGCTCCACCACCATGGGCCACCTCTCGGGCTCGGCTTGATTTATTTTCTACTGCACTGAGGTCCTCAGGAACACGATCCTAAGACCCAAGCCAGACTGGCCCTCCCATCACTTGTTACATCCCCGCTCTGGCCCACAATTTTCTCATTTGTACAACCAGCTGGTGGCAAGGGGATGTGGGGGACTCTCCAAGACACTTCCTTTTAATTCTAAAACTCTAACAAGTGCTCCTTTTCCTGCCTCTCCCCGCCTTTCCTTCAGCCACGTACCCAGCTCCCATACCTCCTCCGAGGCGAGCTCAAAGGGCTTTGTCCTTCAGGAAGCCTTCCTGGATTTCTCCAGTCCCTACAGTTCCCGCCCTCTCTTCCCTGATCCATAGACATCTTGCCCATCTCAACACTCAGGTTACTGCTTAATTAGTCTCTTATTTTCTGGATGAAACTCAGCCTTCCTTAGAGAAAGTGAGCACTCTTTTTAGAAACCCTATGAGATGAAATGGAGAGCATGGATTTCAGTTTTTTGTTTTTTGTAGTAGCACCTTCACGTTCTATGGTGCCCCTAGTTTTACCTTCACTAGTCTTTACTTAATATTGTTTCTTTCAATGGATTCACTATTTAGAGAAATACATAAGCAATATTGTAAATGGAAAACAGCATAATTTACTAGAGAGTAAACATTAATACAATGAAAGCAAAACAATGTCATTAAGTCCCATGCCTGCTTTCTCTGTTTAAAAGAGAGAACCACAAGGGTTAGAAATTGAAAATGGAACAGCTTTCTCTGTGTGTGATACAGTAACATTTCACACCTTGTTCACCGGTCTCCTAAAGCCATCTCACATCCCACCACGACATAGCAAGCCACAGCCCGCTCCTCAGGAAACAATGACCAGGTAAAGAGAGTGGAGACTCAAAGTCAGACAGAACCATTTCATCTCTGCACTCTCTGGCCTCAGTTTGCCCTTCTGTAAAATGGGATGATCACACCCACCCCTCAGGCTGCTGTCAGGGCTGGGTGAGATGCCCTGTGGGGCGTCCCCAGATTCTCTCCCTCTGCCACTCACCAGCTGGGCACAAACTTGGGTGACTGCCCTCGATCCTGGGTCTCCATTTTCTCATCTCCAAAAAGAAGTTGATAAAACCTGCCTCAGAAGGTTGTAAAGCACTTTTAGTCAACCAATATTTACTGAGTACCTACCCTGTACGTGCCAGGCACTATTCCCTGGGTTGGGGGTGCAGCAGTGAAGAAAACAGACAAAAATCCCTGCCCTCACAGAGCTTATATTCAAGGGCAGGGGAGACAATGAACAGGACCAACAGATAAAATATATAGCACAGCACGGTGAGAGGCAGAAGCCATGGCAGGTGGGGCGGGGCTGCAATTCTGGAGGGGTCAGCAGGGGACAAGGGCATCTCTGATGCAGCGAATGCAAGGGCCCCCCTTGCAGTGGGACCCCCCTGGGCTATTCTAAGAAGGCCAAGGGTGTGTGTGTGAGGAAAGAGAGGCAGGGTCTACGAGGCCACGGGCTCCGGTCCTGTAGGGCCTCATAGACATTCTAAAGACTCTGGTTTTTAGAAAAGCAGTGACAATGGATTGACCCCACTGCATGTGGTCAGGGACCACACAGTGCTTTTCAAACATTTCCTCACAGCAGCCTCATTTTCAGCCCTTCCAGAGAGGTGCTCTCTTGGGGGAAACTGAGGCATGGAGAGGTCAGGCCGGTGAGTCACGCCCACATCTGGACCTCGTAACCGCAGCTCTGCCGCCACCTGACTTGGGGCCCCTCAGGGCCTCCCCTGTCATCCTGGGCCCCTGAGAGGTTGGAATCTCGCCGCCAGCTCCGCAGCGACCTGCAGGCCCCAACAGGTCCTAGCTGCCTCCTGTGTGGAGCCGGGAGGAATCAGGTTTCACCAGCTCTGGGGTGGAGCTTTTTCCCGGGATGGCTTCCACCCGGCCTTGCTCTGAGCTCAACTTCCAGCCCAAGTGTGGAGGAAGAGGCCGGGGACCAGGCAAACTCCTCACCTGCCTGACCTCATGTCCCTCAACACTCGCACTCTCTCTCACTCGGCTCCAGCTACAGCGGCCTCCCTGCTGGACCCCGCCAAGCAAACTCCTACCACAGGGCCTTTGAACTTGCTAGTTTCTCCCTACCTGGACCGGATGGATGTCTGCCTGTTTGCTCCCTGACATTCTCTAGGCTTTGATCAAATGCCACCTCCTCAGCGAGGCCTTCTCTGACTACTAGAACAGAGCCCCTACCCCAGCCCTTGCTTCCTTCCTGGCTTCACCTTTTACTAACCATGTCTTTCACTTATTTGTCTTATTTATGGCTTGTCTCCCTTAGAAGAGCACAGCAGGCTCACCCTTAGATCAGACAGGAAGGGCCTCTGCCCTGTGCTATAGAGGGTCCCACTCTGACCCTCCAGTCCTTCCCCATGAAGCTAGAAGACTACCAGAACTGGTGATCCCTGCCCTGTCCTCTAGATCATTCTCTGCCCAATGGTCCTGGTCCTGCTTCCAGGGCATGCGTGGGCCCCTTCCCCAGGTCTGTCCCGAGGGTGTGTACCCCAAGGCCAACGGGTGGTCAAAGGAGTCTGTTTGCAGAGGTCTGTGGATGACGCTCAGACCCATGGCCTGGGGTGTCCACACGCATGTTTGCAAAGGACCCTCATGGTGGGTGTCGGAAATAAAGTGGTACCTGTAAGGGAATAAACGCTCTCTCGGTTCTGGAGGAGAAAAGAATTTATTTACTATCTTGCAAGATAGGGCGTCCAGCCAAACACATGGAAGGAAGGCTGGCGCGCCCGAGGAAGAGAGTGGCGATGTTTAAATCTCCTACTCCTAATTCGCAAGTCCCTCCCCTGTTTCCCCATTGACTGGGTACTACAGAGGTTACAGCCTATCCGAGAACACTAACTAATTCATCTTTTGAGATTTTAATTTGTACAGCCAATCCCAGAGAGCCAACTAGCTCATTATTAAGATTTTGAACTGATTAGCCAATCCCCCCCCCAAATTTTTATTTTTTTGCTGTGAGTTCCCGCCTCTGATACTACCTCATGTCTCTTTACATCAGGCAGATTCTCTCTTCTCTTTGTCTGGGGCTTGTTTAAACTGGTTTTGCCTCCATTTCCCTTATTCCATGCTGTCTCTATGTGAAAACGAAACTTATTCCTTTCTTACAGTGGGGACCGAGCTGAAGTGGGCAGAGAAGGGGGCTGGCCTCTGGCTGCTCACGGGCTGGGGGCTAACTCTCCCCACCAAGGAGACTGAGAATCTAGATTTAAACCTGTCCTTCCAGATCACCATGCAGATAGGCTTGTCCAAGTAGGAAGACAGAGTATGTTTTAGGTAACTGTTTATGAACTTGACACATCCGGAATATAGAACCTACACATATTCTTGCCCTGAGCCCTGCAAATGTTAGAGATGGGATATATATATCCCATATATATATATACACACATATATATAGTGGTAAAATATACATAACATAAAAATCATTTTAACCATTTTAAGTGACATTAAGCACATTGACAATACTGTGTAACTTTCACCTGTATCTATTTCCAGACTATTTTCATCATCCCAAACCAAAATTCATACTCATTCAGCAGTAACTCCCCATTCCCCCCTTCTCCACTCCTGGCAACCCCTATTCTGCTTTCTTTCTTTCTAAGTATTTCATAAAAGAGAAATCATACATTTGTCCTTTTGTGTCTAGCTTATTTCACATAACACAATGTCTTCCAAGTTCATCCGTGTTGTTGCATGTTCTAGCACGTCATTTCTTTTTATGACTAAATAACATTCCATTGTATGGGATTTTTGAGTCTTCTGTTCATCCTGTATTTCCAGTGCTGGGCACAGGGCAGGTGCTCATAAATCATTGTTTAATGAATGAAAAGAAAATCCCTGGCACTGTGGCCCACATTTACATAAGGGACCCCAGAAATGGTCAGGGCCACAGAGTCAAAGAAGAGGGTGGCCTCAGGGTCAGGTGGGGGCCAGTTCTGCATTGGGGAGCCCTATGCAATATCCGAGGAGCCTCTTCTACTGCTGCCTGCCGTCTCCTACCCAGCCGGAACACGGAGGCTTTCTTATTCTTAACAACGATAAAAGTGCCCCTACCTGGGAATTAAAAGAGACCCGGACCCCAAAACTTTGTCACTTCCTGGCTGTGTGTGGCCATTAACCTCTCTGACCCTCAATTTCCTGTTAAAAAAAGAAAAGAAAAGGAACCATAAAATCCCTCTCCTCTCTTAGGAAGCCGGTGGGGAGGTGCGGGGTACGCAACTGACTCCGTGCGTGTGAAGCGTCAATGCCCAATAAAAATTGAGCGCTCCTGTTGTTGCCGTTGCTGCCGCCACCTCCATTAGAGGCACCACCATCGACGTGTCCGCGGCAGTTCCTGGCACGCGGCAGACCCCTGACGTGGTGCACGGCGGGCAGTGCGGCCGCCCCCACCTCGGCCCCTCTCCACGGCAGGGGCCGCCCCGGTCAGCCAGGCTCTGGGCGAACGGTGCCCTCTGGTGGACACGAGGAGGAAGGGCCCTTGAGGAAACCGCAGCCCCGGCACCACTGAAGAGCTTCCCGGCAGTGTGGGTATCGCCTGCTGTGGGTGGAAAGTGCAGTTCCTTACCCAGGGTGTGAGTGTGGAGATAAAGGAGCAATCACTGGCCCTGGCAGCCCCTCAGTAACCACAGAAGTCATAACAACACTTACATAGTGCTCCTATGCCAGACACACTTCTGAGCACTTTACAGATACTCATTCATTTATTCCAATTTGCAGATGAGAAAACTGAGGCACTGGGAAGTTATGTGACTTGCCCAAAGGCCTCATGTGTGTGCATGCTGAGATTTGAAACTGTGCCCTGAACCATGCCTCCTTGGTGGATTATTTTAGTGGAGGCGGGAAGGTAGGCTTTGTCTTTAGCCAGAAGGGATCCGGCCCCTTGGAGTTCCCCTTGGACTGGACATGCAGGGAGTGCACTGCCGAAGGGGCTTCCCAGGGTGACGGCCCCCTCCCTCTCAGCGGCAGGGCCGTCCCCTGGCTGACCTCAGGGCCACTCCCCACTTGAGTCTTCCCAGAGCCCCTCTGTGGGCTCCTGTGGTAAGGAAGGCCCTTGCCCAGCATGGGGAGCCAGGAATTCAGGGGCTTAGCTACTTGTCCTCCTTCCAGGGATGGACACCCTCAGGCCTCTCAAGGGTGTGGAGAGGCCCATCTGGGGACATAGGTCCCATAACCAGCCCCCTTGGAGAGGAAAAAGGGGCTATCGGGTCAGTGGTGAGGGGAAAGCCTTGATGTGAGGTGAGGCTGGGGTCTGGCCTTCTCTTGGAGCCTCGTTTTCCATCTGTACAACGACAGGGCTGGATTGGGGCAATTTTCAAAATGCTCTGCCTTTAGGGATTCTTACGATGACATCTTGGAGGTTTGGTGCTCAAGGCAGGTGTCTGGCCACAACAACCCCTTCTTCTACCAAAGTTTCACTTCCATCATCTTTGTTGTTGGGTTCTAGGCTCTGAGACTTTGTTTTTTTTTGAGTCTGGGGGAAAAATCACTTAATAGAATGAACTCTAGGGATCCTTTCAGCATGAACCTGTCACCCTGGAGTGAACCCTTCCCTCAGTATCAGGCAGCCTTGACCTCCATCGACCACACTTCCCCTCACCCATCCCTGGTAGATTAGGGTTGACTTTGAATTATCTGCCAAGAAGGGTGCTCAAGGATGTTTAGTTAAACTCTGTTAAGGGCAAAGAACTAGAATTACTAATGTCCACAGATGGCGTGAGATAAAATAACACATCCAAACCATGGGATACGTGCAGCCATTGGAGACAATAAGGCAGCCCCATATGCCCTGTTACGAAAAGGCATAAATGCAAAATGTACGTGTAAATACAAAGGGGAAAAAAAACTTAGAATGATGCACATGGAACCATTAACTACTAGGGGAATAAATATGAGTGGGAAGACGAATAAATGCTTTATTTTATATATTTACATGTTGCAGGAATCCTGTTTGAGAAAGCCACTCAGCTACCATATGTTTCAAAAGAAACCTACGCTTTTAAAAAAGGAGGTGGATGGGGGGGTGTCCAAAAAATGGAAACATGAAGGATTAGCCAACGATTCAGATGGTCTTCATTGATTAGTTAGTGCCCACTCTGAATGGTGACCTATCAGCTGTAAATATTTTGACTCATTGACTGGTTCCATTGCCAAGGGAACCTAGATCCATCCCCTGAAGCCAGGCTTGGCTGGCCAAGGCCCCTTTCCCTCCTGCCTCTCTCCAAGCACCTCAGGGGAGCAAGTCCAGCCTCCCCAGTCCCTGTTTGGTTTTATGATTAGCCTCAGCTGGGAGGTAGGGTTCCAGCCTTATTCAGGCTTCTTAGAGGGGAGTTTAAGATAAGGGGCAGCAAGTTTGTGCTGGCTGAGACACCTAATCCTCTCACCACACAACCTTGTCAGCAAAAGCAGGTGGGCCGGATTTAAGGGGAATTGGGCAGCAGGAGCCTGAGGCTGCCGCTCTGGCGGGAGAGGCCAGAAGCAGCCAGAAGCAGCCGTGGCTCAGGGAGGAGGACGGGTGAGAAGGCTCCTGATGGTAATCGGGGTAGACTTTCACCATCCAGGGGCCGAGCCGTCCTTCAGAGCCTTGGTCGCAATCCCAGGGAGAGCTTGTTAAAACACAGGCTGTCCGGCCCCACCTCCAGGGCTTCTGACTCAGGCCTGGGGTGGGTTCTGAGACCTCGCCCTTCTGACAAGTTCCCAGGGGCTGCCAGGGCTGCCCCACCAGGCGCTGCTGCAAGAACCAGTCTCCCCTGTGGGAAGGAAACATTTACTTCCCTTTCAGCTGTTCTTCAGCTCCACTACAGATTCTTTTCTTTTGGTTAATTGCAAAGAAAATTTTAAGATTTATTTTAACAAAGGCACAAATAGAATTGGTCTTATTCCTGCATGTGGCCTGAGTACTGTCAGGAATGTTCCCATTCCAAGGATCCTCTTGACTTCTCTAGTTCTGTTTTGCTTAATTATATGATCAGGTGTTATCTTAAAAATACGAGTCCATTCTAAAAGGAGGAAAACCCCTCAGAGGGTGATTGTATTTGTTTAAAGGAAATAACCCAAGTCTGGCCCCCAGAAGTAACGAACAAATCGCAATTGTTACGAACTATCATAAATAGCACTTACCATGGGCCAGATATGAATTCATTTAATCTCCACCCAAACTCCCCATTTTATAGCTGAAGGATGTGAGGGACCCGGAGGTTAAGTGAGATCTTTCCCAGCCGCTGCCTCTTCATGCAGAGCTCACAGCACAGGAGGGACGTCGTCACATACTGTCCTCCGGGAGGAGGCAGCCACTGGTCCAGAAAAGCAGCTCTGAGTGTGTAGGGAGGAGGGCAGTTTTGTCCCCCACTCCCACCCACCACCGCCCCATGTGGGCCCACCTGGGCATGTACAGGAGGAAGTTGGGATGAAGTGATCAGGGTTAAGAGTTCATTCCCTGGCACAACTCTGTGAAAATACTAAACACTGTTGAATTGTGTATTTTAGTGTGTGAATTATATCTCAATAAAGCTGTAATAAAATTTCCTTTAAAAAAAAAAGTTCACTTCCCTGGCACCTCTGGGAAAAGTTCCTTTAATAAAAAAGTTCTAGTACTTTTACACGATTGTCATCACCCTTCATCTACAACACAAGGGAAATGAAAAATAAAGGACAACCTAGACGCGCTCAGTATAAAAATGCAGGGATCCATCCAAATGAAATGGGGGGCCTCGGGGAAATGCACGAGGGCAGCTCTGGGCTGTGCTTCTGGAGGACATCAGGGGACCACCGAGGACCCGCCTCTAACTTTTTAAAATAGCATTAAAAACAAACAAACAAACAAAAAACAGTTTGCAAGAAGAGGCCTCTTTCAAGGAGAAGGGTCCATTCCAGAGATAAAGTCACCAGGGGGAGGTCCAGGCCCACCTGGACAAGGGGCTGAGCAGCTTGTGGCAGGTGAGATTCCTGAAAACTCAGCCTCCAAGAGGCTGGGTGGTTTTCAGCATTGAGGTCAAACCATCCCGCATTCTCAAAGGTTTAACCAAACCCTTTCCCGCCAGACCCCTGGACTCTCCCTCTCCAGGTGGCCACTCCTCACAGGCTGCCAAGTCCATGGCTGGAGAGCACCCGGACGGTGCTGCGGCCTGAGGGGCAGTTCCTGGCCCCGCTGACGGGTGCCCTAGTCTTCCTCGCCGCCGCCGTACATGTCCGCCAGCTTCTTGAAGCGGCTGCCCCACTCGTTCAGATAATCATAATCTTGGTCCTGGTCAGAGGCCGAGGAGGTGAGAGAACTCAGAGAGGCGGCGTCGGAGCCGCTGCCCTCGTAGTCAAACACCAGCAGGGAGTCGTAGGGCGGGGCTGTGGGGTCTGTGTTCGCCGCATTCAGGTTCTGTGGCAACAGAGGGCAGAGGGTGGGCGCGCCGGGACCCACACCCGCCAGCCCTGAGGGCTCAGGCGGTGACCTCCCCGAGCCTCTACCTCCTCATCTGGGAGGCCATCCCACCCTCCCTTTTTTTTTAATACATTTTTTTTTATTGTGAAATATAACATATATACAGAGCAGTCATAACTTTCAAACTACAATTTAACAAGTAGTTAGAGAGCAAATTTCAAAGAATGTTATGGGTTACAGTTCCACTATTTCAGTTATTTCCTTCTAGCTATTCTAATTTCAAAGTATGATTTAATAAGTAGTTAGCAAATTTCAAAGAATGTTATGGGTTACAGTTTCTACCATTTCAGTTATTTCCTTCTAGCTATTCTAATGCCCTAGCATCTAAAAAAATATTCATATAAAGATTCAGTATTCATGATCCTTTGTTAAATCCTATCCTGTCTGTTGCTACCCCTTCCTCTTGTTCAGTTGCTTTCTCGATCTTCAGGGGTGTCTAGGCAGTGACCACCCTAACTTGTTCATATTGAAAGGGGGTGTCAACAGTATGGGGAAGGGGGCTGCATCTGGTTGTTCTTCAAGAGGCTGTTGCCTCTGGGTTTTAGGCCTTATCTGGCTCAGGAACACTCTGGTGGGTTTAAGTTTCTGAGAGAGAAACTTTGTGAGTGAAACTTTTACAGAATCTCAGACAGGGACCCAGGTATTTCAGAACTACAGTTGGTTAGGGCATTCTGTGGCCATTTGGGATATCTAGCTTCCTCTCAATTAAAAAAAAAAAAACAATTTATTGCGGTAACATACACAAAATTTGCCGTTTTAACCATTTTTAAGTGTGCAATTCGGGGGATATTAATTACATTCACCATGTTGTGCTACCACTGCCACCATCCATTACCAAAACTTTTATCACCCCCAACAGAAACTCTGTGCCCGTTAAGCACTAACTCTCCACTTCCCGCCCCACCCTCTCGGCCCCTGGTAACTTTTAGTCTACCGTCTCCACGAATTTGGTTATTTTAGACATTTCATATAAGTGGAATCATACAATAGTTATCCTTTAGAGTCTGTCTTATTTCACTCAGCATAATGTCTTCAAGGTTCATCCATGCTGTAGCCTGTATCAGAACTTCATTCCTTTTTATGGCTGAATAATATTCTACTGTATGGACATAGCACGTTTTGTTTATCCATTTATCTGTTGATGGAGATGTGGGCTGTTTCCTACCTCTTTGCCATTGTGAATAATGCTGCTATGAACATGGTATGCAGGTATCCGTGTGAGCCCCTGCTTTCAGTTCTTTTGGGTATATACCATTTGCTGAGTCATATGGTAATTCTGTGTTTAACTTCCTGAGGAACCACCCAAACTGTTTTCCACAGCAGCTCTTAAGGTTTGGGGTTGAAATTAAATAGTGCACATGAAGTACTTAGCACACAAGTGCTCAGTGCAACACAGGACAGTGCTCGGGGCTAAGGGCAGGGACTCTGAAATCAAGACAGCCCGAGTTAGAACTTGACCTCGGGCAAGTCCCTTAAATTCTCTTTGCCTCTATTTCCTCATCTGTAAAATGGTGATACTTCATACAGAAGAATAAATAAACATTTGTAAATATATGTAAAGCACTTTAAAGGACAGTTCCTGACATGTGGTTGCTCACTGTTTCCTCATCTGTATAATGAAGACAACAATAGGATATCTACCCTGTAGAGTTGATGTGGGGATTAAGTGAGATTTATTTGCAAAAATGCCCAACACACAGGCACTCTAGAAACTGCCTTCAACTACTTAGAGGGAAAAAATTCCAAGACTAAGGTGTTTTCTCCAAACCAGGTGCCCTGAGCCATTTCCCTGTTTGTGAGAAAGCTTTTGTTTTTGTACAACACTCTTTCAAGCACACTCAGGCTAAAGAACAACCTTACCATCAAGCAATTTCTAGAAGGCAAGAAGGGTGTAAACAGGTCAAGGTAGGGAGCAGGGACAAAATGAGTATAGGTTTCTGTTCAGGATGAAGGGAAAGTTCTAGTAATGGATGGCGGAAAAGAGATTCTCCAGGGCTCCATTCCCCAACTGAAGCTTTGGACCACCAGCAAGAATGGGCAGAACATCTTTCTCAAAGCTCCAGAAAACAGGTAAAGGATGCAGAACAGGGTGAGCACTGAATCAAGAAAGAGGTCACTTAAAAGCGGTAGGGACCTGGGTCCTTCCCTGACCTCTCCGGCTTCTGCTCTCTTGTCTAGAGCTCCTAGAACCTACCATTTTTCTCCCTCGGACCCTTGCATTAGCAGGAATAAATGACTTCTTGGGTTGAGAGGGAATACTGGAATGCAGTTTAATAATTATAGGCAGAGGCGGGGCAAGATGGCAGACTGGTGAGCTGTATGTTTTAGTTACTCCTCCAGGAAAGTAGGTAGAAAGCCAGGAACTGCGTGGACTGGACACCACAGAGCAATCTGACTTTGGGCATACTTCATACAACACTCATGAAAACGTGGAACTGCTGAGATCAGCGAAATCTGTAAGTTTTTGCAGCCAGGGAACCCGCGCCCCTCCCTGCCAGGCTCAGTCCCGTGGGAGGAGGGGCTGTCAGTTCCGGGAAGGAGAAGGGAGAACTGCAGTGGCAGCCCTTATCGGAAACTCATTCTACTGATTCAAACTCCAACCATAGATAGACTGAGACCAGACACCAGAGAATCTGAGAGCAGCCAGCCCAGCAGAGAGGAGACAGGCATAGAAAAAAAAAAAACCAACACGAAAAACTCCAAAATAAAAGCGGAGGATTTTTGGAGTTCTGGTGAACATAGAAAAGGGAAGGGCCCTGAGGCGCATATGCAAATCCCGAAGAAAAGCTGATCTCTCTGCCCTGTGGACCTTTCCTTAATGGCCCTGGTTGCTTTGTCTCTTAGCATTTCAATAACCCATTAGATCTCTGAGGAGGGCCTGTTTTTTGTTTTTTGTTTTTTTGTTTTTTTGTTTTTTAATCCTTTTTTCTTTTTCTAAAACAATTACTCTAAGAAGCCCAATACAGAAAGCTTCAAAGAATTGCTATTTGGGCAGGTCAAGTCAAGAGCAGAACTAGGAGAGCTCTGAGACAAAACGCAATAATCCAGTGGCTGAGAAAATTCACTAAACACAACTTCCCAAGAAAAGGGGGGTGTCCGCTCACAGCCATCATCCTGGTGGACAGGAAACACTCCTGCCCATCGCCAACCCCATAGCCCAGAACTGCCCCAGACAACCCAGTGTGACGGAAGTGCTTCAAATAACAGGCACACACCACAAAACTGGGCGTGGGCATTAGCCTTCCCTGCAACCTCAGCTGATTGTCCCAGAGTTGGGAAGGTGGAGCAGTGTGAATTAACAAAGCCCCATTCAGCCATCATTTCAGCAGACTGGCAGCCTCTCTACACAGCCCAGCAGCCCAGAACTGCCCTGGGGGGACGGCACTCACCTGTGACATAGCACAGTCATCCCTCAACAGAGGACCCGGGGTACACAGCCTGGAAGAGGGGCCCACTTGCAAGTCTCAGGAGCCATACGCCAATACCAAGGACTTGTGGGTCAGTGGCAGAGACAAACTGTGGCAGGACTGAACTGAAGGATTAGACTATTGCAGCAGCTTTAAAACTCTAGGATCACCAGGGAGATTTGATTGTTAGAGCCACGCCCCCTCCCTGACTGCCCAGAAACACGCCCCATATACAGGGCAGGCAACACCAACTACACACGCAAGCTTGGTATACCAATTGGACCCCACAAGACTCACTCCCCCACTCACCAAAAAGGCTAAGCAGGGGAGAACTGGCTTGTGGAGAACAGGTGGCTCGTGGATGCCACCTGCTGGTTAGTTAGAGAAAGTGTACTCCACGAAGCTGTAGATCTGATAAATTAGAGATAAGGACTTCAATTGGTCTACAAATCCTAAAAGAACCCTATCAAGTTCAGCAAATGCCAAGAGGCCAAAAACAACAGAAAATTATAAAGCATATGAAAAAACCAGACGATATGGATAACCCAAGCCCAAGCACCCAAATCAAAAGATCAGAAGAGACACAGCACCTAGAGCAGCTACTCAAAGAACTAAAGATGAACAATGAGACCATAGTACGGGAGACAAAGGAAATCAAGAAGACCCTAGAAGAGCATAAAGAAGACATTGCAAGACTAAATAAAAAAATGGATGATCTTATGGAAATTAAAGAAACTGTTGACCAAATTAAAAAGATTCTGGACACTCATAGTACAAGACTAGAGGAAGTTGAACAATGAATCAGTGACCTCGAAGATGACAGAATGGAAAATGAAAGCAAAAAAGAAACAATGGGGAAAAAAATTGAAAAAATCGAAATGGACCTCAGGGATATGATAGATAATATGAAACATCCAAATATAAGACTCATTGGTGTCCCAGAAGGGGAAGAAAAGGGTAAAGGTCTAGGAAGAGTATTCAAAGAAATTGTTGGGGAAAACTTCCCAAATCTTCTAAACAACATAAATACACAAATCATAAATGCTCAGAGAACTCCAAATAGAATAAATCCAAATAAACCCACTCCGAGACATATACTGATCACACTATCAAACACAGAAGAAAAGGAGCAAGTTCTGAAAGCAGCAAGAGAAAAGCAATTCACCACATACAAAGGAAACAGCATAAGACTAAGTAGTGACTACTCAGCAGCCACCATGGAGGCGAGAAGGCAGTGGCACGATATATTTAAAATTCTGAGTGAGAAAAATTTCCAGCCAAGAATACTTTATCCAGCAAAGCTCTCCTTCAAATTTGAGGGAGAGCTTACATTTTTCACAGACAAACAAATGCTGAGAGAATTTGCTAACAAGAAACCTGCCCTACTGGAGATACTAAAGGGAGCCCTACAGACAGAGAAACAAAGAAAGGACAGAGAGACTTGGAGAAAGGTTCAGTACTAAAGAGATTCGGTATGGGTACAATAAACGATATTAATAGACAGAGGGTAAAAATATGACAAACATAAACCAAAGGATAAGATGGCTGATTCAAGAAATGCCTTCACGGTTATAACGTTGAATGTAAATGGATTAAACTCCCCAATTAAAAGATATAGATTCGCAGAATGGATCAAAAAAAATGAACCATCAATATGTTGCATACAAGAGACTCATCTTAGACACAGGGACACAAAGAAACTGAAAGTGAAAGGATGGAAAAAAATATTTCATGCAAGCTACAGCCAAAAGAAAGCAGGTGTAGCAATATTAATCTCAGATAAAATAGACTTCAAATGCAGGGATGTTTTGAGAGACAAAGAAGGCCACTACGTACTAATAAAAGGGGAAATTCAGCAAGAAGAAATAACAATCGTAAATGTCTATGCACCCAACCAAGGTGCCACAAAATACATGAGAGAAACACTGGCAAAACTAAAGGAAGCAATTGATGTTTCCACAATAATTGTGGGAGACTTCAACACATCACTCTCTCCTATAGATAGATCAACCAGACAGAAGACCAATAAGGAAATTGAAAACCTAAACAATCTGATAAATGAATTAGATTTAACAGACATATACAGGACATTACATCCCAAATCACCAGGATACACATACTTTTCTAGTGCTCATGGAACTTTCTCCAGAATAGATCATATGCTGGGACATAAAACAAGCCTCAATAAATTTAAAAAGATTGAAATTATTCAAAGCACATTCTCTGACCACAATGGAATACAATTAGAAGTCAATAACCATCAGAGACTTAGAAAATTCACAAATACCTGGAGGTTAAACAACATACTCCTAAACAATCAGTGGGTTAAAGAAGAAATAGCAAGAGAAATTGCTAAATATATAGAGACGAATGAAAATGAGAACACAGCATACCAAAACCTATGGGATGCAGCAAAAGCAGTGCTGAGGGGGAAATTTATAGCACTAAATGCATATATTAAAAAGGAAGAAAGAGCCAAAATCAAAGAACTAATGGATCAACTGAAGAAGCTAGAAAATGAACAGCAAACCAATCCTAAACCAAGTAGAAGAAAAGAAATAACAAGGATTAAAGCAGAAATAAATGACATAGAGAACAAAAAAACAATAGAGAGGATAAATATCACCAAAAGTTGGTTCTTTGAGAAGATCAACAAGATTGACAAGCCCCTAGCTAGACTGACAAAATCAAAAAGAGAGAAGACCCATATAAACAAAATAATGAATGAAAAAGGTGACATAACTGCAGATCCTGAAGAAATTTAAAAAATTATAAGAGGATACTATGAACAACTGTATGGCAACAAACCGGATAATGTAGAGGAAATGGACAATTTCCTGGAAACATATGAACAACCTAGACTGACCAGAGAAGAAATAGAAGACCTCAACCAACCCATCACAAGCAAAGAGATACAATCAGTCATCAAAAATTTTCCCACAAATAAATGCCCAGGGCCAGATGGCTTCACAGGGGGATTCTACCAAACTTTCCAGAAAGAACTGACACCAATCTTACTCAAACTCTTTCAAAACATTGAAGAAAATGGAACACTACCTAACTCATTTTATGAAGCTAACATCAATCTAATACCAAAACCAGGCAAAGATGCTACAAAAAAGGAAAACTACCGGCCAATCTCCCTAATGAATATAGATGCAAAAATCCTCAACAAAATACTTGCAAATCGAATCCAAAGACACATTAAAAAAATCATACACCATGACCAAGTGGGGTTTATTCCAGGCATGCAAGGATGGTTCAACATAAGAAAATCAATCAATGTATTACAACACATTAACAAGTCAAAAGGGAAAAATCAATTGATCATCTCAATAGATGCTGAAAAAGCATTTGACAAAATCCAACATCCCTTTTTGATAAAAACACTTCAAAAGGTAGGAATTGAAGGAAACTTCCTCAACATGATAAAGAGCATATATGAAAAACCCACAGCCAGCATAGTACTCAATGGTGAGAGACTGAAAGCCTTCCCTCTAAGATCAGGAACAAGACAAGGATGCCCGCTGTCACCACTGTTATTCAACATTGTGCTGGAAGTGCTAGCCAGGGCAATCCGGCAAGACAAAGAAATAAAAGGCATCCAAATTGGAAAAGAAGAAGTAAAACTGTCATTGTTTGCAGATGATATGATCTTATATCTAGAAAACCCTGAGAAATCAACGATACAGCTGCTAGAGCTAATAAACAAATTTAGCAAAGTAGTGGGATACAAGGTTAATGCACATAAGTCAGTAATGTTTCTATATGCTCGAAATGAACAAACTGAAGAGACACTCAAGAAAAAGATACCATTTTCAATAGCAACTAAAAAAATCAAGTACCTAGGAATAAACTTAACCAAAGATGTAAAAGACCTATACAAAGAAAACTACATAACTCTACTAAAAGAAATAGAAGGGGACCTTAAAAGATGGAAAAATATTCCATGTTCATGGATAGGAAGACTAAATGTCATTAAGATGTCAATTCTACCCAAACTCATCTACAGATTCAATGCAATCCCAATCAAAATTCCAACAACCTACTTTGCAGACTTGGAAAAGCTAGTTATCAAATTTATTTGGAAAGGGAAGATGCCTCGAATTGCTAAAGACACTCTAAAAAAGAAAAACGAAGTGGGAGGACTTACACTCCCTGACTTTGAAGCTTATTATAAAGCCACAGTTGCCAAAACAGCATGGTACTGGCACAAAGATAGACATATAGATCAATGGAATCGAATTGAGAATTCGGAGATAGACCCTCAGATCTATGGCTGACTGATCTTTGATAAGGCCCCCCAAAGTCACTGAACTGAGTCATAATGGTCTTTTCAACAAATGGGGCTGGGAGAGTTGGATATCCATATCCAAAAGAATGAAAGAGGACCCCTACCTCACCCCCTACACAAAAATTAACTCAAAATGGACCAAAGATCTCAATATAAAAGAAAGTACCATAAAACTCCTAGAAGATAATGTAGGAAAACATCTTCAAGACCTTGTATTAGGCGGCCACTTCCTAGACTTTACACCCAAAGCACAAGCAACAAAAGAGAAAATAGATAAATGGGAACTCCTCAAGCTTAGAAGTTTCTGCACCTCAAAGGAATTTCTCAAAAAGGTAAAGAGGCAGCCAACTCAATGGGAAAAAGTTTTTGGAAACCATGTATCTGACAAAAGACTGATATCTTGCATATATAAAGAAATCCTACAACTCAATGACAATAGTACAGTCGGCCCAATTATAAAATGGGCAAAAGATATGAAAAGACAGTTCTCTGATCTAATAAGAACAGATAAACTATGGAGGGTAATCTCAATGTTATGGGAATGCTCAGGAATGATTATGGTTTGTAAACTTTCTTGGATATAGTAAGATCATGTTGGAAGCAATAGAGTTATTTTAGGTTTTTTTTTTCTCTTATTCCTTTGTTTTCTTAGGGGTTGTTAATTTTCTTGGGGTATGGTAGGAACATGTTGGAAGCAATGTAGTTATTTTAGATTATTTGTTTTTCTTACTCCTCTGTATGGACATGGTTTATTAATTTTCTTGGGGTATGGTAGGAACATATTGGAAGCAAAGTAGTTATTTTAGGTTATTTGTTTTCCTTAATCCATTGCTTTGTTTGAAATGTTGTGGGGGTTTTTTGGTTGTTGTTTGCCTGTTTGTTTTTAATTTTTTGATAAACAAAGTTAAAAAATTGAAAAGAAATCAGTAGAAAAATGGGAGTAAAAACTAAATGACAAATAGGGTGGGATGGGGGGATGGTTTGGGTATTCTCTTTTCACTTTTATTTTTTATTCTTATTCTGATTCTTTCTGATGTAAGGAAAATGTTCAGAAATAGATTGTGGTGATGAACGCATAACTATATGATCATACTGTGAACAGTTGATTGTATACCATGGATGACTGTATGGTTTGTGAATATATTTCAATAAAACTGAATTAAAAAAAAAAAAAAAAAAAGCAGTAGGATCTTGTGGTGCCCTGGCTGGTCCCTCCCCCATCCCTCACTGGCTAGGGGGACCTGGCCTGTGCTCCCAGTGTGGATCACTGGTCCAGATTCCAGAGCAAGCAGAGTAACCTTCGTGTACATAATGCAAGCACGTATGTCTGGTCCAGTCTCTCTGGTGGTAGCCTGAGGGACTCACTGTCCCAGAACTTCCCCTGCATGCAGAAGGCAGCTCACAGAGCTCCCCACAGAATGCTGTAGGGGAACAGTCAAGCTGTACTGCCTGGGGCAGGGGATTGCTGCTGTAGGGCATACAGTGCAGTGCCCAGGACCAGGGGAGACTGTTTCCAAGGGAAGAGGGACATTCCTATCCATGTAAATGGGGGGATTCCTAATGCCCATGTGCATGTCCAAGACAAGACACATGCACAGAAAGGAGCAGTGAGGTTCCTACCCTTTGACCTGAGCTAATCCCCAAACTCATTCTATGGATAGGCCCAAAGGAGAGCACAGGTCAATCTGCAAAGACAGGGAAAGGTGTTTTCTTTTTTCCTTTTTCTTCCTCTTTTTTTGTTAGCTCTTGGCATTCACAGTCAGCTCTGTTATAACACTAGCTGGATACAAGCTGAAGAAACAGATGCCTCTGAGTCTAAATTTCAGCAAACATGTTAAAATATCAAAATGCCCAGGTTTCAACAAAAGATTACAAAACATACAAAAAAAAAAAAAAAAAAAAAAAAAAAACAGGCAAAGGAGAATATTAAAGCATTAGAAACCATCAATGAGGTTTGGAATGAGACATTCCAAAGGTTTTTTTTTTCTAAATGGTCCTAAGTATGCTCAAAGAAGTAAAGGAAAACATGGATAAAGAACTAAAGGAAATCAAGAAAACAAGAGATGAACACAAAAAAAATATCAACAGGAGATGGAAATTATGAAAAGGAACCAAACAAAGCTGAAGACCACTGTAACAGATTGGAGCTGGCAGGAATAAGAATAAACGAACTGGAAGACAAGATGAGTGAACTCATCTAGTCTAAGAAGCAGAACGAAAAGTGAACAGAGCCTGAGAAACCTGTGGGATACCATCAGGCATACCAATATACACATTGTGGGAGTCCCAGAAGAAGAAAGAAAGGGCAGAGAGAAAATTCAAAGAAATAATGGCTAATGGCTAAAAATTCCCAAATTTAATGAAAGACATGACTATACACATAGGAGATTCCTAACTAACTTCAAATAGGATAAACCCAAAGAAACCCACAGTGGTGCATATTATAATCAAACTGTCAAATGCCAAAGATAAAAAGAAGACTTTGAATGCAAGTGCATGCTACATACAAGGGAGCCTCAATAAGGTTAAGTGCCAACTTCTCATCAGAAACCATGGAGGCAAGAAGGCAGTGGAAAGACATATTTAAAATGTTGAAAGCAAAGAAAATGCCAACCAAGAATTCTATGTCTGGCAAACTGTCTTTCAAAAATGAGGGAGGGGTTAAGACATTCCCAGATAAATAAAAGCCAAGGGACTTCATCACCCCTCAACTGGCCCTATAAGAGATGCTGAAGGAAGTTCTGCAAGTTGAAAGGACCCTAGACAACTGACAGAAGCACATGAAGGAATAAAGTTCTATAGTAAAGACAATGACAAGGCTAAATATAAATGCCAGTCCTACTGTATTTTTGGTTTGTGACTCTACTTTTTTACTTCCTATGGGATCTAAAAGGCAAATGCAGAAATAAATCAATGGTGTTTGACTCATAATGGATAAATATGTAATTTGTGACAAGAACTACATAAAGGTTGGGGATGGACGGGTAAAGAAAATAATTTATGAAGTTTTAAAATTTGTTTCAAAGCAAATGAAATTGTTACAGATTTAGGATGTTATATTTAAGCCCCATGGTAACAAAGAAAATATGAAAATTCAGAGACAGAAAGTAGAGTACAGGTTGTCAAGGTAGGGAGCAGGGACAAAATGAGTATAGGTTTCTGTTCAGGATGAAGGGAAAGTTCTAGTAATGGATGGTGGTGAGAGTACTGCAACGTTGTCAGTATGATTAATCCCACTGAATGGTGTGCTTGGGAGGGGTTGGGATGTGAAGATACATGTCAGGGATATGTTCCACAATTTAAAAGAAAAAAGAGATAAGGACAATTACATACCATATATCAAACTTGATGGGATCTAAGAATGGGGGAAAAAAGGCTCAAAAGAACATTATTGGACATAATATAAGATTTATATCAATGTCAAATTTATTGAGCTTGATAACTGCACTTAAGGTGATTACATAAGTGAATATCTTTGTTTGCAGGAAATGTATTTGGTAGCATTATGGGTTCAAGGAGTATGATGTGTACAACTTGCTCTCAAATGTTCAGCAAATAGATAACAGATAGAGAGACAGAATGATATAGCAAAGGTGGCAAAATAATAACATTGGTAGATCTGGGTATCTAGTGGTTAGGAATATGTTGGAATTCTCTGCGTGTGGTCTGTATTATTTTTGCAACTATTCCATATGTACGAAAATATTTAAAAAAAAAAGTTTAAAAATCCCAAGCCTCGGCCATATGTCAGATCAATTAAATCACAATCTCTGAGGGTAGGACAGAGGTTTCAGTAATTTTTGAAGTTCCCCAGGTGAATCTAATGTGTAGGCAAGTTTGAAAGTACTGTGCTGGCACTTTTCTAGGTACCTACTCATCCAATACTTAAAACAACCTGCACTAGAGGTTCTTAAACTTTGCTGCACTTTGGAATCACATAGGATCTTTAAAAATTCAAACCCAGGTGTTCTGGCTCCTAAAAATCACTACATTTGTTGAATAAATGAATAAATTGCTTCTAATCTACTTTCAGCAACTCTGCAAGTTAGGATTTTTTTTTTATAGAAGGGGAAACAGAAGGGTACAGGAGACTCTGGAGGTCTCATAGCTGGTTGGTGGTGGACCCAAGTCTCCAAGCCCATGCTCCTCTTACACTGGCTTGAACTAAAAGGCTGCCCTAGACTCTCCCCCACATCTCACCTCAATGATGAAGTTGCCGATTTCATCTGGGTTGGCAGGACGTGGCCGGTACATGGGTGTGGGGATGAAGGTTGGTGCCACATCATTGCGGAGAACCACCTCAGGCCGGGCCTCCAGACCCCGGTGGAGTTGGGTGATGTCATAGTCCTTTAAGAAAGTGAAGGAGCACTGGGCTGAGAAGGACCCTCCACACTCCCTCACCACTTACACCACACCCCACCTCCCTACCACACCCGGATGCTTTGGTCCTTAGGTAGGTGTAGAAGGTAGAGAAAGGTCAGGGATTTCTGAAAGCCCTAGCTCCCATCCTCCTCTTCCCTCCCAAATTAAGCAGAGGCTCAAGGGTCACCCTGGCTGGGACCAAAGAGACTACAGCACTAGCCAAGACACCCTCTCAGAAAAGGAGAGTTGGTGGTCAATCCTGCATGAAGACTGTAGCTTCATAGTGGGGTTTGGTCAACATAGCCAGCATGGTCAGTTGTTGACCCAACTATCCCTGCCAGTGACCTTGAAGGCAGCAGCCTCCCAACCCCCAGACTTCGCAATGGCCCACCTGGTCCTCTTCGCCACCCCCCTCTTCGCCATAGTAGAAGACGTTGTCCCGTGTGTCATCTTCTGGTAGCAGAAGGGGCTCCTTGACCTTGCGCTTCTTTCTCACCAACAAAAGGAGCACGAGCAGGAGGACTAAAAGAGAAGGGAAATGTGAACACTCACCTCTTTGCCAGCACACATGGCCAAGACCCCCCAATCCTCAGGGCCCCATCCAATTTTAGACCCCTCTACTTAGCAGCCAGAGCACTGTCATGTCTTACTCCCTCTCCCCTTGCACCTAGAAAGACTCAAACTCCTTATCAAGGCCTACATGACTTGGCCCCTGCCTCTGTCTCCAATCCTTCTTCTCACCCACCAAAGTTAGCCACAATGGCTTCCTCTGAGGTCCTCAAATATTCCAAGCAGTGCCCCACTTCAGAACCTTTATATGTGCTGTTTCCTCTATTTGCATATACCTGACTCTCACCCTTCAGGTCTCAGCTTAATACGAAGCATTCTGACTTCATTCCCCCACCTATAATTCTTTATCATTTACTGTCACAGTCTTTCCCATGATGTTGGGATTGGTCCTTATGAAAATCCTTTTTTATGGGGATGGGAACCTCCCAGAAGATGTTACTTTTCAGTGAGAATCTCTTCTAGTCACTAGATGGCCCCTAAATTAGCCATAGACTTGACGTTAAAAGCAAGACAATGCAACTTTGATAAGGTGCAGTGATTTTAACTTAGGTGCAAAGGCTATGTTTGAATTTTAAGACAGGGACTGGCTCTTAGTGCTATGGTTTGAAAGGGCAGGTAGGTTATTTGTACATGGGGGGACTGGCCAATGAACAACTGGCTGCCCTCCCTAACTTCCATGACCCAGTTCACCCCATATTAAGAGGATATCCCTGGGCCTGTCTCTGTGGCAGTTTATTATGCGATGACACAGTCACTGCTTAGGTTTATCACTTTTTGTCTACTGATTGAACTGCTGTCTCAGACCAGATAAGACAGACCTCATCACCTTTGGGAGTTCACAGGTTCTCAGGATGCATGTCCCAAATGGGACTGACTGGAACCTCTCCCTTTCCTTTTTCTTTCCACTGGGTTTGGGAGAAGGCAGGAGGTAGACTGGACTTCTCACCTGGATCCAAAGCCTATATCTCTAACCGCCTAATACCTCTACTTGGACCAGCCTGTAAAACCTGCTCTTCCCACAGTCCTTCCCAAATCGTTAGATAGAAACTGTATTTCTAACTGCTCAGGCCCAAAACCTTGGAATCATTAAGGGCTCTTCTCTCATACCTTCCCTCTTCCCTCATATACGGTATGAATGGCCTCTACTTTGAAATATGACCATCTTGCACCACTTCCAATGCTACCATCTCATCACACACTGAATCATGGCAATGGCTTTCTGAAGGGTCTCCCTACTTCCACCTTACCCCCTCCAGTCTGTTCAGTAGGAATTCTGTAAAATTTAATCTGACCATATCACTCTGCTACTCATAACCTTCTGATGACTTCCCATTTCACTCTACAAGGCCCAGTATGACAATCCGCCACCCCCATCACCTCCCTGACCTCGTCATCTCTTTTCTCTTTCCTTTATTTCTCTCTAGTCACTGCTATTCTCACACACCAAGCACAGTCCTACCCTAGGGCTTTTGTACTTCTTGTTCCATGGATATCTGCACAGTTTGCTTCCTCACCTCTTCCAGGTCTATACTCAGATACCCCCTTCTCAGCAAAGCCTTTCCTGGCCATCCGATTTAAAACTGCAGACTTCTTACCCCATCTCGACATTCTGTTACTGACTCCCCTGCTTTCTTTTTCTCCATAGCAACAGATATTTATCTGCCAGATAATTTGTTCTCTGCTCTCTGTACTGGAATTTTAGCTCTGTGAGGGAAGGGGCTGATCTATTTTGTTAAATGCTATATCCCCCATGCCTTAAACACCGCTTGGCACACAGCAGGCACTCATAAGTATGTTGAACAAATTAAAACTAGCTCTTATTGTATCATATCAAACTAAATGTATGCTTTCTGTGTAAGGACCAAGTGAGAGTGGAAAAAGCAACTATGATTAGGTTCTACCTTTAAAGCAATGAAATTGGTTTTTATCTAAACACTCTGCCCATTAAACCTGGGCAGAAGTGGTTCTCAAACTCTAGCGTGCATCAGAACTCCAGGAGAGCTTGTAAAATACATGACTAGATCCCACCCCAACATTTTTGAATTAGTACACTGGAGTAGGGCCTGAGGATATACTTTTCAAACAAATTCCAGGGAACATCAATGCTGCTAAGAACCACTGCTTCAGCCTCTAGACTCCAGGAGGTTAGGCCAAGTCTGCTCACTGTGTTCCCAAGGCCTGACACATTCCAGAAGCTTCATAAAAATCTATTGACTAAATGACACTCCTAGAATTAAGAGTTCAAGGAATGAACGGGCATTCCAGTTCAGGATAGAATCAGGTCTTGTAACTAGCCCATCCTTAGAGGGGGAAGGACGCCCAGTACTCACGAAGCAGAGCCAGGACAGCCCCCAGGATGGGGAGGATGAAGCCCCCTTTCCAGTGTTCAGGGCAAGTCTCCACATGGCCGTGGCAGTCACACACAGTGGCCCTGATCGCCGTCAGCTGTTCCTTACTGCCATGGTCAGACAGAGAAAGGTGCACGTCATATGTGCCTTGCTTCAGGAACTTCTTCAGGGACAAAGCCACTGCATCTCCTGGATGGACAGATGGTTTATTGACCGTGGGATACTGTACGTGGCGGGAACCAAATACACCATAATGAAGGTTTGAGGATAGTCTCTGCACAGTGTTAAAAAAAAAAACAAAACAAAACTGATATTTGGCCAAAGCCAAATTCACCACCAAGGAAAGGGTTACTGGGATAGAGGAATAAATTTGCCACTTTCTTCCTAAAAAATCAATGGTTATGAATCTCGAAGACAGTTGTATAAAAATGTAGCTTATGAGGGGTGACAGTGGGATTGGGAATGCCATAAGGACCAAACTCCACTTTGTCTAGTTTATGGATCGATGTGTAGAAAAGTAGGGGAAGCAAACAAACAGACAAAGGTACCTAGTGTTCTTTTTTACTTCAATTGCTCTTTTTCACTCTAATTATTATTCTTGTTATTTTTGTGTGTGTGCTAATGAAGGTGTCAGGGATTGATTTAGGTGATGAATGTACAACTATGTAATGGTACTGCAAACAATCGAAAGTACAATTTGTTTTGTATGAAAAAAAAAAAAAAAAAAAAAAATCAATGGTTAACAAACTTTTTAAAATATGAAGTTTAACAGTGATGTCACATTGAACCAGTGGTGCCTCAGCACCAACAGGCAACTGTTTGTTGTCTCAAAAGGATACATTACTTTTCCTAAAAGATCAAGCTTAATACTCATTAACTGGCCACCTATTTCCCTATTTAACCGTGTTATTACTGCAGCATTTTGCTCTTGCAATAATAAACATACTGTTTATACCTCAACTGTATGATAGAATTTCCGTTTATAAAAAAACTATTTTTGGAAAGTGAGTTTTCATTATTAATCAATTCAAATGACATATGCCTTGTTTGGATAACTGATGTCGTTAGGAGGATTGGATGGGATGCTAACCAGCGTTATCACAGGACTAGTGATTGTGCATGTGTTTAGGAAATGCCAGTAATGGGCACCAGGCTAACTGGCCTTCAAAGGCCCAAGGGAGTGGCAGATTTTGACTAACCACTGAGAGCAAAAGCCAAGCCTCAGTGTGGCCCATGCCACAGGCACCATTTTGGGGAGATTGTGTGGCAATCCCAGAGTGGGGAAGTTTTTTTGTGAGTGAGAAATATAGGGCCAAGGGTCTTTTTAAAGAAAGGCCTGCACATAGTACCCTTCAGTTTAGACCCAAGTTTCTCAAGAGGGAGCTATTAGCTTGGCGGGGGTGGGGATGGGAGGCTCTTCTTCATCATGCTGGACCTTCTTAAGTACTGCAGGTCCCCGCCACTAAACCACATTTCTAACCCACCCCTTCAGGCTTGCTGGCATATTTCAGCACTAACCTCAAGTTCCTCATGCTCCTGAGCCCCTCTTAGTAAAAAGGCCCAAAGGTAGAACTCCATTCCCATTCAGCAATGGCAGGCAGAGATAGTTCTGTGGACTGACATCTGGGCTACCATGCAGAAGCCAGTGTGGACAATGTCACCAAAACAGCTCGATCACCATCCTGTTCCAATGCTGTAGAGCCGATTTCTTAATTGTTGATGAGGATGATGATGGTGGAGGCCAAACTGAAGCTTATTATGTGCCAGACCCTATCCTAATCCTCTTGACTTTAAGAAGCAGGTATGCTTATTTATTTGCAAATGTAGAAATTGAGGCTTAGGGAAGCCAAATAATTATTGCCAGGTCACATAGGGGTGGAATCTTAATTAATTCTCCCGACAACAGGGATAAAGACAGATAGAAAAACTAAACTGAAACCAAAGACCTGGTATCAATACCATTATCTGGCCTTGGTACTGCTGGGATTTGGCCACAATGCTCACTCTACACAGCCAGATCTGTGATTATTGCTGGGAAATAATGGTGATGACACTGGTAGCACATATCCACTGACAAGATGCTTTTCATGCATTCACTTACATAATCTTCACAAGAAGCAGGTAAACTTATTGACCCCATTCTCCGGATGAGGAATTGAGGAACAGTGAGGTTCAGCAACTTGCCCGAGGTTACCAGGTTAGTAAATACCAAGGTATTCTGACTCCTCTGAGGTCCAAGCTCTTAATGATATGTTTAGGGAGGGAAAAAATGGCTTCTAGGCCACAAGGGGGTGACAGAAGACTAACTGGGGCCCCCCAAAGGAAAAGGTACTGGATATACAACCCAAATCACAGGCATCATAAAAATAAGACAACGTGGCTGAATAAGTTCCCCAAGTCCTTTATGGGCTGGGTTTGGCAGCAATAATGAAAATGAGGCATTTGGTTCCTTTGGGGCAGAGCCTGAATGTACTGGTTCCCAATTTCTCTTCTGGGGGATGCTAGCCACACAGTGGATATGTGCTACCAGTGTCATCACCATTACTGAACCTCACTGTTCCTCAATTCCTCATCCAGAAGGGGAAATGCTTTAAACCAGGATGATACAGTGTTTCTCCAGGGGCACTACTGGCACTTGGGGGCTACACTCAGCTTTCTTATGTATCCTGGATCCTCATCCACTGATGCTAGTAGGACCCCTCTCTTGTCCTTGTGACAACTGAAAAACTACAGAAGGCTGAGAGTCATGGGGCTGGTTGATCAGAAAGGGACAGGAGGGAGAGATGGATGGGTGCCAGGCATGGGGGTTAGGGCTCAGGAGTCAACTCCAGGTTTCAAGCTCTGCTGTAAAGCACTCAAAGCATGCCTAGCTCAGATCCTGAGTGCTATTATTACTGTGTTGGAGTCCTCACTCTCACTATGTGATACTGGGTCCCAGCCATCTGGGCCTCAGTTTCTCCATCTGTACAACAAAGGTATTTGGGCTAGAATGGTTTCTAAGGGCTCCTGTGGAATTCCAAATGTTCACATTAGGTTAATAAATAGCATTTGATTGAGAGAGACCATTACCTTCATGACCCACAAAATGTTGGGGTGAGAATATGCACCCAGTCTGGGTATGGGGCAGACCCCAGGCCAGGGGAGCTGGCACCCACCTGCCACCACCACTGAGTTACCTTTCTCCTTGACCTCTGCTGTCCAGTAGATGTCTGAGTCCTGTGTGAGCTGGGCCTGGAACGGGGAGGTGTTGGGGGACAGGTCCTTGTCTGTGATATTCAACACTTGGGGCACAGGGCTTTTGTTGCAGATGGTGATCTGACGGGGCTCAGGGACTGGGCCATGGTCGTTGACATCGATAAGCGTTAGCAGGAGGGTTCCTGTGCCAGTGGTGGGAGGGTTCCCTGTACATAAATACACATATGACCCCTTTTCAGTATCAGCCCTTGGTTGGGTTGATGAATCAATGATAAGCTCCCCTATGATCTATCTAATCGGCTTCAGGGAGGCTCCTGTTTATTGTCCAATTGTAACCTCTCAATACCCTCCCTTGCCAGTAGATGGCATGCCAATGATGGCAAATATGTGGCAATCATACCATATTCTCATTTAGTGTCCATGGCAGACATTACTAATTGATCAGCACAGTTGCAGCCATTCATCCAGACAGCCACCACCAATCTATCTCAAAGCAAAACCTATTCACCATCTCAGGGCTAATCCAGTGTTGGCCAATCAGCTTCACAGAAGCTTCCTTCACAGCCTGCTATAAATTCTCAACTGCCTCCAGGCCCTGGTGCATTATGAATCAAGCCAGAGAGGGCAACTGCATCATAACTTCCAATCCTATAATGGTGTGACATCACTAATCAATCATGGCACTTTTCCAGAGAACCCAGATTGATCTAGGCAGGCCTTCTCAAGCAATCACAAGGGGAAACTGACAGGCCAATTCAGGGCTCAGTGAACCACAAACTTAGACTGCAGCAAGCCCTCAGGCTAATGACATCTAACCCTTAGGTTTTAGAGAAATCTGAATCATGGCCAACTACCCTATGACCAGCCTTTAAAATGCTCCTCTGAAAGACCCCTTTGACCCTCCAGGTTGGTTTGCTGAGCCCCCACCCCACTCCATACTCTGCCTATTGGGAGACATGCTGTGTCAGGTCACCTAGAAACCAAAGATGCACCTCGTGGAAGGGCCAGGAGGGAGCTCTCACCATTGTCTGTGGCCAAGACTGTGACTTCATAGATGTTGTTCCTCACAAACTGCTCGTCCTCACGGTCCAAGATGCCCACGGCGGTGACCTGCCCACTGTCTGAGTCCATGGCCAGCCACTCTGCTGGGTCTCTCAGGATGTGGTAGCTGGAGGGTAGAAGTTGAAAAGTCACACCCAGAATACTTAGAATTTTGATGGCTTGCCAACTGGAAAATGGAATCGTGGGTCTGGGTTCTTAAGCAAGGCCAAAGGGAAAGTCACATCTCACAGGTGGGGTAGGGCTCCCAGGAGGGATACGTGAAAGGGAGAGGAAACACCTGTCCCTCGCCCCTACTCAGTCTTCAGCTTCTAGGAGGGTGAGAAGGAGGGATCCTGTGCAGGAATGACGTTCAAAATATTTAACAATTTTTATGGTAGTCAGAAAAAATGCTGGCTATAACACTCAATCCATCCAACTGTTCCAGTACATTTGGCTGGAGTTGAGCCCCTCTGAGTACCTGATCTTCTGACTCTCCTTGTCGGGGTCCTGTGCAGTGTAGGTGCAGACAGCCTCCCCGATGGGGATGCCCTCCTGGACCTCGATGACTTTGGAGGGTGGGACGAACACGGGGGCCTCGTTCACATCTTCCACATGGACCACCACGGTGGCCGTGGAGGTCGGGAGCTTCACCACGAAGCGAGCCTCGTTGGTCACTTCAACGTACAGGGTGTGTTGGTTTTGGACCTCGAAATCCAAGACCTGGAGAAGAAGAGGAAGGACTTGAGCCACCATTTTGTGAGGAGGCCCCTTGCAGGGCTGTGGATGTCAGAGGGAAGGGGCCATATTCAGGGGCTCCAGGCCCCACCAGGACACTGCTGCCCCCTGCCTGCCCCACAAAGCCTCCTGTATGTCCTGGACACCCAGTGGGGTGTCTCAGACCACCAGAAAGGCAACTGGCCTAGTAAATCCTGGAGCACTGGGGGTGGTGGTGCCCTCTAGGGGCTGTTTTAGAAACTTGTGGAGACATTTCTAGTTGTCATAACGAGAGGGACACACACCATCGGCATTTACAGGCTGGGAAAGGAATACCACGTCCTACAATGTTACAGACCCAAACAACGGTCCCATATCCCATGTGAGTTTTGACTATTTCCTTGGACATTCATGGATCTGAAAAACCTGTTTACAATTGGACTGTAAAACATGTTTTACATATAAACCAAATTTTTGGTGTGGTTTTAATATATACTGGATTTTCTAGGAATGCAACTTCTAAGGAGAGCCTGTACTTTGATTTGTTCAGGACTTTCCCAAGAGTTGTTTATTTTTTGTTCTGGAAAGTCACCACAAAGACATCAATCCCACTTGTGCTATCTGAGTTGCCAGGGTGACATACTGTATCCACTGCGTTTGGATGATTCTACAAATAGATGCAAGTAACTGGCCACTTCATTATATTTTCTAGTGTAGTTGTGCCTAAAAGTTTACATACTGAAATATTTTATTAGTTATTTCCTATAAATTTCTCCTTTATTTTATGGTTAGAGCATTCTATTTTTCTAGAAATTGTATGAAGTTATATTATAGTTGTATTATATCTGGAAGGTATATTATAAATGAACTTTGTTTTGGAATATAAAAGAGGCATCACAAACTATTTGTTGCAAAAAGAGCACATTGAATCCTCTGAAAGAGATGAGAAACAGTCTTGAAAGCATTATGTAAAACACTGCTTCTCAAACTGGGGCATTTTCCATAGAAAACCAGGAGGTAAAAGAAATGGAAGCTAAGGCCTGTCTTCCTAATCAATTTTATTCAAATACTTTTGAAAGGCAAGAGTATGCCTAATTACTAAGTAATTTGAAGCATTTTACTCTTCAAACACCTAGATACGTGTTAAGGAATAAATGTGAAATTAGCATGAATTCAAATAAAACAGAAAGCCCTGCAGCTTGGACACCCTCTGCATGAGTAGACTGATTGGAAGCAGCCATCGGACATCGGGCTCTAAAGGGAAGGGCTCTGCTGATCAGCACCCCTTATCTGTTTTATGAATTGGGCACCTGTGTGAGATTCAGCCTAAACAAAGTCACCCCCAACACAAGAATGGAGGGGAAGTGTCGGCAGACACAGGCAGGTGGCTCGGCTCAGCTTCCTGCAGCTCAGGCGGATGCAGCCTCCATGTCCTGGAGGCTGCAGACTGGGCTACCCCAGGTGTGGCCTTATCTAAAGTCAAAACTGACTCACCTTCCTGGTCATCAGGATACCCTGGTTGCTCTCAGGGTCAGTGGTGATGGTAAAGCGGTCCTCGTCGTCACCTCCCACGATTCGATAGGTGGCGTGCCACGCTGGTGAGCTGGGGGCGTCCAGATCGGTCACAGTCAACCGCTGCACCTCATGGCCCACGGCATTCTCAGGCACCCAGGCCTCGTACTGTCAATGTGGGAGGCATGGCACAGTCAGACCTCAGAGGCTGCCCATCCAGAGAGCCTGTTCTACCCTTCTGTGCATCCTCCAAACAACTCCAGGAGAGCCTCTCCTGGACCACCCACTGACTTCTCAGATGTGCAGGGCACAAACCTGGTACAGGGTGTCCCCACGCATCAGCCTGACTGCTGCTGGGCCAGACCACATCAAACTCGGGCCTGGTTTCCCTAAGCTAGGGGCCTGATACACCTGGAGACATCTCTGTGGTCTGGGTACCCAAGACCCTGCCATGGGTAGGACCTATCTACCTGAAACCAGAAAGATATAATAAGGAAAGTGGCAGAAGGGTAGGTGCCTGATTGCTCAGAGAGGTGATCAGGAACTTTTCTTGGAGTTCTGGGACAAGTGGCAAAGACTGAGAAATTAACAGCTCAGAACAAAATGTTAATCAACATCACTTTCAGGCCTAACATAATGGAGAAAGGTCCCGCAGCCAGAGCTCTCTAAAGATGGAAGGTGAGTTGCCTTGAATGGCACAGAATCCTGTCACTGGAGGTATACAAACATTCAACGGGGGAAGACAGGCAGGTTTAGGTACAAGGGAAATTGAAAGCTTTCATATCAACACAGATTTTTATATCATGCACTTATATAGTAGGCATTCTGTTAAGAACTTTCCATAGATTATCTCATTTAAAACTCAGAACAATGTAGTAGGTATTATCAATTTCCTTTTCACAGATTAGTACATACAGCCCAGAGAGGTTAAGTAGCTGTGTAAAGTCACATAGCTGGTAAGAGGTGGGGCTAGGACTTGAAACAATGCAGGCTGGTTTCAGTTTCACTAGAAAAGAAAGACCTTAGTCCTTTATTATTTGATGAGGGAAGAAGGGGCATTACCTTCTGGGGGTCAAACATGGGAGCATTATCGTTGGCATCAAGGATCTCCACTACTGCCACTGCTGTGGTGGTGGAGCCGTCTCCATCCATGTCTGTAGCCTGGATGGTCAACGTGTACTCAGGAACCCTCTGGGGAGAAAGCAGGGAGAGCGGAAGCCCACTGAGTTCAGTCTGTGGGGTACCTACCTGGGCTCTGGGAAGCACAGCCTTGGGTGTGCGTGAAGGGGAAGGGAGTGTTTCTCACACCCCTCACTTCCCGTCTCACAGTGCTCTCTTGACTCTTTGTCCCACCCCTCCTTCACTGCCAGAAAGGACAGAGGCAAAGGAGGAGGGTCTGGGCGAGGGGAACTGCTGGTCCAAAGAGCTCTCCTGGGCCTGTCCAGGAGAAGCCTGGGCATTGCCCCCTGACCCCTGGCTGGCCCAGAAAGGGAGCTTTGAGAAGGGATTTGAGCAAAGCTATTAATTAGAAAACAGGAGGCCACTCCAATATCCACGGAACTAATTCTACTTTGTGGCACACAAGGGACAAATCTGGGCCATGTGCATGCTAAGTGAGCCATTCCGAGAGGAAATGGGAAAACCTACAAAAAAAATCAAATGCCTGCATTTTACAGCTGCCTCCTCAGCCTCGGAGATTTAACGAGATCGTTTGGCACCGGGCCACTGGCCCAAGGGAGCTGTGGGACATCAGCGTGTGAGCACAGCCGCAGCCGCCTCAGCTGACTTGGGTCCCCACTGCTGTGCTGTGGGCTCTGGAGGCAGGGACAGGGCCTTCTGCTCTGAGTGTCAGGCCCCGGGGGACAGTATTTTCCTGAAGGGCCCCTCACCTCCCGGTCCAAGCCACTGGAGATGACGCTGATGGTGCCGGTGCTCCGGTGGATGGTGAACATGAGGTCGTGTGGGTCCTTTGGCTCTTGGCTGTGGATGGAGTAAGCAACCACCCCATTGTAGGTGTTGATGGCATCGTCCTCGTCCGTGGCTGTCACCTGCATCACAGAAGTGCCTGGAGGGGAGAAAGGATGAGTGCACACCTTCCCTCCCAACTCTGATTCCAGCCTTGCCTTCTTCTAGAACTCTGAGAGGCTCCGCCCTGCCCATCATCTTGGATCTGTCATCCACATCGTGGCTGAGATTGCTAGTTTGTGCCCATTTTCCATCCTCTCTTCTTTCATAGAAACATAATCCTCATTTTAGGCCATGCACAGGCCTCAACAGGATTGACTGTATAGATCCAGAAATGGAGAGTGCAGTGCTGTATTGTAGGTACACTGACAAAGGATGTCTGTGAGTAGAGTTGAGGGAGGAGGGCTGGGGGAAGGATGACCTGGAATAAAGACTATTTCCCAGCCTCTTTGCAGCTAGCTGTGGGCACGAGACTAAATTTGCACAACAGGATACACGCGAGTTTGGGGGAAGTATTTTTAAAAATATGGGGCTTGCTTTTTTTACCCTGTCCCTTCTTCCATGAGGTAAACTTGGGAATGAAAACCAAAACACAGAACAACAAGACTGAAGGAAACTGTCTCCAACACCATGAAGCACTACTCCAGCCTGAACTGACTACTTCTGGACTTCCTGAATAAAGAAGATCAAGGAAGAAAAGGGAAAAACAAAAAAAACACAAAACAAAAAAACTCCCCCCAAACTTCCTTTTTGCTTAAGGCACTGTTTTTATTTGGAGAAGGGAGGGGGGTTCTGTAATTGGTGATCTAACCAATTCACACTTCTCTGTATTTCTCCACAACTCAGGAGTAAAGAGGGAGAGGAGGGACACTCTCCCACCAGCACCTGCTATGAGAGGTCATTAACATGCACCTGCTTCTCAACTCTTCTGCTGGCTCCTGCTGTCCTCTCTGCCAGCTATGGCAATCTATTTTCAGCTTTCCAAAAACCATGTTCTCATACCTCCCAGACTTTGCTGCTTTCTTTGTAGCTGCCATTTACTGAATAACGATGTCAGGTGATTTATATTACCTAACAGGATTCACATATTAGTTCCAATTTTCACAATTTTTCAAAGTAGATATTCCCATTTTCAGATGTGAGGATGGAGGCTCAAGAGATCAAGAACTTGCCCAGGGTCACGGCTGGCAAAGAGGCAAAGTCAAGGTTCAAAGCTAGTGGTGGTTCCCAAACCTGGCTGATCATCTGAATCTTCTGGAAATTTTCAAATACACAAACTTCAGGGATCTACCCCAGGATCATCCTGGCTCAGGAATCTTGGGGTGGAGTGGGGGAATCTGGATTTTTAAGAAGACCCCAGGTGATCTAATGTCTAGCCAAAGGAATCAGGCACAGAGGGGTCTTCCAGCCTTTAAGGCCCTGGGCTGACCTCCGGATGGTTCCAGAAGTTGACCCAAGGCCCAGTCTGGGTCCAGCAGACCCCCAGCTTTCCCCTCCCCAATCTTCTTACCAGGCAGTGCCCCCTCCAAGACGCTCCCCTTAAAGACATCCTGGATGAACTTGGGCTTGTGGTCATTCTGGTCCATCACGATGATGGAGATGTTCATGGGCTCTTCCACCGATGCACCGTTCTCTGACACCGCATGGCCAAAGAGCTGTTGGCACAAAGGTCTGGGATCAGCCTGGGGCTGCCTCCCCACCAGGGCCTAGAGCCCTGCTCCTCATCCCCCGAGGGGGCATTTACATTGGATGCTAAAGGCTACTTGCCTCATACTTGGCAATCTTCTCCCGGTCCAGTGGCTTATTCAACAACAACCAGCCTGTCTCTTTCTCTATGGTGAAGACACCCTCAGGGGGGCTGTCTGCCCCAGGCCCTGTGATGCTGTAGAAAATCTTAGTGCCTCTGTCCTTATTAGATTTGAGCTGGAAGCAAAAGAATGGCCGCTGACAAATATCTCATGATTGCAGCAAAGAACCCTCCTCACTGGGAGTGGGGCTGGGCTGCCTTATCAGACTGGGCCCCTGAGACAGATACTTTCCTCTACAGGTCCGAGCACTCTGTATTGAGAAATCTCAGATTCAGGTCTCTGGAGGGGGGGTTCCTTCTGCTACTAATGACTCCCAGGAAGAAGACACAGTTGTACCTGATTCAGCCTCTGGGGGAAGGGACCCTTGCCATTCTCAGAGACGGATATTGGCGGGACCACCCATTCTCTCTTGCGTCTTTGTAAGATGCGTTTGGATGGGGAGCTGGTCAATGCCTTCATTTCCTGCAAGGAGAGAAGATCCTTAACCCAAATATACAAACAGCTGGAACATACCCCAATGTCATCTCACTTACAAGTGTTCAGAGCGGGGAGAAAGAACTAAATGGGCATGTTGCAAAAGGAAACTTGGAAACAACCTAAGTGTTCACTTACAGAAGACTGATTAAATGCACCATAGTACACCCACCTAGCGTGATACTAGGCAGCTCTAAAAATGAGGAATGAGGAGGTTTTCTACGTGCTGGCACTGGAAGATCCTTGATATATAATGTTAAATGAAAAGAGCAAGGTATGGAGCAGCTTAAATATAGTATTTCATTTTATTTAACAAACACTTACATAGTGCTTAATGTGTGCAGGCCATGTCCCACCTTTCATATAAAAAGGTAGGAAAATAAGACTGTATGGTCACATTTGCTTGTACATACATAGACAAAGGCTTGGAGAATATAGGAGAAATTATAATAGCAGTTATGTGTGGGAAAGGGGGGTAAGAATTATACTGATGCATTGCTAAGTACAAAAAGAAAGGGGTGGACATGTGACTAGGATGTTAGCTTTTTCATAAAGTAGAGGAGAAATAAGAGTCTATATTTTTAGCTGCATACACACACACTCACATATACACATATATAAAATAAACTCTGGAAGGAAAGACAAACCACTAAAAGTGGTTATCTTATTTTATCTTTGGGGTGGTGTAGAGAGGGAATTATGCAGATGAAGACAGACAAATTGTATCACTTTTTTATATTAAAAAATTAAACCATGTGGATATATTAGCTATTCAAAAAAAGTAAATTAAAAGAAACAAAGACATGTGACCAAGCACCTCAGGTCCATCTTCCCAGAGGCTCATGGGAAGTCCTGTGTTAGACCCGCCTTCACTTGGGGTTTACCTGGATGATGTGGGAAACAAGGAGAGGAAGATGGGAGAGGAATCCAAAGGATGAAGGGTACTGGGTTTTGGTGGTTAGTCACCAGGCAGCTCCTTGCCCCACTGCCCTGACTCGCCAGCACCTCTCCTGGGGAGCTGCAAGGGCTGCTGTACATAGAGCAGTGTCCACACCCAGAGATGTGGGCAATCGAGGCTAACATTACCTCCTCTGAAGGCTTAACTTGGCTCACAACGGCCACAGCAACCAAGGACTCCTGGCCAGCTGCATCCTGGGCATGCACGGAGAATGTTCTTCTCCCATCCTGCAGGTGGACACGGTGTTTCACCTGGACTGTTCCGTCACTCAGTACAGTGAAGTCGTCGTCATCAGTGCTAAGCAGTGCTGACTCTTGTCCAGGGCAGCCCATGAAGACTACTGTGGGGAAGGGAAAAAGAGAGCATTAGGGATCGGAGGGCTCTGGAAGGTACCCTAAGGGACTTAAGACGTGACAAAGGTCTCCTGATTGGACCAAGGACTGCTACCAAGTGGCTGCAGAAGGGAGACTTGGCTTATTTCCTCTGATCAGCAGCATGACCAGTAGACCCTGCATCACTGACCAAACACACATTTCAGAGGGAACTTCCAATTTTGACCTTAAGAGGGAAGGTCATGTGGTCAGTTTCTGGGCCCAAACCCTTCTTGGCATTTGAGGCCAGACAACCAAGATCAGAGATGTTCAGTGACATTAGCCCCATGTGGCCTCATGAGGCACAGGGCTGAGCTGAGGTCACAGCTGGAGACATTCAGACTTTCCAAAGCCCACAGGTGTACCCCACTACGCTGTAGCCCACACAGATCATTCTGGACAGCCTCTGATTATTCCACTTTGTCATGCTCATTCCGAATCCCCCTGGCTCAGCCGCCCTTTAAACAAGCATTCTCAGTTAATGACTGCCATTCACCAAGCCCAAGACTAGTCCCATATCATCCTTACAACCACCATGGTAGGTATTAGCCCCTTTTCAGCAGCTGGAGCTGCGTGACTCCAAGACACACACCAGAGAGTATTCAGGGCTGATGTTCTCACCTGCCCGTCCTTGTGGCCCAGGTGTGAAATCAGGGGACCTGCTGGGGCCTCCATCGGCACCAGGCCCCAGCCCGGGGCTTCCCTACTGCCGGCCCAGACACCAGCGCTCACTGTCACCAGACTGCAGCAAAACACAGACCACAAGGACAGTGCTGGCCACGGTCTCCCATGCCCTTTTTGGAAAAGTTGTCACTTAGTCTCAGATTATAATTACTTTAGTATTAAAAAAAACCTTTCTGTAAAATAAGAAAGGATAACAGATGAGTTTTTTTAATGACAAAAGTGATGTGAACATGATTAAGTATTTGAATGGTGTATACGAGTATAATATGAAAAAGAAGTCTGATGTGGGAGTGTAAAATGATACAATCACATTGGAAAACCATTTGGCATTATGTGCTAAAGTGATACACGTTCCCCAAGATCCAGTGATTCCACTCTGAGGTCTAGACCCAACAAAAATACATTCACCCAAAGACATGCAGCACTACTCATAACACCTAAAATCTGGAATCAGTCCAAAGGTCCATCAAAGTGGAATGGATGGAAACATTATGGCATACTCACACAATGAAATGATTCAACTACAAGTACACGGGACAACATGGAAGAATCTTACAAATATAAGGTTGAGTAACAGAGGCCAGATACAAGAGAAGACATATGTATGAGTCCACTGACACCAAGTTCAAAAACAGGCAAAACTAATCTAGGTTAAAGAAATTACAGCACTGGTCACCTTTTGGGGAGGGTGGTTAGTGACTGGAAGGGGGCAGAAGGGCGTTTCTGGAATGCTGGTAATGGTGTGTCCCAATCTGGGTGCTGGTTATACAGTTATTCTCCTTGTGAAAATGCCCCAAGCTGTAAACTTATGATATGTACATTTATGTATGAGATACTTTGATTTTCATTTGATGAAACTTTCTGCATTAGCGCATATACATTTCTGAAGGGCTCCACAATAAAGACATATTGATTTAACGATTGCTCTCTACTCATGGCCATTTGTTTTTAATCTCAGGCTATTATGATCAATAGTGTTATGAGCATCCTTGTATGAACTTCTTTGCACACCTGTACAAGTGTATCCGTGGTGTAAATTCTCAAACCCAAATTGCTAGGTCAAAGGGTAGCAAAAAGAAAACCACATCTAACGAGGAGGGCAGAAGATGCCGATTCATCCTTGTCGGGTACATTCGTGCACACAGTGACTCACTCACGCAAACACTTACGAACACCTACTATGTGTCAGGCATCTTCTAGGCACTGGGGATCCAACACTGAAACAAAAGAGGTAAAAAAAAGTCCTTGCCCTTGTGGCACTTAAATAAGATTATTACATGCAAAATCACGAGTAACACATTAGGTTCAACCCTATGAAAACTGCCACTTTTGTAGGTCAAAAATAGTCAAATGCAGGCAATTTCAACTTAAAGCTAAAAATTCTAGCAAATATAAATTGTTTGAGATAGGGATAAATACAATATAGAAATATGCAGCAGGAAAGGAAGATGGGGTGAGGGTTGCAATAGTAAATAAGATAGTCAGGGAAGGCATGTTTGAGAAAGTTACAATTGAGCAAAGACCTGAGGGAGGCCAGGGAGAGAGTCTTGCAGGTAACCGGAGGAAGAGCTTGTGGTAGGTGAGGGGATAGCAAATGCAAAGGCCCTGAGGCATGTTGGAGCCACAGTGGGAGGCCAGGCCAGGCAGCACAGGGGATGCCAGCAGCTTTTTTATGAATGTCATTTGCTTCACAACAGCAAGTCCTACTGATCTGTGAAATCTAGAAGCTCCCAGCCAATGTGGAAAAGAGGTGGGCTTGGGAGGAAAGGATGGGGAACATAAACAGCCGCCTTCAGCTCCTGGTACCAGGCAGGAGACAGCTCAGGCACACAGGCAGGCTCCTTTGTGGGAAGGCCAGAGGAGCCTGTGAGAAAGAGAAGATTGCTTAGAAACCAGGCCTGCCTCCATGACGACGCCCCGCTGAGGAGTCTTGGGCTGGGCATGCTCGCCAGTGGGAAGGAGGGGAGAGGGATGTATGCCTGATCCAGCTCCAGAGGGTCCCAGGGGCCACAAGATTCCCAGGAGGGCCTGCCCCTTACCTCCCACACACAGCTTCGTAGGCTCATCTGAGGGAGCTCACTTTGCTTTAGGGCTAGAAGAACCAGGGGTGATAGGGAGCAAAGGTTAAATTATCTCAAATACAGGGCAAATGTTAAATAATCTGTATCTTCTGCACTCCATGGGTCATTAATCCAGCAAAGTGATATTTATAATATAGGCTTTGAATTATCTAGGGGAATCCATATGCTATGAAGTAAAAGCAAATAAGCAGACTGCATGGTACATATAAATATACATGGAAAAAGAAAAAACTGGAAGAAATGAACCTTTCCAATGAATGTGATTACCACCAGTAACTAGTTTTCTTTATTTTTCTGTAGGTCCAGATTTTCTCTTAACATGCATCAATTTCAAGAGTCAGGAATCTCTCCCCTCATGAATTACTATTAATAGCTAAAATTTACCTGCTTTCTTATTTAATCTTTATGTAGCACCCTATGAAGTAGGTCTTTTTTAAAAAAATATTTTCATTGTGGTAACATGCACATAACATAAATCTGCCACTATGACCACTTTTGAGTGCACATTCACAATGTCGTGCTACCTTCACCACCCTCCATTACCGCAAGTTTGCCATCACCCAGAAGAGAAACTCTACCCAAGAACCTTCAACTGCCCATTCTCGCCTCCCCTGGCCCCTGGTGACCTCTAGTTACTTTCTATCTCTTTCTTTTATGAATTTGCTTAATCTAGATATTTCATGTAAATAGAATCATACAATTTTTGTCCTTTTACAGCCGACTTATAGTGGTAGATTTTTTTCCCCCGGTAGGTTTTTTTTTTTTTTTTTTTTAATCTTCATTTTATTGAGATATATTCACATACCACGCAGTCATACAAAACAAATAGTACTTTCGATTGTTTACAGTACCATTACATAGTGGTACATTCATCACCCAAATCAATCCCTGACACCTTCATTAGCACACACACAAAAATAACAAGAATAATAATTAGAGTGAAAAAGAGCAATTGAAGTAAAAAAGAACACTGGGTACCTTTGTCTGTTTGTTTCCTTCCCCTATTTTTCTACTCATCCATCCATAAACTAGACAAAGTGGAGTGTGGTCCTTATGGCTTTCCCAATCCCATTGTCACCCCTCATAAGCTACATTTTTATACAACTGTCTTCGAGATTCATGGGTTCTGGGTTGTAGTTTGATAGTTTCAGGTATCCACCACCAGCTACCCCAATTCTTTAGAACCTAAAAAGGGTTGTCTAAAGTGTGCGTAAGAGTGCCCACCAGAGAGACCTCTCGGCTCCTTTTGGAATCTCTCTGCTACTGAAGCTTATTTCATTTCCTTTCACATCCCCCTTTTGGTCAAGAAGATGTTCTCCGTCCCATGATGCCGGGTCTACATTCCTCCCCGGGAGTCATATTCCACGTCGCCAGGGAGATTCACTCCCCTGGGTGTCTGATCCCACGTAGGGGGGAGGGCAGTGATTTCAGCTTTCACGTTGGCTTAGCCAGAGAGAGAGGGCCACATCTGAGCAACAAAGAGGCATTCGGGAGGAGGCTCTTAGGCACAACCATAGAGAGGCCTAGCCTCTCCTTTGCAGCAACCGTCTTCCCAAGGGTAAAACCTATGGTAGAGGGCTCAACCCATCAAACCACCAGTCCCCTATGTCTGCGGTCATGTTAGCAACCATGGAGGTGGGGTAGGCCAACACCCCTGCATTCTCCACAGGCTCCTCAAGGGGGCACTACATCTTTTTTTTTTCCCTTGTTTTTCTTTTTTTTTTTTTTAACTTTCCCTTCTTTTTTAAGTTAACTGTATGAAAAAAAAGTTAAAAAGAAAACAAACATACAATAAAAGAACATTTCAAAGAGACCATAACAAGGGAGTAAGAAAAAGACAACTAACCTAAGATAACTGCTTAACTTCCAACATGTTCCTACTTTACCCCAAGAGAGTTACATAATATAGCAACATTTCTGTGAACTTGTTCCTTCTATATCCATCAGAAATTAACAGACCATAGTCATTCCTGGGCATCCCCAGAACGTTAAATAGCTTATCTGTTCTTCTTGGATTATTGTTCCCCCTTCCTTAATTGCTCTCTATTGCTAGTTCCCCTACATTCTACATTATAAGCCATTTGTTTTACATTTTTCAAAGTTCACATTAGTGGTAGCATATAATATTTCTCTTTTTGTGCCTGGCTTATTTCGCTTAGCATTATGTCTTCAAGGTTCATCCATGTTGTCATATGTTTCACGAGATCGTTCCTTCTTACTGCCGCGTAGTATTCCATCGTGTGTATATACCACATTTTATTTATCCACTCATCTGTTGATGGACATTTGGGTTGTTTCCATCTTTTGGCAATTGCGAATAATGCTGCTATGAACATTGGCGTGCAGATATCTGTTCGTGTCACTGCTTTCCGACCTTCCGGGTATATACTGAGAAGTGCAATCGCTGGATCGAATGGTAACTCTATATCTAGTTTTCTAAGGAACTGCCAGACTGACTTCCAGAGTGGCTGAACCATTATACAGTCCCACCAACAGTGAATAAGAGTTCCAATTTCTCCACATCCCCTCCAGCATTTGTAGTTTCCTGTTTGTTTAATGGCAGCCATTCTAATCGGTCTGAGATGGTATCTCATTGTGGTCTTAATTTGCATCTCTCTAATAGCTAGTGAAGCTGAACATTTTTTCATGTGTTTCTTGGCCATTTGTATTTCCTCTTCAGAGAACTGTCTTTTCATATCTTTTGCCCATTTTATAATTGGGCTGTCTGTACTATTGTCATTGAGTTGTAGGATTTCTTTACATATGCAAGATATCAGTCTTTTGTCAGATACATGGTTTCCAAAAATTTTTTCCCATTGAGTTGGCTGCCTCTTTACCTTTTTGAGAAATTCCTTTGAGGTGCAGAAACTTCTAAGCTTAAGGAGTTCCCATTTATCTATTTTCTCTTTTGTTGCTTGTGCTTTGGGTGTAAAGTCTAGGAAGTGGCCGCCTAATACAAGGTCTTGAAGATGTTTTCCTACATTATCTTCTAGGAGTTTTATGGTACTTTCTTTTATATTGAGATCTTTGGTCCATTTTGAGTTAATTTTTGTGTAGGGGGTGAGGTAGGGGTCCTCTTTCATTCTTTTGGATATGGATATCCAACTCTCCCAGCCCCATTTGTTGAAAAGACCATTATGACTCAGTTCAGTGACTTTGGGGGCCTTATCAAAGATCAGTTGGCCATAGATCTGAGGGTCTATCTCCGAATTCGCAATTCGATTCCATTGATCTATATGTCTATCTTTGTGCCAGTACCATGCTGTTTTGGCAACTGTGGCTTTATAATAAGCTTCAAAGTCAGGGAGTGTAAGTCCTCCCACTTCGTTTTTCTTTTTTAGAGTGTCTTTAGCAATTCGAGGCATCTTCCCTTTCCAAATAAATTTGATAACTAGCTTTTCCAAGTCTGCAAAGTAGGTTGTTGGAATTTTGATTGGGATTGCATTGAATCTGTAGATGAGTTTGGGTAGAATTGACATCTTAATGACATTTAGTCTTCCTATCCATGAACATGGAATATTTTTCCATCTTTTAAGGTCCCCTTCTATTTCTTTTAGTAGAGTTATGTAGTTTTCTTTGTATAGGTCTTTTACATCTTTGGTTAAGTTTATTCCTAGGTACTTGATTTTTTTAGTTGCTATTGAAAATGGTATCTTTTTCTTGAGTGTCTCTTCAGTTTGTTCATTTCGAGCATATAGAAACATTACTGACTTATGTGCATTAATCTTGTATCCCGCTACTTTGCTAAATTTGTTTATTAGCTCTAGTAGCTGTATCATCGATTTCTCAGGGGTTTCTAGATATAAGATCATATCATCTGCAAACAATGACAGTTTTACTTCTTCTTTTCCAATTTGGATGCCTTTTATTTCTTTGTCTTGCCGGATTGCCCTGGCTAGCACTTCCAGCACAATGTTGAATAACAGTGGTGATAGCGGGCATCCTTGTCTTGTTCCTGATCTTAGAGGGAAGGCTTTCAGTCTCTCACCATTGAGTACTATGCTGGCTGTGGGTTTTTCATATATGCTCTTTATCATGTTGAGGAAGTTTCCTTCAATTCCTACCTTTTGAAGTGTTTTTATCAAAAACGGATGTTGGATTTTGTCAAATGCTTTTTCAGCATCTATTGAGATGATCAATTGATTTTTCCCTTTTGACTTGTTAATGTGTTGTAATACATTGATTGATTTTCTTATGTTGAACCATCCTTGCATGCCTGGAATGAACCCCACTTGGTCATGGTGTATGAGTTTTTTAATGTGTCTTTGGATTTGATTTGCAAGTATTTTGTTGAGGATTTTTGCATCTATATTCATTAGGGAGATTGGCCGGTAGTTTTCCTTTTTTGTAGCATCTTTGCCTGGTTTTGGTATTAGATTGATGTTAGCTTCATAAAATGAGTTAGGTAGTGTTCCATTTTCTTCAATGTTTTGAAAGAGTTTGAGTAAGATTGGTGTCAGTTCTTTCTGGAAAGTTTGGTAGAATTCCCCTGTGAAGCCATCTGGCCCTGGGCATTTATTTGTGGGAAGATTTTTGATGACTGATTGGATCTCTTTGCTTGTGATGGGTTGGTTGAGGTCTTCTATTTCTTCTCTGGTCAGTCTAGGTTGTTCATATGTTTCCAGGAAATTGTCCATTTCTTCTACATTATCCAGTTTGTTGCCATACAGTTGTTCATAATATCCTCTTATAATTTTTTTAATTTCTTCAGGATCTGCAGTTATGTCACCTTTTTCATTCATTATTTTGTTTATATGGGTCTTCTCTCTTTTTGATTTTGTCAGTCTAGCTAGGGGCTTGTCAATCTTGTTGATCTTCTCAAAGAACCAACTTTTGGTGATATTTATCCTCTATTGTTTTTTTGTTCTCTATGTCATTTATTACTGCTTTAATCCTTGTTATTTCTTTTCTTCTACTTGGTTTAGGATTGGTTTGCTGTTCATTTTCTAGCTTCTTCAGTTGATCCATTAGTTCTTTGATTTTGGCTCTTTCTTCCTGTTTAATATATGCGTTTAGTGCTATAAATTTCCCCCTTAGCACTGCTTTTGCTGCATCCCATAGGTTTTGGTATGTTGTGTTCTCATTTTCATTCGTCTCTATATATTTAGCAATTTCTCTTGCTATTTCTTCTTTAACCCACTGATTGTTTAGGAGTGTGTTGTTTAACCTCCAGGTATTTGTGAATTTTCTAAGTCTCTGATGGTTATTGACTTCTAATTGTATTCCATTGTGGTCAAAGAATGTGCTTTGAATAATTTCAATCTTTTTAAATTTATTGAGGCTTGTTTTATGTCCCAGCCTATGATCTATTCTGGAGAAAGTTCCATGAGCACTAGAAAAGTATGTGTATCCTGGTGATTTGGGATGTAATGTCCTGTATATGTCTGTTAAATCTAATTCATTTATCAGATTGTTTAGGTTTTCAGTTTCCTTACTGGTCTTCTGTCTGGTTGATCTATCTATAGGAGAGAGTGATGTGTTGAAGTCTCCCACAATTATTGTGGAAACATCAATTGCTTCCTTTAGTTTTGCCAGTGTTTCTCTCATGTATTTTGTGGCACCTTGATTGGGTGCATAGACATTTACGATTGTTATTTCTTCTTGCTGAATTGCCCCTTTTATTAGTATGTAGTGGCCTTCTTTGTCTCTCAAAACATCCCTGCATTTGAAGTCTATTTTATCTGAGATTAATATTGCCACACCTGCTTTCTTTTGGCTGTAGCTTGCATGAAATATTTTTTTCCATCCTTTCACTTTCAGTTTCTTTGTGTCCCTGTGTCTAAGATGAGTCTCTTGTATGCAACATATTGATGGTTCATTTTTTTTGATCCATTCTGCGAATCTATATCTTTTAATTGGGGAGTTTAATCCATTTACATTCAACGTTATAACCGTGAAGGCATTTCTTGAATCAGCCATCTTATCCTTTGGTTTATGTTTGTCATATTTTTCCCCTCTCTCTATTAATATCCTTTATTGTACCCATACCGAATCTCTTTAGTACTGAACCTTTCTCCAAGTCTCTCTGTCCTTTCTTTGTTTCTCTGTCTGTAGGGCTCCCTTTAGTATCTCCAGTAGGGCAGGTCTCTTGTTAGCAAATTCTCTCAGTATTTGTTTGTCTGTGAAAAATGTAAGCTCTCCCTCAAATTTGAAGGAGAGCTTTGCTGGATAAAGTATTCTTGGCTGGAAATTTTTCTCACTCATAATTTTAAATATATCGTGCCAATGCCTTCTTGCCTCCATGGTGGCTGCTGAGTAATCACTACTTAGTCTTATGCTGTTTCCTTTGTATGTGGTCAATTGCTTTTCTCTTGCTGCTTTCAGAACTTGCTCCTTCTCTTCTGTGTTTGACAGTGTGATCAGTATATGTCTCGGAGTGGGTTTATTTGGATTTATTCTATTTGGAGTTCGCTGAGCATTTATGATTTGTGTATTTATGTTGTTTAGAAGATTTGGGAAGTTTTCCCCAACAATTTCTTTGAATACTCTTCCTAGACCTTTACCCTTTTCTTCCCCTTCTGGGACACCAATGAGTCTTATATTCGGACGTTTCATATTATCTATCATATCCCTGAGGTCCGTTTCGATTTTTTCAATTTTTTTCCCCATTCTTTCTTTTATGCTTTCATTTTCCATTCTGTCATCTTCCAGGTCACTGATTCGTTGTTCAACTTCCTCTAGTCTTGTACTATGAGTGTCCAGAATCTTTTTAATTTGGTCAACAGTTTCTTTAATTTCCATAAGATCATCCATTTTTTTATTTAGTCTTGCAATGTCTTCTTTATGCTCTTCTAGGGTCTTCTTGATTTCCTTTGTATCCCGTACTATGGTCTCATTGTTCGTCTTTAGTTCTTTGAGTAGCTGCTCTAGGTGCTGTGTCTTTTCTGATCTTTTGATTTGGGTGCTTGGGCTTGGGTTATCCATAGCGTCTGGTTTTTTCATATGCTTTATAATTTTCTGTTGTTTTTGGCCTCGTGGCATTTGCTGAACTTGATAGGGTTCTTTTAGGATTTGTAGACCAATTGAAGTCCTTATCTCTAATTTATCAGATCTACAGCTTCGTGGAGTACACTTTCTCTAACTAACCAGCAGGTGGCATCCACGAGCCACCTGTTCTCCACAAGCCAGTTCTCCCCTGCTTAGCCTTTTTGGTGAGTGGGGGAGTGAGTCTTGTGGGGTCCAACTGGTGTACCAAGCTTGTGTTGTAGTTGGTGTTGCCCGCCCTGTATATGGGGCGTGTTTCTGGGCAGTCATGGAGGGGGGGGTGGCCCTAACAATCAAATCTCCCTGGTGATCCTAGAGTTTTAAAGCTGCTGCAATAGTCTAATCCTTCAGTTCAGTCCTGCCACAGTTTGTCTCTGCCACTGACCCACAAGTCCTTGGTATTGGTGTATGGCTCCTGAGACGTGCAAGTGGGCCCCTCTTCCAGGCTGTGCACCCCAGGTCCTCTGTTGAGGGACGACTGTGCTATGTCACAGGTGAGTGCCGTCCCCCCAGGGCAGTTCTGGGCTGCTGGGCTGTGTAGGGAGGCTGCCAGTCTGCTGAAATGATGGCTGAATGGGGCTTTGTTAATTCACACTGCTCCACCTTCCCAACTCTGGGACAATCAGCTGAGGTTGCAGGGAAGGCTAATGTCCACGTCCAGTTTTGTGGTGTGTGCCTGTTATTTGAAGCACTTCCGTCACACTGGGTTGTCTGGGGCAGCTCTGGGCTATGGGGCTGGCGATGGGCAGGAGTGTTTCCTGTCCACCAGGATGATGGCTGTGAGCGGACACCCCCCTTTTCTTGGGAAGTTGTGGTGTTTAGTGAATTTTCTCAGCCACTGGATTATTGCCTTTTGTCTCAGAGCTCTCTTAGTTCTGCTCTTGACTTGACCTGCCCAAATTGCAAGTCTTTGAAGCTTTCTGTATTGGGCTTCTTAGAGTAATTGTTTTAGAAAAAGAAAAAAGGATTAAAAAAAAAAAAAAAAGGGCCCTCCTCAGAGATCTAATGGGTTATTGAAATGCTAATAGACAAAGCAACCAGGGCCATTAAGGAAAGGTCCACAGGGCAGAGAGATCAGCTTTTCTTCGGGATTTGCATATGCGCCTCAGGGCCTGAGCTCTGCCCTTCCCCTTTCTATGTTCACCAGAACTCCAAAAATCCTCCGCTTTTATTTTGGAGTTTTTCGTGTTGTTTTTTTTCTATGCCTGTCTCCTCTCTGCTGGGCTGGCTGCTCTCAGATTCTCTGGTGTCTGTTCTCAGTCTATCTATGGTTGGAGTTTGGATCAGTAGAATGAGTTTCCGATAAAGGCTGCCACTGCAGTTCTCCCTTCTCCTTCCCGGAGCTGACAGCCCCTCCTCCCACGGGACTGAGCCTGGCAGGGAGGGGTGCGGATCCCCTGGCCGCAAAAACTTACAGATTTCGCTGATCTCAGCAGTTCCACATTTTCATGAGTCTTGTATGAAGTATGCCCAAAGTCAGATTGCTCTGTGGTGTCCAGTCCACGCAGTTCCTGGCTTTCTACCTACTTTCCTGGAGGAGTAACTAAAACATACAGCTCACCAGTCCTCCATCTTGCCCCGCCCCCGGTAGGTTTTTAATGCCCGTTTCCTAGATGGGGAAGCTGACAAGTTAAGCAAATTCACTGAGGTCAGGTGACGGAGGAGCTGGAGGTGGTGGCCAGGCCTGTCTCACGTCTGAATCATTTTTTTAAACTACGATGGTTATAGCGACTTTCTGGTATACTTCAGAGCTGGTTTTTTTACCTCCTCCTTGCTCCCCATCCTCTATTGAAATAGCAGAGATTGATTTTTAGATGCCAAGTGAGATAGTGTGAGGTTTGGAGAAAAGCACTGGACTTGGGGATAAGAAGAGACTCCCTCCTCTGGGATCGTGAGGACTGAGTGAGAACAGATGCCCTTGGCCCCGGCGCTGTGCTTAGGAAGCCTGGCGGAAGGGTTTGCCATGAGAGCTATTAATGGAGACAGAGACCCCCGTTCCCCGCAGGCTGGGACATTCATTTGCAGGATGGTCCTGAGCAAGGCACCTGAATTCCTTGGGCCTCGATGCAATAGTTTGCTGAAGGCTTTGAGCCTGAGGCCGGCCTTCCTTTGCTTTCAAAGGGAGAGAAACGCATTTTGGGGGTTCAAGACTTTTGCTAGCACCAAATGCACTTACTCCTGGATATAACAGAAAAAGCACGAAGGAAACACCAAATTCACAGGGGGATTCAGTGTTATTTAAAGGTATGGTCCCTCAAAACTCTGTTAGTCACAAACATCAATAGGTTGATGCAGAACTTGAACAACCTTATTAGGGAATTAATGTTTTCTTATTTGGAAAATGGAAATTAGACCTCACAGGGCCATCATAGATCACAAGATGATACCCACAAACACAAATTTGTAAACCATGAAAACTTATACAGCATTATTTATCATATGAGGAAACTGGGGTCTGAGGAGAAATGACTTGCCCAAGGTCACACAGCTTATAAGTGGACAAGAGAGAGACTTAGAAACCAGGGTGGTCAGACTCTAAAGCCTTAACTCTTAAGGCTCTTAAACACAGCATTCACTCAAAAAGTAGTTGAGTGCTTCCTGTGTGTCAGACATTCTTTTTAGAAACTAGGCATACATTGGAGAACAAAAGTGTCTACCTTTAAGTACCTTTAAATTCTTATAGGATACTACCTCCTGTTCAAAACCACCTTTCTTCAACCATCCACCAAACTAATCAATAATAAAGTGATTGTGATAGCAAAAGTTCAGAAACAACTTAAATGCCCATCAATAAGGGATTGTTTAATATTGTGCTATGATACCAACACAATGCAGTCATAAAAAACGAGGAAGCTTCTCTGTATTGACATGGAAATATCTCAATGGTTAATAAAAAAAAATAGGGTATAGAGCAATGTATTCAATACTAACATTCACATTTTTAAATTGTGTTTGGAAAATACCTCTGGAAGGAGACCCAAAGAACTAGGCTTTTGTGGGTAGAAAACCAGTGGCTGGAAAACGGGGATGAGATTTTTTACTATACACCCTTCTGACCCACATGAATGCATTAGTTACCAAACACTGATCAAAAATCAGCAGCCACCAGTCCCATTCATTCTTAATACACAGCCCTCTTGTTTGTATTATTTTTGTAACTGCCCTGCAACTTTGAAATTATTTCAAAACAAAATAAGAATTTTAAAAATACAACCTTCTTCTAAGGGAGGGTCTTTAGCTAGCCAAGGGTTAACCAGACACAGGCAGTGATTTCCCTTAATGAGGGACTGTCAATGGCCTCGACCATCCTCTCCTACCAGGTTCCCAGCAGGAGGCTAAAGGACTCAAGAACTGACTCAGCTATTGCTCAGAAGCTTTAATTCTAAGAGCTGCCCGTGCCCCAAGGTACCAGGAACCCAGAATCTCTCTTCCTACTGTCTATGAAATCTGCGTGTATGCGCGCACACACACACACACACACACACACACACACACCCGGAATGTACAACACACTCCAATACCCATCTGGCAGCACATTTCCACTATTATACGCTTCCAAACACTTGCAGCCTGGCCTCTAGGCTCTCCATCTATTCATCAAGTGGACAGGGCTAAGAATCACAGAGAAGCCAATAGTCCTCCTGACCTCCTGGTACACAAGCCCTCCACTCAGGCCACATACTCCAAACTACCTGGCCCCCATCAGCCCTCACCTGTGTTCACATGGATGCAGAACACAACTCATGCCTTGAATTCAGGCAGGTGGGCACAAGCTTAAACACCCACTCTGCCCGGCTGAGTATTTTTCTATCCAAATCCACCTACACGGTAGATGTTACTTCCCCCATTCTGAGGCTGCCAGGGGTTGAAATGCCTCAGGAAGGAGCTTCAGGGAGGTATGTAAAGTATGCAAGCTCCATACAACCAGGAAGCAACGTGACCTGGTTTCAAATCCTGAAGGCGGGTAAGTAAGTGATGAAGAACATGGGATTTGGAGTTTGAAAGACTTGAGTTCAAATCCGTGTAATGCAACTCGTATGACTGAGCAAATTGTGAGCATTTGGAAGGCTCAGTTTCCTCATCTGGAAAATAGGAACAATAGTATCTACCTCATAAGGTTACTGAAAGATTAGGTGGGATAATGTTTGCCCAGAACTGAGCACGGTGCCTGGCCCAGAGTCAGCTATTAAAGTTGTCTTCAGTCTTCTCACTTTTCAAAGTCCTGGACTTTCTATGCCATCAAGAAACTACCTCTTCATGTGGGTAAGGAGCTAGCTACAGGCATAAGCTTTAGCTGAGAGACTGAAGCACCTAGAGGAGAGGGAGATAAATAGGACCCGAGGGTTGGCTAGGAGCTTCTGGAGAGGGCTGTTTGGAGCCGCACTCTGTGGTTTACGGGGGGAGGCAGCGAATGGTCTCGTGGTCAAGCTGACCTGTCCATGGAAACTTGCACATGTAGGAACATGAGCAGCCTTCTCTGCAAGCCATGAGTCATGTGGAGGCTGGTAAATGATAAGCCCTGGGGCTGATCATGATAACTTCTTCCCAGTTGCTTCCTGGTACCACTAGCTTGTTTCACTGGTTTCAAAATGAAATTGATCCAAAACCAGGTCTCATAACTCATCCCCCTCCTAACCTAACCTTCCAGCAGCCAGTGAAGTAGACTGATTTCTGCCTGACCATAACCTAGCTCCACGGGACCATAAATCTTGGCCAAGTCATGGGGGCATGAACGGACTTGTGTCAAACTCTGGGGCAAGGAGATGAGCACTGATGAACACATGGGGTTCAGACCTTAGGACTGGAAAACAAGGGTCCAAACATAGCTCTTACTTCCATGCCCGCCTGGGGTCTTTGATAAAGCCATTTAACTGCTTTAGCCTCAGTTTCCCCCACAGGGATTCAGAATCACATGGTCAATGATGAAGAGGTAAGTGCTGTACTAAGATAAGCTGACAGCCTTCAGCACTGAGCCCAAATACATGATTCTTAGAATATTTTAGGGGAAGGGAGGGAAGGGGTGAGTAAGTTCAGACCACTTCTATCTCTTGAATTAACAACAATAAAAAAAAAAATCAGAGTCCTGTGTATCCACAGTAGATAGAAGGACATCCAATGGAACCAGGAGTCCCTAGCCTGTATTCAAAACTCCTCTCTAAAGACCATCCTGCCAAGCCTGGCCTCAGATCCTGACCTGGTGCCACTAAAATACGTGGGCTAGAAAAGTCAAGTCCCTGGGGTACTAGAGCTGTTGAAAAAAGAAAGCTTTTAAATGGACTTATAAGAAATGATGAATACTGGGCTGAGAACTCATTCCCGTTATGTTCCAGGTCTAGTTTTAGTGGAATTGCCTAGACACCTCCAATGGGAGTAGCCTTGAGGTCAGGTTGTCTTCATGGCCATGACATGGAGGTGCTATGTGCCCCCAACATCCAACCTTACTGCGTGTTCTGGTAAAGCAAAACCACTCATCTCTTTGGGACAAAATGAGTATAAAAATCTTAAGTGATCACTCTCAGCCAGCGACCCTTCTGATCTCTGGGTATTTTGTCTAGAAAGGAAGGATATTACCATTCTGAAGGTGTTGTGGCAAAGGCAGCTTGGGGGGTGGGGTAGGAAGGAGGGATTGTCAATAAAGTCTCCATTCTAGCTTGGTTTAGGGACAACACTAGCTTATAAAGCAAATAAACTTGTCCCTATAGCAATCACTCCTTTCTGTTAAGGGATTGGGGTAAGGGAAGAAGGAGAAAAACATGTGGAATTGACTTGAAAGAAGATTCTGGCATTTTTCTGAGTGAAACTCTCTATAGAAAAACTTTCAATTACTAAGAAATACAAATTAAAAGGACAAATGCTATGGAATATTTGGGCAACGAGTGCTGCTAAGTATTGCTGAAGGACGGGGAATATAAATTGGCAATTCAGAAGCCTTAAACGAGCCCTTTGACCAGTAATTGTGCCAGGAAATTATCCCAGATGTCACGAAACCACACCTGCAAGAATGTTCATATTTGTTGTTTAAATTGTTAAAAAGAAAAGGGTCAACAATTTAACTTTCTATAGAATACTTAATTATGCTATCCTACAATCACAAATGGATAATCATTCAAATGAATAATCTACAGCCTTACATGTCACAAAAGAAAACCTATCAAGGAAAAACCATGTGTTATGAAGGGAGTAAAAAACAGGTCACAAAGCAGCCATTTATAGCATGAGCCTGAAAGTTATCAATTATAACATAAAATATTAATATTTCTAACCTTGGAGGAGAGAGAGAAAGAGAGAGAGAGAGAGAGAAAGAAAGAGAGAGAAAGAGAGAGTTGGGGCTGATACGAGGAAGGTGGTCTGGCTCTCCCTGTCACCAAGTCTTTTCCAGGCCAAAGAGAACCAAGATGGCACCCGTGATCAGGACCTGGTCTGAGGAGAGCAATGGGGAGGGCCACAGAGCAGCAAGGCCTGCTGGGGCGAGCCTACAGGAAGCCCATCCAGAGAGAGAAGATGAAACTGGATTATTAGGGAAGTCTGAGAGAAGCAAGGAGTCCAGCTCTCCCCCTCACATCAGACACCCTCAACAAGGACTTGGGTAGAAAGGTAGGGAAACAGACTTGCAAATTTTTTTTATTTTATTTTATTGTGATATATACACTACATAACATTTCCCATTTTAGCCACTTTTGAGTATACAATTCAGTGGTAATTGCATTCACAATGTGCTACCACCACTATCATCCATTACCAAAATGGGAGACTTAAATATCCATTTGAAAAGACAAAGGGCTTTCAGGGGTGGTAGGCCTACTTAATTTTGCCTTATCTTCCCATTTTTCCATAGTAAATGTAAATTTGATCTGCAATTAGAATACAATATTATGATTTTTTCCCATTCCCTGACTAGAAAAGTTACAAGGCCACCCTGCATTGTTGAGGGAGAAAGCAATTCTTTCTAGAGTAGTTTTGCTTCTCTGCAGACAGCTCTCTGGAAGGAGCTATCTTACTTAGGTTCCTCCCTACCCTTGGGAGCTGGGTCCTCCCTTACACTCCCCAGAGAGGAACCCAAGCTGAGCTTCCCACAGCATTCTGGGATTTTGTAACTCAGTTGACTTATTATTGCTCAGCAGATGTGCTGACTGCTTCACAGATTCTCACCCTCAAGGACCACCCTGGAGCAGAGATCCTAGTGATCAACTGGGATCCCAATTGGGACATCTGGGATAGCAATTAAGGTCTGGTGGGTGAAAGGGCTGGACCTCAGTCCTGCAGCCTTGGGCAAGTCACTTAATCTTTAAGCCATTTCACAGTAAGCACTCAATAAATGCAAGCCCTTACAACTTCCAAGATCTAAAATGGGAACACACATACACAGGCCCTGGTTAAGACCAACTAAGATATAGGAAAGTGTTTTTTAAAGGCCCAAGGGCAGTGACCAAAAAAAAAAAAAAAAAAAGGACCGGAAGGTGAAGGTTATTCAGAGTCCTGATGTCAGCATCAAGCTAAGAAAAAATAGGATCAGCTGCCACACAGGGAAGCACTGGAAATTAAATTCAAAATGTGATGCTTTCATTCACGTCTCAACAGTTTGTCCTCTACACATTCAGCTCAAACATAACTGAAAGAATCACCTGGAGAACTTTTTAAAAATCCAGATTCCTTGCCCCCAGCCTACCTGTCACTTCTACTGAATCAATTTCTGGAGGTGGAGATTGGGAAGGTAGTTTGTGTTTTTTTAAAGTTCCTGATCCTCTTGTTTTATTTCTGGTAAGTAAACTGGTATGGTTTTTTGAGGGCACCTTAGAGCACGTATCAAAATTTCAAATGCCCAGGTCCTTCATCTGACCAACAAACACACCTGTCCATTCAATATCTCTACTTGGATGCTTTAAAGGTACCTTGAATTCAATGTCAAAAACTAAACTCATGATTTTCTTTACCCCTGGCCCAATATGGTGGTTTTCCAGTGGCTCTCTCCCAGGGAGTGGCATATCATGTACTCAGCTACTCAAGTCCCAAATCTGGGCATCTGAAGCAGCCCAGAGTCTGGAGCCAGAGTGCCTGGACTCAGATTCTAGTTCCACCACCGATTAAATGGGGGTGAGGATGATAGTATCTACCTCAGTTAAATGAGTTAAGAGCATAGGGCCTGGCATAGGATTAGCCAGCAGCAGTGTCTTCCTTGACTATTTCTCACTGAGACACCCCTTCCCCAGCCAATCACCAGGACTCATATCTCTCCACTCTACCCCCACAACCTTAGTGCATACTACATCATCTTTAGCCTCAATGAGTACAAAAATCTCCATTTATAAAGAGGGATCTTCTTAAAACGTATGTGTGTACATTTGAGAAAATGAAATGAGGTCACTTCCTTGTTCAAATCTCATTGATGATGTGCCATTGTTCCCAGGATGGAAAACAGAATCTTTAATGTACCCAACCCCAGCCCCACTCTCAAGCCACATTGGTCCTCTTCTTAAACGTACCAAGCCCCCTTACCACAGGGCCTTTGCACACGCTGCTCCTCTGTCAGAAACAGTTTCTCCTCACATCACCACTCCAATTTTACCCAGTGAACTCCTAACATCTTTCAGATCCCAATTTAGAAATTATCTTTTCAGGGAAACTTTTCATCAACCCTCCCAAACTAGATCAGTTTCCCCTGTTAAAAACTCGTCTAGCCTTCTGTAACTTTCTTTTCTAGAACTTATTACAACTTGTATCTACACGTTTGTGATTGCCTGATTGCTCTCTCCCCCACTAGTCTGTACAACGCACAGAGGTAGAGACTGTGTTGCTCATCATTGTGTCCCCAACACCTGGTACAAAGCAGGTGTCAATAACTGTTGAATGAACTATGAAAGTCCTTTGACCTGGCAATTTAACTTCTAGGAATCCATCCTAAAGATGCATACGAACTAGTCCAGCTGTAACAATAAGGTATTACTACTTTCACTAACACCCACCCTTTGTTCATTCACTGCATGTTGTTTCATACACTACGTTACTTAATCATAACTAGAGCCCTAGGAAATCCCCATTATTTTCTCTATTTTACAGATAAAGAAATTAAGGTACAGAGGTTAAGTAAAACTTGCCCATGTTTCTACAGCCAGTATGTGGACAAATAGGCAGAGTGGCTCGGGAACTCTATACTTTATAGTACAATTATGTTTTATGCAAACTTCAGTTGTAGAAATTTGAAATCATGCCATAAATATTAAATTTTCACTTTGTATGCAAAGGCTGAAGAAAGGCAAATACCCCAAATTAAAAACAAATTGTCAAGAGTCAAAATTTCAAAGCTGGAGAGACTAGAGAATTGTAACCATTCCCCAGCCCCACCCCCCACTCCCCACCCCCTTCACATGTGTTCATATGAGAACATAAGTCTTGAATCATGAGAGCTGTGAATTCAGGTCTTCAAGAATCCTTTACATCAATGCGACTGCCCTGAACAAGGCTGTTTGTTGCAACATTACTTAAGTTTAAGAAAAAAACCCATGAGCTCCTCTAGGGGTTGGGGGGATGGGGGTGGGGCATAAGATCAGAAATGAGTGTCCCCTTTAAGAATGGAATTCAATTTTTATTCAGCAAAATGCCTGCATGGCTAGATTTTGAAATCTAAAAAAAAACTTGAGAAAGAAAAGCACTTTTGTTTTGACTGAACCTCACGTTCTTACACTCTCACATTCTTAAGCTCTCAACATCCAAGAAAAATAATGCTGGTGCTAATAAACAAATAAGTTTACTTCTGAGTTATACAATTTAAAATCTTTTGATTTCAGTGGTTTCCAATGTTTTTGAAATATTGTTCAAATAATTAAGTCATGAAACAATGGTTAGTGTGAAAACTAAGTGGCACAGTAAGTAGCCTTATTTATCTTACTGCACAGTCTATCTTAAAGGTGTTCAAACTCAAAAGCTCAATTTATCTGGATGTGGTTGCAGTGAATAATTCACTTGGTCATCTTTCTGTAGCAGTCTTTCCTAATAAGGTGATGCCTGACAGATTTCTAAAAATCCAAACAATTCACAATTTGTATGTTAACTAGCCTCCCCTCCCCCCATCTGTAAAAGATAAACATAGGAACCTGGCTAAATAAATACATCCACCATGTAGAAGACTATGGACTGTGAAAATAAATAGATAAATAAAGATATGTGTATCTAATGGTCTGGAAAGATGCTTGTGATTCACTAAGTTAAAAAAGCAAGTTGTGAGAGCTGTTGAGTGGCAATCCTGCAGCTCTGACATGATTCAGAGTCTTTAACAATCAGTTTGCCATAAAAAAATGTTGGTACGATATTTTGCTTTGTTGGAAACTCAGGTTAAATTTAAAATTTAAAATTACGTGTATATACATAATTGTATTTAACTTTAAAAAAAGAGTTGCAGAATAACATTTGTACGAATTGACATAGTCCAATTCTTGTTTTTAAAAATCCTGTATGCATACGTGAGTTTGTTGTACAGAAAAATGTCTACAGGGACTCACATTAAACCATTCACTGTGCTCACCCTTGGGGAGTAGAACCGAGGAAGAGGACTTCCATTTGTTTAGTCCTGAATTACTTCTTTTGAGAGGCAGAAGAGTTCAGTGGTTCACGCTCAGCCTGAACAGATTTAAATCCCAGCTCTGCCCCTTAGTAGCTGTTTGATCTTGGGCAAGTTACCTAACCTCTCTGACCTGTTTCCTCACCTGCAAAATGGGATAACAATAGTACCTACCTCCCAGGGATATTATCAGGATTAAATAAGCTAGTCTATATAAAATGGTAAGAACATACCTGTCACAGAGTAAGTACCATATATTTTTTATTGAAAAAAATTGTCTTTACAGTGAATACATATTCATAAATTAATTTTAAATCCCAACCAACCAGTCCTACATAAACAATATAATATAGTATATATGGGAGGGTGATAAAAATAAAAAGGTCCCCCAAAATTCTGATAATTAGCTAAGCTTGCAAAATGGCGATTCAGGGGGCCAAAGGCAGAGGTAAGCCATTTGGAGCATGCTTGAGTCCCTGTTGGGGAATGCAGAATTCTGGAAGCAGAAAAAAAACATAAAAGACAAGAAAAGAACAGGTCTTGAAGTGCTGGTGGGAAGCCCCGACTGAAGCTGACTCTACAGGGAGAGAGCAGGGTGTGGGCCTGGCGTTCTGTTCTGGCTTGTGTGTGGAGAGCCCTCACAAGCAGCTGTTTTTCCCCCTAAAGCTACAACAAGATGGGGCTTGTTGTACAAAGACAGCTCAGGAGGCAACCAGCCCCAAGGAAGACACCCAGGATGTAACAGAGCCCCTCACCCACACCCTCTACCTCAGCAGTGGCCTTCCACCTCCTCACAGCCCTGGGGCCCTGGAGCCACATCTCACACTCAGGGGAGTTGGAGGCTCACCGCTGGGGAGCTGGGACTCAGAATAATTTGCTGCAAACCACCCTGGTTGGGATGAGAAACCAGGCCTAGAATTCCATTTTCCCTTGCCTGTGCCCAGATTTACATCCTCAGGCCTGTCCCCACTGCTGGTTTGGCCAGAGCCTGAAGAACTTTGGAGTGGCCTTGTCATCTTGGGCAAACCACTTCTCTGGTTGCCAGATCCTACTTCTCTACCAAATGACCACAGGTGGGGGTGGGGATAGGCTGTGGTCCCCAAATATGGGGAAGGAAACTTCTCAGAAAAATGCATACACACAATCCCAGGGGATCCAAAACTTCCTAAAGCTAATGTGAGGATCCTAAAGCCAGAACCCCTGGGCAAAACACAGTTTACAACACAGGTTTTCAAGCTTTCTCGGTGATGGAGATAGAACTTCAAACTAATCTTTTTTATCCTAAACAAATAAAAGTGGGGTTCCTGAGATTGAGGGGGAGGAGGAGGGCCTGGAATTGCATTTCCTCAGCCCCCATCTCCACCCCTGAACCCCTGGATGCTCAGAGTCTTAGGGGAAAACAGATCTTTCCTCCCTGGGGCACCAGAGAGCCTAGCAAGGCTCTCCCGGAGGCATCCTGCCAGCCCTCCCAGCAGAATCAGACCCTCCCACAGCCAGGCTGTGTGGCCCCGGCTTGAACCCCTTCCTCAGATGTTAGACAGTACCAGAGCCAGAGCTGTTCACAGGCAGGGTGAAGGGAGAAAGGAAGGTGTTTCTTCAGCTTTCTTTTTCCCAGGATGAGGAATTTGGCTGCCCTCAGTCACCTAGCAAGGACCCTGGCACCCCGACGTTAGGCTGGGCCCTGGCAGTCCCAGCCCGAGGGGGATTCTATCAGCTTGAGGAATTTGCAGATTATTGGTGCTCAAGCAACCCAGAACCACAGGGGTGTCCAGATTTGGGGGGGCAAGAGGAGCGGAATATACTAAGCTCCTCCACTCAGGGCACAGGGGTGAGAAGGGGAGGTCCTTGAGCTGGAGGAAGGTGGGGGGTGGGTTGAGGAAAGGCAGAAGATGAACGGCCAGAAGCAGACTTGCCTCTGAGAGCTGTCCGTGTGAGCTGCTATCGGGCCTGGTATCTAAACCCTCCCTATCCCCCCACATTCTAAAAGGGAGGCCAGCCCTGCTCTTCAGGCCGATGGTTCCCCCTCCCCATCTCCCTACCCCACTCCCCAGCTCCTAGTGATTAATTGGGGCCTGTCTGGAGGGGGCAGGAATTTGAAGCCCCGGGTCAGAAGTTAACCATTTCCCTTCTTTCTCTAGCTTGGCTGGGGCCAGAGGACTCAGGACCTCCTTCCCTCCCCGACCCTGACTCTCCTGGTACCTCACAGTGGGTGTCAGGCCTGGGTTCAAATTCTGACTCCGTTTACTAGCTGGGTGACCGGGGACAAATTACAAACACACAAGCCTAGATGTACCATCTGGTTAAATGGGGCCAATTCCTCCCACCTCTTGGGGCTTTTTTAGAAGGATTAAAGGGGCTTATTACATAAAGTACTTAGTGTAGCTTCTGGAACTCAGTAAGCTCTCAGTAAATGGTATTTAGGCGTATGGGGTTTGTTTTTTTTTTTTTTTTTTTAACAGCTCTTCTTTGCCAACCCTGGTGCCTGGCAATGCCTGGTGACTAAATGAAATGAGAGGAAACACCCAGCTGAGGTAGACACTCTGGCCTGGGGAAAGTCAGGAAGGGAAGTTGAGAAGGGATGCTGGAGGTGAGGCCAGAGAAGACCAGAAGCCTCACAGCCACTGACCTCCACAGGGCACAACTGGGACGTCAGCCACATCCCTGCCTTCCCCAAACACCTTGCTGCCTCTATTAGGAGGTGAAACAAAAACCAAGCTGGACTGCTGGACGGGACCCTGTCCATTTCTCCTTTTGCCTCTCCTGACCTCACACTCCATGATCCAGTAAGATTAAATGTATTTAAGTTCCAGGAACCCATCATGCTATTCCCACTGCCAGGAACACAACACACCCCCACCCCCCACCCCTGGCATGCTGCCCCCCTACCCTCAACTCTTCCCCAGCCTGAGGCTGGGACTTCATTTTCTTCAGGTTCCTCCAAGAACATGTCAGCAACTCTTCTTATGTGACCTCCTATGTTTCCTCCCCTACCCCCATCTGATCATGTGCTCTATATCATACTCATTTTGTCCGTCTTCTTCCACTAAAAGGTAAGTTCCCTACCGTATCCCCAGCACTTAGGACAGCACTTGGCACTGAGTAGATGCTCCATAAATGTTTGTTGGATTCAGGAGTCACTGTATTACAATTGCCTGGTGACTGGCCTGCTTCCTCCTCTAACTGGGGAATTCCTTGAGGATCAGGAGCTTGTGGGCCTTGCTCACCCCTCAACACCCAGCACTCAGTAGATATTCAGAGATTCGTTGACCAAAAGACTGTCTCAACTTGGCTCTCTAAGACCAAGAGAAGCTGGACTCAACCTCCCTGGACACACGAGGAGGCTGTTGCCCACCCACCATGGATCCAAAAGGAATGGCCTCTAGTAAGGAGACTGTTGAGGTGGGAGAACCCAGAAGAGCCCAGCTACTCCAGGACAGAGAAAAGCTGACTTCTCAGTACAAGGCCACAGTGCTGAGAGCCTCAGTGCACCCAGCAATTGCACCCCCAGGTAACTACCCAACAGATGCATGTGCGTAGGCTCATCAAAACACTTACACAGGAATGTTCACAGCAGCACTGTTAGTAGTAGTCAAAAAATGAAAGCTACTCAAATGCCCAACAACAGAAATGTGGCTAGTTGCATAATGGAATACTAGACAAAAATGAGAAGCAACTGCAACATCAGTACAGTGTTATTGAAGAATCTCAGAACACGCAGTGAAAGAAACCAGATCCTAGAGGACACACCATATGGTTCTTTTACATTAAGAAGTTCAAATACAGGTAAATACATCTATGGCATTAGAAGCCAGAATCGTGGGTATCTTGGAAGGAAGGTAAAGATTGGAAGGGAGGAGGCTTCTGAGATTCTGGTGGCATTGTTTCTTGAGCTATGTGCTAGGTGCATGGGCATTTTAAGTTTGCAAAATTCATTGAGCTGTGCACTTATCATTTGGGCATTTTCTATATATGTTATTCTTTAGTAGCAGTGGTTCTCCAAATGGAGACGATTCAGCCTCAGGACTGGAGTCTCAACTGATCTAGGCAGGAGAGCCCTCCTGTCTTCCTCTCCTCCATCATCCTCTAAAGTCTTGTAGAGCTGCGTCCAGCCCTAGAAACCCACTGCTCCTCCTAAACAACACCTTTCTTATGCAGCAGAGATGAGGGCAGCCTGCACTGGGTACCTTGGGAACAGGGTGCCATGCAAGGATGTGGGCAGGGAGACTAGGGGTTTGAGTCCTGCTCCCCAGGCATAAGCTAATGGTAGTGCAGGACAGAGTCTTCGGCAACAAACCACTGAGCCAGGGGGACAGCCAGCCGGGCCCCAAGTCCCAGTTCCCCAGTTCCCAAACATTCATTCCTCAGTGGCAGATTAATGGGACACCGTGGAATCGCCCTGGGCTGTAGAGGGCATTTAAGACCTAGCCTTACTGTCTGCCCCAGTGACTTAATGCCACTTTACAGATGAGGGGAAGTTACCACTGCTTTGCAAAGCAGTCATAAGTATCAAAACGAGCTAACACTAGACTGTAAGCTCCCCGAGAGCAAGGACTTTATTTTGCCCATTGTTTGAGGCCCTTTTCTAGAGTAGTGTCAGATACATGCTAAATAAATGTCTACTGAAATATAAAAGGCATAGCCCAGAGGATGGGTTCCAAAGTAAAAGGTAATTTTCACACCAAAACCTCAATAAGCAGCAAAATTATCTTGAAGTTAATTCATGCTCAGTCACATTCATTACTGAACTTTGAAGTTTCCCACCAAAGCTGAGGACTCTTGGCTTTCAACCTTACCCAAACACTGACTAATGGTCAATTAAAGCTGCTGAGGGAGCCTATTAAGTGCTGGACTTGTTTTATTGCCATTAAGCCTCCTCTCTCGATTGTTTGCCATTACAGATGGGTAGATTTCGTTAGGTCACTTACTTTTAATCACTGTACTAATACCATGCACGTTCCTTCCTCTCACCTCCTCTGTCTTTTCTTCTAGAACCACTCTTGAAAAAAGGCTGGACCCCAGACTATGGGGTGGGGGAGAGTTTTTGCTGTACTCCCCTCCATTAACCTCTTTGGTCTAGTCCAGCCTAGCTTCATCTGACCCAAGCCCCATCACTAGGGCACTTGGAGGCTGTAATCAAGCTGGTTCCTTCTTCAAGAATGTGTCTGGAAAACCCTACAACAAAAAGGAATAAAAGACTGACTGCTTTGGGGGAAGGGATTGTTTTGAGTGGCTGCAAGATTCAGGGCTCCAACACTGAACTTCATTCCACTCGCCTTCTACTTTTTGGTAGTGAAAAGCACCATGGAACTCAGGCATCAGAAAGTTCAAGTCCCTGCTGACCAGGGATAAGACTGCAGGGAAGCCACAACCACTTAGGTTTCATGTGGAGAATGGGTTGTCCTTCACAAGTCTTTCATGATTCAAGCAAATACTTACTGGGCATCTATTAAGTACCAGGTCCTGGGCATATACCAAGAGGTAAAAGCATGCCTGTGACCTTTAAAGAGGTTAACGAGCTGTTTAGCCTACTAAGTTGAATCCATTAATCCATGCCTCTGTTTCTCCACCTTTAAAAGTTCCAGCAGGGCTGGGCCACAGAGTTTCTGAAGTCCCAACGCTAAGATTAAGAGCTCAAGTTGTTTAATACTTACCATACTGGCTTCAAGGGAATGTTGGGAGGATGAAGGCAAGCTCAGAGTTGTAGAAGCACTTTGAAGAGGAAGATGAGCATGCAAACAACATATTAATTATATCAGACAATTTCTTTGAACTCAACTTCATAGACACCAGCGACATTCATAGCCCAGGGGCAAACAGCAGGGGCAATTGTTTCTTAGCAGTATGGAAACGGTTGTTGGTTTGGCCAAACTTGAATTTGTATGTACCCTCAGGATAACCTTTTCAACATGGCTAGATCTGGGCTCTGGTCCCTGTGTATTGAGGATGAGGGGCTAGAGGGGGAAGGAAGGGATGTAGGAAGGTGTCAGCAGCTGAGAGCCCGGGAGAAATGCCAATATTTCATTTTTTTTTTTGTTGAGGGGCATGTTTCCAATTTATGTGGAATCAATTGGTCCAGAAAAATTAAGAAAAAAAGGGGGGGGGGAGCTTATTTCATGGGAAGCCTGTCCTAAGAACCAGTCATGGAGCAGTCTCAAGGTGAGCTAAACACATTAGCCTTCTCTTTGTTTTATAACCCAGGTGTGTTCCTGGTATGGAACATGCCATTTTCACAACCATAAACAGACATCCGAGAACACTGAATTTCCTCAAAAGGTTTAAAATGCCTGACGTCACTGGGAAGCACTCGCCAACCCGATCATGAAATTGAAAACCTGAACGTCGGTCGCTTTCCCCCCAACAAGTGTGGTGTTGCCTTCATCCTCCCAACATTCCTTTGTGGAGTGTGGTGAAGTGACAGCTAATCTGATTATTTCTTGCTTCAGTAAGAAAGATAAGGCACCAACAACACTCAAACCACAGCCAGCTCTCGAGACTATAGTCAGAGAACTTGACAATGGGAGAAGGAGTTAGATTTGGCAGAGCTCTGGGTAGCAATAAAGCTTCCTCGGGGAATTGGATTTGGGGCCCTGCCTGAGTTAACTTTTTTACAGGTTGGCTGAGTTGCAGTTTGTTAGTCAGCCAGTAATAAACCCTCGCACAAGAATTTAAAGTTTACGAGGCTTGGCCTCTTAATACATCTTCAGCTTCCTACAGCAAAGGGTTTAAGCAGCTTGGCCTAGCCTGTGTGTTAATTGTTTTGTCAATGTGCAGAGTTATTTGGGGGAAGAAAAAATATATAAGAAAGACTTCTATAGACTCAAATCCCCAATTCTCTTTTGGAGAGGCAAAGGAGAGCCATTCTGTCCTGTTGGAATTAAGCACACACCGACCCCCCCCACCCCCTCAAAGTCGTGAGAATTTGTACCTGGGTGAGGGGCATTGCTGAAGGCCTCATTAGAGCAATCTAGGTGGCAGCAGTTCTTAATTGTTTTGAAAGCCAGGTAAACTGTGGATCCCTTCCCCCAGAAAAACGCCCACCTGAATTCTCAAGCAACTTCAGTTTAAGGATCCTCCAGAGCCCCACTCAAGGATCCTGGGTACAGAGCCCCTGTTTTAAGGAAAGAACTTGGGTTTGATCCCTTGGAGGAACCCCTATTGTCCTCCCCATCTGGAGGGGAAGATCCTGACCCCAAGAGGCAGCTGCTGTCTGGGTCTTTTAACACACCGTTTCTCCAGACCAAAGTGACCCCTTCTCTCGCTTTTTTTGAACTTGGGAGTGGGAGCGAGAGATCGAAAAGGCAGTTTGATCTTCCACCCCAACCCCGTGGCCCAAGACTTTGGGACACCCCCAAGGTCACTAAGTGACCTAACATCCCTGCCCCAGACGTCGGGGGCGGGGGTGGTGAGCGGCGTGGAGGGGATGTATTCCGTGCGTGTCGTGCAGATTGGCCCCAGCCAGGTGTGCCAGGCTCAGGGCCTCCGCAGGCTGCAGGGGCGCAAGCCCTCCGGAAAGGGCAGGGTTAAGAGTATATTCCAGCTGCCGGGGAAGAGGGGGCGGGGAGGGGAGCGCGGAGAAGAGAAACAGACCCCGTCTGTCTGTCGGAGACACAAAGCACGGTTCACAAAGGGGGCCCGAGAGGGGCGAAGGGGGGCTGCCCTGGGCATGGCTCATCCCCACACCTGCGCGGGGGTGGGGGGAGGAATGTGGACGGCGCATTCCTCCGCTGAGGCCAGCCGGGGCGGGGAGCTTCCCACGTCCGGGAAGGGTGAGAGGCACAGCCGCCCCGCACCCCGAAGTCACGGTCGGGGGTGGGGGAAGGTAAGCAGCGGCCGCCGGGCGCCGAGGGGCTGGACGTCAGGGGGCGCTACACTCTCCCGCGTTCTCTGTCAGCCGCCGGCTTTCTGCGCCTCCTCAGGACCCGAGGTGGCTCCACAGGGCCCCTGCCCCAGCCTGGACGTCCTTCGCCTTGGCCACACAGGAACGGACCACGTGCGACCCCCGCCCCGCCGCCCCGGGATCCCGGCATCCCGGGAGGGTCTTACCTTTCCCCAGCGCCTGGCCTGGCTCCAGCTCCGCGCCTCCCACCTCCATGGTCACTTCATCCTTCCCAAAACCCGCCTGGCACGGCTCGGAGGCCACGCACAGCAGCCAGCAAATATGTGCCTAAGGGAAGAAGGGAAAAGAGGAGATTGGATAGCAGGCGCGCCCGGTGTGCCCGGCCCTGCAGACCCCATCCCGGGGAGTCCTTACGGGGCCTCACGGACTACCTCAGCCCCAAGGAGCGGAGCCCTGCGCACTCCCCGACGCCACCGCAGCGTGCGGACTCCGCCCGCCCTCCGGGGAGCCATCGGCCGGGTCAAGGGCAAGGCAGCGGAATACCTGGAGGAGGAGGAGGAGGAGACGGGACGCGAAAGGCCCACTACGGAGCCCCATGGCTGGAGAGAGAGATGAAGAGGCTGCCGCGACGGCGAGCCAGAGCTCGGCTAATCTGTCCACGTCCCTTTGAGCACAGAGGCTCGCGGGAGCGAGGGGGAGGAGGCCAGGTGAGCGCAGGTAGGTGCTGATTGGTCCAGCGCCGCAACGTCCCGCCCCCTCGCAGGTGGGGCAGCTGTCGCTAGGTTAAGGCACGCGTGTAGCCTTCCTGCCCTCACTGGTACCCTCCTGAGTTCTCCCTGCTTTCCTGAAACTGCTACCAGCGGGCATTCAGCCCCTGGTCTCTCAGGTTCTGGGTTTCAAGAGAAAAACCAAAACCAAAACCCACCCACTCTTCGGCCTCCGCTGCGCGGGAAGAAAAATATTTCTATGCCTTGCGGCCACGGAAATACAGTAAAGAAGCATCTAGACCCGACTGGAAACAGAGGCGCTCCATTCATGCTCCCCGGAGGGGCTCTGTTATCCAAAGCTTTGATGGAGGTTGGGTGTGCCCGCCCCACACCCGGCTACTGCGGGGCTGCCCTCTGCCTCTTTCTCAGCTTCCCATGCGGGACCGCCCGGAGAGATCCAAGCTTTAAAACTGGCAATGAGATCCCCAGGGACCGCGTTACAGAATCTGCTACAAAGCTCTCCAACTTGCGGGGGAATGAGTGCTCCCATTTCGCAGCTGAGCAAATGGAGGCTGGGAGAGAAGTTACTCACCCTAGGTCCCAAAGTGTGCAAGCTTTGGTAATGCCAAAGGGTGCGAGGTAGGGAGTAGTTATTAGCCCCATAATCTCCAGCACAGCACACATACACACCCCATTAAACAATAAATAATTGACGTTTCCTTACTTTATGTAAAATGTAAATAAAGGTATTTTTTTATTGACCTGAAATACTGTATATAATCTAAGTAAATCTGTGCTTGCTGTGCAAAGCAGCCTTCCCGGGACACTCCCTTTGAAAACAGCCCTTCCTGGGAGACAAGCGGCCGACCTAGAATTCGAATCTCTTCTCGTTTCCTCTGCGCTGCACACAAAGTGGCCCCTGGGGTAGTAACGGTCCTGAGACGCAATCACTGCACCTCCAAGCCCTTCGCTCACTGAGTTGAGCCTTCCCATCAGTCCCACCCTCTTGTTCACTGAGCCCCTCCCCACTCCCAGCCCAGATTTAGGGATTCGAGGAGAGGCCTCGAGTCTCTAATGGATAGAGTGTTCGGCCCTCTTGGGCTAACCTGGTGACTCGCCCACCCTTCCCGCCACCAGGCCAGTGGCTAAGCGGTGGACGGCGGCGGCCGTGGGAGACCCTCTGTCTAGCTGAGCTTGGGCTCTGGGGCCGGATCGCCTGGAATCAAAGCCGGGTTCTACTACTTAGTAGCCCTGTGGCCTCAGGCAAGCCAAATAACCCCTCTGGGCCTCAGTACTGCATCTGCCAAATGGGACTATTATGACACCTACCCCCAGGATTAAATGAGTCGATAATTGTAAATGAGAATTAAATAAATTAACACATCTAAAGTGCTAAACTCAGTACCTGGCACACAGCAAGTGCCCACATGTCGGCTGGTGTTATTTCTCTAGGATCCGGCTCATTTGGCCTTTTCCTTCCCCTCGTGAGCCGTTTCTCCGCTCTCTAGCACCCCCTCATCCTCTAAGAGAATGAGAAACGCTGTAATCCTTCGATTTCACGGTTCAGGGTAAAGCGAGCTGTTGGCATCTAGTATCACGGAGAGCGCTGGTTATCCGGCCTGTGGTCCCTGCAGATGGGATGGGGGCGAGCACTGCGCCGCAGGGGGTGCTTTCTCTGAGCGAGAGGACTTTGAATACCCGCGTTGGGGCAAAATCCAGGCGCGACCCGGTGGCTGGGTTTATCCTCGCCTCGCAGGTTCCCCCGCGCCCGCCCGGAGCCAGATGAAGCCATTAGGCGGACAGTTACACACAAACGAGCCTCGGGATCCAGTCCCTAATTAAGTAAACACGCGACTGGAGGCCTGTCGAGCGCGCTCATTTCCGCCTCCTTCGCGGGTACTCAGCTTTCGGGGCGGGGAGATGATGCGAGAAATGGAGAGTCAGCTCCTTTGCCTGTCGCTTCGCTTGAACCACACGGCTGTCTTTGTCGTTCCCCCTATCTGGCGTTCGTTCATTAATTCGTCCATTTAAGAAACATTTGCTGACAGCCTGCTACGTGCCAAGCCGTGGCCTGAGCACTGAGGATACAACAGAGAGCAAAACGGAAAATTTTCCTGCACCCTCGCAGCTTCCATCCCACGCTGTGCGGGTCAGAGGGAAATAACATCTAAGTAAATATTGATTATGTTAGATGGTGAATTCTGCTGGGTAGGGGACAAAATGGGGAGTGCGGCTCCGTAAGGAAGGCGGTGGGCCTGGAAACTGCAAATAGAGGGATCCGGAAGGTTTCAATCAGAGTCTAGCAGGAAACGGAATCCAGCTCCAGTGGTTCAAGTGTTTAATGAAAGGACTAGAGGTGGGCAGGGTTCAGGGAACCAACAAGGGTTTTGAGGCACCAGCCACCAGCGGCAGCAGATGGCCTTACCACTAGAAGGACTGGAGGATAAAGGGAGGAAATGGTATCATTCGAGGTTGGTGGAACTGGATCCGGGAGGGCCACACAGCCCCAGAGCAGACGTGGTCCACAAGGGACACAGCCATCGCCCAGAGCAAAGCACGGAGGGCGCAGGGAAAAAATACCCCAACATCTCTCTCCTCCTGCCCTTCGTCTCCTGGCAGTGCTTCCTATTGGCCAAAGCAACCGGAAGCCTGAGGGTAAGGAAGCCCAGGTGACGGGATGCTTAGAGGCCATTCTCCCCAGGCCCTGGGCAAGGCAGAGAAAGGCAGAAAACAGATGGGGTGGGGGTGGGGTTGGAGCAAATAGGGAAGCACAGAGACCTCACTGAGAAGGTGACATCTGAGCAAAGACCCAGAGGAAGTAAAGGACTAAGCTATGGCTAAAGATATCTGGGGAAAGAGTATTCCTGGCAGAGAAGCCAGGCAAAGGCCCTGAGGCAGTCGATTCCTTGGAACAGTGTCTCGAGTAGAGTGAGCAAGTAGGAAATGAGTCAGAGTTTGGGTGGTGGTAGAGAAGGGGGGTGTTTGAGCAAATCTTGCAGAACCTCATAGGCCATCATGAGAAGTTGGCTTTTACTCTGAGTGGGAGGGGAGGAAGCCACTGGAAGTTTTAACAGAGGGCTGGTGTTGAGAACAGACCACAGAGGGATGAGAGCAGGAGCAGGGAGATCAGCTGGGACGCTATAGTAGTCATCCAGGCCAAAGATGAAGATGGCTTGGTTCAGGGTGGTCAGTGTGGAGGTGGCGAGATGCAATCAGATTCTGGATATTTTGAAGGTGTTTCCAAGGAGATTGGCTGAAGGATTGGGAGTGTGAGAAAGAGAGGGTCAAGAATGACTCCAGCTGGTGATGGTGGCATAGCATTGTGAATGAATTAATGCCACTGAATCGTACATTTGAAACTAATAAAATAGGAACTTTTACATCGTATATATCTTACCACATATTTAAGAAAAACATTTCTTTTAAAGAAAAACAAAAAAAGAATGACTCCAGGGCTCAGCTGTATTTTCTGAAGGTTTCATGTCAGTTTCCTTAGGAAACATGTGTCTTTATTTCCTCCTTCACATTGCATTCTGATGAAGGTATTATTGACAACAACAACAACAATAAAAGAATGACTCCAGGGTTTTGGCCGGAGCAACCAGAGGTTGGTAGTGTCATTTCCCGAGACATGTGGAGTGACCCTGTCAGGGGCCTCTTCAGATCCCCTGGGGTGCTTTTTAGGCTTTCCGAGGGCCCTTCTCTGGCTTCTGTGTGTGGATGCTTTTAACAGCCTGCATTCTTTCGAAGTCTGCCCTCAGGCTTCCAGAGTCCCTCTGTCCTCGAAAAAGAGAAGTGCCCAGGAGTTGATGCTCCCAGCCCTTAGCCAACCAATAACCGACTGGTACAGAGACAAAAGCCAGGGTGTAACCTACACTCCAGAGTTCCCTGTGGGATCAGGCTGAAGCTGCCCTCTGTAGGACTTTGAAATCCTGCCCTTCTTTACCTTGCTTCTCTTACTCCCTACCAGTTCCTACGGAGAGTGCTTCTTTAGTAAGTCTCTGGCACATGAATTCCTGTCTCATCGTCTGCTTCTCAGAATCCCACTGCAGGTAGAGCAAGTTTGGGATGGGGGGAAGGTGAGGAGTTCTGTTTGGGCATGCTGCCACTGGAAACACCAGTTCAGGGGAGACGTCTGGCCTCGGGAGTTACATTTGTCATGAGGGGTGTGATGATTAGGTTCATGTATCAGCTTGCCTGAGTAATGGTGCCCAGTTGTGTGGTCAAGCAAGCACTGGCTTAACTGTTACTGCGAGGACATTTCATGGACTTAAATCATCAGTAAGTTGACTGCATCTATGGCTGCTTACATCTACAATCAACTAAGGAGAGTGTCTTCAGCGATGAGAGACATTTCATCCAATCAGTTGAAGGCTTTAAAAGGAGCAGTGATGACTTCAGCAGTTGAAAGGAGAACTTTCATCTCCACTTGAGCCAGCCAGCCAGCTTCTCCTGGGGAAATCATCGAAGACCCTTCATCGGAGTGGCCAGCTTACAGCTTGCCCTACAGAATCTGGACTCATGCATCCCCACAGCTGCGTGAGATGCTTTTATAAAATCTCATAATATTTACAGATATCTCCTGTTGGTTCTGTTTCCCTAGAGAACCCTGACTAACACAAGGGGAAAGCATCAATTTTGGGGGTGACCTGTGGAGAGAGACTTGCTTGGGTAAAACCGTGGACCTGGGGGCCCTCCTGTCTCCCTCAGAGCTTGGCCTTATTCAGCAGAATGTTCGCGTGCCCCCACACCCTCCACCTAAATAAGGCTGGGACCCGATTACTCTTTTTTGCTCTTTCACCAAGAATTGCAACTTCCTGGTGCTTCTTGTCTTCATTTCACACTTGCCTTGTGAAATCTTTGACACTGTTACTTTCCTTTGAGCGTCCTCACTCTCCACCAGCTTTTTCCTCTCTCCTTGGGAGTCCCTTCAGGTTAGGGATCAGGACTATCAGAATGTAACTCCTCCAGCCAGGGAAGTGCCCATGGCATTGAAGTTAGGGTCAGGCAGCCCTGAGTTTTAATCTGACCACTAAAAATGACTGCCTGGGTGACCTGGGGAAAGTTATTTAATCCCTCTATGTCCTCTGGTGCTAATGATTCTTACTTAATGGGAAATGGTGAGAATTATCCCAAACTGAAGTCCTGACCTCCCTCCCAATCTTTCCATCTCATCCCAAGGCAACCGCATCCTTCTAGTAGCTCAGGCTGAGCCGTCTTCCGCTTTCTGGTCTCAATTTCTAACACTTGCTCCCTCTGCTTCTCCCACACTGGCTTCCCTGTGGTTCCCCAACACAACAGGCCCTTGCACTGTCCGTTCCCTCTGCCTGCTTCACCCTTCCTTCTCCCAGATGTCTGCCTGCTTCTCTCCCTCACTTCCTTCAGGGCTCTGCTCAAAAAAGAGGATTCTCTGGCCACCCTGCAGAGATAGCCTCTCCCATCACCCTCTTTCCCTTTCCCTCTGCCTGACCAAGAGCAAGGACTCTTGAGCCACACTGCCTGGCTTTGAGCCCTGAATCCAGCTCTTCCTAGTTAGGAAACCTTGGGCCAATGACTTTTAAGCACCACAACCCCCCTTCTGTGTTCACTGTCATGGCTATAAAATGGGATAAACATAATCATACCTTCTTCATAGGCTATGAGTTAATATTTGCAAAGCACTTTAGAACACAGCAAATGTTAGGCTTCATTAAATTGCATTTATTGTCTCTCTCTCCCCCCCCACCGAGTGTATCTTCCAGGAAAGCAGGGATTTGTGTCCGCTTTGTTCATTGCTGTGTGTTTCCAGTGCACAGAACAATCCAGAAACACAAATATTTACTGAATGAATGAAATCAACAAGATAATAACTGTTAAGCATCTGGTGGGGTGCTAGATGCATAATAAGAGCAATATTAATGTTGGTTCCCTGACCAACAGCACAGAGCTGTTGGGAGAGCCAAGGAGCTAATGTGTGGAAAAGTGATTTACAAAGTGTCATACAAAGAATACGAGTCAGAATAAGGTGAGTCACTCCTGTTTCCTGGGAACTCACTGAGTCCCAGGCTCTGTGCTCAGTACTTTCAGGCATGATCTCATTCTAATCCTCCCAACTCCATGAGGTAGTTCATATTATTCCCATTTCAAGGATGAGGAAATCGAGGTTAAGTCAGAGCCAGGGATCTAACCCAGTTGTGTGTGTGTGTGTGTGTGTGTGTGTGTGTGTGTGTGTTTTAATAGAAATTTGTTTTTATTAGAGGAGTTGTAGGTTTACAGAAAAATAATGCAGAAAACAAAGGATTCCCATACACACACCGCATTATTAGCACCTTGTATTAGTGTGACAGCTTTGTTACAGTTGAGAAAATATTATTATAATTGTACTATTATCTATAGTCTATAGTTTACATTAAGGTTCACTGTGTTGTACAATCCTATGGTTTTTAAAAATTTTTACTCTAATAACATATATACAACCTAAAATTTCCCCTTTTAACCAAATTCAAATATATAATTCAGTGCTGCCAGTTACATTCACAATGTTATACCACCATCACCACTATCCATTACCAAAACTTTTCAACACCCCAACAGAAATTCTGGACCAATTAAGCATCGACTCCCACTTCCCACTCCCACTCTGGCCCCTGGTAACCCATATTCTAGTTTCTGACTCTGAATTTGCTTATTTTAATTATTGCATATCAGTGGAATTAACCCAGTTCTGTCTCATTCCAAAACTCATTGTCTCAGTTGCCAACCTGCTATCCATAAATATTTGCTGGAGGAATGAATTGGGAGACCACGTTTTTGGTATATTAGAAAGAACTCCACAATATCAGATCCTTCCTCTTAAGAGCCTCCCAAAATAAACATATTTGCCTCTGGTCTAAGGTTAAATTCTGGGTCCTCCAAGAAATGTTTAGAAGGAGCTTTTCTAACCATTTTTGGTAGCAAAATTCCCAGAGCTCCGCTCCCACAGAGCACACTTAGGAGGATGTGTCCCAAAGACAAGTGGGTGTTTTCCCTTCCCGCTTTACCAGCCGCTTTTCTAGGAAGTGTCCTTAAAACTGGGTGAGGCCCTATTTCCTGGCCCCCTTTTGGGCTCCCCGCCCAGTGCGCTACCAATGATTCCATGCTCGTACTTCTGTAAGTACATTCCTGAGCTCCCTGGGAGCCTCCTTTTTGCCCTGTGATGCCACTGGCCAGCCCTCCTATTCATCACTTCCAGATCCTTAAAGGTGCCCATCCCCACCCAGAAACCTGATCTGCTGACCTTCCCTTTCCCTGAATCACGGGTGAGGAGGTGCTGGCTTCAGCGCTGCTGATTTTTTGCCAAGGCCTGCAACTGTCAGATTCCAGAGCTCCAAGGCCAAGCATTTGCATATGTGTATCTGTTGAGGGCAAAGATTGATTAATCAATAAGCACTCACGAATCCCTGAATCCCAGTGGTTGGCTAGGGTCTAGAAACTCTGAGAACTTCTGGGCCAAAAAAGACCCTAAAGAAAATCATCATCATCATCATCATCATCATCATCTACAGCCATTCTTCATCCTTCCCTGAAAAGCAGTGGTGACCTCTGCAGACTATGTTTCCCAGGCAGGTTTTCCTGCTGGGCTCAGCCAATGGGAGGCACTAGGGGGAGATTGAGGGCAAGAGAAAGGGAAAGCCAGGATATTTCTCCTTCTTCCTCCAGTGTCTTAGAAGCGGCTGTGTCTAGTCTGCAGCTCCAGTTCCTGATCTGGTTCTAGGTTCTGCCAGGTGTCTCCAGACTCGGCTCCAATAATACCACCTTTTTGCTTTCTCCCTCCTACCGAGGAGTGAGTGGCTTTCTGCTGTCTAATGTCTGAGTTGCATCTAATCCCTAGGTCCCCTCTTTGGCTTCTCAGCCTCTCTCTTACCTCTGCATTAAAATCCCTCTGATTTAGATGCAGTAGTTTCTGTCTTCCTGATTGGACCTTGCCTGATATAATAGTTAAAGCTTACACTAACCATCTGCCACACACTGTTCAAAGTGCCATATATAAATTAACTTACTTAATTCCACCATCAAAGGAATGATTACATTTTACAGCTGAGGAAATCAAGACACAGAGAGCTTGATCTAGCTCAGTGAGATCCTAAATCTGAATGCATATCAAAAATCACTCAGGAAGCTTATTAAAAATGTAAGAGAAGGTGGATGCCATCCTAGACCTACTAAATCAGACTGTCCAGTCCATGAGGCCCAGGAATATAGATATTTAATAAGCTCCCCAGGTGATTCTGATGCAGCCATTCCATGAACAGGCATTCAGGAAATCCTGATTTCATTTCAATGATGAGAATACTGAGCTCCAGATCAGGAATGTGACCTGCCCACAGTAACACAGCAAGCATGGTGGCAGAGCTTGGATAAAAATACAGCCCAGGATAGTGCCTTCTGTTCTCCCACCACCTGCTTGTTCAAGGTCACATGGCTGGTTCTGATGTTTGGACTCGCTCTCCCTAGGAGCCATCTGAAGCCGCTTCTTACTAGAAACGTTTTGGAAAATTCAATAGATAAACAGATGTGTAAGCAGAATTGCTGAGTGGTTAATCAGTGTTTAGGAAAAACAAAAGGGGGGCAGCTTAATTCACTTAAACTTGTGTTTTCTGACTTTTATGAATAACTTCAGGGAGTTTGTTAAAAAAAAAACAAACATATCCCCAGACCACCTTCCCCCATTCTGTCTCAGTAGGGCAGTGGTTGGCTCTCAAATCTATGTTTTAATAAGGGCCCAAGATTATCTGACAGTTTGGGAAAATATGTGCAAAATCCCCAAAGCCCAGAATCTGAAGGGACTTTCTGAGGACTAGATTTGTATGTGTGTATGTTTTTTGTTTGTTTGTTTAACTTTTTTCCTTGCAATTTTATTGAGATATAGTCACACACCATACGATCATCCAAAGTGTACAATCAATCATACAATATCATCATATAGTTGTGTGTTCATCACCACAGTCAATTTTTGAACATTTTCATTACTCCAAAAAAATGAAAATAAGAATAAAAATAAAAGTAAAAAAGAACACCAAAACAACCCATCCCCCATCCCCCTATAATTCATTTACTTTTTTGTCCCCATTTTTCTACTCATCTGTCCATACACTGGAAAAAGTGAGTGTGAGCCACAAGGTTTTCTACAATCACATGGTCACTCCATATAAGCTATAAAGTTATATACTCGTCTTCAAGAATCAACTGTGTTGCAGTTCAACAGTTTCAGGTATTTCCTTCTAGCTATTCTAATACATTAAAAATTAAAAAGGGATATCTATATAATACATAAGAATAACCTCCAGAATGACCTCTTGACGCCATTTGAAATCTCTCAGCCACTGAAATTTTACTTTGTTTCATTTCTCTTCCCCCTTTTGGTCAAGATGGCTTTCTCAATCCAACAATGCCAGGTCCAGACTCATCCCTAGGAGTCTTGTCCCACATTGCCAGGGAGATTTACACACCTGGGAGTCATGTCCCACATGGGGGGAGGGCAGTGAGTCCATCTGCCAAGTTGGCTTAGAGAGAGAGGCCACATCTGAGCAACAAAAGAGGGTCTCTGGGGGTGACTCTTAGGCATAATTATAAGTAGGCTTAGACTCTCCTTTGCAGTAACAGGCTTCATAAGGGCAAGTCCCAAGATTGAGGGCTAGGCCTACTAAATTGGTAGTCCCCAATGTTTGCAAGAATATCAGAAATTCCCCAGGTTGGTAAATTTAATATTACCACATTTTCCCCCAGTCCTTCAAGGGGGTTTTTCAAATACATTTTTATCCTGAGGACTGGATTTTTGTCATATTTTCTCCCATTGCTATATTCCCAGCACCAATAACTGTTTGTTGTTGAATGAACTACTACTACTGGTAGTAAAATACTTTTTCTTACATCATGTTTCTCTCCTGGATTACCACAGTAGCCTTCCTTAGTCCACCTCCAGTCTGTTCTCCCCACTACTGGTGGACTGATCTTTTAAAAATGCCAAATCTGATCACTTTGCATCTCTCATTAAAATCCCTAAATACCTTCCTGCTGTGATCAGTCCAGGGTTTGCGAGGTTCTTCCTGCTCTAATCCCTACCTTTCATCCATTACATTCAGCAAATATGTATTGAGGACCTATTACTATTTTAGGCATAAATATTTATTAGATATAATGGTCAACCAAATGGACAAGACCTTGGCTTTCATGGAAATTTATGATAATAAACAAAGAAGCAAATAAACAAGATAATTAGACTGTTGTTGTAAGTGCCAAGAGGGAAATAAATAAGGTAATGAGAGTCACCAGAGAAGTCCATATTTGATAGTGTACAGGGCAGACTCTGAGGAATTGACATTTGAGCTAAGACCTGAAGGTTGAGTAGGAACCAGTCATGGAAAAAGCTGGGAGAAAGAGCATTCCGGCCAGAGGGAATAACATGAGCAAAGGCCCTGAGGTAGACGAGTTCTAGAAACCAGATACAGAAAAGTCATTGTGGCTGAAGCAGAGCAAGTGTGAAAGAGGTATGAGGTGAGATTAGAGAAATAGGTGAGTGTCAGATCACACGGGGCACTGTAGCTAGAGTAGACGGCCTAACTTTTATTCCAGGGTAAAAAGAAGCTCCTGAAAAGTTTTAAGCAGAGGAGGGATATGACTTGATTCATATTTTATAACAATTCCTCTGACTGCTGTATGGAGAATGGATTGAGGGGTGGGAGAAGTGGAAACAAGAGACAAGAGAGGAGGCTGGTGCTGTGTCCAGGTGAGGGATGAGGCTGGCTTGGATTATAGCTGTGGCAGAGGAGATAGAGAAAGGTGGTCAGATTCTAAGTGGAGTTTGGGGGTAAAAGTGACAAAATTTGCTGATAGATTGGTTGGGGAGTGTGCTGGTTTGGAAGTATTATGTCCCCCAAAATGCCATGTTCTTTGATGTAATCTTGTAGGGGGAGACGTATTGGTGTTGATTAGGTTGGAATCCTTTGACTGAGTGTTTCCATGGAGATGTGACTCAATCAAATGGGTGAGCCATTTGATTAAATTATTTCCATGGAGATATGGACCCTGCCCATTCAGGGTGGGTCTTGATTTAATCACTGGAGTCCTATAAATGAGCTCACAAACAGAAGGACCTCAGAGCAGCTGAGAGGGACATTTTGGAGACGGCCATTGAAAGCAGACCTTTGCTAGCCCAGAGTTTGCCCGGGAGAAGCTAAGAACACCCCCAGATGCTTAGAGAGGAACATCCTGGGAAAAAGCCATTTTGAAACCAGAACCCTGGAGCAGACCCCAGCCAAGTGCCTGTGCCTTCCCAGCTAACAGAGGTTTTCTGGATGCCATTTGTGTTCTTGAGCGAAGTTAGCCTACTGTTGATGCTTTTGTTTGGACATTTTTATGGCCTTAGGACTATAACTTTGTAACCAAATAAACCCGTTTTATAAAAGCCAATCCATTTCTGGTATTTTGCATAACGGCAGCATTAGCAAACCGGAACAGGGAGTGAAGGGAAGGAGGAATCAAGGCTGGCTCCTAGGTCTGAGGCTTGGATGCAGGCTTGGATGCCTAGTGGTGCTGTTTATGGAGATAGATCAGGTGGAGGAGGAATCCAGAACTCCATCTGGGCTGTGAAGTTGGAGGTGTTGGGGGAAGATGTCAAGTTGGTCATTGGTTACTTGTGTCTGGGACTAAGAGGATAGGGTTGGTTGGAGACACAAATGTGAGTATCTCCAGACACGTGTTAAAGCCATTGGATCAGCCTTGAGGCACTCCAACGTTTGAAAACTGGGTGGGGAAGGGAATAGAGAGGCAAGAGGAAAATCAGGAGTCAGCAGAAGAGAGGGTTTCAGAAAAGAGGAAATGGTTGGTGGGTCAAATGCTGCTGGAAAGCCATAAAAGACACGGTCAGAGTTAGCGATATGGCCCTTGAATTTGGCTATGCAAGGTCTTCGGGAGAGCAGTTTCATTGGAGAACCAATTCAGAAGCCAGATTGGATTAGACTGAAGAGTCAATTGGAGAGGAGGTATGTATAGACAACTTTTTCAAGTTTTGCTTAAAGGGGAAAGGAAATTGAGTGCAGATGCAGAGGTGTGTGAGGTCAAGTAAGGGTTGTTAAATGGAATTTACTAGAACTATATTCTCCAAACTTTAATCATTGAAGAAATCAAACTTGAATCTTTAGTTTTCCTCCATCCTCACACTGTGGGTATTATATACTTTATATTTTTCTTAAAATCAACTCACTTTTCATTTTTTAAATTAAATTAAATTTTTTTTAATTTACTTAAAAAGAAAATGATATTACTGCATCAAACAGAAAACCAACACCACTTGCCATAAATAGAAGGTAACTGATTAAAAAAATCAGTACAATGAAGACAAAACAATGTCATTAAGTTCTAGCTGGATATTACTGTCTGTTGGGAGCTGAGCCTGGGGCCAACACTTTGTTTAAAAGGGAAATCATTAAATGTAATATGTTAAAGACATCAAAGTAAGACTTTCCCCTTGAAGGACTGAAAGAGAAACGAAAAGGAAATAACTTTTTCCCTATGTGATTCCAAACCACTTAATACCAGGCCTGCACTCTGGGAAACACTTCTTATAGCATTTCTCTGTGTTTCTGTTTTTTTAAATTGAGCTATAACTTGTACTTATTTAAGCACACAAATCTTAAATGTAGAACTTGATGAGTTTTTTTTTAATATACCAGTGTAACCACCACCCTAAGATACAGAACTTTCCATCAAGGAGACCAGTCCTAAACACTTGGCATCAAACATAACAGACAAAGCTGGACCCTGATGGAATGTGCAGTTTTGCGCCTCATGATACCCTAAGACCTAGCACAGTACCTAGCAGGTACACAATACACAGTGGTTAGATCATCAGTCCCGTGAGGCAAGTTATTATTGCTATTCCCACTAGAGACATGCAGTGGTTGAGTAACTTCACCAAGGTCACACAGCAAAGGCGGGATTTGATTTAGCACTGCCCAGCTTCAAAGTCCATGCCCTTGTGGTACCTCAGAAGGCCAGACCCTGCTGATTCCAACTGTCATTCACAGAGGGGTGTTTTAGAAATCCCTCAGGGTTGAGAGGATGAAAAACCAACTCAGAGAAGTGTTCTGAGCTTCCCAATTGAGGTGCTGTTTAAGACAGGTGCCTGCTTCTCATGGCATTCCATTGCCCATGTCTTTTTGGCCTGACCACCCATTATTGTAAACAATTGTTTTACCACTTCTCATGGGCAAAAAAAAAATAAGTGCCTGCTTATAAGCAAACTGACCTTTCACAGCCCTGGGGAGAGGAGTGGGCTTATTGGCCAGGGCATCATCTTTCCTACTTCTGATGTCCCCTTCCATGCTAAGGGGGTTCCGTTACAGTAACTCTCAAACATAAGTTGCAAACATGACAACAAATCCCTTCTCTTCTAGTATCCATGCCCTTTTCAATGTGCCTTTGTGATTTATTCCATCCAGTGGTGAAATCGACACCCCTTGATTTTGGGCTTAACCATATGACTTGATCTGGCCAGTGGGATATTAGCAAATGTAATACAAACAGCAGCTTGAAAAGCACTTGTACATTGGGGGTCACTTCCTTCTGCTCTTTGGCGCCCTGAGACCACCATGTAGGCTAGGTCTCTAAAAGAAGCAGAGACAAGCCATCCCTGCTGAGGCCCCCCTAGATCAACCAGCCTACAGACTGCCAGATGTGGAAGTAAGACCATCCTAGGCCGTCCAGCTCCAGGTGAACTGGCCCGGAACAGAGGAACTTCCCAGCCAACCCACAGAATCACAAGAAATAATAAACATTTATTTTAAGCTATTAAGTTTTGGGGTAGCAAAAGCTGGTTGCTATACGCTTTTAGCCTCTGTATCACCAGCTCATTTAATTTTCCTAATGGGAGGAGTGACTTAATCAGATTAGTGAATTTAATTTTTTAAGCCTCTCTTCCTCCTCTTGGGAATGATCTGCCCATTGACCTCATGGCCTGCTCTGGTTCTCCAGGGGCAAGTTGTGCTGTTGCTGGTTGAGGGGCTGGTTGATTGTCTTTCTAATCTCAGAGTCAGAATTAATCAACTCAGTTGCCTGAAGATTTAAGCCACATTCTCCAATATAAGTTTCATTCGTAATGAAGGTGTTATTTTGGTCCCCATCTGCTGATTCTTTTTGCTTCTTCTCAATTGGTTTAGAACTCAGGTTGCAAAGAGGAGTGTTATTTATTGGACCCTCTCAAATATCCCAACTGGAATATTCTCTTTAAGGATTCAAAATAAGGTGCGTCTTTCAAACATTTACATAAATGCTGCATCTAGTGATGGAACAGAAGCAGCCCTTTAACATGTGACTATAGAAGAATACTCATTTTCATAGGACGATGTGTATGGTGTGCTGTTGAAGGAAGAGACAGGGATGGATGGATGGCTAGAGAGATGGAGAGCTCAATAGCTATGTGATCAAGCAAATATATCAAAATGTCAATAGGAGAATGTAGGGGGTGGTATATGGTTGCTCACTGTACAATTCTTTCATTCTTTTGTGTGTTTGAAAAATTTTATAATAAAATGTTTGGATTTTTTTATTTTAAATTTTAAAAATACCTAAAGAATAATCCCTTTTTGCAGAAAAAATTAATGGAGTGCATAAATGCAGAGAAAAATATCATAAAGAGTAATCTTTTAAAAAAGAAAATCCTGTAATATCACCTTCATGCATAAAAACTCTTAATGGTTTCCCATCAATCTAAATAAAAACTCCATAACAAAGTCATCCAAGAGCTGCAGGGTCTGGCCCTTGCCTACCTTCCCATCCTCATCTCCCTCTCCCCACTTTTCCTCTGCTCAAACCACACAGGTCCTCTGTCTATCCCTTGAATTTGTCATGCTCTTTCTTACCCCAGGACTTTTTTTTAAATTCAGTTTTATTTTGATGTATTCATATACCACACAATCATCCACAGCGTACAATCAATTGTTCACAGTACCATCGTATAGTTGTGCTTTGTCACCACAATCTATTTTTGAACATTTTCATTACTCCAAAAAAAATAAGAATAAAAATAAAAGTAAAAAAGAATACCTGAAACATCCCATCCCACCTATTTTTCAATTAATTTTTATCCCCGTTTTTCTACTCATCTGTCCATACACTGGATAAAGGGAGTGTGAGCCATAAGATTTTCACAATCACATGGTCACATTGTATAAGCTATGAAGTTATATGATCATCTTCAAGAATCAGGGCTACTGGGTTGCAGTTCAGCAGTTTCAGGAATTTCCTTCTAGCTATTCCAATACACTAAAACTAAAAAGGGTTATCTATATAATACATAAGAATACCCTCCAGAATGACCTCTTGACTCCATTTGAAATCTCTCAGCCACTGAAATTTTACTTTGTTTCATTTCTCTTCCCTCTTTGGGTCCAGAAGGCTTTCTCTATCCCACGATGCTGGGTCTAGACTCATCCCCGGAGTCATGTCCGTCCCATGTTGCCAGGGAGATTGACACCCCTGGGAGTCATGTCCCACATTGTGGGGAGGGCAGTGAGTTTACCTGCTGAGCTGTCTTAGAGAGGTCACATGTGAGCAACAAAAGAGGTTCCCTGGGGGTGACTCTCAGGCACAGTTATAAGTAGGCTTAGCCTCTCCTTTGCAGTAACAAGCTTCATAAGGGCAAACCTCAAGATCAAGGGCTCAGCCTACTAAACTGGTAGTCCCCAATGCTTGCAAGAATATCAGGAATTACCCAGGTGGGGAAGTTTAATATTTCCACATTTTCCCCCAGTTCCTCAGGGGGGCCCTGCAATTATATTTTTATTCCCTGCCCAAATTCCCTTGGGATGTATCAGTTACCCCAGGACTTTTGCACATGCTGTTTCCACTGCCCGAAGCACTCTTCTTCCCTTCTTTTTCCACTTAATTTACACTTATCTTTCAGTCTCAGCTCAGTTGTCCCTTCCTGCCTTCTCCAACTAGGTCATAACCCTATTTTATGATTTCATTAGGCCCTTGTCACTGTTTGAATTGTTCTCTTCTTTGTGTGCATATTGATTAACTTATTTCTCCCTATTAGACTGCGAGCTCAGTGAGGGCAGAGCCTAGAAGAGTGTTTAGCTCAGTGTTGGATCCCCAGTATCCAATTTAGCAAATTGTAGGTGCTCAGTAGATAATTACTGAATGAACAAACAGAGAATAGATGCCAAAACAGGAACACTGATTTTTTCCCCAAGTGGTGAAATTATGAGTAATTGTGTTCTCTTTGTTTTTCTTTTTCTTTTTCTTCCTTCCTTCCTTCCTTCTTTCCTTCCTTCCTTCCTTTCTATCTTTTGTTGTTTTGCTTAGCTATATCTTTTTTTTCTATTCATTTTCTACAAAGAACATATGTTATTTGTGAGTTAAAAACCAGTTTTTCCTGTATATTTAAGAGGAGTGATAAATGGGAACTCTATACTATCTGCATGATTTTTCTGTAAACCTACAACTGCTGTAATTAAAAAAAAAAGTCTTTCCAAAGAAGATATACAAATGGCTAAGAAACTCATGAAAAGATGCTCAATATCATTAGTCATTAAGGAAACGCAAATCAAAACCATAATGAGATCTCACTTTACACCCATCAGGATGGCCATAATAATTAAAAAAAAAAAAGGAAAATAACTGTTGGCAAGGATGTGGAGAAAGTGGATTTCCCATCCACTGCTGGTGGGAATGTAAAATGGTTCAGTGGCTGTGCAGAAGAGTTGAGTGGTTCCTCAGTAAGCTACACATAGAATTACCATATGACCCAGCAATTCCACTCCTATGTATATATCTAAGAGAATCAAAAATAGGGACTTAAATCCATGTACACTTATGTTCATAGCAGCACTATTCCCAATAGCCAAAAGGTGGAAACAGTCCAATGTCCAACAATAGATGAATGGATACACAAAATGTGCTATATACACACAATGGAATATTATTCAGCCATAAAGAGAAATGAAGTTCTGACACATGCTACAAGATAGATGAACCTCAAAAGCATTGGACTAAGTGAAAGAAGCGAGACAAAATATCACATATTGTATGATTCCATTTATATGAAGTATTCAAAATAGGTAAATCCATAGATACAGAACACAGATTGGTTCTGGGGAGAGGGGGAAGAGATAGCAAATGCTTAATGGGTACAGGATTTCCTTTTGGGGTGATGAAAATGTTTTGAAAGTAGAGAGAGGTGGTAGTTGCACAACACTGTGAATGCACTAAATGCCACTGAATTTTGACCACAAAATGGTTAATTTTATTTTATATGAAGCTCATCTCAATTTAAAAACTACACACACACTCAAATAAAACCCCAAACCAATCTTATCCAAACTCTGAATTTTCCAGAATGTCTAACCCAGAATCACAGAAGACAGCCTTAGGGTCTTCCTTTGGATACAATACTTCTGGCTAAGAGAGGTGTCCAAACACCTGCTGGAGGGATGGGAAGGTGGGAAGGGGCAAAAACGACTCTCCCGATCACCAGTTTCTCCTCACCTCCCACTAACCTGCATTTTGTATGTCCTTACAGCAGCCTTGTTTTCACACCCTCATACACAATAGTTAAGGACACCAACTGCTTTGTCTGCCTTCCTCCATAAAATGGTGATAGCCAAACAAAACATCACCAACGAAAGTCTTTAAAAATTTAAAGAGCTTCATAAAGGCCTCCATTTGGCATCTGCCACTGAAGGAAACTGCCTCTGGCAGGTGTCCCTGTTGCTCTGCTCCCCTACCCCCTTCTCTACAAGCTCCTCTACCTAAGGTTTAGCCCCAGCTGCTTGCTGGAGAGTTTCAGTCCCACTGCCTGTGGAGTTGGAGGCTGGGGAACCCCTTATGCTCACGTGGGTGAAACTAATGAGATACGTTCTTCAAGCATGTTGAAGATCAAAGCCTGAGATCTGAGGACTTGGCAAGAACACAGCTGCCTGCGGGCATGGGTGGGCGCACGCTGCTCCCCAGCCCCACCCTGCAGCCCCAGCCCCACCCCACCCCCACCCCCGACCTCACAGGGCCACATGACAGGCACTCACTGTGCTGAGCCCAGCGGCCAACAAGGCAGGTGTGAGAGGGCTGGCTTGAGAAGATCACATCCCCAAGCAGATGCTGCAGAAAAGAAGAATTCAGAACCATACATTTTTTATTTTTTGCATTGTAATTAAATTAATACAGATAATTTGGAGGGAAAAAAAAAACAGTAAAAACAAGGAAGAAGAAAACAATTGTTCACATTCTCACCAGCCCAAATGAACCGATGTTAGAATTTTAGCTTATTTGCTTCCATTCTTTTCCCTATGTTTAGCTTTAAAAAAAAATATTACACAACTGGTATTCTTTTTGTATAATAAGAAAAGAGAACATTATTATTAAAGCAAAATTCCTCCTCAATTTTCACCCAGAAACCCTTTTCCATCTTTGCCTTCAAAGAGGCAAATGATCTAAGGAGGTGGTTTATATCCTTCCTGCACTTTTGAAATACTTTTACATTAATGTTGTAGTTCTGCAGCTTGCTTTTTTCCATACAGTATTTTTTGAGAATTGTCCAAGTCAATATATATGAAATATATGTGCTAAAGTACTCTACAGATTATTAAGGCATAAATTTCATGAACCACATTTTGTTGGTGGTCATTGAATACCAATAACCAACACTTAACAGTACTTCTCTCTATGAGACTATTCTTAGCCCTCTTTGTATATTAATTGGTTGAACCCTCACAATGACCTTATTAGACACTTGTCAAATATATGATGTACAAATATTTTCTCCCTTTCTCTGGGTTGCTTTTCACTTTCTTGATAGTGTCCTCTAATGCACAAAAATTTTGAATTTTGATGAAGTCCAATTTACATATTTTTTCCTTGGTTGTTCATGCTTTTAGTGTCATATCTAAGGAAACTGTTGACTAAGCCAAGGTCATGAAGATTTACAACTATGATTCCTTTTGAGAGTTTTATAAATTTAATCCTTACATTTAGGTCTTTGATCCAATTTGAATTAATTTTTGTATAAGTTGTGAGGTAGAGATCTAACTTCATTCTTTTGCATGTGGCTATCTGTTCGTCCCAGCACCATTTGTTGAAAAGGCTATTCTTTCCCCCATTGAATGGTCTTGGCACTCTTGTTGGAGATCAGTCTGCCTAATATGTATGGGTTTATTTCTGGACTCTCAATTACTTTCATGCCAGTAGCATGCTGTCTTGTACATTGCTTTCTAGTACATTGGTTTGCTATTTTAAGATTTTTTATTGTGGTAACATACACAACATAAAAGTTCCCATTTTAACCATTTTCAAGTATGTTATTCTGCGATGTTAAATACAATCACAATGCTGTGCTACCACCATCCATTACCAAAGCTTTTCTGTCACCCCGACAGAAACTGTACCAATTAAGTGTTAACCCCCCATTGCCCACCCTGACCCCTAACCCTGGTAACCCGTGTTTTAATTTCTGACTATGAATTTGCATATTTTAGCTATTTCATATAAGTGAGAGCATACAATATTTGTCCTTTCGTGTCCAGCTTATTTTACTCAACATGATGTGTTTATGTTTCCTCCATGTTGTAGCATGTAGCAGCACTTCATTCCTTTTTGTGGCTGAATAATATTCCCTTGTATGGCTATCCCACATTTTGTTTATTCACTCATCCATTGATAGACACTTGGGTTGCTTCCAACTTTGGGCATTGCGAATAATGCTGTTATGAACATTGGTGTGCAAATATCTATTTGAGTCCCTGCTTTCAATTTTTGGGGGGTATATACCTACAAGTGAAATTGATGGATCATATGGTTATTCTATATTTAACTTTCTGAGGAACTGCCAAACTGTTTTCCCCAGTGGCTGCACCATTTTACATTCCCACCAACATTGTACAAGGGTTCCTATTTCTCCACACACTCTCCAACACTTGTTTATTTTCTACGTTTTTAATAATAGCCATCCTAGTGGGTATGGAGTGGTATCTCGTTGTGGTTTAGATTTGCATTTCTCTAATGGCTAATGATGTTGAGCATTTTTTCATGTGCTTATTGGCCCTTTCTATATCTTATTTGGAGAAATACCTATTCAATACCTTGGCCCATTTATTAATTGGATTGCTTGTCCTTTTATTGTTGAATTGTAGGACTTCTTTATATATTCTGGATATTGAATCTTTATCAGATATATGGTTTTCAAATATTTTCTCCCTTTCATAGGTTATGTTTCCACTTTCTTGATAATGTTTTTTGAAGCACAAAAGATTTTAATTTTGAAGAATTCCAATTTCTCAGTTGTTTCTTTTGTTGCTTCTCCTTTTGTTGTAAAGTCTAAAAATCCATTGCTTAATACAAGGTCCTGAAGATGTTCCTCTATGTATTCTTCTAGGAGTTTTACAGTTTTAGTTCTTATATTTAGGTCTTTGTCTTGTAAGTTTTTAAATTGGGAAGTGTGAGTGCTCCAATTATGGTCTTCTTTTTCAAGATTATTTTGGCTTTTCTAGGTCCCTTATATTTCCATGTGAGTTTTAGGATCAGCTTGTCCATTTCTGAAGAAAAGGCAATTGAGATTTTTATATGGATTGCATTGAATCTACAGATCAATTTGGAGGATTATTGCTATTTTAACAATGTTAAGTCTTCCAATCTATGAGCACGGAATGTCTTTCCATTTATTTAGGTCCTTAACTTCTTTCAATGACATTTTGCAATTTTCAGAGCACACGTTTTGTTTGTCTTTTGTTAAATTTATTCCTAAGTATTTTATTCTTTTTGATGCTATTGCAAATGGATTTTTTCTTAATTTAATTTTCAGATTATTCATTGCTAATGTATACAATCAATACAATTGATATTTGTATATTGATATCATACCCTGAAAACTTTCTGAACTCATTTATTAGTTCTAATAGTTTTAAGTGGATTTTTTTAGAACTTTCCATATACAAGATCATGTCATCTGCAAGTAGAAATAGTGTTAATTCTTCCTTTCCAATCTGAATGTGTTTTATTTCATTTTCTTGCCTAACTGCCTTGACTGGAACCTCCAGTACAAACGTTGTCTACAAGTGTTGAGAGTGGACATTCTTGTCTTGTCTGTGATCTTAGGAGAGAAACATTCAGTCTGTCACTATTTATGATGCTAGCTGTGAGTTTTTCATAGATGCTCTTTGTCAGGTTGAAGAAGTTCCTTTCTATTTTTAGTTTATTATGTATTTTTTATCATGAATTAATTATGCAAATTTAAAAATTAATTATAGAAAAGACAGAAGAAACTAACAAAAAAAATACAAAGCACATGTTATCCTAGAATCCAGAGATAACTGTTAACATTTTTGCTATACCCTTACAGACCTTTAAAGGTGTGTATGTGCCCGTCTCCGCTACATGGGACATGACTCCCAGGGGTGTAAGTCTCCCTGGCAACGAGGAATGAGTATGGGATTGAGAATTCCACCTTGACCAAAAAGGGGAAAAGAAATGAAACAAAATAAAGCTTCAGTAGCTGAGAAGCTAGTAGGAAATACCTGAAACTGTTGAATGGTGATCCAGTAGACTTGACTCTTGATGATAGTTGCATAACTATATAGCTTTCATTGTGTGAACATGTGATAGTGAAAACCTGGTGACTGATACTCCCTTTAATAGTGTATGGGCAGATGAGTAATAAAATAATGACAAAAATATATAAATAATAGGGGGGATAAGAGGTATGGGGTGGTTTGGGCGTTTTTTATTTATTTTATTTTATTTTATTTTATTTTTCTTTATTTTGGAGTAATGAAAATGTTCTAAAATTGATTTTGCTGATGAAAGCACAACTATAGGATAATACTGAGAGCCACTGATTGTATACTTTGGATGGATTATATGGCATGTGAGTATATCTCAATAAAGTTGCATTAAAATTTTTTTAAAAATGTGTATGTGTGGTGTGATGTGTATGTTTTTCCTTGTAGAAGAAGGGTCATATTATTCATAGTGTATCATAGAGGACTGTGAATGAGCATAGACTCTGGAGTAACACTGGGCTCAAATTTCAACGTGACCACTTACCAGTTTTGAGGCCCGGGGTAAATTACTTAACCTCTACAAGCCTCAGTTTGCTCATCTATTAAATAGAGATGAGTAGACAAATGAGATCATTAATTTTAAGGTGGTTGGTGTAGTATCTCCTACAAAGAAAAAACGCACAAATGGTGTGCCAGTTTGAATGTATTATGTCCCCCAAAACACCATTATCTTTGATGCAATCTTGTGTGGGCAGACATATTAGTGTTGATTAGATTGTAATTCTTTTAGTGTTTCCATGGCAATGTGACCCACCCAACTGTAGGTGATAACTCTGACTGGATGATTTCCATGGAAGTGTGGCCCCACCCATTCAGCAAGGGCCTTGATTAGCTTACTGGAGCACTATATAAGCTCAGACAGAAGGAGCAATTTTGCTACAGCCAAGAGGGACACTTTGAAGAACACACAGGAGCTGAGAGAGGAGCTGCAGCTTACAGAGACATTTTGGAGACAGCCTTTGAAAACATATTTTTGCTCCAGAGAAGCTAAAAGAAGACAAATGCCCCAAGAGCAACTGAGAGCGACATTTTGAAGGGAAGCTGCAGCCTAGAGAGGAACGTCTTGGGAGAAAGCCATTTTGAAACCAGAACTTTGGAGCAGATGCCAGCCATGTGACTTCCCAGCTAACAGAGGTTTACTGGACGCCACTGGCCATCCTCTAGTGAAGGTACCTGATTGTTGATGCATTACCTTGGACACTTTATGGCCTTAAGACTATAACTGTGTAACCAAATAAACCCCCTCTTATAAAAGCCAATCCACTTCTGGTATTTTGCATCCTGGCAGCATTAGCAAACTGGAACAAATGGTTAACTGTTAAATTAATAATATTATTAATAATTATTAATATCATCACCAATAATAATTGCTAATTATCAATAATTATTAAGTAATAAACACATCATGATTAATGTAATGCAAAAATTAATGATATAAAAATTATACTATCATCAATAAGTATTAATGAGTACTAATATCACATTATATTGCTATGTTATTAATAAAAATATAATATAGTATTATTGATTTTTTTCTTTTTTTCTTTGAATATCTCTGGAACCCTTTCATTTCTATCAATACACATATACCAGATCATCTTTATGGGCTGCTTAGTGAACTGCAACTGAATGGATATATCATGATTTACTTAACCAATTCCCAGTTGATGAAACTTTAGATACTTTCTGATTTTCACTATTACAAGCAACAAAACAACTAAATGTCAGGCATTTCCCCAGACATTATCTCCTCTAATCCTAGTAACAGTCTAGCTGGGTAGGTATTACTGTCCCCAATATTACTGACCATAGATGAAGCTCAGAGAGGGGGAGGACTTTCCTGGGGTCACACAGGCAGGGAATAACTGAGCGGACTATGAACCACCCTGCCTCTAACTTGCTCCAAGCTTCATATTTCATTGGCATCATCTCTTGAGTGATTTGGGGGCAATGGAGACAGAAAAAAAAAAGAGGACTTCAATCCCATCAATAATGTGTTGATTAAGCTGTTGCTTTGGGCCTAGCCTCATGGGGATAGGAAGAGCAGGGAAGACAGGCCACAGCTGAAGAGTCTGATAACCATCTTGGAAAGGAGGCTGACAGGTGGCTTTTTTTTCTCCTTTTTGCTCTCCTGTATTTTCTAATATTTTTACCATGAAAATGGTCACTCTGGAAGGGGTAAAAAAGCAAAGCAAGCTAATTTCCTAAAAGGTTTGCATTTATGCAACGTAGCATGTCATTTAGATGCCAAAAGAATAGTTTGCAGAATAAATGCTTCTGGGGTAAGTAGCACCACACATAGTTCTTTTCTTTTTTTTTTAAAGAAGTAAAACATTACAGATACAATTGAAGCCCCTTGTGTATCCATCTCCAATCCTATTCCTTCCCCACATTCTCCAGTGTAGCCACTTCGTAAATTTGTGCTTATCATTGTCATGTTATGGTTTATACTTTTATTACATACCTATGATTCACAAGCAATATACAGCAGCATTTTGCATGTTTTTAAACATTACATAAATGGTATCTTTTTGATACTTGCTTTTTTAATTGAACATTATGTTTTTGAGATTTATCCATGTTTGTCATGTAGGTCTAATTGATTAATTTTTATTACTGTAGAATATTTCACTTTATGTATATATTATAATGTATTTATCCATTTTCCTATCAATGCACATTTAGATTGTTTCAAACTTTCCTATTACAGTCAAAACTACAATTAACCATTTTGTACATATCTCAAACACATGGGCAAGAGTTCTTCTAGGATGGTAATCTCCAAAATAGAGTGTATGTACTCCAGAAAGTGAAAAAAAATAACCATCAGAAAAAATATTAAAATGTATATATTTATTTCTAATGTCTTTTAAAACTCCTACTTTTGCATATCTTTTATAATGTATATAATATATTAATATAGTAGCATAGCACATGAATATAATTTATGAGTAAATAAACATATTGGCATTGTGTGCTCAAAATTTTTTTCTGATAATAGACTACTGCTTTGGGAACAGATACCCAGAAATAGAATGGTTGAATTAAAAGATATGTGCATGTTCAATTTTGCTAGATACTGCCAAATTGTTTCTAACAAGATTGTACCAATGTGCACTGCAGCCATTAGTATATGAGTTCCTATTTTACCTCATGCTTATCAACACTTGATATTGTCAGATGCTTTACTGTTTGCCAACTAAATAGGTGTGAAATGACATTTTATTGTGATTTAAATTTTCCTGATTTCTTATTAGGTTAAACATTTTTTAAAAAAATATACTTATTGACCATTAAGTTTTCCCCTTCTGGGAATCACATAGCTTTTACCCATTTTTCTAACAGGTTGTTTTTTTCATATGTGAGACAAATGGAGATCTTTATATATTGTGGAACTAAATCTTTATAGGTCATTTGCACTATCTTCTCCTAGTCTGTACTCAATATTTTGCTTTGCTTCATTGCATGGGCTAGGACTACCCCTAATATATTGATTGAAAAGAATGATAGCCAGCATCCTTGCCTTATTCCTGTTTAGGGAGTTTTCTAACGTTTCTTATGTTTTACCATTAAATTTGCTGTTTGATCTAGTTTTAAATATATATGTATGTGTGTGTGTGATAATATATAATAATATAATCACACACATACATATGTGTGTGATAATATCTATGTTATCAGGAACAGGAAATTCCCTTTAATTCCTGGTTTACTAATATTTAATTATAAACAAGTATTGAATTTTATCAGCTTCTTTTTCTTGCCGGTATTAATACGATCATATCTTTCTCCTTTAATCAGATAAGGTGATGCACTTCATGTATAGATTTTCTGCTGTCGAAATACCCTAGCTTTTCTAGCTCACTGTCTCAGATCAAGCCTTAGAGGGGAAAAGTCATTTCCTGTCTTGGCCCCAGGTCAAGGACTCCGGCGGGTTTCTTCTAAGGTGAAATGTTCTCCTAGGGCCTTGCTCATTAGCGATGTGGTGGGGGGAGCCAAGAGGCCCTGGGGGAGCCTGGTGCTTTAGGCTGTGGGTATCTGTTGCAGAGGGGCCGGGGGAAAGCCAAGCAGGTAGTCATCTTCCAAAGTCACCTACTTTATTAATCGCAGCAATAGAATTCAAATTTTCTGCCCTTGTCTGTAAATTTTATTCTGTCACAGAGACTTTTTTTATTACAAGAAGTATATCTTCACCATTTCACATTTTGAGTACTGTGCTCAGTGCTTTATACGCATTATCACCAATGATGCCTGCTACCATTTCCTTGGTTCTTTACCTAATTCTAGGCACTGTGCTAATTGTACAAATAGTATTTCACTTGATCCCCTTAACCACCCTATGGGGTAAGTATTATTATCTCCATTTTACAGATGAGGAAACTGTGGCTGAGAGAGGCAAACTTGGTGATGGTCATAAGATAGAACAAAGACTCAAAATCGGGTTCGTCTCATCCAGAACCTGGGCTCTTAAGCCCCACTAGGCAGGCTGTGGGTAATGAACTTCATCAGACAAGCATGGCATTTATAAAATGCTCCGTAAGACCCCGTGAGCAGTTCTCAGTACTGAGAGCTCCGTGTGACCGGCGTGTGACCCAGCATTGCCCAGTGTGGTTGGCGGGGGCCCTTTGCGGCCGATTGGTCTCAGTGCCCGCTGGTGACACGTGCTCATGAGGTGCTTTGCGGTTAACAGCTCCCCAAGAGAAATAATGGCCTGTGCTTTATTTTTATTTTTTTAAAGATTTTAAAAAAGCAGCTTTATTGGGATATAATCCACATACCATACAATTAATCTAAAATGTAGAATTCAATGGTTTTTAATGTATTCACAGAGTTATACAACCATACTATAATCAATTTTTAAATAACAGCTTATTATTTATAATAAATAACAGCTTATTATTATTGAGACATAATCCGCATCTCATACAATTCACCCATTTAAAGTGTGCAGTTCATCAGTTTTTTAGTATCTTTATAGAGTTGTGCGACCATCACCCACAGTCAATTTTAGAACATTGTCACTACCCCTAAAAGAAACTCCTAGCAGTTGCTCCCCCTTCCCCCAAACTCCCCAGCACTAGGCAACCATCAACTTACTTTCTGCCCCTGTAGCTTTGCCTATTCTGGGCATTTCCTATACTGTAAATGGAATCATACCCCATGAGGTCCCTCACTTGGTGTGACGTTTTCAAGGTGCATCCCTGCTACTTCACTCCATGCTGTGTCAGTGCATCATCCCTTTTTAGGCCGACTAATATTGCCTTGTATGGATATGCCACATTTTGTTTATCTGTTTGTCAACTGATGGACATTTGGGTTTCTACCACTTTTTTGGTTATTATGAATAATGCTGCTATGAACATTTGTATACCAGTTTTTGTGTGGATATATGTTTTCAATTCTCATGTTTTGTTTTTTTATATGCTACATTATTTATTCTAAGACAGTCTTTGTCCAGGTTAGTTCAACCTTTCCAAAAACAAACTGAAAATGCTCAGAAGCAACATTCTTTAAAAACAGCTGAAAACACATGCTGATGGATGCAGCAGTGGGTTTGTTCACCAACTGCAAGTGTGTAAAAGAAGGGGAAGGTGTTTTTTCCAAGTGAGGATCCCTGGTCTGCATTCAGAGGATGTTTATTGCATCCTGGGTTGAGTCAGACCTGAGCACACCTGAGCCCAATTACCTTAAGGTGGCACTTCCTCTGGCCCCTGTACTGGTCACAGCAATTCCAGAATTAGCCCTCCTGTTCCCAGTGCAGCCTTCTCACCTTAGGAACAGCAACCCAGTCCTGTTGCTCAGGCCCAAAACTTTGAGCTGACCCCCACTGCCTTCTCTCTTTTCTTTCTCTCACGCTAACCCAGCAAATCTTGTTGGCTTTGTCTTCCAAATATACCCAGAATCTGACAGCTTCATCACCATCATCCTTCCCCTGGATTATGGCAGGTGTCTCCTCACTGTCTTTCTGCTTCTGCCTTTGCCCTCTGTGCTGGTTTGTACATATTATGTCCCCCAGAAAAAGCCATATTCTTTAATGCAATCTTGGGGGGCAGACATATTAGTGTTTATTAGGTTGGAACCTATTGATTGTTTCCATGGAGATGTGATTCAGTCAACTGTGGGCGAGACCTTTGGTCAGATAATTTCCATGGAGGTGTTGCCCCACCCATTCAGGGTGGGTTTTTATTCGATCACTGGAGTACTTTAAAAAGAGCCAGCCACACAGGCCCAGATGCAGCTACAGCCAAGAAGGACACTGAAGAATGCACAGGAGCTGAGAGAGGAGCTGGAACACAACCTGGGATCAGCAGACTCCAGCCATGTGCCTTCCCAGCTAACAGACATTTTATGGACACCATTGGCCTTCCTATGGTGAAGATATACTTGTTGATGCCATAGCCTGGACACTTTTATGGCCTTAAGACCATAACTTTGTTCTTTGTAACTAAACAAACCCCCTTTATAAAAGCCAATCCATTTCTGGTATTTTGCATAACAGGCAGCATTAGCAAACCCTCCTTAGTCTGTTTTCCCACAGCAGCCAGAGGGCATCACCCGTCAGCTCAGAACCTTCCTGGCTTTTCCGCCTCTGCAGCACACAACCAAAGTCCTTGCAATGGTTACATGACCCTCTGAGTTCTGACCCCTGTTACCTCTCAGATTTCGCATCCTCCTTCTCCCTGCTTATGCATTCCTTTCCAGCTATTCTGGCTTCCAGAGTGTTCCATACATGTGCCAAGACCACCCCTGCCATAGAGCCCTTGTCCCTGCTGCTCCCTCTGCGTGCCACACTCCCTCCCCAGATGACTACAGGCTCCCTCCCTCACATGCTTCAAATCTTGGTTCAAACCGCAATGAGTCCCTCCCTGTTCCCTTTGCTAGAGCTGCCATTATGCAAAATATCAGAAATAGATAAAGGTCATTTATTAGGTTACAAAGTTACAGTTCTATGGCCATAAAAGTGTCCAAACTAAGGCATCAACAAGAGGATACCTTCACTGAGGAAAGGCTAATGGTGTCCGGAACACCTCTGTCAGTTGAGAAGGCACGTGGCTGGCATCTGCTGGTCCTTAGCTCCTGGGTTCTGGTTTCAAAATTACTTTCTCCAAAATATCTCTGGGACTGTGTCTCTCTTAGTTTCTCTCAGCTCTCTGCTTGGTTCTTCAGGGGCATTTCTCTCCAATCATCTGGGAGTCCTCTGTTAGCTTCTCCAGGTCAAACTCTGGGCTTCATCTCTTAGCGTAGCATTTCCAAATGTCCTTCTGTCTGCATCTCCCAGAGTCTCCAAGCATCTGTGTCTGTCAGCTCTTAGCTTGTCTCCAAAATGTCTCTCTCAGCTTCTCTGCGCTTCTCCTCTCCATGAGCTCTCTTACAGGACTCCAATGATCTAATTAATTCCTACCATCAATGGGCAGGGCCACACCTCCACGGAAATAATTTAATCAAAGGTCTTATCCACAGTTGGGTGAGTCACATTTCCATGGAAACACTCAATCAAAAGGTTCCACCCAAAAAGATTGGGTTAAAAGATCATGGCTCTTCTGGTGTCCATAATAGTTTCAAACCAGCACATTCTACCCCCTGGACCCTAGAAAGACATGTTCCTTTCAAATGCAAAATACATTCATTCCATCGCAATATAGATAAGTTATCAAAATCAGTTACAGTTGTGGTTTGTCCTAAGTCAACATTCTCCTCTGGCTGTGGAACTGTGAAACTCAGAACAAGTTATCTGCTTCCAATATACAAGGAGGGACAGTCATAGGATAAACATTCCCATTGCCATAGGGAGAAATTGGAAGGAAAACAGGGATCATGGGACCGAAACAGTTCAGAAAACCTGCAGGGCATACTTTATTAGGTTTCAAAATCTGAACGTCATTTATAGAATGACATTTTATCCTTAGGGCTTGAGAGAGCAGGAGTTGAACCCCTTCCAAGGGCCTTCATGGCAGCCCTCTTCTCTCCAAATGCTGGGGTGAGTGCTCCAACATATCCACACATTGGGGAGATCACCTTCTTCTCAGCCCCACCCTCCTGAAACATCAGGGAGCCACCCGGACTCTGTATCTCTGGGGCAAAGTCTCTCCCCTCTCCAAACAGTGGGATCATGGCCAGGCTCTCCTCAGTCCCTGGGGAATGTGCTTCACCCTCTCTGATGCCTGGGGTGACAGCACTCTTCCTGAGCATCAAGGCGGAAGTCCCATGCTCTGCCACCGGGCAACTCACCCTTTCCAGGTGCATGGGTAGGTCCGCTCTCCTGGCCTGAGATCTCTTGACTCCAGATCTTAGCTTCCATGGTTCTGCTTTTGAAGTCATCCTTTTCTCAATTTGCCCCTTCTCCATCCCCTCCAGGCCAGCCTGGCAGTGGTTCCATTTATACAGATCTCACAAAAAATTTGTTGGCTTGGCATGAAGCATACAGGGGTCAAAACCATCAGACAATAAGACCTTCCACAAATCTTTCTGAGATAACTCCCCTTTGAAGGCCTCACCCTCATCAAACAAACCACTTTTCAGCTTCCTAACCCTGCTTTATTTTTCACCTTAGCCAATTATCACCTTCTAACTTAGTATATGATCTACTTTTTATTATGTTCATTGCCCTCCCACCTAATGTCAGCACAAGGAGGGCAGAGATTTTTAAGTGTTTTGTTCCAGAGCCTACAAAAGGTGCTCAATTGATAGTTGTTGAATGAATGAATGAATGAATAATCAAGTTGCTTGGTTGGGTCAGCCCACCCTAGGTTGCCTGATTTCCTTCTATTTTCTCTGTAAAGCAAACCCCTGCCCCTTTAAACTCAGGTCCTTTAAACTCCTGTCCCCTCCCCTGGGTACCCAGTCCCGGCCCCTCCCCAAACCCACCTAATTTCCCACCCTGAGATGATGCCTCAAACCTCCTTTCAAGCTGCACTTTTGGTGAATATTTATATACGACAAGCTTCACATTTGTGTTTCATCTTCTGCTTGCCCTCTGGGCCTGCCAGGTGCACAGGAGATTGTAAAACTATAGAATCAGCCACACCCATAGCTTCCTTGGAGGAGGAGGCCCTGGGAATCTTTCTGCAAACATTTCTATGGGTCAAAATTTGTGTTGATTTTTTCATTCATTCATTCATTCATTCATTCATGGACGGATCCCAGTTTCATGGAGTTGAAGAATATACAATTTGCAGAGGCCCTCTTAAAGAAGTATTTCTTTTGAACAAGAAAATAAATCACTACAAATCACAAATTTTAGAAAGCTGACAAATACTGCAAACATCACAAAATCCAGAAAAATGGTATTTTTATTAATTAACAATGTTGATTGCTTTCTCTAACACTTTTTTTCATGCATATTTTTTGGCTGCAAACTCTTGAGTCATCTCTTCCTATGACAATGATTTTATAATATTCCCTACTGAGAGAGAAGAAAGATAATTCAGTCTTTTCTCTAACATGGATAATTGAAAGTGTTGATTATCATTCACAATCTAGAAAAGATTTTTCTAAACTTATTATTGATAAGTTATGTAAATTTTTAGATTGTCACATTTGGGAAAACACCTTTCACGTTTCTTTCATGTATGAGTTGACTAATACTAGGGAATTTTATGTTTTTCTCTGGAAGTAACTATGTTTTGAGTTGAAAACAACTTACTAACCAATTGGATTTTGATGTCCTCATTGTAATGGCATGTTTTAAGTTTTATGTTATTTTCATCGATATCTAAATATTATGTCATATAGCAAGAAATTTAAACAGGAATTCTGATAAATTCTAATTCACAAGATTCTCGTCAAGAAGGAAATGTATGGTGCATCTGTAAGTTTATGCTGCGTATCATTTAACTATTACAGCATAACCAACCACCCCAAAACTTAGTTCTTAAAGCAACAACCATTGTATTTATTCACAATTCTCTGGATCAGCAATTTAGGCTGGGGTCAGCTGGATGGTTCTTCTGCTAGTCTCACCTTGGATCACTCACACAGCTACAGTCATCTTGCAGCTGGCCGGGAACCGGCTGACCTAAAATGGCCTCACTCACATTTCTGCAGTTTGGTGGGGGCTCTCGGCTGGGCCCCTCTCTCCACATGGTCTTCCATCCACAAGAAGGCTGGCTGGGGCTTTTTTATATAGCAAAGGAAGGGCTCTAAAAGGGCCAGAGCAGAAGCTACAGGGCCTCTTGGGGTCTAGGCTTGAAATGCCCACAATATCACTGTTACCACAATCTATTGCTTAAAGCAAGTGACAAGGCCAGGATAGATTCAAGAGGTATGATAATAGACTCCATATCTTGATGGGAGGAGCAAAAACGTCACATTGTAAAGAGCCATTTGAACAGGGAGTGGAAGAATTATTGTGGCCATCTTTGCAAATGATCTACCACACGTTGCATCACAGTGTATGGTTCTTGGCAGGATAAGCGCTTCCGTTTTGGCTTACATTGATGAGAACTTGAATTCTCTGCTGCAATTTCATACATCTGATAAATGGAAGAATTTTCCACAGACTTATTCTGCTTCTCTACATTTAAAATCTTGTTTTTAATGCACTACCACATACTTTTGGTGCCAGATGCCATAGGATTTGTTCATACCATAATAGGGCCTCTGGTCTTTCAACTTTTTATCATAATACTGGTAAGCAATAGTATTTCAGAAACATTTCTACACTAGGAAGACTAGCAATAACTTAACCATACATTGAAGTTGCTACAAACCACATAAATATATCTCACTAAACCAGATTAAATGTATCTCCAATGCAACTTCCCCTTAGTGACTAAATCCCCAAAATGCCCAGGACCATGCCAATGCCACCCAACAGGAGGAAAGGGTGATGGAGGGAAAGTCAGAGTGGAAAAAGATAGCAAGTTTAACCAATCACGGGTAAAATACTTAACTTTTGCAAAGTTTTAAAAACATATGACTCTGTGAACACATGGGTAGGGCCCCTCCCTGGGTCTTATGAGGGGCTTGCGTAAGTGGGCTCGAAGCTTTAGCTTCATTTGTTTCTTGGTAAATACCTTTGGTAGCAGAATTATGGCCCCAAAGGTGTCCATGTTCTGAACCCCAGAACCTGTGAACAGACTCCCTTACAGGGAAAAAGGAGCATTGCCAATGTGGTTAAGTTAAGGACTTGCAGATGGGAGATTGTCCTGGATTATCTGGGTGGGCCCAATGTAATCACAAGGGTCCTTATAAGGGAAAGAGGGAGGCAGGAGGGACCGAGTGGAAGGAGATATGATGATGGAAGCAGTCAGAATGACATGATGTAAGAAAGACTCAACTGGCCATTTGTTCTAGTTTGCTAATGCTGCCAGAATGCAAAACACCAGAAATGGATTGGCTTTTATAAAGGAGGTTTATTTGGTTACACAGTTACAGTCTTAAGGCCATGAAGTGTCCAAGGTAACACATCAGCAATCAGGTACCTTCACTGGAGGATGGTCAATGGCGTCCGGAAAACCTCTGTTAGCTGGGAAGGCACGTGGCTGGCATCTGTTCCAAAGTTCTGGGTTCAAAATGTTTTTTTCCCAGATGTTCCTCTCTAGGCTGCAGTTCCTCAAAAATGTCACTCTCAGTTGCTCTTGGGGTGTTTGTCCTCTCTTAGCTTCTCCGGAGCAAAAGTCTGCTTTCAACGGCCATCTTTAAACTGTCTCTCACCTGCAACTACTCTCTCAGCTTCTGTCCATTCTTCAAAGTGTCCCTCTTGGCTGTAGCAAGCTTGTTCCTTCTGTCTGAGCTTATATAGTGCTCCAGTAATTTAATTCAGACCCACCCTGAATAGGTGGGGCCACACCTCCATGGAAATTATCCAACCAAAGTCATCACACACAGTTGGGTGGGGCACATCTCCATGGAAACACTCAAAGAATTACAATCTAATCAACACTGATACGTCTGCCCACACAAGATTGCATCAAAGATAATGGCGTTTGGGGGGACATAATACATTCAAACTGACACATCATTGCTGGCTTTGAAGGTGGGAAGGGGCCATACACCAAGAAATGCAGCAGCCTCTAGAAGCTGGAAAAGGCAAATAAACAGTTTCTCCCTACATCGTGTTGATTTCAGCCCCGCAAGACCCATTTTGGACCTCTGACCTCCAGAACTGTAAGACAGTAAATGTTTGTTTTGAGACACCAAGTTTATGGTAATTTGTTACAACTGCAATAGGAGACTACTATAATACCTTTCTGTCTTTATTCATTCAGCAAAACTGCATTGAACACTTTCTATTTGCCAGGAGATCCTGGGGTGAACAACCAGAAGTGCCTGTCCTCATGGAGTTTACATTCTAGTGAGCTGTTAAATGAACAAATATATGTGTAATATGCCAGGTGGTATTGAGTGTGATGGAGAAGTCTGAGCAGGGTAAGGGGACTAGAGATTCATAGAGCTGGAGGTTTTGGTGGGATGGGGTGGTGTGCTCTTTGTGATCAGAGAAGGCCTCTCCAGTAAGGTGACATTTGAAGGCAACCATGGGGCCATCTGGGGGAAGAGCCTTCTACACAGAGGGGAGAATGAGGTCAAAGGCCTCAAGTTGGGATTCGACATATTTTGAAGCTAATTATATATTATTTGCTGAAAGATTAGCTGTAGGTACATGCAAAAGAAAGGGGTCAAGGATGACTCCAAGGTTTGCGGCCTGAGCAACTGGAAGAATGGAGCTGTCATTTATGGGGATGAAGATTGTGGGAGGCGTGGGTAAGGTGGAGAAGGTCAGTATCACTGTTATCTATTGCTGCAAAGCAAAGCACCCCAAAAACTTGGTGCCTTAAAACAATTTATTATGTCTTTCAAGTATGTGGGTTGGCAATCTGGCTGGTTCTTCTGCTAATCTTGCCTAGGATCAGTCATGTGGCTGAAGTTATCTGATAGCTCAACGGGGGCTAGAGGGTCAAGATGGCCTCACTCGCATGTCTGGCAGGTGGGGCTGGCTGCTGGTGCAGATGGCCCATTTCTCCTCCACATGGGCTCTCATCCTCAGGTAGGCTCCTGGGCTTCTTCACCTTGGGGGTTCCAAGCGCGGGGAAGTGAAAGCTGCAAAGCCTCTTAAGGCCTAGGCTCTAGAATTCACGCTCTATCACTTTCTACTGGTCAAAGCAAGACACAAAGCCAAAGCAGATCGGAGGGAATGGAGAAGTCAATGCTCACATTGCAAAAGGCATGGATATAGTGTCATCATTAAAACAATTTAACACAGTCAGGAATTTTTTTGTGGACATGTTAAGTTTTTGTTTTTTTTTTTTTTTTTTAATCATCATTTTATTGAGATATATTCATATACCACGCAGTCATACAAAACAAATTGTACTTTCGATTGTTTACAGTACCATTACATAGTTGTACATTCATCACCTAAATCAATCCCTGACACCTTCATTAGCACACACACAAAAATAACAAGAATAATAATTAGAGTGAAAAAGAGCAATTGAAGTAAAAAAGAACACTGGGTACCTTTGTCTGTTTGTTTGCTTCCCCTACTTTTCTACACATCCATCCATAAACTAGACAAAGTGGAGTTTGGTCCTTATGGCATTCCCAATCCCACTGTCACCCCTCATAAGCTACATTTTTATACAACTGTCTTCGAGATTCATGGGTTCTGGGTTGTAGTTTAATAGTTTCAGGTATCCACCACCAGCTACCCCAATTCTTTAGAACCTAAAAAAGGTTGTCTAAAGTGTGCGTAAGAGTGCCCACCAGAGTGATTTCTCGGCTCGTTTTGGAATCTCTCTGCCACTGAAGCTTATTTCATTTCCTTTCACATCCCCCTTTTGGTCAAGAAGATGTTCTCCATCCCACGATGCCGGGTCTACATTCCTCCCCGGGAGTCATATTCCACGTTGCCAGGGAGATTCACTTCCCTGGGTGTCTGATCCCACGTAGGGGGGAGGGCAGTGATTTCACCTTTCAAGTTGGCTTAGCCAGAGAGAGAGGGCCACATCTGAGCAACAAAGAGGCATTCAGGAGGAGACTCTTAGGCACAAATACAGGGAGGCCTAGCCTCTCCTTTGCAGCAACCGTCTTCCCAAGGGTAAAACTTATGGTAGAGGGCTCAACCCATCAAACCACCAGTCCCCTATGTCTGTGGTCATGTTAGCAACCATGAAGGTGGGGTAGGCAAATACCCCTGCATTCTCCACAGGCTCCTCAAGGGGGCACAAAATCCTTTTTTTTTTTTTTTCCTTGTTTGTCTTTTTTCTTTTTTTTTTTTTTTTTTTTTACTTTCCCTTCTTTTTTAAATCAACTGTATGAAAAAAAAAGTTAAAAAGAAAACAAACATACAATAAAAGAACATTTCAAAGAGACCATAGCAAGGGAGTAAGAAAAAGACAACTAACCTAAGATAACTGCTTAACTTCCAACATGTTCCTACTTTACCCCAAGAAAGTTACATAATATAGCAACATTTCAGTGAACTTGTTCCTACTACATCCATCAGAAATTAGACATGTTAAGTTTTGATGCCTCTTAGACATCTGTTCTAGTTTGCTAATGCTGCCAGAATGCAAAACGCCAGAAATGGAGCAGCTTTTATAAAAGGGGGTTTATTCAGTTACACGGTTACAGTCTTAAGGCCATAAAGTGTCCAACCAGAACAATAGGGTATCTTCACTGGAGGATAGCCAATAGTGTCTGGAAAACTCCGTTAACTGGGAAGGCACGTGGCTGGCATCTGCTCCGGAGTTCTGGTTTCAAAATGGCTTTCTCCCAGGACATTCCTCTCTAGGCTTCAGCTTGTCTTCAAAATGTCACTCTCAGTTGCATTTGGGGCATTTGTCCTCTCTTAGCTTCTCTGGAGAAAAGTCTGCTTTCAAAAGCCGTCTCCAAAATGTCTCTGTAAACTGCAGTTCCTCTCTCAGCTCCTGTGCATTCTTCAAAGCGTCCCTCTTGGCTGTAGCAAGCTTTCTCCTTTGTCTGAGCATATATAGTACTCTAGTAAACTAATGAAGGCCCATGCTGAATGGGTGGGACCACACCTCCATGGAAATTATCCAAGGAGTCATCACCCACAGTTGGGTGGGTCACATCTCCATGGAAACGCTCAAAGAATTAAAATCTAATCAACACTGATACGTCTGCCCACACAAGATTACAAAATAATGGCATTTGGGGGACATAATACATTAAAACCAGCACAACATCCAAGTGAAGATACTGAGTAGGCAGTTGGATATATGAGTTTGGGATAGAGGAGGGAAGTCCAGGTTAGAGATATAAATTTGGGAGTAATCCTATAGTAATTAAATCCATGAAACAGGATGAGAGAACTGAGGGAGGGAAAGTAGATAGAGAAAATGTTCGAGGACTGAGCCCTACTGCATTCCAACTTTAAGCGGTTAGACAGATGAGGAAGAATCAACAAAGTAGACTGAAAAGGAGGAGCTAGTGAAGTATGAGGAAAAGGAGGAGGGAAGAAGATCCTGGAATTGAGGAAAGAACATTTTGTAAGGAGCAAGGAGTGACCAACTGAGCCAAATTCTGTCCCTGACAGGTTGAGCAAGACTTGGACTGATAATTGGATTTCCTGCATGGAAATCATTGGTGAGCTTGATAACAGACATCGTGGTGGAGTGTTGGGACAAAAGTTGTTAAGAGATGGTATGAGAGAGCAAGAAGAAAGGAATTGGAGACACAAGCTTGGACAAGATTTTCCAGCAGTTTTGCTGGGAGGGAGAGAAGAGAAATGAGGTAATATCAAGAAGGAGATGTGGGATCATGATAGGAATCTTTCCCAACATTTTATCTGGAAAAATTTCAAACATCTCCAAAAAAGTTGAAAGAATTTTATAGTGAACACATATATACCTACCATCTGGTTTCTACAACTGACACTTTACTACACCTGCTTTATCATGTATGTATCCATCCCTAAGATAAGTTTTTGTTTTTGTTTTTTTAACATTGATAAATTACAGCTTGATTGAAAGCCGATGAGAAGAGTACAGTGGGGGTGGGGGGAAGATTGATGGTGCGGAGGAAAGGGTGGGATTGTTGAAGCAGTGGCTGAGTGGGAGAGAGGGGCTGGTTTCTCGTGCATAACTGACACGTTGGCATTGAAAAAGGACAGAGTAGTCATCACCACAGGAAGGAAGGCAGGACACACAAGGCCACAGATGCAGGGAGGTAGGTGCATGGGGCTAAGGCAGCTTGTGGAAGTTCTCCTCTGATGGCTTCCATTTTCTCATTGAAATCATCAGCTGAGGGTTAGCATGGGGGAGAAGTGTTAAAATTTAGAAGAGAGGGGAGAAGGTGTGAAATAATCTTCTGGGAAAGTGAGAGAGTGAATAGACTGAGAAAAACAGTAAGATCAACACTGAGGGGCCATTTGAAATAAATGGTCAGGCATTTAAAACAAGACAATGTGGTTGTGAGTTTTCTGCGGTCCTGTTCATCTGCACCGGTGCAGGTGAAGAGTAGGAGGGTAGAATTTAATGATGTTTTTCCCAGGCGAGTACAGTAAGAGTCAAGGGAGTTGAGGATGTATATAAGGGAGTGACTATAATGATAGAGTATAGAATTTCAGCCATATGAAGAAGAAAGTGAGAAAATGATAAGGGTGAGGGAGACGACGAAAAGGAGGCAGAATCAATGAACTGCAGGTCCAAAGGGGTCAAAGAATTGCTAGAGTGGGAGTACAAGAGGAGTGAGCTGGAATTAGAGGGGGCGATTAGCAGGCAAGATGCTTGAAGTTGGGATAATGGTGGGGTTGCAATTATTGGAATCATAAAGGTCAAGGCTATGGCCATGAGGAGTGGGAGGACAAGCTCACAGAGGGAAAAGAGATCAAGGGACCAAGAGTTTTTTTAAAATAGCCTATTGAGACATTGATTCACATACTATTCAATTCACTGATTAAAAGTGTGCAATTCAATAGCTTTTGCAGCAATCACAGAGTTGTGCATCCATTAGCCCAACCAATTTTAGAATATTTTCAATACTCCAAAAGGAAATGCCTCACCCCTTAGCCATCATCCTCCAAGTCCCACATTCCCCCCAGCCCTAGGCAACCATTAATCTAATTTCTATCCCTATGAATTTTCTTATGCTGGAAATTTTGTATAAATGGAATCATACAATACGCAGGCCTTTATGCCTGGCTTCTTTCTTTCACTCAGCCTTATGTTTTCAAGGGTCATCTCTGTTGTAGCATGGAACAGAACTTCATTCTTTTGATGAGAGCCTCTTTGTTTATATTGGGATCACTAAAAATGATGATTCTTAGTATCAGAAAGAAGGACAGAGAGTCCAAGGTTAAAATCTTCAAGGAATGAAGAGGAGTGAATAGGGTTTGAAGGTATCTGTTACAAGCAGGGCAAGACAGAGGTATATTTAGATTGATGACAAGAGAGTTGAAGCCAGTTTAGATAAAGAGGGGTTTACTCTGGGGTATCCGTGATAGAAAATGGTAAGGCTGGTTATAAGGAACCAGAGCCAGAAAATCAAGAATCAAGGTTGTGCTCTCAGGTCCACCAGGCTCTCTCGGTTCTGTTTCTCACGGCCATTCTCATTTCTGCCTCTCACTGCCCCTTCCCTCTCCCTCACAGCCCGCTTGCTCTCCCTCGACCTGACCCAACACCATACAACCTGCCTTACCAGCCTGCTCTGTCTTCTAACTGACTTCCCCTCCAGGCCCCAAATTTCCAGGACAGAGAAGCTGATTGGCTCAGACCCACCCTGGGTCTGCTGTCTTCTCTCAGTTCAGTCAGTCATGGCCTGGGGTGGGGGTGGTCACATGGCACAACCTGCAGCTGAGGCAGTGGGCAGGAGCAGATTCTCTCAGAACTGGATGTGGCTGAAGAGACTAGGAGCAGCCCCCTGGCTCCCCCAGGAAGCATAAATGCCAGAAAAACAAGGAGAAGGCAGGGCAGGTATTTTCAATGTCTCCCAGAGTTGCTGGGGTGGACCTCTGGTTCTCCACGGGGCCTGCTGGCTAATCAGGCCTGCAGCGCAATTTCTGGTGCTTCTGTCTATCCTGGCAATAAACCCTCATCGCTTGCTCAAGGTCATCTTCCTCAAGGTCATGGGGCAGACAGATGGTTCCTCTCACGGACCAGGGCTGGGGCATTTGCTGGGAACTTTTCTTCTCATTTCACAAAAGCTTCAGAAGAGAGAATTTCTGTCACAAGAGGTTAGCTGTAGGCACAACCCTGCCAAAGCCCCTTAGCTGGTTCGCATGGAGAAGACAATAAGAGAGAGAGGAAAATAAAAACTCGGGAAAGGGCTCTTCAAGACCCTCTGAAATTAGGGGGAAATGAGGGTAATCTTATCTTAGTTTATGTTTTGAAAGTATTATGAGTTGTTTTAAAAAATACACACTCATGGTAAAATAATCACAAGGTTTGAACAGATTCACAGTAAAATTAGGTTTCCTCTCAGTCCCTGAACTACTTGGTTCCCCTCCCTTGAGGCAGCCACTGTTGCTAGTTCTTTCTGAGGCCTTCCAGAGATGTGTTTGTACACACAGCATTTTACATGTAAGACCTCCTTTCCATTTTTAATACGCTATTCTGTACCTTGCTTTATTTCAGTTAATACATCTTTTGAGATTGTTCTCAATGAGAGTATAGTAAGTTTTCCCACTCTTTTTTTTGTTTGTTTACTGCCTTGTAGTATTTCAGTGAGATGGATGTCCATAACTTATTTAGCCAGTCTTCTATTGATGGATATTTGAGTCAATTCCAATCTTTTACTATAAACAATGGTTCAGTGAGTGTCCTCGTGCATACAACATTTCCCATGACAGAGAATCTATCTGTAGGATACATTCCTAGAAGAAGAGGTGCTGAGTAAGGGGGGGTATATGCATTTTAAACTTTGATGGAATTATCTAAATTGTGGTCTATATCAAACAGGGGTCCGTGCAAGTAACAAAAACTAATCTAGATATTTTAAGCAGAAGATTTAAGAGAGGGAATTAGGGGCTCACAAAACTGTTGTAAGGGCTGAAGGAGTGGGCTTTAGCCTGGCCTCCATGGAGGATCCCAGATCAATTCAGAACTAACCTTTCAGGGAAGCCAGTACCTCTAGGGTCACCTCTGAGCTGAAACAGAAGTTGGGATCAAAACATCACCATTGACACACCTGCCTCTTGATACCTAGGAAACTGGGGAGCGGACCCTGAATATTCACAGAAGAATCTCAGGTTTTGGCAACCTCACTTGCTAGCAGAAACAACCAAAAGAGCAGGGAAAATGGCCTTTTTCTTTCTTTCACCTTCCATGTTGCTCCTTAATTCATTTAACTGGTAGGATCTATTTTTGCACCTGGAACCCTAGCTGCAAGGGAGTCTGGGGAGTGTAGGGTTTAGCTCTCCAAGCTCTCCAACAAGAAGAGAGTGGAATGAGGGTTGAGAGAGCAATCTCCAGTATTTACCACACCATAGAGGTGATGCAAAATTATATTCTCACCAGTTGTGTATGAGAGTGCTTTGTCCACCAACACAGGATATTATCAACTCTTCAAGCTTTGCCAATCCAATCCATGAAAAACAGTACCTTACATTGTTTAAATTGCCATTTCTCTTACTAGGGGGAAGCTGGGCACCTCTCTTACAGCCCATCAAAATGAAAATCTCTGTGAATAGAATACAGTGTGAGTGCTGCCCCCTGAAGTTGTACAGCATAATGACCGTGTAATATGGCTAAACACATCTGACTTTCCTTCTATGAATTGTGTCCCTTTGCCCACATGCTGGCTTTTTCCCCCTGATGTATTTTAACTGTAAACACACACGGGGGCTGGGTATGTGGCTTCTTTGGTGCCTCAGTCTCCAAACATAGACCTTACCCAGCTAGGGGTAGGGAAGGGCAGCTTCTACTTGAAATGTTGCATGTATTTCAAGTTCTGGAGCTCTGGAACTTTGAAGTTAAATTGTATTGCGACTGCTTCCCCAATGCCAGTTGACAGAAAATTCTAGTTTACCTCCTGCCTGCTGCGGATTTAATTATGAATCACACCGGATGGAGAGATGTAGACACAGCGTGTCTAGTGAGCTGGGTTTCTGCCTGCTGGGCTTGTGTTCTTGTGGTTTATAGTGCCATCTCGGTTGAATAATAACCTTGCATTCATGCCAGGCCTTTTGGTCTTTGTCAAGGACCTACAGGGCTGTAAAGCCTGACATCCTCAAATTCAACAGCAGGCCTTTTAAGCCTGGTCAATCAATCAGGCTGCTAGTCAGAGCCACAGAAAATGCTGATGCAGAAAGCCCCAAGTACTCAGAAGAAAATGCCATCTGCCAGGAAGTATGGTGCTGAATGTTTTCTTCCTCTTGAAACTGTCCAGTTGCTTGGGGGCCTAGCAAGAAATGCTCTAACGACTTTTCTTTGAGTCCCCATCTAATGCACCAGATTCCATTATTAGGTATTCACTCCTTTGGCTTAAACCTTCCCCCAGTAACCCAGCACTCCCTCCTGACTTGCCCATTACTCAGTCTCCCCTCAGTCGGGCTCAGAGTGTTCTAGTCATTTTTGATCTACTCCTCCCCCCATCCTCTCCTCCTTCCAATTAATCCTGAAGCTTCCTTGACTATTCCTTCAGAGTGTCTCTACAGAATACAGGCTGTGTGACCTTGAGCAAATGATTCAAACTCTCTCTGAGCCTCAGTTTCCTCAACTGTAAAGAGTAGTCAACAATATCCTACCTCACAGGGTTTTTGTGAGAATTAAAAATAGTACATGGTTTTATTAAAATGAGATCATAGTCCATGTAAAAAATATGTAGTGCAAGCTGGTCCCTTCATTTCTGTTCCCTCCTCCATGACCCTAATTAGGCCCTTATTTGCCTCATTCCTGCAACAGCTTTTTTTTTAAATACAATTTTATTGAGACATATTCACATACCAGCCACAGCGTACAATCACAGTATCATCATATAGTTGGGCATTCATCACCACAATCAATTTGTGAACATTTTCATTACTCCAAAAATTAATAAGAATAAAAATAAAAATTAAAGTAGAAAAGAATACTCAAAACATCCCATACTCCTCCTCCCCAACCCCTCATTATTCATTTACTTTTTGTCCCCATTTTTCTACTCATCTGTCCATACACTGGATAAAGAGAGTGTGAGCCACAAGGTTTTCACAATCACACAGTCACACCGTATAAGCTGTATACAATCGTATTCAAGAATCAAGGCTTCTGGGTTGCAGTTCAACAGTTTCACTAAAAACTAAAAGGGATATCTATATAATGCATAAGAATAACTTCCTGAATGACCTCTTGACTTCATTTGACATCTCTCAGCCACTGAAACTTTATTTTGTTTCATTTCACTTCCCTCTCTTGATCAAGAAGATTTTCTCATTCCCATGATGCCGGGTCCAGGCTCATTCCCGGGAGGCATATTCTGCATTACCAGGGAGATGTACACCCCTGGGAGTCAGGTTCCACATAGTGGGGAGGGCAGTGAGTTTACCTGTCAAGTTGGCTTAGAGAGAGAGAGGCCACATCTGAGCAACAAAGAGGTTCTCTTGGGGAGACTCGTAGGCACAATTATAAGTAGGCTTAGCCTCTCCTTTGCAGTAACAATCCTAGCTGATTTTTTAGCCATCTCTTCAATGACCCTTTTTAACTCAAGGCCTCCCTAAAAACATCTTCTCAAACAGTTACCAGTCCCCCTGGCCAGCTCCCAAGATCGAGGGCTTGGCCTTCTAAATTGGTAGTCCTCAATGCTTGCGAGAATATCAGGAATTCCCAGGTGGGGAAGTTTAATGTTTCCACATTTTTCCCCAGGCCCTCAAGGGGGCTTCTGCAACAGCTTAACTGTGCCTGAGATAACTAGTCTCTCTCTCCCCCCATTCCCCTCCTCCTCTACACTACTGCTCAGGTGACTTTTTCTAAAACGCTTCTCAGGATCACGACCTCCTCATGCTCAAAAATTTTCAATGTCTACCATTGCTTTTGGGTATGGAGTCCAAATTCTTTAACCTGATAATTGAGGCTCTCACAAACTGGCACAAACCTGATGCAGGTCAACAAGCATTTCCTGAGTGCCTATTGTGTGCCAGCCTTGGGCTTGGCTCGGGGATGGGGATTCGGCAATGAATAAAAGTCAGGACCCTCCCCTGTCTAGTGGGGAGACAGGCAGACAAACAGACGTTTTCTATAGCACGTGGTAAATGGTAGGACAAAGGGAATCCAGATAGGATAAAGGCCTCTAAGGGGACATCCGCTTTTCTGGTCATGTCCACCACCCTGGCCTTGTCCAGTACACCTAATGACGACCCTATTTTTACCCCCAGATGGTAGAGCCTGGTGACTCAGAGTAGCACCAGGGAAACAAGGCCCTGCTGCCCATTATTGCATTCATTTGTCGGGTCGCTGCCAGGACTGCATACTCTTCAAGGGCATTCATTTATTGGATGGATCAATAAATTGTGATCTATTTACCCAGGGGAAACTGCTCAGCAGTGAGAAGGAATGAGCTACAATTACGTGTAATAACATGGATGGATCTGAATGTCTGAAAAAATCCAGGCACAGAAGAGTACATGTGTCCATTTACATACATTTAAGTACAGGTGAAACCAATTTACGGTGTTAAAGTCAGGATACAGAAGTTTTATGAAACCACACTTACTCTGATGTGTGAGGTGCTCTCTCATTTCTTTTTTAATTTAATTTTATTTTCTTAAGTACTGGTCATCCTCCAGTAAGTTGATAAAGGATCAAAATCCATAGGTTGAAAAACCTATTGGTCTAGTATCTCCATTAGAAACAAACTACCAACTAACCCTCCTCCAATCCCACTTTCTCCCCCTGCTCTGCCCCATGACGCTCCTCCTCTTCCCCCAAAGAGTTTCTGCCCACTGTCCTGCCCCTCCTCTGCCCCTTCTCCCTTCTAGCCCCAGGAGTTAATCTTGTAATCTTGACTCCTCCTCTACACAGAAGCCACACTCGTCACAGTCACCCACAGCCTCCACGGTGCCCATCTGGACACCACATCTCCGCCATCTTGGCTTTGCTTCTCGGTGGCGTTTAACCTCCTCACTCGGCACACGACCCCTCACCTCCTGCTCTCCTCCTGACTCACTGACCTTGCTTCTCAGTCTCCTATGCTTCCTCCTTTCTCTCCCCTACCCTTAAAGCAGAGCTCCTTTATTTATTATTATAGCAGTTGCAGGTTTATAGAAAAATCATGCAGAAACTACAGAGCTCCCATATACACCCCTCTCAAACACATAGTTTTCCCCCTTATTAACATTTTGCATTAGTGTGGTATTTTGTTACAACTGATGAAATAATATTTATTATAATGATGCTATTAACTTTAGCCTACTGTTTACATTAGGGTTCACTTTTTGTGTTGTACAGTTCTATGGGGTTTTGGTTGGTTGGTTGGTTGGTTGGTGTGGTAACTTACATACAACCTAAAATTCCCTTTTTTCCCCTTTCAAACATAATTCAGCAATGTGAATTACATTCACATCGTTGTGCTACCATCACCGTCACCCATTGTCAAAACCTTTCCATCACTCCAAACAGAAACTCTGCACCAACTAAGCACTCGCTCCCCATTTCCCTCCCCCACCTGGCTTTATGAATTTGCATATACTGCTTATTTCATATATGTGAGATCATACAGTATTTGTCCTTTTGTGTCCTTTTGTGGCTCATTTCACTCAACATGATGTCTTCAAGATTCATGCATTTTGTAGCATGCACCAGAGCTTCATTCCTTTTTATGACCATATAATATTCCATTGTAGGTAGATACCACATTTTGTTTATCCATTCATCTTTTGATGGACCCTCGGGTTGCTTCTACCTTTTGGCAATTGTGAATAATGCCACTATGAACATCGGCGTGCAAATATCTGTTTGAGTCCCTGCTCTCAATTTTTTTGGGTGTATCTAGAAGTGGGGTTGCTATGTCACATGATAATTCAATGTTTCACTTTCTGAGAAATTGCCACACTGTTTTCCATATCTGCTGCACCATTTTACATTCCCAAAACAGGGCTTCTTAGCTAGTTTGTACCCAAAAATCCTTTTGCAATTTGCTAAAGCCTGTGGATCCCTTCTCAGAATAATCCTTTTTAATGTATAAAATAAAAACAGATTGTGGTGATGAATGCACAACTATGTGATGACATATTGAGCCAGATTGTATACTTTGGATGGATTGTATGGTGTGTGATGATATCTCAATAAAATTGCATTTAAAAAAATAAAATACAGAGAATTATAAGGGAAACCAATTATACTGAAATATAATAATACAGAAATATAATCATCAAAATATTAAATGAAATGTGGTAATATATACATTTCCTTATTAATACACTAAATAAAAAGATCTAACTGCAAGTTTAGTAACTACTGTTATTTCAAAGCAGTGATGGGTGTGAACAATATTTCACGATACGTTCAGCAACTGCAATGTGAGATGAAAACATCTGTGACTTTGATGACGAAGACACAGGCCTTTCTAATATTACTGTGTGGTTCCTTGCATACCTTCATAATTGAAAGAAATGGCACATTTCGGTTACGGGTTAGTGAGAATAACAATGTATTTTTTCTACCCAAGTTTACGGACCCCTGAAATCCATTGGTGGCCTAAAACAACAGAAATGTATTCTTTCACAGATCTTTCTTCACCATCAGGAGTCATCCCAACAGCATTCCACCTTGTCCCCTTTTTAGAGGGCTGTATTCATTAGCTTTTTCTGTATAATAAGCCACATCAAAACTCAGTGGCTTAAAACAGTTGCTCAAGAGCCTGTGGATCAGCCGAGTGGTTCTGCTGATCTGAGCCATGCTTGTTTGCCATCGACCAGGCTCCTTCAGAGTCCACAGTCAGCCAGCAGGTAGGCTGGGGGATGGCTGATCTGGGCTGGCCTCACCCATGTGACTGGGCCATGATGCTCCAGCAGGCTTGCTCCAGAGGCAGAAGAGTGCCAGGCTTCTGGGGCCTAGGCCTAGAACCGGCTCGCCATCACTTCTGCTGCATTCTGTTGGCCCACACAAGGCAGCCCAGATTCCAGGGCTGGGGAAATGAACTCCACCCTTTAGATGAGAGGAGCTGCAAAGTCATTTTACAAAAGCAGAGGGCCCAGGGAGGGTTGAGGGTGGCCAACTTTGATGTCAATCTACTGCTAGAACATTGGTGCCTGGATGTAGAAGTTCAGATTATATCTCTCTATTGAGAAAGGAGTAGTATAATCTCCCAGTCTTGAGGGAGAGCAAACTGGATTCGAAACCCAGCTCTGCCAACTCCTTGTGAAGTCTTCAGGTGAGTTACTCTGTCTACCTGAGCTTCAGTTTCCTCCTCGGGTTGTTGTGAGGATCAAGGGAGGTAAGGCACGCGTGGGGCTGAGCACAAGCAGAGTGAGCTGTCAACACACAGAGACCCCACCCTTCTTAGATCACAAGGCCCACCCTGGACTCCACTGAATCCTGCCTCTATTGTCCAAGTTTGAGAAGGAGATGTAAAGCAGGGCAGGCAGAAGAGTTGTGCTTTCATATGGGGAACCACAAAATGCCAATTTCAGAGTGAGAGCTTTATTTCGGTTCTTTGGGAAGGGAAATGAGGAATGCAATCTGGTGAGCAGAGAGGGGGGCGGGGGTGGAGGAGGGGAGGGGGCAGGAGAGGCAGAGGGAAGTGCGAGGGGGAAAAGCTGAGCCATGGGAGGGGTTTTCCCTCACCCCCTAAAAAACAAGTTAATGCCGTTTTAGTTTGACGTTTTCCTGTTACTTTGGGTACAGATGTACTGTGTGTTCATTGTACGGAGTTAGAAAAATACATAGGCTTTTTTCACCCATAATCCCTCCAACCAGAGAAAATAATGACTAATATTGGCATGAACCTCAGTGTGTGCCAGGCACTGTGGCAAATGCTTTGCAATTTAGTAGCTCACATGACAGCCCCACAAGTAGGCATTGGTATCCCCACTGCACAGGTGAGGTGAGGAAGCAGGGGCGCAGAGAACAAAAGTGATTTGTTCAGTGTGTCCCAGCTGGTAAATAGCAGAGCCTAGATTCAAACCCAAGCTCCTTAATGCCACCTAATGCCAGAGGCTTTGCATGTCACCAGCGGACACAGCATCACCTGGAAACAGCTGCCGTATTTCCCTCCAGTTTTTGTTTTTTTTTTTTTTCACTTTCAGGAAAGTGGACCACAATCTCACTGTTTTCTAAGGCTATGTGGAAAATTAGTACTTGCCTTTCTCCAATTTTAATTTTTTGTACTATTCCCAAAAGAGTGAACGTTTGAGTCTATCTGCCCTTTCCCCTTTTTGGGTAACTTGCAATTTTGATATCATTTCAAAATTATAGAATTAAGTTGCAAAAATGGTATAAGAAACTCCCATAAATCTTTTACCCACATCACCAGTTATTTACCACTTGCTTTACCATTTTCTCACTATATAAATATTTATATATATGCATTTTTCTCAGAACTATTTGAGATTAGATTCGATTCATCATGTCCTTTAACCCCTAAATACTCCAGGGTATGTTTCCTAAGAACAAAAATATTCCCCTACATAACCACAGCCACAACAGCAAAGTCAGGACATTTAACATTGCAGCAACACTATTATCTATTCTATAGTCCATATTAAAATTCATCTGTTAGCTGTATATATAATTTTCCTGGTCCAGAATCTAACCCAGGAAACTGTATTGCATTTAGCTGTCATAGCTCTTTAATCTTCTTTAACCTGGAATAGTTTCTCAGCTTTCTTTTGTCTCTCTTGACCTTGACATTTTTCATGATATAGGCCAGTTATTTTATAAAATTTCCCTCAATTTAGGTTTCTTCCATTCCTTTTTCTATGCAAATATATACATACATGTTTTTAAAATGGGGATCATGTGGCACTATGTTTTTAAACTTTTCTTTGAAGTATATCACAAGTATAGAAAAGTGCACAGATCACTTTCCTGTGATGGCTCCATGAACTGGCAATCCTGAACACGCTCCCTTCCCAGCATCCAGAAAAAGGAACTGATCACGACCAGCCCCCTGACGCGTCCTTGTGCCCCCTGCCTGTCTCTCACCCCTACCTGAGGGCAGCCACCATCCTGACTTTTAAAGCAGGGATTAGTTTTGACTAATTTTGTGCTTTATACAAATGGAATCGTACAGTGAATAATGCTATTTTTGAACCTGGCATTTTCAGGTTAATGAAATGTCACAAACACTTTGCTGTGCCATTGAACGTTCTTCCTCAGCATCATATTTAATGGCTGCAGAATATTTCATGCAAAGAGTACACTATATGTAAACTATGGACTATAGTGAATAGTAAAATTATAATAATATTGCTTCACCAATTATAACAAAGCAGCTACACTAATGCAAAATGTTAATAATAGGAAAAACTGTTGGGGGGGGATGGTATATGGGAACTCTATTTTCTGTGTGATTTTTCTATAAACCTACAGCCTATCTAGTTAAAAAATACATATAAAATAATTTAAAAAATAAAGTTAGCAAAAAAAGTACAACAGAATTTATCTGGACAGCCCCTTATTGTTGGACATTTAATTTGTTTTTCATTTTTCCACATTATAAATCCCACTGCAGTTAACATCCTCCAAAGTAAGAGGCAACCCAGGGTATTGGTTAAAGCCCAGGCCTCAAAACCTGCCTGACTGAATTTGAATCCGGGCTCTTGACCCTTGCTAGCTATGTAACCTCAGGCAAACTGCTTGTCCTCTGGGTTTTCCCGTCTGTGAAATGCTGATGAGAATAGTACTTACCTTATGTGTTATTGTAAGGATCTAAATGTGTTAACACAAATAGAGCACTTAAAACAAAGCTTGGCACAAAGAAAATGCTCCGTAAATGTTAACCATTATTACCCATCACCGAGAAAATTTTCTACAATAGAAAAGAAAGTATTAAATTGACTCTAAAAGGCAATCAATGTTTATTTGTACTGCATTTATTGATAAAGCCACTGAGTAGAACTCGTGCCACAGCACAATGAAGAGAGAAAACCCCAGACTGCAGGACTGAAGTCCTGGTGTGCCAGCTTTGGCTTGGTCTGGAGCTGCTGTGTGATCTCTGAAAAGCCCCTTGACATCTCTGAGCCCCCATTTCCTCATGCAGCCCTGGGCTAACTACTGGATACTGTACGGTGTAAAGTTAATCAGGCTGGCTTTGGGGCAGGCAAAACTGGGTTTCAGTTCTGATTCTGCCACTAGAAACTTCGGCCAAGTTATTTGACCTCTTTGGGACGACACACTCCCCAGGCTGCTGTGAGGCCATGGAGAGGTTGGCAGAGGGCCAAGCCCCAGAAGGGTCCCATTTGCTGTGATTATTAAAGTCATCAACGCCTGCCCTGAACTGAAGTGTGAGGAAATTACAAACTGTCAAGTGCCATGCACATGGAAGGGGCTGTTATTATTGGAGCTAAGAGTGTGAATTCTTAAATAGAGGAATTTTTGGCAAAGGGCGGCAAGTCAGGGCGAAGCAGTAAACAATAGAAGCTTCAGGATTTGTGGGGAGGGTTATAAATAAGGAGCAAAATGGCTCCAGAGTGCATCAGCCTTGTTTCCTGAACTTGCCTGATGAGAGGATGATCCTGGAAGAGTTTTTAAAAATACAGATTCTGATCAAGAGGACTGTTGTGGGGCCTTGGAATCTGTGCTTTTAATAAATGCTCCTGGTAATTCTTAGAGTCAGGGAAACAGAGGGTTCTGTGGAGGGTGGGGCAGCACACTCCTTAGGGTGGCCGGGGGCTGTGTGTGTCAGGTAACCCCATTTGAAAATCATAATTACAATTTATTAAGCACCTGCTGTGTGTCAAGTGCCCAGTTCAGCATGTTCTTATAATATCTTACTTAACTGTCACAACAATCTCAAGAGGCATGGATTATTGTGCCCACTTTACAGATGGGTAAACAGATTTAAACAGACCCACAGAATTAAGTGACTCACTGGAGGTCATATATAGCAAGAGATCCAGGTAGCTCAGATTTCAAAAATCTTAGGAACTACCCCAGGTTGACGGGGCAGAGCCTTCAGCTCCATCCATTAGGAAACTGAGTATCACTGTACTTATCACTTCACCCTTTTCAGAGCACTATTTTTAAACAGCTTTATTGAGGTATAAACCACATACCATAAAAATCCATCCATTTCAAGGTTTGAACATACAATTCAATGGTTTTTAGTATATTCAGAGTTGCACAACCATGACCACAATCAATTTTAGAACATTTCCATTGCCCCAAAAAGAAACTTCGTGCCCATTTACAATCACTCCCTATTCCCATCCCCAGTCCTGGGCATCCACTAATCCACTTTCTTTCTATATATATTTTCCTTTTTAAGACACTTCATATAAATGAAGTTGTACAATATGTGGTCTTTCATTTAATATAATGGTTTCAAGCTTCAACTATGTTGTAGCACATATCATAACTTCATTCCTTTTTATGGCTGAATAATATTCCAGTGTATGGATGGATATATCACATTTTATCTATCAACTCATCAGTTGATGGGCACGTGGTTGTTTCCACCATTGGCAATTGTGAATGATGCTGCTATGAAAACTCATGGACAAGTTCTTCTGTGAACATATGTTTTCATTTCTCTTGGGTTTATGCCTTGGACCAGAATTGCTGGGTCATATGGTGTTGGGGACTGAATCACGTCCCCCACAAAAGGCATGTTCAGGTCACAACCACTGGCCCTGTGGGTGTGAACCCTTTTGTAAACAGGACCTTTGAAGATGAGTTAAGGTGTGCCTGAACCGAATGAGGGTGGGCCGTCATCCAATAAGGCCGAAGTCTTTATGAGCAAAGGAAGTTGGGCCCAGAAAGAGACAGGAGAAGAAGGCATTGACATGTGACAGAAAAGCTGAGGAACCCCGAAGGCTGCCAGCCAGCCTGCAGATGCTGCCCCCTGGAGGAAGCAAGCCTTTTAAACTCTGAAACCATGAGCCAATAAATGCCTGTTGTTAAGCCAACCCACTGTATGATATTTGTTTTAGCAGCTGAGAAACTAATACATACGGCAACATACGAGAAACTGTCAAACGGTTTGAGAAACTGTCCCAAAGTGGCTGCACATTTACATTCCTACCAGCGGTGTGTATGGGTTCTTTCAGAGCACTTTTACAAACATAAACTCCTTTAATCCTCACAACTCCAGAGACAGGCAGCTTATCTGTATCTTCCAGATAAGGACACTGAGGGACAGAGAAGAGACCAGCACATGAGGGCTGGGGCTCCACCCCCAAGACTACACTTTTCCTTCTGGAGCCTGACTTTTACAATGGAAACAGTAGGTTCCAGGTCTTTGAGAGGTGATGAGAGAAGGAATCTCTGGGTGCAAAACTTTGGCATGGAGATGGCAGCCCTCAGTTTTAGGGGTGGAGACATCAAAGCCACTTCTGTTTTTGTTTTATTAGACAACAGCCAGAGCCAGGTTCTGACTAATTAATGATGATCAAAGTGCTCTGACAAGAGAGTGCTCTGCAAATGCCAACCATCAATTATTCACATCTGGGCCTCTGGAGTGGAGGAGGCTGCCCAGGAGTTGGAGAGAGATAAGTCTTTGCTTCCCCCTCAGCTTGCACGAGCCTGAGTGTCCTGCAGGACTCAGCTTCTCAGTTTAGAAAATGGGGTCAAATGTGAGGTCTCATTCCTTTAAGCTGCCAGGTAGGGGCTGGAAGAAAGGAGCTGGCAACCTGAGTCCTTTCCCCTTCAAACCTGAGGCAGTACATACCAAAGCTGGCAAAAAAATAATTAATAATAGTACCAACACATAGTTCAGGTGTTGGCAAACTTTTTCTATGAAAGGCCAGATAGTAAATACCTCAGCCTTTACAGGACACATGGTTTCTGTTGCAATTACTCAACCCTGCTGTTGTATCACAAAAGCAGTCACAGACAATGTGTAAACAAATGAGCATGTGGTGTCCCAATAAAACTTTATTCGTGGACACTGAAATTTGAGTTCTGTATCATTTTCATGTGTTACAAAACATTATTATTATTCTTTTGATTTTTTCGAACCATTTAAAAATGTAAAAACCATTCTTAACTTATGGACAGTATACAAACAGATGTTGCCTCAAAAAGTTAAACAGAGTTACTCTTTGAACCACCAATTCCATTCCTAGTATAGACCCAAAAGCAACAAAAACACGTCTGCACAAAAACTTGTACATGAATGTTCATAGCAGCGTTATCCAGAAAAGCAAAAAGTAGAAACAACCCAAATGTCCATCAACCAATGAATGGATAAACAAAATGTGGTAGATCCATACAACAGAATATTATTTACCATAAAAAGGAATGAAGTATTGATGCATGCTACAATATGGATGAATCTTGAAAACATTATGTGAAACATATAGTGAAAAAAGACAGACATATTAGATGATTCCATTTACATGAAATGTGCAGAATAGGCAAATCAGTAGAAGCAGAAACTAGATTAGTGGCTGTTTAGGGGTAGGGGGATGGAGGGGAGAGAGAGTTAATGGGTACAGGGTTTCTTTTTAGGGTATGAAAGTATTCTAAAATTGATTGTGGTGACAGTTGTGCAACTCTGCAAATATACTAAAGACTACTGTATTGTATACTTTAAGTGGGTAAATTATATGACATGAATTATATCACAGTAAAACTGTTTGGAAAAAAAACAGATGGTGGGCTGGAATTTGCTGACCCTAACTCAGCACACAGTTGTTTAGACTTTTACAGAGCACCCTCATCGTGCTGTCACAACCACCCAGGCGTTAACCTCTTTTAACACCTGAGAAAACCAAGGCTCAGAGAAGGAACTGACCTGCTGTGGACACAGGTAACCAACAAACCAACAGTGAGACGGGAGTGGAGCCCAAAGTCCAGTGCTCACCGCAGCACACTCTTTTCAAGGGTTACGTCCAGGGGTTAGGTGGCCACTCTCAAAGCCCCAGAGGAGAGCAGAGGACAGGAGGGGCTCTCTTCCTAACACTGTCCCTCCCTGATGCATCTCCACCACTTGCCCCACTCAGTTTCTGATGTGCCCCTTCTCCCGGGGCCCCTAATCCCTCCCCATCCTTCTCCCTCCTTCCTCCCCAGCACCGCTGAGCAAGCCTGTCCACCCCCTGCACCTTGAAAGAACTGAGCCTTCTCCAGAAATTTGGCCCATCATGACATAAGGAAACTGAGGCTCAGAGAGGGTGAGGAACCAGTCGAAATTCACACAGTTGATCATCTGATTTGATTTCCTTGATATTTTCAAGAATGAAAGGAGAAAGGTCAAGGGGCTGCAGGTTTGGGGAGAGCAAAGCTCCATCCTACTCCTGATTCTTCTCCCCACAGCATCCCCCTGTCATCTTCCCCTGCTTTCATATTTCCAAAGCTACTACTACAGAGGGAGGCTGAGGTAGAGCATATTCTTTTAAAAAATTAATTGTAGAAAAACCAGAAAATATAGATGAAGAAAATAAGGAACACCCTTAGTCTCAGCCCTCGGAAGTAGACATGGAGGTGCCCATGGGGAATATTTTGGAGAGGTCGTTCAGAGGTTAGACCCTGGAGCCAGAAACCTGGGTTCAAATCCTGGCTCCATCACTTATGATCTGTATGACCTCAGTTTGTTCACCTGTTATTAACAGTGTCTACTCAAAGAGTTGTGGGAGAATTATGAGCTAATGGCTTTTAAAACAGTGCTTGGACCACAGTCAGCACTAAACACCTTATTGCATTTTCCCAGTGTTTTTTGTTCATATATTTTTCCCTTACATAAATGAAATAATTCTAGTATCCACAACTTTATAACTTGGATTTCTCTCCCTTGACCTTCAGCGAATTATAAACATCTTTCCATAGCATTAGAAATCCTTCTATAGAACATCTTTTCAAAGACGGTAAATATAGTATTTCATCCCCTGAAGTGGGATACTTAGGTGTGATATCCCCCCACTCCCCTCCCAAACACTTTCCTCTAAATACTTTTCCCCTTGCTTTTGGCCAATTACCACTTGAGGAGAAATTCCTAGGGAATTTGCAGAGTCAAAGGGTATGCAAGTGCTTGAGGTTTTTGACACATAATTGTCAAATTATCCTTCAGAAGTTTCCCTTGCACCAGCCCAGGAGAGAAGGCCCCCTTCTCTCCAGGGCCATCCCTTATCATTTAGGACAATCTATCTTTTCTGATCCAGCAGAAATACTGTTTGCTGCCTTCTTGTTCTAATTTGCAGTCCAAGCATTTCCTAATGGAATGCAGCTTCTGGGCCTGGTTGATCTTCTGCTCATGGTTCTGCTCAATACCATGATCTTCTTGTGTGGCCTAGGGCTGGTACCCAACCTCCTTAAACCAGGAAGTTTCCTTTACAATCCCCAAGTTAAACAGGGATTTCTAAAATAGATAATATACATGAAAACCCAGCCCCAGCCTAATCTGGGCCATTCCCATTATTTGAAACTTGGCTGCAGAGATTCACAAACAGAGATGGCATCTCAGAAGACTCTTGGAAGTAATCGGTGCACACGGGAAAACAGGCTCGGGGAGGGGAAGTGTTCTCCCTACTAAGAGAAAGTCAGAAACTCTTAGAAGAATAAGTAACAAACGTACGCAGGCAATTTACAGAGGGGAACACCTAAATATATAGAAGTATGCAAAGAGATGTTCAAACTCATTAATTATCAGGGAAAGGCACACAAAGAGGAGACACCACTCCCAGACTGGCAAAAAATTAGGAAGTTGGATAATGCCAAGTGTTGGTAGGATGCGGGGAAATGGGAGCTCCTGTGCCCTGCGAATGAGCGTGTAGACTCAGGCAGCCTTTCACCATGAGACCCAGCCATTCCACTGCAGGAAAAAATCCCTGGGACCTTCTCACACGGCCCAAGGATGTTACTGCAGCGGTGTTTGTGGTAGCCAGGAGCTGGAGGCAAACTGGATGCTCCTCCCTGGGAGAAGAGATAGGTAAAATATGGTGAAAACACACTTTCAAATAACTTTGTAGCAGTTCAAAGCAATGAATTAGACCAATTAGACTTTCCCTAAACAAAGGCCCTTGGGCCAGTTTGGCCCTGTTGCCTCTGTTTGTTTGGCCCACAAGCTAAGAATGGTTTTTATACTTCTAAGTGATTGGGAAAAATAACCAAAAGAATAATAATATTTTGGGACATGTGAAAATTATATGAAATTCTAATTTCAGTGTCCATAAAATTTTCTTAGAACCCAGCTGTGCTCATTCCCTTACATACTGTCTATGACTGCTTTGGGGCTGTAACCCAGAGCCGAGTATTTACTACAGAGGTCATCTGGACTGCAAAACCTAAAATATTTGCTATCTAGCCCTTTGAGAAAAGTCTGCTGACCCTTGAACTAGACAAACACACAGAAACTTGGATAGATCTCTAAACTAGACAGCTGGTTGGAAAAAGTAAGTGTATCAGTTATCTGTTGCTGCATAACAAATTACTCCAAAACTTAGTGGCTTTAAGCAAAAATAAACATTAATTATCTCACATAGTTTTTTTATGGGTCAGGAATTTGGGAGCAGCTTGACTGATGCTGGCTTATGGTCTCTCTAAGTTGCAGTTAAAATGTTGGCAGGGGTTGCAGGCCTCTGAAGGCTTTGCTAGGGCTAGCAGGTCACTTCCTGGATGGCTCACCCAAGTGGCTGGCAAGCTGGTACTGTTGGCAGGAGGCCTCAGTTTCCCCTGGACCTTTCCACAGGGCTGCTTGAGTGCCCTCATGATGTCAGAGCTGGCTTCCCCTAGAGTGGGTGATCCAAAAGAGAGCAAGGAGGAAGCTGCCAAGTCTTATCAGCTAGCTGCGGAAGTCACACACTGTTATTTCAGCAGTATTCTATTGGTTGAAGATCAGCCTTATTCATTGTAGAAGAGGACTACTCAAAGGGGTGAATACTAGGAGACAGGAACTACTGGGGACCATCCTGGAGGTGTACTACCACAGTAAGAAACAGAATACGATCTATAGCAGGAGATCTTTTAATTAAAAAAGTAAAATCACACTCACATGAAACAGCACTACACATTTGACAAAGCTGCATACAAATTCAAGGATCTTATTAAACGGAGTGGGGGAGGAGGGTAATGGGAGTGGGAAATGGAGACAAAAAGAAATGAATGAATGAATGAAACCAGAGAGGGGTCTTGCCCAAACCAGATATGAGAGCAGACTGTGAACTGAGATGATTGATTCAAACTTCTGCACCCAAGTCCCTTGCCCCCGCAAAAATGAGAGAATGAGAGAGAGAGAGAGGTTGAGAAAAGAAGCTCCTTGTCCAAGATCATGAGAATGCAGCCTCCCTGACCTGGACGTGCCTCTCTGCCTGACATATGCCCACTAAATTCCTCCTTGACCCGCAGAGTCTTTCCAGAGCTCTGGTTCCTGCATAAATAGAGAAGGCTTTGCCTGCAGGAAGGAGGGTGGGGACAGGCAGAACCAACCTGGGAAGTAAAGGTTCAGTTAGTACCCAAATAATGGTGCTGTGGAAGGCTCAACCCCCCCCCACCCCGGCCAGCTTTCTTCCCTCTGCAAAGGGGCTCTGCGGATGCCTCCAAGTGCAGCCTATTGGGGGTGAGAGAATTGAAATTCTCATTTCTTTAAAAACATATTCTGTGACTCTAGGACTTGTCCTTTTTTTCTTCACTTCTTTTTTTAAAAATCTCTTAATCCTCACAAGCTCTGCCAGGTAATAACTGTTATTTCAAGATGCCCAGAGTTGAATGGATGGCTTTTTAACACTTTCACCTCCCTGTGAAGTCATTCATTCATTCATTCAGCAAGCACTTATTGAGCACCAATAAGTGCCAGTACTAGAGATCCAGCAGTGAACAAAGCAGGAAAAGCCCATGTTCTCATGGAAGGTGGGAGTAGTGGGAACAGATGGGGTGAAGAGATAGAAAGTCACTGTGTTAGAAGGAGTGGTGGTCAGGGAAGCCTTGCTCCCTGGGAGGTATTTGGACTGAGACTGAAGGGTGAGAAGGAGTCAGCCCAGTGAAGGACAGGTTTGGAGAGGAAACAGCAGGTACAAAGGCCCTGAGGTGGGAATAAGCTTGGTGGGAGGCAGCAACCAGATCAGGTAGGTCCTCATAGCTATTGGTCAATGGAGTTTGGAGTTTATTCTGAGAGTCAGATGGATCTGACTCCACCATTATTAAATTACGAGCTCAGGCATGTTAGTTCACCCCTCTGAGCCTCAGTCTGACCACCTGTAAAGTGGAGTTGATGGAAATTCATCCATTGTGGTAGGCAGCCTCTAAACTGGCCCCCAGTAATCATGTCTCCTGGCATCCACACCCCATGAATATGCATTGGACTTAGTGACTCACTGCTAACCAATCCAATATGGCAGGAGGGTGGGATATTAGTTTCCTATGGCCACTGGAACAAATTACCACAAACTTAGTGGCTTAAAAGAACACAAATTTATTACCTCACAGTTCTGGAGATCAGAACTCTAAAATGGGTCTTACTGACAGGGCTTCAGGGGAGATTCCGTTTCTTTGACTTTTCCAGCTCCTTGCAGCCACCTGCCTTCCTTGGTTTGTGGTCCCTTCCTCCCCATCCTTAAAGTGCATCACTCCAGCCTCTGCATCCATCATCACATCTCCTTTTCTGTCACTGAATTTCCATCTTCTGCCTCCCTCCTTCCCTTTACAGGACCCTTATGATTACATTGGACCTGCCCTACAACCCAGGACAATGTATCCCATTTCAAAATCCTTAATCACATCCACCTAAGTCCCTTTTGCCACATAAGACAACATATTCATAGGTTCTGAAGATTAGGACTTGGACATATTTGGAGGGCCATTCTTCTGCTTAATGCAGATGGTGTATCACTTTTGTGATTAGGTGATAAAAAGAGGGTGGATTTTCTCTCAGGTGCTCTTGCTTTCTCTCTGTGTGTCTCTTTTTCTCAGACCACTCACTCTGGGGAAGCCAGCTGACATGACATGAGACAGCCATGTAGAGAGGCCCACAGAACTGAAGCTTCCAGTCAACAGCCAGGGAGGAACGAGGTCTGCAAACGACCATGTGAGTGGGCTTGGAAGTGGGTTCTGCAGCCCTAGTCAAGCCATGAGATGGCTACGGCCCCAGCCAAAGCCCGACTGCAGACTCCAGAGGGAACCCGAGCCTGAATCACCCAGCTAAGCAGCTCCCAGATCCCTGACCCTCAGAAGTCATGGGGAAGAAAACATGTTTGTGGTTTAAGCTGCTAAATTTTGGGCTAATTTGTAACACCATAATAGATAACAAATATATTCATTCATTCATTCATTCATTCAGCATATATTTATTAAGTGCCAAGCTTTGTTCGAGATATTGGGAATACAGCAGTGAATAAAGCAGAAAAAAGCCTTGCTCTTATGAGTCTTTCATCCTACCAGGGGTGACAGACAGCAAACATAATAAGTAAATTGTATGGTATGCCAGAAGGTGAAAGCGCTACAGAGAAAAAGTAGAGCAGTGCCAGGGAGACAGGCTAGTTGAAACAGTGATAACTGAGCAAAGACCTGAAGGAGATGCGGTGGAAACCATGTTCCAGAGAAGGGAACAGCAAGTGCCAAAGTCCTGTGGCACGAACATGTCCAGCTTTTTGTGGCAGCAAGGAGGCCAGTGTGGCTGGGGTGGAGTGGACTAGGGACAGAGTGTTGGGGAATGAGTAAAGGGGTGAGGTGATGATTAGATATTGTATATTAAGCTTTTTTAGTCTAGCAATTGTTCAATAAATAAAAAGTTATTTTTTCAAAAAATAAACTATACAAATTTTTCTTAAGATTTTGTGAAATAATTTCAGGTATACTCAAAAAGAGACAGATAACTTAATGAACACTCATGTAACCACAACCTAGCCTAATTAAAAAAAAAAAATTCAGTAGCTATGGTTAAAGCCTCCTATGTACCCTTCCTCACCACAACTCTCCCTTCTGCCCCAGACATCAGCCACTGAACTTAGTGTTGATCATTCCCACACATGGCTTTATATTTTTACTCCATATGCATGTTTCCATAAACATCTTTAGCCTTGTCTTTCAGGACATGTTGTGTCATCCTATAGTTTTCTTTTTTCACTCAACATTTTTTTTTGAGATTTATCCAGTATGATATATGAAGCTTGAGTTAATTCTTTTCACTGCTGTATAGTACTCCACTGCATGAGTATTTAGTACAATTTACTAATATATATTAAAATAATTAAAAATAATCATCATGCCATTACACCTAAGATTATCAATAATTTCTTAATATTATCTAATACCTAATTCATATTAAAATTAGCCCGACTGTCACAAATGTGTCTTTTTACAATTAGTTTATTCAAATCAGGATCCAAACGAGCTCCACCTGATGTATTTGGCTGTTGTATCTCTTGAACCTCTTTTATTTTAGAACACTCTTTTCTTCTTTTTTTCCCCTATCATGGATTTTTTTTGAGAAACTGGACTATTTATCTTGCATCCTGGATTTGGCTGATTGCTTCTAGTGATGTCTTTGCTGCATCTTTCTTGGGGGGTGAGTGGGGGGAGGGGACAAGAAACCATCATAGATGGCCAAGTGATCAAACTTCATGTCACCAATAATGGTAGAAACCTACACATGCCTCTGGATATGATGTAATTGGACATAGATAACATTGCCTCTGCAATGGCATTACCCAAAGTGACTTGTCTGATCCTGACTGTGAAGAATAAATAGGACAAATTCAGATTGTGGGCCCTTTTACAAGACAAGTTGCCTGGACTCTTCAAAAATGTCATGAAAGAAAAAATAAACATTGATCCAATCCTGGATCAAGACCCAAACAAAATCACAGCTATACAGGACATAATTAGGACAATTGGGGAAATTTGAATATGGGACCGTATATTAGATAATAGTATTACATCAACGTTGAGCTTCTTAGATGTGGTTATGAGGTGGTGGTGGTGAAGGAGAATGCCCTTGTTCTTAGGAGATGCAGACTGAAGTACTTATGGGTGACGTTTGTTTTAGGATGTCTAAAGTAATTCTCAAATGCTTCAGCCAAAAATAAATAAATAGATAAAAAGTGTGCGTCTGTGTGTATAAGTAATCTGGCAAAATGTTTTTACAATTGGTGAATCCAGATGAAGAGGTATATGGGTGTTTACTGATTGTACAGTATTTAAAACATTTGTTAGTTTTCACAATAAAAAATTTCAAACTAAAAAGTTGTGAGGAAAAAAAACGTTTTGCTCAAATTGCTTCTGGAGCCTGCCTCCTGCATCACATCAGGGGAACTTCGGATCTGCGTGTCTCGCTCCTGGGTAATGGGTCCTCCAAATCTGTCCCTTCCGGTGCAGAAGTCGTGGATGGAGACCGCGAATTTCAACACCGTTGAAAGAAAGGATAAAAGAAGGAAGAAAGCTGCAGAACAAGTTCCAGGCTCCGCCGCCTCCCGGGCGCCCACTGCGGTCCGGCACCGCCCCCTGGTGGCCGCCGGTCAAGCTCGCGGCACCCCAGGGCCCTGCCGCCGCTCCTGCTGGGGGACACGTCGGGAGAGCTCCCCTGTCGGGCCCGCGCCCCCGCAGCCCCAGTCTGTTCACCTAGCCCGGCTACGTTCTGAGTGCTTTGCAGATATTAGTACACTTAAACCTCATGGCAGCCCTAACAGGTGGACTAGAGTAGTACAAACTGAAGCTCGGAGAGGGGAGGTGATGAGCGCAAAGATGGCACAGTTCGTAGGAGTCACATCTTCTAACTCCAGGTCCAGTGCTGTGGCCACTACAGCCCAGACGCTAAGATCAAATCCTAACAATAGTAATACAGGTCTATAGTGCTGTGGGCTACCCACTGGGCAGGGTGTTAACTCATTTAACCCACAACAGTCTTAGGAGGTAGGTTCTCTCAATATGCCCATTTTACAGTTGAGGCCACTGAGGCACTGGGACCTTAAGAAATTTGCCCCAGGCAGAGAGCAAGGGATGTTGACTGGGAAAACATTGATGAGCCTAGGAATTGTCTGTTTAGTCTTTTCATAATGGTTTTTTTTTTTTTTTTTTTTTTGAGCACTTGCTGGGTCCTGGACCCTTAACGAATACTTGAATGTGCAGCAAGAAGAAAAGAAAGAAGACAAAACAATGCTATTAAATTGGAAAATGAAAAAATGCAGAGCAAATTTACAAAAAAGAAAAAAAAAAGTGTTCCTGAAAATAAAGTCTTAAAGAAGAGAATGGAAGGGCTTAAAATCAGTGAGAAATAAAGTGCATGCAAACAATTGATCACCCTGGGGGGAGGGGAGGAGAGATAGCATAACTGAATATAAATATTTTCACTGCAACTAGCCAGCCTAACACACAGCCAAGTCCTAATTTAGGGATTGATGGGGAGCCTGGGGGCCAGAGAAGGTCCAGAGCACCTCCACACACACACACACACCCCAGCTCTCAGGCGGCTACTGCACAGGGTTTCTAGGGAAGGCACCAGACTTGGGTGCACTAGGGCACTGTGAGCGATTCATGCCATCCTTACCGGGGCTAGACTTCAAGGCAAAGCAGCCTTTCCCAGAGGCCCATCCAGGGACAACCATGAGGGACTGCAGGCCCCAGGGCCAGCTGGGTCTCCACACTGTTAAAAATCTCTCTCACACACACTTCTCAGCTTACATAGTCAAACAAGATAACTGCAGAAAGTTTGTAGAAAAATGAAGAGCACAAGTTTTTATCATTTTCACTCCTACCATCCTTATTAATATTTTGGTCTATATCCTCCATGAAACATTATCCTGCAGTTGGGAAAACCGGTTAAGGGTCTGAATAAATGGGAGCAGAATGTTAGACTGAAAAGGAAAACAAAACAGAACCCCTTCTGAAAGAAGTTCTAAATCAGTGTTTCAAAATGTGGTTCCCTGAGGAACTTGATAGAAATGCAAGCCCCAAGATGATTCTTGATGCAGGTTGAAGTTTGAGAACCACTGAACTACAAAATGATGAGATCTCTTAAGAGTTCAGTGATATTTTAAAAATGAATTTCTATTTCTCTAACCACAATAGCATTGGAGAAATGATGAGTGTTTTGACTCACCAGAGAATGCCTGGTGTGGGGACGGTTTTCCCACTGGTCAACTTTCCTCGAGATAACCAGTAGCAGAACCCAGGCTTTCAGGTGGGTTGGGCAACATTGGGGGTAGGTCCCTTCATGTTCACCCCCCACTATTTTGCGGGTTGTGAGATGAAATTAGTCCCTCCTCCTCCTCTCCCCACCCCTTTCTGCTCTCCCCTCCCTTCCCCTACCTTCTTGCCCATTTCCTCCAACTGGGGATTTTTACTCCTCACCCCTTTTTCCTGAGTCTCCGACTGCCTATGAGGGGCTTGGGACACAGAGGACACCACCTCCTCACGAGCACTCTGGGGCATCTGGTTTCCTGATGAACCTTGCGAGGACCTCAGTGGTGGAGGGCAAGGACTTTGCTGGCAGGGGGGAAGGGGGAAGTCTGCGGCCTGGGGGAGGAGGGTGGGCCTAGGTGTGGGCCATTGGGAGGGCGGCCTGTCCCACCGAAGGGCCCCAGGGCTGCATCCTTCTTGGCCGGCCAGCTACTGTCGGGTTGGGACGCTGGGTTCCTGGGGCGCTCCCACCTCCACCCCCGAGTCGGATCCCTGATCCACTGACCTTGCAGCCTCTGGGCAGAAGTGAAGGAAGCATCCCTGAGAGCTCTGGGTGGGTGCCCAACACAAAGGTGGGGGGCAGCAAATGAGCACCCCTTATCCTTCCCGACCTCTGGTCCAGCTTCCTTGCATCTCACATTCCCACTTCTGCCCCTAGGCTCCCACTCAGGCTCCCCTGGGTCCAGGGACTGTTCTGGGGCCGGCCAGTGGTGGGTGGAAGTTGCTCCTTTCCAGAAGCTGCAGAACTTTTTCCCACACAGGCAGGGTGTCTGTGGCTGTGCAATCTTGGGCCCAGAGCTGGCATCAGGGCATTACCCGCGGATTTGAGCCAGAGACTCAGTGGGATGTCTGGGGAGCAACTCCACCTTTCCATCTTAGGTGTATTTCTTTACCATTCTTCCAGTGTTTGCTCTTTGCCCTTTGGAGATAAAGTGTCTTTGGTCTTTGGAGGCTTTTACTATTTCTATTCCTTTGTTTTTCAGCTGCTTTACAATACAATGCTTTCCCTAGGTGTGGTTGCCTATGTATTTATCTATCCCTTAGGTTTGTAGAACTTTTTGGATCAGTACCTTTTTATCTTAACTTGGTTTTGAAAAACTTTTGGTAGCTCTTCAAATGTTGCCTGTTCTATTTTCTTTTTCCTCTCCTCTGGAAGTCCAATTACACCATGACTCTTATGTTTCTTATGTGGTTTTCTGTACTTTTTTTTCTCTGTGCTTCAGACTGATTTTTTTTTTTCATTTTTATACCGTTGTCTAATAACTCCAATAACTAGATTACCCATGAGTCGCTTCCAGTTGTCTGTTCTTTTTATCTTGGTTTTATTCTTATGTTGGTTACTTTCTTTTCCTTCTTCTTTATTCTGGTAATGTACATATAACATAATTTACCATTTTGAAGTGTACTATTCAGTGGCATTAAGTACATTGCCAGCATTGTGCAACCATTAACTCTATCTGGTTCCAGAACTTTTTCATCACCCCAAACAGAAAACCTGAACCTATTAAGCGGTCACTCCCCATTCTACCCTAACCCCAGCACCTGGCAACCACAAATCTGCTGTTTCTATGGATTTGCCTAGTCTGGATATTTCATATAAATGGAATCATACAATATGTGACCTTTTGTGACTGGCTTCTTTCACCTAGCATAAGGTTCATCCATGTTGCAGCATGTATCAGTACTTCATTCCTTTTTATGGTAGACTAATGTTCTATTGTGTGGATATGCCACAGTTTTCTTACACATTTTCTGTTTTGGGTTTTTTTGTTTTTGTTTTTTTTCATTCTGGGAACCTGATTACATTTACTTTGGGCCTTCTTAGTCAATGGTTTAATGCATTTATCTTTTCTTCTGTACTTTCCACCTCAGTTTCTGCCAGTTGCATTTTTGACAATTTCTCTCACCTTTAGTCCAGTTCGTTAATTCTCTCTTATTTTATATGTAATTTGAGAGCAAACACATCAACTGGATCTTTTAAAAATTACTAATTTTTTCTATATGCTCTATTTGCTTTTTTGCCAAGTTCACTGTGTCACTTTTTATGCTTTCTTGTGCCTATAGATATTTAAGAATTGCTATTTTATTTTTCTCTGATAATTCCAATCTTTCATGTTTGTGTATCAGTATTTGTTGTCTGTTTCTACATGTATTCATCCATGATGTCTCATTTCCTTATTATCTTTAAAAGTGTGCTGGAAGTTTCCTCAAAAAATAATAGGAATAATTTAATCCCTGAGATTATACTACCTGTCTCTGAGGACAGGCTCCTGAGCACACCATTGGTCTCATCCATGTTAAGAGTTCGAGACAGAGGCTCCCTACACCTCCAAGATGACCAGAAATTGGGAGACACATCTATGCCGTCTGTACCTCCACTTTAACATTTTCCCCAGTGTGTCTTCATTTGGAGTCACAATTCAAACATGGGGTGACTTTTTCAGACTCCCAGCTTTCAGCACTTTACATTCACATACACCCCTTATCCTGCAAGTCCACCACCCTCACAGCAGGGTTTCATAGGTGTCTCTTTCCATCAGCAAATGCCTTCAGGCGGGGATTATAACTTCCTTTCTTGATTCTTCTAGGACTTGATCCCAGATTCCTCACTCTCTTGTTAGCTCTTTGATGCATACAACATTTCAACTTCTTAAGTTATTTTCTGTGAGGCGTTAGTCCTACTTACCTAGGCCATCATCCCTAGGTGTGTAACCCCTCCCTCAAGGCCTCATCCCCAACCCCCCCAGCCCCCCACCCCCCGTAGGCCTTCCTGCACAGGACCCTGGTTGTCCCTAGGAAGGGAGCAGAGGAAGGAGATAGGGTCTGTGTTCCTTATGTCCCTGTTTGGGGGATCACTTTTCAGAAATGGGAGAAATGATGACTTGGAGTTTCTCCGCTCACCGAGACAAATTTATACGGTTCAACTTTTACCCAACGTATGGAGTAGGTTAAGAGAAAGTAATGGCGGAAAACGGGTGTGTGTTCAGGTGCCCAGCGCTAGGCCACGACTGCCCAACCCAACCACACGAAATCTACCACGCCCTCTTCCCCGGAAATGGCCACTAGGGCTGCAGTGGGGAGCATGAGCAGAGGACAGTCCTCTGGGCACAGCGCTGGAGAAGAAGGGGGCTCAGCCCCGTGCACAGGGGAGCCAACGAACACTCACAAGAGGCACACATGTCTGCGGGTGCGCAGACCGAGAACGAGCGCGCACAGCACCAGCTTCGCTCTCTTCCCACCCACGCCCACGGCCTCCACCGAAGTCGTCACACCCGGAAGCGGAAATGTGCTCGCCGCTTAGGCTTCTGGGGATCGCAGTCTCGAGCCGCGCCATACGGGAAGGGCGTTTGGATGGGCTGCTTTTTTCGAGCGTGTTGAACGCATCTGCGGGAATCCCACTCCCCACCCACTAGTAAAATGTAGGGGGTACTGAAGTGGGTTTCCTTTGGACACTTCTTTATAGGGCACACCCAAATCTTCCTGTTATTCTGCATTTGATAGCATAAACCTTTCTCACCTGGGCTTTGTCACCATTAAAAGGTTTCCTACGTCCGCCACGCCGTCGAATCTCTTATCCTGGACAAAAACCAATTTTGGGCTTCCTTTAGGTTATTAAAACTTATAAAACCTGCCTAGTTTAAAACTCCGAATTCATTCCTTATTCTAAGATCCCGGTGTGCCTGCCCGCCCCCTGTTAATTCACAAGGGGGGCAGCTAAAGGTCCCCTTTGGACTCAAGCAGTCCTCGCCTCTAATCCCTCTCCAAGTGGGACTGCCCCTAGTTTGGCCAGGCAGTCACTGAGACAGACCTACGGCTCCTGCCCATCCTCTGTTCTTCCTCTTTGGGGAGCTCCGTGTACGGGGGGAGCATACATCCGGGTTTGCTGCCACAGCCGCAGCGTAGTTAGCTTCCCTTTCATTCTCAAGGCTGGTAATTGGATGCTCAATTATATGGTCACCTATTCTGGAGCCACTGAAATCCTGTCTTGTGCTCTCTGGAGGCGGTAGTGCGGTAGTGCGGTCCTGTCCTTTTCTTCCCAGGCACAAATGGGACCCTGAGTTCTTCGCTAGGAGCCACTCCAGCAGCGCCCCGCCCCCCTCCAGAAATCTCCACAGTTGTGAGGCACCAACCATTGTTCAAGTGGCCACCCGGAAGTGGGCCTGTGATTTCACTGGGGATAGAGACGCCAAGCTCCCCCTCCTTACAGGTGCCCCCAATATCTCTTGTCATTCTCTTGGTGCCTGAGTCCCTCCCCTGATCCCGTGGAGAGGGAACAGGGGCTTCACCCCAGGAAGCATAAAGCCCCTTGCCTCTGGACCATAACCTTCTTAACAGAGGATGCAGATGCAGAAGGGGAACAAGTGGTCGTGAGTCTCACACCTCCTGAGTCCTGTGGGAGAGTGTGCTCAGTCCTTGTGGCACCCTTTAGAATGCTCAGGCACATGGCACTTTGTTTTCACCTTTGGGCCCTTATCAGCAACTCCAAGTCAATAGAAAAGTCCCAATAAAATACCATCTATGTTTCAAGTCCAAATTTCATGACTTCTTTATCCATTAAAAGTTGTTTTTCCAAAATTACAGGGATTTCACTAACATTTACTAGGAAAAATTAGTTTATCTCCTTCCATCCACTCCTGCAAATAATCACTTACGTCCTTATCTACAGGAGGGCCTCTGCTCCCCACACCCCGCCCCCATTTCAATTGGTCCCTAAAAAGGTTTCTGGGGAATGGATATGACATTGCTTGATCCTGACAGTTCCAAGGCCCCTCCTCAGCTTCTCACCCTTGAAAGCATGAGTGCCCATTATTTCTTCTAGAGCCTTCAGGTACGCTGATGCTGGGTGTACAGGTCAACGGGCTTATGCCATTGGGAACCAAGCTGGTAGACAGCTTTGTGGGAGGAGAGATAAGAGCAGAAAGAGACTTTAACTGTAAAAGATTTCAAATGTTCAAAGAGGCACAAAAAACAAGTACCTTAGAATCATTCTCTTTTAGCCGAGGTTAATATTTTTCCATATTTCCTTTTTAAAAAAAATAAACAAAGTGTAACAGAATTTAAGCTGTCTTTTATTCCTTCCTATCTGTCTCCCCCTAGAGGTAACCACTATTCTGAAGTTGATTATTTTCATACTTCCCTACTTTTACTTCATATATGTCGATAAACACACACACAATGGATTTTAAATGTTGTAACATACCACACTATATGAATCCCTCTGCAACTCTATTTCAGATTTTTTTTCAGTATTTTAATCTTATTTAGTACATGTAATTAGTTCAGTCACTAATTAAATATTTGAAGTATCTCCTGTGGTGGCAACACAGCACAAAAAAAAAGATACAAAACATCACTGCCCCCAATCATCAAGCTTGCTACTTGTGCACTTTTCTGTATCTATGTTATGCTTCAATAAAATTTACCAAAAATCTCTACTCTCGTGGAGCTTACATTCTAGTGAAGGACATACAATAAACATGTAAAATATATTGAATGTCAGGTGGTGGTAGGTGCTATGGGAAAAACAAAGCTAGGAAGAACAGGCATGCCATGGACCGGGGCTGCTATTGTAGTCAAGGAAGGGCTCTTTTCGTAAGAGCAAAGATCTGAAGGAGGTGAGGGGCTAAACCACGTGATATTTAGGGGAAGACGATCTAGGCACAGGGAACAGCAAAAGAAAACTCTCAGACAGAACCTTGCTGTGTGTGTTTAAGTCATTGCAGGGAGACCAGCAGGCCTGGAGAAGAGAGATCAAGAAGAATGAGGAGTAATGAGTCAGATAACGTGGGGGCAGTGAGTGGTGATAATACTATGTATGGCTTCAACTTTAGCTGTTACTGAGTGAAATGGAGAACTATTAGAGGGCTTTGAGAAGATGAGTGACACCTTAGATTTTTATAGTATCACTCTGGGTGCTGAACAGCAAACACAGGGAAGCCAGGATGGAAGCAGGGAAACCAATTAGTAGGCTACTGCAAATATCTGGGCCAGACATGATGGTAGCTTGGGCTAGGGTAGTAATAGTCCAGGCAATGAGAAATGGTCATGTTCTAATATCCTGAGTCAGTAGACATGACTTACTGGAGCTTGGATATGGGAGTGTGAAAGAATGGAATCAAGAATGGTTCCCCACTGCTTGTTCTGAAAAAAAAACTGGGCCTGGCATAGGTGTGTTGAGTTGTTTTCTGCTGAGCTCAGTCCATGGGCTACTGGTTTCTGCTGCCCTGTCCTTGTTCATGATGGGCTTTAGAAGTAGGAAGCAAGAAATTCTAGTTTCCTATATTGCAGCTCTAAAGAGCATCTGAAACACTGGAGCTGTGATCCTCAAACCGAGCACAGGACTGCTTGGAGGCTTTGGGCGAAAAAATGTTTCTCTCGTTTTAGGCTTCAGCAACTGGAAGGATGGGGTTGCCTTTTAAACCAAATGGAGAAGACGGAGGGAGGAACATAGGGCTGGGAGAGGGAGATCATGAGTTCACCTTATTTGACATGTTAGATTCAAGATGTCTGTCAGATATCCAACTCGAGTAGGCAGTTGGTTATGAGTATGGAATTCTGGGTCAGAGATAGAAATGATGAAATTGTCAATAGATAGATACTTGAAGCCATGGAACAGATGAGAGCCCCCAAGGGGGTAATGTAGAAAAGAAAAGAGGTCCAAATACCGAACCTTTGTCTAGACCAAAGGGAGATAAAGAACTGGGAAGACGTAGCAATGAGTCAAGTACAGGGAAATCTAGGTAAGTGTGATAACCTGGAAGCCAAGTGAAAAAAAAATGGGTCAAGGGTGAGAAGTGAGCAATTGTGTCAAATAATGTTGCAAGGTCAAGTAAAAGGACTGAAAGATGATCAATGGATTCAGTAACACGGAGTCCATTAGAAACATTTGACAAGAACAGTGACTGGAATGCATACAAGAGAATGGGAGGAGAAGAAATAGAGACAATGAGTATTAAGTATTAGATACCTCTATTGAGGACTCTTGCTATTAAGTGAAGCAAGAAATGTAGTAAGGGAGAGGGGGATAATGAATAAAGAATGTGTGTGTGTTTAAAGATGAGGAAGATTACATGTTATTATGCTGATGAGAAAGACCCAGTAGACAAGATCCATTATTCCTTCTCCTAGGCAATGCAGTAAAGAGGACAATTGTGAGCAATGCCCTTAATTAAGCATAGGATCTCATTCATTGGAGGAGTTCGTCTTAGGTAAGAGAAGTCAACCAGGAGGCAAGGAGGCAAAGAAGAGTGCATGGACACAGGAGTAATTATCTTCAGATTACTTACATTTTTTTCAGAGTACTAGGAAACAAGGTTGGCAGGTGAATGAGAAGTGGGGAGGTTTGAAAAGAAAGAAGATATAAAATAGGAACTTGGGAAGTGGGACACTGACTGGACCAGGAAATGAACTGGGGAATATATATATAGAAGTGGAATTGCTGGGTTATGAGGTACACTTAGCTACAATTTTACTGGATATTGCCATATTACTCCACAAAATGATTATACCTATTTACCTTCCTACCAACATGTACATGAGTTCACAGCCCTCCTTCAAGACTTAATTTTTGCCAGCCTAATGGGTGAAATAGTATCTCATTGTTTTATTTTGCAACTTTCTCATTTCAAGATTGAGCATCTTTCCATTTGTAAGCTAATCTTTCTCTACTAACAGATCTCCAACCAACTGCTCATTAAACAAGACTTTATATATTGAGTAACCACAATATGCCTGGTATTGTTATAAGCAGGGGAACAAAAAAGTTAGCCTAACTGGAGTTCACAACCCAGCACAGAAAAAAGAAAACCAAGCAATCATAAATGCAAACTGCGGTGGGTAACATGAAGAACATTAATAGTAATCTACGAACATGTAAAAGAGGGAGACCAATCAAGTTGAAGCAGAGGAGTCAGGGAAACCTTCCCTGAAGTGACACTGAGTTCTAACAGATGAGCAAGAATTAACTAATTCAGTATTTGTAGAAGTCCACTGCAGCTATAAAGAACCAAGCATCACATCAGCAGGACTGAGACATGCATAAGTATTTCCTTGTCTTTCAGTGCTGGCACAGAGCTGCACTGAATGCTCTGGCAGATATGCCACCTGCCCTGTGGTCCTCTCCCAGACACACCCAGGAAGGGGGGTGCAGAGCAGCAGTGGGAGACTGGCTTCTCTTGGCTCTCTTTTGCAATTTTGAGACTATTACTCCTGCATCAAGGTAGAAAGCTTTATTTTATGAGTCTCACATCGTCTGGATATACCACCCTCTACATGCTGACACAGTAGTCCCATTTTAGATTTTATTTGAACTCATTCTGGATATTTTCAGAAAAAATCCAATAGAAAAAAGGTGGGGGTACTTAGAGAAAAGTATTCAATGTCATTATTATAAAAACCAATACCAAAACTAATCCAAATTAACATCTCAACAGGAGACTTGTTAAGGAGATTACAAGACTGCAGCAACATGGAAAATATTTATGATAACATTCTAAAAAGTATGATACAAGATTTTACCTACAGTATGGTCAAATGTAAATAAGTAATATATTTAGATAGTACAGTTATGGGTGAATTTAGGGGATTTAATTTACTGAAATAGTTGGGAAAAGCATTCTAAGACTTCAGCATTTTGTCTTTGCTCAGTCTCCAAACCAACCTGTCACAACATCCCTTCATCTACTCACCCCCAGTGACACTGTGCTATATAAATAGCGCCTTAACATAACAGGGCTCTGGTGACATCAGGGGTAGAGGTTAAAAGCTATGCCTGTGGAGCCAGACAGTCCTGGGTTTGAAGCCTGAACCCTGGGTTTGAAGCCTGAACCTGCTGTTTGGGTATTACCTTGGGCAAGTTACTTTACTTCTCTGGGGTTTCTTTTTCCATTATCAAACAAGTTTCTTCAATGCAATCAACTAGCTTAAGCAAGGAGGAGAAGTATTTGAACTGCTAGTGAGGAGCTCACTGAATTCCAAGAAGAGCTTCAGAAATCAAGCCAGGTCCAAGGTCTTCAGGGATTGAAAACAACTGCCAGCCTTTCTTTCCTACTATAATAGATCTCCTACCTCTGGTAAGGAATTGGGCCCCAGGCAGCTCTTACCTTAACCTTCCAGGCCCAGTAACCCCTAAATGAAGTTTCTCTAGCAGCAGAACTTGAAAAAAATTCTGGCCCAATGAGGTCGTATGCCTGCTGCTATTATTATTACTAAGCCTGGCAGATATCCCGATGTGTTCCTGGGGTGAATGAAGCAGGGATTGTTACAAGGAAGAGGGAGAAAGAAGCTGGGCAAAGACAAAAGCTACCACAACACCCATAAGAGGGATGTTTTAAGGATTAAATGAAATGACTTATGGAAAGCTCTTAGCACAACAGGTAGTAAGCATTCAATAAATAGTACCTACTATTCAACTCACCTGGCTGTGAGGAGTTTAGCAGTTAATTCCTCAGTCTTGATGCACAGTTCCTTAATTTTAGCCAAGTTCTGAAAATTGAAAAAGACAAACTGACTCCCATTCAACCAAAAAGGCTATTTATTGAAATAATACAAAAATGTTACAAGGATACATTTGATGTGGTCCTAAAAAGCTGGGTGTTCATAAGCACATGGCGTGTGGTTACTGGGCCTAGGAAAGTCCTCTGCTCAATCAGCCACACATTCATCTCTCCTTTCAAGGAAGATGTACTGAGGTCCAGATTGGTTGAATTTAGGCCAGGCTCCACACACAAACCAGTGGTCTCTCTGTCTTCTGAAACTCTTTATAAACTTCTATAACATTGGGGCAGTACTTAATGGTTACAATTCATGCCATTTCTGCAAACAGCTTACTTTGGAGATCCCCAAATAATCATCAGCAACATGAGTTCCTGACGCATCCTAGCCAATCAGAAGGGGAGAGTCTGGGTAGAATTACCCATTGCCAAGCTGTGTATCAGACAATACAAGCATGGCTTTGGCACTGTGTGTGTGCCAAGCATGAAGCCTCATAAGGTTTCCTGAATGGTAAACATCTTGGAAGGGCAGATCTACCACAGAGTACACCTGGTTTCACAGGTGGTAGACTGGGCTAGCCATCCCACATTTCAGCCACATACACAACTTCTCTGCAAAGAATGACAAAGAATGCTTGGGAGCTGCCTCATGCTGTCCAGGATGAGAGAAGGGCCAGGGGGCCTGCTATCTGGCATGCAAAGAAGCCAGGAGGGGAAGTTCATGATCAACACCACCTGCATCACCATTCTCCACAATTCATCATTATGGCTGGGAAAATTTCCGTATCTTAAGGGGATGTGGTGCTTCTGTGAAAGGCATCAACGTCCACAGTTGCTTCAAAATTTGTCTGCACTTTTGGTGCCAATGAACGAACAAAGGTTCTGGAAATTCCTTTAGGAAAGCCCTCAGGTGTCAGGGAAATAATAAGGGCCAGAGTGGGACACTGAAGTTTAGCTCATGTTTCACTGATGGAAAAGCACCATGGATCTAAAAGGTTCTGTTTTTTTTTTTGGTGAAATACTTCCTTAGCACACATGAACCAATTACTCTTTCTTCAAAGTGAATCAAGACAAAATTCATGTTAGCAGGTAACTGGATTTATGCTTCTCCAAAGTAAAATTACTGTTGGGTAAAATTCTCATTTTCCCTTAGTTTTGTGTTGTTTTCCCGAAGATCTGATATAGGAAGCTTGGGCAGTGCTATTTCATGGGAATAATTTATGAAAAGCACAAAAAGGGGACTTAACTGTGCAATTATTAAAATTGGGAAAAGGAAAACAGTAACCAGTAGTTTAACCATTTAAAGTCTGTACCATTTTGGTTTGTAAGCTTCCAACAAGTTGCTTTAAACAAGTCTGTAACAAATTTGTATGTGTTTCACTTTTTACACTTTCATGAATCCCCAAAGTGTCCAACTCAGGGGTGCTCATTATGCTTGTGCAACTGATTTAAGATTTATTTTAGATCCCTCAGAATCCCAAAATACCTTTTTAGTGGTAAAATCATGGGAGCCAAAGATCCAGGACACCTGCATTCTCCACCCAGCTTTGCCATTATAAGCTGTATCACTGTACAAACCACTTCACATCTTTGGCTTTCAGTTTCTTCATCTGTACAATGAAGTGGTTGGACTAGCTGATCTAATTCTTTGAATGGTGAAATTTCTGGAGGTGAAATTGGTTTCCATGGTGAATTTAGTATAAGAGCTGCAGTTGGATGCAGTTGTTAAGTGGTTTTAAAAATGAGGTCATGACTGCAGGAGTTTTATTTATTAAATGGCTGTAAACAGTGGAGGATACAAGTCAAGGTGTTAAAAGCTGGGAACCCCCTGCATATGTATATTTAAAAGTTACATAATGTCCAATATATAGGTGAATCAACTCCAACTGGTTATATGTGATATTTCCAGAAGTTTTTTTTTACTAAAGTCTGTAATGAGATCTGAGAATGTGGCTTTTATGTATTAAAAAAACATTTTGCCTACTGGCACAGAGTTTTCTCCACATGTAACATACAAAACACACACATAATTCATTACATTCTCAAGTTTTCTCTCCAGTAAGAATGCAGGAGATAAAACAATATTTTAGCTAAAAGTTTCTGCACATTCCTTAATTTTAGGATTCTTAGAGTTTATTTCTAGTATGAATTCTCTGGTGTTTAGTAAGAGCTGAGCTTCGACTGAAGTTTTTCCCACATTCCTTACAAACATAGGGTTTTTCTCCAGTATGAATTCTCTGATGATCATGCAGGTTGGTTTTCTTTCGGAAGGCTCGCCCACATTCATTACATTCATAGGGTTTCTCTCCAGTATGAGTTCTCTCATGCTGAATAAGGGATGAACTTTGACTGAAGGCTTTTCCACAATCAATACATTCATAGGGTTTCTCTCCAGTGTGGGTTCTCTCATGCTGAGTAAGTGATGAGCGTCTACTGAAGGCTTCTCCACATTCATTACATTCATAGGGCTTTTCTCCAGTATGAATTCTGTGATGCTCTATGAAACTTGTACTCCTTTTGAAAGCTTTTCCACACACATTACAATGATAAGGTTTCTCTCCAGCATGAGAAATAGGTTGCTGACTAAAGGCCTGCTCAGAATCATAGGTGTTCTCTCCAGTATGGATCCTCTGATGGTCAGTAAAGTCTGTAATGTTACTGAAGTCTTCCCCACAGTCCTTACAATGATAGGGCTTTACTTCAGTGAGAGTGCTTTCATCTTGAGTAAGAGATGAGCTGTGCTTGAAGTCTATGCTGTAATTATTACTTTGGTAAGGCTTGCCTCTTTTATGAATCCTCATATGTTTATAGAGGGATGGGCTCTGACCAAAAGCCCTCCCACATATGCTACATTCAAAAGGTTTCTCTCCAGTATGAGTCCTCTCATGCTGGACAAGGGAAGAACATCGACTAAAAGCTTTCCCACACTCCTTGCACTGGAATGGTTTCTCTCCACTATGCGTGACCTCATGTTGAGTCAGGGATGTGCCATGCCTAAAGGACCGCCCACATAAATTACATCGGTAGGGTTTTTCTCCAGTGTGAATTCTCTGGTGTTGAACAAGGGAGGAGCTGCGCTGAAAGGCTTTCCCACAGAGACTACACTGATAGGGTTTCTCTCCGGTATGAGCATTCTCATGTTGACCAAGGGATGAGCTATGCCTGAAGGCCTTTCCACACACATTACATTCAAAGGGTTTCTCCCCAGTGTGAATTCTCTGGTGCTCAGTAAGCTGTGTCTTCCAGAGAAAGGTTTTCCCACAGTCGGTACACTGATGGTGTTTCTTTCCAGGACAAATTCCCTGATCTGTACCATTGGGGAATCCCTCTCCTTTATGAGTTTTCTCATGTTTACTAAGTGATGATCTATGAATAAAAGCTTTTCTACATTTATTACACTTATAGGGTTTCTTTTTTGCAAGGATATCACTCTGACTAAGTAAGTCTGAATTATGTCCCAAATTGTTTCCAACTATATCACATTCATTAGGTCTTATTGTTGAAGGAATATTCACTTGTGTAACCAGATCTGTGCTCAATCTAGAGTGTTCACCAAATTTTTTCTGCTCAAAACTTTCCTCTGGTGTGATTATTTTCTTCTGGGTGTTAGCAGAAGCATCTGGCCCCAGAAGTCTCTTCCAATTTTCCTGGTGCCTCTCTAGTTGACTACTAACATTCCAGACATCTTCTAATGCGGCATGTGAGAAATCATCTGTGCTATGGCACACTTCAGATATGCCCTGCTGCAGATTTGATGATTTGGCTCCAGGCCTGGTCTCCCAGTCTGAAAGAAATCCAAAGTGCAAAAAGTCCCCTAATCCCTCCTGTTGAAACAACCTGCTACAGCAGAAATGAGGAAATGAAAGAGGTATAAATTACACATGACTCTGTTGTGAAATTAGTCCCACAGCCTGGGGACAAGAGGCAAAATGGAGGAAAGGAAGTGAGGATAGATGACAGTAAAGATTGGAGATCTACAGTATGTGATAAGTCAGGAGAATGAAGCAATCCCATCTAGGAGGACTGGTTAGGGAACAAGGGAATAGGTGAGCATGAGAGTATAAGGCATAGATACAAATGGAATAAGATCAGAGTACAGCTTGCAGGCTCCTATCTACTCTTCGTGATTCCTGCCCATTTTACAAGCCACCAGAAAATCTATTTTCCTACTACATACACTTCATAATTTCTTCAAAGTCACTTCTGAGGGTCCAGATCTCCTGCAGAGAAAGTCTACAGTCATGATCTAACTGAATGATTCTTTGACATACTTGAGACTGAGGACTAAACTTCACAAGGTGAGAAAAAAATATTTCAGGAGGCAAATTATCCTTGCCCTTACAACTGGAGCTGCAGTTTTAGTCTACTCGAGTTTGGGTTTTACACTAATCACCTCTCTTGACCAAAAAGGATTTATTTCAATATGCATAATAAATTGACCTTTGAACCCATTTACCTTAAAATACCAAAAGTAAAGAGTTAATTAATTTATAGGTTCTAAGAACAGCAACCTTGAAAAACTACAGAGAGGGAACTTTCTGGGGTGTTGGAAATACCACATATTGATAGAAGTTTGGGTTAGATGGGTGAAAGCATTTGTCAAAACTGAATGAAAGGTACAGTTGAGTCAAGTATTTCATTGTATGTAGTTTTTTCTCAAAAAAATAAAAATAAAAAAGACCAAACCAAATATTGAACTCTAGTTAATGGTATGCATATTGAAATATACAGCGGTGAAATGTACTCATGTCCACAACTTAATTGGAAATGCACCAAAAAATAAGGTGGGTTGATAAACAAATATAACAAAATGTGAACAGCTGTAGAATCTAGGTAATAAGTATGTGGATATTCACTGTATAATTCTTCCAACTTTTCCATATGTTTGAAATTTTTCACAATAAATGTTGAGAGAATAAAAACAACTAAGGGGCCCCAAACCCCCAAACTCCTTACCCTGGAACTAGACCCAATTCTAAACTCGTAGGGGCAGGGAATGCTTTGTATTTCTTTTAGAATCCTTCTCAGTGGGACATTCAAGAAATGCTTGTTGAAATGAATGAATTGAAAAAGTTCTCTCCTTAGCCAGATTCCGTAACAATCAATCAAGTAATTTTTGACTACCTTCTAGATGCTCTGCAATAGAGAAAGAAATATAATAAATAGACTCTTCCACCAGGAGCTTGAAATCCAACAATAGAAACAAGTCAATCTTTCAAAAATTAAAAAACAAAACAAAACAAAAATCACTGAATAGTATATTATTAAATCTGAACTTGTGTAGCAGAGATAATCTAAATGGTACTTTTTATCAAGGAAGAAATAAATAAATGTATTAGTACATATTATGTTTCATGGATTAGGTATACCCTGAACTCAAAGAATATATGACTTTGGATAGGTAGAAAGCATTATATAATGAGGTAAGGTATATGTTACTTATAGGGAATACTAAAAGACATTCAACTTAAGTAGAGCTTGTTTTAGCAGAAATGGAAAGACAATATTGGAAGTTTAAATTGAAAGAGTTTCTATTTTCTATAACAAGGTGCAGGGAATAATAGCTAGATTTTGTCAGAAGTGGGTGTTTTATGAAGATAAAGCATTAAAATTCAATATGGTCCATAGACTAATGAATGGATAAACAAAATGTGGGATATCCATACAACAGAATGTTATATGGCAATCAAAAGGAATGAAGAACTGATACACGGCACAATATGGATGAACCCTGAAAATGTTATGCTAAGAAGCCAGTCACAAAGGCCACATATTGTATGATTCGATTTATATAAAATGTTCAGAATAGGCAAATCCATACAGTTAGAAAGTACATTAACAGTTGCCAGGGGCAGGAGGGGGCAGGGGATTGGGAGTGACTGCTAATGGGTTCAGGGTTTCTTTCTGGGGTGATGAAAATGTTCTGAAATTAAATGGTGGTGATGGTCACACAAATCTGTAAATATGAAAAACCACTGAATTGTATACTTTAAAAGAGTGAATTTTATGGTAGGTGAAAGATATCTCAATAAAGCTGTTATTAAACAAAAAAGAAAAAAAAGAAAAATCCCAGTATGGATTATAAAAAGAAAAGATGGAGTGAGCAATTCCAACTGGGAATTATAGCAATCTAAGCACAGGCCTGATTTAGGATGTTACCAGTAACAGTTAAAAGACAAGAAAATCCAAGGTATTTTTCAAAGGAGGAAAATAATCTGGAGAAATCAAGTGGAGGGGTTAAAGAAAGAAGTAGAGTATACTGATTATGGTGTCTGGCCTAAGGAATTAGAAAGTGGTATCTAATGGGTGAGGGTAGAAATGGGTAATGAGCAAGGTAACAAAAGGTAAGATGATTAATTTTTAGTTTTTTACATATTCAATATGAACTGAGTAGGACTTCTGAGAAGAGAGGTCCCATGAAAAGAAAAAAACTGTGGCCAGAATACAAGTAAGGAAGATTTCCAAGTCTACAGCATGAAATAAATAGCTGCAACTACCAGAATGAAGGCACCCTTTAGGGAGATTATATAAAGAGCAAGAAGAGGAGGCTAGAGGGCAGATGTCTTCAGGCAGATTTGCTTAGGGAGAGAAAAGCAAGGTAACCCAAAGACCTAAAAGCCAAGAAGCACTTAAAAAGCAAGGAGCACAGGAGAGGATGACAATACTGGAACAATGAATCAAATCAGAATAAAGGGGAGATGGAAGGAAGATGGTGTTGTTCCCCAAACAAGTGTTTTAGTAGTATGGTCAGGAAAAGAAGTCTGAAGGCAGGTTATAAAGGGAGAAAATAGACTGTGGGTATTTCCTACAAGTCTGGAACATCCGACTGAAAGCAACAAGACAAAAAGAGGAGATATGGGAATATTTCTGAATAGGTATGAAATGGAATCTCTAAATGAAGAGACTGAGGATGCCAGAGGAGAATATAATCCAATAAATGGGGTTACAGGATAAGCAGAGATTCTATTTAGAGTTTAGGACAAAAGGCTACTTTTAGGAATGAAGGAGGAGTATCTTTTCCTCTTAAACCTACTAACAACAGGAGCATCCTGTTGTAGAAGAGACAAAGGAGTCACCCAGGAAAGCTCAAACCAAATGGCTTCAGCCTCTCTGTAGCTCTAGGAGCTCCCAAATCAGCAATTTGAAGGCACTTCTCTCCTCCCTAAGCTGTGCCATTATCTGTGTTGATTCCTACATGCCTGGTTCTCACTCATTTACCTGGACAGAAAGGTCTTTGGATTTCTCCTTCTGATATCCATGGCTCTTCTCCTTGCTCCAATTTGAAGATCACCTCTGGCTTGGAAACTTGATATCCTGCTCATGGGTAAATACACAAGATTTGGTTGTTTGTCAAGTGGACAGAGAACCCTCCTATAAGTCAGTACTAGTCCTTGATTCTCAGGAACGCTGAAGGAAAAAAAAGGTGCAACTTAAGGAGTCATGTAATAAAATTGTCTATTTCCAATTCTGTAAAATACAGACCTTTTGTCTGAGAGTAGGATCACAACCCATAAAGCTGGGATACAAAGAGATTAACAAGCTCAGACCCCTGAACACCCTGCTCACAGTTAGCTAAGGTATGAGCACCACAACCTTAGCAGTTGAGAAAGGAAAGACCCACCAACAGGTAAGACACTGAGGGAAGACATCCTTACCAAGTGAAACCAGGTGGCTGTAGTTCTCCAGCATGACATCCCTGTACAAGCTCCTCTGAGCAGGGTCCACGTGGAGCCATTCTTCCTGGGTGAAGTCCACAGCCACATCTTTGAATGTCACTAATTCCTGTAGGATCAGATTCCTGCTCAATGAGGGATCAACTCCACAAACATTCCCACAGCAATACTGGGAACACACCATAGGATCTATCAGAAGTGTGACCACATATTTGATGTTCTGAGGGGGCCACACTGGTGGTTTAACTACAGAATTTTGTACGGGATCTAGCACAGCAGGCAGGACAGTCATGTGAGGCAACTGTCCTCCAAATCTGTATCTCCATTTAACTTTCTTCTTGTTTTTCTTCAAACCTTCTTATACAATCGCCCATTCCTCACTGCCAGTTTTTTCCCTTGTGGAAGTGTTACAAAAGCCAAATACAGTGGGGAGTAAAAAGTGACAGCCTTCCCTTACCCCCACCACCAACTTCACTTTACTCCCCAGAAATAATCACTATTAACAGTTTGGTGTGTATCTTTAGAGTACCCTTTTCATGTTTTACACACACACACACACACACAAATTTCTTTTTGTAAAACACTATACATATTGTTCTACAACTTGCTTTTTTTTTTTAATCATCATTTTATTGAGATATATTCACATACCACGCAGTCATACAAAACAAATCGTACTTTCGATTGTTTACAGTACCATTACATAGTTGTACATTCATCACCTAAATCAATCCCTGACACCTTCATTAGCACACACACAAAAATAACAAGAATAATAATTAGAGTGAAAAAGAGCAATTGAAGTAAAAAAGAACACTGGGTACCTTTGTCTGTTTGTTTCCTTCCCCTATTTTTCTACTCATCCATCCATAAACTAGACAAAGTGGAGTGTGGTCCTTATGGCTTTCCCAATCCCATTGTCACCCCTCATAAGCTACATTTTTATACAACTGTCTTCGAGATTCATGGGTTTCTGGGTTGTAGTTTGATAGTTTCAGGTATCCACCACCAGCTACCCCAATTCTTTAGAACCTAAAAAGGGTTGTCTAAAGTGTGCGTAAGAGTGCCCTCCAGAGTGACCTCTCAGCTCGTTTTGGAATCTCTCTGCCACTGAAGCTTATTTCATTTCCTTTCACATCCCCCTTTTGGTCAAGAAGATTACAACTTGCTTTTACATTTAACTATATCTCGGAGATCTTCCCAAAGTAGTATATATAACTTCACCTTATCCCTTTGAACTGCTTCATGGTACTCCATAGTACAGAGGTATCAAAATATAACTACCGCCTGAAACCAATGGTGTCCCATTGAACTTCAGAATAAAATTCAGACTTCCCTGTCACTCACCAGGTTCTAGCCATGCTGATTCTTGCTGTTCCTTGAGTACATCAACTTGTTCCCACCAGGGCCTTTATGTTTGCTCCTCCTGCTACCCTCAACACCTCTACATGGCTGACAATTTGTTATTGAGGACTCATTTCAAGTGTTGCCTCCTTGGAAAGGCTGCCGTAGCACCTCTCTCTAATTTGCATTCTATCATATTACCATTTAATTTTCCTCATATTCCTCAAATTCTCATATTCCTCAAATTCTCAAATTCTTCAAATTTTCCTCATATTCCTCAAATTCTTGCTATTTGAAACTCAGGAACCAAAGAGATTCAGATAAAAAAGGACACTTGTACTTCTATTATCTGAGATTAGCTTACTTGTTGTTGTTTATCTCCTCCCACTGAAAGCTCCATGGGAGCAAGGAGAACAGGGAACTTATCCATCTGGATCAGTCATATGCCCAGTGCCTAGAACAATTCCTGGCACAAAGTGTATGCTCGAAAAAATACTTGGCAAGTGAATAAATGGACCAGTTCCCTGTTAATAGACATTTGGATTGTTTCCAATATTTTGCTATTACTAATATTACCGTGATAAATATTCTTGTGCAAATATGCTAGAATTTCTCTAGGACAGACAACTAGAATTGGAATTGCTAAGTTAAAGGTCTTTTCACACTTCTACCCCACTCCAGCCATGCTTCTTTTTCTTCTGCCCCACTGAAAGTAAGCTGGCTAAGACGCCAACACCTCCCATTGTCAGTTCTGATGGTTGTGGGTTGATCTTTGTCTTGCCTCCCTCGGCCTTGTTAAGCCATGAGACACCGGTGATCATGCCATCCTCAAAATATCTCCTCTGGTCCTGGTTAGACTTCTATCTCAGGAAGTATAAAATAAAGTATAGTAAAGGCAATTAGTTTGAAAAGACACCGAGAGCAGAGCTGTGAGTTAGCTGGAGCAGTGAGAGAAGGTTTCATGGAGATTTCTGCCTTATCTGGTGCCCTTTTCCTCCATTTGTTTAGCTATAGCTAAACTGGACTTCTTTCAATTTCCTTGAAGGTACCATTCTCTCCCCCTCCCACCAGTCTATTCCTTAGCTAATATCATTTCATATTTCAGATGTTAGTTAGTGGATCTTAAGTCATCAATTCCCCTATTATGTGCTTTCACCACTTTGCACACCCACAAGTACTCAAATAAACCTAATAATCAATTTAATGCTTGTCTTCCTGGTTAGACTGTAAGCTTTATGAGAGCAGGAATTATACCTTTTTTTTTAAGCCTCTAAAACACAAGTGCCCAGCAAGTACCTGCCCCACAATAAACATCTGTTTACTACATGGTTGAACTTTAAGCAGAAAGATGAGATTAGAATTTGAGAGAAGATAGGAGTGGCTCCATCTCCTATGGAGTGAAGTTCATGACTACATCCACATATAACACTGGTTCTTCTGTACCATATTCCTGCTCAGCACTGCAGCTTGTATCCCCACCGGTACGGGGAGAGGATGAAACATGGGAGATTTTTCTGACCAAGATCAGGCAACTGACTGTGCTAGGTAAGAGGACTGTAGATATTTACTAAGTGCCTGGCTTTCCTATAGACAGAGTGGTAGAATAAAAATGCAAATGAAAAGCACTGCAGTCCTTGAATAGGTTTCAGTTTATTTTTAAATGTATTATTTATCAGAGCACGATATGAGACAATACACAGTAAAGAGAGGCACTACAGATGTTCAGAGCAGGGAAGCATGGCTGAGAGGGAGGGAAATCATCAAGGAAAGCTATGCACTAGGCCTTAAGAGGCTAGTACCATTTGGAAGGAAAAAGCAAAGATGGGAATCCAGTCCAGGGACTGAGAAGGGAAGATGAGCCTGGAATGTGCCTGGCCAACAAAGAAAAAGGGGCTGGACAAAGGCAGACATTTTAAATTGTAGGAACTAACACCCTCTCCCTAATGCCTACCATGTCCTCTAATCATACAACCCCTTTAGTTTAGCAATGAATAGTCATCTGTCAACCTGGATTTCTCTGCTCTGGTCCCCAAATTGCACATGTGGGCTCCTGCTTTTACTCTGCTTCCCCAAGGAGGTTTCGCTAACAGTAAAGAATATGCTGACCATTAAACAAATGTCTAGTCTAAGCTATGCATCATTTCTTGCCTTGACAGGATAACAACTGGCTTCTGTTCTTCAGCTCTTTTTTCCAACACACCATCAGAATCACTTCTCTAAAATACAATGATTTGATCATGCTTACAATCCTCTAATTTATTTCCACTTTTTCCTCTGCCATCCTCACTCTAGTACATGCCACCATCATCGTTTTCCTGGACTATTACTACATTCTCCTAACCAATCTCTCCTTTTTCACACTGGCTCCCCAACCAAGTCTAGTTTCCATATTAACCAGAATGATCTTGTTAAAATCTGTCAGCTCACATCACTCTTCTGCTTAACACCCACCAACTGTGCCCCAACCAACTCCCAGTAAAAGGCAAAGTCTTCACAGAGGCCAATACAGCCCTTCACAACCTGGTTCCCTGCTACCTCCCTGGTTCCTTATTTGGAACTCATCCCCTACCTACCACTCTCCTCTTCACTCATCCCACCCTCTACGATTTCTGGAATACACTAAGCATGCTTCTGCCTCAGAGCTTTTGCTGAGTGTTCCCTTGCTTTGGAGCCTCTTCCCGAAGATATGCACATGGCTCCCCACTAACTTCCTTCAGCTCTTTGTTCAAATGTCACCTCATCAGAGCAACCTTTCCTGACCACCCTACATAAAACAGCACCCCCATCCTGCACTATCACTCTCAATCCTATTTTTCATTTTCATAGCCCTTACTACAGAACATAATCAAAATTTTATTTGTTTATAGTGTGCATCCCACTTCAGAATGTAAACTCCAAGAGAGCAAGTACATTGCCTATCTTCTTTATTGTTGAATTTCCATTGCCTAGGACAGGCCTGGCATAGAATGGGTGCCCCACGAGTATTTAATAAATACTTGAGATGAAAAATAAGATTCCGCAGCACGACCTGCAGAACGCTTCATGACCTGGTTCTCACCTTATACCCACAGTTTCATCTCTAGCTTCACCTACTCTCATACACCATAATTTGGCCATGCAGTAGAGTTACAGTTCCTTGAAGCCAAAATGCTCTCTTCCACCTCTGCAAGTGCTGCTTCAGAATGCTCAGCCTTCCCTCCTTTGCATAGCTAATGTTTACTCTTCTCTAAGACTTGGTCAAGGTCTCTCCTCTGAGGCTCCTTTCCTGCCTCCAGGTCTGAGCTAAGTGCTCTATCATATCCTCACAGCTCCCCTTTCTGAACTTCTCTCCAGTACAGTTAAGACACTAAATTATGGCTGTCTGTTTACCTGTTGCTTAGCCCACCAAATTCTGTGCTCCTAGAGGGTTAAGACCTTGTCTTAGGCACCATCAGATCTCCAGAGGCCAGAATCAGTCTGGTACATAAAAGACAATCTAAGATTTGCAAAATTAAACAGGCAAAATGTCCTGAAATCCTTGATGTAAGTTAGACAATATGAGTCAGATCAACTTTAGGGTACTCCTAAGGCTGCAGACTGTACCTTAGACTGTAATAAAATTACCCAGTTAACACCTAGACAGCTGCCTGCCCCCTTTTCAGATAAAACTGGGCCTCATCATCAATCCCTTTAAAAGATTAACAAAGTTATCAAGAAGTATCAGATGTTCCATTTCCTCATGCTAACATAAAAAGGACCTTGGCTAAATAAAGGAGCCCAAAGCAAAAAACTATTTACAGCATATACTAGGTTGAGAAGACTCAATTTTGCGGGTTCTAAAGGCTCACATCTAATAAATGTGTGCATACTTGGGCAAATCACAGATCTCCTGGAGATCCAGTTTTCTCATCTAGAACATGAGTTCCCGGAATTGGAGAAATAAGTGTTAAGAGCTGAAGAGGTGAAAGGGCACTTCCAGAGAGGACAACACAAGGAAATATTAAGACACACACTTCTTCCAACTCTTATTTATATGACAACTCTAATTAGAGGAGAAATAAATTCAAACTGTAATTCAGAAATGCACTTCGCAAAGTTGAAAACCAGAGAATGGCAGCTGATAAATAAAAATGATCTAATTTATAAACTATCTCTTCTAAGACCTAAGTTAGTTTGCCCGAATAGAATACATTATATTTATTGCTTGGGTATGGTAGAGCATTTTCCCTCAAATACTCAATTCTATCTGATACCAGACTAATAACAGTTTGCTAAGCTAAAGGCAAACAGTATACTAACAAATGAGAAAAGAAAAATTATTACTGTTAATCTTGATATACCTACACAGATGTCCTATTTCGCTTAACAGCATTACTATCTACAGCATTCCAAACTGGAAACCTGGTCCTCATCCAACATTCTTCATTCTTTTTGCCCAAGGGTTATCAAAGGCTTCAAAAATGTCCCCTGCATTCAATCCTTCAAATCCAGCCCAAATCTTCCCTTGCCAATGATGGCATTAAACGAGGTAACAGCATTCTAGATCTGTATGGACTAATCTGGTAGCCACTGGCCACATTTGGCTACAGAACACTTAAAATGTTCAACATGGGATGATTTAAATTTGGATGTAGTGTAAATGGATTTTGAAGACATATTCAAAAAAAAGAAAGAAAGAATGCAAACTAGCCTATTAACAATATTTAAATATTGATTACATTTAAAGGTATGGGAATAAACAAGATAGTATGAAATTATATTATTGAAATGATATTATTTTGTATATTAGGTTAAAATACATTTTAAAAATTAATCACACCTGCTTCTTTTATTTGTTAAAAGTGTAGCTACATGAAAATTAAAAATTATACATGTAGCTTGCATTATATTTCTTTTGTATAGTGCTGTTCTAGATTGTCTCCCAGCCACAGACTTCTCTTCACCCTAGACCATCCTCTCCAGGTTACTGAATCATCTTTCTCTCAAACTTTGCCTCCTCCCATTCACCATACACCCCACACTTCCACCACTTGGACTCTCTGCCATTCATTCCCTATTCACATCATTTCCTTTTGTGTCTTCTTGTCTTGGTAATTCTTTTCTGATCATAATGCACTTTCTTCCCTCAATTCTACTGCACAACTTCATAGTCATCCTTGTAGAACAAGTTCAATGTTCTCTTTCCTTTTGGAGCTTTTCCAGATCCTCCATCCTGCCCATCCCTCTCAGCCTTTGATGTACGTCTCTATTTCAGAACTATAGCCATTTATTTATGTCTTTCTCCATCAATACCTCAAACTCTGTGATGACTGAGACCACAACCTTTTCATTTCAGTATCCTCAACACCAAGCATGTTGTGATTTCCCAGAATCACTTGGGCAACTTTCCTAAATTCCCCATGCCCAGACAACACTGTCAAATATCTCCTCAAGTGATTAATTGTACAAGAGCAACACCTAATATTTACAGAACACTCATCACAGGCCAGTCACATAAAAGAGCTCAGTCATTTATGTGCACCCTCTCACCAAATGTTCTCACTGAAGCCTCACCACAGCCCCACAGGAAGCAGGTACTACTTCCTGACTGGTTCTGAAGTGTGACTGGTTAAGAACCACTACCTGGCACAGAGCAGGCACCACAGAAATGTCTGCTGAGTCAATGAATATAGCCTGGGTAATTCTTACAGAAGGAAAATGAGGAGCCATTTTGAGAGTGAAAACAATTATACATTAGTGAAGTAAATTCTTGGATTGCAAAAGCAGAGCCAAGGTGAAAACAATGGAATAACTACAACTAAAAGCTGGTTCCTTTTGAACATCAGACAAACAGAAAAATCTCAGGCAAATGGTCAAAAAATTAAAATAAATAAATCCATTTAAAGATATGGGAATAAACAAGATAGTAAACTATGCAGCAGTAAGTTAAGAAATGTAAAAAATCTTAATGAAAGGGACAATTTTTACATTCTAAATTACCAATGTTGCCACACAAAAAAAGTAGAAGAGGAGGAAATAGAGATTAACTGTCCCCAAATTATCCTCTATAAAAGTTCTAGATCTAAATATTTGATAGGTAAATTCTTTCAAAATACAGAAAAAAAAATGAAAAGCAATCTGAATGTTTTTACAAATTAAGGATGACATCAAAACTTGTCAAAGGGAACACTCACACACACCCTTAGGTCTATCTAACTTAAGAATACAGAAATAAAGAAATTTTTAATTGTATATTGAAAGAATAATCTACTGTAACTAAATGAGATTTTTATCCCAATATCATTTATAATAGTAAAAAATTAAAAACCTAAATGTCCGACCTAAAGGGTTAAATAAATTTTGGTACATTAATGCCATTAACAGTGACAAAAAATAGGAAAAATCCTTATTTAAAATGTTATGAAATTTAAAATATGATTGAAAACATTTAAGAGAAAAACCATGCATAGGGAGAAAAGAAGAAAATTCATCAAAACAGATACAGATAAAGGAAAAGGATCATAAAAGAATTTTTCCTATTAAAAAGTCTACTATATATATATGCTCACATACTTTTTTATAATAAATATTTTAATCAAATAAAAGTAGTACAAGAATAGAAAAGTCAGGAAAAGAATCAAATTTTTGAAGTAGGTCTTAGAGGAATGTTTTAACATACTAACTTCTCAAAGATGAAATTTCTTAAAACTGTTCAGTGAAGGTCACAATTGTTTTAAGCAATTATTTTATCAGAAGATTTAGGGTCATTGTAACAAAAAATATATAATTTTTATGTTAGAAGTATAAAATGCAGAAATAATGCTGCTGCTTAGGGTTAAGTGGTTATGAATGTTCATAAGACATCCACTGACTGCGTGTGTACTCTGGAGGAAGGTGTTGAAAGGAGTTGTCAAATGGCCTGCTCTAAAAGAGCTCAAAGCCTAGTAGAGATGGATGGGTAAAAACACCACTCCATCTGAAGTAAGAACAGAACTCTGACAGATGTGCATGGGTGCTATGGGAATACACAAGACGGACACCTAACATGAACCAGCAGGAGTGGCTGAGCTGAGACTTGTAGATGAGTTCCAGTGGCTGAGAAAGGTGACCTCCGGACAGAGGGCCTTGGCTCAGCAAGTGACTTGGTTTTCCCTGGTGTCCCAAGGACATCTTGTCTGAGTTTGGGTGACCTGAGCCAAGTTTTGCTAGGTCTGTTCATCCTGGTGATCTGACCACAGAGCTCCTGGAATCAACAGAGATGAGGCCCCGAGTCCAACTCCTTCCCATCAAGGGAGAACACCAAGAAACTTGGTCTCCATAAACAGCTTTTTTCTTATAAAACTTACCCCACTTCTTACTGTTCTGGTGGGTTAAACTGTAAGATTAGAAAATGCTTTTTTCCCTAACTAAAAATGTAGTACATGTATAATGAAGAGCAGGTGACAAGGATACATAGTGTTTACATAGTTGTCATAGAAAGTGTGGGAAACCAAGTCTTCCATGTTGCCTGTGGCATATCTAGGGTGGTGGCTTAGAACGCTAAGCCACAGGCCTGCATGGAATGCCATGCAGGCCCGCCCTGTAAAGATATGTGTCTTGTGACTATGATGACAACATTTACCATTGTCCTAAACCTAGCTTGTTCCTTCTGATATGCAACAGGATGTAAACATAGGTATCTGGTGGGCTCTCCCGAGCCTGAGGACATTTAGCATATACTCCCTGATCTTCTGAAATAAATAACTGGAGCAAAGGTGCATTATCGTCCACTTAGCACAAGATGCCGTGGGCCCCCTGCTCCCTTAATTCTTAACTTTGTGTCTGTGTCTCATTCCTGCGCCACCCTGTCAGCAACAAGAAAGACACCATCGATTCTAACAGTATCCTGGTTCTCCCATCTCTGCTCCCATTTCCATCCCATTGCCAGAGTCACTTCAGGTATTTGTTAGGCGGAAAGGTCCCACCCAGACTTGTGGTGGATCAAGATGGCAGCCTAAGATGCACCAGGGTGCTGTTCCCCCACTAAATCTTTGAACTACTAGCAAAAACTGGAAAAGCCATCTTCTCAAAACTCCAGGAAACAGTTACAGGGTTGCAGTAACTTGGCAAGTGATTTGGCAAATGCCAAATCAAGAAAAAGCAGCCCGAACACAGTAGGTGAAGCTCATGGTGCTCTTGCTAGCTGCTCAACATGGTGTGCGTGCAGACAGCCTACAACCCCATTGTGGGGCCCTGGCCCTGATCCTGAGGGAGCAAAGTAACCCCCATGCATATACTGAGGTGACAGTGTGTCAGTGACATCTATCTGGTGGAAGTTTAAAGATTAAGCCAGGAAACTTGTCTCAGCTTGCCCTCCCAGAATTTATCCTGAAGACAGAGAAGCAGCTTGAAGATAGCTCAAGCATTGTAAGAAACAGTTAAGTCCAAGTGGCCTGAGGGAAAGGACTACCTGCATTAAGTCATAAAATAGAGCTCCAGGAGGGGAGTGAGGGTCCATTTCATGGGGAATAGAAGGGGTATTCCACTTCCTATAAATGGGGGAATTCCTAAGGCCACTAACAAGCACATGCCCATGAAAAGAAGCAGGCTCCACAGCTCCAACCAGGCTCGGATAAGACAGGGAGAACCGTGCCCTTCGCATTCACCTCTGGTTGATCTTCTTGACAGAAGAGCTAAACTCTGAAGGAAACCACCAGCCAAAGCAGGGCCAATTTGTAAAGACGATGAAAGGTGCTTTTTGCTTTGGTTGTTTTGTTTTTGTTGGCTCCTGGCACTCAAGGAAATCTGTCATATCACTAGCTGGATACAACCTTAAGGAACAGACAGCTCAGGGACTAAATCCCAGAGTTCACAGTTTAAAATATTAAAATGTACAGTGTGCAACAAAAGATTACAGACAAACAAAGAAACAGGAAATGATGGCTCACCCAAAGCAAACAGATAAAACTCCATAAACCATCAATGAAGAGAACCAGATTTTGGATATACTAGACAAAAACTTTAAGAAATGATCCTCAATATGCCCAAGGAGATAAAGGAAAACAGAGAAAGAACTAATGGATTGGTGATGGCAGCACAACATTGTGAACACAATTAAAAGCAATGAACTATATATTTGAATATGGTTGAAAGGGGAAATTTTAGGTTGTATATATGTTACTAGAATAAAAGTTTTTTTAAAAAAACATAAGAATGTAAAACACAAACAGTGAACCCTGTGTAAATGATGGGCTACAGTTAATAGTATAATTATAAAAATGTTTTTTTCATTAATTGTGACAAGTGTACCACATTAATGGAGGTGTTAATAAGGTGTATGGGTCTAGTTTATGGATGGATGAGTAGAAAAATAGTGGAAGGAAACAAACAGACAAAGGTACCCAGTGTTCTTTTTTACTTCAATTGCTCTTTTTCACTCTAATTATTATTCTTGTTATTTTTATGTGTGTGCTAATGAAGGTGCCAGGGATTGATTTGGGTGATGAATGTACCACTATGTAATGGTACTGTAAACAATCGAAAGTACGATTTGTTTTGTATGACTGCGTGGTATGTGAATATATCTCAATAAAATGAAGATAAAAAAAAAATGTAGCTTATGAGGGGTGACAATGGGATTGGGAAAGCCATAAGGACCACACTCCACTTTGTCTAGTTTATGGATGGATGAGTAGAAAAATAGGGGAAGGAAACAAACAGACAAAGGTACCTAGTGTTCTTTTTTACTTCAATTGCTCTTTTTCACTCTAATTATTATTCTTGTTATTTTTGTGTGTGTGCTAATGAAGGTGTCAGGGATTGATTTGGGTGATGAATGTACCACTATGTAATGGTACTGTAAACAATCGAAAGTACTATTTGTTTTGTATGACTGCGTGGTATGTGAATATATCTCAATAAAATGAAGATTAAAAAAAAAAAATAAGGTGTATGGGAACCCTTTATTTTATGCATAATTTTTCAGTAAACCACAACTTCTCTACTACTACTACTACTACTACTACTACTACTACTACTAATAATAATAATAAATAAATAAGAGTCAGAAAAGGAAACAAGTATTTTCAAGAAAAGAGGTGCTTAATTCTAGACACATTTCTGGATGAGCGCTCTTGATGGCTAAGTGCTTTCTTGATATCACTTTATCTATCTTGGTTTTATTCGCTTGCATAGTAGACATCCAAAAAAATACTGGTTGACTGACAATCTCACTTGGTGAAGAAGATTAAAATAAAATAGACCCAAGTTAAAGAAAAAAAAGAACACATATGGATATGAGGAAAACAATGAATGAACAATATGAAAATCTATTTGAGATTCTCAATAGGAACCAAACAGAATTACTGGAATTGAAGACTACAATAACTGAAATGAAAAATTCCCTAGAGGGTTTCAACAGTAGATTGAAGCTGGCAGAAGAAAGGATCAGTGATCTCGAAGACAACTGAAATGATTCAGGCTAAGGAACAAAATTAAAAAAGAATTTTAAAAAAGCAAATAGAGCCTAAGAGACCTGTTTGACACCATCAAGAGTACCAATATACAGCAATATAGGAGTCTCATCAGAAGAAAGACAAAAGGGGTAGAGGAATATTCAAGAAATAATGGAAGAAAACTTCCCAAATTTAACAAAAGATATGAATATGCACATTCAAGAAGACAATGAACTCCAAACAGTATGAACTCAAAGAGAACTACAGCCAGAAACATAATAATCAAACTGCCCAACACCAAAGATAGAGAGTTCTGAAAGTTGCAAGAGAAAAGCAATGAGTTATGTAAAAGGGAATCTCAAAGAGATTAAGTACCTATTTCTCATCATAAACCACGGAAGCAAAAAGGCAGTGGTATAAATTTAAAGTATTGAAAAAAACAATTGCCAACTAAGAATTTTAAATTCAGCAAGACTTTCTTTCAAAAATGACAGCGGATTAAGACATTTCCAGATAAACAAACTAGTAGTTGTTTAATAGTATGTTGTTTAATTTCCACATATTTGTGAATTTTCCAGTTTTCTCTTTGTTTTTGATTACTATCTTCATTCCATTGTGGATGGAAAGATACACAGTATGCTTTCAATATTTTTAAATTAATTGAGACTTGTTTTGTGGTCTATCCTGGACTCCTAAAGCTGAGGGAATTTGACACCACTAGACCTATCCTACAAGCAATACTAAAGGAAGATCTTCACACTGAAAGGAAAGGACACTATACAGTAGGTCAAAACAGCATAAAGAAATAAAGACCTACAATAAAGGTAACCATATGGGTAATTATATATGCCAGTATATGTACTTTTTGTATGTAACTCCACTTTTTACTTCTTACAGGTTCTAAAATGCACAGGCATAAAAATTAAGGACAAACCTATGGTTTTGGACATACAATGTACAAAGATGTAACTTGTAGCAAGTACAAAAAGAGGTGGGAGGATTAGAGGGGGATAGGAACTGTACATGTATGCTACTGAAGACAGGTTGGTACCAAATCAAACAAGAGTATTATAGATTTAGGATGTTAAATTTTAACCCTATGGTAACCACAAGGAAAACATATGAAAAATATATTCAGAAAGAAATGAGACAGGACTAAAATGGTACAATGTAAAAAATCAAATAAATATGAAAGTAGGCATTAATGAAGAATTGAGTGGTAAAAAAGGTGTAAGACTTATAAAGACCAAATAGCAAAATGGCAGAAGGGAATCCTGCATTTTCAGTAGCTACTTTGAATGTAAATCGATCAAACTCTCCAGTCAAAAGGCAGAGACTGACAGAATGGATAAAAAGCATAACCCAACTATATGCTGTCTAAAGAGCCTAACCTTAAATTCAAAGACACAAGTGAGTTGAAAGTAAAAGGATGGAAAAATATATACCATGCAAACAGCACCCAAAAGAGATATAAGATAAAACAGACTTTAAGTAAAACATTGTTATGCGGAATGAAGAAAGTCACTATTAAACTGATAATGGGGTCAATTCAACAAGAAGACAATAATTATAAGTATGTATGCACCTAACGGCAGGGCTCCCAATTATATGAAGCAAACACTGACAGATTTCAAGGGAGAAATAGATAGTTCTACATTAATAGTAGGAGACTTCAATATAGCACTTTCAATAATGGCTTGAACATCCAGAGAGATGATCAACGAGGAAACAGAAGACTCGAACAGTACTCTAAACCAACTTGACCTTACAGACATATCAGCAGCAGCAGAATACACATTATTCTCTAGTGCACATGGATCATTCTTCAGGAAAGACCACAGGTTAGGTTACAAAACAAGTCTCAACAAATTCAAAATTTGAAATCATACTGTGCATTTTTCTGACTGTGCTGGTTTGGATGTATTATGTCCCAAAAAACTCCATGTTCTTTGATGCAGTCTTGTGTGGGCAGATGTATTAGTGTTAATTAGACTGGAATTCTTTGATTGAGTGTTTCCATGGAGATGTGGCTCAATCAAATGTGAGTGAAACATTTGATTGGATAATTTCCACAGAGGTGTTACCCTGCCCATTTAGAATGGGTGTTAATTGGATCACTGGAGTCATATAAAGGAGTTCACAGACAAGGCCCTCAGAGCAACTAAGAGTGACATTTTGGAGGTGCTGCAGCTAAGAGAGGACAAAATGCCCCAAGAGCAACATTTTGGAGAATGCCATTTTGAAATGTAACCTGGGAGCAAGCGGATGACAGCCACAAGCCTTCCAAGCTAACAGAGGTTTTCCAGACACCAATGGCCATTCTTCAGTGAAGGTACCCCCTTACCTTGGACACTTTATAGCCTTAAGACTGTAACTTTGTAACCAAATAAACTCTCTATAAAAGCCAATTCATTTCTGGTATTTTGCATAACGGCAGCATTAGCAAACAGGAACACTGACCAAAACAGAATGAAGCTAGAAATCAAAAACAGAGGGAAAACTGGAAAATTCACAAATACATGGAAATTAAACAACATATTATTAAACAACCAATGGGTCAAAGAAGATATTACAGGGGAAATTAGGAAATAGCTTGAGGCAAATGAAAATGAAAACACAACATACCAAGAACTTATGGGATGCAGCAAAGGCAGGGCAAAGAGGGAAATTTATAGCTCTAAATGCTTATATTAAAAAGGAAGAAAGATTTCAAATCAGAGACCTAACCTTAAAACTAGAAGGTTCTAGAAAAAGAAGAGCAAACAAAACTCAAAGCCAGCAGAGGGAAAGAAATAACAAAGATTACTGTGCATATAAATGAAATAGAGAAGAAAAAATAGTCAACAAAACCAAAAGTTTTGGTTCTTTGAAAAGATCAATAAAATCAAGAAACCTTTAGCTAGATCTGCAAAGAAAAAAGAGAGGACACAAACAACCAAAATCAGATATGAAAAGGGGGGGGGGGGTGTTACTACAGATCCCACAGAAATAAAAAGAATTATAAGAGCATACTATAAAGAACTATATACCAAAAATTGATAACCTAGATAAAATGGACAAAGTCCTAGAAATACACAAACTATCTATACTGACTCAAGAGGAAAAGAAAATCTCAACAAACCAATAATGAGTAAGGAGATTGAATCAGTAATCAAAAACCTTCCAACAAAGAAAAGCTCAGGACCAGATGGCTTCACAGGGGAATTTTACCAAATATTCTAAGAAGAAGTAATGCCAATCCTGTTCAAACTTCAAAAATATTGAAGAGGAGGGACTATTCCCTAACTATTTCTATGAGGCCAATATCACCGTAATACTGAAGCCAGATAAAAATACACAAGAAAATTATAGAACAATACCCCTTATGAATACAGATGCAAAAAATTTCAACAAAATAATACTGACCCAATCCAACAGCAAATTAAAAGAATTATACACCATGATCAAGTGGGATTTATCTCAGATATGCAAGGGTGGTTCAACATAAGAAGATCAATTAATGTAATACACCAAATTTACAGAATAAAGGGGAAAAAAACCACATGATCATCTCTATTGATGCAGAAAAGGCATCTGACAAAATCTAGCACCCTTTCCTCGAAAATTAGGAACGGAAGTAAACTTTCTCACACGATAAATGGCATATATGAAAAGCGCACAGTTAACATCTTACTCAATGGTGAAAGTCTGAAAACTTTCCGTCCAAGATCAGGAGCAAGACAAGGATGCCCCATGTCACCACTATTATTAACATTGTACTAGAACTTCTAGCCAGAGAAATTAGTCAAGAGAAAGAAATAAAAGGCATCCAAATTTTTAAGGAAGAAGTAAAACTTCCCCTATTAGCAGATGACATGATCCTATATACAGAAAATCTTGAAAAATCCATGACAAAGTTACTGGAATTAATAAATGAAGTCAGCCAAATAGGGTACAAGATCAACACACAAAAACCAGCACTGTTTCTATACACTAGTAATGGACAATCTGTAGAAGAAATCAAGAAAAAATTGCAGTCACAATAGCAACTTAAAGAATCAAATAATTAGGAATAAATCTAACCAAAGATGTAAAGGACTTGTATACAGAAAACTACAAAACAGTATTGAAAGAAATCAAAGAAGACCTAAATAAATGGAAGGATATTCTGTGTTCGTGGACTGGAACTTTTATTGGAAGTTTTATTGGAACCAGAATATTACAGAATATAGATGACATTTCTACCCAAAGCGATTTATAGATTCGACACAATCCCAATCAAAATTCCAACAGCCCTCTTTTTGGAAATGGAAAAGCCAATCATCAAACTTATATGGAAAGGTAAGGGACCCCGAATAGCCAAAGCCATCTTGAAAAAGAAGAATTAAGTTGGAGGACTCACACTTCAGATCTTTAAAATTTATTACAAAACCACAGTAATCAAAACAGCATAGTACTGGCTCAAGGACTGACATATAGAAAAATGGAATACAATTCAGAATTCAGAAATAAGCCCTCACATCTATGGCCAACTGATTTTTGACAAGGGTGCCAAGTCTACTCACACCTCACACCATACACAAACATCAATTCAAAATGGATGAAAGATGTAAATGTAAGAACCAGACCTATAAAACCTCTGGAAGAAAACACAGTGAAGCATCTTCAGGACCTTGTTTTAGGCAGTGGTTTCTTAAGACATTACACTCAAAGCATGAGCAACAACAACAAACAACATAAATGGGAATGCATCAAAATTAAAGACTTTTGTGCATCAAAGGAATTTCCCATGAAAATAAAAAGACAACCAACAGAATGGGAGACAATATTTGGAAACCACATATCCAATAAGGGCTTAAAATCCAGAATATAAAATCCTACAACTCAACAATAAAAAGACAAACAACCCAATTAAAAAATGAGCAAAATACTTGAATAGATATTTCCTCAAGGAAGATACAGAAATGGCAATAAGCACTTGAAAAGATGCTCAACATCATTAGCCATTAGGGAAATGGAAATCAAAGCCACAATGAGATACCCTTTCACACTCATTAGAATGCCCATTTAAAAAATGGAACGTTATGAGTGTTGGAGACAATGTGGAGAAATAAAAACACTCAATTCCTTGCTGATGGGAATGTAAAATGGTGCACCCATTGTAGAAGACAGATTGGCGGTTCCTCAGAAGTTAAGTATATATGACCTGGTAATACCTCTTCTAGGTATATACCCAAAAGAAAAGAATTGAAGGCAAGGACTTAAACAGATATTTACACAACAACGTTAATAGCAGCATTATTCACAATTGCCAAAAGGTGGAAACAACTCAAGTTTCATAAAACGATGAATGCAGAAGATGTGGTATATACACAGAATGGAATACTAGTCAGCCGTAAAAAGGAATTAAGTTTTGATACATGTGGCAACATAGATGAACCATGAAGACATCATGTTGAGTGAAATGAGCCAGACACAAAAGACAAATATGCTATGATCTCACTGTTATAAAACAATCAGAACAAGCAAAATCAGAATTAGAAACCAGAATATAGGTTACCAGGGAATGGGGAGTTAATGCTTAAATTGCACATGGTTTCTATTTGTGTTGAAGGAAAAATTTTGTTAATGGATGGTGGTAATGTTAGCACAACATTGTGAATGTAATTAACAGCACTGAATTATATACTTGAATGTGGTCAAAAGGGAAAATTTTAGGTTGTATAAATATTAGAATAAAAATTTTAAAAAAATAATAGGGTGGTATATGGGAATTCTATATTTTCTGCATGATTTTTCTTTAAACCTACAATTTCTCTAATTAAAAACAAACAAACAAAAAACACCTTTCCAAGAAGCTCCAACTTCTCATCTCTTGCTCTTACACACTAATCTTTAAAACTAAGAAAAATAAGTTCCCTGCTCATAAACATCAGGTCAAGCTACAATGGCCTCCTTGAACACACCAGACACCCATCCTGCCTTAGGGCCTTTGCCAGCCGTTCCTTTACCTAAAGCATTCTTCTCTCAGACATCTGCATTGCTAAACCCCTCACCCTCTTAAAGTCTGCTCACATGTCACCATCTCATGTTGACATGAATGGGTGGCTGAACGAATAACTCCTATCTCCTGTTGCCTGTTGCTCACACTTATTGTCATACAGTACAATGGTTTCATGACTATGCCCCTTATCTTCTCACCCCCAACTCTCCTGACCCACAAAGTCAATCACCTCTTCCCCCACCTTTCATTTTCACCTGTCTAGACTCTATCTATCAAGCTGATATTCAAGGGTGACTACACTAAATCCTTCCCACTGAAAGAATTTTCTCTCCTCTCTCAACCTCTGGGCCTCTGTAACACCTGACACTACTTCTCTTTTGCTACATTTCTGGGTGATGCTGTCTTCCCCCATCAAATTAACTTCCTGGATAAGCAGTAATCCAATTACTCATCTTTTGTATTCTCCTGAGGGTCCATGCTCAGAGAAGGGTATTCAGTGACAAAGGGAAATTTCTCCCTAAAAATCCCTGTGGTAGGGCCACTGATCTCTTCTGTCCTTCATCCCTGTTCATCACCTGCAGCCTGGGTAAGGTAACCCAAGCAGACTGTCAGACAATTTCAGGAGCATATAACTGGACCAGAGTGCTTCAGGAAAAAAGTTTTAAACAAGTTTAAAGCAGTCCCTAAAATTCACAGAGCACATATCCACTTTCAGTTTTTCTAGAAGACCATGGAATCCACATTCGACTGGAATCCAAGCCCAGCTCCATTAAAAGGGCAATCCCCCTGTAGAAAGGACCATAACTTCTGACTGAGTGTTAGTCATCCTAATCCTCACAGTCTATTGACCAAATACTTTGTATGTAAAGCTGATAATGATTTGCACTGGCTTCCCTCAAACCAAATAACTGTCTTATTTTAGTGCTGCTATGTGTGTTATTTCTTAAGGCTCACCCTTTTAAAACAAAAACATGTAAGTAAAAAATATAAAGGCATTATATTACTTAATTACAGTGTTTAATTTACTGTAAACTGCTTTTAAAGTCAGTATTTTTATCTGGATTGAACTTGATTGTCTCACACACTTAGCAACTAAAATCTGTCATTTTTCCTTAATTCTAAAGTGTGGATTAAAATATCACCTGGACTGTGTTATATTTTCACCCATATACTCTATGTAATTCAATGGATAACCTCAGAGATGTGAATTTCTAGAAACCACCCCCATCCCCCCAAAACGAATGGGTTCACAAATCAGCCTATTACGACAAAAGCTGCACTTCTGGGGATGTCCACTACTATACCTTTGTTAAAACAGGAAAAGATTTGAAAAGCTATGGGACAAGTCTTCCCTGGTTTTTTGCCTCCTTGTCAAAGAAAGTCCACCTCTGGCCTCTTCCTAGGCATGTCTTGGCCAAGCCTCTGCGACCCCTTAAGATTCTTCTATGGCTCCTGAATGAGAACTTAAGGCTCCTCTCCTTCACTGTCGCGACAGCCACTTCCTCCTATACAAACAGTTTGGGATTCTGTTACCCCACCCTCTCCATTTCTTACTGACAGTTCAAAGAATTGGCTTGGTATTCAGGACTCAACACTGACACTTCCCAACATACCCAACCTTAACTCCTCACATGACCACGCCGCCCTGGTCCCCTCCACCTCACAGTGCAGTCCCATCTGGGAAGTCCGCTGACACTCCTGCATCCACAGAATCTCTTCCCCCAGCTCTGGATACCTTCGAGCTTCGCCTAGCTAGGAAGCTCCAAGGTAAGGGGGTCCTAGGTGGAGAACAATGCCCCAAACACCGTTCCCCCCACCCCGGAACCTAGCTGGATGCGGCCCCTCAGGGCGGATAAGAACGCGCTGCTCACCTGGGGCGCGCCGGTCGGCGGCCTTGGAACCATTCCCGCCTCTTTGGAGCCCCGCTCCTGGACAGGAACTGGGAAGAGAGAAGAGGGCAGACTCACCGGGCTGCAACAGCGCCTCCATCCCATCCCGCCCCGCCCCGGCCCGCCCCACCTTCGCCCCTCAGTCTCTTCTCCTCCGGGAAGAAAGGTGTGGAGGACAATGGACCACACCAGGGCCTGCCGCTCCCTCTCCCCCAAATTAAAAGCTTCGGCCGCGCCCTGGACACCCGTCCCCAGCCACGCCCAGGTCCACCCCCAGGATGGAGGGCGCGGCCCCGCAGACACCCGCCAAACCCATGAGAGGTGTCTCCCCGACAAGCGAACTCGGAATCACCACCTTCTGGAGGCTCTGGATTTCTTGACCTCCGGCCCACTCAGGGCCTCGGGCCCGCTCCTCCCGCCCCAGCTCCAAGCTCCGTCCTCTCCGATTCTGCCTAACAGTGGGACCGCCCAAAGCGGCCCGAGCCGCACCGGGGCCGGACAATGGCCGCAGCGGCGGGACTGAACCGGAAGTGCGCCTGCGCACGCGGAGCTTCGCCCCCGCAACCCCCAGGGGTCTGCGAACTACACTTCCCAGAGGCCCCCGCGTGCTGGTCGCGCAGTGGCGGCCTCGGAGGACGCCGCGCCTTCCTCGGGATGTTTGTGTGAGGGTCCAGCGAGGTTGAGAGTGTGGTTTTAGTATCGTGTGCCCGCCGCAGATAGTCACGGAGCGCCTCCTCTGGGCCATAGGCAAGGTGCCAGTGGCGGAAAACAGTGGTAGAACTGTCAGGAAATGCCGTGCTCCGTAGAGCGAGCGCACGTGTCGTAGGCGTACAGAAAGCGTATCAAGATACTTTCGGATGCTGACTTGGGCCATTGGAATAAGACAGTGAACGGAGTGGAGCGACGTTAGGGTTAGTATGGGGAGGCCTCTCTGGGGCAGTGACATAGGAGCCAATCACAGGGACATGCAAAAGAGCATTCCAGACTCAGACTGAGGGACCAGGTGGCGCCAAAGCCCTGAGGTGGAAACTGGCTTGATGTGTTTCTGAAAAAAAGCCCAGTTTAACTAGCAGAGTTGGGGGGCTGGGGGCAGGAGAGTGAGTGGGGTAGAAGTAGGACAGGTAGGTTGGGGCTTGATGGAGCAGGGCTTTAGAGGCCTTGATAAGGAGTGTGGATTTTTCTTGAGTGTGGTGGAAGCTATTGTATTAGCAGCAGCAGCAGCAGCAGCAGCAGAGTTCCTTACTATTACCATGAGGAGTGTGGGGACCCAGGGCCCTGGCTACCCCTCTCTAAAGGGGAGTGAGGCTCCCACAGCATGTAGCAGCCAGCCGTTAAGGAGACAGAAGTTGAAGGTCATTAGACCTCCTCAGGAAAGAAAGTATGTACAGATGGTATGTAAACAACTTAAATGTCCTACATCAGATGAATGGATAAACAAAATGTGGTACATACATACGATGGAATACTATGCAGCAGTGAGAAGGAACATATGACAACATGGATGAAACCTGGGGACATAATGTTGAGTGAAATAAGCCAGTTACGAAAGGAGAGATATTGTATGTTATCACTAATGTGAACTCTGTGAAAAATGTAAAACGAATGTATTATATTGTAGAATATAGGGACCTAGAGCTAGACAGCAGCTAGTGACGAGGGAACGATAATCTATATGAACAGATAAGATATTGAGGATAATCTTAATGATAAAGGAATGCTCAGAAATGACTATGATTTGTTAATTTTCTTGTGGTATGGTAGGAGCATACTGGAAGCAGTGAAGATAGTTCAGGATTTTTTTTTAAATTCCTTTGCTATGTTTTATTTGGAAATGTTTTTTTTTAATTTTTTGATAAATAAAGTTAATAAACAACAACAAAAAACCCCACAAAGCATTGATACCCCCTCCCCTGATCACTGTTGATAATAAACCTCCAGGCCCCTGTGTCACATGACTCTACGAAACTCATACCCTATGGAATGTCTTTGTCCTAAACACTTATAAGCTGTCCCTTTACACCCCCACCCTTGTGGAGCACTGACTTCCATTTTCTGGCTGGCTGCCACCAGGAAGAACTCTCTCCTATTCATAAGTCCTAATAACTCATGTCTGTCTCTGTGCCTAGCATGTTTGGTCTTAGGGCTGTGCCGACCCAAACCCTCCAAGAGCTGGGTTGGAACAAGGAGATAATAGTGACTGCCTGTTGTCACAAAACTGGTAACCAAGACTCACATCTGAGGATTAAGTTGTCCCACATTCCAAAGAGAGACAAAAAAATCATTTGGGTTAGTCTGGGGAGGGGCTAGATACCTCCTCCATTCTTATAAAGGGGGGCCAAGTGCTGAACTTGGCCTGTTACTATCAACCATTGCCTTAACCCCACCCCTCCTTCCCAGGGTATTTAAGGAGAGTAGAATGGGAAAGAAAAGGAAGTATTCCTCAGAATAGCAAGCCCTCCACCTAGTGGGGAAATGCAATGTCCCACCCCCACCCCCAAGATGAATGTGAGAAAGAAGCACTCAAACACTGAGAGCACCCAGGAGAAGGGAAGATTTTATAAACTTCCCCAATGCCTCCCTAAGAAAAGGGGAGGAGGATTAGAGAGTAAGTCTGAACTTCCTTATTTTGTGTAGCAACTTAATGCCATGGAAAACAATTAGGCTTTTAGTCCCCTGGGGGACTTAAAGGGGGCAGCTCACAATGGCAGGGAATGCAACAGTAAGAGGCTGTGGAATTAACTGAATGTGAGAAGGAGTTGAGGAGATAGGAAGAGGTTGAAGTGAAGTCAGATCTCCCAAGTCAGGTTTCCACAAGTTTCCTCTAGGGAACTCATAAATGCACTTCCATTTCTGGCAGTGTGGCTAAGCAACTTTAATGTTACATAAAATATCTTTAAAATTGCATTGATGGGCTGAAAAATTAGTAAAGAAGGCACAGAGAGCAAAAACTAAGCAAAATTGATAACTTAGGTAAGCAGAGCACACGGAAAGCCAGCTTTCATCTGGAAGGCATATGCCACATGAAGTAAACTTGGGCTTTATTTTTCAAAATCCAGTAGGCACAGGGGCCAGGTGATAAAACTCAAGGACCATCCAAAGTAGAATCTAATCGAGACCACACCACTGTCACGGGTTTGTCTCTTTACACCTCAAACCTATGATCTCGGTTAAAAAGCCCTGAGCCTTATCAGATTATTATTCAATCGCTTTGGACTTCATCAAGTAACCTCCCATTCAATTAAGAGTATAGGGACAGACAATAGTTTAAAAGTAAAGAGCACTGAAGACAAGAATTCAACTTTAACATTTTTACTAAAGGAGCACTTAAGGTAAAAGGAACAAGTTCACATGTAAGAATTACTTATCAATTTTACATACAGTTCTGTCTTCTACTACCTTAGGTTCAAAACTGATGTTGCTGCTTGACCATTAATCCTTCACTCTTGAGGAATGGCTCTGTTCCTCTAAGATTCATTCCATCCACAGGACTGTGGAAAAATGACAGAGAACGAAACTCTAAGAATCAGTACCTCCATAAAAACAACTATTGAACTGGCAGGAACTGCCAGTTTCTGAATCAGCTGTTTTGTAACTCCAGAGTCTAGTGGAATACTGCACAGCATGCAAGTAAGGAAGAGGCTGGTAAACTGCAATAAATACTGGTGTGTTTCCCTCCCTGGCAGCAGCTACCATCCCCCTTCCCTCAGCCTTGTAGCAGACAGCAGTGGGGGCTCCTGGTATAGCTTGCTGGTGCCAAGTGGGACATAAAAACCTACTCCTCCAAACTCTGGGGGCATGTGGCCTGATCACTGGTCCCTGCGTCTGTATTCACCTAAAGGCAGAGCCCCAAAATTTATGAAGCAAACATTGGCAGATTTGAAGGGAGAAATAGATGGCTCTCCATTAATAGTAGGAGACTTCAATACACCACTTTCAATAATGGATGGAACATCTAGAGAGATGATCAATGAGAAATAGAAGACTTAAACAAATTGAAACCAATTTGACCTTATCAACAGCAGCAGAATACACATTATTCTCTAGTGTACATGGATTATTCCCCAGGAGACCATAAGTTAGGTCAAAAAACAAGTCTCAATAAATTCAAAAATTTGAAATCATACTGTGTATCTTTCTGACCACAACAGAATGCAGCTAGAAATCAAAAACAGAGGGAAAACTGGAAAATTCACAAATATATGAAAATTAAACAACATACTATTAAACAGCCAATGGGTCAAAGAAGAAATCACAAGGGAAATTAGGAAATAGCTTGAAGCAAATGAAAATGAAAACACAACATACCAAAACTTACAGGATGCAGCAAAGGCAGTGCTAAGAGGGAAATTCATAGCTCTAAATAGTTATATTAAAAAAGAAGAAAGATCTAAAAAAAAGTAAGCAGAGGGAAGGAAATAAAAGATTAGTGCAGAAATAAATGAAATAGATTTAAAAAGAACAATAGAATCAACAAAGCCATGAAAACATTTTCACAAAGAAAATGAACAACAGAATGGGAGAGGGGGGTGGGGGATGGGGGTGGGAATCCACAGCAAAGTAGGTGTTTAATAAACACTAGTTGAGTCCTAAAATAGAGTTGTCACCAGAAGTATATTCATGTTTTAGAAAATGGCCAAAATCTGCTCTGAACAACTTGGAAGATATCATTTCAGATCCATTTTCCAACCTCTGGAAAGATAGTCACCTCTTATCAAATGTCCCCCTTCTCCAAGCATCCCTACCTCACCCCCAAACCTCCTCCAACTCCTGTGTCCTTTATTTGGATGAATGATGTCTCCATACACACTTGGGAAAGTTGGAGTCTTTAATTCATTTCCAACTCCTCCCTCTCATTCGCTGCCCCATTCTCGATCCTCAACTCCCATCCCCAAGCTAATCACTTAGCCTTCAAATTGTTCCCCTTTCCCAGATCCAACATCACTGCCCTCACCTTCTATTTCAGTTTGGATGTATTATGTCCCCCAAAATGCCATGTTCTTTAATGCAATCTTGTGGAGGCAGAGGTATTAGTGTTGATTTAGGTTGGAATCTTTGGATTAAGTTGCTTCCATGAAGATGTGACCCACCCAACTGCAGGTGATAACTCTGACTGAATTATTTCCATGGACCTGTGGCTCTGCCCATTCAATGTGGGTCCTGATTTAATCACTGGAGTCCTCTAAAGAGCTTACAGACAGAAGGATTGTTCAGTGCTGCAGCTTAGAAAGACATTTTGGAGACAGCCTTTGAAAGCAGACTTTTGCTAACACTTTGCTCTGGAGAAGCTAAGAGAGGACAAATGCCCCAAGAGCAACATTTTAAAGAACCCGCAGGAGCTGAGAGAGGAGCTGGAATACAACCTGGGAACAGCAGATGCCAGCCACGTGCCTTCTCAGCTAACAGAGGTTTTCCGGATGACCTCGGCCATCCTCCAGTGAAGGTACCCTATTGGTGATGCCTTACTTTGGACACTTTATGGCCTTAAGACTCTAACTTTGTAACCAAATAAACCCCCTTTATAAAAGCCAATCCATTTCTGGTGTTTTGCATAACAGCAGCATTAGCAAACCGGAACACCTTCTCTCAGCTAGACTCAGGCAAATTTTTCTTCATTATCTCCTCCAACCAATTCATCCACCACTACAGAGAACTACAGTCATCAATTTAAAAAAAAAACAAACAGACCAAAAATTGGTTTTAAAATGTTATTCATGCTTATTCAGGAAATTTGCAAAATGTAGAAAAAATATGAAGAAGACAAACATAACTCATAAAACTTCCTCTAAAATATCTCTATAGGAATATTTCTGTGTAAATACATACAACTGGGCTCTTATGGTAGGGTTTATATTCTACTTTTCTCAGTTAATACAACATAGCAATTATACATATTATTACAAATTATACAAACATGTATTTTATAAGGCTGTGTAATATTCAGTAATATAGATGAGCCATCATATATATAACCATTCCCTAATATTCAGTATTTTTTGTTGTTTCCAGTATCTGTAATGTTGTAGAATTTTTTTTAATTATTGTAGTAATATATATGCAGCTCAGAATTTGTAAGATTATACTTGAACACACATCTTGCCCATCTCTACTATGTCCTTAGGAAAATTCCCAGAAGAAGAATTACTGGATCAAAGATAAATAATCTTTTTCTTACTGGTAACACATTTAAAACAAAACCTTTGCTTTTTTTTTTTTCCTTTTTTTTCAGTTTTAGTTTTAGAAAAATAATTAAAATGAATGTGACATGACCACAGACATAGGGGACTGGTTGTTTGATGGGTTGAGCCCTCTACCACAGGATGTACCCTTGGGAAGACTGTTGCTGCAAAGGAGAGGCTAGACCTCCCTATAATTGTGCCTAAGAGCCTCCTCCCGAATGCCTCTTTGGTGCTCAGATGTGGCCCTCTCTCTCTAGCTAAGACAACTTGAAAGGTGAAATCACTGCCCTCCCCTCTATGTGGGATCAGACACCCAGGGGAGTGAATCTCCCTGGCAACGTGGAATATGACTCACGGGGAGGAATTTAGACCTGGCATTCGTGGGATGGAGAACATCTTCTTGACCAAAAGGGGGATGTGAAAGGAAATGAAATAAGCTTCAGTGGCAGAGAGATTCCAAAAGAAGCCGAGAGGTCACTCTGGTGGGCACTCTTATGCACAATTTAGACAACTCTTTTTAGGTTCTAATGAATTGGGGTAGCTGGTGGCAGATACCTGAAACTATCAAACTACAAACCAGAACCCATGAATCTCAAAGACAATTGTATAAAAATGTAGCTTATGAGGGGTGACAGTGGGATTGGGAAAGCCATAAGGAACTCACTCCCCTTTGTCTAGTTTATGGATGGATGAGTAGAAAAACAGGGGAAGGAAACAAACAAACAAACAGACAAAGGCACCCAATGTTCTTTTTTACTTTAATTGCTCTTCTTCACTTTAATTATTATTCTTGTTATTTTTGTGTGTGTGCTAATGAAGGTGTCAGGGATTGATTTAGGTGATGAATGTACAACTATGTAATGGTACTGTGAACAATCGAGTGTACGATTTGTTTTGTATGACTACGTGGTATGTGAATATATCTCAATAAAATGAAAATTTAAAAAAAAATAAAAATAAAAAAAAATAAAATGAATGTGACAGAACTTAAACGTGGAATTTAGGACCACTGTGGCAATGCCTGGCAGGGTTATAGAATCTGAAGGAGAGCCAATATCATCCTATATACTGCCCTTGCAGGTGTATGTCTTGGCAGGTCTGAACCCTGTTTTACATCAGTGACACATCCCAACCCAGAAGCTTAAAGGAGATCTTCAAAGTCCCTCAAGCTAGGCTTTTGGGGGTTTTGATGATCTGTCTCTGTCCAGATATAGATTTTTCTGAATGTTGATAATATATATATTAAGGGCATAAAATAAGGACAAAGAGACTGATTCACCTGTCCTTGTGTCACTAAGTTGTGGTAAGTTTGGACGTCCAGAGCCATGACACGATAGCAGATCTGGCCCACACCCTATTTGAAATGACCCATTTCAGTCCTGCCTAGGACCACCCTCATGCCAGCTACCATGTCTATGTTCCTGTAAGAGAAGTTCCACACCAGTCATACCAAAGCCTCTCCGATAATATTATCAGTCTGAAGGGTTTTGTTTGGGTCCTGGTTTTAGAGAGCCCTCTTTAAGAAATTCAGACGTGGGTTTTTATATATATATATATATATATATATATATATATATATATATATATATATATTTACGTATTTTTTTTTATTAAATTCAGTTTTATTGAAATACATTCACATACCATACAATCATCCATGGTATACAATCCACTGTCCACAGTATAACATAGTTATGCATTCATCACCACAATCTATCTCTGAACATTTTCCTTACATCAGAAAGAACCAGAACAAGAATAAAAAATAAAAGTGAAAAAAGAACACCCAAGTCATCCCCCCCATCCCACCCCATTTGTCCTTCAGTTTTTATCCCCATTTTTCTACTCATCCATACACTAGATAAAGGGGGTGTGATCCACAAGGTCTTCACAATCACACTGTCACCCCTTGTAATCTATATTATTATATAATTGTCTTCAGGAGTCCAGACTGCTGGGTTGGAGTTTGGTAGTTTCAGGTATTTACTTCTAGCTATTCCAATACATTAAAACCTAAGAGGTGTTATCTATATAGTACATAAGAATGTCCACCAGAATGACCTCTCGACTCCATTTGAAATATCTCAGCCACTGAAACTATTTCGTCTCATTTTGCATCCCCCTTTTGGTCAAGAAGATACTCTCAGTCCCACGATGTCGGGTCCAGATTCATCCCCAGGAGTCATATTCTGCATTGCCAGGGAGATTTACAACCCTGGGAGTCGGGTCCCACATAGGAGGGAGGGCAGCAAGTTCACCTGTCGAGATGGCTCAGTTAGAGAGAGAGAGGGCCACATCTGAGCAACAGAGAGGTACTCAGGGGGAGACTCTTAGGCACAATTACATGCAAGTTTAGACTCTGCTTTGCAGTAATGAACTTCATAAGGGCAAGTCCCATGATCGAGGGCTCAGCACATCAAATCGCCAGTCCCAATGTTTGTGACAACATCAACACCAGTCCAGGTGAGGATGTCCAACACATCCGCACCTTCCCCCAGATTCTCGGGGCTGGGGAGGGGGAGGCTGTAAATATATTTTTTATTATCTGCCCAAATTACTCTGGGGTGTGTCACTATTTCACTCCAGTCTTTACTAACCTACCGTATCTCACTTCCTATTCAAAGTTCCATGCAATTGTGGTGTTTGAACAAATTGACTGTAGAGTTGTACTGTTTAGAAAATTTAGATCCTGTACCAAATAGATATCTCTTCCCTTGGTCTCATATGGAAGTTGAAGTTTTAAAACACAGTCAGTTTCAACCTTTACTCTTTGGCCTGGCTTGCCCTGGTCTTAACCAGACCTGCTTCATTCATATCACTAATTGAAGTCTGCGCTCTTTTTCAGCTTTTTTTTTTTTTTTTTTTTTTTTACAGTGGCTGTATGCACTAACACTGACATTCACATCTGCCGAGCTCTAGCTCTGAGTTTCGGGTGTCTCAGAGATATGCACTGTTCCAGAGACCAATCAGGTTATACGCTAGGGGATCAGCATCTCAAAGTTTAGAGATAGGCATTACAATTCAGGGATAGAGTTAACTGCTGTAAGAGCTTACAATCTAGGGACTATTACAATAATTATGTCCACGTTAGGCTATGTTCTAAGATTCAATTCTGAGTTTACACATTGTAGTTAGTCCATATTGGTGAGGCATTAAAGTGTTTGCCTTTATTTCTGGTGTACTTCACTCAACGTGGGTTTATATTTTGACTATTCATCACCAACAGAGTAAAGAATGGAAAAGTGCATTCGGAAGAGCTCATTACAGACTGTCCCTCCCTCTGACAGGACTGTATGGAAGCCCACTTTCCCTAGAAGTTTGGGTAGAATAATTCTATCTAACCAGCAGAACACCACCCTGGTGTCAACTGCCTCCCCAGGGGGCATCTCAACCCATAAATTCTCAAACCCTAGCTATGCTTGGATCCTCAGGTACGCAGATTAATGGACCCCAAAGATGTCCACATCCTAAACCCTGGAACCTGTGAATATGTTTCCTTGCATGGAAAAAGCAATGTTGCAGATGTGGTTAAATTAAAGACTTTGCAATGGGGCAATTCTCTTGGATTATCTAGGTGTGCCCAATTTAATCACATAACTTCTTAAAGTCAGAGAATCTATCCAGGCTGTGGTCAGAGGGAGATGTGACTCCAGAAGAGTGGTAACAGAGATGCAATGTTGCTGGCTTTGAAGATGGAGGAAGGTGCCATGAGCCAAGGAATGTGGGCAGCATCTAGAAGTTGGAAAAGGCAAAGAAAGAGATTTTTTCCTAGAGCCTCCAGAGAGGAACACAGCCCTGCCAACACCTTGATTTCAGCCCAGTGAGATGGTTGGACTTTTAACATACAGAACTGTAAGATAATAAATTTGTGCTATTTTAGACCACTAAGTTTGTGGTAATTGTTACAGCAGCAACAGAAAACTATTACAGATCCCAAAACACATCCGAGCACCTGCTACCCTTACTAAAAAACAGAGAAGTGGAAATGGAAAATTCTGCCTCAGACACACTTAGACTCATGGTATAAAAAAGATGCCAACGTGGACCTGATGCTATAGATGGGGGAAGGGTTCTAGGACTGTCTAGCCTATTCCCTTGCTCCACATCTTCTGGTCCACTGGTCCACTGCCTGTTTTACTGTGGCATTGGCACTTCCCCAGGGGCCTCAACACGAGGTCAGAGTTCAGAAGGGACCAGAGAGACAAGAGGGAGAACCGAGTTGGGCTGGAGCTGAGTGTGCACAAACCTTTGGCTCTCAAGAGCAGTAAAATAGCAAAATTGTGTAAAGATGATTTTATTCATTTTTTACATAGGACAGAAAAATATCTCAATTGTGCATTTCAAGGACATTATTCATAAAATCTGAGGTTGCTGTAGGAGAGGGGACCTACTGGAGATTTTAGATTAAGCCCCCTCTGCCCCCTCATTCACAGCGCTCTCCGGTGGCTGACTCGGATTTCTGCATCGACAGACACACACACGGATACAGAAGCTCCGGGGGAACTCCCCGGCTCCTCCTCACAGCTCCGAAATGCCTGCCGGAATAAGGAGTACTCCCATACCCCGAAACCAGCGCGCCCAAGGTCCTGGGTGCACCCGAGGTGGGCGGTGTAACTCACCTCTCACCGAGCCGACCCGCAGACCGCCGCTCTGGCGGAGGCCCCATCCAGGCTCTGGGCCCTGGGGAGGAAACCGAGCCCGCTGGAGACCTGGGGAGGTGGTGTGGTGGTCGGGTCCGTGATGAGTCCGAGGCAGAAAAGTGTCAACCCCTCGACGGTGGCCCCGGGGTCCCAGGCGAACTTCCTTCTCTTCCCTGGAGGTCCGCGCTCTGGACGGGAGGGCTCCGCACGCCGGGAGGGGAGCGGCAGGCGCCTCGCCCGGGAAGGGCGGCTGGGTTTGGCCCGGCCCTAGGGCCGAGGGTCAGCAGTCGGGGTCCGCAGGACTCACTGTCGCGGCCGTTGTCGTCTGGCCGCAAAGCGCCCCGACAGCCCAGTGGCGTCGCTGCGGGTCCACAGCTACAGGGTCCAAGCGACGCCGCGGGCGCGGGGCGGGGCGCCAACAGGCCTCGCAGCCAATCTTCTCCACCCATCCTGTCTCCATGACAACGGCGTTGGCGTTAGCTGTGCAATCCGAGTTCTTAGGCTGAAAGGATCGCGTCACCTAGTTCCCACCGGGCGTGGGGACCAAGGCAGGGAGATCGGCGGAGGCTTTTTGGGGGCTTTTGGGGAAAAGTCTCTTCGCACCCCGCGCCTCTGCTCGGAGGACGAAGGATGCTCCCGAGGGCAGACCCTTGTCCGGGCCAGGACAGAGCCTTAAAACGTACATTAAGTGTTTTATCCTCTGGTTTCTACTAATAATCATAAGAGAAGATGGGACCTAGGGAACGTCGCTTGCACAGATCCGACAGATCAAGGCAGAGAACCTTCGATTCCTGGATTAACTGGGAACCCAGGACCCCTGACCGTCTTCCGCGCACTAGCGGGCGGGAGGACACGACAGGGGCACTGAGCGGGACTGTGTAGCTTCCGCCCATTATCTGCGAAGGCCGAGCTGCGAGTACACCCCATGTAGGACCCGGGGTAAGCGAGTTCCAGCGCCCGAGTTCCCTTCCTCCAAATAATAAGACCAAGCGCCTGCTTCAGTGTGGCGCTCCCAGCGCAGGTCCGACAGTCCTCAGCGCTAAGCTTGGGCGCCACCTGCCGGCCATTGAGACATTCTTCTGCTCTGAAGTTATCTGCATAACAATGAGAACTTTCATATGACAGTTTTTACCTGCCAGGACCAGACTAGGCGCTTCACATACATTATGTCAACTGAATTCAACAACCTGGGAGGTGAACAGTCTCATCCCCATACTGGATGTGAGTTCACGGGTTCAGAGAATTTAAGAAACTTGCCAAGGTCGTTCAGTTACAAAGTTGCCTCTGTCACACCCATGCTCTCCAACCTTCCATGTCACAGCTGAGCCCCTGGCGATCCCATACCTCAGGGACCACCAGTGGGACCATTCGGCCTGTGACCCTGTAGGTTCAGCACAGCCCCTCACCAGGGCACCCATGCTCCTCTGCGCACCACCCATCAGTCTTCCAGGGACAGCCTGGCTGGGACTGAGATGACCTGATGACCAACACCATGCATACCACCTCACCAGCACCTTGAACGACACACATATTGTACCACAGTGAGGGCATTACTGTACCAGCAGACTGTTTCCTTATTTCCAATAGACTTGAGCCTAATTTTTCATTAATTAATATATACATTTACTCATTTTAAATGGTGTGATGGACTTTTCCCCCCTGCCTAACATCCCTTCTTTCCTCTCTCAGTAACATCATCCTTTCCTTTAGGGGAAGGTCCTCTCCTTCCTCCATGAAGTTTGGTGAAGTGACCAATCACAGCCCCTTGTGACCCAAACCAGGCCAATTAGATTCTTGTCCTGGACGTTTTATGCAAATGCTGGGGAAAGGAAGTCCTTTCAATTGGATTGTAGCAGAGGCCAACAAATACAGGAGCAGGCTGGGAGAGGGGTGGGGGGAGATGGAAGGTGGGGAAGGGGGTGGAAAGGAGGAAGCTAGAGAGAGAGCCCTGTTTGTATCAGTCCTGAGTTAGCTGGCCCTGTACACAGCTCTAGCCCCATTATGCCATAGTTTGATTACATACACCAATAATTTCTTTTTAGTCTTATGCCAGTTTAAGAGGGGTTCTCTGAGTCTTGCAATCATAGAGCTCTGGAAAATATTCACATTACACTAATCACTCCAAACTCAAAATATACAAAACAGAATAAAGCCAGTTCATTAGCACAGTTTTTTTTTAAACTTTTTCTCTTGAATTATTAGAGACTCACAAGAAGTTGCAAAAAAAAAACAAAACAGAGAGGTCCTATGTGCCCATCACCCTACTGCCCCCAAATCATGACATCTTACATAACTATAATACATGATCAAAACCAGGCAATTGATACTGGCACAATTAACTAGTCTACAGATCTGACTCAGATTTCACCTGCTTTTTTTGTGTGTGAGAAATACTAATTTTTTGGTATGTCTTTGTGTATAATTTATGGCACTTTATCATATGTATAGATGCATACCACATTCAAGATATAAAACCTCTATCATCACAAAGGAACTCCCTTGTGCTACCTCTTCATAGGCATACCCTCCCGCTCCTCTTCTTTAACCCCTGGCAGCCCCTGATCTGTTCTCTATCTCTATACTTTTGTCATTTTGAGAATGTTATGTAAAGGGAATCACACAGTATGTGACCTTTTGAGCTTGGCTTTTTTCACGCAGCATAATGTCTTTGTGGTCCTTCCAAGTTATAATGTGCATCAATAGTTCATTCCTTTTTACTGCTGAGTTCTATTCTTTTGTATAGATGTATCACAGTTTGTCACTAGTTCAATCTAATAAAAATTCCTTACTCAAATATATGAGGGAGTGGAGGAGTTTAGAGAAAGGAAACCCTGGACACTCAGTCCCCCCAGACCCCACAGTTAATTGTGAGCATCTGGGGCCTTGTCACAGGCATCCTGTGGTGAGGTCTGATAAGGTTTGACCTTGGTCAAGTTTCTGACCATTACTGACACTGCCAGCCACCCTCACGTCAAGCTGTATTTCCCTGAAGTCTCCATAATGCCCAGAAAATGTTTTTCAATGGAATGAAACTTTACCAAGCATCTATGTAGCTCAAACTTTCTGAGATCCTGCTGCCACGAGTTTCCTCACAGAACCTCCCTCGTGTCCTCCTGCTACCTTGGGCCAAGCTGACTCTTGCTCCATCCCAGCTGTAGTGACTTAGGTTGGAGCAATCACCTTGGAGGCAAAATGTAGTCCCATAGGTAACAAGCGCCAAGGGCCAGGAGACCTCACTTGGGGTTCTGGCTCAGCCACCTGGCTCTCCCAGAAAGACTCTCCTTAGGCCAGTCACTTGCCCCCTTGTTTATCAGGTTTCCTGGTTTTTCAATTGATGGAGTCAGTTCAGATGGGCCGCAGGAGCACTCCAGCATCCGATCTTTGCCCTGACCCCATGCCCTGGTCTGTTTTATCCCAGATTCTCCTTATGGGCTTGGAGTCATGAAGGATGTCTACCCAAGGAAGGCTTACCCCAAATACCTTTGTTTCTTCTGAGGCAAGGATGTCCAATGACCCTGAGTCATCGTTGGTTGCGTGTGGGGATGATCCCACCAGCCCTTTAAGATGCAAAGGGCATCTGTGGTCTCTTGCAGCCAAACAAGGAACTCTGCTTGGAGACCAGAAAGTGGACAAAATGAGTCAAGAATAGGATAGGAAAGCAGGGCAGAGAAAGACTGAGGGGCTAGAAATTAAACAAGAGTATATTCTAATGTATTTATCAAATTAACTATGTATTTGAATTCTTGATTAAATTAACTTGTAAGTTTTCTAATCAAGGTAGTTCTTGTTCATGGCCAATGTCCTCCAATATTATAACCAGATACATGCATTGAGGAAGCTCAGCTGGGTTGTCCTGACTTTGAGCCTGCCAGGTGCCCAGTTACAGAGACACCTGATCATGAAGCAGGTTGTAGCCCCAAGGGCTCTTATCCACCTGTGTGCCCAGTAAATTGTGTGCCAAATTAACTGGATGAATGTATGAAATGAAGGCTTTGCTCTAATATAAAGAATAACAGAGTGTGAGATCAGCTTGGGCCAGCTCCTTCATTTTGTAGATGAAACAGAAACTCAGAGAGGGAAAGCCACTAATTGAAGAAGGAAGGAAATGGTACAGGAAGAAAGAGGCTTGAGATCAGCTTGAAGGGGATTCTTAAGTTATATTGTAGCATTACGTTTTTTGTTTTTTGTTTTTTTTTTAAGTCATCCAGAGAAATCTGATGTTTAAAATAATTTAAATTCAAAAATTGAAATTAAAAAAAATTAGAACATGTTGCTAGATTTGTCCTTGATTATTTGCACCTTTTTCTTTATCCCTTTACCATTTTTTTTTCAGCTCCATTTCCAGGTCTGCTACTGTGTTACCCTAACAAGTGTCTTTCCCTTTCTGGGTTTCTATTTCATGTGTAAAATGAAGGAGCTGTTATAACTGATCCGAAACCCCATTTTATTTTTCTCCTACAACTAACCGACCAACGTGTGACCTGGGCGAAGATGAGGAAACACGGAGGTCAAAGTCAGCTGGGCCCTTTGTCCCTGCCTGAGCCTTTGCCTGGACTCACCGGCGGCGGGGAGGTGATCGCCACAGGCCCGCCCGCGTGCGGCTGGTCGCGCCCGGGGTCCTCTCCGCCCCTCCGGGCGCTGGTCTGGGGATAACACGGCCTCCAGCTCCGCAGTTACCATGGCGACCCGCAGCTGGCGCAGCTTCCGCTGCCCCCTAGCGGACGGTCAGGGCACCTGCCGCTCCATCATTTCCCTCCGACGGTGGGTCCTCTGGGCTGCTCAGTCCCGGGAGGTCGGAGCCCTGTCCTCCTAGTCCCTGGCTTCGCCCTGGCCTCAGCGGCCTCCCATCGCTGGCCCTTCCGGGTATACTGTCCTCTCCGCCCTGGGACGAGGCTTCTCTGGCTTTCCTGCCCAAGCCCAGCAGCCCTGACTCCCATCTCTTCCAGCTAGAGTCCTGAGGACTCAGGAAGGGATCTCGTCCAGGACCCTTACAGGGTCCTTCTAAAGAGGGCAAAAGTCCTCTGTGGCGTGGGGCCAAACACCCTTTCTGCCGGACCTCCTAGCAGCCCTTGATTAAGACCTCAGCTCCTGGAGGTCTCCAGATGGACATTGCCCATCCCAGGGACAGACTCTCATAGAGAGCACAGCCTGGCTGGAGCTCAGGGGACCATCATCGGGGTGGTCATCACCAGAGCTGAGCATCGCAGCTTCAGGTGGGAGATGGGCAGACATACAGACAAGCCAACCCAATACAGGGTGGGTGGCACTGGGTGCTCCGGGAGCACTGCATGGGGGAAGGGGCAACCATCCCAGGGGAGAAAGGCTTCCTGGAGGAAGTGATGCCTGAGTCGAGCCCTGAGGGAGTAGGCATCTGGGCTGGATCAGACATTTCAGTGTTGACCAGCATTTAGTGGACTAGGGGCTCTTCTCTTCAGAATCTGCCTTCCTGAGGGTGTAATTCCTCCTCAGAGGTCATTAGCCTGCATCTCCTCCTTGCCTTTTTCCTCTTCTCTCCTCATCCCCTCTACCTGGACAATCCCTCTATCCCTATGATTGTAACCAGCACCCCCTTGTTATGTGTGGTCAATTCTCTCTTGTCACTCGTGGTCCCTCCAACCTGGACTGCTCTTAGCCTACTTTACCTGGTGAACTCCTATTCATCCTTCAAAACCCAGCTTGAGGTTCACACCTTTCAGATGCCTTCCCTAACCACCCTTTCAACCATACATTCATTCTGCAAATTTCTACTGAGCACCAACAGGTATTAGGCCCAGGTTGTGCTCTACACTGAAACTTCTGTTCACCTGGCTATCTCTCCAACAGACCAGGATCTCCTGGGGGAGGGGAGGGTTTGTGTCTTTTCTTACTCTTCGAAATTTAAATTCATACCCTGAATGAACAGATGGGTGGATGAACAAATATAAGCACAGCTTCTCCTTGTAAAACATAATAAGAACAAACAAGGAACATCCTAGTTAACAGGGCTGACACTCTGACTCCCAGTTCTGCCTGCTGACACTGCCCCAAAGGTGTTTGGACACATATTAAAGTGAAGTAAAATTTGTTTGAAGTAATAACCACAGACTCCCCCGCTCCCCTGAGCCCAGGATGACCAGATTACATCTCTTCCAGGCACAGAAGTTTGACATTTCATTGCAAAGTCATTTTCTTCTCATTTCCTTATGTTGCTAAAATATTCTATTTCTCTTCACTTCCCCTTTGTGTCCCCATTACTCATGTTTGGTTAAATTTATCTCCTGCTATTTAATCATCTGAGATAGGCTTGCTTGCGTGCACATTCCTGGGGCACTGCCTTGCCTGCCCAGGCCATCTGTATCCTCTGGGGCTACTCGGAAAACAGGACCCAGATCCTTCTCCCAGGAACAGGATTTCTGGGCTCACTCTTGGTCCCTGGGTTTCTGCCTCAAGACAGTTCTGACTTGTGCGTCCTCCCTCTTCCCTTTACACCCATTGCCTTCCTCTCTCCAGCCCCCTCCCCTCCTGACTCCTGAGGGTGCTGTTTTTCATTCTCCCTCCAGGCCTGGCACTTCCTGGGGCCCCTTTGGTCACACAAACCTCATGAGTCTTCTCTCAATGGGCCGTGCTGGGCCAAGTCCTTGAACAGGCCAGGCATCTAGCAGGGAAGCCAACAAAGAGGGTTGTTTGGGGCTTGCTTGGCTTACTGCCTCACCCACCACGTTTCCATGGTTGGCCTGGCCACCGTTCTCCTTCTCACCAGCTCTGCCAAGCCTCATAATTTAGGGGCAGGGGGATTCTTCTCTCTGGTGGCAGTTGGCAAAGGCACATTTCAGGTCAGGCAGGTTTGGAGTGGAATCCCAGTTCTGCCTCTCACTTTGCCACCTTAGAAACTTAGGACTGGATTTGGGACTTGGGGCTTAGGACTGCTTAGGACAGGAAGAGTCGAGGCCCGGTGGACACAGAGCCTTTGCCCAGGATGGCTATCACTCACTGGGCATTTGCAGTGTGCTGGGTGCTGTGGGGATATTTAGAGCAGGTGCTGGGACTGTCCTCTCCCAGGGTAAGAAGGAGGGGTATTTGACCCTTACCTCAAACTTAGGGAAAGGGGCTTCAGTGGGACCATTCAGAAAGCTCAAAACATGTTCTCTGGAGCTTGAGGGACACAGTGAGCTGGGGGGTGACTCAGGGCAGAGGAATCTAAATGGCAAGAGACAGACTTGCCAGATGGTACATCAGGGAGAGGTAGCTGTGTTGGGACCTGCCTGCATGCCCAGAGATCGCCAGGGCAAAGGATGAGTGGGTGTTTCCAGGGGACAAGGGGTGGCCGCTGACATGTGCCAGCATGGGGTCATCTTAGAGCCTGACCAAGAAAGCCACCCAGAGGAGCAAAAAGACATGGGCAGAAAGAAGCTGAAAGTTTCTGCTGGGCCAAAGGGTGACAAAATGGTCATAAGGGGACTTCCTTTAAATTTTATCCAGGGACAAGGGAAAAAGTAGTTCCACAGAGTAAATTTAAGGAACAAAGGTAGACAAAGATCAATTGTTTCATAGTTACAGTTTATGAGTCATGTTTCTGTGGTTACACATACATTATTGCATTTAATTTTTTCTTTAATAACATGTACTTTATTTGTGAGTCAATTCAAAACATATTCATCTTTCTAGAACAAGAGCATATCTTCAGTCTACATTCATCTGTATTTTCTGTGACTTCCAATTGCATCTAGGTTGAGATGATCTAGTTTAGTAATTTATTGTTCCCCAAATATTTCATACTTTCTAACACTTATCTCATTGAATTTTCCAACAACCCTGGGAAGGCATGGCTCCAGTTATTCCTGTTCCACATAGGAGGATCATAAATTAAGAAAGGGGCTTAAGGAGTACATGGCAGACTCAGTGTTCAGTGGGAAAGCTGGGCCTGGGGTTATGAGTTCAAACAGTGGTGGTGCCAATGAGTTTCAGCAGCCCGCCCTCAAATCTCCATCACCACGCCTCCATTCTTTGATTAGGGCATTTGCTGTTTAAAGCCCCTCTGGGAAGGTTCTGGATGGGGCCTCCTGGCAGGCACCTAGAAGATGGTGGCCCTACAGCTTCCCAGGACTTCAAGGGTACGTGAGTCACTTCTATTCCCTAGAGATCCCCATGAAGGGGCCAGGAGCGTTCTCAGTAGTGACCTGAATTAGTGACCAGAGTCTCGTTTGTGTGAGCTCAAGTTTTGGAGGGAGCAAGAACCAATAGAAGGGGTGCAGGCATGTGGAGAGTCACAAGGGATAATAGAGCTGGGAAAGAAGGGAACAGCCCCAAGTCCAGTGCCAGGGACACGGCAATTCCCAGGAGGCCTGATAGGGTATGTGGTTCCTTGAGAGTCCCCCGAGCCCCTGCAACCTCCCACTTGTAAACGCAGCTGTTGATGAGTTTCTATTCTCACATCAACACATCCCTGACCATAAACGCAGCTGTTGATGAGTTTCTATTCTCACATCAACACATCCCTGACCAAGACAGGACTCTAAAACACTGGATTTCACAAAAAAAATTTACAATCCCCTGCATGCACTGGTCCACAAAATTTCTTCCTTTCTTTTTTTTTTCATTTTCTTTTTGTTTTCTCTTTTAAAAAAAAAAAAATTAAAAAAATTTTATTGTGATAATATATATAACATAAATTTCCCATTTTAACCATTTGTAAGTGTACAATTGAGTGGTATTAATTATTTTCACAATGCTGTGCTCTCTTCACCACCATCTGTTACCAAAATGTTATCATACCAAACAGAAACTCTGAGTGCATTAAGTGATACCTCCCCAGTTCCCCTACCCCCAACCCCTGGTAATCTCTAATCTACTTTCTGCCTCATGAATTTGCTTATTGAAGGTATTTCATATAAATGAAACCATCAGATTCTTCTTTTCTTAATGCCATTCACTTATGGGTACTGCACCTCCAAGAATGTAACATGCCAACATGGGGCCCTGCCTTCTCCCCTTTCCCAACCTCTTTCCTGACATTCTGTTTCCTTGGAATAGATGTAGCTGAATGGGTAGGCCAGCTTAAAAGCAGCCCTCTTGAGCAGAGACATTGCTGTCATTTGCAGTAGGGAAAGAAGGTAGAGTCATGGGTTCTTGTCAGCCCAGCTACATCAAAGGAGACGTCTGCCAGGGGTTCACACACAACTGATGTTGAACAGGTTCTGAAGGTGGGATCTTGTGTTTTGCCCTTTCTTAGGACTTCACAGTGACTAAATATGACTCTGGCAGAGGCCATATAGGTGGGTTGAATTGTGTATCCCAGTTTGGGCATATTCCTGGTCTTGGTCTGTATTCTTGTGGATGTAGACCCATTGTAAATAAGATCTCTTCAAGATGTCACTTCAGTTAAGGTGTGGATCAACTGAATCAGGGAGGGCCTTATTCCAGATTACTGAAATCCTTAAAAGCAAAGGAAATTGGACACAGAGGAAGCCATGGGGAGCAATCAGAAGCTGGAAGTCAATCTAATCAAGAAGAGAAAGGAGAAGATGCCACCATGCACATTGCCATGTGATGGAAAAACCAAGGAACCCTGTTCTACTTTGCTAATGCTGCTTGAATGCAAAACACCAGAAATGGATTGGCTTTTATAAAAGGGGGTTTATTTGGTTACACAGTTACAGTCTTAAGGCCATAAAGTGTCCAAGGTAACACATCAGCAATCAGATACCTTCACTGGAGGATGGCCAATGGTGTCTGGAAAACCTCTGTTAGCTGGGAAGGCATGTGGCTGGCGTCTGCTCCAAGTTCTGGTTTCAAAATGGCTTTCTCCCAGGACGTTCCTCTCTAGGCTGCAGTTCCTCAAAAATGTCACTCTTAGTTGCACTTGGGATATTTGTCCTCTCTCAGCTTCTCCGGAGCAAGAGTCTGCTTTCAACGGCCATCTTCGAACTGTCTCTCATCTGTAGCTCCTGTGCTTTCTTCAAAGTGTCCCTCTTAGCTGTAGCTCCTCTTCAAAACATCACTCACAGCTGCACTGAGTTCCCTCTGCCTGTCAGCTCATTTATATGGCTCCACTGATCAAGGCCCACCCAAAGGGCGGGCCAACACTCCATGGAAATTATCCAACTAGAGTCATCACCCACAGCTGGGTGGGATGCATTCCAAAGAAACACTCAAAGAAATCTAATCAACGCTGATAATGTCTGCCAACACATGATTACATCAAAGATAATGGCATTTGGGGGACACAATACATTCAAACTGGCACAAACCCCAAAGACTTCCAGCCAGCCAGAAAATACCGACTCTCAGAGAAAGCAAACTTTTTAAAAAGGCTTCTGAAACTGTGAGCCAATAAATTCCTGTTGTTCAGCCAATCCATTGTATGATATTTGTTTTAGCAACTGGGAAACTAAACCGTTTTTGTTACTGGAAAGTGGAGTACTGCTATAACAAATATCTAAAAATGTGGAAATGGCTTTGGAATTGGGTAATGGGTAGAGGCTGGAAGAATTGTGAGGTGCTTGATAGAAAAACCCTGGATTGCTTTGAAGAGGCTGTTGGTAGAAATACGGACATTAAAGGTATTTCTGATGAGGACTTAAAAGGACATGATGAATGTGTTATTGGAAATTGGAAGAAAGGCCACCCTTGTTATAAAGCGGCAGAGAACTTGGCAAAATTGTGTTCTGATGTTGGACTGAAAGTGGAACTTGTAAGCGATCAACTTGGATATTTAGTTGAGATTTCCAAGCTAAGTGTGGAAGGTACTGCCTGGCTTCTCCTGGAAGCTTGTAGTAAAATGTGAAAGGAAAGGAATAACTAAGAATGAAACTCTTAAGCACAAAGGAACCAGGAAGTGATGATTTTGAAAATTTTTAGCCAATCCAAACAGCATGCTGAGACTAGGGCCTAAAGCGGCTCTATCAGCAACTTCCCTGAGCTTTGGAGAAGTGACTCTCCAGACAATAGGGCTCCCTGTGAAGGACTTTAATTTGGATTATTGAAGTCCTTGGGAAGCAACCAGAAGCTGGAACCCAGAAGAGAAGTTGCCGTCATGTGCATTGCCACGTGATGGAAAAGCCAATGAGCCCCAAAGATTGCCGGTCAGTCAGAAAATACTGACCCAGGGAGGAAGTGAGACTTCTAGCTTTTGAAAACTTCCACCAATAAATTCCTATTGTTAAGCCAACACATTGTATAGTATTTGTTTCAGGAGCTAGGAAATGAAAACAGGCCACGTCAGGGGTGCCTAGTGAGTGTTATTTTGAATCAGAAACCCTTTTTCATTTTTTCTTTCCAGCGACGAGTTTTCAGCAGGTGTAGACAAATCAGTAAGACAGCATGTGTCTGGCAACTAATTTGGTTTGACTTGTTTTCCTGGCCAGGAGAACCTGGAGCCAAGAATAAAAAGCACAGGCTGCAGAGGTGACAGCTTCTTACTTTGTGTGCCCCACTCTTTCCACCCTGAGGGTTCACTCCACAGCCTAAGAGTCATGGGAAGGGAGCATTGCCAAGAACTCATGTCAGGCTCATGCAACATGGGAGAGATTTTTTTGGATTATTTTTGAAAAGCCCTAGAAAAACTGCTTCCCCACACTTGGCATAACCAGGCAAGGGGAGGGGGTAATTTATTAAAGCATGAGTCGGACAGGGCCAGCTCTCCTGGTAGACTAAAATTGGCTCGAAAAATAAAGTAATTTGTGGTTGTCAGATTCTAAATTAAATGATTCAAATACTACTGCGGCTGATTAAAGGACTTTATTCAATTTCCTCTTGACTGCATGCTCATTTGTGAGGGCAGGAGAGATACTGTTTTGGAAGAAATGCAATATTCCGAGAAGACTGATCTAATCTAATGGATAGTGTTTATCAAATATGGTCCTTTTTGTTCTTTTTTTGGATGAAAGGTGAGACTATAGAGGGAGGAGGAAATGACTTACTGTTTGTTTAACTGGGAATGATTCTACTTCTGTTTGGCATCTGGGTAGAAGCCTGGGAAATTTAAGGATTGATAAATAGAATCTAGTAGATCCAAATTGGAGGCACTGGTGCTAAGCCCTACATCAGCAAAACAAACAAAACCTTAGCAAGTTTGTATTTCCTGTAAATGCCCCACTAGCTCAGAAGACCAAATTTAAATACAGCCAGATCTTTATCAATTATGCCAGCTAACTTCCTCCATCCTAGGCCAACTAACTTCCTCATTCCTGAGCAACCACCCGCACTGCACTGACCAATGGATATTCTCTCCCAAGGTACTTGCTTATTCTGCTTATAAAAAGCTTTGTTCATCAGAGCTCTTCTCTACCTCTTGGCTATTGTAGTCTCCCCCATTCATGAATTGATTCAATTAAACTCTGAGATCTAACCAAATTTTGCTCAAGATTTTATTTAACAGGATTCTTAAAAAGATCTCCAGGCAACAATAACAAAGGTCAACAAATGAAACTCGAACATGAGTAAACAGATAAAGTAATGAATCCCAGGCCGCGGGCAGACAGCCTAATCACAGTGCCTGCGTCACCCATATAGCACCTGCCGAAGAGACAGTCCTTTGAGCACCCTGGTAGCGTCGTCTCTCCTGAGCCCCAGCTGCTTGGACCATGAGCCAAAACAGCCAATCCAGAGCTCCACGATGAGCCCCGGCAGAAAAGAGATGAGCTGGCTTGGGAAGGTGAATGAAGAACCCCCGCGCTGAGGCGGCTCACAGCTGGCGCAGACCCTGAAAGAGGAAGGAGAGAGAGAGGTCAGGAGACACACAGGCCATGAGGTTCCTACAGTCATCTTCAGGTACAAGAAAGCAGAAACCGTGAGGACACAGAAACTAGGAGAGGGAAAACTGTACTCAGAGTGAAGGAGAGAAAAGGGACTGTTGGTTGGGAGGGAGAAAAGAGGAAGCACAGAGAGACTCTGTGCCCCTGGGAGGAGAGGTGGAGAAGCGAGGAGGTCCCCAGAGCGGCTCTGACTCCCAGCTGCTTTCTTTTCCAATTCTTTTCCAGTTCATGCTTGTCCTGAAAACAAGTGCACCCCTTCTCAGTGTAGTCTGAACAGGACTTAAAAGAGCCCAGCATCCACCAACAAATGAATGGATAAACTGTGGTACATACACACAGCAGGATATTAAGTGGCCATAAGAAAGGATAAAGTTAGGAGACATGCTGCAACTTGGAAGAACCTTAAAAACATTATGCTCAGAGAAATAAGCAGGGCACATAAGGACAAAGATTGTATGATATGACTTGTAAGAGTGATTAGAAATAGGACATTCACAGAGATAGAAAGTAGATTAGACTTGAGCAGGGGGGATGGGGCCAGGGGAGAAGTGTATGTTTGCTTAAAGAGAAAAGAGCCCAGGCAGAGACAAGAACCAACAGAAGTTTTGCAGCACTAAGGAATAACCGAACAGAAGTACACCACATGAAACATAAGTAGCTTTCAGAGTGACTCACCTAATCCCAAAGGGATGTGATGAACCCAAACCCAGGGGAGTTGTTGGATGGTCCCCTCCTTTGATTGAACATCTCTCAATGCACTGAACAGAGCTGGACTTCTTTTTCCCAGCCCAGGGCCCAGGAACTTAGCTGGGTGTGTTACCCTCACCCCAATATTGCTAAGGGCTTTTCCTTCCACTTCCCCTGTTCCCCTCAGATTCTCCCACCCTTCACTGGGACTCATGGGGGCCAGTTGTCACATGAAGCCAATTACAAGGATCTGAGCAAATGCCCAGGCAAAAGCAGGTGTCACCCCCCACTTGGTGGTTAGTTGGCAGGTGTGTCCTCCCTGAATGCCTGGCGTGGCCCTGGACCACAGAGCTAGACAGGAGCCCACCACCTCCTGTCCAGGCAGGGTCTTCAACAGTGGCCTCAGGGACTTTGCCCTGCCAGAACCCTTTGCCTGGAATATTATTCTCACAGATAACACAAGTCTCCCTCTCTCACTTTCCTTGGTCTCTGCTCACATGTCACCTTCTCAAAGAGGTCAAATAGCCCACACTTTCCCCCTTTACAAGTGCTCAATTTTTATCCATAGCACTTATCACACCTGTCATGTTGGTTTAGTTTGTCTTCTCCCACTGGAATGGAAGCTTCATACTTTGTGTGTTTTGTTCACTGCTGCATCCACTCCCCTGCACACAGTAGGCATCCAATAAGTACTTATGGAATAAATTAATTTCTTGAATGAATTGTTTTAATTTACACTTCTTTGGATTTTAGCCAGGGTGTACATTTTTCCTCTGAGAGGTCGTCTAGCGAAATAAATAAGGTCACAGACCCTGGCGCTAGGCTGCCCGGGGCCAGATCCAGGCCCTGCCATTTACTGTGTGGCCCTGAGCAAGTCATTTAGCCTCTCTGAGCCTCAGTTTACGCATCTGTGGAATGAGGATCATCATCTAGGAGCCTTGTGAGATTTATAGGAGCTGATGCATGTAAGGGCGTGCCACAGGGCCTGGCTATGTAAACATTAACTTTACTTTTTATTGGGCATTGTGTTTGATTTCAAATGTGTCTGTTGCTGTCCTTTGCCCGTTTTTATGGGGGGTGTTTTTTTTCCAGTTGACGGGCAGGAAGTTCTTAAGGCGAGCACTGAACGCCTCCCGCGTCGGGGCTGAGCGTCCCGGACCCTCACCACCGCCAGGGGGCGCCCCGGGCCCGCACAACCTCCAGGAAGCGCTCGGGGCCGCACAACCTTCCGCGGGCGCCGGGAAGAGGCGGCCCGCAGGCGGCGTGGGACTGAGAACTCCGGCTGGAGGCGAGATCCCGGCCCTCCTGGACTTGCCCATTCGCCCCGGGTCCTCTCCGCGACCCCCCGCCTGGGGACGGGAACGGAGACTTGGGCCCGGCGCGTACGGCTGGACGCGTCGGGCTGGGAGCGTAGTGCGCCGGGTCACTCCTCTCTTGGTCCCACCTGTGTGTGACACCGCGGGTTCCCAAAACGCCCGCCACGCCCACCGCGAGCCTGCCCAGCAAGTGGGACTGCTCCCCCGAGGGTCTCAGAGGACGCCGCCTGCCGACTGCCACTATCTCGGGGCAGACCAAGCCCTGGTTATTTTATTCTGAAGAATTTTGAATATTAACATGTCTTCCCGGGCGTCTCGCCGTGACCCTGGGGCCTGGGGACAGAGGTCAGTGGCGGTGGCACTGCGGGCCTGAGAGTCTCGTGGGGGCCGGTTTGCTGGGTCTCCAGGCGTCAGCATCCCACCCAGGCAGAGGCTTTAGACGGCAGCGCCCTGGGTTATGCGTGGGTGGCTAGGGATGGAGATATGGGGTACAGGGGCAGAGAGGGAGGTTAGAGGGTTGGCTGCAGGGTCCCAGCTGAAAATGAGGGGATGAGAACCCTCAGGCAAAAAAGACCACAGCCCCCACGGGGGCAGAAGGTGAGGCAGACCCAGGGACTCCGTGTGGCTGAGGTTTGACCCTAATGGCCAAGACTGCAGAGGGTCAGGTCTAGCCATGGCAGCCTGGGTGTGGTGAGGAGTGGAGGGGTGTCCACTGTGGATGGCAGGTCTTTGTCAGGAGAAAAGGTCAGCCCAGGCCCAGGTCAGGGTTTGGGAAAGGTGAGAAGCGGGGCACAGCAGGCAGGAGCCTTGGAGGCCTGGGGATCTTGTTAAAAGGCACAGGAGCAGTGGTCTCCAGGTGATTTGGGGAGTCTGGAGAAGGAAGAGTGGGGAGGCCGTGGCCTGAGGTGGAAGGAGAGGCTGAGGATGCGTCTATGGGAGGAGCCCTTGTTTCCAGGTGGGAGGACGGCAGATGGGGAGTGTGAGGCTTCAGTGGATGGAGAACAGGCTGGGGTGACCAGAGAGTCAGGGGTGGGAGGCTGGACTTGGCCCCATGACATCACATGGGAAGCTGGGCAGTCAGGACAGCAGAGGCCTCAGCTTTGAAGGACCCCATCTCCTACTAAGAAACCCTTGCACCGTGACAGTTTCTTACAGCAAAACGTGGGCTTTATTGCAAGCCTGGCACCACATGTGAGAATGCTTCCGGAAGCATTAAGTGCTTGAAAAGGCCCACTGCTTAGAATGTCATTCCCATTAGAGGGAACATTTTAACACAACGGAAGCACAAGTAGGTTGTTGGGTGGTAATGGCTTTGCTAACCCATAGAGAAAATGCATTACAAACCTACCACAATTAAGTAAACTTGTCCTATTCCTATTTTCTGATTTAGAGCTATTTAGAAATACTAGTGATTGACTATGCTTCCAGGTTTTGTTTCGTGTTTTTTTTTTTTGTTTATTTGTTTGTTTTCTCAACTAAAACTTTTTCTTTTGAATCCCATGAAATATTCTCAAGTGAGGGAAGAAGGAAAGGATGTTTGCATCACCAACTCTGCAGCCAACCATGGCTCAAATAATACCCTAAATGCATATCCTGGAAGTTTAATATCCTCAGATATTTATAATTAGGCAGAAATAGCCCTAAGAAATATTCGGCTTACAGCTGGATAATTACCGGAATCCAATGTTCACAACCTCAGAGCTGCTTCTCTGAGTTTGGTGGAGCCCCTCTGCCGCTCAGGGTAGGCAGGGTATGTGAAATCTGTGGGCAGATGGCTAAGGGGGCAGAGGCATGGGGCAGCCGGTGGAGCGCTCAGCCCCCGCAGGCACCTTGTGGGCCCTCCCCCTGCTGTGCATGAGCTCCTCCCCTTTCTCCTTCCCCAGAGATGAAATGCAAATGCTCCCAGCCTCACCAGTCAGGGATTCTCACTGGCTGGCCTGGTGAGGAGGAGTCTGCATGTGGAACAAACACACACCCAACCAATCCTCCACCCACGGATGAAATCCCACATCTAAGAGTCCCTCTAGGGGTGTTCCACGGAGTGCTGGAGCTCCCCCCGAAAGGGCTCTGTGGTCAGATAAGTGCAGGAGCACTGCAGGTCTCTCTCTCCCTGCCTCTATTAACACACTTTCCCTCTCCTGTCTTCTCTCCTGCTGCTCCTTCTGCAACTCGCACATTTCCAGAAGACTATCAAGAAAATGATTTTCCCTGCATAATTACCCGCCTCCTCCCCACCCACCTACACACATCTTTCCTGCTTTGAAGTGGCAGCTGCTCTGATTTCTTTAAGTGGACTGCACACTGCGTTCACCAGGCAGCTGGAGTTGAAGTAAGGGAGCTGCCAGCCGAGGCTGGGGGTGAGGGTCCTTGGCATTGCCATCCTCTCTCCAGACCTACGACCCTTTGCCTCCTCTCCCTGCCTTGAGGTCTCTTCACGCTTCTCCTGGGCTGGGGTCACCAACCAGCTTCCTAGTCCTTCTTCCCCTGATCCCGGCTGCCTCAGCCTGACCTTACAGCCTGAAAGGAAATTCCTCTTTTGTGAAATCAGGTGAGGTGGTAGCTCCAGGAAACAGAAAACCATATGGGCTGGGTAGCACAAGACGTAAAGAAAGTGGGCTGGCTCCTGTAATGAAGAGCCCAGAGGTGGTTAAGGCTCCAGCCAGACTTGAAGCAGAGCACTGTCTCAATCACTCTGGGATTTTCTCAGGCCTGCCCACCTCTGGGCATGGGCTTCAAACCCAGCCTGGCCTCACTCAAGGTAACAAAGGGGTCAAAGCTGCTCTAAACTCCAGGTTCACAATGACCATTTAGAAGAGCCAGCAGTTCATTCTCCAGATGACTTCCACAGCCGAGTAAGGAAGCATCTGCCTAGGGGCCCAACAAAAGTCTCCTCTGGTCTGACTGACTGAGACTGGGTCTGGTGCCCATCCCTTAGCCACTCACTGTGGCCAGGGGCATGGGACGTGCTGGTTGGCTTCAGTCCATCAGGGCCCAGCCCTGCAGCTGGGGGACAGTGGGAAGTCCATGGGCGGCATGGGAGAAGGATGGACACTCAAATAGAATGTGCACCAAGGAAAGAGGGAATGGTAATTGAATCTGTTCACCTTTTCTCTCTTAGATGCAAGGATCCACTCTTTCTCTGTACACCTCAATGAAGAACTTTCCAAATAGAGCCCTTTCCTGTCTTGTGCACTTTCTGTGTCCCCAGTGCCTAGAACACTGTCTGGCCACACCAGGTGCTCTGTCAGTATGAATGAATGGAAGGAATGAAAGGAAAGGAGGAGCAGGAGAGCCAAAGCCCAGTTTGCTTGGCTCAGGTGGCTGTGGAGCTCTGGGCGAGCAGTCAGAGACAACCCTGGGAACCCTGGAGCTGGCTGGACAAGGGATCCAGCAAGACCCAGAGTAACATATGTCAGCCTCCACCAGCCTCACTCCCGAGGTGGCCAGGAGAAGGAAAAGCTTTTACCAACACAGCCATGTGTCTGTCATGTGCTTCCTTGCATGGGGGTGGGGACAATTCAGTGAAATTGTGGAAACACCTGTGGGACATTTACTTATGCAGGCCCAGCAACAAGTGAACAAGGTACAGTCAGTCCTGCAGCCTGGTGGAGACAGGTCATGGGGCCAGGACCACACGGTGGGAACCCGTCTCCAGAAGTGTGAGGAGCCCCCACGCTGCCCCATCATCTCAGGTCCTGCTTCTCAGCAATCAGAATGAGCCCCCAGATGCGCTCACTCAGCTGGAGGGCTGCTGAACACTTTCCTTTTATAAACATATGGTTTGTGACAAAATCTATCCAAACCTGGATGTTTTAGCCTTAGACACTAAGGCTTAGAGGAAAGAGCCCCTCCCAAATTCTCCTTATGAAGCTGGTAACTTGGACACAATGTTCTCCTCTCTTGATTCTTCTTAATAAGAGGAAAAAATTTTTTCATCACTGAAAAAATCTGTTGCTTCAAATTTTTGAAAACTGGTTTAATATCCTGCTTTAATTTCTACGCCAAATTCCAGAGTAGGTGTATGTTAGGATTGAGGGCAGTCTATGGGCCAGTGGATAAACCAGACCAGGTGATGGGGAAGCAAGAAGGCATCCCGTGGTCTCCTAAAGTCAGCTCCCATTTGCCTGAAAACGAGAGGAATTAAATGACTAAAAGCTGTACAGCATCATGTAAAATATGAGACATAATGAGACTGTCATTTATAAACTTCCCATATGGTGTGGAGTGTTTGGTTGATGAAATTTTATTGAGTGTATCCGATATTTTGTTAAAACTACCTGGCAGCCCGTCTCCTCTCACTGACTCATCTAGTGAGATTCCTGCAGCCCTTGGGTCTGGAAATAGCTGGGTTACCTCAAGATGCGCCCTCTGAGGGTCGAGGCCCATGGACAGTGGGAGTCGATGCCAGGTGACACCGGAGGGCGTGGCTGCTCTGATTCAGTTGATCTGCCTGAAATGTATTCATTTATTTTGAAAATGTTTCTTGGGCACCTACCATATTTCAAGTTCTGTTCTAGGTGCTGGGTCTGAAACATTGGGCAACCTAATTCTTAGGACAGTCACCCCGAAAAGTATCCCCATGTTTTCTTCCACAGGGGCATGGCTGGGAAGAGGAGTGTCTCAATTAGGACATGGCCATGCCTGTGTCTCCCCTGTCACTGGCCAGATCAGTCTCCTATTCCTCTGTTACAAATTACCACAAATGCGGTGACTTAAAACAACAAATATGTATTCTCTTACATTCTGGAGGTCAATAGTCTGAAATCAGTTTCATAGGGTTAAAGTCAAGGTGTCAGAAGGGCTGGTTCCTGCTGGAGGCCCTGGGGGAAGAATCTGTTTCCTTGCCTTTTCCAGCTTCTAGTGGTCGCCTGTAGTTGTTGGCTTGTGGCCCCTTCTTCTGTCTTCGAAGCACATCACTCCAATCTCTGCTTCTGCATCACATCGCCTTCTCCTTATTCTTCCTTTGACTTTGCCTCCCTCTTGAAGAGCCCTTGCAATTACATTTAGGGTCCACCCAGATAATTCAGAATATTGCCCCCATCTCAAGATCCTTAACTTAATCACATCTGCAAAGTCCCCTTTGCCATCTAAGGTGACATTCACAAGTCTGGAGATCAGCACATGGATACCTTTTGGGGGTTACTATTGGCCCACCCCACCAGCCCAGACTAAGTTAGGATGACATTTCATTCTCATGCCTCATGCCGGAGCATGTGTGTCCCCCAGCTTCTGGCTGGTTTAGTGTCCCCTCCAAATGAACCCCCTGTAATGATGAGACTTTCCTGGGGCCTCACCTGTGCTCCAGACACATATCTCAGCATCTTTGGCCATGAGGCTTCCTCTGCTGCTGGTGACCCTGAGCACTGCTGGCCTCCCTGCCCATCCCCCCCCCCCCCCCACTCCTTGCCTCAAGGCCCCTCTCTGGCTTCAGGAAGGGATTCTCTCTCCTTGGGGTCAAGAAGGCTCATTGCCAGAAGTCAGGACATCTTAAAGCCATCTGCCCCAGAAATGGCTCACCTTGTGTGTACTGCCATTGACCCCTCCCAGCCAACAGCATAAGACTGGTGGGACCTCAAAGCCCCTGCCCCTTCCTGCTGCATTGTGGGCAGGTTGGTCCTCACACCAGAACCACCAGGACTCTCCACACAGGGTGACCACCTGTCCCAGTTTGCCTGGGACTGAAGGGTTTCCAGGGATGCGGGACTTTCAGTGTTAAAACAAAGTGGGACAGTTGCTCACCCTATGTCCACATCTCAGAATCCAGAGGCCTCTCAAGTAGCCTAGAGAGAAAAGAATTCTCTCCTTCTTCCAGGCCAAAGCCTAGTCTCATCGCTGGCCCCGGGATTAGCCACTTCCAGGTTTTCTTCAACAGCCGCTACCCCCCACCCACCAGGGCCCAACTAGACAGCCATTGAGTAATCTGAGATGGGTTCACATCCCAAGGTCTGGGGAGCTCCGCCCCAGGGTATCACCCCTCATCAGAGCTAAAATAAAACTCCTCTTTGTCCACAGAGCCTGATGCAGCCTGCTAGGGGAGTATATAAGCCCCCAACAATGAGGTGCCTGGAAAGACAATGGTAAAACAGAGCTATTTACTGAGCATCTGCTGCCTGTCCAGTACTAAACTAGAACACATGGGTAAGGGGAGGTTGATAACCTAGGATATTTGTCCTCACAGACTTACACACCCCAAATCTTGTGGGTGGGGTCCCAGTTATTTCCTACTGGGATGCCTGGTTTGACTTGAAATCTGAGTGTTAGGATGGATTATACAAAATAGGGGTCAAACTATGGATTCTACCTGCCCCAAGAGAAGAAGCAATTCTTTTGCACCTCTTCAAGGGGAAATCTTTCCTGGGAACAAATATCCACTTCTTGATGGGACATTCATTCCTAGGGCAGATTCCTAACCTCATAAAAACAAGAAAACCTCAATTATCTTGTGATTTTTTTCCCCCTCATGACTAGGTCAAGGTTTCTCATGAGCCAAATATTAGTCCCAGCTGTAGGTAAAGTGGTGCCATCAAGGTACAAATGTAATTTGTGAATCCCGCTCCTCCCTGGGCAGACTGTTGCTAGAAACCCTGTGGGTTTTGCTCATGACACTTCAAGCAGGCAAATATGTAACTGGTGACATCTTTGTTCAAGGCTGCCTTACCAGGCACTGGAAGGTGGTCCCTGAATAAATCTCACAGGCTTCAGTGGGAAGAATTCTCAGTGATCCCAGGTTCATCTCCCTTGTTTCCTGGGTCAAGAAACTGAAGGATCACACAGGAAGCTCTTAAAGCAGGATAGGGACAGAATGGTAAACTGAGCCTCAGACTCCTGATCCCAGATCGGCATTCCTACCAGATTGGTTAAATGGAGAATAGACCAAAAGCAACAGCTGATGGCAATGGAACCCAGAGGAACTGCCTGCACGGGCTACGGGCTTTGTGTATATCTCATTTACTAGGGTGACCAGCTGTCCCAGTTTGTCCAGGACTGGGAGGTTTCCCTGCACATGCGATTTTCAGTGCCCAAACTAGGAAAAGTCCTGGACACACTGGGATAAGTAGGTTACCCTATATTTAACCCTCTCAAAACTCTATGAAAGAGCCACTACTTCTGCTTCAATTTTTAAAAATTTTTGCTGTGGTAACACATATGTAGCACAAAATATTCTATTATAATCATTTTTAAGTGTGCAATTTAGTGGCATTAAGTATATTCACAATGCTCTGCAACCATCACCACCATCCATTACCAAAACTTTCTTGTCACCTCAAACAGAAACTGTACCCAATAAACCAACTCCCCATTGCTTCCTCCTCCCACGCCCAGGCCCTGGTAACCTCTAAACCACTTTCTGTCTGTGAATTTTCCTGCTTCCATTTTAAAGAAAAAGAAAACCAAGGTTTAGAGATGTTACGTGACTTTTTTAAGGTCTCACAGCCAGTCAGTAGCAGACGTAGTATTGGGTCCCAGGAAATTCAACTTGGGAGCCCACCACCCTGACACCAAGTGATAACTGGGACGTTTCCTAAAAGATGAGGCTCTTGCAAAATTTGGCCAGTGTGCATACGTATTTGTGGGTACTTTTTTTCTTGAAAGAGAGTCTAAAGCACTCATCAGAATTTCAAAGGGGCTCGAGACCCTAAACAGGCTAAAGAGAAGGTCAGGAGGTGGTGTAACACAGGGCCCTGCGCTAAGCTCACTTCCCTTTTGCTTCACTCTGCAGATAGAAAAGTGCTCAACTGTAATATCAGACTTGGGTGCAACCCCAGGAAAATGTTTGGAGGGCAAAGGCTGTGCGGTGTTGGAATGGGTCCTGATGAGTTGCAAAATTGCTTTCTCTGGAATCGTTTAAGAAGGAGAGGGTCTCCCATTCAGCAACCATGACTCAAATTTGGCCTCCACAAAGCCCTGGGGATGACCCCTTGAGGAGCCTGGTTTGTGGAGGTAGGAAGAAGCTCTGAGCAAGTGACCAGCTCAGCAAGGCCACTTCCTCTCCTGCTTGCTTGGGTCAGCAGATAGCAGGACATTGGGGTTCCACTGGAACGGCTTTCCTGATACGTACTATATAAGCTAAGACTGATTGGTCCTTACAATTCAAGGTTCTGTGCTGAGTGCTTTACATTAAGGAACTCATTCACTTCTTACAGTAGCCCTATGAGGTAGATACTATCACACGCCATTTTACAGGACCAACTAAAAATGCTAAGGGACTTTCCAAGGTCACCCAGCTGGTAAGAAGTGTTCCTGGGATGTGAGCCAATGACACCTCCATCAAACATTTGACTTCTTGCTTCCTCAGCTGTTTCAGACTTGAGTGATAATCCTTTTTAAAATTTTTTTTTTATTTTATCAACATATAGACAACCTACAGTTTCCCCCTTTAACCCCATTCAGATATACAATTCAGTGGTGTTACTTACATTCACAATGTTGTGCTACCATCACCACCATCCATTACCACAACTTTTCCATCATGGGTGACTGCTATTGCTCCTTCCCTTTGGGGTCCTAAGGGGCACTCTGGATGTCCCTCACCACACTCGGTGCTTAGCCTGTCTGTGGAGCCCCTCTGGGGACACTATGGCCATCAGTGACCAGCATGGGGAGGATAGAAGCTACCCCCAGCATGGTGAAAGAGGTCAATATCCCTGCATTAAGGATGAAGAGAGAGAATGAGTTCTCTTCACTCTCTGCCCTTGTGTCCCTCCAAGGTGAACCTGGAGAAGACAAGACTGAGGGGACCACAGCTACCCAGCCCTTCAGGGAAGCAGGGCAGCCACACCTGCCAGAAGGGAAGGAAAGCCCTGGCTGTGGAAAGGAAGGGCTCCCAGCCCCCCCAGGCAAATCCCTAGTCATTCCACCCCCCGACTTTGGCTGATGGAGTCCCTATCCCACATCACATCCAAATAAGCATCCTATAAGCTAACGGCTCTTCTCTAGCCCCAGATACTCCCCCGAGCTCCAGACACACACATCCAGAACTACCATGCATAATTCTGTGATTTGTTCACTGCACAAAGATGTGTAGCCAAGGGACTAATGGGGCCAAGATCCACTTGTGCTCTGCCCACCAGCCATGTGCCCTGGTATGAGGCTGCATTTGCCTGGAGGAAGGGATGCCCTTTTCTAATTTGCACAAAGGCATGGCATGGGCTGGCAGAAGCTTTGCATTTATCTGCCTCCTGGACAGCTCCACTTGGCATCTGACAAGCATCTCAAACTTTGCATGACCAAGACTGAACCCTTGATTTCTGCTCCACCCCAGATCTCCTCCCCTCAGTTATTGACACCCCTGTTCACCCAGTTACGCAAGCCCACACCACCAGCCATGAGTGTGGAGAGTGGACTGGAGGGGCCAGAGCTGAACTAGGACAGAGGTGGTGGGGCTGGCAAGGAGAGGGTGGACCCGTGAGAAATTGAGGAAGCAAAACCAGCAGGGGGTGCCACATTGGCCCCAGAGCCCCTTGTTGCCCCAGTGAGTCACCGAGGCCACGTGGGAGGAGCCGAACACCTACTGCGTGCCAGGCCTATGCTGGGTCTGCCCACCTGTGCTCCTACCCAGTCCTCAGACGACTCTTACAGTGAGGAATTATCACCCCATATCGCCAATGAGGAGACTGGTTCAGAGAAGCCCAGTTACCTTTTGAGGTCACACTCCCAAGTATCGACACTTCCAGGACTAGAAAGCAGGGGCATTGGACTGTAGAGTTTTTGGTCCGCAGACAGACATACCTGCCGAGAGGAAAAGCCAAAGTGCTGGAGGGTCCCTGAGGGTCCTGACAAATGGCAGGCCACCAGACGGGGGGCACACTCATGAGAACCCTGAGGGCAAGCATTATGGGGGAAAGCTGGGAACTTGGCCAAAGCCCCTTCGTCCTGAGCAAAGGAATGCAGGCAGAGAAGTTGGGGGTAGGGGGAACTTGAATCCTCCGTGTGCCCAGTGCCCTTACTGGGCAGAGCCATAGCAGCTGGCAGCTTGCCCTCACCTCCCTGCCAACTCTCAGCCCAGGACCCTTTGTTCCCTGCCTCTTATGGTGGGGTCCCAACTGACCACCCCACTGCCACCTCACAGAGGGACAGAGCAGAGCCAGGCCAGGATGGGGACACAGAGGGTTCTAAGGGTCTACATTTACTCATTTAACCCTCTCAATAACCCTTATTACAAGTTATTGTTCTTATCCCCACTTTACAGATGGGTAAACGGAGGAATAGAGAGGTCAGGTAACTTGCCCAAGGCCTTACAGTATCTGGTAACTGGCAGAGCAGTCTGGCTCCAGTGTAACCACCATGTTCCCACTCACTCACTCCCCCCACCTTGCCCCCCTCCTCGGCCCTCTTCTTCTGTCTGCAACCCTCCCCAGCTTTCCCATCTCTGGAGATGCTCGCCCCTACCCCTCCTCAGCCTGAGGACCTGAGCACTGACCCTGGCTGAGAGACCTTGACCCCCCACAACCTCTAGGCAGCCTTGGCTCCCCGCCAACCCCCAGCTCCTGTGCTACCTGCTCCAATGCCTCATGCAGGGCCTGTGGATGGCCCTGCCCTGCCCACCTGGCCTCGGGGGCCTCGGCCCAGATCTTTGGGTGGAGAAGAGCTCCCCTGCAGGCATGCTGCCCCAGAGGGTCAGACGGGGACTGAGAGCTGGGCCCCACCGCGGCCCTCCCACCACAGCCTCACCACGGGCACAGACCACAGACCACGGAGACACCAAGCTCTTTGTTCCGCCCAGTTTATGGCAAGTCAGGCCTTGCTCTGCAGTGAGAAGTGCCAGCCCACCATCTTAAAATGGACCTGTGTGCAGGGAGGTCTGTGGCTGCCACTTGATGAGCATGTTAACTCCTGCCTTCCAGACAAGTGGTCACTGCTGAGCAGGAAAGGAGGGGGCATCAGTTCCCTGGGCTCCAAGAGGCATGGGGACGAGGTCTTGGACATCAAGGGCAGGATGGAGCTGGGTCTCAGCCTCACTAGCTCTTGGTCCTAGGCTGCCATTTGTCCCCTCTAAGGGATTGCATGTCTCAGCCCACCTGGAAGCTAAGTCGGCTCATTTAAAGGTAAGGAGGTAAGGCCTGGGGAGGTAGGAACTGCCGGGGTCAGCTGGGGAGAGAATGGCAAAACCAGGATTCAAGTTACAGCTGCAGCTGCCCCACCTCACGAGCAGCCCACAACCACACCCGAGACACGTACCATCAAGGCAGGGAACATGCAGCCCATCATTCCCCTGGTCATTTTTCTAGTCACAGCACCCATGATTTTTCCTTTCATTTGTTTTCCCACTGATCCACATAAAAGGAACATAAAGAAAATATATTAAAAGAGCTCCCAAATTAGAGACGGACCATAATGACAGTGAAGTTTCATCTATAAATAGATGAAAGCTGGCCTTCTCCAAGCTGCCCCTGGGATGGCCTGACTGGCAGGGCCTGCACCCTCTCATTAAGTCCCCTTCAGAGCCCTACTTTGGGCCCTGGGAGCCAAGTGGGTTTGGCCTGAGGTCTGGGGGTGGTTGGTCAGTGCTGGGAGGGGTGCTTGCTGGTCACACTGCACAGACAAAATTCTGGGTGGGGAGCAGAGTTTCCATCCATTGTGGATAGTGTTTCCTCTCTGGGGCAGCCTGGGGGTAGGCTGTGGACACGGGTCACCTGGGCTTGGGCAAGATGCCTGACTCCCCTCTCAGGACACATTCTTGGACAGGGATGATGGATGTTCAGGGATATTCATAAGTAGCTGGTTAAACACTCACTGACAGCTGACCTTCATTGGGTATTTACTGTATGCCAGCCCCATGCTAGGCACTTCCCATACATGGTCTCATTTAGCCATCACAACAACCTTGTGAAGTAGTTTTATTGTTGTCTTTATTGTATAGATGGTGCACAGAGAGGTTAAGCAACTTGCCTAGGGTCACAGAGCAGGTATGAGGTGGAGACAGGAGTTGAACCCGGGCAGCAGTCTGCAGTGCCTGTAGGTCTAACCACGTGACACAACAGTGTGTCCCTGAGAGGACTGGTGACACCTGTGTCAGCCCCGAGGGAGGTCTCTGGCAGGGGACCCGAGGGCTCTGACCTCAGCCCCATATGGTTTGATAGTCCCTGGATAAAGAAAGATATAAATAGTATGCTGATTATGTTTGAGGATGGCAGGAAGCCAGAAGGGAGAAAGGAAGGGAGGGAGAGCTGACACAGAGGATGATGTTCACTGTCCTCAGGAGTGACAAGTTGCATCTAACAGGATACAACATACCTGGGGGAAATGTGGAGAGCTGGGTATAGTCTCAGAAGCAGGATCAAATGTTGGGGGTGGGGTGGGGGGGTGGCCCCTACCATGTCTTAACAGCAGGGCGTGCAACAGGTACCCATCAGAGAGGTTGGTTAGGGAGATCCACTTACCAGAAGTTGGCCCATAGTCCCTGAGCCGAGGACACCCAAGTTGAGGATCCTCAAGTTCATGGGCCTCCAGGATGCTTCAGTTCAAGGGCCCCCAGCCTCACCAGCCCCAGAGCTGAGGGCACCCGGACCACAGTTCCTGGCTCCTGGCCTTTGCCTCCCTTTCCCTCCCAGACCCCCGACCAGAGAACCAGCCCAGTGGTTACAAATGGGTTTGTGGCCAGTGTCTGTGGGAGTGAGGCTTGGCCAGGGTGGGGAGTGTTCCGCGTGGAATCACGGCCCCCAGCATGAACTGGGGGCCACAAGGCCAATGTGTAGTGCTCGTGGGTGGAAGGCCTAAGGGATGACGTGGTCTGAGGTTCCATCCTTGGGGGGACAGTGCCAGACAAAGGAGGAAAGACGCTGTGAACCCAGGGTCCTGCTGGGGGCCAGTGCTTCAGTGGGGCAGACAGGATCCAGTGGGCAGCAAAGACCTGCGCTGAGGCAAAATGCATCGTTTCCCTGTCCCCTGGCTGCTCGGGACAGAAGGGCAGAGCCAGTCCTCCGTGCAGGGCCCCACAGAGCCTGGACACGCTTAACCCTAGGAGGCACGTCTGACACAGAACAGTCAGGTGCCTTGGGAGGTGGCCAGCACTCTCACCCAGAGCCCCAGGTTTCTAGAAAAGGAAACGCCCCACCTTCTTTAGTTCTGGAGGAATAATCACTGAGACTGCTGCAGGGGTGTCCCCAAAGTGGGGGTCTTCTACTCACTGTCCAGCAGGAGCCTGACCTGGGCACTCAGGGTGCCTCCCTGGAGCCCAGGCCGATCCATATGGAATGGGAAGGAATGGCCTAGAAAGCAAGACAATGGGCCACAAGAGGCAGCCTCAGCCTGGGCTGGGCTCCCTGGGAGCAGCCTCTCCGGCGAGTTAAGTGAGTGATAAGGTTGGCTTCTTTCTCCTGCGTAATACGATGGTGCTAATAAGGCCACTGTTGTGCACACTTACGAACCTCTGATTTCTCAATCACTGAGGACCCTGCAAATATTAATTAAGGCTTAAAACCCCTGGAGCCTGGAGCAGATTCTCATTAGCTTCATCCTAGTCTGCCTGCCTCCTGGAGCCCAGTGGAGGTGGCTATGGCTCCAGCTCCGGGAGTGCAGCTGGTGTAGCCCCTCCCCTGTCCCAGGTTGGGGGGAAAGGCTTTGGGTCTCCCGATGTCCCTATGACACTCATGACAGAGCTGGGCTCAGACAGACAGACTGCAGCTTCCATGGGAGTTCCCAGCACAGGAAGGATTTCCCCTCTTTTGGCTTTTTTTTTTTTTTTTAACAGCTGTATTGATATATAATTCACATACTATATAATTCACCCATTAAAAGTATACAATTCAAAGATTTTTAATCTATTCACAGAGTTGTGCATTCATCACCACAATCAATTTTAGAACATTTTTGTTACTCCAAAAAGAAACCCCACACCCTTTAGATGTTACCCCCTAACCCACTCATCTCCCCAGCCCCAGGCAGCCACTGCTATACTTTCTGCCTCTATACTTGTCTATTCCGACTTTCTGCCTTTTTTTTTGGCCTGGATTTTTATTTTATTTTATTGGGGTAATGTTATACAATACAAAATTTCCCATTTAACCACTTTCATGTGTATAACTCAGTGATGATAATTACATTCACCATATTGTGCTACTGTCATCACCATCTTTTACCAAAGCCTTTTCATCACCCCAAACAGAAACTCTGTACTGAGTAAGCAACAACTTCCTATCTGCCCCAGCCTTTCCCCCCATCCCGTGCTCCAGCCCCTGGTAACTCGTAATCTACTTTCTGTCTCTATGAATTGCTTATTCTAGGTATTTCATGTAAGTGAAACCATCCAATATTTGTCCTTTTGTGTCTGGATTCTTTCACTCAACATGATGTCTTCAATGCTCATCCATTTTGTAGCATGTGTCAGAACTTCATTCCTTTGAATAATATACCTATTGTGTGTATATATCTCATTTTGTTTATCCATTCATCCATTGACAGACACTTAGGTTGCTTCCAACTTTTGGCTATTTGAACAACGCTGCGATGAACGTTGGTGTACAAATATCTGTTTGAGTTCCTGTTTTCTATTCTTTTTGGTATATACTCAGAAGTGGAATTTCCAGGTCATATGGTAACTCTATACTTAACTTTCTGGGGAAACGCCAAACTGACTTGCTTTTTAATTATGAACTATTTCAAACAGAAAGTACAGAAAACAATACGTAACACACCAATTGCAATTTAACTCATGTATCTTAGATTTAACAAGTGTTGGAATTTTCCTATTTTGTCTTTTTTTTTTTTTATAACACTCCCTCCAGAGCTAATCCCAGACCCAAAGTTAGTATGTGTCTTTCTTGTTCATATATTTATACTTTTACCACTTTAGTTTATATCCATAACATGTATATATGGTACTTCGGTTTTGTGTTTTAAAAATATACTTACATGGTGTCATATGTTATCAATCTTGTCACTTGTCTTGCACTCAGGGTTGCATTTTCAAGGTACATCCATGCTGACATTGTGGCAGCTCTGGTTTGCCCATTTTACCTGCTGTACAGTGTTCCCCTGCATCTCTGGGTTTATTTAGGGATTTCCCACATTTGAATTCTCACCAGAGAAGCCAGGGGTCACTCCTGTCTGAACTGGGCAGATGCAGACATGTTCCTGAGCAGAGGAAAACTGAACACCTTAGTGAACCCAGGGCTTCAAACTCTCCACCATATCTGGGCTTCTGCTTGAAGGGGTGAGGGGTGAGGTATGGCTCGTTGGCCATGTGTCCTGGATGCAGCTCTTTGGTGGGGGCAACACCTTACAGAGGGAGTAAACCCCCCCTGGGTCATCCATCACCCTTTGCTCCATCACTGTGGTCTCCCTTTCAGGGCTGCAGAGTCCTTCGAGAGGCTGACAAATCTCAGAGTCGCTCTCCCCATAGAAATGCATCCACAGAGCACCTGGCAAGCACAGCCACAGGTCCCAGGGTCCGGCTCAGGCCACATCTTCCTGGGGGTTTTTCCACGTGACTCAGGGAGCTGCATGGGTTTAGAGAGGATCAAATGGGCATAGTGTGGCATAGGCACTCAATAAATGCTTGCTGAACGAGCGATCAAATGAGTGAATGAATGAGAAAACACACTCAGAGCCCCTAGCCCCGTGTCTGGCACATAGTAGATGCTCAGGAAGAGGGGCTGTGATTAATGCTTTCTTTCCAAGTCAGGTGTATTAATATTTATTTATGGGAAAATTCACCCTTGGTAGTGTAGAGCTAAATGAGATTTGACAAACACATATAGTTGTGGAATCACCACTACAATTAAGATATAAAATATTTCTACCACTCCAAAGGTCCCCTTCTACCCCTTTGTAGTTAATTTCTCCCCTTACCCTTAGGCCCTTGGCAACTGTTGATCTGGTTTCCAACCCGTCGTTTTACTTCCTCCAAAATGAAAATGGACTCTCAAGTATGGAGCCTTTGGAGCCTGGCTTCTTTCACTTAGCGTGATGCATTTGAGATTCGTTCTTTGTTGCTTGTACCAGTAGTTCATTTCTTTTTATTGCTGAATGGTAGTCCACTATAAATGTACCACATACCAATGAAGGATATTTGGGTTGTTTTCAATTTGGGGTGATTATGTATAAAGCCACTATAAATGTTTGCATATGGTTTTTGTGTGAATAAGTTTTCATTTCTTTCGAGTAAATATCTAGGAATGGAATTATTGGGTCATATCAAAATATTTTCCAAAGTAAATACCTGAAACTACCAAACTCCAACCCAGCAGTCTGGACTCCTGAAGACAATTATATAATAATGTAGATTACAAGGGGTGACAGTGTGATTGTGAAGACCTTGTGGATCACGCCCCCTTTATCTAGTTTATGGATGAGTGGAGGAATGGGGATAAAAACTAAAGGACAAATGGGGTGGGAGGGGGGGATGATTTGGGTGTTCTTTTTTCACTTTTATTTTTTATTCTTATTCTGGTTCTTTCTGATGTAAGGAAAATGTTCAGAGATAGATTGTGGTGATGAACGCATAACTATGTTATCATACTGTGGACAGTGGATTGTATACCATGGATGATTGTATGGTGTGTGAATGTATTTCAATAAAACTGAATTTAATAAAAAAAGAAAAAAAAATATTTTCCAAAGGACTGTGCCATTTCCCATTGCCTCCAGCAACATTTGAGAGTTCCAGTTGCTTCCCATCCTGACCAGCACTTGGTATTGTCAATTTTAAAATTTTTTCCTTTTAGTCATTCTAATAGACATGTGGTGTTATCTCATTGTGATTTTAATATGCATTTCCTTAATGACTAATGATGTTGAATGAATGTGTTTTTATTGCCAGTAAATCCAGGGGCATGGGGTAGGCACTGTCCAGGCCCCTCGCCTCCGGGTCCAGACTCCCCACCCTGGCCCTTGTGTGCTGGGCCAGGAGCCCCATTTTCTCAAAATGCCTGGGTGCTTGCATCCCACCATGCTCGGACCCTTGCCTGTGATTGTCCTGCAGGCTGGGCGATGACCTGAGCCAGGCCGTGACAGCTAATGCTGAGTATACCTCCAGCCCCCAGAGCGGCCCCTCTCCATATGTGGAGGCACTCACTGGACCAGGAGTGGGAGTAACCTACGGGGCAGGGCTGCCCATACGGCCAAAGGTCCCACGGACACCTTCCATGAACCTGCCAGGCAAGGGGTGCAGTTTCAGAAGTTTCTGTTTCTGCATCCCAAATGGGGTCCCCAGAGACTCCTGATTGGGACCCTGTCACCCTGCCCCATCTCCCAGCTGCTGCTGCCAGGGGTCCCCAGGGAGGCTACAGGCACCTCTTCAGCCTGGACCCCACCATCCACAGAGGAACACCAGGGCTCTGTCTCCTCCCCTGTTTTCCTGTCTGTCACTGACCACAGTCCCAACTGGTGCCCCCAGTGAAACAGCAGCCTGGCGCCATCAGCGTGGCCCTCTCAGCAGCAGCTCCCGTGGTTGTTCATCTATCCCTGTGCCCAGCTCCTGCTGTGGCCTTTCTGAGGAGTCCCAGTGGCCTCCAGCCCTGCTTGGTCCCCTACACAGCTGTAGACACACAGGCAGGGGCCATGCTCTCCTCCACCCTTCCTTCTCTGGCTGCCTCCTATCCCAGCTCCACCTCACCCTGCTCGAGACTTTGACAGCCACAGTTTGTGGTATAAAGATAGGCTCAGATAAAGGCGGGAGATTTGCCAGGGCCGGTGCAGTGGGGAAGGTTTCCTGTAGGAGGCAGGAGGGTCTAAGCTGGGCCAGGGAGGCAGGGAAAGTTTGGAAGGTGGAGAAAGGGATGGATGGTCAAAGGCAAAACTAGGGCACCAGTGGGGGTCTAAGGGCATCAAGAGAGAGGCTGGGGACTGTGTCTGCCCACATCTGAAGCTCCTGAACTTTGATCCTGGCAATGCTCCGGGGTGACATGTGCCTTAGAGCAGAACCACATCTCCTGGACTTCGCACCCACATCTGCAGCGTCCAGGTGGCGCCAGGAGGCCTGGGGGAGTATTTGCACAAAGTTCACAGCCTCCCTCCCTAGGGCGGGGGTGGGGGTGAGCCCTACTCAGTTCGTCTGCATTCTTCCTTGCTCACCTGAGGTGGGGGTTGGCAGCCACCCCAGGTCAGCCTCTGGACCCCGATGCAGAGGTTTAAGGGGAGCCCCTCTGCTCCATGCTCCTGAGTCCTTGGTGGGCATTCAGGCCCTGGGCCCTTGGACGCCCAGCAGCAGCTGTCTGGCCCAGGGCCAAATGCCTGGTGGCTCAGCCTCCCGCCCAGGGTTTCCCAGGCTGGCACCACCAGTTGGTACCTGGCTCCAGACTGCCAAAGTCCAGGGAAGTGTCCTGGACTGAGAATAACAGCCACAACCAGGGGCTCCCTCTGGGTGCCAGGTACTGCCTGCACACCCTGAAACTCATCTCCAGACACTGGCCCAGAGCCTGTGCTGCTTGGTCTCCTTACCTTCCTTGTCTGGGCCTGGACCACTTTTCCCCAGCCCTGCCGCTGCTCCTGCTGTGACAGCCTCAGTGGGTTGACAGATAAGGGCAGGAGGCCCTGTGGTGGTGCCACAGCGCAGGGAACTGGGCCGAGGTGGTAGCAGCGACCCAGTGCAGCCTAGAAGTTCAAAGTATTGAGGTCCCCCAGCTCTGGGAGCCCACAAGGACAAGGTTGCCCATTCCTAGCCAGGGTCTCGCTTCTCTTCCTGCCTCTCTGGGCCTCTGTTTCCTCTTACATCAAATGATGGGTTGAGTGTTCACTGCTAAACCCCTCCCAGCTCTGAACCACTAAGACCGAGACCCCAGGTAGTCCCCAAGACTTGTGAGCAGCTCGCAGCTCCCGGCCAGATACCTCATTCCTCATGCCCACATTGAAATCCTCCTACCCAGGCTATGAGCTAAGGGTAGGGCCTCAGATTTGGACCTGGGGTCGCAATCCACTTGCCATAAACACTCTGCATCAACTGGCCGAGGAGGCACAGCCTGAGCCAGAGAAGCAGGAAGGAACATTTTCGATTCTATTTTCAAACTCAATTGGGAGGGTCCGTGCCCAGCACCTCTACCCTCATAGGGCCCAGATTGAAGACAAATGGAGCACAGGCCCAAACACCCAATGGCAGCCCCCTGTGATCAGGAGCCAGCTCAGGGAGGTGATGTGATTCCCTCAAGGTCACCCACTCCAGGTGGATCAGAGCCCAGGACTCCAGGATCTTTCTGCACTCTTTTCTCCAGGTCACACAAATCCAGCAGCCCCTGCCCACTGCTCCCCCGTTCCCTCCATCTCTGCCCCCCACCCCTGCACACAGCTGTGAAGGTGACCTCTGGTTCTGGTAATGCCATTCTGCAGTCACCTGTGCATGTCGGCCTACGCGACGGAAACATGCCTGGCCGATGCTGCACACACTGCACGAACCAGGAACAGGTCCCAGGATGTAAATGCTCCGCGATCACAAGCTGCAATCCAACTTTCTGGCAGGTCTCGAGCAGAAACTTTTAACCTCCCCACAAGGCTTCTGGCTTCACCTCTACCCCCAGCCCCTGAAGAGATCTCCATGGAAAACTGAGGCCTCTTCTTCTTAGAAGTTCAAAGTTATGGCCTCAGGAATTTGAGGCAAGAAGTGCTGGCAATGCCCTCGTTTCACAGGTGACTAACTGAGCCTCCGGTAGGAAGTCCATGCTGAGAGCTGTCAGAATGTGAGTCAGTGGCTTCCTTCTGGCCCTGGGAGGTGAAGGGTGGCTGCTCAGGCAGGAGGTGATGGATGGGCAGCAGGGGAGACGTGTGATTTGGCTGAACTATCACCTCCAAGTACGTGTCTCAGACTTCTCTCCTGAGACCAAAGTGCCATCTATCCAGCCGGCCAACCATCCTCCATCTATTTATTATTGAGTCGCTCAGCATATTGTGGCAGCAGGCTGGAGCAGTATCACTGAAGCCACGAGAGGACGGAGCTGGCAGACCTGGGGTGGTGCTGACTTCTCTTGTCTCTAGTCCCCACACCCGTCCCCCTCTTGTCCTCCCATCACTACCGCCCCACTCAGATCCTCACTTGCATCTTCCTAATGGCCTCCCTGCCCATGGCCCATCCTCCTCAGTGGCTGCCAAGGGATCTTTCCAAAAGACAAACTGAACTAATCACTATCTGTGGAGAAACCATCAGCACCCCTTCCTGCTAAAGCCCACTGAAATCCCTTGGCAGGGACTGGAGCATTCCACAAGCTGACCCCAACCTGCCTGACTCATCTCTGCTTCTTAGGAGGCACTGATGAATGTTGAATAAATGAATGAATGAAGTAATGGACAGCACATCCCAAACCCTGGAGGGGCTCACAGCCTGCAGATTGTTATCAGCCCTAACATCAGAAATTCTGAGCCAGAAAAGCCAGCCCCAGCAGTGGCCAGTGGAGGCATGGACTTTGTCCCACGGTCCTGGATGCTGCCCCCCAGCTTGTTCTTCAAGGAATGGACCGTGATCAGCTGCCTTCCACCTGGGAGGGTCCCCAGAGCTCTAGAGTTCTAGAGCCCTCAGTTCTGTGGCAGTTTGGCTGGAGGGCCACTTCCCTGGAACACGGCTTTGAGTCAGGGACCACAGCGATTCCCACAACTGGCAAGGGCACTGACATTAGTTGCAAAAATTATTTTCCGTGGAAATGGGCCATAAGGCAATGGGACTGTGGTCCCTCTAGCTCCAGAGGGATTTTTGCAAACACTGAGCTGGACATCCCCTCTGCTCATTGTCTACTGAGGTCCCACCCAATTCCACAAGCCCCTGGGATAGTCCCAGTGCCCAACTAGCCTCCCAAGACGATGCAGAGTCTCTGATGCCATCTCCAGGAGGATTTCCAGGGCCTCCCTCCCTCCCTGTCTGGGGCTCACGTCTTGGGCCTTCAGTTGCAGTCACCAACTGGGCAAATAAATCCAATGGAGATGCAGTGCTGAAGGTTCACCCTGAAGGGTGTGGTCAGCCAGAAAGGCACGTGGAACCCTCTTACGCTGCTGATGGGAATGTTAAATGGTACAACCCCTTTGGAAAACAGTTTGACAGTTTCTTTGATAGTTCAACACAAGCCTATCATATGACCCAGCTATTCCACTCCTAGGTCTTTACCCCAGAAAAATGAAAGTCCCCCAGACCTCTACACAAATGTTCACAGCATCTTAATTTGTAATAGCCCCAAACTGGAAACCACCCAAATGTCCATCAACAAGTGAAGAGAGAAACAAATGGTGGTATAATCCATACAACAGAATACTACTTAGCAATGAAAAGGAATGAACTATAACTACACCCAGCAATATGGGATGACTCTCAAAATAATTATGCTGAGTGAAAAAAGTCAAACAAAAATAGTACATACTGGATTATTCCATTTTATAGAAAATTCAGAAAATGCAAACTAATTTATAGTAACAGAAAGCACATGGATGGTTGCCTGGGATTGGTGGTGGTTGGAAGAAGGGGTTTACAAAGGGATTCAAGGAAACTTTTGAGGGTAATGGATATGTTCCTTATGTAGATCATGGTTGTCTTAGTTTCCTTGGGCCGCCATAACAAAGTACCACAAACTGGGTGGCTTAAAATAACAGAAATTTATAGACTCACAGTTCTGGAGGCTAGAAGTCCAAAATCTGTGGGGGAGAATCCTTCCTTGCCTCTTCCTAGCTTCTAGTGGTTTGCCACCAATCCCTGGGCTTCAATCTCTGCCTCTGTCTTCACAAGGCGAGCCCGCCCCCATCTCTTTGTCTGTGTCCAATTCTCTCCTTCTTATAAAGATACCAAACATATTGAATTAGGGCTCACCCTAATCTAGTTTGGACTCATCTTAATTAATAACATCTTCAAAGACCTATTTTCAAATAAAGTCACAACCACAGGACCAGGGGTTAGGACTTGAACGTGTCTTTGGGGGGGACATGATTCAGCCTATACCAGTGGTGATGGTTTCACAGGGATACAAGATGTCTGTTCTGGTTTGCTAAAGCTGCCATTATGCAAAATACCAGAAATGAATTGGCTTTTATAAAGGGGGTTTATTTGATTACAAAGTTATAGTCCTCAGGCCATAAAAATGTCCAAACAAAGGCATCAACAGTAGGGTACCTTCACTGAAGAACACCAGACAGAACAGAACACCTGAAGTTCTGGAAAACCTCTGTCATCTGGGAAGGCACAGGCATGTGGCTGGCATCTGCTGATCCCAGGTTGTGTTCCAGCTCTTCTCTCAACTCCTGTGTGTTCAAATTGTTGCTCTTGGGGTGTTTTGTCCTCTCTTAGCTTCTCCAGGACAAACACTGGGCTAACATCTCCAAAGTGTCAGCAAAAGTCTGCTTTCAGCGGCTGTCTCCAAAATGTCTCTCTGAGGTCCTTCTGTTTGTGAGCTCCAGTGATTAAATCAAGACCTACCCTGAATGGGCAGTGTCCATATCTCCATGGAAATAATTTAATCAAACATTTCACCCACAGTTGATTGAGTCACATCTCCATGGAAACACTCAATCAAAGGATTCCAACCTAATCAACACTAATATGTCTGCCCCCACAAGATTGCATTGAAGAACATGGCTTTTGGTGGGACAAAATTCATCCAAACTAGCACAATGTCAAACACATCAAACCGTATGCTTTAAGTATGTGCAGTTTATATATGTATTAATTATACCTTCATAAAGCTGTTTAAAAAAAGGAAGAAAAGCAGAGTCTCCCTGACTCCTCCCTGTAGCCTCCTTCCACCACTTCCAGAATTCAGTCACCACTTAGCTTGGCCTTCAAGACCTTTACAGTGGCCTGGCTGCCCTCTCCAGCCTCTTCTCTTATTTCTCTCTTGCATGACAATGGGCCATGCTATTTTACACCTCTCTGACTTTGCACATGAAATTTCCTCCACCAGCTGGCCATCTCCTGCCTCACCCACTGAGTACTCCTGCACCTTCACCAGGACCCTGCTCATTGTGCTCTCTGGGAAAGCCTCCTCAACCCTGGTGGGGCACTTTCCTCCAGTCTTGGGTTCTGATCCACCCAGACTGCGTGACCACAAGAGAATTGTGTCACCTCCCTGAGCTGGTTCCTGATCACAGGGGGCTGCCGTTGGGTGTTTGGGCCTGTGCTCCATTGTCTTCAGTCTGGGCCCTATGAAGGTAGAGGTGCTGGGCACGGACACTTCCAAAGAAGGGAGAGGATTGGGGCCTCTGTCCCAGGGTCCATTAGGAGGTTCCAAAGTCTGTCTGCTGGTCTCATTCTCCAGGTCTGGCAGAAAACAGCACCAAGAGACTCCTGTAGTTAACAATTCAAGGGACGGAACCAGTGCCAGGCTCTGCAGTGATTCCATGGCACGGTGAGAGAGGAACACCACTAAGGGAACCATTCAGTCCACATATGTGAACTCCCAATGCCTTTGGTGACTTGCCCTGGCAGGCCTGGCTTCCACCTCCACAGATGCACAGGGTCCTGGGTAGGTCTCTGGCCTGATGACTGTGTAGAGACCGTGCCCCCCTTCCCACTCAGCTTGGCAGCCTTGGCCTTCCCACTCAGCTCCAGCTTTGGATGAGCTGGTCTTTCAGTTGGGTGCCAGGACAAATAGGTGAACAGGAACTCTCACTCTGCCTAGACCAGTCAGGGAACAGCGCACAGGTCGGGTAGGGGAGGCTGGGGGAAATCAGTCTTCGCAGATCAAATCTGGGAGGATAAATACCCAGAAATGGTGCCCCCAAGTTTCTAAGTTAGTAACTAGAAACACACGTGTGGACCAGGTGCCAAAAGTCCCTGCACCCCAGCAGCACATTTCAGGGGGCAGGGGCAGGTAAGAGCCCAGAGGCTCTGTTGGGGGTAACAAGCCTGGGCCTGCGGCAGAGATCCAGTTCCATGATGGTCACCCAACTGCAAGTCCCTGATCATGTGGCAGATGATCTTTTGTGCAATAGTTCTTGAGCACCCACCACGGGCTGGGCCTACGGGTCAAAACCAGAGGGACAACAACAGGGGCTGCTCAGATTGTTCACTGTTGAGCAGAACCAGCCACAAGCTGGTTGCTCTTGGATCCCATCCCACGCCTTCAGTAACTGGTTTCCCACCAAAGGGCTCATTCAAGGTCAGCCCCTCCTAGAAGGTGCCCTTTGGCATCACTCTTGGGGATGGGCCCTCTAGTGTCACACTGCTTTAAAATTTCCCAAAATGGCATCCCAAAGTGAGGTCCTGGAAACTCATTCTTCACCCCACACACCAGAGCTTGAGAAAGCTGCTAAGACTCCTGTTACCTCAGCATCTTCCGTTGCAGGGGATTTGCCGTTCACTCCTTTTATTCCAATTCACAAGTATTTTTAGGGCACCTGCTGCATGAGGGGCCCTGTACTAGATGCCCTGGGGGAGCCATGAATATCAGACCAGACAGAGGCTTGCAGCCAGCACTGACATTCACTGACTCCACAGCCTGCAGAGCCCTCAAGGAGCTCACAGCCCTGTGGGGGCACTGACAGGCAAACCCAGTTCAGGGTGCTCTGTGAGCTGATCAAAGAATGTTCTAGGAGAGGGAGGGAGGGAGGCAGGAATAGAACATGCTTTATCTCATTCTCATTCTTATCTCACGCTCCAGCAGAATTTTATATATTGGAAGTGTTGAGGGCCGGGACAAGCTTCCTGGGGATGGGCCCCTTGAACAGGCTTCAGGTAATAAACAGAGGTTTGCCAGGCAGATAAAAGGAAGAAGGGCAGCCCAGGCCAAGGAAAGAAATGAACAAAACTCAGAGAAACATCTCATGATGTAAGGTAAGGAGAACCTTAAAAGAGGTCCAAACTTTCCTGGGGAGTTCAGAGAATTCCAGAGAAATTCCCAGATTTAGTGATGGTGCCTCTGAGTCTTACACTGGCCTTATTCTTCTCCCTCCAACTCTATAGGGAATTTCTTCGAGGCAGCTCATGCTAAAAGCCCTTAGCAGAGTTTTCCTCCTAAGACACACTGAGTCCCCACTGAATAATTAGGATGCGGCTGAACCTTCCGAGAATGGCTTCATTCTCTAAAGGGTATAACTGCAGCAGCCCAGGGACTAGGGATCCTTAATTGATATATTTATCCACACTTGAATCTCATTTTCCATTTTGTAAGGGCATGTATCTTTTTTTAGCTGGATGAGCTTGTTTTTAAAAGCCTATTTTATGCGTGTACACAGGTGAAATGCAGAAGGGCTGCATTTGATAAGGAAGTGGCTTCATTCAATAATGTATTCCATAATGATTTAGGACCATAGGACTTTTTGTTCTTCTAAACCTGGGCTGCTGTATAGCCAATACACTGGTTTCCAACTTGCTCCCGACTCCATCTGATTCTGAAATCCAGAGAGGTCTCTCCAAGCTGGGGCCCTGCAATACACACTGTTAGAGTGGATGTGTTCAGCCTGCCTGGCCAGACTTCCCCTTTCAGGGAACTGGCATAAGGGCCATGAGGACAGAAATGACTGAGGGTACACTCAGGGAAGAACAGGAAGCTCCAATGAGGAGGACCCCAACCAACACACAAAGGGGGCAGAGGGGACAGAGACTGCAATGCCATCTGACCTTAACTTTTGGAAACCCTCAGGCGTGGTGCCTGCAGGAAGCAGTGTCTATGAGCTTGGAAATTAAAACCCTTAGGTGTAGGGGGGAGCCTGGTAATCTGGGCAGGTGGGGAGTGGTCAGGTGGGGGGACTGTAGTGGGGAAGTGGGTGATCAGAGCCCACTCTGGGAAAGTCCAGCACTGTACTTGGGGACTCCCTTGTTCCAGCTTCTTGCAGTGGAGAGGGGAATTTCTGGCCTCCTGGCCCCAAGAAACTGATTTCTCTGGGAATGGGCACTTGCCACCAGTCTTCTAGACCCAAGGGTGAGTGAATGGGAGTGAGTCTGTTTTTCCCAGAGGCTTGTCATACAAGCCGGGCCACCTTAGCTGTCTGCAGTCAGACCACCCTCATAGGCCTGATGGTGGCACTTCTGGGGATGTTGCTGAGGCCATGAGTCCAGACTCCCCAAGGGGCCCTTCATGCTCCCTCTTCTGGAACTGGTGGTCAGGTGCTTCCTCTGTCCTTCGCTACCTGGCCCATCTCTTGGGTTGAGCTGAGACCGCAGAGGTTGAAGGAAGATGGAGAACTCTGGGTATCGCCTCCCAAATCGCAGCTACTACCTGCACTAGACCTTAGCCCCAGATTGGATGACTGGGCTCCTGCTTTGTTCCAAGGAGACAATTCCTTAGGTCATTAAGACTGAAGGAAACTAATGTTTATTGAGTATCCTATGTGCCAAGCACTTTGCTAGGTCCTTTACCTCCATTTTCTCATTTAATCCCCCCAACCACCCAATGAAGTAGGTGAGGCTGAGGCCCAGAGAGGAGAAGTGACTCATTCAAGGGCACACAGCATGGGAAGCTTCTGCCAATTTCCGTTGTGGGGAATATGGTTGTTCAAAACAACCAAAAATACTGGATGAAATATGAAAAATGCCTTCTTAAAAGCATCAAAGAACTGGCAAGAAAGGAGTATCCAGGACAAAATTGAAGGAGAGGTGAGGACCCAAAGAAGTAAGGAGCACTGAAGACATTTTGGCTCTGTGGTATTTGCTGACACAGGTAAATCTGAACCTTAGGTTTAATGGTCTAGTGGGACAATGTGGACACATGTCAAAACTCAGGGCCTGTCCCAGGTGGGGAATCTGTAGGAAACTCTCCCAAATTAAGCTGGCACCCCAAAAGGCCTCATCCTCAGGGGAATGCAAAATAAAGGAAGGATGTCCCTGAGAAGTTGTAATCACAAGCTAGCTTTCACACAGAGTTGTAGCCCAAATTCATATCATTTGGGTGGCTCAAAAGCCTCAAACCATTAAGTGAGTTTAAAGTAATTCTGGACCATTGTGCCCCAAGGCATCTAGCAGAAGGACACCCAAATCCTCTCCGGGGAAGGCATCTTCATCCCAAGTCTCAACAAGTATTCACAAATAAGTTATCAAGGATACTGAGCAGTACAAAGCCAAAAATAATCACATGCACAAGGAAACAATGAGCAAAAACCAGCAGAAACTGCAGACACCAGACATGTACCTACAATGACTTCAAATTATGGAATTATCAGGCACAGATTAAAATAAATTTAAAAGACAAACTTGAAAACATCTGCAGGAAATAGGAAATTATAAAGAGTGACCTAATAGATCCAAAAAGGGAGCAAACAGAACTGCCAGAAATGAAAAGTACCATACTTGAAATTAAAAAGTGTAATAGAAGATTAGACTCATCTCTCTTCGACAATTTGTGAACTGGCAGATGGTTAGAAAAAAGCAAGAGAAAACAGTACAGTCAAAAGATAGAAAATATGGAAGAAAGGTGAAGACATATGAAAAACAGAGTAGTCTATATGTAGTAGGAGTTCTAGGAGAGGAGAGAGAGAATGGGGAGAAGCAATACTTGAAGAAATATTGGTTGAGAATATTCCAGAATTAATAAGAGACACAAATTCTCAGATGTTAAGAATTCCAAGGAATTCCAAGCAGGACTGAAAAAGAAGAAGAAAAGAAAGAAATTTGCATTTAAACACATATAGTATATTGCAGAGAGTACACACAAATATGAGAGAAAGAGAGAAAATGCTAAAAGCAGCCAGAGGAAAACAGCATGCCTTAGACTAACAGCTGACTTACCAATGATAGCAACAGAAGCCAGGGAAAAAACTGGACAACCCAGAATTCTTTATCCAGTGAAAATATCTTCCACAAATGAGCAGAAAACAAACACATTTTCAGACAAAAACTGAGAGAATGTGTTCCTAGGGAATTCTTATCAAAGAACATTCTAAAGGATGTACATTAGGCAGAAGGGAGGTGATCGTAGATGGGAGATCTGAGATGCAAGAAGTCATGAAGAGTAAAGAAAATGGTAAATATGCAGGTAAAGTTAAGCAAACATTGACTGTATAATAATAATAGCCCTTGTAAGCTTACAAAAGGAAAAAACAAGATGGAATTAAAGTACATAAAAACACCACACAAGTCCATGGGAGTAAACAGAGTTAAAATGTTCTGAGGCTTTGCATTATCAGAAAGGAAGGTAAAGGTATTGACTAACTTTAGACATTGCTAAGTAGGCATGTTGTAATTTCTAGAGTAACCACTAAAAGAGAGAGAGAGAGAGAGAGAGAGAGAGAGAAACACGGTGTATAACTTCTAATTACTAGGGGAGAAAACAGAGAATAAAAAAATAAAGAAAAATAAACAAGGAAAAGATGTGAAAAAGAAAGCACAAAATAGGATAATGGAGTTGAGAGCTCCACAATGCGTCTGGGTCTCGTTGCCTACTCCATGTGGGTTTAGAAAGCAGCCTCCCACCCCCGGAGCACCCCAACTGCCTCCTGACCCGGCCCCGACCCTCCTTGTCTATTGCATGGTCTGAGCATCAACAGGCTACACACCCCACCCCCTCCTCCGACCGCACGTGATACTGGGCTCCCTGAGGTGAGAGAGGCTCAGCATCGGCAAGGGACTGTCCTTGGGGACAGTTGAGATCAAGGTTGAGATCAGTGTGTGACCTTCTCTTTCACAGTCCCTCGAGCCGTGCCCAGCCTTGCCTCGAGGCTTGACACCTGTTAGCAGCATCAGCCCACCTCCACCTCCCTCCTTACCCCAGTTCTGCCAGTGCTGGGTTCAGAACTTTTAGCCTCTTCCATGGACTTTGGCAACAAACTCCCACCTATTTTTCTGGGTGCCACCTGGCTCTTCTAATTCATCCTTGGAGGCTGCCGAGGCATTGTGCTCTTTAGCTCAGAACCCACCCTTCACTTTGGAAGGCCTTCAGAGTCTAAATAAATAACACTGACAGCAGTCATCTGTTGAGCGCTTACTCTATACAGGCACATACTATGTGCTTCACAAGCAATGCTTTCATTTACTCTTCACAGCCATCCCATGAGTAGCTTTTATCATCAGCTCTGCTTTGCAAATGAGGAAACTGAGCCTCCATGAGGTGAACTAACTTGCCAAGTTTGCCCAGCTATGAAGCAGCAAACTCAGGCTATCTGCCTGATTCGGAAGGTCATGCCCTTAAGCACAAGCTGGCTTTCAGGATTTATACTGACTGGTCCCAAACTCCCATCTCAGCCTCATCTTCCCTGTATTCACCTATACTCTGGCAAGTAGTTCTCTGTCCCTTCAACATGCCTCGAATGATCCTGATTCCCTGCCCTCGCTCCCACAGATAACTCCTCCTGAAATTCCTTCTTCCATTTCCTGCCTTTCTGGAAATTCTCAGCCTAAATGTCTCCTCCTGAGGAAAGATCTCCTTCCTTTAGTGATTGTCAGAGGCTTGCTTATGTTTAAATGTGTCCATGTGTCATCTTCTTCGCTGGACAACAAGTTTACTGAGCACTGAGACCATGCCTCGGCCATCCTCCAGCCCTCCCCCCATCCCCACCTCTACCCCCCACCAAAGGATCCAGTACTATGCAGGCCAAGCTTCTGGGACTTAGTAAATGTTTCCTGAATTCTATTAAATCCAGTTCAGGCAGATTGATAGAAGCTTTGCACAAGCAGATCCTCTCCCGAGCAGCACAGCTTGGAGGCCAGGAGCACATTTTACTCGAGCTTGTCATGTGTGGCATCACCGGCATGCTGTTAATTCCAGCCACGCGCCCACCCTGCATGTGAAGCCATGAAGACGTTTCCACGGACAGGGGCCCTCCTGGGTGGTGTAAGGCTGGCTCTGACCTCAGGGCCTCTCTTCCCTGGAGCCTCTTGTTTCTCCTGACTTCAGAGATGAAGGTCAGATTCTGCAAATACCAACCCTGCAGCCCTGAAAGGGATGTGTCCCTCTGTGCCACCAGTGCCTGCCCCCTTTTCAGGACTCATAAAAAGCCATAAATGGCAGCTTCTGCAAACCTGCCACCTCAGACTTGGGCAACTTGAATTGGAGCAATCCCTATGGCTCTGGCGCTGTATGGATGTGGCCAGGTGCTGAGGAGACAAGACAGAACCAGAACAGATCAGACCTGCCCTTGCCCAGGAGGAGCTTACAGTCTAAGTAGGGTGATAAGACACATGGGAAAGCTATGCAGAAGGAAATGGGACAAGGCTTAATTACTAGTTTCCGGCCATAGGGGAAGAAGTTCCATAAGACTGAGCCTCAGAGGCAGGCTCCCTTGCACGTGAGGTGACTGGGCCTGAGGATGCCAGGAAAGGAAGCAAGTCTCTCCAACTGACAGAAACCAGGACCCATGGTGGTTCTCAAAGAACCAAGAGAAGGTGCACTCATACATCCAAAGCTGAGGGAGGAGGACAGGGAAGTGCACCAGGGAAAGGGTATGGATATCCCTGAGGCAACCAGCCCAGCTGGGTGAACAGAGGCCTGATGATAAAGCCGTGGAAAGGAGGTTGAGGTTGGAAATTGGGGCCTTCATGCCAGGCTCGGAAACTTGGGTCTTGATGGGAAGAGTGAGGCATCGCAGAGAGACTGACATGGGCAGGACTGAAGGAAGATACATCAGGTGGCCCTAATAGCCTCAGCAATATGAGTTGGCACTCTTCAGGGAACTTCCTTTCTGGGTCCAACAAAAGGCAGGAGAAAAAATAAAGCCTGGATCCATTTGAAAAAGGGAAAACCAGCCTCTCCCAAACCCAGTTCTTTGCTTTGGACCCAAGATCTTTAAAAACCCTTTGAAACCTCTCAAGCAATGAAGTTGTTTTTCTTTGAAACCATAAAAGAAGGTAGTACTGCAGTTTGTCTTGATGGCAGCATTTACAAGGTGGGGGTGGCTAACCAGAAGTAGGAGGTCTAAGCTAGGATCTTCCTGGGTGGTGACAGCTGGGTGCCTGGCAATGCAGCTCAGGCTTAAGGCAGTCTTTGGCATCAGACACTCCATGACATGCCAACTGGGTGACCTTGGGCAGGTCACTTAATCTTGTGAAACCTCAGTTTTCTCACCTCTGAAATAACGATGACACCTGCCCTCATCAGGAAGACTGCCTACCTTCCATGCATTTTGGTTTCTGCACATACCAACAAGGGTGCCAGGCTAATTGACATTCCAGTTGGTTTTTAGAATTTAAAGAGTCTGGTTATCTCTCCCTTCTGGCTATCACTGCAAGAGATGGATGTCTGGGAAGGCAAACTGTCCCAGCAAAGAAGCAGCCATCAAGAGTGGAATGGCCTCAAAAGGATGCTAGCTGGTCTTTGCCTCTGTGATCAATCTCACCCCAGAGAAGGGTGAAGTGGGTCTCCATCCCCATCAAGTGCTTAAGTGTGCGGCAGGGGGAAAGAAGCTGAAGAGCTTTGAGGACATCAGGGACTAGAGCTGGGTGGGTGGGTGCTCTATGGAAAGGCAGAGGTGGAGATGTGGTGGGAGAAGGAAGGGTACTGAATCTTAAAGACAGTGGTTGAACCTAGACCCTTATCTCACACCATAAAGAAATATGAGCTCGGAATGCATCATGGATATAAATTTAAGAACTAAAACTATAAAACAACTAGAAGAAAACATAGGAGAAATTCTTTGTGACATAGGATTTGGTGAAGATTTCCTAAATGGGATGCAAAAACATGAACTGTAAAAGAAAAAAATCAATACATTGATTTTTAAATCTTCATTAGGATTTAAAACTTTAGCACTTCAAAAGACACTGCTACAAAAATGAAAAGATAAGCCACACACTGGTAGAAACTACTTGCAAACTATGTATTCAACCAAAGACTTCATCTCAAATATATTATAAAAATCCTTACAACTCAATCATAGAAAATAAACAAACTAACTTAAAAATATGGGCAAAGGATTTAAAGAGATGCTTCACCAAAGAAGATGTATGAGTAGCAAATAAACACATGAAAAGATGCTTGACACCATTAGTCACTAGGGAAATGCAAATTAAAACCTCATGGATGGGAAAGAATTTTTGCTTCAACAAATGGTGCTGAGAAAACTGCTGTCCACATGCAAAAGAATGACAGTGGATCCCTACCTAACACCATATACAAAAATCAACTCAAAATGGATAAAAGACCCAAATATAAGAACCAGAACTATAAAACTCCTAGAAGAAAGCAAAGGGACTAATCTTCAGGATCTTGTGTTAAGCAATTGTTTCGTAGACTTTACACTCAAAGCACAAACAACAAAAGAAAAAATAGATAAATGGAACCTCATCAAAATTAAAAGCTTTTGTTCATCAAAGGACTTTGTGGAATGGGAGAAAATATTTGGAAACAACATATCCTATAAGAGTTTAATATCTAGAATATATAAAGAAATCCTACAGCTCAACAACAAAAAGAAAAACCACCAATTAAAAAATGGGCAAAAGGACAATGGAGACAGTTCTCCAAAGAAAATGTACAAATGGCCAAACCACACATGAAAAGATGCTCAGTATCATTAACAATTAAGGAAATGCAAACAAAACCAAGACAAGATACCATTTCACACCCAATAGAATGGCTACTATTAAAAAAAAAAAAAAAAGAAAATTACAAGTGTTGGAGTGGATGTAGAGAAATAGGAACACTCATTCATTGTTGATGGAAAAGTAAAATGGTATAGCCACTGTGGAAAACAGTTTGGCAGTTCCTCAGAAAGTTAAGTATAGAATTACCATATGACTAGTCAATCCCACTTCTAGGTATATACTCAGAAGAATTGAAAGCAGGGACTCAAACAGATATTTGCCCACTGATGTTCATCATGGGACTATTCATAATTGCCAAAAAGCTGGAAACAACTCAAGTGTCCATTAACAGATTAATGGATAAATAATGGAATATTAGTCAGCTATAAAAAGGAATGGAGTCTGATACATGTGACAACATGGATGAACCTTGAAGACGTAATGTTGAGTGAAATAAACAAGACATAAAAGGACAAATGTTATGTGAGCTCACTGATTTGAAATCATTAGGAAAAGCAAATTCATAGAGCAAAAACTAGAATATGGGTTACCAGGGGCTGGGATAGGGATAGGGCATGGGAAGTTAATGCTTAAATTGTACAGAGTTTCTATTTGGGTGGATGGAAAAGTTTTGGTAATGAATGGTGGTGAAGGTAGCACGACGTTGTGAATATAATTAACAGCACTGTATTATATGTTTGACTATGGTTAAAAGGGGGAAATTTTAGGTTGTTTATATGCTACTAGAAGGAAAATTAAAAAAAAAAAAAAACCATAGGAGACACAGTGAGCCCTAATGTAAACCATGAACTATATGTTACTAGCACAATTATAAAAATGTTCTTTCATGAATTGTAACAAACGTACCACATTAATGCAAGGTGTTAATAATAGGGTGGTATATGGGAACTCTGTATTTTATGCATGATTTTTCTGTAAACCTGCAACTTCTCTAAATAAATAGATTAATAAATAAATACAAAACAAACAAACAAACAAAAAAGCCACAATGAGATACCACTTCATTTCCACTAGAATGGGTAAAATTAAAAAGACTGACCATACCCAGTATTGACAAGGAGGTGGAGCAACTGGAACTCTCATACACTGCTGGTGGAAATGGTTCAATCACTTTGGAAAACAGCAAGGTGTTGACAGGGCCACATTCCCTCTGAAGACTCTAGAGGAAAAACCTTCCTTGCCTCTTCCAGCTTCTGATTCCTGGCTTCCTTTTGCTTGTGGCAGCATAACTTCCATCTCCTTTGTCTTCACATGGTGTTCTTCTCTGTGTCTCTGTGTCCCCTTTCGTATCTCATGAGGACACTCATTAGATTTAGGCCCACCCTAATCCAGTGTGATCTCATTTTGATGCTTATCTTAATTATATCTGCAAAGACTCTATTTTCAAATAAGATCACACTCTGAGGCTCTGGATGGACAGGAATTTTGAGGGGACACTATTCAACCCACTACCACAGTTTGGCAGTTTCTTTAAAAGTTAAACTTGGACTACCACATGACCCAGCCATTCCACTCCTCAGTATTTACCCAAGACAAATAAGAGCATATATTCGTACAAACACACATGAATGTTCCTAGAAGCTTTGTTTGTAACAGCCCCAAGCTAGAAACAAATCAAATATCCATCAACAAATGAATGGATAAACAAATTGTGGCATAGCCATACAACAGAATACTACTCAGCGACAAAAACGTACAAACTTGATATGTGCAACATGGATGAACCTTAAAATAATGATGTTGAGTGGTAGAAGACAGACAAAAAAGTGCACATTCTGCATGCAATTCTAGAAAATGCAAACTAATCTATAGCAACTGAAGCAGATGAGTGGTTGCCTGGGCGTGGGGTAGGAGGGTCAGGAAGGAGGGATTACCAAGGGGCACAAGGAAATGGGTGACTGGACGTGTTTGTTGTCTTGACTCTGATGATGGTTTCACAGGGATATATACATAGTTAAACTCATCAAAATTGTATACTTTTAATGTGCGGTTCACTATACATCAATTATACTTCAATAGAGCTGTTCAAAAGAAGGAGGAGGAAGAAGAGGAGGAGGTCGCAGCACTTGGCCCTCTCCTCAGCTCTTCTGGTTGTGTGTGGGTATAGATAGGTCTCCCCATGGAATTCGTATATCCTCTGCCACCCAGGTGTCCCTTACCAGCTTGGCTGCACCTCCTCTACATGTTCCAAGTCCTCGAGGGCGGGGCCATGCCTTCTGTGTCAAGTCTCTGCTGCTGAGGAGGAGGAGGAGGATGAAGCAGCCTCCATGGGCAATAGCAGAAGGGCTGCTCTGTCACTGAGACCAGCGGTGATGGCACCAGGATCCTGCTGGAGTCTACCCACCTGTGGGGCAATAATGCCACCTCATTCCTGCCTTGTTTGTGGAATGTGAAGCGACTCACTCCAGAAATGCTCCCAACATTGCTGCGGAACTGGATGAGGCAGGGATGAGATGCTGGGTCATGCTCAGCTGCTGAAAGAACTGAACAGCTGGGGCTTGCCCTTCAGGTTGGGGCTGTCAGACAAGACGGTCCTTATGTAATCTACGTAAGTGTGAAATCCTGGAGTCATTGCTATGTGCAAGGTGCTCCTCGATGCCTGCTGAACCCAGATTCCAATCTTTGCCACAGTGACCTGATGTGAAGTCTTAATGGTCCTGTGGCTAGACTGGTATTCCAGTTGAAGTACCTAGAGGCTGACGACCTTGCTAAACCAAATCCAGAGTTTTCTCCCTCCCAGAAGCCAGGATAGTAATCCTGCTTGGTCTCTTGATCTTGACTTTCTGAGGACTCTACATGAAGAAGGTAATTTCTGTTACATTAAAGCCATCTTGGGGCCCTCCACCCTGTCGTCAATCCTGACAATATCTATCACCTGCCCTCGACCCCTGTGGATTTTCTTTGATAGCATTAGCCTCTCTAAGGAAAGCTTGATTCAAAAACCCAACCACGAAATGGATATAAAAGTTAGGGCTCCTACTTACACGGCAAAGCAATTAGACACGTGATGGGCAGGTGTCCTGGGATTCCTTTAAATCATACATTCTCTCCCAGGCATCCACAAAATAATCTGGTTGGCAGAATCTGCACGTAGGTGGACTTCCAGGTGGGCCTGGGAACCGAGGTGGCTCTTCTACTGACAGCCATCCCTCTCCTCTGGGGCCTTCTGTGGCCCCATTTCCACAGGAAACTCTGACTTTGAGACGGGCTGGTCTGTGGTGGGTGGAGGGTGTGCAGCAGATGGTCTGAGCTTCATCTCTGGCCCATTAGTGACACCCCACAGACCTTGTCCTGCTGTCTGGCTGTGGCCAGCATCAGTGTTCTCCCCTCCCTTGGTCCAGAGTCTCTGTAGATTCAGAACCTGGCAGCACTCCCCACCCTCCCAGGCAGTCCTGACCAAGCTCAGCACTTTGAATGGTGGCAAAGTCCTGCTTCATAGGTCTCTCACCCAGGATACAAGTGACAGGTAACCTGGCAAATCCCCCAAGGACGTTTTTTAAAATTCAATTTTATTGAGATATAGTCACATACCATACAATCATCCACAGTGTACAATCAATTATTCACAGTAACATTGTATAGTTGTACATTCATCACCATGATCAATTTTCGAACATTTTCATTACTACACCCAAAAAAGGATAAGAATGAAAGTTAAAGTAAAAAAAAGAACACCCAAAAACATCTCATACATTCCATATCTCCCTATTATTCATTTACTTTTTGTCCTCATTTTTGTATTCATCTGTCCATACACTGAGTGGGAGCCGCAAGGTTTTCACAATCACACAGTCACACAGTGTAAGCTATATAGTCATACAATTGTCTTTAAGAATCAAGGCTACTGGGTTGCAGTTCAACAGTTTGAGGTATTTCCCTCCAGCTATTCTAATACACTAAAAACTACAAAGGGATATCTATATAATGCATAAAAATAACCCCCAGAATGAGTCTCAATTCTATTTGAGATCTCTCAGCCACTGAAACTTTAGTTTCCTTCCTCTTCCCCCTTTTGGTCCAAGAAGGCTTTCTCAATCCCATGATACCGGGCCAAGCTCATCCCGCAAATCATGTTCCACTTTGCCAGGGAGATTTACACCCCTGGGAGTCATGTCCCACGTCCCCTGAGGACTTTTAATTGAAATCACATGCCCAGGATGTCCCTGGCTTCCCCCAGTGAGCATGGCAGAGTGAGAGATCTCTCCCCAGGCCAAGTGACTGCACAGGGCTCGGCACGTTGGTACAGTACATATTTCCCCAAAGCACGTATATTTTAACAGAACAGTCTTCCCAGGAGTGCCCTCATCCCCACAGGCATATGGGGAGATGAGGGTGTGAATAAGCAGGGCACTAAAGCCAATTGCAGAGTCAGATGGAGAAGGATGCAGGGTTCTGAGATCCAAGACCTATTCTTGGTGCTCCAGGAGAGATATCTAGTATTTAACTTGCACCCTGCACCCCAAACAGACATCCATCTAAGCAGCACCTGGTGGGTGGGTGGGAGATGGAGGAGAAGGCATTAGGTTCCTGACCCTGAGACCACCTGCTTCCCTAATGAAAGCTCAGGCCCTGTCCAAATATTAATTGGGCACCTACTACGTGCTGGCACTGGGGATTCAGTGGTGAACAAGATGGACATGGCCACTGCCCTGTGGTTCTCGCAGCCTCATCCCTGCAGCATCAGCTCCTAGATGTCACGAGGCAAGACCAGAGTTGGCCAGATTGGTGCCCAAAGCAGCCCAGGTAGAACTCCATAATTCCATCCATGCATGAAGGGAGAGAGGACTCAGGGCAGGGCAGAGCAGGCCCAGATACAGAGCTGAAGCCACTGAGAGCTCAGAGGGATGCGGGTGTGAATCCTGGGCAGGTTCAGTGAGTGACCAAGGCTGACCTGGTACTAGGAGGTTCTGAACAAAATGGTGGGCCACACCAGGGCCTCTCCTGTTGGCCTCAGGCCCTGCCCTCGGTCTTAGTAGTGCAGCTCCTGCATCAGGGGCCAGAGGGCCAGCAGCAGGGGCCTGGATTGCAGGGAAATAGCAGAGTGCACAAGTGAGTGGAGAACTTCAAACCTGGGGCCTGGGGGTGGAAGGAGAGGAGAAGCCCAAGTCGACAAGGAGGTGACAGTAAAGAACAGTGCAACTCATTTGTCACAGTCAAAGGGGTAGACTTGGGTCAGTACTACGGACTCACAGCCTTAGCTCCCACACGTTCCCAGCTGAGATGCCAAGAGCACCTAAAACCCTCCATTGCTCCAGCTGGCCTCCAATCTCTGCTTCATACTCACCACCTCCCTCTGAGTCCTCCACCCCAGGCCTTCTTGGCTACGATGCCTGTGTCCAGCCTGTGCTCTACCTGTGGACTCAGCATCAGAGCTGGATTTCCTTGGCTTGACTCCTGGGTAGTCCCATGTCCAGCTGCCCATTCCATCCTCTGGCTATTTTGGATCCTACCTGACCCAGCTCTGACCCCATCCCTGGTAAACTATCAGGTGCCCTGCAGGGCTTTCCCTGACCCCACTTGATGGGGGATGGTCTAGACAGAAACAAGGAGGGTGTCTCTCTAGCGGAAGAGAGCAAAGTGCAGAGAATCCAAAGCCTGACGCTTTGGAAAGAAGCCAGGGGCCACTCAGGAGCTGCATGGGGAGGAAGCCTAGGACCACTGGGCAGGCATGAGCTAAAGGCAGGTTCAGCTCAATATTCAAGAGACAGGGATGTGAGGGCAATCAAGGCTGAGGCTGAGAAGCCCCCTGGAGACCCCAGGAGCAGAGGTGGGAGGTGTTAAGAGCTTCTAAGCTGGGCTCAAGGCCAGGACTCAGAGATGGGAAAGAACTCAGCAAGTGGCTGGAGAGAGTTTTCCACTTGGGTATCTTTCTAACCTGGGCTCATTGTGTTTTTGTCTTGGAGCATCTCAGAGATGCGGCTGGCCCCTGAGGGGCTAGACAAAGCAAACCAGACAGATGGGAGAGACCCACAGGAGGAAGGCCCATAGTGATCAAGATGGCTGGGCCCTGAGGTTGGGAGTAGCCTGCCGGGTGCTCTGAAGAGTGTGCGAGCTCGCTCAATTTGCAGCCCATGCCCCATTCTCTCCAGGGCACGTCAATCCTGGAGCACTGCACTCAGAACGTTTTCTTAGCTCCTGCAGGCTGCAAAGATGCAGTTAGTACATCTTGCCCCAGGAACTCCAGGTTAACTGCTCCCACCTGCTCATCTCCCAAAATCTGGAGCAAAGTTGGGGTGAGACAAAAGACACATATAACAATTCGGGATCCCAAGATCTCAAACACCAAACAGTTAATTCGGTTTTGGAAACGTTTAATCAACTCCCCCGGAGAACGTGGCTCCAAGGGTCCTCATAAATGAGAATGATGCCGAGATGCCACCACCCACCAGTCGTACCAGCGTCATCTGCAGCCATCTGCAGCTCCATGGCACATGCTGACCTGAGTGGAGGCAGTGAGAAGCCCAGCACTGGAACCAGGCTCTGCCCCATCTGCTGTGGGATCCTGAGTGGATCGCTCCTTCCTTGGTCTCGGGTTCCTGATCCACAAAACACCAGCTGCTCTGTCAGGCTGTGCATGGGAGCCACTGTGCTTAGCGCAGCTCACTGCCCCAGTGCTGAGCTCTGGGTAAAACATCTTGGCCACTCCTGAACTTCCCCCAAACCTCTGGAGCCCGTGGAGAGCTTGGCCGGCACACAGCATCCAGAGACCTGCCTCTGAAACCAGCCATGTGGCTCTGAGTAACCAAGGACAGCCAAAAGGAGAACTGGAAAAGAAGAACTGAGAAAGGAGAGGAGACCGGGGAACAATACTCAGCTTTCTTCCCCAGACCCACAGGGCTCAGCACTGCCCAGACTCTTTGCTTTTCTGCGGGGGATAATGTGGTACAAGCTAGATAGGCTCTGAGGCTTCTCCACTCTGTGGCCTCGGCCAAGTGACCGCCCTGCTCTGTGCCTCGGTTTCCTTACCTGTCAGATGGCCCACTTGTGAGGATTAAATAAGAATGTGTGTTAAACAAGTGTCACATGACACACCTCTCTTAAATGTAACTTCCCTCTTCGCTTCCCTTCTACGCCATCGCCCCACCATCCAGCACCTGTTCTGTTGCTCTCAGTTTATCATAAGAAAATTAGGAGTCTCACTCCCCAGGCTTCTGGATGACATGGTTAATGACTGACTGTAAAAATTGGTAACTACAGTATGAACAAACAAAAATGTGGGCATTTCGTGTTGCTTCCTTTACAATCTATTGTGTTTTTCCTAGAAAATTCTACTACTGCACAGAACCCAGTATTTTGGAAGTTTCAGTGGATAGGAATAGCAAAACAAAAACAAAAACAAAAACACTGTCAGTTCAAATAACTTAAAAAAAAACTGAAACCAAATTTATTTTTAGTAGTGCCTTTTTGGGGGCAAATATTTATTTTAAAACAGCAAGAATAGTCGCGCACACACACTCAAACAGGATTCCTCCTACAAAGCCTTTAGCACTCAATCTCAGGAAATCCCAGATTCCTTTTCAACTATTCCACTCTGACCCAAATCCAATTTCAATTCACTGTAAGAAGAGAGTAGCTTCTACTCTAGTAGACAGAATATGAAATTAATTTTTCCATTGTCAATAACATTTTTTGAGATAGTAGTGTCACAATGTTTAAAACAAATTTGTTCAGAAGTATTTTACAACTAGCTTTTACACTGATTATTTTTTATCATGCCTTATTACTATTTTGGTTGGGGTGTAGCCTTGTTAGTCTTAAATCATCTTTTACTGGGAATTGTCATGCTGATTTTGTATTTCACTAGATTAAACAAGGAACCACATATTGGGTTAGCCAAGCAGAGCATTAGCTGGCATAATCTCTAATAGGAGTTCCATCTTTTTCCATTGAATAGTTTTAAGTATTTGTCTTGTACCTGAAGTGTTGGCATTTTTTCTCTTTTCAGAAACAGAGAACCAAAAGGAACGTTAGGTTAAGTGGCCTTTGAGGGGGGTGGAGGAATGCAAGCTCCAAATTGACACAAACTCAGGACTTCTGGGATTTTTTGCACACATAACAAGAGAGAATTGAAGAAACCAACATACCTGTGCCAATAAACCCCGACACATTCACCCTGGGTCCTCCAGCTAAAAAAAAAAAACAACTGAAACCAAATTTATGTTTAGTAGTGCCTTTTTTGGGGGCTAATCTAGAATGTGGTAGGCCCTATTGGGCAAGGGCATTTAGGTGCCTGGGTCTGAGGGGTGCAGCAGGCAGGGCTGGCTTCATGGGTGTGTGATTTGTGCTATGGCACAGGGCCTTGGGCTCAGAAGGGCCCATGCTCAGAAGAGCCCCACTCAAGATTTAATGCTCTGTGGTCACCATCTTGAAATTCTTAATGCTTTTATCTTTGAGTATGAGTTTGGGTGTGAAGTCTGATGGGAGAATGAAGCATGTGCTAGGGGCTTGAAGCCTCAACTGACATGTAGTTCCGCCTCCCGCCACCTCCCTGCCTTCCTGGAACAGATTCTCAGTCACTGGTCCCCTCCCCCTAGCCAGTGACCAAAGCCACCCTCCACCCCTGGCAGGGGTCTGGGCACAGATGCAAGAGGGTCAGGGTTGGGGGTGTGTTCCTCATGTGCCATGTTGTGAGGCAGTGCCCCAAGTGCTATGAGGATCTACACTTGTTCTGCAAGTATTCCCATGCCCACTGAAGGCAACTTTAAGTAGCAAATTAAGAAAACACCATTACAGGTTGAAACAGAGATGGCAAAGGAAAGAAAAAAGCTCTTTCCTGCTTTTTGAACAAGGGGACCCATGTTTATTTTCATTTTGCACTGGGCCCCACAAATTATGTAGCTGGCCCTGGCAGCAGGCACTTGTTAGAGAAGTTCCAATTCTGGGAAAGTTGGAAATAGCCACATTGTGGAGCATAGAGACTTTTCCCGGCAGGGCTCAAGCAAGGAGGCTGCTAAACAGAACTGAGGCCCAGGCGAGGCTGGAAACCAGATGGGCAGTGTTAGCCACCAGCCACATGGGGTTTCCAGCAGCACGTAGCAGCCTGGGAGCAAAAGAGAAGATAGCAGATGGCTGGACTGAGGCAGGTGGGGCTTGCATCTTTTCGTTTTGTTTAAAATGTTGACAGTCATGCACAGCTGGTGGGAGTACACACTGGTACAACTTTTGGGACACATCTGGCATTAACTAGGAAAGTTAAAGATGCACATATCCCATAGAGAAATTCATGCATGAGTGCACAAGAAGATAAATATGAGTGTTACAGCAACATTGTAAGAAATACTAAAAAAAAAAAAAAGCAAAAAAACTGGGAACAACGTTAACATTCTTCAGAAGGAGAATGGACACCGATATATCCAAACAGCAGAATACTATACAGCAGTGAAGAGGAATGAATCAGAGCTTTCTGTGTCAACATGGAAGATCTAGAATGCAACATGGAGCAGCCCTGGGGGCACACATCATTTATGAGTCCCAAGGAGGGAGGAGGTCCTGGAGCAGGGAAGAAATGGTCTCCTCTTGGGGAATGTGAGAGGCCATCTATGAGACCCACCTGTGTCTAGAGCCATCAGAGGTCCAGTGCCTGAACTTCCTCTACTGGAAATTTACTCCTCTTGGTCAAGGTTAAGTGCTCTGCTGGAAAGCAAAGAGACCCATGGTTTCCTGGCTCTGCAGAGCTCTGCTGGGCAGTCACTGGTCACAGCCTGAACCCCCTTCCACTAAAAAGCTCCTGGAAGGAAGGAGCAGCAGGGTAAAGGACAAAATTCTGGCACATACTAGTATTTAGGGATAGGTCAGATGAAGAGGTGTCAGAGGAGGCACCTGAAAAGCATCACCAAAATCACAAGAATTTTAAGGAGAAACTACAGCTACTGGTCAAACATGATGGAGATAGGTCATTTCAGAGGAAATCATTTAATAATTTGACAATTAAGAAGACACTGGTAATCTTTGCCACCGCAGTTTTGGTAGAATGATGGGCTGGAATCCAGATTTTGTGAGAAGTAAAGGGAAGTTGAGGAAATGGAGGCACAAAATGTGGTCTGCTTTCAAGAACTTTGAAATGGGCACAGTGGGAACTTCAAGGGGAGAGAGGTTTAAGCTAAGGTTTTTTAGAATGAGAAATAATTATGCTTGTAGGGTGAAGGAAATGAACCAGATGCAAGGGAAGGATTAGGGAACCAGAGAAAATGGGGTAATTTATTGAACTGGATCCTGGAAAAGGCAAGAGAGGGTGAGAAGGAAAGTCCAGAAGGAAGGTTAGTCTTGGAAATGCTGGCTAGAAGCAAGGAAGGAAGGGACCAAGACCCTGACATACTCCACTTGCCCAGTGAGGCATTCGGTAAGGTCATCAGAGACAGAGGTAGCAGAAGGGTGGGCAATTTGAAGAGACTTGGACAAGCAGAAAACAGCTCCCACGGGGAACCGGGTGAGTGGCTGGCTGGGTGTGAATAAAAGGACTGGCAAAGAGGACAGAGGGCCTTGCTGAGCTGAAAACCATGAGTCTGTAGTAGGACTAATTTTCTTTTGTCCTAGCAGAGCTTGACAGCCCGAAGCCCCACTGAGAAGATGGAAGGCTGGATTATTCCAGGCAGGGGTAGGCAGAGAAGGTAGAGCTGGACATGGGGCTTGAGGTCTCTGAAGAGTGCCAGTCAGACGACAGCAGCTCTGGCCAAAACTGGGCTTGATAGAGAAAAGAAACTTTTCCAGTTTTCTTTTTAAAAGGAGAAAATAATCTGTTGTAATCTAAAAGATATTAAATAGAGAAGTCATTTAAATGACTGGGGTTGATGTTTTCAACATACAAGTAGCAACCAATTTGCTTCTGAGTGGTTCCACTGCCTTCTGCTTCCAGTGCCTTCTGTGACACCTGACCTTGCCAGCTCCCAGCCTCATGTCCGCCCCACATGCTCAGAGATAACTGTAGGATGAGATTCCTGTTTTTGCTCCCCACTCCCACCCCGACCCCACTCCCCTTGCAGGTGACTGGTGCCACAGGGGCTCAAGGAGGAAAGTTTACGTATGTCTAAAAGATGGTATTTTGGTCTAGTTGATGACCTGCTGGAAAAAATGACTGGCTTGAAAACTACTATATCTAGTTACTGACTTCTGAAGAGAGACCATGCTTGCTGATCCCTGCAGCAGTTTTATAACCGCTAAACATCTTTAAGCAATTTTTTTTTTTTTCAGAATTTAGGGCTGGGGAGTGGGGGAGGTCTACTTTTTTGTGCTTTATAATTTTTAACTCAGTATCAGCCAATTATTCCTGCTCTTCACTGTTTATAGTCATAAAAAGTCAGAATTACCTAAATATCTAATGATAAGATTTGTTTGTGGTTTCCTTTTTACTTACTAGAAAAACGTGTCCATGAGAGAAAAATTTTAAAAAAAAATGCAGATAAACAAAAAGAGAACTGCAGGATGTGTGTAATCCCTCTCAGAGATAACCATGTTAGTTAACACCCAGGAACAAGTCCTTCTAGCTCCTTCTCCAAGCCTGTATATAATTGGAACACAGCATACTAATTTTTTGCAACCATTTTTAATTGCCTTAAGGAATCCAGCTCTCCAGGGCTCACATCTTCTGTCTACCACCCCAAAAACCTGCACACCCTGTGTCCTGGGGAAGGGGTGCCGGAAGCAAGAGTTGAGGGTGCTGTGAGGCTCACCTAGAGAAGAGGAGAAAGAAACTGTTGGCTTCCCTTGGTAGGTGCAGTAACTACATCTACTTCAGGGACTGCAATGCCCTCACTCTGAATAATCGTGTTAACAACCTCTCCTGGACATCTGTGAATAATCTGGAACCTTGTAATTTGTGCATTTGGAGAGATCCACAAAGCCATGGTGGGTCCCTCAACCAGAGACACTCAATTCATGGCTGGGTGGAGTCCATGAAATTTGATCTTAGCCTAAACAGGACAAAAGTTTAGGAACAAAGTTTGGAAGTACAAACAAGCTAACAATGCCAACAACCATCATGAAAGGTTGTTATGCTGAAATAACATGGTAAGTGTGCCTTTCTCCTCGTGCAGAGCATTCTAATATGTCCCCTGTTACTGGCCAGCCATCCCTGGAGAATTTGGGGCAGGAACCAAAGTCCAGAGAACCAGCAGCCACTCAGCCCACAGGGACCCCCCAGCTGCCCTGTGAGTGGGGAGCAGTGAGGAGGGACAGGACCAGCATTGCAGATGGGGGTCAACCCAGTAGACTCATACCAAGGAGACCAGTGCATCTGGAGGCCCTGCAGCCTGGAGAGTGCTGTTTGGGGAAGAGGAGGACAAAAGTCACATGCCCCTTATATAATGAGCAGTATGGGTCCATGTTTGCTTGAAAAGGACCAGATTATACGTCATGCCCTGGGTAAGATACTGCTTAATGGGTACAGGGTTTCCTTTTGGGATGATGAAAATGTTTTGGAACAAAATAGAAGTGATGGTTGCACAACATTGTGAATGTACTACATGCTACTGAAGTGTCCATTTAAATGGTTAATTTTATGTTATATTAATTTTACTGCAATAAAAAAGTTATTAATAAGAAAAAAAATTTCAAGAGTTTTGGATGAGCTGTGAGTATTCCACAGGAATTCAATCTACAAATGAGCAAAAAAGATGAGACTCGGGATTGGCAGGAATGAGGATGGTGCAATCCCCCCCTCTATCCACCCCTTACTTTTCCCAAAAGAAACCCATTACCCAAAGGTCCAGGGAGATGGCCCAATGAGTCCCTGGAGGCAGCATGGGGTGGCAGCAGAAGGAGAGAGGCTTCTGCTTCATCCAGTCTTGGAAGGGGCCGACATTTTTAAACAAGGCAGGGTGTAATGAAGATACCTTCCAAGTCCTGGTTCTGAGTGCAGAGATGGGCCCTGAATCCCTGGCTTGCTGGTCCAGGGACGTGGGGGTCTGCATTTACCTAGGAGCTCAAGATGTGCAGCTAGGGTGGAACTGGGCCGACCTCACCATCCAGGTAGCCTTGTGAGACCAAGGGCAAGCAGGGCGGCCTCAGCCCCCACCCCAGCTTCATCTGAGGTTCCAGCCCACTGACTTAGTGGGGACAGGGTCTTCCCTCCACTCCCTTCTTGCTCTTTCCCACTGGATTTTATTGCTCTTCCTCTGCCTGCTTGGCCCATTCAGGAATGAGGGATGGGCTGTGACCCTCGGAGGTAATGCCTTCCTCTTCCACAGTCAACATTCCTGCTGCAGCCCCTGCTTTTTCAGTCTTCAACAGAGAAAGGCAGGGCAAGGAGAGTTTTTTCCAGGTCCCAGGACACATCCATGAGCCACATTCCTAGCATAGTCTCCAAGAAAACCAGGGGTAAACTGGCTTCAGGAGGCCACACGGTGTACGGAGGAAGCAGTGGTCCAGACAGATCAGGATTTTAATCTTGGTTCTGCCCCATTCCAGCTATGTGACCTCTCTATTTTCTGGCCTATAAGATAGGGATCTTTGCAAGGTTATGAGGTTTAACCTGAGGCCATGTTGGTAAACCACCTAGCACCTTACCTGGCATACAGTTGGTGCCCAGTGAATATGAATTTCCTTACCTCCTTCCCCAGAGGTCCCATCATGCCTTCTCATGAACTGAGTAAGAACATCCTAGAGATCGTGGGGTGGGGGTGGGGGGACGGGGACACAACATTCATCATTTGCTCAACCAACATTTGCACAAATGAGCTGAGCACCCTGGAGCATCAATTTCACTTAAAGATATTTTTGGAAAAAACTATTATTTTAATATTAAAACAGATAGGGAGCAGCCCAGCTTTGCAAAGACTCAGTGCGCCGCGGCCTGCAGCACCCAGCAAGCACCCGCTCCACCGCCAAGATGCCCAAGAGGAAAGTCAGCTGGGCTGAAGGCAGGGGAAGGAGGCACCCAAGAGGAGTTCGGGGAGGCAGTCAGCTAAACCTCCTGTAAAAGTGGAAACGAAACCAAAAACGGCAGCGGGAAAGGATAAGTCTTCAAAAAAAAAAAAAGTGCAACCAAAAGGGAAGAGGGGAGCAAAGGGAAAACAAGAAGTGGCTGACCAAGAAACTAAAGATTTACCTGCAGAAAATGGAGAAACCAAAATGTGGCGAGTCCAGCTTCTGATGAAGCAGGAGAGAAAGAAGGCAAATCTGATTAATATTGTATACCATGTCCAATCAGTGGTCCCTGTTTCTCCCTTATTCTACAATCCAGAGGAATATTTTTATCAATTATTTTATTATTGCAAGTTTTTAGTAGCTCCAGGAGAAACATTTTTAAGAAAACCCACCTCATCCCATTTTTAAAGTGTAAATGCTTTTTTTTTTTTTTAAAGAGGGGACATCATTTGCTGCTTATTCATTTTTTGGTACAACCAGAAAATAGTGGGATATTGAATTACAAGAGGCTTTGACTGTCTTGGATGTCAACTTAATATTCCATAGAGTGGGGGAGAGGCAGTTTTTATACCCTATCATATAACACATACTAAATGATGATTTGGAGTCAAAGTCATGCATTTAACATGTGTTAATCATTTTAAATTACTTCTATTCCCTTGTGTTTTAGAATTATTTCTTAAAACTACTCCCTGATCTTGGCTCTCCCTGTCAGAACTGTGGGCATTCTGTAACATCCTTGGTCATAGTCATCCAGCTTTCCTAACAATTTTGTCATATGCTGAGAAAGATTGGAAATGTGAGTAAGTAGTGTATATGATACTAAATTGTGAATTAGTGGGACTTACTATGTAACAGCTTACCAACATTTGAAGATCTTGGTACTTGATATCCTCTTAGGGAAAACACGCCTCCAAATCTTAAGCTGGAAAGTCACTGGAATAACTTTAGAAAAGAATTACAACTTCGCAGCTTTTTAGATTTTCAGTACATACATTAAGAATTGTATACAAATTGTTCAAAATGTCTGTGTGCTGATCTTCAGAACAACCAACAAAATCTCAATTATGAAAGAAAAAAAACCAATTATGGAGAACAATGCAAAATTTCATTAACTTTAAAGAAAAATATGAGCTGTTTGGCTGATGCTCCAGACTTCCCAGGGATGCCATACAGGGCAGCCTGAAGATGCTAAGATGCCCAAGGACATGACTTCAGGCCGGATTCACGCAGTTCCCCACCTTGTCCTGCAGTGAGTCATGAACCAGAAGTGACATGGTCCCTCCCTAGGATATCAGGATGGAAGAGAACTGGTCCAGCAGACACACCAACCAATGACACAATAAGGCCCTGTGCTCACTATCCTCAGACCCTTGTTTGCACATCTGTGTCTTTCTGGCTCACCAGTCATCTTGCGGCAGTATCTTCCAAGATTACCTCGCTTTCAATTCTCAGTGAAAAAGCACTCCCATTTCTAGGAAGCCTTCATAAAATTTGCTGTATGTCAAACCGTGGATGTTCAGCCAGGCTAAAGTCGTTTTTCTTACTCGCCTCCCATTCCAGCCCCCTACTACTTCCCCAGGAGATGTCTGGATCATTCTCCAAGGTCAGATTCTGGGATGTGAACTGAAGGCGACCCCATCCATTTACCTTTCTACCTGCACCCTACTGGACCCAGAGAGATCTGCGGGCTTCTTTTGAGATAGGTAGGCCTGGGTTGTGAACCAGATCACGTTGAAAAATGTAGCTCTGAAGAGATCTAAGATGGCAGCATAGAGAGGAGTGGAAGCTAAGTAGTCCCCCTGCAACAACTTAAAAAAAAACCAGAAACAACTAGTATACAATCCAGAATAACTGCAGGAGGACAGATGTGAACGTCCAATCATCATATACCAACCTGATTTGGGAGGAATGCCCAAGATCACAGAACAAAATCTGTAAGTAAGAACTGCAGATCCAAATCGGGAGAACCCTCCCCCATAGCCCGAGCTACAAAGCCTCGTGGTGCCAGAGAGAAGCTATCTCCCAGCGAGTGAATATAGCTCAGCTGAGCTCCAACTGGGGTTTTAATTAGTGACTGTGAACTGCTCACTACAAGGTACAAATCCCCAACAAGTAGACAGAGGCTTTTGGTGACGACTAACCTTGGAAAGCCAGAGAGTCTCCTCGGACTAGCTCTGTTCCTTTTTCAACTCAGTGGAGAAAGCCTTGGCCATTTTGAGTTCCCAGTTCTGTGACCCAGACAAGGGTGTGGCACAGGCAGAGAGAGACCACTGAAATGCTAATGACCTCTCCCTAAGGCATCCGTCTTCTCTAAGAGGAAAGGGGTGGGGCCCAGCTTTACTGCCTGCCTTTCATTCAGAACTTACACCAGTCAAGAATTATAGGCTAATCTTTGCATCAGGCAGACAGCCTCCCTGCACAGCCCGGCGGCCCAGGGCTTAGCTTGAAGGACGAGATACACAGCCTTCCCTCAGCAGAGGTCCTGGAAGATCACAGCTGAGAAGGGGGACCCACTTGGAAAACCCAGGGACGCTATGTCAATGCCAGTGGTATGTGGGTCAGTGACAGAAAATCTGGGGCAAAACTGAAATGAAGGCTTAGACTCTTGCGGCGGCCTTGAATCTCTGAGAACCTGGGGGATTTGAATATTAAAGCTGCCCTTCCTCTCTGGCCACCCGTACACGTGCCCCACATTCAGGGCGGACAGTTCCAGCAACACACCCAAACTGAGTTCTCCAACTGAACCCCACAAGAATCATTTCTCCACACACCACAGAGACAGAGTTGGGGAGAACTGACTGGAGGCGTATAGGTGACTTGCAGATGCCATCTGCTGGTTAGTTAGAGAAAGTGTATGCCAACAAACTGTGTTTCTGAAAAATTAGATTGGTATCTTTTTTTTTTTACAACTTGAAAGAACCCTAGCAAGCAAAGCAAATGCCAAGAGGCCAAAAACAACAGAAAATCTTAATGCATATGATAAAACCAGACGATATGGAGAATCCAACTCAAAACTCCCAAATCAAAATATCGGAAAAAACACAGTACTTAGCAAAATTAATCAAAGAACTACAATCGAGGAACAAAAACATGGCAAAGGATTTAAAGGACATCAAGAAGACTATGGCCCAGGATATAAGCGACATAAAGAAGACCCTAGAAGAGCATAAAGAAGACATTGCAAGAGTAAATAAAAAAATAGAAGATCTCATGGAAATAAAAGAAACTGTTGGCCAATTAAAAAAGACTCTGGATATTCACAATACAAGATTAGAGGAAGTTAAACAATGTCTCAGTGTCCTAGAAGCCCACAGAACAGAAAATGAAAGAACAAAAGAAAGAATGAAGAAAAAAATTGAAAAAATCAAAATGGATCTCAGGGATACGATAGATAAAATAAAACATCCAAACTTAAGACTCATTGGTGTCCCAGAAGGGGAAGAGAAGGGTAAAGGTCTAGAAAGAGTATTCAAAGAAATTGTTGGGGAAAACTTCCCCAACCTTATACACAATATAAATACACAAAGCATAAATGCCCAGCAAACTCCAAATAGAATAAATCCAAATAAACCCACTCCGAGACACATTCTGATCAGACTCTCAAATACTGAAGAGAAAGAGCAAGTTCTGAAAGCAGCAAGAGAAAAGCAATTCACCACATACAAAGGAAACAACATAAGACTAAGTTGTGACTACTGAGCGGCCACCATGGAGGTGACAAGGTAGTGGCATGACGTATTTAAAATTCTGAGAGAGAAAAACTTCCAACCAAGAATACTTTAACCAGCAAAACTCTCCTTCAAATTCGAGGGAGAGCTTAAATTTTTCACAAACAAATGCTGAGAGACTTTGCCAATAAAAGACCTGCCCTACTTCAGATTCTAAAGGGAGCCCTACCAACAGAGAAACAAAGAAAGGAGAAAGAGATATAGAGAATTTTAACAGACATATATAGTACCTTACATCCCAAAGCACCAGGACACTCATTTTTCTCTAGTGATCACGGATCTTTCTCCAGAAGGGACCATAAGCTGGGACATAAAACAAGCCTCAAGAAATTAAAAAAAAAAAAAATTGAATATACTCAAAGTACATTCTCCAACCACAATGGAATACAAATAGAAGTCAATAATTTTTGAACTGTAACTCCACTATTTACTTCCTACATGATATAAATTACACGAACTCTAATGACAAATCAGTGGTTTGAACTCAGTGTAAAATATGTAAATTTAGACAACTATATAAAGGTGGGGGAATGGAAGAGTATAGGAACATAGTTTATGTGTCCTATTGAAGTGAAGGTGGTATCAAAAAACAAACAAGATTGATATGGATTTAAGAGGTTAATTTTAACCCCCACAGCAAACACAAAGAAATTATCAGAGAATATAACCATAGAGATGAAATGTAGAGTTTGGGTTAAGAGAAATGGGGGAAGGGGCAATGGGGAGTTAAGAAATGAGTGTGGAGTTGCTGTTTGAGGTGAAGGGAAATTTCTAGTAATGGATGGTGGGAAAGAGCATTACAACATTCTAAATGTGATTAATCCCACTATTGGAAGGCTAGGGAGGGGGTGGAATGGGAAGATTTAGACGGTATATATGTTTCCACAACTGAAAAAAAAAAAAAAGTCTAAATAGATGACGATTGAATGCCAAGGATGAACTTGGATGGGATTGGAGGATAGAGGACAGGTGGCTCAAAGGGACACAGTTGAGACATAAGGAAAAGGAAATACAGAATGTAAGCTTTGTATCATTGTTGAATCTCTTGTACTTCTTAGCTGCGCTTAATGGAATTGCATGAAAGAATGTTCTTGTTCATGGGAAGTGTATACGTGAATTACAGTGTATGTTCAAAGATGTGTGCAGCTAGCTCTCATACGTTCAGAAGACAGAGCAATAGATGATGAATGATAGATAGGGAGAGAGGGAGGGAAAGAAATAGCAATGTGACAGTATGTTAAAGTTGGTGGATTGAGCTATCGGGGGAGGGGGGTCAGGATATGATGGAATTCTTTGTATGGGGTTAGTATTGTTTTTGCAACTGTTCCTATAACTTTGAATTTATTTCAAAAGAAAAAAAAAAGAAAAAAAAAGTAGCTCCTTCTCTGAATCAATCACCATGTTAGCTAATTTGAGTATTTGATACAAACAGAAAAACGTTAACAGTGACCATCTCTGAGCGGCAAGGATATGGATGGTTTCTATTTTCATCATTTTGGTTACCTGTATTTTCTCATTTTCAATAATGAGTATTGTTTGTATATAAACAACGAAAAAAAGGAGGCATTAACGTTCCTCTCGCTTAGCTGTTTCCTAATTTTACATTCTGAATCACAGCTCAGATTCAAAACAGAAAGTCATGGAATGTTTTCCCATAAGATGTGAGAGTGGAAATCCAATAACTCCTGCATATTGCCCTTTAACAGGCTGAACCAAATTCCAGTTTATACTTATGTTTACAAGATCAAATGAAATTGCTTTTGAGTCAGGGCTATCTATTCAATGCACTTTACACAAAGTCAAGGCTATCTTCTTACAAATTGAAATCACAACAAAATTAGAAAAACTGCTGGTGAGTTAAGGGGAAAATAAAATCCAATCACATTATCCCCCAAACCACAACACTTAGTAACCCAGGGAGTGACATCTAATATGGAACTGAACTATTAATTCATTCAACAAATATTTGAAATCCTGCTAGGTACCAGGCACCATTCCAGGCACTGGAGATACAGTAGTGAACAAAATTGACAAAAATCCCTGACCTCATGGAGCCTGCAGTCCAGTGGAAGTGGGAGGGGGGTGGGGGCAGGACAGTCCTTATGGCAGTAGCCATGCTGTTTCTGCCATCTTGGCTGTTTCCCTGCCATTCCTCTTTGAGGAGAACTTTCTACCAAGCCCCTTCTAAAGCTTAGAGCTAGTTGACTGTTTCTTGCTGGGTCCCCACTAGAACTAGGGCAGCCCCACTGTGGATTGGGCTGAGGGAAGGAGCAAGACTTTGGGCAAGTTCCATAACTTTTCTGGGCCTCAGTTTCCTTGTCTGCAAAATGGGAATTATACTAGTACCTCCTTCACAGGGCTGTGGTGAGGATTAAATAAGAGAATGCATGTAAAGTGTTAGGGCACTGCCTGGCACAGAATAACTTAGATATTTGAAAGGCCATCTAGACCAGCTGATGTTTAAGAATTTATATTCTATGTTGTTTTAATAGCGGATTTTTAATTTGGTATCAAAACAATAGTATATTTGGCAAGAAAATTAAAATTTGAAGTTGTGATCTTCTCAAAAAAATCACTGGCTATGGCAGGGGCAGAACCTATAGCTCCCTAGGAGGATCCCTCTAAATGATGCTACTGTGTTCCCCTTTGTCATGGTTCTGCCCTAACACATGACCCATGACTGATTTGAACATATCCTCATCTTGGTCCCACCTGAAGGTGCACCAGGGTCCCAGGCAAAGGCAAGGATCCTACCAGTACCAGTGTTCAGTGCACACGCAAACCTGCGAATGCCCTGAGGCAGGAGCACCTCCCATACACACACCCAGCTGGGCTGATTGGAGGATGATCATTGATTAAAGATAAGGACGACCCTTAGACAGCTATGCTCAACCTCACAGAGCTCCTGAGGGCCTATAATTGCTCTCCTGACCAGAGCAGCTGTGCCAGCCTCAGCACCACTCTGGGACACCCAGGGCTGTTGGACCCAGATGGCAACCTGGGATGAAGTTCTTGGAGACACAGCCAGGCTGGGCTGGAGAGCCAAGCATATCTCAGTGGGAGGACGGGCAGCCTGAGGGCAGCATGGAATGAAATCCCAACTCACCCATGATCCTTTCTGTGATTCCAGGGGTGGGGGGCTACCCAGGCAGGTCTCCTCTTCCATCCCAATGAGAATGCCCCAGGGGCAGCTGTGCATTCCCTCCTAGCCCAACCTCCTAGCTCTAGCTCCTGGTAATGGTCCAAGGGTAGGAAGAGCAGCTAATTCGCTTATGCAGCAGCCCCTCTGACATCTGCCATCCCCACCCCAAGCTGGTGTTCCTAGGGTCAGTGGTCAGCCTTATACTGCTGAGCCAGTGTTGAGTACACAAGCTCCTATCACCCTCCCACCAACCAGCTTTTAGGGCATGCCTAGACCCGTCTGAATCTAAGCAGGTACAGAGCTAATGTCCCCTCACTCCACCTACCACCACTACATAAGAATCAGAATCTCAAACAATAATACCTTATATGTGGACCCGAATTGGAACAAGATAGCAGGTTGACTGTGATGGTCTGTAGAGGCATGAACATAGGTGTGCCTAGAAGCAGATTTTAAAAGGAATTTCTTTTCAAAACATCTTTTTATACCACCTGATAAGCATCTTGATTCACCATGGCAGTAGCAGCAGTAAAATGGGCGATGTCAAGCAGAACTGTCTTAAAACATTTATTTCTGATCCAAAATGGAGCTTTATATCACGTTTGTCATAAATCTACATATTCTTCTCTTCCAGATGACTATAATTGCAAAGTAGAGCTTGCTTTGACATCCAATGGCAGGATGATAGTATGCTACCATCCCTCTGTGGATATTCCATATGAACACACAAAACTGATCCCTCACCCAGATCCTGTGCATAATAACAAAGAAACACATGACCAAATGCTGAAAACCAGATTAGAAGTAAAAGATGAACATCTTGAGCAAGGACCCATGATAGAACAACTTAGCAAAATGTTCTTTACTACTAAACACCGTTGATATCCTCATGGACAGTATCACAGACGTCATAGGAACCTGAAATCCCCCCAAAGACAGATGATTTTCAGGCTCTCATTAAGAGTCAAAGAGAAATGTTATCTTTTGCCTCATTTGCCATTTGAGAAAATGTATTCTGGTATATTTACTAATATGTTATATAGTAAAGTAGTAATAAAATTTCTTTTCATATATTAAAAAAAAAAATACCTTATATGTATGCAGTGCTTGGCACCTTTCAATTCACTTTTCCTGTATGTATTTTTGTATCTATTGGTCAGGATCTTTAGTTGCAAGCAAAAGTAACTAACTTTGGCTGATGTACACAGCAAAGGAATTTAATAAAAACGTCGTGAGTACCTCACAAAATCTCCAAGAGGGTTGGGGAATCAGGCTTGGAGGCACACAACCCCAACTTGGAACTGTTCTACCACCCCACCCACGTACCCTGCAAACGCTCCCATGCTGGAGCTGCCTGTAAAACTGCTGTCATTGAAAGCCAAGGTCGTCCCCATCAAATCACTAAAAAGGTTGCTAAGCAGGCCCTGCTCCTTTGCTGTCACCAGCTTCCAATTCAAAGTCAGGTGGGAGCGGGGCCAGGGGTTGTCCCGCTGGAGAAGCCTGAGCCCACACGTTCTCTGCGAGGGAAGGTGGCTCCGCCTCATGAGAAGTGGAATTCCTCAAAAACAGGAAGAAGGCGCAGATGTCAGGCAGTCAATAGAGCATGACAAATGCCCAACACTGCCTTTCATTCAATTATCACACCAACAGGTGATGTGGTCAGGATGACTCCTATTATCCTCCTTTCAGACAGGAGGAGTGAGACAAAGGCAGCTTCTATACCAAAGGGTTGAAATAAAACAGGAAGAAAAGCAAAGTCCTGCTTTGGGGTTTTAAAACAACAACGGCACAAGTATTGGATGAGAGGAGCTAGGTTTGGCCGCAGGACACATAAAAAAGATCTCAGAATCTCAGCTGACCCTAAGCTTCATGTGAATCTAGCTGATGCTCCTGAATGGCCACCCAGAGACTTGTGGGCAGGACAGTGTCCTGGGCCCTGGGCCTGCCAGACTTCACCTGGGGTTGAATATTCCAGTCTGGACACATATTTACAGAAAAGGGCAGGTGGAGAGGTTCTGTAACACCTGACACGTGACCCACACTGCTGCAGAAGGCAGAACTGGGACACATGGAACTTCAGGGGGCAAATGCCAACTCAACACTTGAGAAGGCTGAAGTAGGGCAACAACAGCACAGGCTGCCTTGTGAGGTGCTGAGGTCCCCATTGTCAGGGGCATGCAAGCAGAGGCTGGAAAGCCATCTGTCAGAAATTTTCATTGAAATAGGTGCGATGATAAGCCTCCACTATGTGCTAAACTTCGAGCATAATCCAGATGGCAGGACACCATCCAATGACAGCCTCCTAGAGACCTGCTGCATTAATCAATGACGAAAAAGGCAAACCAAAAACTAGATATCAATTACATGCAAAAATAAAAGGAAGAACCATTTTATTCTTTTCATTAGCAAAAACTGAAAGTAATGTCTACTGCTGGAAAGGCTATGAAGAAGCTTGACTGTTCGTGATTGGGTAAATAAGCATAACCCTTTCTGAAAGCAATGCAGCAGTTATCAAAGAGCCAAAACCATCCTTCAACTTAATAACTGTTTGCCTAGGAATTCATCTTAAAGAATAATTAGTAAATGGTAATTGTTATAAACTAGAAGATAATCATCTCATCATTGCTAAATAATAGACAAAGTCTTAGGTAGGCAATTGGTTAAGTATATTATGGTACTTGATAGAATATTAGACAATCATTACAAATGGTATTGAAAAAGAATCTCTGTTCCTCAAGGGCAAGTCCTGCAACCTGTTCACCACTGTAACCCCAGCCCTGTCTGGAATAGAAACATCTCATTAAGTATTTGTTGATATCTCTTTGAATGTTTATGTGCTACATTAAAAAAACCAGAACCCAAAATCACAACTAAGATATGATTTCCAGAATATGAAAAATTAGATATACATATAACCTAGACATGGATTGTAACATGGAAAAATAAAAAAATGGATGTTAGGATCACAATCTGGGGGTGATGTGTTGTTATTCTTACTCATTCGACATATTTAACTGAGGACCTGCTCTCTACCAGACCCTGTTCTAAATGCTGAGAAGACACCAGTGAACAAAACAAAATCTCTACCTAACGGAGAGTTTACTCTAGTGGGTTACTCGAGTGGAAATGGGGAACAAACAATAAACACATAAATGAGAGAATGCACAATATGTCAGATGGTGACAAGTGCTATTGAAAAAACATAACAGGGAAGGGAGATAGAGAGTGCCAGAAGAGGGGAAGCTGCCGTTTTACATGGGATGGTCAGAGAAGGCCTCACTGATAGGATACATCCGAGCAGCAACCTGAAGGAAGCAAGGGAGCAAGCCAAGAGGATAACTAGGAGGAGAGCTGCCAAGCGGAGGGAACAGCAAATGCAAAGTCCCCGAGGCTGGAAAGTGCTTGGTGCAATCAAGGAGTGGCAAGGAGGACAATATGGCTGAGGCAGGGAGGCTGCAGGAGTCAGTGTCTGTGGCCCTGGAGGCCATTGTAAGGACCTGGGAGTTTGTTCTCAGGCAGAGAAGCCACGGGAGGGGTTTGAGCAGAGGTGTGACATTTAAAAAGAATCACTCCTTTTATAAGAATACTTTATGAATGTTTAAGATGAAAGGAAGAATTTGAAACAATGGACCGATTATAACATTCATGAATTGATTCCCAAAATATTTTCTGAGCACCCAGGGTTTCAAGGGACTGGAATAGCAGGCCTATTTCAAGATTACAAAGTATTCATACAAAATGTTTTTTAACAGAACTATACAAAAACATTTGTAAACAACATCCCTTATTTTAAAAAAAAAAGATAGATTATTCAGAACTATTAACTGACTTTGTCCTTTTTTCTTTAGAAATTATGGAGAATATTTTTTTTCAGTTAACATTTAGATGCACATTTCACATTCTATAGCAAGTCACATAATTGTAAACTGAGCTGCTGTTTGGGAAATCCTGAAGTTGGCTGCTTGTTTGGCTTGTCTTAGCTATCCCATGCACAGCACTTCCGCAGCATCACTCACAAATCAACATTACTGATAGGAGACCCTCGTGGGAAGTCTGTATGTGCTGGCAAGATTATTTGAAAAACTAATAAAATCTTTGTAATCCCTTTCAAGGATGCAGAAAGGAAAATGGCTGCATTTCAAATTCATGGCATTTCAAAGGCATGAATTAAGCTCTAAGCTCTACATTTGAAAAAAAAATCAACACAAGTTCTCTAATTTATGTTCTAAACTGAGAAAACAAATCATTGCTAAGAAATAAAATTTGCAAAAGAAAAATTCAAATTTGTTTCTTAAACACATTTCCTAGTTGATATGCACATACTTAAATCTACAAACTACCAAAATTTAAATTGCAGGAATCGCTACTATTGAACTTGGTTGATACAATCTGGAATAGCTTTTTGGTTTGGTTAATTTTATTCCTAGACATTCTGCCTTTTAGGTGTCTATAAAACTGATCATAGATGATGTAGATGATGTTTTAATACTTCTGGGAAAATGCATAGGAAAGCTCACTGCTTCTGTTCCTCCTCACCCCACATACCATGGATAAGAGGACTTCCTCTTAGCTCCCCGGCACATCGGCTTCCGTGACACTTGCCATCATCCACTAACTTCCCACTCAGTGCACACTTTGGCAACTGGACTACGAGGTTCCTTCCCTCCTCTGAAGCAGCCATCATTCTGGGAGGCTTACCACCAACCCATCCAACAAACTTGCCCATGATCTCCTCTGCCCACTCCAACCACCCTGGCCCCTTCTCCTGACCAGATCCACCTCTGATTGGCATTGCCTGCCCTCCATGCTCTTTCAGCCACCCCCATCTGTCCTCTCACTCCACAAGAAACCCATACTTCCACCCCATCCACTCTGCCCTGGCTTCACCTCCTTCCTTGTGGTGGGCCCCTTGCCTTCTTGTCTCCCTTGTACAGCAAAGTCCAGCCCTGGATTGGGCTCACCAATGGCCTTCTCCATGCCTATCTCAGGCTGATGGGATGCCGAGGAAAAGCCCACAACCCCACAGATCAGTACCGCCACAAATCCATGGCCTCCCACCCCCAGCAGACCCCCATCACTGCCCCACAGCCGGTCACATTAGCTTTCCCTCCTCTTTTCTGTGGCAGCCATCTTGAAACTTTTCCTCTTTCCTACACTTCCCACCCCATCCTACCCCACCTCCTCACAGTGAGCAGATATCCTTACTTCCAACATCACAGGAGAAGTAAAGGCTGCTGGGTGTGAACTCTCTCAATTTCCTGAGCCCACCTGCCAACTACCTACCTACCTACATACTTACCTACGTACTATAGCTCCAACTCCTCCCTCTCCTCCCATTTTAGAAAAGTGGGCCTTCTTCCTGCCCAAGGCTCACCCCAAACCTGCCATCTTCCACCCTCTTGCTACCTCACTCCATCCTTCAATCCCTCTTTCCTGTCCCTCTACAGTCTTCTCCCATCAATGTTTTAAAACTCATAATCTCTCCCTATTTAAAACTTCCCTCAATCCTACATCCTTTCTGTTTTTCTCTCTTCTAGTTTATTCAAAACTAATCCATTCCCAAAAGTGGTCCACATCCATTTCCCATTCACTTGGAGTTCTGCCCCTCATACTCAACTGAACCTATTCTCTCCAAAGTCACCAGACCTCCTTGTTGCTAAATATGACGTTCACTCTTTCAGACCTTGGCTTACATGACCTTTCTGTACCATATCACTCTACTTTCTTCCTTTGGCTTCTACAGTACAGCATTCTCAGGTTTTCCTCCTCTTCTTCTACCTGACCCTTTGACCCTCTCAGCTGAAGGATTTCACCCATTCTCATGGCTTCACTTATGATCTATATGCTGATAACTTGATTGATTATGACTCTATCTCCAGATCAGATCTCTCTCATAAACTCCAAACCATCCATCAGATACCTTGCTTGGATGTCACCACTCACCTCAAACTTACCTCCTTCTCTTCCTGCTAAACCTGTTCCTTAACTATTCCACATTTCAGGAGAGGATACCCAAGGCAAAAACCTGGGCATCATCCTTGACTCACCGCTCTCCTCCACACCCTCAGCTCATCATTCATGAAGTTCTCTGAATATTTACCTTCTTGATATATCTCAGACCTAAGCACTCTTCCATCCTCATTCCCTTAGGGTTCTCTGTCCTAAAGTCACCCCTAAAAAAATGACAAAACAAATATATAAATATATTCAGCATTTTCTCATGAGTCAGGTACTTCATCTCACTTAATCCTTACAACTCTGAGGAACACATCATTTCCATTTCACAAACGAGAAAACTGAGAACCAGAAAGATTAAAGATTAAATAACCTGACCAAAGTTACAAACCAATAAGAAAGGAAATGGGGGTTTGAACCCAGGTTATCTAGGGCATTACCTCCTACCAGCTTATTCATAGACAAACCAATTTCTGGCAACCCAGGATGGAAAGCATAGAAACAGACTAACATTTATTAATTGCTTAATATGCATGGAGTGCTTTGCATAAGGCATCTCATTTATCCCTTACAGCATTTTCAAATAAGCAAACTGCAGGTCCAAGAAGGTAGCTTGTGCAAGGTCACAAGTAAATGGGTTTGAATTTCCCCATCTTCACCCTTACTATTGCTCCCTAATACCAACAAACAGCATTTTGTAACTGAAGAAACAGGTCCAGCCCAGGGTCATACATCTAATCAGAGGCAAAGCAGAATCAGAACACAAGTTTTCTGACTCTACTTGGCCGGTAGAATCTATTTTAGACCTAGCATTCTGACAGTTTCATGGAATCCTAACTTTTTCCAATTTCTTGAAAACTAACACTACTCCTGAAGGGTTCAACTGACCTCCAAACAATTTCAACTCTGGCTCCAGGTGGGATTCTTTGGTAGCCATATCCGATGCCTGTCCTGTGCCATGGTCCTCCCCTCCCCTGCCTTTCCAATAGTCTCTGCTCTTGCTGCATCCATAGAATTAGGAACTCTGCTTCAGTGCACAATCCCTTTCTCCCACCCTCCTTACGGTTTTCTCATCTTCAGTAATGAGGCCCCATGTGTTCACTCTGCTCCAATTGCCTCCCTTATGGTTTGGTTTGGCCAGGACAAAGCCCCTCTGCCATCCCTCTCAGAAGTCCTGTTAGTTCTTCCCTAAATGCCATCCATTTTTCTCATTCCTCCAGCCTAAGCTGTAACCACCCCCCCACCCCCAGGACTGTCACCAACTCAAGGATGACAGGTTTGCTTTCTCTCAGGTACATATAACCTCCACTTTTCCAAAAAATTCTGCCTTTTTGGCTTGAATTAGGTTCAGAATAATAGTCCCCTTGTTATTTCCTCTTCAGTCATGAATTAATTATTTCCACATATTAAGGCATTCTCCACAGAATGTCTCAGCTTCAATACACTCAAAACGTCTGGATGGGGTGACATATGAAGAATGTGTGGGATTAATCAGACCATCTGGACAATACCAGGGCCCTGAACGGTGGAAAATTCAGGAAAAATGCTACCTAGCAAGGTGGGGCCTCGCTACCAGGGCCCTATGATGCTGAGGAGAGAATTGAAAGAAGGGCAGGGCCCTCAGACCGTCTCTACTTCATAATTGACAGGGACAGGAGAAAATCTTTCCCAGAAAGGGAGTGGGAGGCGGAGCATTTAGCCTAGAAAGAAGCAGGGCCAACGGCGTGAAGAACTGATGACATTTAGGAGAAAATTGACAGGATTTCCAAGGAATAACAGGCATGAATCTGTCAATCCTAGCATACTCATCACAGATTGAATAGGGCGAAGAAAATGATGCGTGTGCTGTACACGGCCGTGAGGGAGGTGGCGACTAGGGTAATTAATAGGGCTCAGGCATTGGTATGTGACGTGTTTGCCGATTCAATGACTAAGTCTTTGGAGTAGAATCCAGAGAGGAATGGTATTCCGGTCAGTGCTAGGCTTCCGATGATGAGGGAGGATGTGGTAAGTGGGAGGGCCTTGAACAATCCACCCATTTTTCGGATGTCTTGTTTATTGTTTAGATTGTGGATGATGGAGCCAGACCATAGGAATAATATGGCCTTGAAGAACGCGTGGGTGCAAATATGCAGGAATGCTAGGTGGGGTTGGTTAATTCCGATTGTTACAATTATTAGGCCCAGTTGGCTGGATGTGGAAAAGGGCCTTCAAAGTATTCAGGCAAAATAGTAATCCACTGTAGGAATGACCTATAAACATTTCTTCAGAGGGGTGCCATCCCACTAGTTGAACACTTCTAGCAATGGGAAATACCCAACCTAGGAAATCAGGATTTTGGAGGTATATGTGAGCAAAGTTTAATTAAAATTTAATTCATTTTCAATTCAACAAATATCTTTTGAGTACCTACTATGTGTCAGACACTATGCTAGGCAATAGACTGTAACTATGAATAACATAGAATAGACCCCAATAAGCTTATGGGGAAGATGAATACATAAACATGCAATTAGGAAAGGGGTACTAGAGGATGCTGCTCAAACACAGGGTGGAGCACCTAACAGACAGCTGGGCATCTAGGAAGGCTTCACGGAAGAGGCAGTGTCTAGGCTGGGGTCTGAAGGGTGCTGAGGAGTTAACTGAATGGAAGGTATGGAGAAGCCCATAAAAGTGCGAGAAAACGGGTGCTTCAGCCTTGCCAGCTTCCAAAGAAGATCAGAGTATTGCAAAAACAAAGTGGAGTTCAGCTCTCGAAGGGTCTTTCAAGCCATGTTGAGGGGTGTGGGCTTAATTCCGAGAGCAATGGAAAGTCTGTGAAGGGTTTTAGCAGGGGAGGCGCCCTCTGGCTACTCTGGGGGAGATGTTGCGGTGTCCGGGGTTGGCGCGAAAGAGGCCAGAACCTGAGATGGGAAGACGAGATGGGAAGCCCTTTGTGGCCGAAGGGATGAGGACAAAAGTAAACCGCTTCTCTATGAGGAGATCGAGACAAAAGGGATAAAGTTCAGGATGCCGTGGGAAGGTGTTCTGTGTCCTCCCTCACCTTTGCAAGGCAGGAGCCGCAGCGGTTCGCCCCGGGTTGGCCCCATCACCGCGGGGTGGGGGCGGGCAGATAGTAAAATTGAGGTCCAGAGTCCGGAGTTGGGGCAAAGACTCCCAAGAGGCTGCCCGAGGTCACGCGCAATCCTTCGAGGGTCCCGCGGCCTGCCCCATTTCTTAGCCAGCGGTCCTCAACAGGCCGTCTTTGCTATGGAAACAGTCCTCCCGTCCTTCTCCGTGCCTCCGTTTCTGCTATACCCACTGGGAAATGCAGTCCATCATGCTTACCCGCCCGCGGCATGAACTTACTCCGCGTCCTGAAAGAACTACAAGTTCCAGAAGGCCACGCGATAACCCGGCTGTCTCTGGGGGTTGTGGTCTTGACAGAGAGATCAAGAGACCAGCGGGCGCGGCCCAGGGGAGAGGGGACGGCGCTACCCAATGGGCTCCCTCCTGGGCGGGGCCTGAATCGCCAGTGGCTACGGCGGCGCGGAGGAGGTGGAGTCAGTGGAATGAGGCGCGGAGCTGTTCGCCGCTCCAGGTGCTGAGTCTGAGGGAGCCGCCGGACGCGAGAGCCGCGGTCGCCGCCGCCGCAGCCTCCTCGAGAGCCGCCGCAGGGAAGCCGGGGCCGTGAGGAGCCCGGAGTTGCTGGGCGCGCTTCCCGGCGCTGACCGCCCTCCTGCCCGCCGTCTGAGGTCAGTGTTGCAGGATTCGCTTTTGTTTTACTGAGGAGGGGATGAGGCGTGAGGGGGCCCAGGGAGTTGGTGGCACCTCTCACCTCTCTCAAAGACCATCTTGCCCCGAGAGCCGCAGACCGATCCCGGGAGCCTCAGCCCGGCGCCTGAGGTCGGAGAGCTTGGGTTCGCTTTTGTTTTATGGAGGAGGGAGTTCTTGACTGCGAGGGGCGAGGGCTGGAGGGACCCCTCCATCTCTCCTGGAAGAGCGTTGGGAACTTGGGACACCCCACCCCCGCCGGTGCCTGAACTCGAGCAAGGCTGCTTGGATTATTGAGGATGGGAGGGGGTGTTCGGGGATGAGAGGGTCGGAGGACGGGGGACCCTTCCTCACAACGCCTCGGCCACTTGGGGTTGTAAAGAGGGGCTTCATGTGATGCATGAGACCGGGGGACTTCTCCCCCTCCCCTCAGAAGGGCTGTTTGGGACGTCGGAAGACCCTTCCCTGCGCCCCCCCCCCCCACTCCCGCAGCCTGGGGTTGTTGTGAAGAGCGAAGAGGCTTCGGGGATGGGGATGGAGACGGGCGACTCTTCTTCCCTCCACACTTGGGCCCGCCTAGGTCTGTATTGAGGAGGAGAAGGGGATTTGGGTGTGAGGGGCGAAGGCCGGGAGACCCCTCCCCACCGCGCTCCGAGTCGCCGGTAAAGGAAATTGCTGATAGATGCCATGGTTCCTCGGCGCCCGGGGCCCGCGCCTAAGGTCGAAGTGGCCTGGGTGTGTGAGTAGGGGGTGAGTTAGAGGGGCTGAGGGACTCCTCCCTACCTCCCGAAAGGGTGCGGACCGACCCCCAGGCCCTCTCCACCTGGGATCTAGGCCCCGGGGCCATTAGATGAGACGACGCTTCCTACCCGGCTCGGGGGACCTGGGTTTCTGCACGACTGCGGGAGGCGAGCCCCAGATGGGCACGTGCAGCTTTCCTCTCAAGTGGTCCGGGCACACGCCCCTAGCACCTGCAGACCTTCTGGGGCTGCTCCGCCGGGCGTGAGGCGCGCCTCAAATCCGGGGCTGCTGAGCTCTGCGCCGGGGGTGTGTGGCGGTCGCTCCCGGGCGCGGAGCTTTCGCGCTCAGCCCTGGCCTCCACCCGAGGACAAAGCAGCGGCAGCCGCACTAGCGGGGCCTGGAGGGCCTGCGCTGCGGGCTGGGCGGGGGGCGCGGCCGGAGGAGGGGGGGCTTCGGGCGCGGCGCGGGGATCTTCAGCGAAAACGTGCAGGGAGCCGGGCGAGAGACAAAGCGCGCTCTTTCCTCGCGGGCCCGCGCCAGCCGGGATGGAAAATCCCGAGGGAGGGGGCGGCTGTGCTCAGCGGGGCACTATGCCCCACACCCTCCTCCTTCGCTGACCCCCACCCTCACCCCGGACGGGCAGTCCTCAAGATGCTGAATGCACGATGGTGGCCAGGGCCCCTTCTGGGGGGGGGGGGGCGGGGGGCGAGCGGCGTAAAAGACCTGCAACCACGAGGACCAGGTCGGGCGGGGTCTTGCCTGCAGGTAAGGTACAGGAGTGGGCCAGGATTCAGAGAGGCATAGGAGACTGGACCCCCCACGCCCCATCAAACATGTTAGGTTAAATTTGGTTTGGGGTCTGGAGTGTGTATCACAGTGTGAGAATTTGCATGTGTGCTGGTGTGGGTGTGAATGGGTGAATGTACATGCCAGTGTGTGCCCCAGTGTGCATGTGTGTATCACGGTGAGTCTGTGCATCCGACTGTGAGTGTCCAGGAAGAGGAACCAGGTTCTGTTAGGATTGGATGTTGGGGGAGCAGGGTAGTCATCCCTTCACCTCTCAAGCCACAGTAATGACCTAGGGTCTGAATGGATGGAGGGCAAGTGTCCGCCTGGGGTCTGGCCCACATGCCTGGGTGAGGCCTGTTAAGTGGGACCTCATAAACATGTGGCGCTTTCTCTGGACCTTCTGGGGCCTTGGGTCTGATTCCAACATCCTCACAAGTACCTGCCCCTTCTCTTCCCTCATTAAGCTTATCCTGCTGTAATGGGCTGCCCTGAGGACCAGGGCTCCATCACCACCACCAGGGGCTACCAAATGGAGCTTGGGGTGGGGTGGGTACCAGTAGGTTCCCTTATTTTGTGTGTGCAACGTTTTGTGGCAAGGCAACTTTTGTCTCTTTGGCCTCCATGTCTGGAAGGACCACAGGGCTGGGTTGCTGGTCAGTGACAGATGACATCTTAGTACAAAGCACACCCACACAGACGCACGAGGGTGACACAGAGATACCACTACTGGCTGACACCCCTGGAGGATGAGCACAGCCTTCCCAGATCTGCTCGCTCCCAGCAAGTGATCCCAATGTTACAGCACTTTGAAAGCAAAGGTGCTGTCTGACTTGGAGTAATCCCCACAGTGGATCCCTTGCCCATGGAATGAGGGGCTGGACTTGGTTAGTGGAACAACAAGGAAGAGCAGTTGCCAGAGAATGGAGCCACTACCTGCCCCAGCCCTGTCAGGGCCAGTCCCCACAAGTGTCCACTGCCGGTATCCACAGCGACCTCTGCTGGGCAGAAGTTAAACCAAGCTGCAATTTGGCAACTAACTCCTCCATGGTGTGGAGGCTCAGGGTGGGTATGGGCATCTTTAGGAGCTCACAACAGAAACCCTTCCATTGGTCTCTAAAGTCAGGGCTCCCTGAGAAAACCTGGTTTGTCAGTCCTGAGCTGATGTTTTTGTCTGCAGGTACTTCAGGCTACCTCAAGCAGCAGAACTGCCCCTGTCCTTGCTCCTAAGGGAATGTTTAAAGAGGGCCTGAAGGCCTTTGGTCAATTTCCAACCAGTTGGGAGTGGGCATGGAAAATATTTATCAAGCTCAGCGAGGTTTAGGCAGCTATCCTGTCTCTCCCTCTACTTTTCCCTTCCCCTCTTTTCCCTGTTCCACTTTTATGCTCCTCTCTGCCTTATTATTAAATTAGTCAGTAACATAAAGACAAGCCTTTTCCTCAACAACAATGTGGCCAAGAAAATGCAGACATTTGGAGGCTGTTTCTAAATGCAAAGAGCTGGTGAACACAGGCTTTTTCAGGCCTGATGATGGGAGTGGGGAAGGTGGACAAGACATGCTTAGTCCTAAATGCCTGCCTGGTGACATGTGTCTCTTCTCCTGGAGTTGCTCTGAGGGAATTTCATACAGTCCCAAAATCTTTAAAGCTCCTAAAAGGAAAGGAGGTATTTAAATACCTGGTTTTGTTCTTACTTTGGCATCCATGTGATTTGCATTGAACTATGTGACTCAGTAGCATAAAGTAAAAATAGGACTTAATCTCTTCCTTGCCTGTTCAGAAGGTGATTGCATATGGTGTGCTGTGTTCTGCATTGAAGAGTGGAAAGCTAAATTACCTCATAAATTGAACCACCTGCTTATCCTCATTAGAGAATGGCTCTTAACTTCACCTACAGGCAATAACATTATTTTATGTCTCTTTTAATTCATACCTGAATCCCTTTGTCTTATAACCTTTCCTCATGCTCATACGTCATTACTTTCACTTGAGGTTAATCAAGAATGCTTAATCCTGTACAGAAACTAAACAAATTAAATACCAGCAGATACAGGAAGATGTGGGTGGCATTTCTGTTCTTCTTGGGCCCAAAAAGAACAGTTCATGGGAGAGAAGGAAAGGGCTCTAAGATTCGATACATCTTATGGGTGGAGTTGCAGCTTTTTGAGAAGAAAAGGGAAGTGCCTTAGAAATTTCTGGGAGGACTGGTCATGTTGCAGAATCTGAGCATGCATGTGAGTGGCAGAATGCATGCTGGAAGAGAAACTGCAGCTCTAGGGATTCCTAAATCCCTGCATTAATGCAGCCTTTCTGGGAAAATTCCCCAAGGGCCTCCTGCTTCACCCAGGCGGCTGGTTGAATCCCTGAGGAGTGGAGCTGTCCAAGGTTCCGGAGCACCAGTGTTAGCCTGCTTAGTGAGAAGGGAGATTTTAAGGCATGGAGCGAAAAACAAGTGCTGAGGACCATGGCCTCTGCAAGGATTTCCCAAAGCTAAATACAGAATGAATAGGAGAGAACAGAGCTGTAGAGGCTCTTACTGCATCATTTCGAATGAACCCATCAGCCATCCCTATTTAAAGAATTACTAGCTAATGAGAGGAAACGTTTTCTGAGTCACGCTCTTCACATGTAAGAATATATTTAATCCTCACAGTCCTAGGAGGTATGTGTTATGCTTATTCTCACTTTCCAGATAAGACAACGAAGCTTTGGGGAAAAAGGGGCTTGCCCAAGGTCACACAGCTCAGAAGGGCAGAGCTGTTTCCAACCTGGGTCTCTCAAACTCCAGAGCCTCCTCCTTTCTTCTTACTACTATTACAGAAGCAAAATTAAAGTATTGGACTGTCCCATAAAAGGCCCTAACCAAATTTTAGAATGGAATTGGGAACCAACTAGGATTCAGAAATAAATCACAGAGGATATTGCCAAATGCTTTACATCTTTTCCGGGCAGAGGGCTAGTTACCTGAACTTAGTTACCAAAGAAGAGGAAAAAGTGAATGTGATGACTCTCATGATTCTCAGGGTTTTCTTTCCAGAGTGGAACAATTTCACAGGAAGTCAACCCTGGATGGCAGCAAAATATATTTCACTAATTTGCAGGAGAGGAAGAAGAAGAAGGAGAAAAAACCAAACTATGTATTTGACAGAGTGCATATAAATCCAAGGAAAGAGGGCTTATCTTTATTGGCTAACATTCTGTTCCAAATCTGTGGATACTTGGATATTGTTAAGAACTCCTTCTAACTATTCTCATTCAGATTTTCACAGCAAAGCCTCTAACACAAAAATAAAAGTTTTCACTGTTGTGGCCCTCAGTCGATCTCAGGGAAGTATCACATTCCTGCCCTCATGTCATCACGGCCAATACTTTTGCCTTCATATGTGGCAGCAGAACCCCTGAAGGGGGCTTGGTGGGCTTCAGGCCACATGTCCTCTGGTTCTCCTAGGTGTCAGCTGCCCTGGTCTTGCCACACACACTGAGGGCCGGTGCCTAAAAGTTCCCTGTCCAGTAGCTTTAAGTTTGGGTGACTGAAGGGCATAGACAGGAATACCCATGTGTGTTTTCTTCTCTCTCAGGTACACAGAAGAGGGGCCTGTCCTTTTAAGAAAATGCCTCACATCAAGCTGGGTCTCCTACCCATTTTGAGTGATTCCTTCTCCTTCAGGTTGAGGTTTTGCAGAGCTCTGATGCAGGGAGCAAAACCTGTTGTTGCTGTTTCAGAGAGCACTTGGAGGCCAGGTCCCGGCTCCTCATCTGGGGTCTGCTCTGACTCATATGACTGCAGACAGATTAGATTGTTTTCTTATTTAGAGTCATTAATTAACTCTCCTCAACATCAGAACAGCATGTAATATGAGGGAAGCCATTTCTGGGGTCTCTAGGCAGCCATGCCTATGGCTGGACATCATCCCCTTTACTAACAGGATCAGGAAATGGTTTTTAATCTTGTCTGTAACTCTTTGGAAAGCTTAGATAGTCAAGATTTTAGGCCAATATGAGAAAAGAAATAAAAGTGTAATTAATTGCTAAGGCTGCCATAGTTACTCTGGTAAAAACTGGGGGGCCCAGGGGTCCTTCAAAGGAGGACTGGACTTTCATTTGTTCAACAAACATTTCTTGTGCCTGGCATATAGAAATCTTGAATGGAAAGAGGAAACAGATGCAGAACCCCTAAGAAAGGTGTGTGCTGTAAGCAAAGAGAGGTTTTTTTAGAAATGGAAAGAAACTCAACAATCATCAACTATCCCCTCTTTCTTTTTAATATGGGGATTGCCTCTGTGCACAGCCCTGGTTAGTGGTAGTGGTGGGAATTAGATTCCAGGTTTTATGACTCCTAAAGCATGTTCTTTCCACTGCCCTAAATGCCCCTCTGTTCAGTAAATGATCCAGAGAACACATTTCTGTTATTTGATTTGAATTTAATGTAAAACCTAAATCTAAAGTTGAAATTAGAAATAAGTCATAGAAAAAACAGAACAAGTAGAATGTCCATCTGTATTTGTGTTGTTCAGTATGGTAGCCACTAGTCACAAGTGGCTACTGAGTACTTCAAATGTGGCTAGTACAAATTGAGATATGCTGTAAGTAGAGATTTTGAAATACTAGTATGAAAAAAGAATCTAAAATACTTCATTAACAGTATTAATATTGATTACAGGTTGACATGATAATATTTTGGATATATTGGGTTAAATAAAATATATTATTAAAACTAATTTCACTTGTTTCTTTTAACTTTTTAAAAATGGCTAATAGAAAATATATAATTGCATATGTGGCTTGCATTTGTGGCTTATATTATATTGCTATTGGAAAGTGCTGTTTTAGACTGCTCCAATTTAGGAAGAAATTTTCTTTACAGACTGAGGCATTTAGCAAAGTAGATTCTGTAATCAGACAGCCTGGGATTGAATCCTGGGTCTGCCATTTGGCTGTATGACCTTGGACAAGTTGACCAATCTCTCTGTGCTTCTGTTTCCTTAGTTGTAAAATAAGAATGATAATAGAACCTACATCCTACAGTTATGGAGTTAGATCACTTAGAACAGTGATGGTACATAGTGAGTTCTCAGTTAATATTAGCTATTGTTGTTAATATCAGAGAAGGCTTATGCAATCTTACAAGATAGGGCAACAGGAAGGAGAAAAAGCAGAGAATTTCCAGATAAATCAAGCAAAAGGCTTATTACTATTTAAAACATGATCGAAAACACTTGCTAGATATAAGCTCATGAGTTACCTTGATGTGACCCCTATTTTCTGACAGATAATGATGCTAAGGAAAGATTTCAAGCAATTTACATAAACTTACAATGAATAAATAAATTAGCTAACTGTATTATGCACAGGTCTTGACCTTTGCTGATGAGCTGAGGAAGAGGATGATTAGAGGGTGCTTCTACCAGATGACCCAAGAGCTCTAAGTAAGTCTCTTGAACTCTAAGATTCCTTGGGAAAATGAGAGCCTATGTGCTCTGGGAGACATACCTAAGGTCAAAGCTGGCTCTGCCACCCATTGCCCTTGATGAAGATACTGAAGGTCAGTTTTCTCTTCTGTAAAATGGAGATAGTACCACCTCTCTTGCAAGTTGGGGGCAAGGATTAAATTAGAGAAAGCAAACAAAACAACTGGTGCATAGAAGGCACTCAAATGGTAGCTATGATTAAATGGAATTTCAGGTGTTTTTTTACCAGAGTATTTCTTTGTTTAGATTCTCGAGTCTTTTTCTTTTTCCCACTCATTCTCTCTTCTGTTCACTCAACAAATGCTGAATGGCACAGAGCTGGGCTGGTGGCATTTTGAGAATCCTTGTCCTGGAGGAACCCACGGGCTGGCTGGGGAGAGGAGAGATGCCCACATTCAGGGTGAGCCAAGGAACAAGGCTGAAGTGACCAAAGAAGGCCTGATTTAGATGGGGTGGCTACAGCAGTGGGAAAGCTGTGAATCCCAACCAGACAGACCTGTCTGAATCTCAGCTTCTCCACCAATTGTGTGACCTTGGAAAAGTTCCTCATTTTTCTCATCTGGAGGAATAAAACTTGCTTTGCTTGGGCTGTCATAGCCATTACAGTAGAACATAAAAGAACATGTCTGGGATGGTATTAACCCTCCTTTATTGAGTGCTTACTTTGGATCAGGTATTGTGCTCAGCACTTTCTACACATAAAAAAAGCTACCATCATTATACCTACTTTACAGCTAAGGAAAGCAATACTCAGGGATTTTAAGTAACTTTCCCAAAGTCACACAGACAATGAGAGGTGGGACCAGGAATCGAGGCAACCTGACTGTAGAGCCTGCTCTTAAACACTGTGACCACTGCCTACTGGCTTAAGGTCAGCAGGAGCCCTATAACTGTTATTATGAAGGAGGGAAAAATGATTTATGGGTCAGTTTGTGGAAAGGTCTCCTGCTTGGTCTTCAAGGGTGGGTACATTGTGGAGAGGCTGTGAAGGGTAGGTGGAGTGGGGAGGGAAGGCAAGGAAAAGCTGTGTTCAAAGGGGTGGCAATGCCAGTGGTGTGTTCTGGGGGCACTGAAATGAGAAGAGGGTTTCTGTAGGAAATAATAAATGTTTGGAAAACCTAGAATATCAGGCTAACAAGTCTTAAAGAGCCGGAAAAAGTTCATAGGCAAAGGACAGCGGTGTGAAATCTGAAACCAGCTGTTTGGGGGCATCTCACCGAATGCTGGCATTTTAGTTGCAGTGTAGAGCATGCTTACCACACATGCCCAAAACCAGAGCTCATGGACAACATGGCTAGACAGCAGCCCAGCCCAGCATTCCTACCAGGACTCTTCACTTCTCAAAGCATTCACATGGCCATTGTTCTCACTTGGTCCTCACAAAAGTCCGGGCAGGAGGACAGGAGGCCTGCTACAAGGAGAGCTGCCTATGTCAAGATATGGACAGCATGGGCTGCCAGGAAGCGCAGATGCCAAGCACAGCTGCGGTGCCCAAACTCGAACAAAAAGCTTAGGAGAGCCATTTTCTGTGAGGAAAGAGGCAGAGGTTTGCTCCCTGAGCTGAGGCCTTTTCCCTCCGCTCTGGGAGGCAGTCAGTGTTATCCTTCGGTCCATGATTCCCAGTGACACCCTTGGAAGCTGCCTCCCAGGGTGGCTCCTGTAAGTGCCTGAGTCAGGGAAATCCCATAGCCCCACAGCGCCCATCAGCCAGTGCCGCCTAACCCCTCCTCCATGCAGAGAGCTTGTTTCACAAAAGGATATTTTTTTCTGGATTTGCCATCTTGAATTCATTCTGCTTATTTTTCTGCAACATGCAGAGGCTGGAAACCAAACCCCATCCTCTTTAGGCTGGTTAGAAGGAAAATCTTTTTTTTTTTTCTGTTCAATGGCTGCAGCCGCTGTTGTCCACCAGATTTCTCTCCATGGCTACGCTTCTAGTAACAATGGAAAACAAAGGCAGGGAGGGAGAGGGGCGCGGACATGGCGACTTCCAAGAGGCACCTGCAGTTCTGTGGAGGATGTAAAGGAGTAGGGGGAGGTAACTTTCACAGTTATGTGAAGGGAGAGTCCCTTGATGAGTAAAGGAGGAATTTTGATGTGCAAAATGATAGCAGATGAAAAAGATTATGCAGTCTTGCTGTATTTTCTTTGGAAAATCATCCTAGGGTTGCATCCTCCATGGTTCTGGAAGGATAAATGCATGGGTGGGCAAGGTCATATAGATTTTGACAAGTTGTCAGGAGACAAGTCCCTAGTGATTATAAACTTCACTAATGAGAAATTACAAACACTTGGCCATGGAATGTTAAGGGCTCATCTGGCCATTGACTTTCGTAATGATAAACATGTGTCAGCACACAATGAATGCTACAGGGTTGAATGGCAACTTCTGAGAATAAAATTAAATTGGGAAATAATAATAACAATAATAATAATAATAATGGCACAGATGTTTGAATGGTTGGGCATCAGAAAGTAGGGCTATATGGTTACTTCAGAATAGCTTCACCAACCAAGTCCCTTTTACCTGATGGTCCTGACCTCCCAAGGCTCTGAAATGCTAATTCTTAGATGTTCCTATAATTAGCCCCCTAGCATCTAGTAGGTACTCAGCCAGTGTTCATAGCTTGCTCACACATACCTGGCACCCACTCTGTGTTAGGCACTGCGGAGATATGGGACTGAGACATAGTTCCTGCTCTTAGGGAATTAGTTAATTCTAAAATAGAACAAGATGTGCAAATGAACATGGCCACTTCAGGATGTTCCCTTCCAGGTTATCCTCACAACTATGGAACAGTGTAGCACAGTGGCTACAGACTTATCTCAAGTCAGATCTGAGCAGGCCCAGCTGTGGTATCTGAGATAGCAGAGTGAAGTTGAAGGAGGCATGAGGCTAGTGTATTTCAGAAACTTTTTGCTTACATTCAGTGAAAATGTCTTTCTTTTACGTGTTTCCTTTGAAAGACTCACCTTTGCCACTCTTTGCCTGCAATTATAGCATGCTGCCACAAGGGGCACCATGAAGCTACATGACCACAGGTGTGGTATGCTGAGAAAAATAGTTTTTCATTGTTAACTTTTCAGAAGAACATAATTTGAAATTAATTGACATGAAATGATTGTACATTTGACAGGACCAAGCCCTAGTAACCTGTATGTAGAGAGTAGAGGGTTGTAAATTCATCAACATTTATTTAACAAAATTCACTGTGTACCTACTGTGTACAAAGAACAGCACAAAGTTCCTGCCTTTTGGTACTCACTCCTGCAAGGAGGACAGACATAGTGTAGCAAGTTAAGCAGTATAATGGCTGCATCTCCTAGGGAGGCCTTCTTGGATGCACCCACCCCCCAAGCCAACCTTCCCCTGCCCCTCCAAGGGCCCTGCTCTCTCCCGTCTGTGAGTATGAGAGTTCCCTCCCCGAAGTGTCACTTCTGTGTTAGGGGATGCAGAGGAACAACCATTTTGAATAAATGAAAAAGATCAGAGTGTTTAAATTCAAGCAAGCTGTTTGTAGCTGGTAATTGTCTTAAAGAGAGAGTTTTAATATATAATATATTAGAGCAATACCTTGTTAAGAGAATAAACAAATGGAGGTACTAAAAAAGCCCTCGCTGAAATTCCATTTCCAAGTTTTAAAAAGCATCTTTAAAAATAGTTCATGTACCTGCAATAAGACCCAGGAAATTTCACACCTCAGAGCCAGAGTCAGTTCAGATCCGCCCCACCCCTGACCCTCGGCCCTAGACCCTCTCTTTTCAGAGAGCTCACTTCTGCCAGCTGGGACCAGGTCTGGTCAGGCTGCATTTTTCAACCAAGGGCTGTGAGCCTCTCTGTGGGGTTTCCACAGGCAGTAATGATGCCACTTCTTGCCTAGCCCTGCCTCCCACCATCACCACACACATAGCCCTTCTGGGTAGGGCCTGGACAGCCTTGCTGGAAGCACTTGGGCTCTCGGTTATGGTCAGGCAAACCCGCTGCTCTCCAGTTCCAGGCACTCAGGACTCCCTTCCCAGAGAGAGCAAACAAAGAAAAATCAACACAGGGCCTTTAAAACCATTCTGCAGAGGATGTCGCCTCCACCAAAGGAGAGACGGGCTAGGCTGAGATAAGCAGAGCTGCTTAGAAACCAAATAGAGAGAGACAAATTAAAATGTTCTTTGGAGGCAGTAGAACGCAGATCTGTAGAATGAGAAACAAGATGTCTCCCAAATCACTGCAGAAGATTAAAGAAATCATCAGTCATGGCTCAAAAGTCAGAAAATGAAATGCAGAAAACATAAAACAAGATGGCAGGAGGCCACCCAGAATGGTTATGACAATAAATGTAAGCATTTAATATTCCCTTGTTAGAAGACAAATTTTCTCAGATTAAATTAATACAAGAGACTCACCTATAATAAAACAACTCCTGGGTAGACAAAGCTATACCAGGTAAATGCAAACAAAAGAAAAAGCATGAGTGGCTATATCAAACAAAGCACAATTTAAGGCAGAAAGCGTCAGGTGGGATAAAAGGGTAATTTCGTATTCATAGGAGCAATTGTGAAAGCATAACTGTTCTGAACATTTGTACACTTAGTACTTTAGCATCAAAATACATGAGACAAAAACTGTTACCATTAGAAATACAAGAAGACACTGGCCAAACGACTGTTGTGGGCATAAATTTGCATACTATTCTCAGTATCTGACACCAGTAGCTAAAATATACACAACAAAGAAAGGAGTAATATAATTAAGAAGATTGAGTTAAAAGCTGAGTACTGAATTTATACTAGTACAATGATGTTTGCCATGTTTCAAAAGACCGTCATGCAAGGAAGCTCTTGTCCCTAAAGTGGCAGCCCTGTGGGACATGTAGTGGACATGTGAGGGCATCGTCCAGCCCACCCTGCCTTCTCTGATAATTGTTGGTTTGCAGTATTGGGCTCTGCAGCCAACTTCTACCATAGGGGTCTGACACTAACCAGTGCAAACTGGACCAGGAGTGAACTCCTAACAAAGGGGGAGCCAATCCTTCTGATGGGGAGAGAGGAGAGTGAGAATCAGATTCTTGTTTTCAGAGATTGGCAATTAGGACACACAGACAACAGTAGGTCTCTGATAAACACTTGGACTGTGTGGTCTGGAAACTTCAGAACAGAGTGGGGTCTCTTAATTGGATTTTCTGGATAAATGAAAGTTAAGCAGAAAACTGTTTCTGTCTTTGTTATAAAACTCGGTCTAAAATTCATAAAGAAGCAAAAGACTGGAAATAACTTTAATGTCTATAGATTATTTTAACCTTCACACAATGGAATACTATGCAACCATTAAAAAGAATAAGAGGACTCAAAAAAAAAAAAAGAACATCACTGATTGATCCTGATGATATAAATGTTAAATTGAATAAAATATAGGTATACAGTGTGATTGTAATGGCATTTAAAAAACTCTAAACCACTGAAAAGCTACTGAAGGTAGACAAAAATGTTAGAGTAAGATTTATGTCTATGGTGTCAGATTTATAAGCTCCAAGATTTGAGGCCATATATTCATGGCGGGGTTGGTGGTGGTAAAATTGAACAAACAAATGCAGCAGACAGTAACTCCCTGCAGGGTCCACACAGCTGGGCCTCTTGGTTCCTTCAGGCCCTCCTGGTTACTCCCTCCTTGAAACACTCTGCAACTTTGCTCTGGGGTACTGCATTCTCCCAGCTCAGCTCCCACCTCTCTACTGTGCCTTTCAATCCTTCCGTGCTCTACTGAGCTCAAATGTGTTTGCCCGAAGATCTACCCTGGTCCCTCTGCTTCCCCCTCTGCCTGCTGCGCCCCTGGTGACCTCACCTACTCTTGTAGAGGGAAGCAGCTTCCCTGCGTATACTGAAGACTCCCAAATGCAAACTCATCACAGACAGGATGGCACTCTGTAGATGTGGGGCAGGAATGGTGGACATGCCTGCAGAGCAGCACATGATAAGGGGGCAGAGGGATTGAGTGGGAAGTGGGAACACCCCGCGGGGTGGTGTTGAGAGCATTTATACATCCACAGTCAGATGCAGAAAGTTGACATGAAACCATCAGAATAAATCAACATCTTGAGCATGCTGTCTGAAAACGAAGCCTATGGCTCGCTCTGACTAACGGGATTATGAATTACGTATAGCAGTCAAGAAAAACAACAAAGTTGAATACACAACCAGGCCCAGGCTGCCCCAGTACTTGAACACTTGCCCTGGACCCCTCAGATTCTGTTCTGCGTATCACACACACCCAGCCACAAGTTCAGTGGACAGACGGACTCTGCCCCACCACGAGGATTTGCTGGTCAGTGGTTTCTGGTCTGGCCTCCTGACTTTTTCAGGAAGAGCAGAAAGTCTGTAAATACTCTACAGTCTTTAATCTACCAGCAAAACAAGTGAGGACACGGTATGTTAATTTAAAGGCTTTTATAACTACAAGGTACAGTTCCTTTTGAAATGACGAAAATAAACTTAATTACTAATTCTAAACATATGTTCTTATCAATTTCAGCTGTAAGTATATACTCTTGTTGGAAAGTGAATTACTTTAAGAGAGCTTTCTAAAATTATTACATATAATTTCTCTTACATATAATCATTACATATAATTTCTTCCTAAATCTGGATTGTTATCCAGTTACCATTTAATTTGAAAGGCAAACATGCATGAGATCTCTCTTTGGGAAAACAATTTCATGAAATACTATGCAGCTATCTGGTTTTGGAGAAATAAGAGATGTTGCAGAGTAACTTCTAGCAAGTCACTGAACTTTTCTAAGTCTCAATCACCTCTTCTAAAAATGAGGAAGAAAATACCTACTGTAAAAGATTGTTGTAAAGAAAACCGTATTTCCCTAAGTGCCTGATATGGTGTCTGTCTTGCAGGAGGAACTCAGTAAACATAGCAGTTATTCTCACATCAAACAATGCTTACCAGCACCTACCATTACTGCCACCACACACATGATGGGTGAGCGTCCACATGGGAAAAACTCCCAGGTTTTGCACAGTCCCTAGTAGGACAGCTCTAACTCCACATCCTTTCTCCCTCCCTTCTACTCAAGAAACATCAGAATGTGCTTGACTGAAATTGAAATAAGTGTAGGAAAGTCCCTAGAATTTTTGCTTATTTAATTCTTAAATAAGTCTCAAACTTTAAAACTTGATTATCAGAAACAAATCAAGGGGGATGCACCAGTGTCTACAATACAAGTCCCAATTATTTGAGAGCCTATTTCTCAGAACCAGGCACATCCTAACTTTTCTGGGAAGCAGCCCTAAGAGTCCCCTCCACCAAGTGATACCTGGAGACCTGTCTCTTTGCCCCAGTCAGACTCTCAAGCAACTGGGCATCAAGGGCCAGGTTTTCTTACTCTCCCTCAAATTCCATCCTCTGCCTGGTATAGTTGTCTTGCCTTTAGCTAACACTTAATAAATGATGAATAAATGCATCTGAATCATGCTCCCACTTTTGCACCTCCCTGTACTGGATCAGAAAATGTGCATTAATGAGCCAAAACCAGGCCAGGTGACCTGGCTTCCGTCAATAACATGACCAGAAGGCAAATGAGTAAATAATGCATGTCTGTCCACTTGACACGACATTCTGCAGCCGCTGGGAAAAGTGTTTTTGAAGACTTATAGGTAACACATCTAATATTAATTGAACAAATAGGCCATAAAGAGAATGTCCTGGTCCAGCCATCACACATATGGACCCAGACTGGAGGGGAAGGCCAAGCAGAATTTGTTGCTATGAGAGAAGTGTGATTCTGCATGATGTATTTCCAAAATCTCTTTCATGTTCTTTGGTTTTTACAATGAACAGTGAAGTGATAGAGGGGAAAGGCCCTCAAAAGTGGAAATTAGCTCAGGGTCTTCCAATAGGTACATGGGCAAAATCAGTGTGCTGAACTAAGAATGAAGGCCGAGGAGCTGGACTGGGGAAAGGATGGGTGAGCCGGAGACTATTCAGAAATGAAATGTGGACTTGACCCCAAGTATCTGTCATGTTCAGCCTCAGAGTCTGAATTAATCCTCCTTTTAAGGTTTATTGACATCTATAAAATGATTCTTGACACAGAATCATAATCCATGGGCCTGGCATTGTAGTCGATAAAAAGTGTGACCAGGGATGAAGGAGAAAGCATCTGCACCAAATATTTGCAGAGGGGCTCCCAACACCATGGTGGGATTTGCTAAGACCTATGTGTTTTCCCCTGATGGCTTGCACATAACAGGGTCCTAGAGAGTGTGTGTTTGTGTGTGTGTGGGGGGGTTGGGGTGGGTGGAGGCAGGGGTATGGTATATGTTGGTAGCAGGGGCTGGGAAGGAAGGCAAAGGCAGCTGCTGCTGCTGTCAGGTCAAAGCTGACCTTGGGTGTTATCTCCTCTATGTTCATGTGAGAAGCCTGGCCCCACTTTAAGGTCCTGTTCTCACTGCAGACCTAGTCTTCCTTTACCTCTTCTAAGGCAGGACCCACTGCTTGGTCCCCAGAACAGTTTCCTTCCTTGGTCTCAAAGTCCTTCACTTGGACAAAAGCAAACAAGGGCATGGCCAAAGGGCTCATTGCTGACAAGGGTAACTAGGACAGGACATTGTTAGCCCTGAGCTACACTCCTTCATAACCAGGTGCAACTGGCCCTGCTACACCTTTGGCCAGGCAGGAAGGGCCTATGTTGCCTATCCTATGTGCCCTAAGCTCCCTTCTCTTGCCCCACACTCTTTCTGAGAGTAGAAACAACCATTCTCCTGGAATCAATGCAGGAGCCTTGAGGCCCAGTGCCCCCCAAACCACCCTAGATCCTTTTTGGGAAATCTGGTCCTGTACCAAGTTTCCAGGGCAGTCAGAGGTCCCTGCTCACCAAACTCAGAGGCTCCTGTGTCAGGCTCACTAAGGTTTTCAGAGCAACCCTCCCTGCTCAAGCACAGAGCTCTAACCAGCCCTTGTACAGCCCTGGCTGGTGCCCAACTCTGGCAGCCTCTATTACACTGAGCTTTACCCCAAGTGCAGAGACTGGCAGGCAGCTTGACTTTCCTGGAGTCTACCGTATCCAACAAGAGGGCAGACAAGCCTGCCTGCTAGAGGCCAGACCCTGGTTTTGCCCACATTGGAGCCCAGACCGCCAGCAATCCAGCCAGGGGTTCCCATGCACCCCACCTTGGGTACTTGTAGGCCAGGACTGGATCCAGATCTACAACCCTGCCCTGACATAGACCCTCACCCATGTCTGCTCCATCATGGCACCCAATGTGCAACCTTCAGAGAGGGGCCGCCTTCCACAGGGTAAACAGGTTTGGTGAAGTCACTGAGACTGTTCCCTGGTTTTGCTGGGTGGGCTCACTCTGGCCACAGCCACCACTGCCAGCTGGGATCTTTGCTGTAACTGCAATTCCGAGATCCAAGAACTTGATGGCTCAGGGCCCCCACCTGACTCTTTGCACATATTGTGCTGTGGCATGACCATCTGTGTCCAGTCTGCCTCTCTCTCCAGGGCAGAGACCAAGTTGGACCTCCCTCCAGTCCCACTCCAGGCTCAGGCATGAAAGGAGGACTCTAAGATGTGGGGACCTCAGACACTGCCTCTTGCAAACCTCCTCAAACCATCCTTTCTTCTCCTTCCAAAATAAGACACAGAGAAGAAGGGATTAGATGCTCCACTTCCCAGCATGCCTTTCTAGGAAGGCCCTTTTCTGCCTGTAACCTGTTCTTCTATTTCCTTCTGCCCTTTGAAGTCCAGATTCAAGACAGTATGGAACAAAAGGGCCAATGAACCCCCTTTGAAAGCCCAAGGTGAGGAGTCCCCTCTGGAGCAATTTGTCCAGGCACTTGTGCTGCTCACTCTACCTACCCACCCCAAAATCTACAGTGTGGGGCAGGGGTAGGGTAAGGGGAGATTCAGTTTGCAAACCAGCTGCAGAAGTGGTTGTTTGTGGCAGCCCGTGTGACTGTTCTGTTTGAAGTGTTGCCTCTGATACAATCATCAGGGATTTGTCCTGAGTCTTTCTGATCATAGCAGTTTATTGCCCTCTGCTTCCTAATGTCTTTTTTCAAGGCCAAAGCTTTTTGGGTGATGCTCACAGAAGCAAAAGGGCCTGTGAGCTGGAAAATCATGGGCCGTTAGGTGTTGTAAGTGGAGTCAAGTGAGTTTGTCTCCACGGTGATGTTTGTTTACCTGCTTCCAGGATGAGGCATACATAGGCTGCTCAGATGCTCCAAAGCAAACACAGAAATGGGATGTGGACAAAGGTGGACACAAGCTCACAGGAAGTCTAGGACACCAGGAAGAGAGATGAGAAGCTGCTTCCTCTGAGACAGACCCCCATTAACCAGTGTTGGGCCTTTCCCACTCTGAAGGCCTTTCCTTTGCATTTCTGGGGCTTAGCACAGGGAACAGGGGACTGGGTCCTTAGATGAAGCTGTCTTGTACCTGCCCCCACTTTCCAATCCTCTCTTCTCTCCCTGCCTGTCCCACTCCCTCCCTCCTGCCTTTCTCTGATTTATGTCTCAGTTCCCACATTTGGAGGTGACTTCAGAGGCCTCACCCACTGAGGCCCGACCTCACAATGCATCAGAGCCCCCAGTCATTATCAACCTGCTGCCCACCCTGTGACCCATAGCTCTAGGGTTGTGCTGTTTAGGTCAATAGTCACTGGCCACACGGGGATGTTTAAATTAAGTTAAATTAAGAATTCAGTTTCTCAGTCACACTCGAACCACTTTGCAGGTGTTCAACAGCCACACATTGCTCTAGTGGCTACCCTACTGGACAGCATAGATATAGAAGAGTTCCATCATTGCAGAAATTTCCATTGGACAGTGGAGTCCATGGACAGCATAGATATAGAACAGTTACATCATTGCAGAAATTTCTATTGGACAATGGGGTCCAGGGCCTCAAGATATTTTAGGGTCCTGATTCTTTCACTGGATGCATTCATTGTCCTTTCCAGTTGTTCCTGGCCATCTGTAAGTATGACAACCACAGAGATGTAGAAAGATCAACTTCTTTGAAATCAGACAGACCTAAGTTTAAATCTCTGTTTTAAACTTAGGAGTTGAGTGACCATAGGAAGCCTTAGGCTCCTCATCTGTAAAATGGGAATAATAATATCTACACATGAGGACTGATGGGAGAGTTAAATAAGCAAATAAAGTACTGAGCACAATGCCTGGCAGCAAGAAGCAGTAGTTATTATTGTTCCTGTTATTGATAAACTGTTGAATGGCACAGGGTTGAAGCCTGAGTCTGTATGCGGGATTTAATTGCCTGCACACGGTTGGGGCTGGAAAATGAGTGCAATGACAGTGACAGAGACAGCGATGAGGAATGTAGACCTTTCCCATGGTCTCTAGTGGTTAGTTCTATTTTAGGGGCTATTTCCTCTCTATATTGATTTTAAATCAATTGTTAAGAGCTTTTCATTGTTTCATAGTTTTCTGAAGCTTGTCTTTCCCCTAGATATTCAGAAGCTACCACTGGAAACTTCCACCAATGAGTCACATCCATAGGCACCAAGCTGTAGGGATGAGCTGCTAGACCATGCAGGGCCTGCTTGAAGTTGCTGTGGGCAGACCACAAGAACTCTCTGACACAGTCAGGGACAGGTTATCAGCGTGATCTTGGCCAGCCAGCTAGCCAGTCCCTTTCTTCTTCTTCCAGAGTCCAGTTCCTATAATGACTGCCAGCCAGGGGTTGTCAAAGATCAATTGAGGTTATCGAATCAACTCTTATTTCCTCTGGGTGCAACTGTGTCTGGTACTGACGGGGTGGGAGAAGTGGGAGGGAAGTGGGGAGCCTAGTTCTGCACTGAACCTTGGTAGATACTTGGCAAACGTGTTGACTGGGCACCTGATCAAGTAAAGATCCTGTTTAGAACTATGCTCTGCATTTTGCAGAAGTGGAGGAGGATTATTAATAGTGCAGTAGATAAGATGATCTAAAATAGAGCCTCCATTTTATTGTCACCTTTGTTCTACTTTCTTCAGTCTAAAGTTTATACTCTTCGAGGAAAAGCAGAGCCATGTTCAGCACAAGGGATTCCTGTTTCCCTTTTGGTCAAACCCTCTCACTTGGCATTCCCTTCATACCTTTCACATGCCAGGCTCTTTGCTGAGTACTAAGTATACATTATCAACCTCAGGGACATGTGTGAGTGACCGCCCTGCCCAGCACAGAACAAGGGAAGAGTAAGACTAGTGTCTGTCAGAAGGAGAGACACCTAAAGAGATGTCAACCCACTTCAACATGGGTGCCCTAGTCATCAGCAAAAGTACAACTCACACAGGCTTTGATGGAAAGACATTTTACTCACATAGAGAAGAGCTAGAGCAAGGTCAGCTTCACTAGTGGGCATCAGTCCCCCAGAACCAGTAGGTCTCAATCCATGGCCATCACAAGGAGATGTTCCATATGTGGCACCCCCTTCTCATGTTCATGTGCCACAATGAAGGAGTTCTGCTCCCTCCCCACCAGGGACAGATATACCATCGGGGTCAGCTGGATGTCCTAAAACATGCCCACCAGAGTCAGACTGTCTCCAGTGAATATTTACGCATGCTTGGGACAATAGGGAAAGGAATGTACCAGCTGCTAGGGGACTCTGTTTTATTCTGCCAGACCAACACACCTTGTCCTGAGTACAGGATGTATTATTTGCAGGTACCAGGGAAAGGTGGCAGGCAGCATTAGGACTACCCCCTAACACAGCTGGCCAAGCCCAGGGGGGCCATCCCTTCTGGGTTGTTTAAGCCTCCCTCTGTGGGACTGTCTGCTGTTCTCCAAATCCCCACTACCCAATACCAGCCTGGGCTGGACCTAGGCCAGACAGCTTGTTGAGTATCCCAACAGCCTCGTAGCCTGTGTTCACCCACCCTCATCTTCTTGCACCTCTAACAACAATCTGAAGAACTTGGGGCCAGTCCTTATACTTTCATGGAGTCTCCACCTTCCTGCCTCTGTCCTCACAGCCTCCTTGGCTTGTGTCCTTCCTTCTTCCCATCATGTATCTTCTCCAGGGGGCCAGCAGAGCCACTCTGGTCCTCAGAGGCTTCCCTTGTCCTCATGGCATCCAGTGGAGTTTGCCTCCCTTTCCTACCATATGCCCTAGGATCCAAGGAGTCTCTCAGAGATAGAAAGACCCTGGATCTCTCCCTTCGCCACTGGGATAAACCCAACCACTGACTCTTCAAATGGAATCTTAGAACCTTCCAGGTGGAAGAGACCCTTTTGGCATGCAGGGCTCTTGCCCACTCTACCTCCCACCCTTCCCCAAAGCAGTCTATTTCTTTTGAATAAGGGAGATCCTCCCTCACCAGTTCCAGCCTTGGATGTCCATGAGGTTCACTTTTTATTATCCAAAAGTCTGAAGCTAGAGGTTCTTATTTGGGCCCCTTGTGAGCCCACTGATGATGATGATGAGGAGGAGGTGGAGGAGGAGGACTGGAGTGGGTACTGTGATGGGCACCATCCCATCACTGGACGCCTAGGCCTCCTTCCACACCTTCCTGTGAGAGGGTTTCTGCATCTTTTATTAGGGACTGTTTCCTTAAGAATGTCTTGGTTTATAGTAGAGTCACTGGGGCAACAGCTTACAGGAGAATAATACAGCTTCTATGGAGCATTTCTGGTGCCTGGCCTAGTGCTGAAATATTCTGCATGGAATTTCTCATTTCATCCCCTCGACTGTCTTATGATGAAGCTCTTATTATTACTTGCATTTTATAGATGAGAGAATTGGGCTCAGAAGTGAAGTTACTTTATCTGGGTCACGGTGGAGATAGGCCCAGTTCAATCTGAGGGTCTGACCATTCATCACGATGCCACATGACACACAGATAATACCCCGGGGTCACAGGGTTTCTGGGGGTGTTTACCCCCTGTGCCCCCACAGTACCATTGTGGAGGGCGGAGTGAGGTGGACAGAAGAGCAGAGTTAACATCCTGGAGGAGGGCTCAGGACTCAAAACCATAAACTGAATTGTTAGAGTAACTACATCCTCTTGCCAGATTCTCATGGTATTTAAACATATATACACAGGGACTCCCTAATGGTGTAAGAACATGGCAGCACTCCACAGAACCAGGAGATAATGTCATCCCAGTGGTGACTGGCCAGGACAGGGCACTCCATAGTCACCCCCAGCCCCAGGTGCCAACCTGCTGTGCATGCACAGAGCCCAGTATCTCCTAGAGCCAAAACCCTGAAGGACTCAGCCAGGGCTCTGCTGGGGTTTCCATAATGAAGCGAAGGGATGGTAAGGACAGCAACACTCAATGAGGAACCAGCTCCTCTGGCTTTGTGCAGGGAGGGCCTAGACTGGGCTGTAGACCCGCCACCCCCTGACTGAGCCCTTGGTCACCTCAGACCTCTCCCTCTCTGTCCCCATGCTCACCCTGGGTGTGGTCAGCCCCCCCCCCCCAAGGCCTCCAGGGCCTCTCTCTCTCCAGCTTTGCTGGGTGAGAGTACCCCAACAGCACCCCCAGCCACCACCTGACTCCAGAGCCACCCACATCAGCCTCCATAACTTGTTTTATCTGTGTCAGCCTGTTCCTCCAGCTGGGAGCATCCACAGAGCCCGGAGTAGTGCCAAGTTTAGAAAATCTTGTTAATGGCGAAATAATGGTGTGGGCCCAAGCCTCTTGTGCCCAGGCCTGAAGCAGAAGCCCAGGGTGTAAGGGTAAGAACTCTAGGAAGGAAGACCCACTCCAGTTTGCTGGTAACTCCCCATGGAATCCCCGGACAGGGCCACAGGACAGGGGTGAATGGGATGGTCTTTGAGATTCCTTCTGATGCAATAAAGAAGGGGAGGAGGAGGCCAGGAAACATGGGTCGAAATCCTGACTTGGAACAATCACTTCACCTCTCCAAGCCTGTTTTTTCAACTGTAAAATGGGGTAATACCAGCACTTGCCTCATAGGTTGTTGTAAGGATCAGTGAGCTAACGTCTTTGAAAATGCTTGCAAAGCCTCCCCCCTCCCCAAGGATTGTGTGAATGCTATCAATTATAAGTAAAATCCTACAAACAGAACGGGGCCGTATATATGTACCATGGTTAATGAAACTGCTTCTTTGCGGAGAACCTGACATTTTAAGCTGAAAGGGACCCTCAGAGATTCTCAGTTTATCCCCCTAACATTAATGGTGAGGGAACCAGTGCAGCCCAGCCCAGGATCTCCCCACAGCCCCAGATCTGCCTCCCTCTCTGTGGCAGGTATGCCCACAGGAGCCTGCAGCACCCCCGCTGTTCCCTGGAGGTTAAAATCAGGAGACTGCGCAGGAAGCAATTTGCAGCCATCTCAGATCTGTGGTTAAGGAGAAAATTCCCCACCCCACCTCCCCAAACCCTCAGCATTATCAAACAACAGAAACCCTCGGTAGGAGGTGGAATTCCTCACTGCCAGTTCTCCTCTGACCAGGGGGCCTCAAGCAGCTGCAGCCCTGGACTTTTGCAACAACAGCAAGATGCTCGTTTTTCTCCTCTGAGGACTTTCCTATTCTCTTCCTCCCTTATGCTCTTCAGCCCCTTTTCGGGGTGCTCATCCCTGTGTCTAGCCCAGGTACCTGATCCAGGTCACTGCTCAAAGGAGATCCAGGCCCAATGTTTGCAGCTTCCTGGGTTCTGGGTGAGTTTATTCTGATTCTTTGAGGGCTTCTGTCAAGAGGCAGTTTGGAGATTTGTTATGTGTGGGTGGGGTTGGGGGGCCCAGCTGCAGATCATTTGGCAAGCCTTGAACTCCTCTGGCAGTATGTGTGCAGACGAATCCACACTGTTCCTAGTGTGGGAGTTGGCCTGGCCCCCTCCCTTTTCCCAATAAACAGAAATTCCTAGTGCGTTACGTTTTATCAGAGAAAGCCCAAGACGCTTTCACTGGCCTTGGCTCGTTGTAGGTTTACAGAAATGTAAAGGGTGACATTAGACTGAGTGATGGAAAGTAATGTGCATTTAACACATCCAGCGGGTGGGTGGAAGTGGGACCCGAGTTGGAGGGCCACCTCTGATTTTCGGCAGTGTATTTGTTTCCTAATGCTGTGGGACTACATTACCACAAACTTGGCAGCTAACACAAATTTATTATCTTACAGTTTTATAAGTCAATTCATGGGGTCACCAGGCCAGCATTCCTTCTGGAAGCTTTAGAGGAGAAGCCATTTCCTTGCATTTTCGAACTTTCAGAGGCTGTCTCTGTTCCTTGGTTTGTGGCTCTTTCTTCCATCTTAAAAGCACATTACTCCAATCTCTGCTTCTTATGTCCCTTCTCCTTCCACCCTTGATTTTCACGTCTCCCTCTTATAAGGACCCTTCTGATTACATTGGGCCTGCCCTGGATAATCAGGATAATCTCCACATCTGCAGTTTCTTGTCCTGTAAGGTAACATAAGGCCTAGACATCTTTCAACGGTCATTACTGAGCCTATGTTCTGGTTTGCTAATGCTGCTCTTGCAAAACACCAGAAATGGATTGGCTTTTGTAAAGGGGGTTTATTTGGTTACAAAGTTACAGTCTTAAGGCCATAAAGTATCCAAGGTAAGGCCTCAACAACAGGGTACCTTCACTGGAGGATGGCCAACCTTTGTTAGCTCGGAACGCATGTGGCTGGCGTCCGCTTGCTCCCAGGTTGTGTTTCAAATTGGCATTTTCCAAAATGTTGCTCTTGGGGCGTTTTGTCCTTTCAACTCCTCTTCAAAATGTCACTGTCAGTTGCGCTGAGGTCCTTGTCTGTGAACTCCTTTATACCCCTCCAGTGATCCAATTAACATACATCCTGAATGGGTGGGGTAGCACCTCTATGGAAATTATCCAATCAAATATTTCACTCACAGTTGATTGAGTCACATCTCCCTGGAAGCAGTCAATCAAAGAATTCCAACCTAATCAACACTAATACGTCTGCCCACACAAGACTGCATCAAAGAACATGGAGTTTTGGGGACATAATACATCCAAACTGGCACAGCCTACCACAGGGATCACTTAACCCCTGAGCCCAGGTTTCCTCACCTGTCAAGTGGAGAAGAAAACAAATGCCAACCCCCAAGACCCTGTGGGTGTCATGCAGTGTTGCCCTGGAATGTCAAGGAATGGAGGCTGAGTGATGAGTGCTGGGCCTCATTCCCTGGCCAAGCCAGAAATGAGGGTGCCTGGCAGGTTGTGGAGTCGAGGGAGTGGGGCTTGAGCTTGGTTTTTACTTGACATGGCTTCTCTGGGGGAGCTGAGAGGAGTTGGTTTGCACTAACATTGCTGAGTTGGTCTTAATTTTTCTAAGCCCAATTCTGGTCACAGAGAGTGCAAATACCCAGATAGTAGAAGTGTCAAAGGGCCAGGAGGTAGTGAGCACTGTCCAGGGTTTACCTGCCTCTAGGGAATCACCAAGTCCTGTCGATCTCCTTTCTAAATTCCCCTCAAACCCCTGCTCTCCACCCCACTGCCACCGCCAAGCTACACTCTCATCTGTGCTCCCAGCTCATTGTCATGGCCTCCTCTCGGTACCACTGCCTCAGCCCTCCACATTCCACATACATATCCGACTGTATTGTCATTCGAAACACAAATTGGATCATGTCCCTTTCCTTTTATGGCTCCTCCCCATCCTTGTTGAAGCCCAAGCTCTTTACCCTGCCCACCTCCCCACAAGACACAGGATGTCAGAGTCATAACAAGCAGGTGGCAGATGTGTGAAGGCAGAGCTGGGGATGGGGACAAAGCAGACAAGGCATGGAGAGTAGGGGATACGTGCAGATGGTATTGCAGGGACAGGGCTGATCCAAAGGCCCCTACACGCAGGTGGCGCAAGCCTAGGTAAACTGGCAGGCTCAGGCTGTGAACTACACCAGCACCTACCCCACTCCCACTCCCCACCCCTGTCAGCCCAGGTGGGCTAGTGGGTGGGCTCCAGGCAGGGCCCAGCTGCGGAGCTGTTGGCCCAGTCCCAACCCCACTGGGAAATGGCTTCCGAGTGATGGTTATTATTTTGAAGTCTAGAATGACAAGAAGGGAAATCTTTTCTTTGCAAATGATTTTGGCTGAACTCCAGGGATGGGGAATGCCCACAGGGCCCTGGCCAGGCTGCAGGCCATGGCTTGCTGGGAGAGTGATTTGGTCTCTTTCTGCCTCAGCTGAAGAAATATAAAGTGGGTCCAGGGCCCCACTGGCCTGAGCAACTGCTATAAAGCTTAATTAATGCTTGCAAAGTGCTCTGAGGCCTCAGCTGAGAGGCCTCACATGAACATAGAGTATCCTTATTAATCACTGTGGCAGCACAAAGTGGAGTGGCCTGTGGGGCAGTTGCCTCCTTGCACAGAACAATGGATGCAGCCAAGCATTTAAATTGCTATTTCGAAGAGCATTCCTGATCAACTGGCTCAGAAGAGCTTAGCTGGAGGAGGCAGGCCAGTCCAGGAGCCACTTAATGCACCTGGCCGTTATCTCCCCTGCATTAAGTGGAGGCGATAAAACATCCCTCCCTACTGGGAAGAAGTCAAGCTGGCGAAGCATGCCTTTTAATCCTGGGCAACAAGGCTATTCAGCCTTGACAGAGAGCATATAGGCTCTGTATCTGGCTGGGTGTCCTTGGTCAAGTCCCTCCACCTCTCTGAGCCTGTTTCCTCATCTGTAAAGTGGAGTGATAATAATCATCCCTTCTTCTTATGGGGTTGTAGGCTTCAAATGACCTAACATATGAAAGACCCTGGCATCTTTAGTAATGATACCAATAATAATATTAAAACAATAGCGATAGCCAGGCACTGTTCTAAAGCATTCCATGATTAGCTATTCTGATCTCCATTTTACAGATGAGTTTGCCAGGACACAGGGAGGTAAATGACCTCCAAGTTCTGACAACTAGTGAGAGATAGAGCCAGGATATGGGCCCAGGCAGTTTGGCTCTAAAGTCTTCTCTCCCTCACTCTCTAATGATGCCTTTATCATTATTGTCATTATACTCATCTTAGGAATAAAAATGTGTGCTTCATTATGATTGCCATCATTGTCATGATAATCCTGACGGGGTAAAGTACCAGCCAGTGCTTGTTAGCTGGACCTTGAGGCATCTGTGCTTATGTTGGGGATAGGAGGTATCTCTGGTTTTCCTTGACCCTCTGTCTTCCAGAGGAAATTAGGAAAGATGTTGTTATTGAGTCAGAGGTGAAGGATAGGGCTGTTTTCACTTACCAAAACTCTCGGGGGTGCAAGGAAATATGTTGGTAACAGGTTTTTAGGAATAACGGTCAATAGATGCTGAAAGAGATTAAAAATGGAGCCCCTGCCCTGTCCCTTCACTCAGGCTATTCATTGAAAGGGACATCAACTTCACATGTGGGAGACAAGAGGCTACCCTGTGGGTGACAGAACAGGAGACCCTTGTTTCCCGGGCACTGACCATCCCTCTTGCACTGGCTGTTCTCCGGAAGGAAAACTCCCGAGGCCAGACCCAAACTCCTGAGGCTGGTTAATGTGCTTAGATGTGTCTCAGAACTTCAGCAAATCCTTGTTGAGGGACCCTTACTCAAGGACCATCAATCCCGAGCCCCTCCCCATTCCATTGGTGGCCATAGTAGCAGCTCTGGGGTGGCTTCCTTCAAGACCCTCTTAGCCTCTCCTAAACCATACCCAGGGGGATGTGGCCCAGATTCCTACAAATAGACCACACTAGGCCTGCTCTTTTTCCAACTTGGCCCTTGATGCTCCTCCTCTCCATCCTCTCCTTGAACACCTCCCCTCACCATCCTGCCCTCACACCATCCTCCTCCCCTCCCAAGGAGGTTTCCATGAGGCCTATCCTAGACCAGACATGGAGAGGGCTCCCTGCTCCAGACTCCACATTTCCAAAAAAGCCCAGTTTCTGCTCAGGCCCATGTTTGTTCAAGCTCAAGACTGGATCAGGCTCATCTGCTCTAGGAGGGGACAGAGCCATGGGCAGGATGACTTCAGGAATGAACCGAAGAAAGACTTTCCTAAGCTGCCATCACCTTTGAAATGTGCTTTCCTGTTCCAGTATGGGTTCCAAATTGATTTGCAAGGTAATGTGTGGCATATGGGGTGCTAGTGTAGCCTATCGAAATGTGTAGAATCCTCCTAAGCTGCCTGGAGAGGGATGTGATGCTGGCATAGATGTTGTTCTTTGCGTTCCCCATTTGCCTTTTGGGGAGCACATCCCTATCTGGAAAGTGAGACTCTTACTCCAGGAAAGATCTCAGCTTTTAAAAATTTAGTGCAATTCTTTTTATATCAGATGTTTATATTTAAAGTATTCAAAAGCTAGATTTACATTGTCTTAAATTATCCATCACCCACCTCTCACCTTTAACTTCTTCATTTGATGACGATTCAGTTTACGTAGAAAGTTTTTTTTAGTTTTCATCCAGACAAATAGGTTTACATTTATATTGTGAGTTTTAATTGTTTTCACCTGCCTGGATTAACAGTCAGTGAGTGTCTCCACTGGCCCTTCTGCTGGTCCCACAGTCTGCTGTGTGCCGTGGGTGCCTGGGTGGCATCTGTCTCCCACAGGAAAGTGACCCAACAGGCCAGAAATGCATCTTGGCTGACAGCTGGCAAGTGGCAGGCAGAGGAAGTGAGAGGATCTGACCACATGGTGGGGCAGGTTCTTGAGGGCAACACGATCTTATAAAATACTCTTATTAATGTCTACTATTTTTTGAATACTTGATATGTAGCAGGCACCTTGTTATCATATTTATCTTCAAAACAGTTCTGTGCTAGAGGCATCGGGCCCACCCCTTGGCTGCAGAAACTGGTTTAGAGAAGATGTGGCTTAGCAAAGGTCCCAGAGCCAGTAACCAGCAAATAGGACTGCCAGATACCACGTCCCTATGGCTGTATGCATTTGTTTTTTAATTAATACCCCATGTCATTCCAAACAGTGTTTGAGATGGCTAGAGGGAGCTATGTGATACAGCAAAATAACCCAAATAACAATAGTGAGAAAGGTATCTTAAGGGAACCTAGACAGTGCCAGGGTCTTTGTTTTGCGAGGCATGGATCTTGGTTTCCGAGTTTCCCGGCAGCCAAAGCAAAGAAAGCCCAACTTCTCCCCCAACCATTGTTGTTTGTAACATAAACACAAACCAACACAGGCCCAAGGCCTAAAGAAGCACAATTTTTCCTGAGTACAAGTCCAAAAACAAGCAAATGCTTCCCAAGGGACCTCTTAGGAAGATTTCAGTATAACAAAAGTACAATCTTTGGGTTTTGTCCCTGTGGGTGCCCCCCATGGGGACTGGAAGCATCTTGGCAGCCCCAGTGCAGCAGGGCCAGGGTGGCTCTGGAGGGGGATGGGGGACCACGCATCCTCCTGGCCTTTCTCAGCAGGGCCATGGCAGCCATCGTAGATTAGGTCCCTGAGTTGTATGTGGAAGGTTTGTTGGCAAGTGCAAGGAAGTGAAGAAGGCAGGATTGGGTGGATAGTGGTTGCATCTGGGGCCTTGGCAGTTATATGGGGATCCTGGAAGCTGAAATAGTTCAAAATTGAGGCCAAAGGGCCAGGGCTTGGTACAATCTCCCCATCAGCAAGTCATTGGCTGCAGACCAACCCCTGGAAAAGGCTTAACCTGAGTGAGGCAATTCCCCATGGCCAAGGACAATTCCCAGTGAGGAGTGCAGCTGTGAGATATCCCCAGCATCCAGGACATGGGTGTGCCAGCTCTGACAATAGGGTCTAGGAAGAAACAACAGCAGCCACTACAAAAATCCTTTGGGTACAGTGTTTATGACTGAGTACCATCAGTATTGTGCCTTCCAGGCACAGCTCTTGTGGGGCATCCTCCAAGAACACAGGCCTCCTACTTGGGCTTGGACAAGACAGGCCATAGGACTTGAGCCAAGGTGCCCCTGGAAGATGGCATTGCCTATGCCCTGACACACCAGACAAATAGGACCCGAGGCCCCAAAGTTGCTCCTTTTAGCATGGGCAGCAATAATTTCAACCCAGAAACTGTTGAGCACCCACCTAAGGCACACCCACACACACACACACACACACACACACACACACACAACTTCAGAAATAAAAGCTTCATAGAGCACCTGGCTTTAACAGTATTATTACTTCCTGGTGAACCTGCCAAGGTAAACTGCTAAGCATACAAGGATGGGGACCAGTTGGATGATGCTGTTAAAAGTAAACCTTCCAGGTTAGGAAAAGATGACAATGGCCTTAGTCTTAGACTTTAGTAAAGTATGTCAGTGACAGACTGGATGAAAGGTCAGGAGGGATTAGGGGCAGACCCAGGCGGGGCAGCTGCAACGACTCCAGAGGGAAGAGGGGTGGGGTGTGTGGGCCTGGGACAGCTCAAGCTCTGAGGCCCCAGAGGGGGGAGATGGGAAGGGGCTAGCAGGAAGGGAAGAGGGAGATGCAAGGGCAGGGCATAGAGCAGGGGAAAGGGTCAGGCTGTGAGACTTCTCATTCACAGTGAGGAATTCTCCCTGATATGGGTCCAGCAGAAAGCAGCTGGCACATGCCTGCTCACCAGGCAGCCAAGCATAGTAGTAACAACGACCTGTAACTTTTCTTGATGGAGGTATGGTCTAAGAGACTCATGGAAGGCAGAACCCATAGCTCCATTCCGAGCTTGGTTCTGCCTGGCCTCTCCTAACTGCTCTTGCAGCGCAGATGTCTTCCATTTGAATCTGATGTGATGAACTCTTTAAATAGCTACCCTAATGGATAATCAATCATTTCAGAGATTTAATACTAAATCAGGCTATTTTACACATTTGGGGCAAAGCTGCTTGTATCTGAGCCCAAAACTGCCCTTTTGTTTTCACTTTGCAAAGCAGAGCGTGTCACATTAAATACCTAATTGCCTAAGACAGGTCTCTTGTGGCCTAAAAAGAAGCTGAAGAGGTATACTCTCCAAGAGCCTACAAATTACTTACGCAATTTATAGATCTTTTTAAATCAAGCCCTTCATTGAGTATAGGGATAGTAAAATAAAACCTCATGTTAATGTTTAACATAAAAGTCTGCTACAGTATTTTTTTAAAGTCAAGATTAAAATAATGGTTTACACTTTTCAGTTTACCTAAAGTATAAATATCCTGGCAGGGAGAAAATTTAAGCTGTGGGGTAGAGAGTTTCCACAGACAGTTCTGGAAACACCCAGGAAGCTCTCTTTGAACCATTTATCGAAGAAAACCACCTGCAAACCTGAAGAGTTGGCTCAAACCCCAACAAGAACCTTGACATTGCTGATCAGGCCAGAATGCCTCACGATAATCCATAGGTTTAACCCAGTGGTGCTCCCACCCACCAAGGTGAACTTCCCTGCTGACCCCAAACCCTGCAGACTCCATCTCTGGGGCTTCCCTGACTCTATGTTCTCCCAGTTCACCTCTCTGCCACACCTCAGGTTCTCACAGAGTCTGCTTCCTCAAACTCAAATGTCAGTGATTCTTCCTTGGCCCTCTTTGTGTCTCACACTGCGCTCTCCATGGAGGATCTTATCCATACCCTTGGCTTCAGTTACCGTCCACCTGTGTGCTGGCCATGTCCACATTCCTATCTCAGGCCTGAGTCGGTCCCTGTCTGCACACTTTTAAGTCCCGTGCTCTCATGAACAGGTGCACCTGGATATCCCTCAGATACCTCAGTTGCTACTTGCCCAAACCCACACTTCCTTTCCGCCATCCCCATCTCAGATTGGGCCTCGCCACCCACCCAATTGCCCAGGCCAGAGACCTGAGAGCCCTCCTCCTAGACCTGCCTCTCCTTCTCCCTCCATGGCTCACTCATCACTGGTCTGTCAGTCCTCCAGATTCATCATCTCCTGCATCCCCTCTGCCAGGCCCCTGGGTGATCAAAGCAGCCTCCTTTGTGGCCCCACTGCCTCTGAGCACTTCCCGTCCTGGCAGCCCATGTGTTCTTTGCATAACACAGATCAGACCATGATGTTCTCTCAATCTGATGTCTATAGAATCTGGCTGCTGCCAGCCTCCCTCATCTCATGCCACACCTTTGTTGGCCTGACCCAAAAGCCAGGGCTTTCCCTGCAGGTCTTTGCACATACCATTCCTTCTATTCTACTCAGATACAAATCAGAAAACAAAGGCCGACTCCTGACTGTGGGCTTGGAGGCACCTCCAGTTCCCAGGACTGCCCCAAAAACACCCAGATGCCAGAGCCAGATCCGCATGGACTCCATCCCGCAAACCCCCTCCTCCATCCACCAGTGGGTGGGCTGGTGTGGGAGAGACAGGCTAGGCCTATCCCACAGATGGGGCTGGCTGCACACAACTGAGCCCACAACTCCTTATCCTCCTCAAGACACCCCTTAAAGACTCTCCTGGTTTGTATTTATTAAAAGAAGAAAATGAGGATTTTACTGTTCAGGCTATGTTTTCAAAATACTCTATCATCCTCCCATCACTTGCCCAGCTATACAAAAGCAGTTGCATTACCAAGTGCCCTTTAAAAATGTCCTCATGATGGGAGGCTCACAACTACTTGTTATCTTCCAGCTGCAAGGACCTCATAGGTCACCCAAGTCCATGCCCAGCTGAGCCCATCAGAATCTGGGGATATCAGGTGGCTGGGGGTGGGGTGGGAGCAGGAAAGATAGGCCAGGGCAGTAATCCATCTCAGGGCCATGGTCTGACAGTGCCCTCTTCAGCGTCGGTATCACTAGCTGGCCAAGCTGAGCCCCATCTGCCTGCATCTCAGGTGCAAGTCAAGGATAGAACGGCGGGAAGGTTCTCAACGTCCACCTGCCTCGACCATGCCAGGTAGAACACCAGGCCCTTGAGAAGAGCCCGGAGATGGGGAACCTTCCCATTTTGAAGATGAGAGGATCAAGGTTCAGGCTGGTGAGGAGACTTGTTTAGGGTTTCGTACTGGGTGTGTGGCAGTTGGGGATCTGATTCAGGACTCCCTGCCCGTACAGCCCATGCTCTACCCCTTGAAAGTCACTTACTTTGTCCTTAAACCTAAAAACAGGAAATTAACACACATGGCAGAGAGTGGAGAGGGGATTAAATATGAGCAGTTTCCAAAGGAGGATTAAATCCATTTTTGGATCTGTTTTAATAAACTGCCATGTTTTCGTGACTAGCATGGATTTCTCTGAGTCCTCTTATCTTTTTATAGTTTGACCTTTACACAGGAAAAACCTCAATGATTTTTCCACTGTTTTGAATAAACTGAAATGGATGTATGTTTCTGAATGATTAGAGTGAAAAACAGAGCCTGTAACCATCAAAGCCCTCCAGGAGTAATTTTCCCCAGAAGATAGGGTCCACAAAGCTAGCTTCCAGGTGAGCCAACCCCTTCCCATAGGAGAGGGGAGCTTGTTTTAGATTCAGGGTTGTGAGCAGGGCTTGTCTCCTCTCCACCCCCTGGAGTGACTGAGGCTGCAGAGGCCAGGGGGAGAACAGTGGGGTCCCACAGTCGGTCCATAACATTTGGCTTCTCAAGAGTCTGCCCTTCCCCCACGCCCCCATTCTGCTCCAAGCACCCAGGCCTCTCAGTTACCCTGACTCAGAACTTCCTTCTGCCCCAGCCTCTCCCCTCTGGCCCGGTGGGTGGCCAAGTTCTGATGTCTACGACTTCCAGTCCTAGCCCCCACCCTCCTCTAGCCCCAACACTTCTTGATGGCTGACCCACTGCCCCGAGACCCCCAGGGTATCAGAGCTACTTCCCCTGAGTGCCGCCAAGGCAAGGCAGGGAAAGCATTGCAAGCTCCATTTTACAGAATAAAAAACTGAAATGAAGCATAGGGCTTGCCTGGTGACTCCTCCTGTTTTACGAGGATGCCCTGCATACTGGCTGTGAGTTCCTTGACTAGTGGGCATAGGCCTCGTTTTCTTTGATCGTTATCCACTTTCACTCCTCAAAATGGGTGGGGCTCTGGCCATCAGCTCAACCTCCCCATGCTATGCAGGGGAGGGGAAGAGGGACCTCAAGCAGGATCAAGGATCCTGGTCTGGGACCCACAAACCCAGGCCTTCAGCCTGACCTGTAGTGATCATTTTGGCAGGGGATGGTGGACAGTGTCAGGGAGTTGCCCTTAGACCCTGCTTCTGGACCCTTCCCTGGCCAGGCAGTGCAACACCCTGTAACTGGAGCTCCTCACTCCACATGCCCCCAGCAGTGCCCAGGTAACAGGTGTCTAAGGAGTTTGTGCCCCTCTGTGGTCCTGGCAGGAGGAAGAGGGGTTGGGAGGGACTGTGCCCACCTTCCCTTCTGGCCATTGAGCAGGATGGCTATGTGGTCTCTTCCTGCTGGCTTCTCAAACTCATTCTGTTCTCTTCCTTCACACCTTAATGCTGAACAGCAGCCACCCCCACCACCCGACGTTGGCAACCAGCGATGCTCAGGCGATTCCCCACTTAGAGCACGCTGGCATCTGCCACAAAGTCTGAGCGATTCCTGACCCGACAGCTCAGGTGCCATGGTCCCCACCATTAAGCGCCTTCACTCTGCCTAAATTCTCTCCACTGATTATAGGATCAGGACCCACCAATGCTGCAGGTATCTCTAGTACTCTTTATTTTACCGAAATTATTTGAACAGGAATGTTGGGCCCTTCAGCTGGCTGATACAGTAAGTCCTCCATGTCTGGGAAACATTTAAATTAAAAAAAAATGGAAAACAAAAAACCTGGGATCTGTTCCAATATTTCCATCCACGGTGGCAGAAAAACAGATACAGTTATTCTCAGTCGACCCTGTAGCAAACAAGGAATGTTTGTCAGGGAGGCTTGTTCACTCACAGCTTTTTATGAGCCTTAGGTGTCCAAAGTCAGGCTGATTGAAATCCAGTAGTGCACTCTACCATTGCTAAGGGTTGCCAAATTTCACTTATAAAAATACAGGACAATCCTACCCCCACTACCCAAATAGCCTGAGGCTGGGGGTGGTGCTGGTGAAGCCCCCTTGTGAGGGAGGATCCGTGTATCATCTGTGCTTGAGCCTTGGAGTGGCATCTGGTGTGACAAGACCAACAAAGTTTCAGGATGGAGGGGCCATCCCGGGTCTGCGGTGGCAAAGCCCATGCTCCCCCCACCCCCACCTCACCCCGGAGCATCTGCCTTCTGAGCCCTGGGTTTCCCAACACCTATAGAGCAAGCCCAGTGGGCACTGGTGTGTCCCAGGTGCTGGGCTGAGGGCTTCTGTGCACTAAGACCTTTGTTCTCTGGCCTGGGGAGTGTGGGGAGGGGCTCTCCAGGGCCTTTTGCAGCACTTGATCCTCATAACCCTCAGGGGCAAGCCAGAAAAATCTTGATGCCCTGCTTTTCAGGCAGGTCAGGGAGGCCATGAGGCTTTTCCCAGTAGATGACTAAGCTCAGCCTCCCCTCTCCTGGGGAATAAAACCTATGTCAAATAGATGAGGATCTGATCTGGGAAGGGAGCTGGTGGTCCTTCAACCCCCCAGTGCATGAAAATAACAATAATCAGGACCACACGCCCAGCACATGATGAAGCCTTCATGTATATTTCACCCTAGGAACACCCCATCAGGTTAGGTGCTATTAAATCCCCACTTCAGAGATGACGAAAACTGAGGCCACTGAGGGAGCCTGACTCATGCAAAGCCTCCCAGCCTGCTGTCAGACCTGCTGTGGCGTCCAGAGGCAGTGCTCTCACCCCGCGCACCTCCTTCTGTCACAGCTGCCTCTAACACCATCCCAGCTTGGGTCGGACACAAGGGGCCCACATGGCACTGCCTTGGCCACAGGCCATGCCTTGCTTGCAGTCTCTCCTCCTGAGGGCTTGAAGTCCAGGCCGTGTGCCCCACTGTATCCCACCTCCTAGAACCCCAACCTCAGGCGCCTCCTTGAGACCCTGCCCACCTGACCCGGGGCAACCCCCACCCCACCCCCAAATGAGCTCTCTAGGGAGTTTTCAAACAAAACGGAGAAACGCTAAGGATCTAGCAGCACTGGAATTGAGGATAAAAGATTGAGAATAAAAGACAACACAAACTGGTTGGTAAAATGCAGTGCCTGCTGGAATCCCAGCTCTCAGGGAAGACAGCTAGCAACGAGTCTACATTGACACTGAGGGTCCCTCCTGGGACACTGCCTCCTCCCTTGCCATAGGGGACCAGCTACCCCCTGCAGGGCTCTTGTGAAACCTGCTGGGAGGGCAAGACACACACTGACTCAGTCCCCCTGAGCACAGCCCCTCAGTGAGTACACATCAGGGGAAAGGCATCCTTCTAAAGTAGAAATCCAGAATCACAACTGTACCCACTCACCTGGCACTGCATAACTGCCCATCTGCCTCAGGGCAGGTCAGTCTTGGCACACTCCATGGTAAAATCTCAGGCAGAATTGATCGTTGACATTGGAGCTCTGAAAATGCTCTCACTAGGTGCAAAGTGTGTTTGTCATTTTCTGTGTACTTTCCCTGTTCTGGTTTGTGGGATATTATCACCCAGGACTAACTGACTGGCTGCTAGTACCAGGCAGTATCCCCAGGGGTGCTGGATGTGTCCTTGCCCTCATGGAGTTCTTAATCCAGGGAAGGCAGAGCCATGTTTGTGTTCCTCATGTGCAATATGTACCAGGCACTGTCTGGGCAGACCAGAGAAGTAGTACACAGCCTGTTTCCAAGGACAGATCAGATACAGCCAAATGCCCAGGTCCTGGTCTGTGGCCTTGTTTCATTCACTGGAAGAAGTGATTTGTTTGGCAATAAACTGATTGAAGCAGCTACCTCACTCAGACCTTAGAGGGTGTGTCTGTCCTCATTGCTTAAGCTTTGCCTCTCTCACACACACAAATTCAAAATCAATCTTTTCCTTTCTAAATATTTCTAAACTATTTCCCCCACAGAAAGATAACTTGGTACTTTCCAACATCATACACTCCAATTTTCCCAGAAGTTGTACCTACCTCTTCTACTTTTATAAATTCACAAATAATTAAATACCCATAAATTGACATACTTTGTCCATTTTAGCAGTTGGAGCTATGTAATTATGTTTCTCTTTTCACCTTGGTTTCCAGGAAGCTCAGAGCTGAATTTAGTGCTCATCAGAGAAGTAATGTTAATTGTGATTAGAAAATGTGTATCCTCTTTTCTGAGTTCTAATTTTCCACTTCTATTTTAATAACCATACTGTCATATCTTTTGTTATAAGCCTCCACAAATCCTTTTTTTTTAAAGAGGTGGGAATTAATGAAGTCGATTTTAAAAAAGAAACTTAAAAAAAAACTTTTTTATCTTGAAATACTTTGAACAAAAAAGAAATACTTTTAAAGCATTCTTTCAAAAGTGGGTATTGATCATTTAAAATATCATTTTCCAAGGAAGTGTGCTTTAATGAATGCCTGTGAACAGGGCTCTCTGCACCTCCATGATGCTTTCAGACATGAATTTTATAAATTTGGGGGGACACTTCTTGTTGCCTACCTTTTGTTTTTCCTAAATGCCCTTAGCAACCTGTGTGTAAATCAAGACATCTTGCCCAGCTGCGTTTATGGTTAAGCAATAATTACAATGTACCTAGAACGGGACCCTGGGATGTTGGTCACTGTCACATCACCTCAAGCAAGATGTGTCTCCTCTTTAATCTCCCGATCAAACTTCTATCCCATTTCTGGTCCCCACTCCTGGAATCTTGCTGGGCACTAAACTGAAAGCCACATTAATGGGCAAACAGCTTGGAACACCCATCTGATTTTAGATGATTCCCTCAGGCTAGCATTAAATCCTCAGTCTCTACCCCGCCCCCCTCCAACCTCTGATGTGCTGCTGTGAGCGACTTGGTGCCTACCAGCTGATTGTGTTCAGCAAATGTTTGTAAATGTCGGCGGCAGTGTCTCCTCCATGCTACAGTGAGCTCCCGCCCCCTGAAACTGTGTTTTCTGAGTCTTTTGTGTCTCCTAATGGTGCCTGGAACATTTTGCACACGATAAGGAACTCAAATAAAACGAACAATAAGCGTCCCCAATCAGCTGGAGCTTTTTACAAGGCTCTCAATGAAAACATGGAACTGCAGCAACATCTGCTAAAGGCAAACATCTGGAGATGCCACTGGCAGATGCCCGATTATCCTGAGCCTGATGAATGGGCACAGAGTTATTTGGGGCTTGGCGGCATCACTCAGCTGGGCCTGTGGCTACCGCAGGCGACAGGTTTCCCCTTCCCAGGGTGCAGTTCTGATCTGAAAAGGGCCATTAGCCTGAAACTTCCCAACAGACCATGGCTATAGGCTCTGCTGACCTGTCCTGAAGGAAGGGGGTGGCTGTGTCAAATTTTTTTCTCAATCACTTTTCCATTTCACAGAAACATCATACTTCTTAGAAGAAAGTGCTAATTGTTCCATAGGCACCATCAAACAATGATAAGTGATAACTGGATGTTCAGGGGTTGACATGTATATTGTTTCAAGTAGCTCTGTGATTTATTATCTAATTTAGATAAACGGCTACTAGTGATATCATAATAGGCCCCCTTTTATTCTGGTTTCTGCCTCATTGTCTCTGGGTATAGAAGAAGAAATGAATCATCAAACAGGTCTGCCATGAAGAATGGCAGACTGTTTAAGAGCACAGGCTCTGGTGTAGACCTATGGGGGTTCAAATCCCAGCCCTGCTGCCGGCCAAGGACAAAGCTAAGAATTCTAAGGGCTTCTCAGAGTTCTTGTCTATAAACAGGGGATAGTAATAGTTTATGTGGGGAAGGATTAAATGAGATAAACTGCTTGACACTGTGTCTTGTCTAGCATAGAGAACACACTCCACCTGCATTAAGTTGTTGTTAAACAGGTCTCAGGTTGAGGGCAGAGGGTAATTTGGATTTCAGCTCTGAGGAGTAAGGCCCAGCTGCGGGAGGGGCTAGTCCACATCAGCTTCTGAACTGTACACAGCAAGGAGGGGTTGTAAACTGAGGGTTTTACTGTGAAAGGGCAGTGCCGATGGCATGCTATCCGTGGCTGAACTGGCATTTCTCCAGGGCCCGTGCCACGTTCTGCCTGCATTTCTGAAAGAGGAGAGGGGTGTTGAGGCTACATGTTTTACATAAGTCATGATTTGCATCTGAATGTAGTTAGGTCCACATTGGGCGAGGAACGTAAGGCCTCACAGGCAAACTGATTCTGTGCATCTCTCTCTTCAAAAAAAAAAAAAAAATTATTAAAGAAATTGTAAGTTTACAGAAAAATCATGCAGGAACTACAGACTTCCTATATACCCTCCCCCTCAGTTCTATTATTAACATTTTGCATTAGTGTAATACCTTGGTTACAATTATTGAACCAATATTATTATAACTATATATTTTTAAAATGTTATTCTAGGAACAGATATACAACTAAAATTTCTCCTTTTAACCACATTCAAATATATAAATTCAGTGTGTTGATCACATTAACAATGTTGTGCTACCATCACTACCATCCGTGACCAAAACTCTTCCATCATCCCAAGCAGAAATTCTGTACCAATTAAGCATTAACTCCCAATTCCCTACCCTCACCCTGGCCCTTGCAACCTGTATTGTAGTTTCTGACTCTGAATTTGCTTATCCTAATATCAGTGAGATCATACAATGTTTGTCCTTTTGGGCCTGGCTTCTTTCATTCAACACAATGTCTTCAAGTTTCATCCAAGTTGTTGCATGTATCAGAGCTTCTTTTTTTAAATAGCCAAATAATATTCTGTTGTGTGCATATGCCACATTTTGTTTATCCTTTCGTCTCTTGATGAACTCTTGGGTTGCTTCTATCTTTTTTGGCTATTGTGAATGATGCTTCTATGAACATCAGTGTGCAAATATCTGTTTGAGTCTGAGTCACTGTTTTCAATTCTTTGGGGCATGTACCTAGATGGGGGATTGCCAGGTCATATGGTAATTCTATACTTAAATTTCTGAGGAACCTCCAAACTGTTCCACAGCAGTTGCACCATGTTGCATTTCCACCAACAATGAATGAGTGCTCCTATTTCTCCACATCTTCTCCAACACTTGTTATTTTCCCTCTTTTTTTTTAATAGTAAACATTCTAGTGGGCATGAAATGGTATCTCAGTGTGGTTTTGATTTGCATTTCCCTGATGGGTAATGATGTTGAGCATCTTTCATGTACTTTTTGGCCATTTGCATATCTTCTTTGGAGAAAATGTGTATCCAAGACTTTTGGCAATTTTTAAATTGGGTTGTTTATCTTTGTGCTGAGTTGTAGGATTTCTTTGTATATTAAAGATATTAAACCCTTATGAAATATGTGGTTCCCAAATATTTTCTCACATTCTTTTGTCTTTTTACTTTCACTATGAAGTCCTTTGATGCACAAAAAGTTTTTAGTTTTGATGAAGTCCTATCTATGTTTTTTTTCTTTTGTTGCTCCTGATTTTGGTATAAAGTCCAAGAAACCATTGCCTAATACAAAGTCATAAAGGTGCTTTCCTGTGTTTTCTTCTAGGAGTTTCATAGTCCTGGTTTTTATATTTAGATTTTTAATCCATTTGAGTTAATTTTTGTAGATGGTATAATGTAGGGGTTCACCTTCATTCTTTTGCATAGGGAGATCCAGTTTTCCCAGCACAATTTGTTGAAGAGACTATTCTTTCCCAATTGAGTGGACTTGGGGAAAAAAATCATTTGAGCCTTGTCAAAAATCATTTGACCATAGATGTGAAGGTGTATTCTTAACTCTCAATTCAATTCCATTGGTCTATATGTCTGTCCTTGTGCCAGTACCATGCTGTTCTGACCACTGTAACTTTGTAATAATTTAAGATCAGGGAATATGAGTCCTCCAACTTACTCGTCTTTTTTAAGATGGTTTTGGCTATTTGGGCCCCTTACCCTTCCACATAAATTTCATGATTGGCCTTTCCATTTCTGCAATTAAAAAAGGCTGTTGAGATTTTGATTGGGATTGTGTTGAATCTGTAACTCACTTTGGGTAGAATTGACATCTTGACAATATTTAGTCTTCCAATATAATTACATTTTTAACTGTGGTCCATAGTTTACATTAGGTTCACTCTTTGTGTTGTACAATTCTATAGTTTTTTTTTTAATTTTACTTTAAAATTTTACATATATACATCATAAAATTCTTCCAAGTATACAATGCATTGGTGTCGATTACATTCACAATGCTGTGTTACCATCACCACCATCTATTACCCACACTTGTGGGTCTCTCTTGATGAAAACTGGCAAGGAAGCCAGCAGAGCTGCATGGACTGTGCAGTGCAGCCAGCAGGACAGAAGATGCAGGGTGGTCTTGACCTTAAGCCCACATCAAAATGCCTGACATATGGGAAGAAACTCTGCTATCCCCACTCATAGTTCCTTGGGGACAGGTCTCTACCAGCAGTTCCCCAAAGCTGTAGGTCCTAGAGGACAGATTCCATAAATTCTAAATCCCCAGTTAAAAATCACATCAGCAGAAGAGGAAAATCCCATTTTCCAAGAGTTACCAAATGCCTAAATAAGAGCCAGGTTCTGCTCTAGCTGACAACTCTGGACACATGCTGCGGGGGTTATAGAGAGGGAACTCAGAGCTGTCCCACCTTTTGGTGTTGCCACAAACAAGATCTCCCACACAAGGGCATGTTCCAAATCACTGGAGTGGCCCCGTGAAGTACCAGTACCTTTTTGTTTCTGATTGGGATAGAAAGCTTCCTTTTCTGTGTTGTGCTCTTGGGAACAGTGATTTAGGCTGTGGTGACATTCCAGGTTCTGTGCTGGGCTGAACAACAAATATGGTGGCCTCTGGGGACTGGTCCCTCAACTGCAGGTGGGCCTGGGACACAGGTGACTCCCCATCTCCTCCCTGAGGAACCCTAGCATCCCCTGCAGTCCTGCTTCTAGCAGTTGCTTTCCAGACCATCCTAGTGTCCTATCTGCAGCACACCCACCCTTGCTGTTGCTAAGCTGTGGCCTGTGGAGATCCCAGGAGAAAACAGAGAAACAAGGCCGAGGGTTTGTAATTAACCTGCCCACCATCCCAACCATGACACAGCCCCACCAGGGCTTGGTATTCCCTAACAATTAAAGTGCAATGGCCTTCTGACAGCTCTCCTCAAGGGCCTTCTTGCTGCTGGCTGCAGCTGCTGGCAGTCTCATTCCTCTAGTGATGACTCTTTTGTGGCCGTTCCTCTAGCCACAAGCTCTAAGTGCTCTCAAGTGAAACGAGGATTTGCTTGCCTCCATTACAGGAAGATCCTGTGGAATATTCGTCAGGGGATCATGCCCAGCCCTGGTTTTGAAATAAGCTGGGGTAAAATTATTGTGCAATCAATCAAACCTCAGGCAAATCCATTCTCATTGAAAATGGTTGTTTTCCATAAAGAATTAGGCTAGGAAAGAATTTAATCACATCAAAAATCCACTTCCAAAATGGTTACAGATCCCATGATGAAGAATAATGATTAGAACAAAAGACTAAAAGGCTCTGGATGTTGAGAACTCCTGTTTTGACTTTAACTGATCAAACAGCCTTCATGATCTCCCCGAGGGCCTGGGGTGCAGCCTCAGTGGAACAGTGTTTTTGGGCATCAAGGAAGGCAGAGGCCGAGGTGGGGCCAGGACAGGTCGTTCTTCACACTGTGATCAGCTCTGACCTACAACACATTTTTATTGGTGCCCTGCTGTGAGACACGTGCTGTGCTAGACACCATGGATCCAACAGCGGACCAGACAGACATCATCCCTGCCCTTGTGGAGCCTTATGTTCTAGTGGAGGAAGGAAGACAACATAGAAATGCACAATGTATTGAGTGGTCGTGATTTTGAAAGAAAAATGGAGCCAACTAAGGGGATAGAGGGTGATGAAGTGACATTATTTTATACAGGGTACTCAGGAAAGGCTATCCTGAAGAAGTGACATTTGAACAGGGCCCTGTGAGAGCCTGTCAGGTGGACGTCTGAGAGCAGAGGGTTCCAATAAGAGCAAAGGCCCTGGGGCCGGAGGGGCTTGGTGCAGCCTCTACAAATCCACTCTCCAGCCCCGGGAGGCAAGAGAAGCTCATCATCTTTACCGGAACAAAGCCTCTTCACCAGCAAGTCAGCAAAGTGCCTCTTGGTCCTGGCGAGCCATTCTCACCCTTCTTAGCATCTTCCTGGAAGCCTCCTAACTCAGCACACATGGGCTTCCCAGGGGGATGACGCTGGAGAGGTGGGTTATGTTCTCGACTGAGACACAGCATCCAACCAGGAAAGGCCCCGACCAGCCATGTTGTAAATAGGGCAAATGCAGGGCTGTGTGATCTATCAGACCGCTGGACCCATGCCCCACACCTTACAGCACCTGCATAAATGTGTCCCACTGACCTCATGCAGGCCCTGTTCTGTGGGGCTCATACAGCTGGTGCCAAGATGAAAAGTCAGACTGAGTCGTGATGCCAGCCTAAAGCTTGTCTTCAAATGTACAGGCCACAGAATCAATCGCAGGCTCAGTGCAGCCCTCAACCCCCAGCCCCCACCTTGGTCAGTATGTTTCACACCATTCCCATTTTAGAAGGGAGAGAAACTGAATCCTTGGAAAGGTGGGGTACTGTATCAAGTCAGAGTTCAGTAGGGGAGGCAGGACCACTATAAGCATCATGAAACAAGGATTTTATTATGGGAATTAGACCTTATCAATTGTAGGAGGAACTGGGGGAGTAAAGGTGCAAAAGGAGGAGCTGACAGATCAGAAGAAGGTCACTCATCAGCCCTGGTGCATGAATGAGAATTGGAACTTACAGAGAGGTCAGCAAGGCAAGCGCATCCAGCTAAGGGAGGCTGGATGGGTAGGAGTCTGTGCAACGTTGTTGGCTCTTTGTGGCTGCTGCCCCCAGGAGTTTGTAGAGAACTGTCTATGAAGGCCTCGGGCTGCTGTTCATCAGCAGGGCCAGTGGTCAGGGAGGAGAGCTGGATGTGACACCAGGATAAGCAAGGACAAATGGGAATCGGCTTCCCTCTGAGCCATTATGGTCCTGGATACTCTAAAGAAGGCTTCCAAAAAACCTGGCTCTGCAGCCTGCCCTGCATTTGTGAAATCCCCTTGCAGTGGCCAGCATGCTGCTCTGAAATGTCCCTTTGCAATAAGGAGACTGCCATTCCCAGTACTGAACAACTAGTGTCAGGAACCCAGAAAATGACCCTTTGGGTGAGGCCTAAATTCAGGAGGACCAGGAGAGCTAGGGATGAGAAGTTTTGAGGGATGGGAGTCATGGAGTCTCCTTTTATCTTCCTTCCCCTCCTCCCACCTGCACCCCAATCCCCAAAGTGTCCCTGTCCCCAGGGCTCTGTCCTCACACAAGTTCCCAGAACATCTCTTCCACTCCCTGTCTCTGCTGCCTCCTACGCCCTGATCACTCCCAACTCCACTTACAGCCCCAATCCCCCTGCAAGGGCTGGACATTGCCACTGTGGTGTGCAGTGAACATCGGGAGTTGGCTTAGAAACTGGTTCCTAGCTGTTGAATAACATCTACCAAACAATTCTCAAGCAAACATACAGCTACATACTGAAGTGCCTCCAACTCCTGAACAGAATAGATCCCCCCAACCAGCCACTGTATCACCCTTTAGTAGACTGGGGCAGGAAAAGGGTGAGAACCAGGGATGCTATGGCAAGTATCTAGGCTATGGAGTATGATAAATATGACAAATTGAGATTCTGACACTCACTGTGGGCCTGGGTGACTCACTCAAGACTGTAAACTTCTGTTGGGCTGTCTGTACGAGGCAGGAGGGTTGCAAGTATTATAACTTGTGGCTGTTCAGTGCCTAGTGCTGTCAGTGGTGCAGAGTAGGGCTCAGCAAATACAGTATTCCAGGGGGAAAGAGGGAGATGGGGGCACTGGAACCCCTCTCTGCTCTGCCTGCCATGCCTCTCCCAGAATCCCCTTCCTCCCTCAGTGCCACTTCCCAGTAGTTTCCTGGACCCAAGGGTCCTCCTCCTCTGAAATCCTCCTCTGACCCTCTAGTCTGGCATGGCAGCCACCTGGAAACAGGCTACCCTGGGCTGGACTGAGGGTCTGAGAGCTCAGCACTGTGTCCCAGCACTTTACTGAGTGCGGCACTGGGCAGTGCTCAGAGGGGAGGTGGTTCAAAAAGTTCAGTCCAGTCCCAAAGTAACAGATTCCATCACAATCATCTAATGATCTATTATTAAGCCTACATGGCCCCCAAACCACCAGTTAGAAGGGAAATTCTCTCCCCCTCAGGGCTGCCCAGAAGTTTGGCTACTACACATTACCAGCAGCTGGGAGTTTGACAGTCCCCAGGCACAGCAGCAGCAGGAAAGGCCAGCCTCACGCAGCAGCGGGACTCCTGGGTTTCCTTTTGCCCGGGGCAGTGTTCCAGTTGTTTAGGCACCTTTGCCGGGTTTGGGGGACATGGCTATGGCAGGACAAGGCTAAGGGGTGTGCATAATCCAGTTTAAAAGATGGCCACATCTGTCTCTGGGACACATGAGTGTGTGCATGTATAATATATGGTATTGAAAAAGTTCATGTCTTCTACTTAATTAAAAAAAATCTGTTAGAAATTGCAGGTCGGTTCTTCTTGTCTGAGTCAAATCCAACCACCACTGTTGTCAAGCTCATTAGACCAGGTTCTTCATCGTGACAAACATTACTTAGAGGCACCATATGGAATTAGGAGCTGATTATATCTGATTCACCCTGTAACAGCTTTAGATTCATTTCCTGAGATGTAGCAGAACGGCCTGATGGTCACCAAGCTGATCAATAATTATCTCCTCAAATGGCAAGGCCACTGGTCATGCCAATAAGGACCCCTACTGAAGGGACACCTCGACTGAGCTGGGCAGGGCTCAACAAGAAGCACCACTGCTGCTGAGACTTCCAAAGAGCCCACCTTGCCAAGGGCGATATCACCCTGATGCATGGATCTGAGGGTGGCCCCTTCCAGAAGCCACTTGTCAAAAGCAGGAAACAGGGCCAGGAGGCTTTGTGGCAGGGTTGAAGAAGAGCTGGGATCTGAACCCAGTTCCTCCTGACTACAACACCTGTGCTCTTCTCAGCTAGATCTATGACCTTGGGTGACACACTTTACCTCTCTGGGCCTCAGTCTCCTTATCTGTAAATTGGGGATGGCCGTAGTGCCTGTCCTGCTCTGGTGAAGAATGGGGAGGTGTGGTGACCTCATCAAGGAAGGAGGGTAAGAGAAGGTGGAGCAGGGGCCAAGGCCAAGTTGCCTCAGCCAGGTGGAGCCAGGGACCAGAGAGATGCAGAGCTTCACATCAGCATGGATGTCACTGAGGTGCTGCATCTCTCAAGTGGTCACCACAGAAGCAATGTTGATACCTGGCCAGTGACCAAGGCTTTCTATTTATCAGGACAGAGGGACCTGTCATTCCAGACAAGAGCAGTGGACTGGGCTCCTAGTCATCCAAGAGGAACGGAGCTCGGTCAGGGGGAGACGGACTCCCACCCTCCCTACCCACCCCCTAGGCCCTGCTTTGCAGTCAGCTGCCCCTGGGGGAACCTGTGCCTGGAGGTGCCTTCTGTGTAGGTGTCCTCAGGATGAGATGGCTGGCATTTAGCTCCATGGGCCTAGAGGGGGTCCCCTCTAGTCCTCACTCCCCTCCACCCTAGGTGACATACGTGTTGGGGGTAGCAGTGGTGGTGTCCCGCTTACATCCGTGAACTATGGGACCAGGGACTGACCTTCATACATGAAGCAAAGTGGGACTGGTTGTGTAGTGGGGCATCAGGCTGTGGCCATGGGGCAGTGGGAGTGGATGGTGGCTCCTCCTGCCTCGGTCCTCACCGCCACCCTGGACCCAGAGATGCAGCTGGAGTGGGAGGAGAGGCCAGAAGTGCCATCTGGGGAAAGCAGCCCTCATCCTGGAGTCCAGCCTGCTTGGCTTTTGAATCCTGAAGTGATCCCACCCCTACCCCCAGAGGCACAGTTTTCTGCCTCCAGCTTTTGAGTGAGTGTCTAAAAGCCCTGAGCAGGGAGAGGCTGGAGAGCCTGGAGGATTTGCTCTCTGTTCAGAGCCAACAGCTACAGCTCAGTTTGTGTCAACAGAGGGACTGTTTATCAATATTTAAAAAAAGAAATGTAATTAGAGGTTGGTGAGCCCCCAGAGCCCCCGGCCACAGTGCAGTGAATGTCAAAGGCTTTCTTGACCTGGAGCGGGAAACCGAAGAAAAAGCAGCTTAGCCACAACCCCCCAGGGCGTGGCCACAAATCCCACCTGACAGGCGCTCCCGCCTCAGCACAGCTAATGGAAAGGCGGTTCGCGGATGGCCACAACTTTTCATTCCTGGGTGGTTTTTCTTTCTCAGCTCGGGAATATGGACCTTCGATTTTTAGAACATTAATTACTGTCAAATTTTAATATAACTAATGCTAACAAAAAAAAAAAAAACCTTTGAACTGAGGAAAGGAAACAAAAGCAATTAATGGAGTAATTTTGTATTCACATTCCTCAAGATTGTGAGAGCATTTGTCAAATGCATTATTTCTGGTCAAGAGATGTGAATAGCTGGACTTTTGGTGGTTTCTGGAGAATGAGGTGAAGGCTGGCCACACCTGCCTCCTGCCCAGAGTGTCTCACGTCTCGGAGGCGCCGTCTCAAGCCACCTCGGGCCACCTCAGGCCAGGATCCCTCTTCAGAACTCAAAGAGGTAGTGTCAGGAAGGTAAAAATAGAGCGAGGCGTTCGGCAGCAGCTTTGACACATGGTTTTCTCATCCCAGGGACTGCCGCGTAGGGCCCAGCTATTCTAAGTGAAAAAGAAAAAAGTAAGTATATCTGAGAACTAAATAAAAACTGTGCTATATTTTAGCCACCTTTTCTATGTTCTTCCTGCTTTTCCCAAGTGCTCTTTTTGGCTCCTCTTTCCTCACCAAGCCCAAAATGAGACACCTTCCAAGGTTCTGTCCTTGACCCTCTTAACCCCATTTTCCCCTCCACCTGTCCTCCCTGAGATCAGGGTCCACAGTTGTGGCTTCAGTAGGGTGTCCATATGGCCACAGCCTTGGCATGTCCCAGACACCCACCCACCTCTTGGATAGCCCTCCATGAGGCCCCAACATCCCAGAGCCAGGTTAGGCATCTCTCTTTGACAGGTTGCATTTGGGACACATTTCTGCTCACATGTCATTACCTTTCTCAAGTTCATTCCCCATCATCTTGCTTGTATGCTAGTGGCCAGCTTTGTTGGACACAGGTCCCAGGCTTTCCAGAGCCCGCCTCTGAGGCAGTGCTGGGAGCAATGGGTGATCACTGCAAGACGACCTAATACTGGATGAGGGGGAGGTCTGGGAGGGCTTCCCCAAAAAAGAGACTATTCACTGAGTCCTGATGGTTTGGAGGAGCTGGCCAGGCAAGGTGGGGCATTCCAGACTGAGGGGATGGCATGTGGAAAGGCCTACAGTGAGACAGACCAGGGACCACAGGAGGAAACGGGAGTCTACTGGAGAGAGAAGACAGTGGGAACGAAATTGTCAACAGTAAGATGGGAGAGGTTGGTAGACACAAGACATGGATTTTATTCTGGGGACAGTGAAAATGCTTTAAGCGGGGAGGGTGCTCAGATTTGCATATAGAAAGATCACTCTGGCTTCGGTGTGAAGAACAGATGAAAGGGGACTGGAGGACTTTGGTGAGAGGCAACGGGGCTTGCCCAAGGTGTCCTCCCGTCCCTCAGCCTCACAGCAGTAGCTCTGCCTCATTCCTGCCGGTTTATTCCTTCCAAAACTTACCAGCCCTTTAACTAGACACATGTCCAGGAAAACAGCTGATGGACCAATTCACACTCAGTTGTTGCACTAATAACAGCAGCGTACACCTCCAATCCCACTGCAACAGAAATAGGTAGCAGGAAAGAGGGGAGGGTGGTGGCTAGTAAGCCCTTCTAGACCCCTAGGGGGCTCCTCCCTTACCTGTGAGTGTCTCCTGAGCATTAGGGAGTCTTAGGGTCCAAATCCTAACCAGGATGGGGCCATAGACAAGCCTTACCCACAGGGTCTAGGATCTGCTACTTCCTGACTGTATGCCCAAGGACAAGTCACTTACTTCCATGAGACTCAGTTTCCCCTTTCTGAGTATGGGGACAATAGTACCGAAGCCAGGCTGTTTATAGCGTTAAATAAGAGGCTGCACATGCAACACTCTGAGCCCAGTGCCGGGTACATGGTGGATGCCCCAAAAATGTTGGTGATGATGAGGATCCCAGCAAGGTGATAATACCACACATATGTGAGGTCACACGACCTTTAAGGCTATGTTTTACAAATCCTCCTCTATGACAAGGCAGCCTAATGGATACACCTGTTCAAACAATTGAGAGCAGTTTTCTCATAGCTCCTGCTGGGCCACCTGGTGTGTATAGAGGGAATAGAGTCTTTTGGTGACTGACTTTCTGGCCTGGCCAGAAAGTTTTAAGATTCCCAGGGCCGCTGACGGATGGGGCTCAGTGCTTGGTGCTCAGGGGGCTCTGGGCTGCTTGTAAAAGTCCTGTGGGTATGAGATTGGGGTGAGGGGGTTGAGTAGCTTTAGAGCTCAGCCTCAGATGGGTGGCAGGTGTACCAGTGGGGAGGGTATTCCGGGCACAGAGACAGCAAGTGCAAAGGCACAGAGGCATGAAAGAGGGTGAACAAACGAGGTGTGTTCCAGGAAGGATGGAAGCTGGAGGGTGGGGCCGTGGGCTCAAATCGGTGGGGGGGAGGGAAAGGCAGAAATGAGGCTGGGGAGGGCTGGATCCCCAAAGGCCCTGAAACCAGGCCAGGAAAAGGGATTTCTCCTATTGGTGGTGGGAGATCTGGAGATGCTGGACAAAGGCAGAGTGGACTCCGAGCAGCTTATGCTGGAGACGACAACTTGGGCACGGAGGATGATGGAAGGTGCTCAGGGCAGGCTGGGTGGTTGCGCAGCAGCAGTGCCAGCAAGAGGTGAGGAAGCCTGAACAGAGGGAATGGCTGTGGAAGAAGGGGGAGCAGGGGCCGGAAGTGGGTTCAGGAGCTGGGAGTGATCCGCCTTGACTCTGGACAGGATCTTGACTCTGAGGGTGAGGGAGGCACCGATGACAGAGCTTCCACTCTGTGCTGAGACAGGGAGCCCTGGGGTGGGAGAAAGGGGGACCAGGGTGGGGTAAGCTCAGGCTGGGCACGCCGAGCTGAGGAGCCCATGGGGCAGGACTCTGTTCTCTGGCTTCCCTCAATGGCTTTCAGGCTCCCTCTGTCTTTCTCTCTTCTTTAGCTGCCACAATAAGAAATAGACTCTTTTAAAATTATTTAATATTTTTCTTGTTCTTAACCTAAAACAAATTTAATATTTTGCTTGTTTTTAATCTAAAAATTTTCTACTTCCTCTTCAAACAGAAAAGCTCAGCAAAGTTACCTATCTTTCATGTGGTCCTCAATTGTAAAAAGCAAAACAGTTTGGGCACCAGGATAAGGTTTGGAGACACCTTGTTGGTGCCTAGGTACCCTCAGTGGCCCCTTCCCCTACTCCCAAGAGCACCCCAGGCTGGGGTGGCTGCGAGCCTGAGCTCACCCACCGCCACATCCCAGGCCCATGGCTCCATGGGCAGCACTGCCTGTGGGATCTGCATGTCTTTCCTCAAAGTCAAAGGGCACATTCTAAAAACCAGGACAGTGACATTTTGATAAAGTTTTAAAAAAACGATTTCACTTTACAAGACAAACAGTTAATAAAATAGGTTCTTTTTTGGTAACCACCCATACGCTAATCAATCTGTCACTTGGAAAACCATTTCCCGACAGGTGTGAAATGAGGCCACTCTGGAGTTCTGTGGGAACAGAAAGCCCCAGAGAAGCATTCCTCTCACCCAGATTACATTTGCCACCCCAAAACAGGGAAAATATCTGATTCAGAGCACAGGAAATACACAGCTCATTAGTTTCTCAATCAATGCTGACTTTTAGAATAGGAACAGGAGGCAACTGTTACACTGTTTATGCGTCTTACCTCGTATCTTTTCAATTCCATCCCCATTGTGGAAAAAAATTAGCCTTTCCTATCCAGAGGGATGGCAGAATGAGTCATGCCATGGAGGCCTCTTCCATGCTGCAGACATTCAAGTGAGAACTTAAAACAAAGGTTATTTCAACACCAATAACAAACAAGCCTTAGTCACAAGACATATATCCCTTCATTGTCCACCTGAGGCCAGTATCCAAATAAAGAGGTCCACAACCCACTCTACATTCACATCTCTGCCTGGCTGCTGCTTGTTTTTTCTACCTTTATATTCCCTTAGCCCTAATTCTCCCACAGCTTCAAAAAAAATTTAAGTCTCATTAAAATGTATGTAGAATTCAGTTTAAGTCATCTAAAGTCTTTTTTGGAACAGGATGGAATTAGAACCTTCTCCCTCCCCAATGTGGCTCTACATGAGGAATTCTACCATACTAAACTTAGAAGGGGAAGCAAACAGCCACAAGGACTAAATATAATGAGCAGTAGTGTCTGTACACAGTAAGCACTCAATAAATGCCAATTAAATTATTTTTTAAATGATGGAATCTAAAAGCCCTCAGGAACAAATAAGATGGATTGGATAATAACTATTTTGAGAGAAATAAATGATGAAAAAGTTAGTATTGGGAACAGATCAGAAAAACAGAAAAAAAAAAAAAAAAGCTGTAATTCCATAGTGGAAACTTTAAAAGAATTGAAAATAGTCATTGGTATAACTGAAACAATAGAACAAAGAAATCAGTGATGTTGAGGATAAAGTAAAACATCAATAAAAAATGAAGACAAAATAAAACAGAGAAGAAAAATAACTGATTTGGAAAATGGGAAATTGTGTCAGAGCCCTAAAATAGGCCAAGCAGAAATGAATGGGATGCAGCACATAATGAAACATCAAGAAAGAAATAATACAAGAAAAGTTTCAAGAGATGAAAGAACTCAGCCTCGAACTAAAGAACATGTACTGTGCCTTTCAAGTTTAACTCTGAGGGAAAGAAATAAGCATTTTCTAGTTAACATTTTGAATTATAAAGTAGCTGGTAAGCTAAAGTGAAGGGACATATATTATTATGAAACTGGGTAAGAATGACAAGAGAACTGAAATCACAAATATTAAAGACAAGATGAGTCTTCTGGGAAAAATGTGCAATTCTAACCACATATCAATTATGCTCCTAAACAAGCCTTGCTCTGTACAAACAGGATTAAAACAAAGTCATTTAATAATTGAGGAGAATTTGTGCACAATTATACTTTCTTAAAGCAAAGGAAATGTCTGACTTTTTACAAAATAAGAGATAAAGGTGGCAAGAAATTGGAATTAGAATGGACCAACTGAAAGAGAAATAATAAGTGATCTGACAGACTGTCATTATTTCCAAGACTTCACTTACACCCTAATAATTCCTAAATCCTGCTCCAGCCCAGAACTCTCCCCCAAGCTCTGGATCTGAATATCACACTGCCACCTGGACGCATCCATGCATTTGTCCCATAATACCACAACCTGCCTTCACTCATTCCATCCCTGGCCAGTGGGCAACACTAGGGCCCATACAGCTGCCTAAACTGGAAACCTCTGAATTCACCCCTGATTTTCTACCCTCTTAGATGCCCCCTAAATATGTGACCCTCTCTGTTTCCCCTACCTTGGCCCCATCATCTTCCTATTTGTAACTGCACTACCTTCCCTCTTGTCTCCCCTCCCACCTACCCCATACTCCCTGCAGAATTATCTTTCCAAAATGGACAGCTGATCACTGAGTGACTACTAGGGGTCTCCACCAATGTCATTTCATCTAATACTCCCAACAACCTGCAAAATGGTAGGAATGTGAGGCTCAGAGAGGGTAAGTGAATTGCCCAATGAAACCAGACTGGACTCTCAAGTACATGATTTTTCCATGCATGTCCCCACCCTTGCAGTCCAAGCACCTGGAAGGGCATCAGGCCCAGAATATACAAGACAATGATTGGCAGATGAATGGACAAAGGGATTCAGTGGGGTTTACATGTAGTGTAACTCTAGCTTCTCCTTCCCCAGTATTGATGGCAAAGTTGATTTCTCTTCTGATGCCCACTACCAGAGATTCAGACCCTCTGTTTTGCTGCCTCTTTGGTTTGTCTTAATTCTCCATTAGCTGATGTCCTAACCTCTGTCCATTGTGGTAGGGCACACCACCCCACTCACTCACTGGGAGATTAAGTTGAACCAGCCAGGTGAGATACTCACCTCCCCACAGTGTTCTTTGACCCTCCTCTGGTTCTGACCTCCACCTAGACCTTCGAGGTTTGAGGGGGCAGTCATTCTCACTAGCCATCCCTAGCAGTTACCTTGGGGTGCTTTTGGGTCTCGTGCTCATCTGAGCATGCCTGTTCAGCCATGTCTCTCCTTGCCTTGGTATTAGGGGCCTAGGAGTGGCTCCTTCACCAAGATTCAATCAAGATCTTTCCCCAAGACTTGTAACTGCTCCCACCCCCAGGCATAGCTTCAATTGTAGAATTAAGCGGGGGGCTTCTGGCAGCCCAACCCAGTTTGGGGTCTGCATGAAGTCTCACCCTGACATTCTTGACTGGAGGGCTGTGTGACTTTAGGTATGTTACCAAACCTCTCTGAGTTTGAACCTATTAAATGTGCTTGGCCCCAGCATCACCATGTGGATAAAGATATCAGCCTCCTAAGTGCCAGGCCCTTTGCAAACATTATTTCTGGACCTGTGAAGTATTTTTACCCTAATTTCAAGAAAGTAGAAACTGAAGCTTAGAGAGGTGCCCGGCCCAAGGCCACTGCTGGTTCTGGGGAACAGGTCCATCCAACTCCACAGCTGCTGTGCTGCCCAGGCTGCATCTCAGAGAAAGACAGACATCCAGGAACCTGAACCAAGCTCGGTGTATCCAGGGACATGGTCTCACTTGGAGCTGCACGTCTGCCAGGGGTCATCCCAGGTGCTGGTCGCGGTCTGGGGCCTGTGGGCTTGAGGCCTCCAGGTGGACAGGCAGGCAGGCGCGTGCAAGGGGCACCCAGCTTGAGTTGGGACCTCTGCTGGCTCTGTAGACACTGCCTTGCTGTGCTGGGTAAATGGCCCACTTCCCGTGCCCGGCCCCCCGGCCCCCCCGCCCCACTCCCACTGCCTATTTAAGCAAGAGGCCCCGACACAGCCCAGGCAGCGCCAGCTTCCAGAGCGACGAGAGCAGCGTTGCAGGCCCGCTCACTCGGGGATGAAAGGTCCTTCTGTTTCACCATTTCCTACCGGTGCGTTTTGAATGATGGTGCTGAGCTGGGTTGTAGCAGGAGCCGATTCTGCTCGCCTGGAAGCATATTGAGATGTGTAGCTGGCAGAGGGAGGCTCTGATTGAATTTTCCCCTTTTCTAAACCCTGACTTAATGTGATCTTATTTTCAAAGAGGGAGAAAGAAAGTCTATAGTTTGTGAAAGGACAGGGGAAAGCATATTTCAAAACAACCTCTGGCTCAGAATATCATGGGTCTGACGTATTTTTCTTTTATTTTGAAAAAAGAAAAGATTCTGTAATTTCAAGGTTGTAGAGATTCCCGTTCCCCTCAGGAACCCCTTCCTAAATATTCAGTTTCTGTCATTTAATTCTATTTTGAAAAAATGTGCAAGGGTGTTTTCAGAAGAATTGGGTGGGGGGGAGGGGGTGGTGGCCTATGGCAGGTAGGCTGGTAGGAGAATTTGGGAAGCTTTTGAGGCTGAAGACCCTGCTTGACAAACTTCTCAGTGAGCGTTGAGGAGTGAGGTCCTCCCCACTCCAAGAAAGGGCAGTGAGGGCCAGGGTCGCAGGCTGGGATGGCTCAGGAGAAGCCACTTCCAAACATCAGCTAACCTCTGGTCTGTGGTCTGGGTGGAGTGTCAGCCCAGCTCAGCAAGAGAGTGAAGGACAGAGGTACAGGCTGACGGCCTGCTGAGATTGAGGGGGCACGCGTTCTGGGTGCAGGGGACAGGGCCTCCCCTGGAGACCAGAATAGCAGGCCACCCCCTGAGCTCCCACCAGGCTGGACTTCCCAGGCTATGGTGGAGAGGTGTTTAGCTCAGAGGGAACCAGATAGGGGGTCCGCATGAAAACAAAGGCCCCTAAGGGTCACCAGGTATAGAGCGCAGACTTGGGGGCTCTGGCTTCCTCCCTCCCACCCTGATCTCGCAACATCAAGTACCCCTGCTCACTTGGTCCTGGCCACCGTCCTCCAAGACCCTCTAATTGCCCCCCAGCGTTACCAGGGGGAGGCATCTGAGGCACTGAGGTTAAATTACTTGTCTCCTCAACTAATGGATGGCAGGCCTGGGACTGGAACCCAGGTCTCTCAAGAGCCTGGACCTTTTCTATGTGGATTCCTAATCAGAAGGAAGCCAAATCTTTGCCATGCAAGAAGACACTCCTGCCAGCCCTTCTGCAATACCTTTGACTCAGGGTCAGAGGGATTGAGACTCCAACTTCAGATTCTTTTGAATCATTCAGTTGGGGCGATTTGCAAAATAAGTATATAAAAAGGACAGGGGCTGGTCCGGAGGGGCCCTGGGAAGCGACGGCCGCACTGCAAAGGTGTGGGGTGGGGAGAGGCAGGGGCAATGGCAGAGAAGGATGGGAAGGGCAAGGATTGCAGCGCGGGCCGGGGATTTGGACCCCAGGAGCAGAGACGGGGTCTGCGGCCAGGGGGCGGGGTAAGGACCAGGGACTGGGCTGGCGAGGCGGAGGCGGAGCCTGGGACTAGGGGGCGGGACTAAAGAAGCCGGACATCCCCGAAGCTAGGGGGCAGAGTCCCAGGGCTGGCCTGGCCCCGCAACAGAGGGCGGGTCGGGGTGTCGGAGCCCTCGTCTGGGGCCAGGACTGAGCCGGGGGCCAGGACTGAGCCTGGGGCCAGAGGGCGAGGCCAAGGGCCAGGGGCGGGGCCTCACCTGAGGCAGGGGCGGGTCGTACGCACGGCGGCCGGGCCCGGGGCGAAGGGCCAGGAGTCCCAGGCGCGGTCAGCAGGGGTACGGAGAGCCGGTGGCAACGTGTGCAAAGGCTTCAGCTCCCACGGGCGCCCCCACCCCCCAAACGGCCCCTTCGAAGTTGGGTTCACGCGGTGTCCTCGCTGCGCCTCCCCACTCCTTATCTGCTGCCAAATCCCACAGGTTCATAAACGCTCCTTTCTTTCCCACGCTACCGCCGTCCCGGCGGGCAGTGTCTCCCTCCCTGGCCTGGGTTCAGCTCTCCCCACCTCCGGGTACCTGCGAGTCAGAGATTACACAAAGCTCCTGGGGAGAGCTCGGATTGTTCTGGTTTTGCCTATCAGATCAAGCCCAGGCCCCGAGGCTGGAGGTCCGAATTCCGTCTTCCCTCCCCACCCCCCACTCCCGGGCCGTCCTTGTGGAGGGCTCATTCTCCCACCTGCGGAGTCCTCCCTTCCCTCCCTGCCAACCCTCCTCCCTGTGTCACCCACCACCCCCTCCGGCTGCACTTCGTCCGCGGGGACAGTCTGGCTCACACCCTCACCCTGGCGACGTGGAGGGCGTGGCGGTGCCTCGGGCGCAGGTGGGGCCCCTTGGGCTTTGTCTGTGGCTCACCTGTGCTAGGCTGCTGCAGGGCTCTTGGTTGGTTCCGGAAATTGTTCCGGGCACCTGTGACCCTCTCATCTTGTTGCAGCTCCGGACTCCACGGGGACGCCCTCTCGTCAGAGGAAAGGACGGGAAGGTCGGAGCCGGTCCACCTCAGGTAACGCCGAGGTTTCTGGAACCGCGGGAGGGCGGGGGTTAATCCTTTTATATTGGGAGGTGCTGTGTGAGATTGTTTGAAGAAAAGGTTCTGCTGCTTGTTTAAGAAGTTTGAAATCACTGCTCTGGGACCGAGCAATCTGGGGCAGGCACGTTGGTTCCATCCTGAATCCGCCCTCCCGTGGAGCCTTAGGGCAGCACCGAGGGGTGTGTCTGGCACACGCAAATCTATGGATAAAATACAAACTTCTCGTTCACTACACAGGAAAAGTGATACAAGTGGCTGTTAAATATACTGAGAAAGTTAACCAATTAAAGTTAACAAATTAAAATGTGGGGTTTTCATTGTCTACGGAACTAGCAAGATTATTATTATTTTTAAATGCTAAAACCCAGAGCTGGTAAAGGATGCTGTGAATCAGGCACTCCCAAATAATCAGTAAATTGACAAAACTTTGCTGAAAAGCAAATTTAGCAATATGTATCAAAAACTTTAAAGTTTACCTGTGATTCCACTCCTGAACCCATCCCAAAGAAAAAATTCAAACTGCTGAGCCATTCTCAGGAATAAGAGGAGAAACTAGGAGCACAGTGACCGCTTGAGAGTCAGGAACCTCAAACCAGGAGTTAGGACAGCAAGACAGTTAAAGAATCTTAAGCCTCCTCTGCCCAAATATTGGCAGTAAAGGTTTTCAGGGTTGGGGGAGAGGTCTGCCAGGTCGGGGGTGGGAGATTTGTGAGCCCAAAGTGATGGTGAATGGATGGAAGAACAAAAGGGGAGGTGGATGAGTCCAGTAGCCTGCAGGGAGGAAGGTCACTGGGGGCTTCTCTACAGGCTCATTGGAATGGGTGATGGATGTAACCTTCAGAGACCTGGAAAAAGGGGGTGGGGACAATGTTTTGTGGAAATCGAGTGGGAAGAACCAACAGGACAGCTAGTGGAAAGGAGACAATGTGGCAATTGTGTTACTCTTCCCCCAAAAACTTGTACAGTACTGGAGGTAGGGTACCCCAACCCCTAGGAGCAATGCTCATTTGCATATATGTGAATATATTTACATACATTTGCATTCCGTCTTAACAGGAAAGGATGGGAGAAGAGGAAACTGGAGTCAGGTGACCTGGCTGAACCTCTCAGGGACTGACATTTTCTACTCTGTCTCAGTTTCCTTGTCTATAAATGGGTCCAACGGTACCCACTGGGGTGGTTGTATGGTGTAGATGCACCATCTGTTTGAAGTTTATGTCGTGTGATAGCAAGAAAAGAGGGAAGCAGTTTGAGGTCCTGAGCAGGCTGCAGGTGGATTGCTGTAAACCACTCTGGCTGTGACCCCGGTCTGCAGCTGGGTTGGGTTGACAGGTTGACACTTGTCAGTCAGTTAAGCCATAACCCCCATTATCTCCTACTGTGTTCCCATATACAGCTAGAGTTAGGAGGTAGAAGGAAATGCTGAGTGCTTACAGGGGATGCAGGCCTCATTCAGCCTCAGAGTCAGAAAACAGAACCCACATTCCCCAGAGCCAGAGATGCAGGTAGGTGTGTGAGTGCCTTGCCTCTCCCTTCTCCCTCCCCTGCCAAGTGTCCCACAGGGCCAAACACAAGGCCCTCCCTCCTTTTGCTTTGACGGATGGAATTTGCTGACATAACTCAAGCCTCCTCTCTCTCAGTTCTGTTTTTCGTTCTGTAGATATGAAGGTATAAGGGGCTGGTCACCTTTCTAGTGTATAGACTACAAACTTGTACAATAAACACAAGGAAACAACCAGCCATCATGACAGAAACGGTCCATTCAAGTCAGGCCAAAGGTCCTGTACTTATCCCTGGGGCCTAGGGTTGGGGGCTGGCTGGGATTTGGTCAAGAGATCACCACTGTGACTCCCAACCTCCAAGTGTCTCTGCTGAGGCCACATCCCTTCACACAGGTGAGGACTACAAGGGAACAGCCCCAGCAAAGGTGTGGAGGCCTGAAAGGGCAGACATGATGGGAACTGCTCCTATCATGGGCCACTGGGGCTCCAGGAACAGGAGAGGATAAGGAGCATTCAAGCTGCTGAGTAGAGCCTGACCTTTCTGCCCAGGGGCAGAAGCCACTGAAAAGTATAACAGGGGAGTAGTCTGATCTGATGTGTAGCTTAGAAAGACCCCACAGCTGCTATGTGGACCAGAGAGGGGGAGGCCAGATGCAGGGAGACCAGGTGGAGGCTGTTGCAACATCTAAGTGGGAGAGGGCAAGGCTGAACTAGAGTATGGCTGTGGGGATGGATACAAGGGTTGGGGAGGCAGAACTGAAGGCCTTGGTTCAGGAATGTGGGCTGGTAAGAGGAGGAGGAGTATGGAGAAGGTCCAGGCCAGGAAACACTCAGGGGACAGGGCTGATGTTGAGGTCAGTAGAGGAAGAAGATTGACAAACTTCCAAGGGAAGATGTAGAGCTATCAATCAAATATATGGGTTTGGAGGTCAAGAGAGACACTTGTGCTGGCTGTTACCTGGAAACAGGTGACCCATGAGGGATCAATTGAAAGAAGAGGCAGGGAAAGTCCAGCTCCTAAAGGTGTGGCAGAGGAGGGGACAAAAAAAGGTTCTGAGAAATCAGTCCAAAGGGCAGGAGGGGAACAAGAAAGATGGTGGCCCAAGACCAAGGAGCAGAGCTTGAAGAACAGATGAGGATCCAAGCAGCATAAGCCTCTTGCTGGGCCTGTTTCTTAAAGCTAATCTGGTTGAAACTGCATGGACTGCTTTCTCATTGGTGCTAACCTGTGAACTGGAAATTGTCATTCCAAAACTTTACCAGAAAACCCATTGAGATGTGTTGTCCACCATCTGTCTAGCAGTTGGGGTGCAGGCAGCCTCAAGCCAGGTCATCACCCAGACCCCAAGCAAGCCAGAGGGTCAGTCAGCCCTCCCAGAGTACAGGACACATACATAGCCAGCATGGGCTAGGCTCTGACCACTCTGAACAGAAAGGATTTCTTGGGGCTTGCTTTGTCTGCATGCTGGAGGTGGGAGGCTAAGTGGACATGCCAAGCCTTCAGATTAAACTGAACCAGGGACAACTTTAAGTAAATGTGTTGGAGCCTCCTCTCTGGTCCAGCTGTGTCTTCTCCCTTGTGCTGAGGCCCATTTTCCACCGCGGCTTCCCCCCCCCCCCCCCCTGGCATCCCCTCCTGGCTTGCAGTTGTTGATCTGGGGGTCAGCACCATCATCGAGGGTGTGGCTGTGGCAGGCAGGACTTCCTCAGTGGCTCTGCCTCCCTCGTGCCCACTCTCAGCTCTTTCTCTGAACTTCCACCTTACCTGCCCCGGCTCACTGCTCGCTCCACCCACCACCTGACCCCTTCCTCCCTCATGCTCTCTAGGAGTACACCCCACAAGCAAATATATACACTGAGAAAGCAAAGCCTCTGTCCCCCCAAATTCCTGGGCCCTTGCTGCAGAATACCCTGAGCAGCCCCTCATTTAACAGCTGCTGCCTTGCCCCTGCCTCTCACCAGCTTGGCAGGCACCAGTCAGTCAGCACTACCCAGCAGGGTCTGGCCAGGCCTGGCCTCTCAGCTCCAACTCCCAAGCATTGAGCGTAGGCTGTTGGTTCTGTGTCAGCTTGCAGTCAACATCGGTGGATCCTGGACACTGCCTCCTGCCAATCCCCTGCAGACCCTGGGACCAACCCCGTACACTGATCCCTGGTAGAGGTTTCCAATGGATTTACTTTTCCATGTCTATGGATTTACTTTGCTAACTATATCATCAAAGTGATTGCCTCTCTCTGAGCAGAAATAGTTTCCACTAAAAATTCAAAGGTTAAAACCCAGCCCCCTTGATGCCCCTGAGGGTGAGATCTGGGCCCCTGAAGGTACAAAGTAGGAATCAATTTTTCTGTCCACACACTGAAGGGGAGGAGAGGAATGGGCCTCCCATCTGGTCTGGACTCAGGACAGAACATCACTGTAGCTAAAATGGAGATCCCTCTTGAAGAGAAGGTCAGGAAGGTAGGTCTGACTACATTTCTTGGGAAGCTGAGGGCTGTCAGTCAATAATGCTTGCTGTGGGCATCAAGTCGATTATAGGCCACAGCTTTCCTCTAGTATTCAGTCTGGGTTGGGTGGTGCTTACGGGTTACATGTGGCTTATGATGCAAAGTCTCCAAGTGGGTTATGTCTCCTCACCCTGGGACCCAGGCTGTTGGAGCAGCCACCATCTGAAACACTCCTGGCCCATGTGGTAGAGAGAAAACTTTGGAAGGTCTCACACCTGCTGTTAGGTACTCTGGCCCAGCAGTAACATATCACTTTCTCTCACAGCTCATTGGTCCGAAACTAGTGACCTAATCCCACCCAACCACAAGGGGACCAGGAAGTGCAATCCTAACTCATGCCCAGAAAGCTGGCTCTGCCCTAGGGGCCAGAGAAAGTGAGGCAAGAGTCCTGTCCTAAGCTTGGAGGGAGATGTGGACAGAAAGGGAAAAGTCTATCCAGACCTTTACAAAGGCAGAAGAAACACGCTTATCTTTTTAAGTAGTCTCTCCTGAATGGTGCTGTGTCACCTACTGTACCAGCAGTCTGGGCACACATCGCCTACCAGAACAAGAGCCAAGAGCCTTTGTCTCCCCTCTCAGAAGTACAGGATTCAACAGTCAAGAGCAAGTGTAGACAAGGCCACCACCACTGAAGCAGCGGGTAGGGGTGAGTTTGATGGAACCCAGCCCCAGAAGACCCTTGGGGCTAAGGAAGGCAGGTTTGGGGGCAGCACTTAGAGGAAACGTGGGGGCTTATAGACTCCCATGATCTCCTCCCACTGGTCTTTGATGTGGACAAATGTCTAATTCACAGTCTTATGCAAATAAAGTTCTAAGCCCCATCTACCTGGTCAGCAGACTCCAGTAGCCCCCCAAGGCCCTCGCAGTTATACATTCTGGAGAAAGTGCTGGACAACCTCACAAGTGGGTAGGAGGCCTCCGCAAGCCAGCAGCAGTGGGCTCTGGTCCCAAGGCTCCAAAGGGGCCACCCGGACAGCAGTGCGCAAGACCCAGCCTGGGTGCATGAGCCGGCTCTCGGGCCCAGTAGTCCAGGGCTACAGAGAGGGCTGATGAGATGCTGATGTTTGGTTTTATTTACTTATTCCCACTCATTTGCTTTTAAATCTCTGCATAAATTCTCCTCTGGAGTTCAGTTTGTTAAATGTTCTTTGCATAGAATACTTTAGCCTGAATGTGAAATGATTCCCTTCAGAAGAATTTTAGCAAATCTGTTCTGTTTTAGGAAGGTTTGTTGTCTTAATCTGTGTTCTCCGGTGCCGTGAAATGCCTCCACGCCACTCAATAGGCTGATACATTTCATGAGGAAATGCTGTACTTAAAGTGCAGCTGAGCACTGGTCCTGCATAAATCCTAGCATTTGTGTGGTCTTTTATTTAAAATTTTACTCCCACAGAAAGTATGTTGTCATTTCTTCTTGAGCAAAGTTTATGTTCCAAGCCTTGCTCAGCTCATGAACCACTGGCATCAGCCCTTGTGTCAGGGAAGCAGGTACTTTGCTGGGAGAGGGTCTCAACAGCAGAACCTGAAAGGAGAGAGACACCTCCTGGCCTGCTGCCTCCTTGAGGAGGAGGTGGCAGTGGCCAGCGGGGAGCATGTTGGGAGCTGGTGGAACGTCAGGTCTCCCTTTGAAGCTGAGCTAGATGGGCAGCCCACTTGTGTTGTGTACACCACAGAGCTCACCTGAAGAAGGTGACATGACCTGTTAGGCCGTTCCAGGGTCCCCTGCTCGTGGCTGTTTGCAAGGCCCAGCTCAGATGCAGACCTCATCACCTGGGCAGGACCAGAGGGCCCATGAGGTCAGAGCTGTTGGCATGTGACCTCCTGATTCGGGCCTCACTCAAGATGTTGAAATTGCCCTGTTAATGCTCATATGGAGAAGACCTCATGAACAGGGTGGAGATCTGACCTGATCTCTATCATGGAGGGAACTCCCCTTCCCCACTCTGGGCTCAGCCCCCACTGTGGGCCACAAAACTGTCAGGAACCTGTGGGCTCCCAGGAGACTCCAAGGACCCTGATCCTGCTTGCAGAAGATTCTTCAGCATAATCCAAGGGTCTGTGGAGTTGAGGGAAGATGTTGCTTAGGTGCTAGCCACCATCTAGCCTTTTTAATAGGCCCCTTTGTGGTCACCAAGAGATGGTTTCTAGAGTTGCAGGCGGTAGGAGATAGAGCAGCCAGATTTTCAAACTCAGTCCCCTCCTGTGATGGGGTCCCCATTCTCAGGGTGATGCCCCATGTCATGTAGCACAAATCCTTGGGCCCAGGGGTTCTGCATTTTTACAAATTAGGGTGGGCCACACACCCCCAGCACAGGCACCACCAAACAGCTTGAGATTTGCTTTCCAGTCATGAAAGACTCTGCTTCACCTAGGCTTTCTGTGTTCTGACATGGAAATGCCGAGGATGGCTGATGGAAGGGTGCTACAGAGCTGCTCAAGCCTGTTCCTATTCTCAGAAACCACATGATGCATTAATAGCGCCTGTGGAAAGTTTCATTTTTAAAATTTTATGGCTCTTTTGCCTGCACCTGTCCTCTACAGAGGCCCGTGACCTAGGCTTGCACAAGTAGCTCACGACAGACAGTTCTGACCTAAGGCCTGCCAGCAGGCACTGCCTGCACCACCCTCACCCCCCATTTGGGATAACAAGGCATCCTCTTTGCCAAGCAAACACTGCCCCAACCACATGAGGAGGAAGTGTTGAAGAACCTGGCAGTATCTTAGGGGACTTCGAAGCAAGGGAATTTACAGTTGTAGCAGTAGTAACAAAAATAGTAATCGAGATGTGGCAGGCACAGCACTAAGTGCTATACATGTATCATCTCCAGCTGCCCTGAGGTATCATTACCCAAGCTTAACAGACAGGGGGGCTGAGGCTCAGAGAGGTGGTTGAATAACTTGTCGCGTGTCCAGCGGGAGGGCCTGCACACAGTGTGTCTGACTCGAGTTTGTGCTCATGACCTCTGCACTGCTTTCTCCTAAGAGGGGCTCATGGGGTACAAGCCAGCAGCAGGTCCAGCAGGGCCTTGCAGGACTTGTCAGGGAGGTTCAACTTTGCCCTGTGGGCAGGCAAGGGGGAGCCCTAGGAAGGTACACACAGGAGAGTAACTGATAAAAATTGAGTTTTAAAAAGATCACATGGCTGGTATATACTAGGCAGATCCCTTTGATGGCAGGAGCAAAGGAAAGGGTAATTTGCTGGCTCATTAATTAGAGAGTCTGGAAGTTGGATTGGCGTTAAGTCCCACAAGATCCAGGGCTCAAAGATTTCACTAAGACTTGACCTCTGTCCTTCCAGCCCTAAGGTCTGTTTTCCACTGAATTGGATTCATTCTCAAAGAAACCCCCCAGCAGTTTCAGGATCTCAGTGCTTCTACCTAGGAATAAATGCAGTCCTCTTTCCCGAGGGTTCCAGGAAGAGCTCAGGTTGGTCCAGCTTGGGTCACGTGACCACCCAGCACGGGGTGACAGGGTGAGAGGGCTGTGGTGCCCTTGAGTAGCCTGGCCTGACTCATTGCTGCCACTGCCCCTGACCCCCTAATTAGAGCAGGGCAGACATGCCCAGCCTGGGTTGGTGCCCAAGACCTGAGCTCTCTGGGGAAGCTCCAAGGCTGGGAGCAGGGGCCAGGAGACACACATCTGCTGAGAATGGCAGTCGGGGGTGTGCAGAGGGGGGTGAGGAAGCTGGGAGGCTTTGGAGAGAAGGAGGCAGGTGCTTTGTAGTGACAAAGCGGGATGAACAGGCGTTTACCCGGCACACGCACGACTGTGAGGAGTTCCCCTGCAGCACACCTGTCCGTGCCAGACCCCAGACTCCAACGCAGCTTCTGGGATATGGCATCAAGGGATTAGCCTGGATTTGTCTGGACTCATATCAGGCAGAAAGAATCCTCTTCTGTCTTCCTTCCCGTCCTCCCAGTGATGACTTGACTGCAAGTTTCAGCAGCTCAGAGATCACGTTGCCATGCCAACCCCTCCCTGGCAAGCGCCCAGGCAGAAATGGGCTCAGCCCCATCTTGGCACCACTGCTGGATGCGGGCACATCCGGGTAATTGGATTGGAACAATCCACACGGCCTTTCTTGCTGAGACCTGGGGCTTGGTCCAGCTGCTGTTCAGACACGAGCTTGTGGGCACAAAGGGTCTCAGAGGTGGTCCATCTGCCCCAAGATTCCCAGCCCCAAGACCGGGAAGAGAGGGCTCGGCTGCCATTAGACAGAGGAAACGTCTGTGAAGGAGCAACGTGCTCCGTCCTAGCCCCAAATGTGGGTGACTCCCAACCCTCGTCAACCTCCAGGAGCTCCCCAAGGCTCAGCAGTTATTAAAGATGGTGGAGGGTCCCTGAGAGGGGCTAGAGCTTGCCTTGGCCTAGCAGAACTGGCCTGGCTTGTTCACTTTACTGCTGCAGAAATTCAAATCAGTGCCATCTAGGACCCCCTAAGCCTCTGTGCAGGCAGGTCCTGTGCACCCCCGGACCAAGTCCAATTCCCAGGGAGGGGTAGTTGGGACAGCTGCCTTGGTGCCTGTGCTGCAAGACATCCGGGAGCAGATGTCCTGCCCCCCACAGCTTGCCCCAGAAGGCTGCTGGTGACCCTCTCCCCCAGCAGGACCAGGTCTGGCCAGGCCCTGTTCCCAAGGATGCCCTCACCTGTGACGGCAACTCAGCGGGCCCCTGAGCCCTGCAGGGCAGTGCAGAGTGGGGAGGAGCTTGGCCCAGCTCAGGCCTCTGCAGTCATAGTACACCCCCTTCCCATGCTGGGGGGCCTGCAGAGCGCAGCTCAGCAGCCGGGTGTCTCAGTGTAGACAGGTCAACCGCGGGTCGTCAGTAAACCTGTAGGATCTATCGCTGCTTGCTACCAATGCCCCACACCTACCCATGAGCAGCTCGAGCTGTGACCTCCTGGGTCCTGCACAGGACCCAACCACCTCTTCCTTTCCCTTCTGGACTTAGGGCTTTCTGGGATCCCAAACGTTCCTGGGCAAGTTCCCCTTCCACCTGGGTCAACCAGTGAACATTAGGGCTCTCTGCTCCCTCTATCTGTCCTGGCTCTGCAGCCCTGTCTCTTTGTCACAATCAGACCCAGTCCAGTCCTCACTACAGGGAGAAGAACAAGCTAGTGAAGGCTGCAGTCTCCTGCCTAAATAGCGTGGGCACCATCTCTGAGGATTCTGAAGGCATGTTGGATCATCAGTGGCCTGGAGGTCCAGTTGGACTTGGGCTGACCCCCAGCACAGTGCCCAGACCCTGAGGCTCAAAGAGCAGGGCTCCACTGAGGAGCCCAAGCTAAGGGGTGAGCCTTGAAGCTGGGAGTGAAGGGGCAGTCTGAGGTCTCCATTTCTGGGACAGAGAGGAGCCTCCCATGGGGCCCTGTGTAGCCCCCCCCACTGACCCCAGGGTTCAGGGGTGACCCTGGACAGAGTTTGCTGGGGTTGATGAGTCCAGAGACTGTGGAGTTTGGTGGATGGGAAGCCACACGCCAGGATTTCCACAGGGATAAATGGAGAGTGAGTGTTTGCTTCAAAATCAGGGGCCCTGAAAAAGCAATCCACACGGTGAGGTTGAGCTGCAAACACTCGGCATATGTAGCCTTTGAGGAGCCTGTCAGCCCCGTCACGGGGGCCCATGGCACATCCTGCTCGGCAAAGGTGTCAGCCCAAGGGGACTGGGGAAGGGAGGAGAGGAAGGGGTTCCTCCCAGGTTGCTGGCCTGGGCCAGGTCCACCCACGACAGCCCAACCCCAGCTGGGAGAGGGCAGGCGAGAGAAGAGGGAGAGTCGGGGTGTCCAGGCTGAGCCTGCTGTGTGCCAGGCCCCGGTGGGGCATGTGTCCTGCCCTGGCCACCCTCCAAGGACTCCGGGATTCAGAGAAGTTGCCAGCCTCCAATGTTTAACTGTAGCTTTCCTCTTTCATGGGGAAAGTGCAGATCAGACTAATTAATGTGTTGTTGTTTGTTTACCCTCCTTTCATTTCACCGAGACAAAATAATTAACCACAGAGCTTTAGAAACTGGCTCCATTGGTGGCAATCCCTTCTGCGTCTCTTGCGTCAACAGCTTCTGTGCGTAGATACAGGGACCGCACATGGGAGCAGGGCAGGCAGGCGACACCGGGTGGGGGCCACAGGAGGGGCAGGGGCTCTAGGCAGGTGGGCCAGGGTGGGGTGAAGGGCCCAGGATGGCAGGCAGGCCGGGCAGGGCCCTCACCCCAAGGACTGGGATGCTCAGACCTGCCGCCTCTTGGAGGACCTGCTGCCACTGGCTGTCAGCTACCTCAAGTCCCATCCGTGCCTGACCAAAAACATTCCTCTGACCAGCCCAGTGGAGGCAGAAAGATTGGGTCTGGCCACTCCCTGCCACTGCAAGCAGGTCTGGGGAGGGGTCTTTCCCAGAAGGGCTTTTGGGGTCACAGTGGGACATGAGGCAGCTTGGAGCCTCTTCCCCACTGCAGCCATGGGGAGAATGGGGACCCCAGCCACATCCCAGCAGAGAGCAGATCCCAACCCTGATGGGCCCATGTTGGGGAAGATGGAAGGTCTCTCAGGAACCTTTTGATGAAGTAAGGTCATGTCCTCCTCTGACCCATAGTGGAGCCACCCACCCTGCTTAGAGGGAACTGATGCAAACAGGACAAACCTCTTCTCCCACCTCCTCTCTCCTGAGCTGGCATCGCAGCCAGGGCTTGGCCTGCAGGGCCCCATGCTGCTGCTCATGGGCCAAGCCACACTCCTGACCTGGGGAGACTGTGCTCCAGGGAGGGGCCTCCATGCAGGCTGCTCTCTGGGTCTGGGGACCCCATCTGCTCTACCTCCTTCACAACAGACATGGGTCCTGATGGAATTCAGAGCCCGTTTGGGGGATCTAGGCATTAAACAGCTCTAGCTCCTGGGAGGATGACAGCACAGGGTGGGGGTCTCCTCTCCCATCATGAATTTGAGCTAGCCTCCCCAGCCCTGCCCCAGGAACAAGGTGAGGGGGACAGTGGTCTGCCCATCCTTGCCCAGTGAGCCTCACACCTGAGGGAGGTGGCAGCTTGGGGGATTAGACTTGGCAGAGGTTGCAAATTTCCGGAACTGAACTAAGGCCCCGCTCATTGTCAGACAGCCACCGCCTGAGCAGATGCACCTGCTTCTCCAGCATTCTGGTGTTTGCTTCAAAGTTATTTCCTCTGAAGAAAGTCAATTCCTTGTGAGACTCATTTGCCAGAACCAGACACAGCCACCAACTGTGGCTCATCGTTAGGCATTAAGCCCTGGCCCAGGATGAGCTGCCCCTTCCACGTCAGTTCAGGACAGGTGGCTGCAGGGCTGTCCTCGGATGACTGTCCAGCATCACGGAAACTCCCCTCCCCTCACACCCCTGGCCTGGGGGGAGGAAGGACTGCCTCTGCTAGCTGGAGTTCCTGCAGGTCAACATGCATCATCCAACACCATTTTCTGAGCACCTGCAGGAGCCGGGCCTGGGAGTTCTGGCTGAGATGCAGCCCCTTCTTCCCAGATGTTCACAGGCTGCTGTGGGGGAGGCAGTGCCCCTGTAAACACCTAGAACAACCATGGAAGCCAGGCCAGGCCCAGAGGACCGGAGCCCACAGCAGAGGTATCTAAGCCACCAGGGCAGGGAGAGGCAAAAGATCTTCCCTGGGGAGGTGGTCTCTAACAAGCTGAGTCTTAGAAGAGGAGACCCTGGTTGAGTAACCCCAATCTGTCACTTAACCCTTCTAAGCTTCAGTTCCTTCAGCTGCAAAATAGACATAAAAATGATAGCTTGTCCTGGGGTTGTGGTGAGGAGTAAATGAGATGGTGTAATAGGCTTTATCGTTATCTTCATTTAAATGTGTAAATCTAATCCTCTGTCAGTCGATACGAATGCCTCAGTATGTTATAGAAGCAGCACAGCTGGGATTCTCCATTGTTTTGGTTGTTAGCGTGTTACTCTCTAAGAAAGTTTTTGCTCAAAGGATATTTGCAAAATTAAGAGACAGTAAGAGAGGTGATGAGGTAGGCAAAGAGCAGAGGGGGAGAAAGGCTGGGCATGAACGGGAAGCACCAGCACGGCAGGGAGGGGAGCACCAGGGGGCCAGGTGCCGTCAGGCTCAGGAGCGCCCCTCCAGCCATCACGTGGAGGACGGCCTGGCACAGTCGGGGATGCGTGAGGTGCTCCTGGACCAACATGGGTCCCAGCAGGGGCTCCCAGGGGACTGAGGGAGGGTGGACTCTGGGTGACAAGGGATTTGGGAGGAGGAAGAGAAGGTTTGGGGCTAGGATGAGTGGCAACACGGGACAACCCACCATGGTGCCGGGGCAGTAAGTGGCACTGGGCAGCCAGACAAGGGAGCAGGAAGTGTACTCCCGGTGGATTTGGTGATGAAGACTCTGCATTATGCGTCTACAAGCATTACCACGGAATGATCACCCACAGGTCCCTGGAGGCTGGGTAAACACTCCAGACTCTTATCTTTATTGATTTCACATTCAGCACAATGAATGCACCACTCCCCAGGTGGGACCGTGGACTGCTCCGAGATGGCTCTGGCTCCCACGTGTCCTGGGAGGGGACCCAGAGAGGACTCGGACTGGCAGCTGTGGGTCCCTGCTGGCCCCTGGGGCTGAGTCTTGGGGGCCCTGTGGGAGAGCAGTGAAAGCTTGGTCCAGACCCATGCAGCCCCAGGGAGCTTTTCCCAACAGCTACAGGGACCATCATCTTTCTGGAAATTGCTAAGGCGTGGGCTATGGCTGGACCTTTGGCTGGACAGGGATTTCTGCTGGGGGCCAGTGGGAGGGGACCATGGGGACTGGGTGGGACACTGTAGGCCACAGGAGGGCCTGGGTGTGGCAGGGGCTGCCTCTCAAGGTCCTGCTGGCCACACTCCCCTCACCTGGTATCCCGGGCCCTTTCCTCTGCTGTCTCCTCTGTGTCCTGACCCGGCTGGTACCTGTGATGGGTGACTGTGCTCACGGCTCCTCTGACAACTCCCCTGGCTCCTGAGGGGCTACTTCAGGCCTGGGCTCCCCAGCCTGCCTGCTGAGTGCCCACAAAGTTGTGCCCCTCCAAATCCTATTAGGTTATGGGGTTGAGATAGCCAGCTGGGGGCTGTCACATCTCCCCGGCCATTTACTCTGAGAGCAAAGCACATGGCGGCAGATGCAGTGCCCACGAGCCTGCTGGCACGGCCTTGTCCCCAGAACCCTCCTGCCTGCCTTGGAAGAAGCAGGAATGGGGTGGGTGGCACAACGGTGCCAGCACCCAACCTTCTCCCTTCCAGACCTGCTAAAGCCACTCACTTCTATCTCTGCAGGTTCTCCAGCATGGCCCACTGAGGTCAACCATGACCGGCTGGCCACTGCCTGCCACTGAGCACCCAGGCTTGCATCTCTGCAGGAGGTGACACTCCCCCGGCCGCCCTCCCCCGCCCCCGCCCCCGCCCCCACCCAGGAAAGCGCCGGCAGCCGCCACGGACACCATGTAGTAGGGCTGGCCACGACGCCCAGGGAGCTGCGATGGTTTTGCACATGAGCCCCTTTCCTAACAGCTGTCTGTCCACCCTGCACGCCGTGTCCTGGGCCCTCATCTTCCCGTGCTACTGGCTGCTGGACCGGCTGCTGGCCTCCTTCATACCCACCACCTACGAGAAGCGCCAGTGGGCGCACGACCCGTGCTACCTCCAGCTGCTCTGCACCGCCCTCTTCACCCCGGTCTACCTGGCGCTCCTCGTCGCCTCGCTGCCCTTTGCGTTTCTTGGGTTCCTTCTCTGGTCCCCCCTGCAGTCTGCCCGCCGGCCCTACGTCTACTCGCGGCTGGAGGACAAGGCTGGGGGTGCAGCCCTGCTTGCCGAATGGAAGGGAACAGGAACCGGCAGAAGCTTCTGCTTTGCCACCGCCAACCTCTGCCTCCTGCCCGACTCCCTCGCGCGGCTCAACAACGTCTTTAACACCCAAGCCCGGGCCAGGGAGATCGGACAGAGAATCCGCAACGGGGCCAGCCGGCCCCAGATCAAAATCTACATCGATTCTCCCACCAACACGTCCATCAGCGCGGCCAGCTTCAGCAGCCTGGTGTCTCCGCAGGGCGGCGACGGCACGGCCCGGGCTGTCCCCGGGAGCATCCGCAGAACGGCCTCCGTGGAGTACAAGGGCGACGAGGCTGCCAACGGCCCAGCCCCCGGAGACCCGGCCGACAGCGGCAGCCTGGAGGACGCCTGCATCGTGCGCATCGGGGGCGAGGAGGGGGCCCGGCCGCCCGAGGCCGACGAAAGCCAGGCCAGGAGAGGGGCCGGCGGGGGCCAGAGGGGCCAGACCCCCAACCACAGCCAGCGGGACGGGGATTCGGGGAGCCTGGGCAGCCCCTCGGCCTCCAGGGAGTCCCTGGTGAAGCCGCGAGCCGGGGCGGACGGCGGCGGTGGGGACCCGGGCGCCACCAACAGCAAGCTCCTGCACAAGGCCTCGGTGGCGAAGAAGGCGGCTGCGCGCAGGAGGCGGCACCCGGACGAGGCCTTCGACCACGAGATCTCGGCCTTCTTCCCCGCCAACCTGGACTTCCTCTGCCTGCAGGAGGTGTTTGACAAGAGGGCGGCAGCCAAGTTGAAAGACCAGCTGCATGGCTACTTCGAGTACATCCTGCACGATGTCGGGGTCTACGGCTGCCGCGGCTGCTGCAGCTTCAAGTGTCTCAACAGCGGCCTCTTCTTCGCCAGCCGCTACCCCATCATGGACGTGGCCTATCACTGTTACCCCAACGGGCACGGCTTCGACGCCCTGGCCTCGAAGGGAGCGCTGTTCCTCAAGGTAGGCAGCCTCGGCCTGCCCCGGAGCTGCAGGGGAGGGGGCTGCAGCCAGGGAGCCTCGCTCTTGGGGGGACCGGGTGGGACAATGCCCTTTGTGGAATGGACCGGAGGCCCCCCGGCCCAGGGACAGGGGAGAAAGGATGTAGGGACAAGAGCAGAGGCTCCAGGGTCAGTCAGACCTGGCCGGATGACCTCAGGCAGGGTTCTCCAGTCTCTGCACCACCATTTCCAATGGAGCACCCGCTCCCAGGAAGCCGCGGCTCTCGGAGCAACGCTGTAAGGACGGCCACAGGAACGATGGCAGCGGGGCAGGCAGAGGACCCCTTGTGATGCCGTCTCCATCACTGAGCAGCCAGGAGGCCAAGGAGACCCAGGGTTGCAAGTCGGCCAGCGGGGAGCAGGCAGGAAGTGGGTGGGTGGGAACCAGGGCCCCTGTGCCCTTCCCAGCCCTCAGGCTGCAAGCGTCGGGCTCCCGTCCCCTCTCTCCTGGCTGTCATGCAGCTGCCGTGCCAGGCACTCTGCCCACCAGTGTGTGGCTTCGTTTCTATAATCATTAATTAAAGTGAATCATAATTATTTCTGCTAATTTGGATGCAATTGGATGAATTTTTCGACCATGGTAATTTGGTCATTGAGCATCATCCACTGAGCCTGAGACACAGTGTCAACTTTTTGTTCTCTACCCAAAAGCGGCTCTTGGTGTTGCCAAAGTGTTCTGAAGCATCGTTTGGCCACCTGACACGAAGAGGCAGCAGCTGCTGCTTGTGGGTTCTCTCCTTTACTGTGAGACAGAAGAAGTGGAGGCTCAGATGGGAAGAGTGGAGGTTCAGCAGGGAGGGCTGTGGGCTCAGAGGCCAACCCAGGGAAACTGCCCCCACTCAAGACTTCTCCATTTCCCTCTGGAAGGGGATCTGGGAGCAGGGGTCACCGGTGCAGCTAACACAGAGCCCCAGCATGGCGAGGTGCTCATTCCCAGGCCTCAGCCCTGACCACGCTCAGCCTGTCCAGGAAAACACTGGGGTATCAACTGAGCCCTGCCAGGAGCGAGGGGCAAGTAGCCCCCAAGGGCCCTGTACCCTCACCTCACAGGTTGCCCGATGGCTCCTGTGTGGCTCTGCCAGGCCCAGAGTCAGGGTCCCAGCTCTCCATTCATGCATGAGATGCTGAAATGGAATCCACTCCTCTTACAAGTGGCTCTGACCCTCCTGATTTGGCATATGATCTGTCAGTGTCCTGTTCCATGGATAAATATTTTGTGTCAGTAGCCAAAGTGACTTTTCTGGGGAAGGAAGGGGCCATATTGTCAGGCTCAGGGTGGGACAGCATGCCTTTTCACCCCTACCCTATTGCAGACGACTCCGAGGCCAGGACCCCCTCTCCCGGCCCCTCACTCCTGAGCAGGCCCCTCACTTTCCTCCTCTGCACAAGGTCAGCGACAAGCCCCTCTACTCCTGGCTCTCGTCCTCGGTCTCTAGCTGCTCCTGTGGGCCCTGCCTGCCCTTCCCTTAAATGTGGATGTTCCATAGGACTCTGGCAGAATGTTCTTTTCCTGCTACCTTGTAGCTCTACAACTGGCCGGCAGATATGTTCAAGTTGGTCCATGACCTTTAAAAAAATTTTTTTTTTGTAGCTAACATTCAAGTTCCTTCACCTAAAATCTGGTTTGCAGCTTCTCTAGACACATCGGCAGATCTGGTACCCTTGGGCCTGCTGCATCTTCCCAGACACAGCCAGCCAGGCCAGGGCCAGCTGTCCTCCCAATAGGGATGTGACCCCCTCCCTCCCAGGCAGTTGCCCACCCTGTGGCTGCCACCCCCTCACCATCCAGATCCATGTGGGTGGCTCCTGGGGAGCACAGCCCCCTGCAGGCCCACTCCCCTGAGCCCCCAGGACCTGGGTCTGGCTGCCTCCTGGCCATATTGACCTTCTCTCCTAAACTGACATCATCATCTGCCCTGGGCCTGCCCCTCCCCTGGGTCCACCAGCCCTCAGGGGCCACCCAGAGGCCTTTCTGCAGTGCCCCTTCCCCACCCAACCCAGCCTGGCTCATAATTTCACTTTCCAAATGCCTCTGACCCATCCCCACCTCCAACCCCACTACCTTGGCCCAGACCACCATTCCTCTGGGCCCCCCTTTACCTCAGTCCTACCCCTTCCAGCTCGTCCTCCTTCCCCTATGCCAGGTCCAACTCCTGTTCCCAGCCCTCTCTTCCCTCTGCCTCTGGGAGAAGCCCAGCTCCTCGGCTTGGCCCTCACACTTCCCAGCTCTGCTCCAGCCGTCCCATACCCGGCTCCTCCTCGTCTTGGCCCCTCATAGCTTCTGTGGAGCCTCTTCACCTGCCTTCCCCTTTGTTGGTCCCTCAGCCCCTGTCCCGGGTGTTTTGCTGCCCGAATCCCATCAGATGAGGCCTCGAGAGTGAGGCGGCATCACACCACACACAGCAGACCCCAACATGTCTCCCGAGAGCGAAAGCTGGGAATCAGTAAGTCCCACGAAATGATCAAGTGGGTCTTGGCAAGTTCCCATAGCTAATTAAGAGGGAGAAATGGTCAGTGGAGGGGGGCAGGCCACACCGTGGATGCAGGTCTCTGCACGTGTCCCCCACCCCGACGTGGTGGTGTCACCAGGTGCTGAGAGGCTGACACCAGAACACCAGCAAATGGGCCACAGGTGAAAAGCCCGGCAGGAGACGCGTGGAAGGCAGCGGGGAGTAAGGGTGAGGAGGGAGGGCAGCAAACAGCTGAATTTGTGACCCTGGCCACTTGCTTCACTTCTCTTGGTCTCGATGTATTCATAGAAATGATGTCATTTGGGCAGACTCCTCAGTCACTGAAAGGCTCCGACAGGGTCACGTCCCTGAAGCACGAAGCCTAATGCTCACGTGGGCGGAATTAAGGAGGAAGCACTTGTTGCCTGAGAAATTCCGACTGCAACACTGCCACCTCGTGGCCCTTTGGGGCATTATCATTTTTAAAATGTGTTGTGTTTTTGCAACAGGATGCGTCAATGGGGTGTGATTTCCTGGAGCCATTCCAGGGTGGGGGTCCTGTTAGGCTGAGGTTGGGGTTCCCTACATATCAAGTAGTGAATGGTAATGGCGAACATGTAAGTTTATAAACAGCCCCAAATCCAGGTCATACATAACCCATCATCAAATAGCCAGTCGCCCACCCGGTGCTGGGAAAGGAGAGATGTGTCTGGGGATGGGGGCGAAGGGCTGGGGAAAGCTGAGGGTGTCTGATGATGAGGAAGTCCGCATGGAGGAGAGCAGTAATCACTTGACTTTGGCAGCAAATGAAAGTCAGTTTCTGAGGTTCTCAAGCCTCTCCGTGCGGCTGCAGTGAATCCAGGCAGTTGTGAGCGGGAGGCCGGCCAGGTGCTGCTGGACAGACATTGGGTGCACCTGCCCTGCCCCCCGGGACCCCTTAGCTAAGAATCAGAGCAGTCTGGCCATCCCTCTGCAGTCAACCTCCCTGGAGTGTTCCTTGGTCGGGGGTCTTGTCGTCACAGAAATTTCCAGGCTAGAAAGAATTGGCACAGCTTGGGGAGGGCAGCTGAGGCACGGGAGGGAGGAAAGCCCAGAAAAAAGAGGATGGGCAGCCAGCCCAAGGCCCTGAGGAAAGGTGCCCGCAGCAGTCCCCTGGGGCATTTGGGGAAGGGCCTGGGAGAGCCTGCACCCTGGGGCCATCTCTTGGTGGCGTCCCTCTACTCCTCCACCACGGCACGCACCTGGGTCAATCTTGCCTCCAGAGTTGCCACATGGGGTGAGCAGTTTTGTGATGTAGAATCGAGACGCTCCTTTTCATGAAGGCTGCCCTTCCATGAAGGCTCATCTGTGGGTCGGGCAGGGAGGTGGGGAGCAGCTGCTCCCACCTACCCCCTGGTGGCCCCCTCCTGGAGGAGGAGGTGAGCAGGGAGGTGAGCACAGGGGTCTGGGGAGAGTGGCCAAGTGAAGCGGGGAGAGGCCACTGTGGAGGCAGGAGGATGGGGCTGTGCATGGAGGCTGAGGGGTTCAGGGCCAGCCGGCCACACCAGAGCCAAGCCCAGAGCCGAGTTGGGGTGGGGGTGGGTTGCAGGCCGCAGTTCTCATCCAAGACGGGGGGGACTAACGGGACCTCACCCAGGAAGCAGGTGACATGCACTATCGTGAAGCCAGAGGGGCAGAGACTGGGGAGAAGGAGCAGGAGGGGTCGGGGTCTCGAGGGGAGCAGAAATGGACTCCAGAGGGAAGGCGCGGGCACGATGGGGGAGGGAGTGCCCCCAGGGTGAGTGGACAAGGAACCGAGAGCTGGCTTATGAGGGCACTTGGGCCACAAGGAGATGCAGAGGTCTGGGGGAGAACCCCACCGTCAGTTCTGCATGTCTTCCCTCCCAGTGTTTTGTAGGAATTGCCCTTGGCGCACACCGCACCACGGGCTGACGTCTTTATGCCTCCTGCACTGGCCCATTAGCTCCTGGAGGTGGGAGGTGTCCTGTTCTACCCGAGGCCTCTGCGGGCTTGAGCTAGCGGGTGGGGGCCATGCCCAGTGTCCTGGTGCGCTCAGAGCAACCATGACCATTAGACGTCACCGCCGACATGAGCCTTTCTCCCCACAGGTGCAGGTGGGAAGCACACCTCAGGACCAAAGAATTGTCGGGTACATCTCCTGCACACACCTGCACGCCCCGCCAGGTAGGCGCCAGCAGCCACCGTTTTCGGTGGCCGGGAGGGGCCGGGGGCTCTGCCCCTGGCAGGGTGGCCTCGGCACTGGGGCCTGGCTGGGACGTAGCTGCAGCTGCAGCACCTGGGCTCTGTGGTTCTGCCCCGCAGAAGACAGCGCCATCCGGTGTGAGCAGCTGGACCTGCTTCAGGACTGGCTGGCTGACTTCCGAAAATCTACCTCCTCGTCCAGCACGGCCAACCCCGAGGAGCTGGTGGCGTTTGAAGTCATCTGCGGAGACCTGAACTTTGACAACTGCTCCTCTGGTGAGGCAGTGCCCCTCCCCACTCAGTCTGCTACTCTGGGCAGGGCGTGCGCTCTAGTCACAGCTGGAAAGACTTGGCTTAGAACCTGGAAGAACTTCCTGCTCCTCCTGAGAGTGTGGGTGGGATATTTAACGAGACGATTATGTCTCTGCCCCCTAGAAATCCTAGTCTAGGAAGAGGCCACACTACCTAGAACTCTCAGAGGCTTCCTGGGGATAAGAGGTGCCCCAGGAGTGAACCCTGACAGGAAAGGTGTGGAGCTGACTCGGATAATGGAGTCGGGCCCTCCTCCGAACGTGTGCCTTCAGCTCATACCTGGTCCCAAGTGCGATTCTAACTGCTCTTCAGGGAACAACCATCTCATTTAAGTCTCAGAACCCACTCAGGAGGCAGGCTTTGCATTTACGCAGGGAAGAGGACACTCAGGCACAGGGAGGTTGAAAAACTAGCCCAGGGTCGCCCAGTCAGTAAGTGGTTGAACAGGATTTGAACCCTGGGAATCATCCCTTAAGCACTAGACTAAAGACTAAAAATTCATTACCAGTGAAGTTTTGTCTTGGTCTTCGCCAGCAAGGTGACTGTGCTGACCTTACCGAGGCCCCCTGGGCGGTGGGCAGCACCGGACTCCCTTGGCCGGGAAGAGCCAGGAGCTAGGAAAAAACCCACCCCACTGGCTCCCGGGCTCCTCGGTGCCTGCCCCCAGAGAGACGGAGCACAGGCTGCACAGCAGGGGCCCAGCCCTTCACAACAGCGGGACTGTGTGGTCTCACCTGGAGCTCAGGGTGGTGCCCTCACCTGGTGCCAGCAGGTAGCAGCTATTTCCATCTGCTCATGACCCTTAACAATGGCACGATCCCAGGGTGAGAGGAGAGGTGGCCCCCACCTTGGAGTACACACCCCCTTGACACCAGGGGTGGGGACATGACCCACCTCTTGCCCTGCAACTGTGGGGGCAGCTCCAGATGCTCGTGCTCTGGGATCTTCCTAGCACCCAGTCAGACCCTTCTGACCTTGATGAGTTGGCAGGACAAATGGGGACCAGGTCAAGTCACCTCCTCTCTCAGTGGGCACCCAGGTCTGTAAATGGAGGCAGGAGTCCTGGCCAGGCCACCTATCTGGGCTTGCCACAGGTCTGGAATGGACTCAAGGTCACAGTCCCCCGGAGCCTAAGAGGGACCGTGGCCACCATCTTCAGCAGGGAAAGCTAAGACCAGAGCTTGGGGGGTGGGGAGCTTTCTCAAAGAGACAGAAAACGGGTGTCAGATGAACCACAGACCCCACCTGGTTGCATCCGGGAGGAGTATCTGGCCAGAACCAGGGATGACAGGCCCTTCGGGCCACAGCCAGGCTGGCCAAACATCCTGGCCGCAATAGGATTTCCTCCCTCCCTGCCTCCCTTCCCTCCCTGACAGATGACAAGCTGGAGCAGCAGCACTCCCTGTTTACACGCCTCAAGGACCCCTGCCGCCTTGGCCCTGGGGAGGAGAAGTCTTGGGCCATTGGTGAGGCTGCAGCTGAGACTGCTGGCACCAGGTGGAGGGGCTGGGCTGGAGCGGGCAGAGGGAGTGGGTTGGGGAATGAGCAGTGGCCGAGGCCCGTAGCCCATGCTGCTGAGACCTGAGGCTGCCTCAAAGCTGGGCTCCCCACAGGCCCCCGAGGAGAGGCCACCAGGACCTTCCGAGTCTTGGGCAAGGGCCCCTCTCGGCTGCTCCAGACTGGCAGGTGCCCTCACCTGTCCCTTCTCCCCAACGGAGGCCCTCCTTGAGGCTGGCCAGGCCTTGCCTGGTGTGACGGCTCTCGCCCCGCACTCCCAGGTACCCTGCTGGACACGGATGGCCTCTACGACGAGGATGTGTGCACCCCTGACAACCTGCAAAAGTAAGTTCCCAGGCGGGCTGGGGGTCGGGGGGGCTTTTGTTTGCCAGAAGGTGCCTGTTGCCTCCACTGAGCTCCATGGCTGGTGGGAAGGAAGCCCTTGAGATCCTCCAGGACTCAACACAGAGGGAGCCGCAGCCCTCACGCCTCAGGGGCTGGCCTGGCTGAGGAGCCTGAGAGCAGGCCCCGGGCCGCCGGAGGGGGTGCATCCAAAGCCAGCACCCAGGGTGCGGGTGCAGCTGGCAGTGGCCTGCACCGCTCCAGGGTACAAGGAAAGGGCCTGCGTTTCCCAGGAGACCCCCAGGGCTGCTGAGGCTCCTGTAGAAGAGCTGCTGGGCATGGCCATCTGCTCAAGCAAGCCAGTCGCTTGTGGCCAACAATAAGCAAATCAGAATACAAGCAGAGATAACATAAACTGGTCGTTTTCAAAGAAGAGACAATCCCATCCCAGCCAAACTTCATTCTTGAACCTCAATGAGACTTTCATAAAGGGCACACTTTTGAGAGGCCAACAGCAGAACCAATTTATAATTCACAGCCTGAGACTGCACAGAGTCACAGTGATGGCTCCTTGCAGCTAATTTGAGCCAATTAATTAGATTATAGACTAAATTTGAAACATCATCCTATGCTTAGAAAATTATCTTTTTATAAGATGATTAAAAAATGACTATCAGTAACTCTCAGATCATTGATGCTGGAATTAATTACCAAAGGCAAAGGACAGTAATGGATTATATTTCTCAGATGTAATGATGTCCTGAATGTCATTAGTGTATTTCTCTTAAGGCTGATAAAAAGCTGCTTATAGAAACCCACGTCTGCTGGCTGTGTCTGCCCAGGCGCCAGTCTCAATCACTCCGGCATGCCCGGGGCTGGCGTGGCAGCATGGCTGGCAGTGCCTCTCGCTGGCCATCTGCACTGGGGATCACACTCGCCTCTCCCGGGACGGGCCTGGAGCCAGCAGGCAAGAGACGGCCGCACTCCTGTTTCTTAGCTACGATGCCAGTCACCCACCCAAGCCCTCTGTCCTCCCTGTGTTACCTGCGGTGTCACCTCCCTCCCGCTTTATTCCCTACCCTGAGAACGAGGTGACAGACCCAGCCCACCTTGGTTTCCTTCCTCAGCATGCCCACTCCCCTAAGTGTCTCGGGGCCCAGGGCAACCTTTCTTGTTTCACAGAGGAGGACATGGAGGCTTAGAGTTTGGTGGCACGAGCTAGGTGGCACACACACAGCTGCTTAGGGACAGACTGGCACAGAGTGGGGTCCTCCAATGGGGCCCAGATGCTCTCTTGGCTCCCCCAGCCCCTCCTGACCTGAGGCAACAGTCATGGGGGCTCTGGAGGCTTCCAGGAGAGGAAGGCCCCTGAGGCTCACTGCAAAGACCAAGACCCCCAAACAGAGCCTGTTGGCTCAGAGCAGAGCCGTTTTTTGGAGAGAGGTATTGGCGATCCTTTCCCCGACTCAGCCACAGGCTCCAGGTCACCCTGACTGCTCTGACACGTCTTGGTTTGGAAGACCCAAGGTGGGATAGGGCAGTTCTGTAACACTCTGCAAATGGCCCACTCCAGCAAGGAGATTGCAGGCTCTGACTCAGTTTCCCTCCATCCCCAGTCCCCTACCCCCCCTTAAAATTTTTTTTTATTGTAGCAACATATAACACTGAATCTCCTATTTTAATCATATTCAAGTGTACAATGCAGTGGCATTAATTACCTTTACAATGTTGCACAACCATCACCACCATCCATTACCAAAACTTTTTCATCACTGCAAACAGAAAGGCCAAACCCTTTTTGTGATTAAGCAATCACTCCCCATTTCCCTTCCCTTCTAATCAACTTTTTGTCTTTATGAATCTGCTTATTCTAGACATTTCATATTAAGTGGAATCCTACAAACTTTGTCCTGTGTCTGGCTTTTTTCATACAACATATCTTCAAGGTTCACCCATGTTGTAGTATACATTAGAACTTCATTCCCTTTTACAGCTGAACAGTATTCCATTGTATGGCTGTTGCAGTTTGCTAATGTTGCAGTTATGCAAAATGCCAGCAATGGATTGGCTTTTATAAAGGGGATTTATTAGGTTACAAAGTTACAGTTCTAAGGCTATAGAAGTGTCCAGACTAAGGCATCAACATGATACCTTCACTGGAAAAGGATGATGCATCCGGAACACCTCTGTCAGCTGGGGAGGCACGTGGCTGGCATCTGCTGGTCCTTTGCTCCTGGGTTGTGTTTCAAAACGGCTTTCTCCAAAATGTCTCTGGGCTCCTCTCTTTCAACTCCTGTGCATCCTTGCTACTTTCTCCTGGGGCGTTTCTCTCTAAGCATCTGGGGGTCCTCTCTTAGTTTCTCCAGGGCAAACTCTGGGCTTCATCTCTTAGCTTAGCATCTCCAAACATCTGTGTCAGCTCTTAGTTTCTCGCCGGGGCAAACTCTAGATTACGTATTTTAGCTTCTCTCCAAAGTGTCTTTCTCACATCTCTTGGGGTGTTTTCTCATCTCTGCTCTCAGTGTGAGCTCTCAAAGGACTTCAGTGATCTAATTAAGACCCACCCTGAATGGGCGGGACCACACCTCCATGGAAATAATATAATCAGTTGAGTGGGTCATATCTTCATGTATACATTCAATCAAAAGATTCCACCCCACAAGATTGGATTAAAAGATTATGGCTCTTCTGGGGTCTGTAAATTTCAAACCGGCACAATGCTATCCCAGTTTGTTTATCCATCTGTTGGTGGATGCTTGGGTTGCTTCCACCTTGGGCTACTGTGAATAATGCTGCAGTGAACACTGGTGCACAAATGTCTGAGTCCCTGCTCTGATTCTTTTGGGTAGACACCTAGAAGTGGGATTGCTGGGTCATATGGTAATTCTTTGCTTCAGTCCCCTTTTTTTGGACCCACCAGGAAGAGGGATCTTAAGTCCAGAGGTTTGCCAGGCCCACCTCTCCCCCACTATGGACCTGCTGCAGTCCCAGGGCGGGGAGGGGCACCGCGGGGCTTGCCCACAGCACCTGCCTGTGTGCACAGGGTCTTGGAGAGCGAGGAAGGCCGCAGGGAGTACCTGGCGTTCCCCACCAGCAAGAGCTCCGGGGCAGGCCAGAAGGGGCGGAAGGACCTGCTGAAGGGCAACGGCAGGCGCATTGACTACATGCTGTTCTCCGAGGAGGGGCTGTGCCCGGACTGGAAAGTCGTGAGTCTGGTATGGGGGGCGGGTGGTAGAGAGCGGGGCCTGGGCCTGCCCGGGGGCCTCTGCACCCTCCAGAGCACTGAGCACTGCTCTCAGACCCACCATTCCAATCTCCTCTAAAACGAGACCTGCCGTTCCCACAGACCACTTGGGCCCACGGGAGCCCCCAGGCCCCAGCCGACTTCAGGAAGATCAGCGCCAACCCAGCCCGGAGGCCCCAGACCCAGAGTGCCCAGGCTGCCCTGCCCCGCCCCCAGGCCCCACTGTAGGATGCCCCTCGGGTCTAATCAGGGTTCTCTCCTCCTCCCCCAACAGGAGGTAGAAGAATTCAGTTTTATCACCCAGCTGTCGGGCCTGACCGACCACCTCCCAGTGGCCATGAGGCTGATGGTGTCTGCTGCAGAGGAGGAGGCCTAGACCAGCCAAGTCACCTGGCAGTCTGAGGAGTGGGGCCTTTGCCAGCCTTTGAGCCCCCACCGCTTCCTGGGCAACCCCTCCAGTGGGCTCCCCGTGCTGGGGGGAGAGCCAGGGAGAGGGGACTGGTCAGTCCCCAGTAAGCCCAGAAGCAGTGCTGCCTGCACCACTGGGCACCCACTGTGGACAGGAGAGTCAGGCTGGGCCTGAGGCCCCAGCTGCCTAACCAGTGCCATTCTTTCAAAACGCAGTTTTCTACAGATCTACAGCACAACCTAGTTTGTAACCCGTGGGATAGTATGAGACCCGGTTTATGTACCCTTTGTATATCTCTTTTCAAGCTTCCTCCAAGGTCCCCTCTTTTGTCTGCTGCCAGTGTTGTCTCGCATGCCTGCACCCTCGCACGCACGCTGCCCGCATGCCACCCACCGCCATAGCCCACAGACCCCTTGCTCGGGCCTCACCCAAGGCCAAACTCCAAACACAATCAGAACCAGCCAAAGAAGCACTTCCTGGGCACGGTCCGCCGCGCTCCGCCTCCAGCCCGGGGCGGCTCACACGCAGGGACCAGGGACCGCGAGGGCTGTGTCCAGTTACCAGCAAGCCCGGGACTCTTCCCAGGGTCTTGCATTCAAGGGCAATTACTTTTAAAAAGGAAAAAAAAACAAAAACAAAAACAACAAAAAAACAAAACACAAAACCCTTCCCTTTAAAGGGTCTGCAAGTCTCTACGTAGAATTTTGCTCTCCCTGAGACGTGATCCCTTCCCCAGCCCAGGCACCCCAGGTCCTGCCCAGTCTGGCCAGCCCCAAGGCTCCTCTGGAGACACAGCCCTGAGGAGTGGAGCCATAAACCAGAACTCTGAGAGCGCACCCACCTTTTTTATAGGCAGAAGGGGAACTCACAGCATATGGGGGGAGGCGGGATTCTGATTTTGAAAATGATACAGATTTGTAGCTTCTTCTCTTCTGTCAGAACCAACACATCCTCCTCTTTCTGCCTGATCCTCCATAGCACTCCCTCCAGACACCTCTGGTTCGGGACCAAGCCTTCCTTGGGGATTTTCCTCCTCCACGTGCTGGCTGAGCTCAGGAACCGCCCATCTGCCCCTGGTGTGTATGTGGGGGGAGGTGGGGGGCTGCAGCTTGGCCCCCCCAGACCCAGCCCCCTCACCAGCACCCCCCACCTCATGCTGGGAGGTGCAGAGGGCCCTGTCTCACTGCCCAGTGGGCAGGCAAGGGACAGCAAGGCCACACCACTGCTTGTCAGAGCAGGGAGCTGTACTGGCTGGTGTCCAGAAGCACACAACCCTCTGTCCCCAGCCAACCCGGCCAGCCCTGGGCACCCAGGCATGGCTGTAACAGACCTTGCCAACAGCCAGTGGCCCTGCACCTGCAGCTCCCTGCCCCACTTCAGCACTGCCTCCGCCCACCTGCCTTTTAAAACAGACAATGGGCGCTCTCCCTGGAGTCACACAAGGAAGGTTTTCCGTTTCAAGGTGCAACGTTCCTCCCACTGGGGGACTATTTTTGACACCCCCACTGGTCGCCCCTTCACGCAGCGCCCTAACCTTGGCTCCAGCGAGGCTGGGGAGGGAGCACCAGAACCCGCTGGTGGAAGCTTCCTGGTGCTGGAGCGCCGATGCCGTGCCTTGTCACCTACTGAGTCGCCAGAGGGATCAAGGGGCACCAAGCAGCCAGCCAGATGCCAGGCACTGTGCCAGGGGAGGACAATGCCAGAGCCTGGGGAGCTCGGGGCCGTGGAGCTGCGACTGCCTCCACAGTGAGCTTGACTATCTAGACCCCGGGCCTGGGGAGCAGCGGGGCTGAGGGCTTTGTGGCCTGGGAGACTCCCCTTCCCCAGGACCCCAGGAGGGGCTGGCTCTCTGCTGAGGGCTGCCCTGGAGCCCTCCTCTAAGGGCCCAGCCTTCTAGGGCCTTGGCCAAGCCTCGTGGAGTCAGGAGCAGCCGGAAATCTACTCACACAGGCAACGCTCAATTGGGCAGGCTTAGCCCTAGACCTCCGGGCCAGAGCCAGGCAGAGGCAGCTGGGGCTCCAGAACCAGAAAAGCCAGCGCAGTTTAGCTTCTCTCCTGGCAGAGAAGGCAGCCTGCTGTGGGCCACCTGCTCCCTCCTCCTCACTCACAGGGCGGCCTTAGGCGACCACGAGTGAGTCTCACCTCCCTGCACCTCGGTCTGTGTCCTGCCTCCTAGCTCCTCGCGCAGCCCCACAGCGCTACCGGCCACGGAGGTCAGGAGCACCCAGGCTCGAGCTTCATCATGCCTACAGCTCCCAGGGCTTGTGGACAAGCCAGAGGTTTGCATTTTGACTTCTCAAAAAGAGAGAAAAGAAACATTTCCATGGTCTCAGATTCTGTGATATCGAGGCCTGGGACGAGGTGGACACAGGGAGACACCCTTAACCCCGAGCCCAGGCGCAGTGCCTGCCCCGGGCCGGCTCCTCAGGGGCAGCCACGAGGCGGCGGGGTCGGCTTAGGAAGGAAGCGCCCACGTTCATCTGTCCAAAACCACCACGAGTATGAAGTGTGACTATCAACCTTGATGCTTTTTAACTATTGTATTAACTTGCTGAGATTTAGAAATACTGTTTTAAAAAAGAAAAAAAAAACACTTTTTTAATTTCCTTATTTTTTTCTGTATTGTATCCTTATGGGATCTAAGGGTTTTTATATGGTAAGCACACCTAAGGTTTTGGTAAAAACATTATCAAATATATACCCAGACGATTCTTCCCTAGAAGAAAAACAATCTTCACACCTGATAAAATATTTTGAAAAGAGGAGTGTTTTCTTCCTTTATTGGTGCTGAAAGGAAGGATGGATAATGAGGAGAAAATAAAACTGTAAGGTTCAAGGCTGGTGTTCTCCATTTCTTTGAGCGACAATATGGGCCGCATCTGCTCTGACTGCAGACCCCTGGGCGGGGAATCCGGAGCCCACGGGGCGTTGCCACTCCTGCCTCCACCCACAGGAAGTCGGCTCCTTGCGGCTCTTAGTGTCTCCCCTTCCTCTGAGAACAGAGGTGAATGGCAGAAGACAGCCTCGAGCGTGGGGGAGAAACAAAGGGGCAGCCCCATCGGGATTCTCAGAGCTTCCCTGGCAAAGCAGGGCTGGGGCCGGTGGCTCTGCCTTGGACTCATCTGCCCCGGAGACTTTTGAGGGGATGGTAGGTCCTTCTGACATAAGCCACAGACAGTAAGGGGCCACGCAGGAAAAGGCCATACTTCTTAGCTCCGTTTCTGAGGGCTGATTTTCTGGGTCTGCATCTTAGGAACAGCTTTTGGGAGCCTCTTCTCTCTCCTCTGAAAAGCAGCCTGTCTCCAGGTCTCGGGTCTTGGCAGGACACCTGCTGGTGCCACACACACGGAGGCCAGATACCCAGACGCTGACAAATGCAGGTAGGTGAAGGAAACCAGTCCCTCAGCCCCAGCCTGGCCAGGGCTCTTCAAGCTCCAGGATCCAGCCCTGGTGGGTGTTCCCACCCACAGAAAGCCCTCCCAGCTGGAGCCAGGTGGGCAGAGAGCTGATGCCTCCCAGAGAGCAAGATGGGCAAGGCAGGGTGCCACCATCCACACTGCGCCCACCTCTGGCACTACCCAGTGAGAAAGCAGTGTGGGCAGCCTACCTGCCCCAGCCCAGCCAGACTCCTGGGTGTCTATTCCCTTCCAAGGTGGGCAGGAGAGATGCTGCCCCAGAGCTCTGTGAGGGCTTCCAAACCAGAGGTGGGGGCACTGACGGCCTCTACCCAAAACTCCCTGGCCCCTCCACAGCTCCAAATTCTGTTGCCCACGGGTTCAACAGGCAGCAGCCCAAGTTGCCTGCCACACCCTGAGCCAGAAGCCACAGTGCAGAGGTGGGACAGGCACCTCTGTCCTGGATTCATCTGCCCCAGAGACTTCTGAGGGGATGGTGGGTCCTTCTGACGTAAGCCGCAGACAGTAAGGGGCCAGGCAGGAAAAGGCCATACCTCTTGGCTCCCATTCCTGAGGGCTGGTTTTCTGGGTCTGCCCTGAGACTAGACCCTCCTCACCACCCAAGAAAGCCACACACCTCTCACAGCCTTGGGCTACTTTATTTCTCAACCGAGGGTCAGTGTACAGCGCCCAGGTCATCTGAGAGCCTGAAATCCATGCTGATGTCTCCGGAGTGGGGGCTAAATTCCACAGCATAGGTGACCTTCTGTGGGCCACCTGGTGGCACTCTGGGGTCCAGAGTGGGGTTGAAGAAGTACACAGCCTGCTTGCAGTGGGGGTTCCAGCAACAGTCCCCCTGTGGGAAGAGCAGCACGTGGGAGGGTGAGAGCCCCAGCTGCACATGGGGGAGAAGCTGCTCAGGTGCCAGGTGATCCAGTCACTGCCAAGCTGTCTGGCCTGCAGAGCACCTGACGGACACCCAGAGCACAGGGTGGCACCACCTCCTCCACCCCAAAGCAGTGCCTGCCCTCGGGCTGCACATACTCAGGGACCAGTGCACACAACATACCTCGTCTGCGGGCTTCAGGAGGCCGGTGCTGACCGTGCTGTCTGGGGTCAGGTGGTAGTCCATCCACAGCACAGCTCCGTGGCTCCTCCCAGGCCTGGAGGGGCAGGGAAGGGAGTGTCGGGCCAAACAGAAACAGCCACACAAGAGATAGGTGAGCATGGCCACTGCCCCCCATCCCTGCTTCCCAGAGACCCCTGCTCTTCCCTACTTCCATCCTGCCCAATCAGGAGGCTCCTAACACTCCCCCTGACTAAAGGCCACATGGAGAAAGCTAGCAAGAGTGAAAGGGGTAGTGTCCTCAGCCTCAAGCTCAGTCACAGTCGCTCCCTGCAGCCTGGCCAGACATTCGGAGTAAGTGCCACGCAGGCCAGCACCACTGTGGCAGGAACAGCTTCTTCTCAGCCTGAGGTTGCAGAAAGGCTCGGTCCAGGAGGCTACAGAGTGCAGTCCTGCCACTGCAGCCTGGAAAACCCCTCCCTGGATCCCTGGACAGCAAGTCAAGCTTCAGACGTGATGGTGTCTACCCGGCCTGTGCTGCCTCTCCCTGGCAGAGGAGCCCAAGGAGCCCAAGGAGCCCGGGGCTCCGGCCACCTCTGCTGTGAAGGGAGCTGGAGTGGGATGGGGGTCTGACTGCCTCACAATGAGCAGCCTCACCAATTCCTAACCTGCTTTAATTCCCAGGAGAGTTCCAGAAAATGGGCCAATGAGTAACCACAGTAACCATAGTAATCAAATTCACGTTTTTTGCAGCTGTGATCCAACATGCCGCTTAGCTCTAAAGGAGCCTCAGAGGTGGTGGTGATGAGCAGAGCCCTCCCTAGGCTCCCCTCCCCTCGTGCACACACCCAGAACCCATGGGTCCCTGCTACACACTCAGGGCCACTCAGATGAGGGAAAGCAAGGACGAGGCAAGGAAGAATCAACCCACCCATCTGCAAGTGGGCCAAAGGAAGGGTCTCCCAGCCAGCCATACTAGGGAACGCAGGCCCCCACCACACCCTTCACCCACCCCACCCTGCCCGTCTACTCCACCTCCTCAGCTCAATGGAGCCCTCCGCACGGACAAGCTGCTGGGGAACTGGCTGCCGAAAATCAAAGGTCAGGAGCTGCTGGGGCTGGGAGAGGCTGTGGCAAGGGTACTCCCACAGCGGGTGGGGCTCAGCCTCCTTGCTTTCCCTGAAGTCCAGGGCATGCTGAGAAGAGAAGATGAGGGGATCTGCAGGGACACAGCAGGCAGCCCAGGGTGTAAGCCAGTGGCTCCCCTTCCCTGCACGGCCTGGTCCCTTGGGGTAATGGCCACAGTCACAGGCACTGGGGACAGACCAACTGGCTTCTTCCTTCCTGCTGCCACTCACTGACCTTCACTTAACCTCTCTGAGCCTCATTTTCACTCTTAAAAATGGGGATGACAATGCCTAACTCCTGACCCATTCTGAGGACCAGATGACTGCACAGGTAGAAGTGCGTGGCACTCTGACACTCACTCAGGACTTCCTCCCACCTGCAGCTTGAGTAGGATTGACACCCCCCCCCCCAAGTGGGGTTCCCTGTCCTGAGGGCAAGATATGTGCCTGAACAAGCCATTGTAGTGCCAGGGAAAGGCCCAGACATGTGGAGAGAACGGAGACTGTGCAGACAGAGGGGCCTAAGGTAAGCTAACAGGAGGAGGGCACTCTAGGCTGGATCCTGAGGGTCAAACAGGAGTCAGCCAGGAGGAGGGCTCGAGAGAGCTTGTCCAACCCAGCAGTGAGGGGAAGCAGGAGGCAGGTGAGCAGAGCGGTTACTCTGCAGGGGGTAGGGGTGCTGGGAGCGTCACAGGAAGCCTTGCAGGGTTTTCCCACAGGGGAGAAAGTGAGAATCTCAAAGTTCACATGGGCTCTTGTGGAGGAAGGTCTAGAATTGGAAAGGCAGAGGTTACACAGTAACAGGGGAAACACGACTGGCCCAGACCAGGACAGCAGTGCTGGGGAAGGAAAGCAATCTGAGGCTTGCTGAGGAGCTCAGAGAACCTCATGGCCAACTGCTGGCGAAGGGGCAGAGGACATGCCAGGGATGACACCGGGTCCTGGCTGAATGTCTGCTGGTCAGGTACTTAGTGGCCCCAGGGCTAAATGGGGGAGCACTGAAGAGAACCAGGCTGGATGGGGCAGGAAGAGCAGAGGGACTCTGGATGCACAAGGTCAAAGTGCCTGAGATATCCCAGAGCTCTTGGCCAGAGCGCATGACAAAGTGCCCAGAGCCTTATCAGCCACAGAGAGGGACCAGGGCACCAGCCAGGGAGGGCAGGACCCAGAGCATGACCTAAGGTGTGGTCCCAGAACACACGACCCCTCAGGGGAAGAGGGTCCAGGAAGGAGCCTGGAGAGGCGCCAGAGAGAGCAGAGGGACCCGGGAGCATGTGGCGTCTCAGCTCGGAGGAGAAGCAGCGTTGCCAGAAGCATGGAGGGGTCCGTAGTCTGCTGTGGAGTGGCAGGTAAGATATAAACCAAAAAATATTCACTGGATTTGTTTACTTAAAAAAATGCTTATACAAGCAATCCACACTCAGTGCAGAAAAATGTGAACAAAAAGATAAGCAAAAGAAGGAAAAAAATTAATCACTTCCTAATCACCCTGCTAACGTTTTGGGGTCCCCAATTCTGCCCCCTTTGTATGTGTATATGTGAATTTTCTTAACACATAAAAAAGGGAACATGTTCCTTGCCCTGCCCTTCTCACGTGCCTGTGTCCTGACTCTCTTCTCACGTCAATCCTCACAGACCCCAGTATGTACTGCTGGCACTCTGGGGACTGCCCTGGGTTCCAGGAGAACATGGGCCCTGGGGGTTTACCCAGCCCTCAACCGTTGGACCTTTAGGGCACTGCCAAGATTTACTGTATAAATAACACTGCAGTGACCCTCCTTACACAGCCCTCTCCATGCACCAGTGCCCACCCCTGGAATAGAGCCCACAAAGGGAAAATGGCTGGTTCACTTGGACCTTTTCCAAATAGCCTACTGGAAAGGTTGTCCCAAAAGAGAACAAGCTACTGACATGCAGGAGCCAGCTGCATAGTGTGGTGATGCACTGGCCCCAGCCCCAGATTCCAACTCAGGGGTCAGAGCATGGGTTCAAGAACTGGCCTTGCAGCACGTGGCCCAGGTTTTAGCATGTTCCACACTTTGAGAAACAATGGTCCTTCAGTTCATGCTCATGGTGAACGCAGCAAAATGGCAGCATCTGACCTCACTCTCCACATAGGAAAGCTCTCGGACACTGACCATACGGCCCGCCCTGGGCCCCTCTAGGAAAGCTGTGTTCCCGTAGGGGCCTGTGGCGATGTGAGACTGGTGGGACACTGCTCAACTGTGGCCCTGCCTACCTGAATCATGTCATCCATGATGTGAACATCAAAGCCTTCACAGTCACCACAGGGGCTCCGGATCCGCCAGAGGTCCTAGGAGGAAGGCACAGCCGCCACTGACACCCCCCATCAGGGCAGAGCCGAAAACCACACCCACATGGAGATCTGGGCAAGTGTGGCCACACCACAGGCCCTGGGGGCAATCAGCAGACGTCCATACCCAGCGAGGGACACGGGAAAGTGTGGTGCCAAGAGCAAGAGGAGCCAGTGAGGCTGGGCTGGGGACATCCCAACCCCAATTCTGCCACACAACCTGTGGTTCCTGCACACCTGGAAAGGAGACCCCAAGACTGAAGGGGCTGAGAGGCACCAAAGACCCAGGAGAGTGCCTGTGGCTAACTCCGAGACAGGGGTCTGTCATTCTGCCAGGTCACAAGCCAGAGCTACTGGGTGGCAGTGTCCACACTTCCTGCCCAGACCGTCCTCGACACCACTTCTTTGGGAAGAAATTTGTAAACCAGTTCTCCAGGATCCTGTGCCGGCAAACAGAGCACGAGGATGACGGGAAAGATGAAAAGGCTCCCTGAGGTATGAAACCAAAAGGACAGATTCCCAGGGCTGCATTCAGGCCAGTCAATTTTATGTCCTCTGCCTCCTGGGACATGTGCCTGGGAGTAAGTGTCATTCTCTACACTTCCTCCTTGGTCATGAAAACCAGAATTCACATGTGAACCTGATCAGGTAAATAAATACCACAAAATAAATACCCAAAAAGTAAGTGATGGAGCCGCTAAGTGACCACTGGATAAAGCCCTTCTTAAAAGAAATACCAAACAAGATTCACCCTATATTTCAGGTTAAAATCACTGCAAAACCCTTTTGATAAAAAACGCCTTTCTCAAAATGACTTTGTGACTGTGGTTCTGCTTTGATGAGAAAATTTAAATAAAGCTTATCAACTTTTTATTGCATAAAGAAGCTGACTTTCCCAGTGAAAATACTTTTAACAACTAGAACCTCAATTCTTTATGAGAGTAGAGCAAGCCACACAGCACGGCTTCTGAAACTCTTAATTTATATTTTTAAATTATTCAGATAAACTATAATTGTAAAATGACAACAGACAGCCATTTCTATTTCATATGTCAAATTACTGCATTTTAAAAAGGTGAGCTTCTTACATCACCCCCTGCAGAGCGCTGACACTGAAGAGCAAGGGCCCAAATCCTCAAGACCCAAGGAGCCCCATCTGCACCTGAGGTCTCTGCAGGGAATCAGGGTTCTTCTGAGTGGCCTACCCTGAACTCCACAACCATGACGTGCAGCGAGGCAGCCTGGGGCATCACCATGGCTCCAGGCCCCAGGTGCTGGTCCAAGGCGGTCCGGACATACCAGAAGTACAGGTTGTGCCAAGGCAGCAGGCTGGTGGCGAAGAACGGTTCACCCAGGAGAAGAGAAACCTGGCAATCAGAACAAGGAGGAGGACAAGGCGTCAGAAGGAATCAGCTGAAGAGTGAAGGACAGATCAGAGTGCCCTGGGAACACAGAAGTAATAGGCCATTCACTCACTCACTCATTCGCTCAGTCAACAAAAAAGTGTACCAGGTCTGTATGTGGCCTTGGGGATACAAAGATGGGTGTTGCTCTCAGGAGTGCAAAGTGGAAGGGGGAAGCAGACAAGATAGAGGCCATCCTCAATGAGTGGGACAGTGCTTTGACAGAAGCAAGAAGGGGTATATGGAGGGTCCCCAGAGGTACAAGCACCAGAAAGGGCTTCCAGGATGGCATCCTGGACAGCCCCGCTCAAAGCTTTATCACGACTTATCATCAGTGCTTGTCCAACTCTGTCTTCTCACTAGGTTCTGAGGACCACAAAGGTGGAGACATGGGAAACACGGTACCTCCAGGTCCCAGCAAAGTGCCCAGCCTAGAGCAGAGGGTCAGTAAACACTTGCTGCATGGATGAACAAATGCATGAACAAAGAGGAGTCAGAAAACTAAAGGGAGGAGTGGGGGATTGTTCCAGGCAGAGAGAGAGGCCAGGGCAAAAGCATGGGCATGAGCGAGAGCAAGGCCCTGCCAGGAGCTCACTGGGGTGAGTATGCAGAGGGTAGGATGGGACTCGGGGGATGCCAGAGATGGACCAGAAGCCAGATCACCTAAAGGCAGCTTGCAGAAGGTTAAGGGGACTGGAACCCTGCCCTGAGGGCAAGAGGGAGTCACCAAAAGCTTTAATGAAGGGTTCAAATTAAGAAGAAATGTATTACTAGTACAAGGTGTTAATAATAGGGTGGTATATGGGAACTCTATTTACTGCATGGTTTTTCTGTAAACCTACAACTTCTTTAATGCATGGTTTTTCTGTAAACCTACAACTTCTTTAATTAACAAAAAAAGAAGTATTACAAAAAAAAAAAGGAACATGTTCAGAAAGATTCCTGTTGAGCCTGGGACATATGTGGGGAGACTACTTACAGAGGGAACCAGGGACACTAGTACAGCCAAGGAGGGGTGAGAATCTGGGGCAGGAGAGGAGAGAGGTAGAGGTGGCGGATGCTGAGGAGGCAGACTGCAGGGACATCATCAAAATTAAAAACTTCTGTGCTCCAAATATACCATTTAAAAATGAAAAGATAAGTCACAGACAGGGAAAACAAATTTATTTGTAAATCATATATCTGATAAAGAACTTGTATTCAGAATATATAAAGAACACTTATGACTCAATAAGAAGATAAATAATCAATTAAAAAAAGGGTTAATGGAGTGATGAAAATGTTCTGCAGCTTGGTGATAATGGTTGCACAGGACTGTGAAAGTACTAATATCACTAACAGTACATGTTGTGCATTTACCACAATAATAATAATTAAAGAATAAACAAACACTAAAAAAAATTATCCACAGGGGGTAGAAAGGATCAAAGTGGAAAGGACAGGTATGGAAGATGGACTTCTCTGAATGTATATTGTTCTTACAATTTTGACTTTGTCACTGCTTACAGAATTTAAATATTTAGGAGGAAACCTCATCTATGAGGGAAAAAAAGGGCAACTTGTACACAAATATCCACAGCAGCATTACATAATAGCCGAAAAGTAGAAATGACCTAAATGTCCACCAACTAACGAATAAATAAATAAAACGTGGGATATCTGAATATTATTTGGCAATTAAAAGAAATGAAGTAATGATACATAGTACAACATGGATGAAACTTGAAAACATAATGCTAATGAAAGAAGCCAGTTATAATGCACCACATATTGTATCACTCCATTTATATGAAATGTCCAGAATAGGCAAATCCATAGAGACAGAAAGATTAGTGGTTGCCAAGGGCTGGGGAGGTTGGGGGCAAAAGAGGAGTAACTGCTAAATAGATACAGGTTTCTTTTGGGGTACTGGAAACGTTCTAAAGTTAGTTGGGGTGATAGGTGCATAACTCTGAGAATATACTAAAACCACTGAATTGTGCACTCTAAATGAGTGAATTGTACGGGATGTGAATTATATCTCAATGAAGCCTTTATTTAAACAGAAAAGGACAGAAGAAAAAATGGGCATAAGACGTAACTAGACATTTCACCAAACAATACATATGAATGCCTAATAAGCACATGAAAAGGTGCTCAACATCATTAATCATCAGGCAAATACAAATTAAAACTAAACTGAGACACCACTACACACCCACTAAAATGGCTATAATAAACAAGATAGGCAAGTCTTGGAGAGGATGTGGAGAAACTGGAACCCTCATACATTACTGGTGGGAATCTAAAATGGTAGTCACTTTCGACAACAGTTTAGCAGTTTCTTAAAAAGTTAAACATAATTACCATACAAACCAGCAATTCCACATCTAGGCATGTACCTGAGAGAAATTAAAACATAAGTCTTCACAAAGACTTCTACACCAATGTTCATGGCAGCACTATTTAAAAGAGCCTCAAACTGGAAACAATCAAAATGTTCATCAACAGGTATATGGATAAACAAAATGTGGCATAGCCATACCATGGAATGCTAATCACCATTAAAAAAGAACAAAATATGGATATATTCTACAACATGGATGAACTTTAAAAACATGCTCAGTGAAAGAAGCCAGATGCAAAAGACCCCATATTGTATTATCCCATTTATATGAACCGTCCAAAAAAGGCAAATTCATAGGGACAGAAACCAGATCAGTGGTTGTCTGGGGTTGGGGGATGGTGCGGTGAATGGCTGCAAAGAGGCTCCAGGGAATTTGGGGGGTGAAGAAAATGTACTAAAACTGAATGGGATGATGGTTGCACAATGCTATGAATTTATTAAAAATCACTTACATTGACTTATTTTATGATATGTCAATATTACCTTAGTAAAGGTGTTTAAAAAAAAAAAAGTTGGCAGGAAAGATGACAAGTTCTGCTCTGGACAAGTCCAGCTGAGAGGCCTGTGGAATATTCAAGGGGAGATATCCAGCTGGCAGCTGGACATGAGATTTGAATCAAAAAAGGTAAAGAACTCAATCGATACTGAAGACCCAGATTTGGTGGTCAGTGACTGACATACAGGAAGGGATGACACAGAGGGAGAGGAGAGGACAGTCAAGGACAGAGTGCCAAGGAACAGGAACAGGGAAAGACTGAGAGGAGGAGAGAAACCCACGGAGACAGAGAAGGAACAGCCAGAAGGGAAGAGGAGAACCTGGAGACAGCAGCCTGTTAAGAACCTGAGAAGAAAAGCGTCTTAAGAAGGAAGGCAAGGTCCCCTGGGTCATAGCTGTTCAAGAGGTCAGGTCAGAGGGAGCCTGCAGGGAGCCCAGTGACAAACAGGCCACTGGTGGGAGCAGTTTCAAGGTACACACTGGGCTTGGAGGACCAATTGCAGCAGGAAGTGAATGGGAAAGTGAAGTGCAGGCAAGGGGTGCTGTGAAGGAAGAGAGAGAGGACAGGACACACTCCCATGAATTCCTGTAGAGCTGTTATGCCCTTTGTGGAGGAGCAGAGATTAGCCCGAGGTGAGTAGTGCGATTATTTACTCACGGGCATCTCTCTAAACACCTCACCACGCCATTAACAGTGCCCGGTTCTTAGCTGGTAAGTTATGTGAGACCCATCACAAGGCCCCAAGAAGAGCAGGAGTAGAGCTAAGGTAATTCGCTGCGCTGTCCATCCGAAACACAGCTCAGTGCAAAGGCATAACACCCGCTACTCACCTTTTTACCCTCCAAGTCTGCAGGTATTAACAATTCAGGTCGTTTCTCTATTATGTTTATTTTATCTTCCAAGTGGTTAGCCTGGAAGATCTTAGAAAGAAAGCAAAAAAATTATTGTACGTACACTAAAGTATTGCTTTTGTTCAGAAAAAATACCTCACAGTGGCTTTATCTGCTTGCAGTTTTCTGGCTAAATACTTCTGAAGATCCCCTTTTATTTGCTTTGTGGAAATTCTCCCCCAGAAGGACATCCTGACAGACCAAGGATGAGATCACAAGCAAAATGTTGTAACAGTAATTGTCTCCTGGAAGCACAGAGGCAGGTTCTGGTGGAGTTGGGATAGCCTTCAGAGGGGAAAGCAAAGCAATCACTGGCCAAGAGTGCAAGCCCATCATGGAACCAACCAGTCAGGCCAGGCTGTGAGCAATGACATCCTGAGCCCTGGGGTCCCAGAAACACACCATAAATTCAGTTCTATCACCGCGAGGATTTAATTTTTCTTAATTTGATGTGATGTGAGGAGAAAAGCCTCAACTTCTTCAACAAACAAACAAACAATAAATAAATAAATTTATCTATTTCAATTACAGCCCAAGAAGACTTCCAGGCCAACTCTCGATGAGAAAACAAAGGAAAGCTCCCAATGGCAGCTGCTCCTTCTCCTAGCTCCCTTGAGAATGAAGCTGCATCAAAATGATCAATCCCAGATTCAGGGGACACAGGTCCTCTTCCTTATTTCAGTAAGAACAAGTATCACTTACCTTTTTCATCAGTCTATGAGAAGCTGCTGAACTCTCTATTGTAAATACCTAAAGAGAACACCATGGTATTAGTTGTAGCAAGGTCATTTAACAGAGGGCAAAATTTATAAAGACTAAATCGCAACAAGATCATTCCAAAGCAGAGGGCATCACCTCAACAACTGCACCTGTGCTCATCACCCACCTGGGACAGCACCTGCATTCTGCACTGACCCTAGCAAGGTGGCAGACTCAGAAACCTGAGCTGCAGCTATATTGTAGTAGCTACATGGCCTGGCTGCTGACTGTGCCCAGAGGCAGTAAAAACCCTAAGCCCCAGAACTAAGCATGCCCCATACATAGGCAGCTGTGCTTGCAAAGAGAGCTTTAATTGCAGAATTATGCACCCAGACTACAGAATGCCCTAATTCAAGAGGTGATCCTCGGAAGCTGATGGAACGGTGCGTGTCTCAGTACCTGCTCTGCCCCAAGGTAATGGACCAGCATGGGGAGCAGACTGCCATCGCTGACACAGAGGCATACACTGTCTGGCTTCAGCACCTGCAGGAAAAAGGTAACCTCAGCACAGGCTTCTCCTATAGATGACGAAGTTTTCAGCAATTGTTATGAAATCCTTGTGGGCAAACTGACAGAAATGCTTCCCTTCTCCTGACCTCACTTATTCAGAATCTATGATCATTAGGTTCAATCTCCTCATTCTATCCTTTCCCACAGCCCAGCTGAATCTTCTGTGTTCCCCACCCCGATCGTGCTTGCTTCCCAGGCCCTTGCAGAAACCAGCCCCACCCTCAAACACACTCACCTCACTCACCTCTCCCCACCCAAACCCTTGTCAGGAAAGACCCTCCTCAATCCATCCTGGAAGGTCCTGCTGAAGGCCAGGCCACTTGCAGGAGGCCACCCCCAGTGCACAACGAAAGGGGTCTTCCTTGTCTGCTCACAGCACAGACAGCTGTGGGCCTGTCACTCAGGGCGTATGTGCTCTCGAGTGGCTCCCCAAAGCAGGGATGCCTTTATGTGTCACAGACCCCTCAGAGAATATCCTAACAGCTTAGATCCTCCACTCAAAAATGCATGCATGTGCACACGTGCACACAAAATTCTGTACACAACTCCGAGGGATTCTAGAGATCTACCTCCTGCTGCAGGCAGCGGGGAGCAAAGGTTTTCAGGCAGTAGAGTTATATTAGATTTACATTTTAGACAATTTTGGAGAGGGGGTAGCAGATGAAAGGAGAGGGGCGGCTGAACCACTGAGATCACCCATGTAAACTGCTGATGACCTCACAGGCAAAAGCGTCCAGCCAGACAGGGCAGGGGCCGAGGAAAGTCACCCAGAGGCTTTCATGGGAGAGCGGAGAACAAGCCCCTCGGGAGTCCTGTAACAAGCTCCGCAGTTGTCTGCTTCAGTGCCCACCCAGGAGTCAGGTAAAGCACTCAGACACACAAGGGAACAAAGAACAACAAAATCAGCAAATCATAATAAGCAGGAAGCTGGGGCCCCTGAGAGAAACTTCTCCTTGCCCACAAGTACCCAAGGGACTTGACACTTACTGTTGCCAGGGCCTGGACATATTGATCCGTTCTGTCCTGATCATTTATCTCTCCAAACCGAGGCCGGTTCCAGAGCAGGTGAGCCTGGCAGTCGCACACGGGGCGCACTTGACGGAGGACTCTGCCATTCTCTTCAGGGCTAAGCCAGGAGATGAAGACATTCGCAGGGTGATGAGCATGACCTGCTGACCCCAGAGAGCATCAGGGTGTGGCATGGGGACCTGGTCCAGCAGAAATCGATCTGTTTCTTTTGAGGACCTGAGTCTAGGCACTAGCTCTCAAGCAGGCATTAGAGGTGAGAAAGCCCTCCAATGCCACACTCCTCAGCCAGCTCTGTTCTAAACGGGAGTCCAATAACCTGAGGCAGCCTCTTCTGAGTACATGGAGCCCTGCACTGACACATCCAGTCACAAACCTTTGTTCTAATTTTATTGCATTCAGATAAAAATCTGCCCATTGTACTTCTACAGGGTCTGGAAATGGATACTTTACATAAATGCACAGTCTCAAAGGCCCATCCTCCACCCCACGTGGCTCGGGGTCTACCTGGCCCGCTGGAGGCTGTACCACACGCAGTAGTCATCATGGTGGGCTACGAGGCAGAGGGCTGAGCCCTGCACCACAGGCTCCTCTTGTGGCAGGAAGTACACACACTGCATCCAGTGGTCCCGCCACTGAAACGGAACAGAGAATCAGCTGTCACCAGGTGCCAGGAGAGCAGTGCTCCTAATCCAGGAGTCAAAACTCACTAAAATCAGTTTACGGGAGACCACGGCATGGATTACAGCTGGTTACTATGGCTGAAGAGGTGAAGAAGAAAATCCTCAAGTCTGAAAGCTTGCTGTGATACTGCTGGCCTTAAGAAGATACAATGTGGCCTGAGGGCAGCAGGCTTCAAGAAGGGCTCAGGGGACAAGTGTAGGTCAGACCCCTGCCCGCTCCACCGGCCAGTGCCAAGGCTCTCTCTTCTACATGTTGGGCTCTGCTTCCCATTTCATTTGAATAAAGAAAAGTTTTAAATGTAGTTATCAGGAGATCCACTGTGAAAAGCACCATGGTACATATTCCAAAGACTTTAACATATTCAGAATTTACTTTTTTCTTGTAACTGATTTTAAAACCCAGAAAGTGTCAAGTGCAATGCACCAAACCTAATGGAATCCTAGATCAAGGGGGAAAAAAAGCTATTAAAGCCATTTGGAAACAACTTAGGAAATTTGATTTTGAACTGTGTGTTAGATGATAAAGTGGAATTACTGTTAATTTTCTTAGGTAGGATAATGACATTGTGACTGTGTTTGATACTGTTTTTATTCTTAAGAGATGTATGTTGAAGTGTTTAAGAATAAAGTGTCAGGATGTCTGCATTTTACTTAAGACTCAATAAAAGAAATGTGTGTGTGTGTGGAAAGGGATAGGAGGAGGGAGGGAGAGAGAGACAAAGCAAATAGGGCAAAATGTTAACAATTTGGTAAATTTAAGTAGAGGGCATATCAGTGTTCATTTTCAATTATTCTGTTGATTTAAAATTTTTCAAAATAAAAAGCTGGGAAAAGATTTTGTTTTGTTTATTCTTTTGAATTAAATGGAGCGTCAAAAGAATTGCCATAGTCTAAATTGTGAAACAGTTTACAATAATCCAGCGTCATAGTTTATAATAATAAGCTGTATTGATTCTTTTTGATACTGCCAACCCACATAAGTGTTCTATCTTAAGGAAAAACAAAAAACAAAAAACAAAAAAATGAAGAAAGCTATGTTCACATAAATATGCACATCACAGAATTATTTTTACTAGTAAAACCTGGAAGGGAAGAAACCCAAGTGTCCAACAGTTCAGAAATGGATCCTCATGCAGAAAACGTGCAGACATATAAAATGATGAGGAGTAAGGTGCAGCATAAAAAACAACAGAATAAGCACCAACAACAACCCATTCTGTGAAAAAGAGACCAAAGAAAGGCAGCTGTTTGGGGGGTAGGAATGCGATGAGTTTTTTAAAAATTTGTTTTCTCTAACAAGGTGATATTATCCTTATAATCTTTAAACCTCTTTTTAAAAAAGAAAAAAAATGCCATTTTTATGTCACTTTTTGGTGACTGCCTGGCTCAGCTCTGATAATATGACTGCCCACTCTTTCCACATCTTCGGGAACTAAGGAAACTTGGCCCCTGTAAGACTCAAAAAGGGTGGCTTGGCGCCTAAGCAAACCCAGCCTGGTGCGAATCCCACTTCTCAGGAATATTTTCCACCCCAGCTGATCTTGACTATAACTAAAAGGCAGGTGAATGACATTCTCATGTATGTAAGGTATCTATTTCAACATAAAAGCTAGAGAATTAAAATCCAACTAGAAACATTCTAAAAAACAAAAAATTAATAAACAGTAACAAAGAGAGAAAAAATAGATTTTCTAAAACCTGTTATTCATTCCAATAATATGCAAGTTTCTCCAAAGACAAGAGAAGCTTTCCCTGCCCCTCATGCTCCCATGGTGCTTCCCTGTCACAGCTCCCTTCCCACACACCTGTCTACCCACCTCCACCCCAGGGAGCCCCCAGGTCCTCAGCACTGAAGAGCTAGCGACAGAACACAGTGTTCTGAGGTGAAACAGGCAAATTGTATTTAGGGTGACGAGCAGTTTAGAGAATGCACAAGGGAGATTCTAACTCTCCAAAAGTCAACCCTGATAGAGGAAGGACCCAGGACCCTCATCCAGAAACCTGGGAAGAGCGCCTGCTGTCGTTTCTGAGACAGTGCCCTGCTCCAAATCCCTAGATCCTTCTAAATCTCAGCTTGGCTGCTGTGCTTACTCAGCATGCCTTACATGAGGATTCAAGGAAAAAATATACATAGCAGCCCTCTGAAAATATGTAAATGAAAAGTATTAATATTTTTATGATATTCTCATGGTAATTTTGCAACCATCACATTCCTGGAGAGGAAGAAAGCAGTCCTGTGCCAATCTCAACTCTAGGGGAAGAGTTCTGCCAAACGCACGCATGCATGCACGCACAGCCTGCTGAGGCTGCTCAGAGGCAAGTTCACACACACTGGCCAGAAGCATGCCTGCCCGGGCCAGGCAACTGGGAGGTAGAATGGAGGAGAGAGCTCTTGAGGCGCTCACAGGCCCAGGAGATGGTCACACAATCCCGCAGGAGTCAGGACCCTTTGGCCTATGCAGTACCTCAGGGAGAGCAGAGCTGCTAAGGCCATCTATGAAGACAACACAGCGTACACCTAAAACCAACAGGAGCAACCAAAGCAAAAGCTGGTACCCAGCAGGTGGTAAAAACCAGGCTGTCAGGACAACAGACAAATAATGGTACCAAAGACATTCTCAGGTAGACAAGGAAGGTTTTGCAACTCAGCCCTGAAACATCTTTTCCACTGTTTTCCACTTTCAGTGTGTGTGTATGGGGCATAGGGGTGGGATTAGATAACACATGCATAAGAGGAAATTCAAAAGACACAAAAGGGTGCTAGAGTGGAAAATAAGTTTTCTTTCCACCCCTAACCTCCAGCCTCCCTCCCAGAAACAACCATTTTTACCAGTCTTAGAAAGATATCCTAAGAGTATAGACACAGGCTACACATGAATATATACTCATATACATACATATATTCCTATTTTTAATAATACCAATGTTAGTATATCGCACCATTCTTCTGTACCCTTATTTTTGTTTCAGTTAATAACATATCCTGGAGACTGCTCCATGTCAGTGCATAGAGCTGCCTCATTCCTGACTGGATGCACGATAATGGGCTTAGCCCATCCCCTGCTGGTGGCCTTTGGGTTGTAACCAGTCTTTTTCTATTAAATCAGAGCTCCAGTGATCATGCTTGCACATAAGTCATTCTGCACATCTGCACATCTGAGCAAGGCATAAATTTCTAGAAATGGCAACACTTCCCATCCCCATGGAGGGGGCCATGCTGCTCCCATGGATGTTCTGACGATGAACGCTCCTGCTCTTTTCCTACCACCTCAACAACAGTGTGCTGTCAAACTTTATACATTAATAGGTGAAAAACGGTATCTCACTGCAGTTTAAATTTGCATTTCTCTTTATTATGAGTGAGGCTGAAGATCTTTTCATATGTTCAAGAGTGCTCTGTATTTCCTATTTTGCAGTTCATGTCCTCTGCCTGTTTTCTACTGAGCTGGAGAAGGCAGCTTTTGAGGCCACAGAAAATGAGACTGGGCAGGCTGTGTCCACTGTTCCAAGCTGATCTGAGACCCCCTGGGGTTACCTGGGTGTAGGGGGTGGGTGAGATCTGAGAGTGACTGAGCCAGGAAGAGGAGAGCTGGCACACCGAAAGCTTCTCTGTTGCTCACTGTGTCCAGCAGGGATGGCCATGACCTCACTCGCTTGAGAGGCCAACCTTACTCCAGCCAGCCTTTGCTTTGTGAACCCTTCTTTGCCCTTGATTCCAACAGTCCCTTCTGCCTCTAAACTGTTGTGAATCTAAGGGTCAACATTCTACTTTCTGGAGAACAAAAGCGAATTACAAGTCTCCTGATTTACATGAAAATATACTCAGTTCCTGCCTCTTACCTGGAGCCCCTCTGGGTCTGAGTGTGCCCAGAAGGGGGCCATGGTGCACTTGATCTTCCCCTCAGGGTCCATTTCAATGTCCCACCAGGAGAGAACCACCTGAGCTTGACCAGACGCCAGAGGTTCAAACTGCCTGCTATGGCAGGCTGCTGAGCTACTGACTTGCTTGCTGAAGTCCACACTGTGGAAGAACATTCAGGAATTTAGGCATATTTTAACCTCACACACTATCCATTTTTAAACTTTTACAGTGACGTTACTAGCAATGTTACTTGGTTGCAATGGACTCCTGTTTGCAGAGGCTGGTGATAAAGCTGGGTTTCCTTCTCACTCAAAATGAACTTCCAGAGAGCCACAAATCCCATCAGATGTCTCAGGGCACCATCACCCTGGGAGGTTCCTGGTACCTGAACATTGGCAGCACGTTGCTAAGGATGGTGAAGTCAGCAGGTGACACCTGGTTCAGCTGAAGGTCATAGACAGAGGGTGCGCCAGGGCACCTCTCCAGCTCCAAGGGAGGGACGATGACCTGCTCGCCAAGGCTGCTCTGAATACGGATGGGGAACAGCTTGTTCCACGACCACATCCTTCTGGACTCCACCAGCTGGGCATAGACGGTTGCTCTGTGAGGAACTGCCTCACAATTTTCCTAAGTTTATGTTAAAACAAAACAAAACATCCAAAAAATAAATGTAGGTAGTTAACGCAATAAAAAGCTAGGGGGTAAAAAAAGCAGGTATGTCAATCCACGGTAACTCCCACTAATCAAAAGAAGTTTATTCCTTAATATGAGGCCAGTCTAGTAACACGAAAAGCCTTACCATCAGGAGAGTGAATTGTTCTCGGCCCTACATGCTTGAGAAAGAAAAAAAGGAATGACTTCAAAAAGAATACACCTTATGTCTAACACATTTAGAATGCCAGATAAGTGCCTAGTTACCCAACATTCTTTAATACTTCAAAAATAAACCTTAACTGTCATCATGCTGATTAACTCCCACACTGACTTTGAAGAAAAAGCCCAAGTTTTGCTACTAAGCTGTAATTGTGGCACCAAGCTTAGAGCTTCCATTCAGTGCAGCTTTTGCCCAGGCATGAGAACCTCAATGCAGAGCCCAAAGGACATCTCTCCACCCTCAACTTACTTGACCTCTGGCATCATCTGCCACCTCTGACCACTCTTCTCATTTGGTTTCAGCTCCAGTTCCTTGTCTAGCTTTCCTCCTACCTCTTTCGATTCATTCACTGACATCCTCCACATGCTGGCACTAAGGACCCAGCAGTGAAGAGGACTCTTGGAGCTGGTACCCACATGGAAATGACAGGCTCAGGGTTTCTCTTACCCTGCACCACTGACATCTCGGGCCAGATGATTCCCTGCTGTGAGGGGCTGTCCTGTGCACTGTAGGATGTTTGGCAGTATCGCTGGCCTCTACCCACTAGATGTCAGAAATACTTCCACCCCCACCAGTTGTGACAACCCAAATGTCTCCAGAGACTGAGGAACAAAAGCACCCCAAATGAGAAACAATGCAGAACCCTCTCACGCCCACTCTGTCACTTTCGTTCACAAGGCTAAGCTTCCTCTGGACCACCTTCGCATACCCTCCCTGAGTGACCTCAGCCACCCTATCTTCATTTACCAAATACCATATATGCAAAGGCCTCTTGGTTGGCCCTCAGAGAGCTCAAGCTCTCTGTTTCTAAACTGGACAAACCACTTTTACTTTCATACTGAGAACGTAACTATCCAAGCTGGATGTTCAAGCCCCAAATTCTGGCACAATCCTCAATGCCACCACATCCAAGTAACGGCCAAGTCCTGCGACCCCTTTCTTACTCCCTGAGACGACCTCTCTGGGCCCATTTCCATGGCCTTGGCTGAGGCCCACATCATCCCAGTCCCTAAATGACTTCAAGGGCCTTTTAACTGGTCTTCTTAACTACTCTCACACTCCTGCCTGCACAAATCTGCTATCAATCCCCTTTTTAAAATCTGGGTGATGTCTACCCTTCTGAGCATGGCCTCCTAGGCCTCTCTATCTAGTCCTGCCCAGCTCTCTAGCCTTGTCTCGAACCCACCTCTCTTCTCTTCCACACTACACAAATCTGAACAACCTGGAGACCTGGATGCCGTTGTCCCAATTCATTTTCATGTCTTTGTACATGCTGATGTCCTCTCCCTGTAATATTCCCATCTGCCAGGCCAACATCTGATCACTTTTCAAGAATGATTCAGTGCAAGCATCATCTTCCTCAACCCCAACTTCTCCTGCCAGTGTGAGTGGGATCTCACCTGCAACAACCACCATCAGAGTGTACACAAGCTGTATTATGATGACCTACTCATCTATCTGCCTCCCCATGAGCTCACCTTTGTATTCTTGGTACCCAAAAGAGAGCCTGGCAAAATGAAGGCACTCAATAAGTGTGTCACTCAATTCCTGTGTCACTTTGACACCCACATGGGCTGTCTGTAAGCAAGCATCCTGGTTCCATCACCACTAATAATCCAGGAAGAGAGACAGGACAACGGAAGCCTTTATTTACCAGCCATATCTCCTTCAAGCTCCAAGAAAGGGCAGGCAGATAGGACAATGGACAGCAGGCTACTATAGTTCAACCCCGAGAGGAAAATGGGATGGCTGCCTGTGCACGTTTTTAATAAGATGAATCAGAAAAAGATAAATTGAACAGTATTAACATAATTCTAAATATACTTGTTCTCTGTTTCTGGGATTCATCTAATTCGTGGTTTTAATGTGGAGAAAAAGAAATTAATACTAAAGCTGATTACTAGAAAGGGATTTTCCATGTTAGAGTCACACGTTGATTGTGTTACTCACGTGGGCTCCAGCCTGGACTGCCCTGGAAGTCCAGGGGCACCACAAATCCCTGAGGAGGGTCCAGGGCTGGGACAGTTTTAAACTTGCCTGGAGTGGTATCCACCAGTAGTTGCCAGCAGAGGAAGCAGACCACTCACCCCTGCCCTGCCCCAGCTGGTTTCTGTCTCTGGGTCCCTACCTCTGGTTTATGGCCACAAAACAGCCAGACCAATCACTCTGAAATAGCATCTTTAGCATATCTCTCCCTTCTCAAAAAACCTGTTAAAGATTTTCCCCACCCAAACTCCTTTGCCTGGAATGGCCCGGCATCCAGTGCCTTCTACCCTCTACCCCATCCCAGGTAGGTGTTCTCACCAACCTACCAAACAGGTCCCTTAGCTAGAACACCACTCCCTCTCCTCAACATCTTTCTAAATTCCACCCCCTCTCCACATAGGCCCTCATATCCTTGATCCCTGAACTTGAATCTTCTAAGGCCAGTCCTAAAACAAATGTCTCTGGTACTTCTACCTGTCTATCTATTCAGACCAACAAAACCTCACCACCACTGGCTACTGTGGGTCTTAAGAGAAGAATGCCTTATACTTCTCCCTGGATACTAGAACACCTTCCACATAGCTGATACTATGAATATTTGTTGAATTGAATTGAATCTGAAAATAGTTTCTGGGCTTTCAACTCTAACCTACCAAGCCTTGGCATTCAGGGGGCACAGAGCCGTAACTGAGGAGCACCAGAGCCTCCTCGAGGATGTCCCAGGGTGTACGGACAGGTACTGAGAGCTGGGCAGGGCTGCCCAAGGGCTGCCCATGGTATATTAATGAAAGCTGTGTGAGCCGCTGAGAGCCCAGTGATACACCTGGGAGTGGTCCTTGGCCCAATACCTGCACCAGATGCCGGTGTGCGTGCTCATAGGAGGGCAGTGCTCCCTCCCCAATCAGCTCCGTGTCAAACAGCTCTGTGACCAGGATGTTGGCCCGCCATGGCATATCACCATCTGAGAAACACAAGGAAACGGAGTCAGAAACAAGCAACAGATCAGGAAAGACTTTTACAGCAAAATGTGATAGACAAAAGGTTAACAGGTCATGAAATTAAAAGCTTAAATATTTAGGGATGAAGTGTCATGAGGTCTGCAACTGACTTCCAATAAAAATATATGTATTTATGGCAAAATGCCAACGATTGGTAAATCTAGGTTGAGGGAATGTGGGTATCTACCCACTACTCTTTCAACTCTTCTGTGTGTTTGGGGGGGGAGGGGTGAGGATGGGCAGGAATTTGTAAACACTGATAAGAAAACTATAATCAACCAAAAAAGATAACCAAGTAAAAATACAGATTGACAATTCAAAACAGAAAAAAAAAAAAAATATCAAATACATGGAAAATTTTTCATCCTAATTAGCACTTGGATAGATAACAAACTAACAGGCAGAGATATCTGGCTATTAAATTAGTAAAAAATTATTGAAAAACAAAAACTGAATGCTGGTCCTTCAGATACTTCTGGGCTGCAGAGAGAGAATGGAAGCAGAGAGAAGGAGGCTGGCTGGTGCACTTCTGGTTACTGTGGGTTCAGCTGAACCTGACTAGACTGAGAACAAGGACTCGGAACACCCAGGGGCCGTGTATGAAATCCTCCTTAATTAAGTTTCTTGTCACCAAATAACCCTCCAAATACCAGTTGTTTCAGGACAGCAGGATTATGAAGGGTCTTTTTGTTAATTCTATTTTCTAAATCTTCTGTGATGTAACGTTACTTCTACAGTTATGATTTCTAATGAGCCAAGAAACAAAATAGACTTTGGAAGGGGCTATTCATCATGGAGAATTAACTGTAAACATTCCTAAAGGCTCATGAATTACAACTGACAAAGCCCACTCATCATTCCTGCACAGAAGACAAGTCCCACGGACGATGCAGGAAGAAGAGCAGCATTAAAGTGGCTCAAAGAAAAAAGGGTGCAGCAGAGAGCTTGAACCCTGAGTCATATAGACCCAGGCCTTTGTGCTTTCTACCTTGAACCCATCAGTTGCTTCATCTGTAAAACAGGTAAGGAGATCTGCCTTCTGTGACAGTAGTTAAGATAACAAAGTAAACACTGTACACTTCTTATGACGTGTGTCAGTGCCCAAAAGCAGTATGAAGTGAAAAGGAGGGAAGCAAGAAACTAAAGCTCCTGGGCACAGAGTCCACCCTCCAGAGTGGCCCTGACTACCCTCTCTGATGTCATGCCAAACTTCAACTGGAAGACACTGCCAAATCGAACCCCCACTGCCCCCACACACCTGCTCTCCCTCCAGTGTTTCTGCCTCAGTGAATGGCACCACTAGCACAGTCAGTCCAGAAACCTAGGCATCATTTCCTGGCTCCAGGAGAACATCTAGAACAATGTCCAGCACCCAGTAATAGTCAACAAACAGCTGAATCCTTGATTCCTCCCTTTCTGTCACCCCTACCTCCAATCAAGTACTAAGCCCTGACAATTCTACCTCCTGAATAATTTTTAAACCAATCATATAATTTAAATGATATTTCAAATCTGGTCCATCAAAATATAAAAACAGCTTTACGACCCAGTGAATTTTAAACAAGTGCTCCTGTGCGGGACACTGATTACGTGCTTCAACTTGGCGGGCCTGGGCTGGGGGACCGGATCCACCCCTGGGGAGGGTAGTGGGCACGGGCGACAGCGCCCTCTACAGCCCCCCGGGCCTGGGAAAGTGAGGCCGGAGGCAGGCCCCATTTCCTCACCCAAAATAACACTGTTAGGGGAGGCTTGCCGGAGGGAACCGCCTTTTCCCCACCCCCTTATCTTGCCCGGACACTCCCCGTTGCCAGTGCAACTCCCATCACCACCGGTGCGCATACATTGTTGCCAGACACCGTTACGGGAGTAACTCTCGCCCCTTTTCAATCAACCTCCGCGCCCTCTCAGAACCAATCCAAGCCTTTAACCTCTACAGCTACCCCGCCCTCTAAACGCCCGATATAAGCTTGTACTCTCCCCTAATAAACTCTCTTGGTTTCTTCACCCTAAAAGAACCGTGTCCCGCCTGTTCCTTTCTCACCGCCCTCCATACTTTGCACGCCTCCTGCCGGGGACCTGGCCAAGTCCCCCGCCTCGCCTTCGCCTCCAGGAAAGAGCCCCCGCCGCCGGTACCCTCGGAGCAATCCTGAGAGCCTAGGATTTAGCAACCGGCCGCCACCCTCCCCCAGACGAGTCAACTGCGACCGCACTCCTGTTAGCATACGAGTGCTCCTTTATAAGAGCGGGCAGGGTGCAGGGGCACCTAAGGAGGGGAAGTTCCTTCAGGTGAGGTGCCTCACAAGGATTAGCCAAATGAACAGACAAATGAACCAATGAACAAACAAATGCTGCTCCCTGAGACAGCTGCCCCACAGGACTCAGTGTGGAATCCATCTCTGGGGAACATGCAAGAAACTCAGATGCCATTTTTAAAAAGGGCTGAGAATAGAACTTGGAAAAAGCAGCAAAGAAGAAACAAAATTGGGAAATGTCACTGAGGCCCAGGAAGAGGGTTTTGAGAATGACCGAGTGGCAGAAGTGCCACAGCTGCAGCATTTGAGAGGAGAGCAGGGGGAGACCAGCAGGCTCAGCTATAAGGAAGTCACTGGCCAAGTCTGGCAACTGGAAACAAGTTCCATTTTCATGGGCTTAGGTTGACAATCTACTTACTCAACAAATATCACTGAAATCCTATATGTGCCAGGCCCTGTGCAAGTTATGTAAAGGAGTAACTAATAAGATCCACACAGTCCATGACCCTCGGTGCTTCAGATGTGTGGGGAGGTAGATTTTAAACACACAATTACATAAACAATTATTGAATTACTGCTGTGGAAGTGCTACAGAGGAAAAGTATTAAGAAAGCGTATGAGGAGCCACCATAATCCTGGAGATGTGTGTGAACACACACAGCCTGGGCAGTGGGGGGTGGGTAGTGCTCTCCAGTGTCACATGGCAAAGGCTGCTCTGCAGGTCAGTCTCTTTGCTGTCAAGCAAGACAGATAAACTTTCCAAAAAAAAAATTCTACTACTGGCCATAATGGAATAACTGGGATCAGACTTATCCATCCACTGTAATCAACTAGAAATGTGGACAAAATATATGAAACAAGTCTTTTCAGGGTTGAACAAGAAGCAGCACAGTTTGTGCCCCAAGAAGGGAAACAAAGTGAAGCCTACTACTGCTCTGGCTTTTGGCCAGGAGGCACTTTCCAGAGGCCAACACAGGGAGTGAGAAGCCAAGCAGAGCACAGCCATCTTGCTGAGTTAAACAGACAGAAAGTAAAGTTCAGGGAACTAGAAATGACTGGAACTTGCAGGGCAGAGAACCAGAGAGGAAGTTACACAGATAAAGAACTTCAGAAATCTGCACAAGAGTCCCTTTTAGTATGCTGGTGAATAGATCACACACACACACAGGATGAGAATCTATAAGGCTGGGCAAAGGATGGCCACATGCTATAAGCCAAACAATTTCCACAGCTCAGAGAGGACTAGGAAACATTCAAGTTCTGCTCAGCCAGACTAGGGAATCCTTGCTGAATACCAAGGGCATTTGGCAGATACCCAGAAATGTCCTAACATTATGACTGACATTATGTAGCCTCACAGCAGTGGTTCTCAACAGGAGGAGATTTTGTTCTGCAGGGGACATTTGGCAACGTCTTCAGACATTTTTGGTTGTTACAACTGGGGGGTGGGATGCTACTAGCATCCAGCAGGTGAAGGCCAGGGATGTTGCTAAACATACAACGCACAGGACAGTCCATAACGAAGCATCCGGCCCAAAATGTCAATAGAGCCGCTCTTGAGAAACTCGGACTTTGGGTAAAGTTACAGTAACCCTGCTCCAACAAAGCTTAAAACAAGCCTTGAAAGGATCAAGTTGATCTGCAAGTAAGCTAACTACATGCCAAAACAAAGTTTTTAAAGGAAGACAACAAAATTCAACATTTGACAAGGAAAAAGTCTTAATATCTATCATCTAAACAAAAATTATTAGAAACACAAAGAAGGAAAATATGACCCAGAACCAGGATAAAAACCAGTCGACACACTGTGGTGATAAATGTACAACTATGTGATGATGCCATGAACAACTGATTGTACACTGTGGATGGCTGTATGTTATGTGAATACATCTCTATAAAATTGTAGGAAAAAATATAAATAGAGGTAAAAGTGCTGGAGAAAACATGGAGAGAGGGATGCACCTATTTACTGTTGATGAGGAGGCAGAATGGTGTAGCCTTTCTGGGGGTCACTGTGGTGGCTCCACAAGAAGCTAAGTATGTGGGGCCATAAGGTCCTACAACCTCCTTATGGGGTATGTATTTGGAAGATCCGAGAGCAGGGACATGGACACTTGCACACTGGTGTTTATGGAGGCAGTATTCATGATTTGCAATGCGTGGAAGTGGCCTAAGGGTACACTGACTGAGGAACAGAATGGTGAACTGTGGTGTGTGCACGCAATGGAATACTGTGCAACTACAAGAAAGAATGAAGCTGTGAGACATGCAATGAGGTAAATGGATCCTCAAGACAGCATGTTGAGTGAAGTACGCCAGAAACCAAGGCAAATGCTATAATGCCTCACCAATATGGACTAACTACACTGTGTAAACTCAGAATTGAATCTTAGAGCCTAACAGGGAAATGATTATTGTAATCGTCCCTAGACTGTAAGCTCTTACAGCAGTCAAATCTATTCCTGAATTGTAATGGCTATCTCCAAACTCTGAGATGTTGATCCCTTAATGTATAACCTGATTGGTCTCTGGAACATTGGGTATCTGTGTTACACCTGAAACTCAGAGCTAGAGTTCAGCAGATGTGAATAGCAGTATTAACGCATAAAGCAACTGTTAAGAAAAAAAAAAGCTGAAATACAGCCCAGACTTCAATTAGAGATACGAATAAAGCAGATCTGGTTAAGACTAGAGCAAATCGGGCCAAAGGGTAGTTGAAACTGACTGTTCAAATTTCAACTTCCATGTGAGACTAAGGGAAGAGATGTTTCTTTGGTGTAGGATCTATATTTTCTAAACAATATAACTTCTACAGTTTGTTCAAACACTACAATTACATGGAACTTTGAATAGGAAGTGAGCTATGGTAGGTCTGTGTAGATTAGAATGAAATAGCAACACATCCTAAAGTAATTTGGGTGGAGATTAAAAATATATATTCAGGACCCCCCTGAAGAGCTGGGGGAAAATGCAGAGGTTTTGGACTTCCTCACCTGGCTTGTTGCTGATGTTTTCATAAACACCGGGGACTGATGGCTTGATGTGCTGAGCCCTCTGTCTTGGGGCTGGCCCCTATGAAGCTTGTTGCTGCAAGGAGAGACTAAACCTGCTTATAATTATGCCTAAGAGTCTCCCCGAGTGCCTCTTTGTTGCTCATATGCGGCCCCCTCTCTCTCTCTCTAAGCCACGTTGGCAGGTGATCTCGCTGCCCTCCCGCCGACATGGGACCTGATACCGAGGGGTGCAAAATCTCCCTGGCAACGCAGGATATGACTCCCGGGGATGAATCTGGACCCAGCACCGTGGGACTGAGAACATCTTCTTGACCAAAAGAGGGATGCGAAATGAAACAAAATAAAGCTTCAGTGGCTGAGAGATTTCAAATGGAGTTGAGAGATGACTCTGGTGGACATTCTTAGACACTATACAGATAACACTTTTTAGGTTTTAATATACTGGAATAGTTGGAAGTAAATACCTGAAACTACCAAACTCCACCCCAGTAGCCTTGACTCTTGAAGACGACTGTGTAACAATGTAGCTTACAAGGGGTGACAGTGTGATTGTGAAAACCCTGTGGATCGCACTCCCTTTATCCAGTGTATGGATGGATGAGTAGCAAAATGGGGACAAAAGCTAGATGAAAAATAGGGTGGGATGGGGGGGTGATTCGGGTGTTCTTTTTAATTTATTTTTTATTCTTATTCTGATCCTTTCTGGTGTAGGAAAATGTTCAAAAATAGACTGGTGTGATGAATGCACAACTATAGGATGATACTGTGAAGAGTTGATTGTACACCATGGAAGACTGTATGGTATGTGAATATGCCTCAATAAAACTGAATTAAAAAAAAAAAAGTCAACACAACAATAAAAAGACAAACAACCGCGTTTATAAATGGGCAAAAAACATGAATAGACATTTTTCCAAAGATGAAATACATGGCTAAAAAGCAAATGAAAAGATGTTCAACTTCACTAGCTATTAGGGAAATGCAAATCAAAATGAGATATCATTTCACTTACTAGAATGGCCACTATTTAAAAAACTGGAAACTGTGAGTGATGAAGAGGATGTGGAGAAAGAGGAACACTTATTTACTGTTGGTGGGAATGTAGAATGGTATAGCTGCTATGGAACATGGTTTGGCAGTTCCTTGAGAAGCTAATTATAGAGCTGCCATTTGATCCAGCAATCCCACTACTATGTATATACCCAAAAGAACTGAAAGGAGGGACACAAACAGACATTTGCACATTGACAAAATGTGGTATATATACATAATAGATTATGCAGGTGTAAGAAAAAATGAAGTCCTGAAGCACTTGACAACATGGATGAACCTTGAGGACATTATGTTGGATGAAATAAATCAGACACAAATATTGTATGATCTCACTAATACGAACTAATTCTAATACGTAAACTCACAGAGATAAAATCTAGAACATAGGTTTCCAGGAGACAGAATGAGAACAGAGAATGGGGAGCAGATGCTTAATGTGTGCAGAATTTTTAAATAGAGGTGATGGTGGTACATTATGGTGAGTATAATTAACAGCATTATGTATGTGATTGTGGTTGAAAGAGGAAATTTATAAAGTCATGTATGTTGCTAGAAGGAATGCTAGAGGTTAAAACATGGGCCTGTATAATACAGTGAATCTTGTGGTGGATGATGACTATAGTTAATAGTACAAATATAAAAAAGTTCTTTCATGAACCAGAACAAAAGTACGTCACTATTATAAGGAGTTAGTAAGAGAGCGGTACATGGAGAAAAATGCACCTAATGCAAACTCTGGACTATAGTTAACAGTAATATTTTAACATTCTTTCATCAACAATAACAAATGTACCACACCAATGCTAGGGGGTCAATAATAGTGGGGATAAGGGGTATGGGATGTTTTGGGGTTTTTTGTGGGTTTTTTTTGGAGTAATGAAAATGTTCTAAAATCGATTGTGGTAACGAATGTACAACTATGTGATAACACTGTGAGCCAATGATGGCATACTTTGAATGGATTGTACGGTGTGTGAATATATCTCAATAAAATTGCATTTTAAAAAAATCAGGAGAGGGGACTTCCAGGAAGATGGCAGAACAGGTGGGGCAGAGCAAACTTCTCCTCCATGAAAGAAATTAGAGAAAAGGCAGAAAACACTCTAGATAGCGATTGCAGGGTGTAAGCGGTCAGAGAGAGATTGCTACAATACATGATGGGCACTTGGATGAAAAAGTGGAGAAACTGTGTCTCAAAGAACGGGGTGAGTTTATTCAGCCGGAAGTGCCACCAGGGCCTGGCAGCAGCAAAATGGCGGCCAAGCAGTCGAAAGAGCAGCTCTCTACTCCTGCACACATACCTCAGCAATTAGCTGTGGAGATAATTCTCCTCAGCCCCGAGACTGGAGTTCCTGTCAGGGAAGTCAAGAAACAGCAGCCCTGTGTTGACAACATTTACTATCCCTCCAAGGAAGCCCGTGGTGTGCACAGGTGAGAGGCAGGTACAAGTAGGGGTGCCACATGGGAGCATCAGGAGCCCCACCCGCACCCCAGAGGCTCATGGGAGCACAACAGGCAGGGAGCAGGGCACATATGAGCTGGTGGGCGAGACACACAGCCCCATAGTCCGAGAATGATCCACTTAGAGGCTCGGGAATCACCAGACTCACGGTGCCCTTAAACAGACTCCCTGACTAACTGAACAAGGTCTACCACCCACCCCCAGGACTGGCAGTTCCCAGTGCATACAGAAAACTGGTGAGCTGATTGGATTTCCACTTGGTTTGGATCCTGACCAGTATGCAGGTGCAGTTGGGGGAAAGATGGCTTGAGGGTAAGAGATGGCTTAAGAGCACCATCTGCTGGGAAGAAATGGAAAGTGCACTCCAGCAAGCTGTGCTATGCCAAAAATATATAAATGCTCAAATAATCCTGCATTTCCCAAAATAACCTATCAAGATAAGCAAATGCCCCGAAGTCAACAGAAAATCAAAAAGCACATGAAAACTCAAGAACATATGGATAAGGCAAACAACCAAATTAAAAAGCTGGAGGAGATACAGAACTTAGAGCACTTAATCAAAGAAGTACATAAAAATCTCCAAAACAGCATCAGTGGGGTGGCTAAAGACATAAAGAACATCAAGAAGACTCTAGAAGAGAATAAAGAAGAATTTGAAAGAGTAAATAAATTTAAAAAAAGCAGATCTTATAGAAATAAAAGATAGTGTCGATCAAATTAAAAATACACTAGAGACATATAACAGCAGATTTGAAGAGGCAGAAGAAAGAATAAGTGACCTAGAGGACAGGACAATTGAATGCAAATGCACAAAAGAACAAATGGTAAAAAAGATTGAAAAATCGGAAATGGATCTCAGGGAAGTGATGTACAATATGAAGCACACAAATGTAAGAATCACTGGTGTCCCAGAAGGAGAAAAGAACAGTAAAGGGTTAGGAAAAGTATTTGAAGAATATGACTCCTGGGGAGGAATCTGGACCTGGCATCATGGGATGGAGAACATCTTCTTGACCAAAAGGGGGATATGAAATGAAATAAGTTTCATTGGCTCAGAGATTCCAAAAGGAGCCAAGAGGTCACTCTGTTGGGCACTCTTACGCACAATATAGATAACCCTTTTTAGGTTCTAATGAACTGGAAAAGCTGGCAGTAAATACCTGAAACTATCAAACTACAACCCAGAACCCATGAATCTTGAAGACAATTGTATAAAAATGTAGCTTATGAGGGGTGACAATGGGATTGGGAAAGCCATAAGGACCACACTCCCCCTTGTCTAGTTTATGGATGGATGAGTAGAAAAATGGGGGAAACAAACAAACAAACAAACAAAGGCACCTAGTGTTATTTTTTACTTTAATTGCTCTTTTTCACTTTAATTATTATTCTTGTTATTTTTGTGTGTTTGGTAATGAAACTGTCAGGGATTGATTTTGGTGATGAATGAACAACTATGTAATGGTACTGTGAATAATCGAATGTAAGCTTTGTTTTGTATGACTACGTGGTATGTGAATATATCTCAATAAAATGAATTAAAAAAAAAAACCCACAATGAGATATCATCTCATACCAATAAGGATGGCTGCCATCAAACAAGCAGGAAACTACAAATGCTAGAGAGGATGTGGAGAGACTGGAACTCTTATTCATTGCTGGTGGGAATGTATAATGATACAGCAGCTGTGAAAGACAGTTTGGAAGTTCCTCAAAAAAAACAAGATATCAGAATTACCCTATGATCCAGCAATTCTATTCTTGGTATATACCCAGAATGTCTGAGAGCGGGTGACACAAACACACATTTGCACACCAATGTTTATAGTGGCACTGTTCACAATTGCCAAGAGACAGAAACAATCCCAGTGTCTGTCAACAGATGAGATGATAAATGTGGCATATACATACAATGGAACACTATACAACAGTAAGAAGGAATGAGGTCCTGAAACATGACAACATGGATGAACCATGAAGACATAATGCTGAGTGAAAAAGTCAGATACAAAAAGATTAGTATGTTATCAATAATATGAACTCCCGGAATAATGTAAAATTAGTCTTAAAATGTAGAATATAGGGGACCTAGAGATAGACAGAAGCTAGAGAAGGGGGAATGATTACCTAATATGTACAGACATGTTAATGAGGGTGAACTTAAAGGTATGGGAATGGAAAGGGATGATGACAATTCATTAATGGATTATAAGTATCAGTGTCACACTGAAGGTGAGCATGATTGAAAGGAGTTGTTTAAAGGCATGTATCCCACAGATTAGTACTACAAATATAAATAAGTACTTGCATGATCTATGTCTAAGGTATGACATTGGTACAAAAAGTTAACAACAGAATCATATATGGGAAAAATTACCTATTGTATATTATAGACTATATTTAATAGGAATACCTATCAGCACCACACTAATACTAGGATAAATAATTAGGGGCTGATAAAAGCTTTGCGGTGTTTTGGGTTACGATAATTATTTAAAATTGAGAGTGATGATGGTTGTACAACTAAGTGAAGATAATGTGAGACAGTGATTGTTTATCTTGGACAGAATATATGTTATGTGAAATTAAGAACCCTACTTAAGAAGTCAAGCCCTCAATCTTGAGGCTTGCTCTAGTGAAACTTATGGCTGTTAAGGGGAGGCTAAGCCTACCTATAATTATGCCTAAAAGTCACATCCAGAGAACCTTTTGTTGCTCAGATGTGGCCTCTCTCTCTCTCTAAGCTCAACTCCACAAATAAATTCATTACCCACCTCCCTACATGGGACATGACTCCCAGGGGACTGAGTCTCTCTGGTGACAACTAAGATAATCTGATGCCCAGACATCAGCAAAAATAATAAGCCATACTAAGAAAAAGGAATATTGGGCTCAATGAAAGGAGCATATAAAAAAGCCGGAGGAGATACAGAATCTGGAACAACTAATCAAAGATGTTCACACAAATCTCAAGAGCTTGTGCCCAACTCAAGAGCTTGTGCTATACAGGAAGATCTTCCAGGACATAATTAAAGCAGAACTAAGTAAACTATGTAAGCCTCTTTTTACTATTTAATTAGTTTCTCTTCTGCCTGCCTAAAGTTGCAAGTTGAGCCACACAAGAATTTCAACTTACTAAAAGTAGCAAAAGGTTTCATTTGTAGCCCAGCTGTTGTATTTGTTTAGCTCTGGTTTATTCATTGCTGATTTGTTTTAACCAGTAAAGAAATAACATCAAAAGAAGCAAAGAGCTTATCTTTGGAAACACCACAAAGAGAGACCTCATTTTTCTGCAATTATTTGGATACATTTACTTCTTAAATTTTTTCCTCTCTCATGCAAGAGCAAATAAAGCTTTCAACATAGGATCTGTTGATCTCACCTGGCCCTACTGTCACCTCAGTGGAATGCTTGTTGATAACCTTAATTTTATCACTGAAACCATTTTTCTCCACAATCTTCACAGCAGCATCAGCCATAGGCTTGAAAACCTAAAAATTGAAGCAAAAACCCAAGTAAAAATGAGCAATAAATTAAATAGCATCCTAACACCTAAGGTTAGCAGGATATTCCTTGATTCTTGACCTAAGCTTTGATGTAAAAGAGGCCTTGGTGACAGAATTTCCTCCTGAATATACAAAATGTACTTTGTAACCATTCAAGATACAGGCAACCAATTTCTTTCACGCTGATTTGCTCTAGATAAAAAAGACTGCATCTGTGCAACGTAAATTATTTTATTCTCCAAATGTGTGTCATCAGAAGGAATCCACAATAGTGAGATTCAGTTAGGTTTAACTTGCAGCTATGACTTCCCATTACATGCCAGGCACACTGGGGACACTGGGGTCCTGAGGAGGCCCCACTTCCTAGTGAGGTCAAGGTGTCAGTGCCATGCTAGAGGGTACCAAAGAGCAGTGGGACCAGGAGGGAATTTCCCTCACAAAACTATAATCTGTGACGTGGGATGTGTGCTATGCTCTCTAGAGACTGTCAGATATAAGTGTGAGCAGGTCACTGTCCTGCTCAAAACTGTCCAAAATCTTCACTGTTGGCCCATCACAACTTACATTTTTTTATGACATTCAAGGCCCTCCACAATATGGACCACCTTACCTCCCCAGCCTGACCACGCCCCACCATACCCCACGACCAGTGCTACAGCCACATCAATCTCCTTACGGTTCAACAGGCAACCTGAGCTTTCCCTGCCCTATAGCCCTTCCCCTAGCTCCACCCGCCAATTCAAAACCAACTTTCCAAGGCAGCCCAAATCCTACCCTCTCCAGGAGACTTCCTAAACCCCTCTATAAACATAAGTCGCTCCAACTCCTATTTTCCATACTGCGCAGTTTAGAGTCTACAATCCACTGCTCCGACCACCAACCACATTAGTGAAGAAAACATACAGACTTGCATGAGGCCACACAGCCCAGAATGGAAACAAAATGATAAAGTAACTGGTCATGACGACTCAATTTTCATTTTTGCTAAATATTTTTCTATGTTTTCCACATTTTCTGTGAACACATGAAATTTACAATGATCAAGGCAGAAGTGCTTTAGTCTTTTTTAAAGGGAACTTAAGCTTGCCTTAAAAAAAGCATTATCTTCACAACTGTTGAAATTATTTCTAGGATTTCACTTGAAGGGCCTCAAACTCTCATTGTTCCCAATTACTATGCCTCCACTCCCAGAAGTATCACAACCTCAGTTCCATCCCCTGACCTTTCCTGCCCCTTGACACAATACTTATCTCTTCCCCTGATCCTTCAGGCTCTAAAAACCTCCTCCTCAACTGAACAAGAAGTTCAAGATCTCAACCAAAACACTATCTGGAATGGAAACTGGAGCTGACTTCTCACCATCCATGCTGGCCCACCACCTTGTCCCTCCCCTCAGATGTAAGGGTGCAGTTCTGGGGAACTGACCTTATTTTCAGTGGTGCACCTGTCTGGTCTAAGGACAACTGAACCCCTCTTTCCAGGATTGGATAAGGAATGGGGTTTAACCCTATTCTGGCCAATGATACCCAAGGAGAGGTTTGCTGGAGATTCCTGGGAATATTCTTCTTGTTCTCAAAAACGAGAAAGAGAGGAAACTAGGATCATGCCTTCTTGGCAGACAAGCAGCCCCAGTAGTGCCTTTTCTTTTCTTTTTTTTTTTTTACTTTTTATTTTGAAATAATTTCAAGCTTACAAGAAAGTTGCAAAAATAATACAAGACTCATATAAAGGACTCCAACATACCCCCATAACAGACACCCAGAACCAACAAATTTATAACATTTTGTCATATTTGCCAAATGATTCTATTTTCTACACGTTTGAAAACAGGTGGCATACAACATGCTTTATAACAAAATTATAACAACATGATATTCAAAATGTCCAGTTCTTGTAAAAAAAATTACAAAACACACAAAGCAACAGGAATGTATGGCCCAGTCACAGGAAAAAAATAATTTGCCAGAAACTATTCAAGAGGAAGTGCATACATTGTAACCATTAGTCAAAGACTTTAAATCAACCAACTTAACATTCAATGAGGTAAAGAAAACCATATACAAAGAACAAAACGAAATTAGGAAAATGATGTCTGAACAATATAAAGAAATGAAAATTATAAAAAGGAACCAAATGGAAATTCTGGAACTGCAAAGTACAGTAATTGAAATGAAAAACACACATGATAGATTCAAACGATTTAAACAGGCAGAAGAAAGGATCAGCAAACTTGAAGACAAGATAATTGAAATTATCCAGTGTAATAAGAAACAAAAAATAATGAAGAAAAATGAACAGAGTGTGAGAGACCTGTGGGGACACCATCAAGTGTACCAACATATGCATCATGGGAGCCCCAGAAGGACAAGAGAGAGCAGAGGGGTAGAAAAAGTATTTGAAGAAATAATGGCAGAAAACTTCCCCGATCTGATGAAAGACATGAATATACACACCCAGGAGGCTCCACGAATTCCAAGCAGGATACATTCTGAGGCATGTTTTAGTGAAGTTGTCAAAATCCAAAGACAAAGAGGATTTTGAAAGCAGCAAGAGAGAAGCAAGTTGTCACATACAAGGGAGTCCCAATGAGATTAATGACAGATTTCTCGTCAGAAACCAGAGACCAGAAGACAGTGGGATGGCATATTTAAAGTCCTTAAAGGAAAAAGAAAAAGCTGCCAACCATGAAATCTATATCCAACAAAATTATCTTTCAAAAATGGAGAGATCAACATGGTGATGTAAACAGCTACTAAAAACTTCTCTCCAGTGATACAACGATAAAAAGGACAATGCTGAATTGTTTGAAACTCTGAGACTGGAAAGGGACCCTGCAAATGCCAAAATGAAGAAAGAGAAGAAATATTAGGTAAGAATCTTCTGTCCCAGACCTGCTGGTCCTCTCTCCTCCCCCTCACTCAGTCTCAGTGTGGGAAAGGCACAGAATCAGCAGACAGGACCCCTCCCACCATGGACACAGACTATAAAATCTCTCACAGCAGTGAGACATATCTCCCACCATTTGAAGACCTGGGGGACATGGGAGGACACTGCAAGGCCCAGGTCAGTAAGTGATAAAGAGACTGTGTTTCCAGCCCTGGGTCTGAGAGCTCTTCCCCCACCCTTGAGGGAAGCAGCAGCCAATGACCATTTCCTTGCCTTGGGGACGGTTAGAGTACTGGGTCAGCTGAGGGAGTACTTTGCCACAAGTGGAGCCCCACATTGAGCCAGATTCTGGACAGCAATGTGAGGGCATAGGAATCCCACAGTTTTAGCTCACCTGTGTAGACACAGCCTGTGCTCAGAAGCAAAACAGCTTCTGAGGATGATTAAGTTACCAAACTGTGCTATCTGCTGGACAGTTCGGAAGGTGCAAGGGAATTGAAACACTTTTAAAAAGATGTTCCACACCATAATTACATGGAACTTTGAACAGGAAGTGAGATCTGGTAGGTTTCTATAGGTTAGTGTGAAGTAACGACACATCCCAAAGTAACCTGGGCAGAGAATAAATATGTATAAGCAGGGCCCCCCTGAGGAGCTGGGGGAAAATGTGAAAATGTTGGACTTCCTCACCTGGATTGCTGCTGATGTTCTCACAAATATTGAGGACTGACGGTTTGGTATGTTGAGCCCTCTATCTTGGGGCTTGCCCTTATGAAGCTCTTTACTGTGAAGGAGAGACTAAACCTGCTTATAATTGTGCCTAAGAGTCTCCCTCTGAGTACCTCTTTGTTGCTCAGATGTGGCCCTCTCTCTCTCTCTACCTAAGCCAACTTAGCAGGTGATCTCACTGCCCTCCCCCACTATATGGGACCTGACTCCCAGGGATGTAAATCTCCCTGGCAATGCAGGATATGCCTCCTGGGGATGAATCTGGACCCAGCATCATGGGATTGAGAACATCTTCTTAACCAAAAGGGGCATGCTAAATGAAATGAAATAAAGTTTCACTGGCTGAGAAATTTCAAATGGATTTGAGAGGTCTCTCCAGTGGACATTCTTATGCATATATAGATAACCTTTTTTAGGTTTTAATTTATTGGAATAGCTAGAAGTAAATACCTGAAACTATCAAACTCCAACCCAGTAGCCTTGACTCTTGAAGATGATTATATAACAATGTAGATTACAAGGGGTGACAGTGTGATTGTGAAAACCTTGTGGATCACACTCCCTTTACCTAGTGTATGGATGGATGCGTAGAAAAATGGGGACAAAAACTAAATGAAAAATAGGGTGGGATGGGGGGGATGATTTGGGTGTTCTTTTTTACTTTTATTTTTTATTCTTATTCTGATTCTTTCTTGTGTAAGGAAAATGTTCAAAAAATAGACTAGGGTGATAAATGCACAACTATATGATGGTACTGTGAACAGCTGATTGTACACCATGGATAATGGTATGGTATGTGAATATGTCTCAATAAAACTGAATTTAATTATTAAAAAAAAGATGCTCCAGACCCTTTCTTAGGACCACAGGAGCTGGTCTACACGCCCTGTACAGAAACCCGGCCCTGTTTTGGCTGAGAAAAATGGAAGACCCAACTGTTAAAGCAGAGCTCTAAAACAATCTCAGGTCTTGCTGGTCAGCGGAAAACAGAGCACTGCTGGAAGCCAGCAGATTTGTATTACCACACACAGTGAACTTGCCAGAGTGCCCAGTGCCTACCTCCCATCCCTGTGGCATGCCATAGTGGGTACTTGATTTTTGGGGACAACTGGGGGCAGAGCTAATCAGACAACTGGCCAGCAAGAGATGGCCAGCAAGAGAAACAAAGAAAAGACAGAGATCAAAGACAAACAACAAGAAAACCCTAGGCAAAAAAGAGAAAACAACCTCCAGAATAAACTAATCAAACAAATCAAATGCCTGGACAGCAAAAAATCACGAGCCACAACAGGAAACACAAAGATATGGCCGAGTCAAAGGAACACAGTAACACCTCAACTGAGATTCAGAAGTTGAAACAACTAATTAAATATGTTCAAACAAATCTTCTAAATCAAATCAACAAGTTGAAAGAAAATGTGACCAAAGAGATGAAGGATATAAAGAAGACATTGAGTGACCATAAGGAAGAATTAGTAAGCATAAAAAAACAAATGGCAGAACTTATGGGATTGAAAGGCACCAGCGAAGTGATGAAAAACCCAATGGAGACATACAACAGCAGACTTGGAGAGGCAGAGGAAAGGAAATCCTACACACAAAAATAGATAGGGAAAAGAATGGAAAAATATGAGCAGGGTCTCAGGGAACTAAATGACAACATGAAGTACACGAATATACACATTATAGGTGTCCCAGAAAGAGAAGAGAAAGGAAAAGGGGCAGAAAGAATAATAGAGAAAATAATCAATGAAAATTTCCCAACTCTCATGAAAGACATAAAATTACAGGTCCAAGAAGTGCAGCATATCTCAAACAGAATTGATCTGAATAGACCTACTCCAAGACACTTACTAATCAGATTGTAAAACATCAAAGACAAAGAGAGAATACTGAAAGCAGCAAGAGAAAAGCGATCCATCACATACAAGGAAAGCTTGATAAGATTAAGTATGGATCTCTCAGCAGAAACCATGGAGGCAAGAAGGCAGTGGTATGATATATTCAAGATACTGAAAGAGAAAAACTGCCAATCAAGAATCCTATATCTGGCAAAACTGTCCCTCAAAAATGAGGTGAGTTTAAAATATTTACAGACACTGAGAGTTCATGAACAGGAGACTTCCTCTACAAGAAATACTAAAGGGAGTGCTACAGACAGGAAAAGACAAGAAGAAAAAGTTTGGAGAAGAGTGTAGAAATGAAGGTATCAGGTGATAGAGAGAGGATAGAGATTGGCCATTTGATGCTGAAGGAGTATGGAATGCTCAAGAGGATTGATTGTATAGATTCAGAAATGGATAGCACAATACTGTGTGATGGTATCACAATATTGTAAGTACAATGAACAAAGATGACTCTGAGTATGGTTGAAAGAAGAAGGTTAGGTGTATGTATGATGCCAGAAGGAAAAATATAAGATAAAGATTGGGACTGTGCAACTTAGTGAAACCTAGAGTGGTCAGTGACTGTGATTAAATGTACAAATTTAAGAACATTTTTACATGAGGGAGAAAAAATGAATTTTAACTTTGCAAGGTATTGAAAATGGGATGGTATTGGGGAAAAAATACAATCAATGCAAACGACAGTTAACATTATAATATGCTTTCATTAATTGTAACAAAGGCAATATACCAAAGCTAAATGTCTGTAAACAAAACAGAGGGATGTAAGGGAAGGGCATTTGTGTTGTTGTCTGACCTTTTTCTTGTATTTTACTTTTGCTTTTTTCTATAGCTGTCAATTTTTTTTTCTTTTTTCTCCTCTTCTTTCTTTGCAGAAGAAATGGAAATGTCCTCATATAGATTATGGTGGTGAATGCCTAACTATGTGATTATACCAGGAATCACTGATTTTTTACTTATGAGGGAATGTATGGTGTGAATAAAACTGTTTAAAAAATAAACAGAGGGATACGAGTGCTGGAGAAAATGTGGAGAGAGGGATGTATCAAATCACTGCTGGTGGGGAAGTAAAATGGTGCAGTCCATCTGGAGGGCAGTGTGGTGGTTCCACAGGAAGCTAAGTATGGGGTTGCCATATGGTCCTGCAACCCTGTTATTGGGCATATATGTATAGTTGGAAGAAATGAGAACAGGGACATGAATGGACATTTACACAGTGGGGTTTATGGTGGCAGTATTCACGATTCACAATGGATGAATGTGGCCTAAGGGTACATTGAATGATGAACAGAATAGTGAACTGTGGTGTATATATACAAAGGAATATTGAGTGGCTACAAGAAGGAATGAAGTTGTGAGGTATGCAACTCAGTGAATGGACCTTGAGGACAGTATTTTAAGTGAAATAAACCAGAAATGAAAAGACAAACATTATAATGCTTCAGTAACATGGGCTAACTATAACGTGCAAACTCAGAATTGAATCTGAGAGCATAGATTATCAGGGGAAGGCTTATGATAAACCTCCCTAGATTGTAAGCTCTTACAGCAATTACAGCTATCCCTGAGTTGTAATGGCTATTTCTAAATTCTGAGATGCTGAACTTTTATGTATAACCTGGTTGGTCCCTGGAACTTCGAGTATCTGTGTGACATGACACCTGAGACGCAGAGCCAGAATTCGGCAGCTGTGAATGTCAGTGTGATGGATAGGTTCATGTGTCAACTTGGCCAGGTGATGGTACCCAGGTGTCTGGTCAAGCAAGCACTGGCCTAACTGTTGCTGAAAAGACATTTGTGGCTGGTTAATAAATCAACAGGCTGGTTTATTAAATCATCAGTCAACTGGCTGCAGCTGTGACCGATGACATCAACAAAGGGCATGTCTTCCTCAATGAGAGAATGCAGTCAGCTGGATTTAATCCAATCAGTTGAAGACTTTTAAGTCAGACAGATAGAGGGCCTTCACTTCTTCTTCGGCTGACCAGTGAAGCATTTCCTGAAGAGTTCGTCTAAGTTGCCAGTTCATTTCCTGAGGAGTTCACTGAACACGTTTGTTGAAGTTGCCAGTTCGTTGCCTGAGGAGTTCACTGAACATCTTCATTGGAGTCACCGGTTTGCTGACTGCCCTACGGAATTTGGACTTGTGCATACCCACAGTTGCATGAGACACTTTCATAAATCTTATATTTCTAGATATCCTTGTTGATTCTGTTTTGCTAGAGAACCCTAACTAATACAATCAGCATTACCCAATACAGCAAATATTAAAGAGGATGGAAACAATATCAGAATTCAATTAGAGATATGAATGAAATGGACTTGGTTAGGACTAAGGTAAATCAGACTAAAGGGTAAAGGATGATATTGATGGTGTTTTAAAACTTCAACTTCTGCGTGAGACCAAAGGGAGAGATGTTTATTTGGTGCAAAATCTATATTTTCTGTAGCACATTATATAATTTAACTTGTATGGTCAGTTTATTCAAACACCATAATTACATGGAACTTTGAAAAGGGAGTGAGATCTGGTTGGTTTGTACAGGTTAGTGTGAAGCCCTGATTCATCCCAGAGTAATTTGGGCCAACAATAAAAATGTACTTGCAAAATCCCTTTGAAGGACTGACGGCTTGACATGCTGAGCCCTCTGTCTTGGGGCTGGCCCCTATGAAGCTTGTTAGTGCAAAGGAGAGGCTAAACCTGCTTATAATTGTGCCTAAAGTCTCCCCCTAAGTGCCCCTTTGTTGTTCAGATGTGGCCCTCTCTAACTAAGCCACTTTGGCAGGCGATCTCACTGCCCTCTCCCCTACATGGGACCTGACTCCCAGGGATGTAAATCTCCCTGGCAATGCAGGATATGACTTCTGAGGATGAATCTGGCCCTGGCATCGTGGGATTGAGAACATCTTCTTGACCAAAAGGGGGATGTGAAATGAAATGAAATAAAGCTTCAGTGGCCGAGAGATTTCAAATGGAGTCAAGAGGTCACTCTGGTGGACATTTTTATGCCCTATATAGATAACACTTTTGAGGTTTATTGTATTGAAATAGCTAGAAGTAAATACCTAAAACTACCAAACTCCAACCCAGTAGCTTGACTCCTGAAGATGATTGTGTAACAATGTAGATAACAAGGGGTGACAGTGTGATTGTGAAAACCTTGTGGATCACACTCCCTTTATCCAGTGTATGGATGGATGAGTAGAAAAATGGGGACAAAAACTAAATGAAAAATAGGGTGGGATGGGGAGGATGATTTGGGTGTTCTTTTTTACTTTTACTTTTTATTCTGATTCTGATTCTTTCTGGTATAAGGAAAATGTTCAAAAATAGATTAGAGTGATGAATGCACAACTATAGGATGGTACTGTGAACAGTTGATTGTACACCATGGATGACTATCTGGTATGTGAATATATCTCAATAAAACTGCATTATGAAAATCAGTAGTGTTTCTATACACTACTAACAATTTGAAGAGAAAATTAAGAAAAAAATCCATTTACAATAGCAGCTAAAAGTATAAAATATCTCCGAGTAAATCTAACCAAGTATGTAAAGGACATTGTTCCAGTTTGCTAATGCTGCTGTTATGCATAATAACAGAAATGGATTGGCTTTTATAAAGGGGGTTTATTTGGTTATAAATTTACAGTCTGAAGGCCAAGAAGATGTCCAAATTAAGGCTTCAACATGAGTATATCTTCACCAAAGGAAGGCCAATGGAATCCGGAAACTTGTGTTAGCTCAGACGGCACATGGCTGGTGTCTGCTGATTCCAGGTTGTGTTCCAGCTCCTCTTTCAGCTCCTGTGTATTCTTCAAACTGTTGCTCTTGGGGCATTCTGTCCTCTCTTAGCTTCTCCGGAGCAAAATCTGGGCTAGCATCTCCAAAGTGTAAGCAAAAATCTGCTTTCAGCGGTTATCTCCCAAATGTTTCTCTCAGCTACTCTCCAAAATGTCACTCTTAGCTGCTCTGAGGTCCTTCTGTTTGTGAACTCTTTTATAGGATTCCAGTGATTAAATCAAGATCCACTCTGAATGGACAGGTCCATATCTCCACGGAACCATTCAATCAAGAAGTCACACCTTAATCAAAGGTGTCACTCACAGTTGGGTGGGTCACATCTCCATGGAAACAATCAAAAGGTTCCAACCTAATCAACACTAATATGTCTGCCCACACAAGATTGCGCCAAAGAACACAGCGTTTTGGGGGACATAATACATCCAAACCAGGACAGGATTATTAATGGAAAAGAAAGTGTAGCTAAAATAAATTAAAGACCTAAATAAATGAAAGGACATTCCATGCTCAGGATTGGAAGACTACGTAATTTCAAGATGTCAATTCTACCCAAAGCAATTTCCAAATTCAACTGATTCCCAGTCAAAATTCCAACAGCCTTCTTTGCAGAAATGGAAAAGCCAATCATCAAATTTATATGGGAGAACAAGGAACCCCGAACAGCCAAAACAATCTTAAAAAAGAAAAACAAAGTTGGAGGACTCACGCTTTCTGACTTTAAAACTTATCACAAAGCTACAGTGGTCAAAACAGCATGGCACTGGCACAAGAACAGATTTGTCAACCAATAGAATTGAACTGAGAGTTCAGAAACAGATCCTCACATTTATGGCCAAATGACTTTTGTAAGGGTGCCAAGTCCACTCAATTTTATTCAGTCATGAAAAGGAATGAAGTTCTAATGCATGCTATACAACATGGGTGAACCCTGATGACATCATCTTAAGTAGAAGAAGAGAGACACAAAAAGAAATATTTTATGATCTTGCTCATATGAAATACCTAAAAGAAGCAAACTTCATGGAGACAGATAGCAGTTTATTGCTTACCAAGGGCTGGGGCATGAGGCAGGAAGAGGGAGTTAATGCTTAATGGGTGAAGGGTTTCTATTTGAGGTTATGAAAAAGTTGGGTTAATGGATACCAGTAATGGTAGCAGAGTATTGTGAATGTAATTAATGCTTCTGAACTGTACTCTTGAAAGAGGCTGAAGTGGAAAATTTTGAGTTGAATATTTGTTACTACAATAACAAGCTTTTAAAAAGTTAATTGACCACAGATGGGTGGGTTTATTTTTGGGTTCTCAATTCTATTTCATTGGTCTATATTTCTGTCCCTAGGCCAGTATCATACTGTTTTATTTTTGTTTTTACACAGATTACCTTTTTTTTTTTAATTAGAGAAGTTGTAGGTTTACAAACAAATTAAGCAGAAAATACAGAGGTCCCCCTCGCACATCTAGTTTTCCCTATTATTAACTCTCTGCATTAGTGTGGTAACTTTGTTACAGTTGATAAAATAATACTTTTATACTATTAAGAGTTCCATAGTTTCCCTTAAGAGTCAGTGTTACACAGTCCTAGTTTTTGTATTTTTTTACATTTTTATTCTAGTAACATATATACAATCTAAAATTTCCCCTTTTAACCACATTCAGATATATAATTCAGTGGTGTTAATTGCATTCACATTGTTGTGCTACCATCAGCACCACTCATTACCAAACTCTTCCATCAGCCCAAACAGAAACCCTGTACCAATTAAGCATTATTCCCCTTTCCCAATGCCCACCCTGGCCCCTGGTTTTAGTTAGTCTATGAATTTGCTTATTATAGTTAGTCTATGAATTTGCTTATTATAATTGTTTCATATCAGCGGGATCATACAATATTTGTCCTTTTCTGACTGACTTATTTCACTCAACATGATGACTTCAAGGTTTGTCTGTGTTGTCGCATGTCTCAGAACTTCATTCCTTTTTATGACTGAATAATACTGCATTGTTCGTATATATCACATTTCATCTATTGATGGACACTTGGGTTGCTTCCAACTTTTGGCGATTATGAATAATGCCACTATGAACATCAGTGTGCAAATCTGTTTGAGTCCCTGCTTTCAATTCTTTTAGATTACTGTAGATTTGTAATAAGTTTTGAAATCAGGAAGTGTGAGTCCTCCAACTTTGTTCTTTTTCAAGATGGTTTTGGCTACTCAGAGTCTCTTGCCCTTTCACATGAATTTGATGATTAGCTTTTTCTATTTCTGTGGAGCAGCTGTTGCAATTCTGACTGGGATTGCATACTGTAAATTCCTTTGGGTAGTATTGACATCTTAACGATATTAAGTTTTCCAACGGATGAACATGAAATGTCTTTCCATTAATTTAATTATCTCATGGGCTCTTAGCACCCCTCTTTTCAAGGAATGGCACCACGAATAAGATGTGTGAATAAGAGAGCAGAAAGAAAGATTCTGGGACTCAGATGCCATTAGGCTTCTGAATGAATCAACCCTGAAGCAATGCAAACCTGGGATTTCCTAATAACATCCTTGTTGTCTAACCAGCCTGAGATGGTTTTCAAGACACTTGCTGCAAAAAGCACCATAACTGATATGCCTTCCCCAAATATAATACTCCTTCCTTTCACATGTACTCAAAGAAAAGTCTATACTAATTATGTGTATTTTCTTGCATGTCATCCACTCCTCAAAACCACTCTCTCCTCAACGTGTCCCTTGGAGGAAGTCACCAGCATACTCCTACCTGCCAATCCAAGAGCATTTTCTCAGTCATGCTTTTTCTCAGTCCTTATCCTACTCTACCTTTAAACCTGCACTATCCAAATGGTAGGCACATGTAGCTATTTCAATATAAATTGAGTAAAATAAAAAATTCATTTCCTCAGTCACACAAGCCACATTTCAAGTACTTGGTAGCCACACATGGCTAGTATCCACCATTTGGACAGCACAGCTATAAATATTTTCACAACCACAGAAAGTTCTATTGGACAGTGCTGTTCTATACCATCTATACCTGCTGACCACTCCCTCTCTAAAATTTTCTTCTCAATGTTTTCCATGTAGTCTGTCCTCTTTGGCTTCCATGGCATTCTGGCCTCCAGGATCTTCTGCAGTCTATTTGAACTTCACTTTACTGGCCATTCTTCCTAACCCAGCCCCCCCAAACAAAGGCATTTTCCAAGATTTGCTCTTCTCGCTCTACTGTCTCTTCTTGGACAATTTCCTATATTGCCAGTTTCATCTGTTACATCTTTGCAAGTGAGTCCCAAATCCATTTGTATATACTGCCACTCTCTAAAGCTTCAGACTTTTATCTCTAGGGAAGGCAGGTTCTCTTCCACTCATTCTTCTGGACCTGCCTTTCCTGTTGCCCTGCAGCACAGGCAGAGCTGAAAACCACGGGACAGTTCCCAGGCAGAAAGACCAGATGTTCAAACAGATGGTCATTAAAGCCAAAACTGGGAGGCCATATAACATGTTAAGAGCCAAAGGAGGAGGGGATAAGAGTTAAAAGCCAGAAATGGAAGAGAGGTTAGAAATCCAGTAAGTGAGATGGGAATATGGAAAAAAGACAAGAGCACAGTCCCACCAACTCTGTCAAAGAAATGTGTTCTCACCTATCTATTTTTATTTACCAGCCCACATTTATACCAGCTCTGGTGTCAAACCCTACCTCTCTCAAACTCAACACATCCAACAGGAAATTCCACAAAGTAAGCATCTTTCTCTGAGTTCCTCTTACAAATTAATGGCATCACTGCCCTCCCAGATACCCAGGCTAGAAAACTCACACACAAGCATAGACCATGATTAGGAACTGAAAGACCAGGGCTCCAGGCCCTACTCTCCCACTTATCAACTGTGTGGCTTAAGCAAGTCTTTCACTTCTCTAGGTCTTAGTTTCCTCAACTGTAAAATAAGAATAATAAAATCTACTTTGTGACTATCAAGGTGATCTTCTTAAAAACAAAGATTTCTTTGAATCTGTTCAAAAACCTTGATAATTCACTAAAAGTTAAGAGAAGTGATTCTTAATCCTTTATATAAAATCCCAAGAAACGTGTACGGACTCACATGTACACACAAATTTACATAAAACTTGACGACTTTCATGGATACCTAAAGCTCATTATTAATCTCAGGTTAAGAACACCTGACTTAAGATACTGAAGTTAAAATTAAAACTCTTTATTGTAGCACCTAGGTCAAGTCCTCCACAATCTGGCTGCAACAGAACTTTCTGGATTTTTCTACTATGATACCTTATGCTAAGACTCTGGATGACAAGTGTTACCCAAACATACTGTGGTAGTTCCTCTGTCTATAAAATGCCCACTTTGGGGGAACATGGTTATGAGGGCCACAGCCTTAGGATGGCGGAGTAGGGAGCTACAAGGAGTCTAGACAGACCACCCTGGATTGGGGACCTCCACATTTAATGTGAGAAAGCAAACATGTATACCTTGTTTGAGCCACTGTTATTTTGGGACTTTGTTATTTGGAACTTAATTACCATATGAATCCAATTTTGAAGGGAAAAGTATTTTAGTCTATGCCCACCTCCCAGCCACCACCCCCTCAAAAAACTTGGAAGAATATATACCAAATTCTAACAGTTGCTAACTTTGGCTTAGCCTATTTTTATATCGTGTTTTCCAAGTTTCCTACAATGATATGTATTATTTACATTATCAGAAAACCAACATATGTACAATGTTTTATGAAAAAAAAATGATTGTTAAACTATTGGTAAATGTAGGTCTGTAGGAACATTTAAGGAAGTGGTTTTCAACCTTGGCTGTACATTAAAAAACCCCAATACCCAGGCCACCCTCCAAAATAATTAAATCAAAATCTCTGTGGGTGGAACTAGGCATCAGTATTTTTCATAGTTCTTCAAGTAATTCTGATGTGCAGCCAAAGTTGAGAATCACTGTTTTTAGAAGAGAACATGACCTAATTGGGTTTGTTTCATCCCTGTATCCCTCGAACCTGGCTCTGTACTTGGCACGGAGTGAGCACTCCATGAATATCTGAGAACAAACAGATGGGGAAATTACAAGGGGCATAAGGTGTGCATACTGTACAAGGGGCAGGACACCTTGATCGTGGCTCACCTCAATGGCATAGCAGAAGTCAGCACCTGCCGTGACCGCCATCATTGACAAGAGTCCCGTGCCAGTGCCAATGTCGAGAACCAAGGCTTTCTGCCCTCTGCCCTTCACCCTGCTCACAGCAGCTCGGATACCCTGGTAATATTTTATATTCTAAGAGAAAGAGAGAACTAGCTGTCACTTCACCAGTTATTATAAATGGAGATATGTATGAAAAAGTACTCTCTGAAGTTCTGGAGTTACAGTTGGGAGCAGCAATGTAAATCATAACCCTGCAGCCTTTATGGCTCCTCCCCTGCAATATATACAGGACTTCTACATATTACTAAGTCAAAAAAGATAAAATATGGATGGCCAATAAACAAATGAAAAGATGCTTATACTCAGTAGTAATCACAGAAATGCAAATTAAAATTATAATAAGAGACCAGTTGAAAACTATCATGTTGTTGAAACTTAAAAATTGCTTCATTCCAAATACTGGTGAGGTGTGGAACAACAGGAACTATATAATCTACAGGTGGTAGGAATGTAAACTGGCACAACCACTTGGAAAATAATTTGGCATTACCTAGTAAAGCTGAATACACACTATGGCCCAACAAATGCACTTCTACTATGTACAATCTAAAGAAAAGTGTTCATGTGCACCAGAATACATGTTTGGGAAGATTCCAGCAGCACTGCTTAAAATAGCAAGAAACTGAAAACAACTCTAAAATCTATCAACAGAGGAATGGTAAGTAAAGACATATTCATACAACGGAATCCATACAGCAGTGAAAATGAATGAACTATAGCTATATACATGCAACATGGATGAATTTCAAAAACAATGCTGAGCAAAAAGGCAAATCACAAAGAATAAACACAGTATGATTCCATTACATAAAGTTCAGAGGGGCCTGCAAAACTAAAAATTCATTTTTTAAGGATATACATTAGGTGGTAAAACCATAAAGAACAGAAAGGGAATAATTAACACAAAATTCAAGAGAAAGGAAACTTCTGGGGAATGGAGATGCAATCAGGAAGGAGCACAGAGGGGGATTCTGGATAATGATAATGTTCTATTTCTTAAGCTGAGTGGTGAGTCTATGACCATAAATCAAACATCTTAAATATGTTCAATGAGGTAAAGGAATCCATATACAAAGAACTGAAGGAAATCAGGAAAACAATGTCTGAACAAAATAAAGAGAAATTATAAAAAATTACTGCAAAGTACAATGATTGAAAAACTCACAAGATGGATCCAATAGATTTGAATAGGCAGAAATCAGCAAACTTGAAGACAAGATAATTAAGTTATCCCGCATGAACTGCTTTTAGAAACAATGAAGAAAAATGAACAGAGTCTGAGAGACCTATGGGACACCATCAAGCATACCAACGTATGCATCTTTGGAGTCCCAAAGAGACAGGGAGAAGGGCAGAAAAAGTATCTGAACAAATAACTGGCAGAAAACTTCCCCAATCTGATGAAAAACATAAACATACACACCCAGGAAGCTCAACGAACTCCAAGCAGGACACACTCTGAGACACATTATAGTGAAACTGTCAAATTCCAAAGACAAAGAGAGGATTCTGAAAGCAGCAAGAGAAGCAAGTTGTCACATACAACACAATGTCAATAAGATAAATGGCAGATTTCTCATCAGAAACCACAGAGACCAGAAGATGGTGGGATAGCATTTCTCTTTAAAGGGGGAAAAAAAAAACTGCCAAGAAATCTATTTCCTGCAAAATTATCTTTCAAAAATGAAGGAGAAATTAAGACATTTACAGATAAACAAAAGCTGAAAGAGTTCATTACCAGAAGACCTGCCCTAAAAGAAATGCTAAAGGGATTCCTTCAAGCTAAGATAAAGATAGTAGACAGTAACTCAAAGCCATAAGAAGAAAGAACATTGGTACAGGTAACTACTTAGTCACCAATACCTTCAAGTACACAGACATCTACACTTGCTGTGCATCATAAAGTAAGCTTGTTGCAACCAGAATGGCAAGGAACATACCACAGTGATGTCCAAGCAGCTGTGAAAATTCCAGCTTGTGGTTATCTGTGCCTATATAGCTATTTTACTCTACAAATAGGTAGGGGAGTTGATGGGTACAGAATTTTGTAAATTTTGAAATAAAATTAATTAAAAAAATTTAAAAACCTTCAATGTGTAAGTGTAATTAATGCTACTGAATTATACACTTAAAAATGGTTAAATGGAAAATTTTGTTTTTTATATATATTACACAATAAATTTTTTAATTAAAAAAAAACAACTACAAGATATCACTACATATGCAATAAAATGACTAGAATCAAAAAGACTGACAATATCAAATGTTGCCAAGGATACAGAGAAACTGGAACCCTCATATATTGTTGGTGTGAATGTAAAATGGTACATCCAATTTGGAAAAGTTTGATAGTTTCTTAAAAAGTTAAACATACACTTACCATGACTCAGCAATTCTACTCAGCAATACCCAAGAGAAATGAAAACATGTGTCCACACAAAGACTGTGAATGTTTACAAAGGGACTTCTCAAAATAGCCCAAAACTGCAAACAATCCAAATATCCATCAACTAGTGGATGGATAAACAAAATGTGGTATTATCCATACAGTGGAATACTAAGAAATAAAAAGGAATGAAAACAGATAAATTCTCAAAATGGACAACCTCAAAAATATTACTATGAGTGACGTGATGAAAAAAGACACATGAGACTACATATTATATACCTTCATTTATATGAAATTCTAAAAAAGGTGAAACTATAGCGACAGTAGTTGCTTGGGGTTGGGGGTAGGCACCAGGATTGACTGCAAACAGGTACAGGAGAATTTAACGGGATAATGGAAGTATTTTAAAACAACAAAATGTAAAGCCCCGTGAGAAATAAGTTTATCTTGGCTCTGTGACTAACCAGCAAGTTCTGACTCATCAGCAGAACTGCGGAGGGAAGAGAAGAGGTTCAAGAGGTTTAAGGGTTAAATACTGAAGAGTTACAAATGCGCTGACAATGCCTTTGAATTTTACCTTGAAAGCAGTGAGATGCCACTGCAGGGTTTTAGGCAGAGGAGTGACATGATTAGATTGGCATTTCAAAATGCCAATCTGACACCACTCTCAGTCAGCTATAGAGAGGAAGGAAAAGAGGGGTCAAGACCAGCAAAGGGGAGCTGCCCAGAGTACTGGGATTGTAGATCAATAGAATTTGATGACCAATCAGAGGCTCAGTCAAGGAAAAGGGAGTAATATTTCTTGTTCGGCTAACTGGATGGATGGTAATGCCATTTGTCCAAATCCCCTGGAGGCTGGGCAAAAGGACTCTCTGCAGAAGACACTAAAATCAGAGGGCCTCACAGCCCCAAGAGTCCAATAAGAAGCCAAAACCAGCAAGCTAGAGAGAATGAAGTCAAAAGCTAAGTACAATGATTGTTCCACATTCTATAATTCTCCAATAGCTAGCAAAGGCTCTCAGATATTTCATGAAAATTAGGAGGCACCCAGCCCCTTCAGTATAGCCCACACACTAATGATGCTTAATAAGGTCCCCGTGTCAGGGTGTTTCCACAACATGAGTAGGCTGAACAGAGTTAACCAAGGCAGGTGAAAGAGACACCACTAACAGCCACATGATCAATCTTCCACACATCCTGATCCCTCTTCCGTCTTTCACTACTCAGTTTTTTTTCTCCTTTACTATTATTTACAAACACTCCGTTTCTACCAAACCTACACTCCCTCATTTCTTTCCCCGTCCCCTAGTAACTTTTAATCTACCTTCTGTCTCTGTGAATTTGCTATTTCTAGACATCTCTTATAAATGACATTGTGCAATATTTGTTCTTAGGTATCTTATTTCACTGAGCATGTTTTCAAGGTCTCAGAATTCAGTTCTTTCTGGAAGAGAAAGGAGACGCTCCTGCCATGTGCATGGCATGTGATGGAAAAAGCAAGAAGACCCAAAGACTGCCGGCCAGCCAGAAGATACTGACCCCAGGAGGAAGCAAGTCATTTAACCTCTGAAAGAATGAGCCAATAAATTTCTATTTAAAGTCAACCTATTGTATGGTATTTGTTTTAGCAACTAGGAAACTAAAACAGGATATATACCTAGAGGTGGAATTACAAGGTCATATGGTAATTCTATATTTAACTTTTTGAGGAACCACCATATTGCTTTCCACAGTGGCTGCACATTTTACATTTGTACCAATAATGCATTAGATTTCCAATTTCTCTGCATCCTCTCCAACACTTGCTATTTTCCATTGTTTACGTAATAGCCATCCTTGTTGCTGGGCAGTAATATCTCATCATGGTTTGGATTTCCAATTCTCTAATGGCTAATGATATTGAACATCTTTTCATGGGCTTATCAGCCATTTACATATCTTCTTAGGAAAAAAGTTCTTTTGCCCATTTTTAAATTGCTTGTTTTCTTACACTGTGAAAGTTCTTTATATATTCTGGATGTTAAGTCTTCAGCTGATACATGATGTACAACTATTTTCTCCCATTCTATTGGTTGCCTTTTCACTTCCTTGATCATGTTCTTTGATGCACCAAAATTTTTAATTTGATGAAATCTGGTTTATCTATTGTTTCTTTTGATGCTTGTGCTTTTGGTGTAAACTCTAAGAATCCACTGCCGAATCCAAGGTCATGAAGACTTGTCCCTGTGTTATCTCCTAAGAATTTGATAGAATTAGCCCTTATATTTGGGTTCTTGACCCATTTTGAGTTAATTTTTGTATATGGTGTGAGGTAGGGGTCCACTTTCATTCTTTTGCATGTGGATATCCAGTTTTCTCAACACAATTTGTTGAAGAGACTATTCTTTTAAAATTACAAACTGATTTTAAAATTACAAACTGACTGTACAAGGTAAAACATAATGTAATTAGAGAATTTTTATCTGGAGGACATCTTGGAGATAAGCTACTATACTCTACTCATTTTAAATCTGAATAAACAAGGTCCAAAGAGGATCCTTACTTTCTCCAAGGTCACACTCAGATCAACAGCAGAGCTGGAAATAAGACCCAGCCTCCTGACTGATTTCCAGACCACTGTACCATACTGCTTATCATCATCATCTTAACATCATGCCTCCCAGGGGAGTTTTTAACATTTTTGTAATCAAAGACTTCAAAGCACCATTAAGATAACAGTTTCCTCTTACACTTACTCTGTCTTTGTCATGCAGCATATCTGCATAGGATGACCTGAAAAAAACAAAAAGGTCAGTAACCTCTGTTGCTATATATCAACACATGAGAACATTCACATGTATAAATACACTCCCAAATCAGATGACACAAACATGTCAGCCAAGCCCATGTTTAGACTATTTCAGTAGTTTTATAAGCTGTCAATCTTTGGTACTGCAGAAAAGCAGAGACAGATGTTCACTTTCAGCAAAGAACCCTAGACCTAAAATGTTCTAGCAGTTAACCCTATCACGGTAATTCCACACCACTAGCATACTGATCATGTTATACACTATACATCTTTCCCGTCAGGAACAACTCAATTTGCCTAATACTTTATATCATCTTGCATTCATTTTTACATTGAGATAACCATAATGTAATACTAGGAGAGGAATTAGAAAGGGAGCACATACCTGCTGTACATGTGAAGAGTGTCGTGTCCAAAACTTTCACTTATATCATCAGGGAAAATTATGAGTTCATCAAACCAGATGTTAAAATGGGAAGAGCTGAATATCCGTATTTTCTATCACAGTAATTTAAAAATTTGGAAAACCTCTGGCAGGGTCAGGATGAGTCCCCAGGACTCTGCAGATCCAGCCCAAAAATGCTTTCTAGGAGTTCCAGGTGTCAGCTAAGGCACCCTCACTGAAACAGAGGACCTCCAGCTTTGGGCCAATATTAGAATCATTTGGCAGTTTATTTAAGTGCAGATTCCCAAACTACACCTAAAGAAAATCTGATTTAGAAGGTCTGGGCTGGAGTCGAGGAATCTGCACTTTACCTGGTGCTTCAGGCAATTTTGACATAGGCAGTTCATACTCTACACACTTGAAGGAGCACTACATGAAAAGAATGGGCTGCTTTTCTTTTAAGGCACACCAAGATTTTTACATCTGAACTCCCTATCAATGTTTAGTTAAAATCTGGTCCCTTCTACCCTTTACAACTAAACTTAAGAGGCATGATCACTCACCATCTTCCCTGCCTCACTACCCATTCACTACCTACCACTCCAGTGACACTGCTCTCCTGAACACCACCAGTTCACTCCTAATAGCTAATATGGGCCATTAGCATCCAAGACTTCTCAGCAGCTTCTGATCCCGCTGGACACTCCCTCTTTCCTGAAACTCTCTCCTCCTTCCACTCTTTGGCCATTCCCTCGTGGTTTCCCTCAGCCTCTTCGCTCATTCCAGGATTCCTCTTCAGTCCTCTACCTTTCTCATTCTACACATCTTCCTTAAGACTACAACCTCTCACTAATAATTGCTAATTCTCTGTCTCCAGACCCACATCTGTCCATTGGCACCTCGACCTAGATGTGTCCAAACCTAAATACCTAATCTCCATCACCTTCCCCTCCCCAACAATGCCCATTTTGCTTGTGTTCTCCGTCTCAGGGAATGACAGCTCCACCCATATGGTCACTCTAACCAGAAATCTTGGCACTTCTAAATTTTTCTCTCCTCCCATCACTGCCTCCAATGAATCATAAACTTAAGCTCTCTCAAAGCTATCTCCTCCTTTGACTTTCTCTACTGCCCCTGCTTTGTGGTTGCAATATCCATCCAAACAGTCTTCTTTCCCTCAAACCACCTCCCACACTGCTTTCAGTGAGCACCCCAAAATGCAATCTAATCTTCTTTCTCCCCTGTTTAATATCTCCATCATTCAAAAAAAATAAAGCCCTAAATCTTCAGAAATACAGTAATATTTTTGAGCCCTTATTCTGCACCAGGCACTAAAGAAGGAACCATTTCATTCACTCCTCAAACAATCTAATGATGAAGGTATTATATAATAAGGTACATTTTCTTTTATTGAGATACATATTACTATACTGAGGCTCAAAGAAGTAGCCCCAGGTAACAGAGTTAAGAAGTGGCAGAGACAGGGCACAAACTCATGTTCCTCTGCTTGCAATAAACTGCCACCCTTTACCATATGATACCTGCCTATCCTTTCAGCATCCTTCCTCACTACAGCCCTACTTTTGCACCATACTCTAACCACATGAACTGAGAGCCACTCCTCAAATCAACCCACCTGGCAGTTTACATGCATTATTCCTGTTGCTCAGAATGCAATTTCTTCCCTTTGGATTTGGGAAATCACTCCAATATCACCCCTCCCTAGCCCAGTTAGTTCTTGCTGCTTCTATGACTCTTTCTTTCCATTTCCACAGATCTTTATCTCATGCTGTAATTTTTTATATGCCTGCCTTTTCCACAAAACTGCATGTTCCTTGAGGATGGGAACTGTATCTCCTTCCCCTTGGTATTCACAGCCCTGGCACAGCGCTGGCATGTTGTATGCTCTTAATGATTGCTAAACAATGATAATTCACATACTTTTAAACAATCCTTCCAAGGAAAAAAAATGCATTTTTCACTTTTCCTGTTCAGGAGAATTTAATCATATGATGAATGTCGCACCATTTCAGTGACACAAGTAGATGTTTAAATTTCATAATCTGTAATATCGCTACCTAACCTTGGGTCCTCTTTGCTCCACTAAGCAGACTTGTAAGGCTGCTACATGAGGTCTGACTCTCCAGGGAGGTGTGACTTCGCCTAACTCCCACACCAACCAATCTGACTGAGCAGACCTGCTCATGACAAATACCTGCCCTGATCCGAAACACTGTGTGACAACCTATTCCACAACCAGACTGGATTCGAAGGCATTTGCTTTGAGAACAAGCGTCCCATTTGGCTGCAACAGGCAGTGAACAAACCCTGGTTACCTCGCAATCTCCTGGTGGTAATCGTAGTGCTCATCCTCCTCCAGCCACTCCACAGAGCCTGTGGTTGGATTGGCCCGCCCACAGAAGACTTTCATGGTGCCAATCAGCTCCTCAGTTTTAGTCTAGAAAAGCAGTCTTGCCAGTTCACTTCTTGTGGATAGGTCTGACTGTTCAAAATCTATTCACATCCCAACACCCAAAAGCGTAGGAAAAAAGAAAAAAAGAAATTGACACAAATGTTAAAGCCACTGAAAAAAATGGGTCAATTGGTAGTTTGTTCTTTCCAGCAAGAGTTACTTGGTTTTATATTCAGCATGTAATATCAAAAACTACAATACATACTTAGTAAAGCTGACCGGGAATTTGAGTAGCGCTCAGTGATTCCAAGAGTCAAATGAGCCTCACTGGTGCATCTGGGTGCAGCCCTCAGGTAAGGGTGGGGGGGGGGGGGACGAGAAAGTAAAGGGAAAGGGTCAGTAGGAAAGAGGCATGAAAAGAGATATAGGATGGTGGTAATATACTGCCTCCAATTATTACACATTTAGTTTAGGGAAAAATACAAAGACCAATTCAAACAAACCAGGAAAATCTTCATCTAAATGAATAAATCATATGTACATACAAACATGGAAAATCCAAGGAATGTTCTGCAAAAGAAGCAAATCACAGAATTTATATGGTTCCATTTATATAAAATTTAAAATCATGCAGAATGGATATAGTCTTCAAGGATCACCCTAAAAATTCTAGCAAGGGAATGAGGACACTTATCTCTAGGAGGAAAGTGAAAGGATTAAGGAGGCCACACAGGGGAACTTCACAATAGTAAATTTTACCAGTTAAAAAGAAACTAATTTTTTAAAAAAGTATTAGTAATGTTCTTTTTCCTAGACTAGATGGTTGGAACATAAGTGTTCATGATATTGTCATACTTTATATTGCTCTTTTTTATAATGATTTGTTTTTATCTATTCAATATTTAATTTAAAAAGCAAATTTTAAAAACTCTTCATCTAAAAAAGTATTTGCTTCAAATAAATAAAATGTAACCAGACTCATGCCTTGTTGGGCCTGCTCCCCCAAAAAGATCTGTTTGGGGGAGGGAGAGAAACAGCACAACTCAAAGTGTAAGGGACTTCTAGGCATGCGCTCTCCGAGTGCCCTCCCCATCTTATCATTCAGAAAACAGCAGGTACTCCACACTCCCCTTCACATCACATTAAACACAGCCCAGCTTCAGGAAACCTTGGAAAGAAGCGCCTACTCCATAGGTCCCTAATATTCCTAAGGCATTTTTATTAGTCAGAATTTGACTTTCTTTGGAAGTTATCTAGTCACAAAGAACTATAGTCTAAGTAAACATCAAATTCTTATACAAGAGGATGGGAAACAAGACTTTCTGAAAAGACTCAGGCAGTCACTGGTCCAGTTCAAAGTCAATTTGTTCTTCAGTAAAATCTCACTTTGAAAATCCCAGAATATCTATCCTCTAGTAGCTCTCAAACATTTTAATAACTCTAGTAGAAATATACTTTACATTGAGACAACACTCATATCTTAAAAGCTTCACAAAACAGTATTTAGTCTTCCAATGGGCAAGACACTCTGAAATTTTCTATTCTATTTCATTTTTATTTTTATAACTGCAGACCCTGTAAATTGATTTCATGACTCATCAATGGGTTGCAACCTGCAGTTTGAGAAGCAGTGCTATAGTCAGTTTTGCATATCTCATATACTAATATTTATTTTAAAAAGTACAGAGTACTTAGACACTACCAGAATCTGTAACATGCTTAGAAAACTTTGTCCAACAAATGCTGTAGTAGAGAAATAAATAACCACATCTGGCTGAATGTTCAGGGAAGGCTTAAAATGTGCACAGGTTTTGGGGAGTGTGGGGAGGAAGAAGGCACTTCACCAGATTGAAAGGCTTAGAATAAAATGAATAAATCAGTTTGGCTGAGGTGAAACTGGACAAGGAGTCGAACATGTCAGTGGGGTCCACACTGTAGAGTCCTGAACCCCTTACCCTGTGGTCCATGTGGAATCAATGGAAAGATTCTGAAATCATTTAACAGTTATGAGTATAGTAAAGAATTTTAATCATTCCTATGGAATTCCTTTCTTTTCTTATGATGTTGCTGGGACTATAACTAGGACCGCAGCATCCTTTCAGTCATATATAGTTTGGCATAAATTTAAATAAAATTAGATAAATATTTATTTAGCATAAATATAAATTTCCTGAGGATGGAAATCATGTTCTGGGTTAACAATCTTATAAAGGAATGAACCTCTCTGGGTGTGCACTACACACTTTCTATGGATAAATCCTGTAATCTACTATTGTGCCAGAAGGAACCCAAACTCCAGGTTCAGAAGATACTCTGTGGCCCACATCCTCATTCTCCAAGAGCTGTGCACTCACATGGTCATTTATAAAGTGGGAATGGAAACAACTAAGCCAAGTTCTGATTGCATTACTAGTCAGATTTCAGGGCAGATATTTGGGTCATTCACTCAAAATATACTAAGTAACTGCTATATGCAGGCACTGAGTTAGGTACTGGGGCAATCACCAGAACAAGAGAGAGGAAATCTCTAACCTATGAGAGTTTAGACTCTAAGGAGAGAGAGAGTAAATATAAACAATTACAGACTGTGAGTGCAAGAAAGGAAATACACAGGGTGCTATGAAAGCGAATTAACAAGGTTTATGGAAGGACTCTGAGGAAGGTGGCATTTGAGACTTGCTTGAGACCTGCAAGACCAGCCAGGTCAAGAGTTGGGAAAGAGTGGTACTTACTTCAGGAATCCCTTCCACTTTTCTAGGAAAAGGCCTGAAGGGATAAAGAACTAGGATCATATGCCAAAACGGACAATACCTAAGTGGCTGAAGCACTTTGAGCAGAAGAAATGAGGAAAGATTAGAAATGGCTTCCGCAAATCATGCGGGGCTTTGACGGCTTCGGAGAGGTGTTTGGATTTTGTTCTAAATACTGTGGGGGACCACCCAAGGGTTTTAAGCAACAGCATGTCTCCGTCGGTGCCCAGTGTGTGGTGAACAGACTGATTTCCAACTATTCAGAACTCCGCGACTGGGAAAGGCGAACCCATGAGCAATTCCCTGAATCAAAGAACCCTGGCCTAGTCACAATGGCTGGAGCTCTCTACGTTTGCGGCCCGGGTATCTGTAGCCGAGGGGAGGCTGCAGGAGTATTATGAGCCACGTCCCCGGCGACCTGCTTCACCACAAGCCTAGCCATCGACAGCCACCCGGCTAGACAGCACAGCCGAGTCCTGGGACCCTGCTCTTCAGCGGGCCGGGGCGCTCCGAGTCGCCTCACGCGAACTTTAGGACAGTCCTAGAGAGCCCCGTGGAGACGCGCGCCCCTGGGTCCAAGTACGCCCACGCCGGCTCCCTGGACCAGAGCCCTGTGGGTGCGGATAGGAAGCCAGCTGCTCCCGCTAATCCAACCGCTACCTCACCATCCAATGCTCCCAGCGCCTCACCCGCCGCAGTATCCATTCCCTACATGAGAAACACCACCGCCATCTTGACCGCGGCCGGCGTGGGTGGGGAAGGACCTCCCTGCGTCTATGCCGCGTGCCGGGGGCGGGGCCGGGAGAGGAACTTGAAGGTTTTCCATTCGCAACCCGCATTCTCCCACAGTGCTCCGCGACAGCGGGTATGGAGGCCGGACGGACAGCTGTTCTGAGGGTGAAGAGGAAACGCAATGCGGAACCTGCCGAGGCTCTTGTCCTCGCCTGTAAAAGGCTCCGAGGCGGCGGGGTCGAGTCAGCTGCCCAGAGGACGCCCCCTGAGGGGCTGGCGAGCGCAGCGGAGAATAATATCTTCCAGCTGGTGGCCACCGTGCGAACCCAGGTATTGAGCGTGAGATGGAGCCCGTGGGGAGGTAATCTTGGTGCTCGGCCTGAATCAGAAACCGGATTCGTGACTCCTTTACGAGCCTCTGCTTACGCTGACCCCCATTCCTTGCTTCCATCCAGGAGGAACCAGTCCAGCCTATCGTGCGGGCCGCCCTGCGCGGGTCCCGGGACTTCCAGCAACGCATCCGTCAAGGCCTCCGCGCGTCGGCTCGGCAGATGCGGCAGGAGGGCCGCTACCGAGTGGTCTGCAACAACCGATCCTCGGGGACTCCTTCGTGTAACCCGAACTCCCAGGATGTGCCGGAGAACCCAGAAGCCTCTGGGGACGCAGGCTTCCAGCTCTTCGACCTGGTCCACGAGGAAGGAGAACCAGAGGCCGCCGTCGCCGGCTCCTGCAGAGTAAGTACCAGACAGACCTGCCTTGGGCTTATCCGAATAGATAGTGCCAGGAGGTGGGACCCGAGAGCAGCACACGATAAAGAGGCCGTGCACGGCTTCACAGTAGAGATGGATGATCCATCCTTCCGGCCTGATGGCCCCATTTTATAGATTTGGTAATTCATTCAACAACATTTTACTGAGCGCTCACAATATGCCAAGCATTGTTCCTAGGTTCTTTGGATGTAACAGTGAAGAGGAGAATAGAAGAACGGTAAAAAAGTGAATTCACTGTCTATTAGTGATAAGAGCTGAGGTGTGTGTGTCGGGAGGGGGGGAAGCAGGGAAAGGGCAGTGCCACTTGAAATAGTATGGTCAGAGCAGGTCCACCAAGAAAATGATGTTTGAGTGAAGACTTGCGGGAAGTGAATGGCAAACCTTTGTGGCTATCTAGGGGGAAGTATCCCAGGCAGAGGGTCTGCAAATGCAAAGACTCTGAAGCCGAGTTTGCCTGGTACATACGAGGAGGTAAATGTGCCTGCAGCCCAGTGAGCTCAGAAAGAGTGGTATGGGATTTGTGGGGAGGATGCTGGCTAGGCCTTGTAGGCACTTGAAAGGACATTGCTTTTCACTCTGACTGACTTGGGGAGTCACTGGATGGTTTTGAGCAAAGAAAGATAAAGCAGATGGGAAAACTGATCAAAGGGAGTTTAAGGGCCCAGTCCTGGGTAATGTATCAACGTTTGAGGCAGACAGGTTTAGAATGCAGATCTTCTCACATTTAATACAGTATTCTTTCTACTACATTACATTTGAATATATTGTTTGTTTTATACCTCACTGTCTTCGTTTGCCAAGGCTGCTATAACAAAATACCACAAACCGGTTGGCTTAAATAACAGGTATTGGCTCACAGCTTGGAGCCTAGAAGTCCAGAATCAAGATATTGGCAGGCTATGCCTTCTCTGGAGTCTTAGTGTTCTGGTATTGGCTTGCTGGCAGTCAGTCTCTGCCTCCATCACATGGCAATCTGTGGCTTGTACTTCCATGTCCAAATTTCCTATTCTTATAAAAACTCCAGTCGTACCAGATTCAGCCCCCCCCCACCCCGATTCAGTTATTCAATTTACCACACTCACTCCCCCAAAAAACAATGCTTATTAATGATATCCATTAACACTACAGAAATAGAAAACTCGCAATCTAAAGTATGCCTCCTGTTGATAAACTTTTAAAAACTCCTTTTAATAGTTTTTGGTTTAAAAAATGAAATTTTAATTCAAAATAAATCACAGCAAGCAAAAAATCTTAGTCATGGTGCTAGTATAACTGAATCACAATTTGGGCATTATGTCCACAGCCACATCTTTCATCAAAACAACATCAAGCCAATTTATGAGTTACATATTTTTAAAAGTAAACCAGTGTTCTGTGGAATCAAATCAATTAAACAGCTCATTTAATTTTACAAGAAAAACTGGTAGATAAACTAATGAAGAATATGAACAGGGATTTTCCCAGTGAAGCAATGCAAACTGTAAACACATCAAAAAATCTTTGCACAAATTCATATAAGGAGACAGAAAGTAGAGGTCACCAAGGGCTGCATGGGGTAGGGGAATGAGGAGTTATTGCTTATTGGGTGAAGAGTTTGTTTTGGGTGATAAAACAAGTTTTAGTAATGGAAAGTGATGTTGGTGACACAACATTGTAAATATAATTAATGCCACTGAATTGTATACTTAAAAGTTGTTATTAAAATGGCAAATTTTACATTCCATGTATATATGTTACTACAATTTTAAAAAATGCACCGTGTAGTTATAAACAATGGATTTAAGCTTAAAGCAAACATGAGGTTTTGTGCTTACTAGATTAGCAGGGAAAAGACAGTTGAGGACATTGTTGGCAAAGCTGCATGATTAAAATAGTACATGATTGTAGCACTTAAAATTCATTCCTTTTTCTTGGTTTGACTCCAAAGCTATTCATTAAATCTAATGAAATTTAAAAATTAAAGTGACAACATTTTTAAGCCACATTACAGTGGGTTTCTCCTTCAGTTGACATCATTTAACTTTTAAACAAATAAATTACTATTTAATAGGAAATCTAAAAAATTAAAACGAAACAGTTCAGTTCCTTTTATCTAGTAACCCCGTCTGCAGAATTTATCCTAGGGAAATAGTTCAACAGAAGCTAACAATTATGATATTAATAAGCTACTCTTGGTTTACTGAATATTTACTATGCATTAAGTATTGTGCTAAGGCCTTGTTATATTTTCTTTTAACTAATGTAATGCTCACAAAAACCCTATGAGGTAGATACTGTTACCCCATTTTTCAAAATTCAGGAAAGGGCACGTTCATTGCAACATTGTATATGGAGGCTATAAATTGTATACAAGAAACTGGACATATTCAACTGCTGGACCCATTAAATTGATAACCATGAAGACTGGCAATATGGGAAAATAATGTATGTTTAACAGCATAAAATTCTATACGCAGTATAATTGAAAATATAGGTAAACATACACATGGACATTGTTCTAGTTTGCTAATGCTGCCAGAATGCAAAACACCAGAGATGGACTGGCTTTTATAAAAGGGGGTTTATTTGGTTACACAGTTACAGTCTTAAGGCCATAAAGTGTCCAAGGTAACACATCAGCAATTGGGTACCTTCACTGGAGGATGGATAATGGTGTCCAGGAAATCTCTGTTAGCTGGGAAGGCACATGGCTGGCGTCTGCTCCAAAGTTCTGGTTTCAAAATGGCTTTCTCCCAAGACGTTCCTCTCTAGGCTGCAGTTCCTCAAAAATGTCACTCTTAGTTGCACTTGGGATATTTGTCCTCTCTCAGCTTCTCCAGAGCAAGTCTGCTTTCAACAGCCGTTTTCAGACTCTCTCATGTGCAGCTCCTGTTTTTTTTTCAAAGTGTCCTTCTTGGCTGTAGCTCCTCTTCAAAACATCACTCATAGCTGCACTGAGTTCCCTCTGCCTGTTGGCTCATTTATATAGCTCCACTGATCAAGGCCCACCATGAATGGGTGGGGCCACACCTCCATGGAAATATCTAATCAGAGTTATCACCTATAGTTGGGTGGGGCACATTCCATGGAAACATTCAAAGAATTCCAATCTAATCAGCACTAAAATGTCTGCCCCACAAGACTGCATCAAAGATAATGGCGTTTGGGGGACATAATACATTCAAACTGGCACAGACATAGACTTAAAAATAATTTTTAATGAAAGTAATGTGTTCATTACAGGAAATTTGAAAAAATTATAGCAAAGTAGGAAGTAAAGGAGGGGAAAAAACACCCTTTTTATCCCAACCCATAGCTAACTGCTTTTTCCTTCTGAGAATATGATTCTATGTTCTATGTCTGGTATTTTTTCTATATTGCTAGTCTTTGTAAGTATTTTAATGGCTACATAATTTGCTGGGCTGGGGGCTTGTGAGTTGGAGCCATAACTTTCCTCATAAACAGCTTTGAGGTTGGTTAAGAGTTTGCACAAAAACTGATGTCCATAGTTCCTTGTGACTTTGGAGCAAGGAAGATTTCCCTTTAGTCTGTAACTCATGGAGAGCATTGGTCTCCTCTTGTCTGTCTTGGCCATTGGACACCTTCGACTTCACCCTGTGTGGTATCTGGTTTGAGCCGCATAGCCTCCTGTGGATGAACCTGTTGAGTGGATCATCTGCAGCTTGACCTCTGCTACCATGGCACTGGAGCACATCTTACCTGGGTCAGTTCTAGTCTGGGGCAACAGTCTGTTGTTCTTTCCAGCACAAATAAGATTATAGGTGAGTCCACTATTGGTTTGTAAGTAAAAGCAGTCTGTCAGTGTAGAGTAAGCCAAGTGGCAGGTGATGGCTGGTGGTAGTCACCAGAATCCAGGAATCACCTGTGGTCCCTATAGGAGGCCACATAAAATACAGAAGTGCTGCTGTAGGCCTAGGAGTCCCCAGGGGGAGAGCATCTTATCAAAGGAGCTTAGAGAAGGCCTGTATAAGTGCTCTGACTCCAAGCCGGGGGGAAGACCCTCTCCTCAGGCCAGTCTTCCCATATGCTTTTTTGTGTCAGCCAAGCACAAAAGAGCTGGAAGCTGTCTTATCAGTTTCTCCTTCAAAAGAACTATACACTAGTTTTACAGGGATTTCTGTAGGGGTTTTTTAGTTTGTGTTTTATAGCTGATTAAGAGCCTTGTAGTCCATGGGGATGAGAATCTTCATTCCAGCACAGAGAATTGTAAGGAACCTTTCTTCGCCAACCTCTTAGGTTCCCTCCCCTTGGAACATCCATTTTTGGGGGTCATGCATATATCATCTGTTGTGTTTTCTTTACAGACATCTGATCCAGATGTGATCCTCTGCAATTCCACAGAGTTGATACGTGAGCGGTTGGCCCTATCTGAGGATGGACCAGGAATTGGACACCGGGAGGGACAGAAGTTTGATGACTATGTATATGATATTTACTGCTTGGAGATGGCTACTCCAGGATGGATTGAGAATATCCTCTCTGTGCAGCCCTACAGCCAGGAGTGGGAGCTGGTAAGGGAGAACCTGGGAACCTTTTAGGAACCTGGGATTAGTGCAGGGAATTTGGGGAAAAACAGTCTACATGCTAATTTTTGCTCCCAAAGAATCTTTTACAAGGTTTGCAACATCATCTTTATTGTTCATAACTACCCACTTACAGGGGAAAAAAATATGTGGGGCATAATATAAAACCAGAAAATACTTGACTTGAATAAGAACCAAAGCTTTTAAAAAATTGTATCTTAAAAAGATGGGACACTTTGGATGAAGAAAGCTACCATCTTGACATTATTTGTAAAACAAATTCTAAGATGACTAATGAGAAAAGATAAGGTGGTACCTTCATACTTGTATTATGAGAGAAGCACCTTATCCTTTGCCTGCACTAGAACCATAGTCTTGTAGTTGAGTACCTACCTTGGACCGCTTCATAGCCTCTCTTCCTGCCTTCCTGCATCCCTCACCCGGTGGGTTTTGGTTCTGACCTTTGGCATCACCCATAATCTGCATAATCCCTTTCCTGACTGGCTGCCCTTTATGAGTTTAAAGATAGCCGCCATTACCTGCTTAGAGTCACTGCTCCTCCCCACTCTGGTGCATTCCCATTCTGGCAGAGTTCAGCCTATCCCACCAGGAATGTGGTGATGTGGTGCCTGGAGCTGAACTCTTGAGTGGAATGGGGCTATCACCTCCCTTCCATAGCCTAAGATACTACAGCCTTTTGTGCATTAGAATCAAACTAACCCCTAGTCTGTTTCTCTTATCAAACTTTTCCCTAGTCTGCCTCTTTTTCACATGGCACTGTTAAATGATGTCACCCAAGCTAGTCTCCTAATAGCTTCCCCAAAAGAACATAACCTTAGAGGTTTTGACTTAGACTCATGTTTGTTTTGAGATGTGCAGGTGAATGATGATCAACAACCAGAGGAAATTTATGATGATGAAGATGATGAGAACAGTGAGAATAATTGGCGCAATGAGTACCCAGATGAGGAGCAGAGCAGTGAGAGAGATGAAGATTCCAGAGGTGTGGGGAACAGTCTGGGAAAGGGAGGGACTCATGAAATTCAAGACCCACATATGAGCACAGTAGACAGGATTTCTTGACTGACTTTTCTTTTCTGTCATTGAGCTCCCAACAGCTCAACTGCAAGTTGCTGGAGCATTAGGAGACCCAAGGACCAGTGTTTTCAGACAACTTCTGATGTCAGTCTGGCCTTGTTTCAAATCCTTAGTTTCATACACAAAATGAGACCATTGTACTAATTTAGTGATTGGGATTAAGTGAAATACCTAGCTCAGTGTTACTTTTCCTGCTTCAGTCAAGAAGGTATTAAGATTTGAAGAGAGGGGTTCAGCTGGTCAATTTGTAATCAGAGGTACATGCTAAACCAGTTGTAGGAGTAGGCCCAGAGTTTTTGTGAGTCAAGAAATTGCTGCATTTATGACCGTTTTGAGAAAGAAACAACTCAGACCTGGTACCTGAGGGAGGAGGAAGGAAGGGGTACACTGGAACACAGTTCCTTTAGTGACTGTTCTAAGTGCCAACAGAAAGAGGACTATTATCAAACAATGAAATATTTTATTGGGGAAGTACCTGTGATATGTTAAAAGGAAAGGGGACAAAATAGAAAATTATATTTATGATATGACTACAACTGTTAGAACAACAAAAACAATCCTATACTTGGAGAAGGAAAATGACAAAATACTCCCATGTTAAGGGACTTGGTTTAGATGATAGAAATACGGTTTTTTTAAAAAAAATTATTCTCTTTTCTAAATTTTCTTTATTGAGCAAGTATTTTATAGTGGGGAACAAAAAAACACCTTTTCCAGAAGGGAAGGGGCTCTCATTGTAGCCTAGAAAATCATACAGTTAGAACCCACTCCTGGTTTCTCATTCTAGGCTCTGATGAGTACGACAGCTTCAGTGAGGAGGAAAGTGGCATCAGCAGATCAGAGATATGGAGGAAATACCCTTTGGATGTACAGAAGGAGTTTGGTTATGACAGCTCCCATGACCTGGATTCAGACTGATGGCCCTGTGATATCCATGAGGTTCCACTATTGTGACTACAGCATCAGCTAACCCTGGTGACATGACATTCTCTCGAGTTTCTAGCTTAACATGTGGAAGGGAAAATATATACAACAGCATCATTTCACCACAGTGAAGACTTGTGTTAAGTCTTCCTTTGCCTCAATCCAGAAGTCAGGCTGCAGTCCAGAAAAAAAAAAAAAGAGCCATAAAAATGAAACTTCCTTTAGCTTCAAATGGCCCAGGCATTTTTCCTGATGATAAGATGTTTTCCCATTCTCCTCCTATGCAGAAGCCAATATGTGGCATAGGAGGGGCTTCTGACTGTCATTGGCAGTAAGATTTGGTTTTCCAAGGAGCAAATCTAAAAGGACTACAGTGGATCCCTCATAGCACACATACGATGGAAAACAACTGTGTTTTACCTTCCTGTTTCCTGATTCTGATAATGGTTGTAAAGACTACTGTCTTTCTTTGGCAGTGGTGCCAAAAAATACAGTATGTGTAAACATATTCTGTGTTTAGTAAAGACTAACTTTGAACATGAGAGCAAGTAGTTTCTTTTAAACCTATTAAACCTGAAAATCTTAGGTGTTTTTCTACTGTTCCTTCCTCATAAAGAGGGGTGTGCGAGGCAGAAGTTTTAGAATTGACCTTAGACACTAAGGACTGAACACAAGTGAGGAAAAGGAAAGTACATCCTGAACTGAGAAATGAACAAAAACAACAGGACCAATTTTGTTACTGGAACTTGCTTCTCTTGTAAGCAAATTCTCTATCCCATTCCTTTCCAACCACAGCTGCCTTAACTCTGACTGACTTGGCATTCTTCTAGAGTAGCACGGTCCAACAGAACTTTCAGCAATGGTGAAATGTTCTTTATCTCCAGTGGGCAATAGTAGCTACTAACCACAAGTGGCTGTTGAGTACTTGAAATGTGATTAGTGCAACTGAACTGGATTTTAAATTTTATTTAATTTCAATTTAGCTACGTGTGGCTAGTGGCTACTGTACTGGTCTAGGGAAACAATACACAGAACCTTCAATTCAAGTTACCCCCTTGCCCTGTGGTACAGTAGGTCTCAGACTCACCATCATGGGGGAAGGTTAATTACACAAGGAGATGCCTTCCTTTTAAGATTTCATAAGTATCTCTGCTCTTCTATTCCACCTCCACCCATTCTTTATGTCCATTTTGTAAGTCTTTACCTTCATTAGTTCCTATGCAGCTGTTAAAGCTGCCAGTGATTAAAATCCATCTGTACTCAGGCCCTAAATTGCAGCTAATTAAATCAATAGACTGTTGATTTCTCTTCTTGAATATCCACATAGTTACAATTCAGTGTTGCTAGTAACAGGCAGCAACTTACATGTCTAATACCAGCCATCTTCTTAACTTAGTCTCCTGTAGGCATAGAAACGAAGGATTAAAAACCACTTTGTGCCATTCTCAAGTGCTCACTGCTGTTTACATACTCATTAAGTTTTGCCAACATGAAAGGACTGACAACTTCATAAATAAATGTACCCAGTGCAAAAGGGATTAGCACCCCAGGAGGATTTCAGAAGACAAAAAACAAAGAGCTCGCAGAAATTAATTCTCCCTTGAAACTTGAGTGCTATAAGGAGTCTCTGGCTTCCCACAGAAGGGTTCCATGGAGAAGTCTGTGTCCAGCATGTAGGGGAAGGATGCTGTCACCATCAAGTAATGAGAGGATGACATGGCTCACTAAGCATATGATGGGGCCCCTGAGGTGTGATGCCCTCCCCACCAGAAGCCACTAGGGGGCAGCAAATTCCTGGGACTAAGTGGTTATTTACTTAAGTGGCGGTAAAGCCAAGGTCAGGGATCCTCAAGGCAAGGGCACTCTGTGCCTAAGGATTAGTTCTACAGGAGTCCACGAACAGGTGCCAGCTTGGCTCAGACAAGGAACCCATGTTTACATAGTTTAGGCAAGTCAGCCTTTGCACAAGACTCCCTGTTCTCAGGCAGGAATCTGGACAAACCATGACAAACCAGGAATGTCCCCCATGTTCTTACAGATGTCCACTCTGAAATAAAGGCAACTGTGACCATGTTGCCCAAAGTTTTCTTTACTGAGCAAGCACATGACCAAGGTTGCTCCCTTACCTGTGACTGGGGCCAGTTTGGTGGAGAAGACTGGCCAAAAAGAGAGATTGCTTCATAGTCCTCTTTACTGCTGACCAATTCCAAGACCTAAGGATAAAAATCCCATGGGGCATGACAAGCCAGCAAGTTCTGGGCCAGGATGACAGTGTCCAGGGGTAACACAGGACAGTTATACAATCCAGTACAACCATGCTGCCTATGAGGGAAGATCCATTAGGCCAAACTCTGCTCTGGCCTGACCTGGATGGCAAAGCCCAGCCTGAGCACCAGAATTAGTTGCTTTCACTCATGCAGTTTGCTAACAAGCCAGAGAGGTTGAAGCAGCTCTTTTCCCCAGTCTTTGCTGACCACAGGGAGAAAATCGAAGTCCCCACAAGTATCCAGGCTCTTCCTGAGACTGCTGCCCCACAAGACCTCAGGGGCAAGAAGAGGGAGGCAGGAGAGGTTTGCGCTATCCTGATGGTCCACACCAAGGTGGCTCAGAGTGTAAACAAAGCCTGGTGCCAGGAACAGAGGAGGACGAGGATGTAGTCTGGTGTGAGGTTTTCACGAAAGAATGAACATTTCTAGCACCAGGGTAGGCTTGCTTGGGTCTGCACAGTAGTCCCTCACACAGGTCCTTGCAGAAAGGAACAAGCTGGTTGGTGGCCTGGGTCCATGAGATGTTCAAGCCACTGACAGCCAAAAGAATTCAGGTGATCCACCTAAATTCCAGAACAGTTTCTGCCATCTTACAATTTATACTAATAATCTAGAGATTCACTTGCTATCAGTTAGAACAAAGACCTTAAGGTCTCAAGTAAAATAAAGGATTATCCTTCAAAATAACAGTGTTACCAGATTTCTGACTCATGAATTGGTTCATTTGTCCTTATTGGACCTGAGCCAGGTGCCTGTAACATGACCTATTTATATACTAAAGTGTAACAGGTACACAAGTAAAATATCTTTGACATTCACCTTTGCAGTTAAGACTCAATAAGACTGTGCTAAACTGATCATAAAATCTGTGGCCAGAGTTGACCCACCACCACAAAGAGACACCTCTGAGGGCAGAGGGACTCAGCTTGTGTACTTGGGAGTTTCTAACTACAATCAGCCTATTGCATCCTGGGGTGAATGAACACCAATGCTCTGCTAGAACTGGTGTTCTGGATTAGATACTATCAATAAATAGTGGAATACAACCCTCTCCCCAGGGAAGAGTTTTGAGCCAGGGGAAGGAATGGTAGCATTTCAGGCCTCTAAAGTCAGATGCCTGGACCTGGTCAGAGGACAACTTTCCATAAAGCAGTCCCTCTGTAGAAACTCCTGGCTCAAACCTCAAATATCAAATTCAGAAACAACCAGTCACAGCTATTAACCCAGGATCCCCTCTTCCCCCAGTGTAACTCACCAAGTAAGTTTTTGTAAGGACTGCACCTGTCCACTAGGAACAAAATCGAAACACCATCCCCCCTGCTCACCTCTCCAACCCCTGACATTCCCACTTCAGGCTGGCCCCAGACCCTGAGTCTCCTATAGCTTACCAAATGATAAGGACCACCTGAGCAGGCCATTGGCCCAGAGCCCCCTTACATAATATGGGCAAACAGGCTCCTTCAGTTCAGGAGGGTTGGCCTCTGGTACAGAGGTGGCTTTTTTCACCCCAAAGGCCCTACACAATCTTGCCACCTGGACTTCGGCAGATGACCCACAGGTGGCCAGTCTTCCAGGCCTCAGGGGAAGTCATGTCTGGTCTCTAATTAGTTTTCCTCTCAACACTTCTCTCTTCAGCTACATCCAGCTCAGTCAGGACACAAAAGCAAAGATGCTGGGTGACTTTGGTGATAGCAGCTAAATGAAAATAGAGAAGCAAAGGATTTAACAAATTGACATTTAGCTACAGCCCCAACCCATCACAAGGCTGATTTAAAACACATCTGTGGCTCCCTCCCCACATGGCCCTTGGGTACCCTGTGCCAGGTTTTGCACATCACCCGCAACAAGCCTCACTGTGTGATGCATGACTCCTTGTCTTTCCAGGTGGATTGCACTTTCAGGAGGTAGTGCTTTAACCCCAAAATAGAACTCTGGGGTTAGAACTAAAGTGGCCATGTAAAGATCAAAAAGGAAGAGGTCATGTGGGACAGGCAGGTCTCACAGCCTTCTGCAAAGCACTAGTAAAGAGGGAAGCTGTTATCCACCACCCCCACTTCTGTGCACATATGTACACACACACACATGCACGCACACAGCTACAGAGTGATGGGGCAAAGAGAAGCTCACCCAGGACATTCCGCATAAAGAGTGGCCTCTGGGACTCCGGCAGGTAAATGCCCACGAAGTACACAGGAATACCGGAGAGGGCGATCCCAATGCCGATGAGGGAATTGATGGTGTCATTGAAGAGGGGCACAATCACCAGAAACAAGGAGCATAGGCAGAACATGATGGGGAAAAACAGGCTCAGCTGAAATGGAGGGAGTGAGACATTAGGTAGCCAATATAGGGGAAGGGGATATGGGCAAGAAGGCACCTGGGGAAATAGCCCAGCCCTACTAGTTTTCTCAGAGCCACTGACCTTGAGAGGGCGGGGACGCTCAGGCTCCTTCCAGCGAAGGTAGAGCTGTCCAGCAACAGAGAGGCCCACGAAGAACCAGTAGCTGAAGCTGAAGTAGTTGATGAGCAGGAAAACATCCTCCACAATGAGGTAGATGAGGGTCATGGTGCACTAGGGAGTAGGCAGGGGGTGGGGGGTGGAGAGTGGGCATCCTCACCACCACCCCACCCAGGAGACACCAACATCCAGCAGTCAGCACCTGATCTGCTGAATGCTGATTAGCTTCACAGTATTACCTCCAGTTCTTTTCAGTGACCCTTTGACAACAGAGAGGTCCATTCTCCACATTAACCTCCAAGGTGGCACATCTCTCCCTGTTTTCTTGGGGAGCCTTTGGTATACTCAACACCTCCCTTCTTGTCGCATATATCTCAGAAACAAACCAGACTCCTTGTCCCTTCTGATGGCAAACAGCACCGCCCTCCTTACTGCGGTGCATCAACCTCCACTTGAATCACACTGTGCCTTAGGGAAGCCCACAGAGGTGGGTTCCAAACACCTGGCAAACAAAAGGGGAAAAGGCCTCCAGAAGACCATCTCATTGTTCTGGGAAGTTAAAAATGCAGTTTAGCAAAGAGGATCCACACTCCCTCAGAAGAGAAGTGTGACAGAATTTTCCCTCTGGAACAAAAGAATTCTAGAGGACATGGGGCCAGGGATTAGAGTCCAGAGAATTTCAGATTTGCTAAACTTCAAAAATGTAGAACTCTTCCTATCTATCCTTTCACCCCAGATCATCAAATGATTTAAAACAAAGAGAACCTATACTGGGGAGAGAAGGGAGGAGCCTGAACTGAGAGGCAAAAAGTGGAGTGGAGGCACCTGGCACATATTAAGCACCTTAAAATTAGCTATTATTTTTATCTGATGAAATGTGAAAACTGGGAGAAATGGATTATTCAATAAAGGCTATTGGTATAACCAGCTGGCCAGCTGAGAAAAAATTAAGTTGATCTCCACCTCACTCCATACACCAAAATATAAATTCCAGATGAATCCAAAATTTAAACATATGCAAGGAAACCATAAAAGAACTAGAATACAAGAAAAGTGAACTGTCTTTCAAATCTTGGAGTAAGGGCTTTCTCAAGGTCCCTGTCAGTCCCTTAATACCTTTTGTGCAAGTTAGAAAAAAGCGGCTCTTCTTTAAGACCCCTTCCATCTGTCAGAATACTTTCATAATTTACTGATTTTGTTGGAACAAGACACTTTATTGCCATCTACCAAAAAGCTGTCATAATAAAGTATGATAATAAATACATAAATCTATGCTGTCTACAATATGAATGGAGAACCCTAGGGCAGCTGGCTTAGCTTTTCTAAACATAATTTTTTTAAAAGGAGCTAGGAGGAAAAGGAAGGAGAAGGAAAAGGAAAAGCTGCTGCCACCATAAAAGAAAAAATAGATAAATCTTACAAATTAATCTTAATATTATTTTGCAGTTTGCCTTCTCTATACGAATATGTTTAACTATTATAATTTTAAAAATTTTAAGAAAAAGGAAGAAACATTAGCCAGGAAATATCTTCAGAAACTGGTATAGCTCCCACTCAATAATCTTCTCATTAGCCAGCAGAAGGAGCCCCTTACAGACATACCTAATCCCACCCCCTCTTAAGCAGAGCTTACATTGAACAGTAAAGCAGGGATGGGTGTAAAACGCTCAATATGGATCATGGACAAAAGGTCTGGGAGGTGGCCCTCACGGGAGCCCACGAAGAACAACCTGGAAGGACAAGAATGTGTCAGCAGAATCTTTTTTACTCACTCAGACAAACTATGCTGAGTCCCAGAGAAAAACAGGAGCTTCAGAGTATCCCCTGTCCTCTATGCATACCTAGCCCCACCTAGCCCCTCTTTACTCACAGATGACTCCACCCTCCTCAACCATGTACATCTCACCATCACCCATGATGCCCCACACCCGTCATCCACTGACACCCCATCCACCTCAGCTATGGAACCCACCATCACCCAAAGACACTTCCACTTCTCTCAACCAGAGATACCTCACCATCATCCAACAGATGCCTCACCCTACCATCACCTACTGGCACCTTGATCATTCCACCAGGAATACCCCTCTGTCACCACACAAATTTCATACCTAACACAAGGGCTTCTTTAAATAGGGCAGTCCGTTTGTTCCTTCCATATATCTTCCCTGAGCTCCTGATGAGCGAAAGGCCAGGGCATACCTGGGGTCAAAGACAAAACCCAGGCTTCCACTCTGCACCCAAAGAGCTCTACCGACTGGGAACAGACCAGTGGAGAAGTGAAACGCCACCCAGGGTAGTCAGCAGCATCATGGAGTATGCAGCACTCACCAGGTATGAGGCATAAACACGTTTCATAAGAGATGACTGCATCTGAGCTGGGGAAAAGAGTTGGAGTTTGCCAGAAGGTGAGTGGGTGGGTGGGGAACCAGCATGTGCAAAGGCAAAAGAGGCTTGGGTGTGAAAGAGTGCGGCCTCTTTGAAGGTTGGTGCCAAAATGCCTGAAGTTCCATGATAAGGTGTGTGAAGAGAGTGTTGGAAAGAACCTGCTTACAAGACCATGCTGTGGCTTTAAAGTAAGGCCATGACAAGATTGATGCCTGAGACTCTGGTGGCATCATGGAGGCTGCATTGGAGCAGGGAAAGGCTAGGGTAAGGGGGGGAAGGTCAAACAGTAAGTTCATCCACAACTGTTCCACGAGAGAGGAGGCCTGAACAGAGTGGTGCCCTGGCTGAGGAAAGAACAAGACAGTGTGATAAACTGGATCAATTTGGTGATTGTGTGTGTGTGTGTGTGTGTGTGTGTGCATGTGTGTATGAGCTAAAAGGGGTTGAGCACTAAGGGAAAAAATCAAGGGAGATACCAAGAGGCCAAGCAAGGAAGCAAAAATGTTACAACTGGAGACAAGCACATGTAGTGTGCATATTAAGTATGAGGTACTTGTGGGCCAACCAGGTGGAGCCACAGAAGTTGATGACATCACTTGCAAAGGTGTTATATAAAAAGATATTGGAGTTTGCTTAAGAGATTAATATTTTGTACTAGATAGAATGAGAAATATGGTAGAGTGGATGCTGGAAGCGGATAATGTATAGGTGAGGCAAAAATATCTTGTACAAAGCCAAAGACAGCTATATGGGTAATAAGGAAAAAGTGAAAAGGTAACACAGGCAGAAACAATTGTGCATTATCACTGAGGTTCCCTTCAAGTGCAGGTCCAAATTCTTACTCTCCCAGTCCCCAACCCCCACCCCCCACCCACATTCTGCCAATGCCATGAGATAGATGAGTGAGGTCAGAAGGCACCTACTATCTGAGGATTTTTTTTTTTAATTTTTTATTTTGAAATAATTTCAAACATATAGGACAGTTGCAAATACAATACAAACCCCATACAGACAACTCCAACACCCCCCACCCCCAGATATCCGTATTTACCAATTTTATATTTTGCTACCTTTGCAGTACCTTTCTTTCTCTTTCCTTCCTTCCTTCCTTCCCTCCCTCCCTCCCTCCTTCCTTCCTTCCTCTCTCCCTCCTTCCCCCTCTCTTTCTTTCAACTATATCTATTATCTTTCTACCAATTATCTATCTACCCATTTATCATCTTCTGAAAATCTGAGAGCAGGTTGCATATATCATACTCCTCGAACTCACAACACTTCCATGTACATTTCCTACGAACAAGGATATTCACTTATGTCATTAACTTAACTGCAGTTAATTCAAGAAAATTAATATGGATATAACGCTTAAATTCTATATTCCAATTTTTCCTTATGCCCCCTTTGGGCTTTTCTCCTCCATTCTTAGATCCACTCCAGTATCATATATTGCATTGATTGTCATTAACTCTTAATTAACTCTTTTTTTTTTTAAATTAACTGCATCAAAAAAAAAAAAATTTTTTTTAAAGATATACAATAAAAAAAATTTCAAACAAACCACAACAAGGGAGCAAGAAAAAGACAACTAACCTAAAACAACCACTCTACTTACCACACGTTCCCACTCTACCCCAAGAAAACAACCCAATACAGCAACATTTCTGTGAACTTGTTCCCACCACACCCACCAGAAACCAACAAAACATAGATATTCCTGGGCACCCCCAGAATGTTAAATTTACCCACAATAGCTTATCTGTTCTTATTGGGTTATCGTTCCCCCTTCATTAATTGCTCTCTATCACTAGTTCCCTTACATTCTACATTATAAACCATTTATTTTAGGAGTGTGTTGTTTAACCTCCAGGTGTTTGTGAATTTTCTAAGTCTCTGATGGTTATTGACTTCTAATTGTATTCCATTGTGGTCAGAGAATGTGCTTTGAATAATTTCATTTTTTAAAAATTTACTGAGGCTTGTTTTATGTCCCAGCATATGGTCTACTCTGGAGAAAGTTCCGTGATCACTAGAGAAGAATGTGTATCCTGGTGATTTGGGATGTGATGTTCTATATATGTCTGTTAAATCAAATTCATTTATCAGATTGTTTAGGTTTTCAATTTCCTTACTGGTCTTCTGTCTGGTTGATCTATCTATAGGAGAGAGTGATGTGTTGAAGTCTCCCACAATTATTGTGGAAACATCCACTGCATCCTTTAGTTTTGCCAGTGTTTGTCTCATGTATTTTGTGGCACCATGATTGGGTGCATAAACATTTATGATTGTTATCTCTTCTTGTTGAATTGCCCCTTTTATTAGTATGTAGTGGCCTTCTTTGTCTCTCCTAACATCCTTGCATTTAAAGTCTATTTTATCTGAGATTAATATTGCTACTCCTGCTTTTTTTTTTGGCTGTAGATTGCATGAAATATTTTTTCCATCCTTTCACTTTCAATTTCTTTGTGTCCCTATGTCTAAGATGAGTCTCATGTATGCAACATATTGACGGTTCATATTTTTTGATCCATTCTGTAAATCTGTATCTTTTAACTGGGGACTTTAATCCATTTACATTCAATGTTATTACTGTGAAGGCATTTCCTGAATCAGCCATCCTATCCTTTGGTTTATGTTTGTCAGATATATTTTTTCCATCTCTCTCTTAATGCCCTTTAATGAACCAATACTGAATCTCTTTAGTACTGAACCTTGCTCCATCTCTCTCTCTCCTTTCTTTGTTTCTCTGTCGGTAGGGCTCCCTTTAGTATCTCATGCAGGGCAGGACTTTTATTAGCAAAATCTCTCAGCATTTGTTTGTCTGTGAAAAATTTAAGCTCTCCCTCAAATTTGAAGGAGAGTTTTGCTGGATAAAGTATTCTTCGCTGGAAATTTTTCACTCTCAGAATTTTAAATATGTCATGCCACTGCCTTCTCGCCTCCATGGTGGCCGCTGAGTAGTCACTACTTAGTCTTATGTTGTTTCCCTTGTATGTGGTGAATTGCTTTTCTCTTGCTGCTTTCAGAACTTGCTCCTTCTCTTCAGTATTTGACAGTCTGATCAGAATATGTCTCAGAGTGGGTTTATTTGGATTTATTCTACTTGGAGTTTGCTGGGCATTTATGCTTTGTGTATTTATATTGTGTAGAAGGTTTGGGAAGTTTCCCCAACAATTTCTTTGAATACACTTTCTAGACCTTTACCCTTCTCTTCCCCTTCTGGGACACCAATGAGTCTTATACTTGGATGTTTTATTTTATCTATAATATCCCTGAGGTCCATTTTTATTTTTTTCCCCATTCCTTCTTTTGTTCTTTCATTTTCCATTCTGTGGTCCTCGAGGTCGCTGATTTATTGTTCAGTTTCCACTAGTCTTGTACCATGAGTATCCTGAATCTTTTTAATTTGGTCAACAGTTTCTTTTATTTCCCTAAGATCATCTATTTTTTTATTTACTCTTGCAATTTCTTCTTTATGCTCTTCTAGGGTCTTCTTCATGTCCTTTATATCCTGTGCCATGCTCTTCTTCATGTCCTTTATATCCTGTGTCACGCTCTCACTGTTTGTCCTTAGTTCTTTGATTAATTGCACCAAGTACTGTCTCTTCTGATCTTTTGATTTGGGTGTTTGGGTTTGGGTTATCCATATTGTCTAGTTTTATCAAGTGCTTTAAAATTTTCTGTTGTTTTTGGCCTCTTGGCATTTGCTTTACTTGATAGGGTTCTTTTAGGATATGTAGGATTATTCAAAGATGAATCTCTAATTTGTCAGATCTATAGTTTGGTGACGTACACTTTCTCTAACTAACCAGCAGATGGCATCCATGAGTCACCTATTCCCCTCAAGTCAGTTCTCCCCAATTTTGTCTTTGTGGTGTGTGGGGGTCTGATTCTTGTGGGGTCCAATTGGTGCATTAAGTTTGGGTGTGTTGTTGGTGCTGTCCGCCCTGAATGTGGGGCATGTGTCTAAGCAGTTAGGGAGGGCAGCTTTAATCAAACCTCCCAGGTGTTCCTGGAGATTTAAGGCTATTTTGCAAGAGTCTAAACCTTCATTTCAGTCTCGCCACAGATTGTGTCTGCTGCTAACCCACAAGTCCTTGGTATTGGCGTATGGTCCCTGGGATTTCCAAGTGGGTTCCGCTTCCAAGCCGTGCCCTGCTAGGGCCTCTGCTGAGGGAAGGTTGTGCTATGTCTCAAGTGCACACCGTCCCTCAAGGGAAGTTCTGGGCCGCTGGCCGTGTAGGGGCATTCCCAGCCTGCTGAAAGGATAGCTGAATGGGCCATGTTAATTTCCCCTTTTGCACAGCTCTGCCTTCCCAGCTCTGGGACAATTAGCTGTGGCTGCACAAAAGGCTACTGTCCATGCCTGATATTGTGACGTGTACGTGTGTTGCTGGAAACACTTCCTGTCACGCTGGGTTTTTTGGCGCGGCTCTGGGCTGTGGCTCCAGCGCTGGGCAGGAGCATTCCCAGCGTGCTGGGAAGATGGCTGCAAGGGGCATGGTTTTTTCCCCTTTTGGCTAACCTCTGCCTTCCTCACTCGGAGACAATTAGCAGCGGGTGCACGAAACGCTATCGTCCACGCCAGATTCTGAGGCATTCACACAGCCTATTCCTGCCATGCTTCACTGTGCAGTTCTCGCTGCCATATCTGCAGCTGCTTTTGGGTTTTTTTAAAAAAAGAACTAGTCTGCCTCCAAATGCCAACCCTCAGTTTCCCCACACCGCAGCATGGCTGCCGGATATTCAGCGGCTTACTCACTCGTTTCAGAACACAGACTCCCGGTTTCACCAAGTGCACAGTCCCTGCGGATTTAGCAGAACTTGTCCAGCTGGAACTGGTGTTCTGGGTCACTTTCTGGCTTTTATCTAGTATTTTTCATGGAGGTGTTTTTTTGCCCTGTCTCTCCTAGCCGCCATCTTAGGTTCTCCGCTCCTATCTAAGGATTTATTTCAGCGCAACTGGGATGTCTTGGGACTCCAGCAAGGGTGAGGCTATGGGAAACATCATATTTTGGGGAAGGGAGGGCAGCCTGGAAAAGCCACATCGGGGGCAACCTTGACCACACCAGGCTGAGGTGAGAGAAGATGACCCTGTATTCCTTTACACGGCCTTAATCTAATACTCCGGTTGCCCCAGGGAGACCCCAAGTACATGGACTGGGGTGTCAAAACCAGTAAGAATAATGAATAGGAAAAAACTACTTCTTTTACTGATTTACCTTCTGTCTGTTCATTTGGCAAATATTTACTGAATGCCTATTACACTACTGGTCCTGAAGACACCAACATTTATCGGGGAGAGGAGGAGAAATCAGGAAAGACGCCCTCTTCTCAGGTATCAGTGTCACTGAAGCCACAGGAAATGGTCAGCATCACTTGTTTCAGAGGTCCCGTAGACAAGAATTGAAAGCAGTCTATAAGAGGTCACTGGTACCCTTAATAGAACATTTTCCAGGTAGTAGAATCCAAACTATCACCAGTGAAATGAATGAAAGCTGAAATGCAGACTACTCCCTCAAGAAGTGTGTCTCAGGGGAAGAAGAGAGATGGGAAAAGCTGTTTTGTGACTTTTGTAAAAGGAGATGAGAGAAGCTCATAAAGAGCTGGCTCTTAAAATCAGCCACCAAAGAGAAGGGCCAACAGATGAAGCAAAGTGCTGAAGATGCTGGGGTGTGCTGGAACCCTGAGCCTAGCAGCAGTCAGTCTGGAAAGGAGGAACCGCCCCTTTCTCTGAAACTACGACTAGTGCTCTTATTGAATAAGTCTGCAGAGAGAGGACCAGCCTACCTGATGGCCTCAGTGTTATCTGTGATATGAGCGGCAGAGTCATCCTGCAAATAGTACCAATATCCGGTACACAGCAAGTACTCAGTAATCATTTATTGAAGGAATGAATCCTGGGGCAGTGGGGAGCTGCAGCATAACTCCACCCTACTGCCTTCCTCTCCTGCATTTCTTACCAACCTGCCCTCCCCCTAGATGGAAAGAGGAGCTACCAGTATACAAATGCTTGTACAAAGGCAAACAGATGCATGCACATGCACACACACACACACACACACACACACACACATTCTGTATGCCCAAGAGAGGGAGAAGGGAGAAGAGAGGCTCGTATAGGCTCACCTAGAGCCCCAGAGAATTAAATATTGCAGTCTGCTATCAGTGAAGCAGAGACACTGTACCTTGATGAAGCAAAGATAGATGCATTGAGGCCTCCAAAGCAGGACAGGGCAACAGCAATGGGGATGGCCCAGCTGAACATGCCAAACGTCTGGTCAGCAAATGTCTGAGGACAGAGCAGAGAAGGGGCACTCAACACAGAGCAGGATCTCATAAGCCTCCTGAATCTATGCTCTCAGGATAAATGCAATTTCTGCTCAGCAGCCCAAACCTCTGGCCCAAGCCTATCACCTCACCCTGCAGAGCTGGAGTGGCTGCAGAGAGGCTAGGCCATTCAGCCTATCATGAGTATCATGAGATGATGAGGCAAACGGATCCCAAGAGACTCACCACAGCCACAGCATCACTGTCAAGGACATCTGAAATGCTCAGCACCGTGTAATAGGCCACGTTGGTCAGGATGTAGATGAGCGTCACGATTGGCATAGAAATCCCAATGGCCAGGGGCAAATTTCTGTCAGAAAGTGAGATAGGACTACCTAGAACCAATCTCTTCTTGGGGTCAAAGTTTACCCATTCTCCATTGGGATTTTTGTGACATTTAACAGGTCACTGGCCCCAGGTATTTGAAGCTGACTCCTCTTACCCATGCGGCCTAGGGTAGGTACGCATCCCATGCCCAGGGCTCTTTCTACTGAGACAGAGACCCTTCTCTGTGAAGAGAGTTCATGGTCAACATTTGATCCTCACTACAGTGGGACCACTATGTCCCACTAAGAAAGAGCAGTGACCCAAGGAACTGGAGGTTGGACTGGGGACCTGGCTGGCCAGAACAAGCTTCTGGCTCCCCAGGCTTCAGCCTCCATGCCAGAATGCAAGGTACTAATATCGCAGCCCCAGTTGGGACTGCTTGCTGGCCATCAAAGGACCTTTCCTCCTGGAAAGACCCTGGGGATCCTCCAGTGTGAACATGAGGGTGGGTGCCAAGGGTTTTCCCTGCCTTCACTCACTCCCACCTTAGCCCCCAGTGCCTCCTAGCTGGAGGAAGGGGAGCAGGGAGGTGGGGGAATGAGTGATAGAGGGATAAGGGGAGGGGGGGTGGAAAGGGCAACTGTACCCTCTATCAGCAGGAGTTCCAGCCAAGTTGGGGAGTAAGAGTGTGATCCCGCCTTTACCTTTCTGGGTTTTTGATTTCTTCTGTTACAAAATTAAGGGTGTCCCAACCTGAGTAAGAGAAGAGGGCAGAGTAGAGGGCAAGAGAGAGATCTCCCAAATCCCAGGAGGAACCCTCAAAGGCATCCTGAAAGTGCTCAGAGTGTCCTGTGAGGGCAAAGGCAGGGGGGTGGTTCAGAGAGAATGAAGGGGTTAGAAAAAGATGTGGGGAGAACAGATAGAGGGTATAAGGAAAAGAGGAAGGGGAAGGATGGGGGGAAGGAAGGGAAGATAGATCAAAGGGGAATACGGAGAGAAAGACAGGAAGAAACAAGGAAAGAAAGGAAAAACAAGAGGGCAGGGGAAAGAGGAAAAAAAAAAATACAATTTAACGCCGGAAGAACAACCACTACCAGCTCCCTGCACTTTACACCCACCCACCCTCTCAGGAAAGTTTATATTCCTAGTAAAACTAGGCAACCTCAGAAAAACAAGGGCATTCCTAGCTGCCTCTGATATGACAATACCTTTTCCAAAGCCCTAACAAATTTCCAGTTCCTATAGGCAACAATCACAGCAGGCCACAGACATTCTCCCTTTTTAGAAAAAACCTACTTTCTCAAAAAGTAGTCATTTTTCATTAACAACCAGACCTTCCCGTGGAGCTACCTCTTTTGGCTCAGAGAACTGCACAATTTCTGCAAATGAGTTCATCAGTCCCATGGAGAGAACTCTGTTGCTCTACTTGCGGTGGCTATGGTTGCCCAGAACAGGAAACCCCAAGCTGTATAGGGACTGAGGTCTTCTTATCTCTCACCGGGCTGAGTGAGGCCTGGGCCACCTCTACCTATCAGAGCCCAGGGATTAGGAGGCTCTGCTCCCCAGGCAGCCCAGGCCAGGCACCTGCCATTCTCCTTGGAGGCCTCCAGGGACCACATACCTGAGAGCCCAGGGAGCAGCACCCAGATGCCCAGGGCAGAGGCCTCTGGAAACACGGGATTTTAACAAGACCCAGGTTTCTAAGGAAGCCTGCTGTCACCCCCTGCAGAAAGCATAGATCTCTCAATGTGGAAAAAAAAAGGGGGGGGGGGGCTAGATGTACAGCCAAGAAAAGGGAAAACAGAAATCTACCCCCTAGGGTGTCATCATCACACGCAAGGCACAGATCTTGAGGGGAATATTACACAACTAAACAGTTGAACCCCAAGATGCTCTTCAGACTCCAGGAACATCCAGGTGGCTGGCTGTACTAGCCCCTGGGGGCAATTGCACAGAGGTGCTGAACCAGCTGCCTAAGAATGACCTAGGATGCTTCTTTAAAAACACAGCTTTTTAGACTTCAAACCAACCAGAGTTTGCCTCAACAGGTCTGAGATGTGGTCTCAGCTCCCCAGGATTGTAAACACAGCAAGTTTGGAAACTGATGACCTAGAGAACTGGGTGTTAAGTGGTTGCAAAATCCTTGGCCAAAGATACCTCAGGGCTTCTCTAAGGGCTCGGGATTTCTTGGCAGTCCTGTTACCCTCGCTGTCAATCTGCTCTGACTCAGGAATGAAAAGCTTTCTAAAGGCAACATGCAAGAAACACAGTGCCAAGCTCACAATATTTTAATATTTTGCTGAGAGTTGGCTTTAGGAGGTAATGCTTAATAAGAATAACTCCAGGTGAAAAGTAAAGGATGCAAAATAACCACCCATTTCCACACTCCACCGGCCCCTCCCACACACCCTTGAGGAAGGCCAAGTCTTCCTACTGGCTACCTGGCAGCCACAGACTAAAAACAGGAGATAGGGCAGGACTCACTCTATCCCCAACAATTAATTTCATGACCCAAGCATCAAGTCTCCTAGACCCTGGGCTGGCTTCCTGCAATGCTCCCAGCCTCCATAAAGCAAGAGCAGCCGTGAGGGAGGGGCTGACTCATGGCCAGTTTGGCCAAGCCTGGCCCCAGAAGCCCAGGAATAGATCTTTCTCACTCAGTGACACACTCTAGCTTGTACATAACGAGCTGAGCAGTAAAGCTAATTCTGACATCCTCAGGAAAACAAGGGGGGCTCCTGGGAACATCCACCCTCCTTCCCACCACAGGCTCCTCTTACCCTGGCACAGTTTAACAAGGCCCATGGCAATGATGGCAATGAGCGCTAGGACCTTGGCGTATGTGAACGTATCCTGCACACGTGTGCCCCACTTGACATAGGCACAGTTCACAAATGTCAGCAGACCTAGGAGGAAAACCAGGGAGAGAGCATAAGGTCAATGACAAGATTGAGCCGAGGGCACGGAGGCCTGACCTCTTTAGAGAGAGCCTCATTTCTGTCCTTTCTGCCCAAGGCACAGGGGCCACAGTACCATGAGAACCAGAATAGGCAAATGGGGGATACCCGCCACCTACTCTCACTAAGAACACCCATGAGTGTCCAGTCACTGTTGACAAGATACAAAGGCATGCGTTAACACATATTCATATGTTCTGATACCCAGAACCACTCTAGAAATTCACCCCAGGCCTAGGTATGGCCGACTTCACCTACTCCTCCCCACCCGGACTCCCATGATTTCAAACCACAAGAGGCACAAGACCTCTCCATGGCCAAGATACAGGGTGGGAACAAGAGAAGCCTATCAATAAATAAATGCAGGTGGCAGATGGCTTAGCAATTAGAGGGATAATATTTTGCATGTTAAATGGTTTTGTTTTGTTTTGTTTTGTTGGGGAAAAAAAAAGCTTGTTATGTGCCTGACATTTTCACATACATTCTCATTTAATTCTCACAACCCCCAAATACTGATAATCCTATTGCCATTTCATAAATGAGGAAACTGGAACCTGAGGTTGGCCTAGAGAGGCTAAATGTGACGCCCAAGCTCATGCGGACTCCACTGACTCTTCTCCCACCTCCATTCTTATCTCAATTCTTACTAAGGTCCATGGAGAATTGAGCTCACTTGCGTGTTCCCCAGGCTTGTGTTAGCACCGTTGGCTTTAAGTTCACCTCCTTAGGCACCTCAGCAATATTTGGGCCCTGTGTTGAGTGAGGGCCTCAGCACATTGCCCCTGCGAAACTGGGACTGCTGTGATCCATGAGGAAGACACAAGAATGGTATCCAAGGATTCCATAGCAAAAGGGGACACAGTGACACTTCTAAGCACTGCCTCTAATCTCCAAAACTAGAATTTTTGTGTGCTATATATACCTTTATTCTTTTGGGTCCATCCTCCAGTCCACCTCCACCTATTCCTACCCATTTTGCATCCTCCGCTTCAGCCAGACTCTCTTTACATGTGCCAGATACGCACATAAAAGAAATGTCCTCCTCTCCTCCTGCCATAGACAACAACAATTCTCACTTTCAAGGTCTTGCTCAGCCCCCTACCACCTCTGTAAAACATGCCCCAAATATACCAGCCAGCCCCTCCCGGAGCTCTCTCTCCCCTGAATTCTATGGTCACATGGACACCTGTCTCAAGTAGGCCTCTCCCTCGGGTATTATGGCTCCTGCCTCCCCAGGAGGTCGCAAATTCTCAGAAGGCAAGAAAAATAAATTGTTTTCTTAAGCTCCACTGCCAAGAGAAGAGGAGAACTGATGAATTCTGGCTGGAACCAAGATGGTGATGACTTTCACTTAACTGCCAATACCCTTCATCCACTCAAATGGAAAGGAGTGCTCAGGACCATGCTATGGAAATAAACACAAGTGGCTAAACAGCCTCACAGTGCTTCAGGAGCTCTCACTCAAAACGCTGGCAAATGAGACAGGTGCTTACTAGCCAATCATATGGGGGGGAGGGGGCCGTGTTCTCGGGGGAGGGCAGAAGCCCACAGTAATGCATGCTGCAGGCAGACCTTCCCAGGGAGCTGCACTGCTGATCAAAGTTCACAAGTAAGGCTAATCCTAAATCAGCTAACACAAGGATTACCAAATTAATAGCTACTAGTAATCCACAGACTCCTGTGCAATACAGTAAGCATATCTGGAGATGCCTGCCCAGTCCCTTCTTTTAAATTGCACCCACCCCCTTCTCTATCATGGCTGATCAAATCAGTGGCAGTGGTAGACACTAGACTCAAGGTGAGCCTGTTAAGATTGTGTCTCCCAGGAACATGGAATCAGAGCACTGAGACTGAATCTAACAGTAGCACGCAACAGGGTTGGGAGTCACATCCAGTCAAAGGCACACACAAGCATAAAGTAGAGAACACCAACCACAAGTAAGCAGTGGAAGGAAGCAGAACCGCAAAGCAAAGCAGAAGTGAGAGGGTGTGCAGCCTGTGAGAAACAGACAGAGAAAGGAAGATCCAGAAATATATAGGAAGACAGATAGAGAGACAGACAAGGAGACAGAGACAGAGAAGGGGACAAAGAGAAAGACAAGAGACATAGAGACGGAGACAAGGAGCCATATAAAAAGAATGGGACAAAAAGAGAAACAAGATGAATATACATGTGGAGAGAGACTGCCTGACAACTTTCTGGCTGTGCTCACTGTGCTGCTTGTTTGTAAGACCAAGATGTGGCTGCAGTCTGGGGAAGAGAAGCTAATCCCCACATCCCTCTCACCTCTGTTCCTTCTCTTTCCCTTTATACTGATACAGATTTCTCCCAGGACTTGGCCCTCTCTGAGCATAAGTAAATGTTGCGTAAGGTGGGAATTCAATGAGTATGTGATAAACGAATGAACAAAGGCAGCTCCTCCTGGAAGACCCTTCAGTGCTCCTTCCAAAAGACCAGCTGGGAAGACACACAAGCATCTGGTCATAGTGGTTGCCTCTAGGGAGGAAGACTAAAGGTCTGGAGAGGCAAGAGGACTTTCTCTAGTGTGTGTGTGTGTGTGTGTGTGTGTGTGTGTGTGTATGTATATGTGTGTGTATCTATATAGATAGATAAATAGATAGATATTACACTGGCTTATTTAACATATGCATATGCTTCTCCATAAAAATAAAATTAGCTAATTTACAACAATTTGTAGCTAGAGAGCAGGGCCAAAACTCAGTTAAGGCAAGTGAGGTGCCTAGGGCACAACACTTAAGCATTTAAGGAGGCACTCACTCTTAGGGGACCACTTGCAAGAATCTGAGAGTGAGTGCCTCCTTAAATGTTGCACCCCAGTTTCCTTGCTTGCCTCAAACTAGTTTCAGCCCTACCAGAGAACAGAGAGTTCTGAGAATCTACCAAGAATCTACCAAGAAGAAGCCGGGTCCCCTGACTGGTTTCTTGATTCTAATTAAGAAACAAAACCTCACATCCTGATCCCCGCCCCTCTGTGCTTCCCATAAACTCCCAGCCCCACCTAACAAGCCATAGGTTCTATCAGGGCTCAACCAACACAACAGGGCTGGGTTTTGGGGTCAGGTTCTCAGATTCATTAGGCATCCAGCCCTTCCCTCTTCTTCTGACCTCATTTCCTCGTTGGACATGCCTGTACCAATCAGTGTGGGAAACATGTGAGTGTTCAAGGCTTTTTAGGCACTTGTAGCTGAGAACAGCCTACTCACAATATCAGATCCTGCCCCAATCACAAAGCAGAAACAAATCCCCAGAGTCCTCTGTGGTGTAAACTGCTAGTTATCTTCCAGTATCTGTTCTTCCCCTTTTCCTTAATAATAGAAATTTTAGCTGCTCAAAACAAAGATGACATTTCCCAGCCCCTCTTGCAGTTAAGTATGGCTGTGTAACTAGATTCTGGCCCAGAGAAGTAAGCAAATGTTTCATATAAGAATGGAAGTATCTTTGAAGGGAGGGGTTTTCCCCTTTTTTTGTCCTTCCTGCCAGCTACAATGCAGACATGACAGCTGGAGCTTGAGTAGCCATCCTTGGCCACCCGGCAGAAGCCATATGCTGATGATGGCAGAAGGAAGAAACCTGGCTTTATGAAGATTTTATGAAGCTGTCCTACTATAACCGAGAAGTTAGGATTTAGGAGATGATTATGATTACTGAATCATTATATAGATTTTTAACTTCCTGGTATATTAGAGTAGACACCTTTAACATGCAAGAGAAATAAACATCAACATGTTTCAGCCACGTTGCTTTGAGTTTTCTGTTGTTTGCAACCCAAACGAATCCTGGGTTAGGGATATCCTCTGACAGAACTGAACTTCTACCTCTCATAATCTCTTTCCGATGAGATGACCTGGCAATCTGAAGTTACAGTCCCAGCTATGTTGATAGTCACAGCTCCCCTTCCCCTCAGGCAACAGAGAGGGGAAGAAATCTTCCAACTCCTCCCACAAACAGGCTGGGTATAACCCAGGAGCATTCAAGGACAGAGAAGAGCAATGTTACACAATAACAACCAAAAAAGCGGGAAAGATGTAGAAAAAACAATACCTGCAAGTCTGTTGGGAGGAAAATGCTCTACAACAATCCAGGGGAGATAAAACCCCTGAAATTGAAGATCCTGGAATCAGTAGCTACCTTCTGGAATGCGTATGAGCATGTAATGTACATGCCTTTTTAAGACGCCTCCTTGTTTCTACTTAGTCTTATTATCAAAACATAGAAAGGTCAGAGCCAAGAGTTGACCAACTAAGGTCAAGAACTAGTTCTCCCAAGGCCTATGTCACATGAAATCAACAACAGACCCAAGTAGGGGAGAGTATCCTTCCTACTCAGAACCCTGACCAGGCCTGAGTCCAAGACAGCAAGAGACAAAAGAAAGATGTGCAGGGCCTACGGCCCTACAGTGTTTCTTTATGCAGTCATCTCCAGCCTCCGACCTGGCAGTCTCCACCGACTTCCTCCTCCTCCTCCTCCTCCTGCTCACAGTCAGCCTAACCAAAAAACCGTAAGGGGGAATGGGGTCTCAGCCTTGAGCAGGTGCCAGGGCTTTGGAGACACTGCGTCAGTGGTAAGCTAACTTCCATGCTGGAAGTACTCAAGGCAAATGATGTGTACAGGCCTACACCACATGCAGGATCCCTAAGTCACAGCCCTGAAAGACAAATGGACTATAAAAACCCAAGCCAGAAATACCACCCCTTCTTCAGTCAAATCAAGTACTCTTACAGTGTTGGATACCTGGGTTACAGAGAAAACCTGGCCAGATAGAGAACCATGTACCTCAGAACTGCCATTTCCGCCTACAGTCCCATAAATTACTAATAACCCCTAAATAACCCAAGGCTCCATCCAAACACAGATTTCAAGATCCCAGAACACATATGAGCAGAGAATGCCTTAGGATAGAGTTTCTCAACCACAGCACTACTGACATTTGGGGCCAGACAAGTCTTTGCTGTGTTGGGGGGTGGGGTGGGGGGCTGTCCTATACACAGTAGGATGTTTAGCAGCATCTCTGGCCTATACTCACTAGATGCCAGAAGCAACCTCGCTCCCCAACTGTGACATCAAAAATGTCTTCAAACATTGCCAAATGTCCCCTAGAGGGCAAACTCATCTCTGGTTAAAAACCACCACTCTAAGACAATGAGTAGTTAAGACCTGAAATTCCAAAAAAGCTGCTTGGCTCTCCCTGCCAGTGTAACCTGGAACTGGAATGGAGAGCAGCCTGAAAGCAAGGATCTGAAACCCCAGTGTCTCCAGGGGCCAAGAAGGTAATACAAATGAGCAATGGCAAGAAAATCTGGGTACAACACAAGAGGGAATGGAGGGACTGTAGTGTACTGGAGAGTACATAGTCCATTTAAATGGAGCAACTACCACTCCTGATTGTGTCAGGCAGGAACCTGGGTCCAGGGTTGTCTGAACTTCTGAGTTTTCAAGAGAAAGGGCAAGTCCTCATTTCCAAGTGTTGGCAACTAACTCAAAATTATTTAGAACACTATACAAGCCAAACCCAATATATCTGTGGGTCAAGTCTGGCCCATGAGCCAACAGCTTACAGCCTTTGCCCTAGAGTTGGTTATATAGAAGCTGCCCAGGCTCTTCCTTCTTAGATGGAATTTTAATTGTCTAGGAAACATAGCCGTAACTTCTTTATGCAGTCTCCCAACCAACAAGCAGGACTCTTCTCATGTCTCAATTTCAAGACTAACTTAATTCACCTATCCTACCCAAGCCTCACCCTGGATTCTGTGCTGATCTTTGGTTTTTTGTTGTTGTTGTTGTTTTAAACTAATTACAACTGAATTGGTTTCTTCCAATTTATGTCTCTTGAGAGCAGACTGCTCCCACCACTACCCCTGCCCAAAGAGACACCATCCCAGCATGTTCCAGCTTTGTGGGAGGACCCATCAGCCTGATTCTACAACCTAAAGCCCAGTTGGTTAGGGTGGGACATGATTTTATGAACTGGCCCTCTAACACGAGTTCCTGTCCTCAGGTCTGGGATCTGGTACAGATGGCTTGCAGAAATTCAGATCCTTAGTAACCTAGGTAAAAGAACATACTGAATGAAGAAGCCATAAGATACCATGACTTCACATTTCTAAAAGGTCAGGCCTCTCCTCCAATCAAGAAATTGGGATGGGATTCCTAAGTACAAAAACAATGGCAAAAATCATAAAAGAAAAACAAAGGATTTGACAAATCAAAATAAAAAACTTATGTATTATATAAATTTCACCTCAATAAAAAGAGAAAAACCTTCTTGCTATCAAAAAGTATATAATGAGGTATCCTTTGACTTGGTTATTCTAAGAGTCCACCCTAAGGCCATTACGGGGCCAATGTACAGGTATTCTCAGACATCTATGATAGAAGCACTCATACAACCTTCTAGAAAGCAACTGGGCAACACATGGAGGGCCTTAAAATGGTTTATTTCCTAAGACACAGGGATTTCCCTCTATCCTAAGAAAACATTCAGAAACTCTGAAAATGATTTATGTACAAACAACCACATAGCACTATTATTTATAATAATATGTAGAATACTTACTATATGCCAGAGAGAGAGAAACACTATACATATACTGATTCATCTATTCCTCACAACAACCTTTTCAGATAGGTACTATCAATATTCTCAAGAACACCAAGGCAGCAGTTAACTAACTCCCCCAAAGTCAACAGCTAATAAATGAAGAAGCTGGGAATCAAAACCAGTCTGGCATCAGAGTCTATGATCTAACCACTATGCAACACTGCCTGAAATAGACTTGGGTGTTCCCAAAGCACGTCTAAGATTATTTGATGAAAGGGAACACTATTAAAGAAAAGAAGCAGGTTACAAACTACAGGAGTATGATCTTTTTAATATAATAGATATACACAGAAAAAACAATGGAAGGTATTTCACCCAAATAGTAACAATGTTTCTCTAGGAGGTAAAATCAAGTGATTCTAATTTTAATTTCCTTCATCTATTGTTCTACATTTTCAAATAGTCTATAGGTTAATGTATTACTTTTTTCTAATTTTGTCTTTGTTATGAAAACAATAAAAAGTTTTAAAAAGAGATAAAACTCAATCCATATAAGACTTTTTAAAAATGTCTTTTCATTCTTTTTCCATACACTTACATATTTTAACATGTTTTTAATTGTGTATTAATACATGTACTGCTTTTTAATTAAAAAAACATTACTTTTAAAAATGTTTTTGAAGAACAGTTCATGAAATGGGGAAAAATATAAATATAAATTATGATCCCAATTTTATAAAAGAAAGAAGTGAAGGCAATATCGAAGTATAAAAAGTGCTCAATTCTTGGTGGTACATTATGGGTGGTAAACTTTAGGTTAATTTAATTTTCTCTTAAGGAACATGTGTTACTTTTATAATCAGAAAACTACCTCCTTTTTTTAGAGAGCTCAGTCAGGCCACAGATCCCCTGGAAAACCTAGTCAGACAAATACCTGAGCACACACCTTTCCTCCTCCCCGGGTATGCTTCCCCCTCCCCACCCCAGGAGATAGGGAGGGGTTAAATTTAACATTGTCTTTAACAGATTCCTTCAAGTTAGGAGGCATGGTGTACTTTGCAATCCTTTATTGCTAACTCCACAGTACTCTTAGGCTATTTTTAACACTGTGGATGAACTACATATACTGCCAAAACTTTCACAAGCAGAGATACGGAAAGAACAGAGTCTAATTAAGTGCCTCTGGCAGCACAGTGCCTAGGAGCAAAATGAATTCTGGGGCCACTCCTCAGCTAAACTACTAGCTCTACAAGGCTGGGCAGATTCACAGCACTCTTGTGTCCCTTTCAGTGATTTCATACAAAATCCCTCCTATCCACCTCATAAGAGAAAAAGTAAAATAAAGAGGGATCCACTGGGATATCTCAGGTTCTGTTCTCAGAAACCAAAATATGGGACAGAAGCCACCCTCCTCTCACCAGCTGTAGGCACAGCTTGTTTACAAAGTCAGTGTAAAGAAATCCAAACACCAGAGGGAAAATGCCATATTGGTGTGCACCTGCTGTTAAGAACAAGCTGCAGAGAGTGGCAGTGGCAGGAAGGAGGGGTCTTGTGGGCCTGAAGGGTAATGTCTTGTCCGACACCTATTTCCTTACCAATGCTTTTAAACTGTTTTATGATGAGAAAGTGGGAAGCAAAAACAACTCTTTTTTTTTTTAATAGCAGCAGAAAAAAGGCCTCAGCTCTATTTTTTTTTTTTCTGGATTAAGTTACCTTACTGATGCTGACTCCAATCAAAATACCCGCCAAGACAAATATAAGACACCTACTTTTCCACAGATGGAGTCAGAACACAGGGGCAGCCAACAGTAGAAGGCATGTGGGTACCAAAATCCATGAACAGGTTCAACCTTCCCCCATCCCCATCTCTCAGGATCAAATGACTGGTGAAATTACTTCTCCAAAAGGCAAAATGCCCCCTCTCCCCATGCTGTTCAAATATAAGGTACCATTATTAGAGTAACCCCGCACCCCCACACACTCCCCAACTCAGCCCCCAAACTTACATACGCAAGCAGCAGCAAGGAGACGGCAGGCCAGGTATGGGGCATCACAGGTGGGAAAGGAGGGCTGAATGATGTAGTTGGCAAAGGTGATGGCGATGATGGCCTGACTGGTGGGCTCAACGATGAGTAGTGAGGCCCACAGGCGGATGAAGGCAATGAAGCCCCCAAAGGCCTCCAGAATATAGGCGTAGCTGGCTCCTGACTTGGTGATGGTGGTCCCCAGCTCCGCATAGCAAAGGGCACCCACAACGGAGAAGAGCCCGCCGATGGCCCACACCACCAGCGACAACCCATAAGAGGCAGTGTATACCAGCACACCTTTGGGTGAGACAAAGATCCCTGAGCCAATCATGTTGCCCACCACCAGGCTGACCCCATTCAGCAGGGAGATTTCCTTCTTCAGCTGCATAGTTTCCGAGGACCTTTGCTGAGGCATGCTGACATCTTCTTCCACACTAGGCCGGCTTGCCTCTGGGATGAGATGGTAGGTGGATGTGGGGTTCCCCAGCTCCCTGGCTTCCATGGTAAACAGTTCCTGCACACCTCTGTCTACTGTGTCCTGGCAAAGAATACATGCATGTTAGTCTAGGGCAGAAGCTGGTGAGGCTCTGGTTTAGACCTGCAAAGCAGGCAGATCTCCAGGACACCCCCACCCATTCCTGCTCACTTCCTCCTAGGGACAGCACGCCTTGCATACAGCCCTAAATGCAGGGGGCCTGTCTCAGTTCCCACCACAGGACCCAGGGAGATAGAGGTAGAGAGAACTCCATTGCTTTTAAGAAACACACCATGAGAACTCTGGCATGATATGATAGCAACTTCCAAGTTTTCCTGCTTGCCACCAGAGTGGGACTGACTTTAGGTTGGTCCATGTCATGGAGTCTCCTGAGGTGCAGGTTTTGTTCTGTTCTTACCAGCTTCAAACCCACAACCCTGCCTAGCAGAGAAGACTAAAGTCCCTGCACCTAGTACACAGCCCTCGCCAGCCTAAGAGACCTCTTGCTGTCCACACGCAGGTAATCTTGCCAATTCATCTCCACTCAAACATAAACAGGGACTTCTGCACTGTCCAGCCACATGTGGAGAGGTTTGCAGCTACTCCCAGGCCAGCAAAGAACATGGGAAGTTAGTGGGAAGGGCTAGGAAGATGCCAAGATAAGGGCATATCACCATCTCAGATACTAAACCAAGAAGAGGTGTGTCACTGTGTCCACTGTGCTGGTTTGGAGCTGTTATGTACCCCAGAAAAGACTATGTTATTTTATTCCATTCTTATGGGGGCTGACCTGTTATGGGTGGGAACTTTTGATTAGGTTGTTTCCATTCAGGATGGGTCTTAATCCCCTTGCTGGAGTCTTTAATGAGAGGATAAAAGATAGATAAAACTAAGAGAGTCCAGAGAAGCTAAGAGCAAAACACCCAGAGACATCTGGAGACAGCCAATGAAACCAGGACCAGGAGCAAAGGACCAGCAGACATTGCCATGTGCCTTTCCATGAGACAGAGGAAGCTTGGATATCAGCAGCCTTTCCTCAGAGAAGGTATCCTCTTGTTGATGCCTTAATCAGACATTTTCATGGACTGAGAACTGTAAATCTGTAACCTAACGAAACCCCACTGAAAAAGTCAACCCATTTCTGGTATATTGCATTCTGACAGCTTTAACAAACAGAAACAGTACACAATACCAGCTTTACTTCTTACATTGCTTCTCCACTCAACACCTTTCTTCTCCCAAAGTACCCAGAAAAGGAGGATTACATAACAAGAGGGAGCGAGGACATCCAGGAGACCCCTAATCTAGGGCTAATTTGCCTTTGGTTTATTTGCTTTCCTCCTTTGCATGCCCCTCACTACCATCTGAGGTGGCAAAAAGATTCTCCCAGAACAGGACTGAGGAGTTTTCCCACCCAATAAAAGCTATAAAGCTTCTCTGCTCCACAGATTTAGTGTTGAAAGGTATCCTATAGAGAGGTGGCACACACGTATGCCCCACCACCTTTGGATTACCATTGGGCCAGTCCAGAAACCTCTAGCAAGTTGGATTCCACATCAGTCTATACATGAAGGACCCAGAATCTGTCAGAGGAAGACAAGCACCTTCCTGACTCTGCACTTGGCACAGCTTTTTCCCTCCCTCAATTCCTGTGACAGCCCTGCCTCAAATCCCTCAATCCCACTTGCTTCTGACACAGGAGTCAGCCCTTTGAAGTCACAGGGATAACTTCCAGGGATAAGAATGGGATCAGTACATCATCTGCCTAGAAACCTCTCAACTACTCAACAAAGATGGGTGTACTGGAGCCTTGCCTCATGGAGTTCAGAGCAAGGGAACCACAACCACTCAAGAATGAGTAGTTCTCAGGGGAAACTCCAAACTCCACAGTCCCCACCCAAAGCTCCTATCTCATATGTCCCAGTCCCCATCTGGAGTTTGGACCTAAGCCCACATGGAAAAGCTCCTTTGGGGCACTCCCACTCCCAGGGGAATTAAGTCAGCCTACCTCTGCTTAAATGATGCTGGCTTTAAGGCAGAATCACTTTTTCTTCCACTCCTGGCACCAAGCCATCCAGGTATTCCTACGCAGGCATGTGGAAACATATTTGTTTTCAGTGTCTGGCAGGTGAGCCCAGGTATTCATGGGAACAAAGAGAAACCAGGAAAGAGCTGGGGAGGCTATATTCTAATGTAAGAATCAGGTGAGGAGAGACCTAGGTTGCCGTTTCCATTCAACTCAGCATAGAGACAAGCAGGGAATCTGACCCCATAACCACTCCACCCTCCCCCTATTCCATCAGACCCTAGTTGCTGGGAAAGGGAGCTGGGACTGTCAGGCATTCCTTTTGGACATGGACAGCCTGGCACTGGTATTTCTGATGTGTCTTTATCAACACTGTCTGATACACTGGTGAAACTAGTAGTGGCCTATTTGGGAAGAGGTATAGTCACAGCCCACAAGTCCCTTGCTACCTAGGATTCCAGAAGCTGAATGAGAGACAAGGTTCCTGTTAGAAAAGTTAAGAACGACACCAGCTTCAACAAAGGACAGGGGCAGAGTCACATACAACTAAGGGCAGTTGAGATTTGTTCTCTTTAATCAATAGCGAAACAGTTGCTATCAGGTGCCACTCCTTGGCCCCCTTGGCCTATCTCTTTGCTAAACATCCAAGTAAAGAATCATTATGTAACCCCAGCAGCTCCCAGGGAGCAAAGGGCTAAGCCCCACCCCAACAAGAATAAATCAGATAATCTACAAAGCTATAACTTTTCTTGCAGCCATCAGAGAACTAAGGTTACAGAGTGACCAACTAACTAAAATTTAAGGAAAGGCAGGTACCTTCAAGGAGAGATGCAAGCCCTGGATCATCAGTGACAGTCAGAGGAAGACAGGACCTCCATACAAGCAGGAAAGAAGAATTCAGTTACAATTTATATTGAATTTCTAAAGGCCAAGTGTGGGCCAGCAAGAACCATAGACACACTAATGCTGTTCTCCACAGACCTCAGTGCGTGCTCATGAGAAATACTAAGGCAAGTCAGAAGACCTGAGAAAGCCTCTCTCATCACTGCTGGCCTGAAAGAGGAAAGCAGTCACTGCTGTGGGGAAAAATATAAAGGCCCACCTCGTCCTTCCTCCTCTAAAGAACAAAAATCTTAAACCCCTGGGGAAAAGGTGGCAAATCCTGTCACTCTTAAGGCAGCTGGGGACAGGATGAATGAAAAAATCCCTCTATCCCTGGGGGAGGGGCTGGGAATCCTTCTGGTCAAAGGCCATTAGTGGTCCCCTACCTCAGAGAGAGGGCAGCATCACAGAGAAAGATTCCCCACTGAGACCCAGGAAGACAGGGCTTCCTAAGACTGCAGCTGAACTAGGATGGAAGGAAACTCCCCTGCTTCCCACCAAGTTAACAAGCACTGAATAACAAGCAACAGCAGTCTATGACTGAGACTGTGGTAGACTGTGCACTGAGGTGTAGGTGCACAAAGAAGACCTAAAGCTGAAGCCAGAGCATAAACATTGGGAAAAACCCTCCCTCCAGCAAGCCAACCCCAAGCACAAGGAAACACTACAGGACTTGAGGTCAAGGGGGTTCCTAAGGTAACCACAGCAACAACAAACCCCAAACCCAGCTCACATCCTGAATAATTGACTCAAACTCCCACACTAATAGCCTATCAAAAGAAAAGGCATACTCATTTTCCAGCATAAATACCGTTTACCTCAGTCTCCACTGTTCTATATACTATGCCTGGCAATGGATTAAAAATTACAAGAAGCACAAAAAAAACAAGAAAAACAACCCATTATCAAGAGACAAAGTAATCAAGAGAGCAAGACTTAGAGAATGAAGCAGATGTTGGAACTATCAGACAAGGAATTTAAAATAACTATGATCAATATATTAAAGGCTCTAATGGAAAAGGCAGACAACATGCAGGAACAATGTGGAATTTCAGAAAAGAGATGAAAGCCTTAAGAGTCAAAATGGAAAAAAGTGAAAAAAAATAAAAATAAAACAGCAGAACATGTAAGAGCTGCAGGCCATATCAAATGGACTAAGGCAAATATAAAAATTTATTTGGGAGCCTTTTTTTTTTAAATTGAGCTTTTCTCTCTATGCTATAGGTCTCCAGCCAGGTAATGGACTGGGAAAAGGGTCAAATGAGCAACTGAAGCTGTGGGCCTCAAACACATGAAATGGGCCTACAACAGAAGCTCTGGGCATGAATGCCAGTTACTCAAAATAAGACACTTTGAGGCACATTTTTAATTGCTCTAAAATAGAATTGAATGCCTAAAACAAAAATAATAGTAATGCATTGTGGACATATGTAAGAGTAAAATGTATGACAATGATAGCACAAAAGATAGGAGGAATTGGGAGTATACTGTTACAAGGTTCTTATATTACATGTGACATTATATATATATAACATTATTTAAACATAAATTGTGATTAAAAATGTACATTGTAAATCTAGGGCAACCATAAAAAATTAAAAGAGGTATCAAAAATAAACCAAAAGTGGAGATAAAACAGAATCATAAAAAATACTCAATCCTAAAGAAGGAAGAAAAAGAATAAAAATGGAACAAACAACAGATGCAACAAATAGAAAAAAAAAAAACTAGCAAGATGGTGGATTTTAATCCAACCATACCAATAAATTACATTAAATGTCAATGGTGTAAACATACCAGTTAAGAGAGAGAGACTGTCAGTTTGGATAAAAAAGCAAGACTAAATACACAGCCTGCAAGAAACTCATTTAAATATAAAGATTTAGATAAGTTACAAGTAAAAGGATGGAAAAAGATAAACCATGCAAATATTAATCAAAAGAAAGCTAGAGTAGCTATATAAACATCACATAAAATAGACTTCAGATAAGGAATATTACTAAGAAAAAAGAATGACAATACATAATGATAAAGAGCTCAATTGACAAGAAGGCATAATTCTAAATGTCTACTCAAACAGAGCTTCAAAACACTTGAAATGGAAACTGATAGATCCGAAAGGAGAAATAAGACAAATCCCTAATTGCAATAGGAGATCTTCAATACACTTCAATCATCTACAGAACAAGTAGGCATAAAATCAGCAAGGATATAGAAAAGCTGAAAGTCAAATGTCGCTGCATAGCTCCTGTCTAAGTAATTATGCGAATTCTGAGAAAAAAAAATTGGCACCAGCATTAGACATCTACAGGATTCGCCTCCATGCAGGAGATGGGGGGAGGTTGGGGACCGGGAGAGTCTTCCACCAGAGCATAAACACTGGTTTGGCTTCTCAGATTTCACAGCAGAATACCAGCCCTACCACCTACTCAGTTTCTGAGCACAGTTAGGAACTCTACCCCAGGGGCTGCCTTAGGCTTTTAGACCAATTCTAACTTTCTTAGTTGGAAAATTAATTTATTTATTTTAGTTACTAAACTCCCTGCTGCATACAGTCCCACCCATGGTCCAGACACATTGAACTACAGAGCCTGGAGTAGTTCAGGGTTTCCAGACCCATCAGGCATTGCATACCTTTACTCATGCCGAGCCCTCTGCCTCTGACACACTTCTATCTATTCCTCAACATCCTGGCTGCCATCTTTCTCTACCATCTCCTTAGGCCATGAAAGTTTCTAAAACATATATTTGCCTTTGCAGTTACCTCACTCTGTTGCATTTTCTTACCTTCAGTTTCTTCCAACTAGTTTTTTTGCTCCTTGTCTGTTTTAGATGCCTCACCAGTAGCATGTAGGACAAGACCTACCAGAGGGTCAGTGCTGAGCCTGGCATCATTGGATAAAAATGCATCAAAGTCAGAAAATGCCCTACTGAGAGTCTAACCTTGAACCACGTGCTCCCCAGAACAACAAACAAATGTTTAACTAAAGAGAAGTGATCATTTAGAGAAGCCAGTGTGAAACAGTGGTTCCCATCATTTTTGGTAACCAGTACTTGTTCAAGTAACAGCTGATGAAGGAGAAAAAAAATTAATGACAGAAAGCTTCTATGACTGGATCAAGATGGCAGAATGAGACTCTTCAGGGCGTCATCCCCTACAGAAGCTTTGAACAACCAGCAAGAACTAGCAGAAACATCTTTCTCAAAGCTCCAGAAAACAGTTAAAGGACTACAGTAACAGGGAAAGTACCAAATCAAGAAAAAAGCCACTTTAAAGGGGTAGGATCAGAGAGGATTGTGGGAAGATGGTGCAGCAGGAAGCTCCGGGAATCCGTCCATCCACCAGAACAACTATTAAACCAGCAGGAACTGTCTGAATCAACTATTCTGAAATCTGGAGTGCAGGAGAACATGGTACAGCATCCAGGAAAGAGGGGGAGGAAGAGGCTGGTCAATCAAGGTAAAAACCAGTAAACTGCTCTCCCTGCACAGTGGTTACCATTGCCTGCTCCCCACTCACAGCAGCCAGCAGTGGAGTCTGGTGCCTGGCATAGACCCCAGTGCACAAAGGCATGGACCCCAATTTCCAAAGGGGACATGGCTGATCACTAATCACTTCTGATTAGCTACTTCAGATCGCTGGAGACTCAGCTCTGAGAGTGGCCATTGTTCAAACCTGATCCAGACAAAGGTGGCAAGGGAGACTTAAAGACGATATGCATCCTCAGAGCTGCTGAGGACAGCTGAAGGGCTGCATTTGCTGATCAGATCAAGAAAGTACAGTTTTGAGCAGCTGTGGAAGAAACTCCTTATGCCATTCCTGGCCCTTCCCTCAGCCCCTCTCTGGAATTTTCCTTCCTGAGATTTTTCTGTTTCTTCAATTCAGCATTTCTGTTGTCCTTCTCCAGTCTCTACTGTCCTCCAGAGTTCTAAGCCAGTGGAGTTTGTCCTTTTATTCGCTAAATCTATGGGGCAACATATATGGCCAAGGGAACAAACTAAAACTTCAGAGGAGATTCAGAAGATGGAACAGCTAATCAAAGATGTCCAAACAAATCTAAATCAATTCAAGGAGATGAAGGAAAAGTGATAAAAGATATTAAGAAGACAATGCATCAGCATAAAGAAGAATTGAAAGTATAAAAAGAAACTTAACAAATTAAGGGGATAAAAGGCACAATAGTAGAGATTAAAAATACACTAGAGTCCTTAAAAACAAGCTTAGAAACCATGTACCCCAACCTACTTATCTTGTCTTCAGGGAATAATGGACAAAAGAAATTAAGTGACTTGACTGAAGCCACACACAGCTTCTTTATCTCTGAACCAAAATTATGACGTATGATTTCTGAGTCAATAGTCCCACATGACTCGAATCCAAGTGGTCCCTTTAACTTTCAGTGGAGTCGGTCAGAACTGTGACCCAAAGCAAGAGTTCTCCTACCATCAACCGTCCCGGCTGACTTCCCACTATCATTGATTTTAGATGGGTAATCCTGGACATTCATCAAAAAATAATTTGTTGGTCTCTGTATAAGATTTCTTCTTACATGGAAAATATCTTAGCTAAACTATCTTAGTTAATAACAATAATAATAATAATAGGCATAGCTAATGAAACAAACATGCTCACTTCATCAAACACATCACAAGTGAACATCTGGGAGCATGAGAACTTAAATTTTTTTCAAACTTTTTTAATTGAAGAATTTTGCTGTTTAAAGCAAAAGCATCTTCTGTTGTATCCATTTTAAAATTTAATATTAATAATACTATCTCATACTTTTGTGATGAGTTTTAAAATAATTAGTTTTTCTGGTTTGTATATATTATGTCCCCCAGAAAAAGCCATGTTCTTTGATGCAACCTTGTGGGGACAGACATATTAGTGGGGAGTAAGTTGGAACGTTTGGATTAGGTTGTTTCCATGGAAATGCGCCCCACCCAACCGTGGGTGATAACTCTGACTGGATAATTTCCATGGAGGTGTGGCCCCACCCATTCAGCATGGGCCTTGATTAGCTTACTGGAGGCACTATATAAGCTCAGACAGAAGGAGCAAGCTTGCTACAGCCAAAAGGGACACTTTGAAGAACGCACTGGAACTGAGAGAGGAGCTTCAGCTTACAGAGACATTTTGGAGATGGCCTTTGGAAGTAAACTTTTGCTCTAGAGAAGCTAAGACAGGACAAACACCCCAAGAGCAACTAAGAGTGACATTTTTGAGGAGCTGAAGCCTAGAGAGGAACATCCTGGGAGAAAGCCATTTTGAAAGCAGAACTCCAGAGCAGACATTGGCCACATGCCTTCCCAGCTAACAGAGGTTTTCCAGATGCCACTGGCCATCCTCCAGTGAAGGTACCCAATTATTGATACATTACCGTGGACACTTTATGGCCTTAAGAGGGTAACTGTGTAACCAAATAAACCCCCTTTTATAAAAGACAATCCTTTTCTGGTGTTTTGCATGCCGGCAGCATTAGCAAACTAGAACATCAGTTCAGGATATTTTCATCTTGTTACATAGTCAATATAAATAAATGGAACTTTAATGTTTATTCAGCATGAGTCAAATCACTGGCAAATTTTTCTCATTTCATCTGTTTCTAGTGTCATGTGTGGTGTTGCATTCTATATAAATTTACTAGTGAATAAATGTTTAGTAAACAAACAAACAAAAAAATACACTAGAAGCATACAGCAGCAGATTTGAATAAGCAGAAGAAAGAATCAGTTAGCTAGAAGACAGGACAATCTAAATCATACAGTCAGAAGAAAAGATATAGAAAGGAATAGAAAAAAATTGAGCAGTGTCTCAGGGATTTCAGTGATAGCTTATGTGTCATGGGTGTCCCAGAAGGAGAAGCAAAGGGAAACATGGGCAGAAAGAATATTTGAGGAAATAATGGCTGTGCTGGTTTGGATGTATTATGTCCCCTAAAATGCCATGTTCTTTAATGCAATCTTGTGGCGTCAATGTATTAGTGTTGATTAGGTTGGAAACTTTTGATTGCTTCCATGGAGCTGTGACTCAATCAACTGTGGGCAAGACCTTTGACTGGATAATTTCCATGGAGGTGTTACCCCACCCATTCAGGGTGGGTCTTAATTAAATCACTGGAGCCATATAAAAGAGCCAACAAACAGAAGGAACGCAGTGCCACAGCCAAGAGAGACATTTTGAAGACAGCCATTGAAAGATGACGCTGACATTTTGGAGAACACCATTTTGAAACACAACCTGGGAGCAAACAGCCGCCAGCCACATGCCTTCCCAACTAACAGAGGTTTTCCGGATGCCAATGGCCTCTCTCCAGTGAAGGGACCCTATTGTTGATGCCTTACCTTGGACACTTTGTGGCCTTAAGACTGTAACTTTGTAACCAAATAAACCCCCTTTATAAAAGCCAATCTATTTCTTGTATTTTGCATAATGGGAGCATTAGCAAACCGGAACAATAGCCCAAAACTTCCCAACTCTTACGAAAGACACAAATATACATATCCAAGAAGCTCAACACACTTCAAACAGAATAAATCCTATAGACCTACTCTGAGACACACACTGATCAGAATGTCAAATGCCAAAGATAAAGAGAGAATTCTGAGAGTGGCAAGAGGAAATGATTCATAACATACCAGGGATCCTCAATAAGACTGAGTACCAATTTCTCATCAGAAACCATTGAGGTGAGAAGGCAGTAGTGTGACATATTAAAGGTACTGAGAGAGAAAAAATGCCAACCAAAAATGCTTTCTTTGGCAAAACTGTCCTTCAAAAATGAGGGAGAGTTTAAAATAGTCTCAGAAAACAGACACTGAGAGAGTTTGTGAACAAGATAACTGTTATAAAAGAAATACTAAAGGGAGTTCTGCAGGTTGAAAGGAAAAGACAGGAGAGAGTGGCATGAACTAGTGTGATGAAATGAAGATAATCAGTAAAGGTAACCAAAAGGGTAAATGCAAAACCCAATAGTACTGTATCCTCAATAAACAACTCTACTCTTTAATTCACATAGGAATCAGAATGCAACTGAATAAACAAAGGCATATTTTCTGATAATGTTATGTGCAAAATGTAAAGTGGTAAGTGGGACAAAAACTAGATAAAAGAGAGAAAACAGAGGGATATGAGAGCAAAGAAAGTGTATACTACTGAAGCTAAGCTGGTATCTTTTTAAATTAGAGGTTACAGATGTAGGTTGTGTAATATAAACCCCAGAGTAACCACAAAAAAAGTATTTTAAAAATATACAGAAACAAATGAGAAGGGATCAGTCAGAAACATCACAAAAGATCAACTATACAGAAAAGAAGGTTACAATAAAGGAAAAGAGAGACAAACAAACAAAGATATGACATATAAAACCAAAGGACAAAATGGCTGAAGTAAGTACTGCCTTTACAGTAATAACACTAGACTTTAACGGATTAACTCCACTGTTAAAAGACAAACATTGGCAGAATGGATAAAAAATCATGATCCAACTATATGTTGCTTACAAGAGACGCACCTTAGACTAAAAGAAAGAAATAGGTTGAAAGTTAAAGGATGGAAAAAGATATTCCATGCAAATAATAACCAAAAAAGAGCTAGGGTAACTATACTAACATCAGATAAAATAGACTTTAAGTCAAAAGCTGTTATAAGAGACAAAGAAGGACACTATATATATTACTAAAAGGGCCAATTCACCAAGAACAAATAGCAACCATAAAAATTTATGTGCCTAACCATGGTGCCCCAAAATACATGAGGCAAACACTGGCAAAATGAGAGAAATAGACAGCTCTACAATAATAATTAGAGACTTCAATACACCACTCTCATCAATAGATAGACTATCTAGATGGAAGATCAATAAGAAAACCAAGAACTTGGATAATATGATAAATGAACTAGGCCTAACAGACATATATAGAACATTGTACCCCAAAACAGCAGAATATACATTCTTCTCAAGTACACATGGATCATTCTCCAGGATAGACCACATGTTGGGTCACAAAGCAAGTCTCAATACATTTAGAAAGATTTACATCATACAAAGCATCTTCTCTGATCATAATAGAATGAAGCTGGAAATCAGTAACAGGCGGAAAACTGGAAAATCCACAAATACATGGAAGTTAACTAACACTCTCCTAAACAATCAGTGGGTCAAAGAAAAAATTGCAAGGGAAATCAGTAAATATCTTGAGATGAACAAAAACAAAAACACAACATATAAAAACAGCAAAGGCAATGCTGAGAGGGAAATTTATAGCCTTAAATGCCTACATTACAAAGGAAGAAAGAGCTAAAATCAAAGACCTAACTGCACAGCTGGAGGAACTAGAAAAAGAGCAGCAATCCAACCCCAAAGCAAGCAGAAGGAAAGACATAAAGATTAGAGGAGAAATAAATGAAATTGAGAATTAAAAAACGATAGAATTAACAAAACCTAAAGTTGGTTCTTTGTAAAGATCATAAAATTGACAAATCCTTAGCTTGAATGACAAAGAACTAAAGAGAGAATATACAAATAAATAAAATCAGAAATGAGCAGGGGACATTACTACACAATAAAAGGTATCATAAGAGAATACTATGAACAACTGTAGACAAATTAGACAACCTAGATGAAATGGACAAATTCCTAGAAACATGAACAACCTACACTGACTCAACAAGAAACAGAAGACCTCAAGAGACCAATCACAAGCAAAGAAATGGAATCAATCATCAAAAACCTCCCAACAGACAAACAAAATGTAGTATATACATATGATGGAATATTATTCAGCTGTAAGAAGGAATGAAGTCCTGATGCATGCAACAATATGGATGAACCTTGAAGATATTATGTTGAGTGAAACAGTCAGACACAAAAGGACAAATATATGATCTCACTAATATGATCTAATTATACTAAGCAAACTCATAGAAAGCTAGAGGATAAAACCAGGACTGTATAATGTAGTAAACCCTGTTGTGAATAATGACTGTGCTTAATAGTACAAATGAAGAATAATATTTCATGAACTAGAACAAATGTACATCACTATTACAAGATATTAACAATAGGGTGGGTATATGGGAAAAATACACCTAATGCAAACTATGGACTATAGTTACTAATATTTTAATATTCTTTTCATTAGTTGTAACAAAGACACCGCAGCAATGCTAAGTGTCAATAATAAGGGAGTATTAAGGTATGGGGTTTTTCTTTTTGGAGTAATGAAAATGTTCTAAAATTGAACATTTTCTCTGTGAATAAACTGCAAGCCCTGGATTGTATGGTGTGTGAATATATCTCAATGAAGCTGCCTTAAAAAACAAAACAAACAAACAAAAAAACCTCCTAACAAAGAAAAGGCCAGGACCAGTTGGCTTCACAAGGGAAGTCTACCAAACATTTTAAGAAGATTTAACTCCAATTCTGCTCAAACTCTTCCAAAAAGTTAAAGAGCGAACACTACCTAATTCATTCTATGAGATTAACATGATCCTAATACCAAAGCCAGATAAAGATATTTCAAGAAAAGAAAATTACAGACCAATTTCTCTTATGAATATAGATGCAAAAATCCTCAACAAAATACTTGCAAATTAAATCCAACAGCACATCAAAAAAATTATATACCATGATTAAGTGGATTTTATCTCAGGTGTGCAATGGTAGTTCAACATAAGAAAATCAATTAATATAATAAATCACATCAACAAAACTAAGGGAAAAAAAACACATGATCATCTAAATTGACACAAAAAAGGAATCTGACAAAATTCAGCATCCTTTCTTGATAAAAACATTAAGAAAAACAGGAATAGAAGGAACTTTCCTTCAATATGATAAAGAACATATATGAAAACATTATACTCAATGGTGAAAGCTTTCCCTCAAAGATCTGGAGCAAGACAAGGATGCCACTATCACCACTGTCATTCAACACTATACTGGAAGTTTGAGCCAGAGCAATAAGTCAAGAAAAAGAAATAAAAGGCATCCAAATTGGAAAGGGAAATAAAACTTTCACTATTTGCAGATGACATGATCCTATATATATATATAAAGTCCCAAAAAATCTACAACAAAGCTACTAGAGCTAATAAACAAATTCAGCAAAGTGGCAGGGTACAAGAGCAACACGCAAAAATTGGTAGTGTTTCTATACACTAGTAATGAGCAAACTGAGGAGGAAATTTTTAAAAATTCCATTTACAATAGCAACAAAAGAATCATATACCTAGTAATAAATGTAACCAAGGATGTTAAGGACTGGTACACAGAAAACTACAAAATTTAGCTAAAAGAAGTCAAAGAAGACCTAAATAAATGGAAGGACATTCAGTGTTCATGGATTGAAAGACTAAATACTGTTAAGATGTCAATCCTACCAAAATGATTTATAGATTCAAAATGATCCCAATCAAAATTCAAACAGCCTACTTTCCAGAAAAGGAAAAGCCAATCATCAGATTTATTTGGAAGGATAAGGGGCCCTGAATAGCCAAAAACATCTTGAAAAAGAATAACAAAGTTGGAGGAGTCACACTTCCTGACTTTAAAGCATATTACAAAGCAACAGTGGTCAAAACAGCATGGTACTGGCACAAGGATAGATATATCAATGGAATCGAATTGAGAATTCATAAATAGACCCTCACACCTGTGGCCAACTGATTTTTGACAAGGCTTCCAAGTTCACTCAATTGGGAAAGAATAGTCTCTTCAACAAATTATGTTGGGAGAACTGGATATCCATACGTAAAAGAATGAAAGAGGACCCTTATCTCATACCGTATATAAAAATTAACTCAAAATGGATCAAAGACCTAAATATAAGAGTCAGGCTATAAAACTCCTAGAAGAAAATGTAGGGAAGCATCTTCAGGATCTTGCATTAGGCAATGGTTTCTTAGACTTTAAACCTGAAGCACAGGCAATGAAAGAAAAAATAGATAAATGGGACCTCCTCAAAACTAAAAACTTTTGTGTATCAAAGGACTCTGTCACAAAAGTGAAAAGACAACCTACTCAATAGGAGAAAATATTTGGAAACCACATATCCAATAAGGGTTTAAATATCCAGAATATGAAATCCTATAACTCAACAACAAAAAAGACAAACAACCCAATTTAAAAATGGGCAAAAGATTTGAATAGACATTTCTCCAAAGAGACTATACAAATGGCTATAAAGCACATGAAAAGATGCTCAACAGCTATTAGGGAAATGCAAATCAAAACCACAACGAGATATCATTTCACACCCACTAGAATGGCTACTACCAAAAAAAAAAAAAACAAAAAACAAAAACAGAAAATTACAAGTGTTGGAAAGGATGTAGAGAAACAGGGACACTGTTGTGGAAGACAGTTTGGCAGTTTCCCAGGAAGCTAAATGTAGAATTACTTTAAACCCAGCAATCCCACTACTAGGTATATACCCAGAAGAATTGAAAGTAGGGACTCGAAAGATATTTGCACACCAATGTCACAGCAGCATTATTCACAATTGCCAAAAGATGGAAGCAACCCAAGTACCTATGAATGGATAAACAAAATGTGGTATATATACACAATGGAATATTATCTGCCTGTAAAAAGGACTGAAGTTCCAATTCATGCATAAATATGGATGAACCTTGAAGACATCACGTTGAGTGAGATAAAGCAGACATATAAGGACAAATATTGTATGATCTCAATAACATTAAATAATTAGAATAAGCTAACTCACAGAGTCAGAATCTAGAATATACGTTATTGGAAAACAGGGTGTGGATAGAGAATAGGGCATTAAGGATTAAAATGTACAGTGTTTCTCTATGGCATGATGGAAGAGTTTTGGTAATGGATGGTGGTAATGGTAAATACAACATTGTGAACATAATTAACAGCACTGAATTATATATTTGAATGTGGTCAGAAGGGGAAATTTTAGGTTGTATATATGTTACCAGAATACAAATTTTTAAAAAAATTCATGGAAATGCCCAACACAGTGAACCCTAAATTAAATCATGGACCTTAGTTAATAGTACAATTATAAAAATGTGCTTTTATCCATTGTATTCAGTGTACCACACCAATTCAAAGTGTCAATAATAGGGTGATATATGGAAATCCAGTATTTTATTCGTGATTATTTTGCAAACCCACAACTTCTTTAATTAAAAAAAAAAAAAGGCGGGTGGGGGTTAGAATCACATGGCACTTGGCTGGCTCTTCCCCCATACCTCATCAGCTTGGCAGGAAGCCAGCCCGTGTTCCCAGTGTAGATTCCTGGTCCCAGTTCTGAAAGGTGCAGAGTGACTCTCATGCAAATACTAGAAGCATATATTTCTGGCCCAATCTGTCTGGTGGTGGCCTGAGGGACTCATCCTAAAACTTGCTCTGTGTGTAGAAGGCAGCCCATCAAGCTCTCCTACAGCATTCTGTAGCTCTCTGTAGCAGAGCACTCAAGTCATTCAGTCTGGAGCAAGGGATTTTTGGCTGTAGGACATACAGTGCAGTGCTCAGACTGTGAGGAAACTGTTTCTTAGGAAAGAAGGGATATTCCTATCTCTGTAAATGGGGGTATTCCTAGGGCCACATGTGCATGCCAAAGACAAGATGCATGAGCAGAAAGGACTGGGGAGACCTCTATGCTTTTGTCTGGAGCTATTCTCCAAACTCATTTTATGGATAAACCCTGAAGGAGAGCACTAGTACCAGTCAATCTATAAAGACAAGGAATGGGTTTTTTTTGTTGTTGTTAGCTCCTAGCATTCAAGGAAAACTGTCATAACTGAATACAAGCTGAAGAAACAGACACCACAGAGTCTATATTCCAGTCATAACACATTAAAATACCAAAATGTCCAGGTTTCAACAAAATATTATTAAAAATACAAAGATACAGGAAGTGATGGTCCAGGTGAAGGAGACGATTAAAGCATTAGAAACCATCAATGAAGACCAAACCTGGGACATAGCAGACAAAGACTTTTTTAAATGGTCCTGAATATGCTCAAAGAGCTAAAGGAAAATATGAACAAAGAACTAAAGGAAATCAGGAAAATGAAAGATGAACACAAATAGAATATCAATAAAGAGATGGAAATTAAGAAAAATAAAACACAGCTGAAGACCACAGTAACAGAAAGTAAAAATTCCCTGGAGGGGTTCAACAGCAGATTGGAGTCAGCAGGAGAAAGAATCAATGAACTTGAAGATAAGACAATTGAAATCATCCAGTCCACGGAGCAGAAAGAGGAAAGAATGAAGAAAAGTGAACAAAGCCTGAGGAGCCTGTGGGATACCATAAAGCATACAAGTATATGCATTGTGAGTGTCCCAGAAGGAGAGGAAGGCGAGAAGGTGGCAGAGAGATTAAAAAAAAAAAAAAAAAAAAGGCTGAAAACTCCAAATTTAACAAAAGACATGAATATATACATTAAAGATGCTCAACAAACTCCAAACAGGATAAACCCAAATAGATCCATGCAGTGGTATATCATAATCAAACCATCGAATGCCAAAGATAAAGAGAGAATTCTAAGAACTGCAAGACAGAAGCAACATGTCACATACAAAGGAACCTCAAAACAGTGCCAATTTCTCACTGGAAACCATGGAAGCAAGAAGGCAGTTAGAAGAACTATTTAAAGTGTTAAAAGCAAAAAACTGGCAATCAAGAATTCTAGCCAGAGCAATTTAGCAAGACAAAGAAATAAAAGGCATCCAAATTGGAAAGGAAAAAGCAAAACTCTCATTATCTGCAGATGATATGAACTTATACTTGGAAAACCCTGAGAAATCGATGACACAACTACTTGAGCTAATAAACAAATTCAGCAAAGTGGCAGGATATAAGATTAATGCACGTACGTCAGTAATGTTCCTATACAGTAAAAATGATACAACTGAAGAGACACTCAAGAAAAAGATTCCATTCTCGATAGCAATTAAAAAAATTATGTACCTAGGAATACACTTAACCAAGAATGTAAAAGACCTCTACACAGAAAATTACATAACTTTACTAAAAGAAATAAAAGGGGACCTAAAGAGATGGAGAGATACTCCGTGTTCATGGATAAGAAGGCTAAACATCGTTAAGATGTCAGTCCTACCCAAAATGATTTATAGATTCAATGCAATTCCCATCAAAATTCCAACAATCTTGGACTTCCTCACCTGGACTGATGCTGATGTTGTCACAAACATTGAGGACTGGTGGTTTGATGTGCCGAGCCCCCTATCATGGGACTTGTCCTTATGAAGCTCGTTACTGCAAAGGAGAGGCTAAACTTGCATATAATTGTGCCTAAGTGTCTCCCCCTGAGTCCCTCTCTCTCTAACTAAGCCACCTTGGCAGGGGATCTCACTGCTCTCCCCCCTACCTGGGACCTGACTCCCACGGGTGTAAATCTCCCTGGCAATGCAGGATATGACTCCTGGGGATGAATCTGGACCCGGCATCATGGATTGAGAACATCTTCTTGACCAAAAGGGGGATGTGAAAGGAAACGAAATAAAGTTTCAGTGGCTGAGAGATTTCAAATGGAGTCAAGAGGTCACTCAGGTGGACACTTTTATGCACTATATAGATAACACCTCTTAGGTTTTACTGTATTGGAATAGCTAGAAGTAAATACCTGAAACTATCAAACTCCAACCCAGTAGTCTGGACTCCTGAAGATGATTGTATAACAATGTAGATTACAAGGGGTGACAGTGTGATTGTGAAAACCTTGTGGATCATACTCCCTTTATCTAGTGTATGGATGGATGAGTAGAAAAATGAGGACAAAAGCTAAATGAAAAATAGGGTGAGATGGGAGGGATGATTTGGGTGTTCTTTTTTACTTTTATTTTTTATTCTTATTCTGATTCTTTCTGGTGTAAGGAAAATGTTCAAAAATAGATTGGGGTGATGAATGTATAACTATACGATGGTACTGTGAACAGTTGATTGTACACCATGGATGACTGTATGGTATGTGAATATATTTCAATAAAACTGAATTTAATTAAAACAAAATGCCAACAATCTACTTTGCAGACTTGGAAAAGCTAGTCATCAAATTTATTTGGAAGGGAAAGATGCCTCAAATTGCTAAAAACATTCTAAAAAAAGAAAAACGAAGTGGAAGAACTTATACTTCCTGACTTTGAATCTTACTATAAAGCCACAGTAGTCAAAACAGCATGGTAATGGCACAAAGATAGACATACTGATCAATGCAATTGAATGAGAATTCGGAAATAGACCCCCAGATCTATGGTCAAATGATTTTTAATAAGGCCCCCAAATCCACTGAACTGGGACATAAATAGCCTCAACAAATGGGGCTAGGAGAACTGGAAATCTCTATCCAAAAGAATGAAAAAGGACCCCTACCTCACACCCTATAAAAAATTAACTCAACGTGGATCAAAGATCTCAATACATGAGATAGTAACATAAAACTCCTAGAAGAGTTTTATGTAGGAAACATCTTCAAGACCTAGTATTAGGTCACCTCTTAGCCATTACATCTAAAGCACAAGCAATGAAAGAAAAAATAGATAAAAGGGAACTCCTCAGAATTAAAAGCTTCTGTACCTCAAAGGAATTTGTCAAAAAGGTAAAGAGGCAGCCAACTCAATGGGAGAAAATATTTGGAAACCATGTATCTGATGAGAGACTGATATCTTGTACATATACAGAAATCTTACAATTCAATGACAATAGTACAATCAGCCCAATTATAAAATGGGCAAAAGATATGATACGACACTTCTCTGAAGAAGAAATACAAATGGCTAAAAAACACAGGAAAAAATGGCCATCTTCACTAGCTATTAGGGAGATGCAAATCAAGACCACAATGAGGTATCATCTCACACCAATAAGAATGGCTGCCATTAAACAAATAAGAAACTACAAATGCTGGAGAGGAAGGATGTGGAGAAATTGGAACTCTTATTCATTGCTGGTGGGACTGTATAATGGTTCAACTACTCTGGAAGACAGTTTGACAGTTCCTCAGAAAACTAGATATTGAGTTACCCTATGATCCAGCAATTTCACTTCTCGGTATTCACCCAGATCTGAAAACAGTGACATGAACAGATATTTGTACACTGATGTTCTTAGTGGCATTGTTCACAATTGCCAAGAGATGGAAACAACCTAAATGTCCTTTATCAGATGAGTAGATAAACAAAATGTGGTATATACACACGACGAATACTACACAGCAGTAAGAAGGAATGAGGTTGTGAAACACGACAACATGGATGAACCTTGAAGACATAATGCTGAGTGAAATAAGCCAGACACAAAAGGAGAGATATTGTATTGTGCCAGTTTGAATGTATTATGTCCCCCAAAATGCCATTATCTTTGATGTAATCTTGTGTGGGCAGACATATCAGTGTTAATTAGATTGTAATTCTTTGAATGTTTCATGGAGATGCGCCTCACCCAACTGTGGGTGACGACTCTGACTGGATAATTTCCATGGAGGTGTTACCCCACCCATTGAGGGTGGGTCTAAATAAAATCACTAGAGCCATATAAATGAGCTGACAAACGGAAGGAACTCAGTGCAGCTGCGAGTGACATTTTGAAGAGTAACTGAGAGGGACATTTTGAAGAGGAGCTACAGCCAAGAGGGACACTTTGAAGAAGGCACAGAAGCTGAGAGAGTAGCTGCAGAGGAGAGACAGTTTGAAGACAGCCGTTGAAAGCAGACTCGTGCTTCAGAGAAGCTAAGAGAGGACAAACACCCCAAGAGCAACTGAGAGTGACATTGTGGAGAGGAGCTGCAGCCTAGAGAGGAATGTCCTGGGAGAAAGCCATTTTGAAACCAGAACTTGGAGCAGATGCCAGCCACGTGCCTTCCCAGCTAACAGAGGTTTTCCAGATGCCATTGGCCATACTCCAGTAAAGGTACCCTATCGCTGATGCCTTACCTTGGACACTGTATGGCTTAAGACTGTAACTGTGTAACCAAATAAACCCCCTTTATAAAACCCAATCCATTTCTGGTGTTTTGCATTCCGGCAGCATTAGTAAACTAGAACATGTATGTTACCACTAATGTGAACTCTGAAAAATGTAAAATAAGAGTCTTATTTTACATTTTAGTCTTATAATCTAGTAAGAATAGACAAGATGTTGAGATTGATCCCTGACGATACGGAATACTCAGGTGTGACTATGCTTCATTAAGTTTCTTTTGGTATGGTAGAAGCATATTGGAAGGAAAGAAGTTATTTCAGGAAATTTGTTTTTCCCATTGCTTTGCCTTGTTTTGTTTGGAAATGTTTTTTTATTTGATAAATAAAGTTAATTTTAAAAAAAAAGAATTCTATATCTGACAAAGTATCTTTCAAATATGAGGAAGAAATAAGACATCCCTAGATACACAAAATCTGAGGGACTCTGTCACCACTAGACTGGCCTATGAGAAATGCTAAAGGGAGTTTTGCAGGTTGAAAGGAAAGGAGACTAGACAACTGACAGAAGCCACATGAAATAAAGATCTCTGGTAAAAATAAAGACATGAGTAAATATGCCACTAATATTGCATTTATTTGTAACTCCACTTTTTACTTCCTACAGGACTGAAAAGGCAAATGCATAAAATGTAATGATAGGGGAAGGCGGGGCAAGATGGCAGACTGGTGAGCTGTATGTTTTAGTTACTCCTCCAGGAAAGTAGGTAGAAAGCCAGGAACTGCGTGAACTGGACACCACAGAGCAATCTGACTTTGGGCATACTTCATACAACACTCATGAAAACGTGGAACTGCTGAGATCAGCGAAATCTGTAAGTTTTTGCGGCCAGGGGACCCGCGCCCCTCCCTGCCAGGCTCAGTCCCGGGGGAGGAGGGGCTGTCAGCTCCGGGAAGGAGAAGGGAGAACTGCAGTGGCTGCTCTTATCGGAAACTCATTCTACTGATACAGACTCCAACCATAGATAGACTGAGACCAGACACCAGAGAATCTGAGAGCAGCCAGCCCAGCAGAGAGGAGACAGGCATAGAAAAAAAACAACACGAAAAACTCCAAAATAAAAGGGGAGGATTTTTGGAGTTCTGGTGAACATAGAAAGGGGAAGGGCCCTGAGGCGCATATGCAAATCCTGAAGAAAAGCTGATCTCTCTGCCCTGTGGACCTTTCCTTAATGGCCCTGGTTGCTTTGTCTCTTAGCATTTCAATAACCCATTAGATCTCCGAGGAGGGCCCGTTTTTTTTTTTGTTTGTTTGTTTTTGTTTTTTTTTTTTTTAATCCTTTTTTCTTTTTCTAAAACAATTACTCTAAGAAGCCCAATACAGAAAGCTTCAAAGACTTACTATTTGGGCAGGTCAAGTCAAGAGAAGAACTAGGAGAGCTCTGAGACAAAACGCAATAATCCAGTGGCTGAGAAAATTCACTAAACACCACAACTTCCCAAGAAAAGGGGGGTGTCCGCCCACAGCCATCATCCTGTGGACAGGAAACACTCCTGCCCATTGCCAGCCCCATAGCCCAGAACTGCCCCAGACAACCCAGTGTGACGGAAGTGCTTCAAATAACAGGCACACACCACAAAACTGGGTGTGGACATTAGCCTTCCCTGCAACCTCAGCTGATAGTCCCAGAGTTGGGAAGGTAGAGCAGTGTGAATTAACAAAGCCCCATTCAGCCATCATTTCAGCAGACTGGGAGCCTCCCTACACAGCCCACCAGCCCAGAACTGCCCTGGGGGGACGGCACTCACCTGTGACATAGCACAGTCATCCCTCAACAGAGGACCCGGGGTGCACGGCCTGGAAGAGGGGCCCACTTGCAAGTCTCAGGAGCCATACGCCAATACCAAGGACTTGTGGGTCAGTGGCAGAGACAAACTGTGGCAGGACTGAACTGAAGGATTAGACTATTGCAGCAGCTTTAAAACTCTAGGATCACCAGGGAGATTTGATTGTTAGAGCCAACCCCCCTCCCTGACTGCCCAGAAACACGCCCCATATACAGGGCAGGCAACACCAACTACACACGCAAGCTTGGTACACCAATTGGACCCCACAAGACTCACTCCCCCACTCACCAAAAAGGCTAAGCAGGGGATAACTGGCTTGTGGAGAACAAGTGGCTCGTGGACGCCACCTGCTGGTTAGTTAGAGAAAGTGTACTCCACGAAGCTGTAGATCTGATAAATTAGAGATAAGGACTTCAATTGGTCTACAAATCCTAAAAGAACCCTATCAAGTTCAGCACATGCCACGAGGCCAAAAACAACAGAAAATTATAAAGCATATGAAAAAACCAGACGATATGGATAACCCAAGCCCAAGCACCCAAACCAAAATACCAGAAGAGACACAGCACCTAGAGCAGCTACTCAAAGAACTAAAGATGAACAATGAGACCATAGTACGGGAGATAAAGGAAATCAAGGAGACCCTAGAAGAGCATAAAGAAGACACTGCAAGACTAAATAAAAAAATGGATGATCTTATGGAAATTAAAGAAACTGTTGACCAAATTAAAAAGATTTTGGACACTCATAGTACAAGACTAGAGGAAGTTGAACAACGAATCAGTGACCTCGAAGATGACAGAATGGAAAATGAAAACATAAAAGAAAGAATGGGGAAAAAAATTGAAAAAATCGAAATGGACCTCAGGGATATGATAGATAATATGAAACGTCCAAATATAAGACTCATTGGTGTCCCAGAAGGGGAAGAAAAGGGTAAAGGTCTAGGAAGAGTATTCAAAGAAATTGTTGGGGAAAACTTCCCAAATCTTCTAAACAACATAAATACACAAATCATAAATGCTCAGTGAACTCCAAATAGAATAAATCCAAATAAACCCACTCCGAGACATATACTGATCACACTATCAAACACAGAAGAGAAGGAGCAAGTTCTGAAAGCAGCAAGAGAAAAGCAATTCACCACATACAAAGGAAACAGCATAAGACTAAGTAGTGACTACTCAGCAGCCACCATGGAGGCAAGAAGGCAGTGGCACGATATATTTAAAATTCTGAGTGAGAAAAGTTTCCAGCCAAGAATACTTTATCCAGCAAAGCTCTCCTTCAAATTTGAGGGAGAGCTTAAATTTTTCACAGACAAACAAATGCTGAGAGAATTTGCTAACAAGAGACCTGCCCTACTGGAGATACTCAAGGGAGCCCTACAGACAGAGAAACAAAGAAAGGACAGAGAGACTTGGAGAAAGGTTCAGTACTAAAGAGATTCGGTATGGGTACAATAAAGGATATTAATAGACAGAGGGGAAAAATATGACAAACATAAACCAAAGGATAAGATGGCTGATTCAAGAAAAGCCTTCACGGTTATAACGTTGAATGTAAATGGATTAAACTCCCCAATTAAAAGATATAGATTCACAGAATGGATCAAAAAAAATGAACCATCAATATGTTGCATACAAGAGACTCATCTTAGACACAGGGACACAAAGAAACTGAAAGTGAAAGGATGGAAAAAAATATTTCATGCAAGCTCCAGCCAAAAGAAAGCAGGTGTAGCAATATTAATCTCAGATAAAATAGACTTCAAATGCAGGGATGTTTTGAGAGACAAAGAAGGCCACTACGTACTAATAAAAGGGGCAATTCAGCAAGAAGAAATAACAATCGTAAATGTCTATGCACCCAATCAAGGTGCCACAAAATACATGAGAGAAACACTGGCAAAACTAAAGGAAGCAATTGATGTTTCCACAATAATTGTGGGAGACTTCAACACATCACTCTCTCCTATAGATAGATCAACCAGACAGAAGACCAATAAGGAAATTGAAAACCTAAACAATCTGATAAATGGATTAGATTTAACAGACATATACAGGACATTACATCCCAAATCACCAGGATACACATACTTTTCTAGTGCTCATGGAACTTTCTCCAGAATAGATCATATGCTGGGACATAAAACAAGCCTCAATAAATTTAAAAAGATTGAAATTATTCAAAGCACATTCTCTGACCACAATGGAATACAATTAGAAGTCAATAACCATCAGAGACTTAGAAAATTCACAAATACCTGGAGGTTAAACAACACACTCCTAAACAATCAGTGGGTTAAAGAAGAAATAGCAAGAGAAATTGCTAAATATATAGAGACGAATGAAAATGAGAACACAACATACCAAAACCTATGGGATGCAGCAAAAGCAGTGCTAAGGGGGAAATTTATAGCACTAAACGCATATATTAAAAAGGAAGAAAGAGCCAAAATCAAAGAACTAATGGATCAACTGAAGAAGCTAGAAAATGAACAGCAAACCAATCCTAAACCAAGTAGAAGAAAAGAAATAACAAGGATTAAAGCAGAAATAAATGACATAGAGAACAAAAAAACAATAGAGAGGATAAATATCACCAAAAGTTGGTTCTTTGAGAAGATCAACAAGATTGACAAGCCCCTAGCTAGACTGACAAAATCAAAAAGAGAGAAGACCCATATAAACAAAATAATGAATGAAAAACGTGACATAACTGCAGATCCTGAAGAAATTAAACAAATTATAAGAGGATACTATGAACAACTGTATGGCAACAAACTGGATAATGTAGAGGAAATGGACAATTTCCTGGAAACATATGAACAACCTAGACTGACCAGAGAAGAAATAGAAGACCTCAACCAACCTATCACAAGCAAAGAGATCCAATCAGTCATCAAAAATCTTCCCACAAATAAATGCCCAGGGCCAGATGGCTTCACAGGGGAATTCTACCAAACTTTCCAGAAAGAACTGACACCAATCTTACTCAAACTCTTTCAAAACATTGAAGAAAATGGAACACTACCTAACTCATTTTATGAAGCTAACATCAATCTAATACCAAAACCAGGCAAAGATGTTACAAAAAAGGAAAACTACCAGCCAATCTCCCTAATGAATATAGATGCAAAAATCCTCAACAAAATACTTGCAAATCGAATCCAAAGACACATTAAAAAAATCATACACCATGACCAAGTGGGGTTTATTCCAGGCATGCAAGGATGGTTCAACATAAGAAAAACAATCAATGTATTACAACACATTAAAAACTCGAAAGGGAAAAATCAATTGATCATCTCAATAGATGCTGAAAAAGCATTTGACAAAATCCAACATTCGTTTTTGATAAAAACACTTCAAAAGGGAGGAATTGAGGGAAACTTCCTCAACATGATAAAGAGCATATATGAAAAACCCACAGCCAGCATAGTACTCAATGGTGAGAGACTGAAAGCCTTCCCTCTAAGATCAGGAACAAGACAAGGATGCCCGCTGTCACCACTGTTATTCAACATTGTGCTGGAAGTGCTAGCCAGGGCAATCCGGCAAGACAAAGAAATAAAAGGCATCCAAATTGGAAAAGAAGAAGTAAAACTGTCATTGTTTGCAGATGATATGATCTTATATCTAGAAAACCCTGAGAAATCAACGATACAGCTACTAGAGCTAATAAACAAATTTAGCAAAGTAGCGGGATACAAGGTTAATGCACATAAGTCCGTAATGTTTCTATATGCTAGAAATGAACAAACTGAAGAGACACTCAGGAAAAAGATACCATTTTCAATAGCAACTAAAAAAATCAAGTACCTAGGAATAAACTTAACCAAAGATGTAAAAGACCTATACAAAGAAAACTACATAACTCTACTAAAAGAAATAGAAGGGGACCTTAAAAGATGGAAAAATATTCCATGTTCATGGATAGGAAGGCTAAATGTCATGAAGATGTCAATTCTACCCAAACTCATCTACAGATTCAATGCAATCCCAATCAAAATTCCAACAACCTACTTTGCAGACTTGGAAAAGCTAGTTATCAAATTTATTTGGAAAGGGAAGATGCCTCGAATTGCTAAAGACACTCTAAAAAAGAAAAACGAAGTGGGAGGACTTACACTCCCTGACTTTGAAGCTTATTATAAAGCCACAGTTGCCAAAACAGCATGGTACTGGCACAAAGATAGACATATAGATCAATGGAATTGAATTGAGAATTCGGAGATAGACCCTCAGATCTATGGCTGACTGATCTTTGATAAGGCCCCCAAAGTCACTGAACTGAGTCATAATGGTCTTTTCAACAAATGGGGCTGGGAGAGTTGGATATCCATATCCAAAAGAATGAAAGAGGACCCCTACCTCACCCCCTACACAAAAATTAACTCAAAATGGACCAAAGATCTCAATATAAAAGAAAGTACCATAAAACTCCTAGAAGATAATGTAGGAAAACGTCTTCAAGACCTTGTATTAGGCGGCCACTTCCTAGACTTTACACCCAAAGCACAAGCAACAAAAGAGAAAATAGATAAATGGGAACTCCTCAAGCTTAGAAGTTTCTGCACCTCAAAGGAATTTCTCAAAAAGGTAAAGAGGCAGCCAACTCAATGGGAAAAAATTTTTGGAAACCATGTATCTGACAAAAGACTGATATCTTGCATATATAAAGAAATCCTACAACTCAATGACAATAGTACAGACAGCCCAATTATAAAATGGGCAAAAGATATGAAAAGACAGTTCTCTGAAGAGGAAATACAAATGGCCAAGAAACACATGAAAAAATGTTCAGCTTCACTAGCTATTAGAGAGATGCAAATTAAGACCACAATGAGATACCATCTAACACCGGTTAGAATGGCTGCCATTAAACAAACAGGAAACTACAAATGCTGGAGGGGATGTGGAGAAATTGGGACTCTTATTCACTGTTGGTGGGACTGTATAATGGTTCAGCCACTCTGGAAGTCAGTCTGGCAGTTCCTTAGAAAACTAGAGATAGAGTTACCATTCGATCCAGCGATTGCACTTCTCGGTATATACCCGGAAGATCGGAAAGCAGTGACATGAACAGATATCTGCACGCCAATGTTCATAGCAGCATTATTCACAATTGCCAAAAGATGGAAACAACCCAAATGTCCTTCAACAGATGAGTGGATAAATAAAATGTGGTATATACACACGATGGAATACTACGCAGCAGTAAGAAGGAACGATCTCGTGAAACATGTGACAACATGGATGAACCTTGAAGACATAATGCTAAGCGAAATAAGCCAGGCACAAAAAGAGAAATATTATATGCTACCACTAATGTGAACTTTGAAAAATGTAAAACAAATGGCTTATAATGTAGAATGTAGGGGAACTAGCAATAGAGAGCAATTAAGGAAGGGGGAACAATAATCCAAGAAGAACAGATAAGCTATTTAACGTTCTGGGGATGCCCAGGAATGACTATGGTCTGTGAATTTCTGATGGATATAGTAGGAGCAAGTTCACAGAAATGTTGCTATATTAGGTAACTTTCTTGGGGTAAAGTAGGAACATGTTGGAAGTTAAGCAGTTATCTTAGGTTAGTTGTCTTTTTCTTACTCCCTTGTTATGGTCTCTTTGAAATGTTCTTTTATTGTATGTTTGTTTTCTTTTTAACTTTTTTTTCATACAGTTGATTTAAAAAAGAAGGGAAAGTTAAAAAAAAAAAAAAAAAAAAAACAAGGAAAAAAAAAAAGGTGTGGTGCCCCCTTGAGGAGCCTGTGGAGAATGCGGGGGTGTTCGCCTGCCCCACCTCCATGGTTGCTGGCATGGCCGCGGACATGGGGGACTGGTGGTTTGATGGGTTCAGCCCTCTACCACAGGTTTTACCATTGGGAAGACGGTTGCTGCAAAGGAGAGGCTAGGCCTCCCTATGGTTGTGCCTAAGAGCCTCCTCCCGAATGCCTCTTTGTTGCTCAGATGTGGCCCTGTCTCTCTAGCTAAGCCAACTTGAAAGGTGAAATCACTGCCCTCCCCACTACGTGGGAGCAGACACCCAGGGGAGTGAATCTCCCTGGCAACGTGGAATATGACTCCCGGGGAGGAATGTAGACCCGGCATCGTGGGACGGAGAACATCTTCTTGACCAAAAGGGGGATGTGAAAGGAAATGAAATAAGCTTCAGTGGCAGAGAGAATCCAAAAGGAGCCAAGAGGTCACTCTGGTGGGCACTCTTACGCACACTTTAGACAACCCTTTTTAGGTTCTAAAGAATTGGGGTAGCTGGTGGTGGATACCTGAAACTATCAAACTACAACCCAGAACCCATGAATCTCGAAGACAGTTGTATAAAAATGTAGCTTATGAGGGGTGACAAGGGGATTGGGAAAGCCATAAGGACCACATTCCACTTTGTCTAGTTTATGGATGGATGAGTAGAAAAATAGGGGAAGGAAAGAAACAGACAAAGGTACCCAGTGTTCTTTTTTACTTCAATTGCTCTTTTTCACTCTAATTATTATTCTTGTTATTCTTGTGTGTGTGCTAATGAAGGTATCAGGGATTGATTTGGGTGATGAATGTACAGCTATGTAATGGTACTGTGAACAATCGAAAGTACGATTTGTTTTGTATGACTGCGTGGTATATGAATATATCTCAATAAAATGAAGATTAAAAAAAAAAAAAAAAAAAAAAAAAAGACATAATGCTGAGCAAAATAAGCCAGGCACAAAAAGAGAGATATTGTATGTTACCACTAATGTGAATTCTGTGAAAAATGTACAATGTTTTATACTGTAGAATGTAGGGGACCTAGAGATACCAATTAGTGGAGGGGGAATGATAATCCAATAAGAACAGATAAACTATGGAGGGTAATCTCAATGTTATGGGAATGCTCAGGAATGATTATGGTTTGTAAACTTTCTTGGATATAGTAAGATCATGTTGGAAGCAATAGAGTTATTTTAGGTTTTTTTTTTCTCTTATTCCTTTGTTTTCTTAGGGGTTGTTAATTTTCTTGGGGTATGGAAGGAACATGTTGGAAGCAATGTAGTTATTTTAGATTATTTGTTTTTCTTACTCCTCTGTTTGGACATGGTTTATTAATTTTCTTGGGGTATGGTAGGAACATATTGGAAGCAAAGTAGTTATTTTAGGTTATTTGTTTTCCTTAATCCATTGCTTTGTTTGAAATGTTGTGGGGTTTTTTTGGTTGTTGTTTGCCTGTTTGTTTTTAATTTTTTGATAAACAAAGTTAAAAAATTGAAAAAAAATCAGTAGAAAAATGGGAGTAAAAACTAAATGACAAATAGGGTGGGATGGGGGGATGGTTTGGGTATTCTCTTTTCACTTTTATTTTTTATTCTTATTCTGATTCTTTCTGATGTAAGGAAAATGTTCAGAAATAGATTGTGGTGATGAACGCATAACTATATGATCATACTGTGAACAGTTGATTGTATACCATGGATGACTGTATGGTTTGTGAATATATTTCAATAAAACTGAATTAAAAAAAAAATGTAATGATAAATCAACAGCTATGGAGTCATAATGTATAAATATATAATTTGTGACAGGAACTACATAAAGCTGGGGGGCTGAAGGGGTATTGGAACATGTTATACATGCTATTGAAGTTGTTATCAAAGCAAACAAGATTATTATAAATTTAGGATGTTAAATTTAAGCTCCATGATAACCACAATGAAAGTATCAGAGAATATGAAAACCCATAGAGACAGAAGGTAGAGTACAAGTTACTAGGGGTATTGGGGAGGGGCACTGGGGAGTTAATCAAAATGAGTACAGGGTTTCTGTTTGAGGTGAAGGGAAAGTTATAGAAATGAATCATGAGGAGGGTACTGTGACATTGTGAATGTGATTAATCCAGCAGAATGGTGTGCCTGGGAAGGGTTGGGGTGGGAAGATTTATGTTATATATATGTTTCCCCAATTGAAAAAGGAAAGAAAGAGAAACTAAAGAGAGAATGGCAATTTAATGCAATACACAATACTGGACGGGATCTCAGAATGTAGAAAAGGCTCAAGAAGATACTATTGGAATATAAGAAAAAATTGGAAAATAGAATGTAAGCTTTATATCAATGTTAAATTTCTTGAACTTGTTAACTGCACTTAAGGTGTTTACATAAAAGTGAATATCCTTGTTCTTTGGACATCTACAGGGAAGTATGTGTTCAGAGAGTATGATGTGGGCAACCTGCTCGCAAAAAATAGACAGACGGATAGATGATAGATGGGTAGACAGGCAATAGATAGAATAATACAGAAAAGATGGTAAAATGTCAAAATTGGTGGATCTAGATATCTAGGGTGGGGTGGGGCTATGTTGGAGTTCTCTGTATGGGATTTGTACTATTTTTGCAACTGTCCAGTAAGTTTGAAATTATTTCTAAATAAAAAAATTTTTTAAAGCTACTATGACTACAATAATGGCTTTGAATTAACTTGCATTTACATAGTCACAACAGTATCTACATACATTCCAAAATAAAGGAGTCCATACCTTTTTGAGACACATTGTTTACCCTGTCCACACATAATGCTTGGGGGTAGACATGGATTTGCAGACCCTCTGCAAATCAGTGGGATAAAAATCACTGACTCAAGGGGTTTATTTAAGTCATTACCTCTAGATAGATAGTCTGGTATTGTGTGTGGGGGGAGGTGGGGGGTGTCATCAAAAATCTACCAGATCACCCTCCCTGAGTTGGCTATCTTTCTGCCTTCACTTCTTATCCAATTGAAAGGAAAAATTAGCATGTGAAGATCACACATAATATCAGCCTCTTAGTCTCTCTCTTTATAACACACAATCTTTCTAAAATGACTGTTGAAAGTAATCGCCATTAAATCATTCAACCCATCCTATAAGGTCCTGTCATGAAAAAAAGTTGTAAAACCTAGTTATAAGGACACAATCAGCTTTCTAAAAGGCTTTTCATCCTATTTTCCAAGCCTCTGCAGCAGATTAGAATGATTCACCATGCCACTAAAATTTCCCCATGAAAATTTAACCATGAAACTGTAAGATGCAATTTTCAGGAAAAAACAAAAAAACAGATCAAAGTTCAATTACAAAGAAAATTTTACAAACTAGATTTAAGACCTCTTTTATAACTGAAGACTGGGAAAAAAAAGAAACATTATTGAGACATACACCAAAATCTTGATTGTGATGGAAACACAGAGGACTCTTCCTTCTCTATACTTCTCTGTGTTTTATAAATTTTCCATAATCAGTATGCATTCATTTAAAAAATGCTTAAACTTAAAAAAGAAATATATTTATTGTACTTCTTTCTATCAAATAACGAAAATTATGTGACCGTTTTTAATCCAGTCTTGTTGGGTGGAATTTTTTGATTATTTCCATGGAGATGTGACCCACCCAACTGTGGGTGAGACCTTTGATTAAATTATTTCCATGGCAGCATGGACCCCATCCATTGAAGGCGGATCTTCATTAATTCACTGGGGTACTTAAGAAAGCTCAAGAGCCAACACAGTTGCTGACGCCTGGAGACACTTGGAGATGCAGACAGAAAGACATTTGGAGATGCTAGGCTAAGAGATGAAGCCCAGAATTTGCCCTGGAGAAGCAAAGAGAGGACACCCAGACATTTAGAGAGAAATGCTCTGGGAGAACAAGCAAAGATGCACGAGACCTGAAAGAGAGAAGATAAGAGAGATAGAAGCCCAAGCAAGGATGCACAGAGGCTGAGAAAGAGAAGCTAAGAGAAACAGAAGCCCAGAGACATTTTGGAGAAAGCCATTTTGAAATGCAACCTGGGAGCAAAGGACCACCAGATACCGGCCATGTGCCTTCCCAGCTGACAGAGGTGTTCAGGACGCCATTGGCCTTCCTTCAGTGAAGGTATCCTATTGTTGATGCCTTAGTTTGGACACTTTTATGGCCTTAGAACTGTAAATTTGTAACCTAATAAATCCCCTTTGTAAAAGCCAATCCATTTCTGGTATTTTGCATAATGGCAGCATTAGCAAACCGAACACTCTTTACGTTTGTCTTTTTACCTAAGATATCCAAAACCACTCAAGATCAAATTCAGCTCCCAATCATAGTGGTGGCTAGTGGCCCTCACTATTATATTTGTTACCTAGTCTTTTCCATGATTTTGGTTTTCTATTTCTTTTTAACAACCTTATTGCAAGTATCTTTAATTATAAACAACTACAAATTACTCTTTAGAAAAATATGTAAATAAATATGTAACTTATTTATATAAATATGTATTTATTTATATAATGTAATGTATTTTATATGTATAAATAGTTATATAGTATTACATACTATAATGTAATATTAAAGAGATTCGTAAATTATATGTGAGCCATTCTCTTTACAAGTATCTTATTCATATTGCACACAAATAACTAAACTCTATGAATCAGAAATATCCAAGAAAGCTAACAGAAAACAAAGCAATAATAGTCACCTGTCAGGAAACAAGTGAACATCACACTTCCATAAGCTATCTCATCACAAACGAGTCAGGTACTGAGAAGAAAATGAAGTTTCCACAGCGGGGCCTAATTTCACTCATCTGTCTTGGCCATTTACTCTCTGCAACAAAGAGTAAGAAGCAATTTATCAAAAAATAAACCTAGTAAGCAGCAGGATATTTCCCTTTGTAAAATCTAAACAGGGACAGCAGGGGCAGCACTCAGTTCCTGAGAAGTCCATCACACTCACAGGGGTTGTAACTGTAGCAACTAGGCCAAACACATGTCGGAGAACAAGCCTGGTCGTCTCAAATCATGCCTGTCTAGACAGCTGTTGCTCCCTGAGGCCCAGATCCCAGATCCCGTGAGCACTGTTTGTGTAACTTTTATAGAAATATATTCACATTCTAGAAACAACAGCAGGAAGCACAGAGGTATGAAATTTCCTGTACCAAGATGTTCCAAGTAGACAGGTCACGTGACTGGTATATGCTTTTGGTCTGCAATAAAAATATGTCCATAGCCAGACAGGGAAGGAGGAAGCGGCAAGGAAGATAGGAGAATATCAGGCTTGTGGTTGTCCACACATTTGTCAGGAAAGGAAATCAAATATAACAACTTGAATGCCAATTTGAGTTCAAAGTTGAGAAGCAAAAGGCATCAGTGCACAATGGGACTCTAGTCATTTAGGAAGCCTGGGCCGTTTCCTGGGGGTCCTAACAGCAGGCAGAGAGAGTCAGAAATGACTAAAGGAAGCACTCACAGACTTTCCAGTCTGCTCCTCCTAGATCTTCAAATCTGAGAGCAGCTCTCAGAGATAAGGCACCAGATGGCTGAGCATTCTGTTATCAGGGTGCTAGATTCACTGCTGTGTTTTTTCTTCCATGACTGGCAGAAACAATGTTCTTTTTTAACTTGTGTCATCAAGCATCTAACCCACTGCACACCAGAGGTACTCCAAAGCATCTGCTGAATTAATTGTTGCTTCCAATTTATACTGACCATTACACAACATGGTGACCATACTGCTTGCTTAGTGCTGAGTTAGTGAAGAAGTTTCAGAATGTTACACAAATATCTCCTTAAATTTATGGCAAGAGATGATCAAACAAGATGACAGGAGGACCCTTAAAAGACTCATAATAACAGGAGCACACCATTCCCTAGCTCCACAATCCCAACACTCCAAGCCTCAACACTAGACAAAATCTTGCAGCATCCCCAAGCTTTGTTTCCACCCAAGGAGAGGGCAGAAGCGAATCTACACCAGCCTCAAAGTGGGAGGGGTAGGGACCCAGCACCAGTGCCCAGAGCCACCTCCCACGTTTTTGGGGTAAACTGGGCCTGAGCACTCGCACCTGGGCCCTGGGAGTCTGCTTGGGTCCAGGGAAAAAGGGTGGCATCCACTCCCACCCTGGCTCCAGAACTTAGAGAAGCCACTGTCACCCCACCTCACACTCACACAGTTCTCTGACACACTCATGGTCTTGCATTCAGAATTCCTGAAACAGTCTTACATGCTTTTACATGCTCACAGTCCTCTCACACACTCAGTCTTGCATCCTCCGTCTTATCCAGAGTCTCTCACAGAGATCACAGTGTTTCTCAAATGCTCACAATCTCTCACACATCATGGATTCTTACAGTCTCACACTTGAAGTATCTCACATGGTCTCTCACACACTCACATAGTCTCACACTCAAGACCACTCTCACAGTCTCTCTCACACTCAGTCTTACACTTAGTCCCTCTCACACTCAGAGCTTCCCTCACACTCACATCTCTCTCAACACTCTCATCCTCAGATTACCTCACACTCAGTCACCCTCTCAGTGTCTCTCATACTCTCAGAGTCGCTCATGTTTAGAATCTCTTGAACATTCAATCTTACCCTCTCCATCTCTCACACTCACAAAGTCTCACAACCCAGAATTCTCCCTCACACACAGTCCTTACTCTGAATCACCCTCACACTCAGGATCTCTTGCACACTCAGTCTTACACTCAGTCTCTCACACTCACACTTGTCTCTCTCACAGTCTCCTTCACACCTAGAGTCTCACACACTCAGTCTCTCACACTCATTGCATCACCCTCACACTCAGGGTCTCACACACATGCGGTCTCCCTCATGTCCAGGGTCTCTCTCCCATTCTCTTTCTGTCTCACACACACACACATACACATTCTCTCCCTCACACCTGGGGCTTCACACACTCACAGCTTAAACTCGGGGTTTGCACATTCCCAGAGTCACCCTCAGGCCCAGGGTTTCTCACACACACACACACACACGGAGTCTCCCTCACACTCGGGTCTCCCACGCTCACAGCGTCCCCCTCCCGCTCCCTCTCCGGGGCAGCGACTCTCCCCCTCACGCGCCCCCGGCTCGGCCTCCCTGCGGCCGGTTCCCAATTCCGGGCCCCGCATCCCGCACGCGGCAGCGGCGCGGAGAGCTCGGCGCGACCCAGCGGTCCCGGCCCCGGCCGCGCTCCCCGACGCGGCCCGCCCGCGGCCCGGCCCGTTACCTCCACGAGGCCGGCGCCGCCAGGATGCTCGGTCGCGCCGCCGCCACGGCCGCCACCGCCACTCAGGCTCCGCCCCCGCACGTCACCCGCCGCCGGATCGCGACAGCGCGCGTCACGTCGGGACAGGGCGCCGCCGGCTTCGCGCCGGCCCGCGGGTGGCGGCGCTTCCGGGCCCCAGCGGCCGCCGCGGCCTCCGCCATCCGGGTGCCCACGTTTGCAGCCCAGACTCGGCGTGCGGTTGCTGGTCAAACCGCATCCGGGCCACGCCGGGACTCACGCGGGCCGTCGCCTGGACCCCAGGGAGACACACGCCGCCCTACACGTGTCCTTCCACACTCACTGCTCCGGCCACCACACATCCTAGTGGGACCCCACAGGCACGGAGTCACTCAGCCAACCTCGGGCCTCCCTGGAGCTGCGGCCTGAGGACGTTTTTCAGTCCTCACCTTGCCTGACCCTGCTGACACTCCTCTTGGGGGAACTGCCCCTCCTGTCCTCCTGTCTTCCTCTGGCTGCTCCTCCTCAGTCTCTCTGGTGGCTCTGGGGCTCTGTCTAGGGCCTCCTGAGCCACCTGAGCCTCATGGGTGGTGGAGCTCTCCCTCAAAGCTCCCGTCCACACACCTCAGGTGCTGACCCTCTTTCCTGGGCCGTGGTGTCACCCCCCCCCCCATGCCCACAATTGTACAACCCTGTGATTCCAGACAGACCACCCCCAAACCCCTGCTCTCCCAGCCAGAGATGGGTGAAGCCTGGACCCTTGCTCCTCCCTCCTCTTCTTCCCAGCCAAATTTCTGGATATCCCAGAGCCCTCAGTAGCCTTCCAGCCCCTATCTTGCTCCCTCCAACCCATCCCCCCAGGGTAGGATATTCTCCCGAATTACAGATTGAAATCTTTCTGTTTCCCTGCCTAAATCCTTCTAGCAATCTGTCCATAGCCCTGAGATGACAGTCAGAATCCTTGAGAAGCTCTTAGCTGGTGCTGCCTTGGTTATGCCCTTTGCTTGGAACACATTTCTTGGGTGTTCCAGTGTGAAAAGTGTGTTTATGCATTTAGAATCCTTAGAATTCTGACTATTTATCCCCTTGGTTGGTTCCTCCTGCCTTGCTGGCAGACGGAGGGCATGGACACTTTTGGGTCACTCAGTGACAGCCAGTCCACTTGTCCTTGCAACAGCCACATACAGAACCTGCCAGTTCCTCTGGCTTCACTCTGTCTCAGCCTGTTACAGCAACCACAGCAGGAATCCCACTGTGCACCAAGCACTAGTCAGGCACCTACCAGCACCATCAGTGTTCCTTAGGACCACCCAGCAGGGGACATTTAATCATCCCCTATCCTCTGAATGAGGAAATCAAGGCTTAGGGAGGTTAAGGAGACACTTTGGGCTACTTGTCTGGGGCTAGCAAAGTTGGGTGGGATTTGAACCCGGGTCTCCTGGTCCCGAAGCCTGCTGATTCCAGGCCCTCCCTCTGTAGCCATTAAACCTAGGGTAGCACTGAGGTTGAAACTGGTCAGGGGTGAGTGGGTAGCTGCAGGGCCACCACAAGGGGTGGGATGGGTGGGAGAGTGGAGTGTGGGCAGAGCCAAGAGTCAGGCTGGGCAGGGCCAGGAGATGAGAGTCTGTGCTCTTTTGTGCTTTCATCTTTTTATGGAGGCCAACGCTGAACTGGCTTGTGCCCCCTTCTCTGAGCCACCCCTTCCCTGAGGCTTGGCTAAAATCTGGCCATGTGAGGGTTTAGAGCGCCCTCTGGTGGTCCAGGGTATATAAAAGCCTGGAGCCCCAACTAGTGAGAAGCCATGTGGGAGGCAGGGATTGGGCTCCTACCACCCCAATATCCCTACCCACAGATCCCTGTCTCGGACTCTGTCTCTGCTTCTCTGTCCTTGTCCTCTCTGTGTCCATTTCTGTTTGGTCCCTAGTCTCTCTGTCCCTGCCACTCTCCATCTCTCTCCGTCTAGTCTCTGTCCATACCAGTCTCATCTGTCTCTCTTCATCCCTCAGTCTCTCTGTCCCAAAGGTGGGCAGTTTGCAGTCAGATGAACCTGAAGAAGCAAAGGGGAAGCACGGTGCCCTAAAAAGAACTCTAGGTCCAAAGGCTGCTGAGTTCTGCAAGCTGGGAGAAGACAGAAGGCTAGAAAGGGAAGTCCCACCAGGCAGACCTCAGGACTGTTCCTGGCTCCCAGCTCTGGGGCAGCACATGGGACTGCTGACTGGGCAGAGAGGCAGGAGCAAGGGCAGGAGCTGCACACCAACACCTTAGAAGGGGAGCTGGGTTCCAGGGGAGAGGGCACCTCTCAGAGGCAGGAGGATGAAGCCCAAAAGAGGGGTGCAGGGTCCATGCTTTGGCACTGAAAGAAACCATTAAGGCTGCGGTAAAGGTCCAGCCCCGATCTTCCTCTTTAGCCACCCTCTTCCTTCCACCCTCTCTGTCTCTTCATGCTTAGAGCAGAGCCTAGCCCAGGGCACCTTACAGCATCCATAATACTTTATTGCCAGAACCGAGGTACAGCTGCTCAGGGCCCCATGCAGGGTCCGCCACTCAGAAACGAAAGGAGAAAGATGCTGGGCATGTATGCAACAGAAAACCGAGCTCCACAGAAACTTTGTGGGAGAACAGCACAATCTGGCCTAAGTTCCCTGATTGTGGCCTTGGGGCCTCACCTGTGAGGCTGGACCCAAGCCTTGACCTATGTAGCCTGTCACACAATTGGAGCCCACTGCCAATGAGGCAGGCTCAGATCACTGATTCCTACTATCAGAGGAAGACCCAGGCAGCACCTCTGGGGCAGCCAGAAAACCGAGGAGAGCCCCAAGTCTCCAAGGGGTCAGCCAACCAGGCCCACTCAAATTTCTGAGCCAGATACTGTAGACTGAACACCACTCAGCTGCCAGGTAGGGACAGGTACTAGGCAGGAGCCCCACCTCCTCTCAGTCCAGTTGGGCACTGGAGAGACCATAGGGCAGGGTGGCCACATGGTGTTGTGGTGGGGTTAGGGTAGGGTAGCTCAGAGCAGCTCTGGGTGGCTTTGGCTGCTTACTTGAGCTCCCTTTCTCCACAGGCACCTAGAAGGCCATGGCACTGGGGCCTGATTTCAACCCCAGGCCACAGACCCAGAGCAAAGGAAGTCATCATCAACACTGTGGCCAACAGCCCAATCAAGGGGATCAGGGTTGCTGGGACATGGCTCACAGAACTGAGGTTCATCTGCTGCCCAGTCCTGAGCAACCCGGCCAGACCTAGCTAGGCAGCTCCTGGAGGTGAGGGAGGTAGGAGTGAATGCCCCAGGGCCTGGGAACCATGGAGAGCACAACAACCAGCCCCTGCCTGCAGGGGAAACTGGGCTGCCCCAGGAAACCAGAGTCAAACTGCCAAACAGGTCAGCCAAAGGGAGGCCACCCATGGCTAGTGGCAGGCCCACTTGGGACTAGGGCTGTGGCCTATGTGTGAGAGGGGCTACCCTGAGGACCAGAAGCCCACTCCTGGGACCCTTGGGAACAGAGACCACTGCTCAGTAATGCTTGTCAGAGGAAGGCTGAGGGGCCAGGCCCCAGTGGGCAAGTGTGAGGAGGCCAACGGGGCAGGAGGACGGCATGGCCCTGGAGCTGGGGACTAGGGCTAGATGCCAGTCCTGGGCCACAACAATTCCACCATTAGTAGCATTTCTCCGTCAGGGGTCCCTTGAGTCCAGACTCAATGTCTTCCTTCTTCATCCCCACAGAAGGAAGATTAGAAACTACACTTCCCCCCCATGGCAGATGCTTCACATTCCAAGATCCAGGGCCTTGGATGGTCAGTCAAAAGTTTTGCTAAACTCGTGGGCTGTGGCAGACCCAGAGACCAAGAGAAGCAGCTGTGGCCAAGCCATTTGTCAGCCCCTGCCGGGTGCAGAGATCAGGGCCCGAGGAGCACACGTTTCAGATAGGCCAGGGTTGTGCCATTGGCCAGCATCTCGATGTGCTCGCTGCCTGGCAGTGCCTGCAACGACACTTGGTGCTCCTGCCGGTCATGCCAGGCTCGGCACTGCAGTGCACTCTGCACGTTCACAGTGCCGTCACCATCACCAAAGCAGATTTTGGGGTCGCGGTCAGGGAAGCTCTCATAGTGGAAGGACTCGGGCGTGGGGACACCGGTGCCATAGAGGCAGTGCAGCCGCACACCAGGAGGCCTCGTGGCTTCAACCAGCCCCTCCGTGTCCTGCCTCATGAGCCAGCCATCCTTAAAGCCAATGTCCTGGAAGAACTGGTGATAGTCCCGCAACGTGTAGTTGGTGGTGGATGTGTACACAAACACCTTCTCAGGTGGCCAGGTGTAGTTGTAGGGCAGCAGCCAGCTGGTAGAGATGGCAGACCGCTGCTGCTCCCGGATCTTCAGGGGCCCAATGACCGGGATCCGGTTGTTGTCCCCTACAGGGAGAGAGTTCCGGTCAGTCTGTGCTCAGGAATGTGCGCTTGCTGGGCAGCCGATGGCCCAGTCAACACTCCAGCATTTCCAAGCACTTATCATCAACACATTATAACTACCATCCCTGCATTGGTTTTTATTGCTTCTCTTTATTTTTGCTACGTCTGGAAAGCACAAAACCATGACTTGTTTCTTTCCTTTTGTATTTCATCCTTAGAGATTTAGGCAGCACACACCCACAGGGTGATTTATCATCTGTTTCCTCATCTGTAAATGGCACCCTCCTCCAAGCACTTATCCCAGGGCCTGAAGGCACTGACTATGTCTCAGGTCAATCAGCAGGTTGGCAGCCCAGAGACATGTTCTTCTTTCTCCTTTATTACACTGAGCTACATAAATGTTTTTCTTTTCCTAGACTCAGATATTGGCCAGCCTTGGTCTTATCCCCACCCACCTGCCTGTTTACTGGCCTGGGCAGCCGGGCCTGCTAGAGACAAGGCAAGAGGGGAGGAGGCTGAAGACAGAGTCAGAGCCCCTGGCACACAGGTGTGCAAATAATACAACACTCATTAGCCAGTGGGAACTCTGGGGGGTAAACTAGAACTTGGGAACAGGGGACTGTGACCTGTTCAGGACCCATGGTGACCCCTCACCCCACCCTGAACCTAAAAGCAGAGGTGCCTTTCTGACTCACTCTGCCTAGTGGGGCACAGCAATAAGACCCCTAAGAAAAGAGAAGCCCCTAGGTGTCCAAGGGCCCCCCTCATCCCTGCTCCCAGACTGCCAGGCCTGATAGAAGTCTCCCCACATCTGAGGCAAAGCTCTAAGGGGGCTCACAGGGAAGTTCTGAACTGGGGCGGGGCCTGAACTTCCTCATGGTCCTGTCTCTGATCAGGAGGTGCCCACCTCTGGCCTTCCAGGTCCAAGTCGGACAGGGTAGGTGACTATGATGTGATCTTGCCCTATATCTGAGTCTCTGGGCTTTGGACTTATTGTCTGGCTAATCCAGGGTCACTGTTGGAAAAGGCACCAGGCCTGACCTGACCACAATGATCAGCAGATCAAAGGCAGGTCAGGTGATCCTAGTGACTTGAGGAAGAAAGCTGATGAGACATGAGGCATGGCTCTGATTCACATCTCCAAAGTGAGGGGCCACAGGGCTCAAACCCAGTCCTAGCAGAGAGAGGAAAGCCCCTCCTAGAGAAGGATGCCCTGCCCTATAGCTACAGCTGGCAGGCAGACGAGATGGACGGGGAAGAAGACAGCTTTTCCAACTGCTGGGCAAGCAGGGTCAGCCAGCTGTCATCTGCTACCTCCCACTGTTGCCCACAGAGGCAAATGAGGCTTCCTCCACCCACAGACGGTGGTGCAATGGAAAACTATACTTCAGCCTTCCTCTTCCAGGAGAATGGCGGAGATGAACAAGTGAGGCTGAGGGTAAGAGGAAGAACTAAAACCAAATTAGACCAGCCAATCCTGAGTACTCTATGAGTGTGTGTGTGTGTGTGTGTGTGTGTGTGCAGTGTGTGTATGCACACATATGCAAATGCTAATATCTAGAGAGGTGGAATTAGGGAAGGTATTAGATCCCTTCGGAAAAAGAGGTTTGAAAAGGAATGCCGCTTTGGAGAAAGAAGGGTGCTGACCCAGAAAAGGAGATGGTGGCCCAGGAGGGCATGGTGGAGGGAAAGAAGGTGGCCTCCCCAACACCAGTCCCCCACGCTGGGCCAGGCAGGGTCTTACCTGAGGCCAGGACACGCAGGGTCTTGGCCACACCTCCCCAGGGTGGACCCAGTGCCACAAAGGAATGGATATACTTGTCCTTCCAGGCCTGTGGCTGCTGCTGCAGAAAGTAGAGCGTGTACATGTTGCCCATGCTGTGGGCAACCAGTACCACGGAGCCCCCGTACAGCTGGTGCATCTCCTCGATCATCTCCTGGAGGGCCAGGAAGTAGGGCCCGTTTTCATCTGCAGGCCAGAGCCAGGCAGGAGTCAGGCAGGAAGGATGCTGGGGCCCAAATCACAGGCTATTTCTCAGGCCGGACCCAGGCCTAGGTGGGTGCGGGGAGTGGCCTGGTTTCCCCACCATTTTCCATGAAGGGAGGAAACAAAGAGGCTCTTTTTCTCCCCCTCAGCTTCTTTATCTCTCCTCAAGGCTCAGAGGCCCAGAGCTCCTGGGGGAAAGGATGGGGAAGGACATGGACAGGATTGATCAGGGGTGGTGGCTGTGCCCTCCTTACCCCCATCCCACTGCCTAAGACTTTGGGGGAGCAGGCGACAGGGTGACTGCTTACTCTAGGCTGGATGCCAGAGGCCTGACAGGGAAGGGAAGAGCCCAGGGCCTGTGGTGGCCATGACCCCCTCATTCCTGCCTCCCAAGACCTCAGTGAGGGAAAGAAAGTATCTGCTTACTTGGGGCTCGACGCCAGTCATAGGGGGCCCCGCGAAGGTCCTCACCCCGTGTGTAGCCCCAGCTCACAAGGCTCTCCACCATGGTGTGGAAATAGGAACCTATGGACAGAAATGCACAGGATTAGAGGGTACAGCCAGTGCTACCCACCACACCACGCCCACCAAGGGGACTGTTACATCTACTGCAGGGAGATCACCAGAGAGTGCTACAAGGCCCTGCTGGTTGGGGAAGCTCACAGGCTGCCCTCCTCAAACTGTCAGGGTTCTTTCCACTCCAGGAGTCCAGCAGAACCCTCAGCCCTGTTCTCTGGAGGGCATGAGTGAGGCCTACATACCCACACTGCTTTTGCTGGGGTCCAGGAACTCCAGGGAGAAAGTCTTCCCAAAGCCGGGGACACGCACATCCACCCCATCGGGGAACTGGCTGGCCCGGGACGTTCTGTTGTAGATCAGCCTGTCAGGAGGGGATACCGAGCCAGTGAGCCAGAGGTGACACTGGACTTAGTGTGTCCTAATACCTCCCATGTCGTGAGTCACACTCCCTTCCCATCCCCAAGTTTGGTCAGATGTATAGGAGAGACTGCAAAGTAACAAAGTCAGTTTATAAAACATGGATTAGGGTAATCACATCCAAATGAGGACTCCCACGAAGGCTCACTCCAAAGACCCTGACCCCAGGACCCCTGTCAAGGACACATTCCCTTACCCCGATGACACCCACCCCCAGAATGAGGATATTCCTCTGGAAAACCACCATAATCTTGGACTCGGCTGAAAGAAAGAAGCACCAGCCTTGGCCCTGCCATGAATATCACACTTGATCCTATCCCCCTGTCTCCACAGGTTCTGCCACCCACCACAACAGATCACAGGGCAAAGGAGATAGTAAGCGCAGTGCACAACAGAACCAGACAGGAGAGACCCCACCTCAGGGCCTGAGCACCACCAGGGGGTGGTCGGGTGGGCAAGGCCTGGAGAAACAATGGGGATGGGTGGTAGATAACAGGAGAAAGGCCTTGTGCAGACCCAAGTAGCTACAGCTAGTTCCCACTTGCTCTGGGCTTTGGACCAGGAGGCAGCATCGTCCCACCACACCACCCATGGAGGAAGGGAATGGTTAAATCATGTCCACAGGCCCCACCCTGTGTCTCAGGGCCATATCGCCTGCCAGACTGTAACAACAATGCCCAGGGCTTGGCCAACAAATTCCTAAAGAGCCACAGCATAGGGATGTAGCATGTGGATCACCAGCAACAGGGAGGGGATCCCCAACAGCCCTGTATTAGTTTTCCATAAACTAATTACCATGAACTTAGCAGCCTAAAACAATCACATTTTATCTCACAGCTTCCATGGGTGCAGTGTGCAACAGAACCAGACAGGAGCCATGGCTTCTGTGTTCCCCCTCCTGGGGGTGAGGGGTGAGCAAGGCCTGGATAAATGAGGGGCACAGGTGACAGGAAACAAGAGAAAAGCCTTGTGTCCCTCCAGGAACCCTGCTCTAGCCTCCCTAGACACCAAGGAGGCAAATGTGCTCCAAAAAACAAAGGCTAGCCCTGCAGTCTCTGGTGGTCTCAAGTCCCACCCCCATGAAAAACCAGCCCAGAAAGCTGACAGGAATCCACAACACTGGCCTGAATAATAGCATAAATATCCTAGAGGCCCACTCTTTCCAGGACAATCTATAGATTACCCAAATGGCCACCCAGCAAAACACTGAAAACTGTTCTGGCAAGCTAAAGCAGCTCTGTGCTGTATGGAAGTCTACACAGATCAGAAGACCGACGAAGGCAGACAAGCCCCTCTCGACACCAGCCCGCACCTCTATCTGGCAGTACTTGAGGCCATGGCTGTGATACAAAAATAGAAACACAGATCAACAACCAGAAATAAGCCTGATCACACACAGAGGAGGAAAGAGTCAACAAAGTGGGCAACATAAACAACAGGGAAGGGCAGGGTGCCTGGAGAATAAGGTAGCAGGCCCACAGGAAAAACTTCACGCGTGAGATTCAATTCAGCGCAAACATTTATTGAGCAACAACTGTGTTCCTGGGTCCAATGCTTTAAAAGTAGAACAGATATAGTCCCTGTCCTCAGGGAGCTCAGTCTAAGAGGGAATCTCAGAGTCACACAATTCTTGATTTGAATCCTGGTTCTGCCACTTATTCATGGAGTGATCCTAGGCAATTTTGTCACCCCATTTGAGCTCCCAGATTTCCTCATCTGTAAAAGAGATTTTAAAATAGGACTTGTGTCATAGAGTTACTGTATGATTAAATGAAAGAGAGTATGTAAAATGCACTTGCCTATGTTCAATAGTAATTCTTAGTATACTATTATGACTGGGGAAACATTCTTAAGAGAATTAGAAGAAATATGCATGTAGCTTGGGGGAAGGAGACGTTAACAGCTCTGGGGACAGGCAGAGGAGACTTCATGAAAGTACCAGGTCAGGTTTTAAAGGGTGAATGGGAATTTATAAGGCAAAGGGCGTTGAGGGATAGAATTCCAGGCTAAAAGCACAGCATGTGCAAAGGCATGGAGATACAGTGTATCCCAGGAAAAACAAGCAGCTGGAGGGGCAAGTGTGGCCAGATTACAGGCAAGGGCAGGGGAAGGGGCCATGTTGGGCCTAGTAAACAGGGGCTTGGCACAGAAACCTACATGAGATTCAATTCAGCTCAAACATTATTTGAGCAACAACTGTGTTCCTGGTTCCGGGGAGGCAAGGCCTGAACTGGAGAGGACAGAGACAAGAGCAGCAGGGGGTGGAGGAGAGCCCTGTCTGGGAGACCACAGGGATGGTGCCAACCAGACCGAGGCAATGGAGAGGGAGAGGGGTCAGTAACTTCAGGGTCTCTTGATGTGAGAATGACATGGAAATGAGCTCCGGAGACCTCTCTGGGTTCTGTCAGTGAGCAACATCCCGTCCAGATGTCCCCTGCCCCCACCTGATATTGTCGATCCAACAGTCAATGATGACAGGCAGCAGCAATTCAAGGTTCAACCAGAGCGTGAAGTAGCTGTCGGTCTTCTTAGAGCAGAGGTAGTGCACGACCGTTGGCTTGTCCAGCTTCGCCTCTAGCTGGTTGCCCAAGTCGCCAGGCACTGCAGGAGGCATGAGGCATACATGAGGCCCTGGGCCTGGCAGTCTAGAGAACCCCAAGAAATTCAACGACTACAGTAGGACCCCCCAGGAGCCATGGATGCCATGGCAGATCTCCCTCATCCCACACCTCAAACTGAAGCACAGAGCTGGGGGCATAAAAATCAGAGCAGGGACTTTGACTCACAGGCTAGCCTCAGCCTCAGTTTCCCCTCTGTACCTTCTGGAATCACCAGGGAACCATCTCCTTACAGAAAAGCTGCCACTACTATGTGGCCCACAGCAGTGTATGAGACAAGTCCATGGATACACACCCCAAGGGGCATTTGGGAAAGACCTGGCATGTTTTGGGGGAAGCCCCTGACACTTTCCCCAACCCCAGGTAAAGTAAATCCCCTGGATGTTCACTGGCACATCCTTGTGGACCATTCAGGTTACTGGAAGGAGGTTGAAGATCAAGTCACTTCCCCATGCTAGGCCTCAGTTTTCTTATCTGTTAAATGAGATCTTGGTCTAGATCTATATATGATTTCTACACATGTCCCTCAGCTGAGAGGTTCAACTGGGAGGGACTAGGAAACCCCTCTGACTTCTAGAATCCCCAAAGTTTGGCCAAAGATACAGCCCAGGTATCAGACACCCCCAAAGTTTGAAACCAAACACCTTCCACCTGCAGCCATTCCAGGCTACAAACAGAGTAGACAGGGCCTCATTCACTCTGAAAAAGGGAGTGTAGAACAGGATAGAACCCACTGGACCACTTAACTGGGCCAACATTGAATCCAGAGAAGGTGTTACAGGACAGGCTTGCCAAACGGAGGCGATGAACAGAAACACAGCTGAGAGAAGTTCACAGTGGCACCTGTTTTGCTAAAGGTCCCCAGCCTTGCTAAAGGCCAGAGCCCAATAAGGTCCCAGAGGGCAGATCATCTTGAGGATCTTAACATCCTGGTACACCTGGACCCTGTGTCATACATACAATTACATGGACAAATACATCATTCCAGCCACAGTCCTTGGGAGGTAGGTGTGACCAGTCCAAGGAAGACTTCTCTTCACCCTTGCCGGCCTATCCTGTCCACTCAGAGCCTGGGGACTTTGTGACACTCAAACCCATCCTCCACTGCTTCACTGCCCCACATCCAAGGCCCTTCACAGTCTCCCTACTATCGATGACCTTTCAGGCCTCCCTGTGCACCATCTCACAGTGTCTTGGGGGCAGCCCTGGAAGGCAGAGGCGTGGAGGCTTGGAGTCTCCCAGCATTATGTGGGTGTGGCCTCTGAATGACGCACCTGCAGACTGGGCAGGACAGTGCAGAGACCTGGGTCACCATTCTCCACCAAAGAGGAAACTGCTGAAAGGGGAAGTCACCAGATCTTCTTTGCCTGGATGCCCTCTGTCCTAGCCCTAAGTGGCCTCTAGAAATAGCAGTGACCACTTCCTCAGTTGCTCTGTGCTTAGAACCAGGACAGGGCCATTCATGTGCCTTTCACTCCCAATAACACTTAAAAGGGACACCCTTATTATCCCTACGTTACAGATGAAGAGACTGAGGTTGGGAGAGGTATAAATGGCTTGTCTACAGTACCCTCCCCCTGCCCAGGATCTTCTTCTATATCACTTCTCTGGCCTCTGCTTTCTCCACAACCAATTCAGGTTCTACTCCTAGAGTATGGTCCCCCTGGGATGCTGATCTTCTAATGACCAAGGTAAGGTTCCTGCTCTGTGCCCAGAATGGTTCATCCACTGCCCACCAGAAGGTCTCCCAAGGTTAATGCCGTCAGCTTCACTCCCTGAAAATTCGGACATGTTAGGATTCCAGCTGCTCTGTGGCCCTGGGCAGGGTCTGAGGTTCCTCTGCCATGACCTAGGATAACCAATGACCGAATGCATTAATAAGTGCAGAGTTAGCACTAAGCCCAGTGAGAAGGCTGCAGAGAAGGTTCTGGGCAGGACCACACAGTTCCCAATGCCACACCCCTCACTCAGAATCTGTGGCTCCCTGCGGCCCCCAGGATAAAGTCCAGATGCCTCAACCTCTGCAAACTCCACCCTTCCTCCCACTCTATTCCAGCCAACCTGGACCATTTATGTCCTTTCTTCTCACATATAGTTCCCACTCTCTGGAATTCTCTTTTTATCTCAGCTCCAGCCTACTCCAGAAAGCCTACCACGACACCCAGTCTGGGTCTGTGGATTCTCTGTGCTTGCTCAGTCCAGACTTCATCTCTGGGGACTATTATTAGTTCAATTCTGCAAGCTTAGGGAAGGCAAGGCCAAGTCTGCCCAAATTCCATGGCCAACTTGGGTCCAGCATCCCCCTGGAGCATTTCCTGCTCCAGAGTTCTGGACCCCTTGCAACCATCCTGCCTGCCAACCCTACCCTTCTGTCATGTGCATCACCCCTATTAAAATACTCCCAGCAGAAACAACATGGGGTTTAGGCTGCAGCAGCTTCAGTATGTCATGTGTTCCTTAATATGCCTCTGCCCTCAGGAGTCCTGGTTGGCCAATCACACACCAGCTCTGGGTGGGAGTGATAGGCTGAATGAGGCACCCAAAGCCCCCCAGAGAGAGGCCTCATCCTGCTGGCCACCAAGAGAGACACTGTGGCTTCTATACAGTTGCCTTATCTGAGATGGGTGTCAGGGCTGGGGCCAGGGAGTGAGTGAGAGGGGGATCACCAGCTCCAACCCCAACACAGCCTAGTCCAGCTAGATCTGGCAAGGAGGTCTAGGGTGAAAGTGCAGTCATGTAGCTAGACGTTCCCTGACACCTCTTCTTGGCCACTGTCCCAACCCTGTCTTCAGCCAGCCTCAGCTTCCCTTGTACCTCCTCATCAAGTCCAACGCCACCCACTTGGAAAGTTATGCTGGGGAGCTTTGGAAGCCTGCTTTCCCCAAGGGGAGCAATCCTTTCTCCAAAGAGTTTCCTTTTTAGTGCCCTCTGAAACTGGTGGGGTCTGGGAGGGCAAGAGAGACAGCCAGGTCCAGGTTAATGCGGAGGCTCCTGAGGGTTCATGTCCATTCTACTCCTCAAACCGGCCTTGGGGAGTGGGGCCGAAGGACCTCGGTCTTTCCAACAAAGAAATAAGGCGCAACAAGGCTTGGCTGATGTGGACCATCGGGTGATGGACAAGCATATGGGAAATTTCCCACTCATCCCACATTCGACGGGAGCAGGTGGGAACGGCTAACTACACCTGCGCCCAGCATGGCAGGAAGTGGAAGGACCCAGCCAGGTGACAAGACAGACAGCCAGTCAGAACAGACGCGGATGCTAAAGAGAGGTCTACACCCCATCCTGCCCGGCGGACAGACCCACGACCGAACGCGGTTCTCACCCAGCACCACAGGGGGGTGACGTGGAGCCGGCAGCTCGGGGTCCGCGAGCAGCATTAGCAGCAGCAAGAGAAACAGAAGGCCAACAGGGAGCAAGGCCGCGCGGTAGGGATAGAAGCGGAGAGCCATGGCGTGCGACCCGGCTCCAGACCCAAGGTCTGGATTGCGCGCTCCAGACTTGCGCCTAGGCCGGAGCGCCAGCGACGTACTTAACCCCGCCGCCCGCAGCAGCCAGCAGCCGCCCGCAGCCTCCGGGCCAATCAGCGCCCGCTTCCCGCAAATGGCCTGCCAATAAGGACTCGCCGCCAGACGCGCCCCTCCCAGTCGGGTCTTGTCGCCCCGCCCCCGAATACACCACTGCCAGGCCCGATGGAGCTGCGCGCAGAGCGCACTGATCGATCCAGGCGTGGCCTGGCTGCCCAGCTCGTTGCGGCCGACGGGGCGGACCCAGTTCACCGCTGCTGTGTACCTGGCTCCGCACGCAATACCTGAAGTCCACGCAGCGCAATCCTCATCCCCGATTCCTAGCGCTTCCCTGACCTGAAGGATTTGGAACGCGCCGGGCCGAGAGAGAATTTGAGATTCAGTGCTCGTTGCTGCCGAGTTGCTCCTGTCAAAGCAAGGAGAACAAGAGGAGAAGTGAGTCCCCGGCGGCCCTTTAAAAAAAAAAAAAGTTAACTTTATCAACAACAATAACAACAACAAAACACAACCCTCCTGTGTTCCTGGGCCCTTTGCATTCCTCCACCCTCACCTCAGACACACATACAAGCTGGATTTGGGGCAACCAAGCCAGGATTGGGGCTTCTGGGTTGGTTTGATGGCCAAAGCTGAGCCCATTTGGAAGCCAATTGATTCTCTCTAAAGCCCAAGGCTCAGCAGACCCCTATGCTCTGCTGCCAGAGCTTTCCTGGGCTCATGAGAAGCCAAACACTAACCCAACCGTGACAGAATCCTGGGGCAAAGGGACCCAGGAGAGGACATACAACCCAGCCTAGATATCAAGGAAGGCTGACTGGGGAAGGATATTAGCGATGGATCTTGAAGGATAAGTAAGAGTTTTCCAGGAGAACAAATGGGTGGGTAGGTAGGTGGGTGCTCCAGTCGGAGGGCTTGGCATGTGCAGCAGCCTGGAGACCTGAAGAATCTCAACAGGGTATCTGGAACACAGGATGGGTGGGAGTGGAGCAGAGAGAAGCTGAGGGCCCTGAAAACTAAGCTGAAAAACTTAGCCTCTGTCCAGGGAGCCAGGAGCCACCAAGAGTCTCAAGCCCAGGGGAGGCAGCCTGGGAGCGGTGTCAAGGGAAACCTCCTCTTCACCTCTGGCTTGGGCCTTTGCCCAGGCTCTGGCGACGGAATCAGTGCGCGCCCTGGTGGGGACTCTGCAGAGTTGACAAACGCGCGGAGATGGGAATCCGGGGGGCAGCCAGGTCGCTTGCTACTTACTCTGGAGGCTCAGGAAATAAGGAAGGGTAGCAGCGGGATCAGGGGAGACCGCTGGGTCTCTGAGGTAGGGTGTGGTCTGGACCGGCAAGGGTGGATCCTCGCGGTCGCCCCTAGCCAGGAACCCGGCGTCGTGACCCTCCCCCGCTGTAACATTTTTAATATCATTCCTAGACTCCCTGTAGGTCCTCGAGAGCGACATCCTCCCCGCCCGGCGTCCGTCGCTAGGAACCCCACCCTGCGCCTGCCGCTGCCTTCACGTACCCGCGGCGGGTCAGTGGGACCCAGTCCCTTCCTCAAATAACCGCCTTAGGCGGTTTGGGCCTTTGCGGCCACACTCAGCCCGTTCCTGTGACTTGGTCTCAGATTCACTCATTCACGATTCACGAACGCCGGGTGCGGGAAGTGAGGAGCGGGAGCATTTACTAGTGAAGTGCAGAAATCTCAAACTACAGTGGGGACACCTGCTACGGAGGGAGGCGCCTTGGGAGGGGCGTTGGCGAAATCTAGAGGAAGAGCAGGGACTGAAGACACGAGGTGGGCAGGGAGAAGAGAGAAGAACCTCTAGTGCAAAAGCCCTGTGGCCAGAGGGAGGGCTATCGTTGCTGGAATACCCGAAGGCAGACGATGCTTGAACGTAGAGAAATATTCATTCAATCGGTAAGTCTTAATGAGCAACTCTACTATGGGCCAGGTCTGGTAATAGGTATTAGAGATGCGCCTCTGTCCTCCAGAATGTATGTTCTCATGGGTGGAGAGAGGGAGACAATAAATGATTAATAAATCGTGTTATACGGTGCTCAGTGCTGGGGAAAAGGATTTATGAGAGCCGCTTGGAGGACGGAGTGGAGGCTGTTCAGTATCAATAGGGTCATCTAAGAGGTCACAGCCTAAGGAGATGAGTAAGGGAGCCCAGCAAAGCTGAGGCACCAACATTGTTTTAAGGAATTTAGTTTTTCAAGAAAAGCTTCGAAGCGTTAGGGTGGGGGCTGAGCATGTCAGACTTGTCTAAGGTTTCACTCGCAATTCACTGCAGTTGGGGGCGGCCGGATGGGCCCGCAGGAGTTGCGGGGAGCCGCCTCAAGCTGCCAGCCTGAGGCCTCAGGTTCACCAACCAGCGGGGACCTGGACACGCAGGAGAGCGATTCTAGAGGACTGAGCTCAGAACGGCCAGAGGTGCCGCATGGGAGAGGTCACCTCGAGCGCAAGAGGGAGGCTTCCCGGAGAGTCACGCCGAAGGGAGAGAAAAAGGACCTTGCGCGAAGGTTTGGAGGTTGAACAGATGGGGGCGCAGGAGGGGCGAGCCGGGATAGCGCCCCGTGCCGCGGCTCTGTCCAGTAGGAGCGGTAGCCAGAAGCGGGGGAAGACGCGACGAATGCCAGGGAAGTTTTAAGAGGCGCCTTTGCGTCCCCCCGGTGGGCTGTTCCGGAAGGGGAAAGTTTGTTGCAAAAGCGTTGCCTGGATAAGGCCAGACTCCTCCTGGCGCATGCGCGCTCCAGGGCAGGTGGGGGCAGGGCCTCGCTTTGCCATTGCGCCCCGCCCCGCGGGCAAATATTTGACATTCCAGGCTTATCTGGAGGGGGCGGAGCCCTACCAGCGCCATACCCCGCCCTCCGAGCCTGATTCGGTCAGCGCTTCCGGGGGTGGTGACACGTCGGGAGAGGCACTACCACAAGCCGGCACCTGCCTCTACCCCTAGGGGAAGCTGGGGTGGCGCGAAGCCGCTGGACCGGGGGACAATTCCTCCTCCCTCGTAACTACCGTGACCTGACGCGACTCATTTCCCTCCCGGGCGTCCCAGTCTCATCATCCGTCTAGTGGGGACGCGCTGTGGTATGGGTTCAGTGAGCAAGCTCTCGCCTTGGGCTGCTCCCCTTCTTCCGGTCTGAGCCGAGGATGCTCCCGGATCCCCGCTCTCTCCATCGTGCGCAGGCTCGGACGCAGCGCCCTGCTTCTCCGAAAGCTCGAGGTGGGGCCCACGCTCCAGTCTCGGGCAGAGCTTGGCAATCCCATGTCTTTGCTTCCGCGCCCTTTCTCCCCGCCCCCACCGTCCCGATTTTCCTTCAGTTTCTCAGTCAAGTAAATGGGAGAATTCGGGGAAGCCCGAGGCAGCCTGGGAACGCGCTTGTAAAGGGACCTTACCAAGCTCGACGGAGCGAAGGTTTCTTGAGAACCCTCAAAGAGTGTCTGTCGGAATTGAGGTGTTGGTCCCGGACACCAAGAAGATGGAAAGGCTGCAGTGCGCACACTTGCCACTAGCCCCCCGCACGCCCCCACCCCCACCACCGCCAGCAAGCTCACTATCTTGCTGGGCCGGGCCCTAGGCCCTTCCCCTGGTTGGCGGGGAGGCGACGAAGACATGCAGGAGCCTCCATGCGGGGGAGGGATGAGGCTCCTGGCCCGAACCACTTAGCTCAGACTCATCTAGGGTGCCGCTCTCTGTGGAGAGAAGTGGGGGGCTTCCTCCTATCCCTGCACCAGGCCTACGCACCCTCCGCCCCACAACGACCCTGTCTCGGTACTGCAGGCTCTGCCGGGAGCCGGGCTCAGGACAGACCCTCGCACCTGTGTGGACAAGCCTAGCCCCCGTGATCTCTGGTGACCCAACCCACGGCTCTAATGATCCCCCCGCCCCCTCCACGGGCCTCTGGGTCATACCCGGTAACTCTTACCGCCCCCCTTGACCCCTGGTGACTTCTATCGCCCTCAGACTGGTTGTGGTGGCCCCCACAATCCCCTGACTGCATCCTGGTGACTTCCACAGGTCCCGTGTGACCCTCACGGATTGGAGAAGGCTCGGGGTCCTGTACGTTCCTTTGCGGAGGTCTCACGGTCCCTGGGAGGGTTGGGGGGTTATCCTAGAAGTCAGGCAGGGCCCGCCGGGGTAGTGGGAACCCGTAACCTGAGCGCGCGCGTGGGCTGGGAGCGGGAGTGCGCGCAGCCTAGGCTGGGTCCTGGCGTCTCTCCCACAAGGTTCCCGGGGGCCGCCCCCGGTCACGTGGCTGCCGGGGCCTGCAGGTAACTCGCCCAGAGAGGGCGGGGGCCGGTAGCCTCCCCGCCCCGCCCCGCGAGGCGCAGCGGGTGCGTCTCGGCAGCGCCCACTGAGCCTGCCGGGCCGCAGGTGCCGCCCCCGTCACTCGGTGTCCCGCCCAAGCTGGTCCGCGTTTGCCGTCGGTCGGTGGGTGCGTGCGTGCCCCTCGTCGGTCCGCGTGTGTTTGGCCGAGCGCCTTCTCCCTCTGCGGCCATGACTCCGCCGCCGCCTCAGCCACCGCCCCCCGGCCCGGACCCCGTCGCGGACTCCGCCGCGGATCCCCGCCCCGGGCCGGGACCCCTGGTAGTAATATTCGGAGCCACGGCGGGTGCGCTGGGACCGGACCTGGGCTCCGACGAGACCGACTTAATCCTCCTAGTCTGGCAAGTGGTGGAGCCGCGGAGCCGCCAGGTAGGGTGGAAAGGGGCGGAGGGGCCCCCTGGAGCTGTAGGGCCCTGGGGGCGCGGCGGCTGATCGGGTTCCCCTGCCGCTCCCAGGTGGGGACGCTGCATAAGTCGCTAGTGCGCGCCGAGGCGGCCGCGCTGAGTCCGCAGTGCTGCGAGGCGAGTGGCCTGAACGCTGACAGCCTGGCGCGGGCCGAGCCGCTGGACAAGGTGTTGCAGCAGGTGAGCTCCCGGGCCCGGATGGGTGGCGACTTGGCCGGGCCGCGGGGACATTTCTCGGCGGGAGAAGAGGAATGAGGCAAGGCCTGACGCGCCACAAGCTACTGGCCGGGGCAGTAGGACGGATTTCTGTTTGAAAATTTCAGCGACTCCCGCGTGTGCGTGTGTCCGCCTGTGCGGGCCATTCCCAGGAGACGCCTTACTTTTCAAACTTTTCAGGGGTCCACTCCTACTGTGGGGCGGGAATGGAGGCCGCGCGAACCTGCTGAGAGTCCGCGGCCGGCGGGGAGCGAGGCTGAGACGTCCCTGGGAACCTGCCTGGCCTGGTCTCTCAGAGCAGCAGCCGGAAGCCAAAAGGGCCAAGGGGCCCGGACATGGCCGTAGGTCACTGTCTCCACCGCTTGCGTCCTCGGCCCACCCGCCTGCCTGGGATCCGCCGGGGCGGGGGCGTAGGGCGGTGTCTGCTGCTCGTCTAGGCCTGTCCCGGTCGGCCGGCCGGGCGTGGGCGCTGTCCTGACCCGCCTGGGGGCTACCTGCCTGCTGAGTGCAGGGACCTGGGGTGCCTCCTGCCCTTGGCTGAAATGGGTGACAGTGCCCATTGCTGTTTTCTTTGTTTTCACTGTGCAATCACCCTATGCTCTACTCTAGGTTCAGTGTAATGAGTGTAATATTCCCAAAGTCATCCTGTGGGTCCTGATGAGTAAACTGAGGCACAAAGATGTTGAATCTGAATCTGTTCCAGTAGGGCTCCCAAATCTAAGCTAGTCCCCACTTGGGGAGCCTACTGAAGGAGAGCTGGATTGTCCTGCCCTGCCTGTCTTAGATTGTAAAGTGTCGCAGAATTGGTGGGGGGGAGGGGCCGTGCTTAGTGTTTACACCTGTTCTCCAGCAGAGGTGGACGCTGGGGGAGGGGGCCAGGCAGCTTCAGGAGGGCCACCCCTCTATGAGCAAACAGTTCAATACCAGCATGTCGATAGGGTGTGGGTCAAAGCTCATACTGCCCCTGGCGTCTGGGTATGGAGCCCTGTCCTTGGAGCTTCTCTGCCCCTTGGTTGGTCAGACCTGGAGGCGGGGCTGCCATTGACCATGAGCCATCTGGGCCTCTGCAGGTCTGGGCCTCCCCCACCTGTCTGAGGGTGGTGCCTGGTCAGGGACAGGTTTTACCTGCTCTGCCCCACCCCTTCCCACCTGTTCTTCCCACTCCACCAGGTGTTTGCTCTGGCCTCACTCCAGACTTCTTTACTGTGTTGTGTGATAGGGGCTTGGGTGATGTGTGACTGCCCCCATTTGGCCTGGAGGAGGTAACATTGGACTGGGGGGGTGGGGTCTCAGGGCCAGGCCCAGCAGGTGTGGCCTCCTCCTCTCTGGGCAGGGTAGGGCTGAACATCTGGCTGAACCAGCTTTGCAGTCTGTACCCCCCTCCTCCTGCCTCTAGCCCCTGCCTGCCCAGCTGTGACTCTGTCTCCTTCCCCATCCTCAGTTCTCACAGCTGGTGAGCAGGGATGTAGCTCTGCTGGGCGGGGGCCCCAACATGCTCTGCACTGATGGGCAGCAGCTGCTGCGACAGGTTCTGCACCCCGAGGCCTCCAGGAAGGTATGCCACTAAAGGCAAAATAGGGGGATAGTGTTCTCAGGACTCTTGTTCTGGGGGTGGGCAGGGCAGCTCAGTTCTCCTCATTCAACCCCTGCCCTCCCTGTGTCCCCAGAACCTGGTGCTCCCTGACACCTTCTTCTCCTTCTACGACCTCCGCAAAGAGTTCCATGTGCAGCACCCGAGCACCTGCCTTGCCAGGGACCTTACTGTGGCCAGCATGGCACAGGGTATCTGTAACCCTGCAGGGCTAGGGTGGAGGGGTGGCAATAGGCTACACGTCTGAGTGTGCATGTGCATGCTGCTGAGTTATAGGAACATATGCATGTGTTTGCATTATCTGCTGAGCCCTTAAGTGTCCCCATGTCTTGTTGTCTATGCTGGGGTCCATTTGGAATGTGCGCATATGTCTACATATATCTGGGCTGGGGACCTGAAAGTGCATATGTGAGCTGGGACAAAACAAATGTGTTTGCTGGGGTTCTGCATGTGTCTATGGGCCCAGGTGTAGCCAGGGTTAGTGCCTATGCTGGTTGCCCCAAGGCCTCTCATGTTGGGATTTCTTCATCATGATGTCTCCATCCATAGACTTGGGGTTAGAGACAGATGCCACAGAGGATGACTTTGGGGTCTGGGAAGTGAAGACAATGGTAGCTGTCATCCTCCACCTGCTCAAAGGGCCCAGTGGTAAGGTTCCTTTTACCACCTATCAACTGCTCTCAGGGCTAAAAGGGGAAATGCCTGCCTATTATTTCCTCAAAGTCCCTTCTCCCCCCACTTGTCACCTCTGAGAAGCCCCTTTGTCAGTTCCTTATCCCCCTCAACTGTCCTCTTTTTGCAGAGCTTGGTGGGGAGACACCCCCTCCACCAGACCCTGCTGACCCCCATGCCATCTCCTCTCAGGTCAATTGTTTTCGAAGCCCGAGATGGTAAAGCAGAAATATGAGACAGGGCCTTGGTGAGTGTGGGGGCAGGGGTGGGGGTGACAACAGCTGTACAGCTTTGACCCTGTGCTCTGCCCCCACAGCAGCAAGGCCGATGTGGTGGACAGTGAGACTGTGGTACGGGCCCGTGGTTTGCCCTGGCAGTCATCAGACCAGGATGTGGCTCGCTTCTTCAAAGGGCTCAATATAGCCAGGTGGGTTTGGCGGATAGGTGGGTCCAGGAGGGCAGGCCTGCCCAGGAGGCACTAACGCAACACTGGCTTCGCAGGGGTGGTGTAGCACTCTGCCTCAATGCCCAGGGCCGCAGAAATGGTGAGGCCCTCATCCGCTTCGAGGACAGTGAGCAGCGGGACCTGGCACTGCAGAGACACAAGCACCACATGGGCGTCCGCTATATTGAGGTGGGGCTCTGGGCTGGGGCAGAGCAGGACAGAGCTGAGGCAGGACTGAAACCCATGGTCTGTTCCCACTGTACCCACAGGTGTATAAAGCAACAGGGGAGGAGTTTGTAAAGATCGCAGGGGGTGAGTGTGCCCCCACAGGCCTAGCCCCTCTTGGCTCTTAACCCACATCCCCCTTCCCCACCACACCTGACTGTGTCAGGTGTGGGTGGGTGTTTGGAAGGGTTTGAGTGAAGTCTGCAGGTGGCTCCCATACTGACTCTCCTGCCCCCACCCAGGCACATCACTAGAGGTGGCCCGTTTCCTGTCACGAGAAGACCAAGTGATCCTGCGGCTAAGGGGATTGCCTTTCTCGGCTGGGCCCGCAGACGTGTTGGCCTTCCTCGGGCCAGAATGCCCAGTGACTGGGGGTACCGATGGGCTGCTCTTTGTGCGTCACCCTGACGGCCGGCCCACTGGTGATGCCTTTGCCCTCTTTGCCTGTGAGGAGCTGGCACAGGCTGCGCTGCGCAGGCACAAGGGCATGCTGGGTAAGCGATACATCGAGCTCTTCCGGAGCACTGCAGCTGAGGTGCAGCAGGTGGGCATCCAGGACTCCTCACCTCTGATGTACTTCTTTTCCAGGGTGCCCCTTGGGTCCCCTGTGCCCCTGCCCTACTTGGCATGACCAACCTGCTGCTGACTTCCCTACCAGGTCCTGAACCGCTATGCATCCAGTCCACTCCTTCCGACACTGACTACGCCCCTGCTGCCCATCCCCTTCCCACTGGCAGCTGGAACCGGGAGGGACTGTGTACGTCTTCGAGGTCTGCCATACACAGCCACCATTGAAGACATTTTGAGCTTCCTGGGGGAGGCAGCAGCTGATATCCGGCCTCATGGTGTTCACATGGTGCTCAACCAGCAGGTGAGGCTGCTTCTGGAACGGGGACACACACATACATACTTAGAGAGGGGTTTGTGATTAGAGGTAGGGCATTCTTGCACAAGACAGACTGCTTACAAGATGGTGTGCACAGGGCCGGCCATCTGGCGATGCCTTTATCCAGATGACCTCACCAGAGCGGGCCCTAGCTGCTGCTCAGCGTTGCCATAAGAAGGTGATGAAGGAACGCTACGTGGAGGTGGTTCCCTGCTCCACAGAGGAGATGAGCCGTGTGCTGATGGGGGGCACCTTGGGCCGTAGTGGCATGTCCCCTCCACCCTGCAAGCTGCCCTGTGAGTTTCTCAGGGGCTGGGGATGGAGGCTTATAGGTTCAGCCTGGTACAGCCTTCACTTTGTACAGTGGGGAAGTCCTTTCTGGCTGCCCAACCCAGGACAGTACTGGGCTCTCTGCAGATAATGCACCCTATACTTCTGCCTCTAGGTCTCTCGCCACCCACCTATGCCACCTTCCAGGCCACCCCAACTCTCATTCCTACTGAGACAGCAGCTCTATATCCCTCTTCGGCACTGCTTCCAGCTGCCAGGGTACCTGCCACCCCCACCCCTGTTGCCTACTACCCAGGACCGGCCACTCAGCTCTATATGAACTACACAGCCTACTACCCCAGGTACCCAGCTGCAAAGAGAACCCCACATTCCTACTCCTCGACCTGGTTTGGGAGTGGTGGTAGGTCATGATCCCCTTCTTGGGCCAGATAATCCAAGGTCTATTGAAGCTTGGACTTTATTTTGACACAATAGGAGAGTGACAGGTGTGGGCTGGCTGATGCCATGTACAAACTACCCTGGAAATGAAAATGTAGGCAGTGGTTTCAGGGAGGAGAAAGGGTGAGCTAAGCATGAGGCAGAGGGAAACGAGGTAGGTAGGTCCTGGCATAGACCACAGGTAGGAATGCACACTGAACTCCTGCTTCTCCCACCCTAGCCCACCTGTTTCTCCGACCACTGTTGGCTACCTCACCACACCCCCTGCTGCCCTGGCCACTGCTCCCCCCTCAGTGTTGTCGCAGCTGGGAGCCTTGGTTCGAATGCAGGGCATCCCATACACAGCAGGTATGAAGGATCTGCTCAGCATCTTCCAGACCTACCAGGTGAGGTTGTGTAGATAGAAGGCTTCTGGGCCTGGCTGAACCTAGAGGTCCTTGCGCTAAGACTCTGTCCCTTCTGCAGCTAGCACCTGACGACTACACCAGTCTGATGCCTGTTGGTGACCCGCCTCGCACTGTGCTACAGGCCCCCAAAGAGTGGGTGTGTTTGTAGGTGAGGGAGCCAAGAGGTAAGAGCTAGCTGACATCTTCAGCTAACATGCCTCCCCTGCATCCAGAGGACCAGTGCCCTCAACCTGGTGGCTACTTTCTAGCTTGTCAGAGCGCTCAGAAGTCACCCAGAGGAGCCCAAGTCCTGCTCCACCTCCCACTTAGTCCTCTGCTGTTCCCCCCAAAGATGATGGCTGCATCTGTGTGCAGGGCTTGGGGTAGAATGGCACCTGCCTGCTCCCAGTGGCCTGACCTGGGCCTCCTGAGTGGCAACTGAAGAGCCTTTAGTCTGTCTTGGCTTTGGCTGATGCCCATGGAGTCTGTGGGGTTGACAGGTCCACAGCAGGCTTTCTTCCTTTTATTTTAACTATAAGCCCTGAAGCCTTCAGTGTGTGACTCCTTTTGGGAAAATCAAGGGGCCAGCTGAGCCTCTCTGAGTCAAGACCCTGATGCTCTGCATCCCCCTGTCCCTATGGGTGGAAGGTAGGGGGCAGGAAGCGCTGGCCCCGTATCTCCCATGGTTCTCAGAACTCAGAAGCCACTTGTACCAGGGGTGCTTCCACCTAAGGATGACAGCCCCACTCCAGCATGGCACAAGGAGTATCAGCTGGAAATACCACAGGCTCTTTTAATGGATTGTGTTGCAGTATCTCCAAAGGACACTAGGGGGCAGGAGGCTCCCATGCAAAAACTCAGGCTTGACTTTCAGAGGACTTTCTGCCTACTTTTCATGTTCATCTCTGGGAGGCCAGTTGTCCTGAACCTAGCAGACACCATGGAATGTCCTTTGCACCTATTAAAGAGTGCAGTACCGAAGCCTTGGAAGGAATTTGGAACTCGACCCTTTCCTACATAAAACAAACATAGGTTCCTTGCCAAGTGGACTTTTTAAAAGCCACAATGCCCTTAGCTTTGACCCCCAGAATGAGGGGCTCCACATCAGCCCCAGGAGGAGAAAAACTCAAGACAGATTTCAAGGAGACGGTTGACCTGTCACCATTTATTATTTCGGCACTATAACTGATGAGCCTGAACTGATGGCTCTTCTTCCCTTTCTATTTCTGTAAGGAGCACTGCACTCCTATAAAAGGATTTAAAATACAAAATGTACAGGAAAACAATCCCAAGTGCTGTAAACATAACTGTTCTTTAACTGAACATCCATTTTATAGAATACAAGGTTTCAACTTGAGCCCATCTGAGCCTTAAGAATGATCATCTGTTCTGTGTATCAAAAACGGCTTAGTAGCTAGCTATGCCTGGCAGAGCTCTGGTGCTCCTGGCTAGTCTCAGGTAGGGATGAGTTGCACACTGGGCAGCAGCACTACATGTGAACCCGAAGACATCTGTTCCTTTTCAAGCTGTTTTCGGCCATATTTCTGTGTACATCGCCAGTAAACTGAAGGCTGCTCATCCCATTCCCTCAACCCAAGGTCTAGCATGGGTCAGGGGGAAGGAGTGTGTGCCATCACATGCCCAGTTGCTCAGTGCTGCTACTAGAAATCAATTTGCATAGTCCCATGATGACGTGCATTAACACCACTATGTTGCACAAAAATTTGTCTTTACAAAGCCAAAAAAATACTGACTCTTACCCCAAAGCTGATACATTACTTACATAGTATACAACGCTCTATTTTAAAATTTGACTTTTATTTTAAATAGGAAAGCATTTCTAGCACTACAGGCATCAAGGTATTTAAAAGGCATCAAAATTTGGTGCATAGCAACTCTGGATCATAGAGGCTTTGATTCTTGAGGGTAGCAGAACCACCCCCAAAGGGTCTTGCAAGGGGAGCTCTTGCAAGAATCCCATGTGAGGCAGGTATAGCAGAGGCAGGAGGGTAGACGCAAGTCTGGTGGCCATCTCTCTGGAACTTCATCTGAGGAGGCAGCCCCTGACCACCCCCCGCCCGTGAGCTTCCTACCACAGGCCCTGAAGCAAATCGCACTATTCACACACTGAGACACAAAACTCACTTCCAAAGAAAAAAAGGTTCAGCTTCAAGAGGGGCCAGAGTGAACTGTTAAAGGACAGACACTTTTCTCTAACTAGCTTTAAGAAAAGAATCTAAAACACCATAGTTTAAAAAAAAAAAAAAAGACCATAGGTCCTCACCCTGGGTAAACAGCTCCCACTTAGCTGATGAGGGGGTGGACAACAGGCCAGTTTCCTCAGCCCAGGCGTCCCCTGACCTCTGGGGAGTCCTGGCATCTAGGGCCCACAAACCCTTGGAATAACAGCATCAAGCTTTCAACCAGCCAGCACACTTGTTTCACATGTAGGCACTCAATAAATTTGCTTCCTGAATAAATGCCAATATAATATTTCACTTGAAAATCTACTGCAAATTTCAGAGACTTGGACAGGTTAACTGATCCCATTAGGGGCAAGGGGTGAGGGCAGAGTTTGAAAAAGTCACCCAATTTGGGCACCTCCTTTGGTAGGCAGCAGGCTGGGGTTTCTTGCTGGCCCCCATCTTGGGCACCAGTCTTGCCAGCAGCAGCACCAGGGTATCTTTGGTGTGGAGAATCAGGTCTGTTGTGCCACCTCATTTTTAGATTTGCCTCAAAGCCTTTTTTGGAAAAGGCCATGCAGATAGGACAGGGTACTAGAATAGGGGATAAGCCTTTTACGCTAACGTGAAACTGAAACCCTCCTCTTTAGTCTTGCATTTTCTCTGCTCCTGTCCTGAAGCATAGCTCCTTTTGTGCTTAGTTCCTGGCAAAGCCTGGCCTCTAGAGATGAGTTAGAGCCAGCAAAGTTGCCTAAACTATCATGAGACTGTGTGGCATCAAAAGTTACATAACAGACAAAGGCAGAGATGCTCCCACTTCGAAAAGGCTCTGGGACCATGGTCACAAACAGAAAGCACATTCTACAGCCTACTTGTTTCTAAAATGGCTGGAAATGAACGCTACCAAGCAAAAACTCTACCTTTCAAAGTCACCTTACACGTAATGCAACCATTTTACCCAAGGTCTTGAGGGAAAAAGAAATTTCAACATGAAACCAATATAGAGAGACTGCAGGAAGATTACCTAGAAAGTTACAAAAGGGCTATGCTCTGGAATGTCTGTTTATACTACAACACTTCAATGATGGAATGGTCTCTTCTCATCCTATCTAAGAAAAGTTTACTTTTATAAAGAGGTTCAAGCTATATTTGGTTTTATTTCCTATGAATCTATGAAAGGCTTCAGGACACATGCTGAGTTTCTGAGGCATTGGTGTGAGCTTGGGAGAATTTTTTTTTCCTTTTTTTCTTTTTTGTTTGCCTCTGGAAGGTTTTATCAAAAGTTCTTATTTTAAAAATATCATCAAGGCTAAAAGGCCCTTCAAATGACCATAAAGCAGTATAAATCACCAATCCTAGCTAAGCAATTGGGTCACCTGCAAAAGCAGCACCTCTGAAATGGACAGCCTGCCTCATTCACACTCAAAAGCACCCATTATATAAAAGTATCCTATTTAAATACAAAAAGCAAAGCTTATTTCCCCAAAGCTCAAACAGCCTATGCTGCTCCTATTTAACCAAGGCCTGAGGTGGAAGAATGCTGCTTTCCCCACACGGCGATCCCAACTCGTCGCCAGTCCTGAAGGCCACAAAGTTGGAAACTCAACAGATCCAAGGAAAGAAACGTGCTGATATAGACATGGTGGTCGACACAAAGGTGCAGTGGGCACTGTTAGAGTCCATCAGATCTTCCTGAATCCAGGGACTTAGGACCCGAGAGGGGAGCCTGTCTGCTCGCCCATTCCTTGGGAAACAGAAATCTGGGACATGTCTCTCCCAATTATCTCATTCACTGAAAAACAAGAAAAGGGGAGAGTGATTAGTGACCTCTGCGTGCCTGACCATATGATGCTCAACACCAAGCTCTACCTTCAAAGACGTTCTCCCCTTCCTATTGTTTCCTGTAAATGTAAAGGTTTGCTTGAAGTCTGCTCCTGAGCTGAATGGCAGGAGATAGGAATATTATTCCACAAGTTGCTCCAGGCCTCTCCCCTCCCTCTCAGTTCAGTTTGGGTTGGGAAGGGGAGTGCCTACCAGAACAGGGAAGCATTCTTACCCTTACTCTAAAGGTTCATGCTCTAGAGCAGATGACAGGATGCATTTGAAATGAGTGTTCATCTTAATATACATCCCTTCAGAAGAGAGTTTTCCCTTATAATCTGATTTCTACAGTGTCACTTCCTTTGTAAAGTAAATGAGAAAATAAATACTTTGGTCAGAGTAAGCACTGAATACAAACATTCTCTGTTTTTGTTTGTGACCCTTTCTGACCACAGGCTCTTGCTTTTCTATTGGTTCCCTTGATGTAGCAAGCACCACACAGTGTTCTGTGAGAAACAGTGCAATCAATTTCAATTTAATGGGACCAATATAGAAGGGAACACACCAAATTCTCCAAATAAGAGCCTATGGTTCTCATACCACTTCATTCTTCATCAACTAAATATTCTACACTAATTCCACTCCTAGTCATATAAACGAGATAACTGAAAACATATATCCACATAAAAAGCTTGTTCTCAAATGTCCATACCAGTATAAATAGTAGCCAAAAGGTGGAAACCACCCAAATGTCCACCAAGTGATGAATGGATAAACAAAATGTGGTATATCCAAACAATGGAATAATATACAGTCATAAAAAGGAATGAAGTATTCTAACATGCTACAACATGAACGAACACTGAAAACATTATGCTAAGTAAAAGAAGACAGACACAAAAGGCTACATACTGTATGATTCCATGTGTAAGAAGTATCTAACATGGGCAAATCCATACAAACAGAGCACATCAGTGGTTACCAAGGATTGGAGGGAGGGGGGAATGGGAAGTGAACACTGATGGGTTAGGAGTTTCTTTTTGAGGTGATGAAAAGGAAATCTGATATGGTGGTGATTAAAATATTTGTGAATCTCCTAAAAACCACTAAATTGTACAGGCACACCTCATTTTATTGCACTTTGCTTTACTGCACTTCGCAGATAATTTTTTTTTAATTGAAAGTTTGTAGCTACCCTGCCTCGAGGATGTCTATTAGTGCCATTTTTCCAACACTATGTGCTCACTTCTTGTCTGTGTCACATTTCTACAATGCTCACATTACTTTTTCATTATTATTGTATCTGGTGTGATGATCTGTAATCTTTACTATTACTACTGTAATTTTTGTGGGGTGCCATGAACCACACCAATATAAGATGGCAAACTCAATAAATAAATGTGTGTGTCCTGACTACCCCACTGACCGGTTGTTCCCATCTCTCTACCTCTCCTTGGGCCTCCCTATTCCCGAAGCCACAACAATATTGAAATTAAGCCAATTAATAGCCCTACAATGGCCTCAAAACGTGAGTAAGTGAAAGGAAGACTTGCATGTCTCGCACTGTAAATCAGAAGCTAGAAATGATTTGGCTTAGTGACGACATGTCGAAAGATGAGATGGGCTGAAAGCTAGGCCTCTTGCACCAAAACAGTTAGCCAAGTTGTGAATGCTAAGGAAAAAAGTTCTTGAAAGAAATGAAAAGTGCTACTCCAGTGAACACACAAATGATAAAGCGAAACAGCCTTATTGCTGATATGGAGAAAGTTTAGTGGTCTGGATAGAAGATCAAACCAGTCACAAGATTCCCTTAAGCTAAAGCCTAATCACCTGTGAGAGGTGAGGAACGTGTAGAGGAAATGTTTGAAGCTAGCAGAGGTTGCTTCATGAGGTTTAAGGAAAGAAGCCTTCTCCATAACATAAAAGTGCAAGGTGAAACAGCAAGTGCTGATATAGAAGCTGTAGCAAGTTACCCAGAAGACCTAGCTAGAATCATGATGAAGGTAGCTACACTGAATAACAGATTTTCAATGTAGATTAAACAGCTTTCTATCAGAAGAAGATGCCATCTGGGACTTTCATAGCTAAAGAAGAAAAGTCAATGCCTGGGTTCAAAACTTCAAAGGACAGGCTGACTCTCTTGTTAGGGGCTAATGCAGCTGGAGACTGTACTAAGTTGAAGTCAATGCTCATTTACCATTCAAAAAATCCTAGGGTCCTTAAGAATTATGCTAAATCTACTCTGCCTGCACTCTATGAATGGAACAACAGAGTATGGATAACAGCACATCTGTTTACAACACGGTTTACTGAGTATTTTAAGCTCACTACTGAGACCTACTGCTTGGGGGATTAAAAAAAAAATTCCTTTCAAAATATGACTGCTCATTGACGATGCACCTGGGTCACCCAAGAGCTCTGATGGAGATGTACAATGAGATTAACATTGTTTTCATACCTGCTAACACAACATCCATTCTGCAGCCCATGGATCAAGGAGTCTTTTCAACTTTCAAGTCTTATTATTCAAGAAATACATTTCGTAAGGCTATAGGTGCCTTAGAAAGTGATTTTTCTGATGGATCTAAGCAAAATAAATTGAAAACCTTCCAGAAAGGATTCACCATTCTAGATGCCATTAAGAACATTTGTGATTCATGGGAGGAGGTCAAAGTAACAGCATTAACAGGAGTTTGGCAGAAGTTGATTGCAACCCTCATGGGATGACTCTGAGGGGCTCAAGACTTCAGTGGAGGAAGTAACTGCAGATGTGTAGAAATAGCAAGAGAACTAGAATTAAAAGTGGAGCCTGAACATTTGACTGAATTGCTCCAATCTCATAAAACTTGAATGGATGAGGAGTTGCTTCTTATGGATGAGCAAAGAAAGTGGTTTATTGAGATGGAATCTACTCCTGCTAAAGATACGAACATTGTTGAAATGACAACAAAGGATTTAGAATATTACATAAACTTAGTTGATAAAAGCTTGAGGGGGGAGGTTTGAGGACTGATTCCAATTTTGAAATAAGTTCTGTGGGTAAAATGCTATCAAACAGCAGCACATGCTAAAGAGAAACTTTCATGAAAGGAAGATTTGATCAATGTGGCAAACCTCATCACAGTCTTATTTTAAGAAATTGCCACAGCCACCCCAACCTTCAGCAACCACCACCTTGATCAGTCAGCAGCCATCAACAGCGAGGCAAGATCCCCCACCAGCAAAAAAAGATTATGACTCGCTGAAGGCTCAGGTGATGGTTAGCATTTTTTACCAATAAAGTATTTTTTATTTAAGGTATGTAATGTACATTGGTTTTTTAGACATAATGCTATTGCACACTTAAGAGACTACAGTACAATGTAAACATAACTTTTCTATGCATTGGGAAACCAAAAAGTTGTGACTCGCTTTACTGTGGAACTGAATCTGCAATATCTCCAAAGTATGTCTTTCTACTTTAAAAGAGTTAAGTTTTATAGGATGTGAATTATATCTCAATAAAGCTGTAATAAACAAAAAGAGACCAAGACATACACAAAAAAGATTCTGTTTATAATTTGATGTGATCATAGAGCAAAGGATACACTAAGAATCATTTTAAAAAGTCTTCAAGTATTACTATCTAATCTTTTTATACTTTAGGTAGTTAAGAAAAATCAATTCTTCAAACTCATATACTCAAGACTAGAAGGAGAAGGGAGCCAATATTTATTTATTCCACAAATATTTATTAAGCATCTATGGATTATATTTTATACCTGGAATTTTGTCTTATATTAATTAATCTTCATAACACTTTAAGGTCATTGTTATCCCCCTTTTTAGATGAGTTAATTGAGGCTTTAACAGGTCACATAATTTGCCTTATGATTACATACTTGATAAATGGTGGAATCGGCTCCAAAATCAGCCGATTCTGATTCTCAGAGATCAAGAGTAGAGTGGCAGAGAAACCAATAAAACAAAGAAAATGCAGAGGACCTGGGCAAATGTGATACCATGGGGAGGGAGAGCAAGTGAGATGATAGTAAGGAAGAGGGAGAGAGGAAGGATTGATTCACTACCACCAAGGTTTTGAGCCTAGGAGAGAAAAGAAAGGTGCTGTCATGACTAGAAATAAGCTAAGAAAGAGCAGTTTAGAAAAAGAGGGTGGTAAAGGAGAACACACAAATAGGAAAATCCAGTAGGCTGGAAGCTACAAAGAATGGTCAGAACAAAAAGAGATTTCAGCGCCTTCAAGCTCATTAGAGTACTGGAAGCATGGGAGAAATTCTGCACTGAAGAATTTAGTGCCACTGAAACGCAAAAGGATGAAAATAATGAGTGGGAGTGGAATTGTGCTCTGAGAAGACAGGATCCAAGAAAGCATATATGTGAGCAGGTTTGGTTGGAATACTGGCTCTGCCACTAACTCCATGTGAAATGATGATGTTAGATTAATAAGATCTCTTTCATCTGTAGAAGTTTGTGGTTTTATGTCAAGAAACAAGTTTTAAAGGAGGCAGTACTCTGAAAACATGCAATGAAATGAAGGATGCAGATTTGGCTTGACAGTGGTTACAACTCCTTACCTTTGTAAAGAGGTAGGAACTAGAAGCCAAAGGAATTAAGTTACAGAAGGATGAAGATTAATCAGTGCTGGAGAGCTAATCACTAATAATTGAGAACAAATTCTGAAAGTCACTGGTATGGATTTATGAGTGTCTTTGTCAAATAGAGGATACCTTTTAAGTAAGTTTTCCAGGATATGACTTACTGTTAATGATGCTTTTGCAAAGAAGAATGGAATACAATCTAAAGCTATTCCTGACTTGCTAGAAATAACTCACTGGAATAGACAGTTGATGGTAAATTAAAAGTTATGAGGATGCTTTTCATGACAATACATTTTCTCTCCAGTTTCCTCATCAGTATAAAGGAGGAGAAAAAAAACTGTTATATTGTATATAAAATGGGAATATAAAGGAAGCCTAAGTAGGCAAGGCAGCCCTTGGCAATTCTGTAATTCCAAGTCACCAAACAGGCAAGAAGCAGTGTTTTCAATTTGGATTCTGGTATCTGTGGACTAGTCTGATGCTATAAGGGAGTGTAAGGATGGTCCATAATTTCTGTGCATGCCCTCTAATGTTACTCATTACATTAGATTAGATTATCAGAAGGCAGTTATCATCTTTCTTCCAAATAGATTGTGAGCTCCTGAAGGAAACATCAATTTCTGATGACTGAATAAATGGATCTTAATTGAATACAATCATTGGGAAGCTATTTGGAACAAGGACACTGAAAGTTCATTAGGTGGTGGGGTAGGAAGGGGACCAGAGAATGTTAACATTAATACATGGCATCTGATTTTGACAGTGTCTACTTTAGGCAGACCTCACAGCAAAGGCAGAAGGCCAAATATTTAAGCAAGTACTCAAGTCACATTCAAGCCATCTCTTCCTATCACCTCCCCAAAACAGTAACTTCAGAGATATTCCAGACTACCATGAAACACTTTTTTCAATTCTTATGTCAATGTTTAAGTTTTAAAACTACAAGCTGATTAGACATAAAGCTTTATCATCATAAAAGAAATCAGAATATGTTTTCTGTATCATCTTTATGAGGAAACTGATGTTTACATTTTCCTGAAGACGAGAAGCCAGGTCCAGCACTATCCATCCATTTAACAAGGACACTTTGATGATAAGGATGAAAACTCATTTCTGAAGTGGCCACGTAGTATGGTTTATAGAAAAAGTCTGATCAAAGTTCTGTTATCTCTGTTTCCACATGTCAAAGCTCTCCTGTTCTTTTGCCTGGTATGCCTAATTCACTCTACCTAACTGAAGCAACCTGGCAGGTTCCAGGCCAATTAAGATTTTTAAAGACTATGATAAAGCCAAGATTTTCCACAAAGGAGGACTCAGGCTGACTACTCTCAAATATAAATGAAACTACAGGATTCTCTTACTTGTAATTCACTAGTAGTCACTAGATTTAGGTTCCAATTAGCAGGGACTTTGTCTAACTCTCCACTGAATCCTTAATGCTTGGTACATATAGAGTGCGAAATAAAATTATTTGCCAACTGAATCTTTAATATAATGTGGGGACTTAGGATAACAACAGAAATTATGCTCAAGTAATTGCTATAGTTGAATAATGAATACAAATTTTTAGTACAGGGAGTCAGAATTGCAACAAAGCACTTTCACAAACCTTTGGCAATAGCTTGAGCTCTATGTTAATTATACAAGTCCTCTGCTCTCCTTCTCTCCTCACTTATCTGTAGGCTGGAGGCTCTGGGCTAGAGCTCACACCTCTGGATTCCTGAAATAGCTTCCTGTTGTCACTGGCCAAAACTTGGGTGTCCACTTAAGCAACTCAAAATTATTACTGGTAAACAAGTCCATAATTTATATGTCAATCATTAACAATCTTGATAAACACAGTACTTAAGCTGTTATTTCTTAAAAATACTAATGCTTGTACTTTCATTCTTCACTTCCTTTTGAATGCATATATGCATAAATCTAGTATGTATTTAAACTCTCCTCCACAAAATATGTAAGGAGATTTTCTCTTTTTCCCCCCACCTATTTAAGATAAGAACATAAGAAGTTACTTGCTATTCTAACGTACAAATTTACCATTTTGTCCTCTTTAAAGGGTAGAGTGAATTAAAAGCATAGAACAAGAGTCAGCAACCCTCAACAACAATGCTAACAGATTATGTAGGTCAGAGCATCTAGCTCTCTACCCCAACACCCAGATTTGCCTGTGCCAACACAAGTAGAGTCAAAGCCATCAGCAATATCTGCTGTAAGAAAAAACAACTTTTTATCTAAGAAATGTTCAAAATGGTAGTCCACTGGAATGCTGTTTCTACACATGAGAACAAGGTGTTGGAATAACAACAGGCCTCTAAAGAGATATTTCCCATGCTTAAAGATTTAAATTTAGAGGTGACAAAAAAGGTATGGTATGAAATTTCACAATCAGGTGGTAAGGGTAACTAGGGCACTACCTCTTTGAAGTAGACAGATGCACACTGCCATGTACACAAAAGTCTGAGCATATTGACATTTTTGTAAAGGATCTTTTGTGTATCATTATACTCCATTTATATATGTTATTTCATTTTGAAGTTGTAATGAACGTTCACCAAAGTTTGGTTGAGTCCATCATTTCCTTCCTTTCCTAAACCTCAAGATTAAAGGTATAATGCACTCTCAGGGTGAACATTCTGGAGATGTTATTTTTATAAAAATGAAGGCACAAGGGGAGGCCAACTGAGGCTTCCTGGCCAAAGGAAAAAGGGGGGGTGCCTGGAGGTGGAAAGCATCTGTGGGAGGGTGGAACAAAAGGGATATTAGGAGAGAAAGAGCTTGGACTAGCACAGGCTCTGGGTCAGAGAGTACGGGGCTAGGGTCTCTCAGGCTGCTAGGAATGCAGTTTGGGGTTATTGATAAGCCCTGGGCTAGGGCCGACCACCGCAACCCCAGCGTGTCTGATCCTTAGCAACCAATGACCTAAGCAGCATTTTCTTGGAGGAGCTGACCTACTTCAGTTCAGCATTACAATTAAGATTAAACTCTCCTAATATTACTCCTCCTCAACTTAGGGTTGCCAGATAAACTGGTGAAATTTGAATTTCGGATAAACAACGAATAGTTTTTTAGTAAAAGTATGTCCCAAATATTGCATGGGACCCATACTGATACTAAAGAGCTATTCAATGTTTATTAGAAATTCAAATGTAACTGCATGGCCTGTATTTTTATTGCTAAATCAGGGAGACCTACCTCAACTGAATTTTGGAAGGGGTTAGCAAAGAAACCCAAAGCAATCAAGCAAAGCACATTTGTTGAAAAGGTGTGAGTTAGAGGACTCCCCAGGAATAACGTTAATAAACACACAATCTTTCTCAAGTTCTCAAAGGCCTGAGATAGGTTAAAACAACAACAAAAAGCAAGCTAACCAACTTTATTAATTCAGGAGGACCAAAGACAATCTTACTTTCTTAACAGCTTTGTTGAGATATGATTCACATACCATAAAACTCATCCATTTAAAGTGTGCAATTCAATAGTTTTTAGTATAGTCACAGAATTGTGTAACCATCCCCACAATCAATTTTCTCTATTTTTAATAAATGTGCCTATTCTGGCCATTTCATATAAATGGAATCATAAAAAAAAAAAAAAAAAAAAAAAATGAAGGCACATTTAGGTGCAATCAATTTCTGAATTTCACTTCAAATGAAGAAATGAGAAATCTGGAAGTCAAGGAATATAAATGATTTTAAATGGATAAAAAATCTAGAATCACTTTATGTTTTATTACTTCATAGCACAGTTTTGTTAATATTTATTTTTAGGTTATCTGGTAAGTTACAAGGACACTATCTAAACTAAACAAATGAAATACCAAATTCACCTATTTACAGCATGAGCTGATGAATTAATTTGCATTTATCAAAATGTGACTGACTAAATTGCCTTCTCCAACTACAGACAGAAATAAATTCCTGAAAATTTAGACGGTTTCTATAGTAGACTGATAGTAAACTGCTAACTGTCTCCTTAATTCACTATCCCCTAGTCATTGAGGTTTAGCTGGTCACATGACCATTCAGCTACAGACTGTATTTCCTGATTTCTTTCTTGCAGCTAGATGTGGTCATATAATTAGTTTGCTCCTTTCTTCCCCACTTTCCCCTTGCTTTGGGCTAAGACTTAGTCATAGTACTGACTCTGTCTGATAATACCCAAGGAGACAGAAGAACAACAAAATGAAAGGAATTCTGACTTCTGAATCACCATGTGGTATGAAAGAAACTTCCAATGTGGTTAAATTATTTTATTTTGGGATCAATGTCTGTTACAATAACTGAGCATATAGTATTACCAAAACAGAACTCATCACCATAATGGTAACAAAGAATTTAAGTATTTTAAGCAAAACCATGATAACCAGCTTGAGGTCTATCATTCCAAGTTGATAACTACATTTTAAATTTCATTCTGAGCACTAGGCAGCTTCCAAACACAGGAAAGAAAATATCTACACAATGATCAAAAGATATCCTTCGCTTTTAAAGTTAGATAATACTAGTAAAGGAAAATTATTATTTTTTTTTTCACAACTGATTGAGAGGGAGAGATGAGTCTTGTTAACAGCCCTTCTTAAGGAAACTCTTGTGTGCATGATGCTATACTCTAATACAGATCTTTCCTCTAGAAAAGCTTGTAACTCTAAACATTCTACATAAACAAATATTAAATCTCCAGCTGAGTAAACAGTACACAGGTACTTGAAAGTATTTTCAAGTATCAGCATGTACTCTTTTGTATCAAGCAAAAAACTGAAATGTGAAAGAATAAACACTTCTTTTCAATTTAGGATAAGATGTGGGACTCAGAAGCATTTTAGAATTATTAGAAGATTCTGTCTTTTCCCTATTCCCCCCCCCCCCATTTTGTACATTTTCTCTGAATAATCCCATCCACTTCTTTACACTCTTGCCTCCCAAATCTGTATCTTCAGAGACCAAACCTAAGTTCCAAGGCCATAAATCCAAATGACTTATTCTACCACCTATGCTCTGGATCCCATAATAATGCCTTTTTAAGACCCTTGCTCCATCAATTTTGTGCTCCCTCCCCTCCCATATCATTACTCAATCACAGTCTACCCTCCTCCCATATCGTTACTCAATCACAGTCTACCCTCCTCCCCTCCTTCCTACCAACTGTTAAATATGGGTAAATCTCTCTTGAACAAGCAAGCAAGCAAGCAAGCAAATAAAAACTTCAGATCCCACATTCCCTTCTGTATCTAATTCTCTCTTTCATGGCTTAACACCTTGAAGGAATTGTTCACACTGCTATTTCTATGCTCTCAACTCCTATTCACTTCTTAGTCAATTACTGATTCCTTCACTCCATGGAAACACTGATGACCAACTTGTTGCTACATAAATGAGAAAAGCACTGGGCTAAACAGTGGAAGAAGTAAGATTGAGTCCTGATTCAACCGTGGTGTGACTACAGCAGATTTGCTTAATCTTTCTGCATCTGATTTTCTGAAAAAATAGTATAAGGAAGTTCTTTTAAGTCCTTTATGGTTTTAAGTCTCCTGGAAGTTTTATCTCATCAATCTGAGTATGATTAAATTTCAAAAGCAGAGTCTTGCAATCAAAGTCTAGCTCAAAATAATGAGTGGGCCTACCAAGAAGGTGCCCGTGAATACCCCCTCCTCTGTAGCACATGCAAACCCAGCCACTGCATGCAAACACCAGAACTGGGCGCAAAAACAATGACACATTTCAGTCAACACTCACCCTCTAGATTCTCCAGAAAGGAGCTGGACATGACAGCTCACTGTGGGTAGGCCATTTCTCTGCTGAACCTGATGGCTGGTGTTCCAAGTCAGACATAAACTGGTCTGTGTCAAAGAAGACAACATCACTACTGAATGGAACAAACCAGAGGGTGAACTTAATCTACTAGTGCCCAGCCTGTTTTTTTCCATAACCAAGAGGAATTTAATTGTTCTTTACTTGCCAGTCACTGCATAAAACAGTTCCCCACACTTAATTAGATAATATGAACACTGTAGTCTAGATAGTTGAGATAATGGTTGATTTATTTTTTAATATTAAAAGGGCAACAATTTAAAGAGTTACAATTATGTTTTCAGTGGTTTAAGAGGTAAATTAAATTTGGTTTTAAATGAACTAGTTTTTAATGATATTAGATCAAGCAGTAGTTCACAAATACTTGTCCCATAGCTATATCAGAATTATCTGGGGGACTTGATAAAAACATAAACCCCTGGGCTCTATCTCAGTCCACAGGGTCAAACTGTCTATAAGAAGGGGCTCAGAAAACTATACACACAGCCAAATTTGTGGTCACAGAGAAGTATCTTTTTTAACTAAAGTTCGCATCCATTAGCAGGTTCTGAAATCAAAAGAGTGAATTGAAACCAATTTTTTTTTTTCTAAAAGAGTAAAACAGAAGATATTATACTGTCATTTCCTTTAATAAAGGTTAAAAATTGGTTTGTGAAACTTTTGTGCCAGTTATACATATGTTTTTGTGTGTATATATTAGGCCATGCTATAAAACTTATTGTTGGAAGCTGTTAAAAATGTTTGAAAGTCACTGAACTCAAGACCACGATCAGTCAGTTCTGTGGTAGTTCTGAAGTACTTAGATACCCAATTAAAGATATATATGGGCAAAGCCTCCTCCTTTGGCCTATAAGGAATCATTTTTTGGCCTTTGCTTTACAACTTCAAACAAAAAGACCTCCTACCATAGTTTCTGGAAGAGTGCTTGTTTTACCTTGGAGGAGAATCTGTATGAAGTCTCTGAGAATAATAATTAATGCCCTCATCTTAGGCAGATGAAGGAAGGAAAATAAAGGAGGAGCCAATCCATGCAAGTTGCAGCCTCATTAAAGGGATCAAAACAAAACAAAAACCAAATAATCCTTTTTTAGGTAAAAATTTTCTGCCTCAAGCTTTTTATTATTAAATTTGAGATTACTCACCTAGTTTTCAGGGGGTGATTTAAAAATTACAGCACAAGAAAAATATCTTAAAGATTGAAGATAGTCCAAGTCTCCTTTCTGAGGGTACCCACCTCCACAACTGAATCCTATAACAAAGACTTAAAGGTATAGGTAGCTGAGATTCCAGGTAAATCAGCACATAAATATGAAAAAAGAAGCCTGGGAACAAAGTTAAGAGGGCAACAGAGATTGTAGGAGCTTTTGTGAGTTGCATGATTCAGTGGTAATTTTAGATTGTACTTTATAGAAACTTGTAGTCCTTGAGACATCTTTGTAGTCCCTTGAAACATTGTTGACAGCTCTAAAAACATACCTGATTTATTTCTCACTATTACAAAAAATTGGGGTTTTCTAATGGGAGGACACCTGTGTGAAATGACTAAATTAGGTTTTCACAGCTCTAACCATTAACTCAAAGCAAGACTTGGAGCACTTTTCCAAATTTCTCTTTGAAAATTTATACATCTAGGGTACAGAATCTGTTCTTTTGGTCTCAAAGTTCTAAGTATAAGTTAAATATTCACCAATACTGAAATGTATTTGGGGAAGACGAGAGAAATTTTCTCACTTGACCAAGCTGCTTACTTTACTCACCTTATCAATATATATATGTTTCTGGTTTATACAAACAAGGCAATGACCTTGCAGTATATATGAAAATAAAGGCTTCAGAATCCTAGTTTTGGCACTGATAGGATTGGTGACATAAGGGAAGTCATTTAACCCTTCTGAATCTGTTTCATTATTTACATAAAGAGAGCAGTGTCTCCAGAAATTTATGTGTAGGTACTCTGTAACACTTTATAGAAATGTACTTATTATTACTTGAATTGATAAATGTGAGAAAATTAATTTACCATTTGGTGACCTCATCTAGTCTCATGGCTGTAAATACTACCTAGATGCCAACTTCCAAATTTACATCTTCAGTTCTATATCTCACTCCCCAACTCCAAACTCATTTATCTGACTGACGATTTGACCTTTCCTCTTGAATGTTCAAAAAGACATCTCAAACTTTAACACATCCAAAACCCAAAACCAAATCTTTCTCCCAAATCTGCTCCATTTCTCATCTTAGTTGCCGGCACTCCATCCTTCCAGTTGCTCAAGCAAAAACCCGGTGTCATCCTTGACTTCTCCTTCTCCCATACCTCACATGGAATCTGTTAGGAAATGCTATTGGTGCTAACTTTAAAATACATCCAATAACTGACCGCTTCCTACCCTCTCCACTGCTCCCACCCTATCCAAGTCATCATCATTTCTGGCCTGGGTTACTGCAAAAACATCTTAACTGTTCTCCCTGTGTCTGCCATAGCCCCTCTACATTCTTTTCTCCATCCAGCAGCCAGGGTGATTTTGTTAAAACCTAAATCAGATCATGGCTCATCTGTTCAAAACCTTACACTACAATGGCCTACAAGACCCTAAATTAGTGGTTCTTAAAGTATGACTGGGGAGTACCTGGGGTTCCCCAAGAACCCTTAAGGGGGTCTGTGAGGTCAAAACTATTTTCATATTAATACCAAGATTTATTTTATTTATTTTTATTATTTTTGGGGGCCTTTTTCACTCTCATTCTCTCTTGAATTTACAGTGGAATTTTCCAAAGGCTATATGGTATGTGATGACTTCACCGCTCTGATGGGTAATGGAATATATGGCTGTATATTCTTGTTTTAAGAAGTTCTCAGTTTTAATTTCTAATACGATAAATATTGATAGATGTAACCCACATAAACAAAAGCTCCTTGGGATCATTAATAATTTCTAAGAATATGAAGGGGTTGTGAGACCCTACATGTTCTAGCTCCCCATTACCTCCTTGATCTTATCTCCGACCCCTTTCTCCCTAGATCCCGCTTGCTTCAGGCATACTCGCCTCACTGCCATTCATCAATAAACCAGACATGTTCTCACCTTAGGGTCTTTGCTCTGGCTGTCTCCTTTCCCTGGAATATTCTCCCCAAAGGTACACACAATGGTAACTTCCTCAACTTCAAGTTTTTGATCAAATGTATCCTCATCAATGAGGCTTACTAAGATTACTCTATTTGAAAATGCAGCTTGACCCCCACCACTTTACCCCTCACAGCACTCCAAATAACCTAAAAATCTTTTTCCATAGCATGTACCCCGTACCAACATACTTTATAATGATTTACTTATTTATTGGATCTATTGTCTATTGATTGCCTCTCTCCACCTCAATGTAAGCTCTTGATAGCAGGAATCTAGTTGTTCTGTTCACTGAGGGCCTAGAATAGTGCTTAGCATGTAATAGGCTAGAATTTGATAAATTCTGTTTGAATGAACAGACGAACACAGATTAATTAAAAATTCGGACAAGGTATAGTGAAATTAATGTAATCAATGTGTAACTTAACTCATAAACTTCAAATCTGCAATAACTCATGTTATATAACATGAATCAGTGTTACATTGTAAAAGCATTGATAACATTACAAAGAAGCAGCCAAAAAAAAAATCATGTTGTTTTACCCACACTGGGATTTCTGATGAAAGGGAAAAGATTTAAAATTAAAGCTTCTTACAGTAAGAAAGTCAGAGCTAGATCCAAATATACAGGGAAATTTATTATAAGATAAAGTTAGAATTTTAAATCAAAGGGGAAAATAGGGATTATTTAATAAATGATGTTTGGACAACTGGGTAGCCATCTGAAAAATAAAAATTGGATCTATTACTCAAACCTTAGACCAAAATAAATTCCAGATGGATCAACATTTATAAAATCATAAAAGTAACAGAAGCTATGGGAGACAAAAGATTCATTAAGTTATATTACACAACTGTAAAAAAAATTCTTCATGGCAAAAACCATAACCCATTGGGAAAAAATATTTATGTATAACTCATATTTCAATAAGCTAATAAATCTAACACATAAGGGATGTCTGTAAATTAACAAGAAAAAGATCAATAATCTAATAGAAAAGTAGGCAAAATATGAATAGAAATCAGATATATGACAAAGTATTTGCTCTTAATCATATTAAAATTTATACATTCTTACTCATAAGTGAAATGCAAATTAAAACAAGAACCTATTTTTCACTTATCCTACTGGAAAATACGAAAACATTTACTAACAGAATACATTGGTGAAGGTATATGAAAATTGGCACTCTCACAATGCCAGTGGCAACGTAAACTGTAACAATCCTTATGGAGGACAATTTGGCAATATTTCAAACTACTGTCCTAGAAATCCCATTTCTAGGAATTTATCCTGTGTGTGTGTGTGTGTGTGTGTGTGTATCCATATATACACCACAGATATCTAAAGATCTATAAATAAAATCAGTGGGAAATGATGTAAGTAAAAAGTTCTCCCAGGGATGTAAATCTACCTGGCAATGCGGGACATGACTCCTGGGGATGAGCCTGGATCCAGCTTCATGCCATTGAGAAAGACTCCTTGGACCAAAAGGGGGAAGTGAAATGACACAAAGTTTCAGTCGCTGAGAGAGCTCAAATAGAGTTGAGATGTCATTCTGGGAGGTTATTCTTAGCTAGAAGGAAATACCTGAAACTGTTGAACTGCAACCCAGTAGCCTTGATTCTTGAAGACAATTGTATAACTACATAGCTTACACTGTGTGACCGGGTGATAGTGGCTCCCACACCCTTTATCCAGTGTATGGACAGATGAATAGAAAAATGAGGACAAAAAGTAAATGAATAATAGAGAGGGATGGGGACTATGGGATGTTTTGAGTGTTGGTTTTTACTTTAACTTTTATTCTTAAGTGTGTGGTAATGAAAATGTTCAAAAATTGATTGTGGTGATGAATGCACAACTATATATGGTACTATGAACAATTGATTATACACCATGGATGATTGTATGGTATGTGAATATGTCTCAATAAAATTGAATTTAAAAAAAAGTTAGTCACTGTACCTGTAAAACAGATAATGGTAAATCTATACAATGGAATATTTCATAGAATAGTGTATTATGCAAGAGCAAAGAATGCTTACAAAGATCCAATATTACATGGAAAAAGCAAAGGGCAAAATAGTATATATAATATGTGGGTAAAAATAAGGAAAAACATGCAATTGCTCAGAAATGCATAAAACAACTCTGGAGCAATGGTCAAGAAGCTGGTAACTCCAGTTGCCCAATATGGTTGACAACTGGGTAGCCAAGAGAGGTATTTTTTACTATGTAAACTTTGTTGTACTTCTAGCATTTCAAACCACATGAATGTCCTACTTATTCAAAAAATAATAAGGATTACTTAAAGAAATCCAAATTAAGTTAAATAATCCCATCTATATAAAAGCATCTACAGATGCTTTCAAATGCATAGTATGACTATCAGGGACTTAATTTGTCCCACATTTTTGCAGATGTAAAATGCCTGTAACCATTACTCTCAACCCTACCCTATCTTTCAGCAAAACTTCAACAAAGGAGCCCAAGACTAATAATCAGAATTTCATACTTTTCTTCTTGCCCAGATAGAAATATATTAAAAAAAAAAAAAAAAAAAAAGCCAGATATCATCAAACAGAGATCTTCTTGGGTATATTTATGTAAGTTCTATCAAAAGCTAAGACTCCAGATAAGAGGCAACCTTGTAATGCAAAGCCAGAGAACTGCCACCAAACCACAAAAGCTTGTTTCATTGTTGACCCTAAAATTAAATAATTTCTCTCTCATTTGAATTATTTTCATCACTGTGGATAATCCATCTTCAGAGGAACTCAAAAAAAAGGATATACATTTTAAAATAGAATACATCTTTAAGAAACTGGTTTTGCTATCTTACACATGGCAGAAATCAGAAAGTTGTATTTTTATTTCAATTATAGAAGAAGGATTATATAAAGTCATCAATTATAGCTAAATCGGAAATTTTTAAATGTGAGGCAATCTAAATTTCAGACAGACCCTATTCAAATGCTAGCCCCAGTATTTTTGGTTGTAGAACACTGGACAAGTGCTTAAGCTCTCTAAGCCACATCTATAAAACTAAGGCTAATAACTCCCACTTGACAGTTTGTTGGGAAGAATTAATGCACTAGTAGCCAAGTGCCTAGCACAGTGCTCAAAAATGTTTTATTATTAAGAAACAGTAGCCAAAATTTATCAACTGTTTTTTTTATTTTGAAATAAATTCAAAGTTATATGAACAGTTGCAAAAACAATCCATCATACCCTGACCCCCCTCCCCCAATAGCTCAATCCACCAACTTTAACATGCTGTCACATCACTATTTCTTTCCCTCCCTATCTATCATCCATCATCTATTGCTATCTTCTGAACATACGAGAGTTAGCTGTACACATACTTGAACATACACTATAATTCACGTATACACTTCCCATGAACAAGAACATTCTTTTATGCAATCCCATTAAGCGCAGCTAAGAAGTACAAGAGATTCAACAATGATACAAAGCTTACATTCTATATTTCCTTTTCCTTATGTCTCAGCTGTGTCCCTTTGAGCCACCTGTCCTCTATCCTCCACTCCCATCCAAGTTCACCCTTAGCATTCAATTGTTATCTAGTTAGACTTTTTTTTTTTTTCAGTTGTGGAAACATATATACAGCCTTAATCTTCCCATTCCACCCCCTCCCTAGCCTTTCATTAGTGGGATTAATCATGTTTAGAATGTTGTAATGCTCTTTCCCACCATCCATTACTAGAAATTTCCTGTCACCTCAAACAGCAACCCTACACTCATCTCTTAACTCCCCATTGCCCCTTCCCCCATTTCTCTTAACCCAAACTCTACTTTCCATTTCTATGGTTATATTCTCTGATAATTTCTTTGTGTTTACTGTGGGGCTTAAAATTAACCTCTTAAATCCATATCAATCTTGTTTTTCTTTGATAGCACCATCACTTAAATAGGACACATAAACTATGTTCCTATACTCCTTCATTCCCCCACCTTTACATAGTTGTCTAAAATTACATATTTTACATTGAGTTCAAAACCACTGATTTCTCCTTAGAGTTTGTGTATTTTATATCATGTAGGAAGTAAATAGTGGAATTACAGTTCAAAAATTATTGACTTCTTGTTGTATTCCATTGTGGTTGGAGAATGTGCTTTGAGTATATTCAATTATTTTTCTTTTTTTTTAATTTTTTGAGGCTTGTTTTATGTCCCAACTTATGGTCCCTTCTGGAGAAAGATCTGTGATCACTAGAGAAAAATGAATGTCCTGGTGATTTGGGATGTAAGGTACTATGTATGTCTGTTAAAATTCTCTATATCTCTTTCTCCTTTCCCTGTCTCTCTGCTGGCAGGGCTCCCCCCCCCCCCCTCAGATTCTGAAGTAGGGCAGGTCTTTCATTGTCAAAGTCTCTCAGCATTTGTCTGTCTGTGAAAAATTTAAGCTCTCCCTCAAATTTGAAGGAGAGTTTTGCTGGAAAAAGTATTCTTGGTTGGAAATTCTTCTCTCAGAATTTTAAATATGTCATGCCACTGCCTTGTCACCTCCATGGTGGCCGCTGAGTAGTCACCACTTAGTCTTATGTTGTTTCCTTTGTATGTGGTGAACTGCTTTTCTCTTGCTGCTCTCAGAACTTGCTCCTTCTCTTCAGTATTTGACAGTCTGATCAGAATACGTCTTGGAGTGGGTTTATATGGATTTATTCTATTTGGAGTTCACTGGGCATTTATGCTTTGTGTATTTATATTGTGTAGAAGGTTTGGGAAGTTTCCCCAACAATTTCTTTGAATACTCTTTCTAGACCTTTACCCTTCTCTTCCCCTTCTGGGACACCAATGAGTCTTCAATTTGGACGTTTTATTTTATCTATCGTATCCCTGAGATCCATTTTGATTTTTTTCTCCATTCTTTCTTTTGTTCTTTCATTTTCTTTTCTGTGGGCTTCTAGGACACTGAGATGTTGTTCAGCTTCCTCTAGTCTTGTATTGTGAATATTCAGAGTCTTTTTAATTTGGCCAACAGTTTCTTTTATTTCCATACGATCTTCTATTTTTTTATTTACTCTTGCAATGTCTTCTTTATGCTCTTCAAGGGTCTTCTTTATGTCACTTATATCCTGGGCCATGGTCTTCTTGATGTCCTTTAAATGCTTTGCCATGTTTTCGTTCCTTGATTGTAGTTCTTTGATTAATTTTGCGAGGTACAGTGTATCTTCTGATATTTTGATTTCTGTGTTTGGAGTTGGATTCTCCATATCTTCTGGTTTTATCATAGGCATTAAGATTTTCTGTTGTTTTTGGCCTCTTGGCATTTGTTTTGCTTGATAGGGTTCTTTCAAGTTGTAAAAAAAAAAGGGATATCTAATTTTTCAGGAACACAGTTTGGTGACGTATACTTTCTCTAACTAACCAGCAGATGGCGTCTGTGAGTCACCTATATCCCTCAAGTCAGTTCACAACCTTGTTCCCGCGGTGTGTGGGGAAATGATTCTTGTGTGTTCAGTTGGAGAACTCAGTTTGGGTGTGTTGCTGGAGCCGTCCACCCTGAATGTGGGGCGTGTGTACGGGTGGCCAGGGAGGAAGGGCAGTTTTAATGTTCAAATCCCCCAGGATCCCGGAGATTCAAGGCCACCACAGAAGTCTAAGCCTTCATTTCAGTTCAGCCCCAGACCCTCTCTCTCGCTGATCCGCAAACCACCGGACTTGGTGTAGCGTCCCTGGGTTCTCCAAGCGGATCCCCCTTCCCAGCCATGATCCTCCAGGAGCTCAGCCAAGGGAATGCTATGCTACGTCACCAGTGCGCGCTGTCCCTCAAGGGAAGCCCCAGACCGCCAGGCCATGGGGCAGCGCGCTCTCAGCCTGAAGCAAAAATGGCCGAACGGGGCATCTCAGCTCCCCCCTCCTCGCACAGTTCCTCCTTCCCAGCTCCGGGACAACTGGTGGGGCTCTGGGCTGTGGGCACAGCCCCGGGCAGGAGTTTATCCAGCCCTCTGGGGGGCCAGCTGCTAGCCGCAGGATTTCTTTCTGCTTCCGGCTCTCCCCTCCGTTCCCCCAGACCCAAGGGTATCTGCTGCCGGCTATCTTCCCGGCCAGACACCGAGAGGCTGGCCCAGCCCCCTCTTGCTGTGTTTTACTGCGTGGTTCCCACAATCGCAGCTGGAGCCGCTCCTGGGTTTTTCCGTTTGTTTTTTTTTTTTTTTTTTTTAAAGAGCCAGCCGGTCTCCAAACACTGAACCCTGGCTTCCCCAGCCCGCTGCGTGGCTGCGGGTCTTCCAGCCAGCTTACTCACTCGTTTCAGAATGCCGACTCCCGGTTGCACCAAGTATACGGCCCCTGTGGAGCTAGAAGCCCTTGTCCAGCTGGTGCATCACTGTAACCGGTATTCTACGTCACTTTCTGGTTTTTAGCTAGCATTTTTCACAGAGGCATTTTTTTTGCCCTGTCTCAGCCAGCTGTCATCTTAGTTTCTCTCAATTGTTTTTAAATACACACTTTGAAATGAACTTAAACTTACTTTTTAGATTTCTGATGTGTTGGTGATTTAGTGATAGCTGTTTTCAGTTTCTCCCAGCTTATGTATAAATTTTATGTATAAATTTAAATATCAATGCACCACAGAAACAATTTTTATTCAAATGGAAGAAATAATACATTCATTTTAAAATGCTACAATTAACTTATGTCCATGAAGATACATAAGCACACCTGATATAAGAAATACAAGATCTTCTTAAATGCTTATTCTTGCTACACTGAGTCTGAAAATTAATTTTTCAGATTGTATGTTTGAGGGTGGTCATGTTAAGGTTTTGAATTCCCATCACAGTCCATTCAACATAAGGCACTTTCCAAAGCCTACACGGGCATTATTTATGGGACCTTTCTGCCTCTGGAATGAACTCATCACAAACATGTTTGTAGCTGGGTGGTACATGTGTGTTTCTCAAAAAAGGATTCATGAGTTACCCAGAGTCCCAGCTAACAGGTGTTAAAGGACAAAGTTCAGCATTTTCTACCTCCCTCCACCCCAGTGCCTATAAGTAGAGTAGTAATAATATCTCCTTCACGACACACTCTCTTCATTGGCTATGCATGGATTTCTTTTGTTTTATTTATTTAAATGCAATGAACACCAGAGAAATCACTATCCAACAGGTGGACTAGAACACTGACAATATCTACCTCTCTGTTCCCACTCCATACCAGCTTCCTGACTCCCCCATCCAAGAAAACCACTTGAATCTTGTGTTTATCATTCCCTTGCTTTAAAAAAGCATCTACTTGAAAGCAGGCTCTTATGCTTGTCACTTACATGCAGAATTGCAGTTAACTGAGGTCACGTCTAGAATCCCTGTTTACTGTCAAATTAGCAAATATCCTACATTCAGGATCAGCCTGTTACTGCACAGAGCCTGCAAGTGGTAGTGTCAATTTTCACCAGAGCAGCAGGTCAGGCTATATTTAACATGCATCCTCTTATCTGCTGAAGAGCTGGACTGTGACTCTGTTAGTGTGTGAACAAAGGTGGACAAGTGGGAAATGAAGGACTCCAAAGGCAAGTTGCAATGGGATTCATATTTATTAGCTCAATCACAAATTAAGTGAGCCTGTATCTAAAGGATTAGAACAGTCTAATCTCACAACACTATAATCTTGATTATAATGTTTAAAATACAAGTTATGACAATTCCTGTATTTGTTATGACATGAACTGTTTTAATGTATATAATCTGGCAAAAAAAGGTGGGGGGGACATATACACCATAATGCACAGATACGTTTTGGGAAAATTACAGCTCCAGGCACACAAATTATAACATAAGGGTAAAAACTCATTGATAATTTTGTAAGTGTATAAAACACTTTTATAGCAGGGGCAATGGTACATGGAGATAGCAAAGAAAAAATTAAGCAGCAGAAGTTTTGAACAATGTCTTAACTGGTTGAACAAGTATATATTCTAGCCTTCCAGGTGACTGTTTAAAAAAGAACACTCACTTCGTTGAAGGTTGGTATTCTGCTGTTGTTATTACCCCAAGGGATGCTCCCTCAGGAGGGAGTCACACTATTCTGAGGTAGAGAAATGCTTTCTAAGCTTGGAAGGTTCATATAAGGGACAAAAATCACCTCAATAAAACTGAACAAGGATAACTGTCAGCTTTAGATTTTTTTTTTAATCATCATTTTATTGAGATATATTCACATACCACGCAGTCATACAAAACAAATCGTACTTTCGATTGTTCACAGTACCATTACATAGTTGTACATTCATCACCTAAATCAATCCCTGACACCTTCATTAGCACACACACAAAAATAACAAGAATAATAATTAGAGTGAAAAAGAGCAATTGAAGTAAAAAAAGAACACTGGGTACCTTTGTCTGTTTGTTTCCTTCCCCTATTTTTCTACTCATCCATCCATAAACTAGACAAAGTGGAGTGTGGTCCTTATGGCTTTCCCAATCCCATTGTCACCCCTCATAAGCTACATTTTTATACAACTGTCTTCGAGATTCATGGGTTCTGGGTTGTAGTTTGATAGTTTCAGGTATCCACCACCAGCTACCCCAATTCTTTAGAACCTAAAAAGGGTTGTCTAAAGTGTGCATAAGAGTGCCCACCAGAGTGAACTCTCGGCTCCTCCTGGAACCTCTCTGCCACCGAAGCCCACCTCATTTCCCTTCACATCCCCCCCCTGGTCAAGAAGATGTTCTCCGTCCCACGACGCCGGGTCCACACTCCTCCCCGGGAGCCACACTCCACGCCGCAAGGGAGACTCACCCCCCCAGGTGCCCGATCCCACGCAGGGGGGAGGGCAGCGATCCCACCCCTCAAGTTGGCCCAGCCAGAGAGAGAGGGCCACATCCGAGCAACAAAGAGGCATCCAGGAGGAGACTCTCAGGCACAAATATAGGGAGGCCTAGCCTCTCCCCCGCAGCAACCAACTTCCCAAGGGTAAAACTTATGGTAGAGGGCTCAACCCATCAAACCACCAGTCCCCCATGTCTGTGGTCATGTTAGCAACCATGGAGGTGGGGTAGGCCAATACCCCTGCATTCTCCACAGGCTCCTCAAGGGGGCACTACATCATTTTTTTTTCCTTGTTTTTCTTTCTTCCTTTTTTTTTTTTTTTTAACTTTCCCTTCTTTTTTAAATCAACTGTATGAAAAAAAAAGTTAAAAAGAAAACAAACATACAATAAAAGAACATTTCAAAGAGACCATAACAAGGGAGTAACAAAAAGACAACTAACCTAAGATAACTGCTTAACTTCCAACATGTTCCTACTCTACCCCAAGAAAGTTACATAATACAGCAACATTTCTGTGAACTTGCTCCTACTATATCCATCAGAAATTAACAGACCATAGTCATTCCTGGGCATCCCCAGAATGTTAAATAGCTTATCTGTTCTTCTTGGATTATTGTTCCCCCTTCCTTAATTGCTCTCTACTGCTAGTTCCCCTACATTCTACATTATAAACCATTTGTTTTACATTTTTCAAAGTTCACATTAGTGGTAGCATATAATATTTCTCTTTTTGTGCCTGGCTTATTTCACTCAGCATTATGTCTTCAAGGTTCATCCATGTTGTCATATGTTTCACCAGATCGTTCCTTCTTACTGCCGCGTAGTATTCCATCGTGTGTATATACCACATTTTATTTATCCACTCATCTGTTGAAGGACATTTGGGTTGTTTCCATCTCTTGGCAATTGTGAATAATGCTGCTATGAACACTGGCGTGCAGATATCTGTTCGTGTCACTGCTTTCCGATCTTCCGGGTATATACCGAGAAGTGCAATCGCTGGATCAAATGGTAGCTCTATATCTAGTTTTCTAAGGAACTGCCAGACTGACTTCCAGAGTGGCTGAACCATTATACAGTCCCACCAACAATGGATAAGAGTTCCAGTTTCTCCACATCCCCTCCAGCATTTGTAGTTTCCTGTTTGTTTAATGGCAGCAATTCTAACCGGTGTTAGATGGTATCTCATTGTGGTTTTAATTTGCATCTCTCTAATAGCTAGTGAAGCTGAACATTTTTTCATGTGTTTCTTGGCCATTTGTATTTCCTCTTCAGAGAACTGTCTTTTCATATCTTTTGCCCATTTTATAATTGGGCTGTCTGTACTACTGTCATTGAGTTGTAGGATTTCTTTGTATATGCAAGATATCAGTCTTTTGTCAGATACATGGTTTCCAAAAATTTTTTCCCATTGAGTTGGCTGCCTCTTTACCTTTTTGAGAAATTCCTTTGAGGTGCAGAAACTTCTAAGCTTGAGGAGTTCCCATTTATCTATTTTCTCTTTTGTTGCTTGTGCTTTGGGTGTAAAGTCTAGGAAGTGGCCGCCTAATACAAGGTCTTGAAGATGTTTTCCTACATTATCTTCTAGGAGTTTTATGGTACTTTCTTTTATATTGAGATCTTTGGTCCATTTTGAGTTAATTTTTGTGTAGGGGGTGAGGTAGGGGTCCTCTTTCATTCTTTTGGATATGGATATCCAACTCTCCCAGCCCCATTTGTTAAAAAGACCATTATGGCTCAGTTCAGTGACTTTGGGGGCCTTATCAAAGATCAGTCGGCCATAGATCTGAGGGTCTATCTCTGAATTCTCAATTCGATTCCATTGATCTATATGTCTATCTTTGTGCCAGTACCATGCTGTTTTGGCAACTGTGGCTTTATAATAAGCTTCAAAGTCAGGGAGTGCAAGTCCTCCCACTTCGTTTTTCTTTTTTAGAGTGTCTTTAGCAATTCGAGGCATCTTCCCTTTCCAAATAAATTTGATAACTAGCTTTTCCAAGTCTGCAAAGTAGGTTGTTGGAATTTTGATTGGGATTGCATTGAATCTGTAGATGAGTTTGGGTAGAATTGACATCTTAATGACATTTAGTCTTCCTATCCATGAACATGGAATATTTTTCCATCTTTTAAGGTCCCCTTCTATTTCTTTTAGTAGAGTTATGTAGTTTTCTTTGTATAGGTCTTTTACATCTTTGGTTAAGTTGATTCCTAGGTACTTGATTTTTTTAGTTGCTATTGAAAATGGTATCTTTTTCTTGAGTGTCTCTTCAGTTTGTTCATTTCTAGCATACAGAAACATTACTGACTTATGTGCATTAATCTTGTATCCCGCTACTTTGCTAAATTTGTTTATTAGCTCTAGTAGCTGTATCGTCGATTTCTCAGGGTTTTCTAGATATAAAATCATATTATCTGCAAACAATGACAGTTTTACTTCTTCTTTTCCAATTTGGATGCCTTTTATTTCTTTGTCTTGCCAGATTGCCCTGGCTAGCACTTCCAGCACAATGTTGAATAACAGTGGTGACAGCGGGCATCCTTGTCTTGTTCCTGATCTTAGAGGGAAGGCTGTCAGTCTCTCACCATTGAGTACTATGCTGGCTGTGGGTTTTTCATATATGCTCTTTATCATGTTGAGGAAGTTTCCTTCAATTCCTACCTTTTGAAGTGTTTTTATCAAAAACGGATGTTGGATTTTGTCAAATGCTTTTTCAGCATCTATTGAGATGATCAATTGATTTTTCCCTTTCGAGTTTTTAATGTGTTGTAATACATTGATTGTTTTTCTTATGTTGAACCATCCTTGCATGCCTGGAATGAACCCCACTTGGTCATGGTGTATGATTTTTTTAATGTGTCTTTGGATTCGATTTGCAAGTATTTTGTTGAGGATTTTTGCATCTATATTCATTAGGGAGATTGGCCGGTAGTTTTCCTTTTTTGTAGCATCTTTGCCTGGTTTGGGTATTAGATTGATGTTAGCTTCATAAAATGAGTTAGGTAGTGTTCCATTTTCTTCAATGTTTTGAAAGAGTTTGAGTAAGATTGGTGTCAGTTCTTTCTGGAAAGTTTGGTAGAATTCCCCTGTTAAGCCATCTGGCCCTGGGCATTTATTTGTGGGAAGATTTTTGATGACTGATTGGATCTCTTTGCTTGTGATGGGTTGGTTGAGGTCTTCTGTTTCTTCTCTGGTCAGTCTAGGTTGTTCATATGTTTCCAGGAAATTTTCCATTTCTTCTACATTGTCCAGTTTGTTGCCATACAGTTGTTCATAATATCCTCTTATAATTTTTTTAATTTCTTCAGGATCTGCAGTTATGTCACCTTTTTCATTCATTATTTTGTTTATATGGGTCTTCTCTCTTTTTGATTTTGTCAGTCTAGCTAGGGGCTTGTCAATCTTGTTGATCTTCTCAAAGAACCAACTTTTGGTGATATTTATCCTCTCTATTGTTTTTTTGTTCTCTATGTCATTTATTTCTGCTTTAATCCTTGTTATTTCTTTTCTTCTACTTGGTTTAGGATTGGTTTGCTGTTCATTTTCTAGCTTCTTCAGTTGATCCATTAGTTCTTTGATTTTGGCTCTTTCTTCCTTTTTAATATATGCGTTTAGTGCTATAAATTTCCCCCTTAGCACTGCTTTTGCTGCATCCCATAGGTTTTGGTATGTTGTGTTCTCATTTTCATTCGTCTCTATATATTTAGCAATTTCTCTTGCTATTTCTTCTTTAACCCACTGATTGTTTAAGAGTGTGTTGTTTAACCTCCAGGTATTTGTGAGTTTTCTAAGTCTCTGATGGTTATTGACTTCTAATTGTATTCCATTGTGGTCAGAGAATGTGCTTTGAATAATTTCAATCTTTTTAAATTTATTGAGGCTTGTTTTATGTCCCAGCATATGATCTATTCTGGAGAAAGTTCCGTGAGCACTAGAAAAGTATGTGTATCCTGGTGATTTGGGATGTAATGTCCTGTATATGTCTGTTAAATCTAATTCATTTATCAGATTGTTTAGGTTTTCAATTTCCTTATTGGTCTTCTGTCTGGTTGATCTATCTATAGGAGAGAGTGATGTGTTGAAGTCTCCCACAATTATTGTGGAAACATCAATTGCTTCCTTTAGTTTTGCCAGTGTTTCTCTCATGTATTTTGTGGCACCTTGATTGGGTGCATAGACATTTACGATTGTTATTTCTTCTTGCTGAATTGCCCCTTTTATTAGTATGTAGTGGCCTTCTTTGTCTCTCAAAACATCCCTGCATTTAAAGTCTATTTTATCTGAGATTAATATTGCTACACCTGCTTTCTTTTGGCTGGAGCTTGCATGAAATATTTTTTTCCATCCTTTCACTTTCAGTTTCTTTGTGTCCCTGTGTCTAAGATGAGTCTCTTGTATGCAACATATTGATGGTTCATTTTTTTTGATCCATTCTGCGAATCTATATCTTTTAATTGGGGAGTTTAATCCATTTACATTCAACGTTATAACCGTGAAGGCATTTCTTGAATCAGCCATCTTATCCTTTGGTTTATGTTTGTCATGTTTTTCCCCTCTGTCTATTAATATCCTTTATTGTACCCATACCGAATCTCTTTAGTACTGAACCTTTCTCCAAGTCTCTCTGTCCTTTCTTTGTTTCTCTGTCTGTAGGGCTCCCTTTAGTATCTCCAGTAGGGCAGGTCTCTTGTTAGCAAATTCTCTCAGCATTTGTTTGTCTGTGAAAAATTTAAGCTCTCCCTCAAATTTGAAGGAGAGCTTTGCTGGATAAAGTATTCTTGGCTGGAAATTTTTCTCACTCAGAATTTTAAATATATCGTGCCACTGCCTTCTCGCCTCCATGGTGGCTGCTGAGTAGTCACTACTTAGTCTTATGCTGTTTCCTTTGTATGTGGTGAATTGCTTTTCTCTTGCTGCTTTCAGAACTTGCTCCTTCTCTTCTGTGTTTGACAGTGTGATCAGTATATGTCTCGGAGTGGGTTTATTTGGATTTATTCTATTTGAAGTTCGCTGAGCATTTATGATTTGTGTATTTATGTTGTTTAGAAGATTTGGGAAGTTTTCCCCAACAATTTCTTTGAATACTCTTCCTAGACCTTTACCCTTTTCTTCCCCTTCTGGGACACCAATGAGTCTTATATTTGGACGTTTCATATTATCTATCATATCCCTGAGGTCCATTTCGATTTTTTCAATTTTTTTCCCCATTCTTTCTTTTATGCTTTCATTTTCCATTCTGTCATCTTCCAGGTCACTGATTCGTTGTTCAATTTCCTCTAGTCTTGTACTATGAGTGCCCAGAATCTTTTTCATTTGGTCAACAGTTTCTTTAATTTCCATAAGATCATCCATTTTTTTATTTAGTCTTGCAATGTCTTCTTTATGCTCTTCTAGAGTCTTCTTGATTTCCTTTATATCCCGTACTATGGTCTCATTGTTCATCTTTAGTTCTTTGAAGCTGCTCTAGGTGCTGTGTCTCTTCTGGTCTTTTGATTTGGGTGCTTGGGCTTGGGTTATCCATATCGTCTGGTTTTTTCATATGCTTTATAATTTTCTGTTGTTTTTGGCCTCGTGGCATTTGCTGAACTTGATAGGGTTCTTTTAGGGTTTGTAGACCTATGGAAGTCCTTATCTCTAATTTATCAGATCTACAGCTTCGTGGAGTACACTTTCTCTAACTAACCAGCAGGTGGCGTCCACGAGCCACCTGTTCTCCACAAGCCAGTTCTCCCTTGCTTAGCCTTTTTGGTGAGTGGGGGAGTGAGTCTTGTGGGGCCCAATTGGTGTACCAAGCTTGCGTGTGTAGTTGGTGTTGCCTGCCCTGTATGTGGGGCGTGTTTCTGGGCAGTCGGGGAGGGGGGGTGGCCCAAACAATCAAATCTCCCTGGTGATCCTAGAGTTTTAAAGCTGCTGCAATAGTCTAATCCTTCAGTTCAGTCCTGCCACAGTTTGTCTCTGCCACTGACCCACAAGTCCTTGGTATTGGAGTATGGCTCCTGAGACTTGCAAGTGGGCCCCTCTTCCAGGCTGTGCACCCCGGGTCCTCTGTTGACGGATGACTGTGCTATGTCACAGGTGAGTGCCGTCCCCCCAGGGCAGTTCTGGGCTGCTGGGCTGTGTAGGGAGGCTCCCAGTCTGCTGAAATGATGGCTGAATGGGGCTTTGTTAATTCACACTGCTCCACCTTCCCAACTCTGGGACAATCAGCTGAGGTTGCAGGGAAGGCTAATGTCCACGCCCAGTTTTGTGGTGTGTGCCTGTTATTTGAAGCACTTCCGTCACACTGGGTTGTCTGGGGCAGCTCTGGGCTATGGGGCTGGCGATGGGCAGGAGTGTTTCCTGTCCACCAGGATGGTGGCTGTGAGCGGACACCCCCCTTTTCTTGGGAAGTTGTGGTGTTTAGTGAATTTTCTCAGCCACTGGATTATTGCCTTTTGTCTCAGAGCTCTCTTAGTTCTGCTCTTGACTTGACGTGCCCAAATTGAAAGTCTTTGAAGCTTTCTGTATTGGGCTTCTTAGAGTAATTGTTTTAGAAAAAGAAAAAAGGATTTAAAAAAAAAAAAAAAAAAAAGGGCCCTCCTCAGAGATCTAATGGGTTATTGAAATGCTAATAGACAAAGCAACCAGGGCCATTAAGGAAAGGTCCACAGGGCAGAGAGATCAGCTTTTCTTCGGGATTTGCATATGCGCCTTAGGGCCTGAGCTCCGCCCTTCCCCTTTCTGTGTTCACCAGAACTCCAAAAATCCTCTGCTTTTATTTTGGAGTTTTTCGTGTTGTTTTTTTCTTTGTATGCCTGTCTCCTCTCTGCTGGGCTGGCTGCTCTCAGATTCTCTGGTGTCTGGTCTCAGTCTATCTATGGTTGGAGTTTGGATCAGTAGAATGAGTTTCCGATAAGGGCTGCCACTGCAGTTCTCCCTTCTCCTTCCCGGAGCTGACAGCCCCTCCTCCCACGGGACTGAGCCTGGCAGGGAGGGGCGCAGGTCCCCTGGCCGCAAAAACTTACAGATTTCGCTGATCTCAGCAGTTCGACATTTTCATGAGTGTTGTATGAAGTATGCCCAAAGACAGATTGCTCTGTGGTGTCCAGTCCACGCAGTTCCTGGCTTTCTACCTACTTTCCTGGAGGAGTAACTAAAACATACAGCTCACCAGTCTGCCATCTTCCCAGGTTCCAGCTTTAGATTTTGATTCCAAAAAATCCAAATTCAAAAACCCAAGTATGGGTAGGAGTATGTAACTTAGGAATACTTAGGACTCACTAAATCAAGCATGATGGGGGAGAAAAGAAAGTCCCCTGTCCTCAGGCCATTTTAATAAAGTCTTCTGAACAAGGAAGATGACAGTCCTAATCCACTCTAAGCTGGCTATGAAAAGGAACTCAAGCAGCAGGGTTGAAACAGAGGGGAACTGCCATGCTGGTAAGAGAAAGGTAAAGTTGCTGGAAAGTTTTTAAGAATGGAAAAAGATCAGAGTTTCACACAACTGAAGGTCGGTTACTGAAGATTAGATTTGTTCTGCATGATTCCAGAGGCATCAGAGCCACATGAAACAAGGGCAGCTGGAACTCAAAAGACCTGAAGATGCTCCAAAGAAGTTGGAGAGGAAGGCACACACAGGAATATAGTATCATCAGGGATATAAGACTGTGAACTCCAGCATGAAAGAGGAGGGTGCAATAGGTATTAGACAGCCCTTAAAACTTCATTTAATTCTGAGTATTCATAATCTTAAAATTGACCTGGCTCCTCTCACAAACCAAAGCTCTATGGAGAAAATGTCATTCTCTTTCACCTATTCTCTTTGTTCTAGACCCATGCTAAAGCGTCATCCCAGAGGCTGATTAGAAACATGATTAAAGATATTGGAAAAACTCCCAGAGTAATGAATTAGAAGTCAGAAGACTTCGAGTTTTAGTCTCTACTCTGTCATTAACTCATTATGTGACCATAGAACGAATACAAGAGGCTATGTAAAATTCAGGTTCTTTATCCATAAAGTGAGGGAGCTGTATTAAGAGTATTTCTGCTCTAGAACTCTTGAATTTCTGAGTTGAGATGTACTGATATCTTCCCTATTAAATATCACTAAATTTATAATAAAAAATACGATGTTAATGTCCACACTTCTAAAACCAACAGTCAACTAACACATGAATGATTCCTGACAGACTCAATCTTACTTATAAACTTCAAAAAATAAAAAGCACATTTCATTTGTGTTCTAATGTTTAATTTGGTTAAAAGGGGAAACAGATATAAAATAGAAATAGGATTAACAACAATTACTTGGATATATTTAACTTGGATAGTGCAACTTTTAAAAAATTATTTGTGTCCTCTGGTTGAAGAGTGGAAATTACTTCGTACTTAACACTTAATATGTATGGTGTTCCACTATTCTGCAAGAATTTTTTTAAAAAGCTTGAGGGATTCCCTTTAAGCAGAGATCTAACCACTCTTGCTGGAAGGCAGCTCTAGTGCTGCAAGGAAAAAGACTGGACAGAAAAAATAATTTCCAATCTCAGCTCTGCTGCTTATTAGTTGGGTAATCCTCAAAAATTGCAACTTGATAAAAATTAGTCACTATCTACCTCAGAGACAGAGAATCAGTAAAGAATAAATTATACAACAAACAGGAAAATCTATACAAATTGAAGGCATTGTTTCAGTTTACATATCAATGACCTGGCACATCCCTATACAATTTTCAAAGCCATCTACTAAAATGTTTACCCTCAAGCCAGTCATGCTTTCCCAGACAAATCTCTATGTCTCTGCTTATATTGTCTGATTTATCCTCCAATCATCATTTACTGAGAACATACTTACTCATCCTGTAGGACTCAGCTCAAATGTCACTTCCTCAAGAAAACCTTGCCCAATCTTTCCTATGAATCTGTCACACCTCTCTGTTGATCTCCTAATGTGCTTTTTTTATACTTTAGTTATAGTGATTCAGACCCACTGCATGGTGTAACAGTCTTGTACTGTCTGACGGCAAAGCCCCGGGATACAGAGTGCCACATCTTATTCACCTCCCTTTCTCCTTGAGTCTGGGATTTGGGATTTTAAACCAGCTTTGCAAATAAAAAGTGAACGCAGCCTCTATAAAGCTGTAAAAGGAAGATGGCTGATCTAAAATTATTTTTCTACACTGGGGAGCAGGTTCTTTACTAGTGTGAATCTCCTCAAGGACAGGAACTCTGTCTTACCACATTCCTGGTATTTCCAGTACCTAACTCCCTGCCTGGCAAATGTATGGCATTCAACAGTGTTTACTGAACTAACACCCTTAAATTTCATTCTCTAGATAATATGACCTCACTATATTTTTTTGGGAAAAAAAAAAAGCCCTATTCAGCAAAGATATTAGTGCTAAGTGGCAAAATAAGACTTGAAAGCATAGATTTTCTTACCTATCCTTAAAGCCATACATGTATTAACACAAATAATAACAGCAACTTACTTAAAAAACCCAAATCACATGCTAATAAGCAGTCTACAGTAACTGTCCCAAGACTCTTGGTTAAGAAAGTTCCTGGATCCTTACTGGTTCAAGAACAGAAAGATGAACTTACCATCATCTAAAGTGATGTCCTGTAGTCCAATGGCTGCAAAGTTAGGTTCCCGCTCTTCAGGTTCAGGTTTAATGCTCACAGTTGCCCCATCAGGTGGAAATGAAGCTGGATCACACAAACTGTGACATATTAAGGATGAAGGTGCAGAAAGACCTCCTGTGCCTGTACTTTGTGCTTGAGTTGAATGTTGTCCAGAATGCATTCTGGTGGTTGGAGACGGTGATGAGGCAGTTCCTGAGCTAGGAGATTGGTAAGGCATAGGCTGCAGCTGAGGAGATGGAGGCCCAGAAAGTGGTGAACTGGCCAGGGGATGAGAGGCTGCTGGGGAAGTAGCAGCAGACCCTGAATGTGAAGGACCATATGTAATGACCTGTAATTGAGGGGAAGGCTGCCCTGTGACCTGGTCCGCGGCTGGAGAAGAAAGAGACCTTTGTCCTGCATTTGAACAATGGTATCCCATTGACTGAAGATGAGGCAGCGTCTGCACAGAATGAGGTGTGTGTGCTAAAAGATGTCCTGTTGAGCCTGAATTTGAAGAATGAAATGGTATGGATGACAGTGGTTGACAGCCAAGATTTATTAAACTAGGAACAGTTGCATCCCGCTGAAACAAAATTGGATCAAATTCTTGACTAGAGGCAGCATTAATAGGAAGACAAGTTGGTCCATTGTACTCATTAGTTTGCATAGCCTGATAGGAAGGAGGCATTGGTGTGACCTGAAAAGCCTGGTGCACAACCGAAGAAGGTCTCATAGGCTGTTCTTTACCAGCACTCTCATCCCTACACTGCAACTGTGGCAGATGGGATGAGGTTACCATGTTTGCATATGCTTGCTGGATGGAACAAACCAAGCTTCTCTGTGTGGACAGTACACTATCAGGTGGGTGCCCTGGATCTGAGGAAGGCCTCTGGGTCTGGGCAGGATGAGGCACAGACAAAGATGGAACTGAAGACAAGTCAATCTCTTCTCCTTGTTCTTGTTTCATCAAAACTGAAAATAAAATGATTAAAGCAAATGTTATTACACCATACATAAAATAATTATGACAGATCTTCATTCTAGGCTACACAACCGTAGTGTGCATTCAAGCCAGGGGTTGCAAACTTAAATGCCTTTGGGAAAAGCAGATAAGTCAGCAAGTATACGACAACATAGAGTGGTTCTGGCTTTAAAAGCGTGCAATTAAAAAATATAAAAACACCACAGAGAACTTTATGAACTGATATGGAAGCACCTCCAAGATATGTTGCTATGTGACAAAAAGGAAATTGCAGAATAATACTTATGTCATAATTTATGTAAAACATTGTGTGTATACATACACGTACACCCATGTTTTGGCTTGAATATGTATGGATACCTCTGGAAAGACACAGAAGAAACTATGGGTGTACTGCTGCAAAGAGAAAGTAGATTAGGGAACAGAGACAGGAAGGAAATTTACTTTTTTTTGTACATTCTTTTCTGAGCCTTTTGACTTTTTTTTTTTTTAACACCATGTGTATATATTAACTATTCAAAAGTAAATGATGAAAAAGTAAAAAGAAATAAATGATTAAAAAACAAACCTATGGCCTAATAAGACTTGAATTTGGGATCTCTGCTAATTCAACCTGCCAATCACTTTGGTTTTACATATTACATGATATATCAGAAATCATGATATTCATAGAGCTCCCTGTTTACTATGATTTCTCATATATATCTCATCTGATCCTCAACAATCATCAGATCCATGTAACAAGAGGAAAAATGGGGAGATGAAAAGAAGTACTGGAAAAAATAAGCACAGAGTCAATGCTACTTTCTCATTTAATCCCATAATGATGAGGGAATATCCCTCTATAACATAGAAAAAATACTCATTTCATCCTGAGACTATTTATGCATTCTTGAAGGCATGTATTCAACAAAAGTTTATGTACCTACTATGTACAAATCACTGGAATGATGTGGGAAACAAAGATCAATCATAAATTTCACCCATTTCAACAGGATGGGGCAGCACCTGTGCAAACAATCTTACTGCAGACAACACATACAGTTTCATCATCAGCTCACCCCTTAGTTACATATTTTTGTAGTAATGATAATAGTGGCTCACATGCATTGAGGACTCATTTTGTGCCAGTCCCTGTATGAGGCACTTTATACACTTTCTCTCATATAATCGTCACAGAATGGACACCTGATCTTTTTACTTTCTTCTTTCTTAACACCCTCCATGCATCCCCATCCCTTTCTTTTGAGAATTTCCTTTTCTCCCTGCCTCGTGATTCTAATGGGGATGCCAATCGTAAGGCTCAATTACCTCACATGGGTGGGAGTATAAGCTTCTAGTTGGCCTGAAGTCTCACCCCCAGACTAGACCCAGGTTTGGTCAGAATCATTTTCTGGGACTGGAATAGATGAAGATATGTGTGTATACATGTGGGGGGAAGAGGGTGTCAGCTCTTTTCTCTAAGATTGCTAATTATAAAGACAATAAAATACTGGAGCTCTTTTGTGGTAAGAGCCTGACTGAGAATAATGTAAACAGAAAGAAAAGCAGTGCTAAGAGAAAAAGAAAACCTGAGCCCTGCCTGATACATTACTTGAGCTGAACCACATCTGAAGCCAGCCCAACACTTAACCTTCCAGTGACATGAGCTAATAAATTCTCTTTATACTCAAGAAATTAAAGATGATGACTAAGAGCTCAAAGCAGTTAAGTGGCAACAGGAGGACTTGAACCCAGGTTCTCCTGCCTCCATACATTTAATCACTTCAGGGTACTGTACTACAAAGGAGGATTCCACTTCACCATTCCATCAAGCAAGTGGAAGGCTATGAATACCAACCATTATCCTTTAACACATCAAAAAACAGTAGCAGATCTGTGATTTGGGAGAAGTTTACCAGATGAAAGGACTTCTCAAAGTAAGAATCAATGCATTTTGCTTATTTTATTAAAAGTTGCATATCAAAAGAGAAAGAGCCATCAGTTAAGTTATTATGTGTCAAAGCAAATTCACAGATGTCATTGTTTCCGTTGGCAGGCACTTGTCTCAATATTTTCTACTTTAGCTCCTAGAGAAGTACCTGTGGAGACCCAGGACCCAGGCTCCCCCTTCATATTGAAAGTAAGTCACTGCACATAGCTGTCTACATGATCCAGACAGAAGTTAAACAGACTTCCTCAAGGAGGAAAGAATTACAGATGGTATCATAAACCACTTGCCTTGCAAAGCACTGAAACGCCCCTCCCCTGATCAATGTTGATAACAAATCTCCAGACCCCTGTGAAACTGGTTCTCATTCCCTATGGAATGTCTTTATCCTAAACCCTTATAAGCTGTCCCTTGCACCCCTGCCTTTGTGGAATGCTAACATCCTGAATGGTCACCACCAGAAAAAAATCTTCTCCTGTCTGTAAGTCCTAATAAAATTCATGTCTGACTCTGCGCCTAACATGTTCTTTGGTCTTGGGGCTTCGCTACCCCAGACCCTTCAAGTAACTCACTTAAAAATAATTTTCCTTTATTCACACCTCATTGTTCCTTCCAGGTTTATACTAACATCATTAAAATCTTTACAAAATATAAGTGCCTCATTTTATGTAAAAAGAAGATAAATGTGAGACCTAAGCAAGGTCAAATCTCATCTGACCACTGTAAGAAAGGGTTAAGTTCAGCTTTCACATAAAAGCAACATGGAGTAGGGAAAATGGAAACTAAACAAGACTGGCTCAAACGGGCTCCATGGTAAAAGGGAAGGAGAGAGCCCCTGACGTAAGCCCAGAGTTGGTGCTAGCTACAATCAAAGGTGGGAACTCGCAGCAGGAAATTTAAACTGGATGAGCTCTCTCAGATAGGCTGTACTATTCAAAATCTCAAAGACAGGCTACTTAGCACTCTCAGATAGGCTGTAACCTCTGGAATACCCAGCCAATGGGGAAACAGGAGGAACATGCATATTAGGTGTAGGATATAACTGTTGCCATGTTCTTTTTTTGGGGGCACACGCCTGCCATGTTTCTGGCTGTGCATACATTCTTGTAAGATCGTGAATAAATTCTTTACTCCTCCACAACCGGGTGAGCGTTTTTAAGGTATAATGCTTGTTTCTAACAACTTGGGGGCTCATCCGGGATCCGAAGCATCGAGGGGGACCCCTGGGATGGAAGAATGGAAGGCACGTCCCACTGTTTGAGCAGTCTCAGACTCCGTCACTGAGGGCCCACCTCTGACTGCTGGTGAGACCCACAATCAGACGCTTAGGTCTGCCGACTGTGGACAAGAAAAGGGGAAGGAAAAACATGCCTCAACAGCAACCAGGTAACTCTATGCATAGACCAAGGTAAACAACACCAAAAAAAGGAATATTAAGTATTACCTTGGTGGCTGGAACATTCTGAGAGTCTGAAGCTGATCCTAAAGGAAGGACACCCAGACAAGACTCAGAATGGGGACATTCTGATGAGCCTGAAGCTGATCCTCAGGGAAAGACACCAAGGCAAGACTCAAAATGGGAAACAGAGGCAGTCGGCCAACCAGAAATAAAGGGAAGGGGGTACCTTTAGGGTCCCCTGGGAACATTCATCTAAATAGTCCATTGGGGAACATGTTGAAACATTGGGCTGAAAGTGATCGGACCAAGGGAAAGAACAAAAGAAAAATGATCAAATATTGTTGTTACATTTAGATAAAAGAAAGCATTTTGCCGTCGGATATATTCTGGCCAAAATACATCTGGGGCAGATAAAGGTTGGCTCTGTGCTGACCTCGTGCGTTATGTTAACAAAAAGAAACCTTTTTCCAAGGAGGAATCTGACTATGCCATGTGCTGGCTGCAGGGAAAGGAGACCAGTTTTTATACCACAAAAGTTAAAACCCCAGAACCTTTAGAAACTAAAACATGGAATAAGCATTCACCCGCTTTATGTTTCCCCTCCCCCACTGGGGCAGGAACCGTTTAAGCCTAGAGATTCGGTGGGACCAGTCTATGCCCCCAGGCAATCGAAGAGCCAGTTGGTGTAACTGCTCCACCAGTTACAACCCACCAACAGTTAAGAAAAGAATTAAAACAGTGTTAAGAGGGATATCCAAAAGTTTCCGTTTCCAGAGGATCCTAAGGAAAGGAGGGTGAGAATCATTAATGAAAGGCCCAGCGAGGCTACCCAATCAATTAAATCGCTTTAGACCCCAGTTTATATACCTGGTCTGAACTTATGTCCATACTAATATCCCTTCTACGGGAGAAGAAAAGGAAATGGCAAAGAGGGCAGCTATGAGAGAAAAGGAGAGGCAGCATCTGCCCAGAATAAAATTGGCCGTACCCAAATCCCCAACAGAGCCATGGAGGTTGAGGTCTGGAGTCAAGTGGTCTCGGACTGGGAGAGGGGAGTGGCCCACATGCATGGAAAGGGTGAGATTGCCCCGGAGGTCGAGGGTGGGCCTTCCGCCTCAATGCTCCAGAAGAGCATTGCCACCCCAGGCCCCAAAGAGGGTGGAGCACATTCCCAGGGAATTGGGGAGACTCTGGCCGCTACCCCACTGTTCAGAGATGGTAGAGCCTTTGCCCCAGAGAGGCAGAGTCCAGGTGGCACCCCAATGTTTGAGGAGGTCGGGGCTGAAAAGGTGGTTTCCCCAACATGTGGATATGTTAGAGTACTCACCCCAGCATTTGGAGAGAAAAGAGCTACCACAAAAGCCTTTGGAAAGGGTTGGACTCCTGCTCTCTCAACCCCCAAGGATACAACATAGTTCTGTAAATGACTCTCAGACTTTGAAATCTAATGTAGTTTGCCATGTGGGTTTTAGGAATTGTTTTGGTCCCTTAAATGCTGTTTTCCTTTCAGTTTGCCTGGGAAGGTTAAGAGACCAGATGAGAGAATACTCAGGAACAGATCCTAATGATCCTGTGGCCCAGGGAATGCTAAGGGTCAGCTATATAAAGGGGATTTTTTTTTAAGCATGGGGTTTGTGTAATTCTCTATTCGTATACTTAAGCAATGCGGGGCTGAATAGGTATTGGTAAATACATTTGCATATTTTAGTGTGTTGAGTCATTAAGTCTAAGGCACGCAGAAGTTGTGTTTAAATTTCATTAATGTGTGTATCAGGGTGCAAGGGAAGTTATACACACATTTTCTAGGACTGTGTATTTGGATGCATTCTGAGAGTTGAAAATTTATGAATCTAATGGAAGCTTGGGTTGTATGTTTATACAGGGATGTGGGATAATTTTATTTGTATGTAATGAAAGCCTGTAATATGATTATGTAGGAGTCTCTGGAACTGTGGGAGTTTGACAGTGTATGACTTAGGACTTGGCAGAAATTTCCTGTGTTCTCATCTATAGTAAACTGGAGATAATTCCTTGTGTCTTTGTATACTAGTTTGTGTGTACTCTAGAGCTGGGCAATTGTGTGCAGGTTCACGATAGTGTGAAGAATGAGAAAAGTGAGAAAGACTATGTAGAGGTTTTCTGTGTATACGTAACAGTAGTGTGTTGGCTGTACATGCTTGTAAATGGGCATAATGTGTGTATGTTTTGTATGGTTATGGATGTGTACATAAATTATATGTGTCTGTCTGTGTTCCAGATATGTATGGGGCTGTATGTATTCTTGTGATGTGTAGTATGGTTTTGCTGATATAATTTGGGCAAAAGCAAAAGGTTCATACTCAAAGTGCAAGTGGCTTATATGCACAAGTTCCTGAAAAAGGGGTTGAGGTTCACTAAAGCTGAATTAAACAAACTTAGGACAGTGAGTGGTGCATATCTCTTCCCAGCTCTGCATCTGGAGATGCCAGGTTGCTGTGGGAATAGAGATACCACATATATTGTCAAATGTCACACACCAAGACTTCTCCTCCTCTCCCCGGATAGTGAATTATTACTCACCTGACAGCAAACTTTTTGTGTTTGTTCAAGGTGTACATATATGTGAAGCAAGTATATTCAGGCATCACTAAACTAGGTGTACTAAAGACTAGATTTTAAGTGGGCCTTTAAGAATGGTAAGCCTTTTGTGTTCATTAGTCTAATTGTTCCATTCTTTTTAACCAGTAAATAGCCTTACATGTTGGTAAATTCTTGCTGCCCTATAAAGGGCAAACTGCCCAGATAGCAAGACTGTTGAGGGGCAAACATTTGGGAGCATAACTTATGAGTCACCTGACCCCTGTTACTCTTGGAACGCTATTTGGTGGACAACACAGTATAAGGGATGGGACTCACCCATATCGGAGGGAAAACCATTAAGGGAAACTTGGCTGGAGTCCAACTCTCCAGTTCAAAATGGCCCCAAGGTCATTAGAGTACTTGAGGCCAGAAACTTAAAGCAGACCATAGACATACAGACAGGTTACAGAGATACAAATGCCTGGGTAAAATGGGACAAATATACCATCCAGAGTCTAAACAGAAGCGACTATTACGCTTGTGCAACAGGCTGACCCACTGCTCAGATTGTGCCCTTCCCCTTGGGTATGGAAAAGCATGAAAAGGAGTTTAAATGTATAATACTCCTCTTTCAAAATGCTACTCCTGGTGAAAGTTGTAGTACATTGTCCTCCCTTTTCCCTTCAGTCTGGAAGGGAAGTATCGAGGCCATATGAGCTTCTCACCTTGGTCACGGAAACCACTCTGCCTGTCTCTTCAGATGGGAAAAAGGGCTCCAGGATCTTGGTACCATGGCCTTGTGTACACAAGTGTGGAATGTGAATAAGGATAGTACTGGCAACTTCTCCAGCTTAGCTATACCCTGAGCAGACCTCTGGTGGTTCTGCAGGAAGGGCGTTCTCTGGCCAACAGTACCTGAAAAGTGGGGAGGAAGTTGAGTTCTGGTTCAATTGGCTATCTCATTCACCCTGGCATTTGAAAGTAAAGAAAAAGTACCAACCCAAGGCAAAAGAGATAAGAGAAATGTACGAAATGTACCCAGTTCCTTTGATGAAAGAATTTATTTAGATAGCTCCAAATGAGTTTAAAGCTAGAAGTCAAGTGGCTGCAAGATTTGAATCATTCTTATTCTGGTAAGTCACCATCAATAATGTGGATTGGATCAATTATATCTATTACAGTCAGCAGAACAGTTAGATGCCACTAGCCAAATGGCATGGGAAAACAGAACGGCCCTAGACATGATGCTAGCTGAAAAGGGAAGTGTCTATGTTATGATTGGGGGAAGTTGTTGCACGTTCATGCCAATAATACAGCACCAGATGGAACTATCACCAAGGCTTTACAAGGCTTAACAGCCTTATCTCAGGAACTAGCAAAAAAATTCTGACATAAACAACCCACACACGGGGTGGCTGGAAAATTGGTTTGGGAAATGGAAAGGAATTGCAACGTCTGTTTTAACTTCCTTTATCATTTTAGCCAGAGTATTCACAGCAGTTGGCTGTTACATTATCCTGTGTGACCCGAGTTAGTTCAGAGACTCACCGAAACTGCCCTAACCAAGAATATCAGCAGAACAATCTATACCCCCCATAATGATCCCTATAATGAGGAATGTGAAAAAGCTCTTAGCAAATTTGAGAAAATAGAATGTGAAAACTAAAAAGAGTTTAAAAAGAAAGAGGAGAGAATCTGTAAGAAAGGGTTAAGTTTAGCTTTCACATAAAGGCAACATGGAGTAGGGAAAATGGAAACTAAACAAGACTGACTCAAACGGGCTCCATGGTAAAAGGGAAGGAGAGAGTCCCTGACGTAAGCCTAGAGTTGGTGCTAGCTATAATCAAAGGTGGGAACTCACAGCAGGAAATTTAAACTGGATGAGATCTCTTGGATAGGCTGTACAACTCAAATCTCAAAGACAGGCTAGTTAGCTCTCTTGGATAGGCTGTAATCTCTGGAGTACCCAGCCAATGGGGAAACGAGAGGGACATGCGTATTAGGTGTAGGATATAACTGCTGCCATGTTCTTTTTTTGGGCACACCTGCCATGTGTCTGGCTGTGCGTCCATTCTTGCAAGATCGTGAATAAATTCTTTTCTCCTCCTCAACCGGGTGAGCATTTTTAAGGTATAATGCTTGTTTCTAACACCACTTACCAAACTCCAGCCAAGTACAAATCTTTTTACATAAGTATGGACTCATTCTGAGGAAATGAAACTTCTGAGAGGTTAAGCATCTTATTCAAGATCTTGGCTAGGTCAAGGTTTTAACATCCAATTTGAGTTTTTTGTTTAGGCTAAGAACTAAGACAGATCTCAGTATATTTTATTGTAGAAGAGGTAATTAATGAAGCACTTGAGAGTACATTGGAGTTCTGTACTTCACTTTCTGCTTCCTGACAAGTACAGAATGGGCTAGTGATGAACCAGCTTTAGTCTCTAAACCTGGCAATTGGGGAGCCCATCCCCAATAATGAGACAATGATCCTAAGGACAGAGAGAAAGATTATCAACAATTTTCTTGTTGCTTCTGTCCCAGTGCTGATCCAGTTTCTGATACTTGCTCAGGTGTTTCAAGTATGGCTCACTACGCTGAATGATGTACGTACTTTTCTTCTGACTTTGGCAGAACTGTAACTTTCTTTTTTTAATGTAAATCATTTATTCTCACTGATTATTAATCATATTACAGAGAATAATACAATAATAAAATATATCATTCTCAGTAAATTGTCACTTAGAAAATCTGATTGTTACAGGTAAAATACAGTATTTAGAACAAAGCTAAAAAAATTCTACTTTCAGATAATGGGTATCTTAAAAATATTATGAAAACTATTCTTTACTCTGAAAACAATGTGAGAAAAGAATACCTGGGTTCCTCTTAAATGACTAGTTCTAGCTATCCAATTGCTGTTTTGGTAACAAGAAAAACACAGGTACAATTTAATACTGCAGTCACCTGTCCAATAATTACGGTAGAATAAATGTTGTAGCATATACATTAGGTTGAACACTACTTTTACAATTTTTAAAACACAAGGTTCATTCACTCATTTAATCTTTTGATAAACTGGACCTCACACTTAAATCTTATACTATTCTAAAAACACTTGGAAGGGGAGGGGCAAGTTGGAGGAGTAGTGAGGGATGGAATTCAGTCTCTCCTGTAGAGCAGCTGGTAATTACTCAAGAACTATACGAAACAGTGTTTTCAGGGTCTCCAGTGACCAGTCACACATCATACACAAGTTTGGAACCTGAGGAAATGCTGAGATCGCAGCAAATTTTTTAAGTTACCCCAACTAGGGGTCTGGCGACCTTCCCCAACCAGACCTCAAGGACTGTTTTGCTGGCTCCCTGAAAGGGAAAAAAAAAAACAACAACAATAACAAATCTGCTGAGGGCAAGAAGGGGGACTCAACCCAGCCCCAATTGCAGAATTAATTAACAAATTAATTAACTACTTTTTGGAGCTGGGGGTGCTAAAGAAGGGCTGGGCTCTGAGAAGGCAGGGCATATAGAATCAGGTACCCATTCTCTGGCTCCAAAAAAGCTTTTTTTTTTTCCCTTTCTTTTTTTCCCTACATTTTGTCCCTTCTCCTTTTTCACTTTCTCACTATCTTTTTGCACTTCAACAGCCCCCAGCAGAGGCAGAATTAAAGCTGTTGGAGACCAATTATCAGAGAATAGCCCAAAGTACATCTTTAAATGCTCTATTCTGACAATGACAAAACGTCCAGGCTGGGGAAAGGCTTTTAAAAGGGACTTCTTTTTTTTTTTTTCCCCCTTTTTTCTTTTTAATTTAAAAGTAACATATGTGGTTATTTTCTATCAGACAGCCCAAGTTGAAGGTCTAGGCTAGTCTTGGGGGGAGACAGAATACCCAGAACTTCTTTGAATTTGAGATTGACTTGTGAAAGTTTCCAACCCAGTCTTCAATTGGCAACTCAGGCTGACCAAGGAATTAAGCTGGAATTGCTCCAAAGAGGAGAGGGGAGAAGGGAATAGTGACCCTGGGAGACAACTGGAGTTCCTAGGATCAGGAGAGTGAAGGGAGGTCCAGTTCAACTGGCAGTCCTCGTTCTGGGAACTCAGACCCCAGGGGCTGGAATTCAGATTCCAGCTTCAGTCAGCCACACCCCGACAGGATCAGAGTCACCAGGAGAACTAAAGGCTCCATACCTCCTTATACTGGTGGGGGAGTTGCAGGCTGGCAAGCACCACCTGCCGGACAGAATAAGAAAAGCACTGATTCTAGAGGCCTCATAGGAGGGTCTCATTCTCAGGGAAACTCCATACCCGCCTCATGAGGCCTGGGCCTCTCTAGACTGGGAAAACGTGACTGAGGAGACCCTCTCACAAAAAGGCTACACAGAGGCAGGGCAAGAAACAGAAAAACAAGAGGTGAAAAATTCTGATCAACTAAATAGAACCTAAGTTAGAGGTCTAGAATAAGTTGAACTGAACAACAAAGGTTAGAGAACAAAGCTAACCAACAAGAAACCCCTAGGTAAAAGAGTGAAATGGAGCTCCAGACTAAACTAATCAAGAAAATCAGATGCCTAGACAACTTAAGATAACAAGCCATACTAGGAAACACGAAATATGGATCAGCCAAAGAAACAAACTAATAGTTCAACTGAGACACAGGAGATGAGGCAACTAATGTTAAATCAATTCAATGAACTAAGAGAAGATATGGCAAAAGAGATGAAGGATATAAAGAAGACAGTGGATGACCATAAAGAAGAATTCATAAACTTGAAAAAACAAATGGAAGAACTTATAGGAATGAAGGCCACAATGGAGGAGATGAACAACACAATGGAGGGACACAACAGTAGATTTGAACAGGCAGAAGAAAGGATCAGTGAACTGGAAGACAAGACATTTGAATTCATACACACAAAAGAACAGATGGTGAAAAAAATGGAAAAATATGAGCAGGGTCTTACAGAGCTGAGTGACAACATGAAACACATGAATATACATGTTATAGGTATCCTGGCAGGAAAAGGGGCAGAAAGAATAATAGAAGACATATTCACTGAAAATTTCCCAAATCGTATGAAAGACAGAAAATTACAGATTCAAGAAGTACAGTGTACCCCAAACAGAACAGATCCCAATAGACCTACTCCAAGACAGTCACTGATCAGATTGTCCAACGTCAAAGTCTGAAAGCAGCAAGAGAAAAGCAATCCATCACATACAAGGGAAGTTCCATAAGACTATGTACAGATTTCTCCGCAGAAACCATGGAGGCGAGAAGACAGTGGCACAATATATTTAAGATAGGGAAAGAGAGATACTGCCAACCAAGAATTCTATATCCGGCAAAACTGTCCTTCAAAAATTAGGGAGAGATTAAAAAAAGATTATGATTCACTGAAGGCTCAGATGATGGTCAGCATTTTTTACCAAGAAAGTATTTTCTACTTAAATATGTACTTTGTATTTTTAGACATAATGTTATTGTACACTTAAGAGACTATAGTACAGTGTAAACATAACTTTTCTATGCACTGGGAAACCAAAAAGTTGTAACTGATTTTATTGCAATATTTGTTTTATTATGCTGGTCTAGAACCAAACCCACAACATCTCTGAGCATATCACAGAGACAAACAGATTTGAGAGTCTAGAAATAAACTCAAACATCTATGGCTAACTGATTGTGACAAGGGTAACAGTACCTTGATTCAATGGGAAAAGAACAGTCTTCTTCAACAGATGGTGCTGGGATAACTGGGTAATTACACACAAAAGAATGAAGCTGAACTCCTACCATTCTCATGTGTAATGCTCTCAAACCATATACAAAAATTAACTCAACATGGCTCAATGACCTAAATATGAGTTAAAAGGATAAAACTCCTAGAAGAAAACATAGGAGTACATCTTCATGACCTTGGATTTAGCAATGCATTCTTAAATATGACAAAAAGCACAAGCAACAACAGAAAAAATAGATAAATTAGACTACGTCAAAATTAAAAACTGTAAAGGGTTTTACTTTAGAATGACGGAAATATCTTGGAACTAGATAAACATGGTGCCTGCACAACACTGTGAATATACTAAATGCCACTGAACTGTTCACTTAAATTTAAAATGGTTAATTTTATATTTTGTTAATTCCACCTCAATAATTTTTTTTAAATTTCATTTTAGTAAAAATCACACAAAATGCTACAGAGAAAAGATAGCTACCAACCCAAAAGAACTATCCAAACACTCTTATGTTTCCATTTTTCCTTCTATTAGCGTATGCCACATGCCACCTGATTTGTATTCTGTCAACCATAAATAAGTTCAGTGGTAACAACTACAGATTGTCTCTCCAATCCAATGTCTTTCCACTCGCAGGCCCCACTGATTTCCATTCTCATGTGCAATGCCCTCTAGGATTCTGTTTTTATATTTTCCTCCAAGTCCATGGGCTAGTGATGTATTCTCTCCTTTCTGTTTGCCTGTTCAATCACCACCACTAAGATGGTAATAATTAGAACCTCTAATCCACTGACCCTATTTCTTTTTTCCTCCCCCCACCCTTCTCCCTTGGTCCTTCTCCCTTCTTATCCAGGCTAGAGTTTACAGTCCTCATCTCAACAACATTCAACAACCCCTTAGACTGTATGTCTTTAGCACACTTCACCTTGAACAAGCCCATTTCTTACCACCTGCTCTGAAGAATCTGAGTGCTGCTTAAGAAACTTACACAGCAGGGCTCATCAGTATCTATAAATTCATGAATATCAACATCAAATCTGCCCTTTGATCATTTCTAAAATCCTTCTAGGTTTCTGTGGTCAACTTACTCTCCCTCTCTTTACAGCAACTACTTCAAAACTTTTCTAATCTCCTCCAACTGTCATATCACAAACACTCCTCTGCACTCACATCAGGCGACTTCATGTTATCCCTCACAGAAAAAAAAACGTGTTTATTACATGGGAACTCTCTAAACTCTCCATTACTAAATCTACAACTTACTAATCTACAACTATCTTATCCATCTTTTCTTCCTTCCATCCTGTTCCAACACCCATCTAAGGCACATCCTGACCTCTATACTTTAAATCCTGTCTCCTCCCACTTTCCTCAGAAACCTGGTATTCTTTATCATCATTAATGTTCTCTCCTCTGTATAGTCAAAACACTCCTACCACTTGAATCACCTTTTTAACCTTCTTGGGCCTCTCCCATATAAATTTCCTCTGGCTTCATATACCCCCTCCTTTAGCTATCACCCTCTCTTCCTCCTTCCCTTCACGACCAAACTTCTTTAAAGCACTGTCTGTAGTTGTTGTCTCTATGTCTTCACCTTCCATTCATGCCTCCACCCACTCTAATTTAGCTTCTATTATTATTTCTCCACCAAAAGAGCTCTTAAAACAGACAATGACTTCGATCTAGCTAAACCAAAATGGAAATTTCTCAGTCCTCCTCCTTATGAATGGACAATATTGCTGGGAGAGGAATCTACTATAAAAGTATAATAAATATGCTTATTATATACTATATTACTATATAATGAAGTTAAAATGAGTTAAGTTCATACATTAAGAAAGGGCTGTAAAGGTCAATGACACCTACTTTGTGGTGAAAGAAACAAAACACGGAAAATCTAGCAGACCTTGAGAATGGTTTGCATTCTTTCAACCACAAGAGTCAGAAAAGATCAGAATTGAGTGAAGTTTTGACTGGATGCTAACTATAAATGCTTTATACCTGGTTGCCTACATCTTACAAGAAAAGCTATATGAAAATGAAGAAATTAGTAATTAGAAATAGGGACACATTTAATCTTGCAAGCTTAATTCTCTCTAAAGAATTTGTGCTACAAAGAATGATGTCATAAGAAGGGGTTAAATTGTGCCAACATATACTCAAAAGGGTTTTGCAGACTTATTGTTACTCCCATGATTAGTAGCAATCAATGTCAATAAATCAAATGATTGCATTTCTATGTTATTTCATTTCTTCTACCTATGGACATCTGCCTAGAAGGGATCTAGCTTTGAGAAACATATAGAAGGTGGGTATTAGGCAACTGTTGCAGCCTATTGCTTACATTGTTTTTCCTGCTACTTTACTGATGGTCAAGAGGGCTGACAATGATGGAAGAGGAAGCACTTAGAACTGAAAGAGGTCCACACTTTTTATTATACATCTCTCTCTCTCCTTCCTGAAACCTCTTCCTTTGGCAAAATGAAACCACACTCTCGTGATCTACCTTTGAGTTCTGCAGCTAAAATTTCTCAATCTCCTTTTTTTTTTTTAAATGCAATTTTATTGAGATATATTCACACAGTGTAGAAACCATTCCTTATGGCGGCATACAAGACTCTAAACTTCCTCTTTCCACCACACTCACACACACCATTCAGCACTGCTAATTATTCTCACAGTAATGTGCTACCATCACCTCTGTCCATTTCCAAACATTTAAGTTCACCCTAGTTAAACATTCTGTACATATTAAGCAACCGCTCCCCATCCTTTAGCCTCATTCTATATCCTGGTACCTATATTCTATATTTTATGTTTATGAGTTAATTGTAATTAATCACAATTAATTCATATCAGGGAGAGCCTAACATATTTGTCCTTTGGTGTCTTCCTTACTTCTCTTAACATAATGTCCTCAAGGTTCATCCAAGTTGTCACATGTTTCAGGACTTCATTCCTTCTTACTGCTGAATATTCCATTGTATTCAATCTCTTTTTAAGGCTCAATTTTTTCCATCCAATCAATGAGTGAGTTCTTCAAGGCTTTATTCTTGCTTTACTCTTTCCCTAATCAATAGCATCCATACCTGTAGCTGAACATCTATATGTCTTTGACTCCCAAATTCACATCTTCAGCTCCATATCGGTACACCCAATAGCCTGCTAAATAGTTCAAAGCTCTCTCAAAGGCACCTGAAGCTCAACTAATGATTTCCCTTTTTGTGCATCCAAACTGATTCTCTTTTACGAAGCCTTGTCTCTGTGAGTGATACCACCACCCATCCAGTTGAGAAAGCCAGACACATCTGAACTATTCTTAACCCTTGCTCTCTCTCTCTCTCACCTGCCTACCCCTATATCCAATCCATCACTTTTATTTAGATTTTACCTAAATATCTTTCAAATCCAACCAGTGCTACAAAACTAGTTCAAATGACTACCATCTCTTCTCTGGACCACTGCTATAGGCTACTCAGTGCGTCTCCCTGAATCTACTCTGGTCCTGCCAATTTACTCTCCATAGTTAGCATTTAAGAAAAGACTAATAAACCATTCATTGACACCTTATGAAGAAATAGAAAAAATATGGAGAAAATTATTTTGATACTCAAGTCTGATCATGTCCCCTCTCTGTTAAAGCTCCTAATATACTATGATCCCTTGGTTGCACAAGGCCTTTGCATATTGGGGCTGCCTTTATCTAGAATATTGTTCTTCATTTTATCTAACACAGTAATTAACAGTTTGGATTGATTTAAGATTCAAATCCCACCTCTGCCATTAGCTGTGTGACCTCACATCATTCATGTATATAATGAGGATAAAAACATTATCAACCTGTGATGGTTAGGTTCATGTGTCAACTTGGCCAGGTGATGGTACCCAGGTGTCTGGTCAAGCAAGCACTGGCCTAATCATTACTGAAAGGACATCTGTGGCTGATTAATAAACCAGAACGCTGGTTTATTAAATCATCAGTCAACTGGCTGCAGCTGTGACTGATTATCTCAACGAAGGATGTGTCTTCCACAATGAGAGAATTCAATCAGCTGGATTTAACCCAATCAGTTGAAGACTTTTAAGCAAGAGAGATAGAGGACCTTCACTTTTTCTTTGGCTAACCAGCGAAGCGTTTCCTGAGTTCCTCGAACACGTTGACTGAAGTTGCCAGTTCACTATCTGAGTTCATCGAACATCTTCATCGAAGTTGCCAGTTTGCTGCCTGCCCTACAGAATTTGGACTTGTGTATACCCACAGTTGCGTGAGACACTTTTATAAATCTTGTATTTACAGATATCTCTTGTTGATTCTGTTTCCCTAGAGAACCCTAACTAATATACTACCTTATAGGGTTATGGGAGGATAACTGAATTATTATGTGTAAACAGCTTAGAATAGCAGCTGGCACATAGTAAATGCTCTATATATGTTGGCTAAATAAAAAAAACAAACCTGAGATGTTCTATAACAAAACAGTTAGGAACCCAGATCCTGGAGCCAGACTGCCTGCACATTAATTTTTTCTCCAATAGTTATATACTGTGAGACCTTGGGCATATTACTTAACCACTCAGCTTGCTCATCTGTGAAACAGGATAATAATATAACCTACCTCAAAGGGCTATTATGAGGATTAAATGAGCTAATAGATAACAAACTTAGAACAGTTCTAAAAACATAATAAATGTTAAATAAGTATTAACTATTACTAGCTATTATTTTCCAGTTCTCAGTTCAAGTGGAAGCATTTTCTCAACCAGTTAGCCTACTTGAAGGTTTTCTGAAAGAAAGCATTGTGCCCCTTTCTTTTAGGGCCCTTATCTTGATTTCTGAATTTCAAATTTGACAGTAATTTATTTATTTAGTGATTTATTAACTTGTATTTGTCTCACTAGACAATACATTCCATGAGAGAAGGGAATGGGTCAGGTTTTGCCCACCTAGTGGGCACCTTAAAATACTTATTGTATGAACGAATAAAAGAAATGGCTAACCAAAATCTTCAATTTTCAGAAGATTTTGTATTCTACTTGAAAATGAGAATACAATTATTCTGTTATTATTCTGCTACCAAGTAATTATTCTGTTACCAAGTAATGTATCAATATTATCAAGGAATATTAATTTTCAGATTTTGGAATATAAGTATCTTTTAGAGACTATAGAATGTAACGTTAAAAGATATGAATGATGAATGAATGACCATTAATAATAACCAGTGCCCTCTCAAACACAAGTGTTAGCTCTTTTCATTTACTATACCATTTAAAAGTTTTTCCAAAAGTACGTTTTGTAAAATAAGGTTCACCATGATTCTTTATTTTCATACAATTTTCATATACCCAGGTGACAGGCAGAGAGTCCTCAAAAACTTTTGTCCTCTAAGTATACAAGCATTAGCATGCATTACTGCATATAATTATGTGTCAAAACTGAGCATTAGAAAGTTACAGCACTTGAACTGCTAAAAAATATACCACCTTAAGATACATCTATAAAACCAGGAATTTTGGCATCAACTTAATATTATATATTCCCCAAAGACCATTATATGTTAGTCACTGCTTGACAAATGAAGATATAATGAAAGGTTTTCTATCTGATAGGAAATGATTGAGATGAAGCATTATGAAATAGGCAAACTGCCTTCCTGCAGTACTAAGGGCACAAGATGAGTCCAGGATGTAGGAGCTCACACACATTCACAAACACCTGCTCCCTTCCTGGAATGCTGGTGATTTCTGATAGCTCCTTAAAAAACAGACTTCAAATCTATATTCAGTTTTCTAATTTCCTTAGAATATAATTATTACAAAATAACTAATATCACATTTAATATTTAAAGTCAACATAAACTTTAAAGATTAAGCATATGTCGGTATTTTTATTGCTTATAAGCACCCTACCTTAAGCATTCTAATATAGGATTCAATGGGCAACATTTTACTTATTATGAAATAAAGGTGTACAGTAAACTATCATAACTCCTCATACCTGGTGTGTAAGTAAAACGTTGAGACTGGCTTTTTTTCCTCTTGCCATTGCAAAGATAAAAGTGCACCTGCACTGCAGCTGTAACTGTGGGGTTATGATATGGAGGAACTTCAAGGACAATGTGAGCCTAAGGAGAATGGAAAGAGATTGTGTTACACTCAGAACTAAAAATGTAATGCACCTGCTGAACTGCACAACTCATGTTGTCTTAACCACGAGCCTCTACTATCACATAAAATTATGCACATCAACTGGTCTTCTAAGTCACTTGGAGATTTACTATATGGATACTTAAGTCTTGATGAGATAAGCCCTTTAAAGTAAATCATTAAAGGAGAAATGGATTTTTATCCACCCAATTAAGCTTCTAGTTATAGCAGAAATAAAAACAATCGTACATCCTACATACTTTGACCTACTGAATATTATATGTTGCTGTATATCTTAGCTGAAGTCTACTCTGGTTATTACCACATTTAATATTTGTCAAAGTGTATTACAGTTTAAATTTATCTTAAATTTTATGTTTAAAATGTTCTGTAAACTGCCAATACACAAAATCTGTATCCATATTAAAAATAATTTTATAAAGGCAGGGTGAAAACCTTTAGACCTAATTTCTCCTGGTGTTTGCGGAGCACTGTGGGAAGTGGTATTTCCCTACTCAGAGAAAATTTTGCCTTCTTTCCACTCAGATCTAAGTGTGGATCCCTAGAAGCTTAATAAAGTAGCTAAGGAGTTAGGAATAGTGTATTAAGTTAAGTACACAAACACCTGCACATGTCCTCCTACTGTCTTCTGTCCACTATATATGTTCTTTACTGAATGTTTGATTTCTTCACTGAATTTAGAGAAATAAATTAATAATAATTGCAATACGAACTTTCTGACAGTCTTCTTTCACTTCTCATGTCTCCTTTCAAATACACAAAAAAGGAAGAAAGACATCAATTGTTTATCTTTCCTAAACTTTAATTTTAATATCAGGAAAGCATCTCTTTAAATATTCTAAAAATTCTAATTTACTTTCCTATTATTCATTGGATAAATGACTCCTTATCTGTATCATACAGAAAATTACCCAATTTCCTCATTAAACTTCTTAAATATTTCTCAAGAAAGAAAGTAAATTTCTCACCCCTTGACATTTTTCCCTGATTATTCTCCCTTCTACCTCCCATTGAGGTCGTCCATCTATCAAGAGAAACAATTTACAGTTAAAAGCACTTCAAGTCACAAAGAATATAAACAAAATCTAATATATGTTAGTGTCAAAAACTTATTGGTAAAGGTAATGTTTTTCTCATCGACTTCCATTATGAAAATAAAATGTGAACCCATGGGAAAACAATGGAGAGAAAGATCTTGGGCTGCCCGTTACCAGGTCCCACAGAGTTCATTTTACCCAACACCCAAGTGATATTTGAAAGCCCCCAACCAAATGGTGTCCTCCTGTCTATATACCTCAAGTGATGGGAAACACATCCTCATCAGTTAAACCATTCTGTCTTTGGACAATAATTACTGCTGGAAAGGTCTTCATGACACATAAAACTTGTCTCCTTATAGTACCCAATCAGTGGTCTAGGTACTATTCCTTGTGGCCACCAAACAAAGTGTGAGTTTATTTCCATTAGACAATATTTTAGATGTTAGACAGCACTTATCGTGTTTGCCAAGCCTCCTCCTCTCTTGGCTAGCATCCTCAGTACCACATCTATCCCTTACCCAATATTTGAGCCCCTCACCTTTCCGTCACTCTTCCTGGTCACTCACATGCTCCTCCAAGGAGACCATCTCTCTCCAAATGCATCAGGCCCTGGACTGAATAGTCCATGTGAGAAATGACCCAGTACGGTCGAGAGTGACTGAGACTTTCACCACCCTATGTGGAGAGGTTATGTCTCTATAAATGAAAGCTTTCTTGGCAGCTGCATCATGCTGACTCTCTTAATGAGATGCAGCCAACAAGTGTCCCTTGGTCTGCCACAATTCCCATTGCAAGCTTGAGTTCTCACACTATACATTTATGCAGCTGGGGTTTGTTTGTTTGTTTTTCTCCCCAATCCTTGTAATGTTAATTTATTCCTACTAAACTTCATTCTGTTGGATCACTTAGCTTATCAAGATCTTTTTAAATCCTGCTGGTCATCTAAAGTATTTACTAGCCTTTCCTGATTTGTGTCAAGAAAATCTGGCCAGCATGCTTTCTGTCTGTTCATCTAAGTGATTCACATTCAGCTGGGAAGAGCCCCCCCCCCACCTTCTACTAAAGGTCTCAGTCCAGAATAATGGGCAGTTATTCAAAAAGCATTCTTTTGATGTCACAGGCATTAACCCAGTGACTAACCCATACAAGTATCTTCATAGCTACCATGGCTTCTTCATCTAGTTTGTGAAGGTAATAAGAGACTTCACCAAATGTCTTCCAGGTTTTGACTATCATTTTCCAGCCCAGTAACTAGATAATGGTTATCCCTGTTGCATAAGAGATACACAGACAAGTGTTATGACTACTTAGAATTATAGCTTAGTTCAGCAACCATCTGCTGGGTCTCTATGTGCCAGGCCCTCTGAGATGATGGAGATAAAATACCCTGCCTTCAGTCTGTGGATGAAAGGCAAATACACTGTTCATTATAATCAAATGTGGTGGGCAAAATAACTAATAAGGGTATGCTCTGGATGCACCAAGAGTACAGAGGTAGACATCCCTAACCTAGTCTTGGGGTGAGGGAGGGAGACAAGGAAGGCTTCATAGAGGAGCACTTGAGCAGAGGCTCCAAGATAAGATAGAACTCATGTCGGGGAAGGGTGGCTTACACAGAGGAGACAGCATGAAAAAAGGCAAGAAACCACATGATAGGGAACCATAAGCAGCCGTGTGGTAGAGTATGAGACAGGATAGGTAAGAAATGAGGCTGGAAAGAAAAGCAGCCGATTACGGCCTGAGTGTCACTTAAAGGACCTTGAAGAATGGAAGAGAACGCTATAGGTGCTTTTAGAATGGGCATTACATATTCAAAACTGTAATCTCACCTGAGGATCTGGGAAGCTCCAGGTTAAATAAAGGAAATTTTGTAATGGAACAGCCTTATACATATCTATTTTTTTTATTTGGGCACAAAATAATTTTTTACAATGGAAACATCTTGTTTCAGCTAAAATGTGACCTCCAGAGAAAAACATTCTTTAACCACTTGATCTAAATAGTAAACCATTCAGTTACTCTCTATCACATCACCCTCCTACCTCATAGCACTTTTATCTTTTTATTTGTTTACATGTTTATTATCTGCTCTCCCCCACCCATTAGAATATATACTCTCAGAGGAGGCAACCTGAAGGTTTTGTTCACCATTATATCACCAATGCCTAGACCAGTGTTTGTCATTTAACAGCTGCTTCACAAATAACAGAACTGATATTTTAAAATAAATTGTGAAACAGAACTGATATTTCTTAAATATCGGCAGAATATGGGCACAGTTGAGGGGGTTGAAGGGAAGTGAATTTTAAGGGAGAAGAAAACAGATAAGGTCATAGTTTCCAACTCAAGAAGGGCCTGCCATTTTGGGAACCAAATGAGATCAACTGGTTTGTGGAGTCAGACATGTTTTCCTAATTAAAAAATATCAGTGGGACATTCACGTGGCAATGTGGGTACTTTAGAAGTACAGTTTAGAAGTTTAGGAGAAAGGATGAGACTATAGATATATTTTGAAGCTGATAAAATTTCCCAGGAAGAAGGAATATAAGGAAAAGAAAGCTAAATATAGAACCCTGGAAACATCTATATTTAAGGGCCAGAAAAACTGGTAAAAATGATGGGTGGGAATAGGTAAAGGTGTGCTAAGAACCAGATTAGTAAAATTACACAAAAGCCTTGAAAGAAAGGAGTCTCAAGAACGGCAGCTGGTTGTCAAATGGTGCAGGCTGAGAAGCAGCTGCTGTTGGATTTTTAGAAGGCTATGATTTCCATAGAGTAAAAGAGAAAAGACAAAAATGTAAAAGTTAGTAATGAGTAAGGATATGACAGTAAATAACAGATTATTTTTATGAAAGGTTGGATGATAAATGGGAGAGAAATGGAGTGATAGCTTAAGAGGATTAGAATCAAGGGAAAGGGAATGTTCAGGATGAGGAGAGTTGAAGATATTTAACTCTGAAAAAAATAATTCAGAATAAAGAGAGGTGTTAAAATTACAAGAGATGGGTAATAACGGTAATGTATAGCCTTAAATCCTTTTCTAACTAAATGCTTAAAGATGAAAAGATGAAAACAAATTAACAGCTGTTTTGGAAAACAGTTGGCAGTTTCTCAAACAATTAAACAGAGTTACCATATGTTTCAGCAATCCCACTTCAAGGTATATATCCAAGAGAAATGAAAACATATGTCCACACAGAAACTTGCACATGAATGTTTACAGCAGCATTACTCATAATAACCAAAAGGAGGAAACAACCCAAATGTCATCAACAGACTAAAGGATAAACAAAATTAGTATATCCATACAATGAAATATTATTCAGTCATAAAAAGGAATGAAGTACTGACATATACTACAACATACATGAACCTTGAAAACACTGTGCTAAGTGAAAGAAGCCAGTCACAAAACACTACATACTATATGATTTCTTTCATAGGAAAAATTCAGAAAAGGGAAATCTATAGACACAGAAAGTAGATTAGCGATTGCTTAGGACTGGGGTATCTGGGGGTGGAGAGGAGCCAAAATGGATGGATTAGAGGATGACAGCTAAAACGGATGGGTTTTTTTTGTTTGTTTGCTTGTTTTTGAGGTGATGAAAAGGGTCTAAAATTGACGGTGGGGATGGTTGCACACATTTGTGAATATACTAAGAACCACTGAACTGTACTCTTAAGAGAGTTATATGCTATGGGAATTATATTAAAGCTGTTTTAAAAAAGTGAAAGGATGAACGCAAATGAACTAAGAATTTAAGTTAATACCATCACCAGCTCCATCCTCCCAAAAAAAAGTAAAAAGAAAGAAATAATACAGAAATGAGTGGAACAGAAAACAATGCTACAATTGAAAGGATCAATAAAGTCAACAACTCTGGAAAAATTGATTACAAAAAAACAGAGATGGCACAAATAAATAATAACAGGAATTTAAAAGATGTAGAAAGATTAGTATGAACAAATTAATGTTAATAAATGTGGAAACTTAAGTGAAATGAACAAAATTCTGGAAAAATATAAATTATCAAAACTAAAGAAAAAATAAACTTGAGTGGTCCTTTAACCATGAATGGAATTATGCCAGGAGATAACAGTGCCTCACAAAGACAGACTCCAGCTCAGAAGATGTCAGAGGTTTCTGCCACAAATTCAAGGGCAGGCAAGACTACAACACAGACACTTTTGAGGACTGGAAAAGACGGGGCACTCCTCAATTCACTTTGATGCCCAGAATACAGAAAGAATTCCTAATGGTCAATAAGAAAATGACAAATAATGCAATGGAAAAAAAATGGGCAAAGACACAAACAGGTATTTCACACAAAAAAAGGGAAACATGAACAGCCCAAAACAACCTCAAAAGAAATAAGGGAAATTCAAACCAAAAGCTCAAGATATCACTTTATACCTACTGGAGTAACAAAACATAAAAACTATGACATTCTTGCCTTTGTCCACCAGATAAAAAAAACGAGAACATTCATAGCAGCATTGTTGGCTATTATTCATCAGTGTCAGAAACTAGACTCAGCCCAATTACCCAGAGAATGGATAATAAATTGTGGCACACACTGTATAGCAGTGAAAGTGAAAGACCTTCAACTACATAGATCAATGTGATCATTCTAAAAACCATCAATGTTGATCTTTGAAAACAGCTGTTTCCAGAAATATACATGCAACATTCTATAAAATCCAAAAAGACAGGGAAGAAACAATACTTATATAACTACAAAGAGAAAGGGTTGATTCAGGAGAGGGATCTGTTTGCAAAGGGGCACCAAGAAGCCTTCAACGATTGTGTTTTACTTCTTAAACTGGGTAGTAGGTATATGAGTATTGGTTATAAGATTCTTATAAGAATTTTTATAAGTTTAAAAATACAAGAGAGGGAATAATTGACTGAAAAATATTTTAAATATGCTCAGTAAGTGACAGGATCAAATACCCTGAAAGACAAAGGAATTCTTTACTTTTTTAAAATTGAGATATAATTCACATACCTTAAAATTCACCATTAAAGTACACAATTCAGAGATGTTTAGTATATTCACAGAGTTGTGCAACCATTCACACTATCTAAAAATCCAGAACATTTTCATCACCCCCCAAAAGAAACCCTTTACCTGTTAAAACAGCCACTTCCCACTGCTCCCTTCTCCCAGCTGCTGGTAACACTTATCTGTTACCCATCTTTATGGATTGGCCTCTTCTGGATATTTTATATAAATGGAACCATACAAGATATGGCATTTTTTTGCCTGGCTTCTTTCACTTGGTATAGTTTTCAAAGTTCACCCATGTTATAGCAAGAATTAATACTTTATTCTTTTTATAGCTGAATAATATTCTGCTATATGAATATATACACATTTAAAATAAAAAAATTTTAAAATTTTATTTATCCATTCCTCAGTTGGTAAGCATTCAGGCTGTTTCACTTTTTGGGTATTATGAATAATGCTGCTATGAACAATTATGTACAAGTTTCTATGTGGACATGTGTTCTCAATTCTACTGGGTATATACGCAGGAATAAAATTGTTGGGAGAGTCATCTACTTCTGAGACATTCTTAAGGAATAGTTAACATTTATACAAAAAGTTAATACATTTATTTACAATAAAATCTACATAAAGGGTGACTGTAGCTTTAGGGAAACTATTTTCTGTTTCATGCTACTGAAAAATCTAAATGATTTATTTCATCCTCTTGCCCCTCAGTTAGAAGTCAATCACCTGAAATCTTATATTAGTTACCTTGTCCTTTTTCAAGAAAAATGATTTTGGATTCTGGAAGAAAATTAGATCCAGTCACAATCATTTCATGACCTCCATTTACAGAACAACTGTTGATACTGTATTTCTCAATATGAGGAAGTTCTTGAGCAGACCGCTGGGCTGTTTTGTTTTTTAATAAGTTGAGAAGAAACAAAATATTAGTTTATAATCTTTCATACATAAACAACAGATTCAAACTATAAAATACAAAAAAGCAAACTCTGGGATTAATTTCGTCAATTAGATTGAGTAATATTTTCCTATTTTAACAAAAAGATGAATTATATATTACATTCATCATGTAAAACTGTAAAGATAATTTAGTTGTATTATCTACTTTCACAATATTTGGTCTGTAAAATCATTCAGGCTTCTAAAATTCAAGACAATGGTGACAATTAATACCCATTAAAATAACTAAGTTGTACAGAAAATATTCCTTAGATGTATGTAATTTCTAAATTAGTTTCTTAGACTACAGCTGCAAAAAAAAATAGACTAATAAAGAGAAATTAACTAACTTCCATGACTTCATAATGATGCCAACACATTAACTTCATCAGTTTTTCTTTTTAGCTTAAGTCTTTAATACATTTCTTCCATACAAATATCTGTCAAAAATTTTAAATCTAACTATAATTACAAAAAGCAAGTAAGTCCAAAGATGTATAATTACATTGCTTTCGACTAACAGAAAAGGTTTTGAAGAACTACTACAGGACAAACACCAAGTAGCCCTTTATCAAGAAAATACCTAGGATCAAGACTTATTTATCCAGCACTGCTGAGACATCAGGATTTCATTTTGGTCTATTTTCTAAATAACTGAAGTATACTTTATGTACACATTTCAATACTGAAAATTTTTTTTAATGTAAGTGTCTATATAGCACATTTCTCTGCCTTACCAGAGTACATGGAAGGCTTAATGTCTTTGAGCTTTTATTTAAATTATCAACTTTTATAATCAGTGTCCTTGGTGCCATCATTCTCTGATAGTGACTGGATCCAAGTTGCTATATTTTCTGGAGATCCTTTTTCTGCACCACTCCCACCCCCACCCATATTGCTAGAGCTTCAAGCTGTAGTACATTTCTTTTCTTTTTTTAGCTAGTTGGTCAATAAGTTTATTGTCTTTATCTGAAAAATCTTCACAGAATATTCTCAGCAGCCCTCTACCGAGCTCTGAGGAAGCTTGCCTTCTTCTGAGCTACCCAATCTTTCTTCTCTGCAAGAGTCACCTTGGGACAGTTCTTCCTCTCCTTTTAAACTTCTTTCTTAGGCTTCTTCTCATAGAATGAATTCTCTCATATAGCAGCATGAGCTTTCTTGTACATCTCCTCTATCATGCCTGGAGTTATGCTGAGCTTTATGTATCAAGAGAATTGTTTCTTGTAAGCATCTTCATCTTCCTCTATTAGGTACTGCACATAAACCAAATGTTCTGACACATGATGATCTTCCAATATACTTCTGTACTGAATTCCTTGCTTTCTGAATCATAACCAGAGAATCACTTGGTACTGTGAGAGATGGACAAGCCTTCACCGACAGCTCCCTTCAGAAACCCCAAAACTACTTCCAGTGGCAGTACTGGCAAGGCCTGCATCCAAATACCAGGTGAAGGCACCAGGTTGACCATTAATAATTTTCACATTATAATCATTTTCAGTTATCTCAACTTGGCCTTCATAGATCCTGTCCATGCCAAACCTACTGAGAAACCCGCAAGCTAAAGCAGGCCAGTACAATATGCCACAGCATAATTTGTCAGGCCAGTCTTCACACCATACTTTGGGAGTTTGTAAGCAAAAGCAGCGCAGACTATCATATCCCCTTCTCTATGGGCATAAACAAGCTGACAAACAATATCTCTGTTAGTTATATGAACCATCATACTGTTTTTGGGTGTGCTGTACTTATTTTTATCCTGGGTTACCAAGCGTTTATGAGCATAGTAATAAGTTTTACTGTCATCGTCTTCTAAATTTCACTTGGTATTTCTTTAAACAGGCCTTATTCATGACCACTTCAACACATCCATCCTGCAGAACAGAGATGGCTTGCCATGGACCTGCTGGCCAAGGAGTGCAATGGGGAAAAAAAGTATAGTACATTCCTTTTAATTGCTTAGGTTCTCTAATGGCTTCTTCTTGTCAAATGACTAGATACCTACAGTTCTCCTTGATTAAAAAAAAAAAGGTGCTGACTATGCTTTCTTCTTTACATTTGGGAGATTGGTTTACTTGTAGTCCTAACACTTGGGTAGAAAACTGGAGACTCTGAAGATTAGATGTGTTTTGTTTGGCATTTTAAAAGACATTTAAACTTGAATGTCTTTAGGAGAACATGCACTCACAGTTCACCATGGTTCCTGTCTCTCCCAGCTATTTAATACCTAGCCACAAAAGATATTTGAGTTGGGACTCCTGCCCCAAAGAGAATATTAAAACAGACCCTTTCATAGGGGATGGGTCTGGGATTTAGGATCACACCACCACTAGGGAAGTACTGGGCACCAAACTAGATCTCAGAAAATACTTATGTCCCTACTGTTCCAAAGAGCTCACAGGGAGGGGGCATGAAAATAAGCAATGACTGCTCTAGAGAACAGCCCAATTCAAGTTTTATAAGTTTATGGGGAAAGCAGGCAACTATGGGAACATTCTAAATAATATAGTAAAAACGTATTCAAGAAATGACACAACTATCCTAGAATATTTTGCATGTGTTAAAATAGTATTTTTGAGGAATATTTAAAGATATGGAAGAGTGCCCATGATAGTATAATAATTGAATATAGCTAAAATGGTATAAAATTGTATCAGGGTAAGCTCAATTTAAAAATACTGTGTGTGTGTGTGTGTTTGTGTAAAGAAAATCCAATAAAAGTTAATAGTGATTATCTCTGGGTAGTGATATTATAGAAGATGTTAATATCACTTTTGGTACCATTCTGAATTTTCTATATTCTCAACGATAACCACATATTAATTTTTATAAAGACAAAGAAAAATTTAAAATCATTTTGGAATAACTTAATCTCAAAAATTCAAGTTATTCTGTGTACTTGAATTACTATGCTTTTTTAAAAAATTGAGACATATATACTTACATAGGCAAAGAACACTGGAAAGATAAGTAAGAAGCTGACAATGATACTTGTTTTTAAGGAGGGGAACTGGATGTCTTAGAAATGTGTTTTCTACTCTACACCCTTTTATTCTTTTTGAATTTTGTACCATGTACCTGTATTACCTACTAAAATTAATATAAAGATTATTTTTGCAGTGAATTCTAGTACCATGGATTTTCCAGAGTTGGTTGGGAAATGATAAAATATTACTCCAACTCAGCAAACAAGAAAGCTTATACAGTAGGTGTGATCCCAAATTAAGAAGAATGCTTGTGGTTAACAGGAAGTAAAATAGTAAATATAATTAAAAGAGTACTCAAGAGACCTGTGTTCTAGGCACAGCTCTGTCACCAACAAGCAAGTAACCTTGGATAGAAACTTGAGATATCTGTCCCTCAGTTTTCTCCTATGTAAAATTAAGGCATGGAATTAGAACATTTCTAAGACTATGCCCTAAAGATCTAAACACAAGTCTCAATATTTCAGTCATACAAGCTAACTTGTGCCCAAGGTCCACAGTCCTCCAGCGCTTGAGTAGATATAGGTTATAGGACATTTTCTACTATCTTGCCTTTGGAAATGAGGGACAAAAGCATTCACTTTCTCAATCTGATGTAAATAATTTTATGACCAAAAAAACTCCTTAAGTCCTTATTTAGCTGAGAGCTCAGCTCACAGAGATGGGCCTCTTCCAACATCAAAGCTGGTATTTTAATGAAACAAAGACAACCAAGTGATACTTAAAGCATCAGAATCAGAGCTCATGATTTGGTTATCAGATGCCATCAAGCCCACCTTCCTCATGCACAGATTAAGAAAATTACGGTCAAGAGAATCTGTCAATAGTCACACAGGTTCATAGGGGCAATTTACAGTGAGAAGTCATCCTTGATTCCAAAATCAGTACTCTTTCCACCTAACCTTGTTAGCTCATTTCCATATAAGAAAATCACACCATTTATCCAGACTTCATGCCTCAGTTTACACTTCTGATCCAAATATTAAATTATAAGCAAAACAGAAAATTATATTATATTATAAACAAAATCTTGAAAAAACATTATCATATGCACACTTACAGCACTCAATAGGTATAGAAGCTGCCTGCAGAGAAAGGACTTTTCCATTGGGCTGTGGGATGTGTACACGAAACACAAGTCGTACTCTAGTATTCTTTCTTCCGATATCAGTCTCTCCTTTTCGAAGTTCTATATCTGAATTTCGGAGTTTCAAAATACCTGCACAGTCAATACTAGGAGAAAAATATTAAAAGTTTATTAAAAAAAAAAAAGTTTATTTGCTTATTGGAAACCAGTGACTCTAAAGAACTCAACTACATACATATTGCTAATTTGGCAGGGAAGAACTATCACACTAAAATCAAGTCAAAAAAAGAATATGTATGATTGCTATTCTATGCTACTCAAATTTGGGGATTCAAAATATTTTGGTATGACCAAATCATAATAGTAAGTGCGGTAGATTGCCTAACAAAGATGACTGTCAATAATTCCTCCATATTCCTGTACTCATGTGCTGCTCATTTCCATTTAAAAAAATCACACCATCTTGAGCCCAGCCAATCCAAAAAATCATTAGAAATAATCAACATTTATTGCTTTAAACATCATTAAATTTTGGAGTGGTCTGTTACACAGAACTAGACAATTGAAACAGAGTAAAAAGACCATTTCATACTAGACATGTAACTAGGTCAGAAAAAACTCATTTGCAGGACTACAGATAAGTCATCATTAGCATAACTAGACTCTTATAGTAATACGCTTATTAAGAAAAATAATGCATCAGGTGAAGATTCTTACATTTAGATTTTGCATTTAATGTCTAACATTTCATTATATTCAACATGTATTACTAAGTATGGCTGCTTAATGCACAACCATGGTAGGAAACAACAATAACCACAAAACATCTTTGTTATTCACATACTGGAAGAATAAAATTAAGTGGGCAACTAATGAGCAAATATTCTAGTTAATTCAAAGTTTATTCTCTCTTATGGCTTTCTTTATTGTTCATCCTTTTATTTTATCTACCAATAGTTTCAATCCTAAAGCTCATTGCTCAGAAGATGCAGAAATCTCCCTGAAGTACAGCATATTATGGAACTAGGTTATCAAGAAAAGAACCAGGAAAGCATAGGAAAAGAATGACAAAAGAAATTTTTAAACTCCTCAAATATTTTAAACCTCATAAAGGCACATGGAGAAAAAGAATATGGAAATGAAACAATTTCAAAAACAACCATTTGCCATTTATGGATAAAAAGGATTATACCTAATTAATAACAGCAATTGTACTTCAGCTTAAAACAGTATGGATCAAATTACACCAACTCAGTAATTATTCACATTAATACACCAACATGGGTCTTCTGGGGAAATACCAGAGATCATTGTCCTCTTTAATGGTGTTGAGCAAAGGTATTTTAGCAAGGGTCTAAGTTTCTAGTAAAGATTTGGAATAAGAGTATCAGAAATGATAATCTTAAAACTCTGGCTAATAAAAGATGGAAGCTATTTCATTGTCCATCAACTGATGAATGGATAAATAAAATACAATATATACATACAATGGAATGTTATTCGGCCATAGAAAGGGATGAAGTTCTGACACATGCAACAACATGGATGAACCCTAAAGACGTTGCGTGAAATAGGCCAGACATAAAAGGGACAGATATAGTATGCTCTTACTGATATAAAATAATTAGAATAAGCAAATTCAGAGAATCAGAAACTAGAATAAAGGTTACCAGGGGCTGGGGTGGGGGTAGGGAAGGGCAGTTACTACTTTAATTGTACAGAGTTTCTATTTGGGTTGACTGTTAAGTTTTGGTAATGGATGGTGGTGATGGTAGCTCAACACTGTGAACATAATTAACAGCAGTGAATTATATATTTGAATGTGATAATAATGGGAAATTTTAGGTTGTATAAATGTTACTAGAATAAAAATTTTTAAAAACACAACAAACTTAGGACTGTACAACACAGTGAACCCTATTGTAAACCATGGACTACAGTTAATAGCATAATTATAAAAATATTCTCTCATGAAACCTAACAAACATATCACACTAATGCAAGGAGTTAATAATAGAGTGGTACATGAGAATTCTGTATTTTTTGCACAATTTTTCTGTAAACTTACATTTTCTCTAAAAAAATAAATTAAAATATGGTTATGAAATGCAAAGAAACAAAAAAAAACACAAACAAAAATCTACATAGGTAACAATGAAAATAACTATTAAATTCTGTTTAACACTACAGCTATCTTTTTAAAAAAGCCAACAAACTATAACTATATTTTAGATTAGGGTGTAGAACTGTCACATCCATATCCATACAGTTCTTTTGGGGGCAGGGGGAGCAACCAAAAGTTTTATTGTTGGGTGCTACAAACTCACAAAGACTGGCTAATGGCATTGATTCATTTGCTTATCACATAAATGATTTTTAAAGAATAGCATCCAACATACGAGGACCTGGTGGAGTTCCTACAAATGTATGGGGTTGGGGGGAGCCCCTAAGCATATCCACACAGTTTTAAAACAGGGAATAGTTACAAGTAGGTAAGGCAGTGAATACTGGCATCCTGTAAAGAACCTTGTAGGATGGCTCTAAGGCTTACGGGGTAGTGCACTGGTCTTTGAATAAAGAGTATTATACATTCAAAATAGATTAGCCTGTGGGTTAATCAACACAAGGGGAATATCTACCCATCTCTCACCACCTTAATGCCTTTAAAGAATAGTTATGCCATTAAATACATGCTTCAGACTCACTTATTCATTAATTATTTTGAACAATGGTCTTGTCAGTCAAGAATTTTATATCTTCCACTGTCTGAAACTATACCACATTCGCTCATTGTTTTTCAATTATTGGAGTTAGTTACTGGGTAAAAAAGGTTCCTTCAGCACTACCTGCCATTATTTACACTACACGGAAAAAGTTTCTTAGGTTTCGGTAACTACTTGCCCAAAGTCCCCATATGCAATCTTTTCTCAACCTTTGCAGTCTATAGAATTTCTGTTCCCCCATCTAACAGTACAGGCAGATAAAATGGCCAGGGAAGCTTCAGGTATGTATGTGCCAGGGTGGGGCAAGGGGGTCTAGCTGCTTGCTCTAAGTCATAATGGTATTTTTGCAGCTTTGTGCTTTCTGGTCTGATACAGGCAGTACATGCTAGGTCTGGTCAAGAAGAGCACTCAAGACTTAAATCTCATCTGTTACAACTGTTTTTGCTTTAGCCTGGGATGGATACTACTGCTACTTTAAGAAAGATCTATACTGTAGGTTGAAGTAACTTTTGTAACAGAACTCAGTATAAATTTCACACACCTACCTGGTTGTGGTAGATGAACAGCTGCCCACTCAATATCCTTTCTTCCCTTCTTCCTTAGTAACAGGTCCCTATATTGTTAAAGGTGGTAATGTCCGCAAGTAAAAAACACCATATCCATGTCTTCCTTACATATAAGAATGGTCAATGAGATGTGTGTTGGGTAGGTTTCAGGGAAAAGTTCTTTAAAGGGACTGACTCAGACAGAAATTCTCTTTTATTTTTCCTCCCACCCCTTGCTCCTTCTGCCTTCTTGTAATATGGTTGTAATGGTAAGAGCTCCCATAGCCATTTTGAATCATGAAACAAGCTTGAGAATGGAAAGCACATGCCAAAGAGAGTAGAAAAGAAAAAGAGAAGGTGCTTGGGGCCCCAATGACATATGAAGCCACCAGGGTAGACCTAAAATGTCTCTGTATATTTCTTTCATGTGATAAAAAAATGAAATCTAGATAGAGAGGAGTAGAAGTTAGTCCCCCTGGAACAACTAATAAACAACCAAGAACAACGTAAATAATCTGGAATAACTGCCAGGTTACAATCATGACTGTCCACACATCGTATACCAACCTAGATTGGGAGGAATGCCTGAGATCGCAGCATAAAATTTCTAAGTGAAAACTGTGGACCCAAGCCTGGAGCCCCCTCCCCACTTGGCAGCCCAAACTGCAAAACCTTGCTTAGCAGAAAGTAGCACTCTCTGAACAAGCAAATATACCTCAGTTCAGCTTCAACTGGGGTTTTAATTAACAAATATGGACTGCTCAATACAAGCTACGAATCCCCAGCAAGCAAAAAGAGGCTTTTGGTGACAACATCCTTGGAGAGCCGGAGGACTTCTCTGTTCCAGGAGGGGGAGCCCAGGGGACCAGGTGCTATCTCTGGCCAATGGGTGAAAATGGGGGGGCTGCGGACCAGCCCCAAAGCGGGGCTTTCTGTCCCTTTTTCCCTCTCTTAACATGAGCAGCTCAGTCGAGAAAGCCTCAGCTGTTTTCAGTTCGCAGCACTCTGACCCAGACAAGGGTGGAGATAGCAAAGTCAGAGAGACAAACAACCTATTTAAATGCAGATGATAACTCCCTAGAGGGTGTGTCTTCCCTAAGAGGAAGAAGGTGGTGCCAAGCTCTACCACCCACCTTCCATTCAGAACCAGACCCCAGAGCCTGGGGGAAAACAGACAAAACAGAAACTAAGCGGGCCTCGCCTCCTTACACTAGTCAGGAGCAACAGGCTGACAGGTGCCATCTGCTGGGCAGGTAAGGAAAAGCACAGCGGCTTCAGGTCTCACAGCGTGTGTCAATCTTCTAAGACACACCCTCAGGGAAATGTGATATTGAATATTTCCTCCTTCTGAGACCTGAGTCCATTCTGGTCTAGGAAAACCTGATTGGGGTACCCAAAATTACCAGATGCCTAAACAACAGAAAACTACAACCTACACTAAGAAAAACGAAGTTATGGCCCAGTCAAAGGAACAAACTTACATTTCAACTGAGCTACAGGAATCAAAACTAATGCTAAATCAATTCAAAAAGTTTAGGGAAGATATGGCAAAAGAGATGAAACACATAATGAAAACACTGGGCATACATAAGGTAGAAATCAAAAGTCTGAACAAACAACGGGCAGAATCTATGGAAATGAAAGGCACAAGAGATGAAGGACACAATGGAGACATACAACAGGAGATCTCAAGAGGCAAAAGAAACACTCAGGAAGTGGAGAACAAGATACCTGAAATCCTACAAACAAAAGAACAGATAAGAAAAGAATGGAAAAATATAAACAATGAAATGCATGAATGTATGTGTCATGGGTGTCCCAGGAGAAGAGAAGGGAAAAGGGACAGGAGCAATAATAGAGAAAATAATCGATGAAAATTTTCCATCTCTTATGAAAGACATAAGAACAGATCTGAATAGGCCTACACCAAGACACTTAATAATCAGATTATCAAACGTCAAAGACAAAGAGAGAATCCTGAAAGCAGCAAGAGAAAAGCCATCCATCACAAACAAAGGAAGCTTTATACGACTATGTGTGGATTTCTCCATGGAAACCAAGGAGGCAAGAAGGAAGTGGGGTGATATCTATTATGATACTGAAAGAGAAAAAACCACCAACCAACAATCACAAATCCAGCAAAACTGTCATTTAAATGTGAAGGAGAGCTTAAAATATTCTCTGACAAACAGACAGTGATGGAGTTTGTGAACAAGATACCTGCTCTACAGGAAATACTAAAGGGAACACTACGGACAGAAAGGAAAACACAGGAGAGGTTTGGAACACAATTTTGGGTGATGATAGCATAGCAATGTAAGCACACTGAACAAAGATAACTATGAGTATGATTGGAGGAACTTAAGATGGCAGCTAGGTGAAATAGGGCAAAAAAACACCTCTGTGAAAAATACTATATAAAAACCAGAAAGTGACCCAGAACACCAGTTCCAGCGATGCACCAGCCAGACAAGGTCTGCTAAATTCACAGGGATCGTGCATTTGGTAAAACTGGGAGTCTGCATTCTGAAACAAGTGAGTGCGGTGCCTGAAAGTCCGGCGGCTATGCTGCGGTGTGAGGAAACCGTGGGTTGGCATTTGGAGGTGGACTAGTTCTTTAAAAAAAAAAAAACAACCCAGGAGCGGCTACGGATACCACGGGGAGAACCGCACAGTGAAGCACGGCAGTAGCGGGCTGTACCAACGCCTCGAGGTCTGGCGTGGAGGATAGCCCTTCCCACACCCAGTGCTGACTGTCTCAGGGCCAGGGGGGCAGAGGAGAGCCAAAAGACGAAAGAAATTGCGCCCTTTGCAGCCATCTCCCTGGCGGCCTGGGGATGCTCCTGCCCGGGGCTGGACCCACAGCCCAGAGCCGCACCAAGAAACCCAGTGCGACGGAGAGTGTTTCCCGCAGCACTGCGCACATGCCACAATATTGGCCATGGACAGTGGCCTTTAGTGCACCACAGCTAATTGTCCTGGAGCTGGGAAGGCGGAGCTGTGCGAAAAGGGGGAGATTAACACGCTCCATTCAACCATCTTTACATCAAGCCGGGTACACCCCTGCACAGCCTGGCAGCCCAAGGCTTCCTTGGAGGGCTGGTGCGCACTTGTGACGTGGCACAGCCTTCCCTCAGCAGGGGTCCTGGAAGAGCACAGCTGAGAAGGGGGACCCGCTTGGAAATCCCAGGGACCCTACACCAATACCAAGGACTTGTGGGTCAGCAGCAAAGACAATCTGTGGCAAGACTGAAATGAAGGCTTAGACTCTTGCAACAGCCTCAAATGTCCAGGAACACCTGGGAGGTTTGATTATTAAAGCTGCCCTGCCTTCCTAACCACCCAGACACACACCCCACATTCAGGGCAGACAGCACCAACAACACACCCAAACTCAGTGTACCAACTGAACCCCACAAGAATCAGATCCCCACACACCACACAAACAAAACTGGGGAGAAATGACTTGAGGGGAACAGGTGACTCGCAGACGCCATCTGCTGGTTAGTTAGAGAAAGCATATGCCACCAAGCTGTAGATCTGACAAATTAGAGACTGGTATTTTTTATAACCTGAAAGAACCCTGTCAAGTAAAGCAAATGTCAAGAGGCCAAAAACAACAGAAAATCTTAAAGCATATGATAAAACCAAAGGATATGGAGAACCCAAACCCAAACACCCAAATCAAAAGATCAGAAGAGACACAGTACTTGGAGCAATTAATCAAAGAACTATAGACAAACAACAAGAGCATGGCACAGGATATAAAGGACATAAAGAAGACCCTAGAAGAGCATAAAGAAGAAATTGTAAGAGTAAATAAAAAAACAGAAGATCTTATGGAAATAAAAGAAACTGTTGCCCAAATTAAAAAGACTTTGGATACTTATAATACAAGATTAGAGGAAGCTGAACAATGACTCAGCCTCAAGGACCACAGAATGGAAAATGAAAGAACAAAAAGAATGGGGAAAAAATCAAAAAAATTGAAATGGATCTCAGGGATATGATAGATAAAATAAAACATCCAAACTTAAGACTCATTGGTGTCCCAAAAGGGGAAGAGGAGGGTAAAGGTCTAGAAAGAGTATTCAAAGAAATTGTTGGGGAAAACTTCCCAAACATTCTACACAATATAATACACAAAGCATAAATGCCCAGCGAACTCCAAATAGAATAAACCCAAATAAACCCCCTCCAAGACATAATCTGATCAGACTGTCAAATACTGAAGAGAAGGAGCAAGTTCTGAAAGCAGCAAGAGAAAAGCAATTCACCACATACAAAGGAAACAGCAGAAGACTAAGTAGTGACTACTCAGCGGCCACCATGGAGGCAACAAGGCAGTGGCATGACATATTTGAAATTCTGAAAGAGAAAAATTTCCAACCAAGAATACTTTATCCAGCAAAACTCTCCTTCAAATTTGAGGGAGAGCTTAAATTTTTCACAGACAAACAAATGCTGAGAGATTTTGCTAATAAAAGACCTGCCCTACTTCAGATACTAAAGGGAGCCCTACCAACAGAGAAACAAAGAAAGAAGAGAGAGATATAGAGAAATTTAACAGACATATATAGAACATTACATCCCAGGTCACCAGGACACACATTCTTCTCTAGTGATCACGGATCTTTCTCCAGAATCGTATGCTGGGACATAAAACATGCCTCAACAAATTAAAAAAAAATAAAAAAATGAATTTGTTCAAAGCACATTCTCTGAACACAATGGAATACAAATAGAAGTCAATACCATCAGAGACTTGGAGAATTCACAAACACCTGGAGGGTAAAAATGAGGGGGAGATGAAAACATTCCCAGATAATCAAAAGCTGAGGGACTTCATCACCAGTAGATCAGTCCTATAAGAAATGCTGAAGGGAGTTGAGCAGGCTGAAAGGAAGGGACACTAAATAATTGACTGAAACTACATGAAGAAATAAAGATTCCCAGCAAAGATCACATCGTAAATATAAATACCAATACTACTGTATTTTTGGTTTGTAACTCCACTACTTACTTCCTACAGGATCTAAAATACATAAAGTATAATGATAAATCAGTGGTTTTGGACTCAATGTAAAATGGAATTTTTGACAAGAACTACATAAAGGTGGGGGAATGGAGAGTATAGGAACATAGTTTATGTGTCCTACTGAAGTTAAGTTGCTATGAGTATGGTTGAATGAGGAAGGTTAGGAGCATGTGGGATACCAGAAGGAAAGAGGAAAGATAAAGACTGGAACTGTTTAACTCAGTGAAACCTAGAGTGCTCAACAATTATGATAAAACATACAAGTATGTCTTTACATGAGGGAGAACAAATGAATGTCAACTTCACAAAGTGTTAAAAATAGGGTGATATTGGGGGAAAAATACAGTCAATGCCAACTAGAGACTATAATTAAAAAAGAAAAAAACGAAATCTCTCACTGTTCAAGGCACTGAATTCAGAATGTTACAGGAAACCATAACTAATCCCAACTAATCCACCTGAACAAAATTCTTTCGCATTCTCTCAGTCAGAGGTTGGTCACCTCATTTTAATGTAAATGCCTGGAGACAGAGTAAAAGCTTTCTTTAAAACTTAACAGTCACAACTGTACTTTCATTGTTTGTCTGTCCTATCAGACTGTGAGCTACTTGTAAAAGCCCATATATTTTTTTTAATTAACTTTTTATTGTGGTAAAATATATATAACATTTTAAAAGTCCAGATATTTTTATTGCTATCATCTAGCATGATGCTTGGCTGGTAGTAGATGAATTAGACTTTCCTTTTGAAGATATTTTACCACCCTTAGAAAATGTACTATGATTATTTACATAATATGGTAAATTTTTTCTCAAAGTTGTTTAGAAACAGGAAGAACTGTACCTGGCTGACATATTGTTTTCCGGAAGAAGTGGAATTTCCAAAACTTTTGTGCTAGCAATTATTATCTCTTGGCTTGCAGTAGCAACTGTCTTCCCAGTGATTCGATGCACTTGATAAAATGCATGAGGTCGTAAATATCGATCATCTGCTGTTCCAATAAACATCTGTAGATTTATCAGCTTTTCACTATAGCCCAGGAGCTAATTAGGAAAAACAAACAGAGAAAAGAACAGCTCATTACCAATGCATTTTACAATAAGCTTACAAGAATAAGTATTATATCTGTATTACATGGTCTTGATACATGATGTTATCTCTAAAAAGACAAACTGTAATCAACAAACAACCCTTCAAATTTTCCAAGGTAATTTAAGAATTATAATACACTGGAATATGTTACAAAGGGATGCAATTTTAAAAAAATAAATTATCTGGTTCAATAAAAATTTTGCAAAGTCTTGTTAGTCTACTATGGAGAATATAAAAATGTTGTTCAGTACTTCTGACAATAACCATCCAGATCAGACCTAACTCTCAGATTTGAGTGTAGGTTTGTGTAGATGTCCTTTATTAGACTGAGGATATTTCCTTCTATTCCTAGTTTTCTGAGAATTTTTATTATAAATCAGAGTTTTCTTTGTGGGAAATTTTTTTAAAATATGAATTCAAATCCTTTAATAGATATGAGGTTATTTAGATTTTCTAATTCTTCTTCAGCCAGTTTTGTTAGTTTGTGTACTTCAAGAAGTTTATCCTTTTCATCAAAGCACTGGATTTATTTCCATAAAGTTCTTCAAAATATTCCCATTATTATCCTCCATTTAATGTCTGCATGATCTGTAGTGATATTCCATTTCATTCCTAAAAGTTAGTAATTTGTATTTTCCTCTTTTTTTTTAAATTGGTCTTGCAGATATTTATCAGTTTTATTGATTTTTACAAAGCACCAACTTTTGACTTTGTTAAATTTTCTCTAATATTTGTTTTCTACTTCAATTATTTTTTTCTTAACTTTTATTTTGAAATAATTTCAAATTACAGGAAGTTGCAAATATAATACAAAACCAATACAGAGAACTCCACTATACTTTCCTACCCAGATACTAAGATTTACCACGGTTTCACATTTTACCACATTTTCTTTCTTTCTCCCTTTCTATTTTCTAAATATCTGAGAGTAGGTCACACATATTCTGCTCTTTGAACACTTAATATATCTATGTATATTTCCAAAGAACAAGAATATTCACTTATGTAACCTCACCAAGTAGCTATCAAGTTCCAGAAATTTAACACTGATATAAAGCACAGTTTATATTCCACTTTTTAAATTGTCCCAATAACATCCTTTTGGATATTTCATCCTCCCTTATTAGATCCAGTCTAGAATCATGGATTGCATTTAATTGTCATTGTCTCTTTAGTCTCTCCTTTTCTAAACTGTGGAAACATATATACAACATAAAATTTCCCCTTTCAACAACTCTCAAACATACATATTTCAATAATTTCTGTTCTTTATTTCCTTTCTTCCTCTTCTTTTAGATTTAATTTGCTCTTCTTTTCCTATGTCCTTAGCATAGAAGCTGAGAGTATTCATTTTACAACTTTCTTCTTTACTTAAGCATTTAAAGCTGTAAATTTCAAAGACTGTTTTAAGTTGCATCTCACACATTTTAACATATTATGTTTTCATTATCATTAAGTTAAAAAGATTCTCTAATTTCCTTTGTAATTTCTTCTTTGACTCAAGAGCTAGTTATTAAATATTTAAGCATTTTTCTACATCTTATTTTTACTAATTCCTAACTTAATATGATTGTGGTCAGGGAATATACTTGGTATGATTTAAGCTCTCTGATAACTGGTGAGACTTGTTTTTTGCTTCAGCAAATGGTCTGTCTTGCTGAATCAGTTCCACACACACTTGAAAATAACATGTACTCTGCAGTTGTTAGCTGTAGGAGTCTATAAATGTTAATAATGTCAAATTAGCTGATAGCATTAAAATCTCTATATGTTTACTCATTTTATTTTTCCTGTTTCTTTTACCAATTACTGATAAAGCAATTGTGATTTAGTTCTGTCAGTTTTGACACATTTACTTTGATGTTCCATGGTTAGGTGCATACATATTTAGGATGGTCAAGTTTTCTTGACAAACTGATCCTTTTATTAATATTAAATGTCCTTTTATTTCTCTAGTGATGTTCTTTGTCTTGAAGTCTACTTTGTTTAATGTTAAACCCATACTATCTTTCTTATGACTAGTGTTTGTAAAATAGATCTTCTTCCATCTTTTTACTCTCAACCTGTGTCTTTACAGTTTCAGTGTTTTCCTTGTAAACAACACATGGTTGTGTCTTGCTTTTGCATCCAGTGACAATCTTTGCCTTTAATTGGGGCATTTGGTCCATTTACATTTAATGTTACTGTTAATATGACTGGGTTTGAGTTTCCCATCTATCTATTGCATTTTCTATTTATTCCAATTGTTCTTTACTTTTTTGTTCTTCCCTTCCTGCCTTCTTTTGGGTGAACGAAATACTTGCTAGTATTCAATTTAATCTCCTATGTTGACTTTGTAGCTATATGTTTGTTTTCTTTAAGTGGTTGCAATAGAGATTAAACTATACACCTGTAGTGGTTTGAAGCTGCTATGTTCCCCAGAAAAGGCCATGTTCTTTTAATCCATTCCTGTTGGTGTAGATCTACTGTAAGTGGGACTCTTTTTTAATCAAGTTTTACTGAGATATATTCACACACCCTACAGTTATCCACAGTGTACAATTTATTCACTGCACCAACATACATCTGTGTGCTCATCACCAGTATCAATTATTGAACCTTTTCCTTACTCCAAAATAAAAATAAAAGCAAAAAAGAACACCTAAATCTTTTGAACCCCTCCATCCCACCCTATTCTTCATCTAATTTTTGTCCACAGTTTTCTACTCATCTGTCCATATACTGGATAACGGGAGTGTGAGCCACAAAGTTTTCACAATCACACAGTCACACTATGCAAGCTACATAATTATACAATCATCTTCAAGAATCAAGGACACTGGGTTGCAGTTTTAAAGTTTTTTACTTTAAAACAGTCAAAAGTTTTTTTAATTCAACTTAAGGGAAAAATACGTAAGCTATTTTACGTTTCTTCAGTTATGATGGAGCTCTTCAGTCTTTCTTGCAGATCCAGCAGTTCTGATATCATTTTCCTTATGCTTGAACAACTTCTTTCACCTTTTTAATAAATCAGGTCTGTGAAGATGAATTCTCTCAGCCTTCATCTGAGAATTTAAAGATGTCAGCTCATCATCTGGCCTCCACTGTTTCTGATAAGATATTACCCATCATTTTAATCATTTTTCCTACATGTAATGTACACCCCACCCCACCCCGGCTATTTTAAGATCTGGTCTTTATCTCTGATTTTCAGCAACTTGACTGATGTGCCTAGGTGTGGTTTTCTTTGCATTTCTTTCTATTCATCATGGTTGCGATTCACTTCGCTTCTTGGCTCTGCAGGTTAATGTCTTTCTATCAATTTTAGGAAGTTCTTGGGCATTACATTTTCAAATATTTCTTCTGTCTCATTTTATCTTTCCTCTCCTTCTGGGACTCCAATTACACGTACATTAGAGAATTTGGTATGGCTCAAAGATCTGGAATACTCTTCTGTTTTATTCCTCCACTCTTTTTCCAGTGTTTCAGTCTGGATATTTTCTACTAACCTGTCTTCAGTTCTTTCCCCTGTTGTTAAACTAATCTAAAGTATTCTTTATTTTTGATACCTATACTTAATTTTTTTGCATTTCCTTTTTACTTTATTTTTTTTAAAAGCTCTTTCTGCTGAAATTCCTCCAACTCTTCACATATGTGGCCCCACTTTTTCTATTAGGCAATTTAGCATTTTTATCAAGGTTACTTTAAAGTCTGTCTGATAATGCCAACATCTAGGCAACTCCGGGTCTGTTTCTACTGATTGTTTCTCTCTCTACTGTGAGGTCATGTTGTGGGGAAGGGGCCTGTAATTTATTTGTATGCTGGACATTTTGCATAAAAGAACTCTAGAAAATGAAGTAGATATTTACCTTCAGAAAGGGACATGCTATTTCTTTTGTCAGACCACAGCTCTTAAGCTGTCTGGGCTTTATTGCAGTTTTAGTCTGCTTCAGTACAACATTGTCCTCAAAGGCTTTTGAGGGCAGAAGCAGCCTTTTCTTTCAGCAAGGCATGGAATTTGAACACTGGCCAGACTCCAGAGATCTGCTTGCTCTTCAGAGCCAAGTTGCTAACTCTTGTAATTGGTGATCTTTTTCTGCTTTATCAGCTAGCTGCTTGAAAAAAAATTTTTTTTTTGGGGGGGGGGTGTCTATATGGACTTCTCTTTGCTCTCCAGTACTTCCTCCTCATTCCTAAGCCCTGGGATATTTCTTTCAGCTCTGTTGTCCCACCCCTGGGTCTTCTCAGTGTGCCTTAAAGGGATTTCTCACACCTCTCCTCCTACTACTCCAGTCTATTGTAAATGAAAATTTGCCTGGGGTGCCTAAGGATGTTTCTCTCAAGCTATTCTGCCCCTCAACAGGCAAAAGTTTGAAAAGGTGTGTGTGAGATTTCACAGCTTTCCTACCACACCCTCCTCTGCTTTCTGCTGCTGCCTTGCACTTAGGAGAGGTCTTCCAAGTTTTAGGCAGATCTGTCTCAGCAATCGCCACTCCTACTTTTGGCAAATTACCCCCTAACATCTCTGGGAAAGGGACTTGCACTGTGGCTGCTTTAATCCACCAAGTCAGTGAAAGAACAACACAACAAAGTAGAGTGCATTAAATCCATCTTTCAGCAAGCTTGGTGGAGGAATCATCCAACTCCTCACGGTAGCAGCAGCAGAATTTTTGGCGCCTAATCCCAAGCACTGTCAGCACAAGTTGCAGTCGTGAGTGGTAGCACTGGTAGAATGGTTGGACAGTGTTCCAAGCCACGCAGTTCCCAAGTTTGAGATTTTATAAGCTACCTAATAACCTTTTAAAAGGTCCTCTTCCGCTTCTGTACCGTGGATTTGTAAAGTATCCTGACACAATCTGCTCTAGCCATGCTGGCCTTATTGCTGTTCACTGAACCACCCAAGTTCATTCCTAACTTCAAGGTCTTATACTTGTTTTTACCCCTCTGGAATAGTCTTCCCTCAATCTTTAGATTATTTTGCTCCTTCACTTCGTTCAGCTCTGTACTCAAATGTCAGCTCCTCAGAGAAGACTACTCTATTTAAAATACCACACCTGTACTCTTATTCTGTGTTATTATTTTTCATAGTATTGATCACTATCAAAATTATTATACATTTATTATTTGTCTTCCTCAGTACCATGTAAGTTCCAAAAAGGCAGAAGCACTGTTCTTGTTCACCACTCTATCTCTTCTTCCTTTTAATGAAGATCCATTATGGAAACAGACATACTGAAATGTTACTACTTCAGCCAGTACTACATAGGTGCACTCTATAGACGTATTAGTTTCCTAGAGATTCCCAACAAATTACCACAAACTCTCTAGAGTATAACAACGGAATTTAATTGTCTCACAATCCTGGAGGCTAGAGGTCCAAAATCAAGGTATTGCCAGGGCCATTCTTTCTTTCCTTGCCTCTTCCAAGCTTCTTGTGTTTGCCAGCAATCCATGGTTTCTGGCAGCTAATTCCAATCTCTGCCTCCATCTTCACATGGTGACTTTCCCTCGGTGTCCAAATTTTCCTCTTCTTATATAGACACTGGCCCTATTGGATTAGGGCCCACCCTACTCAATATGACCTCCTCTTAACTAATGACCTCCACAAAGAGCCTATTTCCAAAGGTCCTACTTACAATGGGTCCACACCCACAGGAATGGATTGAATTTCAGAGTATGCCTTTCTGGGGACATACAGCTTCAAACCACCACCATACCCAAGGCCATTTATTTCAGACTTTTAAACAGTAGCATTTCTAAAATCTATTCAGTTGTAACTGCTTCCTCAAACTAAACACTAGAACTTCAGTTTATCATCATGGCCATGTGTATTTTCATCATAGCTTTATATGTGCTTCTCTATGGTCAACTGTCATCTGTGAGGAGTAATTTGTACAACCTTGAGGCTTTTAAATCATCGGTTTTTAAAACATCTTGTGGTCATATATATATATATGTGTGTGTGTGTGTGTGTGTGTGTGTAAAACATAAAATTTGCCATTTTAACCAATTTTAAGTGCATAACTCAGGAGCATTAGTTACTATTGCAAGGTTATGTTATCATTGCCACCACCCATTACCAAATTTTTGCATCACTCCAAATTTTTCATTTTTGTTAATAAGTATTTTCCTATTTTGCCTTATCTGTTGAGAAGTTCAGAATTAAATAGAAAATACAAAACTACTGCAACGGTGTTGGTTCATACAAGCTACATATTTGTATTTTGTTTTATTGGCCTAAGTTTATCATTCTTTTTTATTTCATTGCATATGTTCTGATTTTAGGTTGCTTTAATTTCAACTGAAAAAAAGGCAAGATTAAATACATACTTTTCAATAAAGGGTAGGGGAACGTAACCAAAGAAGAGAAAATGTGATGGGAAATGACAGCAAAACAAGCTGCAGAAACAGTAGAAAGACACCAGATTACTGAAGACCCTTAATGATATAGGAAGTAGGGATGCAAATGATAGAAAGTAATTAAGGCTCTATGAGAGAGAAAAAGACAGAATTATGGAAACCTGCTAAGAGGCCAAAACATAAAAATCATGTGTACTGAAAGTTTAGGATAGAGGTGGGAACATAAATAGAAAATGGGAACGGAGAGGGATGAATGCAATAATTCCTCAGTGAGACCCTAAAGAGATTTTTTCTTCTAACTGACAAAACATACATATAGACTGATAAAGAGAGGGATTCAAAGAAGTCAAGTTTTTAACTTACGTACCAGGAGAATGGTACTATCACTAGCAAATAAAGAAAGTGTAGAAGTCGTTGATTTAGAACAGATTTGGAAAGAGATAAGGTAATGTTTACAAGGTTAGTCCTGATGTACTCAAGGTAACAATGAGACACCTAAATGGAAATATGAAGCTATATAAGATGTATATTCTTTTAGCACAGCCATAGTGTTATTGCATGATAAACACAATGCTTTACCATCTAATTTGATACGAAAACACACAGTTCACTACGCCTTAATCGCATGGCATCCGAAATCCACTTTTCTCCTCTTTTATAGTGTTGACATGATGCATATGTAACTATAATAGAAAAAACATCCCAGTACAGCAATATATGTGGCATTTGAAATGTTGTTGATTTTATAATGGCTTCACTGTGATTCGTGGTGCCCTAAGCAGCAGTGCAAACTGATGAGAGTGCCACGTATCATCTGTCTTTAACTACTCAACTCTGTCACTGCAATGCTAAAGCAACCAGAGAGAATATGTAAATGAATGAGTGTGGCTTTGTTCCAATAAAACTTTATGGATGCTGAATTTTGAGTTTCATATAATTTTCATATATCAAAGAACAGTATTCTTTTGATTTTTTTTTTAACCATTTAAAAATATAAAAGCCACTCTTAGCTCGTGGTCTATACAAAAACAGGTGGTGGTCCAGTCTTGGCCTGTAAGCTATAGTTGACCAACCTTTGCTCAAGAACAGTTCTTCTTAACCTGGGCAGTACCACCCTCTGGCATTTTGAAATTTTGTGGAGGCACATTTAGTAGTAAACACAAAGAGTGGGGGGGAATTGAAGATATTTAAGAGGCCAGAGATTCTAGTCCTTCTCAATGCATGGGATAGTCATAGTTCTACAAATTCAAGAATTATCCTATCTCCACAGAGCTTCAGAATTGTGTCATTAGATGTTAGTATACATGGAAAAGCTTAATTCTGAACTTAGAAACTGATCCTTATTATGTATAAATACAAAATTCTTTTGCATTTTAACATGCATGAATTTTTAATGAATGCAAACTACCATACAAATCAAGAAAAATTTTACAAAGAGTTCATCATTCCCAAAAATCATGGCACTGCTAGGAATGCCACTCATGGAATTTAGGGTCAAGTCAAGCACTTGCCTTTGTACCTGCAACACTCACAGTGCTATTGCAGGTATAAGTACCTGACTACTTCATTGTGTCTTCTATAATCATTACTAAGACTTTTCATTTTGAAACATACCATTTAATTATAATTCAATTTTCTGTATTTATTTCCTCTTATTATTACAGAACTATATTGATATTTTTAAAATGATATGTGTAGGTAGGCGATATTATCTTTGAATTTCCATTTTAGGTTAATAAAGTAGGCATTTAAAAAATGTTTTTTAAAGGTGGGGTTGAGTTTGTTAGGGCTAGGAACTACTGGCCTAAAAGATTTGCAAGTAAAGAGGCACAAATATCTAGGGACATGTCCACCAAAGGTTTACAGAAACATTTACAACAGGCAATATTCTTTGTTTTATAATTCATACTGCAGAAACAATTCAATTCAAGGAGGATGACAAAGCATAATTCCAAATACCCTTAAAACAACATAGAGCACGAAACAAATGACTAATAAATGGGAAAATACACAATCTTATTAAATATCAAATAAATGGGATACCATTTTTAATCTATGAAAATAAAGAATGGAAAAGTGATAATAGTCCATGCAGATGTGATAATTTTTCCTTAAATTTTTTTGATTTGAAATACTTTGAAACTTACAGAACAGTTACAAAAATAATATAAAACTCATATAGAGAACTCCAACATACTCCCCCTTCCCAGATTCCCAGATCCATTTTTAACATTTTGCCAAATTTACTGCATCATTCTATTCATCCATCGATCTATCCATCCATTCACCCACCTTGATTTGCCAGTCTATCTTCTAAACATATGAGCATAGATTGTATATATTATGCTCCTTGAATACATAATACTTCCATTTACATTTCCTACAAACAAGGATATTCACTTATGTAACCACCTTAAGAACAGTTACCAAGTTCAAGAATTTTAGCATTGATATAAAGCTTTCAGCCTACATTACAATTTTTTTCAAGTCCCAATAATGTACTTTGGGGCATTTTTCCTTCATTTTTAAATCCAATTCAAGATCATGTATTGGGTTTAATTGTTATTATATCTTAAGTGTGTATGTGTGTGTGTGTGTGTGTGTGTGTGTGTGTGTGTATTTTTTTTTTTTTTTTAATTGTGGATCCCTCCCTTGTCCTTCCATATGCATTTGATGAATAGCATTTCCATTTCTTCAAAAGAGGCTGTTGCAATTTTGATTGGGGCCATATTAAAACTTTTGGGTAGTATTAACATCTTAAGGATATTTAATCCTCTAGTCCATGAGCATGTGTAATAACTTTCCATTTATTTAGGTCTTCTTTAATTTCTTTCAGTAATGATTTTTACTTTTCTGTGTACAAGTCCCTTACATCCTCGATTAAATTTATTCCTAGATATTTTATTCTTTCCATTGCAACTGTAAATGGAATTATTTTCTTCATTTCATTTTCAAATATTCATTGCTGGTATACAGAAACACCACTGATTTTTGTGTACTGATCTTGTACCCTGCCATTTTGTTGAATTCATTTAATTAGCTCTAACAGCTTTCTTTGTAGTTTCTACTGGGTTTTCTCTATATAGGATCATGTCGTCTACAAATAAGAATAGTTGTACTTCTTCCTTTCCAATTGGATGCCTTTTAATTTCTTTCTTGCCTAATCGCTCCAGCTACCACTTCTGGTACAAAGTTGAATAGTAATGGTGACTGTGGACCAGAAAGTTCTTAGCTTTCAATGTGTGAGTATACTAAGAACATTTGAAATTGTCCTTGGGTGAATATGAGCAAGATCTTTAAAACTGGTGCTTGTGTGCCCTTCTGCTTTCCATTTTGACATACCTCTAGTCCATGTATTACACACACAACTCTTTCAAACAACAGTAATCAATCCAGCTGAATTCTAGGATGCCAGTGTAGATACCTTATACTGCTACGTACTATTTATCAGAGTTCAAAGAGCCTTTATCAAGCTGCTCAAAGAAGCCTAATGGCAGTTATATTAGCTAACATTTACTGAGAATTGACCATATGCAAGGCACTATATGCCTTGTCCTGTACATGCAATAATATTTCATTTAATCATCACAATAGCCCTTTTTAGATATTATTATCCTCATTTTTCAAAAGGAACCCAAGGTAATTTCCCCTCCATAATTAACTTCTTCCACATCACACAATAATTTCCATTATATCACTTAATACATTTTATTACTATTTTTTTGTTCATTTGCTCATTATCTCTTCTCACATCAATGTAGGAAAGCTCAAAGAGGGCAAGGACCTTGTCTGCCTTGTTCATCTCTTGATCCTTGGCAACTACAATATTGTCTGTAACTTAGTGAGCAATCAAAAAATATTTATTGAATGAATGAATGGGTAGATGGTTGAATAAATTAAGCAATGAATAATTTTTAAAAATAGGTTTAAAAGGTTATTTGGACAAAGATATATTTCAAACTCTAGAAATCTGGCTTCAGAATCCATATTACTCACTTGGTCACTATTAATTTCCAAATGTAATTAAATTAAAAGCCACCATTGTTTATGTGGCCAAGAAGGTAAGCTAACCACCAAAGATATATGCACAGAGTTGTATAGTATAATACACTATAGTACAGCAGAGAATATAGAGCTGCTGCTGAGGAAAGGATGCCCAGCCAGGGACTACTTTTCCCAGTCCCTTTCCAAATAAGCAGAGCATGCCACTGTGAGTGGCAGTAATTGATAGTAATTTCCAGGCTGATGTTATAGTTAAGTATATGCCTTCTAGATACTCTCTTTCCTTCTCCCAGGGACCATGGAGGCTGCTTTTTGAAGATGGTGGTATCATAAGATGGGCAGACCTTGGATTCCTAAGTGACAAAATGAAAGAAAGTGAGAAATAAACTTTTTTTTGTCTTAAGTCACTGAGAACTGGGGATTATTTGTTACAGTAGTTAGCCTACCACGATTAATCCAGGGGAGAACATGAACAACAATAATAGTAGGCCAGGCCTAAGATTTTGATCAGGGGCCACAGAGGTAGTAGAAAGAGCACTTAACTTCAAGTCAAAGACCAAGGTTCTAAAAAGGCTTATTTATGAGAATTAAAGATAATGCGAAAGTACTTTTTTAACAAGATACTCTGAAATTTTTTATAAGATAAATATAGTGTTTAAGCACCAACATATAAAAGAAAGAGAAGCAGCAGAGTCAAAAGACCTGGGTTTAAAATCGCTCTGCCAATTACATCATGTGTAATCTTAGGTCACCTGTAAGATGTACCTGTCTTGCTTTTTTCAAAGAACTTTTGTGAAGATTAAATGTAAACTCTGAGAAAACATTTTGTAAACGACAAAGCATTACAAAAAAAAAAGTCAATTCTTGCCTTAGAAGCAGTTCAAACCTGCAAAATGCCAATGACTTGGGCAATTTCAGTAGAAAGTTGTCTTCCAGCATTTTTTTAGATAAATGCCCATAGTAAAGCATAAATTCTTGTGAAATACTTGTTCTACACCTAACCATTATTTAAAAACATACAGGGAATCTATAATATATTAAATCCTATTCAGAAAATTAAGATCTGCAAAAGTCTCTTCGATCCTAGTGACTGAAAATGTGCATTTTCACTAGAGGACTCCAATAAAAACTACTGACTTTAAATAGATAGTTCTCCCCTATATGGTTAAGTACTAAAACATAAAATAATCTGATTATTACACACTACTAAATTTATTAAAGATTTGTTTCCCAGCAAAAAAGTACACAATTTAGTTTGGTTTTAGACAAAAGTACATCTATTTCTCACTTGTGCATGTGCACTCTGAATGCTTTATAGGGATTCCTCCCCTCCCACCATAACACAAGGACACTGTAGATGTATAAACACAACCCAAGAATATCACCAGGAACTTGGAAAAAAAGTCTTAACAATGCTGCACTGTTCTACAGTCCCTAAACATAAAGTATAAAAAGAAATGAGACTATCTATTACTCACTTGTCTGTAAGTCCAATTTAATAATAAAAGTACATTCATTCTATATTTTGTACACTCCATCTATGAAGTCATCACATTACAGAAAACACAAGTAAGAAGCAGATGCTAGCTGCATGGTTCCTATCTAGCATTCTTTAAACAGAAAACAAGCCTGCAAAAACCATTCAACTACTACTACTCATTAAAAAAAAAGAAAGGAAGAAACAACTCCAGGCAAATTAGAATAAAAGAATATCCTTAATCTGATAAAAAGGTATTTAAAACAAAACAAAAGCAAAAACTACAAATTGGGATGGAGTTTATGTTGGGGTAATGGAAAAGTTTTGGCAATGAATAATGGGGATGGAGGCACAATTTTGAGTATGTAACACCACTTAATTAAATATTCAAAAAAGGGAAAGGGGGAAATACTAGGTTGTGTATAAGGTACTACATATACACTCTCTCTCTTTCTCTTAGTTCACACTGTGTACAACACAATGTAAACCATGTGCTAAAATTAATAGCATAATTATAATAATATTGTGTCATGAATTGTAACAAAGGTACCACACTAGCAAAATGTTAATAGAGAAAATTATGTGTGTGAAAGGGGGTATAGGAGAACACTGCACTTCCTGTATGATGTTTCTGTAAGCTAACAATTGCTCTAATAAAAAAGTTTAAAATATATATATATATAGCTAATAAATTACTCAATGGTAACAACTGTGAATACTTTTCTCCTGAGTTTGGGAAAAAGACAAGGATGTTTTCTATGGCCACTTCTGTTCAACAATGTATTAGAGGTCCCGGTCAATGCAATAAGGCAAGAAAAAGATATAAAAAGTAAAAAGATTACAAGGGAAGAAATAAAACTGTTATTACACCAAGAGAATCTGAGTATATAGAAAACCCAAAGAAAGCTAAAATAAAGAATTAGGTTACTAGATATAAAGTCAATATTTTAAAAAATAAATTAATTTCCATATATTAGAAACAACAATCAGAAAATGAAATAAAAATACCTTTTACAATGGCATAAAAAATCAAATACTGGGAAATAATTAACAAAGGATGTTAAAGGTTTCTACACTGAAAACCTACAAAACACTGCTGACAAAAATTAAAGAACATCAAAATAAATGAAGGGATACACCATATTCACGTGTCAGCGTGTCCTAATCAAAATCCCAGGGTTTTGTGTGTTTTTGGTGGACTTACAAACTGATTCAACAATTCTTAAGGAAATACAAAGGACCTAAAATAGCTGAAACAATTTCAAAAGAAAAGCATGAAGCTGGAAGACTGACACTACCAGAGATCTAGATTTACTATAAAGTCACTATAATAAGACAATGTGGTGATGATACTAAGATTGACAAATAGACCAACGGCACAGAATAGAGAGCTAGAAGACTCACTAATAGGTCATCTGATTATGACAAAGGTACCAATCCAGCATAGCAGGAAAATGATGGGCTTTTTAATACTGGTACTTGGTCAAGTAAATATCCATATGACTTACTCTTACCCCTTATTCCATAAAGAAAAACTAATTTAAGATGGTTCATAACCCTAAAAGGAAAAGGAAAAGCAATCAAGCTTCTAGAATAAAACAAAGGAGACTGTCTTCATGAACTTGGGGTAAGCAAAGGATCTTAAACAGAATACAAAAACACTAACCATGGAAGAAAAGACTGATAATAACTTAAAACTTTAAAATCAAGAACCTCCATTTATCAAAAGACACAATTAAGAAAGTGAAAAAGCAAGCAATAGACTCGATGAAATTTCATTTGCAAAACATACACCTGACAAAGGACTTCTGTCCAGACTATAAAGGGCTCTTATAAATCAATAAGAAAAAGAAATAACTAATTTAAAAATTGGTCAAAGACATAAACAGGAACATCACAAAAGAGGATATCCAAATGCCCAATGAATATATGAAAAGGTGTTCAACATAACTGGTCATCAGGAAAACACAAATTAAAATCACAGTGAGACACCATATTCCCATTCCCATTAGAATGATTAAAAGTAAAAGGACTAAAACCAAATGTTGGCACTGGTAAGGATGTGGAGTAACTGGAATTTTCATATACTGCAGATTGGAAGTAAAAATTGGTACGGGTTTTTAGGTTCTAAAGAATTGGGGTAGCTGGTGGTGGATACCTGAAACTATCAAACTACAACCCAGAACCCATGAATGTCGAAGACAGTTGTATAAAAATGTAGCTTATGAGGGGTGACAAGGGGATTGGGAAAGCCATAAGGACCACACTCCACTTTGTCTAGTTTATGGATGGATGAGTAGAAAAATAGGGGAAGGAAACAAACAGACAAAGGTACCCAGTGTTCTTTTTTACTTCAATTGCTCTTTTTCACTCTAATTATTATTCTTGTTATTCTTGTGTGTGTGCTAATGAAGGTGTCAGGGATTGATTTGGGTGATGAATGTACAACTATGTAATGGTACTGTGAACAATCGAAAGTATGATTTGTTTTGTATGACTGCGTGGTATATGAATATATCTCAATAAAATGAAGATTAAAAAAAAAAAAAAAAAAAAAAAAGACATAATGCTGAGCAAAATAAGCCAGGCACAAAAAGAGAGATATTGTATGTTACCACTAATGTGAATTCTGTGAAAAATGTACAATGTTTTATACTGTAGAATGTAGGGGACCTAGAGATACCAATTAGTGGAGGGGGAATGATAATCTAATAAGAACAGATAAACTATGGAGGGTAATCTCAATGTTATGGGAATGCTCAGGAAGGATTATGTTTTGTAAACTTTCTTGGATATAGTAAGATCATGTTGGAAGCAATAGAGTTATTTTAGGTTTTTTTTTTCCTCTTATTCCTTTGTTTTTTTAGGGGTTGTTAATTTTCTTGGGGTATGGTAGGAACATGTTGGAAGCAATGTAGTTATTTTAGATTATTTGTTTTTCTTACTCCTCTGTTTGGACATGGTTTATTAATTTTCTTGGGGTATGGTAGGAACATATTGGAAGCAAAGTAGTTATTTTAGGTTATTTGTTTTCCTTAATCCATTGCTTTGTTTGAAATGTTGTGGGGTTTTTTTGGTTGTTTGCCTGTTTGTTTTTAATTTTTTGATAAACAAAGTTAAAAAATTGAAAAAAAATCAGTAGAAAAATGGGAGTAAAAACTAAATGACAAATAGGGTGGGATGGGGGGATGGTTTGGGTATTCTCTTTTCACTTTTATTTTTTATTCTGATTCTGATTCTTTCTAATGTAAGGAAAATGTTCAGAAATAGATTGTGGTGATGAACGCATAACTATATGATCATACTGTGAACAGTTGATTGTATACCATGGATGACTGTATGGTTTGTGAATATATTTCAATAAAACTGAATTAAAAAAAAAAAAAAATTGGTATGGGTATTTCGGGAAACAAGCAATTCCACTCATGGAAGAGGTATATTCCAAAAAGTAAATGCTTTGCTCACCAAAAGACATGGACATACAAAATATATAGTAGCTTTATTCATAATTGTCCCAAACTGGATACAACCCAAATGTCCATGAACAGGAAAACAGATAAAGAAATCGTAGCAAATCCATACAATGGAATACCACACAGCAATGGAAAAAGAAAAAAAAAATACTGTTACAGGCAACAAATGGATGAATAAAGTTACAATGTGGAAAGAATTTCAGATGGAAAGACAGCAGCATCATAAGTACTGGGAAAAACTGATAAAGAACCATTAACATCCAGATAATACTTTGGTTAAAGTTACTAATTCCAAGTGTAATAAAATAATTCTTCAAGCAACAAATAGGAAAAAAAATAAGTCATTCACAAGGAGAATATAAAAACATTGATGATATCAGAAATGCTAGTCTCCCTTAAGCAGGGAATCAGTTTTCAATTAAAGAAAAACTGTGGAAACAAATCACATGGACCCCCATAAAACTTTTGTTCATTTAGGTATAGTATTTAGGTATTTGTTGTACATCACTTCTTTTGGTGAATCTGCCTACTTAATCAAACTGAAATAATTTCTCATTTAAGACCAAAATGTGACCCCAATAACAAATGGCAGAATTCCTATGTTGTGTTTTCCTGACATATAGTATATAAGAAAAGGTATTTCTCTCTAAAAATCATTTTAAAACCAATCATAAAACAGAAATCTTTGTCAATAATTATGAAACATGTTTTGATAATAATGATAAATCATAAAGCATGGCTATACAGGAGACTATGGTTCATAAATTGTATTTGTTGATAATCATTTCAGATATAATTAACTTCTCCATTACAATATTCAAAGTCATAAAACAACAGGAAAAATATCTACACAATTCTGAGTGAGAAAATGGGTGACTCAAGATTATCATATATAGCCATTTTGATGTTTGAGTATACAAAAGCAACAGATAGACATTCTTAAACATGAAAGAACCTAAGAAACAAAGAATCCAAACCCCTTCCTAAAAAAACAAAACACAAAAAAAACTAACAATGAAATGAATCAAAAAGAACTAGAAGCAGCACTGAGCCTGGGCTAAGGCTAAACAACAGGGAAATCATTGCTATAGATCTGAAAGGAATAATAATGTAAGCAACAAAATTCAGGAGCAGAGCACAGAAAAGTCGGAGGAAGTTTAAAAGAAACAATTACCTCATTTTTCAGAGCAGGGATTCAGCTCATACGACCCAATGTCTGAACACAAGTTCAATGACTCAATTTAATCTCATTTTTGACCTTAGAAAGACCTTTTTTAGGAACGCATAGAGTAAAGAACAGTATCTAGGATTCTGCAGTTATTACTTTTTCTTTAGTTTCATTTTCTCATGTTCCAGTCAATTAAAATTAAAGTCTTATGCTTCAAAACTTGTCTGTATTAAACACATTTCATATGTTATCATATATTACATAATTTTTCCAATTTCACTTTAGTTTTCTTCTAACAAATTCAAATAAAAATAAACATTTTAATTACAAAAATGTTCTGTATAATCTCATCCTTAAAAAACTCATGCATTTTTCCAGTCATCCATCCAGTCTTCTACTAAATATATGCAAGGAATTATTCGGAATAATGTTTATCAATGTTAACACTGCTTATTTCTAAGGGGGTTAGGCTTTGAGTAATTCACTGCTTTATTCTTTTTACTTTTCTGCATTACTTCAATTTTAAAAAAGCATGTATTATATTTATAAACACAATAAAGTCATTATTAACCTTTTTTTTTTTTTTAAATCAGAAAAACAGCTGTTTGACCACTATAACTTTCTTTTTTCTCTAGAGTTCCCCCAGCTGGAGAGTCAGTCCAGGAAGAATATCTCTTAGCCTAGCAGAGAAAGTTCAGTATAGAAGTGCTGCCATATCACCAAGCACGTAAAACTTCAACAGAGGTTTTCTGGTTTTGAGTTTTTCCCCTTTGAGCTCAGCAATAACAAACTAAATACATTCTTCTATCATTAACAGGTGTACAGTATCTGCAAAACATTCCCCAAAGTCTCATACCTTTACAACAGGGTGTCCCACAGTAGATGCTTTTACTGCTCCTCGGCTACCTTCAGTTTCATAATGGGCTCGATGATGAGTTTTGGGTTGTACTTCTATTTTCAGTTCACACTGTCCAAAATGAGTTGGTAAAGGCCAGTCTAGTGGAGGCAATGAAGATGTGCTATAAACAAAACAGAAACATGCATTTTACCATACTAGTATTACCAAGCAGTGATACAAGTCTCTTCTTTGCAAGTACCAACATTTCTTCTGCTCATCTCTGAAGCAAAAGATTACAAAATAAAACTTCATGTAACAAGTTATAACACTGGATATGTGAATAATTAATAGATAATTTATTAATCTGAAGAATAAAATCTATTTTCTCTATTTTTTGTTTCCTATTTTCAAAAAGAACAAATTCTAACATTTTGTAGAACTGTAACTGCTTCTAAACTATGTGTACATAATTACAAAATCAATCAAAATAATAATAATTCAATTTTTAAAGCAAACATGCCCAACCCTGTGTTGTGTATCAGTCTCTCTCCACGTCTCTCTCTCTCTCTCTGTCTCATGGCCATGGCTCTCTCCCTGGTGCACATCTGTGGAAATGAGTCTAATGTATACACTTCCTCTCCATTACTCTGAAGTACTGCTTATATTAAGCAGTATATTGCAATTTGAAATAAAAATTTGATTTCAGTACATATTGGACCGAAAAAACAAAACCACTGCAGCTTCTTTAGATGTCAGGTTTGTTTACTTGATCAATAAGAAAATTTAAACAGTTTAAAGGTCTAAAAGTTCATTTAGATACATTAACAACAAAAATATGTAACAAGAAAATAGAAAAAAACTGTGTCTACAGGTCAAAGGACCTGATGATCTGTATAAAAAATAGTAACATCATCTTAAGGATTGATGAAATGGTCCCTTCTACCTCTGAAATGCTATCATTCGTACTGTAAATTTTCTAAATTATTTCATTGTGTCCTTGCATGTCTTCAGCCTAGTTTTAGTCCTCTTACTATGAAGCTCAAAGATATTTATTCTTATTCGTCTGAAACAACTAAACTTCATCAACTCTCTGCTAGTTCTGCACTTTTTCTGTAAGCTTAAGCAAACCCCTAGAGAGTTTAAGATAATTTTCAGAAGTCGAGTAATGGGCTCAAAGGTGTCTTTAATACCATAATTCTACATTCTATTTTTCTAAAGATCAGGATCCAGAAATAAACCTTAATTTCAATGAAAGAGCATAAGAAGTCCCCAGACACAACTCCATGCGAGAATTAAATATAAGATAAAAGTTGTCTTTTCCATATCAAAGACTAGATTGATTCTATAATACTGCATCAACTGATACATTTGGACAATAAAATTGTTACACTATTTTTCACTCCTTATAAGCCAAAATAAATTTTAGCTCAACTTAAGATTCAAATATGTTTTGAAAAAATAACCTTATAGAAATACACATGAAAGTAAGATTTTTCTTTATTTTTAATTATTTTAGAACAATAGGCTTTCAAATATAACCCAAAATCCAAAAGACGTAAAGAAAAAGATAAATCTGAATATAAAAAAATTTAAAAATTTCTCTACAAGAAGTCATAAACTTAAAAGTCAAACAACAAAAAAAAAACTAACAAAAAAAATACTTGCCAGATATGAAAAGGCAAATTTCCTTCATACTCTGATCTCTTAAAAAATATGAAAAGCCTATTCCCAATTTCTTTTATTAGTAATTTATTTCATACTATAGGCCATCTTTTATAAGCTTTTCAAAATAAGAAAATTTCAGCTAGGGATCTGTAAGTATAATTTTTTTATTATCTATAATTCATTATTTATCTACACTTTTAAAATTCTAACTAGTCTTTCTAAAGACACTTTTAATACTCAAAGGATAATACAGAGTTTAAGCTATCTGTCTAGAAGATATTGCAAAAAAAATAAAAAGGAGAAAGGAAGAAATGGTTAAGCCATTATATACAGATAATAGAGTTACATTCCACTAATAACCCATAACCACAAAAAAAGACCAATAGCCATTTCCATTAACTCACCGAAATATGGGGGTGTGGCCAGGCTTTGGTTTGCTCCAGGGAAAGGGTGAAGGAACTGAAAGAAATTGGTCACTAGATGAATCTTTCTTTAAAGGATACTGAGATCCAAGACCATCATCTACTGAAGGATCCCGGGACGGCGATAAACTCCCTTGGTCATCTGAACAGAGCTCTAATTTTCCAGGTAGTATGGCAGCTTGGTCTTCAGAAGTCTTCCTTGTTTTCAGAGGGATATCAGTCTCTGCACAGTACTGAAATGGAAAAAGTGCAGGGCCAAGACCTGATCCACCCTGGACAGAAGCATTGAGCCAGGTGTCTTCTGTTACACTTCCCCTGGGGGAATGCCCAGGAGAAGGAACTGGTGAGTGACGGGGTGACAGGGAGCCAGCATAACAAACCTCAGCACTGGAGTGCCGACGTTTCCCACAGGGGGAAGTAGGCCTCGAGGAGGGTCCTGAGGCTGGCCTGGGGCTCAGCCAGTTCTCATCAGTGATACTGGACCTAGGAGAGTGGCAAGGAGACTGCCTGGGTGACAAGGAATGCCCAAGTCCATACTGTTGATGCCAGGACTCTTCTCCTAGGCAACCTCCTGGAGAGCCACCAGGAGAAGTCAGAGGGGATCCAAGAGTAAATCGGGCAGCAGCTTCATTCAACTCTGAGTCCACATCATCATAAATGTGTGAAAGAGACTCACAAGAAGATGCATCTGAGAACCAGCTCCTAGAAGAGATGCTGCTGGCAGGACTAGGACTAAGGGAAGATTCCCGGTAGGATGGTTCAAGGGGAAGATAAAGATGATCTCTAGAAGGCCTTTCCAAATATTCCCTTTCTGGGTCATTTACGTGTAGATCATCTTCACGAACATCTATTTCTTGATGACAGTTAGGAGAGATGGATGTAATCTGAATACTTGGGCACTCAAAAGGCTTTGGACAACTTAATGGGCTGTACTTAGACTCAGGAATCTCACAAGCTCCTTCATAGTTTCTGTGACCTTGGAGCTGAAATGATGGTGACAAAACAGAAGAGTGAGACGGTAATCCATGATGTGGTAAGCAAAGCGGTGAGTTTAAAGTAGATGGAGGTGGATCTACATTAAAGATGTAAATGGATGCACAATCATCTGGCTCAAGATCTATGGGGGAGGGAAGGTGGGAAGCAAAAAAAAAAAAAAAAAATCAACAAATAAGAAATTAGAAAATCTGAATGTATAAATTACTAGATGAAAAAGCAATCATATTGAAATAATCTCGAGAGAAAAAAGTGGGACACACAATACACATCATGAGCTCCACTAAAGAGTTGGTATATATATTTTTAATTTTAATGCATTTGGTTATTTCTGCAGATATATGTAATTATTACATCTTTTTAAACATAATTATTACATGCAATTATTTTTCTCCCCTTTATTTCTACATTTTCTAAAATGAGAATCAGGAAACATAAACTGAAAACAAATATTTTTATAAAATAAATAATCAACCTATAATTCTAAAACAAGTTCAGGAAATTATAGAGTGATACAATCATCTAAGTTCAGCCTCACCTGGGGGCCTGTAGATTAAAATGTAGGAAAGGAAAAAACATAGTTTTTCAAAAGCCATTTTAGTATTTTAGTATACGGATACACACTAAGTTTATTAATGAAAAGAATTACTGACTCACACTCAGGAGACCCAGAATTGAGTCTACCTCTGAAATTATGAGATCTTAGTTATGTCCTTTAACTTCTCTAGGTCTCTGTTTCCTTGCAACAAAATTCAGAACTTCTCTTTTCTTTAAGGAAACTTTTATGATTAACAGTGACACCTTTATCCTTCTCATTCATACCACCAAGTATTCGTATCTTTGGTTAAAGCAGACCAGGTTACAAAAACCAGATGATCTCACAGGATCCTTTATTTCAATTAGAAAATAAAAATATATCAGGGATTTTAACTTTTGATTGATCATTAAAGTAATCCTCATAAGCTCAGAACTTTTAACATTTACCTCTTGATGACATATTTAACATAAAGAAGACCTGCCAGATTACCTACTAAGAGTGATCACAGAGATAAACTTCACTTTTAGCAAGAAGTGATTACTTTCTGTTTCCAGAGGCAGAAGTACAAAGCACCCATACTTCTTCCAGGAAATCATCATAGGGAGACCAAAGACAAAATGAAAACTGTTGACAGATTTAACAGAGAGAACAAACCTTTGGCCTCTTCTCAAAGTACTCAAGGAGATCCCACTGTTCATGACATTATAACTCCTGAAAAATATGCACCTCTTTAGATTCCAGGGTTGCTATCATTAGCTGGAGTCCTTTAATTTAACTATCTCCATTAGGGCTAGATTTTGGAACTTTTAAGATGCTCTGTGATTAGTGAACATATTCACTACAGAGTTTCCATAGGTTAAAACAACAAAACCAAACAAAAACTCCTAGGCTTAAACACTTGCTCTGCCATTCCCTAGTTGTGTGAACTTGGACAAATTAATTAACCTGCTCAAATCTGTTTCCTGGTCTAAAAAACGGCAGGAGGTGGGGAGAGTATCACCAAATACAGAGGACAATTTTAAGACAAGAAACCTAACATAATGACTAATATTTAGCAACAACACAATATATGTGAATTCTCTTCTCTTTTCCCTTTTAAAATTTAAGACAGGCACATTATATTTTATATCTTTTTAACTCTGAAATATTTCCTAATAAATTGAAATACCTTTTTAAGTAAACCACTCTTTTCTTACTACTCCACTAACTGAACTAGGAGACACAGGAAGCCAGAGGCCCAAAGAAGAAAATCTGTATTTGTCTGGGGTAAAAAGCTGAAGGGAAAGCTATTAAAATTTAACGACAAAAAAAGGGGACGGTTAGGGAAAATGAGGAATGACTGCTAATGGGTATTGGGTTTCTACTTGGGGTGACAGAAATGTTTTAAAATTGACTGTAGTGATGGTTGCACAATGCTGTGAATATACCAAATACCACTTAATTGTACACTTTAAATAAGTGAATTATGTATGTGAATTATATCTCAATGAAGCTGTTATTTAAAAAATAAATAAAGGACAGAATGGCAGAGAAAACATCATTTACAACAGCAACAAAGATTAAATAAATGTAACGAGAAAAGTACAAAACCTATAGGTGAAAACTTTAAAACACTCCTGAAAGACACAAAAGTAGATGTGAACAAATGGAAAGACATCTACTCTTCTTAGACAGGATGACTCATTATTAGGAAGATCCCAGTTCTCCCTAAATTGATTTATAAATTACATGTAATCCAAACAAAAATGCCAACAAGCTAACACGGTGAATCTTGTGGTGGACGATGACTATGATTAACTGTACAAATATAAAAAGCTCTTTCATGAACCAGAACAAATGTATGACACTACTATAAGGAGTCAATCATAGAGGGATATAGGGAGGAAAATGTACCTGTTGCAAACTATGGACTATAGTTAATAGTAATATTTTAGCATTCTTTCCTCAACAGTAACAAATATACCACACCAATACTAGGGGTCAATAATGGGGGGGGGGGGGGGTGTATGGGATGTTTTGAGTTTTCTTTTTTATTTATTTTGCTGGAGTAATGAAAATGTTCTAAAATTGATTGTGGAGACATGCACAACTATGTAATGATACTGTGAACAATGATTGTACACTTTGGATGGGTTGTGTGGTGAGTGAATATAACTCAATAAATTTGTGTTTAAGAAACAGAAAAAAAAAAAAAAGAGATCAAGACATTCCCAGATAAACAAAAGCTGAGGGACTTGTCACCACTACACCAGCCCTATAAGAGATGATAAAGAGAGTTTTGCAGGATGAAAGGAAAGGACACTAGATAACAGATCCAAGCCACAGGAAGAAATAACATAAGATTCACAATAAGGGAATATATAAAGGTACCAATCCATTATTTGCTTTGTAACTCCACTTTTTACTTCCTACAGGATTTAAAAGGCAAATGCATAAAATGTAACGAGAAATCAGGAGTTTGGGACTCTCAATGTACAAACACGTAATGTGTGACAAGAACTACATAAAGGTGTGGGGACAGAAGGGTAAAAGAACATAGTTTGTGTATACTGTTGAAATTAAGTTGGTATCAAAGCAAACAAGACTGTAACAGATTTAGAATGTCAAATTTAAGGCCCATGGTAACTACAAAATAAATCAGAGAATATGGCAAGCTCTTAAGAAACAGAAATTAGAGCACAGGTTGCCAGAGGCAAGAGGCAGGGAGAATGGGGAATTAATGCATAGTGGTGTAAGGTTTCTATATGGGGAGCTGGGAAATTTTTAGTAATGGAAGGTGGTGAGGGTACTGCAATATTGTGAATGTGATTAATCCTATTGAATGGTATGCTTAGGAGTGGTTGAGATGGAAAAGCTTATGTTGTATATAAAAAGAAAGAACAATTAAAGAAACAATGACAACTGGCAATACATGATCCTGGATGGGATCTAGCAAGGGAGAAGAAGCTCAAAGGGACATTATTGGTACATACGAAAAAATTGGAATATAGACTATAAGCTTTATATCAATGTTAAACTGCCTGAACTTGATAATTATACTTCAGATGATTACATAAGGAAATATCCTTGTTCTTAGGAAATGGCAGTATTAAGTGCTCAAGGAGCAGGATATATACAGCCTACAGTCAACTGTTCAGAAAATGGATTGATAAACACACAGAAATATAAATAGATGAATAGAGTGATATGGAAAATGTGGCAAAAAATTAAAATTGATGGATCTGGGTATGTGGGGGAGGTGGGTAGGGGTATGTTGGAGGTCTCTGTATGGGGTTTACATTATTTTTGTAATTATCCTGTAAACTATTTAAAAATAAAAAGTTAAAAAAATACCAATATGCTATTTTCTGAAGTTAGACAAATTAATACTAAAGTTCTTATGGAAAAACAAACATGCAAGAATAGCCAGAAAATAATGAAAATGAAAAACTACAAGGGAGGACTAGCCCTACCAGACATTTACCCAAGTGCATGTAGAAATTACATATATTGATAAAGGTAGCATCTCAAATCACTTGGGTAAAGATAGGTATTTTCATAAACGGTGATGGGACTACAGAGTGGCCACTTTGAAAAAGATAAAATTAGATTCATTCTTCAAACCATATATAAGAATAAACTCAAATGGATTAGGGATGTAAATATAAAAAATGAAACCACACCAGTACTAGAAGAAGACAGGTGAATTATTCTTTAACCACAGGAAAGAAAGGTTTTCTATTACTCAAAATCCAGAGGCAATAAAAGAAAAAATTGATAAATAAGACTACATAAAAAGTTTGCATGGCAAAAAAAAAAAAAAAAAAAGTCAAAGGAAAACATACTAGGAGAAAATATTTATAAAACATATCATATAATATCCCTAATATATGAAGAACTCTTAAAATTGAGGGATAAAGGTAGCACTGATGATCTCTTTATATGCAGTTTTCTGCCTTCTCTTGAATTGCTCTCCAAGGATAAATTCCTAAGGGTGGGTTTATTAGATCATAGGGCACATCCATTTTTAGCATCCTACTATTGTGAGACATTTGTTTCAAAAGACTAGCTCCAATTTGCAATGTACACTGGAGGTACAGTAGTCTCAATTTCACTGCAGCCCCTCCAACCAGGATGTTATTTTTATATTTAGTCTAATTTAGGGGTAAAATGATTCCGAATGAAATATAATGCTTCAGACAGCAAAGCACAGAAAACCCAACTCAAAGTAGCTAACAAATAAGAGGAGGGTGGTTTTTTAATCTAACATAACAAGAGGTCCAAAGGTAGAACCAAAATTGGTTATTTCACCAACTCGACAATGCCATCAAGGAGTCAGTTTCTTTCTATTTTCCTCTCTGGCCATTTTGGTGATGCTAATTTTGTGCTGTTCACTTTTTAACCATATATGACTATTCTGTCCTAAACTGGAAGCAATTTGATGACCCCATTCATTTAACAAATATTTTGCATACCTACTACGCAAAATAGCTACACACAAGTTCTAGATAATAAAAACACAACAGTAAACAAAACAAAGACCCAACCCTCATGGAGCTTATATTCTAGTAGCATACGTCACTTAGTAATATTTGCCATAAGGAAAAATGTAATGGGGTAACGAAGACAGAGTGAGACTGAGAGGATATGTTAAGATAGGGAGGTAAGAAAGGTCACTGATACAGCGTGAGGAACTAAGCAATGCAGAAATCTAGGGAGAGAACACTGCAGGGAGGGTAAATAACAAGTGCAAGGCACTGAGCAGAGAGTGTTCTTGGGGTGTATGAGAAAAAGCAGGAAGGCCAATGGGATTAGAACAAAGTGAGCTGCAGAATAATAAGGGCTGGAGAAGGAATAGGGGGGAAGGAACAAGCTGGGAAACAGAGGGGACAATCAAACTCCTATAAACAGGAGAACTCCAAAACAACTAACAAGCAAAAGCCCAGGACAAGACAGAGACCCAAAAAGAAAGGGAAAACCCTGCACACTGCATTTGCCTTGTGCAGACCTTCCTGATAGGAGGGCTCAAGAAAATCCGTTTTATTGCCAGCTGGTTACAAAATCAATAAACAGAAATATCAGGGAATAAATCCCAGAGTTAATATTTAAAAACATTAAAATGTACAGTATGCAACAAAGGAGTACAGACAAAGTAACAGGAAATGATGGCCCATCCAAAGGAAGAGGATAAAAATCCAGAAAACATCAACAAAGATAAGAACGTGGACATAGCAAACAAGGCCTTAAAAATAAATCTTAAGGTCTTTTCTGTAATTATCATTACTGTCTGTGTTTATTTCATTGTGGATAGAGAATGTTGCATAGTCCATTAAAACAAAACAAAACAAAAAAAAAAAAAAAAGAAATCTTAAAAATGCTCAAGAAGATGAAGCAAAGTACAGAGAAAGAACTAAAGGATATCAGGAAAACAATGAATGCACAATAGGAGAGTTTAAGTAAAGAGACAGAAAATTTAAAAAGTAATCAAACAGGACTACTGCAGTTGAAGAACACAATAATTGAAATGACAAAATGTCCAGGAGGTTGTCAAAGGCAGACTGGAGCTGGCAGAAAAAACAATCAGTGAACTCAGAGACAAGACATTGGAAATAAGTCAGGCTGAGGAGAAAAAGAAAGAAAATAATTATTAAAAATGAAAATAGCCTAAGACACCTCTGGGACACCACTGAGCACACCAATATACGCATTATGTGAGTTCAAGGAGAAGAAAGAGAAACAATGACAGAGAACTTCCCAAACGTAGCAAAAGACGTGAATATGCACATCCAAGAAGCTCAAAGAAAACACCAAACAGGAGAAACATGAAGAAAAATACATCACAGACTGATCACACTATCTAATGCAAAGGACAAGGAGAGAGTTCTGAAAGCTGTAAGAGAAAAGCACCTCTTACACAGAAGGGAGTCCTAATTAGTTTTGAGTGCCGATTTCTCATCAGAAACGATGGAGGCAAGAAGGCAGTGAGTTGAAATACTTAAAGTGCTGAAAGACAACAATTGCTAGCCAATAATTTCATATCAAGAAAGACTTTCAAAAATGAAGGAGAGCACTTTTTCGTGGTGCCTTGGAGGCAGTCAGCTGCCTCAGCATGAAGCTGAACACCCCCTTCCCAGCCACTAGCTGCCAGAAGCTATATAACTACTAATACATCTGCACCCACAAGACTGTATTAAAGAATAGGGCATTTGGGGGGGGGGGGCATAATATATGCAAACTGGCACACTACCCAAAGCAATTCGTAGATTCCATGTAATCCCAATCAAAATTCCAACAACCTTCTTTGCAGAAATGGAAAAGAACATCATCAAATTTATTTGGAAGGATAAGGGGCCCCAAATAGCAAAAGCCATCTTGAAAGAGAAGAATGAAGTTGGTGGACTCACACTTAGCAATCTTAAAACTTATTACAAAGCCACAGTAATCAAAACGGCATGGTACTGGCCCAAGAACAGACATATAAACCAACAGAATGGAACTGAGAGCTCAGAAATCAACCCTGCATTTATGTCCAACAGATTTTTAACAAGAAGGCAAAGACCACTTGATTGCGAAAGAATAGTCTCTTCAACAAATGGTGCTTTGTTGCAAATTTGCAAAAACAGAAAGGAGGACTCCTCATATCTTAAAGAAAAACCAACTCAAAATGTATTAAAGATCTAAATATAACAGCTAAAACTATCAAACTCCTAGGAAGAAAACATAGGGAAGCATCTTTAGGACCCTGTGTTAGGCAATGGTTTCTTAAGACTTTATACCTAAAGCACAAGCAACAACAACAAAAAAACTGGATAAACAGGACCTCATCAAAACTTAAAAACTTTCGTTCCTCAAAGGACTTTATCAAGAAAGTAAAACGACAACATACACAATGGGAGAAAATATTTGGAAACCACATATCCAATATATGTAAACATAATATCCAATATATGTAAACAAATCCTTCAACTTAACAAAAAGTCAACCCAATTTTAAAAATGGGTCAAAGGACTGACCTTGGAGAGCCAGAGGACCTCTCTGGGAGGGAGGGGGAGCCCAGAGGACCGAGGGCTGTCTCTGGCCGATGGGTGAAACTGAAGACTGACCCTGAAGGGGGTCTTTCTGTCCCTTTTTCGGCTCAGTGGAGAAAGCCTCAGCCATTTTCAATTCCCAGTGCTCTGACCCAGACAAGGGTGGAGACAGCAGAGCCAGAGTCTATTCAAATGCTAATGACCTCTCCCTAGTGGGTATCTCTTCCCTAAGAGGAAAGAGGCAGTGCCAAGCTCTACTGCCCGCCTTCTATTCAGAACCAGACCCCAGAGCCTGGGGGAAAACAGCCATGCACCATACCTCCTTATACCAGTCTGGAGTTACAGGCTGACAGGCGCCACCTGCTGGGCAGAAAAGCACAGTGACTTGAGGCTTCACAGGATGCATCAATCTTCTAAGACACATCCTCAGGGAGACCTAAAACCACTGCCTCCTTCCAAGACCTGAGCCCGTTCTGGTCTAGGAAAACCTGATTGGGGTAACCAAGGAGGCCAGATGCCTAGACAACAGAAAACTACAACCTACACTAGGAAGGGTGAAGTTATGGCCCAGTCAAAGGAACAAACTTATACCTCAACTGAGATACAGGAATTTAAACAACTAGTGCTGGATCAATTCAGAAAAGTTTAGGGAAGATGTGGCAAAAGAGATGAATCATATAATGAAAACACTGGGCGTACATAAGTAGAAACTGAAAGTTCGAAAAAAACAACTGGCAGGATCTATGGAAATGAAAGGCACAACACCAAAGATGAAGAACACAATGGAGACATACAACAGCAGATCTCAAGAGGCAGAAGAAAACACTCAGGAACTGGAGAACAAGGCATCTGAAAGCCTACACACAAAAGAACAAATAGAGAAAAGAATGGAAAAATATGAGCAACATCTCAGGGAACTTAAGGACAAAATGAAATGCAGGAATGTATGTGTCATGGTGTCCCAGAAGGAGGAGAGAAGGGAAAGGGGGCAGAAGCAATAATAGAGGAAATAATCAATGAAAATTTCCCATCTCTTATGAAAGACATAAAATTATGGATCCAAGAAGTACCGCATACCCCAAACAGAATAGATCTGAATAGGCTTACACCAAGATACTTAATAATCAGATTATCAAACATCAAAGATAAAAAGAGAATCCTGAAAGCAGCAAGAGAAAAGCCATCCATCACATACCAAGGAAGCTTGATAAGACTATGTGTGGATTTCTCAGTAGAAACCACAGAGGCAAGAAGGAAGTGGGGTGATATATTTAAGATACTGAAAGAGAAAAACCACTGACCAAGAATCCTATATCCAGCAAAACTGTCCTTCAAATATGAGGGAGAGCTTAAAATATTATCTGACAAACAGACAGTGATGGAGTTTGTGAACAAGATGCCTGCTCTACAGGAAACACTAAAGGGAGCACTACAGACAGAAAGCGAAACACAGGAGTGAGAGGTTTGGAAAACAATTTTGGGAGATAGTAGTACAGCAATGTAAGTACACTGAACAAAGATGACTGTGAGTATGGTTGAAAGCGGAAGGTTAGGAGCATGTGGGACACCAGAAGGAAAAAGGAAAGATAAAGACTGGGACTGTATAACTCAGTGAAACCTGGGGTGCTCAACGATTGTGATAAAATGTACAAATGTGTTTTTACATGAAGTAGAACAAATGAATGTCAACACTGCAAGATGTTAAAAATGGTGTGGGATTGGGGGAAAAATACAATCAATGCAAACCAGAGACTATAGTTAACAGAAACATTGTATTATGCTTCCTTTAATATAACATAGGCAATATACCAAAGCTAAATGCATATAGGCGGTGGGGGGGGGGGGCCTAAAGGAAGGGTATGGGACTCTTGGCATTCGTGATGTTGTCTGACTCCTTTTTGTACTTTAGTTTAATGCTATCTTCCTTTTTTTTGCTTCCTAGCTGTCATGTTTTGTTTTTGTTTTTTTCCTCTCTTTCTTTTTTTCTTTTTCTTCTGTCTCTCTACCTTCTTTGACTCTTCCTCCTCCTTTGCGGAAGAGGAGGAGATGTCCTTATACAGATAGAGGCAATGGTGGTGAATACATAAATACGTGACTAGACAGGGAACCATCGATTATTAACTTAGGATAGAATGTACGGTGTGTTAACAAAACCATCTTAAAAAAAATGGGTTGATGAAGAAACCTTGAGGGCACTATACTGAGTGAAATAAGACAGACACATAAGGACAAATACTGCAGGGTCTCACTGATATGACCTAATCATAATATGTAAACTCATAGACATGAAACGTAAGTTATCAGGATATAGAACAAGGCTAAAGATTGAGGAGCGGTTGCTTATTATGAGGTGAACTTAAATGTTTGGAAACGGACAGAGGTGATGGTAGCACATTGTGAGAATAACTAACAGTGCTAAATGGTGTGTGAAGGTGGTGGAAAAGGTAAGCTCAGAGTCACATATGTCATCAGAAGGAAAGTTGGAGGTTAAAAGATGGGAATGTATAAAACAGTGAATCTTACGGTGGACAATGCCCGACTGACTGCACAAATATTAGAAATCTCTCTCATGAACTAGAACAACTGCATGACACTACAACTAGAAGTTAATAATAGAAGGGCATATAGGAAAAATATATATACCTATCGCAAACTATATAGTACAGTTAGTAGTATTTTAACATTCTTTCATTGACAGTAACAAATGTACTATACCAATACTATGAATCAATAATGGAGGGGGGGTGATTAGGAGTATGGGAGGAGTTTTGTGTGTCTTTATTTCTTTTCTGGAGTAATGAAAACATTCTAAAAATTGAAAAAAAATTAACTAGTGATGGATGCACAGCTGTATGATGGTATCATGGGCAACTGATAGTACACTTTGGATCTTTGGATAATTGTATGGCATGTGAACAATCTCAATTAAAAAAAAAAATCTAGAATATAGGCTACCAGGCAACAGGGTGGGGATAATGGGCAGTTAATGCTTAAATTGTAGAGTTTATATTTGGGTTGACTGTAAAGTTTTTGAAATGGATGGTGTGATAGTAGCACAACACTGTGAACATAATTAACAGCACTGAATTATATATTTGAATGTGGTAAAAGGGGAAATTTTAGGTTGTATATATGTTACTGGAATAAAAAATAAAAGAAAAATGGAAAAAAAATGGGTCAAAGCCTTGAATAGACGTCTCTCTAAAGAAGACATACAAATAGCCAGCAAGTACATGAAAAGATGCTCAACATCATCAGCTATCAAGAAAATGCAAATCAAAACCACAATGAGATACCATTTCATACCCATTAGAATGGCTACTATTAAAAAAATGGATAATAACAAGTGTTGCAGAGGATACAGAGAAATAGGAACACTCATTCATTGCTGGTAGCAAGGTAAAACGGTGCAGTTTCTGGGGAAGACAGTTCGGAAGTTTCTCAGAAAGCTAAGTATAGAACTACCATATAACCCAGCAATCACACTACTAGGTATATACCTAAAAGAACTGAAAGCAAGGACTTGAACAGATATTTTCACATAGATTTTCATAGTGGCATTATTCACAACTGTCAAAAGATGGAAGCAACCCAAGTGTCCATCAACTGATGAATGGATAAATAAAATGTGGTAATATTTTACTCAGCCATAAAAAAAGAATGAAGTCCTGTTACATGTGATGACACGGATGAAACGAAGACATCATGTTGAGTGAAATAAGCCAGACACAAAAGGACAAATTTTGTATGAGCTTACCAATTCGAAACAATTAGAATAAGCAAACTCAGAGTCAAAATCTAGAATATAGGTTACTGGGAGATGAGGTGGGGATAAGGAATGTCAAGTTAAGGAGTAAAATGTACAGCGTTCCTATTTGAATGATGGAAATGTTTTGGTAATGGATGCTGGTATTGGTAGCAAAATATTGTGAATGCAATTAACAGCACTGAAATATATATTTGAATGTGATTAAAGGGGGTAATGTTAGATTGATAACAGATATAACAGATTAAAAATTTTTTTAGAAAAATCCATGGAACTGCTCTACACAAACAGTGGACCCTAAGTTAAACCACAGACTTTAATCATAAAATTACAAAATTGTTAAAATGTGCTATCATCAGTTATAACAAATGTTCCACACCAATGCAAGTTATAACAAATGTTCCACACCAATGCAAGGTGTTGGTGTTGGGGTGATATATGGGAATTGTGTATTTTATGCATAATCTGTAAACCCACAAATTCTCTTATACAGAATAAATAAATAAATTAATTAATTAAAAAGAAGTGATAGTAGTCAGATTCTGGATTAAGGTAGAGCTGACAGAACTCACTGATGGGTTGGCAGTGTGTCAGAGTGGAGTCAAAGATGACACTAAGGTTTTAGGCCTGAACTATTGTAACAACATTTCTAATTACCAAAATGAAGAAGAAAGTGAGAGCTTTGAAAGATATTAAATACAAAACTCTACTTTGCAAATATTAAATGACATGCCAATAAGTTATTCAGATGGAGCTATGAAATAGTTGTATACAAAAGGTCAGGTTGGTTATGCAAAACTTGGGAGTCAACATATAGAGGATATTTAAAACCCTAAGACTACAAGAGATCCCTAGGGTTTGAATGTAGCTAGAGAGCAGACAACTGAACCATGGGAGACTTCCAAGTTTAAGGGCCAGGGACATAAAGAAGAATAAGTAAAAGATAGAGAAAGAGAAGGAACCATCAGTGAAATGGAAGAACAACAAAAAAGTGTGGCATCCCAGAAGTCAAGCAAAGAAGGTGATTATTCATTCAACAACTATCCGGAATGTGATCACTATTTTCTAGGAACTGTTCTAAATGCCAGGTATATGAAGAGTAATAAGTCTCATGGTCCCTGCCCTCATGAAGCAGGTAAGTCTCAGAGGAGACTGACCCCTTCCAGAATTATAACTCGCAAGTACTTCTAAATGGTAGAAAAGAAATTAAAAGAGGAAATCTATTTTTCAGGGAGTATGGGGATGGCCTTTCTGAGGAGAAAGCATGTAAAGTAAAACCTGAAAGATGAATGGGAACCAGCAAGCAAAGAATGAAGAGGAGAGGGTAGATCACATGGGCAGAGAAGGTGATGGTTTTGACAGAGGGGAATAGCATAAACTAATCCGATAAAACCTTGACTTCTTTGAGGAAGTGAAAGGAAAAATGGGGCTGGAGTTAACAACTGAAAGGAGCTGAAAGAAGCAAGATCTAGAAGGCCCACAATGAAGAGCTTGAATTTTATTCAAAGGATATCGGAAACCATCTAAGAGTTTTATATAGCGGAATGACATGATCTCTACTATATTTGAAGATAACTTTGACTGCTATTTATCAGGTACCTAGCAAGTCACTGGGATTTAATAGGTCTATAATAAATATTTGTTAAAGTTATAGGAATTATTTCCCCTTACAGAATCCATACTACTTCCTAAGTATGTCAGCAAAATCTTTAATTAGGAATTCAGAACGTGTATTCTCTTGGCAGTGCTACCAGCGTGGCTGATTAGGATGACAGCCAAGAACTTTCTAAGATTTAGCTGACAATGTCACCTATCCAAAAGATGGTTGAGCAGATAGAATTAAAATAATTAACTGAACATACAAAATATATAACATAAATGCTTATGTTTAACTCACAGGAATTTTCCCTGGGCCCTCATTCAGAACCTCTATACTCAATTTTAGATCCCATAATAGTATGTGCTCATCTGTCAACATATTAGACGTAAGAAATCAGAATGGAGAGAAGACAGCTGCAAAGAAAAGAAAAAAGAATAGGAAAAACGAGGCAAACAGGAAAAAGGCATAGCACTTTAGAATTAACCAGAACACTGTTCTCTAAGAAGTCCATCTAATTGTACTGTTTCTTTAAAAACTGCATTTCTCCTTTAAAATATATACATTATAAATTTAGCCCATGCTTATTATATCATTAATACCACAGTCTTCTAGAACTGACCAGAGCAGGTAGATTTCATTTTTTGGATTCCACTCACAAAAAGCAATTTAAAATGAAAGATTCAAAAAGTCACCCATGGAAGACATGGAGAACATACAGTCTCATCCAAATGTAATTATTATACCAATGCCATTTCAGCGGTTGACTGATGTTGAAAACTGCATCTCCACCCCCAAATAAAATGAGGGTATTTAGATGAAGCAAATGCTTTGCACAACAGAACCATGTCTTAAAGTATTGCAGAGATTTAAATGCAAAGTTTGGGGTGTGCTGCTTCATCTTTTCCCAAAGTATCACCAAAGTCCAAGTTCTGGAAATACATGAGCAGCTATTACAATCTCACTATGATAAATGGTGAAAGGTCCAGGTTTCCAGCTCTTGAATCCTAAAATTCTTGGTACTTCAGAAATTTGACCATCCAAGAATTACTTGGCCGATGCTCATTCAGCCACCAGGGGGGCCCAAGCAAGCACGCAGTAATTCTGGGCAACAAAAGTTGCAGATGAATATTTTTACTTACATCATAAATCAGAAGTTGGCAAGCAAAGACTATGGGCCAAATTTGGCCCACCACCTGCTTTTGTACAGCCTATGAGGTAAGAATGGTTTTACACTTTTAAATGGTTAAAAAAAAAAAAAAAAAGCTGAAATAAGAACACTGTTTTTCATGACATGAGATTTGGATTCTGGTGTCCATAAATAAAGTTTTATTGGAACACAGCCATGCTCAATGATCTATGTTCTGTCTACAGTTACTTTCACACTACTAGGGCAGAGTTGAGTAATTAAGACAAAGACTATATGCAGTGCTTTTATTACTTTGCACTGCTACTTGTTGCAATAACAAATTGTAGTGATGCAGTTCTAATAACAGTATTTCAAGTGCAATGCATATTGACATCTGCAAAGTTTTTTTTTTATTACCAGTGCATACCCATCAGGTCAAAATAGGCTTTAAATATCATGCTTGTAAGACACAGTGGAAGGTAGATAGTTTTATCAAATTATATGTCAAAGCACTTCACCATGTAATGAGATATGGCTGTGCTATACATTAACATAATCAGAGTAAGCACTCATCACAATACTTTCAACTCGTAGGAAAATCAGAAATTCTAAAATGGAACATTCTATGGCAGCAGGATTTTCTTAATAAAAATTAAAAATTTAACGAGGCTTCAACCAAACTAAGTCTCTGAATGTCTCATCTGTTAGGCTAAGCAAGGAAAACCATTTATAAACGGTGAATTACTTAATTGTGTTTGATTACAGCAACGTGTCCAAAGAAAATAAAGCTGTATAAAACAGCCTTTCAGAAAGAACAGTTGGTCAAAGAGCTGAGGACACTGGAAGTAATATCCTTAGGCAATTAAAAAACAAAACAAATGATTTAGAGTTGTTTCCCTTGGCTCTTAATGAGTCAACAGATGTTACTGACACTGCTCAATTTTTATGATTTACTTGAAGAATCAAAGAAGCTTAATTACCCTCTATGAATAGACTGCATGGAACAACTTCAGGTGGGTACTGCCAAAGAAATTGAGAAAACACTAATTCAGTACAACCTAAGTGGATTCTATTAAGACTTGCTCTACTACACAGCAATTTGATGGCTTAGCATTCATAATGTTTTATGCCAATCTTTTGAGACAAGGGTCAAGACTGAAATTCTTCTGATAGAAACAAACCACCCTTACTCATTATTATCAAACACTGAATGGCTCTGGAAATTAGCTTTTGTCTCAGGCCTGATAAGAAAAAAAATCTAACAGACTTCTAAAAATGCCTCCCAAGCAATGAATATGCTCAGTGAAAATCATATATTCATGGATTTATATCAGTGTTTAGCAGACGCATTTGTGTGAAAAGAATTTTCAAGGATGCAATACACAAAATCTCACCACAAATCAGCATTAACAGATGAAAATTTGCAATCAGTTTTGATGACAGACAACTTTGAACGCCTATTAAATGAAATGTTATCCCCTATAAAATAGTTTCATTCTTCTCATTAGTAGGCTAGAATTACAAAAAATTATACTTAATTATCATTATTTTTAAAATTTTGTCAACTAAACACTTGTAGAAATTTGTATACATGTGTTAGTACCTATGTAATAGCCTCAAGTTTGCTTCTTGGGCCACAAAGCCTAAAATATTTAGTCTCTAGCCCTTCATAGTAAAAATGTACTGACTCCTTTTCTAGACAAAGAAAATAAAATGGTGGTTCAACCTTTTGTTAGAAAATTTTGCATAGAAAATTTCAAAGAATCTACAACGACCATAAAAAGCTACTAAAATGAAAAGGTGAGCTTAGCAAGGTTGCAAAATACAAGCTCAATATAAAAAATTAATTGTATTTCCTTATTGGTGCAATGAACAATCAGAAATATAAATTGAAAACAACACTACCATTTACAACAGCACCAAAAACATGAAATACTTAGGTCTAAATCTAGCAAAATACGTACAGAATCTGTATGCTGAAAATTATTTATCACTGATGAAACAATTCAAAGATGACCTAAATAAATGGAGTGCTATACCATGGATAAACAAACTGTGGTACATCTAGAATGGGCTACTAATCAAATAAAAAACAACAAACTACTGACACACACAACATGGATGAATCTCAGATGAATTAAGTTAAAAAAAGTCAAGAAGGCTCCAATTCTGTGACATTCTAGGCAAACTAATCTATAATCTCAGAAAACAAACCAGTGGTTGCCAGGTCCTAGAGGTGGAGATAGAGGATGACTACAAATGGAATTTGGGGGAGTGACGGAACTGTTTTATACTTTCATTGTGGTGGTGGTTATTCAACTACATGTATTTGTCAAAGCTAAGACAACTATACACCAATGAGTAAATTTCACCACATGTAAATTACACCTCAATAAAATATCAAGTTTTCATTAAAAAAAAATAAGGTAATTGTGATGGAAAGTTCATGTGCCAGCTTGGCTAGGTTATGATCAAGTTGTCTCGTCAAGAAAGCACTGGCTTGACTGTTACTGTGCGGTTATTTCATGGACTTATTTCTTAAATCAGGCAGGTGATTGCATTTATGGCTGAGTATAGCTATAATCAACAAATGAGATTACCTTCAGCAATGAGAGAAGTCTCATCCAACAAGTCGAAGGCCTTAAAGGGAGAAATGATAAATTCAGCAGTCAGAAATAAGAATTTCTATCTCTACTTCAGCCAGACAGCTTCTCCTGGGGAGTTCACTGAAACCTTCGTTTGAGTTCCCAGCTTATGGCCTGTCCTACAGAATTTGTACTTTCAAATCCCCATGATCATGTGAACCAACTCCTTTAGTAAATCTCATAACATTTACATACATATATGTCCTTTCAGTTCTGTTTCCCCAGAGAACCCTAACTAATACAGGAAAAGAATGCTAACATAATCTGATCACTAACCAAAAATATAATTCCAGCAACTTCAAGAACAAATTGAAAGAACATCAAGTTGAAGACAGAGGACTGAAGACACACACTTATCTCCATTCCCTCCTGAAACGCCACTAAAATAACAAAAAAAAAAGGTTTTTTTAAGGATATAAACTTAAAAGAAAAACAACAATAACCAAAAAAAAAAAAAAAAAAAAAACCAGGAAAAGAAGCCATAGCAACAAAATTTTTAGAAGACAGAATGCAGGACACATGGTAACTAACTTAGCACCTGAAGAAGCTAAAACTTAAGCCAACAATGAGGAAAGCCAACAAAAAAAGTGATTTGCAACAAAGAACCCCAACAGCACTCAAAAAATCCACTACCAGGTACTTTTGTTTTGTTTTGTTTTGTTTTGTTTTTTATTAAATTCAGTTTTATTGAAATACATTCACACACCATACAATCATCCATGGTATACAATCCACTGTCCACAGTATGGTAACATAGTTACGCGTTCATCACCACAATCTATCTCTGAACATTTTCCTTACATCAGAAAGAACCAGAACAAGAATAAAAAATAAAAGTGAAAAAAGAACACCCAAATCATCTCCCCATCCCACCCTATTTGTCCTTTAGTTTTTATCCCCATTTTTCTACTCATCCATACACTAGATAAAGGGGGTGTGATCCACAAGGTCTTCACAATCACACTGTCACCCCTTGTAATCTACATTATTATATAATTGTCTTCAGGAGTCCAGACTGCTGGGTTGGAGTTTGGTAGTTTCAGGTATTTACTTCTGGCTATTCCAATACATTAAAACCTAAGAGGTGTTATCTATATAGTGCATAAGAATGTCCACCAGAGTGACCTCTCGACTCCATTTGAAGTCTCTCAGCCACTGAAACTATTTCGTCTCATTTTGCATCACCCTTTTGGTCAAGAAGATACTCTCAGTCCCACAATGCCAGGTCCACATTCATCCCCGGGAGTCATATTCTGCATTGCCAGGGAGATTTACACCTCTGGGAGTCGGGTCCCACATAGGGGGGAGGGCAGCAAGTTCACCTGTCGAGATGGCTCAGTGAGAGAGAGAGAGGGCCACATTTGAGCAACAAAGAGCTACTCAGGGGAAGACTCTTAGGCACCATTACATGCAAGTTTAGACTCTCCTTTGTGTACCAGGTACTTTTGAAAGTGGGTATGAAGGAAGGATGAAAACAAAATTGGTTCAGAATTTTCTTCAGTAAATAGCTAACTCCACTTCCCAGTCTCCCACACCTCATCATTCTGCATTACTGGATGACTGTCACTCCACACAGAAGACTGGAGGTTTATTTTCTAAAGAGGTAAAACAAAGAGACAACTGAGAGCCAGGGTACCATACTGAAAACAGGATGATAAAGGGAAAGTCTAATAATCTCTATTATTGAAAAAACCAATGCTCATCCCTCCCCTGGTTCACAGAATAATGGGTTTATACTTTGCAGGAAACAGATTACAAGATTTTCCTCTTGGGAATCTAATCAGTCTAAGAAAATAGACCTACAAATGACAACATCAAGGGTAACCTAGCAAAACCCTCTACACTGAGACTTGCAAATCTTATTTTGCATCCCATTTGTTGAAAATTAGCAGATAAAGATCACCAAATATCTGAGAAATTAAACTTTTCCTCAACATTAAAGAGAAACCACACACACACACACACACACACAAAGAAAAGTGGAGGAAAAGGACCACTATCCCCCAAAGACAACAAGATGCTTCAGTGCTCTATGCCCTCACAGTATCTTAGAACAACCAGCAAGAACTAGCAGAAACATCTTTTTCAAATCACCAGAAAACAGTTAAAGGACTGTAGTAACAGGGCAAGTGCCAAATCAAGAAAAAGACAATTAAAAACAGTAGGATCACACAGGATAATTTATTTTATCTTATTTTCAAGTTCACTGATCCTTTCTTCTGCATGTTGAAACCTGCTGTTGAATCTAATGAATTTTTCATTTCAATTACTGTACACTGCAGTTCCAAAATTTGATTCCTTTTTATAATTTCTATCTCATTTATTTTATTCATTTTCCTAATTTCCTTAAGTTCTTTGTGTATGGATTCATTTAGTGCATTGAACATATTTAAATTTTGTCTAATAGTTACAATCCATGAGCTTCCTCAGGGACGGTTTCTGGAAAATACTTTATTTTCTGTGAATGAGCTACACTTTTCTGTTTCTTTGTGTGTCTGTGGTATTTTGTTAATAACTGGACATTCTATTATGTTGTTATAGTTCAGGAACCTAGCTTTTCCACACCTCTGGGATTGTTTCTTGGCCTGCTTGTTTTTTGGCCGTATTGTTGAGATCTGGTACCATCAAATTTGTGACTTTTCCAAACTACCTTTTTTTTCCCCAAATGCAAAAATACACTCATTCCATCACAATATCGCAAAAGCTTTTTCCAAACTACTTTTACACCCAAATGAGAATACCAAGAGAACCAAATTTTCTATTTCCTGATTGATACTCTGTCTAGATGTTCTATCCATTATTGAAAGTGATGTATTGAAGTCTCCTATTAATGTAGAGCCTTCTACTTCTCCCTCCAAATCTGTCAATATTTGCTGCAAATATTTTGGAGCTCTGCTGTTAGGGGCATATGTATTTATAACTGTTACGTCTTCTTGTTGAATTGACTCCTTTATCAGAATATAATGACAGTCTTTGTCCCTCATGACAGTTTGTGACTTAGGGCCTACTTTATCTGATATTAGTACAGCTAACCCAGCTCATAACCTACTTCTGTCTCTGAATTTAAGGTGAGTCTCTTCTAAACAGCATATAGCTGAGTTGTGCTTTTTTAATCCACTCTGTCAACCTCAGCCTTTTGACTAGAGAGTTCAATCCATTTATATTTAAAGTAACTACTAATAATACAGGATTTTCTTCGGCCTATTTTCTATTTACTCTTTGTATGTCTTATACCTTTTCTGACCCTCAATTCTTCCATTAATTCCTACTTTCACATTTATTTAATATTTTGTATTGTACAATATTGAGTCTCCTCTCATTTCCTTCTGAATAGATTTTTTCAGATATTTTGTTTGTGGTTACCATAGGGTTACAATTTAACACCCTAAATATATAACTATCATATTTGATGTGATACCAACTTAACTTCAATAGTATACATATACACTGTTTCTACACACCTCTTACCCCTACCCTTTTTGGTACCTATTACAAATTATAGCTTTGTAATATTTTATGTCCAAAGCAATAGATTTATCATTACTTTTTATGTATTTGCATTTTAGCATATGTAGGAAGTAAGAAGTGGAGTTACATACCAAAAAATACAATACAGTAGTACTGGCATTTATAATTACCCATATGGTTACCTTTACAGAAGGTTTTTATTTCTTTATGACACTTTGATTCTGTCTAGTGTCCTTTCCTTTTCAGTCTGAAGAACCTCCCTTTAGCACTGCTTGTAGGGAAGATCTAATGGTAAGAAACTCTCTCAGCTTTTGTTTATCTGGTAATTATCTTAATCCTGCTCTCATTTTTGGAAGAAAGTCTTGCCCATATAAAATTATTGGTTAGCAATTGTTTTCATTTGGCACTTTAAATATTTAGTATCACTACCTTCTTGTTTCCATGTTTTCTGATAAGAAATTGGCACTTAATCTTACTGGAATTCTTGTACTTACTTATTTTTCTCTTGTAGCTTTCAGAACTCTCTCCTTGTCCTTAGCGTTGGACAATTAGATTACCACGTATCTGGGCATAGTTTTCTTTCAGTTTATCCAGTTTGGAGTTTGTTGGGCTTCTTGAATGTGCATATTCATGTCTTTCAATAAATCCTGGAAGTTTTCTGCCATTATTTCTTTGAACATTCCTTCTACCCCTGTTCTGGTTTGCTAATGCTGCCGGAATGCAAAACACCAGAAACGGATTGGCTTTTATAACGGGATTTATTTGGTTACACAGTTACAGTCTTAAGGCCATAAAGCATCCAAGGTAATGCATCAACAATCGGGTACCTTCACTGGAGGACGGCCAATGGTGTCCGGAAAACCTCCGTTAGCTGGGAAGACACACGGCTGGCATCTGCTCCAAAGTTCTGAGTTCAAAACGGCTTTCTCCCAGGACATTCCTCTCTAGGCTGCAGTTCCTCAAAAAATGTCACTCTCAGTTGCTCTTGGGGTGTTTGTCCTCTCTTAGCTTCTCTGGAGCAAGAGTCTGCTTTCAAAGGCCGTCTTCAAACTGTCTCTCATCTGCAGCTACTCACTCAGCTTCTGTGCAACCTTCAAAGCAACCCTCTTGGCTGTAGCTCCTCTTCAAAATGTCACTCTCAGCTGCACTCAGTTCCTTCTACATTGTCAGCTCATTTATATGGTTCCAGTGATTTAATTTAGACACACCCTGAATGGGTAGGATAACACCTCCATGGAAATTATCCAATTAGAGTCATCACCCACAGTTGTGTGGGGTACATTTCCATGCAAACAACCTAATCCAAACATTCCAACTTAATCCCCACTAACATGTCTGCCCCACAAGATAGCATCCAAGAATATGGCTTTTTCTGGGGGACACAATACATTCAAACCAGCACAACCCCTTTCTCTCTTTCTTCTCCTTCCTGAAATCCCATAATGCATGTATTTGTATGCTTGACAGTGTCCCACAGGTCTCTTTTGTTCTGTTTGCACATTTTTTTTTCTTTTTTCTTTCTGCTCCACAGCCTGAACAATTTCAATTCTCTTGTCTTCAGGATCACTGATTCTTTCTTCTGAGACAAAGCTCCCTGACTCACTCCCTCAGACTTCCATTCAAAAGAGTGGCACTGACATACATGCAACCCAGTATACTCACAGTTTACTCTGATCCTCCTGGAACAGGGCCAGGGACCCACAATGGGAGCATAAGCTGTCTCCACCCTGCATTGTAGAGGAGTGAGAGAGGGGCCAGCAAGAGTGCCAGAAGCTTCTTTTATTGCTTTTAAAGCTGTGAACTGCATTGATTCTGAACGTGTGGAATGCAACCTTTTAAATGTCTATAGTTAAAGATTCCTCTGCCACCTTTGCCCAAGAAAGTTGGGTTGAAAAAATGGCTCCCCTCAGAGCGGGCCCCCAGAGATCTAAAGAAGCTAATCAAAAGCTGTAATCATCTATCAGACCACACACACCCGGAATTTGGAGGACTAGTTCTTTATGTCCAACCTTGGCATCAGCAAGCTCTGCCAGAGCCTGAGCTGCAGCCCAATTCTACCTGCCAACAGGAATGAGGATGGAGCATCATAACCACTGCCAGGAGAGTGGAACTCACTTGTATTTATCTTGCTCTTTCCTGGATGCTGCACAGTGTTTCACTAGACTAGACTTTCAAAATAGTTGATTCAGACAATACTTTCCAGTTCAACAGTTTTTTTGGTGGAGGAACAGATTCCTGTAGCTTCCTACTGCACCATCTTCAGACAATCCAGGTGGGACTTCAATTTAGCATACTAAATACATAACAATCTCATTTGCTTTGATACCAACTTAACTTCAGTTATACACTTACTACAATCCTATAGCTCTCTGTCACCCCACCTTTATGTAGTTCTTGTCAGAAGTTACATGTTTACATACTATGAGTCTTAAAGCATTGATTTATTGTTACATTTAAACCTCTACTCTTTAGATCCTGTAGAGAGTAAAAAATAAGCATTACAAACCATCCAAGACAGAAGAAAGGATCAGCAAACTTGAAAATAACTGAAATTATCCAGTGTGACAAGAAGAAAAAATAACGAAGAAAAATGAACAGAACCTGAGGGACATTGGTGACACCATCAGGCACACCACCATATGGATTATTAAAGTCCCAGAAGGACAAGAAAGAAAGAAAAGGAGCAGAAAAAGTATTTTAAGAAATACCCCATTCTGAAGAAAAACATGAATATACACATCCAAGAAGCTCAACAAACTCCAAACAGGGTAGACTCTAAGAAAGCTACACAAAGACACATTATAGTGAAATTATGCATATCCAGATAAAAACAGAAAGGATATTTTTTTTTAATCTTCATTTTATTGAGATATATTCACATACCACACAGTCATACAAAACAAATCGTACTTTCGATTGTTTACAGTACCATTACATAGTGGTACATTCATCACCCAAATCAATCCCTGACACCTTCATTAGCACACACACAAAAATAACAAGAATAATAATTAGAGTGAAAAAGAGCAATTGAAGTAAAAAAGAACACTGGGTACCTTTCTCTGTTTGTTTCCTTCCCCTATTTTTCTACTCATCCATCCATAAACTAGACAAAGTGGAGTGTGGTCCTTATGGCTTTCCCAATCCTATTGTCACCCCTCATAAGCTACATTTTTATACAACTGTCTTCGAGATTCATGGGTTCTGGGTTGTAGTTTGATAGTTTCAGGTATCCACCACCAGCTACCACAATTCTTTAGAACCTAAAAAGGGTTGTCTAAAGTGTGCATAAGAGTGCCCACCAGAGTGACCTCTCGGCTCCTTTTGGAATCTCTCTGCCACTGAAGCTTATTTCATTTCCTTTCACATCCCCCTTTTGGTCAAGAAGATGTTCTCCGTCCCACGATGCCGGGTTTACATTCCTCCCCAGGAGTCATATTCCACGTTGCCAGGGAGATTGACTCCCCTGGGTGTCTGATCCCACGTAGGGGGGAGGGCAGTGATTTCACCTTTCAAGTTGGCTTAGCCAGAGAGAGAGGCCACATCTGAGCAACAAAGAGGCATTCGGGAGGAGGCTCTTAGGCACAACCATAGGGAGGCCTAGCCGCTCCTTTGCAGCAACCATCTTCCCAAGGGTAAAACCTATGGTAGAGGGCTCAACCCACCAAACCACCAGTCCCCTATGTCTGTGGTCATGTTAGCAACCATGGAGGTGGGGTAGGGGAATACCCCTGCATTCTCCACAGGCTCCTCAAGGGGGCACTACATCTTTTTTTTTTTCCTTGTTTTTCTTTTTTCTTTCTTTTTTTTTTTAACTTTCCTTTCTTTTTTAAATCAACTGTATGAAAAAAAAGTTAAAAAGAAAACAAACATACAATAAAAGAATATTTCAAAGAGATCATAACAAGGGAGTAAGAAAAAGACAACTAACCTAAGATAACTGCTTAACTTCCAACATGTTCCTACTTTACCCCAAGAAAGTTACATAATATAGCAACATTTCTGTGAACTTGTTCCTACTACATCCATCAGAAATCAACAGACCACAGTCACTCCTGGGCATCCCCAGAACGTTAAATAGCTTATCTGTTCTTCCTGGATTATTGTTCCCCCTTCCTTAATTGCTCTCTATTGCTAGTTCCCCTACATTCTACATTATAAACCATTTGTTTTACATTTTTCAAAGTTCACATTAGTGGTAGCATATACTATTTCTCTTTTTGTGCCTGGCTTATTTCGCTCAGCATTATGTCTTCAAGGTTCATCCATGTTGTCATATGTTTCACGAGATCGTTCCTTCTTACTGCCGCGTAGTATTCCATCGTGTGTATATACCACATTTTATTTATCCACTCATCTGTTGAAGGACATTTGGGTTGTTTCCATCTCTTGGCAATTGTGAATAATGCTGCTATGAACATTGGCGTGCAGATATCTGTTCGTGTCACTGCTTTCCGACCTTCCGGGTATATACCGAGAAGTGCAATCGCTGGATCGAATGGTAACTCTATATCTAGTTTTCTAAGGAACTGCCAGACTGACTTCCAGAGTGGCTGAAACATTATACAGTCCCACCAACAATGAATAAGAGTTCCAATTTCTCCACATCCCCTCCAGCATTTATAGTTTCCTGTTTGATTAATGGCAGCCATTCTAATCGGTGTTAGATGGTATCTCATTGTGGTTTTAATTTGCATCTCTCTAATAGCTAGTGAAGCTGAACATTTTTTCATGTGTTTCTTGGCCATTTGTATTTCCTCTTCAGAGAACTGTCTTTTCATATCTTTTGCCCATTTTATAATTGGGCTGTCTGTACTATTGTCATTGAGTTGTAGGATTTCTTTATATATGCAAGATATCAGTCTTTTGTCAGATACATGGTTTCCAAAAATTTTTTCCCATTGAGTTGGCTGCCTCTTTACCTTTTTGAGAAATTCCTTTGAGGTGCAGAAACTTCTAAGCTTGAGGAGTTCCCATTTATCTATTTTCTCTTTTGTTGCTTGTGCTTTGGGTGTAAAGTCTAGGAAGTGGCCGCCTAATACAAGGTCTTGAAGATGTTTTCCTACATTATCTTCTAGGAGTTTTATGGTACTTTCTTTTATATTGAGATCTTTGGTCCATTTTGAGTTAATTTTTGTGTAGGGGGTGAGGTAGGGGTCCTCTTTCATTCTTTTGGATATAGATATCCAACTCTCCCAGCCACATTTGTTGAAAAGACCATTATGACTCAGTTCAGTGACTTTGGGGGCCTTATCAAAGATCAGTCGGCCATAGATCTGAGGGTCTATCTCTGAATTCTCAATTCGATTTCATTGATCTATATGTCTATCTTTGTGCCAGTACCATGCTGTTTTGGCAACTGTGGCTTTATAATAAGCTTCAAAGTCAGGGAGTGCAAGTCCTCCCACTTCGTTTTTCTTTTTTAGAGTGTCTTTAGCAATTCGAGGCATCTTCCCTTTCCAAATAAATTTGATAACTAGCTTTTCCAAGTCTGCAAAGTAGGTTGTTGGAATTTTGATTGGGATTGCATTGAATCTGTAGATGAGTTTGGGTAGAATTGACATCTTAATGACATTTAGCCTTCCTATCCATGAACATGGAATATTTTTCCATCTTTTAAGGTCCCCTTCTATTTCTTTTAGTAGAGTTATGTAGTTTTCTTTGTATAGGTCTTTTACATCTTTGGTTAAGTTGATTCCTAGGTACTTGATTTTTTTAGTTGCTATTGAAAATGGTATCTTTTTCTTGAGTGTCTCTTCAGTTTGTTCATTTCGAGCATATAGAAACATTACTGACTTATGTGCATTAACCTTGTATCCCGCTACTTTGCTAAATTTGTTTATTAGCTCTAGTAGCTGTATCGTCGATTTCTCAGGGTTTTCTAGATATAAGATCATATCATCTGCAAACAATGACAATTTTACTTCTTCTTTTCCAATTTGGATGCCTTTTATTTCTTTGTCTTGCCAGATTGCCCTGGCTAGCACTTCCAGCACAATGTTGAATAACAGTGGTGACAGCAGGCATCCTTGTCTTGTTCCTGATCTTAGAGGGAAGGCTTTCAGTCTCTCACCATTGAGTACTATGCTGGCTCTGGGTTTTTCATATATGCTCTTTATCATGCTGAGGAAGTTTCCTTCAATTCCTACCTTTTGAAGTGTTTTTATCAAAAACGGATGTTGGATTTTGTCAAATGCTTTTTCAGCATCTATTGAGATGGTCATTTGATTTTTTCCTTTTGACTTGTTAATGTGTTGTAATACATTGATTGATTTTCTTATGTTGAACCATCCTTGCATGCCTGGAATAAACCCCACTTGGTCATGGTGTATGATTTTTTTAATGTGTCTTTGGATTCGATTTGCAAGTATTTTGTTGAGGATTTTTGCATCTATATTCATTAGGGAGATTGGCCGGTAGTTTTCCTTTTTTGTAGCATCTTTGCCTGGTTTTGGTATTAGATTGATGTTAGCTTCATAAAATGAGTTAGGTAGTGTTCCATTTTCTTCAATGTTCTGAAAGAGTTTGAGTAAGATTGGTGTCAGTTCTTTCTGGAAAGTTTGGTAGAATTCCCCTGTGAAGCCATCTGGCCCTGGGCATTTATTTGTGGGAAGATTTTTGATGACTGATTGGATCTCTTTGCTTGTGATGGGTTGGTTGAGGTCTTCTGTTTCTTCTCTGGTCAGTCTAGGTTGTTCATATGTTTCCAGGAAATTTTCCATTTCTTCTACATTGTCCAGTTTGTTGCCATACAGTTGTTCATAATATCCTCTTATAATTTTTTTAATTTCTTCAGGATCTGCAGTTATGTCACCTTTTTCATTCATTATTTTGTTTATATGGGTCTTCTCTCTTTTTGATTTTGTCAGTCTAGCTAGGGGCTTGTCAATCTTGTTGATCTTCTCAAAGAACCAACTTTTGGTGATATTTATCCTCTCTATTGTTTTTTTGTTCTCTATGTCATTTATTTCTGCTTTAATCCTTGTTATTTCTTTTCTTCTACTTGGTTTAGGATTGGTTTGCTGTTCATTTTCTAGCTTCTTCAGTTGATCCATTAGTTCTTTGATTTTGGCTCTTTCTTCCTTTTTAATATATGCATTTAGTGCTATAAATTTCCCCCTTAGCACTGCTTTTGCTGCATCCCATAGGTTTTGGTATGTTGTGTTCTCATTTTCATTCGTCTCTATATATTTAGCAATTTCTCTTGCTATTTCTTCTTTAACCCACTGATTGTTTAGGAGTGTGTTGTTTAACCTCCAGGTATTTGTGAGTTTTCTAAGTCTCTGATGGTTATTGACTTCTAATTGTATTCCATTGTGGTCAGAGAATGTGCTTTGAATAATTTCAATCTTTTTAAATTTATTGAGGCTTGTTTTATGTCCCAGCATATGATCTATTCTGGAGAAAGTTCCGTGAGCACTAGAAAAGTATGTGTATCCTGGTGATTTGGGATGTAATGTCCTGTATATGTCTGTTAAATCTAATTCATTTATCAGATTGTTTAGGTTTTCAATTTCCTTATTGGTCTTCTGTCTGGTTGATCTATCTATAGGAGAGAGTGATGTGTTGAAGTCTCCCACAATTATTGTGGAAACATCAATTGCTTCCTTTAGTTTTGCCAGTGTTTCTCTCATGTATTTTGTGGCACCTTGATTGGGTGCATAGACATTTACGATTGTTATTTCTTCTTGCTGAATTGCCCCTTTTATTAGTATGTAGTGGCCTTCTTTGTCTCTCAAAACATCCCTGCATTTGAAGTCTATTTTATCTGAGATTAATATTGCTACACCTGCTTTCTTTTGGCTGGAGCTTGCATGAAATATTTTTTTCCATCCTTTCACTTTCAGTTTCTTTGTGTCCCTGTGTCTAAGATGAGTCTCTTGTATGCAACATATTGATGGTTCATTTTTTTTGATCCATTCTGCGAATCTATATCTTTTAATTGGGGAGTTTAATCCATTTACATTCAACGTTATAACCGTGAAGGCATTTCTTGAATCAGCCATCTTATCCTTTGGTTTATGTTTGTCATGTTTTTCCCCTCTGTCTATTAATATCCTTTATTGTACCCATACCGAATCTCTTTAGTACTGAACCTTTCTCCAAGTCTCTCTGTCCTTTCTTTGTTTCTCTGTCTGTAGGGCTCCCTTTAGTATCTCCAGTAGGGCAGGTCTCTTGTTAGCAAATTCTCTCAGCATTTGTTTGTCTGTGAAAAATTTAAGCTCTCCCTCAAATTTGAAGGAGAGCTTTGCTGGATAAAGTATTCTTGGCTGGAAATTTTTCTCACTCAGAATTTTAAATATATCGTGCCACTGCCTTCTCGCCTCCATGGTGGCTGCTGAGTAGTCACTACTTAGTCTTATGCTGTTTCCTTTGTATGTGGTGAATTGCTTTTCTCTTGCTGCTTTCAGAACTTGCTCCTTCTCTTCTGTGTTTGACAGTGTGATCAGTATATGTCTCGGAGTGGGTTTATTTGGATTTATTCTATTTGGGGTTCGCTGAGCATTTATGATTTGTGTATTTATGTTGTTTAGAAGATTTGGGAAGTTTTCCCCAACAATTTCTTTGAATACTCTTCCTAGACCTTTACCCTTTTCTTCCCCTTCTGGGACACCAATGAGTCTTATATTTGGACGTTTCATATTATCTATCATATCCCTGAGGTCCATTTCGATTTTTTCAATTTTTTTCCCCATTCTTTCTTTTATGCTTTCATTTTCCATTCTGTCATCTTCCAGGTCACTGATTCGTTGTTCAACTTCCTCTAGTCTTGTACTATGAGTGTCCAGAATCTTTTTAATTTGGTCAACAGTTTCTTTAATTTCCATAAGATCATCCATTTTTTTATTTAGTCTTGCAATGTCTTCTTTATGCTCTTCTAGGGTCTTCTTGATTTCCTTTGTCTCCCGTACTATGGTCTCATTGTTCATCTTTAGTTCTTTGAGTAGCTGCTCTAGGTGCTGTGTCTCTTCTGGTCTTTTGATTTGGGTGCTTGGGCTTGGGTTATCCATATCGTCTGGTTTTTTCATATGCTTTATAATTTTCTGTTGTTTTTGGCCTCTTGGCATTTGCTGAACTTGATAGGGTTCTTTTAGGATTTGTAGACCAATTGAAGTCCTTATCTCTAATTTATCAGATCTACAGCTTCGTGGAGTACACTTTCTCTAACTAACCAGCAGGTGGCGTCCACGAGCCACCTGTTCTCCACAAGCCAGTTCTCCCCTGCTTAGCCTTTTTGGTGAGTGGGGGAGTGAGTCTTGTGGGGTCCAATTGGTGTACCAAGCTTGCGTGTGTAGTTGGTGTTGCCTGCCCTGTATATGGGGCGTGTTTCTGGGCAGTCAGGGTGGGGGGTGGCTCTAACAATCAAATCTCCCTGGTGATCCTAGAGTTTTAAAGCTGCTGCAATAGTCTAATCCTTCAGTTCAGTCCTGCCACAGTTTGTCTCTGCCACTGACCCACAAGTCCTTGGTATTGGAGTATGGCTCCTGAGACTTGCAAGTGGGCCCCTCTTCCAGGCCGTGCACCCCGGGTCCTCTGTTGAGGGATGACTGTGCTATGTCACAGGTGAGTGCCGTTCCCCCAGGGCAGTTCTGGGCTGCTGGGCTGTGTAGGGAGGCTCCCAGTCTGCTGAAATGATGACTGAATGGGGCTTTGTTAATTCACACTGCTCTACCTTCCCAACTCTGGGACAATCAGCTGAGGTTGCAGGGAAGGCTAATGTCCACGCCCAGTTTTGTGGTGTGTGCCTGTTATTTGAAGCACTTCCGTCACACTGGGTTGTCTGGGGCAGTTCTGGGCTATGGGGCTGGCGATGGGCAGGAGTGTTTCCTGTCCACCAGGATGATGGCTGTGAGCGGACACCCCCCTTTTCTTGGGAAGTTGTGGTGTTTAGTGAATTTTCTCAGCCGCTGGATTATTGCGTTTTGTCTCAGAGCTCTCCTAGTTCTGCTCTTGACTTGACGTGCCCAAATTGCAAGTCTTTGAAGCTTTCTGTATTGGGCTTCTTAGAGTAATTGTTTTAGAAAAAGAAAAAAGGATTAAAAAAAAAAAAAAAAAAAAAAAAGGGCCCTCCTCAGAGATCTAATGGGTTATTGAAATGCTAAGAGACAAAGCAACCAGGGCCATTAAGGAAAGGTCCACAGGGCAGAGAGATCAGCTTTTCTTCGGGATTTGCATATGCGCCTCAGGGCTCTTCCCCTTTCTATGTTCACCAGAACTCCAAAAATCCTCCGCTTTTATTTTGGAGTTTTTCGTATTGTTTTTTTTCTGTGCCTGTCTCCTCTCTGCTGGGCTGGCTGCTCTCAGATTCTCTGGTGTCTGGTCTCAGTCTATCTATGGTTGGAATTTGGATCAGTAGAATGAGTTTCCGATAAGGGCTGCCACTGCAGTTCTCCCTTCTCCTTCCCGGAGCTGACAGCCCCTCCTCCCACGGGACTGAGCCTGGCAGGGAGGGGCGCGGGTCCCCTGGCCGCAAAAACTTACAGATTTCGCTGATCTCAGCAGTTCCACATTTTCATGAGTGTTGTATGAAGTATGCCCAAAGTCAGATTGCTCTGTGGTGTACAGTCCACGCAGTTCCTCGCTTTCTACCTACTTTCCTGGAGGAGTAACTAAAACATACAGCTCACCAGTCTGCCATCTTGCCCCGCCTCTGCAAAAACATTAAGGATTTTGAAAGCAGTAAGAGAGAAGTGATGTGTCACATACAACAGAACCCAAGTAAGATTAACAATGGATTTCTCATTAGAAACAATGGAGGCCAGAAGACAGTGGGATGGTATATTTAAAGTCCTTAAAGATTCCACATGATTTTTCTATAGAAGCCTGAAATTTCTCCAAATAAAACAGTTTTTAAAATTCTCAAAGAAAGAAACTGTCGACCAAAAATGCTATATCTGGCCAAATGAAAGAGAAATTAAGACATTTACAGATAACAAAAACTGAAGATTTCATTACCAGAAGACCAACCCTAGAAGCAATGTTACAAGGAGTCTTCAGGCTGCAATAAAAGGACACTAGACAGTAACACAACCATACGAAGAAATAAAGAACACTGGTAAAATGACACAGATAAATATAAATCCTGTATTATTGTACTTTTGGTTTGTAACTGCCACCCCCCCATATGACTTAATAGGCAAATGTGTTAAAAAAAAAAAAACTTTTTTAATCCATGTTAATGGGCATGCAACATATAACGATGTAGTCTGAATAGTCTCAATATAAAGGGCAAGGGAAAGAAATACATACAAGTAGAGTTTGTATACTACTGACATTAGGCTGGTACTAGTCAAACTAGGTTATTTTTAGCTTAAGATGTTCATTGTAATTACAAAGGTAAACACTAAGAAAATAAATATAAAATATAGAGAAAAAGAAAGAAGAAGAGAACCAAAATGACAAACTACAAAAAAGCAACAAATTAAAAAAGAGTCAGAAAAGTAACTGCAATGAATTTTTAGAGTTTACACCAAAAGTACAAGCAACAAAAGGAAAAATTGATTAAACAACCTCTTCAAGATTAAAGACTTTTGTGCATTAAAGGAAATAACAAGAAAGTGAAAAATACAACCTATAGAATGGAATAAAATATTTGGAAACAACATATCTGATAAAGGTTTAATATACTGAATATATAAATTACTCCTACAACTCAACAATAAAAAACAAACAAACCAATTAAAAATTGGGCCAAGTGAGATTGAGAATGACATCTTGACCAAAAGGGGGAAAAGAAGTGAAACAAAATAAAGCTTCAGTGGCTGAGAAGTCTCAAATAGAGTCAAGAGGTCAATCTGGAGGTTATTCTTACTCATTATATAGATAATCCTTTTTAGTTTCAAGTGTTTTAGAATAGCTAGAAGGAAATACCTGAGTCTGTTGAAGACTTGATTCTTGACGATAACTGTGTAACTATATAGTTTTTATCATGTTACTGTGTGATAGTGAAAATCTGGTGACTGACACTCCCTTTAACCAGTGTATGGGTAGATGAGTTATAAAATAATGACAAAAATATGTAAATAGTGGGGGAGGGATAAGGGATATGGGATGGTTTGGGTGCTCTTTTATTTCTTTTTTTTTTTTTCTTTATTTTGGAGTAATGAAAATGTTTGAAAATTGATTGTGGCGATGAATGTACAACTATACGATGATACTGTGAGCAACTGACTGTATACTTTGGATGGATTATATGGTGTGTGAGTATATCTCAATAAAATTGCATTTAAAAAAAAAACTGGGCCAAGGATCTGAATAGATATTTCTCCAAAGAAGATATTCAAATGGCCAGTAAGTATATGAAAACATGCTCAACATCATTAGCCTTTAAAGAAATGAAATAAAAACTACAGTGAGCTACCACTTCACACTAACTACAATGGCCATTATTGTAGAAACTGAAAACAAGTGTTGAAAAGGACAAAGAGAAATAAGAACCCTCATACATTGTTGGTGGCAATGTAAAACAGTACAGCCACTGTGGAAACTGTTGGGCAGTTCCTGAGAAAGTTAAGCAGAATCACCGTATGATCTGGCAATTCCACTCCTAGGTATATAAGCAAACGAACTGGAAGCAAGGACTTGGCAACATATATATATATTTTTTTTTAATTCAGTTTTATTGAGATATATTCACATACCATACACTAATCCATCCCACCCTATTTTTCATTTAGTTTTTGTACCAATTTTTCTACTCATCCATCCATACAATGGATAAGGGGAGTGTGATACACAAGGTTTTCACAATCACACCATCACCCTTGCAAGCTACATTGTCATACAATCATCTTCAAGAGTCAAGGCTAATGGGTTGGAGTTTGGTAGTTTCAGCTATTTACTTCTAGCTATTCCAATACATTAAAACTTAAGAAGTGTTATCTATATAGTGTGTAAGAATGTCCACCAGAGTGACCTCTCAACTCTATTTGAAATCTCTCAGCCACTGAAGCTTTGTTTCATTTCATTTCTCATCACTCTTTTAGTCAAGATGATGTTCTCAGTCCCACGGTGCCGGATCCAGATTCATCCCCGGGAGTCATATACTGTGTTGCCAGGGAGATTTGCACCCCTGGGAATCAGGTCCCACGTAGAGGGGAGGGCAGTGAGATCACCTGCCAGGTGGCTTAGTCAGAGAGAGAGGGCCACATATGAGCAACAAAGAGGCAATCAGGGGGAGACACTTAGGCAAATTATAAGAAGGTTTAGCCTCTCCTTCAGCAAGATATTTTTAAAACAATGTCCACAGCAACATTATTCACAACAGCCAAAAGGTAGAAGGAACTAATGTGTCATTCAACAGATGAATGAATAAACAAAATGGGATACATCCACACAATGGAATACACTCAGCTGTAGGAAGAAATGATGTGCTGGTACAAACTACAACATGGATGAACCTTGAAGACATAATGTTGAGTGAAAGACAGACACAAAAGAACAAGTATTGTATGATTTCTCTTCTATGAAATACTTAAGATAAGCAAATTCATAGAGACAGAACAATAGTTTGACCAGAGGTGGGGGAGGAGGGTAATGCACCGTTACTACTGAGTATGAGTTTTGGTTTGGTATGATGAAAATAGTCTGGAAATAGATAGGGGTGAAAGTTACACAGTATTGTCAATGTACTTAATGTCAAAGAATTGTCCGCTTAAAATGGTTAAAATGATTTTGATATCATATGTTTTACCACAATTAATAACAAACAAACAATAAAAAAAGTGCAAAAGGGAGTTTTGCCGGTTGAAAGGAAAGGATACTATACATGCGATCGAAGCTGCACAAAGAAATAAAGATCTCCAATAAAGGTAACAACATGGGCAAATATATGCTAGTACTAGTGTATTTTTGGTTTAAATTCCACTTTTTTACCTACTACAAGTTCTAAAAACCAAATGCATAAGATGCAATGATAAACCAATGGTTTTGGCCTTATTATGTATAAATATGTAATCTGGGACAAGAACTACATAAAGATGAGAGGACAGAGGGTTATAGGAACATAGTTTGTATATACTATTGAAGTTGCTGTTATCAAACCAAATTAGGTTGTTACAGATTTAGGATGTTAAAGTTAAGCCCCATGGTAACCACAAAGAAAATATCAGAGAATACGCAAACTTAGAGAGTCAGAAAATAAGAGTGCAGGTTAGCGGCAGGGGGAACGAGGAGTAAATGCATAATGGGTGCATGGTTTCTGTTTGGGGGTTAGGGGAAGGTTCTTTCAGGAGATGGCTGTGAGTGCACCACAATTGTGAATGTGATTAAACCCACTGAAAGGTAGGCTTGGTAGTGGTTGGGATGGGAAGGTTTATGTTGTATATACAATTCCAGAATTTAAAAAAAGAAAGAGCAACTAAAGACACAGTAAGAATTACATGCAATATGTGGTCCTGGACAGGATCTAATAATGGAGGAGAAAAGGCTCAAAAGGGTATTATTGAGACATATGAAAAAAATGGGAATATAAGATGTAAGCTTTATATCAGTGTTATATTTCTTGAACTTGATAAATGCACTTTAAGGTGGTTATATAAGTGAATAGCCTCATTCTTAGGGAATGTACATAGGAGTATTAAGGGTTCAAGGAATATGATGTGGGCATCCTGCTCTCAAATGTTCATGAAATAGATAGATAAATAGATATACATATGTGGATGGAAAAGAGGGAGGGAGGGAGGAAGAAAGGGAGGGAAGGAGGCCAGCCAAATGTGGCAATATGGTAAAACTGGAGGATCTGGGCATGTGGAGGGGGTTGGGGTATATTGGAGTTCTCTATATGGGGTTTGTATTATTTCTGCAGTGGTCCTGTAAGTTTGAAATTATTTCAAAATAAAATGTTTAAAGAAAAGAGTGAGCCCAGAACACTCAAAGAAAAATTGAAAGATCAAGTTTAAGAAATTTCCCAAAGAGTTAAGCAAAGAGACAAACAGATAATGGGAGAAAATATTAGAATCTGTCCAGGAAGTCCCACAGTTGAAAACTGGCATTGTACAAAAAGAGGAGAGGAAACGGAGAGGAAGCAATAAAGAACCACTGAGTATCCAGCACAATGGATGAAAAAACATCTGTACTGACATACAGTATCTTGAAATTTCAGAACACTAAGGACAAAGGAAAGAACGTAAAAGCTTGGCAGGAGGGATACAGATTACACATGAAGAATCAAGAATCAGAATAACATCAGACATCTCAACAACACACTGGAAGCCAGGGGATAATGCAGAGCAATACCTTCAAATTTTCAGAGAAAACTGTATCTAATCTAGAATTCTACAACCAGCCAAACTATAATAATGAAGTGTGAGGGGAGAATAAAGACTTTTTAAAATAAGTAAGGTCTGACAATTTTACTTCCTATTACTTTCAATAACTACTAGAGGAAAGTACTCCACCAAAATTAGTGTAAAGCAACGAAGCAACATGAGGATAAGTATCTAGGAAACAAGGTGATCCAACAAAACAGAGAGGCAAAGGGACTCAAGATGATGGAAAAGAGGGATCTTACAACAGCTGAAGTAACAACCTACTCTGAGACCCATATTAATCGGAAAGTGAAATGCCAAAGATAAAGAGAGAATTCTGAAAGCAGCAAGTGAAAGGCAATTTGTCACATACAAGGAATCCTCAATAAGATTAAATGCTGATTTCTCATCAGAAACCATGGAGGCAAGAAGGCAGTGGTATGATATGTTTAAGATTCTGAAAGAGAAAAACTGTCAGCCAAAAATTCTTTATCTGGAAAAACTGACTTTCAAAAATGAGGGACAGTTTAAAACATTCACAAATAAACAGAAACCAAAAGACGTGCCCTGCAAGAATTACTAAAGGGAGTCAGTCCTTCACATTGAAAGAGAAAGACAGAAAAGAGTGGCTTAGAGAAGCGTGAATAAGTGAAGATCTTCAGTACTACAAACCAAATAGTACTGTATCCTCAATATATAACTCTAATATTTAATTCCTGTAAGAGTTAGAATAAAATAGAGTAAGAAAGAAAATTAAAAAGCCATGGGAAGAGCCTGAAGCTGGAAGTCAGTGAAACCCAGTAGAGAAAGGAGAGGACATCGCCATGTGCATTACCATGTGACAAAAGCCAAGGACCCAAAGACCACCAGCAGCCAGCCCCAGAACATCAGTCTTTGGGGAGAAAGCATCCCCTTGCTGATGCCTCCATTTTGAACTTCTAGCCTCAAAACTGTGAGCAAGGAGGCAGGGCAAGATGAGAGAGTGGTGAAGCGCAGAATTGTGTCACTCCTCTAGAGAGCAGCTGGTAATTACCCAAGAACTACATGAAACAGGGGTCTCCAGTAACCAGTCACACATCGGACACAAGTTTGGAATCGGAGGAAAAGCTGAGATTGCAACAGAACATTGTAAGTTCCCCTGACCAGGGGTGTGGCGACCCTTCCCACCTACACCCCATGGACTGTTTCACTGCTGGCTCCCTAAAAGGGAAAAAACAAAAAACAAAAAACAACAATCTGCTGAGGGCAAGAATGGGGGCTCAACCCAGCCTCAACTGCAGAATTAATTAACAAATTAATTAACTAATTTTTGGAGCTGGGGATGCTAAAGAAGGGTTGGACTCCAAAAAGGGGAGGGGGACACATAAAAGTGGGCACCCATTCGCAGGCTCAAAAAAAGCCTTTTCCCCCCTACATTTTGTCCCTTCTCCCTTCTCACTGACTCCTTATCTTTTTGTACTTCAGTAGCCCCCAACAGCTTCAATTTCACAGGGGCAGAATTGAAGCTGATGGAGAGTAATTATCAGACAATAGCCCAAAGCACATCTTTAAATGCTCTATTCTGACACTGAAAAAACAACCAGGCTGGGGAAAGGCTTTTTAAAAAGACTTTTTTTTTTCTATTTTTTTAATCTAAAAGTAACACGTGATTATTTTCTATCAGAAAGCCCAAGTTGAAGGACTAGGCTAGGCTTGAGGGGACACAGAGTACTCAGAACTTCTCTGAATTCTAGATTCACTTCTGAAGAAGGTCTCCACCCCTGTCTTTAATTGGCAACTCAGGCTGACCAAGGAATTAAGCTGGAGTTGCCCCAAAGAGGAGAGGGGAGAAGGGAATAGTGCCCCTGGGAGACAACTGGAGTTCCTAGGATTGGAAGAGTGGAGAGAAGTACAGCTCAACTGGCAGCCCTCCTTCTGGGAATTCAGACCCCAGGGGCTGGAATTCAGATTCCAGCTTCAGTCAGCCACACCTCCGACAGGATCAGAGTCACCAGGAGAACTAAAGGCTCCATATCTCCTTACACTGATGCGGAGCTGCGGGTTGGCAAGCGCCACCTGCCGGACAGGAGAGGAAAAGCTCTGATTCTAGAGGCCTCATATGAAAGTCTCATTCTGAGGGAAACTCCATACCCTCCTCATGAGACCTGGACCTTTCTAGACTGGGAAGATCTGACTGGGGTTGAGCATATCTGAGGAGATCCTCTCACAAAAAGGCTACATAGAGGCAGGGCAAGAAACAGAAAAATGAGAGGTGAAAAACTCTGATCAACTAAATAGAACCTAAGTCAGAGGTCTAGAATAAGTTGAACTGAACAAGAGAGGTCAGAGAACAAAGCCAACCAACAAGAAAACCCTAGGTAAAAGAGAGAAAACGAGATCCAGAATAAACTAATCAAGAAAATCAGATGCTTACACAACTTAAGATAACAAGCCATACTAGGAAACACGAAAATATGGACCAGCCAAAGGAACAAACTAATAGTTTAACCAAGATACAGGAGTTAAGGCAACTAATGCTAAATCAATTCAATGAACTGAAGGAAGATATAGCCAAAGAGATGAAGAATATAAAGCAGACACTGGGCGACCAGAAAGAAGAATTCGTAAACTTGAAAAAACAAATGGAAGAACTTATAGGAATGAAGGCCACAATGGAAGAGATGAACAACACAATGGAGGGACACAACAGTAGATTTGGACAGGCAGAAGAAAGGATCAGTGAACTGGAAGACAAGACATTTGAATTCACATACACAAAAGAACAGATGATGAAAAAAATGGAAAAATACAAGCAGGGTCTTAGGGAGCTGAGTGACAACATGAAACGCATGAATATATGTGTTATGCATATCCTGGAAGGAGAAGAGAGGGGAAAGGGGGCAGAAAGAATAACAGAACAAATATTCACTGAAAATTTCCCAACTCTTATGAAAGACAGAAAATTACAGATTCAAGAAGTACAACGTACCCCAAACAGAAGAGATCCCAATAGTCCTACTCGAAGACACTTACTGATCAGAATGTCCAATGTCAAAGTCAAAGAGAGAATTCTGAAAGCAGCAAGAGAAAAGCAATCCATCGCATACAAGGGAAGTTCCATAAGACTAGGTACAGATTTCTATGCAGAAACAATGGAGGCAAGAAGACTGTGGCAAGATATATTTAAGATAGGAAAAGAGAAAAACTGCCAACCAAGAATTCTATATCCGGCAAAACTGTCCTTCAAAAATGAGGGAGAGATTAAAATATTTTCAGACAAAAAGACACTGAGAGAGTTTGTGAATAAGAGACCAGCACTACAAGAAATACTAAAGGGAGTGCTACAGGTTGATAGGAAAAGACAGGAGAGAGAGAGGTAGAGAAGAGTGCAGAAATGAAGATTATCAGGAAAGGTAAAAGGAGAAAGAAGAAAAACTAAGTTAAGACATATAAAATCCAAAAGACAAAATGGTAGAAGAAAGTGCTGTCCTTACAGCAATAACACTAAATGTAAATGGATTAAGCTCCCCAATAAAAATACACAGACTGGCAGATTGGATAAAAAACAGGACCCATCTATATGCTGTCTACAAGAAACTCACTTTAGAAACAAGGACAAAAATAGACTGGAAGTGAAAGGTTGGGAAAAGATATTTCATGCAAACAAAAAACAGAAAAAAGCAGGAGTAGCTATATTAGTATCAGACAAATTAGACTTCAAAAGTAAAACAATTAAAAGAGACAAAGGACACTATGTATTAATAAAAGGGTCAATTCATCAAGAAAACACAAAAATCATAAATATTTATGCACCAAGACAGAAGGCCCCAAAATTCATGAGACAAACACTGAGACACCTCTACAATAATAGTTGGAGACTTCAATACACTGCTATCATCAATGGACAGAATATCTATACAGAGAATCAATCAAGAAACAGAGACGTTGAATTCTACAATAAATGAACTAGACTTGACAAACATTTATAGAACACTACATCCAACAACAGCAGGATACACTTTTTTCTCAGGTGCTCATGCAACATTCTCTAGGCTAGACCACATGTTGGGTCACAAAACAAGTCTCAACAAATTTAAAAAATATTGATGTTCGTGGGACGGAGGGCATCTTCTTGACCAAAAGGGGGATGTGAAAGGAAATGAAATAAGCTTCAGTGGCAGAGAGATTTCCAAAACGAGCCGAGAGATCACTCTGGTGGGCACTCTTACGCACACTTTAGACAACCCTTTTTAGGTTCTAAAGAATTGGGGTAGCTGGTGGTGGATACCTGAAACTATCAAACTACAACCCAGAACCCATGAATCTCAAAGACAGTTGTATAAAAATGTAGCTTATGAGGGGTGACAATGGGATTGGGAAAGCCATAAGGACCACACTCCACTTTGTCTAGTTTATGGATGGATGTGTAGAAAAATAGGGGAAGGAAACAAACAGACAAAGGTACCCAGTGTTCTTTTTTACTTCAATTGCTCTTTTTCACTCTAATTATTATTCTTCTTATTTTTGTGTGTGTGCTAATGAAGGTGTCAGGGATTGATTTAGGTGATGAATGTACAACTATGTAATGGTACTGTAAAGAATCGAAAGTACAATTTGTTTTGTATGACTCCGTGGTATGTGAATATATCTCAATAAAATGATGATTAAAAAAAAAAAGAGAGAGACTTTGGAATCAGAAAAAAAAAAATATATTGATGTTATAAAAAACACCTTCTCAGACCATAATGGAATGAAGTTGGAAAGAAATAACAGGCAGAAGGTCGTAAAATTCACAAACATATGCAAGATAAACAACACCCTCTTAGAAAACCAGTGGGTAAAGTAAGAAATTACAACTGAAATTAATAAATACCTCAAGGCAAATGACAATGAAAACACAACATATCAAAACTTATGGGATGCAGCAAAGGTGGTGCTGAGTGGGAAATTTATTGCCCTAAATGCCTACATTAAAAGAGGAGAGAGGAAAATTGAGGAATTAGCTTTTCACCTGGAGGAATTAGAGAAAGAACAGCAAACTAACCCCAAAGCAAACAGAAGGACCTAAAAAAATGGAAGAAAATACCACATTCATGGACTGGAAGACTAAATATAGTTCAGATGGCAATTTCACCTAAACCGATTTATAGATGTAATGCAATAATAATTAAAATCCCAACAACTTACTTTACAGAAATGGAAAAACTAACAACCAAATTTATTTGGAAGGGCAAGGTGCCCCAAATAGCCAAAAATATCTTGAGAAAGAGGAACGAAGTGGGAAGTCTCACACTACCTGACTTTTAAACATATTACAAAGCTACAGTGCTCAAAACAGGATGGTACTGGCATGAGGACAGATATACCGACCAATGGAATCGAATTGAATGTTCAGAAACAGACCGTCGCATCTATGGACAATTGATCTTTGATAAGGCAGTGAAGCCAAAACAACTGGGACACAGCAGCCTCTTCAATAAATGGTGTTTGCAGAACTAGATATCCATTTCCAAAACAATGAAAGAGGACTCCTATCTCACACCTTATACAAAAATTAACTTGAAATGGATCAAAGACCTAAACATTAGCACCAAGACCATAAGACTCAGAAAAAAATGTAGGGCAATATCTTAAAGATCTTGTGATAGGAGGTGGTTTCCTAGACCTCACACCCAAGGTGCGAGCAACCAAAGAACAAACAGACAAATGGGATCTCCTCAAAATTAACACTTTATTATATCAGAGGACTTTGTCAGAAAAGTAAAAAGGCAACCTACACAATGGGAAATGATATTTGGAAACCACATTTCAGATAAGGGTTTAATATCCCAAATATATAAAGGGATTCTACAACTCAACAACAGAAACACAAACAATCCAATTTAAAAATGGGCAAAAGACATGGTCAGACATTTTTCTGAAGAGGAAATACAAATGGTTCAAAAACATATGAAAAAATTTTCAACTTCACAGGCTATTTGGGAAATGCAAATCAAAACCACAATGAGATATCATCTCACACCTACCAGAATGGCCATTATCCAAAAAAACAGTAAATTACAAGTGCTGGAGAGGATGTGGAGAAAGAGGCACACTTACTCACTATTGGTGGGAATGTAGAATGGTGCAACCACTCTGGAAGACAGTGTGGAAGTTCCTCAGGAAGCTAAGTATAGATTTGCCACATGACCAGCTATTCCATTGCTAGGTACATACACAGAGGAACTGAAACTTAAGACACAAACGGACATTTATAAGCCGATGTTTACTGCAGCATTATTCACGATTGCCAAGAGATGGAAACAGCCCAAATGTCAATCAACGGACGAGTAGATAAACAAACTGTGATATATACACATGATGGAATATTATGCAGCTGTAAGACAGAACAAAGACATGGAACATTTAATAATGTGGATGAACCTTGATGACATTATGTTGAGCGAAGGTAGCCAGAAACAGAACGACAGATACTGTATGGTCTCACTAATATGAACAAACATTAATCAACAAACTTTGAGAGTTAAAAGCTGACAACACAGGCTACCAGGAGACAGAAAGAGGGTAGAGATTAGTCATTTGATTTGATGCTGAAGGACCACAGAATGTTTAGCAGGACTGCTTGTAGAGATCCAGAAATAGATAGCATAATACTGTGTGATGATAGCACAATGTTGTAAGTACAGCAAACAAAGATGAAAAAAAATTTTGAGTAAGAAATAATCCTATACCCTGATAATGGACACACGAAATACACAGAGGTAATGTGGAATAAAAACAACATAAAGAAAGGAAACACAGGGATATGGGACGAGAGGACGTGTATGCTACTGAAGTTATGGTGGTATCTTTTCAAATTAATAGGTTATAAATGTAGGATGTGTAACACAAACCTCAGGGTAACCACAAAAAAGTATTTTAAAGATATATAGAAACAGAAATGAGAAAAGGATCAGTCAGACACATCACAAAAGATTAACTACGAAAAAAGGAGGCTGCAATAAAGGAAAAGAGACAAGAAAAAGATATGACAAATAAAAAATAAAGGACAAAATGGTTGAAGTAAGTACTGCCTTTACAGTAATAACACCAAATGTTAATGGTTACAATCCCCAGTCAAGAGATACAGATTGCAAATAAAGATAGAAGAAAAGAAAATTACAGAACAATGTCTCTTATACAGACAAAAAAAAACCCTCAACAAAATAGCAAATCAAATCCAACAGAACACTGAAAGAATTATACACCATAATAAAGTGGGATCTATCCTAGGTATGCAAGGGTAGTTCAACATAAGAAAATCAATTAATGTAATACATTAACAGAAAAAGGGAAAAAACACATGACCCTTTTAATTGACGAAGGAAAGGCATTTGACAAAATCCAGCATCCTTTCTTGATAAAATAAAAAACATTTGGAAAATTAGAAATAGAAGGAAATTTCCCCAGCATGATAAAGAACAAAAAACCCGCTGCTAACATCATACACAATGGTGAAAGACTGCAAACTTTTCCTCCAAGATCTGGAACAAGAGAAGGATGTCCACTGTCACCACTGTACTTTACACTGTACTGAAAGTTCTTGCCAGAGCAATTAGGCAAGAATTAAAGTCATCAAAATTGGAAAACTAAATATGGTTAAGATCTCAATGCTACCCGTAATGATTTACAGATTCAACACAACATTGTGTATGTAATTAACAGCACTGAATTCTACATGTGAATGTAGTTAAGAGAGGCAACTTGAGAGTGTATATTACCAGAATTAAAATCTTAAAAAAAAAAACACAAAACTGTACAATACACTGAACTCTGTTGTAAACAAGGGACTTAAAGTCAAAAGCACAATTACAAAAACACTCTTTCATGAACTATAACAAACAATACTCTAAAGCAAGGTGTTAATAACAGGGTGGTATATGGTCACTCTGTATTTTATGTATTTTATGCATAACTTTTCTGTAAGCCCATGACTTCTCTAATAAAAATAAGTAGGAGGATCCAAGATGGTGGCATAGGAGGATCCAAGATGGTGGCATAGAGAGGAGTGGAAGCTAAGTAGTCTCCCTGGAACAGCTAAGAAAAACCATAAACAACCAGTAAATAATCCAGAATAACTGCAGGGGGACAAACGTGACCATCCACTCATCATACACTAACCTGAACTGGGAGGATTGCCCTAGATTACAGCATAAAACCTGTAAGAACTGCGGATCCAAATTGGGAGACCCCTCCCCCACAGCCTGAGCTACACAGTCTTCTGGTGCCAGAGAGAAGCTTTCTCCCAGCAAGCGAATATAGCTCAGCTGAGCTCCAACTGGGGTTTTAATTAGTGAGTGTGAACTGCTCACTATGAGGGACGAATCCCCAACAAGTAGACAGAGGCTTTAGATGAAGACTGACCTTGGAGAGTCAGAGGGTCGCCTCAGACTAGCTCTGTTCCTTTTTCGACTCAGTGGAGAAAGCCTCAGCCATTTTCAGTTCCCAGTTCTGTGACCCAGACAGGGGTGTGGCACAGGCAGAGAGAAACCACTGAAATGCTAGTGACCTCTCCCTAAGGCATCTATCTTCTCTAAGAGGAAAGGGGTGAGGCCCAGCTCTACTACCTGCCTTTCATTCATAACTTACACCACTCAAGAATTATCGGCTAATCTTTACATCAGGCAGAGAGCGCCCCTGCACGGCCTGGCAGCCCAGGGCTTCCCTTGAGGGATGACGTGCACTAGTGACATACCACCACCTTTCCTCAGCAGAGGTCCTGGAAGACCAAAGCTGAGAAGGGGGGCCGCTCAGAAAACCCAGGGATGCTACATCAATTCTGGTGGTTTGTGGGTCAGCGACAGAGAAAATCTGGGGCAAAACTGAAATGAAGGCTTAGACTCTTGCAACAGCCTTGAGTCTCCAGGAACACCTGGGAAGTTTGAATATTAAAGCGGCCCTGCCTCCCTGACCACCCAGACACATGCATCACGTTCAGGGCGGACTTCCAATAACAAACCCAAAGTGAGTTCACCAACTGAATGCCACAAAAATCATTTCCCCACACACCACAGAGACAGAGTAGGGGAAAACTGACTTGAGGGGTATAGGTGACTCGCAGACGCCATCTGCTGGTTAGTTGGAGAAAGTGTATGCCACCAACTTGTATTTCTGAAAAATGAGATTGGTATTTTTTTTTTTTTTTACAACTTGAAAGAAACCTATCAAGCAAAGCAAATGCCAAGAGGCCAAAAACAACAGAAAATCTTAATGCATATGATAAAACCAGATGATATGGAGAACCCAATCCCAAACACCCAAATCAAAATATCAGAAGAGACACAGTACTTGGCACAATTAATCAAACAATTACAATCGAGGAATGAAAACATGGCACAGGATATAAAAGACATGAAGAAGACCATGAAGCAGGATAAAGGGGACATGAAGAAGACCTTAGAAGAGCATAAAGAAGAAACTGCAAGAGTAAATAAAAAAATAGAAGATCTTATGGAAATAAAAGAAACCGTTGGCCAAATTAAAAAGACTCTGGATACTCATAATACAAGATTAGAGGAAGCCGAACAACAACTCAGTGTCCTAGAAGTCCACAGAACAGAAAATGAAAGAACAAAAGAAAGAATGGGGAAAAAAATCAAAAAGGATCTCAGGGATACGACAGATAAAATAAAACATCCAAACTTAAGACTCATTGGTGTCCCAAAAGGGGAAGAGAAGGGTAAAGGTCTAGAAAGAGTATTCAAAGAAATTGTTGGGGAAATCTTCCCAAACCTTCTACACAATATAAATACACAAAGCATAAATGCCCAGCGAACTCCAAATAGGACAAATCCAAATAAACCCACTCCAAAACATATTCTGATTAGACTGTCAAATACTGAAGAGAAGGAGCAAATTCTGAAAGCAGCAAGAGAAAAGAAATTCACCACATACAAAGGAAACAACATAAGACTAAGTTGTGACTACTCAGCGGCCACCATGGAGGCGAGAAGGCAGTGGCATGACATATTTAAAATTCTGAGAGAGAAAAATTTCCAACCAAGAATATTTTATCCAGCAAAACTCTCCTTCAAATTTGAGGGAGAGCTTAAATTTTTCACAGACAAACAAATGCTGAGACTTTGCCAATAAAAGACCTGCCCTACTTCAGATACTAAAGGGAGCCCTACTGATAGAGAAACAAAAGAAAGGAGAAAGAGATAAAGAGAATTTTAACAGACATATACAGAACCTTACATCCCAAATCACCAGGACACTCATTTTTCTCTGGTGATCACAGATCTTTCTCCAGAATGGACCATATGCTGGGACATAAAACAAGCCTCAATAAATTAAAAAAAAAAAAAAAAAATTGAACATATTCAAAGCACAATCTCTGACCACAATGGAATACAAATAGAAGTCAAGAATTTTTGAATTGTAACTCCACTATTTACTTCCTACGTGATATAAAATACACAAACTCTAAGGACAATAAGGACAAATCAGTGGTTTTGAACTCAATGTAAAATATATAATTTTTGACAAGAACTATATAAAGGTGGGGGAATGGAGGAGTATAGGTACACAGTTTATGTGTCCTATTGAAATTAAGTTGGTATCAAAGAAAAACAAGATTGTTATGGACTTAAGAGTTTAATTTTAAGCCCTACAGTAAACACAAAGAAATTATCAGAGACTATGACCATAGAGATGAAAAGCAGAGTATGAGTTAAGAGAAATGGGGGAAGGGGCAATGGGGAGTTAAGAAATGAGTGTAGGGTTGCTGTTTGAGGTGAAGGGAAATTTCTAGTAATGGATGGTGGGAAGGTGATAGCATTACAGCATTCTAAATGTGATTAATCCCACTAATGGAATGCTAGGGAGGGGGTGGAATAGGAAGATTTAGGCTGTATATATGTTTCCACAATTGAGAAAAAAAGAAAAAAAAAGACAGTCTAAATAGATGACAATTGAATGCCAAGGATGACCCTGGATGGGATCTGAGGATGGAGGACAGGAAGCTCAAAGGGACACAGTTGAGACATAAGGAAAAGGAAATACAGAATGTAAGCTTTGTATCATTGTTGAATCTCTTGCACTTCTTAGCTGCGCTTAATGGGATTGCATAAAAGAATGTTCTTGTTCATGGGAACTATATATATGAATTACAGTGTTTGTTCAAGGATGTGTGCAGCTAGCTCGCATATGTTCAGAAGACACAGCAATAAATGATGGATGATAAATAAGGAGGGAGGGAGGGAGGGAAAGAAATAGCGGTGTGACAACATGTTAAAGTTAGTGGATCAGGGCATGGCGGGGTCAGGGAATGCTGGAGTTCTGTGTATGGGGTTTGTATCATTTTTGCAACTGTTCCTATAACTTTGAATTTATTTCAAAATAAAATGTAAAATAAATAAACAAATAGACAACAATCTTTCATCAATTGTAACAAAAGTAACTTCTGTTAAAAAAAGTATAATAAAAAAACTGCTATCATCATCTGCAACAAATGTTCTACATCAATGTAAGATGTTGGTGGCAGGGTGGTGTACAGGAACCCTGTATTTTATGCATGATTGTTTTGTAAACATAGAACTTCTCTAATTAACAACAACAACAAAAAAGCCCATTTGGGCAGGGCCATGAAGGCTAACCTCTTTGGAGGCACTTCCCATTGCAAAGAGAACTATATTGGAAAAAGTAAGGGTTGAACCTCAACAGTCAAATTCAACCATCATGAAGTGTGTCAGGGTCCAGCTGACCCAGAATGGCAAGAAAAATCAGTGCCTTTGTACCCAAAGATGGTTGCTCGAACTTCAGTAAGGAAATCAATGAAGTTCTGGTTGCTGGATTTGGTCACAAAGGTCATGCTGTTCCTGGAGTCCAGTTTAAGGTTACCAAAGTGCTGTCTCTCTTTTGATCTTAGACAAAGGCAAGAAAGACCAAGATCATAAATTCTGATGATGCAATCATGGTGGTAATAAATTTTCATACACCAAAAAAAAATAAGTAAAAATGAAGACTTGAACACACACACACACAAGACAAGCTACAGAATGGGAGAAAATATTTGAAAATCACGTATCTTATAACTGCCTAGGATCACAAATATATAAAGAGCTGCAGAAACTCCACAACAGAAAAACAAAAACCCAGTTGAAAATGAGCAATGGATTTGAATAGCTATTTCTCCAAAGAGGATAGACAAACACTCAGTAATTATATGAAAAGATGCTCAACATCACTACCCATTAAGGAAATGCAAATCAAAACCACAATGAGATACCGTGTCATACCCACCAGAAAAAAGTGGAAAACAGCAAGTATTGGAAACAATGTGGAGAAACTGGAACCCTCATGCATTGCTGGTGGGACTGTAAAACTGTGCATCCACTATGGAAAAGTTTGGCGGTTCCTTAAAAACTTTAACATAGAGGTGGGTCAAGATGGCAGAGTGGTGAGATTTAAGTTTTAGTTACTCCTCCAGGGCAGTAGGTAGAAAGCCAGGAACTGCATAGACCAGATACCGGAGAGCAATTTGACTTTGACCATACTTCATACAACACTCACGAATGCGTGCAACAGCTGAGATCAGTGAAATCTGTAAGTTTTTGCGGCCAGGGGACCCGTGACCCTCCCTGCCAGGCTCAGTCCTGTGGAAGGAGGAGCCATCTGCGCTGGGAATGAGGAGGGAAAACTGTAGTTGTGGCTCTTATTCAAAACTCAGACTGCTGATCCAAACTCCAAACACAGACAGACTAAGACCAGACACCAGAGAATCCAACAGCAGTCAGCCCGGCAGCGAAGAGAGAGGGCTAGCAAAAACAGCAAAAAAAAAAAACAAAACAAAACAAAAAATAAAAAGAGACTATTTGGAGTTCTTGTGAACACAGAAGGGAGAATGGCAGGACTCAAACAGAGTCAGGCTCACATGCAAATCCAGAGGGCGAGTTTTCTTGCCTGAAGAGCCCATTTCTCTGCTTTCTGGACCGTTCCTTAGTGGCCCTAATTTTCTTGCCTCTTAGCATTTCAATAGCCCATTAGATCTGAAGGAGGGCCCCTTTTTTTTTTTTTTAATCTTTTTCTCTTTTTCTAGAACAATTACTCTAAAAAGCCCATTACAGAAAGCCTCAAAGACTTACAATTTGGGAACAGACAAGAGCAGAGCTAAGAGAGCTCTGAGACACAAAGCAGTAAGTTCAGTGGCTGAGAAAATTCAACACCACAACTTTCCAAGAAAAGGGGGGCGTCCAGTTACAGCCATCTTCCTGGTGGGCTGGGAACGCTCCTGACTGGCATCAGAGCCACAGCCCAGAGCTACCCCAAACAACCCAGTGTGACTGCAAGTGTTTCTAACAACACACTAACACACCATAATATCGGGCATGGACAACAGCCTTTCCCGCACCCTCAGCTAATTGTCCTGGAGCTGGGAAGGCTGAGCTGTGTGTAAATGGAGAAATTAACCCGCCCCATTCAGCCATCCTTTCAGTAGACTGGGAACACCCCTACACCATCCTGCAGCCCAGAACCTCCCCTTGGGGGACGGTGCTCACCTGTGACATAGCACAGTCATCCCTCAGCAGAGGACCTAGGAGTGCACAGCTTAGAAGAGGGACCCACTCGCAAGTCCCAGGGACCATACGCCAATACCAAGGACTTGTGGGTCAGCAGCAGAGACAAACTGTGGCAAGACTGAACTGAAGGATAAGACTATTGCAACAGTTTTAAATCTCCAGGAACACCTGGGAGATTTGATTATTAAAACGCCCCCCCCCAACCGCTGACACATGTCCCATATGCAGGGTGGGGAACACCCAACTGTACATGCAAGCTTGGTGCACCAATTGGACCCCACAAGACTCACCCCCACTCACCACAAAGACAAAGTGGCGGAGAACTGGCTCGAGGGGAATACGTGGCTCATGGATACCACATGCTGGTTAGTTAGAGGAAATGTACTCCACGAAGCTGTAGATCTGACAAATCAGAAATAAGTGTTTGAATCAGTTTACATATCCTAGAAAAACCCTATCAAGTTAAACAAATGCCAAGGGGCCAAAAACAACAGAAAATTTTAAAGCATATGAAAAAAACAAACAATATGGATAACCCAAACCCAAACACTGAAAGCAAAAGATCAGAGGAGACACAGTACTTGGAGCAATTAATCAAAGAACTAAAGACAAACAATGAGACCATGGCACAGGATATAAAGGACATGAAGAAGACCCTAGAAGAGCATAAAGAAGAAATCGCAAGAGTAAATTAAAAGATAGACAATCTTATGGAAATAAAAGAAACTGTTGACCAAATTAAAAAGATTCTGGATACTCATAGTACAAGACTAGAGGAAGCTGAACAGTGAATCAGTGACCTAGAGGACGACAGAATGGAAAATGAAAGAATGGAGAAAAAAATTGACAAAATAGAAATGGACCTCAGGGATATGATAGATAATATAAAACATACAAATGTAAGACTCATTGGTGTTCCAGAAGGGGAAGAGAAGGGTAAAGGTCTAGGGAGAGTATTCAAAGAAATTGTTGGGGAAAACTTCCCAAATCTTCTAAACATCATAAATACACAAATCATAAATGCCCAGGGAACTCCAAATAGAATAAATCCAAATAAACCCACTCCGAGACACATTCTGATCAGACTGTCAAATACTGAAGAGAAGGAGCAAGTTTTGGAAGCAGCAAGAGAAAAACAATTCACCACATACAAAGGAAACAGCATAAGACTAAGTAGTGACTACTCAGCAGCCACCATGGAGGCGAAAAGGCAGTGGCACGACATATTTAAAATTCTGAGAGAAAAATTTCCAACCAAGAATTCTTTATCCAGAAAAGCTCTCCTTCAAATTTGAAGGAGAGCTTAAATTTTTCACAGAGAAACAAATGCTGAGAGGATTTGCTAAGAAGAGACCTGCCCTACATGAGATACTAAAGGGAGCCCTACCAACAGAGAAACAAAGAAAGGAGAGACAGATATGGAGAATGGTTCAGTACTAAAGAGATTCATCATGGGTACGTTAAAGGACGTTAAGAGAGAGAGGGAAAAAATATATCTGAAAAACATAAACCAAAGGATAAGATGGCTGATTAAAGAAATACCTTCCCAGTAATAACACTGAATGTAAATGGATTAAACTCCCCCAATTAAAAGATATAGATGGGCAGAATGGATAAAAAAAAAATAAACCATCAATATGTTGCATACAAGAGACTCATCTTAGACACAGGGACACAAAGAAATTGAAAGTGAAAGGATGGAAAAAATATTTCATGCAAGCTACAGCCAAAAGAAAGCAGGAGTAGCAATATTAATCTCAGAAAAAACAGACTTTAAATGCAAGAATGTTATGAGAGACAAAGAAGGCCACTACATACTAATAAAAGGGGCAATGCAACAAGAAGAAATAACAATCAAATGTTTATGCACCCAAGCAAGGTGCCACAAAATACATGAGACAAACACTGGCAAAACTAAAGGAAGCAACTGATGTTGCCACAATAATTGTGGGAGATTTCAACACATCACTCTCTCCTATAGGCAGATCAACCAGACAGAAGACCAATAAGGAAACTGAAAACCTAAACAATCTGATAAAAGAATTGGATTTAACAGACATATATAGAACATTACATCCCAAATCACAAGGATACATATTCTTCTCTAGTGCTCATGGAACTTTCTCCAGAATAGATCATATGCTGGGACGTAAAACAAGACTCAATAAATTTAAAAAACTGAAATTACTCAAAGCACATTCTCTGTCCACAATGGAATACAATTAGAAGTCAATAACCATCAGAGACTTAGAAAATTCACAAATACCTGGAGGTTAAACAACACGCTCCTAAACAATCAGTGGGTTAAAGAAGAAATAGCAAGAGAAATTGCTAAATATAGAAAGACGAATGAAAATGAGAATACAACATACCAAAACCTATGTGATGCAGCAAAAGCAGTACTGAGGGGGAAATTTATAACACTAAATGCATTAAAAAGGAAGAAAGATCTAAAATCAAAGAACTAATAGATCAACTGAAGAAGCTAAAAATGAACAGCAAATGAATCCTAAACCAAGTAGAAGAAAAGAAATCACAAGGATTAAAGCAGAAATAAATGACATAGAGAACAAAAAAAATGAGAGAATAAATAACACCAAAAGTTGGTTCTTTGAGAAGATCAACAAGATTGACAAGCCCCAGGCTAGACTGACAAAATCAAAAAAGAGAGAAGACCCATATAAACAAAATAATGAATGAGAAAGGTGACATTACTGCGCATCCCAAAGAAATTAAAAAAATTATAAGAGGATACTATGAACAACTGTATGCCAACAAACTGGATAATGTAAAGGAAATGGACAATTTCCTGGAAACATATGAACAACCTAGACTGACCAGAGAAGAAACAGAAGACCTCAACCAACCAATCACAATCAAAGAGATCCAATCAGTCATCAAAAAGCTTCCCACAAATAAATGCCCAGGGCCAGATGGCTTCACAAGGGAATTCTACCAAAATTTCCAAAAAGAACTGACACCAATCTTACTTAAACTCTTTCAAAACATCGAAGAAAATGGAACACTACCTAACTCATTTTATGAAGCTAACATCAATCTAAACCAGGCAAAGATGCTACAAAAAAGGAAAACTACAGGCCTATCTTCCTAATGAAAATAGATGCAAAAATCTTCAACAGAATACTTGCAAATCAAATCTAAAGACACATTTAAAAAATCATACACCATGACCAAGTGGGGTTCATTCCAGGCACGTAAGGATGGTTCAACATAAGAAAATCAATCAGTGTATTGCAACACATTAACAGATCAAAAGAGAAAAATCAAATGATCATCTCAATAGATGCTGAAAAAGCATTCGACAAAATCCAACATCCCTTTTTGAAAAAAACCCTTCAAAAGGTAGGAATTGAAGGAAATTTCCTCAATATGATAAACAGCATATATGAAAAACCCACAGCCAGCACAGTATTCAATCATGAGAGACTGGAAGCCTTCCCTCTAAGATCAGGGACAAGACAAAGATGCCCGCTGTCACCACTGTTATTCAACATTGTGCTGGAAGTGCTAGCCAGGGCAATCCAGTAAGACAAAGAAATAAAAGGCATCCAAATTGGAAAGGAAGAAGTAAAACTGTCATTGTTTGCAGATGGTACGATCTTATATCTGGAAAACCCTCAGAAATTGACAATACAGCTACTAGAGCTAATAAACAAATTTTGCAAAGTAGCGGGATACAAGATTAATGCACATAAGTCAGTAATGCTTCTACATGCTAGAAATGAACAAAGTGAAGAGACACTTAAGAAAAAGATACCATTTTAAATAGCAACTAAAAAAATTAAGTACCTAGGAATAAACTTAACCAAAGAGGTAAAAGACCTATACAAAGAAAACTACAGAACTCTACTAAAAGAAATAGAAGGGGACCTTAAAAGATAGAAACATATTCCATGTTCATGGATAGGAAAGCTAAATGTCATTAAGATGTCAATTCTACCCAAACTCATCTACAGATTCAATGCAATCCCAATAAAAATTCCAACAACCTATTTTGCAGACTTGGAAAAGCTAGTTAACAAATTCATTTGGAAAGGGAAGATGCCTCGAATTGCTAAAAACACTCTAAAAAAGAAAAACGAAGTGGGAGGGCTTACAATACCTGACTTTGAAGCTTATTATAAAGTCACAGTTGTCAAAACAGCATGGTACTGGCACAAAGATAAGACAAATTGATCAATGGAATCGAATTGAGAGTTCCAAGATAGACCCCTAGATCTACAGCCTACTGACACTACTGTTATTCAACACTATACTGGAAGTTCTAGCCAGAGTAATCAGGCAAGTGAAAGAAATAAAAGGGCATCCAAATTGGAAAAGAAAAAGTCAAATTATACCTATTCGCAGATGACATGATCCTATATACAGAAAATCCCCAAGAGTCCAAAAGAAAGCTAACAGAACTAATAAAAGAATTAAACAAAGTTTCAGGATACAAGATAAACATGCAGAAGTCAGTTGGCCTTACCTATACCAGTAATGAGCAATCTGGAATAGAAATCAATGAAACAATTCTAATGACAATAGCATCTAAAAGAATAAAATACCTACAAAACATTGCTGAAAGACATTAACAAAGACCTAAATAAATGGAAAGAAATCCCATGTTCTTAGATTAGAAGATAGTATTGCTAAGATTTCAAAAATGCCTAAAGCAATCTACAAGTTCAATGCAATCCCTAACAAAATTCAGTAGCCTTTTCTGCAGAAATGGAAAAGCCGATTCTCAAATTCATATGGAATTGCAAAGGGTTCCAAACAGCCAAACTGATCTTGAAAAAGAACAAAATTGGAAGACTCACACTTCCAGATTTCAAAACTTACTACAGAGCTACAAAAATTAAAACAGTATGATACTGGGCATAAGGATAATCATAATAGACCAATCAAATAGAATTGAGAGACCACAGATAAATCCACACATCTATGGCAGTAGATTTTTGACAAGGGTACCAATACACTCAATGGAAAAGAACAGTTTCTTCAACAAATGGTGTTGGAACAACTGGCAATCCACATGCAAAATGTATGAATGTGGACCCCTTCCTCTCACCATATGTTCTAGTTTGCTAATGCTGCCAGAATGCAAAACACCAGAGAAGGATTGGCTTTTAAAAAAGGGGGTTTATTTGGTTACACAGTTACAGTCTCAAGGCCATAAAGTGTCCAAGGTAACACATCAGCAATCAAGTACCTTCACTGGAGGATGGCCAATGGTGTCCGGAAAACCTCTGTTAGCTGGGAAGGCACGTGGCTGGCGTCTGCTCCAAAGTTCTGGTTTCAAAATGGCTTTCTCCCAGGACGTTCCTCTCTAGGGTGCAGTTCCTCAAAAATGTCACTCTTAGTTGCACTTGGGATATTCATCCTCTCTTAGCTTCTCTGGAGCATGAGTCTGCTTTCAACAGCCATCTTCAAACTGTCTCTCATCTGCAGCTCCTGTGCTTTCTTCAAAGTGTCCCTCTTGGCTGTAGCTCCTCTTCAAAACATCACTCACAGCTGCACTGAGTTCCCCCTGCCCATCAGCTCATTTATATGGCTCCATTGATCAACTTAGACCCACCCCGAATAGGCGGAGCAACACCTCCATGGAAATTATCCAATCAGAGTCATCACCCACATCTGGGTGGGGCGCACTCCAAAGAAACACTCAAAGAATTACAATCTAATCAACACTGATAACATCTGCTCACACAAGATTACATCAAAGATAATGGTGTTAGGGGGACACAATATATTCAAACTGGCACATCATATATAAAAATTAATTCAAAATGGATCAACAATCTAAATACAAGAGCTAAGATTATAAAACTCTTACAAGATAATATAGTGAAATATCTCCAGAACTTGTACAGGCAATGGATTTTTAGATTTTACACCAAAAGCCCAAGCAATAAAAGAAAAAATGATAAAACAAGACTTCACAAAATTACAAACTTTGTGCATCAAAGGACACTATTAAGAAAGTGCAAAGACAACTTATAGAAAGGGAGAAAATATATGAAAATCATGTTATCTGTTAAGGGTTCAATATCCAGAATATATTAAGAACTTTTATAATGCAAACACAAAAACACAACCCAATTTTAAAAAGGGTCAAACAGTTGATAGACATTTCCGTAAAGAAGATATTAACATGGCCAATTAGTACACAAAAACATGCTCAACATAATTAGCTATTAGAGAAATGCAAATTAAAACTACAGTGAGATACCACTTCACACCCAACAGGATGGCTATTTTAAAAAAACTGAAAACAACAATGGCTGACAAAGATGTGGAGAAACAGGAAACCTTGTACATTGTTGGTGGCAATGTAAAATGTTGCAGCCACTGTGGAAACAGTTTGCAGTTCCTGCGAAGTTAAACAGAATTACCATATGACCTGGCAATCACACTCCTATGTATATATACCCAAACCAAGCAGGGACTCAGACAGATATTTGTACACTAATGTTCATTACAAGGTTATTTACAACAGCCAAAAGGTGGAAACAACCCAAGTGTCCATCAACAGATGAATGGATAAACAAAATAGGGTATTATCCATACAATGGAATACATTCAACTAAAAAGAAATGAAGTGCTGGTACATGCTACAACAGGGATGAACTTGAAGATATCATATTGAGTGAAATAAGTCAGACACAACAGGACAAATACTGTATGATTTATCTTATATGAAATACTGAGAATAAGCAAATTCATAGGGACAGAAAGCAGAAGAGGGGTTACAAGGGGCAGTGGGAAAGGGGGAATGGGGAGTTACTACTAAATGAGTATGAGTTTCGGTTTGGGATGATGAAAATAGCCTGGAAAAACATAGCAGTGAAAGTTACACAGTACTGGCAATGTTGCAATGCACTTAATGCCAAAGAATTGTCCACTTAAAATGGCTAAATGATCTTTATGTTATGCATACTTTACTATAATTTTAAAAAGTTAATAAATTAATAACTTTTTTAAAAAACTTGGATGGCAGACGCTGTTCAGACAGATGCATGGTGGGAAAGGTTTCACACTGGGACTGAAAAGAGATGCATAAATTAAAGGTGATGAGCTAGATATTAGGGTGCAGAATTAGGGAAGTAAAATAGGTGGAACACAAGGAGGGAACCAGTGAGGAGGCAGGTCACAGGTTCAGAGGAATTAAAGATAACTTCAGCTGTGACTTTTAAAACTGAACTTGAAGGAATAAAACACGAAGAGAAAACTACACAAATCCAAACAAGAGGTAACCAAGACTTTGACTTTGGCCATAGGTTAGAGAGAAAGGGACAGATACAAGTTTTCAGTTAAGTGACAAAATTCAGCAACCAATTAACACAATAAAAGAATACCAATGAGCTAATTCAATAGGAAAAACTAATTTAAAAAAAAATGTGTCAAAGAAATACAGGTGGGAGAAATATGACCTAAATAACAAAGTGAATGACCTAACAGTTTTAACATAATCAGAACTATGAAACCATTTCCTAGAGTCCTGTTTTTCAAATTGAAGGCAGTAACCAACAATGAGTCATGACCAAAAACTTTTTAATACAATAAAATGTCAGAGTAATGCTCCAGTGTAAAGATTAACACTGTCTTATGTGAAACTTATATTTCAGTTATCTGTATATAAACATGTATGTGTGTACTGGGTTGAAACACAAAATGTATTTCTTACTCTGGATCATGGTCAAAAGGTTTAGAGAGTATAGTATAATGAGCCCCATATACCTATCATCTAACTTACACCATTTCTGAATGTCATTTTTATTGAACAGTCTTGACTGAAAGGAAGGGAAAACTATACAGAAGTGTATAGAAGAAAAATTATGATTCCTCAAATGACTTAAGTTGCAATAAAAAAATTTTTAAGTTTACATTTAAATAAAACTTTACATATATTTCCCCCAAAGACTTTCCTTATATAAAGGACAAGGTTAAAACTTTTATTCCCATAGTATTCAATCTGACCTCACAATTAGCAAAATATAAGACATAAATTTTAGACCATGTTTGCTCTGAAATGTTCAGAAATCTAATGAATTTACATGTCTATTATTTTTAAGAGTTAACAGCCATCAATTAAATAGTAAAACTAAAAATCCGTCTTAAAGTTATGAGCAAATTCTCTAGTTTCATTTCATCATGAATAAATTAACAAGTTCAAATGAATTTGATTAATACTTAATAAATATTAGACTGATGGATAAAAGCAACATGATCAAACATTAAAACTTTTTAAATAATTTCAGACTCTAAGTTTCTAAATGATAAGTCAATTTTTCTGACTCCCATATGGTTAATTAGAAAATATTAAAAAAAAAAAAAAACTATTCAAAAGAATAATGTAAGATCAGTTTACTTCCTATTTATGAACACCACTAATTTACCTCACCATCCCACTGCTAATACTACACAAAGGGAAAACGGGTTTTGTAAACCAGACATACCATACCTAATTTTTATTTTCCATTCATTTCTTAAATAAAAAAAGAAAAATCTTCAAGTTAAAATATTTATTTAAAAATATTCTAATATCTGAATGTGGCTAAAAGGGGAAATGTTAGGTTGTATACATGGTACTAGAATAAAAATGTTTTTAAAAACCCATGGATAGCATCATGGGATTGAGAATGCCTTCCTGACCAAAAGGAGGAAAAGAAATGAACTAAATCAAGTTTCAGTGGCTAAGAGATTTCAGAGTTGAGAGGTCATTCTGGAGATTTTTCTTATACATTACACAGATAGTCCCTTAAGTGTCTACTATTTTAGAATAGTTAGAAAAAATAACTGAAACTGTTGAACTGTAATCCAGCAGCCTTGATTCTTGATGATGACTGTATAAATATAGCTTTTATCATGTGATTGTGAAAACCCTGTGACTGACACTCCCTGGATCCAGTGTATAGGCAGATGAGTAATAAAATAACCACAAAAAATATATAAATAATAGGGGGGGAGATATGGGATATTTTGGGTATTCTTTATTTATTATTATTGTTTTTATTTTTCTTTTTTTGGAGTAATGAAAATGTTCTAAATTTGACTGTGGTAATGAATGCACAACTGATGTTACTGTGAGCCACTGATTGTATACTTTGGATGGATTATATGGTGTGTGAATATATCTCAATGAAATTGCATGTATTAAAAAAAATTGCACCAATTTATACTCCAACCAGCAGTATATGAAAAGGTCTGTTTCCACTGCCAACAGATGGGTATTATCATCTCATTGAGATTTTCATTGAGGTTATATTAAATCTATAAATTAATTTGGAAAGAAAAAAAATCCATGGAAATACACAACACAGTGTACCCTAAGTTAAACCATCAACTATAGTTAATAATACAATTATAGAAAGGTGCTTTCATCAATTGTAACAAATGTATCACACAAATGCAAGGTGTAACAACTGGGTGATACATGAGAATCCTGTAATTGAATTCCCTGTAATTAATGCATGATTCTTCTGTAAACCCACAACTTCTCTCATTCAAAAAAAAAAAAAAAAAAAAAATCTATTCCTTTGAAAATATATACAGAGAAAAGGATTTGAATAAAATAGAATAAAATCTTCAGTGGCTAAGAGATTTCAGAGTCCAGAGGTCATTCTGGAAATAGTCAAGGTCATTCTGGAGGTTACTCTTATGCAGGCTTCAGCTAGATACTGCGAACTGTCGGAGCATGCCAAGCCCTAACCAATAATATTCCCCAAAACCCTAAAGAATACCCTGGGCTCTATCTAAGACTCTACAAAAGTTTTACTATTAAGTTAATTTTTTTAGAAACTTAAAATCTCTAGATGGTTCCTATCCCAGATAAACCCTGAAACCCAAAGGTACCAGTCTCTCCAAGAGCATTAACCAGTTGCATTCCTCTACCCCGTAATTCTTCTACCACTTTTCAGCATGAAGAAATTAGAATGGTCATTGCATAAATACCTCTGAAGATTGAGAGACTGATCAAATGAGAGGGAGGAGATGTAACAGAGTAGTTAGGATTTAACCAATAATTGTCACTACTGAATCATTATAAAGATATTTCTTTTTAGTTTCTAGCATATTCTAATAGCCGGAAGGAAATACCTGAAATGGTTGAACTGCAACCCAGTTGCCTTGATTTTTGATAAAGATTGTATAACTATACAGCTTCTACTTTGTGACTGTGTGACTGTAAAACCTTGTGACTGATACCCCCTCTATCCAATGTATGAGTAGATGAGTAATACCACATGCATGGGAAAAAAATGTAGAATATCAAGTACCTAGAGATAGACAAAAGCTAGAGAAGGGGGAGTGGTTACCTAATATGTACAGAACTGTTAACAAGGTTGAACTTAAATGTTTGAGAATGTATATAAGTGATGGTAGCTCATTCTTGGGTTTATAATAGTAACATACTGTAGGTGAATTTGATTGAAAGTTGTTTAAAGTCATGTATATGAGTAAGTTCTTGCATGAACCACTACGAATGTAAAAAAGAAAATACTAGAGAGGTATATGGGAAAAAAATAGCTATTGCAAACTACAGACTACAGGTAACAGTACTATTTTACTACTCTTTCATCAACAGTAAAAAATGTACTACACCACTACTATGGGTCAACAATCAGGGGTGTTCCAGATTGCTAATGTTGCTGTTATGCAAAATACCAGAAATGGACTGGCTTTTATGAAGGGGGTTTATTTGGTTACAAATTTACAGTCGGAAGGCCATGATAATGTCCAAATTAAGGCATCAACACAAGTATACCTTCACCGAAGGAAGGCCAATGGCATGTGGAAAACCTCTGCTAGCTGGGAAGGCACATACGTGGCTGGTATCTGCTGAACCTGGGTTGTGTTCCAGCTCCTCTCTCAGCTCCTGTGCATTCTTTAAAATGTTGCTCTTGGGGCATTTTGTCCTCTCTTCATTTCTCTGGAGCAAACACTGGGCTAGCATCTCCAAAGTGTCAGCAAAAGTCTGCTTTCAGCAGCCATCTCCAAAATGTCTCTCTCAACTGCTCTCCAAAATGTCACTCTCAGTTGTTATGAGTTCCTTCTGTCTGTGAACTCTTTTATAAGACTCCAGTGATTTAATTAAGACCCACCTTGAATGGGCGGGTAACACTTTCATGGAAATAATCTAATCAAACATCTTACCCACACTTGATTGCATCACATCTCCAAGGAGACACTCAATCAATAGGTTCTAACCTAATCAACACTAATGCATCTGCCCCCACAAGATTGCATTAAAGAATATGGCATTTTGGAGGACATAATACATCCAAACTGGCACAGGGGGAGAAAAGGGATAGGAGAATATTTGGGTTTTATTATTTTATTCTTAATTCTGTTCTGAAGTAAAGAAAATATTCTAAAATTGATAAAGAGAATGTATACACAACTATGTGATGATACTATGAACCAGTGATTGTGTACTCTGGATGGTTTTATATCTCAATAAAATTGGAAATATATATATAAAATAAAATCACAGAAAACAAAGATGAATTTTGATCATAAGATCAAGAAATTGGTGACACCACCCTGAAAATCAAAAATAGTCATAACAGCCACAAGAGGGTCAGGGCAAACAGAGTGAGGGAGAATGGCCAAGTAAAATTTCCTTCAAGCCCTCTATTTCCAGTGTTTATGTCTGACAAGTTAACAGCCAGCTCAGAAATGTTCACATTATATATAGTCTTATTTCTACCTACTTCACATAATGGTGAAGCCATTCATTTAATAAATACAATATCAGGAAAAGGGACTGTCTCCATCCAGAAAATATATTAGAACCACTAGTTCAAAGTGGTTGAGAATTCTCTCTTAGGAACAGCATCATATAACATGAGAAGCACATTTTTTTCATAAGCTGTTACCTTAATTCAAAACCAAGTTTTGTACCTAAGAGTCATCACCCCCAGAGAACCTCTTTTGTTGCTCAGATAAGGCCTCTCTCTCTAAGCCACCTCAGCAGGTGGACTCACTCCCCTCTCCCTACACAGGACATGACACCCAGGGGTGTAAATCTCCCTGGCAACGTAGAACATGACTCCCGGGGATGAGCCTGGACCCAGCTTCATGCGATTGAGAATGCCTTCTTGGACCAAAAGGGGGAAGAGAAATGAAACAAAATAAAGTTTCAGTGGCTAGGAGATTTCAAACAGAATCAAGAGGTCATTCTGGAGGTTATTCTTATGCATTGTATAGCTATCCCTTTTTAGTTTTTAGTGTATTAGAATAGCTAGAAGGAAATACCTGAAACTGTTGAACTGCAACCTAGTAGCCGTGATTCTTGAAGACAACTGTGTAACTATATAGCTTATACAATGTGACTACATTTGCGAAAACTTGTGGCTCACACTCCCTTTATCCAGTGTATGGACAGATGAGTAGAAAAATGGGGACAAAAAGTAAATGAATAATAGGAGGGGATAGGGGGTGTTTTAGTTTGCTAATGCTGCCAGAATGCAAAACACCAGAAATGGATTGGCTTTTATAAAAGGGGGTTTATTTGGTTACACAGTTACAGTCTGAAGGCCATAAAGTGTCCAAGGTAATGCATCAACAATCGCATACCTTCACTGGAGGACGGCCAATGGTGTCCGGAAAACCTCTGTTAGCTGGGAAGACACGTGGCTGGTGTCTGCTCCAAAGTTCTGGTTTCAAAATGGCTTTCTCCCAGGACGTTCCTCTCTAGGGTGCAGTTCCTCAAAAATGTCACTCTTAGTTGCTCTTGGGTTGTTTGTCCTCTCTTAGCTTCTCCGGAGCAAGAGACTGCTTTCAGCAGCCGTCTTCAAACTGTCTCTCATCTGCAGCTCCTGTGCTTTCTTCAAAGTGTCCCTCTTGGCTTTAGCTCCTCTTCAAAATGTCACTCACAGCTGCACTGAGTGCCTGCTGTTTATCAGCCCATTTATATGGCACCACTGATCAAGGCCCACCCGAATGGGTGGGCCACACCTCCATGGAAATATCTCATCAGAGTTATCACCTACAGTTGGAAGGGGCACATTTCCATGCAAACAACCTAATCCAAACGTTCCAACTTAATCCCCACTAGTATGTCCGCCCCACAAGATTGCATCAAAGAATATGGCTTTTTCTGGGGGACATAATACATTCAAACCAGCACAGGGGGTATGGGATGTTTGGGATGTTCTTTTTCACTTTTATTTTTATTCTTATTTATTTCTGAATAATGAATGTGTTCAAGGGCTGAATGTGGTGATGAATGCACAACTATATGACGATACGGTGAACAACCGATTTACACTGTGGATAATTCTATGATATGTGAATATATCTCAATAAAATTTCAGGGAAAAAAAAGATTGAATGCAGAAGTACAAATGAACATCCAGCTGTTTTCTATTAAGCCAGACATTAAAGATTGGTCAAAATGCAAAACATTGCCACTCTTCTCACTAATTTCTTTAAAAAAATGAATTTATCTTTCATAAAAATATTTTATTTATGTTAATTTGCAGAGTTTGTTATTTTAAATACACATTTGTATTTATTTATTAAATAAGCTAATAAGTACAAAAAACATTTCTCATTTTTATTTCTAACACAGTAAATACTGATAATTATAGTCCACATAAACTAAAGCTCTTTGGAGTCTTTGATAATTTTTAAGAATCAACTTTTGGCCTTATTAAAGGATTAAAGGGGTCCTGAGACAAAAATTTTAAGAACCACTGGCTTAGTTCATTGTCAAATTTTGTAAATATACCATGTGTGATTGTCTAATTGTTGGGTACAGGGTTCTATATATATCTGCTACATCAGGCTTGCTAAGTGTGTTATCATCATCTATATCTTTAGTAATTTTTTTTCAATGCCCAAACTATCAATAATTCAGAGAAGTGAACTGAAATCTCTCACTTTGATGATTAATTTGTCAATTCCTCTCCATAGTTGTAATATTTAAAGATATTTGATTAAGCCCGATTGTCTGGTTTACTAGCTGTGTGACCTAGGATAATTTACTTAATCTCTCTAGCGCTTACTTTTCTCATTTGTAATATGTAGCTAATGATAGTACTACCTCACAAAATCATTGTCAATAAATATTTGATATTATTATTCTAAAAAACAAACAAACAAGGTTTATTCTTTTCTATGTACAGTGAGAGCCCTGGGATCCTTAGTGGGCAACTGGCAATAGCAACCTCTTAGCTCAGAAGCTGCACCCAGGGCTATTACCTGTTCTTTCAACTCAGAGGCCCATGCTTTCCCTTTGTGAGAACAAATGTGAAAAATCCATAAATTGTGGAAAGGTGGTGCTGGGAATATAACAAAAGAGAAGAGATATGGCTACCAATTATCATACTTGGGACAATTACTAATAAAAACCCTGAGTAGCTTTAGGATTTGAAGTGGCTTTTGAAATCTTCGGACATTCAAGCTGGTTAATTTTTCAATTTTATTAGAGGGCAGTTGGGACAATTCTATTTCTAAAATTTATACAGTAGAAGAATGGTTGTTGTGAAATGAATTCTTATGGAGACTGTTGCAACAGCAAGTCCTTAAATTAACTTCATATTGCCTTTTTTAAAAAGTAAACATTTTTCCTATCCTAATCTATTTCACCTCAAGAGATTGAATAGTTCCTGGATGGCATTTTTTTAAACTTTTTATTATGAAAATTTTAAAGCATCATTTTTTTATTGCCATTTTATTTAAGAATCTCTACTGAAAGGTTTTCAAAAAGCAATACTGAAAATATTTATATTTAAGTACAACTCACAAACTGTTTGTTCAAGTGTTCTAGCCAACAATTATCTAGATGGAAAAAAAAATGCTTTAAAAATGTGATACAAAGCAAAACATCTGTTACAGAAAAAAAAAAGTTGTAAAAGGATTAATCTGAAATTAACCCAATAATAATTCTACCTATTTTCTAATTAAAATAAAACAGTAAAGCAATGACAATTTAACTCAAAATTTTAAGATATATGAGAATTTATTTTAAGATACTGAAAAACATACTTTAAAATGTTAAAGCTCTCTCACCTGCTGCTGTAACAATAAGTCACATCAAAACTACATTTTTTTTTTAAGAAAATAAAGTCTTCAAGCTCATTCTCCAGCATACCTGGGATTTTCAGACTTTCACAGACATATAGTTCCCTTTCAATAGGAATACCAATATGTTAATTAGAACTGTCCCAGAGATTAAATTTCAGCTGTCGGTAAACTATCAATTCATAGGCCATACTACCTAAATCTTACAGGTTCAACTGTTCCTCTCTCCTGAAGTTTGCCAAATTCAGCAGACAGATGAGAACCATGCAATAAAACTATGTAAACATTACCAGAAATGCTGTACATATACACAGACTCCTGTTACATTTGAGTTAAAATGATGGCTGTTAAAAAAAGCTTGCTCTTGCTTGTGACTCTCCTAAACCTCCCTGAACAACTCACTCCTCTTAAATTCCTTGAACCTCACATGGCATGCCCATGTTACTTGAACCTCACATGGCATGCCCAGACAAATTTGATGACTTGGATTTTGTTTTAGAAGCCAGGCTTACTGCCAAGTCTGCTGTGTCTACTCCCCTGACCCACCAGGACAACTTTAGATACCTTCTTTACTTATGTTACTGCTGTGAGCAAACTACTGCTTACTATCAAATGAAGCTCAACCTACTCATGTTTCCTACTTCTTAAGAGGAATGCAACTGACTTCACTGTATTATGGCTTCCTCAACTCCACCCCTTATTTAAAACAAAATACTACCATATTGAATCATCTACAACTCAACTAGGAATACTAAGAAGGCAAGTAAAGGGCATATTAAGTTTCACAAAAATTAAGTAACACATTACCTTTTCCTAAGAGGTCTCAATTTTATATATCCATTTTTTATTTATGACTTTCTCTGACAAGAAAAATGAATCTACATTTTTCTCACCAAAAAATGTCCTTATGATCACACTTCATTAGAAAACGATGACGACAAAGAACAAGGTACAACAGCAGAGCTTGAAATATGCCTTCAATAAAAAATACAACTTTACACAAAGTTTACTGGCTGCTGCAAAAAGGCAAGTCATAATAATAAGTTGATTCTACAACTTATCCTTTAAATAAATGTCCTTAAATACAATAAGTTACAGGCCTTATTAGGTCCCCACAATTTCTTGGCAAGGTACACCCAAGTTTTAATTTTTATGTCACCTAAAAAAACTACCACAGCATTACTTCTGCTAATAATTTAGAATATACGCTAAAATATCCCTTCCGGAAAAAACAGGAAAATCTAAGAAAGAATAGACATAAAAAAAAGTTCTTACAATGATAAAGTGTTAACAAAACACTATGATATTGAAAAATATTTTTCCTCAATTTTTTCCCATATTTGCTAATCTCCATCATAAAATCTGACTAACAGCCCCAGGAGCATCTTCAACCCCCACCAGAAAAAGTGTCAAAAATAGAAAACTAAATTATTCTTCCAAGTGAAATGATGAAATGTTTGTCAATGTCTCAATCACCTAACACATATTCTCACTGAATTCAAGTCTAAAGAAAAAGCTAACGTATGATATGAAAATACGGCTCGGTAACAATCAAATCTTCCTTTACAATACCTAATGGGCTGTACAAACACACCATTAAATTTCTACAGGAAACCATATAAGCAACTTCCCTTTTTCCATGCTGATTTAAATATCCATTTATACTTAGTAATGGTTAGCAAATCAATCATCTTTCACACCACACTGAGTCAGCAGTAAACTACTTGATTCAAGAAAGTGGAAAAGCATAATTAAAAGCCAATGACCTTTAATACTTACACTTGGTAAGACATGAGAGAGGAGATAATATTGAAAGGAATAGAATAATAGAAGACTAGAATTAAGAGGATAAAAAAATGTACAAGACCAAATATTCCAACTCATCTAAACAAGACTTAAATTACTGGATCTCCCAAGATTTAAATTACTAGATCTCTCACCTGCCTCTACTCCCTCCCTTTTAATGTTTTGGTTTACAATAGAGAAGGGTCTAGGAAAGAGGAGAAAGTAAAAATTAACCAATCATCAATTTTGTTTGTTTTCTAAGAAATTATAACTACCACCACTTAATGAGCACTGAACCAGGGACTGTGCAAAGACGTTTATGTATGATCTCATTTACACAGAATAAAATAAAAACCTTGAGGAAAAATGATCTATAAAAATTGAAAATGACAAAATTAAATTATCTATAAAGAATTATAAAGAACACATTAATCAGATCTCTAAGCACTAAAAGAACACTGTAGATTAAAGACAATAAGTTAAGAAAAAGTTCAACTTTACATATGAAAAGGTTGAGTATTAAAGTACTATTTGAGAAGATTACACATATCTTATAATTTATTACAAAAATATATACAGTATCAAAGGTATATCTCTCCTCTTAAAAGGCAGCAGTAGATAAGATACTACATTGCATATACTCCTTCCAGTGACTATTCAGGACTATAAAGTTAATATTTAAATAAAAGACAAAACCCTGGGAATGAAGCTTTGAATTTGCAACATAACAATTATTATAACATCAAACTAAATTAGAAATACGCAATTAGTACACCAAAACAGAGCACCAAGAGGTACATTTTATAATGGCAAATAAAGTTAATAGAATACATTAAACAATTACCACCTATTTTAAATTCCCTATTTACTACTGAGGTTTATCTTTGCTTTGAAGCTAGGTATTAAGTTAAAAAAAAAAAAAAAGGGTACTGCTAATTTAAACAAAATTCATTTTTAACTGGAAAAATCAGAGAAGGAACTGTCCTATTTTAAAATGAAAAAATAAAGACTCCAGGGTCTTAAATTTTTTTTTAGTGGAAAAACCTCAGAACACCTCAGTAAGCAATTATCTTTTACAAGTCAGTCACAGGATTATACAGCAATGCAGCTTTCAAGGGGTCACTGTGATTGTGAAAGCCTTGAGGATCACACTCCTGTTATCCAGTTTAATATCCAATTAGAAAAAAGGGGACAAAAAACTAAATGAAAAATAGGGTGGGAGGAGGGGGACGATTTGGGTGTTCTTTTTCATTTTTATTTCTTATTCGTATTTTTATTTTTTCTGGTACAAGGAAAATGTTAAAAAAATAGATTGGGGTGATGAACGCACAACTATATGATGGTACTGTGAACAGCTGATTGTACTCCATGGATGATTGTATGGTATGTGAATATATCTCAATAAAATTGAATTAAAAAAAAAAGTCACAATACACCTCAAATCACCCAAATTGTCTTTTAACAAGCTTTGTTAGGATATTCATTAAATTCAGCCCCTTGGTTTGTCCTGACTCTCCATCCCCTCTCCCAAATATTTTTCAAAAATCTTCTCCCTGTATAGAAATTCAGATGTGATACTAGTACTTTCCAACCTTCAGAGATACAAAACCACTGCAGCCTAAAAGTACCAGAGTCCGCTGTCTTATGGAACTGACCAATAAAAACCAAACAGCTGTAACAATTCTTAACAACTTCCTCTGCCAAAAAAAGAAAGGAAAAAAAAAAAAAAGTGAGCAGTGACTCAAAACTTAAGTGGTATTTACTCAACAACTCAAATATTGGGTGCCTTTTATGTTAAAGGCACTGTGCTAGGCACTGGTATACAACTATGAAAAAGATAAAAGATACTATCCCTATCTGCATGGAACTTAACATTCCAGAGTACAAAAGAAAAGAGTACAAAAACAAGTAAACACACTGATATAACCCAATATTGATCTGAATTCTGCCAAGCAATTTTATTCTCATGGCCCACTTAACTGTATACCTCATTCTAAAAGCATGTCAATTAATCCACTCAGTTACTTCCATTTACATTCTTAAAATTATGCTTACCAAAATGAAAACTAATTTTCTGAACAAACAATTTTGGAATCTTAACTAACTGTGACTATACAACAAAACATCTTTCTCAATAGTACTTAAAAGTTACCTGTTAGGAAAAAAAATATCAGCTACTAGGTGTAGCTAGCTTTCCAATGGTATTCCGGGAGTACACACAATTCCTACTCACATGGTAGTACTCCTTTATTAATCATATATTTAATTAACACCTTTATTGATCATATATTTTGGTATAATCAAATTTGTACCCAACAGAAGTTTGCTAACTATTCACTGTTTATCTACTTTATAATGAAAATACTTATTGAATGAGATGTTTTTAATTTCTGTTAAATCCCAATAATCTAAGCACAATTCAATGCCACCCTCTCCTCAAATGCCACTGTTTCCCCCACGATTCACAGCCTGCCCAGTAGCATAGATATTTAGATCATGTCTACCCCAACTATTTCCCAAGTTCCTCGAGGGGTCTCAGCCCTTTTTGCATTCATCATAACACTACAAAGTCCTTAATAGTATCTTCAACATAATAGGTGCTCAAACAGTATCTAACATAATAGGTGCTCAAATTATATTAGTGGAATTTAAATAAAAGGCGGCCAACAAATAACTATTGTAAATTATTTATAAGGTTGAAAAAAGCATCTAACATATAAAGACTAAAAGGACTGATAAACAAGTACGGACCAGAGAATCCTTACGCCTCACGTTCAGATGTTTTTCAATACAACTCTACAGAAGCGTCTGTTGAACATCAATATGGACAATAAATAATTTACCTAATACCTGAAAAGAATAAGTAAGGATTACTCTTCTCCATCTCCTTTTTAAAGTTAGCCTGCATATGTAACAGGGAAACTGAACTTAATGAACCGCAATATTCCAAACCAGGTCACAGGAGAGCTCTAAATCCCCAGTCATCCTGTTTCTATTTCCTGATTGGTCTGACCTCCAAACATTATGGAGACCAGCCTCCCCAATTCACGATCTCCTTTAAAACATCTTCCGAGGTGAGCTTTCCCTTCAAATAAGAATTGGCTTCCAGAGCTTTCTAAAATGACGAAAAAGGCATTCCACCCTTTTTTAATCTTCTGAAAGACTGTTCAAGAAAGGAAACTCAGTTTTCAGGAAAGTGCCGTTATAGCTCTACTTCGAATCTACTGTGGGTCATAAACTTGCGCAAACGGACGTAAACAGGAAAATATTACTCTCCTAACAAGAGCGATTTAAACAAACACGTGGACGAATTTTAGAGGATCCCTACAACTTCAAGAATGCGCATCTGTTAAATAAACATGGGGAGGGGGGACTAGAATAAATGAAAAACCAGTGAGCTTCCTAACGCTTACACATCCCAGGAACATTTTTTCCGCACCACGCTGGCAAAGCAGACAACCAGACGCCACTCAGGCAGCGCCGCGACCCTCGGCCTCCCAACCCTGGGCTTCCACCGGCCACAGACGCCCCGGAGCCGAGGTCCTCACTACCTCCCTTCCAGCCAAGCCGTCGGCCACTTCCACGTCGCTGCGACCCACACGCCTCCTCAGCAATCTAAATCCACTCTTCTCGCATACACAATCGGAGTTACCAACCCCCAAACAATCAAGGACCAGGAAGGGGCACAAGCAGCGTGGGCGAGGAGGGGAGGGGACATTCCTCGGACCCGCACCCACCTGCAGGCCGCGGGCCCGAGGGCGGCGGCGCCGGCGCCCCGTCCTCGCCAAAGACGAGTTTGAAGTCGAGCTCGTCGTGGGCGCCACAGTTTGCAGTAGTCATCGGCGTGGCCCGGGCTGCTGCGGCTCCTCCTCAGGCGGCGGCGGCGGCGGCGGCTCCTCAGCGCCGCTTCATGCCGGGCCGCGCTGGCCAAGAGGTCGCGGCCCCGCGGCAAACTTTCCGGGCGGGGCCCGCGACGCCCAGCGTTCTGTTCCGAACTCAAGAGCTGGCCGCGCGCCTAGCTGCACCAGCAGTCGCCGCCACCAGTTGCCGGTGCCTAAGCCGCCACTAAAGCCTCAGCCGAGGTTCCCCGCCCCCCAAACAGTAGCCGCCAACACTGCCGCCGCCAGCGCGCTCCCGGCGCTGTGCCGCGCGCCCGGCCCCGCCCCCTGCCACGCTCATTGGGCCGGGCTGCCCATTGGCCCTGGCAACGCGGGCCAACCCCGAGGGCCCTGCCTCCAAGCCGGCCTACCGCGTGACGCCCTCTCGGGGAGGAGGCAGTCCCGTTAATACCGCGAGCTGAAGCGCCCTGCTAACCTCTTGGGAGTTGTAGTTTGGCCTCTCTGTACTCTCTTCACGACTACAGAGCCAGACTCCGGCACCCTGGTGTGGGGTCGATAATCCTGTTTGATTGGATTGTGGAGCCACCATCGGCCAATCCGAAAAGGCCCCTTTATTGGGCGGAGCTCATGTCGAGGACAGGGCGCGAGAACCCTGGGATTATGGGGGCGGTGATGGGAGGGTGCCTTGTTTATTTATTATTACTTTGTTTATTCCCGTGGCTGGATTTGGGGACGGTATCAGGACCCCGCCAAATTAACTGGACGCCACTCACACCCCCAGTCCCCATTCCCACAACCTTAATGGCGGGCCTGGCGGAGACCCGACTGAACCTCCAGCCAAACTGGGGTGTAGCCGAAGGAGACCTGGGGTGATAGACAAGTCCGGAGTTTGAAACGGCTGTCGCTGCAGACCCACCTCTGAGAGGCGGGGCCCATGCTTCGGTGGCTGCGCCTTCGTCTGCCCCGACGAGCTAGCCCCATCAGCTGCTCCCTTGAGGACAGCTTGCACTTTTGAGGCCTCGGCGAAGCCGGACTGACTGGGCGGAAAAGTCCCCGTCGTGAGTTGGTGCCACTCATAGGCTCTGTGACCTCTGCATGCTGGAGCACATCCACGAAGGCGGGAGAGATTTTACCACCGTTTTCGCTTTCCGCTCCTCCTCGGCGGGCCTGTCTTTCCCCGGACAGCCCAACAAGACGCCTCCACCTGAGGCCCTGGTGGAGGCCGCACCTGGGGACACTGAGCCTGGCTTGTTTATTTAGGGCTCCACCGAGGCGCGGAGTGGACCGGGAGTTAAGAGAGCTAGCGGTGGCACAGGGCCCGCAGGGCAAGCATCCCTAGATGCCCGTTGCCCAAGGAACCCAAGGCGCTAAACCCAAGAGGCTTGGGTCCAGGTGCAAGGCCCACAAAAAGCCCCTGAGAGAAGAGGAGAAGGCAGAGAGCCTTGCAGAGGTGTCAGTGGCTGGGCTCATATGCAACCGGGAGCCCTAGGGAGAGCTGGAAGAGGCTTTGGGTCAGGAGGGGTACTGTTCAGAGCACAGGAGACGTTTGTTCAGCTTTGGTTCATTCATTCCTTCAGTCAGGGAACTTTTCCTGCCCAGTGCTCTGTGCACAGACCTTCCGTGCTGGGCCTGGGGACGGCAGAGAAAAATCAATGGTGGGGAGGGGGTGCAGGGCAACCAGGCAGACAGATCTATAATTATTGCCCAGAGAGGTTAGGAAGGTTAGGACAGTGAGGGAGTTCAGAGAAGGTTCATAACCCCCTGGCTGCAGGGTCTGTTACAGACATGGTTAAAAATTGGAGAGACAAACAAGGGATAAGGAAGGTTGGAGATAAGAAAGTACCTGCAGTGGGCAGCAGCCAAAAATGAGGATGCATAAGTAGACAGTGCTGCAGGCTACTGCAGGGTGTCTGGAATTTATCCTGAGAGCAGCAGGGAGCCATGGGAGAGTTTAGAGCAGGGGACTTAACCTGGTCAGAATTTTGGATGCATCACTGGACAGAGGTTTAGAGGCAGGAGTTAAGAGCAGTCAAGGGAAAAAGAGCATTAGGTGGATGGAATATTCCCCCAATAAGTTGTCCTGCCTTCAAAGGATCTCCAACCTTAACGGCCTGAAATTGAAACTTGGAGCTTAAACCCTACATCAGCTCTCAGCACTCTGCCCCAAGCAAATGGCTGGCCCTCCTATTAGTATCACATGTAACATGATCCTGGATTATATGGCCACAGAAACTTGGCCAGCTCACCTCCTCCCCATAAAAGACTTAATGTAACCTTAGGATGCCCCCACCACCACCTCCCTGGTTGTCAGATTGAGAAAATAGGCCTTCACCCAGTCCCCCTATCCTCCAGACGTGATTTTACCTAAATCAGGGAGGAATGTGGAAGGAGACCCTGAGTCTGTCACCTTCACTGCTGGCAAGGGTTCACAAAGATGTAAATGGCTTGAAAAAGTCACCACTCATCAAATGATTAGGGACACAACTCTCTTCCCAGCCACGGAATACCTGGTGAACACTTGGAATGGATCATGTCTTAGCAAGGGGACTTCTGGTATGGGAGAAAACTGATAAGGGCTAGGATAGGGGTGGGCACCAGCTGCAGGGCAAGTGTCACTACCTTTGTAAGAAAAGCAGCAATGGCTGGGGGCTCTGCAGTAGATAGAACCCCAAATTGGGCCAGGCTGGTGGACAAGGCCCTGTATCCCACCTCTCCCTCCTGCGTAAATGTCAGCCAGGCCTGAAGTTTAAGGAAAGTCAGTCTCTTTAATCAGCTGCCACAATGCCTGCCCCTAAATCCCTGTGCCCCTCTGACAGAGCCATAGGATGATATAGCTTAGGACTCGGAGCTCACCTCCTCCCCATAAAAGACTTAATGTAACCTTAGGATATGCCCCCACCACCGCCTCCCTGCTTGTCGAATTGAGAAAATAGGCCTTCATCCAGTCCCCCTAACTTGTTCCACCTTAGGGGACATAGGAGCCCTGGAGAAAAGCCAAAGTTTAGAAAAGTCCTTTTTTTCATGCCACACATCCTCCCAAAAGCTCTTGTTTGATTCCTCTTCTGTGCTTGCTACCAATTCCCATGCCAAGGCTTGTCATAAGGGACACAGACACTGTCCTTGAGCAGCTCTCAATCTGGGAAAGGAGGTAAGACCAGCCAACTACAATCTAAGAAAGTTAGTTGCTGAAGTCAGCACAGGGCGCTGGGAAGCCAGGGTCAGCACTTTGTCCTCAGATGCTAGGCTGAGGAGATCGGACTTGATCCACAGGGCAGCGGTGAGTACGGAAGAGTTCTGAGCTGGAGGAAGACCTGGAAGAACGTAAGTGTCAGGACTTCAGGGATGAAATTCTCTGCCCTTCTTTGTACAAAGACCAGTGTTCTTTCTGTTGCCTTCAAAGGACCTATCACCCTCTTCATCCTTAAATATCCCTCCTTCTCCCACCCATACCAAAACCACCTGTCTCCAAAACGTGATGAGCTTAAGAGAAGCCCTCAATGAAGGTGACTTGAATGGATGGATAGATATTATGGCCACTAGCCCAGGGAGGGATTTGGGAGTCTTAAGTGGCTCCATCTAAGGTGAGTGTGGTAAGGGATGCAGTGGGCAGAGATTTCAGGCCTGACTAACTTGTCCCAGCCCTTGAGCAGGGCGCTCTAAGACCAGAGCAGGCACCCCCAAGGAAGGGCCCTTAGCTGAGTGGTGCCAAAGTGAGACTATACAAGGCCCAACATATACATCCAAGATCTTTGCCAGATATCAGTCACAGAACATTCACTAGCCCTCCCCACCTCTGACTCCCCTGTGGCTGACCCTCTCCCCAGTGCTTTCTCTGGGTTCCTTGCTCCTCCTTCCCCATAGCTCAGAAATGAACCTGACCCTGCCAAAGAAGGGTCTTCCCCAGGGAAACCACACTGGTGGGAGACGAGGCCTAAGGACAGAGCCCAGCCCACCAGGGAAGTGGACCTTGGGACTGGGGCCTCTCTGTCCTTTTCCAGTGGGGATATGAGAAAAGTTAAAGGGGACATCTTGATTTGGTAAGAAAAAAATAGTGCCTAAAGCTTGGCAGCTGGAGCTGGATCAAGCCCCAGTATTGCTCCTGAGTGGGGCCCCTTCTCCAGGAGCACTGGTTTGGGAAGTTAGGGCAGCCTTGGCATGGACTGACCGCATTAGCCACACAGTGCCCTATCACAGGGCTAGCCTATTTATCTTCCAGCCAGCCTTACACAGGCAGAGAACAGCTGATCCCAAGCTCTAGGGAAGGCCCTCAGGTCCAGAGAGGACTGGAAGTGACTTGCCCACAGTCAAACAGCAATGTACTCTGGGAGGCAGGTGGTAATGCTTTATCCTTATCTGCAAACAGGAAAGCATGTGTGGGTGCAGGGAGGGACAACATCAGAACCAAGACAGAGGCCTCACCCACCCAACCCTTGACTCTGAGCCCAGGCAGGGCTGCCAGAGAGCAGTGAGGCCAGCCCAGGACAGATGGCAGACACACAACGAGGGGAGAGAGGGAGGACAGCAAGCACAGCTTTGGCAGCAGGGCTTCTCCTGTGCCCCGGAGGGGGAATCCCCCCTCCCCAGAAGAGCCTGTAAGAGAGGAGAAGCAGCCTGTTTACAGCTTAGAGCAGAGGAAGCGGGGGAGGCACAGGGCAGGGACCTTTGGTCAGAAAGCCCCTCCCAGTTAGTGGGGGAGGCCCCACAAGTTGTTTGTTTCTCACTGCCAGGAGAAAATTAAAGAGAATCTGCCACTTCCTTCCGCCCCAAGGGGGATGGGAGGGGAGCAAGGGTAGGTGGTGTGGGCATGCAATTCCAAGTGCCCTAAACTGCTGTGATCAGCAGCTGCCAGTCGCCTTTCCCAGAGCAGGTACCTTACTAGGTACAGGCTCCAGCCAGCTGTCGGGCTTGGAAGAGACTCTGGGAAGCAGTCCGAGCAACCCCACGCCACTGGGCTGGCCCCTTACTGGGGCACCCTTACCCTAGTCTTTCCACCAGATTCTGTATCACCTCTCATCAGGAAAATCAATTGATGCCCAGTGCCTCAGGTTTACCAACAGTGGAATGGGCTTCTTGGGTTTTCCTGGCCCAGCCAAGTTCAGTGAGCCTGAAAGGTGATACTCCGTCCCTCCACCCCCATCCAGACCCCTAAGGATGGGTAGGAGATATGCTTCAGGAAGCTGCAGCTCAGGACAGAGGATGGGGAATAAAAAAATTATACCGGGACACTGTGGAAAGCCGCCTCCCGAATCGGGCCTAGCGTATGCGCTGCAGCCTGCTCTAGAGTTACCCCCGCCCATCGAGTGAGCCAAGATGGCGCCTGCATCCTGTTTCCGCATAGTGACGCATGTATCCGCCACCCGCTCCTACCAATCGAAATCCTGTATACGCGATACTAGCCTAGAAGCTTATTGGTTGTTAATTGTGTATAAAAGGTCTTACCCGGACGGGGTAGGGTGAGACAGCCCACAAGGAGCCGTGCCTGACGGCCACATCGAGGCTGCTCTCCCACGAGGCGCCGTGCCCCGTGTGGGAACCAGTAACACAGAATGTTCATCTAGCTGTAGTAAAGGGCTTGCTTTCACAACTGCCGTGTGGTTCGAGTCGTGATTCATGACCAGGTTAGTTCGCGCAGTCTGCATCTCTCTCTCTCCTTCCCTGTTTCCCCTCGCCGGCCGGGAACCAGGGACCGAGCGGGGCAGCGCCGGACAAGTGGTGGCCCGTACGGGGAAGCTCCTCCTCCTGCCTCGCTCTCGACGGTCCCTCTGTGAGGAGAGCAGCGCTGCGCGTCGAGCTTACGGCGGACTTCCCGCGCCTGATCAACGCGAGAAGGTGAGTGCGTCTTATTACATGATAGTTAGGGCCCGTGGGTTTTCAGGTGACCCCGGGGGACTCGGAAGAGCTCTCCGAGTGACTGAAGTATAGTGCCGACTGCAATCATGGGGCAGTCCGGAAGTTCACCTCTCTTAGCTCCCTTAAAGAACCTTTTGAAACAACGGGGTATCTCGGTCAGGAAAAGCTCCCTTCAGCGTTTTCTTGATGATGTTGATACTTTTGCCCCTTGGTTTGCCTGCACCGGCAGCCTTAGCCTACCCTCTTGGATGAAGCTCGGTCGCGACATAGACCGAGCGCGCCAGACGGGCGTGTGTATGGACCCGATTCTAGTACCCATATGGGAGACCGTCCGTGCGGTCCTTGAACTAGAATCGGCTACCGGCCTAAGCCCGTCCTCTGTCTTGCAAGAAGCACGGTGCGCGCTCCAAGAAACCCAGTCAGTTTCGTCAGCGGACGGCTCCTGTAAGGGCAAACCGCCGGAGTCCAGTGACTCTGACTCAGAGTCAGATAGCGATACTGACGAGAAGGCGGAAGCATCCCCGCTAATTGAGTGGGAGGAGCCTCCCGCCACACCCGTGCGGCCTTCCGCCCCCGCCAATGTCTACCGCTGCACCCCCAGGGACACCCCAGCTCCCAACTGACGCCTTGGGCGGTCCCACCAAAGGACCTCGCCGAGAGCTCCCTCTAGTGGCCATGCCCAGTAAATGTAATTATCCTTTGCTGCCAGACCCGGAAACCCCGATGGGTCGGTCAGGGGAGGGGCAACCTTTGCCGTACCCCCCGCCCGAGTATACAGGCCCTCAGGACCCTTTGCCATTAGGTAGTGGTGGGAGACATTTCTGGAGATGGAACCCTTTCACAACATTTAGACCTTTTGGCATGCTGGGTGGCTACCAGCCACTTGAGCCGCAGCCAGTCTCAGAAATGTACCCGGTTATTATCAATCCCCAAGGTGGCAATCGGCACGAATCATATGATTACAAACTATTGAGGGAATTGAGGCAGGCCGTCCATCAGTATGGCCCCAATGCCCCTTATACCTTGAACATGATCGAGAACCTCTCTGCTCTAAATCATACACCCGCAGATATTTTTCAGCTAGCCCGTGCTTGCTTGCCGTCAGGCCGATTCATAGATTGGAAAGCATGGTTTGAGGAGTTAGCTGAAGAGCAGGCCGCAAGGAATGCGGCGGGGAGACGTGGCGGGTGGAATGCTGACATGCTGTTGGGGAGAGGCGCCCATGCCCAGAACCAAACGGGTTTCCCACAAGAGGTCTATGCCCAGATCTTCCGCTGTTTTGTGGGTGCCTGGAAAAAGCTAACAGGTGAGGGAGAGGCTCAGGCCTCACTCAGCAATATACACCAAGGCCCCACAGAACCATTTGCGGATTTTGTAGCCAGGATGCAAACCGCAGCTGAGAGAATCTTCTCAGATCCAGGAGTAGCAGAGACTGTGGTTAAGCAAATGATTTTTGAGCAGTGCAACAAGGAGTGCAAAGTTATCCTGGCACAAAACAGAGCAAAAAATTTGACAGAGTGGGTCAGGCTCTGTAGAGATGCTGGCAGCCCTTTAACTAATGCAGGTCTAGCTGCCATGCTAGCCAGCTCCCTACAGGTGGCTACAAAAAGCCCGAGAACCTTAGGGGCAAAGTCTAACGGGTGCTATGGCTGTGGCCAATCAGGGCACTTTAAGAGAGATTGTCCCAATAGACGTCAGCCCCCTGCCACTCAACGGTTTGGCGAACCAGGTGCAGCAACCAGGCCGTGTGGCCGTTGCCACAAAGGCCCCCACCGCGCAGAAGACTGTAAATCGGTTTTCGATGCGCAGGGTAGACGCCTCTCTGGCCGCCCCGAGCAGATTCCAAAAAACGGGAAGAGGGGGTCCGCCCTTTCGACGGACCCCCTTGCATGCCATTCGACAACACAGGATCCGATCAAATTCGTGCGTCCCCCGGCTCAGCAGGACTGGACCTCTGTGCCACCTCCAGACTCGTACTAACCCCCTCCATGGGTGTCCAGTTAGTAGGGACCTCCTTCAAGGGGCCCTTACCGGCTGGTACTGTAGGGCTCATATTGGGAAGAGCATCCACGGCCCTGAAAGGATTAACAGTTATACCAGGACTTGTAGATTCAGATTTCACAGGCCGTGCCCAAGTTATGGTTCAATCTCAGCGGGGCACCTTAGTCATTGCAGAAGGTGATAAGCTGGCGCAGCTCCTGCTCTTACCCAGCTTACATGCAGTCTTTCCAAGCAGAATCAGACAGAGAGGGGAAAAAGGGTTCGGATCCAGTGGAGCGATTTTTGAGGGACTCCATATGTCCCTGGAGTCTCGACCTATGCTAACCATTAAGGTGCAAGGCAGATCTTTCTTGGGCCTGCTCGATACAGGGGCCGATCGGTCTATCATAAGACAACAAGAATGGCCCCCCACCTGGCCAACGAGCAGGGCGGAAGAGCCCATTAGAGGAATAGGCCAAATTTCAGCGCCCATGCTCAGTGCAGCTGCCCTTCATTGGGCCGATGAAGAAGGACACCAAGGCAGTTTCCAGCCTTATGTATTAGCCCTGCCTGTGTCTTTGTGGGGAAGAGACATTCTGACCCAAATGGACGTTACTTTAATTAGCGGCTACTCCCCAACCTCTAAGCGACTGCTAAAAGAAATGGGGTATACCCCCGGCAAGGGTTTAGGAGCTTCACTGCACGGACGTGCGGAGCCTATACAAGCTGCCCCCAAGTCTGACAGACGAGGCTTGGGTTTTTCATAGGGGCCACTGAGGAGAGATTCCCACCCACACCTATAAAACTAAAATGGAAAACCGAGGCTCCGGTGTGGGTGCCTCAGTGGCCCTTGCCACAGGAAAAACTTGCAGCGTTGCACGCCCTAGTATCAGAACAACTAGAAAAGGGCCATATCGCCCCTTCCACGTCACCGTGGAACACCCCTATATTCGTAATAAAAAAGAAATCTGGTAAATGGAGACTGCTACATGATCTAAGAGCTATTAACGATTGCATGGAGCCTTTAGGGCCCGTTCAGATGGGACTGCCCCTCCTCTCGGCATTACCGGAGCACTGGTCGATTTTCATCATAGATCTGAAAGATTGCTTCTTTTCTATTCCGCTCCACCCTGAAGACACCCCTAAGTTTGCCTTTACTGTGCCCTCTAGTAATCAAGAGGAGCCCTGTCAACGCTTTGAATGGACAGTCCTGCCCCAAGGCATGGCTAATAGTCCTACCATGTGCCAGCTGTATGTCGCTGCGAAGCTAGCTAGCACTCGGCAGCAGTTCCCTCAAGTGAAAATCATCCATTATATGGATGACATTCTCTTAGCCCATAGAAACACAGATCTTCTTAAAACAGTTTTGTCACATTTAGTCCTTACTCTTAGAGAAGCTAACCTAGAGATTGCCCCTGAAAAAATCCAAATGACTGACATTACCACTTTCCTGGGGGCGAAAGTCGCACCCACTCATGTTTCCCCCCAAAAGGTGTCTCTCAGGCTAGACAATATACACACTCTCAATGATCTACAAAAACTCATGGGGGATATCAATTGGATCCGTCCATACCTAAAAATACCCAATGTCAAACTAACACCTTTGTTCGACCTGTTGAAGGGGGATTCTAATATAAACTCACCTCGAAGCTTCACTCCAGAGGCAAGGCGAGCACTATGCCAGGTGGAACAGGCGCTCAGTGGCGCTGCATTGAAGAGAATAGACCCTGATGAGCCTTTTGAAGCCTGCGTGCTGCCGACAGAATTACAGCCCACTGCGGTACTGTGGCAGCGGGGGCCGCTGCTCTGGGTCCACCCTGGAGTTTCCCCCAAAAAAGTCCTAGAGCACTATCCTACAGCGGTTGCAGACTTGGCCCTAGAATGCATTAAAAGGGCTGTGCAGCATTTCGGTCAGCAGCCCAAAAATCTCAGGGTGCCTTATTCTTCCCAGCAGCTTGAGATACTCACCGGATGCATAGATCAATGGGCCATTCTCCGGTGTACATTTCTTGGTCCCATTAACAATCAGTTCCCTAAGGCTCCTCTCTTGCAGTTTGTCACCCGGCACCCAGTGATTTTTCCCAAAGTAACCTCTCCTAGGCCACTAGCAGGCGCCCCCACCGTATACACGGACGGCTCCAGCTCTGGAACAGGGGCGTATTGTGTGGAGGGGGACACTCCTAAAACAGTGCTCTTCCAACCACAAAAGCCTCAATGGGTAGAACTGCAGGTTATCATTGCAGTCCTGGAAAGCCTTTCCGAGCCCTTAAATGTCGTCTCGGATTCTGCTTATGTTGTGAACTCTGTACAAATTTTAGAAACGGTGGGCATTGTTAAACATTCCTCTACAGTAAGGACGTTCTTTGCCAAACTACAGGAGGTTATATGGACCAGGCAACACCCTTTTTACATAACCCATATTAGAGCCCACACAGGTTTGCCTGGCCCTATGGCCCAGGGGAACCATAGCGCAGATGTAGCCACTCGACAGCTGCACATCTTTCCGACGCTGGTACCGTATCAACAAGCCCGAGAATTCCATGCCAAGTTTCACATCAATGCAGGTACCCTAGCTAAGCGGTTCAGCATACCACGTGCAGCTGCTCGAGATATTGTCCGAGCCTGCAACAATTGTGCAGAGCAGAGAGCAGTCCCCTCGGTTGGGGTCAACCCTAGGGGTCTCACCCCAGGGGATACTTGGCAGATGGATGTCACTCATCATTCAGAGTATGGTAAGATCAAGTACTTACATGTGTCGGTGGACACATGCTCCCAAGTTTTATTTGCCTCTGCTGAACCAGGAGAAAGAGTCTCCCACGTCATTGCACACTGCCTTGCTGCATGGGCAGCTTGGGGTAAGCCAAAGACGTTAAAGACGGATAACGGGCCTGCCTACACTAGTAAATCCTTCCAAAAATTTTGTGACAACATGGATGTCCAATTAAAACATGGCATCCCCTATAACCCTCAGGGGCAAGGAATCATTGAAAGAGCGCACAGATCTCTCAAAGACTTGCTTAAAAAACAGAAAGAGGGTATAGGCCACGGCCTGTCCCCAAAAGCTCGACTGTCTGTAGCCTTGCTCACATATAATTTTTTAAACGAAAATTCACAAGGAATGACACCTGCCCTGCAACACACCACCCCGAGTCCTCCGCATAGAGGTCTAGTCCGTTGGAAGGATGTCCTGTCGGGGCAGTGGAAAGGCCCTGACCCGGTGCTCAGCTGGGCCAGAGGCCCTGTTTGTGTTTTTCCCCAGGAACCAGGACGTCAACCAGTGTGGGTTCCGGAAAGACTGGTGAGAACCGTGACATCACCTGAAGAAGCCAAGGAACAGCTGTCAGAAACGCCAACGAATATACAACCTGAACCATTAGACCAAGCCTCCGACCCTGCTGATGATGGCGACGACCGACAAGACGATAATAGTAGGACTGACCACCCCGCGGTTGCCCAAAAAGAGGATCGGTAACTCTGTTCTTTGCTCTCCTATAGCAATCCTTCTAATCTGCCTTTTTCTTTTTAGTGGAACTATATTTCCTCCACAAGCTTCAACGAGTCCTTCCCCCTCACCAATGACACACTGATCCTCTCTTTTGCTAACCTCTCTGTCAAGGTTGTCAACACCACAGTTGCGGCGAATGCTACTTGTGAAACTGGTAATGGCGAGTTAAGTAAGGGAGTCTTGCTTGAATTTCTTAACGTTACAGGGAAGAGCCGCCAGTCTTGTGAAGGGATCTTGAGTAAAAAGGAGACTCAAAGGTGCCTTTTCCTTCCAGGGCTTGCTCCTACAGTCTGCAACCGTTCCAAAGACCCGGATGCCTCGCCGCCCCGCTATCCTAGTGTATCGCCCAAGTTATGTCTGGCTCCCCGTCAAGGCAACCGACTGGGTTGGCCCTGTTTCTCAAGTTGTTTCACTTAACAATATCCCCTTCTCTAAGTCTAGGCGTCCAAGAGGCATAAAAGAATGGCTATCGAATGCTGCCAGTGTAGCTTCCTCTTTGTTTGTCCCAACGATCGGGCAGGCTGTGCTACAAGCATGGACAGATCGGCAGCTCGCCATAACGATGGAAACGGTAAATGGCTTGGTCAACCTTACCCGAGACGTGCTACGCCGCCACAATCAGATGCTGAACTTAAATTTCCAGGCCATTCAGAAACTCCAAGCGGAGATAGATGAACTTGGACTGGAAATAGATGGACTCTGGAGAGTGCTTCAGCAAACATGTGACACCCGGTGGCTTACGGTTAAACTCTGTGTCACTCCTGTCAGGGCCAACGTGACCGGAAGCATTTCCAGAGTCTCTGATTGGCTGAAAAGGTCATATTTTCCTGAATTTGTTAATCTCTCCCAACAGGTGGAATCTAGTTTAGACACAATTGGGGGGATCAAGTTAAAACCCGTTAAAGTCGATCTCTCTGGGTTAGGCGAGGTTCTACAGAAACTATTGCACAGTGTTTCTTCCTGGTTCTCTTGGCCCAATTTAACTAATTGGATCCTCATTGCAGTGGGATTATTGGTGGGATTAGTCGTTGTTAAATGTTTGCTAGAACGCCTGTTTCAAGCGCAGCAGCAATTGCGTGTTACCACTATGATGGCTATGACTCCCACCTCTGTTACCCCCCGATAGTGACCGATTTATTAACCATACCCCTTCCTGGTCGCCTCAGGTGGGGCGCTTTGGAGCAAAATTTGTAGCGAATCGCATGGCTGTTTCTCGGGTGTAAAAGGCGACACCAGTAGTCATAATTTTGTCTCAGGTGGGTCTCTAGGGCAGAGTCCTAGTTGTGGCCAGACTGGACCCTAGCCATTGCACAGAGACACCTAGTGACACCCCCGACTCTGGTTACTGCTGTTCCTGCCCCCGTCGTTGTTCCCCAGTTGCCAGGCAAAGCACTGCAGGGAGAGTCACGTTGTTTCCAGCTTACGGACTCTCCGGTCTCCATATGACGTGAGCATTCTGGTTGGTGCTAGAGGCTCCGCCGCTGGATGGCTGAGGCCTAGTCCAGACTCCCCAAAGCACCAAAGAGGTTGTGAACCATTTGGGTTCACGGGAGCACGCTCATCACTGGAGACACTGGGTCAAAAATAAATAAGAAAGGGGGAGATGTGGAAAGCCGCCTCCCGAATCGGGCCTAGCGTATGCGCTGCAGCCTGCTCTAGAGTTACCCCCGCCCATCGAGTGAGCCAAGATGGCGCCTGCATCCTGTTTCCGCATAGTGACGCATGTATCCGCCACCCGCTCCTACCAATCGAAATCCTGTATACGCGATACTAGCCTAGAAGCTTATTGGTTGTTAATTGTGTATAAAAGGTCTTACCCGGACGGGGTAGGGTGAGACAGCCCACAAGGAGCCGTGCCTGACGGCCACATCGAGGCTGCTCTCCCACGAGGCGCCGTGCCCCGTGTGGGAACCAGTAACACAGAATGTTCATCTAGCTGTAGTAAAGGGCTTGCTTTCACAACTGCCGTGTGGTTCGAGTCGTGATTCATGACCAGGTTAGTTCGCGCAGTCTGCATCTCTCTCTCTCCTTCCCTGTTTCCCCTCGCCGGCCGGGAACCGGGGACCGAGCGGGGCAGCGCCGGACAGGACACAAGTCTGTGTGCTAAATTACCCAAGGCCGAAGCAGCCATCTATGGGTGGGGCTGAGGAGCGTCTTTATTGCACTGCACTGATGTCAAGCAGGGGAGGTGCCACCTGAAAAGCTCCTGTTTTCAAAGAAAATACTGAAGTCACTGGGAACTTGGCCCTGCCATGCAGGCTCACCAAGAGATGGGATCCATTCCTGGGCACCCCTGGGCCCAAGCTCCAGGCTGATGGCACAGGCCAGCACCTCTAATTTCTGTCAGAAAAAGCTAGTAAATTCCTCAGTGGTGCCTGGTTCATGCTCTGGCACCCACAGCCACCTTAGGGTCAAGCCCACGGAAGGGGTGGCCAGAGCAGAGACAGTGGTCACCGGCCTTCCAGCAGGCTCTCTTCACCTCTTCCCAAGGCCACAAGGGGCTTCTTACAGAGCTCCCCAATCAGTTCCAGCTCCTGAGCTCGGGGCTCTTGGTCAGGGGCCTCCCGCTTGCGCTTGTGCAGGGAGGGGCTTTCCTCATCCAGCCGACCTTCAGGAAGGCCCTGGCTTCGCAGACAGACGATGGCAGCAGCCTGTTCCGCCAGTTTCTTGGATTTGTCCCTGGGCAGAGGAGGTATAGAACAATAAGAGAGGAAGGCAGGTAGCCTGGTTGCGGAACTAGAGTCTGGAAGCCCTGACTCTACACACCCTTGGCAGAGATTCTACCAATACCGAGGAAGAGGTCACCACTGCCCAAGCACACCACCTATCAGCCCTCCAAGGCCAATTTTGGGTTCAGGCCCCCAACATCAAACCTCATGCCCACTCATAAGGGAACTCACCATGAGGTGGACTGATACTTCTGCTCAGCAACAGTGACAACAGAGCAGAACAGGCGATCGAGGGGGCGTTGAACCTGGTACAAAGAGAGCAAAAGAAACAGGGATGGCTGCACAGGGGCAAGGGGAATTAGCCCTGGAGGCCCATTGCCAGGGTCACATTGCAGGCAGATAAAGGGAAGGAATTCCCATCTATGTCAAATGAAGGGCCCCCAGGCCACTTGTAGCATATTTTCCTCCCAAGCAGAAGTGCCTGAGGAAGAAAGGCAAATAGACAATGACATCAGAGTGTGTCAGGAGTTCTGCTAGGGACAGAAGGAGCCTCCTCCTGCTTACATTTGGATGAGCCAGGTCCCCAAAGATGAGGAGTTCACCAGATGGCAAAGGGGTTAGAGGGGACAAGGATGGGGGCAGAGAAGGCACACTGGGCAGAGGAACCAGGTGTTGTGGCTAGAGCAGAGGGCTGACTGGATGAAACCTGAAGCAGAAAGGCATGTGGGGGAGCTTGTGCTCCATACTAAGGTGCCGGGGCTTGATACTAAAGGCACTGGGGAGCTGACGAAGACTTGAGCAAGGGAGACAGAGGTCAGATTTGTATTTTGGAAAAGTTATTCTGAAAGAGGGGGACACAAGACCCAGAAAATACAAGCCTGGAGGCCAGGGGGCCAGTCCAAAAGAAACAGAGCAACCTAAACAAGGTGTGGTAAAGGAAGACTGTCTCAAGGTTTCCACCCCAGAATCCCATATCTGGGACCCAATTCTGTGTCCCATTAGCTGAGGCCTGGTCCAAAGACATCTGCCTTTTAGATTTGAGCTTCCTTCCTAAGCTGATTGGCCCTTTCCTGAGACTTCTCCTCTGCCTAAAAAATACCACTGGAAGGGACTGACCAGCGAGTCCACAATATTTAGGTCCCTAAGTTCAGTTTTCTGAAAGTGGCCTGAATTGGACATTAGACCCAGAGACAAGAGGGGAGGGCATAACAGCAACTGGCCCGGTCACTTGCAATCTCTGCATTCCCATGGAGTTGTGCAATGCTAGCCTCCAGCCAAGCAATCTGGAGTCCAGGGTTCAAGCTAGTGGTGTGCTGGGGTGACAATACCAGTGGAGGCAGTGCTGTAGAGCTAGCTGCAGGGCAGGCCAAAGCCAGGAACTCACTGTTTCATATACAGGCTGGGCCAACTTCTCCCTCCGGCACCACTCCAGCAGGCACATCTTGGGGGTGATCTGGGGTGGGTATGCTCTCCTGGGGAAGGGAAGGGAAGGAGTCAGGGCCTACCCACCATCACCACTCCTTCCTTGAGCAGGGGCCCTATTTAGTTCCTGACAGGAGCTGCAGGAAGTGGAAGAATTGAGGCATGAGGCTGTTGCCTTAGGCTCCTGAACCTACTCCCCTGAGCTTCCATCCCTGCCCACCTGTGGCTTAGGGCCTGGGTCCTACCTAAAGGGAAGGTGGGCTTCAGCATGCTTAGGGGTTAGGGATGGGATGTGAACTCCAAGCACTCTGAGCCCAGGCCTGGAAAACAGCCTTCAAACAGCCTGGAAAGAAGGTCCAGTTTGCCTCTCAAGACAAGATCAGGAGGAAATATAGATGGCCAGACAATGGCCTCAGGATCTAGCTAGGTGCCCATGCTGATTACATCTGCAAAGTGTTAGGATGATCCAGCTGCTGCCTTGGACACAGAAGACTCTGGTTCCAGAGTTAGTCTGTGACAGGGTGACAAGATGGCAAGAGCCATGCTCCTACTTCCCACTGGGAGCCCTCTCTGACATATGACTGCCCAACAACTGCCTCCCCCAGCAAGCCCTTGCCAGACAAGACTGGATCCTGGTCTGGGTTTAGAGATTGGAAAAAGGCTCAGATTCTAGATGGCAGAGGACAGAGATAAGGGCACCATTCAAAGCTGAGTTAGAATCTGAGGCGATAATCAGCCTGAGGCCATTTCTGCCTAGAGAGCGCACCACAGGGCTGCTGAGGGGCAGTGGGTATGTGCAGCGGTTGCAGAGCCAGGTAAGGGCTAGGTGGAGGGAAAAATAGAGTTCAGTCACCCTGGGGACAACATGCACACCCCTAACAGTGCTGCCTAGTGCTTTCTTTGGGATGCTAAAGATTGAGAACAAGTGTCCAAACCAAGGAGACCTGTGGCCCCTAAGCTTGGCATTAATCATGTAGAGCAGGCAGCCTGCTGGTCCAGCCAGACCCCGAGGGCACTGGCCCTAGCCCATACTGAGGCCAAGCTGGAGACCTACCGGTCAAACTTGACAGCCATCTTAATGACACCAGAGGTGTCTTGAGCTGGATCCTCTGCCTCCTCTGGGGTCCTGGCCAAAAGCTTGGCCTGCCGAGCATCCAGCTCCCGCGTGGTCTCCTCATAAAAGGCACCAAGGCCAAAGGCCTCACTGTTGAGGGAGAAGCAGAGCAGACAAGCACCTCTGTGTAGCCAGCATCCAGGGTACTGCAGGAGCCCAGAGCCCCACCACTGATCAACTCCCCCAACACATACACCAAAAACACCACTGGGGCCTGGCCAGCAGAAGTTGCTTCCTCTCCACACCTAGGATCAGCCTATACTGGAAGATGGAGAGTGAATGGGAGCCCCTGAAGGTGGAAATGTTCTAAAGGCCACTCCCACCACTTGACCTAGATTCTCTCCCAAGACAGAACACACAGGCAAGTGTCCCAAGCCAGCAATGGCTGAGTTGACCCCAACCTGGCCAAGCATCTGGGGCATGCACAGCCTCATCCTCATGTTTGTCCTTGGGAGAAAAAGAAGGATGGGGGCCTGACCCACTAGTGGTTCCCCACCTCCTGCCCCAGCCACAAGCAGTTAACGCATGCCTAGAGTAAATTGGATGCCCTCTGAGGTCTCACCCAGAGCTACACAGTTAAACTCTTTCTCTTGAGCCCCCAAGACAGCTGGGTCAAGCTGGTTAAGCTACGTGGGTTAAAGATTGAAGAAGCACCACAAGCCCAGAGTGGGGAGGAGGGGTCTTGCAAGGCTTTACCCTTTTAAATATCATCTTGAGGGCTAGAGGACCTTCAAGAAGATAGATCCCTGGGTGCAAGAGTGCTTCAGAAAGGCTTCTTTGAAGGAGTTAGGATACAGACAGCCAAAGTGAGACAGAGAGAGCATTCCAGGCAGAGGACCCAGTGTAAGCACAGGAGTGAAGGTGGGGAAGCAGATGTGTAGATAGAGAGCAGTGGGAGCAGGGATGAGGCCTAGTTGTACCAGCCAGTATCAACTACCTGGGTTGGAGCGACACCAGATCCAGAGGACCAAAGGGTGGCCTCTCAGACTTCAAAGTGATAGGGTTGGGTGCAGGCTGAGGCCAGTGGCTCCTTCTATAACCCCAACTCTCCTGACCATCGGGTCTTGGTGGCCTGGCATGTGATAGGTCCATTACATAGAAAGCCCCGTCCTCTCCAGGAATTCCCAAGCCCAGCCCTCACGTTCCTCCATCCTACTAGTACCCAAGTTCCCAAAACTCTGTTGCTGAGATCACACCAGGAATGAAAAGTTCCAAAGCCTTGAACGTGTCTCCTTCTACGCTGCACTAACCCCCATCCCCACACATCTACCTCCAGAGGCTGTGTCCCTGGCCCACTGATAGAGTCAGCTTAGGGCTCAGGATCAAGCCTGGGCAACATCTGCAAGGAAAGATGGATAGCACAATAACCCTCTCACCAAATTTCCCGAGAAGACTGGGCGGCATGGAGCAATCTTCCCTGGGGCGACTCCAGTTGTTCTCGTAGCATCTGGCACAAGCAGTACTTGGTGTTGGTATAGTGGTTGTCATACTGTACAGCCTGAGAGAAGAACTGGCATGAGCTATGCTCTGGTGGCAGGGAGACAGGCTCCAAGGGGGCAACAGAGGTATGCTTGCAGTCAAGGCAGTGTGACCCGGTAACAAGAGCCACCTCCACCCCAGACACCTGCTCCTCCAGGTAGCAGTACAAAGCTTGAAGGCCACAGCTGAGGCCCAGAGGCAAGAGCATGCTCTACTGGACAAATGAGGTCCAGAAGTACAGGAAGCATCCTATGCCTCAGCCACCACAACCTACCACAGAGGACTTGTTCTACATAGAGAACAAACCAGACCTCTGGCTGTAGCAGGTCCATTCCCAGGACAGGGGTGAGATTTTCCTACCCCTTATAACCAATGAGGATACCTTCCCTTCCCATATCTTAAACAGCCTCTCTCCAATTTCCTCCTACATGGATAAAGCACAGCAACACGTAGCAAGCATATTTGTACATGTCACTTGTCACTTCATATATCTATTATACAAGTGTAAGACAGAGCTGTTCCCACTACCCCACAGACTGGGAGACAAAACCTCAGGAGCAAGATGACTGCCTGGGTGGGGCAGGGAAGGAGAGAAGGAAAGCTAAAACAGCTCTCTGTCCCACAGCAGGGGGTAAAGGCTCCCCCAGTCCTCCAGAGCCCCCTCCTTCCCTCCATCCCTACTGTTCTATCTCTACTTGGGCCTATGTCTTCAGTACCTGGGAAGGTGCCATGGCAGGCTCAGGACAAAGGAGGAATAAGCGGGTAAGCCACGGCCAGCAGCAAGGCCTTGATTCAGCTTATTTGGGACAGAAGGCACCTGGCTGGACCAGAAGCAGCCTTGCCTATGCTTGAAAGCCTCTCCCTTTCTCTGTGACATCACACCCTCTTGAGGAATGGCCAAGGGATGGGCTGGGCAGGAATAACATCATCTTTCACTCGGTGAACAAGCTCAGCACTACTGAAGTGCTAGACTGCTCACCTGGGCTGAGGCAAGTGACTGTCCCCTTGCCTCTGACTGACCCAGGCCATTCAAGAGCCTGGTGATTGCCCATCTGTCCAACAACACCCCCAGAACCAGAAGGATGAGGGCAGCATAACGGCTTCAGCCTTGAGCAAGGGAGGCTCCAGGACAGAGCTGCCTAGCTCTGGACACAGGCCTCAGGAATTCCTTCCATCCCCAGCCTGCACAGCCATGGAAACATCCACATGGCATGGCAGCCACAACTGCCCAGGCTTGACCTTGGGTTGGAGAGGGCACAGGCAATCTGAGGATCTGAAAAGCCCCTTGACACTTCCAGGCAGATGTAAGCCCCAGGACTGGAGAGTGGGGTGGCAGTCTGCTCTGGGCAAGTGCTACATCCTCTACTCAGGCTCCACTCACTGATGAATTCGAGGAGCACTCACTGCCTCTGCCTCTAGTCATGCATGGCTGATCACAGAGATCCACAGAGTTCCAGGGTTGTGTCAGAGACAGGACAGGTGGCCTTGTCAAAATATTCCTTTATAGAGAAATGGCCCTGGTACCTCCAGTAAGAAGAAATTGGATTAAAGAAAACTATTTCCTAAGGAAAGGCTCAGAGATTAAAGCATTCTGAGAAGTGATTTTGACTGATAACCAGATGAGAAATCACTATGGAGATAATCTGTCCTCAAAATGAGCAGCTACAATGGCTCCTCCTGGCTGCAGCTGCTCCTGCATCAACCCACTGGAGGGTGTCTGAAGTGACACAGACACCACTGTTAAAACGTAAGCATGCATTATTGGGGGGGGTGGGGGTTGCAAGTGGAAGAGACAGAAAGATATCAGGTGCTGGAGCTCCCAACAGTATCCTAGATCCAGAAGGTCCTTGCTATGATCGCCACACCTCTGGAAGCTTTAGAAGGAGGGGATGGTAGGAGCATGTGTCCCAGCATCCTCTTTTCACATTGCAGCTGGGGAGACCCCAATGCTACACCTAGAAGAACCAAAAGAAAAGGAGAGGAACAACAAAGGCTGCTGGGGGCTAGGGGCTCACACAAAGTGCTTTCTTCAGGAATGTGGCAGGCAGTGAGAAAAGTTTGTTTTGAAAAAGTGCTGAGACGTACGTAACTGATGTACTTCTGCATGACCTCCTCCAAGGGTCGCAGACCTTCCTTGAGGAAGACAGATGGGTTCCACATGGCAGCTCGGGCCACCATCACTGAAGAGGCTGCCGTGGCTTGTCGAAAGTCCTCTATGTCCAAATACTTTTGGATGTGGTCGTGAGATCCTCCACTGAAAACCAACAGGGGGGCTAGGTGAGTCTCCATCACAGCACTAGTGTTTTCAGAAAAAGGTTAACTCTCAGATCTGCCACTCATTAACTGTGTGGCTTTGGCCCAAACTCTTCAACTCTCCAAGCCTTGGTAAAGTAAGGATTATAATACATACTCCACTATGAAGTTAGAAGCACTAAGTGAGATAATAAGTGCAAAGTAGGCCAAACTGCCTGGCACATAATAGGTATTCCAGAAATTTTATCTTCTCCCTCCTTTATCCTAAACAGTGGCTAAAACCAGCCCACATCTGAAGATATGTGTCTAAAACCAAGTATTGGGAACACAGGAAAACCCCCAGGCTAGGTGGTCACCTACATGCCCACCAAGGGCTGGGTTAACACCCTAGAGAGGGACAGACACACTGTGATCTCAAGAGGAAGGAAGGAGGCCCAGTTTGGTCACAATTTCTCCTCTCATACCTTGCTGCCTCTATCAGGAGCCAGGAGAAGAAACAGAAACAACCCTAAAACAGTCACGTGGTGGGGGTGAGATGAGGGGGGAGGGCAGTCAGGGCTTTGGAGTTTCCCAGTTCCCGCTCTCCCAGCAGGCTCTGTGCTGTACAAAGATGCAGGGCTGAACTGTTCTTCCATCTGGCCTACAGGTCAGCTCCCCAGTGGCTGGTGGAAGCTTTCTTATTACTAAGCCTTTGGGCTGGTCATCAGTACCTCACACCTGCCAGTCTAGGTTCCTGGTCCTGTGGCTGTCAGAACATTTTTCTGGACTTCTGACTGTGACATGCCTTCCACCCTCTGAGCCACAGCTATATGTGCTTTGGCCTGGGACTCCTCACATCCCTTATATGGCTGCCTACACCTAGCACAACTAACACTGGGTATTGCATCACCTTCCCCTGGGCATGCTTCAGTGGCCACCTTCTGGTTCTCCCTGCCCCTGAACACTCCTACCCCCAAACCATCCATCAGAAAGCCCTGGACCCCTGCCTACTGCACACCTACATCTGCCACCCACCAGAGGCCAGAGGACCTGACTCACATGATAGGCACGTTTTAGCCTCATTCCCAATTACATTTTTCATCCCACCTTTTTCCCTTTTCCCTTAAGGTCAATGCTTTATGCTCTCTCATTTCCTTTTCTGTAAGTCTGCTTGAATCTCTTTTGTGTGAGGTGGGGCGTAAAAAAATAAATGATGAAGAGGAGAGGCTTACTTGGCTATGACAGGAATGGACAGGGCTTCAGCAATGGCTTTGATGGTCTCACAGTTGACAGGGTGCTGAGGTCGCTCCTCCCGCTTCCTTGGAAATAAAGTAAAGGGCTCAGAGCTGAGTGCCAAAGGCCATGTCACAGCTCACACAAGGTTACCCTGGCCAAACCCTACTGTCCTCCCTACTGGACCTCAGGAAGGCCAAGGGGCCATGTGGCCATCAAGGACAAAGGCCTTAGCTGCAGGGGATGGCTCTCCCACCCCTCAGGGAAGAACTCTGTAGAGAGGGGCAGGAGCAGCAGAAATCCATGCAAAGGCGGCAAGTCCCACTCTCAGAGGCCTGCAGGTGAGGCACGGCTGCAGGGGACCCATGAGGTCATGAGGTGGCCTGGCTCCCAAGGTCACACCACCCTTCCCTGGCTTCTCCTCACCTCTCACAGAGATGAGGGACAGTGCCACAAAAATGCTGCTCCTACTGTCCCAGTCCTGCCCCCCCCAAGGGACCAGGAACAGCTGCTGCTGCTCAGACTGTCCACACCCACACAGCTGCCAATGCTGGGACCAAGTCCCGCAGCTGATCCGAGGGAAGGGCACCTGGCATGAGGTAAACCCTGCCCCCAGGGCAGGCCCCAGCTGTCATGAGGAGCCACAGGGTAGGCAGGACCACAATCCCTGGGGCCCTTCATTCCAAGGCCAGAAACAAAAAGTTCTTGTGTATGAAAGAGTGATTCTTAGGGATGTCGAGGTGGGCCCTGATCTGAGCTGTACTCAGGGACAAGCAGGAAAGGTGGTCAACCAGAGAGCCCTTACCCAGGTCTTGTCTGGGAGTGTCCCCTCTGCTATACTCCTCGACAAGGGGACAAGGGGCCATAGGGCCTCTCAGCCCAGCTGGCCCTTCCTCCCATACCCTTAACAGCCAGTTTTATCCCATCCACAACAGCTTTGCACAAAACTATCTTCCTAGTGTTTCCAACTACTGGTAAAACTTATAGTTTCATTTATCAAGAGAATACAATATGTCAGCTTTATATTCACAATTTCATAAAATCCTCATGACAACCCTGTAAGGTAGAAATTATCATCTTAGGCTCCAGATAAGGAATGTGCGTCTCAGAGAGGTTCATTGATTTGCCCGTGGACACACGACTAACAAGCTACGGAGCTAGGATTTCAATCCAGGCAGTCTGAGTCCAAAGCCTGCTGCCTTGGGAGGGAGGCGCATACGTGTATATGAGTATGGCCCTTCACCTCCCCGTCTTGGCTTCAACCCAAGCAGCTCTGCTTTTCTGTTTTATATATTGGGATTCTGGGCCCTCCTCTCTGAAAATGCTGTAATAGACACAACCAGCCGTCTGAAAGGACCTCCCAGACTCAGGGGGCAAATATGACTGGGAAACTGCGGATAGCCCTCAGCAACACCTCAGCTCTCAGCAGAGAGCACATTAGCTACAGATAATAAGGATTGTGTAAAGTGCTCCTGTGACAGCTGGCAGTCCAACAAGGGCAGACAAAACAGGCTGTGCCTTTAAAAGAACAGCAGTCTGCCTGGGGTCATTGAAGGAGAAGCCACTGCTCAAAGTAGTGGGGAAAAAAATGAGATTCAGGGTCAGAGTTCTAATTTCACCACCTCCTGCCTGCATGATAACAATTTTGAGCAAATCACTCAATTGCTAACATTTACACATCTTGAGAGGAGGAGCATTTCTCTTTCCTCTTGGTCTTTCTCAGCCTCTAAAGCCTACTATCCAGCAGGTGCTCAATGGGTGAGACAAGAATGCAAGCCCACAGAGAGTTTGACTTCCCTCAGGTCACATGGGATGTCAAAGAGCCAAGCAGAGGTAGGCTGATGATGTGGAAGGGAAGAGTGTTCTTCCCCTCAGATCTGGTGAAGGATCACTAGGATGGCTGAGGACCATCCTCTCCCAGCACGGCAGCCCACTCACCTCCCATGGACTGCGATGGCGGCAATGCCAGTCCTCTCAATCCGCTTCACCAAGCTCAGGGTTTCCTCCAGCTGAGGCAAAGGACCGTGCAGGGTGGTTATGGAAGCTGCCAACTTCTACAGTGCCCTCAACTCCGTCTCCTGCCCCAACCCTAATTCATCTCCTCCAGAATCATAACACCTCCAAATCCAATGTCACCAGAGAGCGTGGACATTCAAATGGAGCACACCATCCTTACCGATGGCAGGATGCGAATCTTGCAGGTCACAGGTCTGTGTGTTCCTTTAACAAGAGTACTGAGGATCTGCAGAGAGGAGAACACAAGGGCATCTGCCTCTTCTGGAACAACCAACCACAGCTGCTAATACTAGTTAACTCTGCTACAGGCCTGTACACTCCAGTGACGTGGACAACATAGGAGGATGCATGCATACTGCATACACACAAATGTAAGCTCCATGATGCAAGCATTTTGTCTTTGTTCTGTGCTAGAACCCCAGCACCAACCCCCTGCCTGGCACACAGTGGTGCACATATACTTGTTGAATGAATGAATGAATGAGAGTGTAAATGTGGATCTGCATGCATCCCCATGTGGGACACAGTAATCATTTGCCAAACATCAAAATCACCTGGATAAGGGGTGTCAATCTCCCTGGCAATGTGGGATATGACTCCCAGGGATGAGCCTGGACCCGGCATCGTGGAATTGAGAAAATCTTCTTGACCAAAAAGGGGAAGTGAAATGAAACAGAGCAAAGTTTCAGTGGCTGAGAGATTTCAAATGGAGTCGAGAGGTCACTCTGTAGGGCATTCTTATGTACTATATAGATATTCCTTTTTAGTTTTTAGCGTATTGGAATAGCTAGAAGGAAATACCTGAAACTGTTGAACTGCAACCCAGGAGCCTTGATTCTTGAAGACGATTGCATAACTATGTAGCTCACATGGGGTGACTGTGTGATTATGAAAACCTCGTGGTTCACACTCCCTTTGTCCAGTTGATGGACAGATAAGTAGAAAAATGGGGACAAAAACTAAATGAAAAATAGGGTGGGTTGAGGGATAATAGAATGTTTTAGATGTTCTTTTTTTACTTTTATATTTTATTTATTTATTTATTTAGGAGTAAGAGTTGATTCTGGTAATGAATGCACAGTATACGATGGTACTGTAAATGGTTGATTGTACACTGTGGATGACTTAGGGTATGTGAATATATCTCAATAAAACTGTATTAAAAAAAAAAAACAAATATAGAATCCTGGATTCCACCTCACATTTCCTGAATCAGTCTCTAGGGGCAGAGGCTTAGGAATGTGTTTACAACAGGCTCTGCCCACCACACTCCCTCAAGATGATCCTGAGACCTAGCCCTGGTAAGAACACCCAGCTGACAGCTTCCTTCCTGGCTGAAGGCAATGCTCCCTGAGTGCTATCCCAGGATATACCCAGCGAGGGAGCGAGCAGGAATGCCTTACAGGTCCTGGGTCCTTTCTCCATGCACCCCCCCTCTTCAGAAAGAAAAAGACAAAATATTCAGCATAGTAAGAAGTGCTTATTTGCACAGTAATTGCAAAAGCATGTCAAAGAAAATCCAGAAGTCATACAGGAAAGTGCCAGGGAGGTAGCAAGAACAGAACCCAGGTGAATCAGAGATCAAGAAAGGTGCAGATGAGGAGTAAAGGCAACTGCATGCCTGTGGCCCATCTCCTTCCCTTATCAAATATCTTTCAATCCAGACAGTCTGGAGGGAAGGTGATCCTAAAAGCTCCTTTCCAAGAACCGGATCCCTGGTGAACAGAGCAGAAGGTACACCAGGCACCTGCTGCCAGTCTTGATTCTAGGCAGATGGAGGCAGCAGAGAACCAGGCTGCAAGAGCCAGTGAAGGAAGCCTTTCTCTCACGGACAGGCTTGGCAGGACTACTCAGTTCACTTCAGGAGACACCAAACCAAAAGGCTGGGCTGGCAGGAAGGGGAACAGGTCATGGGCAAGTCAGGGCTTGCTGCCCAGACACAAAGGAGTGGGGGTCAGAGAGAAGCAGTCCCGAGGAGCCCTTTAAGGGGCTGGGGAGGGCTGCCAAGTTCATCGAGACACAAAATTAAATACTTACTCTAGGCCTATCCTTTTGGCTGATAGCACCATCAATGGAAGGTTCCCTTGCAAGTACTGACTTAGAATCCTCTGCTATTTAAGCAAGATCAGCTTGCCAGATCTAATTCTCTGCTTTGCAGAACTTCCTTTCAGTGTATTTTATCCAAGTCACTCTAAGCTTTCTTCAGTATTTCTGTTCATTTCAGGACCAGGAAGGAAATTATGTAACCAAAAGCCCTAGCCACTTGCAGAGGATCACACTGAGGGGAAAGTACAGCTAGAGTCTGTCTTCTGGCCAGGCTCTAAAAGAAACTCTCCTGGACAGCCCAATTCTTTCAGTTCCAAGTCACACCACTTGTCTTTGCTGTGAAAGGACATGAGACAAGTCCATATCTGAGGAAAGTAACAGCACATCTACACATCATAAGATCCATCAGCTGAACTCAGGAAAAGCAGAATCTTTAGCACCCCTTGTTGTTCGGGAGAGGGAGGTAGGAAAATGGGAGAGCACAGGCTTGGCAATCAGTGAGACCTGAGTTCAAGTCCTGACTCTGTCAATTGTGACAAATGCAGTGTAGAAAAAGGGGATGCCCTGGAAAGCCAGGAATGGCATGGGAAATCTTGGCCAGGAGTGAGAGAGAGTATTACTAGGTTAGTGTCTAATACTGAGGTTCTTGATCCAGGGAAGGTACACCAGTTACCTAAAATTGATACTCCCTCCCTGCCCCTATCCACCCCAAGGGTATACACCGTTCTCAACAGACAGCATCCTTAATTTGAAGATTTTTCTGCAGGTGGTCCTGAGATTCTCCTACACATGAAACCATGAGTCTAAAACACCAAGCCTGGAAGGACCCACAAAGCCTGCCAGCACAGCCTGAGCCTGAATCTAAGCCAGCTCACAATACCAAGGTCACCTCTGGAGGAGGCCTGCACCCTCCCAGCCTGGCCCATTCAACTATCCCACCAAACAGAGAACCACCTGAATGAAGTGAGCTCCTGAGATGCGCTCTGTCTCTTATGCCTTCTCCAGAGAGGTATGGAGAGGACAGAGCCAACAACAGGGGTCTGAGAGTCCAGGAGGCCCAAGGACAATGAAAATGCCTGTGTATACATGTTGCGAACCAAAGCACCCCTGCTGGGGCCCCTCCCCTAAGTATGGCGATGACTTTGGCATTCATGGTTGTCTACATACCTTCCACCCTGCACAGAGTTTCTGACCAGAGGTGCCCATGTCCAGGTGACAACAGACCTGTAGCCAGACACATAAACTATACACAGGCATCTTTAACCTGAGATGCCATCCAGAGCAGGGACTGATGCTGAGTTAAGAATCACAAGACTGTGGCTCTTAGACATGGTTCTACCTGCCACTTATTTGTTACATGATTTTGAGCAAATTATTTTTATCTTTCTGGGCTTTAGTTTTATTACTCTTGATCAAATGGAGATAGCAAATGCCTGCCCTGTCCACTCCAAGGGGCTTCTGGAACAAATGGAATAAAAACTGGAATATACTTCGAAAAGCAAACTACCCTATAAATGATAATGGTACTTTATAGCCACATTGTAAGTAAATCATCTGTGGCTGCACGTGGGAAAAATAAGGGTCCTAGCCAACAAACACGCTGGTCTTCTTCTATCCAAGAGACAGCTAGACTGGAGGAATACACAGGGCTGGCTGCAGGTGCAGCTGCCAACACAGACGATGGCTGCTCTCGTTGGTGGTGCCTTAGTCCCAAGTCGCCCTAACCTGGGGAAGGCACTATGATAAAGCCCAGACAGGAAAGGAGGTTAGAGAATGAAAGGGAAAACAAAGAATTAGAGGAGCAACATGGAAAGAGCTGGTGAACTGGGAAAGCAAAGAAAAGGTGCATATGCTGTGACAAAAAAATGTTACCTCCACATGCCCTGGAAGCTCACAACACTGGGTGGTGCATGCCAACCTGTCCCCAGGGCCTCATTAGCCTGGCCTGAGAATCACCAAGGGAAGAGGAACAGAGGAAGGCTAACTCAGCTGGCCTCATCGAACCCTGCCTGGCCTGCTCTCAAAGGGCTAACAGCAGACTCCATCAGTATGCAAGGGACCCACTGCTGCTCCCATCAAGCCCCCTGGGAGAGGCCAAACCAACCCCCCCCCCCCATACACACACACAGACACACACACATACACACAGCCGCTGAACCTGTCCTCAATGCGTGTAGCCTGGCCTCTGTTCTCATGATCATCCTAGAAGGGATAGGACAATACAGGGGAGCCTCTAAAGGAATTCTCAGCTCCCCTTCCCATACCCTGCACCCAACTCCCCAGCTCTCAGCTGATATGTCCCTTGCCCTTGACTTGTAAGGAACTCCAAGGCTACTGCAGACTGGCTCAGAGGTTCCCAAACCTGGCTGCACGTCAAAGTCACTGGAAAGCTTTTTTAAAATGTCCAGGCCTCAGGTGGCAGACACTGATTCAGTAAACTGGGGTGGCAAGAGGGAGACATCCTTGGTGCCTCTAGTTCATAGCCCTTCTTTTTGCCCATGCAGGACTTACCTTCTCGATCTTGTCAGGGTCTGACAGCAGAGCGGCTCCCATTCCTCCCTAAGGGAAAGCAAAAGGGTCTTTGTACAGCTGGAGGAGGATGGCTCTGCCCCGTGGTGTAGCAACATGGTGTGGAAACCCACCCCAGCACTCGCCTCAGAGGGACAAAAGTCTGCTAGCAACCAGCACTGCTCCTAAGCAAGAAGTAAGGCAGTAGCATCCAGGCCCACAATATCAGGGATCAGAGTTTGCTGAATTCTAAAAAATTCTGACCCCTCTTGGCAGAACCCACAGATCTATCTAGAAATGGGTTCTACAAAAGTCATTTTTCAGATGTGCTCACTCCCTATCCACGGTCTCAGTGTCTTAAGAAACAACCTCACTATCTCCCAAACCCTGAAAAAGAAAATCAGTGAATCACTCTCCCTTTGAAAAGATCAAATTCTACTTCTTCCCATACTCTTCAACACTTGGTGGTACCACCACCACCCAGCAAAGTCACTTGGAGACATGCAACCTGCGGACCATGTCCAGGTCCCTCTCCTCTGCCAGTTCTGAGGACCCAGAACAATGCCAAATCTCAACATTAACAGTGGTTGTCTTTTTTTTTTTTTCATGGTAACATATATACAACATAAAATTTCCCATTTCAACCACTTTGAAACATACAATCCAGTGGCATTAATCACACTCACAACATTGTGCTACCATCACCACTATCCACTACCAAACCTTTCCATCACCCCAAACAGAAACTCTGCACCCATTAAGTATTAACTCCCTTAACTCCCCATTCTCCCTCCCCACTGCCCCTGGTAACCTACAATCTACTTTCTACAGCTATCAATTTACATATTCTAGTTATTTCATATAAGTGAAATCATACTATATCTGTCCTCTTATGTCTGGCTTATTTCACTCCACAGGTTAATCCATGTTTTAGTATGCATCAGAATTTCATTCTTTTTATGGCTGAATAATATTCCATTGCATGTATATACCATATTTTATTTATCCATTCATCTTCTGATGGTCATTTAGGTTGTCTCCATCTTTTCACTATTGTGAATAATGCTGCTATGAACATCAGTGTCCAAATATGTGTCCAAGTCCCTGCTTTCAATTCATTTGGGTAAACAGCTAGAAGTGGGATTGCTGGGTTATATGTAATTCTATATTTGACTTTTTGAGGAATTGCCAAACTTTCCCACAGTGGCTGTATCGTTTTACGTTCAAGAGTGGTTATCTTTTGATGGTGGGACTATTGGTAATTTCCCCATATTTTTTCTGTACTTTTTGTATTTTCCAAGTTTTGGATAATGGCATTTTAATAATCAGGGGGGAAATCGTCTAAAAATTTTTTTGAAGACCTTATCCGTATCATTTAAAAGTGAGATAAAGGGGAGAAAAACAAATCCAATAAATATATGCTATCAGCACAAAGACTCCATAAAATGAATACTCACAGGATGTGCTTAGAAGGTTTAAGTTTGGATCTTACTATTTAATTTCATGTTTAAGGATGACAGATTAGAATCAGAGAAAACATTAAACCATCAGACTCGGCCAGGCTGAGCCTGCATTTTACAGGAGGGAAGGTAAAGCAGAGAAGCCACCAGCCCTGGACTCTCTTAGCCGCAGCAGATAAACCTTGGAGGCTTTAAGGAAGCCCTGGCCACTGACCCCACTTCCGGCTCTCCTTCACCTCACATGATCCAGCCCCTCCTTATGGAATCACAGGACCTAAAACTCACGGCCCTTTCCACAACAATGGCTTTCTCAATTAGTATTTTCTTCCTTCCTTCCTTTCCTCCTTTCTTCCTTCCTTTCCTTCCCTTTCTTTCTTCCTTCCCTTCCTTCCTCCCTCTTTGCCTCCTTTCCTCTCTCTATTTAACTTACTGCTTTTTCGAATAGATAATATGTAAGAGAGACCAAAATTTAAGAGGTTTGAAAGGGTAGAGTAAAAAAAACCTCCCTTCCAGAGAAATGGAACACTTTTTAATCTACACTTTTTATACAGTTTCAATGTTTGAACCATGAAAACAGGGCAGATGTTCAGCTGGTACATACTGGTGCGGCATAATGGTTGGCATCTATTCTGACTGGTGAGTGCCAGTGCTGTGCCCGTTGTTAATCATCACCCAGCAGTAGGAATTTACGACCTATGTAAAAACAAAAGAAAAAAGCTCTCCCCTCCCACTTGTATCCCCTTTGCTCAATTAGTTTCCTTCCCCTAAGGAAATCACCGTTACTAGTTTCTTGTGTATCTTTCAAAATATATTCTATGAATAAAATCAGTAAATACATGTAAATATCCATTCCCTGTTCCACTTATATAAAGGATGGTACACCGTAGATAATTCTGCTCCTTGCTTATTTTACTCCACAATGTATCAGGAAGATCATTCCAACTACTTTCAACTCCACTCCTTAAGGAACATAAAAGCATAATTAGAAGAGAGCAAAAGAGCCCAAAGTTTTCAACTCCTCACAGACTATTTAAAACCTTCATAATTCCTCGAGGCAGCTGTCTGTCCTCTGATTTTCAAGCACCCAAGGGTCTTTTGCCTCAGGTGGTCAGTCAGTCCACAGCCTCATAGCCCAAAGCAAAGGTCCCCAGGCCAGGTAACTCACAGTGTAGAGTGGCTGACTCGGGGCAGTGAGCCAGGAGGACATCTGCTACATCTACCCCATGGACCCTGACTGCTCATCCTGCAACCAGGCTCCCAGAAACCTCACACTGGTGTCTCACACGCAGAGGACCCCAAGCTGCCTTTGTTATCTGCTCCAAACGTGCTCTTCCTCTACCAGTCTCAATCATGTTTCAAGACTGACTATCCTCCTGGATGGCCAGTCTTTCCTTCCTCCATCCCCACCAAATACCCCATCACCCTACACCCAATCCACTCATGGCCAGCTACGTCCTGTCAAATTCTGCCCCAGTATGGCTTCTCCATCTCCCCACTCCTTGTCTCTTCCACAGACCCAAAACACCCATCTCCTGTATCTGCCTCCCTACCTCCAGTTTCACAGGATAATCTCTCTACTGAGAAATCCGATGAGAACACTGATTTCTTCTCTGCATGCTGCTCTCATATACCACCTGATGTTTTCTGTTCTGATAGTGAAGAACCACTTGTTTCTTCTGATATAGAAACATATTTAACAGAACTTTTACCTAAAAACACTCAAGTACAACTTCCAAATGATAAAAAGTGGAAAGGGTTTACTATAATAACTGGGACAGATGATTCATATCCTTCAAGTCCCATGTTAGAAGATTACACTGAAGGAGAAACCAATCAGTTAAAAAAGCTGTGAATATTTTCCAGAAAGCAGAAAGCTCCTCTCAACCTTCTTAGATATAGATAACATGTATACTCATCTGGTCCTTTATGAAAACAGGATGGGCTGCGGCTGTTACTTTAGTCATAGAGAAGTCGTAAATAATGTAGCAAGGTTGAATACAGTCCCAATCAAATGTATGTTTATCAAAATGATGTAATGGCTAAACTAATCACAGAATAAAATGAAAAAACTATATAAATAAGTTAGAGACAAGTAATAGTAATCTCTTTTTTAATTCTTAGTCTCTACTTAAATAAAAGTATGTTATATTGCTCTTACAGAAATCATAGCTTAATTTAGTAAAAATATCATCAGTAGAGTTTTACAGGCATTCAAAGCCAAGTCTCTGGTAACATAGATACCGTCCTTTGATCTTGAACCACTCACGGATCAAGACGCTTCGCTTCATGAGACATTCGTGTTCATGAAGCATCATTTAATGTAAAAATAGACTATGACTTAAATAAAGTTACTCTAAATCAAGATGCTATAAAAACTCAAACAAGAGGGGGCTCTCTGATCTCATGTCCAGCTACATCTGGAGGAGTGGGGCCTCCCAGGCTTGGTAATGTATCAACTAATTTTTACATTGTAAACTTGTTTCTTTTACCTTAAGTGCTCCTTTAGTAAAAATGTGCTAAAGGTGAATTCTTGTCTTGAGTGCTCTTTACTTTTAAACTATTGTCTGTCCCTATACTCTTAATTTAGTGGGAGGTTACCTGATGAAGTCCAAACCCATTGAATCATGACTTGATTAGGTTCAGACCTTTTCTAACAGAGGTAGGTTTGAGGTATAAAGACACAAACCCGTGACACCAGCTTCTTCCCACTTTGATATATCAGACACACAGCTACCAGATTAGTGTTTCTAAAGCACAGTTCCGATCACATGCCTCTGCTCAAAACCATCAGAGATACCTGAAGTCCAGTTCAGCTGATCTGGTCCCCACCGAGGTTTTCCTCTGTTTCCTCTACATCTCCCACTCTCCAACCCTCTAGTCAAATCTAGCTACTCACAGTTGTCTGTGTCAATATCATGGTGGCCTCTGGGCTTCTGCTTATGCCATCCCCTCTGCTCATGGAGTCCCAAATCTCCTCACTGAGGACCACCTCTCCCTATAAGAACCTGAGTTTACGGGCAGCCTATCGTCTCTTTCCTCTGGTCTACCATGGCCCTCTGGTCTGACCTCTTCTGATATGACAATGGGGATACATGTATTGCGACCTCTTTTTTTTAATATGTAATATGTGTCCTAGTTTTATTCATGAAAAAAACCAAGCCTTGTTCACATTTTTTTAAACATTTATACCATTTGTTTTATCAATTGTGCATGAGTGGACTTACCCTTTCTCTCCTTGTGTTTGTGTGTGTGTGTACATGTGTACTTTATGTTTATCTATAATTTTTCAGGCTAAGTTACATACATCATAGCCCTTTACCTTTAAATACTTTAATGTGTATTTTCTCCAAGAATAGAGATATTCTCTTACATAACCACAGAAGACTTATCAACTTCCTAAATTTACATAAAAATGGCACTTTCATTCTAATCTACCATGGTCTTTATTCCAATCTTGCCAGTTGATCCAATAATGTCCTTCAGAGCATTTTCCCCATCTAGGACAGGATCCAGTCCAGAGTCAGGTAATGTACCTAGTTGTCATATCTCACTAGCCTCCTTAAATCTATGCCCTATGAGGAGTATAAAGAAATGTGTTTACCTTGGTGGAATATTCCTTTGGACAGCCCATGTTGACATCGATACCAGCTACATCATTTTCTCTGGAAGTATATGAAGGCGGAAAAGTAATAAACATTCAACTTGAGGGGAGAAGGTAGAGCCAAGGGCATGAGTCTTTGCTTATGAGCCTCTTTCATGTCCATGGCCTTACGCGACACACCAACCCTCAATGAAAGAAGCTAGAAAACTGGAAAAAAAAAAAAAAACCACCCTTCATAAAATAAGCAACTTCCTCATCTGAGCACAGTGAAAGAGGAAAACCATCATGTGTTCTCATCTATTAAGGGCCAGTAGTAGAGAACTTTGAAATTTTGGAGTTGTATCAGATAACTCAAATACCAAGTGACAGGAGCAGTGAACCTGACCCCAGAGTTTCAGTTCTGACCGGGTTAGTAAAAGCTATTTGTCAATGGGGAAAGGCGACATGAACGTGAGAGCCCTTTCCTTGAGTATCTCTTCTGGCTAAAGTTACTGTCTCTATTTTGAGGGCTGGAAAGTTGGCCTACTCCAAAACAATTCTCAGATATCTAAAGCACCCTCCCCGCAGCCTGTGGTACGTACACAGTTAACAGGCTGGGATCAGCAGCAATCACTGCCTGAGTTCTCTCTCGTGCTCACTATAATCGATAACGACAGCTAACACTTAGTAAGCACTTACTATGTGCCACATGCTGCAAAGACATTTATGTGCATTATCTCATTTACTCTTCTCCATAATGCTGGAGGTAGGTAGTATTATTGGTCTCATTTTATAGATGAAGAAACCAAGCTCTCAGTGAGGTTAAGTAACTTGCCCAGGATCACACAGTCAGCAGGTAGCAAAAGCTAGAATTCCAACCCAGCTCTAACTCCAAAACCCATCTCCTTAGCCACTATACTAACCTGCCCTAATTTAGAAAGCAATAAATGTCCAGTTTTCTACATTTATTTCTACACTTCATGGGACTTCAAACCTCAGGACTCAGTCATGAGAGCCCTTGAAAAGGGAGCCTCGTGATTAAACACCGAAAAACAGCCTCCCACAGAAAGGTTCCGGGTACACATGAGTACTATGCCAGCCCTCGGAGGACACAAAGAGAGAAAGAAGCCAGACACTCTTAACCTAGAGAGAGAAGCTGATGACCTGGGAAGCAGAAGGGTGATCACCAACATGGTCACCAGTGACATTAAGGCCTCACAGCCCACAGGAGAAGCAAAGGCAGTCCCAAAGAGGGAAGAACTTACACAAGCCTGGCCACAGCAAGGGCTCGCTCTGGGTCTGAAGTCCCCTGGAAACACAAGAGGTTGTATCAGTGACTGCCCTGACATAGATACACATGTACAGACAAACATATACCCACGCAAGCCATGCACACAGATACAGGTCAGTAAATGGAGTCGGCTGGCATTCTCTTAAATGGCCAGTCCACTGTACCAGTGTACTGCCAGAGGAAAAATGTGGACCTTGGCAGGCTAGAAAACGTCACCAGTGCTGTGATTACTTACTGAATTTTCCTCTACCGTTTTATGATGGAATTTTCAAACATACGGAAAAGTTGAAAGAATTTTATGGTAAACATTCATATACCTACCATCTAGACTCTACGATTAACATTTTCCTATATTTGCTTAATCATATGTCTAAATTTTTTAAATTGTTACCAAATTTTTTTAATTGTTACAATTTTTAAACATCATTGAGGAGCTACTTCTAAAAAACACCAAGAAATGCCCAATAGAGGATAGAGAGAAGAGGGAGATGGGGTCATCAGAGCCCTAATATAAATCCTAATTTCTCTTGGGGAAACCTAATTTCAAAAAAACAAAACATACAAAAAGTGCCAAAAATATGTTCCTATAATTAAGTAAATTCAATTTGAGACTGGAGGCATGTAGTAGACTGCTATAGCTTGATTCCCATAAACTGTCTTCACTTATGTAATCACTCAACAGCAGGTCTTTGAAAAACATTAAAGCAGAGTCTTTAGGAAGGTGCCACTCTGCAATGTGACCCAGGCATTAAACACTGGCCTGGGACAGGGCACTGAGTTGGGAAACCCCAGGGGATGTGTGCACTGGGGAGGGCTATCAACACTGGGATCTTTTACCATCTGGAAGATGACCCTAGTCTGTTCTCTTTCACAGGTGCGGAAGACTACTCGGTCGTCAGGGGCAACAAAGTCCACTGTGCTGAGCACGTCTGCAAGAAAACACAAACACACAGGCAACCCAACTATGAACCAAGTTCAACCTAGCCTAATCCCTGGGAGAACATACAGCAAAAGGATCACCTTGATGGGGAGAAAGGGATCCTAGGGGTATACTATTCTTAGAGAAATTAGTGTGCACAAGGGAGGCTTCTGAGATGCTGATGATGGTCTATTTCCTGTCATTGGTGATGGTTATAAGGTTGTCCACTTTACAATTATTTGTTAAACAGCACATTTGTGGGGATTTTTTAACTTTTATTTTTTTATTAGACTGTTTACAGAACAACCATGCATAAAATATAGGATTCCCCATACCACCCCACCACCAATACCTTGCATTGGTGTGGGACATTTGTTGCAACTGATGATAGCACATTTTTATAACTGCATTATTAATTAAAGTTCATGGTTTAACTTAGGGCTGTTTGTGTAGTGTAGTTCCATGGATTTTCTTAAAATTTTTATTCTATTTCCCCTTTTAATCATATTCAGATATATATTTCAGTGCTATTAATTGTCTTCACAATGTTATGCTACATCACCATCATCCATTACCAAAACTTTTCCATCATTCTAAACAGGAACCCTGTACATTTTAAATTTTAACTTCCTATTGCCTATCCCCACACCATCCCTGGTAACCCACAGTCTAGATTCTGACTCTATGAGTTTGCTTATTGTAATTGTTTCAAATCAGTGAGATCATACAATATTTGTCCTTTTGTGTCTGACTTATTTCACTCAACATGATGTCCTCAAGTTTCACCCATGTTGTCACATATGTCAGGACTTCATTTCTTTTTACAACTGAATAGTATTCCATTGTAGGTTGTTCCGGTTTCCTAATGCTGCCTTTTCGCAAAACACCAGAAATGGATCGGCTTTTATAAATGGGGCTTATTTGGTTACAAAGTTACAGTCTTAAGGCCATAAAGTGTCCAAGGTAACACATCAACAATTGGGTACCTTCACTGGAGGATGGCCATTGGCGTCCGGAAAACCTCTGTTAGCTGGGAAGGCACGTGGCTGGCGTCTGCTCCAGAGTTCTGGTTTCAAAATGGTTTTCTCCCAGGATGTTCCTCTCTAGGCTGCAGCTTCTCTCCAAAATGTCACTCGCAGTTGCTCTTGGGGTGTTTGTCCTCTCTTAGCTTCTCCGGAGCAGAAGTCTGCTTTCAAAGGCCATCTCTAAAATGTCTCTGTAAACTGCAGCTCTTCTCTCAGCTCCTATGCTTTCTTCAAAGTGTCCCTCTTGGCTGTAGCAAGCTGGCTCCTTCTGTCTGAGCTTGTATAGTGCTCTAGGAAACTAACCAAGGCCCATGCTGAATGGATGGGGCCATACCTCCATTGAAACTATTTAATCAGAGTTATCACCTACAGTTGGGTGGGTAGCATCTCCATGGAAACACTCAAAGAATTACAATCTAATCAACGCTAATATATCTGCCCCCACATGACCACACCAAAGAATATGGCTTTTTCTGGGGGACAATATATATGCAAACCTACACATAGGTATATACCACATTTTATTTATCCATTCTTCTGTTGAGGAACACTTGGTTTGCTTCCATCTTTTGGCAATTGTGAATAATGCCACTATGAACATTAGTGTGAAAATATTTGTTCGAGTCCCTGCCTTGAATTCTTTTGTGTATATACCTAGTAGTGGGATTGCCGAATTATATGGTATTTCTATACTTAGCTTTCTGAGGAACCACCAAACTGTCTTCCAGAGCAGTTGAACCATCTTCCATTGCCATCAGCAATGAATGAGTGTTCCTGAGGAAGCACTATGTCTTTAAATCTCCACTGCCTCCCACCCTGTCCAGGGAGGGCTGAAGCAATGGCTGCTGCCCCCTTTGTCAGGACAAGGTTGAAACAATGGCTGCCACTGCCTTAGGGTAAGTTCAAACAACAGCTGCCCTCAGAACCAGGACCCAGAAATCCAAATTCACTAATCAAAAGCCACAGTGACCAGTCATGCTCACCCCCCTGTTCTTGGGGAAGAGGAGTTCTATGTCCTTTTCTGTCACCAGCCGCCAGCAAAGGACTGGACCCCATGACTGCCTGCCACGAGAGTAGGGGATGGGCACCAGTAGCCACCGCCCAGAGAAAGCAATTTACTGTGATTTACTGTAGTCTATCAGCCTTTTCCTCCCACACTTCCCTGGATGCTGCACGTTATTCTTCTGGCCTCCAAAGGTTCCAAATAGTTGTTTCAGATAGTTCTTGTCTGTTTAATAGTTGTTTTGGTAGAAGGACTGAGTCCTGGAGCTGCTTACTCCAAACTGTCCCGGAAATTCCCTCTTGAGTATTGAATGTTTATGTTTTATGCACTTTTTCTATAAGATTATTACTTTTCACAATTTTAAAAACATTGGGAGACAAATGCCTCTTTGTTGCTCAGATGTGGCCCTCTCTCTCTAGCTAAGCTAGCTTGGCAGGTGAAATCACTGCCCTCCCCTCTACGTGGGATCAGACACCCAGGGGAGTGAATCTCCCTGGCAATATGACTCGTGGGAAGGAATGTAGACCCGGCATCGTGGGATGGAGAACATCTTCTTGACCAAAAAGGGGATGTGAATGGAAATGAAATAAACTTCAGTGGCAGAGAGATTCCAAAAGGAGCCGAGAGGTCACTCTGGTGGGCACTCTTATGCACACTTTAGACAACCCTTTTTAGGTTCTAAAGAATCGGGGTAGCTGGTGGTGGATACCTGAAACTATTAAACTACAACCCAGAACCCATGAATCTCGAAGACAGTTGTATACAAATGTAGCTTATGAGGGGTGACAATGGGATTGGGAAAGCCATAAGGACCACACTCCCCTTTGTCTAGTTTATGGATGGATGAGTAGAAAAATAGGGGAAGGAAACAAACAAACAAACAGACAAAGGCACCCAGTGCCCTTTTTTACTTTAATTGTTCTTTTCCACTTTAATTATTATTCTTGTTATTTTTGTGTGTGTGGTAATGGAGGTGTCAGGGATTGATTTTGGTGATGAATATACAACTATGTAATGGTACTGTGAACAATTGAATGCACAATTTGTTTTGTATGACTGTGTGGTATGTGAATATATCTGAATGAAATGAATATTAAAAAAATAATAAAAATTAAAATAAACAAATAAAAACATTGGGAGAAAGTGTGCATACATTGAACATTGTCTATGTCACAGATTTGCCCCAATTTTCCTGGAAGATGTCACTCTGAAGATCAGCAAAGGTAACATTTCTTAATTAATTATCATGTGCCTGGTACCATGAGCAGACATTTACTATATTCTCTCACTTGCTCTTCATAATGATGCTCTACAACAGATATTTCTATTATTAGCACTCAAAGAAGAATGCTACACAAAAGTGATAGACGTAGGGAGGGGCAAGGTGGCAGCATAGAGAGGAGTGGAATTTAGTTAGTCCCCTGGAGCAACTAATAAACAACCAGGAACAACTAGCAAATAATCTGGAATAACTGCTGGGGGACAACCATGACTGTCCACACATCGTACACCAACCTGGATTGGGTGGAGTGGCTGAGATCGCAGCATAAAATCTGTAAGTAAAAACTGCAGAACCACGCCGGGAGACCCCTACCCCCATGGCAGGCTGAGCTGAAAAACCTCACTGTGTCTCCAACCAGCAATCCCAGAGCAAGCAAATATAGCTCAGCCCAGCTCCAACTGGGGTTTTAATTAACCAGTGTGGACTGCTGAATACAAGCCACAAACATAGCAAACCCCTAACAAGCAGACAGAGGTTTTTAGTGACAACTGACCTTAAAGAGCCAGAAGACTCCCGTCTTCCGGGAGGAGGAGCCCAGACATTGCTATCTCTGGCCAATGGGAGAGACTGTGGGGGTGGTGGACTGGCTCTGAAATGGGGCTTTCTTTCCCTTTTTCTCTCTCTCAACCTGAGTGGCTCAGTGGAGAGAGCCTCAGCCATTGTCAGTTCGCAGTGCTCTGACCCAGACAGGGAGGGAGATAACAGAGTCAGAGAGACAAAGGAGTTATTCAAATGCAGACGATAACTCTCTAGAGGGTGTATCTTCCCTAAGAGGAATGAGGTGGGGCTCAGCTCTACTGCCGGCCTTCCCTTCAGAACTCATACCTCAGAGCCTGGGGGAAAACAGCCAAAACAGAAACTAGAGGACCAATACCTCCTTACACCAGTTGGGAGCAACAAGCTGAAAGGCACCACCTGCTGGGCAGGTCAGGAATAGCACGGCAGCTAGAGGCCTCACAGCAAAGTCTGTCAATCTCTGAGACACACCTTCAGGGAGACTTCAAACTGAATATAACCCCATTCTGAGATCTGAACCCATTCTGGTCTGCGAAAATCTGATTGGGGTAACCAAGGAAACCAGACGCCTAGACAACAGAAAACTACAAACTACACTAGGAAAAACAAAGATATGGCCCAGTCAAAGGAATAAACTTACACCTCAATAAATATACAGTCGAGATATTGTTACACTTTAATGAAACAATCAATTAAAGATTTTCAAAGAAATATGCTAAATCAAATCAAACACCAAATCAACAAGTTCAAGGAAGATATGGCAAAAGAGATGAAGGATATAGAGAAAATACTCGGTGAACACAAGGTAGAAATCAAAAGTTTGAAAAAACAACTGGCAGAATCTATGGAAATGAAAAGCACAACACAAGAGATGAAAAACACAATGGAGACATACAACAGCAGATCTCAAGAGGCAGAAGAAAACACTCAGGAACTGGAGAACAAGACACCTGAAAGCCTACACACAAAAGAACAGATAGGGAAAAGAATGGGAAAATATGAGCAATGTCTCAGGGAACTGAATGACAAATGAAGTGCATGAATGTACGTGACATGGATATACCAGAAGGAGAAGAGAAAGGAAAAGGGGCAGAAGCAATAATAGAGGAAATAATCAATGAAAAATTCCCATTTCCTTTGAAAGACATAAAATTACAGATCCAAGAAGCGCAGCATACCCCAAACACAATAGATCTGAATAGACCTATGCCAAGACACTTAATAATCAGATTATCAAACATCAAAGCCAAAAAGAGAATCCTGAAAGCAGCAAGAGAAAAGCAATCCATCACACTGAAAGGAAGCTTGATAAGACTATGTGCAGATTTCTCAGCAGAAACCACAGAGGCAAGAAGGAAGTGGTGTGAAATATTTAAGATACTGAAAGAGAAAAACTGCCAACTGAGAATCCTATATCTGGCAAAATTGTCCTTCAAATATGAGGAAGAGTTTAAAATATTCTCTGACAAACAGACAATGAGAGTTTGTGAATAAGATACCTGCTCTACAGGAAACACTAAAGGGAGCACTAAAGACAGATAGGAAAAGATAGGAGTGAGAGGTATGGAACACAATTTTGGGTGATGGTAGCACAGCAATGTAAGTACACTGAACAAAGATGACTGTGAGTATGGTTGAAAGAGGAAGGTTATGAGCATGTGGGACACCAGAAGGAAAGAGGAAAGATAAAGACTGGGACTGCATAACTCAATGAAACCTAGAGTGCTCAACAATTGTGATACAATGTAGAAATATGTTTTTACATGAGGGAGAACAAATGAATGTTGACCTTGTAAGGTGTTAAAAATGGGTTGGTATTTGGGGGAAAAATACAATCAATGCAAACTAGAGACTATAGTTAACAGAAAGAAAAGTGACTGACATGGCAGATGAAGAACATATCTATATCAAGAGCTGTTTTGAGAATTAAATGAGATCTTTAACGCATATAAAGCAGAAATTTAAGAAGGTGGGGAAAAAGTGATGGCAGTAAGGAGTCTGAGGTACACAAATGTATACAAATAATTGAATACATACAACTGTATATGAAAGAATGCCACAACTCTAATCAAAGCAGAATCAACCTCATCAATAAAGTATATGCAAAACCACAATTCAAAGCTATCATTTCCATTAGCACAGAGCTTAGGTGTGCAAAGTACTTACATGTACGTTGCATGTACTTTATCTTATTTGACCCTCACTCCTAACTCATGATTTTAGTAAAGCAGGGATTATGATTTTCATTTCACAGATAAAGACACTGAGGCAGAGAGGAGTCATTGACTTGCCCAAAGTCACATGGCTAGTGAATGGCAGAGCCAGAACCAGCCTAAAGCCATCCTGACTCCAAGGTTCCCAGGGTCTCACCTATACTATGAACCAGAGCAATTTCCTTGCCAGCAAGCCTATGGATGGAAGGCATCTGGAGCCTGTTTCCCACCTGGCTTTTTGTCATGATATGTAGAGAACAGTGATTGCTCTCAAGGAAGCCTGTGATCCACAAAACCACAGGACACAGACAAGGAAGGAGAGCCCTGTCAAGACACTGTCACTCCCAGGCACAGGCAGTGACAGCGTGGCTTAGGCCCAGCTGGCCACACACGTCCTCCTGAGGTCAGAGATGCACTCACCATTGACAACTCTCTTGCACTGAAGCATCTTGAGGTCGATCAGCTCCTGGAGAGGAATCAGAGAGCACCTGTCAAACCTGGGCATGGAGGTCCCTGGCACAGGGAGGAGGACCCTCACTGCACTGTTCATGGGGACCACTTGACCTGTCATCCCATTACTAACAACAGTTCACTTTTTGGGGGACATATAGAGTGTCCTCCGCCCCCAAGCACAGAGAGCAGAGGCCTGTGTAAATTACCCTCAGTCAGCTGTTCTTCCCAAAAATGTTGGAGATATTTAGGGACCAAAAAGGGTGAGCCACTCAGGGAGCCAGAGAGAAGATAATGGCTCAAAGAATGAATACCTGGACACTTCCATCACCTACTAATTTCAGCTCAAGCCCACCCCCTCAAAGAGCCTCCTACCTCACCCCTAGGCAAAGGACAGGCAGTGAAGGGTTCCCAGGAAATGCCCAAGGACAAGACTGGGACCACTGAATAGAAGAACAGGGAGGAAAATCTGAGAGCAATACAGGGAAGAAATGGCTAAAACTCCAATTCCATGTGGATCACACTGTGGGGAAATGAAAGATCCCCTACTCTGGACATATATAGCCAAACAGACTCAGGAAAGAAAGGAGAAAGGGATTTTTCAAAATCAGCATCATAAAAATGGAGGGAAAGCTCATGTTGCCTGAAGGATTGAAATTCTGTAACTCCTAGTGGGAGAAAAACTGTTCTGTTTTGGTCAGTGATCATTTCAGCAGACATGGGAGACTAATCAGAAGAGCCAGGAACCTGTCCCACAGCCCAGCTCATGCTCAGGGATCCTGAGGGTCCCAAAGGAGACAGGAAGAACCTCTCACTCCTGGTGCTCATCCCCATACCGACTTCCTATGAGCTTCAGGGAGCCACAACCCTGATCACATGGGCAGGGTAGCCCTTGTTCACTCTCATGGGGTGATAGCCAAGGGCCCCCATGACACCCATGGGACTCCCCCCAGCACACCCACCCTTAGGGTGCTTCTGTGGCTACTATCTCCAAGTCACACTTAGGTCATTGACAATCTGAGGGCTTCTGGGCCTGACCAAACAAATAACACCACCAAGCAGTTTGGACACATGGTTGGCATCCAAAGCCCAAAAATCAGCGTGGCATCCAAAAGGATGGGCAGAGCCCAGCACAGAGAACCTGCAGCAAATGACCCTGGTTTCAGGGCCAGACAAGAAGGCAAGCAGACAATCGGGCAGCCTGTGTCTATAAAAAGTCCAGCCACTGGCTGCACTTCAGCTAGGATATGAGCAGGGAAGCAAGGCAAGCCAAGCCCTCTCTCGGGTCCCATGCCTACAGTAAGTTGTCCTCCTTGGGGTTCCCAAAGCCTCCCAAAGGACTCCCTGAAGACGATCCTACGTCCACACAAAGCTGGGCTGTGAGGACCAGGCCACATAGACTGAGTCTCAGGAGGAAGAGTTGAGGCGAAACGGCCTTTGAAATGTTTTCTTTTATTCTCTTCCTCCTGACTACACCAAAAGAGCCCTTAGGGCATGGATAGTTTTTAATTCACTAGCATCTAGATACTACTAAAACTCACTAAACATCTGCTAAAGCCTGGTTCAAGACTGTTTATATAGCAGATGTTCAACTGCTTGACAAGTGGATGAATTAATTTAAACTGGCACTAATAAAATCCCAAGTATGCCTGCCCACCCACACAACCCCAACGCAAACTTTTATCAATTTTATTCATTTTAGTTAGTTCTATGAGTACAGTGTTTTTTCACCTTAATGAAAATATTGCTTTTCCATGTGATAGTTTACCATCTGTGCTTCTTCATAGTAAATTGCTTTTTACACCTATACAAGTTGTTCAAAAAACAAAAATCTATTTTTAGACAAATTGGATATTAGTTTTTTGCTGTCTCAATTACCACAAATATTTTTCCTACATTATCATCATTTCCAGAATTTTTATTAGATAGAAGATTTTATTTTTATGGAAGATACTACCCCTAACTGTGCCACTAACAATGCCCTCCAGTTCCTAAATATATCTCCATTAAACAGGTTAAGAATATGATTTTGTTTTCTTTCTTCTCCTTAAAATTCATTTTGCTTTTTAATTCCTCTGAAAATTAAGGAGATTTATTGGTCACTTTTTTTCCATAAGGCTATCCAATGTTCTGAACAGCATTTAACTGTAAAGTGTCTTACTTATGGGTTATTCTTCCTTCTGTCGTAAGTTCCTGTATCTGAAATGTTTCCTGCTACTTTCAATTCCTGCATTCCACTTGGCTTGCTTTCTCTGTCTCAGCAGATCATAACAGCTTATTGCCAGTGCCTCTCCATGCTATCCTTCCACTCTGACATATCCAGATACACTCTTTTAGTCTCCAATTTGGTTAAGGGGTCTTTGCTATGTTCCTTGTTTTCAGAAACACAAGAATACTCAAATTGAAAAATTGTACGTTTCTCCCTCAAAAAAAGTCATTCCCCAAATGAATTACCCCTTCTTTCTCTTATTTAAGGGTCCAAGTCTGCCATGTTCCAGCACTTCATTAGGAATCACTTTCTAAATGCAAATTACAAATAAGTGGCTCAAGAGCAACCTGACAAAGATGAACAGAGCCCAAATACCCTGGAACCCAATACCACTGACATAAAAGAGGAGAGCAGTATGGGAGAGAATCAGAAGCAATGAGAAGTCAGGTTTGCCAGAAAATGGAAAAATGGCTAGAGGCCAGACCACAGCATAAAGCATAAAAGACAAATGAATAAAGTAATAATTATAAATCTGTATTGATGAAACAGTGCATAATGATTCCATTTATGTGACAATAACAATAAAAAAGGAGAGGAAGAAATGGAGCTATTTAGGAGTAAAGTTTTTTTGTATACTATTGAAATTAAGTTGGTATTAATCCAAACTAGGTAGTTATAAATTAGGACAGTAATTGCAATCCTAGAGTAAGCATCAATAAAATAATTTAAAAATATATAGTGGCGCGCCAGCCTTCCGCGTGTTTGGCTGGACGCCCCATCTTGCAAGATCGTAAATAAATTCTTTTCTCCTCCAGAACCGAGAGAGCGTTTATTCCCTTACAGGTACCACTTTATTTCCGACAACTTGGGGGCTCGTCCGGGATCCAAAGCTTCGGAGGGGGACCCCCGAGGTGGACAAAGGGAAGGCGCGCCCCGCTGATTGAGCGGTCTCGGACTCCGCCATTGGGGGCCCATCTCCGGCAGCTAAAGGGCCCGAGACCAGATGCTTGGATCTGCCGGTTGTGGATGAGAAAAGGGGGAAAAAGAAAAGGCCTGCCTCTGGTTAACCAGGCAACTCCGTGCACGGACCAAGGTAAGGAAAGAAATATTATATTACCTTGGTGGTTAAAGCATTCTGAAAGTCTGGGGCTGATCCTGAGGGAAAGATGCCCAAACAAGACTCAGAATGGGGACATTCTGATGAGCCTAGAGCTGATCCTAAGGGAAAGATGCTCAGGCAAGACTCAGAATGGGGAATAGAGGCAGTCAGCTGGCTGGGAATAAAGGGAAGGGGGTACCTTTAGGGTCCCCGGGGAACATTCCTCTAAATAATCCATTGGGAAACATGTTAAAACATTGGGCTAAAAGTAATTGGACCAAGGGAAAGGGTAAAAGAAAATGATCAAATATTATTGTTATGTTTAGACAAAAAAAAAGAAAAAGTCATTTTGCTGCCAAATATATTCTGGCCAAAATATAAGGCAGATAAGAGTTGGCTTTCTACAAAGTGTTTGAGGCTGAGGCATCATGGGATATGCAACTTATTCTCAAGTTAAGGAAAAAATAGAATGAACAAATTACAAAACAAATTGAGCAAAATATTGACAGCAAGTCAAGCTGGGTAAAGTCTGTGTGTGTGTGTGTGTGTGTGTGTATAGGGTATTCTCTGTACAAATCCTGTAACTTTTCTATAAATTTGAAATTATTTCCAAAAGAAAGTTTTAAAAAAGGCATCCATTCTGTTAATCTGGGCCTTTTAAGAACATTGGCCTCTCCCTGGATCCTGCTTATTAAAAAGCGTACAAGTCTAATAGGTACATGTCCCCTCATAGACAGGGCTGCTGGACGGCCCATTGTTCTTATGGAATAGGGATAAAGATGTGACCTCTGGGGCAGTCCTGGAAAACTCCGGTCAATACAGCAGACCCTGGTGGAGAATCAGGACCACCATCCTCATCTTCTGTTAGACTGGCTCATCCTTTCAACACCTCTAGGGGTTGAGGGCTTTGCAGGGCTTTTAAGAAGGTACCTGCATGTTTGACAAGTCCTAGGTCCTACACTAGGTCCTGTGAGACAGGTGGGATGGTTTACTATCTAATCACATAGATAGGCTTCTTCATGAGAACCAGACAAGATCACCCACACAGCTGGTACACATACACTCCAATGCTGGCCAGGCCGCTTCTCCTGCAGAGCAGCTCTGGATCCACCAGGGGGCACCACTCACCACACTGTACAATGCCTAGTATGCAGGATCCAGTTCCTGCCATCTACCCAAGACAAGCAGGAGCCTGGCTGCCTGCAGCCCAGTTCGGCTCTCTACAGGGGTTAGGCCTGGGTAGAAGGCCTAAGGTCTCCTTGGGCAGAGGTTCCTTTGTTTGTCTGTAAGCCACACTGACTTTCAGAGTAAGAGCACATTAAACAAAGCCAAAGGGTTTTAATCAGTATTTCCTCTGCTCCAAACTCGAGCAGAGACCTTAAGGGAAGGACTGACTCTGGTTGTTATGTTCACTAGGAAAACCAAGCTTTGCCCAATTAGAAGGGCCACATTCTGAGTCATCACTTAAAGCATGGGTCATAACTTCCAAGTGCTTGAGAACATCCTTAAGAATTCCCAAAGAAGGGCCTGGTGGAGGGTCTGGAACCTGGCAGGTCAGTTGTTTCCTCTGGCAGCACTGTTCCACTGCCCAGCTTCCTAGTCTCCATCAGCACAGACTGATTCCCCCAGGGCTATAAACACAGAGTGGCCAGATACTACGCTGCAGTAGAATCACTCTCCGTGTAGAGTATTACTCCATATGTCTCCCAGTGAATACAACCCCACTTTCTGGGGTCCCAGGAAAATATTGCCTGCATAGGAAAAGTGAAGCCCAAGGGGAGATGGGGAAAGATGGAGACTACAGGGAGGTGTGGAATTTAGTTAGTCCTCTGGAACAACTAGCATATAACCAGGAACAACTAGTAAATAGCCTGGAACAACAGTTGGGGGACATCTGTGACCAGACAAACATCGTACATGGAATGGGTGGAACGGCTGAGATCGCAGCATAAGAACTGTAAGTAAAGCTCCCCAAATCGCAGAGCTGGTGCCCCTCCACACTGGCACGGCAGGCTGAGCTGAAACACTTCCTGTGGAAAAAGGAAGCAGTCTACTAGGAGGAAGGGAAGGTAGCTCAACCAAGCTCCAACTGTGGTTTTAATTAACAAATTTGGACCACAGCTGAATACAAGCTAGGAGCACAGATAAACCTGGAGCAAACAGGAAAGGAACCCAGAAGTTCCTCCCAGCAGAGAAGAGGTGGGGCTGACAAAAAGAAAATACATAAATAAATAAAACCAGAGGCTTTTGGAATTGGCTGAGCTCAGAATACTAGAAAACGGCTGTGTGCCAAGAAAAGGGGCACACAGAACTGGCTACTAACTTGGTTCTTGACTGGTAACTGGGGGCTGGAGTCTGTCTCTGAAAAGGGGATTTCTTTCCTTTTCCCTTTTTTTTTTCTCAGTCTAAGTCGCTCTTTAGAGAAAACCTCAGGCATTTTCAATTGTCAGTGCTGACCCAGGAAAAAATGGAATTAAGAAAGCCAGAGAGTCAAAGGAAGAAATCAAGTGTAGGAGATATATCCCTAAAGGGCTTATCTTCCCTAAGAAAAGGGGGAGGCAGGGCCCAGTTCAAGTAGCTGCCCTCCCTCAGAGAACTCAGACCCTAGGGCCTGGGGTGAGGAGTGGGGGCAGAAACAGCTTAAGCTTGGTTTCTGACACTCTCAGCCCCTGGCAGGGACAGGGTCTACTGAGATATAAAGGCAATACACTTCTTTACACCAGTCGGGAGCTGTGGGCTGATAAGCACCACCTACTGGGCAGGATAGGAAAAGCACAGTGTCTAGAGGCCTCACAGAAAAGTCTGACAATTTTCTGGGTCTCATCCTCAGGGAAACCTAATGCTGATTACACCCTCTTTCTGAGACCTGGGTCCATCTGCTCTTGGAAAATCTGATTGGGGTACTCAAGGAAACCAGATGCCTAGACAACAAAAAATTACAAATCATACTAGAAAAAACAAAGACATGGCCCAGTCAAAGGAACAAACTTACACTTCAAATGAGATACAGGAGTTGAAACAACTAATTCAAGATCTTCAAACAAATATGCTAAATCAATTCAAAAATCAAATCAACGAGTTGAGGGAAGATATGGCAAAAGAGATGAAGGATATAAAGAAGACACTGGGCAAACATGAGGTAGAACTTGAAAGCTTGAAAAAACAATTGGCAGAATTTACAGGAATGAAGGCACAATAGAAGAGATGAAAAACACAATGGAGACATAAAACAGCAGATTTGAAGAGGCAGAAGAAAGGATTCAGGAACTAGACAACAGAACATCTGAAATGCTACACAAAAAAAGTGAAGGCCAAGGGCAGTCAATTTTACCAGCCACCAGAATCTTCCCCCAGAACAGGTTTTAGCCCTGGTGAGCTGATGGTTCTACAGGCCTGGCAGGGACATAAATGAATTTGAAAATAAAGGGCTAGCACTTGGTAGACCACCTCATACCTTCACTAAAAGCACACAGTTGGGGGGAGAGGGGACATGGTGGGCCATCAGAGAAGGCAAAAAATCAATGGAGATGGTATGTGAAACACAGGTGGAGAGGAGAAGGACACCATTTACCCTGAGCCTTGAGGTGATCATGGGAGGGTGCAGCTGGACAGAGATGGAGAGATGCATTTGAAGTGGGGTAGCAGGGAAGAAGAAGAGGGCTTCATCCTCGAGTCTTAGTCATCCTGTAGGACCCTGTTAGTACACATGGAATAAATGAATGAAGGGCTAGCATGTCCCTCCCAGTTATTGTCATGTATGTGTGTGTATGTGTGTGTGTGTTTGTAGAAGGGTAACCACAGAGAAGATAAGAAATCAAAGACCAAGTTCTCTGATATTTGGCCTTTTTTGGTCCCTAGCCGTCAGGCTTAGAGTTAATGATTTCTCACCACCCCTCTTCCCAATCACCTTCCAAACCCAAGAGATTTTTCTGGAGGGTAAGAAGAGTGCTGGCCAGAAAAGGTAGCATCTAACCCATGGCTGACCACCCAGGATCCTGAGTGCTGGCTCAAAGGATGAGTGACCAGAAGAATAGTGCTCAGTATGCTACTGATATTCCCCAGGGACTGGATCCAGGCTCCTCCTTGGCCTAGGCACGTTCTAGCAGCCTGGAAGGCTTACGGCAGCACACTGACACCCCTTCTCACATTTCTTGGACCTCCTCTCCTCCACTTTGAAAACCACTTGGGAGTCAGGTCTTGAACCTCTGTGATCCTGAACTCTGGAACCTCCCTTTCCAACCCCAACCCTGTATCTTTGGACAACACATACTCCCCCCTTCCCTCCCAGCACACTAGATGCCTCTGCCCCTGCCCTGCTGCAGGTATTGGCATGCCAATCCCCAGTCGTGGGCATCCTCCCTGCCAGGCTTCCTCCTTTCTTTCCCATAACATTGCAAACTAGCATCACCATGCATACCTGGCTGCCAGGCAAACCTCCCAGTCATCCTCATTCCCCAGAGGACTGGACCAAAACTTCTTTGCTTTCCTCAAGTGCCTACCCCACTCCTGCTACCCTCATTTGCAACAGAATACTGGTCTCCTACATCTTGTGAAGCAAGTCTCTCAGGCATGAAACACCTCAACTTCCCTCCCTTCCATCACCATCCTCCTCTCTTCCTTGCCCCATCTCAAAGGAAGGCAGGTTCCAGCCTCCTGTCAAGAAGCCTCTCCCCTCCTAGACTTGGCCTTGCCATTACCCCCAACCTCCAAATCTTCAGGCCTCTCCTCACTGCTCTTTCTTCTTATCCTAGAAACATGCTTCCTTCACCCCAGGCTACCTGCCTGTACTTCTTTTCCTCCCTTAACCGCTTAAATTCTTGAAAGGGTAGTTAGCCCTAGTTCTACTTCCTCATTTGCTGTTCACACCTCAATCCATTAACTCTACAAGTATTCACACTGTGCCACAGCTGCCTTTGTTTAAACAACAAAACAAGATAAAGCAAAACAAAGACCAGCTCCTCTTGAAAAATCCACAGATCTGGCTGTACTGAGCCACGCACCCTCACGGCACAATTCCCTTTAGGTATATACTTTCCAGTTTCCCACAATCCCCACTCTCTGTTGTCTTCCTCACAGAATGAGTTTTATCCTTTATGATTTGTTTGGTTCCTGTGGGAATTAAATTTTGTGATGACAGTTTATAAATTCCTTGGGACTAAGGATCAGGCCTATCTTATTCACCATATTACTCTTTTTGCAATTTGATTTCTCTACATCATGTGAAGAGTTAAAACAGACCTGACTTTCGCCTTCCCTCACTACACCCTTTTTAGTTTGCCAATCTTTCGTCCTCTTTTACCATTTCTATCATTGATTTCTATCCCCTCCACACCTGTGCACAAGGGCATATTTCCCCCAAGGCCCCTCTTAATCCCTCCCTTCTCACTACACTAGTGCCTTTTTAAAAATTATTAAATTTTTTATTTTGAAATAGTTGTAGATTCACATATGGTTGTAAGAATGTGAGAGAGATTCCACATATCTTTTACCCAGTTTTCCCCAGAGATAACATCTTGCAAAACTACAATTTCACAACCAGGATACTGACCTTGATGAAGTCAAGACACAGAACAGTTCCATCATCCCAAGGATCCCTAGTGTTGCCCTTTTACAGCTACACTCCCCTCTCCATCCTACCCCCCACCCCCAGTGGCATTTAAACTTAGTGGTCTGAAATATCAGAAGCACTTGGGTAGCTTCTTTTTAAAATTCTCACACCCAGTAGCAGGGTATATCAGAACTGGGAACTAGGGGAGATCCCCAGATAATTCTGATACATGCCCAGCTGAGAGCCACTACTCATACTCCCTCACTCTCCAATATCAGCTACTCCTATAATTCCATTTTTCTTAGGAAATGCTTTCTAAGCCTGGGTCTGAAACTGTAACATTCTCCAAAGCAGACAACAAGTATATCTACCACCACCAGAAAATCCTATGGCTACCCAAACCAAACTCAGCCAACTCTCCTAACCTAGCTTTGGTCCTTTTCCTTTTCCTTCTGACCCCAAGTACGTTCCTTCACAAACCGAATGTACATTGACTCCTACAAGGAACCAGGACAGGGACCCACACTATGCTCATCCACCCACCTGGTCCAGGATGCCCCATGATGCCTCCACTCTGCCCAGGCTCCTGGCCCTTCGCAGGGATCCCAGAACTCATGCATGTTTATCTCCTCCTGCCCTCAGTCAGCACCTGTGAAGTGAGTTCCTACTCTGCCTCCACCACACTGCCCTCCCACTCCTGACCACTCCCACAACAAATGGGAAGACTGCACTTGTGCAAAAGCCCTCCAGGAAAATCAGCAGTTTCTTACCTCACAGTAAACAATGTCCGCTCCATAATCCAGGGCCAGCAGCCGCATCGGAAGAGTCCCTACCCGGACCATAGGGGCTAAGATGACTTTGTTGTGGTAGCACAAAGAGAGGCTGTTCACAGTCATTCTTCTTCTGCTAGAGCCTGGAGAAAGGGAAAACAGAAATTCAAATGAAAAAAATCTCTTCCATTACCCAGGATAGGCTTTCCTGCTTCCTTTCAACACATATATTGTTTGCTTTCCTTTTCTCTGGTCATAAAAATAATGCATGTTCATTCATTCACCCAACAGATTTACATTAAGTGATTAATCCATGCCAGTTATTGTCTCTTGGGCTACATTACAGAACAAAACAGACAAAACTCTCTGCTCTGGTAGAGCTTTCATTCTAGTGGGAGAGCACAAACCAAAAACAGCAAACATAAATAAATAAATTGTATAGGATGTTGGAAAGTTGGCAGTGCTAAAAAATAAAAAGAGCAAGGAGAAGGGAGACTGAAAATGCTGGGAATGGGTTGCAATTTTAAATAGAGTAGTTGAGGTAGACCTCATTGAGAAGTTGACATTTGAGCAAAGATTTCAAGGAGATTGAGAAGTTAGCCAAGTTAATTTCTGGCGGAAGAGTGCACAGCAGAGGAAACAGCCCCCAAACAGGAGCTTGCCTGGTGTGTTAGAGGAATGGCAAGGAGGCCAACTTGGCTGGAGCAGAGAGAAGGGAAGAGTGATAGAAAGTAGATACACAATTGACAGCAGTAAGAAGACTGGGGGCAGTGGTCAGATCACTTGTAGGACATTCTAAGAACTTTATTTACACCCATGAAATAGGAGCCAGTAAAGGGTTTTAAGTAGAGAAGAGGCATGATCTGATAACTTTCTCTGCTATATTAAGAGCAGACTGCTAAGGGGCAAGGGTAGATGCAGCAAGACTAGTTAGAAGGTGATTCAGTAATCATTGTGAGAGGTATTGGTGGCACAGACCAGGAAGCCTGTACTGGAGGAGGTGAGAAATGGCCCATTCTAGAAATACTTTGAAGGTAGAGGCAAAAGGAGTAAAAGGAAGAACAGCAAAATCCCAGGTCTCAGAGATAACTACTGTTAATATTACTTTATTTATTCTAACAAAAGATGGTCGCCCTGAAAAGCCACGAAGCTGGCACAGTGTGCGCTGCTCAGAGTTATGGATACTCTCTCCACTTTCTTTTCACTCCTCAGCCTGCTCCAGTCTGGCTTCCACCTCTGCCACTCTACCAAAACTGCTCTGATTAACATCACCAATTTCCTCGAAGTTGCTCAATCTACTAGATACTTACCTCTCCTCATCTTATTTCCCTAACAGCATGTGACATGGTTGACTCTCCCCTCTTCCCTGGATCTCTCTCTTCCCTGGGCTTCCCTGACCCTGCACTCTCCTGGTTTTCCTCCCACTTCTCCGGTCTGTCCTTCTCAGTCTCCTTTGCCGGTTCCGTCTTAGTCTTAGGTACTCTTCCCTTCTAATTTCAAAAACTCTCCCTTGCAAATTCATTTAATCCCATGACTTAACATATCGGCTAAATGCTGATGGTCCCCAAAAGTATCTCTATCTCCTACTAACTACCCCGTACATACCCCCACTTGGATGTCTCATGGGTATCTCATACTAAATATGTACAAAAGAAATCTTGATCTTCCATCCCAAATCTCCTTCTCTGTTTTTCAATTATTCATTCAACAAATATTTACTTAGCCCTACAATATGCCAAGTACTGTGGTTGGCACACAAGATAAAATAATGAGGGACCTTTAGGACATATGTTCTACTTCACAATAAGGAAATAACTGAAATGGTGGAACTATAACCCACAATATTCTTTGAAATTTGCTCTCTAACTACTTGTTAAATGGTACTCTGAATGTTATCACTTTTCTATATATATGTTATATTTCACAAAAATGAAAAAAAAATGTTGAGGGGAAAAAAAGGGACAGTGGAAGAGAGGGACAATAAAAAGGAACTTACAGATATGTGTGAAATTACAAGTGGCCAAAGTGATTTAAAGGGGCAGTTATACCAAGTTACGGGAGCCCACCTCAGCAGGAAAGGGACAGGTGAGGGTTGAGGAGGGCTGCCCCTAAAGAATAATCTCTGATTCAAGGTCTAAAGAAGGAAGAAGGTGCTAACCAGGCTGGGGGGGGGGGGGGTCCCCTTTCAAAAAATGGCACCTCCACTCACCCAGTTTCTTTTTTTTTTTTTTTTTTTTTTTTTGTCTTTCCCCTCTTTCTCCCAAGTGAACAAAGGATCCCACAAATAAATAAATTTGAAAATAAAACCTGGCTAGAGTCAGCAAAGTTCGACAGGTTCATTTATTTTTTATTTCGTTATTTTTTTGACAGGTTTCTTTTTAATGCACTGCAAAATATATAAGACCTACAAAAATGAAATGCTTCATACATTTATGCGTGCCATCCTTGTGCACTGAGCATGAGAATCTCTTCTGTGTTTCTTTCCAGTTGTTGGTGTAGTGCTTCCCAAGCATACATTCGCACGATTTACTTTTTATTGCAGTAAAACTCAGAGCATGTTAAAGCAGTGGTTTTAATTAATGAAAACATTTTGTGAATATTCAACAGGGAGAAGTTAACATTCCCCAAATCTATTTTTTTTTAATCATCATTTTATTGAGATATATTCACATACCACGCAGTCATACAAAACAAATTGTACTTTCGATTGTTTACAGTACCATTACATAGTTGTACATTCATCACCTAAATCAATCCCTGACACCTTCATTAGCACACACACAAAAATAACAAGAATAATAATTAGAGTGAAAAAGAGCAATTGAAGTAAAAAAGAACACTGGGTACCTTTGTCTGTTTGTTTCCTTCCCCTACTTTTCTACACATCCATCCATAAACTAGACAAAGTGGAGTTTGGTCCTTATGGCTTTCCCAATCCCACTGTCACCCCTCATAAGCTACATTTTTATACAACTGTCTTCGAGATTCATGGGTTCTGGGTTGTAGTTTAATAGTTTCAGGTATCCACCACCAGCTACCCCAATCCCAGTTTCTTATCCTTAACCTGCATTCCCCACATCCAATCCATCACTAACTCCTACTGAAATCACCTTCAAAATATAACTCTAGTCCACCTGCTTTTCTTCATTACCATTGCCTCAAATGTGGACCAAACCACTCTCATCGCTTGACAGGACTTCAGCGCAGTCTCCTAATGGGTCTCCCCAAATCTTTTATTGCCCCTTCCTACCCATTCTCCTCACAATTACCAGCATGGCATTGTAAAAAGGCAACTCTGCTATCACTCCCCATTTATATCCTTCATTGGCTTCCCATTAAGTTTAGGATAAATCCCAAACTCTCCTAATGACCCTGCATGGCCCTGCCACCTCTCCAGCCTCACCCTACACCTCTCTCCCCCTCACTTTCTTGGCTCTGGTCACCATGCCTTTCTTTCTTTTTTTTTTTTTTTAATTCAGGTTTCTTGAGATATATTCACATACTATACAATCATCCACAGTGCACAATCAACTGTTCACAGTACCATCATATAGCTGTGCACTCATCACCACAATCAATTTTTGAGCATTTTCCTTACTGCAAAAAGAATGAAAATAAGAATAAAAGTAAAAGTAAAAAAGAATACCCAAAGCATTCCAAGCCCCCCACCCACCCACTCCATTTTTCATTTACTTTTTTGTCCCCATTTTTCTACTCATCTGTCCATACACTGGATATAGGAAGTGTGACCCACAAGGTTTTCACAATTACACAGTCACACTATGTAAGTTATGCAACTGTCTTCAAGAATCAAGGCTACTGGGTTGCAGATCGACAGTTTCAGGTATTTCCTTCTAGCTATTCCAATACACTAAAAACTAAAAAGGGATATCTGTGTAACACATAAGAATGCCCTCCAGAGTGAACTCTCAAATCCTTTTGAAATCTCTCAGCCACTGAAACTTTATTTTGTTTCATTTCACTCCCCCCTTTTGGTCAAGAAGATTTTCTGAATCGCACAATGCTGGGTCCAGGCTCAGCCCTGGGAGTCATGTCCCACGATGCCAGGGAGATTTATACCCCTGGGAGTCATGTCCCACATAGTGAGGAGGGCAGTGAGTTCACCTGCCGAGTGGGCTTAGCTAGAGAGAGAGGGCCACATCTGAGCAACAAACAGGTACTCGGGGAGAATCTTAGGCACAATTATAAGCAGGTTTAGCCTCTCCTTTACAGTAACAAGCTTAATAAGGGCAAGTCCCAAGATCGAGGGCTCAGCCTAACAAATTGTTAGTCCTCAATCTTTGTGAAAATATCAGTAATAACCCAAGTGGGGAAGTCCAACATTTCCACATTTTTCTACAGTTCCTCAGGGGGGCCCTGCAAATATATTTTTATTCCCTACCCAAATTACTTTGGGATGTATCGGGATTTCACACTGATCTGTACAAACCTACCAGATCTCACTTCCTATTCAAAGTTCCACGTAATTATGGTGTTTGAATAAACTGACCACACAAGTTAAACTATTTCGTGTGCTGCAGAAAGTATACATCCTGCACCATACAAACATCTCTTCCCTTATCTCACACAGAAGTTGATGTTCTAAAACACAGTCAGTATCATCCTCATCCTTTGGCCTGATTTGCCTTAGTCCCAACCAGATCAGCTTCATTCATCTCTCTAATTGAATTCTGAACTCTTTTTCAGCTTTTTGAACATTTCCCATATGAGGTAATACTGACATTCATAACTGCCAAGCTCTAGCTCTGAGTTTCAGGTGTCACATATATACCCAAAGTTCCAGAGACTGACCAGGTTATACACAATTTAGCATCTCAGAATTTGGAGATAACCATTACAACTCAGGGATAGATGTGACTGCTATAAGAGCTTACAATCTAGGGACCATTACAATAAGCATTCCCCTGATAAGCTATGCTCTAAGATTCAATTCTCAGAGTTTATATATAATAGTTAGTCCATATTAGTGAGGCATCATAATCTTTGTCTTTTCGTTTCTGGCGTACTTCACTCACAATACTGTCCTCAAGATCCACTCACCTAGTTGCATGTCTTACTGCTTCATTCCTTCCTGCAGCTGCTCAATATTCAATGTGTCACAGGGAGTTCCCAGACCAACCATTCTATAGCCTCCAAAGAGAAGCTAAGAAGCCCCCACCTCTTTCACAGTTACAGTCACAACCACTCACCGTGCTCTGAGGACACATCCAGATCACCATTTTAGATACTCATTCTCAAACAATCTCACATTCTCAGACAATCTCCTATGCCGTTCCTTCTAAGGACTGGTCTCCTCTTATTACCTTTTGAGTACATCCAATTTCTTCCTCAGACATTAACCTTAACTTCAGTTGGGTGGATACAATAGCTCATTAATTAAAAGGCTTTCAGATTGAGCATAACTTAGTCAGTGAATGGACAAAAACTTCACCAGTCCCTTCTATGTCAATTTCCCCCAAAACTAAGACCTAGAGTCAAGGTCTTTAAAATACAAATTTAAAATGAAAATGAAAATCAATCAGAATTAAACAGAGAATTATCCTACTTCCCACTTAAAAAGGCAAAATGGGGAAATACCGGAAATAGTGGAAATGCAACCCAGTAGCCTTGATTCTTGAAGACGATTGCACAACTATGTAGCTTACATGGTATGACTATGTGATTGTGAAAACCTTGTGGCTCACACTCCCTTTATTCAGTGTGTGGCCAGAGGAGGAGAAAAATGGGGACAAAAAGTAAATGAAAAATAGGGTGGGATGGTAGGGATGGAATGCTTTGGGTGTTGTTTTTTACTTTTATTTTTATTCTTATTCTTTTTCGAGTATGGAAAATTTTCAAAAATTGGAGTGATGAATGAACAACTGTATGATGGTACTGTGAACAGTTGATTGTACACTGTGGATGACTGCAGGGTATGTGAATATATCTCAAAACTGAATTTAAAATTTAAAAATGCATAAATGAGAAAAAACTAAAATAATATATTACATTTGGAAGAGAAAGCAGTGATAAAGGACATCATGGTTAAGTTCCTGAGTTCTGGAATCAGACCATTATTTGAATTCCTGCTCTGCCCTCTGGGCAGATTAATTAGCCCAGTCCAGTCTTAGCTCCCCCTTCCAGAAGACAAGGCTCCAATAGACTCTACAACAGAGGGATGCTGCGGAGAGTAAATGTGATGATGCAGGTAGAGTATGTAGCATATTGGTTCCCAGCATGCTTTTATACTTTCAACATGCTCTCACATCTATTGTTATACCAGGAAGCATCCATTAGCTCTTAGTTTCAAGGCACAGTGTGAGGTGCCGAAGATAAAAAGAAAATGAAAACAACTAAAGCTTCTAGGCTCTGCCACTACCATCATCTCTCAACTGAACCCTGGCAGCAACCGTGTGCCAGTTTGAAACTGTTATGGACCCCAGAAGAGCCATGATCTTTTAATCCAATCTTGTTGGGTGGAACCTTTTGATTGAGTGTTTCCATGGAGATGTGACTCACCCAACTGTGGGTGAGATCTTTGATTAAATTATTTCCATGAAGGTGTGGACCCCACCCATTCAGGCTGGGTCTTGATTAGTTCACTGGAGTACTTAAAAGAGCTTAAGAGCTGACACAGAAGCTGATGCCAGGAGTCACGTGGAGATGAAGACAGAAAAACATTTGGAGATGCTACGTAAGAGATGAAGCCCAGAGTTTGCCCCAGACACCCAGATGCTTGGAGAGAAACACCCCATGATAACCAAGCACAGAGCTGAGAGAAGCTAAGAGAGACATTTTGGAGGAAGCCATTCTGAAACACAACCCAGGAGCAAACCACCAGCAGACGCTGGCCACGTGCTTCCCCAGCTGATGGAGGCGTTCTAGATGCCACCAGCCTTCCTTCAGCGAAGGTATCCTCTTGCTGATGCCTTAGTTTGTACACTTCTATGACCTTAGAACTTAGGTTATTTCTAACCCAATAAATCCACTTTATAAAAGCCAATCCGAGGAGAAACTAAGACGGTGGCTAGCTGAGACAGGGCGAAAGAATGCCTCCGTGAAAAACACTAGCTAAAAGGCAGAAAGTGACCCAGAATACCGGTTACAGCGATGCGCCAGCTGGACGAGGGCTCCTAGCTCCAGAGGGGCCGTATACTTGGTGAAACCAGGAGTCGGCATTCTGAAATGAGTGAGTAAGCTGGCTGTAAGACCCGCAGCCACACAGCGGTCTGGGGAAGCCAGGGTTCAGTGTTTGGAGACCAGCTGGCTCTTTTAAAAAAAAAAAAAAAAAAAAAAGGGAAAAACCCAGGAGTGGCTGCAGCCGTGATTGAGGGAACCACGCAGTAAAACACGGCAGGAGGGGGCTGGGCCGGCCTCTCGGTGTCTGGCCAGGAGGATAGCCCGCTGCAGATACCCTTGGGTCCAGGGGAACGGAGGTGAGAGCCAGAAGCAGAGAGAAACCCTGCGGCTAGAAGCCAGCCCACCAGAGGGCTGGATAGGCTCCTGCCCAGGGCCGTGCCCACAGCCCAGAGCCCCACCAGTTGTCCTGGAGCTGGGAAGGAGGAACTGTCTGAGGAGGAGGGGGCTGAGACGCCCCGTTCGACCATTTTTGCTTTGGGCTGGGAGCACGCCGCCACACGGCCCGGCGGCCCGGGGCTTCCCTTGAGGGATGGCGCGCACTGGTGACGTAGCACAGCATTCCCTTGGCTGAGCTCCTGGAGGATCATGGCTGGGAGGGGGGACCCGCTAGGAGAACCTAGGGTCGCTACGCCAAGTCCGGTGGTTTGTGGATCAGCGAGAGAGAGGGTCTGCGGCTGAACTGAAATGAAGGCTTAGACTCTTGCGGCAGCCTTGAATCTCTGGGAACCTGGGGGATTTGAACATTAAAACTACCCTTCCTCCCTGGCCACCCGTACATATGCCGTACATTCAGGGTGGATGGCTCCAGTAACACACCCAAACTGAGTTCTCCAACTGAACCCGCAAGAATCATTTCCCCACACAACGCGGGAACAAGGTTGAGAAATGACTTGAGGGATACAGGTGACTCACAGACGCTATCTGCTGGTTAGTTAGAGAAAGTGTACGTCACCAAACTGTGTTTCTGAAAAATTAGATAGATATCCCTTTTTTTTTTTACAACTTGAAAGAACCCTATCAAGCAAAACAAATGCCAAGAGGCCAAAAACAACAGAAAATCTTAATGCATATGATAAAACCAGAAGATATGGAGAATCCAACTCCAAACACACAAATCAAGATATCGGAAGATACACAGTACTTCGCAAAATTAATCAAAGAACTACAATCGAGGAACAAAAACATGGCAAAGGATTTAAAGGACATCAAGAAGACCATGGCCCAGGATATAAGTGACATAAAGAAGACCCTAGAAAAGCATAAAGAAGACATTGCAAGAGTAAATAAAAAAATAGAAGATTTTATGGAAATAAAAGAAACTGTTGGCCAAATTAAAAAGACTCTGGATATTCACAATACAAGACTAAAGGAAGCTGAACAACATCTCAGTGTCCTAGAAGCCCATAGAACAGAAAATGAGAGAACAAAACAAAGAATGGAGAAAAAAAATAAAAAAACTCAAAATGGATCTCAGGGATATGATAGATAAAATAAAACATCCAAACTTAAGACTCACTGGTGTCCCAAAAGGGGAAGAGAAGGGTAAAGGTTTAAGGAGAGTATTCAAAGAAATTGTTGGGGAAAACTTCCCAAGTCTTCTAAACACCATAAATACACAAATCATAAATGCCCAGGGAACTCCAAATAGAATAAATCCAAATAAACCCACTCCAAGACATATTCTGATCAGACTCTCAAATACTGAAGAAAAGGAGCAAGTTCTGAAAGCAGCAAGAGAAAAGCAATTCACCACATACAAAGGAAACAAGATAAGACTAAGTAGTGACTACTCAGCGGCCACCATGGAGGCGAGAAGGCAGTGGCATGACATATTTAAAATTCTGAGAGAGAAAAATTTCCAACAAGGATACTTTATCCAGAAAACTCTCCTTCAAGTTTCAGGGAGAGCTTAAATTTTTCACAAACAAATGCTGAGAGACTTTGCCAATAAAAGACCTGCCCTACTTCAGACTCTAAAGAAAGCCCTACCAATAGAGAAACAAATAAAGGAGAAAGAGATATAGAGAATTTTAACAGACATGTATACTACCTTACATCCCAAATCACCAGGACACTCATTTTTCTCTAGTGATCACAGATCTTTCTCCAGAAGGGACCATAAGCTGGGACATAAAACAAGCCTCAAGAAATTAAAAAAAAAAAAAAAAAAAAATTGCATCGACTCAAAGCACATTTCCCAACCACAATGGAATACAACAAGAAGTCAATAATTTTTGAACTGTAACTCCACTATTTACTTCCTACATGATATAAAATACACAAACTCTAAGGACAAATCAGTGGTTTTGAACTCAATGTAAAATATGTAATTTTAGACAACTATGTAAAGGTGGGGGAATGAAGGAGTATAGGAACATAGTTTATGTGTCCTATTTAAGTGATGGTGCTATCAAAGAAAAACAAGATTGATATGGATTTAAGAGTTTAATTTTAAGCCCCACAATAAACACAAAGAAATTATCTGAGAATATAACCATAGAGGTGAAAAGTAGAGTTTCAGTTAAGAGAAATGGGGGAAGGGGCAATGGGGAGTTAAGAAATAGGTGTAGGGTTGCTGTCTGAGGTGAAGGAAAATTTCTAGTAATGGATGGTGGGAAAGAGCATTACAACATTCTAAATGTGATTAATCCCACTAATGGAAGGCTAGGGAGGGGGTGGAATGAGAAGATTTAGGCTGTATATATGTTTCCACAACTGAAAAAAAAAAAAAAGACAGTCTAACTAGATGACAATTGAATGCTAAGGATGAACTTGGATGGGATTGGAGGATAGAGGACAGGTGGCTCAAAGGAACACAGCTGAGACATAAAGAAAAGGAAATATAGAATGTAAGCTTTGTATCATTGTTGAATCTCTTGTACTTCTTAGCTGCGCTTAATGGAATTGCATAAAAGAATGTTCTTGTTCATGGAAAGCGTATACGTGAATTATAGTATATGCTCAAGGATGTGTGCAGCTAACTCTCATATGTTCAGAAGACAGAGCAATAGATGATGGATGATAGGGAGGGAGGGAAAGAAATAGCGATGTGACAGCATGTTAAAGTTGGTGGATTGAGCTATCGGGGAAGGTGGGTCAGAGTATGATGGAATTCTGTGTATGGGGCTAGTATTGTTTTTGCAATTGTTCATATAACTTTGAATTTATTTCAAAATAAAAAAATAGATTGCGGTGATGAATGCACAGCTATATGATGTTACTGTGAACAGTTGATTGTACACCATGGATGATTGTATGGTATGTGAATATTTCTCAATAAAACTGAATTTTAAAGACGGAAAAAAAAAAAAAAAAGCCAATCCATTTCTGGTATTTTGCATAACAGCAGCATTAGCAAACCAGAACAAACCCCAAACCAGTCTCTCTGCTTCCAGGCTCATCTCTTCCAATTCATGCTCCTTCCAACAGCCAGATGGGTCTTTCTAAATACCAATCCCTGAAAGCCTTCCCCTGTAAGTGGGAAGGCTTACAATTACATCCACATTCCTTACCATGGAAATAGAGTCTGACCCTTGCCTTCCAAAGAAGCCTCACCTTTCAGCACTTACCCTCTGCTCACTTAATACCCCCTAGGCAAGCTTCAGCTATTCTGAAGTATTTATAGTTCCCAAACTGGCCCTCTCTGTTTGGAGTATCTGAACAAGCTGCCCCTTCCTAGGAGCCACATCCCTATTTCTCCACCCCGCCAAATCCCACTAGCCTTTCAGAACTCAGCACAAATATCACCTCCTCCAGGAAGCCTTCCCTGACCCCCATCTCCCCAAAACAGGTTGTGGGCTCCTCCTCTGAGTTCAATCCTGTGCTGGTACAAAATATGCTCTTGTAACAATCTGTCAGTCCTAGAACCTAGGGGATTCCAAACATTCAGGCCCTCACCACAGAGCATACACCTCGCATGAGGTAAGTGCTTAGTGTTTGTTGTAAAAAGAAATTAACAGGTCAAGCGGCAACAAGAGCCACAATGTGATTCATGTTTCAGCCACAGAAGAGGCTTAAAGCCAAACTGCCTTTAAAGTGTCTTGCCACAGCTCAGTTTGGTTATAAAGCAGATGAATTACTACCCCACTCCCTTGCTTACCCAATAAAGGACTACAAGTCCTTTATCCAACTTGGACGGAAACCACCACTTGAGTGAACAAGATTCAAGGAAGGAAGCAGCAGGAGACGAAATTGGACGGTGATTAGAAGATAATCTATAGGCAATGGAGATCCATTGATGGCTTTTGAGTCAAGGGGTGACACTGCCATGGTTGCACTTTAATAAGATGACTCAGGCATGGACTGGAGGGTAAAAGGTAGGAAGGAAGTAGGAACTCATGTTAGAAAGGATCCAGGCATACAATGACAAGGGCTGAGACCAAGGAAATAGCAGTAGAATATTGCAAAAGTGAATGGTCAACATTTATACTACAGTCCTGATGCAGGCAGGAAAATGGGGGAATAATGAAGGAATAATAATAACCACTTTTTTTTTTTTTTTTTTTTTTGCAATGCCTTACACATCCCAAAGTCTTTCATTTATAATAGTGGTTCTCAACTCTGGGAGCACATTATAATCATCCAGAGAGGTTCTTTACAATACCAATGTCCAGCCTTCACACCAAACCAAATTAGAATGTAAACTACACAGGGGGAAGGGATTTTGTCTGTTTTGTTCACTGTCTCTTTGAACAGTGCCTGGCATATATGTGGTCCTCAGTAAATATTTGTTGAATGAATGAAACACTCTGTACCATTATCACCTGAGATTCAAGGAATAATACTGCTTAAAACTTAGGAAGTAACCCAGCAACATAAGTAACCACAGCAGCCTTGGTGAAAAAAATACTAACAAGTTAAAGCACTGCCCCAAGGAGATCACAACTTTTTGTACAATAAATAAACCTTTCCTATTTCTAAAGCACAATACCATGAAACTTGTGTATCAATAACAACTAGAGATTATCCAATGTCTGCTGCAGGCAGGAGGAAAAGAGAGGAAACATAGGTGGTGTCTGATTAGTGATGGAACGATATTAGGGATCATGGGCAATGACAGGCTAAGACAGGCTCTAGACCCTATAAGACTTGGAGGTAATCATATTGTAAGGGCTCAAGCATGATGAGAAAGCAGCCATATACCAAACAGCTACCCTAGCCCCAATATTTAGACAAAACCCAAATGAAAATACATACCTATATATTATTCTTTTCTGATAATTCCTTCAATATATTTGTTCTGGCTTGGTGCAAAGCAATTCTTTGTTTTACATTTGAAAGATAGTGGCACATGGAAATAGAAAAACCCTGTCAGGTCAAGCATCCAAGGAGCTATTTAGCTAGGAACACTGACCCTGAGGTCTTGGGAAAGAATCATATAAAAACCACAGAATCACAAAATCTTGGGAACCCTTAAGGCCAACTTTCATCTATCACATTACCAGCCATGGTCATCCAGCCTGGACATGAACTTTTCTATTACAGGAAACTGAGAATTTACAAGACAGATCTGGGCAGCTCTAGTCATTACAGCAGTTCTTTATGAAAAGAACTGTCATCCATGGGTCATAGTTCTGCCTTCAAGAACGGTGCACCTCACAGCACATCTTATCTCTCTTTCACCTGACACTTTCCCCCAAATACATGAGGATGGTATGAATCTCCCTAAACTTCTCTTCTCCAGCTTCACCTTCTTGAACCACTCCTTTCCTATGTTTATGACTTATACGGGCTCCAAGGTTCCTGATCCCAAGGGCACTACAAGCAATGGTATCAGGGTGACTGCTACAGATTCTGGGGATGGAATAGTGCCCACAAGAGTTTGTTTACCTGAAGGGAGAGTACATGTGGCTAACCTCAGCCTCTTCAGTCCTCATCCTCTCTCCCAGGGTTTCTCAACAGCGGATTACTGACATTTTGGGCCAGACAATTCTTTGTTGTTGGGGCTGTCCCATGCATTGTTCAATGTTCAGCAGCATCCTTAGATTCTACCCACTAGCTGCCATTAGTATCTTCTCAAATATGACAACTAAAAATGTCTCCAGCCATTATAAAATGTCCCATAGGGGATGTCATCAACATGGCAATGTAAACAGCTCCTCCTCAGAGATTCAGTGAAAAAAAAGGACAATTCTCACTTGTTCAGAACTCTGGAGGAAAATACAGACTGGAAAACGATCCCACAAATGCCAAATCGAAAAAAGAGAAAAATATCAGGTAGGAAACTTCCATTCTGGAATGGCTGTTCCTCTCCCTCCGCCCTCACTTGGTCCCATGCAGGTCAGTCCCAGAGGCAGCAGCCAGGATCCTTCCCACCTCCCACCGGGGATACAGACTATAAAACTCTCACAGCAGTGAGACAGATCCCCACCTATATCCAGACGCAGAAACCCAAGCAAGGGACTTAAGCCACAGGAAAGGGTAGAATACAAAAGGGCAGCAATGAAGAGCTTGCAGAATGGAGGATCAGGGAGGGAACTGCAAAATCTTCCCTAAAAGCAGCAAGCAGCCTGGTAGAAACTACCCAAATCAACTGTTTGGGGATCCAGGGGACAGGGAAGACCATCTCAAGGCCCAGGTCAGTGACGGACAAAGAGTCTGGGAAAACATGGACACAGACTGTGTTTCCAGCCTTCCGTCCTGGTGCCCATCCACCACCCTTGAGGAAAACGGCAGCTTGAGGCCTGATCCTTGCCTGGGGCACGGCTACAGACTGGGGCAGCTGGGGGAATCCTCTGCCACAAGTAAAGTGGGAGACATAGCCCCACAGTGAGCCAGATTTTGGCTGGCAAAGTGAGGGCACAGGAATCCCACAGTTTCAGCCCCGCCCAGAGAGATACTGCTTGGGCTCCAGGAAGTAAACAGCTTCTGAGGACCATTAAGTCACTGAACTGTGCCATCTGCTGAGCATGTAGGGCAACTGCAGAGCTTTTCAGAGCCTCTTCAGACCCTAACGCAGGCCCACTGGAGCTGGTCTACACCCCTGCTAGGGTACCTGTCCCTGTTTTGGCTGACAAATACAGACAATTCAACTGTCAAAGAAGTGCCCGAACACAAACTCAGGCAACAACTAAACTCTAGGAAACAGAGAGAAAATGACCATGGGAATAGACCCATCAAGATAATCACAGGACCAAATAGCAGCAAAAATGCACAAGGCATACTAAAACTCAGGCAGAAATGGCCCAAAGAAAGAGATCAAAAAGTCAGAGGAGATAAAAAATCTGGAACAACTAATCAAAGATGTACAAACACCACATCCAAAGGAAACCACGTAAGAATAAGTACTGACTACTCAGCAAGCACCATGGAGGTGAGAAGGCAGTGGTATGACATATTTAAGATTCTGAAAGAGAAAAATTACCAGCCAAGAATTCTTTGTCCAGCAAAGGTTCCTTCAAAATTGAGGGAGAGTTTAAAATTTTCACAGACAAACAAATGCTGAGAGATTTAACAAGAGATCAGCTTAGAAAAAAAGAAAGGAGAGAGAGGTCTGGAGAAGGGCACAGAACTGAAGAGTATTATAAGGGTAACTTAAAGGGAAAAAAAAAAGAGGGGGTGGGAAACAGATCTGACAACTAAAAACCAAAATATAAGATGGCTGGTTCAAGAACTGCCTTCACAGCAGTAACACTGAATGTGAATGGATTAAACTCCCCAATTAAAAGATAGAGATTGGCAGAATAGATTAAAAAGTATGATCCATCGATACACTGTTCCCAAGAGACTCATCATAACCCAGTGACACAAAGAGATTGAAAGTGAAAGGATGGAAAAAATATTCCATGCAAGCTACAGCCAAAAGAAAGCAGGAGTAGCAATACTAATATGAGATAAAATAGACTTTAAATGCAAAGATGTCATAAGAGATGAAGAAAGACACTATGTATTAATAAATGGGACAATTCACCAAGAAGAAATAACGATCATAAATGTTTATGCACCCATTCAAGGTGTTCCAAAGTACATGAGACAAACATTGGTAAAACTAAAGGGAGAAATAGACGTTTCTACAATAATAGTGGGGGACTTCAATACACCACTCTATTCTATAGAAAGAACAACCAGACAGACAGAGGACCAATAAGGAAACTGAGGACCTAAACATTGATAAATGAATCAAACTTAACAGACATACATAAAGCTTTACATCCCAAATTACCAGGATATACCTTCTTCTCTGGCACTCATGGAACATTCTCGAGGATAGATCATATGTTGGGATTCAAACAAGCATCAATAAATTTAAAAAGATTGAAAATATCCAAAGCACAGTCTCTGACCATTGATCCTCTAGAAATCAATAACCACCAAAGAAATCAATAACTACCAAAGAACCAAAAACTTCACAAATATGTGGAGGCTAAACAACATACTCCTAAACAATCAGTAGATCAAAGAAGAAATTGCAAGAGAAATCAATAGAGATGAACGAAAATGAGAACACAACGTACAAAAACCTATGGGAGACTTCCCCTCAAACTCGGCGTTTGGTTGTGTGTTTGCACGCGGGTTCAATATGCGTATCGAGAAGTGTTATTTCTGTTCTGGGCCAATCTATCCCGGCCACGGCATGATGTTCATCCGCAATGATTGTAAGGTGTTCAGATTCTGTAAATCCAAATGTCATAAAAACTTTAAAAGGAAGCGTAATCCTCGCAAGGTCAGGTGGACTAAAGCATTCCGGAAGGCAGCTGGTAAAGAGCTTACAGTGGATAATTCATTTGAATTTGAAAAACGTAGAAATGAACCTGTCAAGTACCAGCGAGAGCTATGGAATAAAACTATTGATGCAATGAAGAGAGTCGAAGAAATTAAACAGAAACGCCAAGCTAAATTTATAATGAACAGGTTAAAGAAAAATAAAGAACTACAGAAAGTTCAGGACATCAAAGAGGTCAAGCAAAACATCCATCTTATCCGGGCTCCTCTTGCAGGCAAAGGAAAGCAGCTGGAAGAAAAAATGGTACTGCAATTACAACGGGATGTGGACATGGAAGATATTTCTTAGAAATCTTCTGTCTGTAACCATTTCTATATGTGCTTTTGAAAATCTCTTCTTGAGACTTGGAACTTCTAAAGTATTGATGTATTTTTTTTGTGAGGTCACTCAAATGAAAGGTAATTAAAAATACATTTCTCCTACGTTGCTATCTATAAAACATCAGATGTTATGGATGTTAGATTGTGTCTCAACTTTAAACCTTCACTGATAAGTTGTACTATGTAAATCATGAAAATTCTGTTTGTAAGTATAGAAGTGAATTGTGGGCATAAAATGGTCATGTCATTCGGATAATGGCCCTAGGCAGCTTTTATGTAATAAGTAATGACAAAATTCATGGCTAATGATACATAAAATAAAACTTTCTTTGCAGTAAGATACTCCCTTTATTAATGCTATAGAAGAGGGGCTCAATAAAGAACTAACAATCTATGTGAAGATTGACCTCAAGTGATACTTTTATTTTAAGATTTCCTGTTTTGGTTTTATTAGCATCTTCTATGAGCATTTTGGCCCCCGGAGATTGAGGCCTAATTATGTTGTACTGTTCTGACCTGATTTAAGTGTTCTGCTAGCCAGTTGTGGATGTTATGGGTGAGAGCTGAATAATCTTTTCTTGAAATGGCTCTAAACTTGATTAATTTCCACGAACTTGAGATTCCTGGTGGGACAAGCTTTATTTTTCCAGCTTGGCACTAATTTAGAAGCAGAGGAATCCCAGTGCCTTTTAAAATTTGTTGCGTTGTTTTCTTTACAAAAGCCTTGTTGTTTTTGGAAAATAGAGCTTATGGGTAGAGTGTTGGTTCATTATTTGCATATGAAATAAAATCATTTCTAAAGTAAAAAAAAAACCTATGGGATGCAGCAAAGGCAGTGCTAAAGGGCAAATAAAGCTCTAAATGCATACATTAAGAAGGAAGAAAAGCTAAAATCAAAGACCTAACTGAACAACTGAAGAAGATAATGATCAACAAACTAACCCTAAAGCAAGCAGAAGAAAAGAAATAACATTAAAGCAGAAATAAATGAGCTGGAGATCAAAAAAACAATAGAGAGAAGAATTAAAACCAAAAGTTAGTTCTTTGAGAACATCAACAAGACTGACAAATGCTTAGGTAGAATGACAAAGTTAAAAAGAGAGAAGACCCAAATCAACAATACCAGAAATGAGAGGGGGGACATTACTGTGGATCCCAAAGAAATTTTAAAAATCGTAAGAGGATACTATGAACAACTGTATGCCAACAAACTAGACAATTTAGAGGAAATGGATAATTTCCTGGAAACACATGAAGAGCCTAAATTGACCCAAGAAGAAATAGAAGACCTCAACAAACCAATCACAATTAAAGAGATCAATCAGTTGTCAAAAAGCTTCCTACAAACAAAAGCCCAGGGTCAGATGGCTTCACAGGGGGATTTTACCAACCTTTCTAAAAAGAACTAACACCATTCCTGTTGCTCAAACTCTTCCAAAAATTGAAGAAAAAGGAACATACCTAACTCCTTTTATGAAGCTATCATCACTCTAATACCAAAACCAACTAAAGATACTACAAGAAAGGAAAACTACAGGCCAATCTCCCTAACAAATATAGATGCAAAAATTCTCAACGAAATACTTGCCAATCGAATCCAAAGACACATTAAAAGACTCATACACCACTACCCAAGTGGGGTTCATTCTAGGCATGCAAGTGTGGTTCAACAGAAGAAAATCAATCAATGTAATTTAACACATTAACAAAACAAAAGACAAAAATCAAATGATCATCTTAATAGATACTGAAAAAGCATTCAACAAAATTCAACATCCTTTTTTGATAAAATCAGTTCAAAAGGTAGGAATGGAAGAAAAAAATTTTTAATACGATAAAGGGCATATATGAAAAACCCACAGCCAGCATTGTGCTCAACGTTGAGAGACGGAAAACCTTCCCCTAAGATCGACAACGAGACAAGGATGCCCACTGTCACCACTATTATTCAACATTGTACTAGAAGTTCTAGTCAGAGCAATCTGGCGTGACAAAGAAATAAAAGACATCAAAATTGGAAAGGAAGAAGTAAAACCGTCATTGTTTGCAGATGATATGATCCTATATCTGAAAAATGCTGAGAAATCAACGACAAAGCTACTTGAGCTAATAAACAAATTCAGCAAAGTGGCAGGATACAAGACAAAAGTCAGTAATGTTCCTATACACTAGAAACAACCTAACTGAAGACACACTCAAGAAAAAAATTCCATCCACAGTAGCAACTAAAAAATACAAGTACCTAGGAATAAACTTAACCAAGGATATAAAAGACCTCTACAGAGAAAATTACAAAACTTTATTCAAATAAATCAAAGAGGACCTAAATAGGTGGATATTCCTTGTTCATAGATAGGAAGGCTAAACGTTGTGAAGACATCAAGTCGACCCAAACTGATCTACAGATTCAATGCAATTCCAATGAAAATTCCAACAACCTAATTTGCAGCCTTGAAAAAGCCAGTTATCAAATTTATTTGAAGGGAAATGGGCCTCAAATTGCCAAAAAAAGTTCTTAAAAAAGAAGAATGAAGTGGAGGACTTACACTTCCCGACTTTGAAGCCTAGTATAAAGTCACAGTGGTCAAAACAGCACGGTATTGGCACAAAGATAGATGTATTGATCAACGGAATCTAATCAAGAGTTCAGAAATAGACCCACAGGTCTTCGGTCAACTCATTTTTGATAAGGTGCCCAAATCCACTGAACTGGGACAGAACAGTCTCTTCAAAAATGGGGCTGGTAGAAAATATCCAGAAGAATGAAAGATGACCCCTACCTCACACCCTACACAAAAATTAACTCAAAGTGGATCAAAGACCTCAACATAAGAGACAGTACAATAAAACTCCTAGAAGATAACGTAGGGGAACATCTTCAAGACCTTGTATTAGTAGGTAGCTTTTTAGATCTTACCCCCAAAGCACAATCAATGAAAGAAAAAATAGATAAATGGGAACTCCTCAAAATCAAAAGCTTCTGCACCTCAAAGGACTTTGTCAAAAAGGTAAAGAGGCAGCCAACTCAACAGAAGAAAATATTTGGAAAGTGTATATCTGATAAGAAACTGATATCCAGCATATATAAAGAAATCCTACAATTAAATGACAATAGTACAAACACCCCAATTATAAAATGGGCAAAAGATATGAAAAGACATTTTTCCAAAGAGGAAATACAAATAGCTATAAACACATGAAAAAATGTTCATCTTCTCTAGCTATTAGAGAAATGCAAATCAAAAACCACAATGAGATATCATCTCACACAAATAAGAATGGCTGCCTTAAAACAAACAGGAAACTAAAAATGCTGGAGAGGATGTGAAGAAATTGGGACTCTAATGCATGGCTGGTGGGAATGTATAATGGTACAGATGCTGTGGAAGACAGTTTGGCAGTTTCTCAGAAAACTACATATCAAGTTACTCTACGATCTGGCAATTTCACTTCTCGGTACATACCCAGAAGATATGAAAGCAGTGACACGAACAGATATTTGCACACTGATGTTCATAGCGGCATTGTCCAAAATTGCCAAGAGGTGGAAACAACCCAAGTGTCCTTCGATAGACAAGTGGACAAACAAAATGTGGTATATACATACAATGGAATGCTATGCAGCAGTAAGAAGGAAGGAGGTCCTGAAACATATGACAACATAGATGAACCTGGAAGACATAAGGCTGAGTGAAATAAGTCAGACACAAAAGGAGAGATATTGCAGGTTATCACTAATATGAACTCCCCGAATATTGTAAAATCAGCGTCTTATAACATAGAATATAGGGGAATTAGAGACAGTCAGAAGCTAGTGAAGGGAGAATGATTACCAAATATGTACAAACATGTTAATAAGGGTGAACTTAAAGGTATGAGAATGGACAAAGGTGATAGTTCGTTAATGGGATTATAAATATCAGTGCCGCATTGAAGGCAAACATGATTGAAAGGGGTTGTTTAAAGGTGTGCATCCCACAAGTGCTTGCACAATCTACTTCTAAGGTATGACACTTGGACAAAGAGTTAACAACAGAGCATTATATGGGAAAAACTACATATTGCATATTATAGATTATATTTAATAAGAATACCTTACCAGTACCACACTAATACTAGGGATATATAACTAGGGGCTGATAAGAGCTTTGGGGTGTTTTGGGTTATCTTAAGTGTTTAAAATTTGAGAGTGAAGATAATGTGCAAAATTGTTTAGTCTGTCCAAGCTAAGATATATTCCGTCAGATAGACACTATATAAAGAGTTAATAATAGAGGGGTATATGGGGAAAATGTACCTCTTGCAAACTATGGACTATAGTTAACAGTAATATTTTAATACTCTTTCATCAACACTAACAAATGTACCACACCAATACTATGAGTCAACAGTATGGCAGGATAAGGAATATGAGAGGATTACAGTTTTCTTTTTTATTTTTATTTATTTTCTGGAGTAATGAAAATGTTCTAAAATCGATCATAGGGCTGTGTACACAACTATGTGATGATACCATGACCCAGTGATTGTATACTTCAGATGGTTTCCATGCTATGTGAATTTATCTCAATAAAATTGCATTTTAAAATAAACGTTCCCTGGGGGGCAAAAGCAGCCCCATATAGAAGCAATGCTCTATCCAATTACTGTTCACCTGTCACTCCTCAACACTCTCGCCTCTTCTGTTTTAAATGATGACTCTCCAGAAAGTCTACTCATGTATCAAAATGGTAATTGAAATTCTAAGTTTTTATAGTTGTAATGATATTTGATGAAATTATAACACTTTATCCAGATGTTAAGAACCTCCCAGGTAGTTAATGCACATTTACCTTATCTCCTACCCCAGGCACTGGGGACTACAGAAAATATCTGTATTTTCTGCCCATTGCCCATTTTCCAGATCTATTCCTTCTAGAAGTATAAATGAGGTAGCTTCTTTGTTCGGTTTTTTTTTGCAACCTGAACTTCTGAATTAAGGTAAAATATTCTGCCTGCCAGGGCCATGTGCGACAAGCCACATATCAACTGACTGATCACTCGGTAGGTAGTAGGAATATTACCATTCAAGCAACTCAGCCCTGACTGTGAAGCCAGTGGAGGGGAGTACACCAAAAGGTGGTGAGTTCAGAATGAGAAGTCGGGAGGTGCGACAAGAAAATAGAGAGCGAACCTCGACCGAAAAGAAAGGAAAAAAGTGTGAAGAAGAGTTGGGTCCGCTTGAAATAAAGTCTGAAGACCTTATCTTTCACTTCACAGAGAATAAGCTAAAGGCTTTCCCTCTGGGCTCTCAGACTTCAAAGGGGTTGAGCCTAGGTCTATGACTCCCAGCTCTTGTCTCGCCCCAGAACTGACCATTCATTCAAACTTTCAACAACCACTTATCACCAGACATTGCGCGTGGATCGCATCTGGGAAAACATCGTCACATCCTCGGAGTCTACAAGAGAAGGTCGGCATTAGACAAGCCGCCACAGGGGCGATGAGGGCTACAAAAGAGAATCGCGGGGATCGGCCCCCGAAAGCCAGAAGCCCTCCGCCCTCCTGAACCATAAAGCCAGAGCTCCACCGCCGCTTCGGGTGCCAGCCCTCGGCCCTGCCTCCATCACGCGCCCTTCCCAACAGACAGCCCAGACCTGTATGTCGCCATACCCTGTAAGAACCAACAGACCTCGCGGCAGCTGAACTTCGCAGATCGCCCCTCCTCACAGTTCGCCAGATGTTCACTTCTTACTGAGCTGCGCCGGGCACCGTACGTAATGCTGTGGCGCGTCCGTGACGTCACTGCCGAGCGCCGCTATCGCGCGGAGGGGAGGATGGCTCTGGCGTGGCGCGTGCGGTTGTTGTCGCTCAAACGTCTGTTGCTCGTGGCGCCTGCACGGGACTTGGCAGTCCGCGGTCCGGATGAGCCTCTGCCGGTGGTTCGCATTCCGCAAGCTCTCCAGCGGCGGCAAGAACAGCGGCAGAAAGGGCGGCGGAGCGCCCCGCGACCGGTGCTAGTGCGACCTGGCCCGCTGCTGGTCTCCGCGCGGCGGCAGGAGTTGAACCAGCCGGCGCGCCTCACGCTGGGGCGTTGGGAGTGTGCTCCGCTCGCTTCGCGTGGCTGGAGGAATCGGCGCGCGAGCGGGGACCACTTCGCTATCGAGCGTGTGCAGCATGAGGTACCAGCCCTGCGGAATGTCTCGTCCGAGAGGGGCTTCGCGGAACTGGGCCTGGAGCCCCAGATGCTGCACGCATTGCAGGAGGCTGCGCCCAAAGTTATTCGGCCCACGACGGTGCAGTTGAGCACCATTCCTCCGCTCCTTCGCGGCCGCCACATCCTTTGCGCTGCAGAAACCGGCAGTGGCAAGACTCTCAGCTACCTGCTGCCTCTGCTTCAGCGGTTACTGGCCCGGCCCAGCCTGGACTCCTGCCGTGTCCCTGCTCCCCGGGGTCTGGTCCTTGTTCCTTCCCGAGAATTGGCCGAACAGGTGCGGGCAGTGGCCCGGCCCTTGGGCAGCTCCTTGGGCCTGCAGGTGCGGGAACTAGGAGGAGGCCACGGCATGAATAGGATCAGGCTGCAACTATCCAGACAGCCTCCAGCAGATGTGCTCGTGGCCACTCCGGGGGCTCTGTGGAAAGCCCTGAAAAGGCAACTGCTCAGCCTGGAACAGCTCTCCTTCTTGGTGTTGGATGAGGCAGACACACTGTTGGATGAAAGCTTTCTGGAACTAGTGGACTACATCTTAGAGAAGAGCAATATAGCAGAAAGCCCAGCTGACTTAAAAGACCCCTTCCATCCCAAAGCTCAGCTGGTGCTGGTGGGGGCCACATTTCCCGAAGGTGTGGGCCAGCTGCTGAGTAAAGTCACCAAACCAGACTCTCTCACCACCATCACCAGCTCCAAGCTCCACTGCATCATGCCTCATGTCAGACAGACATTTATGAGGCTGAAGGGAACAGAGAAGGTGACTGAGTTGGTACAGATCCTCAAGCAGCATGACAAAGCATATAAGACTGGCCAATCGGGAACTGTTCTGGTCTTCTGTAATAGCTCCAGCACAGTGAACTGGCTGGGATATATTCTGGATGACCACAAAATCCAACACCTAAGGCTGCAAGGGCAAATGCCAGCCTCAATGAGGGCAGGCATCTTTCAGTGCTTCCAGAAGGGTTCCCAAGACATACTTCTCTGCACAGACATAGCCTCTCGGGGCCTGGACAGTACCCGTGTAGAGCTGGTCGTCAATTATGATTTTCCCCTCACCATGCAAGACTACATCCACAGAGCAGGGAGGGTGGGTCGTGTGGGGAGTGAGGTGCCAGGAACCGTCATCAGCTTTGTGACCCATCCCTGGGATGTGAGCCTGGTTCAGAAGATTGAGCTGGCAGCTCGCCGGAAAAGAAGCCTTCCAGGACTACAGTCCTCGGTGAGAGAGCCTTTGCTCCAGCAAACCTGATTTTGGCTGGCTAAAATGTGATGCCAGAACAGGATTTTTGCTGCAGGGTGGGGGTGGGGAGTACACTTGTCAATAGGAAGCGCTAGGCTGCCCTGTCACCATCTTGAGGGCCTGGTGAGCTGCTGTCTGCCTTCAGAAGGGAAGTTGCTGGCCAGCATTAGGCGGTGAGCTACTGAGCATGTGTTTCTGTCTTTCACATGGTGTGTGAAAAATAAAGTGGATTTTGCCTTTGTATCACGTCATGATTTCTTACACTAAGTGATGTTATGAATAATACCATACGGGTTGCCCCTAATAATAATTACCATTTGGGTAGAATTTAGGGGATTCTGAGATGATTCAGACCCCAAACTACCACCTGTGAGACAGACTCTTTCAGTTGGTGTTTTAATTTGTAAACATTCAGATTTCATTTCCTGTCTCCCAAAAGTATCCATTAAACCCTCAGGGAAAGGGAAAAGGGGATGTGAGTAGCAGTAGAGTTTTTCTACACCAACAATGCCCAAGGCAAGCTTGGCCACTCTTGGGATCTCTCAGGAAATACTGGCAAAACAAGTAGCCTGACATAGAAGTGTTGCTTGCTGTGCATTTCCAAACTCTACCTTCTAACCCATCTCTCAGTGGCCAAGGATTAAACTGTTTTACAAAACTAGTAAAATAAGCATGTAGCATTCACTCATTATCTTCCTGGGCTGCAGTCTCTGCAGTAAGCTTTGCCTGAAGTAAAGAACATTGGAGAGGCAAATACACTATTCGTGATGGTTAGGTTCATGTGTCCACTTGGCCATGTGATGTGCCCAGGTATCTGGTCAAGCAAACACTGGCCTAACCATTACTGCAAGGACATTTGTGGTTGGTTTATTAAATCATCAGTCAATTGGCTGCAGCTGTGACTAATCGCATCAATGATGGGCATGTCTTCCACAATGAGAGAATTCAGTCAGCTGGATTTAATCCAATCGGTTGAAGACTTTTAAGTGAGACAAAGGACCTTCACTTCTTTGGCTAACCAGCTAAGCATTTTCTGAGGAGTTCATCACAGTTGCCAGTTTGTTTCCTGAGGAGTTCATTGAACACGTTCACTGAAGTTGCCAGTTCGCTGCCTGAGGAATTCACTGAACATCTTCATTGGAGTTGCCAGTTTGCTGCCTGCCCTACGGAATTTGGATCCGTGCATACCCACAGTTGTGTGAGACACTTTTATAAAATCATATTTATAGATATCTCTTGTTGATTCTGTTTCCCTAGAGAACCCTAACACACTATTTCACAAAATGTCTTAAAAATACTTGCACACTGAAAAGCCTAAGGTTGCATGGAACATAAACAGGCCCAAGACAACCTTTACCAAAAGAGAATAATGTACTAAGTGTACAGTGATAGCTCTCTCTTCCAGATGAAGAAACTGAGGTGCAAAGAGATAATTTACTCCAGTAGGTAGGGCAGAACCTGATCTGTCTTCACCAAAGTTTGTGTTCTTAAGCATTCTGTCGTATGTTTTCCTGAGATAATCCTTATTTACATCTATTGCCTGGTGTAGTTTTTAATATCTCCCACTCTGATTCTCAAAAGTGTCCCAGTTTAGACAATAAATACTTTGGTCACTAGCCACAGACCATTGTTCCAGAACTGCCCAAGAAGCTTGTTAAAGGTGTGGATTCCTGAGCCCTGTGCTAGATCCGATTAAGCTCTAAGGGTTGGTCCAAGAACCCATGTTTTTACAAGCTCCCTGGGTGATTACAGGGCCCTCTTTTAAGTTGATAAACCATTTGTTCACGCTACACTGCCTTCCAGTGTCCCATCCAGGTCCTATTATGCTATCAGTACCCCACCAGATCAGGAGATTCCCAGTACTCTCTGCTCTCTCCTTGGACATCTGAGTGGCCTCATGGTGGCCCTCCTGCCAGGACAGACCTCCCTGGAACCTTCCCATTCACACGTTACCTCCTACCACTCCCTACAGGCAGTCTGCTCTTGTCAGGCTTGACTGCCATCTGTCCTAACATGCACCATACTAATTCAAGGAACTTAAGAGATGCAAGGTGCTATGGTTCTCAACCAGGGTTGCCCAACCTCCTGAACAGTCCAGTCAGTCTCTACCTCCTGGGTACATCCCCTCTGCAACAGCCCCAGTAAACAAATGTCCCAAATCTCTGCTTACTCAGACAGCCACAGGGAGTTCCTTCCTAGGGAAGGCTGTTCCATCTTTGATTAGCTTATTGCCATTAAGTTCTTGGCCATGCCTAGCCAAATGTGGTCCCCTAGTGTAAACCTGATCAAGCTAGGGGCAAGGTTGTCTGTTTCCTCCATTTCTGCGCACTGTGCAGTTCCAAATAGTCTCTCATTAGCATCTCATAGCGTTGACCATTTTTCACCTGGGTGCTGCTGCACTCCATCTCATCCTTTCATGGCCATAGAATGTTTATTGTCATTATTTGCCATTTGGGGGGGGGGTTAATGATAAGGTTGTTGGTTTTGAATTTCATGTTAAAATGGGCCCATCATTCCCACTTGGTTTAGTCATTTGGGACCTTCATTCTGCCTCAGAGCAACTTTAACATCCCACCCAGTGTCATGTCACCTTCAACATGATAAGCTAGTCCTCACATTCTGATCAGATATAAACATGAAGCATTTCGTGACCCACCACCATTGAGCAGGACACTTCTCCACCACCTGCGTGATCTTGGGTAGGTCCCTTAACCTCTTGGTTTCCTTGAGTCCTGATCTATGAATTTATATTTGAGGCAGGACGAGGCCAAGAACAGTCTGACTTATTTTTCCTGACCAGAGTGTCCTCCGTCTCCCCTCCACGCATCCAAATCTCACTTGCCCTTCAGGCCCACCTCTGAGAAGCCTTCCCTATTTCCCCAGTGCACACAAATCTCTGCCTCTCCAAGTGATAAATAGGGTCAATACTGTACAACCTACCTATCTCTTAGGTTAATCTTGCCCCTGAAACTAGTCTTAGACTTTGGGTTTCTCTCGTTTGGGTCACTGGGTCTGTGCCAGCCCCATAAGTATGCTCCACAGGGAGTGGCTACTTGACTAGGGCATGGGTGGAGAGAGCCAGGTGTGAGGGTCCAGGCAGGGTGTTTACCTCTACCCTGCTCCCCTCCATAAACCCGAGAGCCTGAAGCCTGCCCCTAAAGTCACAGATTCGTTATGTGACCTCACCAGATAATGACCTCACAGGCTGTCTCAGGGTTTCCATGGGAGGGTAACTATGCAAACGTAGTACCCTCGGGGAAACTTCCCTACCAGTTCTCTACGAGATACCAATCCATTTGGTTGCTTGAGGGAGAATGTCTGACCGGATCTTCTATATTAACTCTAACATGTCTTCTGTCCCCTGGGAGGGCAGCACAGCAGGTAGGCCTGGACTGGGCATCAGTCCAAGAGGTATTTGTGTACACACGACCGCATCTGGCTGCCACATATCCTTTTGGCTTGCCCACCACACCTCAGAACTTGCACAGCCATAAGTAGTACCAATGGCTTGGAGTCAAGGACCCCTTCAGGGCCCCATGAGGTTCCTGCTTCCTGCTGAGGGCAAGTGAAGTGTCATCCCTGGACAACGGTTCAGAAAGGTCCTAGTCTGTATAAATCTAGCCTTAGGTTACAAGATGCTGCCATTCACATACTTTCTTGAATGTTGTTTTTGTTGGCAAGTGATACATAGAGCAGTTTGAGGAAGAGCTATTGAGGACCACTCATGTCAGACCCAGGCAGTTTACCATGTTGTCATGTCAACACACACACGGGTGCCCTCAGACACGGGCCTGACTGAGCTGCTGGTCCTGGGGCAAAGGGTGGTGTCATAGAGCTGGGAAGAGCAGCAGAACTGAGGGAGAGATGAAGTGCTACTGAGACTGGAGGTCTGGGAAACTGTCTCAGGAGGTTGGGTTAATGTGAGAAGCTCCTTGAACCCAAGCTTGGTATGCAGAATTTGAATCTGAACCTCCTGGTAGCTCTGCCTCAGTACTTTTGCCGCTTCCTAATCTAGATAAAAGTATCAGAGGGCTAGAGTTGAGTGTGGCTGAAACAGGCAGCATGATTGGGGCCCAAGATAAGCTGCCAGGAGAGAGGGGTTCTTAACTGATTTATCGAGATTATTTTTTTTCAAAACTTGGAAACCATTTCTAGTAAAGCATCAGAAGTAACAGGCCTTAAGAAATGTTTCCTGGGTTGTGGAAGGGAGAGAATCACAATCATTTTGGGGTTAAACTGTTGTCTTTGGGAATGGGAAACAGATTTCCTAGTCTCCTACTGCTGCCAGAGTCTCCACGGAATTGCCTTTCAGTCAATATACCTTCTCAAGGGGTCTCTTGGGCGTGATGGCCCAAGGCTGTGTTGCCAAACAGATAGGAGGGCATCAGCCAGCAAAAGTGAGAGAGGGGAGGTCCTGGAAAGCAAAAGTGACTGATCAGTTCTGGTTTTCTTCCCTGCAGCAGTGCCTCCTATTTCTCCTCCCACACCTGGTTACTACCATGTCCTCTACCGAGGATGTGGAGAAACCCATGTGGGCTGGCATGGGGAGACGTACTGCCTGGTAGGAGGCTACCGGCTCTAAGGGGATGCTCCTGTGGCTACCCCAGCAAAGGCAGAAGCAGAGAAGCCAGGCCCCAGGCGGGGTCTCAAGAGACACCGAGCTCTGGCAGAGTTAGACGAAGACCCAGGCTGCTCTGGCCCCAAAATTCGGCGTTTACACCATGGTGGCAGGAGGCTGACCCCCCAGAAGCTTGCTGGCTGAGCCACTCTAAGACCTCTAGTGCCTCTTCTTGCAGTGACCTCCATAGCCCATCACTGGAGACAGAACCTGAGCCTTCCTGCCTGAGCCTGCCCCAGCCCCTTCCATACCAACTGGCCATTGGCAACAAACTGCTGAAACTGAGATTGGGTTGAGAGACTGCTCTGAACATCCCAGAGGCTGAAGCTGACCTGGAAGAAAACCCAGTGTTCCTCTGCTCAATCCCCTAGTGTTCCTTATTGGGCAGAATAAAGAGAAGTCTGTACTCTGTTAGCCAAGGAAGAACCAGGTGCATAGATAGGGCCTAGATGGGCTCCTGCTCTGAGTCATCGCCAGTGGCCACCAGCAGAACCTAGGAGGGACTGGGCTTCCTGAAACTGGAAGAGACCAAGAGGAAGCAATCTGTGGCCACCCAGGGAGCCTCCTGTCTGAGTTCCTAGGAGGCAGAAGAGGGAGACCCAGGGAGACCTGCTCTCTGGAGCCCCTGAAGCTAGCATACTCCTTTATTCCCAGCCCTTTCTGGCCCCAGTGGGGTCCCTACTGCTCAGCAAAATGGTTTTCCTGTAACAGTGTTTGACTTGAAATCCAGCCTGTCCAAGCCTGTCCCTGTTCCCTTGAATACCTTCCCATTTGTGGGACTTGGTTGTTCTGTCCCCAAGAGGGACTCTTGGGTTCAGCTTTTGACTACGAGGTGCCCTCACCGATACTTTTGTGAACTGGGGCAGGACACAAGTAGGTTCTTAAGAAATGGAAAGCCTGGCGAGTGCTTCCATGTGTGTGTGTGCATGTATAGAAGAGATGCAGGGCTGAGAAGATGCTCTTCTGTCTTATCAATCCAATCATCTATCCATTTATTCAACAAGTATTTATTGTGCACTTGTTACATACCAGCCACTGTGCTAGTTGCTTGGGATAGAAGAGATGATCAAAGCCACTCTCCTCAACACCCACAAACTAAGGGAAGAGACAAACAAGTAAATAACATAATTTCAGGTAGTTATAATTGCCATAAAGAAAAATGAGGCAGGAAAAGAGAGTAGAGTGATGAGGGGGTGCTGTTACACCTAGGTAGTCAGGGAAGACTTCTTTGAGGAGGTGATATTTCAGCAGAGATGTGAATTAAGGAGCTTGTGAGGGGTGGGAGGGAACATTCCTGGCAGAGGAAATGACAAACCTAAAGACCCTGAGAGAAGAATGAACCTGGCTTTTTCTAGGACCAGCTAAAGAGCCAGTATGGCTGGGGAGCTGACTGAGAGAGAAGAACGAAAGATGCCGAGGGAGAAGTAGGCACAGGCCAGACCATAGTGGGCCTTGTCAGCCATGGCCAGGAGCATGGATCTTATTTTAAGCATGATGGGAACCGGGAGAGAGATTTGAAGAGGGTGGTGAAGTGATCTGATGTAGACCACTCTAACTGCTGTCTCCCAAGACAGTGAAGTACTTGGCTGGTACCGGTGGAATGTCTCAACAGTTAAGGGGACAGTTGGTCCTGGGGAGTGGGGGAGGGGGAGCAGCCAGCAGAAAAGAAACAGCAGGGGGTTGGGGCCTGTGTCCTGGGCCCACCTCCTCAGCAGCCTGCGACAAGCAGGTCCTGTCAGCAGCTCGCTGTGCTCAGCCCCAGGTGAAGCCGCCCCCTCTGCGGGCAGCACACATGTCTCTTCAGGGGCCACGGAGCCAGACCATTGCCCCTCCTCCTAGCACATACACACCCTCAAGGCCAGAAAAGTTTCCAATAACTTAAGAAGTTTCTCTAACTTGGGTTAGAGGAAAGAGGCAAAGGTCCAGGGGCTCCCAGAGAGTTCCCACTGTGGGGTTCAGTTAACCCACAGAAGTCTGTCTCTGATACTTCATAAGACTGAGGCAGATTTGTGGTTACTGGAGGAGTCAGACAGGTGGGCAATTCCCAAACGTGAAGTAAACAGACTCACCTGGGGCTCTTGTGAAAAACGGAGGTCCCCAGCACCCACACCAGTCTCCTGAATACATTTTTAGGTGGGGCCTGGAAATTTGCAGTTTGAAAAGCTTCTCATACTACCAGCTTATGGTAATACAAGGAATTGACATTTTAAATGACACCATGTCAGGATACAATCAGCAAATTCCAAAACATGGAAAACTGCAGGACAAAGGACATGATTTTTTTTTCAACAAATAAATTGCAAGGAAGTAAAAAGAGGGAAGAAGAACCTACAGATTAAATTTAAGAGCAAACAACCAAACGCAATGTGGGCATTCTCTTCTACTTTAATTCAAACAAATCAACTGTAAAAATAATAGGCAATCAGGTAATCTTAGCATGATAGATACATTAAAGAAGTAATGTTACCTTTTCTTAGGTTTTCTTTTAAAGATGCATACTTAAATATTTGTGGATGAAATGATGCCTTTGATTTCTTTAAAATATTCTGGAGAAGGGGATGGTTTAGGGTATAAATGAAACAAGATGGGCCATTAGTTGATAATTGCTGAAGTTGGGTGATGGGTACATGGGGGTACCATATACTCTTGTCTCTCCTGTTTTTTATACATTTGAAGTTTTCCCTAATAAAAAGTTAAAAGAAAAATAAAAGCTTCTCAGATGCAGCCTGATGTTCAACAAGGTTTGGATTCAGTGAGGGCTCTGCTGGGCAGCTTGACAGGGCAAACTAGCCTGTGGGAGCCATGGAAGCCAGGAGGGAGACATGGAGGGCTCTGGGGCAGAGTGCACAGAACAGCTTGTTGTTGCAGAAGGCAGGTCTGACTGGCCTCAGAGAAGAGCAGGCTAGATTGAACAAAAGTGACAGCAAGTCTGAACCTGAGGCTAAATGAGAAGTCTCATAAGTCACGTTGTAGATGTTTGTTTGGTTAGGAAAGGGTATCCGTCAGCTGGGAGGGAGGCAATGGCCTTGTGCCTGGAGTGTTCTCAGAGAGAAAGCAGAACAAGGGGAAACAATGCTCATAAAATTTGGGGGTCATGGGGCTTTGATTTCAGACCCCAACTCCACCTCCCAGCTTTTGGTTGTGAAAGTTATGCTCATCTGGCTGACCCTTAATTTTCTCACCTAGAAAAGAAGGCTGGTATAAACCCTACCTCCTGGGCTGCTGTGAGGACTGAACAAGCTGACGTAGGTCAAACTGGTAGTACGGCTCCAGGTGCACAGTAACTGGCTGCTCTTGTCTACTGTTGCCACATACTGGGAGGTGAGGGGACACAGCAGCCCCCTGCGCTCCACTCACTCTTCAAAGGTTGAACACTCACTGTGTGCAGGCACAATATCAGGTGGTGGAATATGGCAGTTGTGGCCTCATTGAATACAGCTGCCAACTTCTGCAGGGGCAACCACTAGAGACTGCTATAAGGAAGAGGAGGAGGATGAGAGGAGGAAGAGGAGGGGGAGGAGGAGGAGAGGAGGAGGAGAGGAGGAGGAGGAGAGGAGGAGGTGGAAGAGAAGGAAGATATTCCAGAAAACCATGTCCTGAGAGAGTAGAGAGGCTCACCCATGTGTCTGTCCTGAGAGAGCATAAAGAGGGTTTTTGGCTTTGGCAGGGTTCTCCGTGACACACCCTCCTCCAGGCAACTGAATATCATAGTTCAGGGGGTGCCATCTGAATCCTAGGGACACCCTTGAGGGCCTTCCTGGGCCCAGCTCCTGCCCCCCACCCCCCGCCATTTCCCTCTAGCCTCCTCCAGGCTGACATTACGACCTTAGGGACTCAGGACAACATGCAAACCAAACCAACCTTCATGCCTGACATCTTCAATCAGGCACCACACGTGGCTTAACTCTAGAAACCCAGATTCTCCCCACTGCCTGAAATCAGGCCGAGCCCAGCTGCAAGATGAGCTTAACAGCACAGATGGTGCAATCATCGGTTGTGCACAGCAAATAGCTGCCCAGCAGTACTCACAATTCACAGTGGAGGGAGGTAGCCTAAGGGTACATCAACTGATGAACAGAATGGCAAACTGTGGTGTATACATATGATGGAATATTGAGCGAAAGCAAGAAGAAATGAAGTTGTGAGGTATGCAACTAGGTGAATGGAACTGAGGACAGTATAGTGCATGAAATAAGCCAGAAACGAAAAGACAGACATTAAAACACTTCACTAACATGGACTAACCATAATGTGCAAACTCTGAGAATTGAATCTGAGAGCATAGGTTATCAGGGGAAGGCTTATTGTAATGGTTCCTAGATTGTAAACTCTTATAGCAGTCACATCTATTCCCGAGTTGTAACAGTTATTTCCAGATTCTGAGATGCTGAGCTCTTTGTATGTAACATAGTCCCTGGAACTTCAGGTATCTGCATGACACCTGACACTCAGCCAGAGTTCGGCAGCTATGAACATCAGCATTACCCCATAGAGCAAAGGTTAAAAAAGCTGAAAAAGAGATCGGACTTCAATTAGAGATATGAACAAAATGGCCTTGGTTAGGACTAAGGTAAATCAGACTAAAGGGTAAAGGATGATATTGATGGTGTTTTAAAACTTCCACTTCTGTGTGAGACCAAAGATAGAGATATTTATTTGGTGGAAAATCTTAATTTTCTGTAGCACGCTATATATTTTAACTTGTACGGTCAGTTTATTCAAACACCATAATTACATGGAACCTTGAATAGGGAGTGAGATCTGGTTGGTTTGTACAGGTTAGTGTGAAGCCCCAATACATCCCAGAGTAATCTGGGCAGAAGTTGAAAAGCACCCATGAGTGACTGGGGGAAAATGTGGAAATATTAAAATTACCCACCTGGGGAATTCCTTATATTCTTCCAAACATTGGGGACTACCAATTCAGTAGGCCAAGCCCTCAATCATGGGGCTTGCCCTTAGGAAGCCTGTTACTGCAAAGGAGAGGCTAAGCCTACTTATAATTGTGCCTAAGAGTCACCCTCAGAGAACCACTTTTGTTGCTCAGATGTGGCCTCTCTCTCTCTAAGCCAACTCTGCAGGTAAACTCACTGCCTTCCCCCCTGTGTGGGACAGGATTCCCAGGGGTGTAAATCTCCCTGGCAACTTGGGAAATGACTCCCAGGGTTGAGCCTGGACATGGCATCCTGGGACTAAGAAAGCCTTCTTGACCAAAAGGGAGAAGAGAAAAAAAAACAAAATAAAGTTTCAGTAGCTGAGCTATTCAAAAGGAGTGAAGAACTCATTCTGGAGGTTATTCTTATGCATTATATAGATATCCCTTTTTAATTTTTTGTGTATTAGGATAGCTAGAAGGAAATGCCTGAAACTATCAAACTGCAACCCGGTAGCCTTGATTCTTGAAGATGATTGTATAACTATATACCTTATATGGTGTTACTGTGTGATTGTGAAAACCTTGTGGCTCACACTCCCTTTATCCAGTATATGGACAGATGAGTAGAACAATGGAAACAAAAAGTAAATGAATAATGGGGGGTGGGGTGGAGGGGATGGGTTGTTTTGGGTGTTCTCTTTTACATTTACTTTTATTCTTATTCTTATTTTTATTACTTTTTTTGGAGTAACGAAAATGTTCAAAAATTGATTTGGGTGATGAATGCACAACCATTCATTGGTACTGTGAGCCATTGATTGTACACTTAGGATGGATTATATGGTGTGAATATGTCTCAATAAAATTGCATTTAAAAAAAAAAAAAGCAGCCAAGGAATATGGGACTGAGAGGCTGACGAGGTAGAGGGCAGAGGAAAAAGGTCCTGGTTGAGAAGAAGGTTGCCAAGAAGCAGAGTCATGTTAGTTGTTGCTATGGTTCTCCTGGCAAGAAAAACGATGGCTGCCTTTTGAGGAAGAAAAATGTGCTCGCGGTTTGCCACTTCAGGAAGCGTGTCGTTGGCTTTGTGATTGGAGGACGCATATCTGTGGTGGCCGGGCTGTTTTCCAGCTGAGGAAACTGTTTTTTCTGGGGAATTTGATTGTGCCTGTCATTCAAGGGAGCAGAACGAAAGGAACAACCAGAAAAAAGCAGGGGCGGCACGAGTCTCCTGGATTTGGGGGCCCTGAGTGGAGATAGCCATCCCCTGGGCAACGCTGGATGTTGAGTAAGCCCCCCTTCCGCCCTGCACGTTGAGCATGGGAGATGGGCGACGCGTCTCGAACAGCCTGACTTCCATATATATTCTCATGCATGCTGGAGGTCAATGGGAGTTGGCTCTGCCCCCAAAATGAACTTGGTCCTGGGAGGAGCTTGTTTCTCCCACTGCCTCCTCTGCAGATCTTGATTTATGTAAACAATTCATAGGAATTACAAGGAAAGTCTGTTTGCTCACCTACCCCTCCCCAGTGGCGGGATTTCCTGTCCTTGCCTACATCAATAGCTCCATAGGCACGGCATGTGCCAAGGTCCTGTGGCTGCAGTAGTAAGGCTGGTATGCTCAGAATCGAGCAAGTGAGGGGATCTGTGCTATTTCCTGAGGCTGGAGAGACCAGTGGGAGCAGACTCCCCAGGATTTCAAAGTAAAAAAAAGCAATTTGGTTTATCCTAAGAGCAATGGGAACCCATGGAAGAACTTTAGGCAGGGGGATGACACTAGATTTTTGAAAAGAGGGAGAGGTATGACTGCTCCATGGGGAATGGCCTGGAGGCAGGGAGACCAGGAGGAGGTGAGAAAAGAAGGTGGCCTTTACTGGGGAGAAGGCAGTGGGAATGGAGAGGAGACATCTGGGAGATGTTTGGAGGTTGAACCAGCAAGATTTGGATTTGGCCTGGGTGGGGAGTGGGTTGAGGAGGGAGAGTCAGTCATCTGGTGGCGCTCAGGTTCAGTGCTGGAGCTGGGCCCCTAGCTTCCCTGCCTCTACCCTGCTTTGGCTTCTGCTTGCCACCAGTACCTCAGTAACTTGTGTCATAGCCTCTGTCCCTAAATTGTCCCTCTGTCCAGGTCTGTGCTGCTGATACTGGGGGCTCCTATACTGAAGGTCAACGATGAACTAATATGTGCTTATTTTCCCTGCAGATGGTAGGGCACAGAGATGGCCTCAGGTGAGGTTAAGGTATAGCCCACCTTGTCGGCTAAAACCTGCTTCCTACCTGGGCATGAGTGTGCACTTGCCTCTGAGTGTGTAAGGGTGTGTGTGTGTCTGCATTTTCATGATTGGCTTTACAGGGTCACCACAAGGACGAAGCCAGCAGGGCTGGTCTGTTTGAGGACCAAAGGTGGATGGTATGGAAAATCATGCTGCCTGGCCAATCATCTATAGAGACAGTGCTCATCTTCTCTGGCTCAGCTCAGCCTGTCTCTCCTGGGTTGGAGGCTGCTGGCAAAAAGCTCAGAAACCAATTCTCCCCACCACCCCTCTGTTGGCAGCTGCTATTTATTTGCTGGTACTTCCTGCCCACCTCTTCCCCATTCTTTACACTTGCACTTCCGGGGGGGTGGGGGGTGAGGTGGAATCAGGAATAGTACAGACAAGCTGTTTATCCTCTAAACCCACATCCTTGACTTGGAAGCCAGCAGATCCAGGAGCTTCTGGAGCCTCTCTGCACTCGGCTTTGTGTGGGTAGGTGTGGGGGCCTGCTGACCAGCAGTGGATGGTGTGGGGAACCTGGGTTAGGGCTCCCAGGCTATCCAGGGCAGAGACACACCCTGCTGTCCTCTGAGGCAGAGCCCTAGGGGACTCATTCTTTGCAGTGGGTCTACCTAAAGGACCCTCCAGCCACCTCAGGCAGGGATTAGACCCACCTCCAGCACAGAGCCATTGGTTGGCTCTTCCTCCTGCCAGCAGGCACTGGGCAACCTCAAATGCATGGTCCCTTAGATACATTGAAGCTGGGAACCTTTCCTCTCCCAGGTGCCCTGGGACTCCCAGTCCCTTTGGAAGAGTTTTGCTCATTTCCTTGTTGGGGGGCTTTTTGGGTCTCCAGTCCTCAAACTTAGGCCACCACTGACTCACTGGTCGGTTCTGCAGCCAGAGGTGATGCAGCTCTGGGGGGGTGCCAAGGTTCAGGGAAGAACCTTGAGAGGCTGAGGGGCAGGAGCAGGAGAAGGTCACTGGGGATGACGGAGTTTGGGTACAGGTCCTGGAGCCTCTCAGGTGATGAAACCTCCGTGTCTAGGGTGACAGAGGGGCGGGGAGCGGGGTTCCTGGAAGAGGCAGCTAGGGTGAGGGTCTGAGACTGGGAATGGAGTGGGGCCGGCCCAGCCAGGAGGAAACTCAGCCCTGGAGGTTTCTGGAAGAACAAGAGCCACAGGAGCCACGAGATAAGGCAGGTGCAGCCCACAGAACACTGGTGTCAGGCGTTTCCCAAGGACCCGCACTGCCGATCTGGAGGCGGCCAGGGCTTCCACACTGAGGTAGGAGAGATCCTGGCCAGTAGGTCAGCCAGCAGCTCTGGGAGGAAGGTGCTGGGCTGGGGGACTCTGCTGCCCTGGAAATGACCTCATTTCCTTCCCCCCAAATAGCCGACTGGCTTCCTGCTCTGTTGAGTAAATGGTCCCTGAACCTCTCCAGGTGCTTGATCAGTTCTTATTTTAAATGTCCCTCCATTCAGACCCTAGGAAGGTGGAGCTTCTCCTCCAGGAGGGGCTTTCCTATGGCTGATTGGGGAAGATGCAGGAGGCCTCCTGACAGTTCCCAGTTCTTGGCTTGGGACACACTGGCCTGAGGGTAAGGTAGGGGAGAGAGACGTCTGGGCACCCAGTCCCGAGGTAAGGGTCAGAGGACCCTTCTTGACTCCAGAGTCAACAAGGATAATCCCTCATTTCCAGACTGTCTCCGCCACCTGCGCCACCCCCACCCCCACCCCCATTTCCCTCGTGACCCACAGCCCCAGGGCCCTGTGGGCTCAGAGACACATACTGTGGCCCTCAGTGTGCCCGGGGCTGGCTGTGGACAGACCAGAGTGATGTGGTCCTGAGAAGCCTCGGGAGAGAGGGCCACTCACTGGGACAACAAATCTGGGGAGCAGAGGGAAGGAGCAACCTTGGTCCACCCCCTCGGTGTCTAGAGACCAGGCAGCCAGGGGAGGCCCGCCAGGGGCAGAGGCTGAGGGAGCCCACTACGAGGCCCCCTGCAGCTCGTGAGCTCCCTGCTCATTAGTAGCAGGATCTTGTCATTCCAGACCCCAATTTGCGAGGCCGCGCTGCTGGGTCCCCTGAATCGAGGGTCATCTGACCCCCATCGTCGCCCTCTGACCCTCACCTGCCCAGCCCAGGCTCCCGCCTCCTGCTCCCTGCCTGCCTGCCTGACCCTGAGGAGCATGTGGCCGGCGAGCCTCAGGGGTCCCCGCGTGCTGGGCCGGCGGCCTCTGGTGGGTCTGGTGGGTCTGCTGCTCCTGCTGCCACCGCCCACGCCTGCAATGCGCGCGCAGATCACGCCGAGCCCTCCCAGCACCAGGACCACACCGGGCCCCCACAGCACCCCCAGAGTCCCCAGCCTGTGGGAGCGTGCGCGGGCCCTGATGCGGGACTTCCCACTGGTGGACGGGTGTGTAGTTGCAGCAAGGGGTTTGCTGGGGGCTGGTCACACTCTTGGGCAGGGGAAGGGGCCCTGAGCCCATGTGAGAAGGCTCCCTCACACTCCCCTAGGTGCCCCTCTCCTGTATGATCCATGGGTGCCCTTTACCCTCCCGTCAGCCCTCCTTGGTGGGAACCCCCAACTTAGGGTGCTTCCATATAGCCTGTGTGGCTCTGTGGGATGGGGACCCCACCAAGGCTGGCCTAGGTCTAAGTGACATGTCCTGCCTGATCTGGAGGCCTAAGGGGCTGACTCACCTGTCCCTGACCTGTCCCTGCTATGACATCCCTCCAGCCACAACGACCTGCCCCTGATCCTGAGGCAGTTTTACCAGAACAGGCTGCAGGACGTCAACCTGCGCAATTTCAGCCGTGGTCAGACCAGCCTGGACAGGCTTAGAGATGGCCTCGTAGGAGCCCAGGTACTACAGGGACACTCAGGTGCCATGGCATGGCTGTTGTTGGGGAGTGCAGGGACCCCAGAGACCATAACAGGTTAGTCACGTGGAGGGGGACCTACAGTGAGCCAGCATGGTGGGCATCAATGTACCACACTGGGCATCAAGTTACCACAGGAACGAGCCTCCGGGCCACTGAGTGCTGTGAAGGCAGTGGAGACTATGACGAGGGCGCTCCAAGGCAGCCCTGCCACAGTCTGTCCCTGGGCTTCCCCCAGTTCTGGTCGGCCTACGTCCCATGCCAGACCCAGGGCCGGGACGCCGTGCGCCTCACGCTGGAGCAGATTGACCTCATCCACCGCATGTGTGCCTCCTACTCAGAGCTGGAGCTTGTGACCTCCGTTAAAGGTAGGCGGGCTTGTGGGGGCTATGGGGGGTTAGGGACTTGACTGAGCTGCTCCAGCCCCTGAGAGTGATCACCTGGCCTACCTGCCCCCAGCTCCGAACAACACCCGGAAGCTGGCCTGCCTCATTGGTGTGGAGGGCGGCCACTCACTGGACAGTAGTCTCTCCGTCTTGCGCACCTTCTATGTGCTGGGAGTGCGCTACCTGACGCTTACCCACACCTGCAACACACCCTGGTGAGCCTGGTGCAGATGGTGTGGGCCCACCAAGACAGGGACCGGCCTGAGGTCATGCTGTGGGCCCAGACCAAGCATCCTCCCTGCGATCCAGCACTGACCCTGGAGTGGGGAGGGGAGCTGGGATTGGCAGAGGAAGAAGGGATCCTGGCAGGACCCTCTGATTGTCAGTCACAGCTCAGCTTGTGTGCCTGCTTCTGCTCCAGGGGGTTGCGGGGATAGAGATTTTGGCAGGATCTCTAGGTTCTTGTGGCCAGTCAGACTGCCTCCTGGCCATCCTGCAGGGCAGAGAGCTCAGCTAAGGGCATCCACCCTTTCTACAACAATGTCAGCGGGCTGACCAGCTTCGGGGAGGTGAGCCCTGGTTCCATACCCCACTCCACACGAGTGCACGTGCCCCACCTGTTCCCTACAGATATGTGCACACACATATACCCCTAATGCCCTCCCCCCAACCTGTCCCTGCAGAAGGTGGTGGCAGAAATGAACCGCCTGGGCATGATGGTGGACTTGTCCCATGTCTCGGATGCTGTGGCGCAGCGGGCCCTGGCAGTGTCACGGGCGTCAGTGATCTTTTCCCACTCAGCTGCCCGGGGTGTGTGCAGGAACCCTCGGAATGTTCCTGATGACATCCTGCAGCTCCTGGTGAGATTGCCCTGGCCCTCGAAACTAAAGCAATAGATTCAAACCAAGAGCTCTTGAATCTGAGCCTCTGGCCCCTCATCTTCATCGGACTCCAGGCTGAACATCACCTGCCTTGCAAACCCACAGTCCACAGCCTGTGAACTCTTGAACCCAGACGTCTAGGTGGTCAGTACTCCTGTACTCCTCAAACCCAGGGCCAAGATACCTCCACCCAAACCAGGGCTGAGACTCCTCCATTCACATAAACCCAGAAAGGTGAAGTCTCTTCTGACCTTCGAAGCCAGAGCTGAACACCCTCCTCACGGGCCCAGGGGGTGAGCAGGCAGGCAGTTGGGTGGAGGGGCCAAGCTGAGTGTCCATTTGTCCATCCCTGCAGAAGAAGAATGGTGGTGTCTTGATGGTGTCCTTGTCGATGGGGGTGCTACAGTGCAACCAATTGGCCAATGTGTCCACTGTGGCAGGTGAGCCCCATCCTGGGCTCTCTGAAGGGCTCTGATTTGGATATGAAGTCTTGGGGGGACCTCAGGATAGCCCCAGCTGTTTGACACCCCCTAATGAGCTGTAGGCACAGCTCCCAAAACTCCAGTGACAGACAACACACGGTACCTTGTCACCAGGGGGAACTGAGACCACAGAGTCAACACTGCAATACTGAGGGGTGTAAGGGAGACAGCAGGCACAGAGACCAGGTGCTGACCATCTGCTCCTCAGCAGGGGATCCCAAAGTGCCCTGCCCCTGCCTCTGGCCAAGAGACCAGATAGCCCCTCAGGTTTTTGGGGTCTTTGTCAGTTCTACTCTTTATCCCTCTCTCACTCTCCATGCCTCTGGAAAGGAACACCTACCAAGTTCTCAAGGAGCTAGCAGGCAGGGTGAAGTCTGGATGGGACCTGGCCCACAGTGGGGCTTTGGGGTCCATTCCAACTCTGAAGTCCATTCTAGAGCCAGCTGGGATCTGTTCAGGTCAGACTGCTGGGCCCTCAAATTGCCCCAGTGGGTGCCAAGCCCTGGAGGAATTGGCCTCCATGGCCTACAGGCTGCAAGAAGGGGGATCAGCAGAGTCCAGCCCCCACCCCCACCTCTGCCTGGAAGCGCCACACTGCTGATTCTCCATCCCCCAGATCACTTCGACCACATCAGGGCAGTTATTGGATCCGAGTTCATTGGTATTGGCGGAGATTATGATGGAGCTGGCCGGTGAGTGCTACCCAGTGGCTTGTCTGGGGCTGGGTGAGTGGCAGTGGGACCCCCACACTATGGTCCTCACTACGTTTAGGCTTTGACCACAACCTTGGGTCCGCTGGCCCACCTGCATTGCCCTGTTCCCCAGGTCTGTTTCCTGGGCTCTCCCTGTCCCTCCTGTGGCCCTGAGCCCCACTCCAGGTCATCATATTTGGCTAAGCCCTGGGCCCCCACTGCCACCAGAGCTCACCCAGCCCCAGCCCCAGCAGACCCACCATTCACAGCAGATGGTTTGCAAGGTCTCTTGTGGGCTGACGACCCTCCCTGCCTGCACCTGGGTCTGCTGATGTAGGGAGTCATCCTGGTTTTTAACAACTGTTCGTATTTTTAATGGAAGAAAAATTTGCATTCAGTGAAAGGCAAAGAACTTGATAGTACAATTCAATGAGTTTTGACAAGTATTCAAGGCAGTTTTGAGGCCTCACTCTAAAGAATGAAGAGCAGGGATGAATCCCTTATGCTCTCCAAGCCTCCATGCCCTTATCAGGGCTGGGGTTCAGTGGGGCCTGGGTCAGGACCCAAGCCTGGTGGCCACACAGCTTCCCTCAGGGGCTGGAGGATGTGTCCACATATCCAGTGCTTCTAGAGGAATTGCTGCGTCGTGGCTGGAGTGAGGAGGAACTTCGGGGTGTCCTTCGTGGAAACCTGCTGCGGGTCTTCAGACAAGTAGAACAGGTATGCTGAGCGTGGCAAAGGAGCAGCTCAGGTGTCTGAGCAGGTTTCGGGGGTTGCTGTGAGAGCTGCTAACCACCAACTGCCACCTCCAGGTACGGGAGGAAAACAAGTGGCAAAGCCCCTTGGAAGATGAATTCCCAGATGAGCAGCTGGGCAGCTCTTGCCGCTCTGTCCTGGCACGTCTGCATCAGAGAAAGTATTTGGTTCCAGACCAGAAATTAACCAAGGCTCCAACACATTGGACACCCAAGATGTCACCTAAGTCATCACTCTCAAAATCCTCTCCCCAAGTGGCCCCAGGCCTCGCGGTTGTTGCTGCCCTCCCAGTCCTTATTTTGTGGCTCTGGTGACCCGCTCAGTCCTGCCAGATGTGGTGGGGTCTGGTGGGCACAGGGGACCCTGCTGTCCAGCCACCAGTTGCCCAAGGAAGGCCTGTTGGTAGTGGCCAGGGGAGATCGAGGTGGTTGTGCTCAGCACTGGGTGCTGAATGGGTGGGTCTGGCTGTGAGAGGGTGGGCCCTATTCTGTGTTCCCCACGAGTAGCTTATCTCAGTCCACTTCCTGACCCACTGACCACCAACTGCGGATTTTTTGGGGCCTTCTGGTTTGGATTCCCAACAAAGGAACCTGCCTGGATCTTGGAAGGCTTTTATTGCTCTTTGGACAGAGTCCAGATTGCCAGGCCACATAATGGGCAATGGGCCCTCCAGTAGCTGGGCTGCCCTGATATGGGTCCACCCACTCACCTGCCCCCTCAGGGATTTCTTCTTCCAGAAGCTGCTTAGGCTACTTCCAGGCTACTTCCATAAGCTACTCCAGATGGCTACTTAGGCAGCCACCCCATCTTACCTTCAGGCCATTAAAGGTGGCTAATAGCAACTGCAATAACAATTGCTAATATTAAGAGGTAATACTCTTAATAAGAAGAGGTAATCATGACTGCTAATAATAATAATAGGTCATGGCTAATAAAAATATAGTTAATACAAATAGTCTATGCATATCCTATGACTCAACAATTTCAACCCAGGTCTATATCCAACAGAAATACATATATACGGTTCCCCAAATAATATTTATACTAGCACTGTTCATCATAACTCCAAAATTTGCACTCCAAAGTGAAAGTGCAAAAAAACAAAGATGAAGAGATTCTCTTAAAAGCAAATTCTTTTTAAAAATCACATTTTAAGAAGGAACAATAAAATTGACAGCTGGATTTTCAAAAGAAATAATGGAAACCTACAGACAGTGGGATGATATCTTTAACCTGATGAATGAAAGTAACTACCAATGTTGAATTCTGTGCACATGAAAATATTCTTCAAAAATGAAGGGACATCGTGAATGTAAATAAACATACTGTATGTAAATATTTGAATGTGATTAAAAGGGGAAATATAGGTTGCATATATATATATATATATAAAATAAAAATTTTAAAATCCATGTAACTGCACAACAAAAACAGTGACCCATAAGTTAAACCATGAACTATGGTTAATAGTACAATTATAAAAATGTACTTTCATCAATTGTAACAAATATACCACCCTACTGTGGGTGGTATATGGGAATCCTATATTAAAAAAAAAAAAGAAAGGAAAATAAGTACATTTTCAGACAAACAAAAGCTAAGAGAATTTGTCACCATCAGAAGGTAGAGCTTAATTCCCTTTCCTTGAGTGTGAGCTGGGCCTAGTAACAAATCAAGTATGGAAGAGAAAAATAGTAACTTGACAGCGGAGAAATCTGGCAGGCACCACCTCAACCAAATGACCAAGGATAATTTAACGTCACCAGTCATGGCATTTTACCTCTATGTTCTTCTTCCCCCAAATTCATCACCTCAATCCAATCATGAGAAAACATCAGACAAAACCAAGTACAAAAGCTATGAAAAACGAGGAAGTACTGAGACACTGTCACAGATTGGAGAAGATTAAGAAGATAAAATGACTAAATGTGACTTTCTCAGCTCCTTGTCTTAATCTGCAAAAACACTACTTTTGTAAATTCAAATATGGTACAAAGGATATATACTTTTTAAATTAATTCAACAGAAAGATAAGATATTCCTATGTCTGTTCTAAAAATTACATTAAAGCGACATACAGATACCCAATGGACATCGAGATCAAATGTAATCAAAGCATTACACACACACAAAATAAAGATGTTTATTAAATATTAAAAGATATATCAAATGATAAGTACATTATGTTGAGATTGAAAACATCTTGGCATTAACTGTTTATAACTTATCATTCTGAGAAGATATTTTGAGCCAAGTAGAAAAAGTTAATAAATATTTACAATAAAAAAGACTACATATAAAAGTGCACACTTAATATATTCCTATCCCTTTGCTTACAACAAACAAGAGAAAATAACTTTGCAAGTATTTTTGATGAATGTAAAACTTTAGCAAGAGAGATTAAAATGCTTCCTGAATTTGAAAATAAAATATAAGGAAAAGTAAAGAAATTGGAAATGAACAGATCACCTAATGAGGCTATCAATTATGAGAAAAGCACATAGCAAGTAGAAATTAAGGAGATTATAGATGTCCTGAGTTCACAGTTGAATTGGAGGCATGAAAAGTTTAAAAATCTGGAGAGTGTCTTCAGATTTGGAGTTTTTAATTGAGAAGTTATATTCTATGAATACATCTGACTTATCAAAAGCAGCTAATGAATTGATTCCTAAATATTCTGAAATTTTAAGTCCCATAGAAACTTCATCTGAAATAGTTTGTTTAATATGAAGTGTGCCCTACACTCTATAACTTTATTTGTTGTCTTGAATTAAATTTCCAAGATAATCTTTTTTTTAAACTTTTAAAAAAGCTTCTTGTAGTAACATATATACAACTCAAAATTTCCCATTTTAACCACTTTCAAGTGCACAGTTCAGTAGTGTTAATTACATTCACGATATTGTGCTACTATCACCAATGTCCATTACCCCTACTTTTTCATCACCTCATACAGAAACTCTTCACCCATTAAGAAATAACTCCCTCTTACCCTTCTCCACACCCCAGACTCCTGGTAACCTATAATCTACTGCCTGTCTCTATGAAATTTGCTTCTTCTAGGTATTCCGTATAAGTGAGACATAAACATTTGTCTTTTTTGTGCCTGGCTTATTTCACTCCTTATGATGTCTTCAAGATTCATCCATTTTATAACATGCATCAGAACTTCATTCTCTTATAGCTAAATAATATTCCATTTGTATATTAAACCCTTATCAGATATATGATTTGCAATTATTTCCTCCAACCCTGTCAGTTATCTTTTCACTTTCTTGACTTTGTTCTTTGACAAACAAAGGTTTCTAATTTGTGTGCACATGTGCTTATTTGCTACAGAATTGTCTGAGTCTGTCAATGACCCTGGTCACTAATCCCTGTCTCCTTAACCCTACAACACCCCTAAGGGAAGAGACAGCTAAAGACTGGGCTTATCTCTTTGGGCTTCCACCCACGTGGATCCTCTCCAAGTAATTCTTCAATATTTTGTTACCTCTCTGATGCCTTTTTTGTATTTTGCCCTTTAAATTAGTCTTAAACATTATGCCCTCTCTCTTTGTCTAAGACTAATATAGAAAACAGCTGTATGTGCAATGCTTCTGCACTTTTGATAAATTATTAACAAAATTATTCCTTATGTTGTTCACTGTCACTTAAAAGAAGACCTCCTAAATGACATAGTGGAACTGTAGCCTATAGCATCCTTTGGGATTTGCTCTTTAGCTGCTCATTGATTTGTGCCTTGAAGGTCTTCACCTTTCTGTATATACCTTGTATTGCATAATAGGAAAGGGACTGAGACTGTGGAACTGTACCCCATACAATTTTTTAAATTACCTATATGATTGCTTGTTGAGCTGTACATTGAGAGTTTACACCTTTCTGTATGTATGTTATATTTTACAATAATGGAAATGGCTGAAGTTGTGGAACTGTGATCCATGACATTCTTTGAAATTTGCTGTCTAACAACTTGTGAAATCATACTTTGAAAGTTATCACTGTTATGTATATATGTTAAACTTCACAATAAAATAAATAAATAAATAAAAAGAAGACCTCCATGGCAGAATCCATTCAGGCTTCTCAGAGACCAGAATAAACCTTCTCTTTCTCTCTTTCTCTTTCTCTTTCTCTCTCTCTCTCTCTCTCTCTTTCTCTCCCCTTTCTGAGAGAGCTAAAGCTGGGGCAGCTGGATCCGACTTGATCCTTAACCCAAGGCACTAGGAGGAGGCGATAACGAAGAGGGGCAGGGGTCACCCAGACGCCAAGACCTTTCTCCAAGAGCCCACAAGGGGAGGCTCACATTTTCAGGGCCCAGGTGGGAGGGCGGAGGCAGCCACAGATGCAGAAGTGGCCAACTTCGATTTCAGTCTATGTTGCAGGCCCCTCCTCGCCTGGCAGGACCTGGTCCAGACCCACTCAGATGCAGTTCTGAAAACAGCTCCCCCTACACCAAGGGTTTTCAGTAGAAAACAATTAATTAGACTGCATAGGCCTCCCACCAGGCTGGAGACCACCCTGTCTAGAAGCAAGATTTCTGCCTCAAGTGAGGTCATGTGTCAGACCAAGCCCCACTCATGCTTAGCACCAACAACCCAAACCTGACCTTGTTCCCCCTACTCTCTGCCTTAGAGGAGCCACAACTGTTCTGCCTAATCGAGGCCTTTGCTGGGCAAGTAGCCAACCTGGGATGCCCTCTACACCCCTTTGCCCAAGCCAGGCCCCATCTCCTCTGAAGACTCAGCTACTGCTCTGGTGCCTCCAACCCCTCCGCCCCACCCTACCCTCACCAGGATCACCCACAACTTCCCTTAGCCAGGATGCCATACTACAGAAAGAGGTGAGACATAAAGTGACTGTGGAGCAGGTAACCCCCTGCCAAGATGACCACTTTTAACCAACATTTGGTATGCAGACTCCTCTAGGATCTTTTTTTGTGCATTTATTAAGGTATGTACAGAAACAAAATGCAATACTAGATGCTAAAATAAAATGGTTTCCTTCCATACATAATGTTCTTAACCTTCATTTTTCATTTAACAATATATAGGGAATCTTTTTCTATCTCAAAAGATACAGATCTATTTCTGAGTCGGGGGTGGAGGGCGTGATTTAGACATTCATTGCATATTTGACCTGTAATAGGGACACATCCCTGTAAGGAAACCCTCAGGCTCTTGCTGGAGAGTGAGATTAGGAAGACCCCGGGGCTCCTCCCAGAACTCCCACTGGCCTCTCCCAGCCTGCAGGCCAGGGGACACATGCAGCCCGGCCCGCCCGGCCCGCGGGGGCGCTCTCCGAGCTGGGGGGCGAGGGGCCGTGTCGCCCCCTGGGGGGCGCCCTGCGCAGCGTCGCTGCTCGTAGCGTGTTAGCCGCAGGATCTCGTGATTCCAGACCCCTCCTGCGAAGCCGCGCCGCTGGGTCGCCGGAGTCGAGAGTCGAGTCCCCGTCGTCGCCCTCTGACCCTCGCCGGGCCCTCCCAGACTCCCGCGACTGCCCCCCGCCCGCTTGCCCCACCCGGAGCAGCATGTGGCCCGCGGGCTTCGAGGGTGCCCGCGCGCTCGGCCGGAGGACTCTGCCGCATCTGCTGAGCCTGCTGCTTCTGCTGTCGCTGCCGCTGCCAAAGCCACTCGTGCCAGTAACCCACGCCCAGACTATGCCTGGGTCCCCCAGCGCCCCGACCACACCGCGCCTGCCCAGCGTCCCCAGCGTCCCGGGTCTGCGGGAGCGCGCGCGGGCCCTGATGCGGGACTTCCCACTGGTGGACGGGTGCGTAGGTGCCGCGAGGGTGCGGGTTCGGACTGAGAGTACCCCGGCGCAGGGGAGTGGGCCCAGAGAGTTTAGGGCTAGTGAGGAGGCTCCCTCACACCGCCCCTGGGTGCCCTTTCTTCCTCATCACCTGTGAGTCTGTTCCAACACACACACACACACACACACACACACACACACACACACACACACGCTCGACCTGGTGGAATCCACCCTCCACACACACACACACACACACACACACACACACACACACACACACGCTCGACCTGGTGGAATCCACCCTCCAAGTCCCACCATATTGTCATATTGTGTAACAGGGTGAAGTAGGATAGGACAGGCCCAGGCCTGGTGGCATGTCCTGCCTGACCTAGAGGCTGTGTGTCCTGCTCCAACCATGCCTTGATATCCTTCCAGCCACAACAACCTGCCCCTCCTCCTGAGAAAGCTTTTCCGGAACAGGCTACAGGATGTTAACCTGCACAATTTTAACCGTGGCCAGACCAGCCTGGACAGACTTAGAGATGGCCTCGTGGGTGCCCAGGTATCATAGGGACACTTCAAAGGGCCATGGCATGGCTGTTGGGGAATGTTAGGGCCGCAGAAATCTTGATGGTCCAGCCCCTGGATGACTAGGTTTCACAGAGACACGCAGTGTGCCATTATGTGGCTGCTGGGGGTTGGGGTGGGGGTCCTGAAGAGCAAGACAGGCTAGCCACATGTGTACCCAGCTCCTGTGGGGACACCCAGAGAATGACAGGAAATATCCTGGTGAGTGTGGGGGCTCCTGGAACTGCAAAGGAGAGGTTGGGTTGGCCTTGGAGCATTCAGACAGTAAAGGAATACGCAGCAGGCCACAATGTGCTACGAGTCCACAGTTTGGCTGCTGGGAGCAAGCTTAACAGGTATCATGGTTCCATGGGGTCATGCAGGGCCTCACTTGGGGCTTCTGGCCCAATGGGTGCCATAGGGGCTAAGGCTGGTGCTTCAGGCCCAGAGGGGTTGGAGACCACCCTAGCCTCAGTCTGAACCCCTGTGCCTACCCCCAGTTCTGGTCTGCCCACGCCCCGTGCCATACCCAAGACTGGGACGCCGTGCACCTCACACTGGAGCAGATTGATTTGATCCACCGCATGTGTGCCTCCTACTCCGAGCTGGAGCTTGTGACCTCAGCCGAAGGTGGGCTGGCAGGTTGGGGGATGGTCAGGGGCTCGGTCTGGGGGGGGCTCTGGCCACAGGCCCAGACCCTTGACTACTCTCTTTCTTCCAGGTCTGAATAGCTCTCAGAAGCTGGCCTGCCTCATTGGCGTGAATGGTGGTCACTCACTGGACAGCAGCCTCTCTGTGCTCCGCAGTTTCTACCTGCTGGGAGTGCGCTACCTGACGCTCACCGACACCTGCAGCACGCCCTGGTGAGTGTAGTGCTGGCCAGAGCAAAATGGTAGACAGTATAGTGGGGACACTGCCCAATCCTTGGGGTGAACCTGACCAGAGAGTGGAAGATAGAGGGGCCAGAGAGGAGATCCCTCACACTCCCGGAAAGCAGCCGGACCCAGGGCTCCCGTTCCTGTTCTGGAGGTTGGACAGATGGACAGACAGAGGGACTGATGGCCATCAGGCTCTGGTGGCCAACGTGTGGCCAGCTAGATTGCCTTCCTCTGGCTATCCTGCAGGGCAGAGAGTTCCACCAAGTTTAGACACCACTTCTACACCAACTTCAGCGGGTTGACAAGCTTTGGTGAGGTGAGGACTCCTGTTCTATATCCCGCCCTGCCCGTTCCCTACAGACATGTGATCATACACATGTGTGCCATGGTACCCACCCCCACCACCAAACCTGTCCCTACAGAAGGTGGTGGCAGAAATGAACCGCCTGGGCATGATGGTGGACTTGTCCTATGCTTCGGACACCTTGGCTCAGCGGACCCTGGAGGTGTCGCAGGCTCCTGTGATTTTCTCCCACTCAGCTGCCAGGGCCGTGTGCAACAACTCACTGAATGTACCTGATGACATCCTGCAGCTTCTGGTGAGCCCTCAAACCCAGGGCTAAGTGTGCTTTATGCAATAATTCTTGACACTACACAAAACTATCAGCCCAGGCCTTACACACCCTTGAACCCAAGGCTAGTTAACCCTATGCCATCTCTGAACTCAGGGTCAAATCAGCTCTACCCAGATACCCCACAAACCTAGAGGGTGAAGCCTCTTCAAACCCCTGAATCCAGGACTGAGCACTGTCCTACTAGGATCCCCAGGGTGCAGAAGGGTGGGCAGTCAGGCCAGAAGGGCTGAGCTGAGTGTCCATTTGTCTTATGCCTTTAGAAGAAGAATGGTGGCATTGTGATGGTGACGCTGTCCATGGGGGTACTGCAGTGCAACCTGTTTGCTAACGTGTCCACTGTGGCAGGTGAGCCCCACCCCAGCTCCTTAGGTAGCTCTGGCTTGGGCTGTGGCTGTGGGGACTATCAGGACAACTCCAGCAGTCTGGCACACCTGTCGGGCAATCGCGGACCTCCCAACAACTCAGGGACAGCAGACAGCTCTTTCGTGCCACCCAGGTTTCAGGCTGCAGAGTTGATGCTAATGGGTGTGGGGGAGGCAGTTGAACACACCGCCCTGGTGTTAGCAGTCTGCATCCCTTGTCTCTGCCTCGGGCTGATGGACTGGCAACCCCTCAGGCCTCTCTGCCTGTAGATCTCGTTTTTGCTCCTAATCCTTGAACTTCTGTCATCCCTACATTCTCTGGGCATGACAGGCAGGGCTCCATTGAGCTCTTAAGGAACCCAGAGGCAGGGTGGCTCTGGAAAAGAAAAGGTCCGAAGGGGCGGCTCTGAGATCCACTGCAGGTCCGTGGTCCAGCCTTTTGCCACTTCAGAGCTCATGACTGGCCGTGAGCTTTGTAGAGGTAGCTGTCATGGCTTGGAGTGCTGTGGGCAGCAGAGGTCCCAGGGTCTAACTGCAGCCTGGTGCTCCCACCACTAATCCCCGCTCCCCCAGATCACTTCGACCACATCAGGGCAGTCATTGGATCTGAGTTCATGGGGATTGGTGGAAATTATGACGGGTCTGGCCGGTGAGTACTTGCCTGGGGTTTGTCTCAAGCAGGGGTATAGCAGGGAGGCTTTTAGTCTCAGGGCCCCACCCTGTGGTCCCCCATGCCCAGGCTCTGGTCTTCTAGCCCACCTGACACCTCCCCACTCCAAGGGCCTGTCTGCTGGGTTCTTTCTGTCTGTCCTCTGTCCCAGTCATCACACTCGCTCCCCTGCCCCAGACAGTGCTCATCTGCCTGGCATGTGCTCCCACTCCCACCCCAACAGATCTGTTGGGGGCCAGACATCGGCTCAGCCAGCAGAGGCTGCAGAAGCCCAGCCCTCAGGGAGTTTCCTATATATGACTGGGACAGGTGGGACAGCAGGACCTAGGCCAGAGTCAGGACTGAGATCCCACAGCTGACCAATGGGTGGCCACACAGCTTCCCTCAGGGGCTGGAGGATGTGTCCACATACCCAGTACTGATAGAGGAATTGATGAGTCGTGGCTGGACTGAGGAAGAGCTTCAGGGTGTCCTTCGTGGAAATCTGCTGCGCGTCTTCAGACAAGTGGAGCAGGTGCGCTGGACTGGTCGAAAGGATGGTGCAGTGGTCTGAATAGGTGAGGAGGGGATAATGGGAGCCACTGACTGCTGATTCCTGCCCCCAGGTGAGAGAGAAAAACAGTAGGCAGAGTCCTGTGGAGGATGAGTTTCCAAACAGGCAGCCGGGCAGTTCCTGTCACCCCCACCTCCTGCCTCAGCGTCAGCGTGAACACCTGGCTTCCCACCTGGACATGAACAAGTGGCCAACCAGTCAGGTCCTTCAGAAACCCTCAAAAGCCCCCCTACACCTCAGCCCAAGCTTAGTTGCTACTGCCACTTTCTCAGTCCTCATCTTTTGGCTCTGGTGACCTGGCCAGGCCCTGAGATGTCACTGTGGCAGCAGTAGACTCCCCCACAAAGTGCCCTTCTTAGTTGTCCAGGCATGAGCACAGGCTGAGAATAAACATCTTAGGCACAGAGCCAGGTGTGCGTGTCCTTCATTTTTCATTGTGAGAGTGGGATCCAGTGGGCACAGCTCCCATGCTCTTGGTTGTTGAAGAGTCTTGCAGGTTAGCCCCAACTGCTCAAGGTTCCCATTTGCCTCCAGCTCTGAGTCTCTCCGGAAAGGCAGAGGCATCTTACCAAATTCTTGTGCTAAAAGAGACGTGGTCTCTGCAACACAGTCCACAGAAGAGCCCACAGGCACACAGAGGAATGCAGTTCAGTGGCAGTCCTGCCATGGAGTGGGACAGTGGGTGGGTGCATTCCTCGTCCCCCTCAGAAAAGTTTAAATTTATGTTTTTGAGAAATTGATAACAAAAAAAAGGAAGAAGTTGATATGATTTGTAGAATAAACATAGCATTTGGAAATAGCAGGAGAGAAAGTTTGTAGGGATTTTAGATTTTTCGGAGAAGGCCTTATTTTTTTTTTTTATATGATTTTTAATTGGGGGTAGGGGACCCACCAAGTCATTAAACCTGAAAAAAAAGTAAGTTGCTTGGCTCACTACAGACCTCCCTCCTTTGGCCACTTTCCTCTCCTGAGCCACAGGGGTGGCCCCGAGCAGATCAAAGTTCCTTCCATGGGAACTTAAAATTGGGAGAAACAGAGACTGCAGTGCCACCTATGTTACAGATCAATGTCCATATATACATGGATCTGTTTCCAAATTCTGTTCCATTTATTTGCACTATGTGTTTTTCCTTGTATCAGTGTCACACTGTCTTAATTATGTCAACTTCAAAATAAGTTTCATATCTGGTAGAGGTACAAATGCCTCCCATCATTTCTTTTTTAAGAGTTTTATAATAACTATTTTATTAGATAAGCAGAACCACTATAAATGATATAAAATAAGGGATTTATTATAGAATTTCTCCACCAGAAATCTGCGAGGCTATTATAGACCCAGCAGAAATAACTGCACATGTGTACCAAAAGACAGGAAATATGTTCAGGGAAGCATCATTTTTAATTACAAACTGGAAACAGCACAACAGCAGAGTAGAGAAGTGAATTGTGGTTTATTAACTGAACAGAATAGTATACAATCTTGAAAAAGAACAAACTCCAGTTACTTACAACTTAGATGAATCTCACAAAATACCATTGAGCGAAAGAAGCCAGACACAAGATAGTATATTGTATTATTCCATTTATATAAACTATGAGGGCAGGAAAAACTTTCCTGTACTGTTAAAGATTTGGGGGAGATAGGAGCTAGACAAGGGCCTGAGGATGGTGTCTGGGTGCTGATAAAGGGCTTTTTCATGAGTTGGGTGCTACTTACATGGGTGTGCTCACTTTGTGAACATTTAGCATGCTCGGCACTTAACAGTATGTTAACTTTTGGGTATGTACATTATTCTTCAGGAAAAAAGTTGGTAAAAAATAACAGAAGCGGCTAAGCAATGCTCAGGGTTGCATGTTCAGGTCATAAATCTATACAGGAAAGCAAGGAAGTGATTATCATAAAAGTCAGGATATTATCATAAAAGTGCCTGCCTTTGGTTGGGAGGAAGAGGGCAGCGATTAGAGGGGACGTGAAGGGAGCTTCTCAGCAATGTCTCTACTTTGGCCTGGGTGATGGTTACTTAGACATTTACTTTGCAATAATAATTGAGCTGTCAGATGGTGTGGACAGTCCCCTGCCCCACCCTTCTCCTCACTGCCCCCCCCAGTCTCCTAGCAACTGTTGGTACTTAAATAAATAAATAATAACCAACCACTCAATCTGCCAGATCTGTAGTCATCAATTTTAGATAATATCTACCGGCTTTCTATTTCAGAAGATGAGGACTTTTTAGCTCTCATACTCCCCTCTTCTCCAAAATATGAGAATGATTTAGTTAAAGACATTAATAATAATATGAATAATATGAATAATAAAATATTCTGATTATTATGCTTGTATAAATATCACTCAATAAAATGGCAAGTGGCAAGTTGGGCTCTAGGATTATATTACCTTTCCTGCATAACTTCCTGTTTTTCACGGAATTAGTGAATTCCTTATTTTTTTCTTTGCTTTGTTTTCTTTGACCCTCCAGCTGGGTCTTCACGCTCCTCTCCCAACTCTATGTGTGTACAGCGATTACCTGGACAGCCATTTGCCCATTGGGAATCCCCCAGATGCCAGGATCTCCAGGTGTTTACTCGGAGGCAGTTGGGTTTCCCCGGGCCTGTCCACAGTCTCACACCTGGGGCGTAAATAAAAGGGGCTCCTGGTGTTCCGTAGCGGGAGGGCAGCAGGCGAGGGAGTCTTTCCGGTCAGGAGGCACAGCTCACTAAGCTGCCTGTTTTCCCTCCCCACCCTGCAGCTTGTCCTTTTCTGGGCTCACTAGCCCAAGTCTGGAGCAGTTGGGTCAGGTTTTTCCAGAAACTGCCACCTTTGCCTTGGAGTGGGCAATGCCAGTAACTGCTGACAACAGGGTTGGGATCTGGAGAACACCTGCTCCTTAGGTTTTCAAATAACCCTGTTTTCAACCCCCTCCCTGATGTTTTCGATAGCAGATGCCTTCATCTGATATACCCAGCCTTCCTGGGGACCTCCAGGGCCAATCACTGCCTCCAGTCGGTGTGTCCTCAGCCTGTTAGGGTTTTGGCTTCTGTTCTGGTGCTTTTCTGTGTTCCTACATTCTGTTGCAGGGCTGCTGAGCAGTATTCCACTGTAGGGATGTACCACAGCTTATTTACCTCTTTACCAGTTGATAGATGTTTGGGTTGTTTCCAGTTTGGGGCTATTATGAACAAAGCTGTTATGACAAATTACAAGCCTTTGTGTGGACATCTGCTTTCATTTCTCTTGGGTAAATACCTGGGTGTAGGATTGCTGGAATCTATGGTAAATGAATGTTTAACTGCTTAAGAGCCTGCCAAACTGTTTTCCAAAGTGGCTACCATTTTGGCATTCCCAACAGCAATGGATGACAGCTCCGATAGCTCCACATCCTCACCAACACTGTGTATCATCAGCTTTTAAATTTTTGCCATTCCAGTAAGTGTGTAGTGGTATCTCATTGTGGTTTTCATTTGCATTTCATATACATATACTTTTTGAGGGGTAGTCTCTTTAAATATTTTTCCCATTTCTAAATCTCATTGTTTTATTATTGAGGGTTTTAAAAATTGTAGTAAAATATATATAACTTAAAACTTAAAATGTTAACCATTTTTAGATGTATAATTCAGTGACATTAATTACATTCACAATGTTGTGTAACTATCACTACTATTTCCAGAACTTTATCATCATCCCAAACAGAAATTCTGTGCCCATTAAGTAATAATTCCTCATGTCCTCTGCCTCCAGCCCTAGTTAACTCTATTCCACTTTCTATTTTTATGAATCATATATATTTGTTGTTTTGTGTCTGGTATATTTCATTTAGCATAATTTCTCAGGATTCATCCATGTTGTAGCATTCATCAGAACTTCATTCCTTTCTATAGCTGAATAATATTCCATTGTTTATACATATCACATTTTGCTTATCCATTCCTCTGCTGATGGACACTTGGGTTGCTTCCAGCTTTTGGCTATTATGAATAATACTGCTATAACATTGGTGTACAAATATCTGTTTGAGTCCCTGCTTTCAATTCTTTTGGGTATATACCAAGAAGTGAGGTTGCAGATCATTTGGAGATTCTATTTTCAACTTTCCGAGGAACTGCCAAACTGTTTTCCACAGTGGCTGCACCATTTTACATTCCCAGCAGTAATGCATGAGGGTTCCAATTTCTTCACACTTTCTTTAAGTTTGTTATTTTCACTTTTTAAAATAATAACTATCCTAGTGGGGTGAAGGGGTATTTCATTGTGGTTTTAATTTGCATTTTTAATGGATAATGATGTTGAGTATCTTTTCATATACTTATTGAACATTTGAATCTCTCCTTTGGAGAAAGGTCTATTCAAATCCTTGACCCATTTTTTAATTGGGTGGTTTGTCTTTTTGTCATTGAGTTGTAAGAGTTCTTTATATATTCTAGATTTTAAACCCTTATCAGATATATGATTTGCAAATATTTTCTTCCTTTCTGTGAGTTGTGTTTTCACTCTCCTGATAGTGAACTTTGATGCACAAAAAATTTTAATTTTGATGAAGTTCAATATACCTATTTTTTATTTTGTTCCCTGTGGATTTTGTATTGTATTTTAGAAAACATTGCTGTTTCCAAGATCGTACAGATTTGCCCCTATATTTTCTTCTGAGAAATTTATAGTTTTAGCTCTTAAATTTAGGTCTTTTATGCATTTTGAGATAATTTTTATATGTGGTGTAAGAAAACAGTCCAACTTCACTCTTTTGCATGTGGATTTCCAGTTGTCCCAGCACCATTTGTTGAAAGACTGTCCTTTCCTCACGGAATGGTCTTGGCACTCTTGTTGAAAATCAAATGACCATAGATGTGAGGGTTTATTTCTGGGCTTTCTACTCTATTCCATAAGTCTATGTGTCTGTCTTTAGGCCAATACCACACTGTTTTCATTGCCATAGCATTATAGTAAATTTTGAAATCAGGATGTATGAGTCCTCCAAATTTGTTCTTTTTCAAGATTGTTTTGGCCATTCTGGGTCCCTTGAAACTCCATATGAATTTTAGGATGGGTTTTCTATTTCTGGAAAAAAAAAAACACTATGGCAGTTTTGGTAAGAACTGCAATGAATCTCTAGATCAGTTTGGGGAGTTTTCCCATCTTAACAATACTAAGTCTCCCAATTTATGAACACGGGATGTTCCAGTCCACTAATGTGGCCGTTATGCAAAATACCAGAAAAGGATTGGCTTTTATAAAGGGGGTTTATCTGGTTACAAATTTACAGTCCTAAGGCCATAAAAGTGTCCAAACTAAGTCATCAACAGAGATACCGAAGAACGGCTGATGGCATCTGGAACACCTCTGTCAGCTGGGAAGGCACGTGGCTGGCGTCTGCTGGTCCTGTGCTCCTGGGTTCTGGTTTCAAAATGGTGTTCTCCAAACATCCTTCTCTCCACAACTCCAAGCATCTCTAAGCATCAGCAAGCATATCTTGGGGCATTTTGTCCTCTCTGCTCTCTGTGTGAGCTCTCTTTAAAGGACTCCAGTGATCTCATTAAGACCCACCCTGAATGGGCAGGGTTAACACCTCCATGGAAATAATTCAATTAGAGGTACTACCCTAATTAACAGACTAATCAGTCTGCCTCCACAAGATTGCATTAAAGAATATGGCTTTTTGGGGGACAAAAAGATACATGGGATGTCTTTCCTAGGTCTTTAATTTCTTTCAGCAATGCTTTCTAGTTTTTAGTGTATAAGTCTTTCTCCTTCTTAGTTAAATTTATTTCCAAGTATTTTATTCCTTTTGATGCTATTGTAAATGGAATTGTTTTATTTTTTTCCTGTTTGGATTGTTTATTGCTACAGTATACTAATAAAATTAATTTTTGAGGGTTGATTTTGTATCCCGAAACTTTGCTGAATGTGTTTATTGGCTCTAACAGGCTTTTTATGGATTCTTTAGGGTTTTCTATGTAAAAGGTCATGTCATCTGTAAACAGAGGTAATTTACTTCTTCTTTTCCAATCTTGATACTGTTTATTTATTCTTCTTGCCTAATTTCTCTGGCTAGAACTTCTAGTATTATGTCGAATAGCAGTGGTAAAAGTGGTCATCCTGTCTTTTTCCTGCTCTTAGAGGGAAAGCTTTCAGTCTTTCACTATTGAGTATGATGTTAGCTGTGGGTTTTTCATGTATGTTCTTTATCATGTTGAAAGGGTTCTCTGCTATTCCTTGTTCATTGGGTGTTTTTATCATGAAAGACTGTTGGATTTTGTCAGGTATTTTTTCTGTATCAAATGAGATGATCATGTGTTTTTTTCACCTTCATTCTATTAATGCTGTGTATTATATTGACTGACTTTCATATGTTAAACCACCACCCTTGCATTGCAGAAATAAATCCCACTTGGTAGTAGTGTATAATACTTTTAATATGCTGCTGAATTTGGTTTGCTAGTGTTTGGTTAAGAATTATTTCCATTTACTTTATATTCAGAAAGAATATTGGCCTGCAGTTTTTTTTCTTGTAGTATCTCTGTCTGGCTTTGGTATCTCGGTCTGACTCCATTTTTGGTGTTTGACTGCTGGCAGCTTTCAAGTCCCACCACTCCCTTCTCCTCCTGTCCTACATCTGGACAAACAGAGAAGAAAGCCTGGGTGCTTTCTCCTTTGGCTCTGGCAGGAAGTTGAAGCCATGCAAGCCCTGGCCTGTGTGCAGGAACCCTCACTCCAGCCTCACCCTCATCGCAATAAAACCCCACCTCAGTCTCCTTTCCCAGCTCTCTTGAGCGATTTTCAGACCAGCTCGGGAGCTTATCCTGCACTCCCCAGAAAGCTTCCTGATGTGAGTAATAAACTTTTATATGGTCTCGGTGAGTGTGTTATGTTCGACATCTGAACAAAATCTTAGGCAGGTGTGGGAGTTCATCCCACGTCTACAGGTTTTTTGGTTTTTTTTTTTTTGGGCAACTGAGATTTTGTCTGGGGATGATTTAGCCCAACTGAGGCAGGATAGAATAGGACATCAAGGCTGTGGTCCCTGGTCTTCTATTCAGCTTCGAAATATTTTAATGCAGGGCTGCTAACTTCAGCTACAAATCTCATGGGACAAAATTTCCCCTGAAGCTCCAAAGCCTCCCCAAACCATAAAAGCTTGTAAAATCATGAGCCCAAAGCAAATTCTTAAAGACAGAAAGCATGGGGTCATAAAGGTTGTTAAACATCTGCCCAAAGATAAATTTTAGATACAGGATGGCAGCCTACAAATTCCAATAGCTGTCTCCCCTAGAACAAAGGAGACACCTGCTGTTCAAAGGTCGAGATAAGAAAATCACTGTGAAACTTCCCTGTAAAACAAGCTAAGCCACTGCCACTCTGGTGTGCCTCTCCCTGGAAAACCTTCACGTTATCTCTTAACGTGTATTCTTTTTCTTTAATAAACTTTACTACTTTTTCCTACTGGCCCCTCTTGTCTCTGAATTCTTTCTGTGGCAAGAGTCTCGAACCTGGAACGGGGTTCTGCCTGGCACTGGGGCCAGCAGGGCACTGGTTGTACAACGACTGAGACAGTGCCCTTCGGAGGATTCTAGCTGGTGCCCCATTTCTTGCAGGGTCTGTGGCTCCAGCTGATGGGAACGTAAATTACAGTGTTGTTGTTTTTTTCCTCAGGCCTCCAGTACTTCCCCTTAGGCATGGGCAGATCAATATTCAGGCCATCGCAAGGGAATCACTCAACAGATCTCCTGAGCTCTCTCTTTGTTCTGCGCCCTCCTCTCTGATGTGTCCTGTAAATTCTAGCTGCATTAGCCTCCTGAAATGTTGATTTCTTTCTTCTCCTCTCAAAAGGACTACTCACCGGGCTCTGTTTTCCTCAACCCCCCTGCCTTGTGGCGTGGAAATTGCCTCTAGGCAGTAGGTTAGTGTGATCGTAGGGCTCAGCTCACTTGTTTCCCTTTCCTCAGTGATCACAGTCCTGCACTCCCTATTGTCTTATGTCTAAAAACCATTGTATTATACATTTGCAAGAGTTCCAATTTATTCAGAAAGGTAAATTTTGGACCTGTTATGCCATCATGGTTGGAAACAAATTCTGTTCTGACATTCCTCACAACCGATAATCCATTTTTGTAAATGTTCAAAGTATGCCTGACAAATAGATGAATTTTTCCGATTTTTGGATGCATAACTCTGTCCATGTCCATTGAGTCAAGCTCATTACTTGTGTTATTAAAATCTTTTATATCCTTGATGTTTTTTCTTCACCTATCTGTTACCATGACAATTGTGTTTAAATCTTCCACTGTGATGGTGTATGCCTTAGTTTCCCAGGGCTGCTGTAACAAAGTACCACACTCTGGGAGGCTTAAAACAACAAAACTTTATTGTCTGGCAGTGCTGGAGTCTAGAAGTCTGAAATCAAGATGTTGCCAAGGCCAGGCTTTCTTTTGAAATTCCATGCCCCTCTCCTGGCTTTTGGCAATGGCTTTCTCTGCCTGCATCATCACATGGCATTCTTCTGTGTCCAAATTTCCTTTTCTTAGAAGTATGCCAGTCGCATTGGATCCATGGCCCACCCTACTCCCATATAACCTCATTTTAACTTGTCTAATTCCATCTTTAACAACGCTATATCCAAATAAGGTCACATTCTGAGGTACTGGGGAGAAAGACTTCAAAATATCTTTTTAGGAGACACAATTCAATCTATGTAAGTGTACTTATCAGTTTCTCCATATAGTTCTATCAATTTTTAATTCAAATTAAAATACTATTGGGTGCATACATGTTTAAAATGTCCTTGATGACATTTGAAGATTTGATGATAAATCTTCTTGATGAGGTTAAAGTTTTATCTTTATGGGATAAGATTCTCCATTCCTATTTTGTTGGATATTAATATAGGTATACTAGCTTTTTTGTTAAGATTTGCCTAATAAGTCTTTTTCAGTACTTTTACTCTCAATTTTTTTTCATGTCTTTATGTTTTAGGTGTGTCTCTTGTAAACAGTATTATATCTGGATTTTTAAAAAATCCAATCTGTCAATCTTTGTCTTTTAATTTATGAATTTATCCTATTTACATAGACTGTAATTATTTATACAGTTGGAACTGTTTCTGCTGTCTTGATTAGTATTTTCACTGTTATACTTTTTATAAAAAGTGATATCTTTTTTTTCTTGCTTATAAAAAGTGATATCTTAATCTCCCCCTTAATGATAGAAAAATATAGCTCATTCTTACAATGCTTGGTCTCCATCCTCTCATCTCCCATCACGTTGATTGACTAGTCCATTTTCTAGACTTTCAATTCTCAGTTTTAGTGTATATATTTCCTCCTTTTCTTTACCTTATACATTTTTAAAAAAGAAAACAGCAAATTTTGCCAGGTCACCTATACTCGTTTAGCTTTTGGAATATCTCCTGGATTTTTCTCCCCTTACACTTAGGTACTTCATCTAAAAAAAGTGGCTCTTAGTATGGCAAAATTTCTGAGGCTGTGTATGCCCAAAATTGTTTTTCATGCTTTCATATTTAAATGCTAGTTTGACTGGATACAAAATTCTAGATTCTAATTTCCTTTTCTTCAATACTTTGAAAATACTACTCCATTGTATTCTTACATTCAGGGTTATTGTTGAAAATTTGATGTCAATCTTAATCTTTTTTATTTTTGTATCTGATTTATTATTTCTCTATACAAACTTCAAAATGTCTCTCTTTGTATTTGATATTTTTAAATTTCCCTGTAACCTATCTAGGCTTTGGGTTTTGTCTCTTCTCTTTGGTATCCTGTGGGACATTTCAATATAGAGAGCTACCATTTTAATTTAGAGAACTTTAGCCCCATTATTTTCTTCAAATATTTCCTTTTCTCTGCTTTTGTTTCATGATTTTTCTGGAATTCCTATCATGCAGATATTGGAACTTCTATTTCTGTCCTCTGTGTCTCTTTTCTATTTTCTCTCTCTCTCTGTTTCCCTTCTTTTGAGAGAATTCCTCAATCCGATCTTCCCAATTTACTAATTCGTTCTCAATTATAAAATTCTGCTATTAGATCACCTATTGTGTTTGTTTCAAATATTATGGTAATTTTTTTAATCTTCATTTTATTGAGATATATTCACATACCACGCAGTCATACAAAACAAATCGTACATTCGATTGTTCACAGTACCATTACATAGTTGTACATTCATCACCTAAATCAATCCCTGACACCGTCATTAGCATACACACAAAAATAACAAGAATAATAATTAAAGTGAAAAAGAGCAATTGAAGTAAAAAAGAACACTGGGTACCTTTGTCTGTTTGTTTCCTTCCCCTATTTTTCTGCTCACCCATCCATAAACTAGATGAAGTGGAGTGTGGTCCTTATGGCTTTCCCAATCCCATTGTCACCCCTCATAGCTACATTTTTATACAACTGTCTTCGAGATTCATGGGTTCTGGGTTGTAGTTTGATAGTTTCAGGGATCCACCACCAGCTACCCCAATTCTTTAGAACCTAAAAAGGGTTGTCTAAATTGTGCGTAAGAGTGCCCACCAGAGTGACCTCTCGGCTCCTTTTGGAATCTCTCTGCCACTGAAGCTTATTTCATTTCCTTTCACATCCCCCTTTTGGTCAAGAAGATGTTCATCCCACGATGCCGGGTCTACATTCCTCCCCAGGAGTTATTATGGTAATTTTAATGCATGGTTCCATATTTCTTTGATACTCTTTCCAGCCCATGATGGGGTCTATGCCATCCCCTCTGCTTCTCACAATTTAGGCTTTGTAAACGCTTGACCCTGTAGAATATGACAGAAGAGATGCTGTGCCAGTTCCCAGGACTGAAGAAACTGCCAACTTTTACCCCCTGCTCCTTGGGACACTTACCCATGGAATCCAGCCACTATGCCTGAAGGATCCAAACAGCCCTTGGAGAGGTCCACATGTAAAGGACCCATTGTCCCTGGCCCCCTGCCTCACCTGAGCACCTTACCTGAAGCCAGTAAGAACTTGGTAATCATGTGAATGAGTCATCTTGGAAGTGGATCTTCCAGCCCCAACTGACATCTTGTGGAGCTTTACTCAACTTGCAGATTCGTGGGCAAAATTAATGCTCTTGTTGATTGTTGTTTTGAGTCATTATGTTTTGGAGTGATTTGCATGCAGCAACAGATCACTAGAACAATGATACTTTTCATACCTTATAGGTCTGCTTGTTCTTTTTTACATTTTCTTTTTCTTGTTTCATATTACTAATGTCCTCCCTTATCTTTTACACTATGTTTATGAGGCTAATTTTGAATTCTTGATCCATGTGTTGTAATAATTCTCCTGATGGAATCTGTAATCTAGTATGTTTTCTTTGGAAACATCTATGCTCCTTAAATGTCTTTTTATTTTTGCCTGTCAGCTTATTTCCCCTGACATTACAAGCTCCTTGGTCAGTCAGTGGTATGGGGGAAGTTGTATCCTAGCCACAGAGTCCCACAGAGTCCCACAGAGTCCCATCTAAGGTTGCTGGCTGGGTTTTAGTTACCCTGTCACCCCCTTCAGGACCTGGCCCCACTCTGAGAAGAGAGGCCTTGTTTGGGGGTGAGAGTAGGGGCAATGGGGAAACTTTGCAGAGCAGTCAGGAAGGACCAAGGGAGCACCTGCTCACACATACTGGGGCCAAGCACTGAGGATACCGAGGCAAGAAGACCGACAGGGTCCTACCTGTGGGGAATCCAATCTACATAAACATTAGTGAAAGATTCCCACCAACGTGTTTCGCATTTTCCCCTGGATGCTGGGGGCTTCCTTTTCACAAGACGTAGCTCCACAGAGAGCAGGGGGAAGGGCGGGGAGAGCAGTTGGAAGGCTGCTCCTGTGGGCCTACTGCCTACTACTGATAGTGGCGTGAGCGGCAGGAGGTTAGGTCGACAGGCCCCGCCCGCGATGCTTGGGCGGGGGTGCTCAGAAGCGTGGTCTGCTGGGGGTCCCCCTGCAGGGCCCAGCGACTCTAACTGCCCAGAGCTGGAGGCTGGGAGGAGGCGGCAGTCATGGGGCGTAGCGCCTGAGGTCGGTCATCAGATACCATTTTGTTGTTCTAAAGCCGTCTGGGTCCTTAAAAGGAGTGAACTGGGGATAGAGAGGTTAAGATGGGCTCTGGGGTTTTCTGATCGAGGACCGCCCAGAAAGGTAAAGACGCTAAAATAAAGCCAACTGGATCAAGTTATCTGAAGGAATGGAGTAGAAAGTGAAAGAAAAAAGTTGGGAGTAAATAAGTAAACGACTTGGGTAAAGGAACCCAGGAGGCGAGACAGCAAGAGAAAAGTTAAAATGCAGGAACTTGGCTAAAGCGCCAAAGGGGCAATCGGTCTGGGGGGCGGGGAGGGGTCCCTCCTAACGAGGAGGCAGTAGCCTCTGGGGAAGGAGGTCTTTGGGGACCCACAGCCTCAACCCCGGCCTCGCAGTGGATCTTCCTTCTGCGCTTGGGCTTCCCACACCGCGCTTAGTTTGACAGAGCACGCTGTGGGCGCCCGGCAATCCCCAGCCGCCTCCAAAATGGAGAAGCTGCCGTGAGCGGGCGCGGGCAGGGACGGGACCTTCCTGCAGGCGCGGGAATTCGGTTTCCAGGAACGCGGAGACGTCAGACACTAGATGATGGAGATGGGAAGGGGATACCAAGGAATGGCGGGAGGCCCTGGGCAGGGCTGGGGTAGCCTCTGCGGTCCCGGGCGGGTCCTACCTCCCCTTTCCTCCGAGTAACAGAAATGCCGCCGACCGCTCATTACGCACAGGGCGCAGAGCCAGCGCACCGCGCGCGCCAGCGCACCGAGCCCCAAGACAGCCCAAGGGGTGGAAGCCCAGAGAGGGCAACGCCTCACCCAAGGGTCACACTGGAGCCTGGCGCTCCCCCAGGAGCCTGGCGCTAACAGATGCGCTCCCGCTCGGGGGGCTCCACTCTGTCCGGGCGCCCCCTCGGGGAGGAGCCGGCTCGAGCCCCTCCTGTTCTCCGCCCCCGAGGGGCGGCCCGGGGGGCGGGCGGAGGAAGTGAGCGCAGCGGGGTGGAATGCGGGCGGGCGGAGCGCGCCGGCCCGTAGCAGCAGGGACAGCCGGGCGGGCGGCCGGGGACAGCAGGCGCGGCTGGGCCGAGCGCGCGCGATGCCTCACTTCACCGTGGTACCCGTGGACGGGCCGCAGCGCGGCGACTACGACAACCTTGAGGGTCTCAGTTGTGTGGACTACGGAGAGCGCTCTGAGCGGGACGACTCGGACGGTGAGGGCGCGCCCGGAGGGCACCATGGCGGGGCAAGAGGGTGGACCACGCGGGGCCCACGCTCAAACCTACACCCGGACCTTGCGCGCTCACGTCGGTGCCGGCCCAACTTTTCTTCCTCTGCGTCCCCGCCATCCCTCTTCCCCCGCTCCGCGCGGGCAGACGCGACTTTCCTCGGTCCCCGGTGCCCACGACTGGGCCGCCCTTCCCATCCCCAACTCCTCCCTCGCGGGCCGCGGGCGGGGGCTGCAGACGTGGCCGCCGAAGAACGGCAGGCCAGCAGTGCCGCCCGGCGGATAGCGCCGAGCCTCCATCTCCGGCCCTTCCAGTCTGGGAGCACAACCGAGGCCGGGACCCCAGCCTCTTCATCTTCTGTGAACCCTTCCCATCCACTTCTCTCATTGCTTCCCCCATTCGAGATTCAACGTCTCTGTCTCTGAGACTACCTCCTCTCTCCGCTCCTGTCCTCCAACCTTGGGCCTCCTCGCGCTTTGGCCGCAGAGAAGGGTGTGTCTGTCTGAGGGGTCTATGGGTAATTTCCTGAGTGCGATCGTGTGGGTCCCTGCGTGGATCTACAGGTACAGTGGGCTCTGGGGAGCACTCAAACGGAGCCAGGCTTGTCTAGCGTTTTAGATTAATTAACTCGTGTTATCCTCCCAACTACCCCTGAGAAGGGATAGGTACAGTTACACGCATTTAGGGAGGAGTAAACAGACATGTAATCCGCCCCTGAAGGGGGTGGGAAGGGAGGGGAAGGGAGGGGAGGGAGATACAGACCCATGGTGTGAGACTCCAGCACCTTACCTTAGGCTGGGCCTGGAGATAAGGCCCTTCTTCCTCCCCTCAGGTGCCTCCCTCTGCTCATTACCCCTTTCCCCATCTCCTACCCCAGAAAGCCCCCAGGAAACTGTCTTTCCAGGGCCCACTCTTGGAAGGTGAACACTGGTGAGAATACGGGTCTATGTGTAGCAGTACAGGCATGTGTAATTGTGCTTGTGCAAGTGTATAGCTATGCTGTCAAGGCTGGAGGAGGGGTCAGGCCAGGGCATTCTCATGGCCACTGTTATCTGTGTGGGTTGTTAGTGATTAGGATGGCGATACGACTAATGATAACAAAAGCCTGTGACATCTCTGACCATGATGGACACCTGCAGGAAATCTGTATTAGTGACATGTGTCGAGTGATGTGATCTTGACTTCACTCTGATCTGTGATGGTGACATGTTTAGGACACATGATGAAGTGATCCATGCCAGATATGGGTGACGGCCAAGTATGTGTGGCCTGACTGCCTTGGAGGATGGTGCTGGGGCAGTCAGGGAGGTGGCATAGGACAGTGATAGGGGCTGCTGGACATGGTAGAGGCTATGGGCTTGACAAATGTATGTACCCCCACCCCCACCCCTCATGCCCTTGCCTGCCCCTGGCCTTGTCCATGTGGTCAGAGCAGAAGCTGGCCTCTTGACTACTCCATCAGCCCTGGGAAGACCCCTCTCCCCCAGAGGTTGGGCTGGGCTACCTCCCTAGGGTCAGTCTGGACCAGTGGGCAGGCGGAGCTGAGCTCTGCCTCCAGCCCGGCCCCGCCTTGTCCCCCTCACAGGGTGACTGGAAGGACCTGGAGCCACATTGGCTGAGTCCCGCCAGATCCCTCTAGGCTGGGCCAGCTTCTCCCACTACCCCTCCCTTCCTCCTCTTACTAATTTTTAGCCCGACCTTGCCCATGGGGATGGGAGATACCCTACGCCACGGTGAGTGATTCTGAACCATCTTGGTGGGGACTGCAAAGGGTTGGGAGGGCACAAAGGCCCATCTCCTGGGGGCTTTCAGCCTGGTACCTGAATCTCTCAAGGCCCACAGCTCTGCCTCAAGGGCCCTACTCATCCAGCTCCACCCTAGCCTGAGGGGAGGGTCCAGCAGATTCTGGAGGGGCACCCCAGGCAGGTGTGTGTGTGCACAGGGATCAGGAGAGTCACCTGGATCCCCTCCTGCAGCCGGTGCATTCACAGTTGTTGATGGGAGCACGCATATATGTGTATCTCACCAGCAGCCCCCAGGCCCAAGCCATGATCCAGTTTACTGGGGGCCGCAGGTGGTATCTGAGCAGCTTTGGCCTGGCAGGCGTGCCCAGACCTGCCCTGGAATTTTTGGAATAGCTCAGGCCTGAAGGAGAACTCAAAGCTGAGTGCAGTGCAGACATCCAGCCACTGCTCTGGAACCCCCCACCTCCACCCCTCGACTTTCCCACAATCACAACAGAGCTGTCCCCAAAGGAGGCTTTGGGGAACTCCAGGGAGTACCAGCTAGATGTCTGGCACAAGCTTCTCCCTTTGCTGATGCATATGGGCAGCTGGAAGAGTGGGTGTTGCTATTTCTATTTCAGAGAAGAGGACACTGAGGCAGCACAGAGAGGGTAAGCAGGTTGCAGGGTCACATGGGAAGGGCCAGGAATCCAAGCCAGGCTGTCATCCTTTCAAGCAGCCAGAGGCCTGGAAATATGTACTCTGGCCAAATCACATACCTCAGACACTCCTCTCTATATGAAAGGCTGGTGCTGCACCCTGGTGTGCACCCTGGGATAGCTGCTCCAGAGAGGGCTGGACCAGGGCCCAGAGTAGGGGCAGGAAACCTGGAGGCCAGCCCCACCTGGCTCTGGTGGACCCTGGGACTCAGGTCTGACCCTCTTCACTGGGTGACTTTGCCTCCAAACCTCTGAGTCTCAGTTTCCTTGACATTAAAAGGGGTTAAATGATATTTACCTGGAGTGTTGCTGTGAGGACTAGAGGCAGCTCTTGGAAGGGCTCTGAGCTGCCTTGGAGGGAAGGCTGAAAGGGGAAAGGATTGGCTGGGTCTTGGAAGACCATCTGCAGGCATTCTTCTTGGCTATGTGCTCATTTCTGCATGGTGCACTCCCCTCAAGAGATACAATCATAAGGCAGACTGCAATGCGTGAGTTTAGAATAACTTATAATTTCCAACCTAGTTCCACAAAAGAATCAGAAAAGGTGTGCAAGAAAATACCTCCCCAAAGGGCTATTACTGTCAGAAAGATCAGAAACCATGCACAGGAAGTGGGCAAGTTCTCTGAGAAGAGACAGGTGGTGACTGAATCTAAGGAATACATTTAGCTTGGAGATTCCTGGCAGCCAAAGCAGAAAGGGAAGTAAGATGAGCTCTGTAACTGCCATTTTATGACAAAGTAAAGCATCTGACTTCTTCAGGAGAGACACCTTTTTATCACAAAAATCCAAGAGTAATTTTCAGAAGCTTCTTCCTGAAGGGCCATCAGCATAATGGGCAGTATTGCTGGGTTTTCAGATTTTTCTTATGGTTTCTTATCCTCGCCTTTAACAAGGATCAAGGGCACAGTAAATATTGTAGGGTACCTAAGGAGCTGTGTGACCCCAAGAAGCTTGACCTCCAGCTGACTTTATCCACTGTACCACTGACTCTGACCTACATTCTGTCAGCAAAAGTGGGACTGAGCTGCTTGGCTCACTCAGCTAGTCCAGGATGTTGGATGAGACAGCTATACCACTTTCACATGCTGTGGTAAGGAAGAGCTGACTTGGCCTTGAAAATTGTCATGAACATGCTTTCCCTGTCAGTTGCCTCCGGTGATAAAGAATCCACAATGCAGCACCTGCTGAGTGGTTGTGGCTCAGGGAGGGCAACTGAAGCCTCATAACTATAGCAAGAGGATGGATGTATCAGGTGGAGGGGGATACATCAGTCAGTCTTCTCAGCAGCAAACAACAGAAATGAATTGTGATCTATTTAAACAGAGAGGGTTGGCTTGGCCCAATCACACCACCGTTCGGGCTGGTGATGACACTTCTGTCACCACCTCCGTCACCAGACATCGTGCAAGCACTGCTGCCCTCAAAACTGCATACTGCTGCCACAATTGCTGCCTTCAGCCAACACCAAGGTGGCTTCTTTGAACCAAGATGTCTGCTTCCCGTTTGCTGGGAGGCCTTAAGCCAGTGCTGTAGCTGCCAGGCTGTCTGCGGAAAAATATTACTTTGCGTCTAGAAAAGGAGTACTTGGCATCTTCTGCCCGCTTGATGGAAAGCTCCACCAAGACTCTGAGAGTCACAAAGGACAAAATTCGGAGAGCAGGGAACAGTGTGAGTCCTGGGCAGCCAAAAAAAAAAAAAAAGCTGTGAAGGTTCGTTCGTTGGAGCCAAGGCACTGTCTCTCCAGCCTGAGGTCAGGGGCTGGCTGGAATCGGCCACACACCTGGTTTGGCAAGCGGCCTGGGTCCGGGGACAGGGAGGCCAATGAGCGGGCCTCTGCCGGCAGCCCCCGATTCTGCTCCCTTTCCGAGTCCCTGCGCAGTCCAGCACCCACCCCACGGCCTTGGTCGATCCACCTTGGAGGGTTCCTGGGGCCTACTTCCGCCCTCCTGGTTGCCCCGCCTCCCAGCATGCCTCGGGCTGCCCTCGAGGCTGCCGCAAGGGCGCCCCCGCGCGGGCATCGTGGGACAGCCAGCGGGCGACCTGCCGGCTATGGCGGCGGAAGGCACCCTGTGCAGCTTCATCTATCTAGAGGGCAGCATCTGGGCAGACGCTGAGGACACTGAGCCCTTGGTGCCTGGGACTCTGGGTATTCCAGACAGGTTGGGGGAGGCCTGGGGGCGGGCCAGAACCTGGCCACGCCCCTCCCAGCAGGCTCCACCCCTTGGTGGGGACGCGTGCGATGCGCAGATGCATCTGGGTCCTTCACTCTGGTTTCCTTATGGAAGGAACGATGCCTACTGAGTTTAGATCACTGGCCACTCCAACGTTCTCTGTCACCCTTAGATTGGGTGGATAGAGTGATGGGGAAACCCAGGCCAGCCTGGTCAACTGTGGGCGTCCAAAGTGCTCTACAAAGATGAGGTTTTGGGGGCTGGTCTGCTGGGCAGGGCTGCAGCTGGGGGCTGGGGAAGCAGCCCCCGGACTGGGATTCTGTCTCTCTCTCTCCACAGGACATGGCAGCCACAAAGAGAGCAGCCCCTTCCTTTGCCCCTTGGAGGCTTCCAGAGGAAGTGACTACTATGACAGGAACCTGGCACTGTTTGAGGTAGCTGAGGAGCCAATCTGGGTAGCAGGTGGGGCAGGCTGGTGGGTGGGCAGGGGCCTGTGGGGACCCAAGCCTTAGCTGAGCAGGCAGGTGAAAGGTGGGAGGTCCTGCCTCTGCGTCCCGGCTCCTCCTCCAGGCTCCCCTTACCTGCCTCGCTCCCTGACTGCGGTTCCCTTGGCCCTTTGAACCAAAACTGCTTTCTCAGAGGCCACTCACAACCCCGCCCCCATTGTCACATCCAGGGGTGACACCTTTGACTTCCCTGCAGCCCTCAGCAAGGTGACCATCCCCTCAGATTTCCCACCTCAGGATTTCCTCTCTTCCCATGGCTCCTAAGACTTCTCCCAGTCCATTCTTTCTCCTATGGGCTCATCCTTGTCCTTCCTGGTTGGCTCTTCCAACCCTGTCCGCCTCTTGTTCACTCAAGTTTGGTCCTCCTAACTGGAACCAACAGTCTCTTTTCTACATCCACAGCCTCAGTAGACATCTCTTTGGAAAGACTCCCAAATTTGTGCCTCCGAATTTGAATTTTATCCCTTTCAGACTTAAGCTCAGAAGTGAAGTCTGGACTTAAGACATGGTTTAAGCCCTGAACTCTGACCTGCACATCCAGCCACCCCATGGATGTCCTGTAGCCTCCAATCACCACATGCCTCAAAGGGCTGGCATGTGTGCTTCTCACTCTAAACCTGCTTCTCCCTTGTGTGCAGGGCCTGAAGGGAGCTGAAGGGAAAGGCTAAATATGGGCAGGAGGCAGGTAGAGACACAACACTGGGGACGCCAAGAGAGAGCAGGGAAAGCCTAGACCCAGGGTTTGGGGGTGGGGGTGGGGTGGTTGGCAGAGCCTGAGCCCTGTGGAGGCCTCCTGATCTGGGCAAGCACCAAGGTTCTGCAGTGAAGGCTCTGACCTGACCCCACCTGAGGATGGGCAGGATCTCACCTGAGAATTGATTGGGGTGGGTTACTCTGAGGGCCTCGGGCCTGGAGGAAAGACCATTCAGGAAGATCAGTACGTGGGCAAACAGGAGAGCCTTCACTTGTCCAGACGATCCCCTTGTGACTTCCTCAGTTCCTTGGGGTGACTGGGGAGGGCTTTCTAGGGGGTTTGCAGGCAGTGGCAAGCCCAAGAGGCCCACATGTAGCTGGGAGGCAGCCAGGCAGAGCAGGCGGGAGGAAGTGTGCCATCCGCCTGCCTGCCAGCCATGCCCTTCCCTGCCCACTCTCCCCTGAGGCGGGTGGTTTTCACAAATGGGCTGGCAGTGATGGCAGCCAAGGTGAGGCAAAGGAAAGCAGCCACTGGGCTGGGTCTTTGAGTGCTGTGGACTGGGGAGTGACACCCACTCCTGCCCAGTTGACTGGCTTGGGCTTCTCCAGGCAAGAGCTGGGATCAGGCCCAGGCCTGCCTCAGGGCTTGGCCGGGGTCCAGGTGGCAGGCTGCTGGCAAAACACAGGTAGCCTGGCGCTGGGCTGGTGCGCTGCCAGCTTGCCCCGTGCCTCTGTTTACAGGAAGAGCTGGACATCCGCCCCAAAGTGTCATCTCTCCTGGGCAAGCTTGTCAGCTACACCAACCTCACACAAGGTGCCAAGGAGCATGAGGAGGCTGAAAGCGGGGAGGGCACCCACCGGAGAACGGCCAAGGTGAGCTGGTTAGGGGCAGCAGAGGGGCCACACCTGGGGAGATACAATACCATAGACAAAACACCACATGGTCGTGGGTGCCTCGAGGGAGGTGAGTGCCAGGGGTGATGCATCTGGAGGAGGGGTGCTGAATGCCTTGCGCTCCTGGAGGCTTCAAAAGGTGGGTTAAGAAAGAGCTCCTCGGGGGGCAGGGGGCCAGGGAGGCCCTCAGAAATGACAGTGAGAACCTTCCCTGGGTACCAGGCACCAGGCTTAGCCTTGGGGCTGGGTTCTCTCGTCACCCTCACAACAAAGCTTTGTGGTACTATCATCACCCCCGTCTTACAGATGAGGAAACTGAGTGCAAGGGGCGTTAAGTCACTTGGCTAAGGTGGACAGGCTGATGTGTTACACTGGGAGACAGATTTGTGATTTACTGTGAGGTGTGTAACTGTAGAATGCCACATCACTGGCATTGTGTTAGGATAGATAAGGGTGTTGCCTGGTTGTCCCTTGGGAGCTGTGTGACCTAGAACAAGTGAACCCCTCCTCCTGGCCTCGCTGGGTTAGTCGAAGGCTCCACTGGCTGATTCCTCTAATGGCTCCTGGATTTCTTACATGCCAGGGTGGGGGGTTGTGTATGTGCGTGACAGGAGCTTGATGTGGCCTCTCAGGGCCTCCTCTGTTCAGCCCTCCTCTGTCTTCAGGTTGACTTTGCACCTCTTTGCTCAGCTCCTCTGTGGGACAGAGCTGAGTTTTACTGAGGGCTGGGGGTCTTTCTACATTTTTGGTTTGTAGGCAAGGGGCCCTCCCTCTCCACCTACGGACTTCCTGAGATTTGGGAAGCAGCTGTGTGTTTTGGGGAGCCTGGGTCTGGCACTGGCAGTGGGGCTCTTGTTGGAGATTAGCACGGGCAGAAGGAGCTCTTGGTTGGGATAAGCTGGCTCCCCAGCCCCAGACCTGCTCGTGAGGTTTGGGCTTTCCACACCTCACCCTTCCACGAGGCAAACCAACCCCCAGTCCAGACAGGGCAGCTGATGATGGGTGCTGAGGTCTCACAGGCCCAGTCCCCACCCCGTCTGGCTGGTTGTGGGTTGTTGGCATGTTCTGGACTGCAGGTACTGGAAAGTCCTGTCTGTCCCTGAGGAGGGTTATCTCTTCCCTCCTGCTGCCACAAGACCCCTGGATACTGCTTTTCCTTTTAGCTTTTGAGAGTGTTGCCCACAGTAGTGGTAGGACCCTTGGGTAAGGGCTTCCTCCCTGACCCTCCAGGCCAGGTCCAGGGAGCTGGTGACTAAGAGAGGCTGGTGCAGATCTCCACAGGGGTGCCAGAAGGAGGTCTGGGTTAGGAGAAGAGCCAGGGGCCCTGGCCTAGCGGGAACCCGTGGGGATGCTGGGATCCAGCCTCAGCTTAGCTGCCCAGCTCACCTGGGCCTTGGGTATGGCTGTGAGGGAGTGGCTGAGTATCCTAGCTCCAGTGACTTTTCCATGGAGGAAGAAGAAGCCAGGACAAGTCTGCAGGGAGTCAGTAGGAAGCTAAGGAGTAGGGGTGGCTGAGCTGTGGTCCTCCCACAGGGCAGGTCTGAGCAGGGCCCCAGAGAAGGAGGCTTGAAGCAGGAAGGGTGGGCCTCCATCCTGACCATGCCGAGACCCAGCGGCAGCCTCGCTGTCACGGCGGCTCCAGCTCTGACCTTCTGAGGCTGCTGGAGGTTATTTGGGGATGCAGAAGGCATTTCCGGCCCTCCCTTTCCCACACTGCCCTTTTCCCGGAGTGACTCAGCTGGGGCTGGGAGTGGGGGTGGGAGCCCTGCTGCCACTCTCCAGCAGGTGGTCCAGGGCCTCTGAGAAGGACTTGAGCAGAGTCCTGATGAAGTGGATCTGTCCCCTGCATTGTGCAGGACAGTTTGAAGGACTGTTTGCTCTGGCCCAGGCCCTTCCGGGTTCTCCCGAGGTCCCATAGGCTGCACATGGAATCCTGCCCCAGGCCTGAACCCTTCAGAAACGTTCCTGTGGCCACATAGTTCTTTTGCCTTCCTTCCCCAGCCCAGGCCTTGGGCTCCAGGGCTGTGAGAGGCTTGGCTGGGGCCTCCAGTGGAGGCTGTCAGGACCCCCTACCCTGGGCTGTGCTCACAAGGGCTCAGTTCTTCAAGTAGACACCAGTGCCGTCTCTGCTCTCAGCCTCTGCCCTGGCCTCCTCGCTGGCTCCTGCCCTGCCCTGCCCTGCCCTGCCCTTGGATTCTTCTGCCCTTAGGGAGTTGAGAAATCTTGGCTAGACCTTCCTCACCTGCCCTTCAATCTGAGTTTCTACTCTCTGCAGGATTTTCCCAACAGGGAGTCACAGGGGCCTTCCAAGGCACCCCTTACTGGGTTTAGGAGCACCTTTTGTGTACATGAATGGCCTGCTAGTGATAGAATAGCAAATAAGCCAAGTCTGCCCCGGTGTGGTCACAAGATACATGAGTGAAGTACTCTAGAAAAGTAATTAAGATGCTGAGGGAATGCAAGAGTGGAGTACCAATTCCACTGAAGGCAACCTCGGGAAACTTCCTGGAGGAGGTAACAGTTAAAATGGGTCTTGAAGGATGAATAGGAGTTTGCCAGGCAGTGAGGCAGGGCCAACTATCCTAGGCAGAACCCAGCATGTGCCAAGTTCAAAGGCTCATAGGGACCCATGTGGTCAGACTGGAGCTAACAAGGAAGATGAGTGGCTAAATCTGATGGCCCAAGCCCAGGAGTCTAGACCAACACTGGATTACAGGACTAGGTAGGTTTTCAGCAGGGATGATGAGATCAGACTTAGTTTTCGGAGCTCTGGCAGCAGAGTGGGCTGGAGTGTGGAGAGGTGCACAGGTGGATAGAAGGCACCACCCAGGTGCCCCAGCTGGGAGGGACTAAGGCTGGGGGTCAAGGCAGGCGGATGTCGGGCAGCATGGGTGGCAGACTGGGCAGGACTTGGTGTCCACCTGTACTGAGGTGGGGGAGTTGGAGAGAGGCAGTGAGGAGACAGCTTCTGGGGCTCTGGCTTGAGCGACTTGGGGCCTCTGGGTGAGAAGATGAGAATCTGAGACATCCCTTTCCAGAGGAGAGGAAGGGGAAGGGGAAGGGAAAGGGGTAGTACCTTGAGATGGAAGTGAGTTCAAAAGGTCACACATGGATTGTTGTTGGTTTTGTGTGTGTGTGTGTGTGTGTGTGTGTGTGTGTGTGTGTGTGTGTGTTTTAAGAGAGCTTATAGCTTTAAATTAAAAAAGTTTTAGTTATTAATCAGACTAGACTCCTGGTCTAGACTCCTGGGCTTGGGCCATCAGATCCACCCACTCATCTTCTGTAAGCTCCAGCCCCTGAAATAGAGAAAACATACACATCTCATGAGTTTTTAATTCCTCTTTTGCCTTTTGCAAAGAATTCTTTAATGAAACTGTTTTTTAAAATTGCAATTTCTTAATATACTTGGGATGTCAATTAAAACAGGCATTCCATTCTACCGTTTGGTTTGGGAGCTCCTTTTCAAGAGAGCATTTCTGAAACAAGTAATACTGTCTATCTGGAATGTTTCCCATAATGAACATTGAAATTCTAGGCTGTCATTGGTTAGATTTTGCAAATTTTGTGGGCACAGCTTCTAGCCCCATGATTTTTTTTCATGCATGTCTTTATTACTCATCTACCCATACACAGAATAAAGCGGTGCCAGTAACAAGGTTTTTATAATCACACAGTCACAAGTGAAAGCTGTTTAGTTATATAATCATTATCAAAATCAGATATTTCCTTCTGCCTATTCTAATACACCAGAAACTAAAAAGAACTACTGATACAATGTCAGTAGTCATAATCATCTTATTTTATTTAACATAATGATGTTAAATCCTAAATTCTTAGTTATAACTCCACCCTCTCATTTGATCATTCTCTTAATCTTCAGGGATATCTGGGCAATGACTATTCTAACTTCTTCATGCTGAAAATGGGTGTCGACATTATGGGGTAGAAGAATGAAACTGGTTGATGTTCTTGGAGAAACTGGTACTCCTGGGTTTCAGAACTTACCTGGCATAGGAGCCATCTGGAAGCTTTAAGTTTCTGAAAAAATAAACTTAATAAGTAAAACTTTTATAATGTCTTAGATAGAGACCAGGGTATTCTTTAGGATTTTCAGGAACACTGTTGGTTGGGGCTTGGCATACTATGGCAATTTGCAATATCTGACTGAAGCTTGCATAAGAATGACCTCCTGACTCTATTTGAAATCTCTTAGCCACTGAAACTTTATTTTGTTTCATTTCTCTTTCTCCTTTGGTCAAGAAGGCATTGTCAATCCCATGATGCCAGGGCCAGACTCATCCCTGGGAGTCATATTCCAGGTTGCCAGGCAGATCTATACCCCTGGGAGTCATGTCCCACACAGCGGGGAGACACAAGGAGTTTTGAAAAGAATAGGGTTTCACAGCTTCTCAGGCCTGAACTCTCTTCACAAATGAAAGTCAATATAGACATCCTAGCTGCCGCCCCACCCCAGCACCCTCTCCTCAGTCCCTACCTGGGCTGCCCATCTCCACCCTGTTCTCTGGTAGAAAGCCCTGGGAGTGGGCGGGTGCTGAGTGGTCAGGGTGGCCCTCCATCATGGTGCGTCTGGGTCTGTCTGATGCTCTGTGCACTCCCTCCCCTCGTGCCCACACAGGCGCCCAGCATGGGCACCCTCATGGGGGTGTACCTGCCCTGCCTGCAGAACATCTTCGGCGTCATCCTCTTCCTGCGGCTGACCTGGATGGTGGGCACGGCTGGCGTGCTGCAGGCCCTCCTCATAGTGCTCATCTGCTGCTGCTGTGTGAGTTCCTGGCTGGGCGTGGGGCCGCCACCACCCCCGGAGCCCACCAGCCCAGCCACTCACCAGACCCTCCCTCCCACAGACCCTGCTGACGGCCATCTCCATGAGTGCCATTGCCACCAATGGCGTGGTTCCAGGTGGGTGAGCGCCACTCCAGGCCTGGTGGGGAATCCGGGCCCAGAACCCAACTTGACATCCCCAGGAACCCCCCACCCCCCACCCCCACCTCCCAGTTCTCTCGTGGTGTCCTCTTCCCAGACTCTAGGGCATTGCCACCACTTAGGAGCTTCCTTGCTTGACAAAGTTTGAGATTTCTGTTTTGTTTTGGGGGGGTGGAGGGTTAGTATAAAAGTAATGAAAAAAAAGAATAGGCAATGTATGTTTCCTGTAAAAGGTTTTCAAAGTACAGGAAGTGTAGAGAGGAAAATTGGAAGCACCTGTAATCTCACCATCCTAATTCATTACTATTGGCCTTTTGGTATATGGTCCTACGGTCTTACAGAGTATTGAGAGAGAGATAGTAAACATGGATCTAGCTATCTATATAAAAGGTGTGGGTGTGTTTCCCAAATGTTGGAAACTGTTTTTTAGCAAGATTCTCCATGGCAGGACACAACCTAATTTATGTGGTTATGCCCCTACTTTTGGGTGCCATTTTCTCCCTACTGGAAACATTGCTGTCATGAACACCCTTAAACACCAATGTCTTTTCCCACCCCTTGGCTGTTCCTTTAGGAAAGAGTCCAGGAGGTGGGATTACATCATGAAAGGGTGTGACCTTTTTTAAGTTTCTTGATCCTTGTTCCCAAGTTTTTCATCAGAGAAGTTTTATCAGCAGCAGTTACAGCCAGCAATGTGGGAGCAGCCCCAGGCCCTGTCCCCTCGCCAGCCCTGGGGCCCAGGGTGGACTCTGCCAGTCTCGCCAGGGGATTTAGACTCTGATAGAAGCACAGAGGGTCAGCCGTAGACACTCACTTTGTGACAAGGAGACAGACGAGCAAGGGCATGGCCCTCCAGAGGGCTAAGGAGGGTTGGGATGGCACCCACCAGACAGAGCTAGAGCTGCTCCACAGAGCAGCTTCACTGGGCCGTGCCGGCATTGGAGTCAGGCAGGAATGGGGTGCAACCCAGCCCAGCCCCCTGCTAACCATGCTGCCTTGGGCAAGTCTCCCAGCCCCTCTGCTCTTTTGTAAGTGGGACAAGCAGCCCCTGCCTCTCTGGGTGGTTGGGAGGGCTTGTCATAGGGGAGACCTCCTTGAAGAAGACCCAGCCTTGACCTATGTATGCTTTCTCTGCCGTAGCGGGGGGCTCCTATTTCATGATCTCCCGCTCGCTCGGGCCAGAGTTCGGAGGCGCTGTGGGCCTGTGCTTCTACCTGGGAACAACGTTTGCAGCAGCCATGTACATTCTGGGGGCCATCGAGATCTTGCTGGTGAGTCCTGCCGAGCCCCGGCAGCCCCGGGTGTGTCCAGACAGTCTCGTCCGCAGAACCCAGGCTGTCAGTGCTCCCCTTGTCTCCAGCCAGAGTTATGGAGAGGGAGGCCTTGGGGAGAAAGTGCCTTGCTCAAGCCAGCCTCCCTCCCATTCCCCTGCCAGCTCGGGCCAGTCAGGGAAGAGGCCTGGCTGCCTTCGTCCATCCAGGCCATCTCGGCCATGGTGGTGCTCCGCAAACTGTCGATTTAGCTCAGTGACAGATCTTGGTGGTGACACTGGTGGCCAGCTCTGTCTCCCTAGACTCTGCACCAGGGACCTTCAGACTCCACCTCTCCTCACCCCTGAAACAGAGAGGGAGGGGGGCAGCTACAGGACCCCCACTCTGGGAGCCCCACCTGTGCTCTGGCTCCGTTCCCCACTCCCCACCAAGCTGCCCAGGCCAGGGGGAGAAGAGGCGGGGGGTGGCGGGGAGCACAGGGTGACGGGATCTCTGGGGGATCCAGAGAGAGGGGGACGATGCTTGGAAGGACCTCCAGGTCCTCTGCCCGCAGTGGGGACCTGGCTCCCGGAGTCTGTTTTTGTCGTGTGTGCTTTTGTTTTCTATTTCCCACATTCCTTCTGTAATTATTGTTTAGAATTCTTCTGTAAGGAAAATGTATCTCTTTCTCTCATTTATTTATGTAATCCTATATTTTCAGCAGTATGGACTCATGGATGTTTATTTTATTCTTTGAGTTATAATTTGATACTGTCATTATTTTCTTGCCCAAACTGTTTCACGTTTGGCTATTGGGATCTCTTAAATGTTGGCTCCTGTGCCTGGATCCTCTTCTTCTTTTTGAATAACAGCTTTATTGACGTATAATTTATACCATACAAGTCACCCGTTTAAAGTGTACAGTTCTTGGTTTTTGGTATAGTCATAGATATGTGCAGCCATCATCACATTCAATTTCAGAGCATTTTCATCCCTCCAGAAGAAACTCCGATACTCACCAGCACTCCCCCCACTCTCCAGCTCCTGGCAACCATGGACCTCCTATCTGTCACAACAGATTTGCCTGTTCTGGACATTTCATATAAATGGAATCATGTAATGTGTGGTCTCTTTGTGATTGGCCTCTTTTGGATACTCTTTTGAAAAGGAAACCAAACAACAGATTTCACTTTCCAGATAGGAAGAGTGAACCCTTTTTGCCCGTCTTCTTGTTGTTTCAGACCTACATTGCCCCACAAGCCGCCATTTTTTACCCAACGGGTGCTCATGACACATCGAGTGCCACCCTGAACAACATGCGGATATATGGCACCATTTTTCTGACCTTGATGACACTGGTGGTGTTTGTTGGTGTCAAATATGTGAACAAATTTGCCTCACTCTTCCTGGCCTGTGTGATCATCTCCATCCTCTCTATCTATGCCGGGGGCATCAAGTCTATTTTTTACCCTCCTGAGTTTCCGTAAGTAGCCCAAGAATACATCCATTGCACTGACATCCCTCCCAGCAAGCAGGGCAGCCTTTGACGCCCTGGGGCCCGGGGTCTGCAGGGGTGGGGACAGACTGGGGACAGTCTCCGGCTGAGCAGGTGCTGATGCTTCCATCCCCCACAGGGTATGTATGCTGGGTAACAGGACCCTGTCCCGGGACCAGTTTGACGTCTGTGCCAAGACGACTGTGGTGGACAATGAGACAGTAGCTACCCAGCTCTGGAGGCTCTTCTGCCACAGTCCCAACCTCACCACTGACTCCTGCGACCCCTACTTCCTGCTCAACAATGTGACTGAGATCTCCGGCATCCCCGGTGCAGCTGCTGGTGTGCTCCAGGGTGCGTCCTCTCACCCACCCTCCCGTCCGGTGCCCACGGGCCGAGCAGGAGGCAGAGATGACTGTAGAAGGACAGTGGCGCACAGAGTCGGCCTTGTGTGGCCAACTCGGGGGTGGGGGGTGGGTCTGGCTGCCTTCCCAGCCCAGCAGTGTGCTTTTGGCCCTGTTCCTTGTGGCTGGGTTTCAGGTTGGCAGAGAAGGAGCCTGTTTGGCCCGCGTCCCAGGCCTGCAGCAGCCCCTCTCCCCCAGCCACCAGCCCCCTGCCACTGCCTGGGGATGTTCCCACAGGAGCCATAAAGGGGCCTGTGTCTAGGAGGCAGATGGTGACAGGGCTCTGGCAATAGTGACTCAGCCACCTTTGCCTGTCAGGCTTCTGGCTGGACCGCTCCTCCCCTGCAGGGCCCCTGAGGCTGACCCCACAGCCACTGGGCTAAAGCCACCCCCTGAGCCTCCAGAGCCTCCCTGCATCCATGACCTTTGGCCAGGGAACCTGGTGGGAATGTGGTGGTGATGCTGCTGCCCCTGCAGAAAACCTGTGGAGTGCCTACCTGGAGAAGGGTGAGGTCGTGGAGAAGCGTGGGCTGCCCTCCATGGACGCCCTTGGCCTGAAGGAGAGCCTGCCTCTGTATGTGGTGGCCGACATTGCCACATCCTTCACCGTGCTGGTCGGCATCTTCTTCCCCTCTGTAACAGGTGAGCCCCTCTTGTCCACTCACCCAGCCCTGCCCCTGCTCCCAGGGCACCCCTAAGGGGGTCTCGTCTGTTTTTGGAGGCATCATGGCTGGGTCAAACCGCTCCGGGGACCTTCGTGATGCCCAGAAGTCCATCCCGGTGGGGACCATTCTGGCCATTATTACAACCTCCCTTGTGTGTATCCTTTCCCAGGTTGGGGGCAGGCGGGGGCAGGGCAGGAGGCACACGGGGCGGGGGGGATCAGGAGGGGGAGGAGGGATCAGGAGGCACACGGGGCAGGGCGGGAGGCACATGGGCAGAGCAGCTGGCACGTATACTCGTGCAGACACACCTCACCTCCTCGCAGACAGGCCCACACCTGGGGAGTGTGCACGTGCACAAAGCCCTGGGTGCAGGTTTCCCAGCTGTGTCTGCTGGCCATCACTCTGGTGAGGGGATGTGGGTCCTCCGTAAGGAAGGGCAGTGGAGGCCTCACCTTTCCTTGACGCAGCCTCAGACTTCAGCAGCGTGGTTCTGTTTGGCGCCTGCATCGAGGGTGTGGTACTCCGGGACAAGTGAGTGAGCTGGGCCCCACCCTGGAGCAACAGGCTCATCTTTTGCTCGCCCTGCCACCAGCTGCCCTCACACACATGGGTCCATGCACGTGTCCTCAGCTGCTGGTTGTCGGGGGCAGTCTGTCTTGCCAGATGGGTCAAGCTCCACCAGGACTTTTGCTCCTGAGTGGTTGTTGGCATCGGGCGCAGGGCTGGGCCCAGGAGGAAGGTTGGGGCCAGCCAACTGGTCTCTGGTCGGGGGTCAGAGCTCTGCTCCTTTAGTCACCGTCCCTGACCCTTCACATCCCTCGCTTTGGACGGCCTGACCTGCAGCAGGGCCAGGGGACACCCCTGGCACGAGCACAGCCTGAGCCTGGCCCCTGCAGGTACGGCGATGGCGTCAGTGGGAACCTGGTGGTGGGCATACTGGCCTGGCCGTCGCCCTGGGTCATCGTCATCGGCTCCTTCTTCTCAACCTGCGGCGCCGGCCTGCAGAGCCTCACAGGGGCGCCACGCCTGCTGCAGGCCATTGCCAAGGACAACATCATCCCCTTCCTCCGGGTGAGCCCTTCTGCACCCCCTCCCATGTCCTGGGTACTCTTGGCCCCTCACTCCAACTGGGGAGAGGTTGGGTGTTACAGAAGGGGCACATGTGGCCCCAGGGCAGGCAGCCATTGTGTGGAGGAGGAGGACTGGAGAGGCGGAGGCCTGGCTTGGGCCCCACAGGAGGTACCTGTGGTGATGGAAACTAGGCTGTGGCTCGAGGCTCTAGGTGTGGAATGGGGGTGATGGGAGCAGCCTCACCCCTTGCTGAGCCTGCTGCCCTGTGCGTGCAGGTGTTTGGCTATGGGAAGGCCAACGGTGAACCAACGTGGGCCCTCCTGCTGACAGCACTCATGGCAGAACTTGGCATCCTCATCGCCTCCCTCGACATGGTGGCCCCCATTCTATCCATGTGAGCTGGGGGCAGCGCAGCGGGTGGGCGTGGGTGGCTCCACCTGCTGTGGCTGCCCTCCCTCAGAGAGAGGCCTTGGGAAAGGCTCCCTGAGCCCTCAGCACCCCTCAGGTGGGGGCCCAGCACCTCCCTGTGACCCTGTCTGGTGTTGTGGGCACAGCTGCGAGATGGGCCAGTGTGGGGAGATGTTTGCCTGCGGGGACTCGGCCTACCCTTACATTCTGGAGTGAGCCAGGCACGCACTTACGTTGAAGGTGTGCAGAGACCGCCGGGTCCCGCACCCCTCCTAACAGGGTCTGCTGGCCGGACAGGCCTGGGCACCTATGGGAGATTGCCCAGAGCAGGCGGCCACAGACCTTCAGCCCTGGACAGAGCAGGTGGAGGATGTTCCAGCACTCTGTCCCTGGTGCCCTGATGAAGGCCCGCAGCCATCCGTTTTCTTTGAATGTTCTAGAATGAGCTGGGCATTTGAGCCGTCCGTACCCTGCAGGAGGTGGTCAGCATGTGCTGATTTCCAGGGGTCCCTGAGGCAGAACTTGTTTGGTTGCTGCTTTGTTCCCTCTGCCCATGTTGGGGCCCACTGCCCCCTCTCCTCACACATGTGGCTCCACTATGGATCCTCCCTCTTGCTTGTTCAGTTGTTGGGGGCCCACCCTTCACTGCCCCACTTAGCCTGCAAACCCCACAGGCCTCCCGGCCACTGCCAGGCCTATAGGAGACCGCCCTCCCTTGTCCCCCTATGCACAGCTTCGCCCACTCCTGCCCAGCTCCTTCCACACAAGGGTGTACCCCTCAAACTCTTCTTGCTGGTTGTCTTGGGTGCTGACCCCTCAGCCCAAGCCAGAGGATTCATCTCAACCTTTGTCGTGTGGCTCTTCCTGGCAGTGCCTGATGGGACTGCCCACTCCCCCCTCACTGAGAGCCCCTGCCCCCTGGGTTCTCTTCTCCCTACCTTCTCCTCCCCAAGTTCGCTACAGCGTCTCACCCAATTGGTCATTGTGTCACCAGACACCGAGCACATCTCACCTGTCCTCTGCACCATCCTTTCCCACCCCTCCACACTTGCCCGCACCCTGCTTGCAGCCCCTTCCCCACCTCCAAGAAGCCTCTAAGACCCATCCTCTAAGTCCAGACTCCCGGGAAACCTCTGCAGCAGTCCCATCTGGGCTCCCTTGGCTGAGGGAGTGGGTGCTGCAAAGCTGAGAAGGCCTGGCTGAGGCCTTGCGGGGCAGGGCCGGGACATGGCCCAATTTCTGGTCAAGGCCCAGCCAGGGCAGGGGCAGGGCCATCGGGTACCCAGCTGCCAAGGAGGCTGCCCTGCACCACCCACCTCCCTGTGCTTCAGGTTCTTTCTGATGTGTTACCTGTTTGTGAACCTGGCCTGTGCTGTGCAGACGCTCCTGAGGACCCCCAACTGGCGGCCCCGGTTCAAGTACTATCACTGGTGAGCCCGGCTGGGCCCACGGCCAAGGCGCTCTGGGAATGAGCCTAGTCCACTGACGACATAACTGAGGAGCCCAGAGCCCCATTCTGAACAGGGTTTGAGTTTCCTGGGCAGCAGTTGCTGTTGGCAAAGCAGAAACACTATGGGGAGGGGGACTGTGGGGCTGGGGTGGGCCTTGGCCTGCTTCCCCCACCCAGCTTATGACTCGGGACCTGTTAGGGCCACCAGGGCTCGGGAGGGGCTGTGGCCTGAAGCTCTCCTGGTCTTGCCCTGATTCTGTCCCTTTTGCCCAGGGCACTGTCCTTCCTGGGCATGAGCCTCTGCCTGGCCCTGATGTTTGTCTCCTCCTGGTACTATGCTCTGGTCGCCATGCTCATCGCGGGCATGATCTACAAGTACATCGAGTACCAAGGGTGAGTGAAGGGCTGTCTCGGCCAGCAGCCTGCACATGGGTGTGTGTGTGTGTTGGGGGGGGTGTGTGTGCCTATGGTTCTGGCCCCTCCACCCCACTTAGACGTAAAGACAGAAACCCCTGGCTGGGACTAAGGTCTCAAAGAGCTTGTGGCATCTGCAGGGCTGAGAAAGAGTGGGGGGACGGGATCCGAGGCCTGTCCCTGAGTGCTGCCCGCTATGCGCTATTGCGGCTAGAGGAGGGGCCTCCCCACACCAAGAACTGGCGGTGAGTTGACAGCGGGACTGGCAAGGGTCCCCTCAAGCCTCTCAGACGTGCTGGGAGGGTGGGAGGGTCAAGAGGCACTGACTCCCCCTCTCTCGTCCCTGTTCTTTGTCTTGGGGTTGCCAGGGCTGCTGTCCTGCTTGTTGACCCTGAGGTTCATGCTTCCCAAACCTGTGGGGGCCCGTGATCCGAGGTGGGGCTCCCTGGAAGCCTCTGGCCCTAGTCTCAGGCCGCCCCCCCCATCCGGCCACCACAGGCCTCAGCTATTGGTGCTGCTGAAGCTGGACGAGGACCTTCACGTGAAGTACCCCCGGCTCCTCACCTTCGCCTCCCAGCTCAAGGCCGGCAAGGGCCTGACCATCGTTGGCTCTGTCATCCAGGGCAGCTTCTTGGAGAGCTATGGCGAGGCCCAGGCTGCTGAGCAGGTGCCTGCTGCAGGGGTGGGCAGCTGAGCCAGTCCTGAGGTGTCTGGGCTGCAGCTGGCAAGTGGGGATTATGGGGCTGGGGGTGGGTCTTGGCCTGCCAGGTGGACAGCACAGGTGCCACCTGAGTGCTGGAGCCAGGTGTGGGTATAGCTGTCCCATCTTGAAAATATGGCGTCTGGGTGGACAGTTTGTCCACATCCCAAAGAGGTTATGCCCTGGGGGCCTTAGGAGGGAGCCCAGCGGAGGGGAAGCCGGTGTCCCCTGACCCTGGTGTGTTCCCCACAGACAATCAAGAACATGATGGAGACAGAGAGAGTGAAGGGCTTCTGCCAGGTGGTGGTGGCCAGCAAGGTGCGGGAGGGGCTGGCACACCTCATCCAGTCCTGCGGCCTGGGAGGCATGAGGCACAACTCGGTGGTGCTGGGCTGGCCCTACGGCTGGCGGCAGAGTGAGGACCCACGTGCCTGGAAGACCTTTATCGGTGCGTGAGAGGCCGGGGCCTGCACCAGGCCGGGTGGGGTCCAGAAGCTGGGGGCTGGGCGAGGTGGCAGAGGCCCAAGGGATGCCGGCCGGCAGTCAGCAGTGCCCTTCCCCCCAGACACCGTGCGCTGCACCACGGCTGCCCACCTGGCCCTGCTTGTGCCCAAGAACATCACCTTCTACCCCAGCAACCACGAGCGCTACTTGGAGGGCCACATTGATGTGTGGTGGATCGTGCACGATGGCGGCATGCTCATGCTGCTGCCCTTCCTGCTGCGCCAGCACAAGGTGGGCCGGGCAGGTGGGCATGGTGTCCAGGGCTGGGGTGCTTGGAGTGGCCGGTGTGGCTGAACCACCCCCACCCCCACCCCACCCGTGGTGCCACAGGTTTGGAGGAAGTGCCGCATGCGCATCTTCACGGTGGCACAGATGGACGACAACAGCATCCAGATGAAGAAGGACCTGGCTGTCTTCCTGTATCACCTCCGCCTTGAGGCTGAGGTCGAGGTGGTGGAGATGGTGAGCCACTGGCCCCCACCCGGCCCTGCCGGAGGCCCTGCCCCGTTCGGCCCGGTCCTCATGGTCCACCCTCTCCCCAGCACAACAGCGACATCTCTGCGTACACCTATGAGCGGACGCTGATGATGGAGCAGCGGTCCCAGATGCTGCGGCAGATGAGGCTGACCAAGACAGAGCGGAAGCGTGAAGTGAGTGGCCTTGGCTTGGGCTGGGGCTGGGTGACTGGGTTGGGCCGTTGCAGACACCATCGGGCAGGGGGCTCAGAACGACTCCTCCCAGCCCCACCCAAGCCAATGCCTGTTCCCCTGAGGCAGTGCGGTCATTTGGTGCCAGGCCCCCGTTTTCCCACGGCTCTGAGGCAGCCTCGTCTGATCGTCCTCAGGCCCAACTGGTCAAGGACCGGCACTCGGCCCTGCGGCTGGAGAGCCTGTACTCGGACGAGGAGGACGAGTCTGCAGCCGGGGCTGACAAGATCCAGATGACGTGGACCCGGGACAAGTACCTGGCAGCTGAGCCCTGGGACCCCAGCCAGGCCCCTGACAAATTCCGGGAGCTGGTGCATATTAGGCCGTGAGTGCAGTAAAAAGGATCCAGCCACATTAGGGTCTGGGGGTGGGGTGGAGGCAGATGAGCTCTGTGGGTAGACCAGGGAAGGGACTCCTTTGCCAGATGGTTCCCCGCAACCTGTGATCAGCCGCTTTGCCTGCAGGGACCAGTCCAATGTGAGGCGCATGCACACAGCCGTAAAGCTCAACGAAGTCATCGTCACACGCTCCCACGACGCCCGCCTGGTCCTACTGAACATGCCCGGCCCACCCAAGAACAGTGAGGGTGATGAGAACTGTATCCCTTTGTGGAGAGGCAGGCGGTGGGGTGGTGGAGCTCCTCAACCTGGGTGCCACCGGGTGCGGGGATGGCCCAGGTCGCCCTGGCTCTGATTGCCCATTGGACCTGATGCTGCCTCCTTGACCTGGTGCCCTGCAGACATGGAGTTCCTGGAGGTGCTGACCGAGGGCCTTGAGCGGGTGCTGTTGGTGCGGGGCGGCGGCCGCGAAGTCATCACCATCTACTCCTGAGCCCTTGGCAGACTTGGGGCCTGGAATGGAGGTGTCCAGGGTGACAGCATCTGCCTGCCAGCCCTGTTTTGCCCAGCCCTGTCCCAGACCCAGCTTCGGTAGGTCTCCTTGGAGACTGGGGCCAGGACCTGGCAACGGAGATGGATCCGAAGTCCTGCAGGACCCTGGGAGGTTGGGGCCTTTCCTGTCCAGCACGCCCGGAGATCTGCCCTGGCTGAAGAGGACTGCTGGGGGCTGACGTGGGGTTTGCAGGGAGCCGGCCCAGCCTGGCCCAGGAGCGCTATTTATTGCATATTTATTGTTTGATGTCATCATCATCAGAGGGGAAGGGCAGCAAGGTGTGTGTGGCGGGGTCTGGCCACCTGCAGGAAGACCTGGGCTCAGGCTACTGTGGGCAGGGACCACCTACCAGGCCGAGTCAAATGGCGCCGCCGAGCTGAGGCCTTTTTTCAATAAAAACATTGTGTACTTCTGGGCCTCCTGCTGCCCAAGCTCTGTTTCCCCTGGCGCCAAGGGAAGAAGGCGGAACTGAACCCAGGCCCAGACCCGGCTCCCTGAGGCTGTGCCCCCTTCCGGCCACCTCTGGCCGCCCCCATTGGCCAGGCGGCCCCTCCCTCCGGCCTCAGACTCCTCCCATCCGCCCGCCGGCTCGGGGAGCCCAGGACTGCGGCAGCGGGCCGCAGGCGCTGGGGCTGGAATGGGGCCGCCCAGCTCCCCGTGGCCGTGGCGGCTGCTGCTGCTGGGGCTGCTGCTCCCCCCCGCCGCCCCCTTCTGGCTCCTCAATGTGCTCTTCCCCCCGCACTCCACGCCCAAGGCTGAGCTCAGTAACCGCACACGGCCTGTCATCCTCGGTAAGCCCCCGCTAGGCCCCTGACCTTGGGGACTCTGGGCCCCCAGGGACAGACCCAGCCAAGGTCCATCTGCGTCTGCCTCTGTAGCCCTGACACCTGCCTCAGTACCCCGAGGGGCCAAAGGCTGGGCCTGTAGAGGAATGCGTCCCTTCCCCCACCACACCGCCCTGGTCTCTGAGCCCTACTGGGCGGTGGGGGTGGGGGTGCCTCAGGGCTTGGCCAGGGTGTTCGCCACAAGCTGTGATCAGCTGCAGCCCAGCCCCCCAAACCTTCCTCGACCCCCACCTCATCAAGGACGAGATGCCCACCCCAGGGCAGGGGAGCAGGAGGGGCCAATCAAGCCCCAACCCCTACCCCCAGGCTCAGCTTCCACTTCTGATACCACTTTGTTCTCACCTTGGACTTGAGCAATAATGGAGAGCCAGGCTGGGTGTTTGCTTGGTGAGGGCAGGAGTCATTGGCCTTGGCCCCTGCACCCTCTCTACCCGAGGGAACCTGAGCTTCGGGCTGCTAGGGGAATAAGGGGAGAGCTGTTCAGAAAGAGAGGTTCACTGTCCCTAGCCGGGGGGTGGAGGCCGAGGGAGACCAAGACGGGTAGGCTGGGGGCTGCAGTGCCCGGGGGTGAGACTGGGGTGGGGGGCTCTGGCAGGATCCAAGGTGCCCAGAGTGAGGGCTGGTGCCTGCAGTGCCCGGCTGCCTCGGGAATCAGCTAGAAGCCAAGCTAGACAAACCGGACGTGGTGAACTGGATGTGCTACCGCAAGACAGAGGACTTCTTCACCATCTGGCTGGACCTCAACATGTTCCTACCCCTTGGGGTGAACTGCTGGATCGATAACACCAGGTGCAGGCCGTCCCCTCTGCCCCAGCCCCCACGGCCTGCCCGTTGGCTGCTGGCCTGCTGAATGTCCCACTGCCCCCAGGGTTGTCTACAACCGCAGCTCTGGGCGCGTGTCCAATGCCCCTGGGGTGCAGATCCGTGTCCCTGGCTTTGGCAAGACCTACTCTGTTGAGTATCTGGACAACAACAAGCTGGCAGGTGTGTGTACGGGGCGGGGAAGGGCAGAAGGCTCCAGGCTGCAATGGGCTGGCAGGGCTGGCCCTCGGGAGCCAGGGCCAGAGCTCCCAAAGCTGCTGCCTCCCCACAGGTTACATGCACACGCTGGTGCAGAATCTGGTCAACAACGGGTACGTGCGGGATGAGACCGTGCGGGCCGCCCCCTATGACTGGCGGCTGGAGCCCAGTGAGTCTCTGTGGGTGGAGGGCTCACAGGGGAGTGGGGGGCCCCAACCCTGACTGCCCTGACCACGCCCCCCACCCCATTGCAGGTCAGCAGGAGGAGTACTACCGCAAGCTGGCCGCTCTGGTGGAGGAGATGCACGCTGCTTACAGGAGGCCCGTCTTCCTCATCGGCCACAGCCTTGGCTGCCTGCACCTGCTCCACTTCCTGCTGCGCCAGCCCCAGTCCTGGAAGGACCGCTTCATAGATGGCTTCATCTCTCTTGGAGCCCCCTGGGGGGGCTCCATCAAGCCCATGTTGGTTCTGGCCTCAGGTGAGAAGGCCCCTGGTCACCCACAGTCCTGGGGGAGATGGAAGCAGTGCTGGGGGAGGAAGCCGGGGCCCGCCCTCACTCCAGCTTCTGCTCACGGGGCCATTTCAGGCTGGCCCTGGGGTGACTGCCTCCCTCCCCTGGGGTACAGCCGCTTGTCATTGCCACACCCTGCCCCCTCCACTCTCCCCCAAAACTGTGAGCCTGGCCTGGACAACTAGAGGGCTCCTGCCAGAGTTTGAGAGATGACAAAGGGGAAGCAAACACAGAGGAAGTAAACCCCAGAGACCTTTTCCCTGTGGCCCCAGGCCCACCTGGCTTTCAGCTGTCTTCCATCTCCAGGAGTCCTTTTGCCCAGGGACTTGCCCTACTGAGGACAGAGCTACCAAAGTCAGGGTGAGACAGACCCTCGGAGCTCCCCCTGTCCTTGCCTGAGGAGTGACACCAAGGACCCAGCACTGACGTAGCTGCCACCTGTTGCACACCCAGTGAGGGCTGGGCAAGCCAGACTCAGTCTTCCCCCGGGAGCTCACAGCCTGGTGGGGAAACACACTTACCAGATAACCATACCAGAAAATGTCAAACCCAGAGGGGCTCTCATTTCATCCACCCCAGCACTCAACCCTGACCTCTACCCCGCACAGGCCACAGAGGCTGAAGGACACTTGCCCTGGGAAGGACAGCCAGCACCAGCATCCCATCCACATACACATCATCTTCAGGACACCCCTCCCTGCCCTCCTTTTGTGGCCTCATACCTTGCCTCACTGAGGGATCACGGGACTTCCAATTGTCTAAGCACACGTCTTGCACCCACTGAATTCCAGGCATTTTGTGGTCTGTGGCCGAGTCAATGTCTGGATTGGGCTGAGGGAAGGGAGTGGGCTAGGGGGTGGCCAGGCCTGGCTTCCCAGCCCACCTTGCTCTGTGCCCACAGGTGACAACCAGGGCATCCCGATCATGTCCAGCATCAAGCTGAAAGAGGAGCAGCGCATAACCACCACCTCTCCCTGGATGTTTCCCTCCCAACTGGCGTGGCCTGAGGACCACGTGTTCATTTCCACTCCCAGCTTCAACTACACAGGCCGTGACTTCCAGCGCTTCTTTGCGGACCTGCATTTTGAGGACGGCTGGTACATGTGGCTACAGTCACGTGACCTGCTGGCAGGGCTGCCGGCACCTGGTGTGGAAGTATACTGTCTGTACGGTGTGGGCCTGCCCACGCCCCGCACCTACATCTATGACCACGGCTTCCCCTACACAGACCCCGTGGCCATGCTCTATGAGGATGGTGATAACACGGTGGCCACGCGCAGCACCGAGCTCTGTGTCCACTGGCAGGGCCGCCAGCTGCAACCTGTGCACGTGCTGCCCCTGAGGGGCATACAGCACCTCAACATGGTCTTCAGCAACCAGACGCTGGAGCACATCAATGCCATCCTGCTGGGTGCCTACCGCCATGGTGCCCCCACAACTCCAACTGCTAGCCCAGAGCCTCTACCCCCTGAATAAAGACATTTCTTTGCTGCTGTAAGCCCTAAAGTGTATCCTGTGGCTTGAGGGACAGGCACTAGGGTCCCCCTGGGCCAGACGCTTTCTGAAGCATGGGCAGGACAGGCTTTCCTAAAGCCTGGGATTGAACAGGGCACGCTGAGATGCCCACTCTCCTGTTTGCACCATCTAGGCAGCCTACCATCTGCACACACAGCTGTGGGATGGGGGCCCATTTATGGAGCCAGGGGTGCAGGGAGAAGATGGTCTCAGCTGTGCGTGCCAGCACCCAAAAAGAGCAGGCAAGACTCCGCCTCTAGACAGGGATTTTGGAGCACCTGCCGGGCACCAACTGCTGCTAGGTGGATGACAGACGCACAAGCATTTACCATCTGGGAGAGCAATGCTGTTAATCAGATCACTTCAGCCCAGTGGTCTGAGAGAAACGTTCAGGGAGCAACAAGAGGCAGCAGCAGGAACTGCCTGAGCCTTGAGGGTCAGAGAAGGCTTCCAGAGGAGGTGGGGCCTGCCCTGAGGTCAGGGATGAGCAGGGTAATGTGGGCCACTGCAAAGATGCTGCCTGAACCTAAAGTACTGCACGGCTGCTGAAGGGAATTCTTTTAAAGCACGAGTTACATATTGCAAAAAATTAGTATCATTCACAGTATCTTAAGTTGGCTTGGAATGAGAGCTTCCTTTCCAGTACTTTGAGGCCCACAAGGACATATCCAGAAAATTTACTATGGTAGAAAATGAAAGTGGCTTAAATCAAATGGAGGTGGGGGGAGGCCTATGGTTTTTCTTTTTATTAATTGCTGTAACATAACACTGTGCCTCATACAGCTGAGGGAGCTTCATATTCTGCTTAGACATCATTAGGCATTGAATCTCTTGCAGGACAACTTTGATGCCACATGAATTCTGCCATTTTGCTAGCATTGATAGGCTCTTGATTCCACCACTCCATTCGAACTATTACTCCCTATTAATTTTTGTTACAAATCATACAATAGGGGTGCTACTGAGCACTTAGGTCCACATTCTACTTTAAAGTTGTATGTTTGGTTCTCAAAAATTGCCCACACCCCTAGTGGCTGCCATCTTGCATCACTGTTACTAGAAGGTCCCGTCCATCTCCTGGCCCTTTTTGCTCAAGGGTTTTTAGTAGAGAAGGAGTATGGGGTCAGACCTCCACTCTAGCAAAATACCACTCTCGGCAGGGTAGTGTGGCTTGACAGGGGCCAGGGCAAGTGTGGGGAAAAGTGCAGTATCCAGATGGGAGAGGATGCTAACTGAGACCGAGGCAGGAGAGCAAGGGGAAAGAGGTGGACAGGTAAGGGGTCATTTGGGAAGTAAAATAACACAGTGTGGCCATGGATAAAGCCACATGCCTCCAGGCCACCAGACAGATGGCCATGGTGCCTGCGCACCACCCCCCACTCCCACCCCCAAAGGGAAAGGAAAGATGGGAGGCCCAGATTTGAGCCTGGGGGAGGAGGCAAGGCAACCAGGAGAGGCAGGAGCTGGGAGGGAAAGGGTAACAAAGGACAAAAGAAGTCAGCCCTGGCTGGTGCTGTTGGTAGGCCAGATGCAGACTGAGACCTGACGAATGGTCTGACAGCCTTAGTGTTGGGAATTAAGGTTAGAGTTGGGCTTAGGGGAGGCAGAGTAGGAAGAAGCAGAAGGGGGAGGAGGGGCCGAACTCGGCCCAGCAGTTCAACGGCCAGGCCAGAGGGACAGAGGTCTGTCCCTCTGCTCAGAGGACCCAGGGAGAACTGAGGGCCAGGCAGGGTCGTTCCTCCAACTCCCTTCCCAAGCTGTCTAGGCCTAGAAAAGGTGAAAGCGAAAGAAAAGATGCAGAAAAGTGCCATTGGCCTCCGAGGGCAGGTGAAAGCGAAAGCAGGAAGCGTCGGAGGTGGAGCCGGAGACTAAAGCCGGAGGTCGTTCTCGCTCCACAGCCGCTAGCCCCTCTTGTCTGACCCATCGACCCCTGCTCTACGCTGCCCGTCTCGAAATGCTGAGGCCAGCGCTGGAGCCTCGTGGAGGCTTTTCCTTCGAGAACTGCCAGAGGTGAGGGGGGAAGGGCAAGAGTGCTGGTCTCGAGCTGCCCATCTTCGCCTTGAGTGTTTTGGAGGAATGGGAGCTGCAGGACTTGTTCTCCCGGGAATGGTGATGGGGCGTGTGTTGGGGACTACTCGGGTTCTCCGGCTTACCCCAGGAGGTAAGGGAGATCGGGACGGGCCTGGCGGGCTGCAACGTGGGTCTCGGAAGAACCAGAACCTGGGCCACCACCCTCCCTTTCCAGAAACGAATCCTTGGAACACGTCCTCCCAGGACTCCGGGTCCCTCATGCACGCAAGACCGGGACTACGATCGCGGGCCTCGTGTTCCGAGTGAGAGGCGCGAGCTGGGGATGCTGGGGGGGCTGAAGGGGCGGCCGAAGGGGCGAGCGGGCAGAGCCAGCGATTCCTCAACCTCCGCAGGATGGGGTCATCTTGGGCGCGGATACACGGGCCACTAACGAGTCGATAGTGGCAGACAAGAACTGCGAGAAGATCCACTTCATCGCCCCCAAAATCTAGTGAGGACGCCTTGCAGCCCCGTTCCCCCATGCAAGAACCGCCCTTCAAGCCCTTGCCCTGTCCCGCATATCCTAGCCCCACCCACAGCGAGCCTCCTATCGCCCTCAGCTGCTGTGGGGCTGGAGTAGCCGCCGACGCCGAGATAACCACGCGAATGGCTGCGTCCAACATGGAGCTGCACGCGCTGTCCACGGGCCGCGAGCCTCGCGTGGCCACGGTCACCCGCGTTCTGCGCCAAACGCTCTTCCGGTATTGGGGGGGTGGGGCTAAGAGGAAGTGGGATGGAAGGGGCGGGACTGCGAGGTCCGCAAGACCGGAAGAGGCCGGCAGAAAAGGAACTGGGCAACAGGAAGGAAAGTGGCAGTTAAGGGTCGCGAGATTCCGGGTAAGGGCGGGACTCCGACCCAGGGGCGGTTATGGGGGCGGGGCCTAGGCCTTGAGACTCGAAGCTGACAATTACCCACTCCTCTGGCAGGTACCGGGGCCATGTGGGCGCGTCGCTGATCGTGGGTGGTGTGGACGTGACAGGACCACAGCTCTACAGCGTGCATCCCCATGGCTCCTACAGCCGTCTGCCCTTCACGGCCCTGGGTGAGCGCTTCCGCCCCTTCCCCACGAACCCCGCCCTGCGACCCTTGTTTGCTCCTGTCCCCGACGAGGGGGCCGCGGCTGATCTCAAATGCCCCTCCCGCCTGCAGGCTCTGGCCAGGACGCCGCCCTGGCAGTGCTGGAGGACCGGTTCCAGCCGAATGTAACGGTGAGCGGCCCCTGCCCTCCCCTCCCCCCCCACCCCCCACCCCACTACTTGGTTAGTGGTGGGAAGTGCTCCCGTGAGCTGGGAGAGCAGACGGACGTTGGCCCGGCCTGGAGGTCGAGGAAGGCTTCTTGGAGGAGGTGACATCTGAGTGGAGACTGAGGGGCAAGCAGAGTATGGGGGAGTGGGGAAAGTGTCCCATCAAAGCCTGGACAACCCGGAGGATTTGAAGATCAGAGAGGACTGTTTGGAGCAGAGGGAGAAGGGAACGCTGGTGGGTTCCGTCTGGAGGCCTGGAGTCTGGATTTTGTTTGGGGTGGAGAAGTGGTGACATATATCGACTCAGAGATGGATAAATCCCAGGGAAAGAAGCAAGGTGAGCTGCTGGTTGTAGACCAAGACCAGATTGGCTGAGAGGTTCAGGCCAGTGGAAGGGGAACTGCGAGTGTAGATGACTCTGAGGAGTTTTTGGAGAGAGGGGGCAGTGGGAGGAGGAGACCCAGAGTCTCTGGAGAGAGGGAGGCGGAGACATAGGGGAGGGAGATTACAGTTGAGGTGGCAGGAGAGTGTAGAGAGGTGGTTAGGTGCTCATTAATGGTAGTCTGGGCTGCAGATTATCACAGTCCCCAGGCTGTGGCCTGAGGATAACCCCAAAAGGGTCCATCAGGCCTCACACATAAATGGCAACAGCTGGAGGTGGCGCAGGAGCTGCTGGTAGAAGCCATCACTGCAGGGATCCTGGGTGACCTGGGTTCTGGAGGCAATGTGGATGCATGTGTGATCACAAGCATGGGTGCCAAGCTGTTGCGGACGCTGAGCTCACCTACAGAGCCCGTGAAAAGGTGGGAGCCGTGGATGTAGGGGACCGCAGGGGAGGATGGGGTGCGGAGAGCAGGAAGAGAGGGGGGTTGTAAAGATAGAACAGAGCCATATGATGGGTCCATGTTGAGAGGCCATCCCCACTCCCTCCAGGCTGGGCCGGTACCGCTTTACCCCTGGCACCACAGCTGTCCTGACCAAGACGGTGATGCCGCTGAACCTGGAACTGCTGGAAGAAACTGTGCAGGCCATGGAGGTGGAGTGAAGTAGGCTGAGGCTTGGAGCTTGGAACAAGGGGGAGTAAACTCAGAAAATACAAACCCCTAAACAGATGGCTGTGTCGTTCTTAGGTGGAGGAGGGTGGGCAGCCAGCGTGGCTCTGTGGCCAGGGTCTTCCTGCGGGAGCCACTCCTTCCCACTGCTCCAGGGCCTGGTCTAAGAGGTGCCCTTCTCCCTCACCCCAGGCATTCCACCCTCCAGAACTTCAACCTGGCAAGCATCGCAGGCTCATGTGTCCTGTCTTTCCCAAAACTTCCCTTCTGACTCTCCCTACCACAGAGGCTCCCTCTACTACTCACCTCCCTTACTGTCACTCTAGTCTAATGAGGACTGTTGTAAAACCCAAAAGGCCCCACGGACTGCCCCCTCTTAGACCCTTTCCCTGACTTCTCAGTGGCCCAGGACAAAGGTTACACCCCTCAGGCAGGCTGACTGTGGGCACCACTGAGGGCTAAAGTGCTGATAGAGGAGCTGCTCCTGGACTCCACAGTGAAGTTCTCACAGAGCACTCCACACACCTGCAACACCCCAACCTGAGACACCCCTCAGGTCCCCAGGCACACATGAGCTGCTGAGAGGAAGCTGGGCTTGTCTACACGTGCTGGGGCTGTGAGGAGCAGGGAGTTTGATCCCTGGCTAAGAGGTGACGGGGGCCACGGGGCTCATTTGGGGAGAGGTGATTCATGTACCAACAAGCCTTGCTTTGTTCCCACTGAGTGCCAGGTCCGGGTATGGGGGACTGGCAGAGAATCCTGTCTTCAGAGGGAATGGCTGAGCTCCACTGGGGCCTCAGAACTATGAGGGACAGTTTGCCCCCCTCTGATTCCACTCCAAGCTGGACAACCCCTGGACCTCTGCTTGTGCTCCCCCCCCCCACATTTTATTATGAAAACTTCTCAACAGAGAAGTTGGAAGAATTGTACATTGAACACCCGTATGCTTACCACAGATTTTACAATTACTATTTTGTTACATTTGCTTTATCACTTATCTGCCTATACACATCCATCACTCTATCCATCCATTAACTCATCCTTTATTTATTCTTTTATTTTTTTAATTGATGTGTTCTTTAATCATCAAAGCCTTCAGACACTCCTGGAACAAGGCCCTACAACTCACCCATTGCAACTTTCCACTCAGGGGCATCCTCATCCTGGAGCTCAAAAGCGGACAGGCTTTAGATGCCAGGGGATTGTTCATAGGCGTCCTGAAGCCTGGAGGCTGTCAGGGATTTGTTGGAAGTCACCCTTCCACCCGTGACCCCAGTCCAGGGACTACAAGTCACTGAGGGCTCACTCCATGCTCCTCTGTGTGCCAGGCCCCTTGCAAGCATCATCTCACCAAGGTGTGGACTTCAGAGTCAGAGAGATGAGGGTTTGGGTCCAGCCCCACCATGTGTTGGTGGGCGAGCCATGATTTCTGAACAAACCTCTCCAGTTTCACAGGGTGGAATCACTGAGATGATTTGCAACTTGCCCGAACCTCCCTTCCAGCTACATGGCCCTGGCCCTCCACAGCAGAGCTGGCCACACGCTGGACATGCCCTCCTCCAGTCAGGAACACCCACTGAGTGCTGAGCAGGCTTCTCTGAGAGTCTACCTGGAAGCCCTGAGAGACCCTTTCCCTGAGCCCAGCCACCAGGCTGCCACTATAAATCCAATTTAACCATCTGGCCCTGGTCCCCAGTACTCAAAACTTGGGATGGGAGGTGGTTCAGGGAGCCAATCAGAGACCAGGCCTCAGGGGGTGGAGAGGGTGAGAGCCTCACACCTGGGTCCTGTCTGATAAGCCCAGGCTTCCCTGTGCCTCTGGGTTGGGGAACCTTGGCCTAAAGGCACCCTTTTTCTGACTGGAGAGTGGGAGGGGGCTGAGCACGCACAGTCGGCCTAGCTTCAGGCCCGTGAGTTTGACCCAAGGAGGAGAAGTCTCATAAATAGCCAAGCCTGTCTCAACTGCACACCTGCCACAATGTTGCTACTCAGACTGACTCTTAGCCTGGTCCTCCTCAGCTCCTCCTGGGGTGAGTGGGCCTCAACAGCCCTGGGGGTGACCCAGCTCACAGCACCAGCCCAGGGGCCCACGGAAGGAGCCAGCAGGCTGGCTGGGAGGGGAGCAGGTGGACAGAGGGGACAGGAGTGCACCAGGTAAGGAGAAAAGGATGGGCCAGAGCAGAGAAGCAGGAATGGGCCTGCAGGGGCTAGGAGGGGACAAGAGATGAGCAGGCGCCAGTCTCACAAATGGGACAGGAGCTCGGGCCAGGCTGAGGGCCTGGGCACCAAGGAAGGTTCAGGAAGCTGAGACATGAACGTTGGACATGTAGTTTAGAAGTTATCTAGTTGCTTGGAGAGGGTGGGAGAGCCCAGGGAGGAGACTATCCCCAGGGGTCAGGGAGGAAGTGGCCGGGACTGGAGGAAGAGATGGAGTTGGAGAATGATGGGGTAGGTTAGAGAAAGATGTAGAATGGGCATGACCTGGGGGCTCGGATAACTGAGGCAGATATGGGGGCACAGAAGGCACTCAGGGTAAGAAGGGGCAGTGATGAAACCCCTCAATTTGGACCGCTCAGGGGTGCAGAGCCCGGGGGTTTCAGGGAAAGCAAAGAGTGGGGAGAAGTGGGCTGAGGCGTGGGCCGCAGGTCCTCACCAGCCCAATGGCCAGGTTGCGGTGTTCCTGCCATCAAACCGGCCCTGAGCTTTACAAAAAGGATTGTCAACGGGGAGAACTCAGTGCTGGGCTCCTGGCTCTGGCAGGTATCCCTGCAGGTACATGTGCCTTGGGGGAGGGGCAGGGCCCCAGGCACCTCATGCCTACGTGTAGCCTGAGCCCACTCCTACTTCCGATCCCTGACCCCAGGACAGCACCGGCTTCCACTTCTGTGGCGGTTCCCTCATCAGCCCATGGTGGGTGGTCACTGCTGCCCATTGCAATGTCAGGTGAGTGCTTCCGCTCCACCTGCCCTGCTCCCCACCACCCAGCCCCTCTCCTGTTCTCCTGCCCTCCCCACAACTACCCCAGCCCCGCTCTTGCTGTAGCCCTGGCTGCCACTTTGTCATCCTGGGCCAGTATGACCAATTATCCAGTGCCGAGCCCGTGCAAGTTCTGTCCATCTCATGGGTAAGTGCCTAGCCTGCAAAGATGGGAAGGAAGGTAGGCAGCAGGGCTCTGGGGACCAGGAACTGAGGGCATGCCCTGCTCTAGCCCATTCAGTACTCATCAACCCTGGGCACCTGTGCCCACCCCAGGTCTACCAGGCCCCTTCCTTACCCCACAGGCCATCACGCACCCTTACTGGAACCCTGTCACCTTCAATAACGACCTGACGCTTCTGAAGCTGGCCTCACCGGCCCAGTAAACAGCACACATTTCACCAGTTTGCCTGGCTGCCCCTAACGAGGCGCTGCCAGCAGGCCTCACATGTGCCACCACCGGCTGGGGCCGCCTCAGTGGTGTGGGTAGGCACGTGGGCCAAAAATCCCGGGGGAAGCAGTGGGGTAGGGACAGGTCACCCAGGCCAGCATGACCACCCCTTCTGGCTCACAGGCAATGTGACACCAGCCCGCCTGCAGCAGGTGGCTCTGCCCCTGGTCACTGTGAGTCAGTGCCAGCAGTACTGGGGCTCAGGCATCACTGACTCCATGATCTGCGCAGGTGGTTCAGGTGCCTCCTCATGCCAGGTGTGTGCCAGCGCCCGGTCCTCTGCACAGTCCTGAGACACACACCCCATACTGACTTCTCCCCTTCCTGCCCTCTCAGGGTGACTCTGGAGGCCCCCTAGTCTGCCAGAAGGGAACCACATGGGTGCTCATGGTATTGTCTCCTGGGGCACTTCCAACTGTGACGTATATACACTGGCCATGTACACTCAGGTTAGCAAGTTCAGCACCTGGATCAACCAAGTGATAGCCTACAACTGAGCCCGTGACAAGCCTCCCCATCTCAATCCAATAAAGATACCAGGCTCTATCCTCGTGTGTATTCTTGTCTGTCCCACTCCCCACGTGGACCTGGTCTTCTGGTACAACAGGTGCTAAGGAGTCAGGATCTTCCTAGAGTAGGCAGGCCCAGGCTGGGCCCCCATGCTTCCTCCCCCTGGACAGCCCCTCGGTCTGACAGCAAGAAGCCGGGGCTCTCAGACAAATGGGCAGCCTTCCCAGGGAGGGCAGCCTGTTTATTGAGTACAGAGGATACACTGACAAACAGAGTACACAAAATAAATAACTGCACATTCTCCATCCACAATCCATGACATGAAGGCCCAGATGAGGGGGCCTATCAAAAGCTAAAATCTCTCAACTCCTCTGTTCTACCTCAGAACCAAGCCTAACCTGGGCAAGAGAGGAAATAAATCCCCAGGGCTTCAGGCCCCCAGAAGCCTTTGTGGAATTGAGGGGGAGTTCTGGGGCTATGTGGTCTAGGCTCTCCACTGGCTCCTACCCAGGAGGCACTGATGGACAGAGGCAAGGGTGTGTAAGGCACAGTTGACTTGGCACAGAATGGTCTCTTTGGCTTGGTTTCCCACTGGAGGTGGCACATGGAAAGAGAAGAGTCTGACCCAAGGCTGTCCACTGAGAGTTGCTAAGTGGGGGCCAAACCCTCCCTATTGGCAGGGCCCTGCAGTCCAGCTATGGCCAAAACTGGACCTTGGCCCCTTCTCAGCCACCATAAGTAGCCGGGGAGGGAAGGGACTTGGGTTCCAGCCTGGCTGGGGATGGAGGGACACTGTGATGGATGTGAGGATGGTTGTGGCTCAGGCCTCTGGCGAAGGAGGCACCCAGCCCCACCCACCTCATGCAAGGGCCACCTCCAGCTGAGACTCAGCTGGGCTGACAGGAAGGTTAATGCTGTGAAAGGAAACAGGGACAGACCAGCTGTGAGAAGGCCAGACCCTTAGGCACTCAGAGTTCAGAGGCAGGTCACACAGTATGGCTAAGTTCCAGGGGGAGCTGTGCAGAAAGTCAGCAGAAGGGGAGAGCTGAGCAGCCCAGGGACCCTCCCCCAATGCAGCAGCTCCTCCCTTTCCACTTCCCCCGGAAGGTCGAGTACGCACTGTGGTCACTCCCGGGCTGTCCACACCCACGCCAGACACTAGATGGCGCCTTCAGGCTGCAGAAGAGGAAACAGCGGCTCCTTAAGGGATGGAGCAATGGGCAATGGTTCTAAAGGATGGAATCAGGGCTGACATGAAATCCTGATTGGGGGGGTGGGGGTGGGGTCCCCTGGGAAGCCCCTGCCCTCTGCGATGGGCCAGGTGTTCCCATCCCCCAGGTAGCAGCAGTGGGGCTCCCTTTAACCCCCCAGAGTTTGTTGGGAGGCACTTGGGGAATTGAGTGGGCACCCAAGGAGGAGAGAGAGGTGATGGTGGGCTCTGCAAAGAAGGTATTAAGGGGGGCTGGAGGGGCAGGCAACCTCTTGCCTTCAGAGATCTAAATCTGGGGCAGGTCTGCTCCAAGCCACCTGGATGGCCACACAGTCCAGAAGGGCCAAGGTCGATGACATGGCCCTGCCACTGGAGGTCCTGACAAGTCCTAGGGCCAGGAGGCAGACTTTGGCTAGGAGGCCAGGGACTGAGAGTTCAACCCAGGCACAGACTCTGTGCCAGCTGGGACTCTCACAAGAACATAATCTTAAGGATCAGTGTGCCATGAGATGTAGAGGGCCAGGGAAGGAAGGCTCTGAGGGGGTTTGGGGGGGGTGTTCCAGAAGTAAGTATCAGAAAAGTTGTGGGGCCACAGGACACCCTCCACCCAGCATTGCAATCCCCTGTGGTCTGGGGAAGAGCCAAGGAAGCCCCGGTCCTGTCTCCTCCCCCAAGTTGTGACCAAAACAGCTGCCCACCAGAAGAGGCATCAGTGCCAGGCCAGGCTCCGAGTTCCAGGAGTGCATAGCACCCCACTCCTGGGCCACCTCCACTCTATCACACCAGGCCCAGGTCCAGGGTGAGGATGGAGGCTAATGAAGGCACAGAGAAGGAGCCAGACACTCCCCACCCAGCCCCGGCCACAAAGGCCTAGCTCAGAGAGTGTGTCAGACCCAGACGGCACAGCAGTGCTGAGGCCAGGCCAGGCCCCTGCCTTGTCTGCACCACAGCCAGGCGGCTCAGCCATTGTACTGCTGCTGGTAGCGCAGGTTGAGCTCTCGCAGCTCACGCTCCCGCACACGGCGTGACTTGTTGGAGCGAGTTGAACGGCTGGACCGTGTGGACTGGGCAGATTTGGTGCTCTGGCAGCGTGAGGAGGCACGTTTGAGGAGGTTCTGGGAGATGGAGCGGTGCAGGTTCTTCATGGAGGAGGAGGCTGCCATGCTCACTACCCACGGGTGCCTCAGGGCCTGCAGTGCTGTCATGCGGGCTCCGGGGTCCACCGTCAGCAGGCGGTCAATGAAGTCCTTGGCCAGGTTGGACACACTGGGCCAGGGCTAGAGGCCAAGGACAAGCATTAGAGTGAGAGCATGCATCACTGTCCTCTCCCCATCCTGAGGATGCCACCACCACAGCACTCAGACCTGCACCTAGCGAGAGGCACCACCCTGCTCCTCGCACTGCAAGCATTCTGGGCCTCCCTACCCACCCAGCCCTGGCCCCACACCTAAGGGGAATTTCCTAGACCTTGAAGTGAATGAAGTCTGACCTCCCTTCAATTGACAAGGTGGCATGGGGGATACCACTGCTCCACCACAACCTTTCAGCCATGGAGAGAAAAGGAAACAATTTAAAACAACCAGATTTCCCAGTCTGCTGAGAGGGCAGGGGCTCCTGTGGGCCAGGCAGGGACCAGGACCCTTCTCAGGGGCACCCTCCAGTTTACCTGACTTCTCTAAGCCATGCTGGAGCTCCCTGGCAGCATGCTGTGCCAGCCTCATTTCAGTACCTTCTGTCCCCAGGGAGGAATTCCACAAAGCATGCCCCTACCACATGGGCCCACGCCTGCCTCCCTGTGCCCACACTCCCAGTGTCTGTTCGTCTCCGCCTCAGCCTGCATGGCTCCTCTTTACCTGGCTGAATCCTGTGCATCTCTCAGGTAAAGGACATTTGATCAGACTCCTTCTTACCACCCAGTGCTTACAGCAATCACCCCAGCTATCACTTCGACTGTGATTTGAAGTTTATTGTCCCCAAAAGACTATGGTGCACTGGATGAACATAAAGGAGGCAATCAGTAGATAAAGGCTCAGTGAGTAAACAAACCGACCCATGGATGCTGCCTGATGGGTGCCCTCTCTACTGGCGCTGCTTCCAGGCCTTGGGGTTCTGTCAGGATCCTTGAGCCCCTGGGCTGGAGGAGGGCAGACACAGTACTGCTCTGATGTTCCCCAAAGGGTAGACAGCTAGGACCTTCCCTGAACCTGCTGCAGATGGCACAGTTGGGATGCCAGTGGCACCAGCACCCTCCTGCTGGGAGGGAAGGGGTCTGCCTGCTCTGCCCCATGGTACCTTTTACCTTAGGGGACCCCTGAATATACTCTCCAGGGGGCTCAGGAAAATCTGTGCGCTCCCATATTGGGGCAGGCAGCCTGCCCATTTAGCAGACACGTTGACAACGCTGATCACTGCTACCCCCAGTCTGACTCCCCTGACAGCCAACTCCCCCCAACCCCGTTCCCCTAGTTGTACAGGGATGGGGCAGGGCAAGTGCTCACTCAGGGCCACTTGTGACTGCCATCCTCACATGCCCTTTGGAAGGCAAATCTCAACTTTTACTGAGCTGTTCTGGAAAAAAGTGACAGGGAAACCATATTTCCAAAGAGCCACCTAACAGGGTCCTCCTCACCAGCGAACTGGCTCCCAGTGACTCCTGGGAGAAGGGCAGCCAGGGCAGGCCCAGGAATGCTTTGCGGGCCAGAAGCAGCCAAGGGGCACAGGAGGCCTCAGTCCTCCCACACAAGCAGCCAAGCCATGCTGCCCCGAGGGCCCGCACCACTCAGGACTCTGGGACCCAGGCCAACATGAAGAGTGACCTGGCCGGACAGTTGTCACAGCAGCCTTGGCACCCAGCTCTAGAAAGCCCCATGGCTTGCTGCTGCCACCTGAACACAAGGAGCCACCGTGAGGGGCCAGCCAGTCCAGACTACAGACACTCACTGCGGCCCCTGTTCCTCACTTAAGCAAAGGAAAGAAGAAGGTTTGCTGACAGACACAACAAACTGAGAGCTCAACATGCTAGTCAGAGAATACCTGTGCTGCCCTGCCTGGCTTTCTGTGGTCACCAAGAAAATGCGAAATCACAAGGAAACACAGTGTGGCTCAGCCTACATGTTGGTAGAGCAGTCTCAAAGAGGGCTCGCCACTGTTTTCTCCATCCTCTGCAGAGGAGTTGCCCTGCCTGTCATTCTGCCCCTGTGCCTCGGTCCAGCCAAGACACAAGCAGAGCAATCCCTCTGCAGAGGATGGAGGAAACTGGCAAAGCTGGACTCACAAGCCAGGAACCTAAACACTGGACGCATCGCAGGTTTCCCCACTTTGCACCCACACCCAGCCAAGCCAAGGCCACCTGCAGCTGCAAACCAGCCCAGTGCAGTCTTAGAAGGGCCTCTCACCAGACCCACCCTGGGGGCTTCAGCATCTCCATCTCCAGAGTGGCACAGGCTCACAGCAGCCAGGCAGTTAGTGCCAAAGTGAGACAGATTGATCCCCTCGTCCCACTCCCCAGACTCTCTGCCTCTTCAATTACTGCATACCTGCAGCTGTGTGCAGAATGCGGATGGGCTCATTTGTCTGAGCACCAGCTCAGCCCTCTTGGGCAGGCGCCAGCAGCCCCCGTCTTCAAAGAGCTGTAAGCAGCTGGGCCAGGTGCCAGTGCCCTGCATGGGGATTTAACCAAATAACTAGACAGAAACCATGGAAGCCAAGGTCTGGAGCTAAGACACCTCAGGCCAGGAGAGCGGACCCACCCATGCACATGAAGAATGTGTTTGCCCTGGAGTTCAAAGAGGGTGGAGCACATTCCCTGGGTATCGGAGAGAGCCTGGTCACTACCTCACTGTTCGAAGAGGGGAGAGCCTGTACCCCAGAGATGGTAGAGTCCAGGTGCTGCCCTGATAACTGAGGAGGGTGGGGCCGAGAAAAGGCGGTCTCCCCAATGCTTGGATATGTTGGAGCAATCACCCCAGTGTTTGGAGAGAATAGGGCCGCTGGGCAAGCCTTGCAAATGGTGGGACTG